>NC_090923.1:827466928-829966928 GCF_040938575.1 Ambystoma mexicanum | reverse complement strand
CAGACAGTCTACTTTTAACTTTTGCAAGCTGACATCGTATTTTACACGCTGAAAATACTTGCCTGGTGTTCCAGGGCCAGCTAAACCACCTGTGCCTTCAAGATGGCCAAATTCAGATGTTGGTAGTGGTGATCCCATTAAAAGCAAATTAGATCACATATTGCGGCTGTAATGAGTGATTTCCATTCCGCCCACCCCTTTCTAGATTATGAAAAACCTTTAGCTTTCCTGAGGGTGAAGCTGATCCCAAGGAGGGTGCTGGTGGTACCCCTCAAACGAGGTTGATGTGAGAGGTGTGGTTCTTACATTTTGCACTTTGCGTAAACACATTTTGGAGAAATCTTTATTATATTTTGACCAGTTTGTCAGGGGCGCAATGAAGCCATTCGAGTTGGCACCATTTGAGAATGGCCTTAAGTACTACCTTGTAGGAAGCCTGCACATGTTAATCTTCCCCATTTCAATGTCTCTCATTTTACTGTTCTAAGCGAGATAAAGGGCTCCGTTGGGCACATGTGACATGTGATTGACTCCTCTTCTCTACTGGTCTTTAAGAGGGACGTGTGTTTAATAGTGGGCACCTGGGTGCATCGCCTATGTACAGGGGCTGCTTTCCACATAGGTTTATGCTTTATAAAACCCATGCATTCATACATTACACAATTCCGTGGCAGACATTTGATGGCTGTCAGAAGAACAGAACGTTATGTAGGCACACCCAACATGTAACTGCCACAGCCCTATCACAGTCTCGGAGATACCAGCATCTATAATACTTCTGGAATACTATAAATCAGTTTTTTCTTTCACTGTCCGCAGAAAAATACATGGACGCACCCGACCTGACACGTGACGGCCTCTACTCCCCCAGCTCCACCTTACGACAGCATAAGAAATGTACACATTTTAATATTATGCGACTCCCCCTCCACCTACCAGTGCTGTTCTGCAGTTCCATTATCCTCTCCCCCCTTCTCTCTCCTGGCCGTGTAACGCCCCCTGTTTCTACTAGGCAGTATATGCTTGTTCTCCAAATATTGGGCTAAGTATTACATAGTGCCAGGAAATACAAAAGCTCTACAATATCTCCACAAGGGGAACATGTTTTTCTTTTGGGACTAGGCTCGTCTTTCAAGGTGAATAATTTGTTATCAAAATGCTTCCAAAAACATCTCACAGGAGGCGGCACAGAGTGTCGGCATGGCGACTGATGTGGCCAAGAAGGGACAGCAACCCTGGCATTGACTGGCCAAGGGGGTGCGGGCATCCGTGGCAGTGGCACACGCATCTCTCCATGCAGAGGTGATGGAGCGCCCGGGGAGGGTCAAGGGTCGCACCACTGCAGTGGAAGGGGGGTGGACGGTGCACAGGTGCAGCTGTGGCACCGCATACAGCGGGGAGCGGTGGGTGAGGCACCTTGTGTGGCAGTGCATGCATTGTGGCCAAGGGGTGAAGGGAGGAGGCAGGTCCGGCAATGGGGCATTGCCGCATTAGGGTGAAAGGAGTCGGAGAGGTGTGTGTTCTGGCATTACCTGCGCTTGATGGGGGAGAGAAAGGGTGTGTCTTCACACAGTGCGTGTAGTGGGGGGTGCAGTGAAATAGATGGGCTGTGTTTTGACACTGCATTCAAGTGTTAATGGGAGCTAGGTGCGTGTGTTCTGGGGTGCTTTCTTTAGGCGTTGCATGCGTTATGTTGGGGAGTGCGGGTGATCTAACAATGCATGCATTGGGGGAAGAACGTTATATGGTATGTTTGCTGGCACTGCATGCATTGTGGAAAGAAAGGTGGGTTTTGTTGGGACACTGAATGCAGTGGTAAAAATATGGTGTGGTCTGCCACTGCATGCAAGCAAGGAAGATAGAGTGATTGTGAACGGGGCAGTCAGCAATGCGCCCCCCTTCCTCGCCACAGCCCTTAACCCACGACTACAGCGACAAAGACACCGGATGGAAAGGTGTGCATGCTCTGCCACTGTGTGTACTGGGCTGCAGGGAGAACACTCAGCATGCTCTGTCACTGCGGACGAGGGGCGGGGGAGTTCTGGTCCTGGACCCAGTGAGGTGTTTTATGGCAAGGGCAAGGTCGGACTGGGACAAGAAATAGGCCCGGACACCCAAAGAAAGTGGCCCACCCATTGCCTCAAAAAAGTGTTCCACCCCTCGCCTCACGACCCTTGACCTCTGATGACATCACTAGAAGTGGTGTCATTTGACCCCACCCCAAAGTGACATCCTGTGAAGTGATGAAACACGACCTTTCACCCCTTAACAAAACAGGAAGTGGCATCAAATTGCATTGTTCTTAAATACACTACGAAAAATATGGGTATAATTTACATGGTTGTGAAATACATTTCATACCAGAATGGATCACCATATCTATCATTTATATCTGTGTGTACAGATCTATATTGTCAAGTTACTGTGAATGCAAGCAGACGTCCAAGGCCAAATGATAATATATTACTGTATAGCACTTATGCTTAAGCTCTTTTTTATACAACAAATATGAATACAATATCACCCAACCTGTGTTTGTACTCATTTATCGACCTAAGAAGGATGAAAGGCTGAGATGGCCTTGCTGGGATTCGAACCTGCAGATCACACACACACACACACACACACATCTCAGCAGCAAGCGCTCAACCCACTGAGCTATCATATCGCTATAGTAAAACGAGCAATTATTCTGTAGTGGATACCATTAAACTGGTAACTGAGATTTAACAGCAGACCAGTTAAGTTCATCTGCAAAAGAATAGCTTTTTTCCAATTTTTTTTTTTTACATTTATTTTTTTATGACATTTTTTATTTATTTTCAAACAGGCCCAGGCGTGGGTAGAATCCGGCCCCCACTCCCCAGGGACGATTTCGGCCTAGCCAAGGGTGGAAAGGCCAAGGGGCCACGCTGCCGAAGAAATGAAACACACACACGTGGCATTGTGGTGAAGGCGCTAGAGACACACATTCTGGGGGGATAAAAGCAATTATATCGCCCCCCACTTAAAATTGTGGGGGGGATTTGTCCCCCACATCCCCTCCATGCCCTACGCCCATGTGGCTGGCCACCAAAGAGCTATGAAAAGGAGAGTGCAATTTGATGTAATCCTGAGCTTGCAAAGTGACAGATGAATCAGAGGAAAAGGCGGGAAGGCATAGGCCTTCATGTTGTGCCACGAAATTTCGAGGGCGTCCCCTAAAGACGAGGCCCCGAGACCGTTCCTGTATGCATAAAGAAGAAAGTTCCTGTTCGTAGAAGTCGCAAAGAGGTCCACTTTGGGAGTGCCCCATTGGCGAAAGATGGTGGAGAGGACCTCTGGGTTCAGTTCCCACTCGTAGCTGGCCGCTGTTTGTCGGTTGAGTGAGTCTGCAGTCACATTGAATCGACGCGGGATGTGTACTGCCAGTAGCCAAATGCTGTGCTGGATGGCCCATTCCCAAAAATGAATGGCAAGGTCCACAAGAGGTGGTGATTTGGTGCCAACCTGCTTGTTGATATAAGACATCGACACTGAGTTGTCCGTGCGGATGCGGACCACCCGGTTCGTGATGGACGGTTGGAAAGCTTTCAGTGCCAGAAATACAGCCAGGAGTTTCAAATAATTTATATGAAACTGCCTGTCCTGCTGCATACATAGACCGAAAACCTGGAGATGATCCAGCATCGCGCCCCACCCCAGAAGGGAGGAGTCAGTGGTAATCGTCACTTGTGGGTAGGGCTCCTAAAAGGAGGCCCCCACTGTAAGATTGTTGGTTGAAGACCACCACAGAAGGTCCCCCATCATGCAGGATGGGACTGGGAGCATCTTGGAATCCGAGTCCGAAGCCTGAAACCAAGAGCTCTGAAGAGCCAGCTGCATATGCCTCATTATGAGACACGCAAGAGGAAGAGCAAGCATGAGGCGATCGTGTTACAACGGAAACCCAGGAAAATCAGGTCTTGGGAGACCGTCATGGAAGATTTCCGCCATTTCACTGACAGTCCAAGATGGAGCAGGAGCTGGAGGAGAGACTGGAGATTGCTCAAAGCCGACAGTGGACAAGGGCTGCGTAGGAGCCAGTCGTACAAATACAGATATACATGCTGTAGCCGAAGGAAAGCTGCGATGACATCTTCGTAAAGACACGGAGCGCCAAGCTGAGACCAAAAGGGAGCACGCAGAACTAGAAATGCTCCCCTCCCAGGGAGAGCTGCAGATATTTTCAATGCAGCCTCCATATCAGGATGTGCATATACGCGTCCTGAAGGTCCACTATACTGAGCCAGTCACCCTTCCCGAAGAGAGGACTTTATTTGGCAGGTTGTGATCATCTTGAATTTCTCTTGGGAAACAGAAAGGTTGAACTGGGAAAGGTCGAGGATGGTGCGCAGGCCAGCCTGGTTGGGTTTGGGCACCGTGAACAGGCGAGAGTAGAAGCCCTCCCCTTGTTCCCCAAGGGGAACAGGTTCCACCACACTGAGGTCTAGAAGCTTCTGAACCTCGCCTCTGAAGGGAAGGGTGTCCCGATCTGTTGGAAGGGAGGGTTGAAGGGTGTGGTATGGGGCAGGGAGCAAGCAAAAGCATGCCTGATGGACAAAATCCACCAGTCTTCGGTGATGGTCTGCCACGCCTCCAGATGAGACGAGAATCGTCCTCCAACCGTAGTCTCGTGCGACTGACAAAAAATACAATTTTGCAGATTTGTCTGCTGGGAGACTACCTGTTCCTAGAGAGGAGGGTGATGGGCGAGAGAAAAACTGATCACGTTGTTGTTTAACGGGTGACGCCAACCGGAGGTTCCGTTCTGCGCGCCCAGCGGTCCTGAAACCCTTTGAAGCCAGAGAAGGATAGAGACTGAAACCCCCTGACCTGTGTATAATGGGGCCTCAGCTGGGACCTTCGCCAAGATCAACAAAGATTTGGTGGTTTGGGTGCTCGCCTTGGTAAGTTCCTCATATATAGAAGAATTAAACAATTCCTTGCCGTCAAAGGGAAGGTCCAGAACTTTATCTTGCACCTCCTTTGAAAACTTTGTCGCATGGAGACATGCCTGGCAGGAGGTGTCAATTCACACCATAAGGCCACGAGCTGAGGTATCTACATAGTGTGCAGCAGCTTCCAGCAGATCCTGTGCCAACACCCTGGCGTCCGACAGACCAGCTTTGAAGTCTAGCCTATCCGCAGGAATATACTCCTGGAAATCAGCCAACTCCTTCCACAGCCTCAGATTAGCTGCAGCCAGGATGACGAAGCTTGACGAAGTTGGAGGGCTGAATTGGCAAAGACTTTCTTGCCCAAGGAGTACAGAATCTTGTCTTCCTTGGACAGAATCTGAGCCACAGCCATCGAGGTCGCAAAAACCGGCTTGGATTGAAGCGTGGCCTCAGCTACCACCGTGTGAGGAAGGAAGCGGACAAGACGCCAAGGCTATCTCCTCAGAGCTGTGGAGCCTGCAACGTGCGTCAATTCTTTTATTTATGTGTAGCCCGATGTGGGGCTTATCCCAGACCTTACGGGCCTCAGCCAAAATGTCCTTCTGGAAGAACAGGCCGGTACGCTCTTGTGGTAACAGGGTGAATGCCTACGAAAGCACCCCCTCCTGTGGAGCGGGGCCTCATGTACTGGAATGTAAAGGAGGGCCATCATATCCAGGACCCAGTCATGGAATTCTCTGACAGATCAGGGCCGCTCATCGCTATCCTGATCTGCTTGAGAGTCCTCCGGCGAATCGGAAGCAGACGGTGGGACCATCTCAAGTTTTACAGTGCTATCCTGCTCTGCCGGTGTCTTCTCTAGGGGAGACAGCAGAGGTAGGGGAGTAAGATCTGGAGGCGGGCGAAGAGAAAAAGGTGGCTCCACCGCAGGAGCTGTTGGCGTGGAAGGTGGAACAGGAGGTTCAGGGTAGATTTCCTTGAAAAGAGAAAAGACCCTTAAAATACTCCTTCATGGGGTCAGAGTGCATGGGCCTCTGAAATTTCCCAAAAAAAGCATCCTCTGATGAAGGTTTAGGTGCTGGGGCAGGCAGAGGCCGCTCATATGGGGCATACCCCCACAAACGCAATGAGGATGATTGCCAGGAAGGTCCACCACCAACCAGGTCCACATAGACCAGTGTGTTAGAAGCAGGAGGAAGCAAGACAGTATGAGGCAGCGACATCCGAGCGCACCACTCATAAGAAGGGCGGAACAGATTTTTACTGTCCACATGTGAGAACGGCTGCTAAGCCCCAAAAAGAAGGTTCCCAGCAGCAGACGTCGAGAGCATAGGTGTAAGGGAAGAATCCAAAACAGCCGCCGTGGTCCTTGAGTATTGGGCCGCCATTTTGTCGATGCCTGAAGAGAACTGCCTCACATGTATAGATGTATAGAACCACAGGCTGGTCAGGGTACTTAAGCAACATCTTAGCCTTGACACAAGGATCCTCGGCAGAGCTGGTACTGGGCGGGTCTCGGATGTCAACTGGACATTTACTGGACATCTTGGAGGTGGAACCTCGGCTGAGCCGGAAACAGAGGAGTTACGGTTTATGACCATCCTCTTTACCCCCTCGACAGAACCGGTATCACCGTGTCCCTAAGGGCGGGAATGCCGAGGAATCCACCTCACAGACAAGACCATCAGAGCAGGTCCCTCGGTTTTATCGGTACCAACTAGCCTAAAAAAAGAGGAACCTGTGGTTTCCCCCTGGTACATGCAACTCCCGCAAGAGGGGCCTCAAGCCGTGGCTCAGTACCGAAAGCTCCAGAAACTGAGACCTCAGAGCGAACCCCAGTATCCAAAGACACAGATGAACTGGGCTGAAGTTTAGCACCTGACAGGTGAACCTCAGAGCATGGTCCGGTTTTGGCAGGCCAGTCGTGGGAACCCTCGGAGAAAACTGTGGTACGCCTGTTAGGCCTATAAGGCACTTCAGGAGAAACCCTGGTAGCAGAGCTGCTCAAGCCCCTCCCAGACCTGCAAGACCCCGAGAAGGAATCCCCAGGTCAGGGCACCCTAAAAAGTAAGGAACTTACCGGGCGTCTTTTCTTTTCGTCAATGAAAAGCTGAAAATGAGGTGGAGGAAGGCACTGAAAGACTTCCTCCCACCGAAGATGATGAAGCTGGAGTGCCCGGACGGGGAGGGAGTCGCAGAAGAAACACGAATCCCAACAATGGTCCGGGCCCGGACACTCCAAGCAGAGAGAATGGGGATACGCCCTAGCGAAGCGACGTTCGCATGAGGAACAGCACACAAATCCCAGATGCTCCAGCATAGACGGAGGACTAAGCGACTGAAGAACCGGAGCAGGAAAGAAGGACAACAGGAACAAAAATATTTCCCGGTGATGTAAGTGCGTCCAGCCCCGACCGCATGGAGAAAAGGACTGAAGGGCGATGCGCAGGGCAGAGCTCAGGAGGGCAGGGTTACGGCTGCGTGCGGTACCTCAAGTAAAAAGAGAAGGACAAAAATCTGCATCCGGAAGTGTGCCAGAAGTGCAAGGCTGTTGGGCTGGGACCGCTTTTACTACACGCTCCTGTCTATTGAAGCATTCCACGTTGTCAAGTTGGCAAGAGGAAGTTCGCCGGCAGTGGAAACACTTTGAATCTACGCCACGTCATCAACCAATCTCTCCCTCTGATATGCCCACGCCCCTGCAGCCTATCCATAAAGTATCCGGTGCGCGCGCATCCGTAAGTGTGCCAGCAGAGTAAGGCTGTTAGGGTGCGAGGATTGGAGGCGAGTCCTTGTAGTCAACTATTAATACTGTGTTTCTGCAATATAGTTGTACGAGTCTATTGCACGGTGCTTACCTTTTGGTTTTACCTTATACCATCTCCTATTGACAGTATAGAAGGAGGGGAATTGTTATGCTTTGTTACATGATGCTATCTGATAAGGTGATTCCGATTCGTTATCATGCATTTTCTCCAGTAGTTGTGGAGCTGGTGCCTTTCGGTAAAAGGAGTTGTCCTGTATCAAGGATTCTGGGGCTCGGTGTTAATCTCATAACGAATTGATTCAGTACCCCTCTGACAAGAACATTAAGAAAAGAGTAGGAGATTACTGGGTTCAGAACAAGCGGCATAAAGCTACATGTGACGCAGTCTGGCTGCATCTAACCCAATATCCATGACGACTGAGAACTCAGAAAGAGAGGACTCAGGATTGTTGAACTGCTCTGATGATGAAGTTGAGGTAGGCACTGCGTTGTGCATAAAAACACAGACCTCACCAGTTAGCCCCCTCAAGCCCGCTATGTGTTTGGAGGATGTTCTGCTAACTGGCCAAATGAGTATTACTGCGGCATCGGTGCATGGTAATGGCAATGTCCAGAGTTCGCCAACGTTTAAGCTTGATGAGGTTAATAATATCGACCATGAGGCTCTTGTGGCTGAGATGATCAATGAAGGGGAAACGACTAAGCAATCTTAAACTTTGAGGAAAATGGGGCTGGGACCATTTAGAGATCGAATTTTGTGATTTTTTCAATGTTAGCACCTGTGATAGAGGCAGAGCTAGGGAAACGCATGAGGCTCCCCCAAAGCCACTCAACAACGGTCACACAAAGGAGGACTGGGGTTGAAAAGGTCTTCCTGTTCAGTAATCCAACTGATAATATGAACACGATGCTCCCGCGGACCGAGGTGTGCCCAGTTGGTGGGAGAGCTCGTGCGGATCTACCCAATGATCAAATAGCTATAGAGGGTGTTTATATGCAGAAATCTAGTTCACCAACTACAGAGATATTGAACATGAAACCATACGAACAAATCGGGCTGTTGGGTCGTGAGACTTGACCACCATTGCATAAGTGTGGGTTGTGTGAACCTGAATTGGGATCTCCGGTAGAACCCTGTTGGTTGGATGCCACCTATGTCGACGCAGATTTCCCAGTGATGTCACGCATATTGAACTTGCTAGACAAGGGTCGTTAGCAGACACACCCGGGAAATCGGTGTCATGAAGGAATCATTGACAGAGATTCTGTGTAAAATTAATAGAATTGAGGGCCTCCTATTCACATGTGATGCTGTCTCTGCTATGGCTCTTGGTGTTAAAATTGGCAGGTCGGGATGCCAAAGCCACACAAACGCCTGGAGACCTAAGGATGGTAGGTAACGAAATTCAGTCTTTTGCTGAGGTAGCATCCTCCAAGGTCCATAAGAGCAACAGTATGGGGGAGAAGGTGGATCTGGTGTTAGCCGGAGGCGGTTGCTACTAATTCTCAGACAATACAAAAAATAACGATCGATATAACAGAGATGAAAGTGGCCCTGTCACAGGAAATGCACAATCCTCATGTGGAGGTTGAACATTTATCGGTTGAACATTTATCCCCCTCAAAGCGCTAGAGAAGGTTTGGATAGTCCCTCTGCGCTGACAGATCTGATAGATCTAACAGAGGAGGGTCAGGCGTTGCAGGACCAAATTCTTATTGATCAGCAGAACCATGATACTGTTGAACGACATATTGTTGTTCTCACACAATCTTTGGCCCTTAGGGCCCAAAAGCGAAGGGCCCATCAAAATAAAGCCATGATTGCTAATGTGAAAAAAATCAAAACTTAAAAAAAATAACTGACAATCATAGCTCTTATATAAAAGAATTATGTCATATTTCTAATAATGATGTCATCATTGACCTCCAACAACTCGATGAGGAATCGAAAGCATTGTTGAACATCAACAATGAGGGACAAGAATCAGGAGGTAATGCATCTAAAAATAAAAGCCTGTCTACTCCTGAAACGATACCAAACCTTAATGACTCAGTGAAGGATGACGACCAATATAATCAGTACAGCTCTCCTAGTTCAGTAACGCATAAACAGACTGAGATATCGAAATGTTATCCCATAATTAAGAGTAAAAAAGCGATTAACATGTTTGAGGGTCCTGGTGGTGGCCGAGGCCTGAGAAAGATTCCCAAAAGGGGAAGTACTGGGGGCTCTCGGGAGCCTAGTGGTGGCATGCCTACAATGGCCCCAAAGTCCTTGGATATGGAGAATAAGGGTTTACGCATCCGAAATGTCCAACGCCCCAATCCTACCTAAAAGTCTCCCTAAATTGCAAAGACAGGATATATTAGGGACATGTGTGGTGGTCTACCAGTAGTAGATTGAACTTCCATGGATAGAGAGAGTAAGGACCTACCCTACCAAACTGTCCCCATTCCTTGGGAGGAAAGGGACAGGCGTGAGATTGAAGTGGAGCTACCCCCACCAAATCCGGTATTGACGCACGATGTGCCGTATAAAATAGGATTGGAAAGTGATATTACAATAAATGGGAAGGCTAGTCTAAATAGGTCTTACATGCTTAGAGCCTTTCAGGCAATGACGTCATTGAGAACTTTAAGTTCGGACGATATTGACTGGATAAGACTAGCCTCCAATCACAACAATCGCATGATCTATTCCTATGAATCCCATATAATCATGAAATTAATATGGGACCAAAGAGATTATTTTGTTTATATTGGCCTGACTCCTTTCATTTACAACACTATTTATTGAAACGCCTTTGCAGGTTGCCGAGACTGCCCAAGGTCTGCTTCTGAATGGTCTGTCCGCACAGATTAATGAGGACATGGTAAGACAATTGATGGCCTTTGCAGCAGGAATAAACAAGCTTACTGGGTCTCAGCCGCTTATGGGCAATCCGCCAGCGAAGACAAAAATGCCGTTGGTAGCGCAATGATGATATCTTTACCTTCGTGTCCTGGAATTCTTGTGGGCTAAGAAACTTTCACTCCTGGTTAGAAGACATAAACCAACGGGTTAGACCAGAGATTATCATGCTACAGGAAACAATGCACATTTTGATGTTGAAGGCTATGAATCGTGCGCTCCAGGTACTAGGAGAGGGATCTTGGGGAGACCATCTGGAGGACTCACTGTTTTGATAGATAATTCATGCAAACTATCCTCAAGCCTGATCCACAAGGATGATTCCATCCTAGCGGTCGGGCTCATAATTCATGGTGAGCCCAGGGTTTGTGTCTTAGTCATATGTAAATATTGGAACAGAGCAGCAGTATTGTTTGGTGATATGAGTCATCAACTGGACATGATACTCTAAGGTCTGTAATCCACAGGTTAAAATTGTTGTAGGAGGTGACTTCAATTCCAATTGTTATGGTTTAACTGCAAATAATGGAAATAACCAGGGGAATCATAGGTCTACTAAGCGAAATGGACAGAAATGGGTTGACTTTTTTATGACCTGGGACATCCAAATGGTGCTTCCGGATGTGAACGTAAACAACTATACATGGGAACATGGAAACCTTAGATCACTTATTGATTATTTCTTTGTGTCTAATACAGTATATAGAGAAGTGGAGCCAGTCTGTATTCGTGACCTAGGCTATGGGGACCATTTGGCTATCCAGTTGACACTGAAACTTCCAAATTGGCGATATAAAACTGGAGCTTAATTTCACCCTAATCGAAGCTGACAGACATCAGATTTCGGTTAGATGGCACCCAGAAACTTGTCGTACGCTAATTAGAAGAATTAGGTCTGATCCACGCATAGTAACTAGGGATAGTCTCGATCAACATTCAAGAGCCATAGTGGAGCAGGGGAATGCTTGACGAATTCAATTTCATGTTAACTATTGCTAATGAAAAAAGACTTGGTCAGCCTCCTATCTTGCACCATCATTCTTTAAATCTGATAATTGACTAATTAAAGAAAGAAAAGAATATCCGACAGCCTGAAATAAACCTTTCCTCAATACTGGAAGATATTATCTGCTTTGGCGAACTGCACTAAATCAATACTCTTCCCGCTGACGGAGGCTACTGCCCCCCCCCCACTCAGACCTTCAGGGCTTTGTCTGGGCCCAATCTGAATTCACATACCTAGGGGTGGTAATCACACGCGACTCTGTCTCTCTGTACGATAACAACTACGGGAACTATCTAGTTAAATTGGCTCAGAAATGTGCTGGATGTCAACTCTTCCAATAACCCTCGCAGGTAGGATTGCCGTTCTTAAAATGATGATACTACCTCAGCTGCTGTACAGATTCTTAAATGTCCCGATCTGGTCTGGCCGAGATTTCTTTGCAACACTCGCCCAAACCACTAATTAATTTCTCTGGCATTCGGACGCGGTTCACCTGAAGCTCACACCGCTGATGACCCCGGTCGTGAGGGGAGGCCTCAGAGCTCCCAATCTTGAGGGGTACTGGATAGTTGCCCAAGCCCATTATGCATCATATTGGTTTGTCCCTACAGATCCGCCCCTGCACGTTAAACTGGAGCACTTAGATGCGGATGAATGTGATATCCGTTCCTGGGTTTTACCCAACTGCATCGGTCGGTTCGAGCCTACGGACCAGCGGCAAGCTTCTTAACTGTGCAAGATGTATTTGAACAAGGGGCCTTTACAGAGTGGAGTGAACTCCCTAGACAACTACGAGGGAGATATACTTGTTGGCTGCAGTATGCCGGTCTGCGGAGAGTGTTAAAAGCTAGGCTCCCCGACTTTCCCACCATCCCACAAGATGACCCAATTCAATCAGAAATTATTGGCACCGCGTTCATGAGGGGTAAGGTTTCAAGACTATACACCACATTCCAAACCCGAACATCTCCCCCATTCACCAAACTTAGGGAAACCTGGGATAGGGACTTGGAGGTCGAGTTGACCGATCAGCGCTGGAATTACATGTGTGCCCGCTCGCAAATAATCTCTTTCAACTCCCGTTTCAAACTAATTCAATGTAAACTACTACATAGATTTCATTACACACCGGCTAGGCTTCATCGTATGTCAAGGGAGCACTCACACAAGTGCCAACGATGACTACATGCACATGATCTGGGCATGCCCTCAAATAGCCCAGTTCAGGTCTACAGTATGCGCATCTCTATCAGACATGTTAGAATGTACCATCTCCCCATGCCCGCTAACCTGTTTTTTCTACGAGTTACCTGCATTAATCCGTGACCTCAAGAAGTTGGCGAGCCTGGCACTCCTCCTGGCAACCCGTTGTATCTTACTGGTATGGCTTCAACCCAGACCCCCCAAACATGAACAGTGGCTCTGTGCACTTACATGGGCCTCGGACACTGAGGAGTGCTGGATACTGAGACAACCGAGCAGGTCCATTCCGAGAGACATTTGTGGCCCATTTCAACAGTATCTCTCCTCCTTGGCTGACAATTCTTGGGAAGAGACCGATACACTGTCTTCCCCCCTCCCCGCCGCGGTTTAGTGGAAATGCATAAGGAATATACAGTTAACAAGATGCTTGCTTCTCTTATATGTTCCAATTTTTACACTGTCTCTGTGGTTGGTTCACAATGCTGTAATTTTTTTTTTATTATTCTTTATTTACATTTTACCAAACAGGAATCTATAAATCATTTAAAATAGAACAATCACACAACAGTGCATATAAAAGTTTACCAATACTAACAGCAAGAGAGAAAGAAAAAAAAAAAAAAAACTAGAACATGCTCAAAAATACATCCCAAACCTTAGCATGTAAGTGCAATTTTCCCGACCTCCTGTACATAATTTTTTCAATAGCCGCCAAAGAATCCATCTCATCAACCCAATCATCTGAGTTAGGCGGGATCCAGGATTTCCACCCCCTCAAGATCATTTTTTTTTTTTTTTTATATTGACGCTCCCCTGAGCAAAAAATGTTTCTCAGACATGGAAAAATCCTCAAGTAAGACACCACAGCCCAAAACCATCGTCTTAAAATCCAAATCAATACTGCGATTCAGGACCCTCAGACACATAGTACAAACCTCCTGCCAGAAACCCCTGACCCTGACACAATCCCAAAGTAAATGTTTGAGAGTGCCAACTTCCAGATCACAACACCAACATACATCAGAATCTGACATGCCCCTGTCTCTCCGGACACCAATACAACCTGTTGAGAATTTTAATTTGCCTAGAGCGCTCAGACAAATGAATCGAGCAGAGCCTCACATTTGCACACAACTCAAGCCACATATCAGCAGTGATCTCACAACCCAGTCTTCTACTCCACTCATCCATCAGACCAATGTTCCCTTTGTAGTTAGCAACAATTCAGCGATACACTGCTCGCAATAGACTGATAGCCCACCGTAAGAAATTCAAAACTCACAGACTCATTCCCATCAATCTCACCAATGCATCTCTTCAATTTCCTGTAGTCTGCAACTGAAAGGTTTTCAATAGTGAAATGTGCGCGTAGCACTTCAAAATCAATCCACTTCCCATCCCTGCAGACATCATTAATCCAATGAATTCCACCAACAAACCATTCCGGCCAAAATATAAGTCTGCCACCCTCTGTGATTGCTTTAAGCCAAATCGAGGCCGAAGGCAATTTCAAAGCAATTGAACCACACATTTCATGAAAGCCTTTCCACACATCCCTCAGAAATTCAGTCAAAGGAAATCTCCTACCACGTTTGCTAACTGTCGTAAGCACAGCTCGCGGGGTAAGAGGGCCCAATGAGCTCGCCTCTGCCCAAGCACTCAGAGAATCAACCAGAAAAGGAAGCAAAAACTGGCAAGAGAAGGCAAGATGATACGCCATAAAATTGGGGACCCCGAGCACCCCCCTCTCAACAGGGAACTGCAGCTTCCACAATTTTATAGGAGGTTTCCTGTCCCAAAGGAAGGATTGTAGAGTTGTATCAATTAATCTCCAGTAACATGCACTGACCTTCAAAGGGAGCATACTCAAAACATAGTTGATTTTCGGGGCCGCAACCATCTTCAAGGCGTTCACCTTGCCCCACAGCGATAAACACAAGACCGACCACCTCTGCGTAGATGACTTCAGCTCACGGGCCTCCCATAAGTTCACTTCCACCATATCACTCACAACTGGAGACAACCAAACCCCCAAGTATTTCATTTTGCGTAAACACCATTGAAATCCATAACCAGTCACCAAGGATTTAGCACAGCTCCTCGTGATAGGCAAAACCTCAGACTTCGACCAATTTATTTTATATCCAGCCACCACATGGAATCGATCCATCAAAGTTGGCAAAGAAATCTCCAGATCCCGTAAAACTAATAAAAGGTCATCTGCATAAAACCATGTTTTCTGTTCAACCCCATTGAAGGACACACCTTTCAAGCACAAATCACCCCGTAAAGCAATAGCGAGTGGTTCGATGGCCAGCACAAACAGTAAGGGTGAAAGCGGACGTTCTGTCATGAACCGCCGAATTCGCCCATTCTGGATTTCATGGTCTCTGATGCACCACAGTGTAAACTCTGCGGTTCTACCAACATGGCCAGCACTTCCAAAGCGCGGCACACTAGCCTTTTCATGCAAAGCTTGGCTTCCTAGAAAAAGGCCACGCCTCCGCAGCGCAGCGCGTCTCAACGCTACTACTTGGTGTAGTTAGACGTGCGATTCCGAAGTTTGCTTAGTGCTCTCCTTGACATCTTATTTGCTTCCTTCCTGGTACTCATTCATTCCCTTCCCTTTACCTTCCTTTCATGGTTACATTCCTGGAATTTCCTCATGCTCGGAGTCGGAGCCCGACCCCTTTCGAGCCGACTCGTCTTCTTCCTGGATCCTCGTCCGGATACTGAATGCTTCCTAGTGAAAGGCTACAAACCTCACGCTGGACCCCGAAGACCCGCGTCCAGGCTCATACAAGTCCCGGACAGTAAGAAAGAAGGAAGCTACGTCCAAGAAAGTCACAAGAAAGGAGAAACAGGTTAGAAGGGGAGAAACTTGTGACAGATTGAGACGCCTCAAACCTGATACAAAGGCAGATAGGGAAGCCGCAGTCCAGGACCTCATGAGAGGCATGCAAGAACTAACCACTGAAGTTCAAAACCTTAAAGCTGAGAATGCTACATTAAAGCAGTTGGTTTTTTCTAGAGATTCTGCTGCCAAGGAAAGTGTCCTGTTAGGGGGAGTAGTGGACAAATACGACAGATCATCAAAAAATCTACGTGCCTTCCTAGATTCCTGTTTGGTACATTTCACTTTCAAACCATACTTTTTTCGACCCCACGAGCTAAGGTTGGATTCATGATATCTCATCTCACGGGCAATGCCTTAACCTGGGCAACTCCCTTAGTCAACACTGGCGATGCTCTCCTGGATGATTACGATGGGTTTGTGGAAGCCCTTAAGGCCATCTTTGATCATCCTGAGCTCGTTTACAGTGCTCAGGAAAGATTGCTCGAATTCCACCAAGGGACCAGGATATGCTCACGTACGTGACACGCTTCAAAGAGTTAGTCAAAGAGGCTGATTGGTCCCCGGAAGACAGCTTTACCCTCTTTCGAAGAGGTTTAAATGATGAGATAAAGGACGAATTAGCTAGAGTAGCTCGACCAAGCTCCTTTCAAGCCCTCATGGACCTCTCTCTACAGATTGATTTCCGGATTCAGGAAAGGAAGGCGGAAAAGAGGAAATCTAAATCAACATCTCCTAAGCCAGCCACAAACTATCCCAGCCCAAAAGAAGCAACTGCTACGCAAGCCTCTGAACCTGAACCAATGCAACTAGGAGCCTTCCGAGGACCTATTTCTCCCCAGGAAAGGATCCGTAGGATCAATACCAGACTATGCATGTATTGCGCCTCTGATAAACACCTTGTGAGAGAATGTCTAATAGCGCCCCCTCAGCGTTCGGGAAACGCCAGCTCCCGAGCCTAGGAGGAGCACAGCTTCGGGAGAAAGATGTTTGCTCCTCATCTATTCCCTCCTTGAAATCTCCAAGACAGAACACTCTTGTGATCCTGCAAACAGTCTTATCCTTTTCCAAAAAGGAGTCCTACCCAATCCTGGCTTTAGTGGACTGTGGTGCCATGGGTATTTTCACAGACCATGATTGGGTTGTCAAACATCACGTCCCATGAGAAACCAAAGAGATAATACAACCGGTCGAAGCCATTGACGGCAGACCCTTGTCTTCTGGACCCATAACCCACCAAACCAAGGACTTACTGCTGTCAAACAATCATCAGGAAATCCTCAAATTTGACATCATTAAATCGGCTCATTACCCCTTGGTTGTAGGCATGCCTTGGTTACAGAAGCACAATCCCTACATCAATTGGGCAGCGGGATCCTTGTTTCTCGGTTCAGAGCATTGCATATCCCATTGTTTATCTCTTGCCACATTGCCAAGTCCTCCGTAAGAACTCCAGGAACCCAAGCAACCGTCAGTAACTGTCTCCAACATCATCCAAATTCCTCAAGCATGCCAAACATACTCAGATGTGTTTTCAACAGCCACTGTTCAATCTCTTCCACCTCACAGACCTGAGGATTATGCCATTGATACAGAGCCTTCAGCGGCGATTCCCTCTGGAAGAATGTTCATTTTGTCTGAACCGGAGAAGAGAGCCCTCTGAGAATATTTGGATACCAATTTAACAAATGGAACTATTCGACCTTTCAAGTCTCCAGCTGGTGCTTCTTTCTTCTTCTTCCTAAAAAAGACTCCAAAGAGCTTCGACCATGTTTGGATTACCGTGGCCTCAACCAATGCACCCTCAAGGACCGCTATCCATTACCTCTTATTTCGGATATCCTGGAGGCAGCGAGGGGTGCTGTCATCTTCACTAAACTCGATCTCAGGGGTGCCTACCATCTCATTTGCATAAAGAAAGGCGATGAGTGGAAAACAGCCTTCAGAACTGCCTTTCGCCACTTTGAGTATCTGGTAATGCCCTTTGGTCTCGCTAATGCCCCCGCAGTATTCCAACGCTTCATGGATCGGATGTTTTCGGACATGTTGTTCCTTTTTGTCATTGTATACCTAGACGATATACTGATTTACTCTAAGGAACCTCGGAATCATCAAGAACACGTTAAGGCAGTTCTACAATGTTTACGTGAACATAAGCTCCTGGACAAACCGGAAAAATGTCTTTTCCATGTGTCAACCGCTCATTATCTTGGGTTCGTTCTTAGTTCCAAGGGTATCAGAATGGATCCTTCCAAGGTTGATTCCATCCTGTCTTGGCCTGTTCTCACTACTGTGAAACACATCCAATCCTTCCTGGGACTTGCTAACTTTTACAGGAAATGCATACCCACGTTTTCTGACATTGTACACCCTATTGTAACACTCTTAAGGAAAGAGACTCTGTTTCAATGGTCCTCGGCTCAGGAGTCGGCGTTTCAACAATTGAAATTGGAATTCACTCGAGCTCCCATCCTAGCTCAACCTGATATTGATCGATCTTTCCTGGTTGAGACTGATTCATCCGACGACGCCATCCGAGCAGTCTTAAAACAAGAACTTGATGACAAAATGGAACATCCCATTGCCTATTTATCCCGTACCTTGACACCCAGTGAAACTCATTATTCCATCCTGGAGAAGGAGTTGCTAGCCATCCGACAAGCCTTCACTGACTGGCGTCATCTCCTTCTGGGAGCCAAACACCCAGTACAAGTTCGTACGGACCATCAGAACTTACAAGTGTTACAATCCCTGGAGTGCAGAACAGCCGTCAGGCCCTTTGGGCTTTCTTTTTTGCCCGATACCAATTTCAAATTCTTCACTTCCCTGGAACACATAACATCATAGCTGATGCCTTGTCCAGACGTCCTGACTACAAGCATCTCGAAGCACGGACCATTCCCGAGATGTTTCCTGACTCTGTAATTGTAGCTCAAACTAATTCTCTCCTGGAGGACATTCGTGCTAAAACACTTTCTTCCGAACTCTAGAAGGAATACGAAGAGAACAATCCTAGAAACCTCCAGCTGAAAGACGGATATCTTTTCAAGGAAAACCAGCTGGCAATACCCACACAAGAACTCAGACGTAAGATCACAAGAATATGCCAGGATACCCTCCATTCAGGATATTGAGGCATCACCACCAGCCTCCATCTTTTACAGAGACAGTTCTGGTGGCCGCAGATGAAAGACGACGTAAGAACCTATGTCCAATCCTGTAAATCTGTAACCAGAATAAACATGATAACGGAAGACCAGCAGGTCTCTTACACCAACCAGCAATGCCAACACGACCTTGGGAAATCATCGCCACAGATTTTATCGTGGAATTACCCCCATCCAGAGGATACACAACCATAATGGTTACAATCGATCTGTTTACACATATGGCTCACTTTACACCCTTGTTCAAGCTACCATCTTCATCTGAATTGGCTGAGGTTTTCCTGGAACACATATTCAGGCTTCATGGATTACCTTCCAAAATCATCTCTGACAGAGGGCCCCAATACATTTCCCAATTTTGGAAACAACTATGTTAAATATTGGGGATTCAGCATGCGTTATCATCAGGATACCACCCACAAACCAATGGAGCAACAGAACGAGTCAACCAGACCCTAGAGCAGTATCTTCGCTGTTAGTGCAGGATGATTGGTCACTTCTGATTCCTGTAGCTGAGTTCGCTTACAACAATTCGGATCATTCAGCCATCAAGACCAGTACGTTCTTTTGTAGCCAGCGATTTCATCCTTCAGTCCTACCGTCCATCCTGCCTCATCCAGCCCCAGTCCCTGCGGTTGATTCCTGGATCGAAACATTAATCAATGTCCACAAAGACGCCATAGAACGCCTGGAAAAGGCTAGGGAAGATGTTAAACGTTATGCAGACACCAAAAGAAGACCAAGCCCTCCTTACGCGGTGGGAGACAAGGTTTGGCTGTCCTCGAAACTTCTTCCTCGACATCTACGACCAAATAAACTGGCACCCACGTATTATGGACCCTTCTCCATAAAAAGAATCATTAATCCAGTAGCTTACCGACTCCAGCTTCCGGATTCTTGGAAAAGGATTCATCCAGTTTTCCACACTTCCTTGCTAAAACCCATTGTGCAATCCAACCGAACTGCTCCAAGACCCCCTCCAGTACTAGTGAATAAACAACTTGAGTTTGAGGTCTCCAGGATATTTGATTCAAGATACAGATGCGGCCACCTCCAGTATCTGGTTGAATGGAAAGGATACCCTCCGAGTGAGCGCACCTGGGAACCAGTCTCAAACATGAATGCCCCTCGTCTATTACAAAGATATCATCGGATCCACCCAGGCAAACCCGGAGGTGCCGGGCTTAGGAGGAGGCATGCTGTCATGAACCGCCAAATTCGCCCATTCTGGACTTTATGATGCACCACGGTGTAATCTCTGCGGTTCGACCAACATGGCCGCCGCTTCCAAAGCGCGGCACACCAGCCTTTCCATGCAAAGCTTGGCTTCCTAGAAAAAGGCCACGCCTCCGCGGCGCCGCGCGTCTCAACGCTACTGCTTGGTGTAGTTAGACGTGCGATTCCGAAGTTCGCTTCGTGCTCTCCTTGATATCTTATTTCCTTCCTTCCTGGTACTCATTCATTCCCTTCCCTTTACCTTCCTTTCATGGTTTCATGATTTCCTCGTGCTCGGAGTCGAAGCCCTGACCCCTTTCAAGCCTACTCGTCTTCTTTCTGGATCCTCGTACAGATACTGAACGCTTCCTAGTGGAAGGCTACAAACCTCACGCTGGACCACGAAAACCCGCATCCAGGCTCATACAAGTCCCGGACAGTAAGAAAGAAGGAAGCTACGTCCAAGAAAGTCACAAGAAAGGAGAAACAGGTGAGAAGGGGAGAAACTTGTGACAACATCCATGTCTGGTGCCCCTCCAAAGACTGAAAGTTCCAGACAACAAGCCGTGCGCGCATACAAAACGGAAACCCAAGAAATGTATTCATCACCCAAATTCATTGCCCTCAGCACTGTAAACATATATTGCCAATTAATACGATCAAACGCTTTTTCAGCGTCAAGAGAGAACACAGCTACATCCGAAATCCAAGCGTGGAACTGTGACACGGTCAACAAGAGATTTTGAATATTGCTAGAAGTTCTACGATGTTTGACAAAACCAGATTGGTCCGTGTGAATAAGTCTTTGAATCACATCCTCAATGCGCAAAGCAAGTATTTTAGCCAGGATCTTGTTATCTGTATTTATTAAACTTATCGGCCGATAATTGGAAGGTAAGACACTATCCTTGCCTTTTTTAGAAATACTGAAATGGTAGCATGATTGGTTGATTCTGGAAGCAATCCCACTTCCTTGGACTCAATATACATATCCCTCAAGAGTCCCAACGCCGCTTCAGGAAGAATGTTATAAAACTCAGCCGTTAAACCATCAGGCCCTGTTTTCCCAGAATTCAAACCGGAAATAGCAGTCCTAATCTCATCCAAAGTCACCTGTCGGCTCAGACCAGCCATTTCTTCAGAGATTCTTGGAATATTCAAATTTTCAAAAAAGCATTTGCCACGACCAGCAATACCAGCCTCATTCTCATACAAGTTCATGTAGAAATCCTTGAAAACAGCATTAATCTCACGTGGATCAAAGGTGATCACCCCATTCAAACCCTTTATAGATGTAATGGCCCCTTCCGAAGCCTGCTGCCTTAGTCTGTAGGCAAGCCATCTGTCACATTTTTCTCCCTTCTCAAAGTAGGCACATTTGATCCTATATAAATCCTTTTCAGCTCTAGTGCCCAAAATGTCATTCAAGTCAGTTTTCAATTTCTTTAATTCCCTTCTCTTATCAGTGTAATTTGGATCATGTACCAAACCATTCATCACCTCAGCAATACGGGTACAATTTCCAACTGCACCTTTGCCAATCTTTTCCTCCTGCCACAGGATAAGCCTAAAGTAATGCCCCTCATTGTACATTTGAACGCCTCCCATGTAACATTCTTACTAAGCTCATCTGAACAATTCTCTCTCACAAAGTATTCAGCCTCCGTTCTGATTTTCTCCAAAATAACCTCATCCTGAAGAATAGAGGTATTCATCTTCCATCGAAAGGTTCTACAGCGTTCAAAATTCAAAGACAGGCTCAGAAATATAGGTGCATGGTCTGTGACTGCGATACAATCAATTCGACTACTCAAAAGATTTGTAGTCGCCCCACAAGCCGTAAAAAACATATAAATCCTCGAGTATATATTGTGAGATCCAGAATAGAACGTGTACTCCTTGGAGTCAGGATGCTGTAACCTCCAACAATCTTTTAGATCAAAATCCCCAATCAGCGTCTGAAATGAGCAAAAATGTGCATCCTTTCTCTGTATAGCTTCACGCCAAGTGCAGTCCACAGAAGGATCATCAACCAGATTAAGGTCACCACCAAGAACAATATTGGGAGAGTTCAAATCAAGTATCAATTGCGACACATCACCAAAAAAAGAACCATTGTCCACTGAGGGAGCATAAACATTGAACAACACATGTTGGACACCTTGTATTTCCACCAGGAGATCCACAGCCCTCACCTCGTAGTCACAACTAGTTTTCAGAACTTTAATAGGAGAGTCCTTCCGTAAAAGAATTGCAACCGCCCTACACTTAGAGGATTAACAGGAAGCAACAATGTCACCCAGCCATTTCCTACGCAATACCCCAATGTCCTCTAACAGAAGGTGAGTCTCCTGTAAAAAATATACATCACATTGCATATCTTCCATACTGTTCAAAATGTTCTGCCATTTGACAGGATTATTCATTCCATTGACGTTCCAAGAAGAGACCAAAAGATGAGACCCTCAAACGTCAGACATGTTAAAAGATCGGAGGAAGTCTAAAAAAAAAAACCCAATCCAAAAATCACAAAAAAATCCCCACCCTACACCGCCTGAAACAGAAAAAAAAGACGCCAATGCTGAAAAGCGCAAGAAAAAAAAACAACCCAATACCCGCAGAACCCTACTACTTCGGACAAAGTCATAACCTATCCGTTCCCCCCCTTGCCGCAATGTGAATGTGATAAATGCATGTATCGCAAAAATGTACAAAGCACACATTCCATGCAAAATGAGCAGAGCTATAACTCCTCCAAAAGACCCATCATCCCCAAAAACCCACCCTTCCCATTAAAAAGAACCAAAATGTACACATACGCCACCATTACGCCATATCCCCAAGCATACCAATATATCCATATCAAGAGTAGGTTCCAAAAAGCGAGTACATTGTTCAATACAGTAACATAAATGGAGGACTCCAAGCTAGAAACCTATAACCAGATCATCCAAGCAAATCCCAAACACAGCAGGATGGTTTAAGCAACAACGCA
The DNA here is from genome assembly GCF_040938575.1 of Ambystoma mexicanum. NCBI lineage: Eukaryota > Metazoa > Chordata > Amphibia > Caudata > Ambystomatidae > Ambystoma > Ambystoma mexicanum. The sequence continues at coordinate 829,943,891 of NC_090923.1, read as the reverse complement.
ATATGAATTAACAAACAATATATCTAAAAGAAACATTGTCAGCTACCAACACATTACTAAATAATTAAACATCAGCATTAGACAATTGGCATTGGCATTGGCATAGACAACAGCTACATGCAAGTAAGTGCATTGCAGGTCTCAATGAGTGCAGTGTTAACATGAGCGCTAGAGGTGGTGGCTGAGCAGATGAAGGAATGCAAATTCCCACAAAGCCAAAAGGTCACAGGGCGTAGTGCCAGAAAATCAACATTGGAGGTCCACAGTGTTCCCACATGTCTGATTGTAAAAATGGCACACCAATATTTCCTGCATAATCACCCACTGGGTGGGACACATGGTGAAAAGATGCGGCTGTTGTTTAAAACGCATCCGGCATTAAACAGGTAAAGCTCAGCTGACAAAATAACGCATTGCTAACGCTTTCCTTCCCCACACTCACTCTGATCCCCATTCGCATGTCAGAATCGTGAGGACAGGCAAGCGGAAGCGGAGGCGTCCACACGGGCACCAGCAGGTGAAGCCGGTATGGCGATGTGGGCTGCAGAAGGAACAGGAAAGATTCAATCCACACAGGCACCAGCAGCCAAATCGAGCCCGCGTTCATCATGACCCCACCTTACATTATATAAAGCCCAATGGACCAACTCAAGGCAGAGTCTGGCCCCCGGTACCATATGCAGCACAACTCCTCCCCCACCCGCATACCAAGAGCCTTGTATCCCAAGCATGCACAATCGTTTTGCCCTCCCCGGCTCACCACACCTCCGCGCGCTTCATTTCCGTTTGGGGCTGCCCTGGTTCCAGCGGGGCCTGCACGATCAGCCAATGGCCTGACAGACCGTCAGGGTGAACTGCGAGGTGGGCTGGGTGGGGCTTAAGATTTACAGCCCTCACACCGCAAGCCCGCAGTCCCATTTCACTGCCCCAATCGGCTAGAAGAGAGGATCCTGTCAACTCCGCTCCATATATGCTCCATGCACGACCGCTCCAGGAACAGGCGGAAATGACATCAGATGGAGCACATCAGCTAATCAGGGCAGCAACTGGGTGCTTTACTCAAACACCGCATTGTTAGGCAGAATCCTCGGCAGTTCCCATAGGGAGCACTACACAAGATCAAGACTACAGGTGAGAGCAATAAATCCCCTTTGGTATCAGTCTGTACCACAAAGATTTAGTTGGTAGCTGTGGCTGAGCAGTATTCAGGGTTTACACAATAGGCCTACAGTACTATGGCGCAGGGAAACACTGACCAAAGCTTTGTATTAAAAAGTAGTTATATATTTATTTCATACACTTCTAATAAAACACATGTATCACAGTCATTAGGCAAGTTTAATAAATCAGAGGAAAAATATACACACTCCCAAGTTAATTTGTAGACCAAGTGAACCAAAGTGAAAACTGAGCAAAAGGGCACAGTGAAAACTACACACAAGGGATACTGTAACAATTCCTTACAAGGGAGGGAAAACACAAGTTATTCAGAAATAGTTTCCTACACACCCTAGCAACACTTCCCATAAGTTTGTGGACCAGTTTAAGCAAGACAGTACATCAGTATAGGCAATACTTAAATGAAAACTGAGCAAAATGGCATTTCACAAGGTTTAAAAATGGGAAGGAAAGGGTAGTTGTAAGAATTAGGTGCACCACACAGTTCTAGATGAAAATCAATCTAAAGAAGGCAGGTCTAACAAATGTAACCAGAGTCAGTAGGCCTGTGCCAAAGTCAGTTGGTACAAGGCAAGGGCCCAGGTGCAAAATGTTCTCTTAGCTGCAGTCAAGTCTTTCGTTAACGATTTTGAAAAGGTGGATGCAACAGTTGACAAGACAATGTTAAGAGAGAGCGGTGGCCAACCCGACAGGTAGGTAAAGGATTTAAAACACCTTTAGTGCTACCGCGAAGAAAGGGCGGCCTGGCGGTACAATGTACCTTTAAATGAAGAAGTGGCTCCTGCGGTGGCGGTGGTTCCTGGTAGTTCCTGCAGTTCGGGTGATCCAGCAGAGAAAGAGAGGCTCTCGTCGTGGAGGAAGGTTAGAGTTACTGCACTACCCAGGGATGAAACCAGCCGTGGTGCTGCCCGACGAATAAAAGTTACGCTCCTTTAAAATCGCGGTCCGAGTGGACTGGTGCCTGGCTATCCGGCCTCCGAGTACAGGGTATGGGAGATTCGACCAATCCAGGTCCAGGAAGGCGAAAGGCAAATTGGTTGGCCCCAAGGGAAGAAGGCTCTTGCAGGTGAAGATCTTCTCTCTTCGTGTGGAGAAAAGTGGCGAGACGCTGCAGCAGGGCTTCACCGGTGGTTCAGTCGTTGCAGATGTCTTTGGCTTCTCTCCTCTACGGCGTCTTAGTTCCAGTGGCGACGTCTTGCTCTTCCAGTCCTCAGGACCCTGCTTTTATGCAAAAAGATCCCCATTCATACAGCCTAGCTGTCACTCACACAGTGGAGTGGTCATCTTGGCAGGAGACCCTCCAACCTATCAGGATAGAGTGCGACATGGGTTGCTGAGGCAACCCTGTCCAGGGGTCCTACTACCCCTCCCACACAATGGACCCACCCCAGACTCAGTGGTGCCGAAAGGAGGGCTTCTCGGCAGAAGCCCGCCAAAAGGACGAACAAAGGATCCCCGACCTGGGTTAGGAGATTAGAGAAAGACACGAGAAAGAAGTTATATTAAAGTTCTGGCAATAAAAACCTACCGGAGTAAAGTTAATATTAAAATACACCGGCGGTATGTTAGAGACCGTCAGAAAAAGTGGTAGCCTCGAACAATGGGAAAATCCCATAGGGAAATATTTGCGGTCGAATATTTACGGTAGTAACCACTGCCACCAGCCAGAAACTTGAGAGAGGGACTGTACGGTACCCTCTCGAAAATGAACATAAGGGGAAAACTATGAACCCTTTCCAGTACCTCCATAGTAAGATGGTTTGTACTGGTTTAGTTCATAAAAATTGACTAGTAAAGTCAATTGGGACTTTACATGCCCTGGGAGACAGTAGTCAGTCGCAGGGTATGGAGTCTATGTTTGGGGGTCGCTACAACACCCCTGTGTCACTGCACGGAGGGTGCTGTGTAACACATGGGGATAAAGATGGTTTCTATGGGGGTGAGAAAATCCCATAGACATTAAACACAAAAATAGCCTAGAACACACATAGCAAAAAGTGCCAAAGAGTGGGAAAAAAAGAGCCTCACTCTTAGCAGGAAAAAGAAACAAACCCTTCAAATCCAGCAAAGCTGCTGAGGGACTCTCTAGATAAGGGAAATTAGCCATAGAATGAGAATTCTCCCTAACAAGCACCTTAAGAATTCACATCAAAAGGAAAGTTCCATATTACGAACGAAATAACATTAACTGTAAAGATGAACGGGCGCCATTTTATATCAATAGAAAAAATAGTTTTATATAACAAAGTCAACAAAATGAAATAAAATAAAGGCAACCACCACTTTTAGTCAACAATAGCAGTAGGTGCACTTATTTTCTCCAGCCATGAAGAGGCTTCCCGAGGGTCAGACATGGACTTATTCCCATCAGGCAAAACCAAAGTCAGTGTGTTAAATCAATTCAAGAAAGCTTTTATCTGAAGAGTCTTTGTTAGGCAGAAACCTGTGCAGTTCCCTTGGGGAACACTGCAAAAGATTTAAGACTACAGGTAGAGCAGTAAACCCCTTTGGTAGCAGTCTGTACCACCCAGATTTACCTGGTAGCTGTGGCTGAGCAGTCAGACTTCCCTCAAGAAGAGTTAGGCAGTATGCAAAGTATACACAATATGTACTCAGACACAATAGCACAAGCAAACACTGACCAGAGCTTGGTTTCAAAAGTATATAGTTATTTATTTATAAAACACACATAAGTTGAAATCACTCTAGCAAAATATAGTAAAAACACTTCAAACACAGTTATAATGAAAGCAGTTCCAACCCTTACTCCTATCTAGACAACTCTAAGTTAACACCACATAATTAAAACAGAGGTGAGCGCTTAACGTTAGATGACACTCTAGTAGGTTCAAGAAAGGGGTAAAAAAAAGAACAGGAATGGGTTAAACACACCACTCTAAGGTCCAGAACACTTGCAATAGACTCAAAGAAGCACAAAGTCACAGGTGAGCAAAAGTCACTAGGCAGGGCCCACTCTTAGAGTAGCCGGAGCGAAAATGTGCCCAAGATCACACTGTTGTTAAGGATTCAAAGTCTTGCAAAGAGTTAGAAAGAGTTTAGAGTGGCTTAAAAAGTTTAGCCAGGGTGTCCCAGGCACTCCCAGGTTCGAAAGCCGGGGGCTAAATCTACCCCGTACAGTCGGTGGCAAGGGAAGCCAGGCGGAACACGGTACCTTAAGTGGAAAGGATCCTCCAGCGGTGGCAGTTGTTCCAGGCAGTGGCAGCAAGGCTCGACGTCGGTCAGGGGAGAAGAAGTTCTCGCTGAAGAGCAGAAGAAGAAGGTCGTTGCACTGCCCGGGAAGAAACCAGCCGCGGAGTCCTCCGGTTAAAGGGTTGTACCGACTTTCGTGGTTGGGGTAAAAGGTGGTGGGGTTCCGGTTGCCGGGGTGCTTGGCACTGGCAAGGCGGCCACGAGATACCTCGAGAAGCGAAAAGAAGGCGAAAAACTGGTTGTCCCCACCAGTCAAGGGAAGGAGTCACTCTGTTAAGAGTTCTCCTCGGTCGTTGGGAAAAGTGGTGAGACGGTTCAGCAGGGCTCCACCGGGTGGTGTCGTCGAAGCAGGTCGGCTCAGCTCTTCCCTCGTCGGATTCTTGGTCCTGTGGCGACTTCTGAAGTTCCAGTCCCCAAAGCCCTGCTTTTATGCAGCAAACCCCCATTCACCCAGCCTAGCTGTCACTCAAACATGCTAAGTGGTGAGCCGGCCGGCTCACCACTTGGGCCAATCAGGACGGAGTGCGACTTGAGTTACCTAGGTAACTCAGTCCAGGGTGCCTAAACCCCCCTCCACCCCTCCTAAGTACCCCAGACAGAGTGGCACCACTTTGGAGGGCTTCTGTGGAGAAGCCCGCCAAAAGTGGAACAAAGGGCTCCACTTTGGGTCAGAGTTACAGAGGCGAACACCAACGCCATTTTAGAATCAAGTTTTGGCAAAAAGTCCCAACCGGAGTTATAAAAATAAATATATAAACCGGTGGTATGTTTAAGGCTACCGTAAATAAATAATTAAATGTGTTAGCCTAAAACAATGGGAAATCCCATAGGAAAATATTCGCGGTCGAATATAAAACGTAGTTTCCACTGCCACCAGCCAAAACTCGATCAGGGGGGACGGAGACGTGCCCCCTCGACTAACAGACCCTGGGGCAATCGAATTGCCCCAGCCAGTACGTCCACAATATGATGGTTTGTACTGGTTCTGTTCAGGATTCAAGACTAGCAAAGTCTTTGGTGACTTTACATGCCCTGGGAGACAGTAGTCAGTCCCAGGGTATGGAGTCTATGCTGGGGAGTCCCTAGGACACCCCTGGGTCACGGCACAGAGGGTGCTGTGTAACCCACATCACAAAAATACATGAGGCCCTATGGAGTAAAAGACCCCATAGCCCATTCAACACAAGGTTTGTCCAAGATAACACAGTTCAACATGTCCAAGAGTGAGGGTAAAAAGAGTCCCACTCTTGGCAGGAGAAAAAATTAAACCCCAGAAATCCAGCAAAGCTGCTGGGGGACTCACTAGGGAGGGAAATTCAGCCTAAACAGAGAATTCTCCCTAACAGTCTTTGCTCGCTACTTCACTTCTTTAAAGATCTTCCTTGCTTCCATCACCTCCTTAGGATAGTCTGGGAACACAAACAGGTTTGCCCTTAAAAATAACAGAGCCCCTGATCCTGGATGCATCCAATAAAGATTCCTTTTTCCTTGCCAGAGCAAATGCCACCAAGATGTGTCGAGGTTTCAAACCAGGAAGTTTACCAATCCGATAAACATGATCAATGTCACTCTCCAAAAAGGAACCCCCACCATTGCAATCCTTAAATACCTGAAGAACCAAAGGTAACATTTTTTCACTCTTAGGGTCTGAATGCTCGGCAACTCCCACCAGTCTAGTATTCCATTCTCACAGTTTTAAATCCATTTCCAAGTGATGGCTTTTCTCCTTCTGCATATCAGACTTCAGGTTATTGTATGCCCTGTACCTACCAGCCATTTCAGACCCCATATCAGAGGATTTCTTCTCCAAATCAGTCACCCTGGTATCCAAATGGGTGACCTTTGAATTCAGTTCTGCCATAGTAGTTTTAACTTCAGCCATGTCTAAGGCTACCTGATGCATCAATTTGAACAAATCTTGAATGCTTGGGTTCTCTTTATCCATCTCAGAAATTTGTTTGTTTTTTAGAAGTAGGATTCTCAGGTTGCAGGATCTTTTTTTGGGAATTCATATCAGCAATGAAATGTCTTCAGGGAGGGGACCAGGAGCTGAAGGTTTAAGCTGCTTTCACCTTGACCACAAATGGTCTCAGTGAATTGAAATGTTAAGATTGTTCTCTGATGTGATGCCAAGCTAATTGTTAAATAAAGCTTTTCTTTTTTAAAAGAAAAGAATAAATACATACGACAGCTCTGTAGACAAAATTATGCACTTATGACTTATTTAGATCAAAAAAGAATTATTAGCCAAGTCTACAAAAATAAAATTAAAATTCTAAAAAGGGATCTACTCATTGTAGACAATCAACGTATGATTCACAATTTATTGAAAAATGATACCAGTCAGGCATGGGCAATGCTTAGAACCATAACATGTGAGCCAGAGTTCTATAAAGAACCCTCAATATCAGCTTCGGTGTGGGCAGCATATGTAACTGGAAAATATTGATTGCCTTCCAAATTTAGCGCGGACTATGGCGGAAAGGCAATCGTACCAAGTAAAAATAAAATAAATTTACTAATAAAAAAACTCATAAAAATGAGAGACACAAAACGAAAGAGGAATTATTAATCAGAGATATGTTTACTCAATAAGGAACTTAGCATCTCTCCTGATGAAGCACGAGCATAAGATGTGGGGAAACACGTGTTGAGAGGCAAAAAAACTATCAGTTTGTGAATTAATGTTTGGAAAAAAGGATATTGCATGCTACTAATGCAAAAAATAAATATTACTTAAATATTACTTAAAAAGTGAACTTGCTGGTGTGACGGATTTATTATTTTGCCTGAAGCGCATTCCACATAAGTGTTTTCCAAAAAGAACATTTTACATGCTATCAATAAGATCAAAGGTTCAAGGGCCGCAGGGCCTGATTGGATTCCCCCATGTGTTTTAAAATCGGATTCGGAATTATGGGCAAATATCCTGAAAATCAAATTTGATAAATGTTATCAATCAGGACTGATTCCCCCAACATGGTGTTCAGCAAACATAATCCCAATATACAAAAAGGGCATGGCTAGCAACCCAGCAAATTTTAGACCCATAGCATTGATGGATGCATCCTCCAAAATGTTCACTCTATTGATATTGGAGGAGAGTCAGAGTTATATTGATCGCAATGCAATGATATTCTGTCGCGGTACCAGGTGGGTTTCCACAAAGCAATGGGGTGTGCTCTGAACGCAACGATCGTGGCTCACTTAACATCAGACGAAGCATTCAAAAACATGGCCAGTATATATGGGAGCTCTGGATTTGACTGCAGCGTGTGATATGGTAATGAGAGACTTACTGTGGAAAAAATTGATTAAGCTTGGTTTGCCAATACATTTGGCTGCTATGATTGCTCTTTTGCATACAAACTACAGAATTAGGCTTAATAAACAAGGGGTCCGCACTGACCCAGTGCCTACAGAGATTGGACTTAAACAGGGATGTAACCTGGCCGCGGTTCTTTTTAATTTGTATTTATCAGATCTGGATGTATCTTGGAACCAAGCTATCAGCTACCCGCTGAAATTAGATAAATTGGTATTAAACTGGATTGGTTTTGCTGATGACTTGCTATTCGTTCGCTAGGATCCCATTAGGCCTTCAGACCAAATTGAATGTGTTTGCTTGTTTTGCCCGTAGCCATAATCTCCAAGCAAATCCCAGTAAATCATTTATTATAACTTTTTCTTACGGAAAACATCAAGATTTACATGGTCCCTTGACTAATCAACTATTGAATACAACTCGGGGGAGCTGTTGGACGCAGGCGGTAATGGCCGCCTGATCGAGTAGCTGTGCCGTAATCTGAAAATCCGACCTGAAATCCTGCGAATCCTGGATGAAAGTCCATTATATCTAAATTGGACTGTGTGACTAAACCCCTGGTGCGCCTTCCGCTCCATCCTGAGCTACCCTAGCCTGGATATTCGTGGAGTTATACCGTCTTGAAGAAACCGCGGGCTCCCTGCGTGAGAGCCGCAGCCTCATTGTGCTTCCCGCCCCTCCCCATCCGGGACCTGGCTGCGCATCTGCTGGGGAGCTGGAGATCACCCCGCGGGACCCCAGCTGGCAGTTCCTGTCATCGGCTGCTGTTTCCGGAGCGGACACTGGGTAATCGGAGCGGCCGGAGCCGGCAGGGAGTCTGAATCCCCCCAAGGGCGCCCAGGGGCAGGCTGGGCCTCCCTCCCCCGAACGAGTGACTGCCCGGCGGGGCTAGGGGGCGAATATCCCCTTTCCCATCATCTCTGCTCCCTGTTACGGATCGGGGCCGGGGCTCCGTAGTGGTTGCCCGCGACGGGCTGTGGAGTCCCACCTCCCCCCGGAGCCATCAGGAGTCGCTGCAGAGACCTACATCCTGGAACACCAGTGGGCACTGTGCGCCGGGCCGAGGCCAGATTGAGCCGCCCTTTGCTCTGGGACCTGGGGGCGAATGCGAGAGCGGGGGGGCCTCATTGCGGGCCCTCTGCGGTGACTGGCGGTACTGAGAAGAGGGGCCCCCCCGGCTGCTAGCTTTACCCATGAAGCGGAGTGGGTCCTGGGCTCCACGGCAACTGCCCACAGTAATCCGAACTTTCTGGCCAACCTAGACTCACCAGGTCACATCAGCGAGGCTGGCCATCAGAGAACACACGGCTGGCAAGGACAGCGCCCATCCTTTGGAGGTTGCCACGTGTGGTGGGGGTTGAGTGGCTCGTGCCTGAGGGACAGACCATCGCCTGCCATCTGACAGCATGTGGGGCAGATATCCCCTCCCCAGCGGCCGCCGTGTGCGCGCAGCAGGCCTGCTGGGTGCAGGGTGAGCCCTCCCCCTGCCACCTTCCACAAGCGGGCTGCCAGGTAGGTAGAACTCTATACGAAAAGGGACACAACAGCATGCGTTATTAACTGGCCCCAATATCCATTCTGATTAATCCCCCGCACGGGACGGTGGTGCGGGGCATCACGAAAGCTTGGTCCACCTGCCCACACCCTAAATTGCACTGGTCATCAATTGGGTCGGGTGTTCACCCACCAGCATTCACCTCTGAGGGGATCTGCACTAACTGGAATGTGTCGTGGTTGACGGGTGACTTGGCTAGTGTACACATCCTGTAACTATTGCCGGACTTCATCAGGAGGGCTACCTTATACCTGAACTGCCACGGGCACGACATTTGATCACTGACGACCTGATACCACTTTCACTGTGGCACTTGCCAATTCCTGCTACTCAGCCAACGCAATACCGCTACAGAAGGCATGACCAGAGGCAATAAAACCACCAAAAAAGGCCCAATGGTTGCATTTACGAATACAACACAGGAGGGTAGGAGTGATGAAATCCTACATACCAGCCAACCAGTGCCTCAATGCCCAGCGGATGGCACACATGACCACTATATAGCAGCCCTCTGGGCTGGTTTTGAAACTGTAAACTCCAAGTTAGACGAAATGGGGTCCTTGATGGCATCAATCAAGGCAGACTTACGCATGGTGAGCACGCGAGTGGCTGAGGCAGAGACTCGAATTAGTACATTAGAGAATGTGACTACAACCCATGGCAAGGATATTGACTCCATCAAAAAGAGCCTTTCCAAGGTACAAATGAAATGCGATGACCTTGAATTGAGGTCACGCCGCAATAATATAAGAATAGTCGGGCTGGCAGAAAAACAAATCAACACCCCAATGGAGGGGTACCTTGAGGAGGTGACTCGCAGCGTCTTCCTGGATGCCCAATTTTCGCAACAATTCTTAATAGAAAGGGCCCATCGATCTCTGATTGCTCCTCCTAAACCTGGGATGCCATCGTGCACTGTCATCGCACGGCTCCTTAATTATCGCAACAGGGACATGATCCTCTGCCTCTCCAGAGAGAGGGGTACGCTACTGTATGATTCCAATAGGATACACATATATCCCGACTTCTCCAACGGTGTACAGGCTGTACGCCGCACCTTCGACCAGGTCAAGAAAGCTCTCAGGGAGCGCTCCGTCCCATACGCGATGCTCTTCTCCGCCAAATTACACCTTCAACATGAAGGGAGGAATCAGTTCTTTGAATCCCCGGAGGACGCCATGAGGTACACAGAGAGACAAGAACTCACAGTCCAATTTGAATACTTGAAGTATGGTCACCTGTATTCATATGTTAATGGTGCAGCGGCGATCAGAATGGTCTGGTCGGCAGAGTGACAAAGACAAACCCACCAACCAGGGCCGCCCGATTGTTTTTCTCAATAGTTTAAGTTTAGTTTTGGTTTTACACTATCCAGTTGGGGGGATTTTGAGGTAGGGGGGAGGGGAAACGAGTTGAAATGCACAAAGCACACCACTGCGAAGTAAGTGAGATGGAATACAGTGTCGAACAAATTGAATCACATCGAGGAAGGGACAAAATCATCACAAGCATGGGCATGAGGAACACCAATAAGATAGCTCCGGAACCAATAAAGCTCAAACCATGGGAAGTCTACGACACGGACCCCAATGGCAACTAAGGGACAAGGAGTTAAATTGCTCACCTGGAACATCAGGGGACTAGCCCACCCGATAAAGGCAAGAAAGGTACTGGCATATGCAAATCGACACAAGGTGGACATGCTCCTCCTACAAGAAACTCACACCACAAAAAAGATCACAGACACATTTGCGTGGAACTGGGGACCCGTGAAGGTGGCTACGAACTTCTCCACAATGGCAAGAGGAGTACTCACAATTGTGCACAAACGCCTAAACTTTCAGGTGACCAAATCCATCACAGACGACAAGGGGCGTAATTAATTCTCTGTGCCTTTCGGCACTTTTGTTTTCCCTATGGGGGAAACTACATAACCAAGAGGTTATTATTGTAAACACTTACGATCCAAATCTGGACAATCCAGCGTTTTATCTTCAGATGGTAGAGTTACTGTCACCTGTTGGAACCGCAACAGTGATGTGGGGTGGAGACCTCAATCTAATACTGGACTTGGGTCTTGACCGCTCCACGGGTCACTGCAGGTAGTTTACTAAAGCGGCATTGACACTGAAGCAAGCAATGGTCACTCTACCTCTGGTAGATACTTGGCGCGAATTACATCCACTAGAGAGAGAGTATACTTTTTATTCTGGGGCTCATGGCTCCAGCTCGAGAATTGATTACAGGTTATGCTCACCGGGGTTGATTGCTGAAGTGGAGCACTGTGACATCCTTCCAAGGACATTGTGGGATCATTCCCCGGTCCTCTTACGGCTGACATCAAGGAATGTGACCCATACCACTAGAACCTGGCGCATGCCCCCTAATATGCTGGGAGATGAAGCAGTTGTAGAACCTCTACGAATCGAAATTGAAGAATTCTTTCTGCGTAACGAAAGACCAGTACAATCCCTGCAATCGGTTTGGAAGTCATTCAAGGTGTGGCTGAGAGGACAGCTGATGGGAACATCCTATGGCATCTTGAGGGACATAAGAAAGGAACTCACCCAGGCCGAGAGAGAGCTCCGCGATCTCGAATTCCAGCAGCCCGCCAAGGAGGGGAGGGAACACCTACTGAAAATTCGGGCTCAAATGGACATATATAAAGACCTAGCCGATAGAGAATTGCATTTCATCTCCCAACCCATACGGGCACGAAGATATGGAGACGGAAACAAGACTAGCAAATGAATGGCGACTCTAATCAGAGCCGAGATGGGAGCTAGACAAACCACCAGCATCTTCGACTCCAATGGGTCAGTTCAAACATCCCCGGAAGCAATCAACTAAGTGTTCAAACAGTTTTGATACCACACTATACGCCAACGAAGATTCAGTTGAGCTAGAAAATCTCAAAGGCTATATTGACTCTATCCCGTTGCCTAGTCTGGATGAACAAGAGAAGCTAAAACTAGACCTCCCACTGACAACTGAAGAAATCAAACAAGCCATTGCCGACTTGCGAACGGGCAGGGCTCCGGGATCGGACGGGATTCCAGTGACTTTTACATAACATACAAGGCCGAAATGGCGCCTAGGCTGCTCGCAGTTTGGGAAGATACACTTGTGAGGGTTATGCTGCCAACCACCATGAGGGAGGCAATAATTTCAGTTCTGCTCAAACCGCACAAGCCCCCCCCCAGTACCCCTCATCCTATCGCCCTTTATCCCTCATTAATACAGACACCAAAATCTACGCCAAAGCAATAGCAAACCGCCTGACCCCATATATGAACAAACTGATCCACACTGATCAAGCGGGATTTATCCCAACACACTCTACCGCACTGAATCTGCTGAGGTTTTTCGCTATCACATCACAATTTGATCCAAAAGCCAAAGCTGCCGCATTCACCCTAGACGCTGAAAAAGCGTTTGACTCTGTTTCATGGAACTACATGTTTTTAATCCTAGCAAAAATGGGGTTTGGGCCAACATTTATAGGATATATTTGTGTGCTATATAAGCAACCGGTTGCAATCGTGAGAACTACCAATACTATGTCATCCCCCTTCACACTCGAGAGAGGCACCCGTCAAGGCTGCCCTCTCTCCCCCTTCATATTTGCCCTCACAATTGAAGGTATGGCGGCCAAGGACAGACACGAACACACATGGAGGAGCATTCGTATCAGAGGTTCCCCGCAGCTCCTTTCATTATACGCCAACAACACAATGATATATGTCAGATACCCTAACACACACCTACCCCCTATCATGAAGGAAACATCCACTTCTCCACTTACTCGGGCTACAAGAGAAACCAAACAAAGTCAGAGGTTATCCCGCTGACTCCATCTACCTTACAGTCTCCAGCTTTAACTGGGTTTAAGTGGCCCCCACTACTGCGCGCTACCTAGGAATAATAATGTCCACAGACAGACAAACACTCCTAACAAATAATCACCAAGCATATTTACACACCCTAGAGCAAAAACTCAAAATCTGGGGGCATTACCGATATCTCTATACAGCCGGGTAGCCCTGCTTAAAATGGTTGTGGTCCCTAAACTCCTTTACTTGTTTTGTGGGGTCCCCGTTTGGCCGGGAAGGGAATTCTTTCAAAAACTGCAAAGACTTTCCGCCGCTTTTGTGTGGGGATGGAGATCAGTCAGGGTCAAATGGCAAAAGGTGTGTGAAAGATACGAACCTGCCGGCCTGGCGGCCCCTGATTATTTACTATATTATCACGCAGCAAAGGCTCACTATGCTCGATACTGGGCTGCCACCGCTGAACCACATGCCCATGTACGCGCCGAAAAGTTTGCAGCAGCCCCCTCCAATATTCAGGCGATGCCGTTCACTACAATTAAGGAGAACATCACAGATATAGATCCTGTGGCCACTACGGTACGCGCCTGGTCGTCCCTATTTACTAGAGTGGGATGCGAAACCCCATATTGGCCATTTCTCTCCTTGTGGCACAATCCGGGTTTAGAACCCACGTTCGACACCGCAATTCAAAAAAGATGGGACCCCAATAAGGAGATGAGACTAGGAGATCTGTCCCCCGAGGGCAAGTTCGGCACACTGCAGCTAGTGCACGCAAAGCTGGGCCCGGACTCATCATAACCCTACAATATTACCGCCTAAAAGCGGCATGCAAAAACAAATGCCCCACATTTCCAGATGCCCCAGAACCTCACCAATTCCATGACGCAGGACGGTTTTACAGGAACAGTATCTGGCCTATACAGGGCAGCCCAGGCACATACCCCTTCTAAAAACTGTATGAAACAAAAATGGGAGCGAGACTTAGGAATCACCATAGAGGATACCAAATGGCCCAGATATTGCCAGCATACTAAATCCATCTCGCTCAATGCCAACTTTAGGTTAATACAATTTAAGAACCTGAATCATCTACACATCACACCACACAAGGCATCCAAATTTGTCCCTGCACGTGAAGCAAACTGTCCCAAATGCAACTCCAACATGGCAAACTCTATTAATATGTATTGGAACTGCCCCCCCGGTCAGGGCATTCTGGGAAGAAGTTGCCGCGGCAGTCAGCGACATCGTTGGGCTTCCTGTACCGGCAACCCCACTGAAGTACCTGCTGGGTGACATTGGCAAGGCACCAGTCAAGACCCGCCATTTTGTAGCTATTGCAGGGGCGGTCGCCAAGAGGAACATACTGCAGGCCTGGAAATCTAAAACAGCCCCAAATCACAAGACCTGGTTGAGGGACTTACTATATATCCAAGATAATGAAGAACAATACGTTCAATCTGTGTCGACGGTATGCAGACCCAAGGACATATGGGCCGCAATGCGTGCATACCTATCATCTACTCAAGACAGTGAAGATGAGGCCAATTCCTGAACACTCCAATAGACTGTCCGACATGCTCGACTGCATAACACGAACTTTAAATTCAAATGCTATGTTTGATTTTGTTGTCCACTTCGGTGATGCGGAAATGTATATACGCAATATGCCTGTCAAATTTAAAGCGCACGTTAAACAACTCAGTTAAGGGGGGAGGTGGGTCAGGTTCTTGGGGGATTAATAGTGTACAATGTGAAAAGATATGGACCATGATGAAACCATACTAAGGGTGTGTACGAGTGGTTCGCTGGTGGGGACCACAGGAAGGATAATATGCAAAGTATGACAGACTCTTCCATACCCAGCCTACGAAAGAACACTGATTTATTTTTATAACTATGTACACGCCTGTATTTTCATTTCAATCGTTTGCTATTTTGATTCAAAATGTTAAAAAGATGTTTTACAAAAAAAAAACTATTGAATATAACTCATCCACAGGTCATCTGGGTTATACCCTTACCGACAGGTATTCAGTAGTCATGTGGAAGGAGACATTGATCAACAAAATTAAAACCATTGGCATCACAAATGAAGATTATTCTTCATAAGTATTGTAAATTCTCGATGCTCCCCATAATCCAATTCTACCTTAAAGGTGGAACCTTTTGTCCTTTATGCCATAGACATATGCATAATGAAGATGGATTTATTCCTTGATATCTTGTAGGGAAAACTGTAGAAAACAGTATTGGATTTAGCGCGCTCCATCCCAAATGATATGATATGTAACGAACAGGGACTGCTACCCCTTTCTGCAAAATGGCATTGGCATATGTTAAATACCTATGCTAAAATGTTGGTTCCGCCTCGATGTATGAAGAGTTCCACCAAATGGCTATGGGGGACGACCTCCTATTTTAAAGTTCAGGAATAAAATTAACTCAATCTTAGAATCAATCATGGTAACTAAGGAAGATCTAGGTGCCAGACTTCCTAGTTGCAAACGCAAATTCCAATTATACCAATGGGGTTTATTGTCCGATAGACTTGGTAGCTATAAGTCTTTTTACGAATATAGCAAATCTAGGAGAAAATGGTGAGAAAAAGCAATGTATATTTTGAAATTCGCGTGTGACAGAGCAAGGAAAAGGAGGTATATGCGTTGTAAATTGAATCAACTGCCTACCAAAGAAAGAGTTCAATATTGGGATAACAAAGGCTGTTAAAGCTGAAACTGGGAAATGTCGATTCTGCAATACTTCAAAGGAGTTGGAAACATTGAAACATCTGGTGATCTATTGTGACCAATTTGAAAATTTCAGGATACGAATATTTGAACTACTTTCTTTCTAAGTCTGAGCTCTCTAGGGAATCATTATGGAGTAGATGCATGTGGGGGGAATAGCCTAAATTTGTTGTGTTGTGTTACATGGATGAAAAACTATTAGAAAAGCGTAATGCAGTGGTTGTTCCAATAAATAATGGCGTGTTTGGCCAATGCAAAGATAACTCAAATTAGAGGTAACCCTAAATATGTTTATGTATTGACATGTATTCAAATTGTGATGCGATATTGAAATCTTTTACAGTCCTAAGTGCTTAAATATGAGAGGTGATCTAGGGGGTTTATGGTTTGTAATGTAAGATTTGTAATGTTTTATGTATTTTTTTAAGTAAATGGGGGATGATTAAGGATGTCTATGAATTGTAATGTAATATTGGTAATGTTGGGAATCTTTTTTAGGATGTGGGGATGATTGTGTATGAGTATGTATGTATTTTGAAATTAAGCTATAGTTTTAAAGATAAACTGGATTTTATATTTTGGTGAATGTTTTTAAAAATCATATATTGTCGGTTGTAACTCCTACGATTTTGTAAAGGTTTGTTGTAAACCAAATACAATTTATTTTTAAAAAAAGGACAAAAATGTACATTTTTATGATGCTTTTTGACAAATGTTCTCTGGTCCCGTCCCACAAGTATGGAGGAAAGGGGACGCGACATAGGATTACACAGGCGCGCTCCGAGATGCACACGCGGATGACCATGTTCTGCAGCAAAAGCTTAAGCCTACTGGGGAAAAGAGTGGAAGAGGCTGAGGGACGGGCCTGAAGAAATAATATATTCGCATAGTAGGCCTGCCTGAGGAGGAGGAAGGTGCAGACGCAACGATATATATATAGAAAACATGCTTCTCCAGGAGATTGGGCCCGGCAACCTCACGCAGGGCTTTACAATTGAGAGTGCATAGGGTGCCAACTAGGCTGCCTCCTCCGGGAGGCCCCTCCCACCCCCCGAGACCGATTATTGCTAAGGCCCTGAACTTAAGTACAGAGAAAGAATATTGACTTACTCCAGGCAAGGAGGTGAATTGAAGAGAGCCTCTGCAGACCTGGGGGTCTACAATGACTATACTTTTCAAGTGAAGTGGAACAGGGCACAATTCACTCACAGCAGCTAAGGCTAGACTTCGAGCAGCTGGGCTGAAATACATGTTGACCTACCCAGCACGACTTAAAGTCATATATAAAAACAAGTTGTGGTTTTTTGATCTCTCAGAGAAAGCACAGGCATGGATGGACAAAGAGAGGACATGGCCCGGCAAAAAGCGGGGAGACGACAACTGAGGAAGATGCAAAGAAAGCCCTACCCAACCTGAGGCGAGAGACAACTAGGTACTTTGGACTGTATGATCTGCACAATGGAGTGTGCCAGCAGAATTGTTTAAGAACAGACATCATAGACCATAGGGCTCTTATTAAGGGATACTTACCCTGTGTAAAGGGTCCTAGACGCTTGCAATGTTCGTTTTCATATGGCTGGGTCTAATATCAGTCAAAGCTCTACAACAGGGAAGAGGAGCCTGTGCCCATGGCTGCGCTCGCCACACCCTTCAAGTTCTATTTTTTTGGGGCACTTTTTTGTGCCCATCCGTTGTGCACCAGCCCCAGGCTGGACAACTTGGGGTGAATGCAGGAAGCAGACAAGCCTGAGCAAGGGTAACAAAGCTGGGCAGTTGTTTTTAGTTGGGGAAGTTTACGGGAGGAATGGGTTGCCTGCATGCATGTTGAAAGGGATGAGCAGCACTGCATTCTGTGAAGGAGCACCCCAATGTTATGGGATCGTTCAAGAGATGTGGCCGAATAGAAAGGGATGGAAGCAAATGGCAGAACTATAAAAGTACTTACCCAGAATGTAAGAAGTCTGAATGCTTACATAGAGAAATAAGGTATTTACATATTTCATGAGAAGGAAGGTGGACATTGCCTTCCTGCAGGAAACGCATCTCGCGAATGAAAAACAGGCATTACTAGCGAGTAAACGGAAAGGGCAAGTATTTGGTTCCACGTATTGTGCTTCTGCTCGCGCAGTATTGATATGGATAGTGTCCTTGGTACTAAGTTAGACACATTAAAACAGATAACGAGGGCAGGATGGTGCTAGTACGAGGCTTCCTGGAACAAGTAGACACTAGGGATGTAACGGTATAACGGTATACCGTTAAAGATACCATGAACGACTTAATTGAACAATAATAACCGTCACATTGTTTATACCGGTATACCGTTAAGTGTGCTTTTCAATCTGATTTTTAAAGGCTGCAGTAAGCAAGTGCTGCGCAGTCTTGGTCTTGCACTGTTGGATGTGCCGTCTGCCGAGTAGTTTCAGTTGGAGCAGTTTTTAATGCCATTCCATAAACCACACATGCCTGACATAAAATCAATATGTTAGTAATAGGAAGAATAAATACAATGCCAAGAAGGAAAAGTGGGATGGCAGCTTTGGGGTTTATATATTTATAATGGATAATGTTTGCTAAACATATGACAATGGGGGATTTCCCTGGTTCCATCATTGAATTTACATATAATAAGTCACACTGCCAAATTCACTCAGCTCTGTGGGTATTCCCTGCTGCCATACCAAAGGGTAACATGTCCGTGATTACTGAACACCTTTTGGCCCGCAAGTAAACTAAAGGCTGTAACGTAAAGAGAGTGTGTGTGCGTGTGTGTGTGTGTATGCGCACAAGCGTATACTACCATCAGCCTCCATTGATCTGTGGCATGCAGGTTATCAAGATGGCAACATGTTCATCTTCACCAGTAGCCAGTGGGGGAACTAAAAGCCTAAATGACCACTTAAGAAAAGCTATTCAGTTTGCTTTGCCAGTCGCAGCAGGGCTCCCCCCTCCCCTCCTCCTCTTCACACGTGTGTTTGGTGGAAGCAAGGGGTGACATTTCAGTGGAAAGTATGTTGAAAAGCCCAATTCTGGCCCTGGGTGCCGGGTTTTGTTTGTGATGATAAATCTGACAATTTATGACCTTTTAGAAAATATTTGTTAAGATTAGTTAACTCCACCTGCTATACCGCGATAACCATGATATACCGTCATTTGGCAAGAAGGTTATCGTACCGTCATAAAACTAATACCGTTACACCCCTAGTAGACACATGTCTAGTCAATGCGTATGCCCCTAATCATAGCGCTGCCAAGTTGTTTCAGACATTATATCCACGTTTAGGCCCCTACCGGGATAGTAACACGATATGAGGAGTAGACTTAATTTTCACGTTAAACCTAACCCTAGACAGGGCCGACACCAAATATACTAAACCAAATATACTAAACCTGCTCCGCTTGCCAGAACTTTACAGACGCTCCTAGATTCCTTTGCCTTGGAAGATGCTTGGAGAGTTCTCCACCCAAATGGTAGACACTATTCACACTTTTCAGTGTCTGACGCAGTACATACAAGGATAGATTACCTTTTTGTAGGGAAGGAATTAGTTCACCATATCACGCATACCCAGTATGAAGGCAGAGTGTTATCGGATCACGCCCCACTCAGACTGCAGTGGCAATATGTGCCCCCTAGGGCCTCTATACCTATGTGTAGGCTTAGGGGTGAATCGCTGAGTGATCTCCCATTTCGCGATAGCATTAAAGACTGCATCACAAACTATGTTGCACATAATTTGGGCAGTGTACCAAGTGCTGGTACCTTCTGGGAAGCATTGAAAGTGGGGGTTGGAGGGGCAGCTATAGCGGGGTCTAGAGGTGTCCAGGGAAACAAACAGGGAACTAACTTCTGCGGAGGAACAACTGAGGGAATTCGAGCAGTCCCAAGAGCACAATCCAGACAGTAATGCCAAAACTAGGGAACTGAAACTGCATGGAATGCTGGGCAAGCACAGTTTTGCCAAATACACGGAGAAGCAGCATAGAGAGGGGGATAAACCTGGCTGATTGCTAGCATGGCTATACAAGAAGGAAGTGCGAAGGGGCGCCATACACCCAGTAAACTCGGGATAAAGGAATTCATGCCACACCCAAAATGGGGTTAATGAGGCATTCCAGGAATTTTACCAACAACTGTATCAAGAAAGGCCCCCAGTTCCAAGCACCCACTTAATGGATGTGTTGAACGAGATTGAGCTCCCGGGATTGACCCAAGAGGAAAGGGACAGCCTAGAAGCGCCCATTACTTTGAAAAATACACAAATTACAATTATGGGTTTGCCGACAGGGAAGACACCAGGGTTGGATGGACTACCTAGTGAATTATATAAAGAATATGCACAAGAATTGCCCCCCCCCCATTTGCTTAGCATCTTTAATGATTCCTATTAGGCAGGGGTTCTCCCACTTAGCCAGAGAGAATCTATTACTTTACCCCTCCTAAAACCCGACGGAATGTAGTTCTTATAGGCCTCTCTGATTGCTCAACCAGGATAATAAGATACTGACGTCCATACCAGTGACTAGTGATACACAAGTTAGTGCAGCTGGATCAGACGGACTATGTTCCAGGCCAAAGTACGTCCTGGAACCTGAGGCGATTACACCATGTGATGGACAGGACAGCATCCTGGGACACGGTGTGCCATAGCCACATGCCAGTGGACACGGTAAAAACATTTGATTCAGTGAGATGGGACTGGCTCTACACAACACTGCGTAGATTTGGGGAGGCATACATCAAGTGGGTCCAACTAGTGTACACTAGACCGATGGCCAGGGTCAAAGCGGCCAGATGTATCCCGGGGGCGTGGGAACTAATAAAAGGCACAAGGCAACGATGCCCTTTATCACGGCTACTTTAGGTCCTTGCTATGGCGCAGATTGCCCATTACCGCAGGACAGAATACAGAGACGCTGGTATGAAAATAGATGGGGCCAGACACTTGATATCCTTGTACGCAGATGACACTACTATATATTCAGAACTGGGAGCATAATTCGGAGCTGCTGCTAGAGGCCATGGCTCTTTTTGAGAAACTGCCAGGGATTACTATAAGCATGGATAAATCTGTATTATTTACAATAGCAGGACTGCGTAGGATGGAGCGAGGTGCGCTGCCAGTGCTGGCCCTACATTGGAAAGAGCGCACGTTTAGGTACTTGGGGTTCAAGGTCTATAACAACCCAGAGGAAGAGCACATACACACTACATGCACTGGAGGCTATCAAGCGCTCCATGAAGTTCTGGACGAAATTGCCGCTGTCAATTATGGGGAGGGCGGCCATGCTGAAAATGTGGTATTGCCCAGACTATTGCATTTTTTCATCAATGTCCTATTTTACATATCTAGGCCCTTTTTTAAGAAATTGGAGGGTATCAGAAGAAGCTTCCTGTGGCAGAATGGGTGAAGTAGGATAGCGTTAGCATCACTATATAGGCTGCATGCAGTGGGTGGGGGGGATATTAGAGCCCTGAACTTCGAATTATATTACATAGCATGGCAACTACAGTTTGTGGTGGATTGGCATCCTAAAGACCCTACTCAAGGTACACAGATGTTGCAAACTACTGTGCCACGTTATTATTTAAAGGAGATATTGTGGATGGAGAAACCTCATGCGAGCCAATGGTCACACCTAGGTTCCCTAGGGGTGAACGTTTGGGACACAACCCTGACAGTGATGGGGTTAACAGACCCACTATCGGCACAGACTCCTTTGGTTTCGGTAATGTCATCTTGGCCTCAGGCGAGTAAGGGTATACAAAGGTACTGGGAATCCTGCGGGGTGGCCACCATAGGGGATATTATATGATATGATAGGTTATTTATAACACACTTAATACCCAGAGGTTTATAAGCGCGGACCCGGGGATCAAACCCGTGTTGCTCCGTGTCATCTTGCTTCCAAGGCGAGCACGTTGCCGCTGAGCTATCCTCCCAGGATGAGATTTGTTGCTCAATTCTGTTTTCGTACCCGTCTTAGAGTTGGCAAAACAGACCGGCCTACACACAGGCCAATACATGCTACATAACACTATTAAGAGAGAGATTACACGCAAATGGCCAGCATACAGTGAATTATGCAGAAACATTCGATAGTGGATATCCTTAATGACATAGCTGAGGGCTGGCATACCATAATCACTGAATAGATGACCTCCTACTGTCTAGTAGGCCGGCTTCCTAGAGTCCTGAAAGGATTTAGTTTTAGCCCAAAGTTCTCTAGACTGATTCTCTCAAACTTCCAAATCCCATCAACTCGAGTGCGGGTTAATTCGCAATGGTCCACTCAGATAGCTTTAGGTAGGGGGAACTAGAATGGCCAGTTAATAATGCTTCGTCAGTGCCTTGCCCATGCCTACACAAAAGCCCAAACTGTTGGCACTGGCAGTGCCTGTATTGACAGAGCTTTAGAGCCCGATACAGATCTAATTAAATGCCAATCAAACTATAAAGCTATGTTTGCAATTGTGTGGTTTGGTGTTAACAATGACTCAAAGATAATACTAATAAACATGTTCTAAAGAAATGTGTGTCAAATAGTATTTTGTTTAATTTACATGCACAGCTAAAACAAAGATTTCAATTTATTTTTTTGAAATTTGCGTAGGGGGTGAATGTAGTGACATTTTGGTTTTATTATTCCATCCATTGTCTAATATAGCGTAAATGCAACAAGTGCCAATCTCGTAACCCAAAGGTGAAACATCATGTCCCACCCTGCCCCTGCTGCACGCGGTCGCCCCAATCCTCCCACCATCCCACTCCTTTCTATTTGGGTGCAGCCAGAGCACCACAAGTTCCTTTTTCCACTTGCACCACTGAGCAACTATACCTCCCACATGCCATGAAATATGCCATCTATCGGATGATTCCTATAAGGCCTTGCATCTGTTAAATAGTGATGAAATTGAAGAATGGATAAAATAAGTATATATATATATATATAGGAGTTTAAATTGTTTAAATTGGCCCCCTTGACTGTCACAGATAAAAAGAAAAGAATGTCTTTGACATTGAAATTATCTTGGCGAAAAGCACCTTTGCATAAAAACTGAGAGAAATACAATGTAAAGTTAGTGCACCAGATGAATACATAAATGAATGTACTAATTGATCAACCAATATAGAAATTGGATTAAAAGAAGGCAAAACCAGAAATTCAATACGCAGTGGCAAGATATGATAGGAGCCCTGTAAGCAAATAACACTAGTTATGTATGGAAACTTCTAAAAAGAAAAGTACAGCAGAACCCCTCGCACCAAATAATAAATCCAATTTGTGAAAAAAATGGGTGACCCATCTTAAATTCAAGATATATAGAAGTATTGAAACAAGAACCAAGAGTGAAACAAAAAGAATGGCCTCTAAAATTCACTGTGAATGGTATTATGAGCATTATAACTAAAGCCAAAAACTCTGGAGCGCCCAGCCCTAATGGTTTTACAACGATAGTAGTAAAACATGATCCTGACTCCTGGGCAGTGATCTTATATATCCTATTGAAGAAAGTATGTACAGAGAGACAAATACCTTAATCTTGGAAAACCTCCATTTTTATCCTGGTAAACAAAGTCATAGGAATGTGATAAATTACACCAATCACAGGTGTGATAGCCTATCAAATCTTTAAGACTACAATTAAAACATCCAAATCCTGACTCTCCAGGAAGTGCAAGCGCTATTCAAAAACAAACAAATTTGAGTTATATATGGAATTGAAATAGAAACTCAACAAAAAATCCGGTCCCTTTGATAATTCAGATAGGCATTTAACTTGATGTAGCGTTTCATACGCGGTCCGTCCAACATCTAGGCGGTGCGATTATTATACCTGTCGATACTCTGTTTACCGACCTCCGAAGGATGTTAGCCCATAAGATAGCGCAGCCGGTTAAGCACTCGTTGCTGCGATCTGTAGGTTGCAGGCTCGAATCCCAGCAAGGCCAACTCAGCCCTTCATCCTTTTGAGGTCGATAAAAGTACCAACTTCAGTTTGGTGATAATTGTGATAAATAGGTTTTATGTACAGCGCTTTGCCAAAAGCGCTAGATAAATAACCATTTGACCATGAGATTAGGTATAGAATTTAGCATGTACTCCTTGCCTCTCTGTTGTATAATAACATTGGCATACCATTAGATAATAGCTCCAGAAAATGCAAAAACATCAAAAGACAAATCTATCGAACCTACAAACACACATGGTAACTCATGCTTGCTTTACTATTTAATTGGCTAGGTTTTGGGGTTTTCAACATTTAAATATATACAGGAGAGATCAAATGGCCAGACCCTAGAGAAATAATGAAAGGCGTTTTCTGTCTCAATGCAGAGAGCTGCCGCATGGTAATGTTTTCCATACAGTTTTTGCACACGTCGGCTCCCTCGCAAAGGAGAAAAGTTATTTTTACTCTCTTGAAATCACATTTACGCTCAAAGTTTAAAAATAGAGAGTAAAAAACTCCCACCTCAAAATCTTATCTGGAGCACTGACTGCATGCATAAACTTGCGCTCTCATGTTCTCTCTGCACAAAATGTTAAAAATCATTAAATTTCCACAAAATGTCTGAATTTTACAACCCGTGCAATTTTTCAGATTTTGGTTACAATGTGAAAGGATACATTTATATAGCGCGCACACAGCGCAAGAGCATTGAGGCGCTGTTACAAGATAACGTCTTAGTTACAGTACAGAAAAGATGGGCAACTGGGTTACATTAGCCCACAAACTTGCATGGCTTAGTTAAATTACTTAGGTAGGTGGCTGGGTTACATTAGCGTCTGAGTTTAGCTTAAGTTGTTGACTAGAGACATACATCTACATCCACACAGTACAATGTCAGTAGGCAACCTATGTTTGGCATAAACATATAGCTGTGGCTGTGTGGGGGACTTGGGCAGCGTGTGTAATGTTTTAGGTGAACAGTCTGGTTTTGATTGCTTTGCTGAAGGTGAGATGAGAAGGTACAGCTCTGAGGGCCCATGGCAGGGAGTTCCAGTGCCTGGCAGGAAATAAAAGGGAAGCTTGCACCCCTCCCACCCTCTCTGGCATGTTTAACTCTGCGAACGTGCAGTAGGTTGTCGTATGGTGTTCTAGTGTCTTGAGGTGCGAGGGATGACGATTATGTAAGAGGGGTGGTGTGTGATGTACGCATTTGTGTGTCGAGACCAGCGTTTTGAAGAGGATGCGCTGGCAGACAGATAGCCAGTGCGCTTGTTGTCTAGCTGCAGAGATGCGTTCCCTTTTGGGGATACCCAGAGCAGCGCAAAGGGCGTTGTTTTGAATAGTTTGTAGTTTGTCCAAGTTTTTAGCCGAGGTTCCTGAAAATAAGGCCTTACAGTAGTCCAGCCTTGAGCCTATTAAGGCTCTGGCAATAGCTAGGCAATTTGTGGTGGAGAGGAGCGGTCTGGTGGTGTTGAGGAGTTTGGAGTAATATGCTGCCGAGGCAGAGATTGCGCCAACTTTCCTAGACATAGTTAAGTTGGCATCTAAGTGAAATTTTAGGGTTTTGACCGATATGGATAAAGGGAGGTGGTGTTGTCTATGGTAAAGGATAGGTACTGGTCACCAAGTTTAATGCAAGAATCAGTGGGGGCTACCAATAGTAGTTCAGTCTTATCCCTGTTCAGACAGTGCCAGTTTTCAGCCATCCATGTGTGGATGATGTTGTAGATGGAGTTAAAGGTTTTGGAGTCAGCCTCGTAGTTACCGGACAAGGGGATGAGGACTGGAGTATCGTCGGCATAGTTGGTGTACATGATGCCGAGCAAGTCAAGTATGTTGAATAGGGACATGGTGAAAATGTAGTAAAGTGTGGGGGATAGGCATCGACCCTGAGGTACTCCAAATTGGATGGTGGCTGGGGTTGCGGCTGCTTGGTCTGTGAAGACGCGCATAGCTCTTCCTTGAAGGAAGGGGGCGATCTAAGTGATTGCCTTGGGTGAGAAGAAGGCTGAGGTAGAGAGGTGTTCACAGAGTACTTTATGATCCACCAGGTCAAGCGCCGCTGAGAGGTCTAGGAGGAGGCGTAGGGCAGGTTTGCCTGTATCTCTGATATCATCATTTGGTTTATGAGGTCCAGTAAGGCGTGGCAAGGACGGAATCCAAATTGACGGGAGCCTAGGATATTTTTTGCCTCTAGGAATTGCTGGCCTTGCAGGTAGGCTGCTTTGTCAAGTATTTTAAGTAAGATGGGGACAGTGGTTATTGGGATTAGATGGGTCGAGAGAAGGTTTTTTTTTTTTTTTAGAAGGGGGCGAACCCATGCTTCTTTGAGACTGGGAGGAACCGCTCCTGATGCAAAGGAGGCGTTGATGAACGCTGTGATGAAGGGTATGAGCAGGTCTGAACACTCCTTGATCAGGGAGGCTGGGCATATAACCCCTTTGCACATGGACAGTTTAATGTTCTTCATGATTGCAGCGACTTCCGTCTCATTGACCTCTCTGAACCATAAGAATGTTGTGTTGGATGCTTCATCGGTGGGGGTAAAGTTGGTTGGCTCGGATTTTGTTCTGAAGGGTGTCAAGCTTGTGGAGCATTGCTGTTTGGATGTCATAACAGGCTTGATTTTTTTGGATGGCTGGGAGGGGGCAGGAGTTTCTAGTTCCATGAAGATAATAAATATTTCCTTACAGTTGGATTTAGCATTGGCGATTCTTGTATTGAATGAGTTGGCCCTGGCGAGAATGATGGCTTTATTTGTATTCATTAGATAGTTTGTTTCACTCAAGCTTGTCTTAGGCAAGTTGGTTGGTTTGCCACTTTGATAGGGCTGTGCATTTTTTTGTGCACAGGTCCTAGAGTTCCGGAGTGAACCAAGTGTTGGAGTGCTTGGTGCGCTTGTCTTTGCGGTTACGGGGGGCGATGGCTTCAATTGCATCAGAGAGAATGGAGTTGAGGGAGGTGGCAAGTGCATTAGGGTCTTTGGAGAAGGGGGCCGATAGTGCTGGGACTGAGGTAGGGGGCTAACCTTTCTTTAGTGAGGAGGCGTGCACTTCTGGTGGAGGAGATTGGAAGAGGCATGATGATGGGTTTTTGGAGCTTCGGTGGGGAGAGGGTGAAGAGGATGGGAGCGGAGAGTTGTTGTGACAACCGGTGGACAGTTGTGGTGGAATAGCCAGTCGATGGTCCGGCCTTTATTATATGTTGCGTTTGTTATGGAGTGTGAAAAACCTAGTGTCTCATTAGGATCATGTAGTCCTAGTTTAAGATCGCCTGCCAGAATGGACCTGGAAGAGTTTTTGAGGTTGTCTGATAGTGCACACTATTACCCATGTTTTGAATTACATCATCGGTTTGACGAGTGGAGTTATAGTGTTCAAACACTCAAAAGTAAAAATTAAAATACATAGGGCCTCATTACGGGTTTGGTGGTAAATCCGCCAAATTACTACCACATAGTCCTGTGGAGATTTTTGGTTTTCATAGGACTCCATGAGATTTTTGACAGATTTACCGCACAGTAAATACGCTGATTTTGGCAGGTAAAGTGGCAGATTTACCTCCACCTTGTTGCTGGAAGAAAATCCTCCACTTCTCCAAACGTATAATTCGTTGGTGCAGGTAAAATGGCGATTATTCAGTAAATGCCAAAACAGTAGAGGTATCAGAATAAAATGTTGCCCATAAAGAACTCATTAATTGCAACATCTCATCAACATGTCATCGAAATTAGTTAATGAATTCATGCGTACGAATCATGGATATCCTTCAAAAGAACTATGGTATTGGAACCTGCATTTTAATTTTACTTGCTTTCATATTTTAAAATGTTTAATGTGGTCATTTTTAACTGCCAATTCAATATAGTGAGCCTATAGTAAGTTTTGCTGTAATTCTGCAGTAGGTCCGCCAAATTGCCACTAAACTCACTTACCGTTAACACCACTTGGTCCCTTGGGTTTACCGTTAGGCAGAAACCTGTGCAGTTCCCTCTGGGACCACTGCAAAAGATTTAAGACTACAGGTGTTTGGCAGTAAACCCACTTGGTAGCAGTCTGTACCACACAGATTCACTTGGTAGCTGTGGCTGAGCAGTCAGACTTCCCTCAAGAAGAGTCAGGCAGTATACAGAGCATTCACAAAAGGTCAAAAGAACACAGTAGAACAAGTAAACACTGACCAGAGCTTGGTTTAAAAGAGATATAATTATTTATTTAAAACCACATCTAGAAAAACACACAGGCACTAATAGTAAGCAATTCAAAAACACGGTCACTAAAAGATATACACTCCCTTAGAAGAATATTAGACAAGTCTTAAGTAAAGCCCCACTTATTTCCAGACAGCGGTGAGCGCTTAACGCAGATGGCACTCTAATAATTTGTTTTTAACAGGGAGAGAAAAGCAGAGTATAAACTGAAACAGATACCAACACTTTTTTTAAGAACACAACAAGAGAGGGAGGCAAAGTAAAACCGTGAGTTTAGGGTTCAGTAGGCCGGATCCACTTTAAAAGGATCAAAACGAAATGTGTCCAAGGTCACACGGTTGCCGTGCACAAGAGTCTTGCAAAGGTTCAAAAAGAGTTGGACCAAAAGAAAGGGACCAGTTAGAGGGTCAAGGCGGCCAGCCCAGTCCAGAAGGTTAAGGGATTATTATTACCTTGTAGCAATCTTTAGAAAGGGAGGCCTGGCGGACACGGTACCTTAAAGTGGTGAGAATACTCCAGCGGGGGCAGTTGTTCCTGGCAGCGGATGCAAGTCAGTGCTTCGTCCGGGGGAAGAGAGGATCTCGTCGGGGAGGAAGACAGGAGTCTGTTGCACTGCCAGGGAAGAAACCAGCCGCGGAGTTCTCAGGTAAAAGGAGCGGTCCTTTTATTTGCGGTCTAGTGGTAAGTGGCTATCCAGTTGCCGGGGTGCTTGGCACAGGCAATTCGACCACAAGACGTCCTGGGTTGCGAGGAAAAGAAGGTAAACTGGTTGTGCCCACCAGTCAGGGGAAGAAGCCTCTCCAGCCGGGAGATCTTCTCTGTCGTCGGGAAGTGGTGAGTCGGTTCCACAGGGCTCCACCGGTGGTGTCGTCGTGGTAGGTCGGCTCAGCTTCTCCCTCGTCAGTTTCTCAGGTCCTGTGGCGACTTCTGAAGTTCCAGTCCCCAAAGCCCTGCTTTTATGCAGCACACCCCATTCACTCAGCCTAGCTGTCAATCAAACATGCTAAGTGGTGAGCCGGCCGGCTCACCACTTGGGCCAATCACACAAGAGTGCGACTTGAGTTACCAATGTAACTCAGTCCAGGGTGCCTAAACCCCCTCCCACACCTCCTGTGGTAACCAGACAGAGTGGCACCACTTTTGGAGGCTTCTGTGGAGAAGCCCGCCAAAAAGTGGAACAAAGGGCTCGACTTGGGTTGGAGTCACAGAAGAGAACACAAACGCCATTTTAGAATCGAGTCCTGGCAGAAAATACCAACCTGCGAATTAATATTAAATAAATAAACCGGCGGTATGTTCGAGGCTATGAGAATTAAATAATTAAAGTTGGTAGCCTCGAACAATGGGAAAATCCCGTAGGGATATATTTGCGGTCGAATATAAAAAGTAGTATCCACTGCCACCAGCCAAAACTCGATCAGGGGGGACGGAATCGTGGCCCCTCGACTAACAGACCCCGGGGCAATCGAATTGCCCCGACCAGTATGTCCACAATATGATGGTTTGTACTGGTTTCTGTTAATAATTTAGGTCTAGCAAAGCCAATAGTGACTTTACATGCCCTGGGAGACAGTAGTCAGTCCCAGGGTATGGAGTCTATGGTGGGGTGTCACTATGACACTCCTGTGTTACTGTACGGAGGGTGCTGTGTAACACACATATTAAAAACACATGAGACCCTATGGAGTAAAGAACCCCATAGCCCATAAAACACATTAACAGTCAAAGGAACACCATAAATCATGTCCAAGAGTGGGAGAAAAAGAGTCTCATTCTTGGCAGGAGAAAAAAACAAACTCCAGAAATCCAGCAAAGTTGCTGGGGGGCTCACTAGGTTAGGAAGTTCAGCCTAAAGAGAGAATTCTCCCTAACATTTACCACGAGATTACAAGTGGCGGGAGGTTGGCATTAATCCCCATTTCAGGACTCCAGGGGGTTTTCTGCAGAATAACCACTCGCTGTAATTTCGCTGATAATTGACCTTAGAGAAGAGGATTTACCTCTAGCCTGATGCTGGAGGTAAATCCCCCACTTAAAATGACAAACGTGTGCAGTAAAAGCAGCAGCAATTCCTTTACAGCCAAAAATTAGTGGTAATGCAATTACCACCAGTTTTTTCCTGCACCACTGAACTTGCAATGAGGCCAACTATATTTAACACTCCTCTTAAAACAGATTTTACTTTGAGCGTTGCTCATTTTACATAACCTGGTTCTATGATAACTATGTTGTGAAGTTCTTTTATAAAGCCAACGTTCTTATACAGAAAACTTAAACAAATTATAGACTACAACGTTTGGGGAAGATTGCCTTGGATTGGTCTTTTCAGTTTTGACTATAAAGTGGTACTTGAGGGACACCAATAAGCAAAAACTATTGGTGTACAACTAAGAGGGGAAATGGCATGTGAGGAGGGAGACCCAGCTTGTAAGTGCTGTTTGTATATATAGTCAACCATTGACGGCCCATAGCCATACTAATTCCCATCGCCATTTCCACACAGTACCAACATCTACGCCAAAAACGCATATTCCCCTGGGATCTCCTTAAGGTATATTTATCAACAGTAATATCAAACTTTTGCCTGCCAGTATTGTTTATAATCAGTGCGGTGAGACTAATGACTTAATTGCAGATGTAAAATGTGCTACTTGTGCAAATAACAACCAAGTGTGCCTGCAGCTCATTGTACAGGTTCCTTGCACTGATGTCATGTTAAAAACAAACGAGCACTGATGAAGCTAACCGTGTAATCTGACTTTAATTCTACTTAATCTTGACATGTGGAAGTTTGAGAGCTGTAATGGGTTTTCATTTGACTAATATAGAAGGCAAATTCCCAATCTTAAAATGCGCTAATGCACAGACACATTTTCTGGGTAGAAGAAAATGTTTTGATTTGTGAATGCTCAGGAGTATCTTTAAACCGGTGGTGCCCATTACATTTTATTAAGTGAATGTATTCTTACTTTCAAAAATGGCCATTACTTGTTTTCTCAATAAACAAGCTCGTTACCGGATTATTTATGGTAATTATTGGTCCAAGATGTGGAACAAAGCCACGGGATTGAATTTAATTAGTAACCAGTGTCGTTACTATGCTGACAGGGAAATGTGCACATTAGCAGCTTTCAAACAGTAAATACTTATTGTTTAAAAAGCAAACGTGTTAGCTGCATGTTGTTGTGCGCTCCATTGTCTAAAGTCTACGCACCCCCTTTCTCTGGCCGCTTTTTGAGTGGCCATATGTCATGTCCTTGCATTTCCCATAAACGTTCCTGAAATATTTACAGCAACTCTTTAATTTGCCCCTTTTCAGAAACTGGAGTGGGGGGCTAGTTCGGGAAACGGCTAGGGATAAATAATATACCACCCTAACCATTGCTTTACAGACTGAGGCAAAACAAAATGTCTCTAAGAACGTTTTAGCTCACTGCTATTGCAGCGCAAGCTCAAATGTTTAACTCTCCTAAAGTAGCAGGAAGACAGGCATCACAGAGCTAATGTTTCTGCCTCTGGAAATGTGCGAGTTGTGACAAGGCTATCCAATGCTGTTTTTGCCTGGGATTCTGGGACTTCCTAAAGTTCAAATGGGAAAGAAAAAACTAAGAGTCTCAAGACCAAAAAGGAAAAAAAAAACAGTACTGGATGGCCTTCTCATGCATGGCTGCCTAAAGATGAAGAGCTCTGAAATCAGAGGTCTACGGTGCTTTAAGCACTGCAACTATTGACATAGGTAGTGACGCTAGGAGAGAGATGAGGATACACATGCTGTACCTGCAGTTATTGGGGATATGTTTACACAAATTGACCACTCATGGCCATGTTAGTCCCTATGGCCATTGTCAACCACTACCCGCCCCACCCCATCTAAAAGACCTTTGCCGAGGATTTCTTTGAGCTAGCTCAATGCTTTTAAGAGGAAGCATGTGTTATTTCCAGTCTTATGACATGTTTGCAACTATAAAACAGCTCCTGGTGTAATAAAAATGCCTCAACCGTGTGTGCCTTCAGAAACTGTATTTATAGTCAATATGTGTTCCCTTGCATCTTGTTTGTACTGAATTGGCGAAGCCAATAGTTGTGTCTCTTGTATAGGTATTAAATAAGAACTTGTCAGGCCCTGTCACACTATACCCAAGTGCCAACACCATTGCCAGCAGTTTGTACCATAACAGCAGTGCCTGGACATGGTCTCTCCCATGCCTACATAAAAGTAAGAACTGTTGGCTTTGACAATGCTTATTTAAATGTTGTGAAGGTTCACTTATGAGCCCAATTTCTTATACAGAAAGTTCAAATTAATTATAGACTGCAACTTTTGTTGAGCGGGGAAGATTCCCTTGGTGGAGCTCCAAAGGGCAACAAAAATAGAGAATGATATCCTGTCCCTACAACAGGGATCTGCAACCTTTGCCTCTCCAAATGGTTTGGACTACAACTCCCACCAGTCTTAGCCTGCATAGACAATGTTAAGGTAACAGTGGAGTTGCAGACCAAAACATCTTAAAGGTTGCATACCCCTGCCCTAGGATAAAAGCATGCTACCCAAAGCACAATACACATTATGGAGTCAGGCCTGTTAAGGGTGCTTGATATGACCCTATTGGTGATGCTCCTTTTTCTGTATTTTTCAATATTTCGACAGAAACACTTCAGTGTTAAGCTACCCCTCCTATTGCACAAGTGAGATACCCCTCACCTCTCCCTCTAGTGTGCAAGTGTGATGTGGGAGCATGCAGTTCATGCAGTTTGTAGCGAGCAAATACTGCACTTGACCTATTTTTTCATACAGTAATTTTATTCAAAGACAAAACACATATTCCAAAATCATTGGTGGCATTCAACACAACAATGAAGGCGATTCGTACCTTCTTAAACATTTCATAGATTGCCACACAATACCAATTACAAACACAACATTGGTTACAAAATTGTAGCGAATCACTACAATAAAACCCAAAAGATTGAGATTCAATACATAGCAGTTTCTCTGCTCATTAAAGTGCATTTGATAATACATACGTTAAAGTGCAGTATTTGCTCGGTACAAACTGCACACTTCCAGACATAGGTTATCACACTTGCACAATAGAGGGAGTGGTAGACTGACACTTACGTATGTTTCTATCATATTTGGGACAAGGACAGCAGGATGGCCTGCATTGCCAATACTGTGTGGTCCTGAGCAGATCACCTTCACTGTGTTCCACGGTCCCCTTAATTGCCCAGCATTTGAAGTGCGTAAAACAGTGACCATCTTAAGAAGTGCTACATAAAAACTAAAAAGGACACTGGCGAAGCATTGGTATAGGCATAGGAAAGTAGGAGAGTCTGAGAGGAGAGAATCAGAGATCGTAAAGAGTGAGAAAAAGAGGGGGTGACAGAAAGCGGTTTGCCACTGGAAACGAGAGAGATTGAGGGAAAAGAGTGGTAATCAGCGAGGTAAAGTGTGAGGCTTGTATGACGCTGCCTGCAGAAGAACGGGCAGGTAGAGGCATAATGGTGCACAGGGAAGCACAAAAATCACAAAAGCAGAATTTCAAACAGGACATGTTGCCTTCGTGTACTAAACGACATGCGGGTGGGGCGATGAAGGGGTGGAATTTTATAAGTGGCTCTGTGTCCAAAGTGGCTAGTTAATGTGAGTGAAAGTTCCAACTGATATCTTAGAAATGTTTTCTACTGGATCCAGTTTAACATACAACTTTAATAACGTAAGTCACCTGATAAAATAACCCCCGACCTTTCTTGATAGAAATTCGGGAGATGTATAGACACATCTATGAGAAACTGGATGGTAGAAACTTTTTACAAAGAGTAAACTGGACTTAAAAGTGTAGTGTCTTCAGGGTACAATGGACATGTTAATTACAGCAATGGTGGGATATCGCAATTGGCTTCTAGTAGATCCAGTTGTGTAACTAGAGTTCTATAACTGAATTAAGCTTTGGTGATGCTTTAGTGCACATTTCCTTTCCGTGCACCCAAAAATGCCTTTTATAATATACATTAGGTGTACTTTGTAAAGTGTGCAGATTTGTTGAAGTTTTAATATATGTTTCCGGCATTCAGTCTTTGCGGCGTTGTGAAGTTATTTTGTATAAATACTGCATAGGGGGGCAGGGCAGAAATCTCAGAGTTTGTCACGTTGCTACATAAATTAACGGGTGCGTATATTTTGGTTTTTTAAGCCTTCATCATGCCAGGTACGAAAATCTGACTGAATCTGTTAGGCCGCCTCTTCGGTCACACAAGCCACACGTCTTTTGAAAGTTCCTAGACTACTTGAAATTCATAGGACCCGCACCTAATGGTTGTTTCCCCCTCGTTAGGACCCCCCCCCCCTCGATTTCTTATCCAGATTGTTTTGCAATACCAACATGGAATAAAAACACGTTACGTACGCTCACATATTTTGCATTGATACCTCCAAGTTTAAACTCACCTTCCGGAGGAACTATGGTAGAGATCTTTAGCGGATGCCACCAAATAAAGGTAGGTCGATCGAGAGAGTTCTTTGCCTTTGATATTGTAATCACTAGGTGTATTTTCTTTCGGAGACAAAAGGCGCATTCTTGATCGTCTCTTTTCGATAGCACTTAAAGCGTCCCTTGTACTCTCCACTTTTGATTTTAATTCTTCAAGGCTATCTAAGGCAACATCCAATTTTTGAGCAATTGCTTCATCCGTTTCCTGACCTCCGGGATTCTTCTTGTTCCGATCATCTCCGTCCGAATCATCCCCCTTTTTTTTCCTACTGTAATAAACCATGCCAACCCCAGCGGCAGCACCCACTGCCGCGCCCATTGTTGCCCAGAAAGACAAGCTTTTTAAATAAGACGCATTCATTGTATAATTGCACTAAAAGGGGGCGGTGGAGGAGCAAACCCCTTTAGTGAACTTGGCCTTAAACGTAATTTTGATTCATTCTATCAGCGGCGTTAAAAAACTCTATGTAAAAGAACCGTAGCTATAGTCAAACCTTTCACTGCGCCAAAATGGATTTTTCCAAATGAAATAACTGCCAGACGTGAAGGTTAAAACGCATCAATACCTTGCATAAGTACCTGGTAATTGGTTTTAGTCGTCGCCTACGAATTTCACCCAAATCTAGCCGAAAGCGATACCAAGTTCTCTATGTAGCTTATAGTTTGAAAATTGATGACATTATATGCAATATGAATCCGCAAGGCCGAAGGCAACACCCATACACTACTTCTTCCTCCTCTCCGGTATCCTTACCAACCGGTTAGAAAAATAAAGTACGTCACTCCTCTTTCGGCGCCATTTCTATCACTTCTCGTTTGTCAATTTTCAGTCAGCAACGGCATCAGAAATTCCGTAGGCGCCAGCTCCAAGTCAGAGAGGTCACGTGCGTTAGCGTTACAGCTGCGCGGCAGTTGGGAGAGGCGCGCGACCCTGCATGGTGACAAGGTCGAGAGTACGCGATAATCCTAGTGAGGGATGGTGGCGAGGGTCTTTTAAAGGTCTACTATTTCCCCAGCCACTACGGAGTAGAATGTCAAATGGGAAGTGTAAAACAAAGACCCGAAACGGGTCATTTGGTGATAAATCGCTGGACTTAGTACCGTTATTGGAATTTCCCATGATACAACATTCTAAGCTGCTGAACGTAATGGAAAATCCCCCCACTAACGTGAGAGAGGGGTTTAGATTCTACTCCTTAAGTGCCAAGGACAGTATGCTCGCCTTTTTGCATAGGCTTGCATAATAGCCTGGCACTTATTAGACAAAGAGGCGAGTATTATGCATTTAATTCTTTACTTCTGACAACCACAGCAGCAAAGAAAAAAACTTTACCAACAAAAAGTTTGTTTTAACAGAAAACTGAAAAAACAGAATTTAAAAGTCAATGCAGGGAAACACCCCCAATCCAACATGGTGGCCTGGTCATGCCCTGTAGGTGACCAATGGGCAGGGACCCGCCCCCATATAAGGCCTTTACTCCAATCCCAATTCCTTTTTCTGCAGCTGTCTTGAATCAGATGCCCACTGCAAAGACAAGATGGTGTAGCTGTAAGCAGAGACAGGATCCATGCAAAGCTCAAAGGATCTCAACCTTGCCACATCTTGAAACTGTGAAGGACAGTTCCTGAATGGGCCGTCTCACCACAAAGCTGTAAGGGCAACAAAACAAAGGGTAGGTGGGTGGGATAATACTCACCTCCTTGTCTTTAATTGAATCTAAACCCCCTCTCACGTTAGTGAGGGGGATTAATCATTCTATGTCACGACAGGAGGCTTCTTATTATGGAAGTTTAAAGCCCTTGCATCAAATTAATCGCAAAATGATCAATAAGCATGTGATAAAATGTTTTGAATGTTGATTCCCTTGAACAATCAGCATCTTTCAAAATGCGTTCAAGGCTACTCCCAAGAAAGGTGGCCTTAGAGGCCATAGCGCCTCCAACCGAATGAGAACCAAAGTTGGAAGTGTCAATCCCTGCTTCTTTAATAACCCACTTAATCCATCTGGCTAAAGTGGCTGGAGACACAGGCTTATGGGGTTTCCTATAGGAAATGAGCAGCTGAGAGACACTAGGAGGCCGAGGGACCTCAGTCTTCAACTCAAAACATTTTAAGCATTGTATGACACGTAACTTAAAATCTTCTGGAAAAGCTGGATAAGAAATGGAGGAAATTAAACACTTCGTTCCCCTGGAAACAAAGGTTACCCCCTGAGGGGTGAACATTTTGTTGTCCACATCCAATGCTCTAATATCAGAAACCCTTTTAAATGAAACAAGGCATAATAACATGGCTAATTTGGAAAAAAGTTGCTGTAAAGACAAATCCTCATTAGCAGGCCAGGAGCGAAACAGATCCAATACCACATTAACGTCCCATAAAACAGAATACCTAGCTTTTGGAGGAACCTTAATGCGTATAGATTTGAGGGCCCTGCGCACTAAGAAGTGCCTACCCACTGGTTCACCTTTAACCTAAACATGTCCCGCTGACATTGCAGATCTAAAACTATTTTTTTGAAACTCTTGTTTATTAAGTTTCAAACAAAACAATCATAAAAAACAAACATGAATCATAGGCATATGGCAAGTGCAGGAAATATGACAATATCAAAAGCGGACCGTGAGACAGTTGAAACAAGGCAGGTAACTAATGTCAATGGTGGTACTGATCGACTTCCCCCAGCGGATTTCAATGAGCATCCAGCCATTTGCCCCATATTTTTTAGAATTTGCGGGGACAGCCCTGCGCGTTATAGATCCAGCGTTCTGAGGCTGCGCATCTGTCAAGTTCGTTACTCCAGCGGTTCAGGCAGAGTGGATCGGCAGAGCCCCATTTACCCGCAATAAGTCTTTTGCCTGCCCCCAACGCAATTGTCAGAAACATTTACTCATATTTAGAAAGGTCTACCTCCCCCCAGATGCCCAAGAGTACCATTTTGGGATCCCTAGGGATTGGCGTCGCCAGGGCAGCAAAGATCATGTTAATACAGCTCTCCCAGAAGGCCTGTAACACCCGGCAGTCCCATATCATATGGTACAAGGTAGCAGGTTCAGTGTTGCATCTAATGCAGGTCCCGTCCCCCACCTCCCCCCATTTGGCCATTGCGGTATGTGAGTGATATGAGCGGTGAAGGATTTTCAACTGTATTAGCCTCAGTTTTGACTCTATACCGATTTCTCTAGGGGACATTAATGCATCCACCCAGACTTCTGGTCCCAGTTGGCCTACATCTCTTTCCCACTTTGCTTTGAGCCTATCAAGCTGTGTGGCCCCAAAGGAGTTAAGGGCCTGATAGAGAGTGAAGGTAACCTTAGAGGAGATGCGCTGCGGGAGGATATTGGTCTCAATGGGAGAGCAGGAGGGTATGCTTGCCGTGTCGGGGAACTGGGTGCGGATGGCATGGGCAAGCTGCGCATGTCGAAACCGGTCCTTGGGTGCCAGGTCAAATTGCTCTCGCATGGTCTCAAAATCTAGGAGGTGACCCTGTTGTATCACATGTGCTAGTGTGTGTATTCCTTTTGCGAGCCAGTGAGCAAAAGAGCCCATTTTCACTATTTCCGGGAGGAGCGCATTGTGCCATATGGGTTGGGATAGTGTCGGCTTTCCTTTCCAGCCGATTAGTTTGTGTGCATCCCGCCAGGCCCGGCGGATGTGATGCGTCATTTTGGGCAATGTCGGGAGTTGGCTATGGGTGGTGTACAGGATCTGCAGTGTGGTTAACAGGGCCATGATTTCTAGTTCGATACCAATGTGTGGCAGTGTGGCGTCTGCGTGCATCCAGGCGTCGCAAGGTAATAGGTGCGTATGCAGGGTACACCGATGCCTCCCTCCCATACTGATCTCTGGAGCGTATCGAGGGCAATACTGGATTGTTTCCCACCCCACAACAATATGCAAAGATTTCTGTCAATGAGTGCGAAGGTTTCTCGGGGGATAATAAATGGGGCATTTTGGAGGACATACAGCAGTCTGGGGAGGGTCATCATCTTGAATAGAGCAGCTCTACCCATTAGCGAGAGGGGGAGTGATTGCCAGTGGAAGGTATCTCTATTGAATCGCTCAATTACTGGTTGTAGATTAGGTTGGAGGAACCCTTCGAGTGTCGGATCGAGCCGTATGCCCAGGTATTTGAATTCCCTAACAGAGACATGGTATGGGCAGGTCTCCGGGATCGCAGACTCACCCCCCTGGATCGGGAAGTAAATAGTTTTGGCTTCATTCACCTTCATGCCTGCAAATCGCTGATATTCCCTAAGGATGAGGAAGACAGCTGGGCATGAAGTGCTCGGGTTACTGAGGTATATGAGGAGGTCATCCGCATAGAGTGATAGGCGGTCCCCCCCCCCTCCCGGCCAAGCAAAACCGGTCCAGTTGGTGTTAGGTCTAAGTTCAATAGCGAGTGGTTCAATGGCCAGGAGGTAAAGAAGTGGGGACAACGGGCAACCCTGCCTTGTACCTCGACCCAAAGGAAATGGTTTAGAGGACCTGCCGTTCACCCTTACCGTGGCCTCCGGGGATGCATAGAGGAGTTTAACCCATGATATAAATGTTCGCCCGAGGTTCATCCGGGCCATGATCGCCCACAGTGCATCCCACCCCACGGAGTCGAATGCCTTTTCAAAGTCCACCGCCAGGAGGGCTAGTGGGGCTGGTATCTCTTTAGCTCTGCTCAGCGCCAGTTGGACTCTGCGTAGGTTCATGTGAGTGGATTTGCTGGGCATAAATCCACATTGGTCTGGGTGGACAAGAGTTTCTATTACCTGCAATAATCTGTTAGTAAGTGTTTTGGCGAGGACCTTGGCTTCGCCATTAATCAGGGATATGGGGCGATAGGAAACACATTCCTCCGGGGGTTTCCCAGGTTTATGTATGACAACTATGCATGCCTTTCTGAGGTACTGGGGGAGAGCTCCCAGTTCTTTGCTGTGTAGGAACATACGGTGTATATGGGTAGATAGTGTACCACCAAGGCATTTCCATGTCTCTGTAGGGACCCCATTGGGACCCAGATTTTTCCCGGGTTGGAGCTGTGCAAGCGCCTCTTGCACTTCGGTGTCAGTGATTTAGGCGTTCAGGAGATCTGATTGTCGCTGTGAGAGTTTCGGGATCCCAATCCGGTCGAGGTAGTGTGAAGGTTCCTATGGCGAGCTCTTGGATGGCGGAGTATAAAGATTCCTGTAGTAGGCGGCGAATGCCTCAACAATGTCAGAGTCATCAGTCAACAACCTTCCATCCGGAGATGTAATGGCCCGTACATGTCCACTGCTTTGTTCGCGTCTCTCCAGCCAGGCCCGGGTCTTATTTGATTTGTCACCTCGTTCATAAATTTGGCTCCGGACTAGTTGATGGGCTGTTTGTGCGTTATCGAGAGACAGATTGCTAAGGGCATCTTGTGCCGTGAGCAGAGCCTCTTTTGCTTCTTGGTTGCTGTGTTCTAGGATTTGTCGTTCACACTCCAAGACTCGTGCTTCTGCTTCTCTAATCATCTGTACTTGTCGTTGTTGGTGGGCGGAAACCACCGAGATAG
Source organism: Ambystoma mexicanum (assembly GCF_040938575.1). Lineage (NCBI taxonomy): Eukaryota > Metazoa > Chordata > Amphibia > Caudata > Ambystomatidae > Ambystoma > Ambystoma mexicanum. The sequence goes on along the minus strand of NC_090923.1, from coordinate 829,903,853 downwards.
CCTCTCCCCGGAGGACGGTCTTGTATGCCTCCCAGATCGAGATGGGACAGTCCACTGAACCTTCGTTGATCTCAAAATATTCAGTTGTCATTTTTTCTAGCTCCTCCGCAATTTCAGGGAGACGGAGGTGGTATGTGTTTAGGCGCCAATTACGATCCGGGCATCGGCAGGAATTCTTCATAGTTAGTAGGAGCAGAGAGTGGTCGAAATTCCCCTTGCGTGGAATTCAGCGTCGAGGAGCCTATGATTTATGCTGCGGGGGATGAAGGCGTAATCAATCCTGGAGAGCGACTTGTAGACCCCAGAGAAGAAAGAAACGCCAGCCTCTTCATTGTGGAGTGAGCGCCATGTGTCCATCAATCCCAGGGCTTCAGTGAACACAGCAAGTGATGTGGAGGCGGGACGGCTTCTAGATCTCTTATGAGATCTGTCGACTGCAGTATCATCACTTCGTTGAAGTCCCCAGCAGTCACCCATATGTCGGCCTATTCCTCCAGGAGAAAGCTCTGTAACTCGGAGAGCAATTCTTTCGTAAGTGTGGGGGGCATAGATTGTCAGCTAGTATCATTACTTATCGGCCCCTGGGGGTCAGTTTTGACCTTTCTTACTTGCAGGGGGACACGCTTATGGATGAGTATCATCGTGCCCCTGGCACCTTTCGTGAATCCGGCATGGTAGGTGTGCGAGTAGTTGGATCTTTTGAAGAAGTTGGTGCTCGTGCCAATCAGATGTGTTTCATTTAAAAGAGCAATAGCCGGCGAGTATCGGTTAAGGTACTGGAGCACCAATCTCCGCTTTATACTGGAGCCGAGGCCGTTAACATTCCAGGACAGTATGGTTACCTTGTTGGAGTTCATTCTATCTGCGTGAGTCTCTTATTGGGGCATCTGGAGGATCAGTGGCAGTTGCGCATTTTCCAGAGGTGTGTAGTGATGTTTTTCCCGGGGGAGACGTCCGGGGGTCACCTCGTAGTGGTGTGCCTGCAAACTGGATGATGAGTGTGTCAACGGTCTTGCCCGTAGACAGTGCGTGATTTCCTTGCCAGCCTTTGTCAATGTCGTGTCTTCTTGTCCCGTAAGGCGGTGCCTTAAAACTCCCCCCACCCTGTACTTCCCCTCCAACTGGGAGCACCTGTCGCCCAAACATTAAACTTATAACTTAGAAAACTTCCTCGGGATGACCCAGACTAGGGCAGTAACTTCTGTGGGGTCACCCGGACTGCGATTAGGACTGCGGTGCCTGGAGGACGGCGGCCGCAAGAGTGGAGTTTCCGTAATGTTACATAACGGAACTGGTCCATTGATGCCCAGTCCTCATCCATTCTCTGTAGTGTTTTTGACAGGGCGCAGTGGCGATTCGGTTTCCGGTTCCAACGGAGTTAAGGGTGGCGAGCGTTGTCGTGAACCGGGTCTCCGTGCGGACGGTCCGGCAGGCGGGCGATGGGCCGCAGGCCCGCTAAGCATCTGTGTTTTGAGCCATTCCCATGCTTCTCTGGGGTTGTGAAATAGGTGGGTCGTGCCCTCGTGATGGACCTTGAGCATCGCCGGGAAGAAGAGAGCATACTTGATCGACAGGGATTGAAGCTTTTTCTTGACTGAATCAAACGACTGGCAGGCTTTTTGTACCTCCTTAGTATAATCCGGGTAGAACCCCACTGTGTATCCGTTGTATGTGATTGGGCCCGAGGCCCGTGCCATTTGTAGGATAGCATCTCGGTCCCGATAATTGAGGAGACGTGCAATTATTGTTCTGGGGGACCCTCCTGGGGTGGGCCGTCCGGTGGGTACTCTGTGTGCTCTTTCAATAGAGAAGAACTTCAACAGTTTCTTGGGGGCGAAGCTATGAGTCAGCCAGTCTTCTAGAAAGAGTTTGACACTGGGGCCTTCCTCTTTTTCCGGGATTCCGAGAATCCTGAGGTTATTGCGACGTGCCCTACCCTCGCTGTCTTCAGCACGGTATTCAAGTTGGTTGACTTTTTTGAGCAATTGTGGCAAGTTGTTGTTCCAACTGACGAACGTTGTCTTCTGTGCCCGACACTCTTTGCTCCGCTTCGCCGACTCTGGACAATAAGTTGCGAAGATCTTGGCGCAGGAGAGATACTTCCGTGGAGACTCTGCCAATTTTGAGTTCCAGCGATGTTCTTGAGTCCCCAATTGCCTTCATTAAGTCGTTCAGGGAGAGTTGGGGGTCTTGAGCCTCTTCCCTAATTTCCGCTTCCGCTTGGGTTTGTATCCCCAGGCGAGGGGGGGCCTCTACTGTGTAGAGGCCCATCTTGCTTTGTAAGGTTTGCCTCTTAGCCTTGTCCTTACCCATGGCAGAGTCAGTGGTGTGTGTGAAGCGATAAGTCTGGGCGGACCGTGTTGGTGCCCCCTTGGGGGTTATCATGAAGTCCGGATCGGGGTGGGCTTGTCGGACGTCTCTTTCCCGATTCTGTCCCTGTTGCGGAGTGCCAGCAGGGATACTTCGACCACTGGGAACAATCCCTGCTGTGGTTGGCCCGCTGTGTTTATTGAAGGGTCGTGGACCCACAGGGGGGAATCCGCATGTACGCCCACGCAAGGGCCGTGCGCGCAGCCCTGGCTGTATTCTTTTCCTGAGTGGCGTGTAGAGGGTAGCAGCCACTGGCCCCCAGCTGTGCTCGCTGCCTGATGAATTGTACTTCCCCCTGGATATTGTTGATTGTGGGGTAGTATCGAGTTCTCCTATCGTTGGTGGTTCCCAGGATCCCCTATCTGGGTTGGTTCGGTGCAGTTTGGAGTTTACCCCAATGCGTGGTCACACCTGGAGTTATCTCCCCCCAGCAGAATATTTGTCCAGCATTTCGTGCATGTGGGGCTGTGGTCCCTGCATCAGTGGGTCTCTGTCCCCCCAACGGCGTGCCCAACAGATGCCGCTTTGTTGCCAGTTCTCTGGGCCCCTACTCAATTGTAGAGTGTGGGGGGGAGCTGCAGGCATTGTCATCGGTTCAGGATGCTTGTATTGTCGGGAGAGGAGAGCACCCCCAGTCCCCGCCACTCCGTGTCCCCTCAGATGGATCTCTTATCGTATTTTATGAGAGGATGTGCCACCTCCTTAATGCGGGTCGCAATCCCACCGCTCACAGGCTTGTGGGGGGGAGTCGCACGTACCTTGCTGGTGCAGTTGGGGGATCGCGGCACCGTGTGCCTGTTTTCGTATCACGGCGCAACCCAAGATGCTGCAGTCTCGCTGGGGGGGGGGTGGGAGCGGTTCCGGCTCCGCAATGCGCGTCTCGCCCCTGTTTGTGCTGCGCGGCGTAGATGTCCCTCGTTGTCGGCATCCAGACGCCGCGTGAACGAAGTGGTCCCTCCCCAGGGGATTGGGTCACAGCAGCTTCAGGCGCGGGGATTCGGCCGCACTCGCGATTCGGCCCCTGTGCAAGGAGTACAACAGGGGGAGAAGGGCCCCGGGTGGCCGGCTGGAGGTATCGGTGCGGTGCCGTCGCCAGATGTCCCAGGTACGCCCGCTCCTCAGGGCCGCAAGACCAGGGCAGCCTGAGGGGCGGGGGGCAGAGCAGCCGCTCTCAACCGCCCAGCAATGGCGGCACTTCTCGCGCTGACGGGCACAGGGACGTTCCTCACGTTCCCGGGCCCGATTGTGCCCCAGGTTACAGCAGGATGGGTCCGCCACTGCTACGATGCCATTAGAGGTCGGGTGGATTTATAAAACGAAGTCTTTACAGGATATTTTGCTGCGGCCGCCAGGAGCCAATGTAATTAGGTCCACATGCGCGGCTCACGCATGCGCAGTCCTGTCTCAATCATCTAAAACCATTTATGGTCCTGTATGCCTTGCCCTCCTTGAATAACTCGACTAAGAAATTAACCACCTCTACTGGAGGGGCAGAAACAGGATCGAAGTGTTGAGGCACACACCAGCTAACCCAGCGGTTCCATGCTGAAGTGTATCCTGACTTGGTAGAGGCCGCCCAGGAGTACTTGATGACACTGATAGCATCCTGCAAAAGTCCCTAGAAGCACCAGGAAGAGCTGAAATCTTCCAAGCCATAAGGAAGAGATGCCCTTGAAGGACCAGCTTGTGAGGGAGACCCGCCGGGTCCGACAGGAGCCGTGGGTGGAGAGGGAGAAGACGAGGGATATCCACAGCCAACTCCGACAGGGCCGGAAACCACAACTGGGAAGGCCAAACGGGGGTTACTAACAGCAGGGTTGCCGCCTGCCTGCACACTTGAACTAGGACTATGGCTATCATGGCAAATGGAGGTAAGGCAAATGAAAGGGGACCCAACCAATCCTGGAGGAAAGCATCGGTTTCTAGCGTACTGGGATCCGGTCTCCAACTGTAGAACCGGGGAACTTGGCAGTTGAGCCTCGAGGCAAAGAGATCCACTTGAATCAGACCCCAGAGAGAACAGATCTTGGCAAACAGAGCCCTGTCTAATATCCAGCCGCTCCTGTCTTGGAGATGTCTGGAATCCCAGTCCGCCACAGCGTTGTTGACTCCCGGAAGATACTCTTTCAACAGAATGTCCTGAAACCGACAGAAAAGGTTTTCCAAGTGGTCTACTTTTGTTGTGGCCCAAATTGTCAATTAATATGGCTTTTGAAGGCCTCTAATTTTAGGACATTCTAATGGTATTCTAGTAATATAGTGCTTGTCACTTACTGGAATTTGAACATGGTGCAATAATATCTTGTGCAATTAGTTTATTTGTGTCAATGTATAGTCCGTGTTTTTCAGCATTGTATTTGAGGTATGAATTTTAGATATGTATGAGTTCAGTATGAATGGAGTGATTGGTGAATTGTATGGGTCTGGTTGTGTTGCACATTGTTCTGAGTAATTTCTTTGACAATCATGTACTAATCTTTTTCATGGATTGGATTTTATGACTTCAATGTTTCATGAAACATTAGCAGTTTTTATAATCCTTATGAGATATTCTATTAAACTAATGAACATTTCCTATCAAATTTAGGATGTGAATTGAATTTCTTCATTTCCTGTTTTGTGATGTGGTCTGTACTTACTTAGTTGTATTTTTGACTAAATGAATTATTAATGTTCCAGTCTTGCCTGTTCACCTAAACAAGATCCTATACATCAGTCTCCTAGTTGCTCTATATATAAATATGTTTCTTCCAAGCATGACCATGTGTATTTTTCTGCTTGGAGTCCCTCTTTGTTTGTTACCGACAGAAATGGCAACATTCCCTTGCTAGGTCTGCTAGGGCCTTGGATCTGCTTTCCCCCCAAATGGTTGATGTATCGAACCGCTGAAACATTGTCCATCCAGAGAAGGAACACAGCAATTCCCCTGATCTTTGAGGAGACTCTTGACTGCAAAGGAGCCCGCTAACAACTCCAGACAGTTGATATGTAGTTGCTTCTCTGAAGCGGACCACTTCCCGCCTGTGGAAACCTGTCCTATCCTGGTCCCCCATCCCACTCTGCTGGCATCTGACTCCAAGACATATGGAACTATCCCGTCCCCTGCACACCCTTTCTATTGCAAACACAAACAATAAACAAAAGTCAATAGCATGGAAACTTTTTTCTCGACGCGTTTCGGGGTTTAGATTGATCCCCTTCTTCAAGAGATGTTCACCCACTTTTGCTTATTCTTTCATTTGATTTTTTCTTCAGCAATCACCTATAACATATAATACTATAATTAGATTGTAGATTCTGTATATATACTACTCTGTCATGTTACCATAATCATCCTTACTCTAATGATCATATGGATATTCACTTTTAAAAGTCTAATGTTTATTAACAAAGCATGTTCATTTTCTGCAACTAAGTTTCCATGCTATTGACATTTGTTTACCCACAAGAGAAAAAGTTTTCATGTTATTGAATTTTGTTTACCTACAAGGACCAATAGGGCCAAAGATAACTACATTTGTTCTAGTATGCTTATAATACAGAAGTGAATGTTTTGTTACACTGGAGTGAAATGACAAAAAATGAAAGTTATAAAAACAATTTGTTTTGAATACAGAATTTTTTACTAAATACTGGTTTGGTTTTCCAAAGTTATTATCTTCAACGACTACTATAAAAACAACCAAATATTGATTGTGTTTGCAATAGAAAGGGTGTGCAGGGGACGGGATAGTTCTATAAGTTTATGGACATCTGTTGGTTTCGCATAGATTGATACAACCTAGTGTCAAGGTTGTTTTTCTCCCCGGCACCCCACTAACCATCCTTTAAAACATCAATAATAATTGAACTATTAGGTGTGCTCTGTGCAAAATAGTTTTTTTGCATATGACTCCAAGACGACATCCTGAGAGGGATCAAAAATTGCTCTGCCATTCCAGGCATCTATATGCCTGAGCCACCAGAGGAGCTCCAACCTGGCTTCGGGAGACAGAACCACTAACTGCGAGTGAGACAGACTTCTGCAAAGGTGTTTGGCTTTGAGACGATGCAACGCTCTGTAATGGAGAGGGGCTGGAAAGATGGCCTGGATGGAAGCTGACAACATCCCCACAACCCTGCCTAGCTGCCTGAGGGAGACCCTCCCATTTCTGAGGAGGAGACGGAATTCCTTCCGTATTTTGGAGAGCCTGCAATCGGGAAGGAGAAGGATGCAAAACTTGGAATTTATACTGAAGCCCAGAAATTGGATACATTGCGTAGGCTGGAATATGGATTTCTTTACATTTATTACAAAACCCAATGTATGCAGTAGAGACACTGTTAACCCCAGATGAGACTGAAGAATCTGAGAATTCGGAGCGAGCAGAAGTATGTTGTCTAGGTACATAATTATCTGAATCCCCTTGCACCTGAGGTGAGCCATCACCGGCTTCATTAACTTGGTGAAGCACCAAGGGGCTGACGAGAGGCCAAACAGAAGGGAGGCAAACAGCAAGTTCGAGACCCCCACTGGAACTGTAGGAACTTCTGGTGGGGAGGAAAGACAGGGACCACCAGGTATGCATCCTTGAGGTCTATCTTGACCATCCAATCCACTGGGAGAAGGGTGTCCCTGAGCAGGTGAATTCCTTCCACTTTGAAGTGATGATACACCACAAATGAGTTGAGGGCTCGCAAGTTTATGACTGGGTGAAAACCCTCCTTGGGCTTTGGTACTAGAAAAATCGTGCTAAAAAACTGGGTGGCTGTGAAGGATGCTGGGACGACTGCCCCTTGGAAAATGAGATCCCTGACCTCTGCATCTATTAACTTCTGCTTGTCCTTGTCGAACGCTAGGGTTGGTAAGGAAAGCTGACAAGGGAGAGAATAAAACTCTATTTGAAACCCCTTCATTGTCTGTAACACCCAGGGATGTGATGTGAGAGCTTCCCATTGAGGAAGAAACCTGGCCAACCTGCCCCCCAAACCTTTGTGGGAAGAAACCTTTAACACATGTGACATTACCTGGAGCTGCTCTTGCTCTACCATCACCACTGCCGGTATGTCCTCTCCAGTTAAAACCCCTTTGGGGATAAAACTCAGCTTGTGCTCCTCGAGCAGAGGAGGAATTGTGTGCACCTCTTTATGCATATTGCCAGGGACAGGTAGAGCCCTGGGAGAAACGGCCAGAGGAGCGGGCTCTACCTCTTCTGGCCCTATCGAAAACCTTAGGGGCAAAGACCTTCTTTATATTGACCAGAGCTTTATCTAAAGCCGTGAAAGTGTGTACATAGGCAGAGAGATCTTTAATAAATCTGTTACCAAACAAATTGCCTTGGGCCTTAGGACTCGCCTCCCTTTCTGCCATGTCTGCCAACTTGGAATCAAGCCGCATGAGGAGGGACTTGTGCTGCTCTCTAGAGATGGCGGTGTTACCGGGCAGGCAATCTGTTCTCCGAATACAGCCCCGAAGGACCTGTACATCAATAGGAGAATTCGAAAGTGCTGTCTGCTCTGCCAATTCAAAAATCTGGGTGACCGGGCCCAACATATCCAAAAACTTGTCCTGGTAACTCCTCCAGGCCTTATCCACCCCCTTCTTGGGGTCTTTCCCTTTCTGGGACAAAAGGAGACCATAGACTGGTCGATGTCTGGGGCATTCAAATGTCATTTGTTTCTGTCCTCCTTGGGTAAGGGGCGTTTAACCCAAAAATTCAAAAAGGAGGATATCGCCTCCAGGGGGTGCCATTCTGCCGACCTGGGGTGCTGAATCAGGGCTGGGTCGAAGAAAGGAACCCCACTGACATCAAGCACTGGCCCTTGGGACGGAACCATGGGGTCTACCTTTCTCTTGCGCCTCTTCGGATGCGAGTCTGAATTGTCTGAACTATCTGTAGTGGAAATGAGAACTGCAGGGATACTATCGGGAAGCTATGAGCTACCTGGCCAAGAGGGAACTGACTGGGACTGCTGGGACCCCTCCAATTTACGCTTCTGGACCCTTCCCAGGGGGAGACAGGACTAGGGGTAGTGGATGGATTGAGTTGTCCTTGTAAATGCTTGGATTCCTTAGTGCACTAACGGGGAACTTGTTCAGGTATAGCAGAAACCTCCTCATAGGAAGGGTGAAAATCAGAGATTTTATTAATAAGTCTATCAAATGCTGAGGCTAACGTAGAATTCAGGTCTGAAAGGGCAGTGTCTAATGACATCTGTATCGCTTGAGCCACTGGTGGCAGGTTATGAAGGGAAGGCTCCACCATAGGTCTATTAACTGCGTCCTCCCTCAACCTCTCACTTTTTTGGAAGGCCTAACTTACGTGCTGGCATCAGCAGAAGAGGGCCTCTCAGACCCTCTGGTAGACATGACAGCACAAGCACAGAAAATGGGGAAATAAAAAAAATATATATTTGTATATTTATTTGAAAAACTCAAATGCCCTGAAAATAAAATTTTGCCTAGCAGGCAAGGGTTAATGTAATTTTGAAACACGGCCTTCACTTGCCGTAGCAAAACACACGTCGAGCAAGCGACCTTCACAGCTGCTCACCCTAGCAGGGTGTGTTACTAGCAGCATGCGAGAGAAAATACCTTGCCAAGTTTGTCAGGCAAGGCCTGAAGCCGAGCAGGCAGCCGGCACGCTTACAGTGTAGGCGGGTTGCCGATGTAATGAATCCCCTGAGGGGAGGGATGACGAACCCAAAGAAGGCTCACGTGCGCCGGGGCTGAAGCATACGCTTCTCTGACAGTCACGTGTGCGTCAGGCCTGGAACGTTGAGCACTTCAACAGGAGGCAGAGCTCGCCACAGTTGTTAGTTCGGATAATAAACACCATAAACAACGAAAGGACGCGTGCGCTGAGCCTGATATATAGACTTCTGTGACAGGCTTGCGCGCACCGGGCCTGGAACCCGACCGTACCGCTGTGAAATAAAGCAGCGGTCACACCAAATGAAACAATAAAATTAAAACAATGTAACTATACTAACAACTTCACAGAAAAAAAATACCCAAACCAAAAGGCAAGCACAGATAGAAAAGGAATACACAGGGCTACAATCTATATATAAGCACCGACAAAGGCATAACTAGAAGGAGGGACTTAGCTTGTGGCATCAGCAGCAAAGAAAGAGGAGTTGGGATTGGAGTAAAGGACTTATATGGGAGCGGGTCCCTGCCCATTGGTCACCTACAGGGCATGACCTGGCCTCCATGTTGGATTGGGGGTGTTTCCCTGCATTGACTTTTAAACTCTGCTTTTTCAGTTTAATGTTGAACAAACTTTCTGTTTGTGAAGTTTTTTCTTTGCTGCTGTGGTTGTCAGAGGTAAAGAATTAAATGCATAATATGAAGCGTCCTGTCTTGACATAGAGTGACTATTTTAATACTAAACAAACATTTTTTTAAAAACCTTTATTCATAGTTGCACACAGATAGGACTCCTACACATTATGTATTAATTATGAAACATTTACATTACAATAAGTTGCATTCCATATTATTCTGGACCGTCAGCCTCAGTTTTGTCAGACAAGTATTGTTTGTATCTGGCCCATATATTTCTGGGTCTAGAGGTGGCCTGTACTGAGTCTATGTATAGTTCCTCGGTGTCGTTTGCCCATATCATATCTCTATCCCAGTCTCTCTTCGTTGGCGGGGTGTTGCTTTTCCACTTCAGCAGTATCGCCCTCTTAGTTATCAGTGAACTCAAGTTCAGTAGCTTCTGCCAAGTTGGGTTCATCTTTCCTGTAGCACCCAATAAACATAGCATTGGTGACCATTCAATAGGATGATCAGCTATCTCGTCTAACGCTGTACAGATCTCTCGCCCATTACTCCGCCCATTACTCTTTCAGTTTTCTACATGTCCACAGCATGTGCAAGATGTCTGCATCTTCGGATTGACATCTCGGGCATGTACTTACCACTGTAGGGTATAAGCGTTTCAGTTTGGCAGGAGTGTAATGTGTCCTGTGAACAATTTTATAATGAATTAGTTTATATCTGGCGTTACATGATATGTGTTTGGTCAAAGCACATATCTGTTGCCATTGGTAGTCCTCTATTTGGTGCCCCAGGTCATGTTCCCACTTGATTTTGCCGTTATGTGTTTCTGGTGGGCGGGTCTGAGTAATGGTCTTGTACACTGTAGATGCCGAAATGTACCCCTTCCCCGCAGAGATCATGTACCCCAGACCCAGGTTTATCACTGGCTCTGCTGGAAAGGCGGGCCATAGGATTGCAATGGATGATTTTATGCGCATACAGTGCAGCTTGTGTTTGGCCACGTTGCCTACTATGTCTTTGAGGTTTTCCCAGGTCACAAAGCGTTTGTCTGGGAACATTTGACCCCACTGGAAGATACTCTTGACGCCCCAATGTGTAGCTGCCTCATTGTCCAAAGTAGGAGGTATATGCGGGTCTCCCAAGATTGGCATGCTCGGGTGGTATAGCTTATCTGTGCCATATATATCGGCGATTCTGGCCCAAGCTGTGGCTGTGACCTGTGTGGGGTCGATGGAGTTGTGACGTTTGGGACGTGACGTTGTCATATTGTGGAGTAGTGTGGAGGGTTTTGGTGGGTGTTGTTCATTTAGTGTGCCCTTGGGATTGAGGAAGTCTGTAGCCCATAGTGTGCTTGTGCGGCTAAATAATAGAGTTCAAAATCAGGCGCCGCTAGGCCTCCCTCTGGATATGGGTCAGTTAGTACCCTCCAACTCAATCTGGAATGTCCCTCCCATGTGGTGCAAGTACTTTTTATTTTTGCGAACATTGCTCGACCTGGCCATACTGGGTCTGTGTTAAATAGGTAGAAGAGCTTTGGAAGAATTATCATTTTGATAAGGGCGATTTTCCTCATCATTGAGATAGGTAGGGTGCTTCAGCGTGCCATTTTTGCGCACAGGGTGTCGGCCAGGGTGTTGTAGTTCAGAGCGCGGGATAATTGAGCAGTCATAGCCACATATGCCCCTAGATATTGAATGTGTATCAGGCTCTAAATGAGTCCGTGAAGGTCAGTCGGTGCCACCGTTGCTTCTGTGAGTGGAAAAACCTCGGATTTGTTAGCGTTGAGTCTTAGGCCGGAGAACTCCCCGAAAATCTTAACCTCTGATAGGACCACAGTCCATGCGCGCTGTAGCAGGCCCTAAGTATGTCCGCTAGGGGTTCTATTACCAATGCAAATAGGAGGGGTGATAATGGGCAGCCTTGACAGGTGCCTCCTAGGAGATCCAGTATGTCTGATGAGGAGCCATTGATATTTATCCTGGCGTGTGTATAATATTTTGATCCATTTAATAAAGTTAGGGCCAAACCCGTAGTTCTGTAATATCCTGAATAAAAAGGGTCAGTATACTGTGTCAAATGCTTTTTGCATGTCCAGAGAGACCGCCACCCCCTGTGTTTCTTCTGGTATTGCAATCAAAATCTTGTGGCGATGTCTAATATTTGTTGCGGTGGACCTACACGTGACGAATCCCGCTTGGTCTTCATGGACCTTATAGGGTATTAGCGGGGTTAGCCGAGTGGCCAGTATTTTCGCAAAGACTTTAGCGTCAGTGTTTATTAATGATAGCGGTCTGTAGGAACCGCATTCTTCCAGCGGTTTTCCCGGCTTAAGCAGTAAGGTGATGACCGCTTCTCTGGTGGTTTCGGCCAGTTCCCCTTTTTCTAAGGCCTCTGTCCATACAGCATATAGCCTGGGTACGAGGAGCTGGCTGAATTCTTTGTAGAATTCCGCCCGAGGCCATCATTGCCTGGTGCTTTCCCGTTGGGTAGCGTCTTTATGGCTTCAGATATCTCAGCCTCTGTGATTGGGTTTTCAAAGATCCCTCTGGTGGCATCTGCTAGTAATGTCGTGGGTATGCGGTAGAGATATTGGTCTATTTCCTCGTCAGTAGCGTTGCTCTAAGGGGAATATAGCTGCTTATAGAAATCATTAAATGCCCCCATAACCTTTTGTTTGTCCGTGGTCACAGTGCCGCCTGTTTGTTTTATGCATGGGATGGTAGTCGGACCCTGCACACCTCGCACTATTCTGGCCAGCAGTCACCCAGGGCGCTCGCGTTCCCCGTATCATCATGTTTTTGTGGGCCTGTCGAAGTAGTGGATCTCGAGATCGGCCACTTCTTTAAATTCGTCAAGTTTAATTTTAATCTCCATTCCTAGTTGTGGGGACGGTGATTGTGCATACTGGGTTTGTTTATAGGCAATGTCTGTTTCACGGCGCGCTAGGTCTCGATGGATGTCTTTGAGGACTCCGAATTCAGTGGACATTGCAGTGCCTCTGATACAGACTTTAAATGCTTGCCATAATACTGCTTGACTGGACACAGAGCCCTCATTAATGTCAAAGTGTTTCCGTATATGCTGAGCTAATGTTGTCTTATAGACCAGATCTTGGAAGGCAGCTGGTTTAAACCTCCAGGGTAGTCTGTTTATTTTTATGTCGGGGATTTGTAATGTTAGCTATATAGGCGAGTGGTCGGAGTATCTTCTAGGATGAATATGAGTATCAGTAACCCAGCTTAATGCGTCATTAGCGATTAGCGATTAGCCATAAGTCTATTCTGGAATGCATATCATGCACGGACGAGTAGAATGTGTACGCCCTTTTGGTGGTGTTTAAGGAGCGCCATGCGTCTCTCAAGTTCAAATCAGTCAAATGGGTGAGTATCATTTGTGTGGATTTAGACAGTGCCCTCGGATGATCCGACGTGCGGTCCAGATGTACGTCCAGAATGGTGTTGATATCGCCCCCGCATATCAGATGAGCCGTGGGAAATTTCGCAAGTTTCCAGAATAAAGGGGAATAGAATCCAGGGTCATCTGTATTTGGGCCATATATATTAAGTAGTGCCACCTCCCTATCATGGAGGGTACCATGGACCAAAACATATCTGCCCTCAAGATCACATTCAGAGTCGAGACATGCCAATGGTAAAGTTTTGGGTATAAGGGTCGCTACCCCCCTCGCCCTGCTGGAGTACGATGTATAGGATTGATGTGTTCCCCAATTCGGAGTGAGCTTTCCAGCTTGTTGGTGTAGTAAATGTGTTTCCTGCAAGAAAACTATCTTGGGGCCCAATCTATTTATGTATGCTAAACTGTTCCTTCTCTTGATCTGGGATCCCAGCACTCGGACTTTCCAGCTTAACATTTTAATATCGTCGTTTCCAGGTTTAGCCATCTTCTCGGATGTGTATGTAATTGTGGTTAGTATGTTCCATCTTTGGTATGATCGTGTCTGTGTTAGTGCTCAATATCTGTGTGCTTTTTATTATAGTACCATCCTCTCCCGAACTGTACCCCAACAAACTTGCCCCGTTTCCTTCCCTAACCCTCATAGTTTCCCAAACCTTAACTATGCCCTCATATCTCTCCCTTTTCCCACCCATGAACTCGTAGTGCACCTGCTACAGGGGGACTGTAGCGACATCATAGGCCGCCGATGCTTATGTTCGCTTTCGTCGCGGCCAGTTCCGCATGTTGTTGCTCTAACTCATTATGAACAGTAAAGGTGCTTACAACATTAACATAGATGGACTAATTGGTTCAGCCATTTCTATGGGACTCGCCCAAGGGGGGGAGCCCCAGTTTTCACGTCATTGTTCCTTCATCTTGTTTGTTTGTCATCATAGGGTCTCATCGCTTCAGGAGTCTTCTTCAGTTCTTGGCTGGTGAGTTGGTATTGGGAAATGAGTCTCCACAAAGTTTGCCGCCTCCTCGGGAAATGTGAAGAAGTACGGGAAATGTGAAGAAGTAGGTTTTGCTCTGGTACTGTAGCTTTAGCCTGCCTGGGTGTAGCATAGCATGGGAAACGTGCCGTGCGCGCAGTAGTTTTTTGACCCCAGTAAATAGACCTCTTTCTTGTTGTACCGCCAATGTGTAGTCTGGGAAAATGCAGATAAGTATTGGCCTCCCATCTCAGTTCTTGTTTCTTTCTGGCGGTTTTCAACACTAAATCTCTCTCTGTAGTTCATCATGCGTGCTATGACGGGCCTCTGGTATGCTCCGGGCTTGGGTCGTGGTGCTAGGGACCTGTGTGCGCGCTCCACAATGAACATGGGTGACCAATCCGGGATCTCCCAGAAGATCGTGTAGGAGGTTTTCCACTGCTTGTTCCATGGGCCCTTTCAGGGCTTCCTCTGGCATACCGGTTATACGGATGTTGTTCCGTCAGGACCTAGCTTCTAAATCTTCGCACTTAATTTTCCATCCCAGTTCCTTTGCCATTGTTGTCACTGTAGTTTTTAACGCCTCCAATGCGTCCTCCGTGTTAGAGATTTGTGTCTCAACTTCCGAGATTCGGGTTGTGGTCTTGTCCAGTTGCATTTGAATGGCAGCGACATTGGCAGTTATCCCTTCTAATTTCTCATTAAGAGAGGAGAATCCTTGCTGCATAGCCAGGAAGACTGCCCGAGGGTCCATCGCTGGAGCAGTTGTAGCTGGCTGTGCTTGCGGTGGTATTTCCTTGGACATCTGCGTCCCTCCTTGTCAGTGTTGTATATTTCTCTATAGCTTCTTTCCCTTTTTTGGGACCGAAGCCCTTGGGCATCGTATTTTGCTCCTTCGGGGCTGGTCCCTGTAGATGTTCTGCTTTTGGATAGTTTGTTACCCTGTACCAGGGTCGTGGCGCTTACATTAGATCCAGTAGCATGCTTGGTAAGGTAGGGTGTTGGGGCTAGGGGAGGTGGCTCTCCGCCCAGTCTGACGTGCCTTACTGTTGTCTGTTACGCTGTAAAGTCTGGTAAGGCTGTTTACTGTTGCCGTCTTTTATTGCCTTCAGCAGTACTGTTAATGCTTACGGTGTATTGCGGCCAGAGGGTGGGGCTTTGTGGGTCTCATGCAGATATTGGACCTTGTGTGCGTCCAGGATGCACCTCCCTTTGGGTTCCGTAGGGTGATTTCTGTTAGTCTTGATGATAGCGTGGGTCTGTAAAGACCCCGCAGATTTAGGCGGAGGTGAACTGTGCCTCAGCATGCTCCCTTTCTTCACGGCCGTGATCTGTCCTGAGAATGTAACTATCCGCACCTGGGCACGGGCGCTTTAGGTTGGGCCAGCCCAGGGGGGCCTTTATGTCCGTTTTGCTGTAGTTGCTGCTCAGTGGGCACTGGAATGGCTTGTCCCCGAAGTGACAGTGGGTGAACCCCCTTTTGTGGTATATCCAGTGTGAGATACGTGTGAATATATTTGGATTGTCACTCTTTCGGAGGTGGGTAGTGTCCCTCCGTTTCCTTGAGGCGTTGCGTGTGAAGACTGCCACTAATGTGCTTTGGATCGTGGGTTCAAAGATAAGTGCAGCTGACTTTGCTTGTGGATCAGTACCGCAGTTAGTCGTAATGCTGATGTGGGCTGTGGAGTATGTTTGTCCTGTGGCGTTGCCTGGGTTTGTAGGTGATGTGTGCTCACCCCGAGCAATGGGCGGTGGATGGGGGAGCGGCCGCGTTGTTGGCACTCAGAACTGCTACAAGTGCTCACAGGCTCGCGGTGCCGGCCGCGCCTCGGAGCCAGGCGCGAGCCGGGTAGAGCCACATGCCTATGCTGGTGGGCGACTAGTGTTTGGATCCCCCTAGTCTTTCCGCAGTAAATTAATCTGGTGGAGGAGGTGGGGGCGGCCAGCTGGGCAGAAGACAACCTGCAGGGGCCCGGGTCGCTGTGAGGTGGGCCGGGTAATACACACCCTCCACCCGCGCCCTTCCTCTCTACTGTTCGTTTGGATGCTTCTGGGCTCCTCTGCCCTGCCTCAACCCCCATTCGGGAGGTTGAGTTTGTTGGGTCAGCAGGTGCTCAACGAGAGTCAGAGCATCCGCAACCTCCTTACGTGTAGTGGCAGGCCACACCGTTCGGGCTTCCAGTCCTTGAGTCCTCTCACTGCTGGGATCCTCCCCCTGCACCGCGGCGTGGGCTGGCTGGCTTCTCCCGCTGGCCGCTTGGTAACTCTCCCTCGGTGTAACTCAGGACCCGTGCTCCCGATTTAGACCAGACTTTCCAGAAATGTTCTAATATTCCAACGGAGCACTTTTAGTGATTTTTAGGCAGAACCAGCCCGTTCTGGCAATGTTGATCACATTACGGCCCAGGATGTCTGCAGAGCTCACACGGGAGCAACCATCTCTCCGCGTGCGCAACAGCGCCCCCGGCTAATACTAAAGAAACTTAAATAATGACACTGTGTGATGAAATGACTGTCCTCCCGTTTTGTTACCACATTTTGGGGGTTTTGTTTCATGGATATTGCGTAATTATCCTGTGTGTTGGCAGCCCACTGTCATTGCTGCAGGCAAGGGTTGGTAAGGTGACCAGATTTTCAAAGTAAAAAACCGAGACAGGGCAACTAACATGAAAGTAGGACTAACTTTTGAAAGTGGCTGTCAAGGCACTACACTTCAGTAGAGGTTGGAGGAGAAGGGTGTTTAAGTGTTAATGTGAAAATGAGCATATTATAATTAATTGATCACAAACTAACACTATCTTAATTTGTAAAATGCATAATTTATTCTGTGCGAGCTGCGGCTGCCAGCTATGAAGACCTACCAAAATCCAGGACCACTGCAGGTTACAATGGAAACATAATCTTGACAAAGGGGAACAGAGCTCTAATTTCCGGGACAGTACGGGCAAAACCGGGACGCCTGGTCACCCTAAGTATTGGTGTGTAGCAATGTTAAACACCCAGGACCTCATTTTGTCCCTGGGCATAATCTAAATGAATGGATGTATGCCTTCATTAACGTCACACCCCATTTCTTCAGTTCGTAGGGCAGAATGGCATAAATGCCAACCCTCCCGATTTTGGTGGGAGACTCCCAATTTTTTTAAATTAAAAATATTGATATTTTCCCTTTCTCCTGCCTAAAATAATTCTAACCCCACTGTAAACATATGGTCACATTAATTTCTTCTGTTTTTTGGGACACAATGTCCCCCTACAGACATGCCAACATTCTGGAGCCCCTGAGTGGTGGGAGATTTCAGCACAGAAATCAGAAGAATGTAATTTTTGGGGTTATAATTGCATTGGGGTTATAATTATTTTAGGCTGGTGACAGTAAACATACATGCCAACATTATGACGCACCAGAGAGGGATATTTTGTCATGAAAATCGGGAGGCATACTGAAGAGGGAAGGTCAAATTCTACCACTGCTCCCCCTCCCACAAGACACGAACTGGAAGAAGAACTGAAGGCACCATGAGCGTTCGTACGAGTTCGGACTGATTTCTACTGCTCCCATGATAGACAAGTACGTTGAAAGGTACCCACTCAGTCAACCCTATAGCCCAGGAGTAGTGCAAACGTTGCCCAAAGTGGATGAGGAGCCACGAGACGTGACCAAAGACACCTCCATTGACAGTCTCGACTAAAGTGCCAAGAAGCCATGCATAACATCGTTAGAGACATCATGACAAAACAGCGTTAGACATGAAGCACATGTGCCTTCAGCACATCGGGACATAACAACGTATCCGAATACACAAAGAACACATGCGTGCAGTTCGATAAGTTAGAGGACAGAGACATATACATACTGTCTTCACGTTTATTATTTTGTCATTAGCTTAATCGCAGCCATGTAGAAACCGCAAGACGCAAGAGATCCTGAACAAGCTTGCAGATGCTTATATGCAATTAACCCTATGGAGCTGCAGCAGCACCTAAGGGACCTGACAGAACCATGTACAACTAACATGTGAAGGGTATAGATTAGCACGATTTAGAAGGCTATGGCTTAGGGAATTACAACAGGACACAGACCCTTGGCTGAAGCTGAGCTGAGCGAATTCAGGCTGCCCAGAGGAACGAACGTGTGGGACAGGGCTTACATCCAATGCACCAACATACGAGCGACATTCTATTTCCTGAACTGCTGTAACACCGGCACAGTAAAATACAAATAAATTGGAGTAATTCAGAGCTCCAGAAGCCCAAAACGCGGTCTCGGAACATGAGATCAGGCGAAGCCGGTGATGAACCGAAACTAGCAGCTGGGAAAGTGGAGAGATCTCACACAGCCAGACAGAAGCTGCAACAAAGTCGTTACAGGAGAAACTGAATGTTGCATGATATGGACTGGCACTCCCATAGTCTTTGGTGGTGAACGCACGATACAATGCAGACACATAGTTATACTTGTTACCTTGAACAGGTACACTCCGAGCTGAGAACCGATTTGGGTCCCAGGCCTGGGGGCAACAGCTCTAGCCAATCACAGTTCAGGACCCTAGGGGTGCGTAGCAACGGGCAAGAACCAATGATTGGACCCCCATACTGAACCATTGTTTAGTAACAGCAATATTGGGATGGGCCAGGCCTGGTACCTGACATGGGACAGCCAGTAAACTAACATATATAGGGGTTGCTATAGGAGAACCTCCACTCAACGCCCAATCCACTTGCTCGATAGGTTTGCTGGAGAGGGGCCCAGTGTATGACGTCATTGTGATGTGGATTTGCCTACAAAACGCCCTGTGACCCGGAGATCTCTAATATGTTCCAGGAGCTTGTTCCTTGTATAGATCCCTGTTGGTTTTGGCTGTAATAAACCGCAGTTGAACTTGCTGTCGGTCTGGACATACGTTCCTTTTGGGGAAAGGTGTTGGGGAGTTCATGAGTTCTGAGTCTGCAAACTCCTAGTAGCACCCTCCGGGCCTACCCAGGATATTTCCCAACAATACATTTTCCCATAGGAATGCATTAGGGCTACAATTATTTTAGGTGGGAGAATGTGAAAAATAGCAATCTTTTTCACTGAAAAATTGGGAGTTTTCCGCCTTAATCTGTATTGTTGGCATCTATCCTCCTAGGAGCTTCAGAACTGTATTTATTTGTTCATTTATAGCATTGTGCAAAACCCATGGACATCTGGGCACTAGTTACATACAGAGATTAAGAAAAGGGAGAGAAAACGGTGAAGTGGTTGTTTGAAGAGGTACGTTTTAAGCCACTTTCTGAATGACAGGTAGTATGGTTCCGCCCGCAACAGAGAGGGAAGGCTTTTCCATAGGCTAGAGGCGCACACTGCGAACCTGGAGCCTCCTACTTTTTTGCAGTTGTATGTTGGCTCACGGTGGCCTCGTGGAAGCGTGTTTTATGAGCTTCTGGGAGAGATAAGTCAGTGCATGGTTGGATAAGCTGCGATGGGTGATGGAGAGAATCTTAAACGTAATTCTCTCTCTAATAGGGAGCCAATGGGCAGATCTCTTGGCTTTGGAAATGTGGGTGTGTTTACCGAGGTCCATCGCTGCCCAAGGGCATTGTTCTGTGTGACTTGTAGTTTGTTCACGTTTTTTTCTGGAGTGCCGCAGAATAGTGAGTTACCATAGTCCAACTTGGAACCGATGAGTGCACAGACGACAGTGAGCAATTCTGTCATTGTCGGTAGTGGCTTGTGAATGAGTTGCCTGTATTTTCTGGTGATGTCTACCAACGCCACTTTGTTTGGGGTAGTAGGGTCGTTCTGCCAGGTGGAATGTTGCCATGTCTGCAGAGGTTGGGCGGAATGCAACTTGCCTTTCCGCTGCTCCTTTCCTCTCCCAAATACAAATATTCCAGTATTTGCACATGTATGCATTTTCAAGCTGGCACAAATGCTGGGTATACTTATGTAGTCCGCCGTTTTTTTGCACCAGAAAAAAGCTGGCAGCCTCCATAGGGATCCAATGTAAACGCTGCCACCCATGCGTGCATGGCAGGCAGCGTTTACTTCATTTGCACTCCACCATGCATATGATGAAAATGTAGTGCTGGATACCTGGCTACACTGAAGTGCAAACATACCAGGTCCCTGCAGCCAAATACTGCAGAGCACGAATATGAGCTCACCAGTGTTGAACACAGTGTGTTCAGGATGGGGTCCTGAATGACACCATCCACAGGCCCCCAGATTTCTCTCTTGGCTTGTCTTCTACCCATGCTGCCACTTTCGTAATCTGCATACATGCCCCCTTTCATTCAGGTGATGCTTGTCTAGTCCTGTTTTTTCTTTGCATTCTGGTACATTTATTTCTGTTATTCACATTATAAATACATGACTACAAACGAAAGAAATCAAAACAAGCATTGGCAATGCCAACAGTTTGGGCTTTTGTGTAGACATGAGAAAGGCCCTTTGCGAGGCACTGCCGTAGTGGTATTAACTATCCATTGTTAGTAGCATGTTCAAAATGGTGCGAGTACCTGAACATCTAACAGCATTGCCTGGCAAAAGCTTAAAACGTATGCTCAACCCAAAAATGTTGGCTTTGCCAATCCTCGTTTTAAACAGAAAACTAGTGGATTTACCAATGCTTATTTTTAACAGGACTTCATTGAAGGACATGCACAGTGCTTATAAATCGAGTGGCTGAAGGCAGGTCTGGTAAGAAATTTTTATTACACCAGTAGCGTGTTTACAACTCCAATTAAGTAATCTACTCTCAGCAGACTGCTTTGAAAAACATTGGCTGGCACTTCAAGTGCAAAGTTTGATGGTAAGGCTTGGTTAAAACGAGCTCAAAGAGTTCCCACAAAGAGGTGTTTTGGGCCGGCATGAAAAGAGGCTAGATGCTGTACGCAACCAAGCGGATTCCACTGGATGAAGTTGCGGATCTATTAAGCAAATACATTGGGAGCTACTGATTGCCGAAGTTCTGAACAATAAACAATGACCGTTTTCAAAATGGCCGCTGTCCCCAACAAAGGATCCTCTATGTGCCCAAGCGGCGCTGAGGGGGAAGAAATGACACAGCCAGCATACTGATGCCTTTGTTTGATGTGCCGACGGAAATAACGAATGCGGGGAATGCTCGGCGCGTATGCCGAATACCAGTGAAGAGCGAGCGACAGACACGGGACAACATTCATGGGGGCGGCCTCTCTTGAGAGGATATGAGACGGGAAGCGCACCGCCG
The DNA here is from genome assembly GCF_040938575.1 of Ambystoma mexicanum. Lineage (NCBI taxonomy): Eukaryota > Metazoa > Chordata > Amphibia > Caudata > Ambystomatidae > Ambystoma > Ambystoma mexicanum. The sequence continues at coordinate 829,882,608 of NC_090923.1, read as the reverse complement.
CAGGAGAGAAAGGATGCATGGATAAGGGACCTGTGAAGTGCACACGGCGAGTTGCACACACCCGTGCGAGCCGAGATGCTGGGGAAGGCGGGTTGCAATCAAGTGACACTGGTGGCAGGCAGTGACACGCGTGGCTAATCTTGCGCAAGACGCGCCCCCCCCGAGACGCACAGATGGGAAGTGGCCCCCCCGGCGGACAGCAGGGAATGGAGTAATTAATAGCTCAGACACCGCAGAACGGTACACGCGGCGAAGCGTAGATTGTACCAACGTCAAGATACAAAAACAGATACATTATATGAACATTGGCCTTGCGAACAACGCGCTCACTCTAGTACGAGTGGTGCGCATGGAGAATGACAAGTAAAACCGACAGGAACAATTGCAGGGGAGCACAGCTCTCAGACACTACTAGCCTGTAGGCAGAGGGAGCCAGTACTGAGAATAGCTCAACACAGGATCCAGGAACACAGAACCCAGTTAAAAGAGCCCTGGAGGCATAACACGGTGGGAGTGTCACGCTGGTACGGCAGGGGAAGAAACCAGCTAAATCCCAATCTGAGCGCATGGGGAACGAATGGTACTGCTAACAAGTGAAACAGATTGATGCACCACCCACAGGATTGAACATAGGGTCAGACTAGTGAAAGGGTGATCCTGAGTAATATGCCCCAGGTGACAACCAAGCTTGTCACACAATGAGGATGGAGGCCACGCAACAAGTAAGGCCCTGCCCACTGCGCATTTAGCGGTCCCACTTGCAACATTAATAGCAGTGCCATTTCACCTAGCCGAGCAGCACCCCAGCCATAGCAGGACATACGTGCACGTCCCAATAACTGGCAAGGCTATCGCCCATGGAGAAGGGGTGCAGGGCGGAAATATAGTAAAGGGCCTGCGGAGACTGAGATAAGGCCCCAGCACACCATCAAGTGGTGTGGACACCCCTGAAGATCTGTGGAAAGCTGACGAGCCGGCGGAACTGAGATGTCGCAACGGCTGCCATGTGAGGAGAAGCTTCATATTACGGTAGCAAAGAGCATAGCCAACAGCGTCACCACAAGCCCAGGCACCAGCAAGCCCAAAAACAACATCAAACTATGACGAGTAGCACACAACGGCGTAAAGAGGACGGACAAAGGATAGGGTGCTGGAGGTAATGGCTCACAAAGGAGGCAAAGGTAAAGGCAAGTAACTATCCATGGACATCTTTGCCAAACCACAACAGACTCCAAACACACCCACACAAGCAACAACCGCTGCACCAGACGGAGCGACCCCGCCGACAAATAAACACCAGATTTAAGCAGCCATAACTGAACTGAAATCCTCATGGGGGTCTGCGTTGTCTGCGTTGGCTGACATGAAAGTGTCTGTAACGCTCACCTGGTATCCACAGGGACGTCATTCAGCCTGTTCTGACCTTTTACGACCTCAAACCCTTCCCTGGAGTCTACTCGACTGGAGACTGGGCCTGAAACACAGGATTGGTAGAGTTTGACTCCCTATTGTCTCTGTGTGCTTGAACCCCCTTCTTCCCCGGGGTCCAACCCTTCCCTTTGATCCACAGCTCACCTTGTTTCCTTGGAAAGTGTGCTCTCTGTCCTGCTTTCAGCGCAGGGGTGCGTTGATTGATTTTGGCTCGTTGCTGTCTAGTTACTTCACTGGCAAGAGTCCGACAGGTAAGTATAATGAGTCTTTTGAACAGTTCTCTAACTTCGTTCCTTTTCTTCCTTAGATGATGGCCGGCGTCCGGGGATGGCGACGTGCTGCTGAGATGAGTAGCGCTGAAGGTGAGTGAGAGTACGATGCGCGATGCGACCCTTTCGTATTTGTATTGAACTGAGTTATTTTTCTGTGTCTTTTAGGTGCCGCGACATTTTCATCGTGGATACCGGTTATGAAGAAGAAATGCAGTGAATAAGCGCGATATGCAGCGCCTCTAGATGTCTCCACGCTAACCTGGAGTGTCTTTTCCCTCTTGCAGATGGATGAGAAGTTCCGGAGACAGAGTTCCCCCAGAGCGGCTGGGATTCAGGTAAGCGTTTGAAGCTCGTACAGTCTTCAAAAATAAGCGAAGATTTGCTGAATGCTTATTAATGCCTTTTTTCTGTTCTTTTCCCTTTTCCTTAGGAAGCGGCGTGCCGGGATGGGAATGACACCGCCGCAGATGCCCGCAGAACAGAAGGAGCGATGAATGATGGGCAGAAGCGCCGCAAGGTAAGGCTGTTCCTAACGGTGTTCTTGTTCTTGCAGGAGCTGAGCGCAGAAGAAAGATGCAGGCCTACTGGAGACCGATCCGAACACGGTGAGTGTCACGCTGCAGGTGCAGAAAACACAAAGCATGTTTCTCAGCCTGGGCGTGGCTTAAATAGTCTCTGGGTATCCCAGGTGTCTCTGGGCTGAACCACACCCAAAAGACTACACTGCACATGCAGTTCTGGGAACCGAAATATGTTGGGGCATCCATCTTGTCCCCATCAATGCACTACAAGTCCAATCCCCAATGTTATCCTATGGGAGTGAGTGGGTCTGGTGCCACAAGCGCCAAGTCTGACTCCAAGTGGGTCTTTGGAGGGATGGAGAGGCACTTGAGGGCCATGTAGGTGATCATGGCCTGGCTCCAGCCTGACATCTTGGAGGGCTGGGGGCATGAGAGGCAGGAATCATGACAGCACTCCCCCCCAAGGCCCCTCTCAAGGTGGCTCTTCTGTCTGGTCCTGGTTTGTTTGGATGGTTTTGATGAAATCGTCTAAGCAAGCGAGGTGCATGGATGTACACTCAAGGCTCCCATGTCCTGTCTTGTGGACCATACCCCTTCCAGTCTACTAAGTAGTATAATTTGGATCTGACGTACTTTGAATCTAGGATGTCCTTGACTTCGAATTCTGGCTCCCCGGCGACTACTACTGGCTGCGGTGGCGTTGCTACCCGGGTCCCAGGTTGAACAGGTTTAAGGAGAGACACGTGGCACACAGGATGAATCTGCATGTTTGACGGCAAAGCTAGTCTGACCGCCACAGGATTTATCACGGAGGTGACGGTGAATGGACCCAGGTATCTTGGACGGAAAGTTTGGGTTCCTTTAATGGACACGTGTTTAGACGGCAGCCAGAGTTTGTCTCCCACTTGGTAGTTGGGGGCCTTTGCTCGGTGTTGATCAGCAAACTTCTTTTGCCGATTCTTAGCTTGAAGTAGGTGTTCAGCTGCCCTTTGAAAGGTTTGAGAAATGGTTGTGTGCAAGGTTTTGACTGCTGGCATTTCTAGGGTTGTAGGAACGTCCAACTCAGAAGTACGTGGGTGCCTGCCGTAAATGGCATAAAAGGGTGTCTGCCTAGTTCTGGTGTGTAGGGAATTATTAGCATATTCAGCTATCCATAATAGGTCGAACCAGCTTCCTTCAGCTTGGTGTAACATGCAACGCAGATACTGCTCGAGCGTCTGATTTGTCCTCTCAGTTTGACCATCCATTTGGGGATGGTGACTGATGGATAGCCGGATGTCGCTCTGGGCCATAGAGCAGCATTTTCTCCAGAAGTTAGATACGAATTGAGTACCTCGGTCTGAGACCAAAACTGAAGGAAACCCATGGAGCCGTACGATGCCTTCAAGAAATACCTTTGCCAGAGTGGAAGCATTTGGGAGCCCCTTAAGAGGAATGAAATGTGCCATTTTTGAAAATAAGTCCACTACCACAAGAATAGTGTTAAACCCTTGACTGGGTGGTAAATCAGTAATAAAATCGAGAGACAACGTGTGCCAGGGTGCTAGTGGGACTTCCAATGGTTGTAATAGCCCAGACGGTTTCTGCTTGGATGACTTGTTTTGAGCACCCACTCGACAAGATAGGATGAATAGGATAATGTCTTTACGCCACGTGGGCCACCAATAAATTCGTTTTACCTTGGCTAGGGTTTTAGCGATTCCGGGGTGGCCCTTGATCAAGGAATCATGATAACCGGACATGACCTGTTCTCGTAGTTCTTGGTTTGGTAAGAATAAACGATTCCTGAAGTAGGGCAACTGATCTTTTATCTTGTAATGTTCTCCTTGTGCACGCCACGCTTGTAATTGCTCCGGACTCATCAGGTTTTGGATTTCTTCATGTAATTCTTTCTGAGTTATGGTTGCTGTGATTCCTAGGAGCTTGTCACTCGGGATGATTGCTATTGGGTCAGGGGTCTGATACCCTTGCTCTTCCACCCCCATATGGGAAAGGGCATCTGCCTTCCCGTTTTTCACCCCTGGTCGAAATGTAATCACGTAGTCATATTCAGCAAAAAAAAGAGCCCAACGTAGTTGTCGTGAGGATTGGGCCTTTGCCGTTTTTAGGTACTGGAGGTTCTGGTGGTCCGTCTTTACGGTGATTGTGTGTCTGGCGCCCAAGAGGTAGTGCCGCCATGCCTTAAAGGCTGATTTAATGGCCAGGAGTTCTTTGTCTGTGATAGCGTAATTGAGTTAAGGGGGTGTGAATTTACGTGACCAGAAGGCAACAGGGTGTAACTGGCCCGTTTCGGGGTCCTTTTGTGAGAGGATGGCTCCCATAGCCATGCTTGAGACGTCCGTTTCCAACAGGTATGGGAGATCAGGGCGAGGGTGGCGTAAGATTGGGGCAGATGTGAATCTTGCTTTGAGTTCCTGGAAAGCTTCCTCGGCTTCTGTTGTCCACTGGAACTTTTTGTTGCTTTTCCTTAGCAATGATGTGATGGGATGCACGATTTGCGAAAATCCTGGGATGAACCGGCGGTAGAAGTTTGCAAAACCCAGCATACTTTGAACCCCCTTGAACGAATTTGGGGATGGCCAGTTCAGGATAGCATCTACCTTGTGTACATCCATTCGGATTCCATTCAGGCTGAGAATAAAGCCCAGGAATTCCACCTCGGAGATGTGGAATGAACACTTTTTGAGCTTGGCGTAGAGCTGGTGTTGACGGAGTTTCTCCAATACGGATCGGAGGTGTTTAACGTGGTCCTGCTTTGATGCTGAATATACTAGAATATATGTACACTAGAGCACAGACATCAATCAATTCCCGTAGGACATCGTTCATGAAGTATTGAAATGCTGCAGGCACGTTGCAAAGGCCAAAGGGCATTACTTGATATTCGTACAAGCTGTATTTGGTGCAAAAAGCAGTTTTCCATTCGTGCCCCTGTTTTACGCGAATAAGGTGATAGGCCCCCCCAGGTCTAGTTTTGTGTAGATTTGGGCATCTTTGACTTGATCAAGCAATTATGGGATCAGTGGCAGGGGGTAGCGTTTTTTTACGGTAATATGGTTCAGTGCACGATAGTCGATGCACGTTCTCAAGTCCCCCTCCTTTTTCGGTACGAAGAATAGAGGACTGGCTGCTGGAGACTTCGAGGGACGGATGAACCCGTTGGTCAGGTATTGGTCAAGATAGGCCTTCAGGTGCTGGTTTTCTGGTTCCGTGAGTGCATAAATTCGCCCACAAGGGATTTGTGCGCTGAGTATCAGGTCGATTTGGCAATCGTATGGTCTATGCGGTGGCAGGGTATAAGCCTGTTCTTTCTGAAAGACATCTTGAAAGTCCTGGTATTCACTTGGTAGGGTGCCGATTGCCGCAGTCGCAAGCGCAGAGGTTCTGGTGTCTATTGGTTGTTTCTCTTGGCGATAACATGTGTGGGCGCAAGTCTTGGGAAAGGACGATTCTTTTACTTGCCAATCGATTCGAGGATTGTGAGCTACCAACCATGGCAATCCCAAATTCAACCGGAACTGTGGTGCCTTAATGAGGTCGAAAACGATAGATTCTTGGTGTCGATCCTGGCACAGAAGGGTTAAAGCTGCAGTGCATTGGGATACTGGACCAGAAGCTATTTCCGTGCCGTCGACAGTGGTAACAGTGTCGGTGGTTGATTTAGGGCGTAACGGAAGCCCCATCTTTGCCGCAAGATCCTGGTCGATGTAATTCCCAACGGCTCCACTGTCAATGTACGCTCTTACTGCGTGCATCCGAGATGGTTGTTGGTGATTGATCAAGACCACAGATAGTGCAAAATGGGAGGTCTGTAGTTGACTTTCTTTGCTCGACAAGTGGACCCCTACACTTGCCGGGCTGGGGAGTTTTCCGATTCCTTGATGGTATCTTCCTTGTCTGTGGCCCCTACCGTCCTCCTCGGTGGCTTCACAGGGCACTCTTTAAGGAAATGACCTGACCTTCCACAGTACAGACATAACTGCTGCTGTCTCCTTTTATCCCTTTCCGCTTTAGTCAAGGGGGATCTGCCCCCCCCTGATTTGCATTGGTTCTCCTGAACCTTCCGTTGTGCCGGCAATATTGTACTTTGAACGCACATACATAGGTTTGATCTGCTTTTCGGTCCTGCAACCTATGATCCAGTTGAACAGCAAGGTCAATGAATTCTGAGCAGTCTTTCTGGGGGTTCGCTACTTGTGCGAGAACATCCTTGAGCTCCCCCCGCAACCCCTGATGAAATAACGTGGTTCTCTTCTCCACTGGCCATTCTGCTTCAACTACGAGTCTATTGAACGTGGCTATGTATGTTAATAGGTCTTGATTCCCTTGGCGTAGGGACAGAAGTTCGTTGTCTAATGCCTGCCCATGAGTACGACGGGCGAACAGCTTTTCCATCTCCTGCTGAAAGCCCATGAAGTCATGCAGCAAAGGATCGTCTTGGGCCACAAAGGGTACAGACCAGTCCGCGGCACTACCACTCAGGTAGGATAGCACAAAAGCGACCCGTGAATGGTCATTCGGAAAGGCCCCTGGTCTACAAAGGAAGTGCAGGCGGCACTGGTTCATGAACATTGCAAACCTCTTGGGATCCCCCGTAAATCGTTCGGGCGGGGCCAAGGGAACTGCCCCAGGAAGGGTTATCTGAACGGGATTGGCTGATGGTGCTGGCATCGAGGGCACGCTTCCCAGCAATGGTGCATGCCCTGCTTGTAACTAGGGAAGTTGCCGGCTTAAATCATCAGTGCGTTCTTTGGCTACTATCAGCTCTCTCCTCAGGGTGTTGGTCTCCTGCCTGGCTGCATGTACTTCGGAACGTAGCTGCCCCAACATGTGGGCTAACTGGTCGGTTTCTGACGTTTCCATGAAACCCAGGTGGATTTTGATGCGAGTCTTTGCGTTCTATAACGCTCCCCTGGTATCCACGGGGACGTCACTCAGCCTGTTCTGACCTCTTACGACCTCAAACCCTTCCCTGGAGTCTACTCAACTGGAGACTGGGCCTGAAACACAGGATTGGTAGAGTTTAACTCCCTATTGTCTCTGTGTGCTTGAACCCCCTTCTTCCCCGGGGTCCAACCCTTCCCTTTGATCCACAGCTCACCTTGCTTCCTTGGAAAGTGTGCTCTCCATCCTGCTTTCAGCGCAGGGGTGAGTTGATTGGTGCGGGCTCGTTGCTGCCTAGTTACTTCACTGGCAAGAGTCCGACACGTAAGTATAATGAGTCTTTTGAACAGTTCTGTAACTTTGTTCCTTTCCTTCCTTAGATGATGGCCGGCATCTGGGGATGGTGATGTGCTGCTGAGATGAGTAGCGCTGAAGGTGAGTGAGAGTACGATGCGCGATGCGACCCTTTCGTATTTGTATTGAACGGAGTTCTTTTTCTGTGTCTTTAAGGTGCCGCGACGTTTTCAGCGTGGATGCCAGTTTTGAAGAAGAAATGCGGTGAGTAAGCGCGGTATGCGGTGCCTCTAGAAGTCTCCACGCTAACCTGGAGTGTCTTTTCCCTCTTGCAGATGGATGGGAAGTTCCGGAGACAGAGTTCCCCCAGAGCGGCTGGGATTCAGGTAAGCGTTTGAAGCTCGTACAGTCTTTAAAAATAAGCGAAGAGGAGCCACCAGGGGGCGCTGAGATGTGCTGAAGTCTCTCAGCCGATCTCCTCCCCGGGGCGTGTTATTTTTGGGCCTGGCCCCCCCCCAGCCTTATTGAAGTTGAGGCCTAACCCCCCCTGGTGTGGCTTGGCACCGTGAGGAGTCTATTGTGCAAAGATCCGGTGGCTCTCGGTGCCGTGAGCCCGAAGTTCGCAGCTGCCTGGACGTGAGACGGTTGGAGCCTGGTGTGCGACCCCGTCGGAGGAACCGCACGCTCCTGGGCTGTCGGGCGGTGGGTGAGGGGCTGAGGACCATCGGCCGGCCCGCGGCCTGCAACATTACCCCCCCATTCGGCAGGGTCGGGTTTGTACTAGGACCCGCTGGTGAGCTCTAGCTTAGGAGCCTATGGACCAGGAGCAGCGAGGACTGCATGCAGCGTCTCCCTGGCAGCTCAGAGCGAGAAGACCGGTGACGGACGCTGGCTCGCCGGCCAAGCGGCCGGGAGCAGGAGGGGTCCAGCAAGCTTGTACCCCCAGTTTGCATTCCGGGACCTGGGGCCTGTGGAGGAGGATACCGAAGACGGTAGGCAGTAGACGGAAGTCCTGCGCGCTGAGGAGACCTCAAAGTGTTGTTTTTTTTTCCAGAGGTCCCATGTGACTTTGGGGGCTGCACTGGATCTAGCTAGGAAGTTGGCCCCACTCCCCCTACATCTACGAGTGTAAGCGGTGCTCCTGGAGCGTGTAACTGTGTGGTGCCTATCTCATAGCGGAGGCCCTGGACAGTCCCCCTGGGGATTTTGACCCCTAAGGCTTGTATTGTACCCTGAAACCCTTCCTCTTGGCGGTTCCATTTTTTCCTCCGCACTTGTTCCTCTGCTCCTCTTCCTGGCTGGAGTGCCTTTGTCCAGGCGACTGTGCATGGATTGTGCTGGTTGGACTTCTTTTCTGCTGGACTCTTGATTTTCCACCCTGGTACCCAGGGGAACTTTGGCACCTTCCGCGGACAGCGTCCTGCATCCTGTTCATGAGAGGAAAAGGCCTGTGGTTGCCCTTCGTCCACGAGTCTCCCTCTTTCAAGGGTGATAACTGGGTGTTCATTCAACCTGTGACAAGTTAGTAGGAGGCTGCTGTTTGGGTGTTAGCTCATGCTGTGCCCTACCGGGGGTGTAAATTGGTGCCCTGGAGCTGCAGAGGAGAGAGAGGAGGCGTGCTCTTCCACTCACCCCCTAGGAGGTTTTGGGCCACCCGTTTTGTGGCTGCGCCTGGTTGTGGATGAACGGAGTGCAGGCGTTGCAGAGGTTTCGGTGGGCACCTCGACGGATGGAGGACGGTTCAACCATGCAGGCCAATAGCCGTCCGGAGGCAGCAGTAACCCAGGATATGGGTCGCAGTATGGCGGCCCTACACGAGGAGATTCGAGGCTTCCGGGCCGATATAGGTAAACAGCTGGACTCCCTTGATAAGAAGGTGGATGATGTGGAGGACCGCGTCCAAGCTCTTGAGGCTAACCAATCCTCGGCTGATCTTTTTGAAACTCAGTTTGATATGCGACTGGCAGAACTGGAGAGGAGGGAAGAAAAGATTGCGCTCAAACTGGACGATTTGGAAAATCGGGAGCGGTGCTCCAACTTGAGATTCCTTGGTATTCCGGAGCAGGAAGGGGAAACACAGGCGGATGTTGTCAGAAAGGTTAAGGAAATCATAAGTTCTTTGTTTGGGGGTGAAAATACCAATGACCCTACCATTGACAGAGCCCATAGAGCGGGAGGTCGAGTGGGCGGTCCTCTTCTGTTTTGGTGAAGTTTCACTACTTTGTGGAGAAAGGCAAGATTTTGGAGTTAGCTCGTCGGAGGGGTCCGATTGACTGGGACGGCGCTAAGGTCTTCATTTATCAGGACCTTTCGGCGTTTACATTAGCGCGCAGGAGACTATGTGGGCCTCTGACGAAATGGCTGCAGACTAAGGGGGTGCGCTACAGGTGGGGGCATCTGTTTTCGCTCTCTTTCGAATTCAACGGAGATAAGTACTCACTTACATCTGAAGCTGACATTCGTAAAGTAATGAGTGAGTTGCTCAGTGACCCTCCCCTGGAGCGTGTTAACGCGGGGGAAGGGTCCGGCAGAGGTCATCAAAAAGATTCATCAGAGTCTTCGGGGCGGCGGTGTGTCCGGGGCCACAGAAGTACAGAAAGGTGGCACCCCCCTCCCCGGAGCAGCCATCGGCTTAGATGGGAGACAGAGTTTTATTTGTCCTATTAGTTGAAACGCTTTTGGAATAAGTTAATGTCTGTTGGGCCGGGCTGGAATTTTGGATTCTATGCTTGACCGAGTGTTGAATTGAAATGTTTTTCTTTTTTCTTTGCAGCGGGGGGGCTCAGAATATTATGTGGTTTAATGAGCTTTTTCGCCCTGGTGGAGGCGATCCATGGTGGTCTGGGGGATTCGACAGGCAGATGTCGCAGTCCCTTCAGGCGCTCAAATGTTGGGAGGGGGGAGGGTGGGGAGTTGGGGCTGGAGGAGGAGGGGCAAGGAGTTATCATAATTGTTGGATTCAACATGTTTTCTTATGGTTTCCCTGTGTGCACGGGGGTCTTAGGGCAGGGCTCGCATGTAGGTCTCCAGGTCCCTAAATGGGTGAGGCTTGAACTCTCCGACAAAGAGGTCTCTGCTGCTGATGGAGTTTGTCAGGCTAAAATTTCACTTTCTTTTTGTGCAAGAGTCCCACTGGGTTAAGGAGAGGGAACCTACTTTTAGGTCTAAAGCCATCCAGCAACTGTTCTGGTCCTCATATGGAGCAAAGAGGAGAAGGATTGTATTCTTGGTCTCTCCGAATGCGCATTTCTCTCCCAGGGCCCATAAAGCGGACCCGGAAGGGCGCTATATTAGGGTTAAGGGAGAGGTGAAGGGTTGTCTGTTCACCTTCGTGGGAGTGTACGCCCCTAACCAGGGCCAGGATGTATTTTGGCAGGGGATGGGAGGGGGGGAAATCAGGGAATTTGCCAACGGAACGGTAATACTTGGGGGAGATTTCAATATGGTTCTGTCCCCAGATAGAGATAGGAAATCCTCCAAGCCATGTCCCGATCTTAGGTCCCAGACGAAGTTGGCAGACTCTTTCCGCCGGATGAATGAGGAATTGGGTTTAGTTGATGCGCATCCTGTTGGTGGCAGTCAAGACCCTCTCTATACTTATTATTCTGCAGTGCACCAATCTTTTTCCAAGATCGACTAGGTGCTTGTAGACTCCTCGATCCGTGAATATATTTCCGATTTTGGTGTAGAGGCTGTCCCATGGTCTGATCACGACTTAGTTCGAGTTACTTTGTGGATTCCGCCGATGGCTCAGAGCAAGTCGCGGTGGATATGTAATGACACTTTACTAACGGATAGGGAAATGCGCCAGTCCCTGTTAGCATCTATCATTGACTTTTTTCGTTTGAATGATACCGGGGAGGTGGACATTAGAAGTGTGTGGGATGCGTTTAAGGCCACCATCAGAGGGGTTTTACTGGAGATGGGAGCTAGGAGGAAGAAGGACCGGTCTAGGGAGGAGCTCAAACTGAGGGAGCAGATCCTTGCTATCCAACCGGGGGGTAAGCTGAGGTCGCAGATGGGCCCAGATAAGTGTGAGAAACTCCAAAATCTTAGGGCGAAGTTGTCCGCCCTCCATATTGGTCAGACTGAGAAAAAGCTTGCGTTTCTGAAGCAGGGTTATATGGAGAAAGGGGAAAAGGCGGACAAGATTCTGGCCTGGAGGCTGAGGGAACTACGTAAAAGTAGACGAGTGAACTTTATTACTGGTCAGATGGGTGAAAAGCTGCTTGGTGATGACCAAATAGCGGAGCAGTTTAAACTGTATTACGAAAAACTTTATACTTCTGAATATTGGGGGGATGGATCTGAAGTGGACCGGTTCTTTGATTCTCTCCTAATCCCTTGTCTTTCTCCAGAGAATTCTGCCTCTTTGGAACTTCCCATCTCTCCCCAGGAAGTGACGGATGCAATTTCTGTAACGCTCACCTGGCTCCCACGGAGGCGCTAGTCTGGTCTGGGTTGCTGTGGCCTCTTCAAGCGTGATTCGCAGAATTCAGACCACCGATTGAACAGGACCCCCAAATCTTGCTTGTCTGGCCCGTAGGAATATCCTTCTGCAGATGAGAAAGGGGATTAACTGTCTGCTGAATAGTGTGCTTGCTCCCCCCTTTTCCCCTCCGTTCTTCTCTGACCTCCTCCAAAACCCCCGGTTTAAGCTCAGTTTATGGTTTGGAAGGATGAACTCTCCATCCTGCTTCTGGTGCAGGGGCGCGCGTTCGTCCAGTTACTTCACTGGTTTTCAGAATGGCGCTGGCAAATCCACCTGACATTTCTGAGCGATACGCCGTAAGTATGAAGATGCAAAAGTTCAAGTGTGAGCCTCCTTTTATGTTGTTTTTTCTGTCCTTTATTTCAGGTGCAGAACAAAGGCGATGCGTTGAGGGGTTAAATTGCCGGTGGTAAAATCAGGTGAGTTAGTGATGAGGGCGACCCCTCTAAATGTCTTTATAATTCCCCAGTAATGTCTTTTGTCCTTTCCCCATAGGGGCCGGGGTGCGGTACCTGCCAAAGATGTGGCGCTGACCCAAGATGTGGAATGGTTCACCAAGAAAAGCCGGTAAGTAATATGGCTGAAAATTCGGCTTTCCTCTTGTGTTCCCTTGCTCACCTTTTGTCTCTTCTTCTCTCCCCTAGGTGCAGAGATGTGGCGACCGGTGCTGAGAGCCGCGATGGAGCCGGGCGGCGTCTCGGGAACAGGTGAGTGAAGCGCAGCGCTGCAGCGAGCAACGCGGTGCTTTTAAATGGAAGTCTTCCTTCAGGAATGCTGGGTGAAGATTCCGGATGCAGGTAAGAAGGTTGAATAAGTTCTTGGTTTTCACCTTTCTCTTCTCTTATTCCCTTACAGGTGTTCCAGGTTCGAGGCGGGCGTGGCTGGAGTCCAGGTGCAGGAGCAGACACGGTGAGCATTCAGCTGCTGGGATGCAGAACAACGCGAAGCACGTGTCGCTGTCTGGGCGTGGCTTAAATAGCCTTGAAAGAAGTTCCAGGTGAGTATTCTTCCACAGCCCCACCCAATTAACAAAATAGTTCCTTCAGAAAAATAGTCCCTCCTAAGCCTCATTTGGCTTGGTTCTTCATGCAGCATTGTCTGCATCAGGTGAGTGTGCAGCATGGTCTGCTTCAGGTAATTGCACCAAACACTTCCCCTATGAGCCTGGCGCCTATGGCGCCAGGACTGATGTCCAACATGAGCCTGGCGCCAACGGCGCCAGGACAGAGTCCAAAGAGCCCCTATAAAGGGGCGCTGGGCTCTTACCCGGGGGCGTGATGCCTGCTCCCGGGGTTGCTGGGCCTGGCGCTCCAGGGGTAGGCATCATGACAGCTTCTGCCTTGAAGAGAGGTACTGCTCCAGGGGATGATGGGTTCACGGTCCGATTTTTTAAAACATTTCGATCCACGTTGGCTCCTTTTCTGGCTAAGGTGTATAACAACGTGCTGGACACTGGTTGCCTCCCCTCTTCCATGATGTCTGCTCTTATTGTGGTCATCCCTAAGGAAGGGAAGGACCCTTCGGTCTGCCAATCTTATAGGCCCATCTCACTTATAAATATCGATGTTAAAATACTAGCCAAACTTCTAGCGAATAGACTGTCTAGATTTCTCCCCTATCTGGTTCGCGGAGACCAGGTAGGCTTTGTCCCTGGGCGACAGGGTTCAGACAATATTAGGAAAACGCTGGATCTGATGTTTGAGGTGTCCAAGCGGGAGTCAGAGGCTTATCTCCTCTCGCTGGACTCTGAAAAGGCCTTTGACCGCGTTGAGTGGCCTTATATGGGGAAAGTGCTCCGCAAGATGGGCTTTGGTGACAGATTCTGTGGGTGGGTCTCAGCCTTGTATAACGGTCCCTTCGCACGGGTACTAGTAAACGGTTGTAGTTCTTCAACCTTTTCGCTTTCTAGGGGGACTTGTCAGGGATGCCCTCTTTCTCCCCTTTTGTATGCTTTAGCTATGGAGCCTTTTGCCATTGCGATCAGAAATGATGGGGGAGTGTCGGGGGTACGGTGTGGAGATTGTGAATTTAAATTGTCTCTCTTCGCAGTTGACATCCTGGAGTATATGTCTGGGATTAACGACTCCCTCCCACGGTTATTGGAGATAATTTGTAGTTTCGGGGTGTTCTCCGGGCTTAAAATCAATGTATCTAAATCTTGCATTATGCCCATGAGTAAACTGGACCAAGAGGTTAGTGGCAGAACAGAGGTGTTCGGGATAAGAGTTGAGAATGATAGCACTAGGTATCTGGGTACCAATATACCCAGGGACCTGGGTAAGATTCATGAGTTAAATTTCCTCGCCCTGCAGGCCAAGATTTTTGATGATTTGGTTAGGTGGGCTCCTCTCACACTTTCATGGTTTGGGCGTATGGTCTCTGTGAAAATGAATGTACTTCCCCGGGTCCTTTATCTCTTCTCCTCTCTTCCCTGTATCATCCCGGACTCCTTCTTTGCGTCCCTTCGACTTCACCTTCTTCGATTTGTGTGGGGTGGCAGGAGGGCCAGAGTGAAGTTTAGTACTTTGTCCCTTCCACAGGCACTCAGAGGGTTTGGTCTACCGAATTTTAAGCTATACTATAAAGCAGCTCAGCTGCGGGTGATGCTAGAGCATCTAAGGGATGACCTTAGGACGTATTGGACATATATTGAGGATGTTCAGATTCATCCATATAAAGTCAGAGACTTGCTCTGGGCCCCTCCGCGGTCCTTACCGGCGGTTGTTAAATCCCATCCAACCCTCTCAGTTCTTTGGGCACTGTGGAAACCGAATGGGGATAATAAGCTACTCTCTTCATGGCTTCCTCCCCTGTCATCCCTGTGGGGTACCCTGCTCAATTTGGGGAACAGAGGTTTTCTAGGGACGCAGTCGTGGTCGGACCAGGGGCAGGAGAGGGCTGCTCAATTATTTAACCAGGGGGTTTTCATTGAATTTGCCCATTTATCAGATGTGCTGTCGGAAAAGGCGATTTCTATTTTTTATTATCTGCGGATTAAGGGCATTCTTACCCAGGCAGACTGGGTGGCTCCCCTTTCCCGTCCTCTGACTTCCTTCGAAAAGGTTTTTGTGGAGGCCAAGTCCAGGAAGGGGTCTCTCTCCAAAATTTACAGCATACTGGTCTCAGCTAATTTAGAGGGCAGCAAGACATTAAAAGTGTGTGGGAAGGGAGGATGGGTATGGCCCTTGATGACCGCGCATGGGATTCTGTTTTTAGGGCTACTTTCGGGGGGAAGCTCTACACAGCAGCCATGGAGCATAATTTTAAGGTCCTCCATTCTTGGCACCGGCCTCCGTCACTTTGTCCAAAATGTTTTCTAGTGTCTCCCCGATGTGTCCCAGGGCTTGTGGTAGCAGAGGAACGTGGTTCCACATGTGGTGGGAGTGTCCTGTTATTCAGGTCTACTGGGCGGAGTTGCTAAGTTGGATTAAGGGCATCTTGGGAACATGCCCATCACTTCACCCCATGGAGATCCTGTTGGGTACTCCCAGACCTGAGTGTGAGGAGGTGCAGTTTTCTAAGGTGACGGGGGCGATGTTGCGAGCTGGGAGAATGGCCCTAGCCCAGAAATGGAAGAGCCCACTAGCCCCCACAAAGGTAGAATGGTTTAATAAACTTTTGGCTATTTTTACATATGAGAAACTAGCTGCTATTGCCAATGATAGCATGCCTTCTTTCTTACAGGAATTGACTATTGTGCTGTTAAATGCGGACTGTGAAGCCTTGAAGCTCTAAAATCTTGAGCTCTAGATGGGGATTGGAGACGGGTGGGAGTGGTTAGTATTTAAATGTATCATTTGAATCTAGGTGCCTTCCTTGGCCCTTGTCGGTAGGGATGGGTTGTAAAGCAGTCTTACCTGGTTTTATGCCTTGGCTTTATCTCTCGTGCACGCTTTGTTTCCTTTTGTACTTGTTGAATCCTATGTAGCTTGTTGTTTGGGGGAGGGAGCCTACTGGAGACCAATCCGAACACAGTGAGTGTCACGCTGCAGGTGCAGAAAACGCAAAGCATGTTTCTCAGCCTGGGCGTGGCTTAAATAGTCTCTGGGTATCCCAGGTGTCTCTGGGCTGAACCACACTCAAAAGACTAGACTGCACATGCAGTTCTGGGAACCGAAATATGTGGGGGCATCCATCTTGTGCCCATCAATGCACTACAAGTCCAATCCCCAATGTTATCCTATGGGAGTGAGTGAGTCTGGTGCCACAAGCGCCAAGTCTGACTCCAAGTGGGTCTTTGGAAGGATGGAGAGGCCCTTGAGGGCCATATAGGTGATTGTGGCCTGGCTCCAGCCTGACATCTTGGAGGGCTGGGGACATGAGGGGCAGGAATCATGACAGCGTCCTGGAAACGAAGATCGATGCAGTAGGGTTGGAAGTTAACCTACTCAGGCAAGATGTGAGAGCGTTGGCAGAACGAACTAATGGGTTGGAGAGTGCAGTGAAATTTAACACATAGACCAGCAATGCTAACGCCAAGGAGGTCCACATACTGAAGCAGCAAGTAGCTAATCTGGAGAACCGAGCTGAGGAGGCATAAGGGAGAGCGCGACGCAACAACGTTTGTTTGGTAGGCCTGCCAGAAGGAGAAGAAGGATCGGGCCCCACTGACTATGTGGAAAATATGCTTATTCAGGAAATTGGGGCCGGCAAGGTCTTGCAAGGATTTGCAGTAGAACGTGCGCACAGGGCCTTGATGAGAAGACCACAACCGGGAGCCCCACCCCGAGCAGTTATAGCCAAGATACTGAATTACAGAGACAGGGAAAAGACTTTTTCCGGAAAGAGGAAACAATAGCACGCGCTTCGGCGAAGGACACTGCATACCCGGACTATACTATGATGGTACAAAGACAACGGTATAGTTATGTGGCGGTGAAAAGAAGATTGCGCACAACCGGCCTCAAATACATGCTTTTGTATCCCGCGAAACTGAAGGTCCTACACAAAGGCAAAGCATACTTCTTCGAGATTCCAGAGGAGGTGTCGAACTGGTTGGAAGCTCAAGGTATCCCGGATGCTGGAGATGCACAAGGAAGCGGCGAACAAGATAAGTGACCCGAGCTAGACCTCAAACTGTGGGAGATAAGGGGGGCACAAATGGAGTGGTTGCATAAAGACGATGAGTGCATTGGCATGCAGAGATTCAGATGTCCGATACGCTTCAGAAATGGACATGTTGGACTGGAATATGGTATGGGGTAGTAAAGCAATAAACAGCAGATGTGCCAAAAGTGATACCAATATAAGAGATATGGGATGTAGAGACCCTAACCCCAATAAGTAGACTAGTTAAGGGGCAAATAGGAAGTAGCTATAAGCCATATATGTGCTATGACCAATAGATAACATAGGAGACACAGAAAGAGGACAACCTTCCCCCCGATAGTTGAAGTAGTAGAGACGCCAGGAGGGCGATATCTCCCTGCTGTGCCCCGAGTATCGGTGATAGCCGAGAAACGGGCAAGATGCGGCGGTGCCTGAGATCCAGGGATGGAGCTGGGAAGCAGTTGGGAGGGGGGAGGGAAGGAGGGATGAAGGGAAGAAGGGAAGTTTGGGAGTTTGAAGTGTTTAAGGTTGGGATACTGTTAGTTGGGGACCGAGCCTATATCTATATACCAATGCGCCATTCAAAGGATGATGGGAGGGGGAGTGGGAAGGTAACGAATCATGGGGGACCTTAAAGTAATTACCTGGAATGTGAGGGGGCTCAAAAGCTACCTGAAAAGAAATAAGGTAATGATGTGCCTGCACAGACTGAAAATAGACCTAGCTCTGATACAAGAGACTCACCTAAAAAAAGAAAGATTGGAGGTTGTACAGAAAAAATGGAAGGGGACGGTAGTCGGTGCAACATATTCAGCTTACGCAAGAGGAGTGATTACCTGCATAGCGCCACATGTCCCATTTCAGTTGCTACAGACCACAGTGGAAGCAGATGGGAGGATGGTTGCAATAAGAGGGCTGGTTGAAAATAAGGAAATAAGCCTTATAAATACATATGCCCCCAACCAAGAAACAGCGGCATATTTTAAGACTTTGTATATCACAATGAGCATTTATGTAGGAGGGACGGTGATCTGGGGAGGGGTCTTTAACTGTACATTGAACCCGAAAATAGATCGGATAACAAAGTAGACAGACCATCCCCGGCCACCAGGGGGTTGCAGTCTTTGGTGACGGACTTTGGGCTGGAAGATGCATGGAGAGTGTGCCACCCGCAGGACAGGCAATACTCACATTTCTCGGCCCCACAAAATTTGTATACAAGGCTGGATTATCTGTTTGTCAAACAGGAACTAATGGCAGAAACATCACAGACAGATTACAAAGCGAGGGTCTTATCAGACCATTCGCCATGGGCCCTATTATGGCAGTGCCATCCCCCAAGAGCAAGGATACCAACGTTGCGCCTCAGAGCGGAGGCACTAAAAGATACCCTGTTTAGGGAGGATTTAAGAGAGGAAATAACGAGTTACTTTGAGACTAACACTGGCAGTGTTAAATCAGCTGGCACGCTGTGGGAAGCCTTCAAAGTGGTATTGAGGGGGATAGCTATAGCTAAATCCAAAGGATTACAAAGAGGGTTATTAATAGAATTACAGGAAGCAGAAATAGAGCTGGAAACAGCATTAAGCAGTGGGGGTAACAGCAAGGAAGATGCTGAAAACATATTCAGGTTGCAACAGAAATGTGCAGTACACTGGGAAAGATTGTGCAATCTAAACTATAAAAAGTAAGTAGTGAGACAATTCGCGGCAGGAGATAAACCAGGGAGAATGTTGGCATGGCTATATAAAAGCGAGACCCCCAGACCGCCAATCAGAGCAATAATCACAGAGGATGGGAGAATAGTGGACACCCAGGAGGGAGTGAATCAGGAATTCCTAAGGTACTAACACCTACTATATGGGGAAGAGGGAGGAAGTGACGATAGGGAGATAAAAGAAACCCTGGAAGACATAGGCATGAGACGAATTAGCGCGGAGGAGCGAGAAGGGTTAGATGCACCGATCACCTTAGAGGAATTGGAAGAGGTGGTGATTCAGTTACCCAACAGCAAGACTCCGGGGGCTGATGGACTCCCTAGTGAATTCTATAAAATATATAGAAAAGAGGTGCTTCCCCCACTGTTAGCAATGCTACATGAGGCATATGAAAAAGGACAGCTACCAGAGTCCCTGAGAGAAGCGATTATCATACCGCTCCCCAAACCCAATAAGCCAGGCAAAGATTGCGGATCATTCAGACCGCTGTCAATGCTTAATCAAGATAATAAAATGCTTACGGCGGTGCTGGCAAACAGAATGAGACAGATCATTACTAAACTAATATACCCTGATCAGACCGGATACGTTCCAGACAGGAATATATCCAACAAACTCAGGCGATTCCATCGAGTGATAGAGCACACCAAGAGAGATGCGGGTGAAATGGCGATCGTCTCGTTGGATGCAATAAAAGCCTTTGACTCAGTCAAATGGCCTTGGCTGATGGCTACCCTGGCCAGCTATGGGATAGGTCCTGGGTATCTTAAGTGGGTCCATCTATAATATAGTGCACCGCTGGCCAGGGTCAAAACGGGAGCAATAATATCGGAAAGATGGCAAATAGGCAGGGGCACCAGACAAGGATGTACGTGGTCCCCTATGTTGTATATCTTGACATTAGAGCCACTGGCGATATATTTAAGGCAGCAGTATGACATAATAGGGATTAACATAAAAGGAGAACCACACCTGGTCTCCTTGTACGCAGATGATATGCTGTTGTATTTACGATAACCCGAAGAAAACCTCCAATATGTCCTAGAAGTGATGGAGCGCTTTGCGACATTACCTGGCATAGCGGTGAACATCAAAAAATCATGTATATTTCCACTGGGTAGATATGTAGGGATCTCGCGAGACCAACTTCCAATTCTACAAATACCTTGGAAAGTGAGCATGTTTAGATATTTGGGGATAAACATTTATCACACGGTTGAGGCGGAGCACCGACACAACAAAGAGAAAGCAGTTAGGACCATCGAAAACAGTATGAAGTTCTGGATAAAGCTTCCTTTGGTGATGATGGGGAGAGGGGCATTGCTGAAAATGGTAGTTCTGCCAAGATTGTTGCATTGCTTCGGGAACATACCATATCTGATAGCGAGGCGATTCTTTACTAGGATACATAGCATATGTACGGCATTTGTCTGGCATGGAACAAGGAACAGAATTGCCCTCTGGAAGTTACAAAATTCATATGATAAAGGGGGTATAAGACTGCCGAACTACAAGGTCTACTATTTAGCGAGCCAATTGCAGTATGTGGCAAAATGGCCATCGGAGGACTCAACCTCAGAATCTAGGTTGTTTAGACAAGAATGTGCCCCGTTCTTCCTCAAAGAAATGATATGGGTGCCCATATCAGATATGAAAGAGCGCCCAGAGATGTTAATATTGGGGTGGAAAATATGGCATAGGGCCTGCCGGCCTGCCAGATAATGGAGAATCCAGTCCTGTGTTCTCCACAAGTGCCACTTGTTGCACTGACTGGGAAAGAAGGCCAATTAAGGAAGATGATCAGGAAGCACTGGGAACCGGTAGGGATAGCAACAGTGGGAGATGTATGGCAGGAGGAGAGTATGAAAGAATTTGGAATGCTGGTGGAGGAAACGGGTTACACTCGGGGTAGTATATTACATACCATAGGTTGGTGCGGCGCATCCAGGAGACATGGTCCAAAATAGTACTGGAGGAACAACCGGATGCCGCCATAGAAATGATGTACGATATTGCAGAGGGAGGGCACGAGATATCCAGGATATATGATTTGTTGATGTCCAAAGTGGGGAAGGAGGTGGCACAATTTAGACAAGACTGGGATGAAGAAGTGGGTGTCCCTAGGAGTAATGGGATGTGGGAACGGGCCCAAGGATACCATAAAAAAGTGTCAAGGAATGTAAGACTACAGCAAATACAATTGTACATAACCCACAAGGCCTATATGACACCCCAGAGGATAGCCAAATTTAAAAATGTAGAACGGCAAGCTTTCCCCAAATGTGACGAGGAAAACTCCGGAATGACGCACATGTTCTGGGCGTGCCTAGAAATCGCGAAATTTTGGGGGGAAGTAGCCCACAAATTGGAGGACAAAGGGGTTACGCTAAATGTTGAAATAGCGTGGGCATGTCTGTTAGGGGGGTTTCCCAAATCACGGAAGCTTAAACACGTAAGTAAACTAAAAAATCTGGCATATATACTTGCAAAACGTAGAATTGCCATGGGATGGAAGGCTTGCCATAGACCAAGGATAGAAGTATGGTGGAAAAACCTCCAGAAATGGGCAGAAGCCGAAACTGCAGTATGGCATGAAGCAAGTAATATGGGAGGGGGGGGAGATGCAGAAACCGTGACAGCCTGGAAACACCTAATAGCCACTTTGTTTGGGCCCGCCCAGGACTGGTCAAGCGACCAGGACGCAGTAGAGATTATGAAAGAAGGAACCTCTTTGCAGGAAGCAGAAGCAAATTACGAAGTAGAGTAGGCTTGGAAGGGGGGGAGGGAGTGGGAATGCAGGAGACATTGTTTAAGTTGTATACATTGAAATATTGTAATAAGCACTGCAAGTTTGGTTGTTTGTTGTTTGTTGGAATAAAATAAATTAAAAGTGTTTAAAAAAAAACATTCCCTAAAGTAAATGTTTGTATTGAAGCTTTGTTTTCTGCCACAGAGAAGGTGGTGTGTGTGATCATTTGGTGCAAATATTAATTGAACCCATAATTTAAATAAACAGATATATATTCCTTCTGAAAAAAAAAACACCTACAGACTCTGTGTCCCTCCTCATATATAATTCCTCCCTATGTGTACCCCCGTGCAATAATTTCGGCTTATAGGTTTTGCAAGGGACACCTAATAGCCCAAACTAAAAAAACAGATCCAAAACTCTCAGAACGCAAGTGCTGGTGTTTGAAAAGACAGAACTGGCTCAAAGTGTCCACTTCGCAGCCCTGCCATTTCCGACCCTATTTTCAGCATGGTAATACTTAGCGTACGGGCAATGATAAAATATAGAGCTTGCAATGTAGTTGGACTGAAAAGGCCTGACCTTTTAACAGAAGTGTGCGACCCGAAAACAGATACCACAACTCATCTCAAGGGAGCCCTGAAGCACATGCCCTTGACATTGCTGATCTCATCACCTCCAATGACCTCTAGGTCCTAGCAATTTCAGAAACCTGGCTGCACCCAGCTGCCAGCACTGTCTTCTCCCTGGCCATCCTCAGGAAAGACAGATTGGTATCCAAAGGAGGCGGAGAAGCTGCTATCGCCAAAAATAACCTTCCCTTCAGAGAAATACCTAACCAAGCTAACCCGTCGGGAGAACTAATCTCACTCAAAATCTCCCTCTCTGCTACATACACTCTCACAATCCACCTAATCTACAGACCTCCAGGCCCCCTGTTATGATTTGAGGAAGACATTGCATAACTCTCTCAGCCAAGACCAAGCTCTCCTCAAAAATCATACTTTTGGGAGACTTCAATTTAGGTCTCAACGACACATCAGACT
Organism: Ambystoma mexicanum; assembly: GCF_040938575.1. Classification (NCBI taxonomy): domain Eukaryota; kingdom Metazoa; phylum Chordata; class Amphibia; order Caudata; family Ambystomatidae; genus Ambystoma; species Ambystoma mexicanum. The sequence continues at coordinate 829,860,152 of NC_090923.1, read as the reverse complement.
CCCAGACACTTGCCCTTGCAAACACTATTGAAGCGCAAGGTTTCCTTCACAGAATTTCCAACCCTACGCACGACAAAGGCTGCATACGAGACTGACTAGCGGACCTCAATTTCCACACCAACATACTAGCAAAGAACTCATGCCCTTGGTCAGACCACAAAGTCATCCTATTCTCTATCATCGATATATCCCAGCCGAATATCCAGTCACAACCTCAGCGGTACCCTCTAGAAACTCACAGAACATCACCCCAGACAACATTCTCCCCCTGCTACTCCCACTAACAAGTTACTCGCACACTTCCATGGTGACCCTCTACAACCAAACTCTCCTTGATGCCATTAACAAAGTTGCACCTCTAGGCAACCATAAATCCAAATCAACAGACCCCCTAAACTCCTGGTACTCCTCTAGCCTCAAAGCTCTATGAGCCGAAAAAAGAACTGCTGAGAGTACCTGCAAAAAAAACACCCTCTCACGTGAACAAACAGCACAACACCCTTGCCATAGAGTACAAACAAACCATCTTCCAAACAAAAGGCAATTCATACAATGAGAGAATTGCAAAAGAAAACTCTGCATGAGAGAGCTCTTCACAATACTATTTGAACTCAAATCACCAGCCCCCCACCAGACCATTGTAACAAAGATCTATCCTGGTACAAAAATATTCAAGAAACCCTCCTCGGCAAAATCGCCTACTCCAGACAAAAATCAATGCTAACAAATCCAAACTTGACCCAGTTGTCCAGACCCTTCATCTACCTACGTCCTACACCTTCTATCCCCACACCCAGTTTCAATTTCATCACTGTAACCATCACGGAAACCATGAAAGACTGCGCTGAAGAGCTTGCCCCTTTCATCAAAGCCCTAATCAACAACAACTTCTTCACCAGCAATGTACCAGAAAACCTTAAAGGAGCTTGGGTACTCCCACTTGTCAAAAATCCCACACTGGACACTAATATCCCCACCAACTACCACCCCTTCACAACGGTACCCTTCCTCCTGAAAATACTTGACAGAGTGGTTTATGTGCAAATTCAAAAATACTTAGAAACGCACAACCTCCTTGGCCTGTGCAAGTCAGGTTTCCGCCCTGGTCAGGGAACGGAAACCGCCCTCTTGGACCTTGAGATAAAAGCAACAGCAATTTGTCCATCCTCCTCCTACTTGACCTGTCAGCAGACTTTGATTTGGTAAATCACAATATACTATGCCAACACTGCCCTAGCTGCACACTTCTCGGGCAATGCCATAAAATGGATCGACTCCTTCTTATCCAACCATACTATGGGCCTCATTAGGACCCAGGCGGACTTCGCGGTGCTAAATGCACCGCGAAGCATGGCGGAAAGCCGCCGATAGCGCCATGGGGGTTGGCGGATTTACCGCCCCATTCCGACCTCGGCGGAGCGGTAAATCCCCAATCCCCATTCTGCCCTTCCCCATTCCCATTTTTGCCCCATAGGGTATAATGGGAGTGGGGAAGGAGTTAATTACGCCACCGTAAAATACGGTGGCGTAATTAACAACGAGGTCCCGTAGCGCCATGGTTTTCTCCGCCTGGTAAAACCAGGCGGAAAAGGCCGCCATGGCGCTACGGGAACTCGTAGTATGGCGGAGAGGTACGCCATGCACTACGCTGGCGTAACACCCTCTCCGCCAGGGTCCTAATGAGGCCCAATGAGAGTATTCTCAATGACTGCGGCAGCCCCCCAGCTCCAGTTACCCTTGGCTCCTGCGTATCACCAACACTATACAACGTGTTCACCAAGCCACTCTTCGACCTCCTAGACAAACTGGGCGTCACGTACACCAACTTCGCGGATGAGTGAGATATACCTAACCATTAAAGCCTGGATGGCGGAACATTAGCTATGCCTTAATGATGAGAAAACGGAACTACTCCTCATTGACAGTCAATCTCGGCTAAACAACCTCTCTCATTCCTATGAATCCTTTACCATTGACAGCAACATTATCACTGTAGCAAAAGAGGTAAAAACATTAGGAGTTTATCTTGACTCCTCACTCTCCCTAACAAGGCAAGTAAACGCAATTGCGACGGCAGCAGCCTACACCGCCAAAATGATCAATGCCAGCAGACCTTTCCAGACCACCGACAACTGCATCACCCTCGCTAGAGGCCTCCTTTTGTCCAGGGTTGATTTAATTCCCTCTTTGCAGGCTCTAACTCCCGAAATATCAACAAACTACAAATCCTCCAGAATAATGCTGTAAGAGCAGCACTCAACATCCCTAAAGAAAAGAACACATATCTTCAGCTAGACGAAATATGCACTGGCTCCCGGTCTGGGAACGCATCACTTTCAAAACCCTATCTCTGACAACACAAATGCCTGTCTAACAGAGCCCCGATCTACCTAGATAGACAAATCTCCAAAGCCCAGTCCAATAGACCTACCCGATCTGCATACTCCTGCCGCCTTGCTATCCCTAGATACAAACGCCAAAACGCTGGAGGCGGCAGCTTCCCTGTGATTGCTGCTAAAAAATGGAACTCACTGCCCCTAGCCCAGAGATCAGATCCCTCCCTTTGGTCCTTCTGTACAGGCCTCAAAACCTGTCTCTTTTCCCAAGATATCTAGAAGACCCACAACCCTACAGCTACTCTCACAACTATGTACTATCAATCTACATTACTTGCAACAAATTGTTCCTACTATGCTATAATTTCAATGTTTTTTTCTCAATGTATTTTTGCTATACAACCTTTTCTATATACTTCTCTCATATTCTGTAACCTAATGTAACACATAATCTTTGTAACACAATGCAATATGTAACTAAGGTAACCAACCCTCTAATGTAACCAGCACCTGGATGCCTCCGGGTTCGGTGCGCTAATCAAATGACAAATAAATAAATAAAATTGTGACATGTGGGAGTACTGCCAGCTCTAGGATTTGTGGGACCCTGGGTGGCAAAATATGTGTGGGCCCCCCTAATTTGCATACAGAGGGACATCAGTGATATCACAGAATGAGTTTTTAGTACGCAAAGGTGTCATGGGACGTTCAACTAAAAGCATTTTGCAGTGCGTAAGGTAGTAGACAAATACACTGTGATGTCCAGTATATGAATTGTGACTATTAACCCCTTAAGTGCCATGGATGAGGCATCTCGTCCTTGACATTACGTTTGCAGTGCCAAGGACGATATACCTTGTCCTTTTTGGCATTGCACTTTGTGTGATCCCTGCAAAGCAGGGATCACACAAGTAAAATCCAACCCCCGGGCTATGGCATGGTGGTTGGATTTCCTTCAGTTTCACGTCATCATGCGTAATGCATGCTGATGTGAAACTGAAAGTAATTTTCACAGCGGCAGCCATTTTGGCTACCGCAGTGAAAACAGAAGTTGAGTTTCCTTCTTTTTCGTCCCTCGGTCTGCAGCATTAGTGGGCTGTTCAGATCGAGGGAGGTGTTGTCGGAAAGGGGATACTCTCCCCTTTCCAATGACACCTTATTTGAAGCATTGCTAGGTGCGGATCGGGCACGGATCGCTCAATCCGCGCCCAACAATTCCACTAGACCACCAGTGATCTGTTTGTGAAGTGGGAGGGAGAGTGGGCTACTTACTATGTAAGCGGCCCTCTCCCCCCATAGCCCCAAAGCATGGGGAAGCATGTTTTGCCCCCCGCCCCCTAGGGGCATATGTGCACAGTAATGTGCCCATCTGCCCCCAGGAAAAGAAAAACAAATACATAAATTCAGGTTTGGGTGGGGGGCCACTAGACCACCTGGCTTTTTTTATAATGAAAGGGGGGTAGCCCTCTCCCCCCCACCATAAGTGGATGGGGGCACCTCATGTAACCCTCCCTGGGGGCAGATTTCTACCCCTAGGAAGGGGTACATGAGATGCCCCCATCTATTTGGGGTGAGGGGAGAGGGCCACCAGAAATCTTAGTACTGGTCCCCCCCAAGCATGGGGCTGTATGTTTTGCACCCCCTGGGGCAGATGTGAGCACTAATGTGCCCATCTGCCCCTAGAAAAGGGGCAAAACAAAAACAAAAAACAAACAAGGGTGTTTTGGGTGGGGGGACACTAAACCACCAGTGAATATATGGAATGAAAAGGGGGATGGCCCTCTCCCCCCCACCCCAAATGGATGGAGGGGGGCTCTCATGTAGCCCTCCCTGTGGGCAGATTATTTATTTATTAGCATTTATAAAGTGCACAGCAGCCCTGGGGCATTGTGGCGCTGTTACAGTAGACTTGCTGGTTACAAGGAAATGGCGTGCATGGTGGTTACAAAAGCAGCAGCTTAGCTTAGTGGTTACAATGAAAAAATAGGCATATTGGAATGCGTATTGGCTAAAAAGCAGCAGCTTAGCTTAAAGGTTACAGGCAGCTTAGCTTGGTGGCCAAGATGGCATGATATGCATAGAGGTTACATTAAATGAACAGTAGCAGTTAATTACATGCTAGGTTAGGCAATATTACTGGTGTACGTGTTAGTTGAACAGAGTGGTTTTGAGGAAGAGGAGGAGTGATGGTTCAGCTCTAAATTCGCTGGGGAGTGCATTCCATAGTTTGGGAGCTATGTGTGGGAAGCCTAGACCACCAGCCTTAGCTCTTTTAATGAGTGGGACTTTCAGCTGGTTGGTATGTTGACTTCTTTTGGGACGGGTGGAAGTGACTCTGTTGATGGATTCAGTTAGATAGGATGGTGCCGAGTGATTCAGGCATTTGTGCGTGATGGTTAGAATTTTGAAGCGAACGCGTTCCTTGACAGAAAGCCAGTGAGCATCTCGCCTGGCTTGAGTGATGTGCGTTCTTTTGGGAATGCTGAGAGCTGTGCGTAGTGCATTGTTCTGCACTATTTGGAGCCTATTGAAGTTTTTGGCTGAGGTGCCTGCAAGAATGGCATTGCAGTAGTCCAACTTAGCTCTGATAGTTGCTTGAGCGATGGAGAGGCAGGTTTGGGGGGTCAGGAAGGGTTTAATGGCATTTATGAGTTTGGTAGTCTGGGCAGAGGCTGAGGCAATGGCGCTGACCTGTCGTGTCATGGAGAGGGTTGAGTCGAGGTAGACTTCCAGTGTTTTTACAGAGGTGGAGACAGGGATCTTGGTGTTGTCGATAGTGAAATTCTCATACATTTTGTCAAGTTTGGGCAAGATTTCTTTGGGGCCAAGGAGTATGATCTCGGTTTTGTCCCCATTGAGGCAAAGACCATTTATTGCCATGCAGGTTTGGATGGTGGTGTAGATTTGGAGGAGTGCTGTTGCGTCTTGGTCGTAGTCGCCAGAAAAGGGGAGCAGTACTTGAGTGTCGTTGGCATAGTTCGTGTTAGTTATGCCGAGCAGGTCCAATAAGTCAAATAGTGGATTTGTAAATAGGTTCTAGAGGGTGGGGTCAGTACAAGAACGATGGGTCACTCCAGAGTGGATAGTCTCTGGGGCTGCGTTTGCCTGGTCCGAGTAGACTTTCATAGCTCTACCTTCTAGGAAGGAGGTTATCCATGAGGTAGCTTCTTTGGAGAAGTGGGCTGCGTTGGAGAGGTGGGAAGTCAGGATGTTGTGATCAACAAGATCAAACGCGGCCGAGAGATCTAGGAGAAGCAAAAGGGCTGGTTTGCCCTTGTCCATAATGTTGGTGATTTGGGCTTTGAGATCCAGTAGAGCGGTTTCTGTGGCATGACCTTTGCGGAAGCCAGATTGTCTATTGCCCAAGGTGGCGTTAAATTCCAGATAGTCTTGGATTTGTAGGTGGGCTGCTTTGTCAAGAATTTTAAGGAGGAAAGGGACTGTGGTGATGGGATGGTAATTGTTGAGGCATGTGGGATCAATGGAGGGTTTCTTTATGAGACTGCAGATCCAGGCTTCTTTAAGGCTCTGAGGTACAATTCCTGTGGCGAAGGAGGCATTGATAAATGCAGTCATGATGGGAGTTAGCGAGGCAGCGCATTCCTCAATGACAGTAGGTGGGCAAATGTCACCTTTGCAGGTGGAGGTTTTGATGTGGTGGAGGAGATGAGTGACTTCCATTCTGTAACATTTCTAAATGAGAAGATAGGGGTGTCAGAATGCTGGAGGGTACGGATGGGCGGGGGCAGGTTGCCCAGGTTGGGTAAGGCTTTGCGTTGGGATTGGATTTTTTCTTGAAGAAGCTTGTTTTTGTTAAGTAGGGCTGTTTGAATGCTAGAGCACCATGCTTCATCTTTCGATATTTTGTCTGAATTGGTGGGTGGGGTGATGAGATCTCTGAAGATAGTGAACATTTCCTTTGTTTTGGAGTTGGCATTGTTTATTCTGTGATTAAAGGATTCAGATTTGGCTTTAACAATGGCTTTTTTGTACGTAGTGGAACTAGTTTTGAAGTCTGACAAGGTGGAGGGGCTTAGCGACGATCGCCACTTAGCTAGGGCAAGGCGTTTGTTGTTACGTAGAGTAGCTAGCCCTTCAGTGAACCAGGAATTGGAATGCATAGATTTCTTTCCTTTTATGTCCTCTAAGGGAGCTATGGATTCAATTGCATTAGCAAGAGTGAGAGAGTATAAGTTGGCAAGAGCTGTGGGGTTGTTAACAAAGGGAGGTTTAGGCTCAGTGATGTCTAGAAGGGGAAGGAGGTTCTCTAAGTAAGTTTTTGTTGAGCTTCTGACTTTGGCAGGTGGGGCGTAAGAGAGAACTTTGGTGGTAGGTATAGTGGGGATGTTAAATTGAATGCAATGATGGTCCGTCCAAGGGAGGGCTGAAATCTTGGTGATATCAACTGTGCAATTATGATCAGCAATCCAGTCAATGGTGCATCGTTTGCAGTGAGTGGACTCTGCTACTTTATGGGTGAATCCTAGGTCGGTGATGTCTTTGGCAAGTGATGAAGCAGCTTTGTCCTTAGAGTCATGGAGGCCTAGGTTTAGGTCACTGAGTAGGAGGGTTTTGGTGGAGGTTTTTAGGTTGTTTCCCAGGATTTGAAGGAGAAGCTTTTGGTAGTTAGGGGCTGTGCCAGGTGGTCTATATGTGATAAGGAGATTTATGGTGCAGTTAGGGGAAAGCGTAAGCTTAGCATATGCAATGTAATATGCCAGGTGAGTTGGTGTCAGCGGGGAGCTTAAGATTAGCAAAGGAGAGCGGGGCCTGAATGGGAGGTGCGCAAGCAGGTGAGTAGGTAGGCTTCTGTTGCTGGTGGGCTGTTGTGAGTGGTGTGCGAGAGCCGAGTCTGCAGTTTCTGGAATGATAGGAGAGCGGGATGTGGTGGTGCACGTTTGGCTCAGAGAGCGGGGCCTGAATGGGAGGTGAGCAAGCTGATGAGTAGGTAGGTTTCTGTTGCTGGTGGGCTGGTGTGCGAGAGCTGAGTCTGCGGTTTCTGATGGGAGGAGGAGTGTTGTGGTGGTGATGAGTGATATTTGGTATGGGTGCTGTTGGGCAAGGATGTGAGTATGAAGGTAATGCATTTGTAGTAGAGGGGTGTGCATAGGTAGTTACAATCAATAAGTGCCACCTAGAGACCGGTGCACAGTAGGTAAAGAGCTGCAGAAGGCACAGTGTGAGTATTCTAGTACGTGCTGTGCAGTAAGAGGCAAAACCGAGGAGGGCACAATTGGCAGTACAGTACAGTACAGTGTGGGCATAAACAATCAATGAGGCAGGCACAATTTAGGCAAAATGGTTTGGCGTTTACAGTTAATGGTGTATAAACAGAGACCCAAACGTGGAGGTGCCCAGTTTACAAAGTGTAATTGCAGACAATAAGTGCCGCCTGGAGGGTGGTGCATAGTTGGGTAAAGGGCTGGAAAAAGGCACAGTCTAATTGGTGCAGTACGTGTAGTCAATAGTACAATTGCTGGGGCCCAATTTATGCAGCGTAGAGTGAGCAAGGGCATTCAACGGAGCAGCAAAGAACAGGCACACCGTTAGGACAGTGCATTCAATGACAATGGTAAGAATTTAACTCAAGGAATTAGCAGGCAGGAAGTGGCGTTAGGACCGTAGAACTGCAGAGGTGCTAGGTAGGGAAAAGCAGGCAGTGGGGAGCAGTCGCATGGGTTTAGCACATCGAGTCAACACAACAATATGCAGGCAAAAAGTAAACACATTTTGGGCTTGCAGAGTTAGTGGCATGTAATCTGCAAGGACAAACAATAAGATTAAATGCTTCCGGATAAAGCAACTCTCTTAAATACGTGGAGAGAGCAGCGAATAATGGACAGTGTGAAGAGATGGATCAGCAACCAGCGGGATTAGCAACCTTATAGTCCGTGCCGGTGTTGGGAGAGAACCCTCGGGGTAGACATCAGATGAGGGGAGGGGAGCCGGGGTGACGGAGAAGCAGATAGGTAGATCATTAATGTCCGTGGGTATACATGGGAGGGTACCAGTGAAGGCGGAGGTACCGACCGATGTATCCAGAAAGTTTTGTCTGCTTGGATAAGTGGCGCCTACCAGCGCACTAACAGGCGACAGGCCCTTTGCCGAGGCCCTTAGCCAGAAGGGCTACAGCCGGCGGAAACACGCAAAGATATTCACGAGTGTTGCTGGGCAACCTCGGTCACAGCTGATGAAGCAGAGCTGGCGACCATTTCAAAATAATAGCACTCAGCTGCTGCAATGTCGTGCTGTATATTGGCACATACACAACAGGATCGGGGTTCTCCAACCTAATTCAGCGCAATGTGGAATGCGCATGTGCCATCCGCTAATCTGCTGCTCCTGCAGCTTCCAGTCGTCCGGTGGAGGGGAGATGGGCTCCTGCTAGTGTAATCTTGCAATCTGCCCCTACGAAGGGCCAAATGTGTTTTTACTGGGGGGTGAGATTCAGTAGACCATGAGGGATGGCTTAAAAGGGGGCCGTGATCGGGGAGTAGTAGTTATGATTTGTTTTTGCTGGGGTGACCATAGGTAACAAATGTTTTTGTTCCATTTACAGCTTTTTCTACGTGAGCAGCTGCAATGTTGTGTGAGTACTGTTTTTTATTATTCTACGGTTAGGGCCCATTGTCAGTGTGGCTGGGGCTGGATTGTTGGTGATGTGGGTGGAATTGGGCCGCCTGGGAGGTATTTTGGTGGGCTCGGACACAATTTCAGGGTCAGGCCACAAATTGCACTCCATGCCAGCATAATATTGGTGTTTCCCTGAGAGCGGTTGTCTCCCATGTTGGTTGACCATGCGCAATCCCAGGCTGCACCTCTGCCTGTGCTGCGTTACAGATGTCACCTCCGGTGTCACCTCTGGGGAGGAATGGGGATCCTGCCGGGGCTCCCCGAAGCTGCCGCTGGACTTGTGGATGGTCGACCCACATGGGAGACATGGCGCCCAAGGCCGGATGCATCACCTCCGACCATCCTGGAGTTCTGGCTGGCCTGCGTTACAGCTTTTCCCTCTGCGAAAGGACAGGGACCCTGCCGGGCTCCCTGGAACTGCCGCTGTGCTTGGGGATGTCCAAAACACATGGGAGACAGCCGCCCAAGTCCGGGGACATAACCCCCCCGACTATCCTGGAGATCTGGCGGGCCTGCGGTACAGCTTCTCCCTGCAGGAAAAGATGGGGACCCTGCCGGTGCTCCCTGGAACTACCGCTGTGATTGGGGACGGTAGAACAAATGGGAGACGGCAAGCCAGCCAGAGCGCCAGGAAAGTCGGGGGTATTGTCCCTGGCCTTGGGCGGCTGTCTCCCATGTGGGTTGACCATCCCCAAGTGCAGCGGCAGTCCCAGGGAGCCCCGGCAGGGTCCCCGACCTTTCCCAGAAGGAGAAGCAGCAACGCTGGCCAGCCAAAACTCCTGGATAATCGGGGGTAAAGTCCCTGGCCTTGGTGGGCTGTCTCCCATATGGGGCGACCATCCCCAAGTGCAGCGTCTGTCCCAGGGAGCCCCGGCACGGTCCCCATCCCTTCCCTGAGGGAAATTGCGTAACGCAGCCGAGCCAGAGCTCTAGGATTTGTCAGGGGTGATGTCCCTGGACTTGGGTGGCTGTCTCCCATGTGGGTCGACCGCCCCCAAGCCCAGCCTGGAGCTCTGGCTGGGCTGCGTTACCTACGGGGAAGAATGGGGACCCTGCCGGAACCCAGGCCTCCCTTGAACCACTGATTGGCTTGGGGATGTTCAATCCACATGGGAGTGAGCCGCCCAAGGCCAGGGATATGACCCCCTACCATCCTGGAGCTCTGGCTGGGTTGCGTTACAGCTTCTCCCCTCTGGGAAAGGATGGGGACCCTGCTGAAGGCTCCCTGGGACTGCCACTGCACTTAAGGATGGTCACCCCACTTGGGAGACAACCGCCCAAGGCCAGGGACATTACCCCCGACAAATCCTGGAACTCTGGCTTGGCTGCGTTACAGAATTTCCTTCGAGGAAAGGTCGGGGACCTTGCCGGGGCTCCCCGGAACCACTGCTGGGCTTCGGGATGGTCAAACCACATGGGAGACCGCTGCCCAAGGCCAGGGACATCACCCCCGACAAATCCTGGAACTCTGGCTTGGCTGCGTTACAGAATTTCCTTCGAGGAAAGGTTGGGGTCCCTGCCGGGGCTCCCTGGACCCGCGGCTGGGCTTGGGGATGGTCAAACCACATGGGAGACAGACGCCCAAGGCGAGGGACATCACCCCCACCCATCCTGGAGCAATGGCTGGACTGCGTTACATAATCTCCCTCGGGGAATGGACGCGGACCCTGCCTGGGCTCCCTGGAACTGCCACTGGACTTGTGGACGGTCGTCGTTTTTTATTTTCCACCCAGGAAGGTGCATTCACAAATGTGAGGTACTGTTTTCATCTGGACACCTGTGGGAATGTGGGAAGGTAGGTGTGGGAAGGTAGGACATGTGGTGTTGGCGGCATGTTTCGGTGTTTCTGTAGTTGCAGTAGTTTCCAGGTGGGAAATGTCTGAAAATTGAGTTTTTCCCCCTAAATTTGGGACTTTTCTGGGGCTTGTGGGTAATAAATTCTGGGCCGATTACCGCAAGGCAGACCTCTGTGGATTCCCATGGGTGTCTTCTTTTCGGAAATGCATGGGGGTCCCTGTTTTCCTTGGTGGCCCAAATCTCTAGGTTGTCTCCCCAAACCCTTTGGGGGATTGCAGTGGTTTAGCTTTTTCCCTTTGTGCCCAGGTAGGTGCACCCACACATGTGAGGTACCGTTTTTGTCGAGACACCTGTGGGAACGCGGGAAGGTAGGACATGTGGTGTTGGCGGCGTGTTTCGGTGGGTTGGCGGTGGGAAATGTCTGAAAACTGTGTTTTCTTTTGCCACATTTTGGATTTTGCAGCGGCGTGTCGGTAATAAATTCTGGGGTGATTCCCACAAGTCAGACCTCCGTGGATTCCCTGGGGTGTCTTCTTTTCAGAAATGCATGGGGTTCCCTGTTTTCCTTGATGGCTGCGACACCTCAGGCCCAGATCTGTATGTTGTCTCCCAAAACCCTTTGGGGGATTGCAGTGGTTTAGCCTTTTCCCTTTGCGCCCAGGTAGGTGCACCCACACATGTGAGGTACCATTTTCATTGGGTCACCTGTGGGAACGCAGGAAGGTAGGACATGAGTTGTTGGCGGTGTGTTTAGGTGGATTGGCAGGGGGAAATGTCTGAAAATTGTGTTTTTTTTCACCACATTTCGGACTTTGCCAGGGTTTGTGGGTAATACATTCTGGGGCGATTTGCACAAGTCATACCTCTTTGGATTCCCACAGATGTCTTCTTTTCAGAAATCAATAGGGTTCCCTGTTTTCCTTGATGGCTTCGACACCCTAGGCCCAAATCTGTAGGTTGTTCACAAGAGCAAAATCCCTCAAAATCTGCTCTGCCGAAAGATTTGGATTTACCAGTGGTTTAGCCTTTTCCCTTTGCACCCAGGTAGGTGCACCCACACACGTGAGGTACCGTTTTCATTAGGACACCTATGGGAACGCGGGAATGTAGGACATGTGTTGTTGCCGGTGTGTTTCGGTGGGTTCTCAGTGGGAAATGTCTGAAAATTGTGTTTTTTTGGCAACATTTTGGACTTTGCTGGGGATTGTGGGTAATAAATTCTGGGGAGATTCGCGCAAGTCAGACCTCTGTGGATTCCCAGGATTGTCTTCTTTTTGGAAATACATGGGGTTCCCTGTTTTCCTTGATGGCTGCGACACCTCAGGCCCAAATCTGTATGTTGTGTCCGAAAACCCTTTGGGGGATTGCAGTGGTTTAGCCTTTTCCCTTTGCGCCCAGGTAGGTGCACCCACACATGTGAGGTACCATTTTCATTGGGTCACCTGTGGGAACGCAGGAAGGTAGGACATGTTTTGTTGGCGGTGTGTTTAGGTGGATTGGCAGAGGGAAATGTCTGAAAATGGTGTTTTTTTGGCAACATTTTGGACTTTGCTGGGGATTGTGGGTAATAAATTCTGGGGCGATTCGTGCAAGTCAGACCTCTGTAGATTCCCACGGATGTCTTCTTTTCGGAAATGCATGGGGTTCCCTGTTTTCCTTGGTGGCTGCGACACCCCAGGCCCAAATCTGTACGTTGCTCACAAGAGAAAAATCTCTCAAAATCTGCTCTGCCGAAAGACTTTGGGTTACCAGTGGTTTAGCCTTTTCCCTTTGCGCCCAGGTAGGTGCACCCACACATGTGAGGTACCGTTGTCGTCGGGACACCTATGGGAATGCGGGAAGGTAGGACATTTGTTGTATTTGCTTGGTTTTCATAACGTCTTCATACATTTGCTGCTGCACTTTGTCACACAGCCCTTTCATTTCCCAAATGTGACCTACATTTAGCCGCTGCTTTAGGCACTTTATGCTTTTGTAAAATGCGCAAGTCACCTACCCTTCACAAGTCTGCCTGTGCTCTTTCAGAAAATGTATGCTAGCCCTTCCTCACCACATTTGTTTTCCTTATTTACACATGCTAAGTACGTCTGTTTACGCCGTAAGCAAATAAATCCTGTGTACCTTGGCTCTGTTTTTGGCTTGTGGTATTGCATGTTTTGTGAAACATTACAAAAAATGTGTGATTTCCTAACTGGAAGAGTCAGGGGAATGTTGTGGAGCATTGCTTTTCTCAAAATTCACAGAAGCCATTGCCTTACCAGGCCAACCATGTCCACCAAATTTTTACCCAAACTGTGGAATTTTTCCCGACATAGTTGTTGCCTGATCTGCGCAAATCACCCCTTTCTAAACTTGAAATTTTGTCTACTTTAAAGAAATGTATGCCTTTCTGTCTTCCCATTCAGCTTTCCCACCCTCCTCTTCCATTCTGTCCATGCATGTCCTATTGGAAAAAAACGCCAAAACCGCCTACCTCTCATAAAACGGCTGGTAACCATATCAAAATATGTTTTTTTGGTTTCCACTCGACCTGCTCTTGGAAGCCTGGAAAATTAAACACAGCAAACCATTTGTTCCTAGCCCTTATAAGGAAAACACCACAGGCTTCTTTGCATTGGCCTTTTCAGAAAAAAACCAACATTTTCTACCTTTTTGGTTATTTTCTCTCACCTCATTAACAGTAAACTAGGATTCCTGGGTGGCGTTATGACCCCCTACATGTGGGAAGAAAAGGGGCCAGGCATAGTATGATAAAAGGGTTTGCCCGGGAACACTCACTTCGGTTAAGTGGAGAAGCCGGGATTTGAGAGCAGTATGCAAGTCAGGTACTTGAACACATCTCTTTCTAAGGGTAATTGGTAGAAATACTGTTTACAAAGGTCTTTTTGAAACTTGGTCTGGAAACACTATCTGACTTTGAAAGGCATTGCACAAATATGGTTATTGTGTTTTTTCCTAACTGAAACTAACTGCTGTTTTTGCAGAAGGTTCACAATTGTTTTTATTTTTATTGTGTGTATATTTGGTCATATTGTAAAAATAAGCAATATGCTTTTATTTCCGAAGCTACAGTTAAGGATTATTTTGACTGCCAAAAGAAATGAACACCAAGCAGTTAATAACTAAGTTTATCAAGTGCAGCTCTCTACAAAATGAGAAGGCGTCTCATTAATGTATCCCCTGACCCTTTATTGGAGGGGGTGAGCAGGCCAGAACTGTTTTCCGGATGCAGGAAACGCAGGGCAACCTATAACAGAACTATAGCAGAACATTGCAGAGGCAACTCATCAGGTCAGGAGACTGTTGTGAGATGTTATATGTTTATACCTTCCTGTAAATCATATGGCTTTTTTTCCTATTCCTGCTGCAACATGTGCTTTAAAATGTGTTGTTCTGACCTGAGGATGGGTACGGCTCCTCGCTTCACTCGGTTTGGGATCTTTTGCCCCGTAGCAAAAATCAAAAGCTAGCACCCATGAATATACGCACAGGAAGTGAACATATCTTAAAGTGAAATATACACACTTAGTTCAATTGACCTTTCCCCTTAGAAGAAAGTTCACAAGAGAAAAAAGCATTTGCCTTTCAAAAAAACAAACCTGATAGAGAACATTTTCCAATAAATACGCTGGCAAAGTATAAAAGGTGCTCACCTTTTAAACCCAGCAACCTGTAGTGAAGTGAAATATTCCCTGGAAAACAAAATCCCATTGCGTCTGCCCTCTGAAAAATGTAAAAATGTTAAGCTGGTCACTCGCATGTTTCCTTAACTTGTGCCCTGAAAAGCAGCACATGGACACAATCAGGGCAAAATAACTACACCAGTCTCCAGGATTGCAACCTCTCTTGCCACATCCTGGGCAAAAACAATCAAAAGAAGTATGCATGGTGAGCAGGGGTCTGCATCTCGACTTGAAGAGCTCTGGGCAGTGTCCCAACAAGGGAATAACTATCAATAATAAAAGTTGCCATTGTCACCAACATGTGCAAAGGATGGCTGATTAGGAAGGGAAGGGGTGCATAAATCTGTGTGACGTGTGAAACAAAGCTTGGGCTATAATCGTTTCAGTCGTTTCAGTCTCACTGTTTTTCATTAGATTTATTTTGGTTAGCATTATTTTGCAGAATGGGGAAAATAAAGCTGAAGCTGTAATCGCGCGTGTGTGTGTGTGTGTGTGTGTGTGTGTGTGTGTGTGTGTGTGTGTGTGTAAGTTAAACAGACAATCCGTGTCAGTCCCAGCTTGCAAGAAAAAAGGTGCATCCCCCCGTACGTGTTGCAGAATAATTTCTTTATTTGAAAATTCTGTGTTCTTTGTTTGCAAGTGTCCTAATACAGGAATTCAAGTGCTAACAGCAATTTTACATATAAGTAAATGTGGAAAACTACTAGCTGCGCTGCATTCTGGTGCTAGTCCACTCACATTTATAAAAACTAAACAGGATGAAAAATGACATGTACTATCAATGGCAGGACTTAAAAAACAGGATTTGAGAGTTTTATTTCAGCCTATGTTTTACGAAACAAAAGTACAAAAGAAGTAATTAGGTGGGAAACATGATATTTTGATATTATAGTATTAATATAGCTTAAACCTAGTTATTAAGTAACAGAGCACTGTTCAAGACTGGTGAATACAGGGAGAGAACATTGAGGAGAGCCATGGGATGGACAAACAATTAATATGCTTGATCCTTTTTGGCTATGTGCACAAACCGGGAGATCTACAGAGGTCTGTAGGGAGCCTGTGTTCCTATGTTCCAATTCGGCAGGGGATTTTCTGCCTCTCAATACTGGGTTGAAATGGTGCAATTTATGAACACTCTTTTTGCTAAAACTGGGGCAAAACATCATACAATTTACGAGTAATTCCAGTAGATGCCTGGTCACAACAGTACACAGGATATGTCAGCACCGTGCAGTCACTGCCATTGCCATTGTAAAACACATGTTGAAGCCATTGCAAACAATATGTCATTGTCATTTTAAATCATTCTTGTGATCCTTGAGCCCTCAGTATGTCTGAGTGGGCTGTATTTGCAAAACAGGCATGGCCCATTGGTCATGTACCTGAATGACCTGCATGATTCCTGCAGGAATAGGCAGTGCTCCTGTGAATTGTTCTCTATGATACTCCCTCCTTCATAAAGGTCATACAGGCAGCAGGTTGTTACCAGTTATGAATAAGTCGTCCCATGCTAAACTCATACTGTCTTTGCTCAAAATGTTAATATAATAATTCATATAGTGTCTGTTTGGGTTGTTATATGATGTGTGCACGTTTCAGGTCATCGTTATAAAACTGAATGTTATTTTAATCCTTTGATTTACAATTCATTGCATATGACTTGACCACATGGTTTCCACATGCTTTATATTTTCAATCTTGCCAATTAGTTTGACATAAAAACGTTTAAGGGTAGGCACTTGCTTACTTTTCCTCGGCTGAATTCTGTGACTTGGATTGTGAGCAATTTTCTTGAATTGGGGATATGCTAAACTGGCAGTAGATTATATTTTTTGACAAATGAGGTATATGCTAATTATTTTTGCACATGCAGCCCCCAAAGAAACAAATAAACTACCCTTGTTGAAATCCTAGATGCAGATCAGATGCACTATCCAACAAAAGGCAAAAGATGTACCATTTCCATCCAAATTGGTCAACAGATTTTTTTTTCTTCCAGCGTAAAAAGAACATGTGCATCCTTAATCTATGTTGCCCAAATTACAGTGTGAAAAAAGAGTAACATTGAGAAGCATCTTGCACTAATAAACACACATTATGAAAATATGTTTTCCAAAGCTGTCTGTGATCCTAAAATGTAGGTAAACTAATTACTACAATGCAAATGCTGTTACAGAGGCATCCTTCAAAGTTGCTAATTATTTGATGAAAAACAAATGACTTTTACAGATGATGCAATTGTGACGGGTGCAGTGAGTCCGATGGCTGAGTCTGTTGTAAGAGATTTTTAAAACTGTTTTAAATTTATGTCTGCCATGTCAGGTGTGCACTGTGATTGTCTCTCTCTGCAAATCTGCCTTTTTCAGACATAAACTTCCAGAAATCAAAACTTTGATCCCGCCTGACAGCATCGGAGTGCTGTTGCTGTTTCAAGCTACATACCAGATTACTGAGCACTAGTGGGTAGCATGCAGTGTCATCCTTCACATTGACTGTCTCGATTGGTTTCCTGCATTCTGATATGCTTGACAATTATTAGGAGACAGTTACTAATAAAAAATTACAAAATAATGATAATGATGTGTTGAATAGGATTACAGAGATATGTTCGAAGCAGAAATGACAGAGGCAGAACAAAACGAAAGTTATTTTTTTGAAAATAGCGTTCGGTTTTGTCTCCCTCGGCCATTTCTGACCACCCGCTCCTCACCTACTTACCTTGTGGCGGCACACAGCGAAGTGTGCTGTTGCCTCTGCAATCCCCCTGCAACGCCGGTTCCCTTCACGCACATGCAAGGGATCCTGCGCTGCAGAGACCTTTCCTTTTTTTTTAAACTTTGTATTTTGCTTGTTCCCCGCTTTCCTTTTTATGGAAGCGGGGGACACCCCCGCAACAGCCAATGCCCGGAATGTCGATCAACGGGAGCGGGGGACACCCCCGGAACCCCTGCTACCCTTGATTCACATTTTCGAATTTCATTTTTTTCCTATGCCATTTTTTAGTGTTTTCTACCTTTCATTTTTTTCCCCGTACATTTGTACAGATTCCTTATTTATATAGAGCTTATGCCTGAGTGCTTTAAATATAACGTGTATATACATACCATATATCACCCAACCTTAGTTGGTACTCATTTATCAACTTCAGATGGATGAAAGACTGAGTTGTCCTTGCCAGGATTTGGACCTGCAGATAACACAGATCGCAGCAGCGAGTGCTGAACCAGCTGAGCTATCTACCGGCTGCTAAATAAAAAAAAATCTAATATTTTTAAAATAAATATACTGTTGTTTTTGAAGCTATTACTATTATGGTAAATGCATATATTGTTCCTTTTTTATCTAAAGAGCAAATAAACCATCAACAAAAAGAATAGTGGTACAAATTTGCCTACTCATGGACATCACTGCCCCAGTAGCTATCGCCAGTAGCTCCTGCGTAATGGCCATTAACTACAAGAAGCTCTTGCAAATGTAAAGGTTGGAGACCCCTGGCCTACAGACTCTGTACCCCTACTCATAGGTCATTCCTCTCTATCTGCAATTATCTGCCGTTCCTACCTATTTATACTCCAATGCAATATTTACGGTTTATGGGTGTCACAAGGGACACCTAATAGCCCAAATTAAAAACCAGATCTAGACAAACATCTCCCGATTGTAATGGGTTATATTGGTATGTATGCATCAAGTGTCATCCACAAACCCCTGATTTCCCTCCTGTAATTTCTACTTCTAATTCCCCCAGGTATACCTCCTCCAGCATGCACTACCATTTACGAAGATGCTGCAGTATTTGGCTCCTTGCTGCCATCTTTTTTTTTTCAAACTTGTATTTTATTGGGATTCAACAATAATACAAACATAATAAGCAGACAATTATAAGTAGCAATGCATCGTCGAATTGCCCTTTCTAGCAATAAGTATAACAACCCCCCCTTCCACCCCAAAAGGAAAAATGATAAAAGGGAGTCATGTGAGAAACCTGAAGGTTTCTCACCTGCCAGTCCCCGGGATCTGTCATCCAAGTAGCCAGGACACGTCAATTGCTTTTGGATCCAGTTCCTGGGAGTGGCCAAGTGCAGGAGGATCACCTGGGTGAGGGCTCTTTGGGGAGTGGGAGTGGGACACTGGATGACGAGATGCAGTATCCCCTTCCCTGTAACACCTTTACCCCATCCTACCAGATAGGATACTTAGGAACTCAGTGTAACGCTTACCTGGGGCTCTGCGGGAGCGTAATGCCTTCTCGGCTAGAGGATCTGCTAACTGGCTCTGATTCTGCGAAAATCGCAATTATAACAAAAGAACTACTGTAATTTCTACTGGCGGAAAAAACAAAACTGTATTGCAGTGTGTCTTTGATAAATCCATCCCTCCTCACCTGTGCTTATGTTTTGTGGCGCTGCCATCCTGCATTCTACAGGGGCGCGTTGGTTTGAAACTTTGAACTTGAGAGGCTGCAGTGTTCAAAGGATTCTTGTCAGGATAATATCCTTCGCTCTTTTTAGAGTTATCTTGGATGTTTTCTTTGGTGAAAAAAAAAATATATATATAGTCCTTCAGATTCAGGGCAGTCCTAATGTTTGCGAGATCTCTTACTAATTCTTTTCCCTTTTATTCTGCAGGTTCCTAGTTCTCAGATAAGGTTTAGAAGCTGTGTTATGGCTGGGACTGTACTCGGTTTTAGGAAACGTTTAATAACATGAGTTTGTCTTAACTGAGTAATTGGAGCCTTCAGAGAACGAGCGCGGTGACAACTAAGCGAAGAATAACTTGCTGGGACTTCAACATATGTAAACTTCTTCTTTCTTATTCACAAAGTTCATTCATTAACGAACATACTTTTTGCAGGTTTTCGTAAAACTGTAGATGAAGTACCTTCAGGCGATGCAAAGACTGCTGAGGAAAACTTCTGAAAGAAGGCACTGCGACAGCGAACGAAGACTGCTGTGAGGAAGATGCTGCGGCTGCAACAGAACTTCTGACCGAAGATGCGGAGACTACGAAAATAACAGCTGACTGAAGAAACACTTCGGAAAAAACTTCGGTTCGGTAAGTCTTTTAGTAAACTATGGAATTCTGTTGATTTTCTGTGGAAACGTAATATCTCTTAACTACTTTTTCCTTTGACAGGTTCTGTCAGGAGATCGCTGGTAGCGTTACCTGCTGTCAGCAACAAAACGTGGAGCGAGCGCTCCAGTGGAGGCGAGGCTTAAGTTGTTCCCTCTGCAATAGGTGTATTATGTGCTGTGTGTTTGCAATTGACTTGGCGGCAGCCATGTTGAGTGTAGGAAAAACCAATGTAAGCGCTATGTGAGCCTATGGGTGCATTTCATGGTGCGTGCTCCGAAACACCTGGAACTGTTGGGCCCAACCCACTCTCTGTCACCCAGAAGGAATTGTCAGGCCCCAAGGAAGCGCCCCAGAGCCTCTTGGACTCAGTCCTGGCGCCGTTGGTGCCAGGCTTATGAAATGGGCTGAACTTATGGAACTACTTAATCTGCCTATGAGGCTGAGCATTCTGTATATCCAGGGTGCGGCAGAGGGACTTTTCCTGAGAGACAGGGTGTGGTAAAGGGACTACTTTACCTGGAACTACTTGCAAGGCTATTTAAGCCACACCCTGCAGGCAGAACACGCTTCGCGTTATTCTGCACTCTTGCAGCGTAACGCTCACCGTGTCTGCTCTGTCCTCGAGTTTCTACAGCCACGCCCATCTGAGATTTCCATCCATCTGTGCCTGGAAGAAGAAAAGGAGAAGAACAGGTGTTACTACAGCGACAAAGGCCTTACCTGCAATTCCGTCCATCAGCTGGTCTTCTGACCGCCGCCCCTGTTGGGAAAGGACTTCCGCGCAGGCATCCAATACTCACTCGGGATTCTGCATTCCTCCGGGTTACTTCGGAGCGGTTCTTCCATTCTCCATCTTGGGGCCACGCCTGCAAAAAGGGAACAGAAAACAGCAGGTTAGTCGCGCACAATACAAGAACGAACAATTGTTCAGCCATCCAGCGCCACTCATCCGCGCTAATACTCACCTGGGGGCAACCAGTTCAGCATCCTAGGAGAGTCAATTCGTCTTCTAAACTTCCCTACGAAACCGCGTCTGCAAGAAAGATAAAACACGTTCAAACCTTGGGACAATAAGACTTTGAGCATCTATACCAAGCTGCCATTGGGATAGAGACTTACCTGATTAATCCAAGCAAAGAAAGACTGAGCCTACTGTGCCCCTGCTGAAGGTTAAGCAGGACGGAGAGCCAACCTCACTAAACTCAAAGGTGAGCAGGAGAGGAGTCAGGCACCAGGAGGTTGCAGCAAGTGGGACCAATCTAACCCACTCATTAGCTAACATCTTGTTTCAACATTGCAGGCTAACGCCTCCTGGGGAGATAACATGGGAGAGGACACCATCATACCATCAAAACTACTCCAGTACAGATATCGGTCATACGACTACGTGCTATGCCCCCGTGGAGACCAGGTGAGCTTGACAGAATGCAAAGCCTTCTACAAATTCTCCACCTGGGCATCATGGAAACCTCAGAGACAGACCAACTAGCCCAGCTTTTGGGGGAACTCAGGGCCGAAAGGGACATTCGGCCCAGCAGGAGACCAATGCCTTAAGGATGGAATTGATTGTGGCTAAAGATCGTACCGATGAGTTTGCTAAACAATTACTTCAATCCCAGGCGGGGCAAACACCGTTACCTGGATTGGGGACAACGGTTCCGACTATGCCCAGCAAACCAGTTCAAGTGGTCCTTCCAGGAGCCGTACCTTTGGCACCTCCAGAATGCTTTGCAGGAGACCCAAAAAGGTATGCGGTTTTCATGAACCAGTGCCGACTACATTTCCTATGTAGGCCAGGAGCCTTTCCAAACGACCAATCAAGGGTAGCCTTTGTATTGTCTTATCTCAGTGGTAATGCTGCGGACTGGTCGGTACCTCTAGTCAATCGGGACGATCCCATCTTGCGAGACTTCCAGAGGTTCCAAATGAACATGGAGAAGTTGTTTGCCCGCCACTTTCAGGGTCAGGCATTGGATAATGAACTCTTGTCCCTGCACCAAGGCAATCAAGATCTGTTGACGTACATCCCAACCTTTAATAGACTGATAGTAGAAACTGATTGGCCAGACGACAAAAGAACAACTCTGTTTTACCGGGGCTTAAGAGGGGAGTTGAAGGATGTTTTAGCTGAAGTGGTCAACCCTCCTAGTGATTGTGCGGAATACATAGATCTGGTGGTTCAGCTTGATCATAGACTACAGATCGAGCTAGAATGGACACTCAGGTTTTTGTACGCCCAATGGAGAATGCATCCAAGACTTCCGACTTGGCCAAACCCATGCAGATTGGAGGAGTGTGAGGGCCGTTAACCAAGGCTGAAAGAGCTAGAAGAAGACAACAACAGCTATGTTTGTATTGCGGCTCGGCCGGCCACTTCCTTCGAGACTTCCCTGTAAAACCACCCAAAAAGGCAGTCGGAGTTGCCGGCAAAGTGGAAACGGAGTCGGAAAGCTTTCTCGCCCGGCAAGCGTAGAGGTCCGCTTGTCGAGCAAAAAGAAGGACTCTCAGACCTTGCACCTCGTCTTGCCAATGATCCTCATAAATCACCAACAGCCGTCTCAAATGCATGCAGTCAGAGCAGATATTAATAGCGGAGCCATTGGAAATTATATGGATCACGATTTGTCTACAAGGATGAATCTTCCTCTGTGCGCAAAAGCAACTACAGATTTAGTCACCACTGTCGATGGAACTGAGATCGCTTTGGGTCCAGTAACGCACTCGACAACAGAAATTACACTTTTGTGCCAAGACGGACATCGGGAAGACATTGTGTTCGATCTAATCAAGGCTCCACAATTTCAAATAATTCTGGGAATGCCATGGCTAGAATCACACAATCCTTGCATCGACTGGCATGCTAAAAGGCTGACCTTTTCAGTCGAATGTGCTTGTACCTGTTACCAAACAAAGGAACATTGGTTAAGGAAGTCGCAACTATCATGAATCTGCCTAATCTGCTACTTCCAGAATACCAAGACTATCAGGATGTTTTCCAGAAGGACCAAGCGAATACTCTTCCTCCCCATAGATTGTACGATTGTCAGATCGACCTTATACCTGGCGCACAGATTCCATGTGGCCGAATCTACGCAATTACGGAACCTGAAAATCTGCATTTAAAAAAGTATCTGGGCCAATAACTGGCTAACGGATTTATCCATCCATCCAAGTCCCCAGCAGCCTCGCCCTTGTTCTTCGTGCCTAAAAAAGAAGGAGACCTTAGGACTTGCATCGATTACCGCGCATTAAACCAAGTCACAGTTAAAAACCGTTACCCCTTGCCACTAATTCCTGAACTTTTGGACCAAGTTAAAGATGCCCAAATCTATACCAAGCTAGATCTTAGAGGGGCATATCATCTGGTACGAATAAAAAAAAGTGGACGACTGGAAGACCGCCTTCTGCACCAAATACGGATTATTCGAATAACAAGTGATGCCCTTTGGCCTTTGCAACACCCCAGCGGCGTTCCAGTATTTCATGAATGACGTCCTGCGTGAATTGATTGATGTGTGTGTCGTAGTATACATAGATGACATTCTGGTATATTCATCGTCTGAACAGGAACATGTGAAACACATCCGTGCAGTTTTGGACAAACTTCGACAACACAGATTGTTCACAAAACTGGAAAAATGCTTCTTTCATGTCACAGAGGTCGAATTCCTTGGGTTTGTCCTAATCCCACATGGTGTACACATATATTCACGGAAGGTTGACGCCATTCTCAACTGGCCTTCCCCAACCTCGATTAAAGGAGTTCAGAGTATGCTCGGATTTGCGAACTTCTATCGCCGCTTCATTCCGGGCTTCTCGCAGCTAGTGCATGCCATTACCTCTCTACTTTGAAAGAACAAACGTTTTTAATGGTCAGAGGAAGCCGAGAAAGCCTTTCAGGACTTAAAGCAAAAATTAATCTCAGCCCTGATCCTGAAACACCCACATCCAGACCTACCGTACGTGGTTGAGACCGACGCTTCCAGCTCGGCAATGGGAGCGGTCCTCTCGCAAAAAGATCCCGAAACAGGTCAACTCCATCCAGTGGCCTTCTGGTCACGGAAATTCACAGCACCAGAATTGAATTATGCCATTACGGACAAGGAACTTCTGGCCATCAAGGCGGCCTTCAAGGCTTGGCGGCATTACCTTCTGGGAGCAAGACATACAATTGCAGTAATCACTGACCACCCCAATCTACAGTACTTGTAGGTGGCAAAGGCCCAATCATACCGCCAACTCCGATGGGCATTATTTTTTGCTGAATTTGACTTCTTGATTACTTACCGACCTGGTTGTCGAAATGGCAAGGCAGACGCTCTATCTCGCATTGGGGTAGAAGAGGAATCCACCAACCCAGACCCAGTGCCCATCATTCCCGGAGAAAAGATCTTAGGAGTAACAACGTCTCTAACCTTAGATGACATCCACAAAGAAATCACACATCTCATGGATACAGACACTCTGAGAGACTGGCCTACCAAAAGTGTTCATCATTCTGTCTCAAACCACTTACCATATTTTCAGGGACGTCTCTACCTACCCAGCAAAGAACTTCAGGAGAGGGTCATCTCGAATTACCACGAATCACTGGTTGAAGGTCATCCTGGGATAGCTAAGACCGAAGCCAAGATCAAGCGATACAATTGGTGCCCAACATGGCGTAAATACATCAATCAATTTGTATTATCCTGTGGAATTTGCGCACAAAACAAGGCCTTGAAGAAAAGATCACCAGGTCAACTGCAACCACTGGATATTCTGCCTACGCCTTGGCATACGTTGTCTCTTGATTTTATAACTGACCTTCCTCCTTGTAACGGGTTCAACACAATTTTGGTGGTGGTGGACTTGTTTTCGAAGATGGCTCATTTCATTCCACTGAAGGGCTTACCCTCAGCTTCAATCTTGGCTAAAGAATTCTTAGAGCAGATAGTCCGAATACATGGATTCCCTTCCATCCTAATTTCGGATCATGGCAGTTAATTTATCTCACGATTTTGGAAAAAGTGTTGCGAATTTGCGCAAATCGATGTAAGACTTTCCACAAGCCACCATCCCCAGACTGATGGTCAAACTGAGAGGACCAACCAGACTCTAGAACAATACCTCAGATGTATGTTACACCAAACTGAAGCAGTTGGAAAGACATTTTATGTATAACCGACTACGCCTACAACAATTCCCTGCACTCCAGCATCGGACAGACTCCCTTCTACACCATTTACGGGTTGCATCCACAAACCTCCAATCTTGACTCGCCTCAACCTTTGGAAATGCCAGCAGTAAGAAGTTTGCACACTACTATTACTCAAGCTTTCAAACAAGACATGGATCAGCTGAAACAAGCCAAGGAAAGATAGTCAGCAGACATCCATAGGAGTGAAGCGCCAAAGTATCAAGTTGAAGATGAAGTCTGGCTGGCATCGAAGCACATACCAATGAAAGGAACCCGAACCTTCAACCCCAGCTACATAGGTCCATACACCATTAAGGCCATCATCAATCTGGTAGCTGTGAAGTTGAATTTACCTTCGCACATGAAAATTCATCCCGTGTTTCATGTCTAACTTCTGAAACCAGTGCAACCAGGAACCCGAGTACTGAAACCACCAAAACCGATCATGGTCGACGGGGAACCAGAATTTGAAGTCAAGGATATCCTGGACTCGAAAATCATCAAATCAAAACTGTTTTATCTAATAGACTGGAAAGGATATGGACCACATGAAAGATCATGGGAACCCAGTGAACACATTCATGCACCACGGTTGTTGAAAAGGTTTCATCATAGTCACCCGAACAAACCAGGACCAAGGGGAGATCCCGCCATTAGGGGGCCTTTGGGGGGGGGGAAGAGTGCTGTCATGGCGCGTGCTCTGAAACCCCTGGAACTGTTGGGCCCACCCCAGTCCCTGTCACCCAGAAGGTCTTGTCAGGCCCCAAGGAAACGCCCCAGAGCCTCTTGGACTCAGTCCTGGTGTTATAAAACCTGATCAGTGGAATTACAGAAAATTTACAATATTTGTTGGATACCTTTCTCATTTGGAAAATGAGCTTATCCACCTTCTCCAGGTAGAAATTCCAGTGCATGTGGATAGTAACCCTCCCAAATACTGAAAAGCCCAGGTAGCATAAAGATCTTACTTTTGCTAGAGGGCATGCATTGATTTTCCACCCCTAGTTTATGTTTTTCTTCCTGTTGGTAAAAGAGATTACCACCGATTTCTTTTCATTTATGACCAGGGCATTTTCCTCTACATATGCAGTCAGGGCCGTAAGTTTTCGCTGGAGACCAATGGGAGTATTATATACCAGAAGAAGATCATCGGCATATGCGCTCCAAAATATTTTTATACCTTCTATTTTAGGAGAGACGAGGTAAAAAGTCATCAGGGGAACATTTACATCTGAAGTGTAAAGATTAAACAGAGTCGGGGCAAACAAGCACTCTTGTCTAAGACCATTGCTAGTTTGGATTATTTTAGAGAGGTCACCAGACATGTTCAATTTTACTTGGATTGCTGAGTCCTCATGGAGATTAATGAGGATAGCCAAAAGTCCTGAAGGCAGGCCCATGGAAGACAGCTTTGTCCAAAGTCTCACCCTATCCACCTTATCAAAGGTGAGCGAGAGATCGATTGACGCTAGATGAATTGGGGTTGCAGTTTTCTTACAGGCCTTCTCTAGAAGTAGACAGATAATCAACCCTCCTATCTCCGTCCCAATCCCTTTTCGAAAACCAAACTGTTGAGAAGGAAGAATCTTATTAAAGTCAGCCCAATCCATGATTCCATGTAATACCAATTCCCCACAAATATCTTCGAGTCAGCATCCATCACGGAAATCAGGCGATAGTTAGCCGGGGAGGATCTATCACCCTTTATATAGATAGGGACGACATATGATATCCTCCAGGACTGAGGAACTACCCGGGACTTTATAATATCGTGAAAGAGAATATATCGCTTTTGCCCAATGTTCAGAGGTCCTCTTTAGTGTATTATTTGTCAACCCATTGGGTCCAGCCGCCCTTGAATTGTTTGCCTTCTTAATCTGTGTTTCAATGTCTTATATGGTAAAATCACATTTCCAGTACCCCTTTTTGACGGCCACCAGTTTGTTTGTCATTTCCAATTTTCCTTTATAAAGTGTGGAAAAATATTTTTCCCAAATATCTTTGTGTACATTGGCCGATTGTATCATCACCTGATGTTTTTCCATCGCATTTATCAGGGACCAGAACTCACGTCCTGAAGAATCTCTTAATGCTTCGAGCATGCTGGTATTGTCATTGTCCAGCAAGACCATTTTATGATTTTTCAACCAATTTTTTTTAACCTGTCTAATTCGCAGGATTTTTCTCCTTCTTTCTATCTGATCCATGTTAGATTTCAGAATTGCTCTAATATGACGGTTTCCCAGATTTTATCTTTTTGCCTTACCAAAGGATCATAAGCATGGGCATGATGAGATTTCATAGTACCATATTTACTTTGTTTCGCAGACCTGTCTATCATATCTTTAACATATTCCGTAAAGTTGGATACCGAAAAGCAGTGCAATCTAGTTGACAGAGGCATGCTGTGGTATTCATGTACAAAAACGGTGTTAAATTTGTTTACATTTCCCTAATGCCAGATTATACGATTTCCCCCACAAGAAACAGTAGATTTCATCTGAATTACTCCGTGATTAGATGTTACAGTATTCCATGCCAATTTAATCTCCAGGAATCTATGATCACTCATGTTAGTTTCATTTAAGTGGAATTTCAAGCATCGAGCGGAGAGAGAGTTTGACATGAAAATATGGTCAATATGTGATTTATGGACGTCATTCGACCATGTATGCTCATTGACAGATGAATTAAAAAGAACGTTAATATGACTGAGGCCTCAGTAATCAAAAAGGTTTCTCCAAATCTCACCATTAGTTATCCTATGCCAGAAGGAGCCCCCTCAATATATGTTGTGTTCGACATAGGTCTTATTACTGAAGCACCCATCTTTTTCCCAATTCCTTGTCCAGATTTAATTTCAGAATTGAGATCCCCCGCAATTATAATATCTAATCCTCTGTATTTGAGCAACATGGATGATATCCAATTATTTAAAAGTAAAATAACATTGCCCAGCAGTACTAAGGGATTCCAGTAGACGTTCAACACAAAAATCAAACAAGGGTACAAAGTACTTCCATATTCCAGTACAACACCCAGAGAAAAATTAAGTAATTCGACTGATTACAGAACTCGTGCACCAGATGTTATTTTAACCACAGTGAGTAATCTTCCTGCCGGTCTACCTCGGAGCCCCATTTTAGCATGGAGATGCTTATATTCAAAACCATCAAGTTGTAAAGGAAAGGTGAGCCAAGTCTCCTGTATACATATCAGGTAATTAGATTCGAATGACCCCTTGAATTCCATGATAGTAGTCGCCAGTGGTCTTTTTCTTTAGTGCGACTAAAGTTTTTGTTGCATATTTTGGATTTGAGAGATAGACTCTCTCAGAGACTGGGCAAGCCAGCTCCAGTCCTGGTCCTCTCCCCCCTTGTCAGCCGTATTGATTTCCTTTAGGCTATGTGCTTCCTCCCTAGGTATGTTAGAGTTTACTTTCTGGTGCCTCAAGGCATTACCATTCTCCCATCCATTACTAAAGATCAGGATGTCGTATCCCATTCTGTTAAATTGCTCTGTCTCCTCTATAATCATGTCAAATATCTTTTGGGAATTCGGGACGATACGGACATGATCAAGACGCGTGGGATGGATAAAGTCCACTAGACAAATGTCTGCCGATGAAATCAGCCTCAGGCGGGGGACCTCATTAAAAGTGACAAAACACGAGGTCTATTCAGGGAAGATGGGCCTCCAATATCACACAAATTGTAAAGAAGGATGCTCGGGTATTCCGGAAATGAAACATTCCGCCACACTGTGTTCCTCAAATCACTATCATTAATGTGAAGGGGCCTAGCCGATTCATATTGTAATGATTTCCTCAATACCTGAGGACCTTTGGATTGGGTCATTACATGCGGGTCGGTAGGTTGTGCGGGAGGGGGCCCCCCATCCCTATCAGATTAAACGCTCTTTCCCAACCGGTCCCCATGCATATGCTGTTTTTCTTTCCCACCACCCCTTAGCAAGGGATTGGTGGACATTTCACTTTTGGGCCCAGACGAAATTTCTATTTTTTTCATGGTCACTACTCACCGTAGCCTTGTTTCCAAACAATGCTAGGTCAGGTAAAAGATCCATTATAATCCTTTTAATGGTATGCGGAAGACCCAAGTTTTCTACATCATTCCTAGTAGGAGGCTGTTGTGCTCCATTCAAGAGTTATGTTGGTTCCTCGTTCACCGCCACATCATTAACGGACTTTCCAGATTTAGATTCCATATTCCGCTCTATTCCATCTGAGCCCTGGATTTTTAAGACCCTTATAGGTAAAGAGGCGTGAATTGAATCTATGGGTTTAGAGGAGAAGCCCAAACTGTTTGATTCGGCAGAGGTCATAGGATATTCTGCCATCAGGCTTGAGAGTTCTTGTGGCAATATTTGGCGAGAGGTCGATTTCTCCAATACCTTATAAAAGCAAAAGCTGGAAAGTTGAAGCTGTTTTATTTCCTTGTCCCCCCCATTTGTTGAGTATTTGGTTTCCCATTCTCAATTCCTTCTGCCTTTTCTCCAGTCCCCTGTCTCATGTCACCCTCCTGCACTGTATTTGCATTTTTCGTTTTTTTCAAATTTGTTTTGGTTTTATTTTTTTCCTGGGTTGTTCCCAGGGCAGGATTTGTGGTATCAGTATTATGAAGTTGCAAGGCCATCCTACTTTCCTCATTTAATTGTATAAGGTCCAATAAGGCAACTTCCTTTAATGGAACCTTAGATTCTTTTATCATGATTTCTTTTTTTTTAAAAACCTTTATTTTAACTTTTGACAGACACTTCACATACATACATTATTGCACCACCATAGTGGACAGTAGAGTTAAACAATCGAACAGCATTTCCGTATTTACTTTCAGTTCAGTTTGTACAGTGCAATAACAGTTTTTATTCTCATCATCACTGTCTTGAGTACAGTTGAGGTATGCCCGTAGTGGGGCCCATTTGTCTTTTGGTCTGCACACTGCCGCAATACTTCTTACGTAGTGTTCCTCATTCTCCTGCACATATAGTAGGTCTCGTAACCACGTTTTGTGGTTTGGGGCTGATTTAGATTTCCATACCTTTAAAATGTTCCTTTTGGCTACTGCCCCTGCAATAGCAACAAAACGGCGGATTTTGACCGAGGCCTTACCTATGTCTCCCAGCAATTATTTCAACGGGGTAGCTGGGATAGTCATCCCGGTGATATCGCTCACAGTTCTAGCCACTTCTTCCCAGAAGGCTTTGACAGGGGGGCAGTCCCAATACATATGAATGGAGTTTTCCGTGTTAGCATTGCATTTAGGGCAGGTTTCATTTTGGGTAGGGTCGAACTTGGAGATCTTGTGCGGTGTTATATGCAGATGATTTAGTATCTTAAATTGGATTAGTCTAAAATTCGAGTTAAGTGAGATGGACTTTGTATGTTGACAGTATTTGGCCCATTTGGAGTCATCAATGATGATGCCTTAACCCCGCTCCCACCTCAGTTTCATGCAGTTTCTGAACGGAGTATGTTCTTGGGCTGCCCCATATGGACTAGATATTGTGCCTGTTAACCCATCATGTGACATCGTTTTCGTTATGAACTGGTGTGTCTTGGGGGCCATGGGGAACGTAGGCCATTTCATTTTGCATGCTGCTTTCATGCGGTAGTACTGTAGAGTAGTAATGAGACCAGATCCCACTTTTCCCTGGACAATTTCTAGTGAGGCAAACCTTTTATCATGATTTCTACCTTAGCAGGCTTTGATCCTTTCTTCATCATTCTCTTTTTTGCTTTTAAGGCCAGGCCTTTTTGCTGCCTCGAGAGGAAGTAACCATCTCCTCCTACACTTCCAACATCCTCCCGTTTTATTGTTAGATCATCTGGCCTCCCAAGACCTTCAGCAGAATCCATAATATCAGTTTGGGCAGATGGGCTATCTGGGATCTCACTAAAATTAGTATCCTTTTCCTGAACCAGCAACTCCGTCCCCAGTGGCATTCTTGGGGTGGGGTTCCCGGTCAATATTAATAGGCCTTGTTCCAATTTGGTAATTTTCAAAGATAGCTCCTTGACTGCCTCTATAATCCTCTTTTCTCCTTCTACTTCTAGTTTCAGGGCACTTTTTTCATTTTTTCTCCTAGGTAATATTCATCCCGTTCCCCAGGGATATCACGCTTGCAAAACTAGGTCCCTCCTTTCCTGTAACCATAGTTTGGGATTCTTGTGACTTAGTTAATGGCTCTATTAAGACAGTGACCTTCTTCTCCAAGCAATCCATGCCATCGGCTTTACCCATTAGGAAGCCTTCCACTCTACTGAGGTTTAGTTGGGAATCCAGTACGATCCTTTTCAGGTCTCATCTCCCAATGGGTAAGCTCATGTCCCTTGTCAAGGAGGTTCAATATCCTGGAAATCACTGGGAGTGATTCCTCGAATTTATCATTGTTTTCACTAATCGGGGAACTTGTGAGGGAGACCCCTGAAGTTAGGGGATTAGTAACATGTGGGGGCAGGGCAGTGCTAACCAAATTATCCGGTGGTGTGTGTCCCACCTGTTCTCCCATAACACTTTTATATTCCCTTCCCCAGATTTCCTTTGTGTCAGTAAATATTGAGGCCGGAGGTAAGGGAAATTTCGCATTTGCTGAAAACACTATATGAGGTGTTAAAGTCCTCATTTGTGGTAGTGTGTTAAAGATGTGCACATTATCAATTCCATTGTGAGCAGCGTTAACTGGCATGGATGGACCCCGTGAAAGCCTAGTGCGCTTCCCCAGTTCCATCTTCACTGTTTGACCCATCATGGAAACATCAATATTTATATCATTTGTCTCAATGTTCACTCCCTCAATTAGTTGTTGGTTTTGTGGCTCTCTTACACTCAGAAAGCTAGACTGTATGGGGATCTGAGATTCAAAAGACAAGCCAGCAGGCACAAAGGATATGTCTTCCTCCCCCAGCGATTGAACACCCATTTTTGTATGTATTTGTGAGTGCATGTAGGAGAGTTCCACCTCTTGTTTCATATCATCCTTTATTTTATTTTCATTTTCCTCCATATTCAAATCCCAGGTACTTTCTTCTTCCGTCATAGTATTTAATGTGTGAACCTTAACTTTTTGGCCTTCCGCCCCACCCCAATCTGAAAAGTTTCATGAGATTCCCTAAAGGATTTTACCTCAATTCCTGTACTTGAAGGAATCGAATTGTTATCCAAGGTCAATGCTTGGCATGGGGTCTTTAAAGCACATACTTTCCCATTCCGCAAAACTGTTGCCATTTTGCCTAAAAAATGTAGTTTTCTATAAGTCTATTTACTCTAATTCAAACAGTAATCAGTAATCACACTACCTCCGCCCCTGCTCACCCACTCACCCGAACAGCCAAATAGCCACTTTGTCTCGCCCACTTCGGAAGCGCGCACACAGATGCGCACGCACTTAACTATTAATAGGAAGTGGCGTGGGTGGAGGTGGGCTGGGGGCTGTAAGGAGGCGGGGCAGAATAGCTGCAGAAAAAAAAGAAAGAGTAGGTTCAGAGATAATGTGGGTCGGAGACAGTTAGTTGGATCCCTTGAGCCGCGGCAAACACAGACAAAAAAGAAAGAAACTTAAATCCAAGTTACATTTAAGCAGCCGAATAAGAGTCCAGCAAAGCCGCGTTACGGCAGGCAACAGAATTCCTCTCGCCGACAGCGAGTCCAGGTAGAGACAGAAAACAATCCGGGATCACGATCAGGAAGTCCAGGGGGGCCGGCAGCCAAACAGCCACTTTGTCTCGCCTACTTCGGAAGCTCGCGCGCCGATGCGCCCGCACCTAACTATTAATAGGAAGTGGCGTGGGTGGAGGCGGGCCAGGGGCTGTACAGGAGCCGGGGCAGAATAGATGTAAGCAGCAGAATAAGAGTCCAGCAATAGCCGTGTTACGGCAAGCAACAGGATTCCTCTCGCCGACGGCGAGTCCACGTAGAGACAGAAAACAATCCGGGATCACGATCAGGAAGTCCAGGGGGACCGGGAGCCAAACAGCCACTTTGTCTCGCCCACTTCGGAAGCGCTGGAGATTTTCTTCGAAATCTATCTGCAAATTTCTTTTGGTCCTCCGTTGCTGTAGCCAAATGTCATAGAACCTCTTCGTGTACTCTTTTGATGTTGCCATGAAGACTCTGTACTGCTGGCATCTCTAAAGATTCTGTGGGATTGAAGGTGGACGTCTGAGGACCTGAGGATGTAAACCGTTTAATATGTAGAAAGGAGTATAGCCCGTGGAAGTATGTTCAGAGTTATTATAGTCATACTCTGCGATCCAAAGGACGTCCACCCTGGAACAATCTATCTGGTGGAGTAGACATCGAAGGTATTGTTCAAGAGTCTGATTGGTTCTTTCTGTTTGACTGTCAGTCTGTGGGTGGTGACTGGTAGATAGATGCACATCGATCTTAGCCAACTTCCAACATTTTCTCCAGAATTGATATACTAATTGGCTCCCTCTATCAGAGATCACAGTAGATGGAAATCCATGAAGACATACAACTTGTTGCAGGAATACCTTTGCTAAGACTGAGGAAGTAGGAAGTCCCTTTAGGCCAATGAAATGTGCCATCTTGGAAAATAAATCCACTACGACTAGAATTGTGTTATACCCCAGACAAGGAGGTAGCTCTGTAATAAAGTCCATAGAAATGGTATGCCATGGCGCTGGTGGAACGGGTAATGGTTCAAGTAGTCCTGATGGTTTCTGCTTTAAGTTTTTATTCTGAGCACAGATACCACAATTTTGAATGTAATCTATGATGTCCTTGCGCCATGTTGGCCACCAAAAATGCCTCTTGATTTTGGCCGTGGGCTTAGCGATTCCAGGGTGGCCTTCCAACGTGGCTCCATGGTAGTCTGGCATAACTTTCTTTTGCAACTCCTGATGGGGTAGGTAAAGTCGACTCTGGAAATAAGGTAGACCATCTTGAAGACAAAACTTAGGTCCTCTTGACTCCCAAGCCTCTAATTCTGAAGTGGTCATGTTAAGTAGAATTTGTGCCTTCAAGTCATCGTCGGAGGATCCAGTGTTTCTCAGCATCTTCTCTTCTGGAATTATGTTAACAGGTTCTGTTGTGCCTTGAAACTCTTCCTTTGCTCCGATTCTTGACAGGGCATTTGCCTTGCCATTACATACCACTGGACGATAAGTGATGACAAAGTCCTATTCTATGAATAATAACACCCAACGAAGTTTTCGGGATGACTTGCCTTTGGAGTTGTGCAAATATTGCAGGTTTCGGTGATCTGTAAAAACGGTAACAGTATGTCGGGCTCCTAACAAGTGATGTCTCCATTCTTTGAATGCGTGTTTGATTGCTAGTAGTTCCTTGTCTGTGATGCTGTAGTTTAATTCGGCTGTTGAGAACTTCTTGGACCAGAAGGCCACTGGATGCAGTTGTCCGGTTTTAGGGTCTTTCTGGGATAGTACTGCTTCCATTGCTGCACTGGACGCATCTGTTTCCACTACAAATGGTAGCTCGGGTTGTGGGTGCCTCAAAACGGGAGCAGTGGTAAATTCTTCTTTTAATGTCTGGAAGGCCTCTTCTGCTTCTTGGGTCCAGGTGAAGGTTTTGTTTTTTCGCAGCAATGAAGTTATCGGGTGGACCAGTTGTGAGAATCCTGCAATAAAGTATCTGTAGAAATTTGCAAATCCTAAAAAACTTTGGACTCCTTTCACTGACGTTGGGGAAGGCCAATTTAGAACTGCATCGACTTTCCGGTTATCCATTTGGATTCCCTTAGATGATAATATGAATCCCAGAAACTCCACCTAGGTTGTATGAAAGGAGCACTTTTCTAGTTTAACAAAGAGCTTGTGTTGTCGCAGTTTCTAGAGTACTGCTCTTACATGGGTTATGTGTTCTTGGACCGAGTTCGAGTAAATGAGAATGTCGTCAAGGTACACTACGGTGCAGACATCAAGAAATTCACACAAAACATTGTTCATAAAATTCTGGAAGGCTGTTGGGGCGTTGCATAAGCCAAAGGGCATGACTTGATATTCGTACAATCTGTACTTTGTGCAGAAAGCAGTCTTCCATTCATCTCCTTCTTTGATTCTCACTAAGTGGTACGCTCCTCTAAGGTCTAGTTTAATAAAAAAAATCTTGTCATCCTTAACTTGATCCATTAACACTGGAATGAGTGGAACGGGGTACCGGTTCTTGACTGTAATCTGGTTGAGGGCACGGTAGTCAATGCAGGTACGAAGGTCCCTTCTTTCTTGGGCACAAAAACAGAGGAGATGCCATGGGGGACTTAGAGGGCCGAATGAACCCTTTGGCCAGGTAATTATCTAAGTAGGTCTTTAAATGAAGATTTTCTTGTTTGGGTAGGGTGTTAATTCTGCTGCATGGGGGTTTTGAGCCCGGGATCAAATCGATTTGGCAATCATATGGCCGATGAGGTGGCAGCACGTTAGCCTGTTCTTCTTCGAAAACCTCTTGAAAGTCTTAATACTCCGGAGGAAGGGTTCCTATCAACCCTAAGGTGGGTTGTTTACATTAAACCTCTGCAAACTCTTTCTTCATTGTTCTGCCTTGAACATAGCAGGAAGTCCTGCATTCCTCAGTGAAAACTATGGTTTTGGCACGCCACTCAATCTGTGGGTTATGTTTCTCTAGCCATGCAATTCCTAAAATCACTTTAAACTGTGGAGCACTAATTAGGTCAAACAATATCTTCTCGCGCTGTCCTTCCTGGCAAAGCAAGGTGCAAACTTCAGTACCGTTCGTCACTGGTTCGGATATTAGTTGAGTTCCATCAACCGCGGTGACATTTTCTACCATAGCCTTTGGATGTATAAAAATATCCATCTTGTCTGCTAGTTCATAATCCATGTAGTTTCCAATCATACCATTGTCCACATATGCTTCCAGAGCATACGATTTGGAAGGTTGAAGGTCGCTACTTAGGATGACTGGAACAATGAAATGAGAGATCTGAATTTCCTTCTTTAAGCTCGGCAAGTCGACCTCTACACTTGTTGGGAGTTGGAGTTTTCCAGCTGTTCATTTTCTGCGATTTATTTTGTCCACCTTGTCTACAGCTCCCACTGGTTTCCATGGTGGTTTCACTGGACAATTTTGTAATTGATGGCCTACTGAACCACAATAAATACATAAGTTCTGCTGCCTTCCCTTTTCTCGTTCTTCCTTAGAGATGGGACCTCGAGCAACCCCTAAATGCGTGGGCTCAGGGTGACTTTCAGTCATTGAACGAGTTCCAAAGTCTTTTGATCGAACATAAAATGATTTGTCCTCTGATCTGGCCCGATCAGAGCACCGGCTCTGCAATCAGTGATCCAGCTGAAGGGTCAGGTCTATGGATTCGGCACAACCTGTAGGGGGATTCACGACTTGCGCTAAAATGTCCTTGAGTTCTCCTCTCAATCCTCGATGAAAGAGTGTGGTTCTCTTCTCCTCAGGCCAATTTGTTTCTGCTACTAATCGATTGAAAGAGGCTATATAAGCCAGCAAATCTTGGTTACCTTCGCGTAAAGAGAGCACCTCGTTGTGTTAGGCCTGACCCTGAGCAGGATGAGCAAAAAGTTTCTCTAACCCCTGCCGAAAACCAGGAAAATTCCTCAATAATGGATCATCCCTATTGACTCAGGGTGTGGACCAGTCCGCAGCATGTCCCCCCAAATATGACAACACAAATGCCACCTTGGCCTGATCCGAAGGAAAAAGCCCAGGTCTATATAGAAAGTGTAAATTAATTACATTGGTTCATAAACACTGCAAAACACGGTGGGTCCCCTGTAAATCTCTCTGGGGCTGCTAGGGGAATATTCCCAGGTAAAACTACTTGTAGAGGAAGACTGGGAGCGGAAATTTGACCCTGTAAGACCCCACTAGGAAGTGGTGCTTGTCCGGCTTGGGACTGTAGCATTTGGCGCCCCAATTCCTCAGTGTGCTCGCTATTTACCACCAACTCTCTCCTAAGAGAGTTGGTTTCAGACCTAGCTGCTT
Source organism: Ambystoma mexicanum (assembly GCF_040938575.1). Taxonomy (NCBI): domain Eukaryota; kingdom Metazoa; phylum Chordata; class Amphibia; order Caudata; family Ambystomatidae; genus Ambystoma; species Ambystoma mexicanum. The sequence goes on along the minus strand of NC_090923.1, from coordinate 829,823,470 downwards.
TGACCTCTGCCCTTAACTCCCCCAAAAGCTGGGGTAAATGAACTATTCCTGTGTCCTCCATTATGCTTAGGTGGAGTAATTTAAGTAAGGCTTCGCGTTCTGTAACGCTTACCTGGGGCTCCGCGGGAGCGTAATGACTTCTCGGCGAGAGGATCTGCTAACTGGCTCTGATTCTATGAAAACAGCAATTATAACAAAAGAACTACTGTAATTTCTATTGGCGGGGAAAAAACAAAACTGTATTGCAGTGTGCCTTTGATAATCCCTCCCTCCTCACCTGTGCTTATGTTTTGTGGAGCTCTTCATCCTGCATTCTACAGGGGAGCGTTGGTTTGAAACTTTGAACTTGAGAGGCTGCAGTGTTCAAAAGATTCTTGTCAGGATAATGTCTTGCCTCTTTTTAGAGTTATCTTGGATGTATTCTTTGGTGAACTATATATATATATATATATATATATATATATATATATATATATATATATATATATATATATATATATATAGTCCTTCAGATTCTGGGCAGTCCCAGTGTTGGAGAGATCTCTCTTACTAATTATTTTCCCTTTTATTTTGCAGGTTCCTAGTTCTCAGATAAGGTTTAGAAGCTGTGGTATGGCTGCGACTGTAAACGGTTTGAGGAAACGTTTAATAATGTGAGTTTGTTTTAACTGAGTAATTGCAGCCTTCAGAGAACGAGTACGGTGACAACTAAGCGAAGTATAACTTGCTGGGACTTCAACATATGTAAACTTCTTCATTTTTTTTCACAAAGTTCATTCATTAACAAAAATACCTTTTTGTTTTGCAGGTGTTCGGAAAACGGTAGATGAAGTACCTTCAGGCGATAGATAGTAAAAACTGCTGAGGAAAACTTCTGAAAGAAGGCACTGCGACCGCGAATGAAGATTGTTGTGAGGAAGATGCTGCGGCTGCAACAGAACTTCTGCCAGAAGATCCAGAGACTACGAAAATGACAGCTGACTGAAGAAACACTTCAGAAAAAACTTTTTCTTTGACAGGTTCTGTCAGGAGATCGCTGGTAGCGTTACCCGCTGTCAGCGGAGAAAACACAAAGCGAGCGCTCCAGTGGAGGCTGGGCTTAAGTAGCTCCCTTTGCAATAGGTGTAGTATGTGTTATGAGTTTGCAATGGACTTGGCGGCAGCCATGTTGAGTGTAGGAAAAACCAATGTAAGATCTATGTGAGCCTATGGGTGCAATGCTAAGAATGAGCCTTTTGCGCCAGGCTTGAAGCCATTGTTGACCCACTGACTGATATGAAGTTCCTTGCTTCCCTGGTTTTTCTGAATGGGAACGGTGCTCCTGTGCTGGGATCATGACACTCAGCCCTCAGCCCTCAAACACTTTCTCACGGACAGCTTGCTATGAGAGAAAATGGACTAACTTCCGAGCTGTATACCTGACATGTCCCAATACAATGGTCAGGCAGGGTTAGGCAGTTGATGACCATTACACACACCTGACCTCAATTACACTTCCCCACACAGATAAAAGGCAGAGCACGAGAGCACGCTGAGTGAGGCAAAGCACATGAGGAAACAGCAGTTCCAAGATGGCAGTTAAATACGGGCGAAAGTTGGCAAAACAGAAGGGGATCGCAAAGAGGGAAGTGCCCTTGACCTTTTACAAAACCGAAAGTATGGATTGAAGACTAAATTAATCTCCATATGTTGAGCAGAGGAGATTGTTGGTATGAAAATGAAATTGTACACTATATAACAACGTTGTGAAATAATGGAATAACCATCTAGATATGAAACAACATTATTACTTAATGAATATGTACTACACACATCAACAAGACCTTCACTAGCAGTTTAGGTGTTGTTTGAGTGTTACATTACTAGTCCATGGCATAGCTGTGCCCTAGTATAAGATCACGTAACAATGTTTCTCAAGTGAGGTTGTTCAGCCTAACTTGGAGGAACTACGGCTCCCAGAATTCGTGGCATTGGATCGTATCACATAGATCACGTGATGATGAAAATCATAATTGACATAACATCAGTGGTTTAGCCACAAATATACATGAAATTGCTCATCACTTTAAGTGTTGTTTGACCATTGCATTACTGGTCTAAGGCACAGCTGTGCCCCAGCATAAGATCACGCAACAGAATGTTTCGCATATGAGGTTGTTTAACCTAACTTGGAGGAACTACGGCTCCCATAATTCTTAGCCTTTTATCACGTCGATCACGTGAGGATTACAATCATAATTAACACAACATCAGTGGTTTAGCCACAAATACACATAAAGTTGCTTATCAGCGCCCAATAACATTGTGCGGTCATATCACTCTAAAAAGAGGAAAAATAATAAGTAAAAAACCAGGTGAGCATATTCGGAGAAACTACGGTTCCCACAATTCTTTACATCACGTGATTTATGCACGCGCATCATGTGACTATATATCCCATCAGTTGCCAAGCAACAGGTTCACACTGTAGTGGACCGGGTCGTATGGCTACAGTCACAGGAACCACGTGGGTGTATTACGAATCTAATCATTCGGGTAAGTGTAAATAGGAAGAGTTTAGTTTTAGGTACTATATCGAGAGAAGTTGCACAGACTAACGCTAATCTCATTCTCACATAATTTTCTTAGACTGCGTGCTGTGGCAGAGACCAGGATTTCGAGCGCGACCAGTCTTTCTACATTTGTCTGTATGGTGAGTACTCGCGCCAGTTTTTTAATTTGGGTAATTTAAACACAGAAATGAAGGGCTAGAGCATTCATGGTGCACACATATTGTTGATACAACAGGTGCAGTGTGAGACTGGAAGAAAGGACTCATCTACTGTAAAGTCAGATTTCACCCATATCAAACTCGTCAGCTCTGGCTACCAACAGGAATCTGAATCTGAACAAAGAGAGGAACATAGATTCAATTGACAGGTTACTAAAGCACTTATCATCTTCCTAGTAATTATTTAGATTTGACATTACTCATCACTAATTCATACTACATATAATTCACAGGTGATCAACACCATTAGAAACACTGAACATTGACGCAAATAGATGACGTTTGCATTATCGCACAACGAAATGAGCAACTTGAAAAGAAGAATTTTGTTATGCTCAATAAGTGGTTGAAATAATTTGTGTAACATTGTAACATTGTCATAAAATACATTTTGATTTAATTTTGCTCCTGCAGAAGAGAGATTGACTCTCAAAACACATAGAGCTCTGTATTTAATTATTTAATTTTGTTCATTTGGATTTACTGTGGAACTTCACGAGATTGATTGATTTTTGAATTCCATAAGACTTAAATACATGAAATGAATTATTCATGTAATTTACTAGAACAATGTCGTTTTGTATTATGTGAAAAATGTATATATATAAATCTACTTCATACAATCGTTGATCTATAGACCATTAAGTTACTCATCAGAACTTTGTTACTAAACTTGATTGGAATTATTTTCCATTATTTATAGGTGTGCAGGGGACGGGAGTTCCCATTGCTTATGAGTACTCTATTGTGTTCATCCAACTGAAAGGTGGCAACAATGAAAGAGTAACAAAGAATTGTAAATTGAAAAGATCCTGCAACGGGTCAAGCAAAATCCTGTCCACAATCAGAAGTCTTCTATGTTAATAGCATAAAGAAAGTTGATGACAAAGTAGATGAAGGTGGTCCGAGCCTGGTGGAGGGAGATCAGCTGAGAGCTTTTGGTTAAAGCAAGTTTGTGTTAAAGTTAAATTAGAATTGGCTCAAGCCCGGTATGGGAGACTAATTGAACTTTGTGTTAAAAATGATCTGAGCCAGGCTGAGGGGGATCCGAGGTGAACCGTGAATTACCCAAGAAATTGGATGCATGAAAATCCTACGAGCATTGTATTAAGAGGATCTGAGCTCGGCTGAGGGGGATCGGAGGTGAATAGTGAATCACCTGAGAAATTACTTGTGAAATCGTAAGAGGAAATGAACTTATTGTTTGTTGCATCAGGCTCTCTGAAAGAAGAGACTTTGAAAGGCAAAGAGACTAAGGCACGGAAGGCCCTGATGCTAATGATTGAATTGTATCATCGTGCTAGAGAAACCAGGGACTGTGCTAAGCTTCAGTGTACTGCCTTGTCCCGTGCTGAAAACGTGGGGAAGGGAGGCCAACGGCCTGAACATTCTGACATATCATTTTGTGAACACTTCTTTCTTTTTTGTAAACCCTGTTTCCCACACTATTTGTATTTAGAGGTTAGGATTGTAAATAGGTTTATTACTATAGGCCCTTTTATTTTGACAAGACAGCACTAGGACTGCGTTATTATTATTTGATGGTCGTAACTTGCTCCCATCTGTAGATTTATTTTTGAAGTACAATAAACACCCTTGAACTGTGGTCACTTGTGTCTGTCTTACTGTTGATACCATGCCTTCCTTACAGGCATTAACCTCTATTCACAGGGAGGCAATAGGTCAACAATAAATTATACATTCTTGAATCCTCAGGTTCCCAAATACACTCTAATTTCTCAAAGGTAAACTACACCAAGTAGCTGTGGTCTATAAAACATAGGTTCCCTATCCCGAACATAATCTCAGAAGGGTGCACATGTGCGGGTGTACTTGGGTATTGTGCCCGATATCAACGCTGAAATTCTTTCCATCATTCCAATAGGAAATTATAGGCTCCTCTCGAATGTAGCTCTAGTTGTTCCCACCGCCATTAGTAAACTAGAGAATAATTCTGCCCCAGGCCCTGACATAGGGTAGGTGTCATCATAGGGTGCATCCGCTAATGGGATGACCAACGGGCTCATAGAGAGTAGTCCGCCTGAGATGTCCTTTATGTTCACCAACATTTCCTTACAGAAATATGGTATTGTTGGCCAGCTCCACCACAAGTGTACCATGTCCCCCTTTTGGCTACAGTTGTGCCAGCAGCGGCCTCATCTTTCAGGATCAATATTATGTATTATTTGAGGGGTCATATACCAACGATAACATTTAAAGACCCCTTCTTTTATCAGGGTGCATTTAGAGCTCTTTTACGCTCGCATCTATGTATGCTGCCAGGATTCACATGGTATGCCTGCCCCCGATTCCTGTTCCCATTTGAGAATATACAGGAGTTCTCTTCGTCTGACAGGTTTTCTAGGAGTTTGTAACATGTGGAGATTTTTATCTCCCTCCTGTATCACAAGTTGTAAGTGTCTGCTTGTTTTATTTTTGCATTGGTAATTCAATGCCTCATTTACACTTAGTGGAAACGTTCTGTTTCAGGCAAAGAACATTTTTCCTTACATTCGTCCAATGTAAGAGTGAGATTATCTTTACATAAATTCCAGTGTTGCAGTGCCCCCCATCCTCCGCAATTCCCAAAAGTCCCTTTGCTCAGTCCAGGGGCAGAATATAGATTCTGAGGGACCAGTGATATAGGATCAAGCCCCGTCCTAAATCCCCACTGATAACCTGTTCTGTCCCAGTGATGTAGAGTGCAACCAGCAGTTAGTAAGAGTCCTCTGTCGGCCCGTCTAGCTTCTTTTGGGAGGGTTTGATTGGCACTGTTAAATTTCTTTCAATTTTGGGTCCCTTTTCGTTTGTGGCCAGTCCAACATTGGGGCTAATTGAGCTACCAAAAACTGAGGGTGCATTCAGCCCACCTTCACCCTTTGATCTCATGAGTATCTTTCGGGGGATCATTGGGGATTTGCGTGCCCATATAAATTTCCCTATTGCTCTTTGAAATTCAGCTGTATCCTTATCTGGAGTAAGAGTGCCTGAAATACATAGAGCAGTTCGGAAGAACAGTCATTTTTCCTGCTTGCACACGACCCAACCAGGAAATCTCCTGTAGGTCCCACTGGGTCAATTGTTACTTATCCGCTTCCCATAGAGACGGAATGTTAGCTTTCAGAGGGGCGGCATATCTTGAAGTGATCTTACCTCCCAAATATTTTATCACTTGGTCAGCCCATGCAAATGCGAATCTCCCCTTCAGAGCTTTAATAGTTTCTGGGGACAGTGAGAAACCTAAAGGTGTCTCTCTAGCTAGTACCCATGGATCTGTCCTCGAGTTGGCCATGACACGGCCATCGCTATTGGATCCAGTTCCTGGGGGTGGACCAGTGAGGGAGGATCACCTGGATGGGGGGGATCCTCAGGTATTGGGACACTGACAGGTGAGACACGGTATCCCCCTTCCCTTGACACCTTTTCCCCATCCTCTCATGTAGGACATTCAAAACCACTGCCCCCCCTTTTCCAACACAAACACTTTTGTGCAGCACAATGGACAACAGAGTAACACCAGAGCCGTTTACCTAACATGCCCCAATAAAAGGGTCAGGCAAAGTCAGGCAATTGAACAGAATCACACACTTGACAGCCCTTTCCCTTCCCCACAGGGATAAAAGGTGGCGCCCAAGAGCACAGTACGAGCACGGCAGAAAGGAGGACAAGACAGCTAATCAGGTGCCGCCGTTCAAGAAAAGGAGAAAGGCAGCAGGAATCGAGAGGGTGGCGAGGAGAGAAGTGACCTTGCCCTTTTTCTCCCAGACCCGCAGAACCTTTGTGCAAGAGAGCCTAATACCGCAAACAATAGCACAAGTGTCTTGCAGCAGATGTCAACGGTACACAGGGCGAGTCTATGCCGATAAGCAGAAGTGAGGGATGCTCCTATGCCGTGTTGCCTGCCTTGACTCCAATGAAGAGGAAAGCCAAGCAGTTCATCAGAGCTGGTGAGTCGAGGGGAGAACCGGATTTTGTTGATTCAGAATCACAAAGTGGTAAGATGAACCAAGTTCGATGAACTGTAAAAAGTGTTAAAGGGGAGACCAGCTGCACAGGGAAACCAGCACCACGTGGGTGCTAACGCCAAAGAATCTCGTCGATCACCATTCCTGCGAAACTACAGATACCATAAGGCTGTATGAGAGCCACCGAAATAGGTCAAAGTGGTCATACTGAGGGTCCAGCAAAATCCTTGTACAGTCTAAAGACTTGGATCTACAACCTGTGTGAAAGAAAGGGCAGTGAATCCCGCAGTGAGAGGAAACCGGGGAAGCAAATCCCAAGAGGGGCATGGTCTAAAGTCCCAAGAAACACTGTGTTAAGAAGAGTGAACCCGGCCGAGGGATGTCTGCTGGAACTGTTTAAAAAGACTTTGGGCCTCATTACAACCCAGGCGGTAAGTAGCGGTCATTACCGGCATGGCGTAATTACTGTGTCCGTGCTGGCAATAGACCGCTAAAAGCGGGACATTACGAGTTTGCGGGCACAAGCTTTGCGCCATGCCGGTAATGAACTCACGCAAAAAGCCTGATAAATCCCCCTTTCCGGCATCGTCTTCAGTGGAAATAGCACCTCCGGCAACTTAGCCATCGGCATTAGCGGTCACTGCTAATAACGGTCACCTCAAATAGCGGTAACCGCTATTAGCGGTGACCGTAAATAAGCGGAACCGGAAGTAGCGTCATCGCACAGGAACGGGAAAGAGCACGGCGGCCAGCTTTAAAAACACAATCCATTGCCATCCACCACAACCAGGAGACATCTGACCCTCAGAACTCCCACACACCTCAACCACCACCAGTTTGAATTTAGAATGCCAAAAGCTGTAAAAAAAAACAGAGATCGGCTGCGCCAGGAGCTTCTCCAGAGAAGAGCTCACCATGTTGGCAGAAACACTGCAGGAGCATGCAGACGTGGTGTTTGCAAATGAAATGACCCGACCAGCGCTGCTGCGTAAAAAGCAGATTTGGGCATTGGTCGCCCAGAGGGTCAGTACTGTCGCCACCACACCCCGCACACCAAAACATTGCTGCAAGCGATGGGATGACCTACGTCTATGTGTGCGCAGTATACTGTCGGCCAACAGACAGCTTGGCATGGCGGCAGGTGGAGGTGCGGAGTCGCCCATAAAACTCCAACCATGGGAGGAGATATGTGCCTCCACCATAGACACTGAGTCAATAGAGGAGCCCCGTCATCAGCTGATGCAGGTAGGTGTCTCTAATCAAACAATGCCAATACCACCATGATGATGTTCACCTGAACTGACAGTGCAATGATGTATAGCAGGGTCACCAGACACATAAGCACAAGAATGCCTACAGGCAGTGCAGAGCATCACCTTGTCCACATGCATGATGCACCCCATTTGTGTTGCAACCCAAATGCCTCCATGCATCACCCACCCAAGAGTGAGGCAACCTGTATGTCACTCCCCCCAATGTGAATCATCTACCAATCCATATCAATGCAGCCACCCCAATGCATGTCCAATGCCCGTAGACCCATCAGTAACCCTCTCCCTCCTTTGGTCCCCCACAGGCACACAATCTGACAGCGGTGATGAGGACAGCGGTGCCACACCACGGAAGAAGGCCAGGGCCGAGGAGGGACAACACTGGGCCTCCACTTCAAGGGGCATAGGCCAACCGGCACCACATCGTGGAGTTCCGCAGGACCATTGAATCCTGGGTTGATCCAGAGAATCGGGCACAACAATGTGTGATGATCCTGTTTGAGTCACATACCATTTGCACGTTGATTGAGTGGTATAGCTTATGGTTGCGGTATGGTACCTCCATGGCATGTGGGACCACCAATTCCACATGGGTGCAGTCGATGGCACCAATGCAACCAGGGATGCCGGCCAGTGAATGGAAACCTACTTTGGTGTTTGAGATCTCCTGGGCAGACCGTGGTAGGGAAATGTGGTCGTCTGTGTGCTTGAGGAGGGCATCAAGCACTTGGTTCAGCATACATGAGAATAATGGTTGTGAAATGCCATGCATGTGCCCCACTGTGTGCTGGTAGGTGCCTGTGGCCAGGAAGTGGAGCACAGACACTACCTTCAGTAGGGGTGGGATGGCGGTGCGTGTTTCTATCAGGCTGACAATGTCGTCATGTATCATGTCCACAATGGTGGTGATGGTGTCCCGGTCCAGACGGTACAGAGTGTGGATCTGCTCAGGGGTTAGGTTGAATGGACTGGCTCTGATGCGTGGAATTGGGGGCTGCCTGCGTGGTGCCTATTGTTGTTGTTGTAGTAGTACTTCCACTGCAATCAAGTCCTCCAGCCCCTGCATTGCTAGTAGTAATGGAATCATTGTGGAGTGTGACTGGGTGTAGGAAGGGGTTGGGTGTGCTCCTTTTCTGCTGGCCCAGTCTGTATTGCCTTCAGCTGTGCTGATTGTGTGCACCTGTGGCAGTTGGGAACACTGCACATGGCCGTTTACGGGTGGTCCGCGATGCCGGTATTTGCACCATGGCGGTAAGGTACTTTACAGCCTTCACTGGGGTGTTAATTGCATGTCCGCGTGACTCGTGATGTTCCCCTGTTTGCGCCATGCCGGTATTTACGGCATGGGTGGTCGCGTGCCCGCGCCCATGGCGCTTTTAGCAGCACCGTTAATTACAGTGCCGCTAATAGCGCTTTATTAGGTCATAATCGGCCGGAGCGGTAAGCGATGCCGGTAATCCTTTACCGGCATCGCTATTCACTTACCGCCTGGGTCGTAATGAGGCCCATTAAGATTTGTGAAGAAGGAAAAGTATCCGTGAACCCCACCGAGGGAGGCTAAGATTGGAGAGGGGTCAGTGCCCAGAAGAGGGGCGCCCGGGGGTAAACCATTATCACCCTCCATAACTTTTATTTGTTGAATGAACTTTTGTTTTATTAATTTGAAGACATCAGGTCCTCGAAGGCAAAGAGACTTTCAAGTGAAATGAGATTTGGCCATCGACAGCCCTGTAAGCTGAACACTGAACTGTCATCTCGTGCTGGGAAAGCTCGAGAGTGTGATGTGCTCCAATATCTCACCTTACCCCATGCTCAAAACGTGGGGAAGGGAGTCCCGGGTTACTGCACCCTGTCGTATTATTTGAGAACACTTCTCTCTTTTCTTAATAACAATCCCACAGACCTTTTTATATTAGTTGTAAGGTTTGTTAATAGGTTTCTTAGTATAGGCCCTTTTATTTGACACAACGCCACTAGGACTGCCTTATTTTTCATTTGATGGTCGACGCTTGCTCCCAACTTAGATTTAAGTTTAGATTAGGCATTTTCCCAACCTGCATACATCATTAATTGTTCAATAAACACCCTTGAACTGTGATCACTTGTGTTTGTCTTACTTGTTTCCACCATGAGTTCCTTACAGGACTCTGTGACATTAAGTCCTATAGACTTCTCATTATTAATCTGTAAGCCCAAGCTATCGGCGAAGGCTTCCAGTGTGGTTAATAATTCTGGCAAGGATACAAGTAGGTCACGTAAAAGGCACAATATATTGCTGGCTTAATATGCTATTTTGTGAGTATGAGTGCCCAGTGCGAACCCCCAAATTCCAGGGTTTAAGCGGATCTGATGAGCTAACAGCTCCATTGCAAAGGTGACAAAGGGCACCCTGCCTAGTTCCTCTCTCCAAGGGAATTGGGGCAGTCCATTAACCATTCACCCTCACCTTCAAGTTGGGGATTCTAAAATGAGGCAGGGGGTCTCATTATGAGTCAGTCGGTAACCCGCCTGAGCAACCAGCGGTTTGTCGTCGGATTTGTAACACTTTTCTGGTGGCTGATATCCCGGTGCCTATGGGAAGTCCCGGCAGCCCGGGATGTCAGGTGCCGGAAAATGTTGATCCCCATTCCTGTGGAGTCCCATCGGTCACCATAGTAGTGGGGAGACAGAAGTACCGGCACCGTTGCTAAAGGTGCCAGTGTTTCTGTGAAAACTCTGCGGACGGGTGCCATTACGTCTGGCAGGTCAGACCGGTCGAGCTCAGCAGCCTGCCCGCATAGTTGTAGTGTGGCAGTCCAGAAAGAGTGGCAGTACGTTGTGACCGGCATCCTTATTTCCGGACTGCCATACTTGTAATAAGGCCCATGATGTTGCGAGAGATACTAGGTTAAAATCCAAACTCCTTCAATACAGATTTAAAATATTCCCAACACATGCTATCAAAAGTCTTATGGCATCTAGCAATAATATTACCAGTTTCCTGGGTCTTTGGGGTGCCAGTGCTATAAGGCCCACCACCCTTCTATCCATGATGAAGCCCGTTTGGTCCCTATCGACCAAAGATGGCAGAACTTCCCTCAAACTGGACCCAATAACCTTACTATACATCTTCGCATCTACGTTGAGGAGCACAATCGGGCAGTAAGCCGTGCAGTTCTCAGGGTCTTCCCCATCTTTAAGAAGTAAGGTTGTTGCAGATTCTGCCATGGAGTCTCTAGGGGAGGCATGGTATCACGAGTATGACACTAACACAATGAATATAATTTGTAAAACCTTTTTTGAAAATGTTGGGGCTGGAGAAACTTCTACTTTGCCCTATAACTAAGATGGGAGTAGTCTCGACCATCAAACGATAAACAAAACAGTGGAGTCAGTTAAATCAAAATGGCCTATGCTAACAAAACCTAATGCCTGCCCTATCTCTTGTACAAAAGTGTAAACAGGAGAAAATGTATCCAAAGGAAAAATCTGTGTTCAAAGGAATAAATGTGGAGGAACTAGCTCTCCCCCCTCCACGGTAAACCTCATGGAGTAAGGCTGTCCCTATAGGCAGGATGACACACTCTGGTTTGTCTTTTAACACAATAAACAGTTCCACAATGTGGGTCGAGCCCCGCCTGGCCTTCCACATTAAAGTCTCTTGTCTTGACTTCCAAAATAATACTTCAACACAAGGTTCACAAAGGTCTCCCTCTGTCGGGCTCAGACCTTTCACCACACAGTTCACGTAGGCCCCCCTCCGTCAGGCTCCGATCTCTCATGACACAGTTCAACACAAACTTGCAAGGGGGCTCCGTTCCCCAAGCTTATTATACTTCGGGTCTCCCTCAGTTGGGCTTGGAACACTTTCGGATGTCGAAGACTTTTGAATGTGCATGGCTTTCTTTACACACCACCGAATGACCACTTCGACTCAAAGTTCACATTTACTCTTGCTTACTTCACTTTTGCTGTTCATTTGCTTTATTGCTTCAAACAATGTACCTTTCACAGAGACTTTCGAGTGGGCTACTTCCTTTTGCCGGACCACTCAGTTTCTTATTATCACTGATCCCACAGCTGTCCTTACTTCAAAGTTCATCCACAGGTCTGTCTTTCACTGCGTCTCATCCACACGCGTGTAGGCTTCGCTTGTGATATGTTGCTAATTCATTCACTTTAACACACACCAGTGTCTCAGGTCGCTTGCCAACTCACCGGCTGTGTGTGTCTCTTTCTTGGTTTTGCTATCTCCAATTCACGAGTCAAGGTTAGTACCACAGGCTTGTCCTCATCTCCCCAACTCTGCCGTTCACCCGGGAAGGTCGCTGGCATCTTTGAAACACAATGCAGTCTTCACCTGTGGGATCTGGCCTTATCAATGTATCTTTCATGGCCTGTCGGAGGCAACAACCTCCAGTAGGGAACTCTTGGGGTTTTCGACCAACTGCTCTCATCCCTTGGTCTGTTGCTGTGCTTCAGTAGGTGTGCCTTCATCCCGGAGGTTCTGTTCGTACTCGTGTTCCGCCTTGCTCAGAGTGTGTCTTTAGGTGTTTCCTTTTATTCATGTGAGGGGAGCTAACTGGTATCAGGTGTATGCACTTAGAGTAAAGTGCCTGGCTTTGCCTGACCCGATTAATGGGACATGTCCAGTACAATGTGAGACAGTCAGTCTGGTTACTCTCAGTCACCCTGTTCGTCGGCCCAGTGTTTGTGTAAAAAAGGGTGGGGGTTGGGATTTCGGAAAATCCTAAAAAACGAGGATGTGTGAGAAACCTGACGATGTCTTACCTGCTAGTCCCTGGGGATCTGTCATTCAGATGACCAGCACACGCCCATCACTTTTGGATCCATTTCCTGGGGTTGGAACAGTGTGGGAGGATCACCTGGATGAGGGGTCTTCTGGGAGTGGAAGTGGGACACTGGATGGTGAGACGCAGTATACCCTTCCCTGTAACACATTTTCCCATCCTACCAGGTAGGCCATTTAGGAACTCAACCCCCCCCCCCCTTTCCCGACACAAACACTTTCTCACGGACAGCTCACCATGAGCGAAAACGTACTAACACCAGAGCCATATACATGACATGTCCCAATACAATGGTTAGGCAAGGTCAGGCAATTACTGATCATTGCCCACACCTGACTTCCATCACACTTCCCCACATGGATAAAACGGAAGCACGAAAGCACACTCAGAGCAAGTCAAAGCACACTATCAAGCAGCAGTTCCAAGATGACAGTTTAATACGAGGAGAAAGACAGCGAGACCAGAGAGGATTGCAAGGAGGGAGGTGCCCTTGACCTTTTCAGACCGTTACTTTCGTGAACCTTGGGAAATAAGAAACCTAAGATCGGGGAATAAAGCTGAAGAAACCTGCATTGTGTGCCGGAGGTACCAGGTCTGTCCCACGTCAATAACCAAGGCGGGGAGGAGCATTTGCCACCTTGGTGCTGTCCTTGGCTCCTACCATAAATCAGCACCTGTAAAGACAGCACAGACAGTGAGTCAGAGAGACTCATACCAGACCAGCCTGTGTTAGAAGCAAGGTTGCAAGTCGCAACATTGTATGAAGAAATCTAAAGAGAAAATTGTGTGAAGCGTATTTGACGAGCGATGCAAATATAATTGAAAACCAGTGACTGAACTTTGGAGGCCAAGAAAGATACCGTAGACAGAGTGGTCCGGCGCCATGTGGGTGCTCATTCTAAGGTCTCTATTAGGTATCCAACTGGTTGTAAATTGTGAAAAGAGAATTTTAACATCAAAGTGGTCCTGCAACGGGTCAAGCTAAAACCTGTGCACATTCGAAAGTCTTCGATAATTTAATACAAACTGAAATTGGTCCGAGCCCGGCTGAGGGAGACTAATTGTGTAAAACGAAGGATCTGAGCAGGGCTGAGGGGGATCCGGGGTGAACTGTGAGTCACCCGAGAAAGAATATTCTCTGAACATTGTAAAAAGGGGGACCTGAGCCCGGCTGAGGGGAATCCAGGGTGAATCACCTGAATTGAGTACTTATAAGAGGAAAGGAACTTTGTGTTTTGTTTTGGTACACCAGGCTCTCTGAATGAAGAGACTTTGATAAATAAAGAGACGTGGGCACAGGAGGCCATGATGCTGGTAATGGAAGTATATCCTTGTGCCGAAGAAGCCAGAGTGTGTGCTTTGCTCGAGTGAACCTCCTTGTTCCATGCTGAAAATATGGGGAAGGGAGGCCAACAGCCTGACCATCCTGACATATCATTTTCATGAACATTACCCCACACTATTTGTATTTAGCGGTAAGGATTGGCAATAGTTTTTTTAGTATAGGCCCTTTTACTTTAACGAGACTCCACTAGGACTGCATTATTATTATTTGATGTTCATATCTTGCTCCCATCTGTAGATTTAGGATTAAATAGGCGTTTAACACACCATTGTTGAAGTTCAATAAACACCCTTGAACTGTGGTCTCTTGTGTCTGTCTTACTGTTGATACCATGCCTTCCTTACATTTGGGTCAGATAAACAAAAGGCGTGGGAATACCCCATCTCACCATTGGCTGCCTCATCCCCACTCCCTGGAGACCCCTCACCCAGGTGATACACCCTTACCGGTCCACCCCCCAGGAACTGGATCCAAAAGCAATGTCTGTGTCCTGTCCAACTGGATGACAAGTCCCTGAGGACTAGCGGGTGAGACGCCCTTTGGTTTCTCACATACCCTTCCCCTACGCGAGGTGGATAGGTTTGTTCTTCTCCGAAGTTCTCTAGTCTGAGGTCTCTGGAGAGGACAAGTGGAATCATTATCCAGGGACTCTCGCATATCCACGTAATTTCTCTTTGGCTGTGCTGGTAGCGGCTGGATGTTAACCTTTGTTCCCTGTGAGTAGCCCATGAACTGGAATTGAGGAGATGTGATACAACTAATGTCTCTACGAGGGTCTGTTTCCGTCCATTCCCATACTGGGGAGGTCTGGGAATAGAAATCAGATTGCCACCGATCTTATGGTGTAAATTCTCTTGGTGGGAAAGGAGGCTCTTGAAGAAGGGAGAACAATTCTGGAAAGTCTCGCCCTAAAACCTCTTCCAGAAGTCTAGGGATAATGGCTGATGATACTAGCCGGGATTCCCCTCTGATATTAATTTACACTGGTACTCAGGGATAGATCTTGTATCTCTGTGTACACAGGTGACTCTAACCATGGTTGCATGTTCTAGATCTGCTGTAGTGACCAAATCGGCTCTTATGGCTGTCTGTTTACTTCCAGAATCAACTAATGCTTTCACTACTCTCGCATTCACCAGAGCTCTTTCATATGTAAAATCCACTGTAGATCGGCATAAAGATATGCTAAAGGTTTCTAGATCTTCCGCTTCTTCTTCCCATTCCTCTCCTCTTAGGCATCCTATTTCCATAGGCTCCTCCTTTTGATTTTTGGGACAATGCCAAGCTAAAGGACCTGTCTCCCTACATGAGAAGCAGATGGGTGGTGATGGTTTAATTCTTCTGGGGTTTTCTCCCCTTTGTTCTTCTTTAATCCTAGTGCCTGTTTCTTTATTTCTATCTTTTCTTTCGGGGTCCACTCTCGGGTTTTAGAGAGCCCTCCGCGTTCTAATGTCAGGTTTTGAGAGCGTTAGGATCGTTTTTGATCTTTTCTATCTTCATTTTTATGGAAGGAATGGAAATGTTTTACTGCGTCTGAATGATTTTGGGCAGTCTCAATAGCCATGCTATGAGTGTGCCTACTTAACTGTAATACAGACTTCTGTAGAAAAGGAGGTAACGCGTTGATGAACTGTCCAAGATGATTGTTTCTACTAACTCCAAATACATGTGAGGCAGAAGACCAAGTGAAATACAGGGTCACACAGCCGCTCTCCAAAGGACCCGATCCGGGTGTATGAGTAGTCCAAAACTTCTTTGAAAAAATATATACTTCAAAGTAAACAAAAAATTATCTTTTGATTGAAAAAATAATAACAATATTAAGATTCAATTGTTTTTCAAGATGGTTTTATCCACAAGAATTCTATCAAAAAATAAGTCTCATACAAAAATGAGAGATCACTAATGCTTTCTTAGTGAGGAAGAAATCGCCACATTCGCTTTTTCAATCAGACCAACAAATTGCCAATGCATTTCGGAATTCAATTTCCTTCATCAGGGCAGGTCTATAGGTCATGTATATGGGTATATAAATTTAACAATAATAAAGAAGACAGTTCATCATGGTACAAAAACCATCACACAATAGTGCAAAAAACACATGTTATAATATCAATTACATACCATTCAGTCGAAGTCGCAGAAGAGGGTGCAGAAGTAAATGAATAGGGTAGAAAAATAGAAGAAAAGACAACAATAAGGCTCTGTATGATATCCATGGAGAATAGTAAAATGAATGCAGAAAGCATTTTACCTGAGTATGTGAACTTGAATACACGGAGTGTGGCGTGGTGCATGTAAAACATGTAAATATCAGAAGCTGCCTGACGTGAATCAGCGCAGAAATCCAGCCGTCAGAAGATTGGCTGCAACCAAAAAGTATACGAGTTTGAGGGCCGGTGAAGTCCGTGATTGAAAACAGAATTACAACGTTAACCGCGCTTACCGTGTGCAACGCGGGGGACAGGAGTTCTCCTCTTGCTGTCTCGCGTTCGACACTGGCTTTCGCATCGAAGCGTTGCCGAGACAACGCTTCCATTTATTACCACGTGACCGCAAAGCCGCCCAGATGGGCGCGCGGTCACAATTGTAAGGCTGCTATGCAGCCAGTAAACTGATGCTGAGAGGATTCAGACATTTACCCGATCTAATAAATGTAAATGGGAAATAATGGAGTGTAAAAAGGAGAAAAGTAGAGAAAGTAAAAGAATGGAAACAGAAGAAATACTCAGTTGTGGATAATGTAAGCCACATCATGAATAGGAAAGAAGAAAGTATCATGCAAATGGTAACATTAAGGGCAGTAAAGAACCAAGCCCAAAATTCATGATAGTATGAATGAAATGTTCCTACTGTCGCTGGTGACATCGAAATGGCGGCACCAGGAACAAAGATCACATAGGTATTGCTGGAAATTATATACAATCTCATGGTTACTGATGTTGAACTCATCCATCAACCTCAGCAACCCGTTGTGTGTGGTGTCGTCGAAAGACGGCACCAAGTATATGCAACAGTATCAAATACACGTGATCAGTATTGCTTAAATTGAGTTTTCACATTAGCATATTTAAGACCACTGTTGTATGAGGTGACGTCCGAAGGCGGCACCTTGGGTCCTAGACGCAGTGTCCAGGAAAAACAACAGGATGGCTTAAGGGTCCACAGTCATTTGGTATACAGGGTGGCATACACAAGGTAATACTGATAGTTGGAAACCTATTAAACAAAGCAGTATAAATTATAAGAAACAGTGATAATTGATCTCTTTGTTGATTCCATTGGGAGTCAAACTACCAAGTCTATCGATCCAGAAGGTCTCTCTGCGGTTCAACCGCTGGTTCAGGTCCTCGTGCGGACTGTTTCTTGTGAGCACTTCCAAAATAACAAACCTTATCTGAGTCAGGTTGTGTCCATTCTCAACCCAGTGGCGTGCTGCAGCCGAGTTGATGTTAGCATTCCGGATGCAAGACCGGTGCTCGTTCCATCTAGTTTTGGTCATTCTTGTGGATTGGCCCACATAGAATTTCCCACATGGGCATTTAATGCCGTAGATGACATTGGTGCTATCACAAGTTCCATAGGTTTTGAGCAGAATCTTTTTCCCTGTTCTCGGATGATTAATGGCATTCCCCTTGATTATTGAGTTACAATTAATGCAGTGAAGACATGGAAACGTTCCAGTGCGTTGAGTTAAAGGTGCCTTGAGAGGTGGTCTTGTCCGTACCAATTCGTCTCTTAAGTTCCTGCTGCGCTGATAAGCAAACACTGGTAGTTCACTGAATAAACTTTGAACCCTGGTGTCATTTTTCAGGATCCCCTAGTGTTTACTGATGGTTTTTTTGATTTTGTTACTCTGTATAGAAAATTTGTATACAAATACAGGTGTCTTAAGTTCTCTCTTGTTCTTGGGGTTTTGAGTAGATATTAGGGTTTCACGTGCCAGGATGCTCACCCTAGCTGACGCTGAGTCAAGTTCCTCTTGTTTGTAACCTCGTGCCAAAAATGTTTCTTTCATAATCAGTTTTTGGGCTAAACAGTCTACAGTGTCGCTGACGATTTTCTTTACCCGTAATAGTTGACTGTATGGGAGATTCCTGAGCAGACTAGGCTGGTGGAAATTTAAACGATGTAAGAGGTTATTGCGGTCAGTAGGTTTGCGAAATAGAGAAGTGCTGTAGCTCGTCATTTCCTTTTTGATGAGAACATCCAGAAAGGTGATCGTGTCGTGCGTAATTTCCCTCGTAAACTGAATGCGATGGTCTATGTTGTTGAGATATTCAAAGAAACTGTCAAAAGCTACCCTCGTACCTCTCCACACACCAAAAATGTCATCTATGTAGCGGGTCCATAAGTGTATGTCCTTACTCCAAACCTGTTTGTTGAGAATGTTGTCCATTTCAAACTTGTGCATAAAGCAGTTGGCATATGTAGGTGCCATAGTGGCCCCCATTGTTGTCCCTGATGTCTGTAGATAGAACTGATTGCGGTATTGGAAATAAGAGTTTCCTGAAATGAACTGTAAAAGGGCCAGTGTGAACTCTTTCTGTACACGGATTTCAGATGTTTGTAGTAGTAGCCATTCAACTGATTCGATCCCAAGGTCATGAGGTATCGATGTGTAAAGACTTTTCACATCTATGGTAAACATCAAGTCATCCTGTTGTGGGGTTATAGAATTGAGTTTTTGAAGAAAATGGGTTGTATCACGGGTGTATGTGGAGGTTTTTTGGATAAGAGGCTGTAGGAAGAAATCAATGTAGATACCCAGTGGTTGGTTGATGCTTTCCATGCCTGCAACAATGGGTCTTCCTGGTGGTTCGCGGGTGTCTTTATGAATCTTAGGTAATGTATAGAAGTTCGGAATTCTGGGGTGGTTGTTGGACAAAAACCTATGAGTATGTTCATTGATCCATTCAAGTTCAAGAGCTTTGTCCAGTAGAATCTTCAGGTTCTGTTTAATTGCAGCAGTTGGATCACAGTCCAAGGTGGCATACACTGTCCTATCCTGGAGTTGTCTGGTGCATTCTGTGTCATAATCAACTATATCTTGAATAACCAATGCGCCTCCTTTGTCGGCTGGGCGAATGGTTACATTTTTATCACTGTATAGATCTTTAATTAATCTCATTTCATGGGGTTTCAAATTCTTGTGTGGAGGAGTTTTGTAACTGATCCTTTCTAAGTCGCGGGTCACTAACCTTTGAAAGATGTCGATGGACGGGACTGTAATGGGTGGAACAAACCCGCTTTTTGCTCTGAATTCCTGGAAATCGGGCCCCTCTGCTGGTTTGTCTTGGACTTCTAATTCTTCAAAAAAGACCTTAAGTTTCAGTTTTCTGATAAACTTATAGAGTTCAATCTTTGTATCGAACAGAGTGGTCCCAAAGGTTGGTACAAAACTAAGGCCTTTTTGCAACGTGTCCTCCTCTGATCTGCTTAGTGGTCGACTGGATATGTTAATGACTACGTTTTCCTTAGCTGGAGTCTTGTTTGAGGTTTGTTCTTTCGGTTTCCTCCTCCCCCTGCGGGTTCTTTTGGGCGGGCTCCTAAAAAAGCCGAGGAAGAAGGTGTTTCTGCTGCAGGACCGGTTGCTTGGTTTGAATTTTCTGTTATTTGTTCCGTGGATGTTTCTGAGTCTCGCTGGGCTTCCGAATCAGAGCTGCTGGTGTTGTCGGATGTATATTTGAAAACCTTTTTAGGTGCTATAGGACCATATCTCTCCATCCACGTCATCATTAATGTAATCGTACGTATCGCGTTTAAACTTCTTGACCTTTTTCTGCTCTAGCTCCGTTTTGTACTCTTCAAGTTTTGTATTTATTTCTAACAGAATGACATCGTATTCCTCCTTGCCTAATGAGCCAACTAGCTCTTTTTCTATGTCTTCAATCTCTGTCTTGAGAGTTATTAGGTTTTTTGAGAGTTCTTGGATAATAAGCAAGATGAGATCTAAGGAACATCTATTCAAGATCGCCTCCCACTTGCGAACAAACTCCTTGCTTTCTTTACACAGGGTTGGCCGGAGTTGTATACGTAGGCCTCTTGGAATCCGTTGGTTCTTGTAATAGCGACCCAAAGTGATTGCATGTAATTTCCTGTTGATTTCTTTTCGTATGAGGTATTCTAACTGCCTGATCCGTTTGACAGGATCCTTGAGTGTAGTTCCATGTGTACCAATCGATGTATCGCTAATGAGTTCTAATATGGCAGTTGCTTCCTCAGATGAAAACCCTAGGGTTTCTGCACATTTATTTGATAATCCTTCGATATCCTCAAACGACATAATAATTCATATGTTTTCGTTTCTTAAAAATACTTCGGGAAATGTGTGCCTCCACAGCGGTGTGTCTCACCAAAAAATGGGGGAGAAAAAGAGCAGGAAGGAAGATGAGTGGGCACCACTTGATTATACGTCCACGTGTTTCAAATATTTTGTAAGAGACTTATTTTTTTGATAGAATTCTTGTGGATAAAACCATCTTGAAAAACAATTGAATCTTAATATTGTTGTTATTTTTTCAATCAAAAGATAATTTTTTGTTTACTTTGAAGTATATATTTTTTCAAAGAAGTTTTGGACTACTCATACACCCGGATCGGGTCCTTTGGAGAGCGGCTGTGTGACCCTGTATTTCACTTGGTCTTCTGCCTCACATGTATTTTGAGTTTGGGTGTCTCCAAATTCGTCTCAGCCAGCTCCCTTCTGAATATTTAGACACAAATTATTGGAACAAACGTATTGCTTTGTTTAAGAATTTCAAATATTTGAAACACGTGGACGTATAATCAAGTGGTGCCCACTCATCTTCCTTCCTGTTTCTACTAACTCCCCCAGAGTTTTATTGCAGACCCACAGGGTGACAGTGTTTTTAATTTATTCTCCTACTTCCAGGGGGGTCTCCCAGTGGTTAATCTGATGGACCTTAGTTTTTGTTGCTAAAAATTACTGGTCTGACCTACTCTTTTTTACTTCTAATAAGTTTTTATTTGCAGTTTTCAACAAGTTAACTGAACATCCAAACCCCCTGCCCCACCCAGACCTCCCCCTCACCCACCCGCCCCCCCTGACCAAAGAGCGCTTCAACCTTGTGTCCATGGATTCTCTAGTAGGCACTATTATCCTGGCCCGTTGGCCCCTGCCCTCCGGTCCAACCCCTCCAGTAGACCCCCCCAGAGCCCAACTTTACAGATCATCCTCATCCTGTCGCCGGATTATTCCAAGAAGCTCCATAGCCTTGGGGTACCAGATATGACAGTAAAGTAGACCAGTCTCATATGAACCTCAAGTGGTCCCCCTGGATCAAGTACGTAAGCCACTCCATGGCTAGTAAAGACCACAATTTGGCTATCCATTCATGTTCTTGTGGAGGCTCAGTCGATTTCCATTTTCGTGCCAAACCAAAGCTGCTGACATCATCATCACCACATAAAGCTTACAGGCTGCTTTACTTGGTAAGCCTTCCAGGACTCCATTTAAACCTAGCAAATCCAGCCCTCTGTTCCTCCCACCCATGACTCCCAGAACTTGGGTAACCGCTCTCTGCACTTGTTCCCAGAACTGGTCGATTTTGGGACATTCCCACCCAATATGCGCCTAAGTGCCCACACCGCTGCACCCCCTTCAATATAGGCGCGACGTGTTGGTGAACATTTTGTTATGCCTGATTGGGGTCAGATGCCACTGGAGCATCAGTTTCAACCAGATCTCTCTAATGAGGATCGATCTGGTAAGTTTGGGGATCTGTGACCATAACCTTTCCCATTCTGGTTCGCCTATCTTCTGCCCGGTATCCTCTTCCCATTTCTTCATATAATTCCTGCTTGGTGGGGGTTCGCCCAACTTGAAATGTTTATAGATGGAGGCCACAACCCCCCTATCGCCGGAATCATTGTTCAAGTACTTCTCTAAAGGGGTAAGAGGACAGGATCCCACCTGTTTTACTGAAGGGTGTGACAGCCAATGCCTCAACTGGGAATAGGAAAACCGCTGCTTCAACCCTATGTCAAAATCCTTTTTACACTGCTCAAATTGTTGGACCTTATCTCCGTCCAGCATATCTCGTATTAAGCGTCAACCCCCCTCGTACCATGGATCAAAAGCTGATGGTTTGCTACAACCCGGGAAAAACTGCGGGTTGCCAAACAACGGAGTGTAGGGGTAGGGGAAGGATGTAAGATGCGCATCATGTATGGCCCGGTCCCATGCGTTTCCTGTTGTTGATGTGATTATGCTGCAGTACGTTCGGTGGGGTCTATCCGACCTCAGTAACCACAGCATCCCTTCTAAGTTCCCTCCCACCACCGCTCTATCCATCGGCCTCCAAATCTTTCCCCTGTCGTCCCTTTGCCAATCGCGGATGACCCGGATCTGAGCCACTAGATAATAGGCCCTAAAATCCGGCTCACCCAAGCCTCCCCGGACCGTCATAGATCTCATCAGCTTTACTGCCACCCTTGGGTGCTTCTGGTTCCAGATGAAATGATTAGTTATTTGCCGGATATTTCAGAATAAAGACGCTGGGACAGGTATCGGGAGGGCCGTGAAGTAGTATAACAGCTGTGGCAAAATGGTTATCTTTAGTGCATTAACGCGGCCCAGCCATGATATCGACAGGGGGCCCCAGTCGACCAACTTGGTTTTGAGCTTCTCTAGTAGCGGAAGATAATTTGCCTGATATAGGTCCCCTACCTTATTAGTCAGGCATATTCCCAGATACTTCAGAGATTTGGATACCCAACTGTATTTGTAAGCCCTTTTAAGGTCCTGCACCGCACATTCCGATAAGGAGATGGGGAGGACTTCAGATTTGTGCATGTTAATTTTTAGACCTGCCACCTGGCCAAACCGGTCGAGCTCCCTGCCCACCGCCTGAAGAGGGGTGACGGGCTGCGTTAAGGACAATATCATGTTTTCTGCAAAGGCGGCAACCTTATGGGCGCGGCCTCCGAAGGGAATCCCCTTTATGTCTTCCGCCGCCCTAATAGATGCCAAAAATGGTTCGAGATGGAGGGCATAAAGAAGCGGGGATAGCGGGCAACCTTGTTTAGTGGCTCTTCCTACCGTAATTGGGGCTGAAATTTGACCATTGATAGCTAGAGGGATGCGTGGGTTTTGATAGTTGGCACTGACCCGGACGATAATGTTAGGTCTGAAGCCCATCTTAACCAAGGTGGCCAGTAGAAAACCCAACTCCACCCGATCAAATGCCTTCTCTGCGTCAATTGCTAGCAGTAGGGCCGGCAGTTCCCTTTTCTGAGTCTTTTCTATGAGGTGCACTAATCTTCTTACATTGTCAGAGGTCTGTCTGCCTCTAATGAAACCCGACTGGTCCGGATGTATCAAATTGGGAAGAATCGCCTCAAGCCGGTTGGCCAATATTTTGGTATGAATTTTAGCATCCACATTGATTAAGGCTATTGGACTTTGCCCTTTTTATGAATTAAGATTACTTTTGCCTCGTCCATAGTTTGGGGAGAGCCATGGTGGCACCAATATGATTGAATAGATTGGTGAGATGGGGAATTAGTACTTCCTTGAATGTCTGGTAGAATTCGGTTACAAACCCATCAGGACCCGGGGATTTGTTGTTTGTTATTAATTACTTTCCTGACTTCGTCCGAAGTTATCTCCCCCTCCAAGAATTCCCTGTCCTCCTGTGAGATCTGCTGGAGATCGATCGACTATAGATAGGCCACCTGGTCCCGGCGGGATGGATTGTTAGAGGTGTATAGAGCAGTGTAAAATTTAAGAAATTCCCTGTCTATGTTGTTATTAGTGTACATATGGCCTCCATCCCCCTTAATTTTTAAGATAGTTTTATCGACTACCTCCCTCCTTAACATACTGGCCACTTGTTTTGAAATAGTATCTTTGGCGCAGGTGGAGGAGGTTTTGTTCCGCTGCTCATGTTTGTAGGATATTCAGCTGCCCTTTCACTGACCTAAATTCTCTTTTAATGGCCGCGGACTGTATGGAGCCCATCTGAGCCATTATTCTTTTAAGTCTAGCTTCCAGGTGCTGCTCCTCCAATCTCAGCTCCCGTTCTCTCCTAGCTTTAATAGCAATGATTCTCCCCCTAATTGTGGCTTTAAATGCGTCCCACCAAACTTGCAGGCCGTATCTCCCCAATTGTTAAGCTCAGCAAATTCAGTTATATCATGTTCCAACTCCTCGACTAGGGTATGATCTTTAAAAGGCGAGATCGGATATTTCCACCGCCGTAGGCTCCGGAGTCCACGTGATCTATTTAGATATAAGGTCAGTGGAGCATGGTCAGCTAGAGTGATTGCCCCAATTGCCATGTCCGTAGCTCTCCCTACCAGGGACTTTGACATCCATATGTAATCGATACGCGAATGTGACCTGTGTGCATGTGAGTAAAAGGTGTAGCCCTCGGTGTCCCCGCAGAGTTCATGCCACGCATCCACTAACGCCAAGTCTTGGAGTTTCCTTGTGAGATCCCCCGAGGGTCTCCCCTGCGATCCCCAGGTGGAAGAGCTCCTATCTCGCAAGGGATCCCAGGCCAAGTTGAAGTCACCTGTTAGGAGGATCTGGGTCCCTGTGAATTTCCCCAGTCTTGTAATTCTTTTTTGAATAAACTGGTCCTGATCTTGGTTAGGAGCGTAAAGCGTGGCTACCATGAAGGACTCCTACCCTCCAATGACACTGCTAAATAGTGTCCCTGTTTATTTGTCTGTGAGCCCTTGTTTCTTAAATCTAACCCATCTTTCAGGGCAATCAAGATCCCCCCTTTTTTACTAGCTTGTGTAGCTTGGACAATTCTCGAGTAACCTCATAATTTTACCCTGTGAGTATCTCTAGTGTGTATGTGGGTCTCCTGCAAAGTTACAATATGCGGTTTTTCCCTCCATAAAAACCTCTCCACCTTCTTCCTTTGACCTGCGAGTTGAGCCCGGTAACGTTTAATGACAGCAGTTTCAATATCTCAGGGCTGACCATGATAGGTGACAACATTTTATATTACGGGCCAAAGGGAGCCTGACCCCCTCACCCCCCTCCCTGAGCGGGTACCCCTTGATTCCTACTGAATGACCTCGCTTCTGAAGGCTCTTGGATCTTCCCTCTTCCCTACCCCTACTCCCTCCCTTCCCCTCTGAACCCCCCTCCCCTGCAGGTGAGCCCGACTGGCCCATGACCCACCTCGTAATACTAAGACGAGAGCTGGACTCTAAAACTAGCCCAGAGCAGCCCCACGCAGGATCGCCCGATCCCATTCCAAGAACCCCTGCCCTCCCCCCCTCCCTGCTTGCACATAACAGAATGAAACCAACAACCTGAAACAAAGCAATTATCATTAGCAAGCGCCCTCTCCGGGCTCGATAAAATAGAATAAGACTGAGGCTCTCCTCTACTTCATGAACCATTGGGGGACCCCCACCATCGCCCCGAGGGGCAGCCTTGGCTTTGTTGGAGTCCTTCCTGGAAGCATCCCCACGGTTCCCCCTCGCCTTCTTGGACCCAACCGTAGACCATTCCCACGGTTTACGCCCGTTAGTTTGTGGGTCCATGCCACCGGAGGGCCTGGTTGGCTGCTCATCTAGGCCCAGCAAGGCCAGCCCTTGGTCGCATGTTGTGATTTTATGGTGGGAGCCATGCCAGGAAAAGGCCAGGCCGAACGGGTGGGACCATCTATAGCGGATTTGATGTGATCTCAAGTATGACAGCACAGGCCCCATTCGCCTCCTTTTGACCAGTGTTATCTGCGCCAGGTCTTGGTATAGAAACATTTAGTGACCATTGTAGGTGATGTGGGCAGTCTTTCCGGCCTTGTCCAAAACATTTTCTTTCGTTCCTAGGCCTCGAACCTGGTCCCATCCTGTGCACTCTATCAAATTGCATCTCCGGAGCCGAGTCTGACTAGAAAAGGTCGATGATTTGAGTGTTTGTGTTAGCTCTTGGTCTGGTACGTCCTCCGGTAAGGATCTGACTCTAATATTTGCTCTCCTTGACCTGTTTTCTAAATCTTCAGCCTGTAGCTCTAAATTTTGAGTAGCGACAGCCAGTGTTTCTAGGAGGTTGTCGACTTTCCTCGCATCTTCCGTCAGTTCTTGGATGGCCCGCTCATTGATGTCGACTCTCTCCCCAATTTTGTTGATATCTCTTTTTGTTTCTCTAATACCTTCTGCCAGGTTCTCACGCAGCGTATCCATTTGCTTCTGCCGTGCCGCTGTAATCTTGTCGACCAATTCCGTCATAAATTGAGTGAGCATGGCCTGGGATACTAGTC
Source organism: Ambystoma mexicanum (assembly GCF_040938575.1). Classification (NCBI taxonomy): domain Eukaryota; kingdom Metazoa; phylum Chordata; class Amphibia; order Caudata; family Ambystomatidae; genus Ambystoma; species Ambystoma mexicanum. The sequence goes on along the minus strand of NC_090923.1, from coordinate 829,797,078 downwards.
TATCCTGATCCTCCTGGACGGGGGATGACACTCGTTCGTCGGTCCAGGCTTTCATCACCTGGGCCTCTGTAGTGTCCATGTCCTTTGCCCAAATCTTTGTAAGGGAGCCTTTCAACCCCTTTTTGATGCTTTTGCCCGCTGATGACGCGTCTTTGCCCGTATTCCGCGAAATTCTTTCTATCGGAGCCTATCTCCCCAGGCGTAGTATCCAAAGCTCTCCCTTCAGTGGTGGTTTTCTCCCTGAGCTCGATGTTTCCTTACCTTCTATGTAGTCAGTCCTTTCAAATGGTGTCCAGTCATAATTTCGAAAACATAATTTCGAAAGTCAAAAAAGTCGAATCAAAAATGTCGAAAAAAAAATGTCGAATTGTTTTTTTTTTCGATATTTTTTTTTGGGCTCTAGTTTCTGTGAAAAAAATAGGTAAAAATAAAAAAAAAGGGGGGTTGGGGGGAACCCCCCCATTTCGAAAAAAAAAACGTCATTAAAAAAAAATTCGACATTTTTTTTTTCGACGTTTTTTTTACGACTTTTTGACTTTCGAATATTTTGTATTCGAAATTATGTCTATGAACCCTTTCAAATGCCTCCCCCCGGATCTCCTGTGGACGTAGCCGTGAGTTGGGTCCCAAGTGCGATGCTGGAGCTGTTGCTTCGCTCTGTGGGGGACCAGTCCCTGGCTTCAATAAGCCCGCTAGTGTTAGAGGGGCCACGAGGGTATAGGCTCAAGGCGAAGGGAACTTTCCAGAGGCCAGGGCAGTCCAAGCTTCCCACAGAAGCAAATGAGTCAAATTAGTGACCTCCTTGAGTGGCTAAGCGTGGGCCGGCCTCCCGCTTCCTCCCGAGGTCACCCACAGACAGCACGTTTGCCCGGCTGCCTGCCCAGGAGACTACGTCGAGATCCTTCCCTTGGAAACTGCCTGGGGTCCCCAGAGGGGGCCACCCCCTTCACTGTTGCAGACCTCCCCGATCCATCACCATATGCCACTGCACAGAGCTTCCCCTCTGCCCCTCTCCTTACTTGGGGATGGAGGTATCCGCAGGCAGCCGGTGCAAGCCCCTCCTCTGGGCCTCCCCCGCCTTCCCCTCGATCTGGGGATCCGTTCAGCACTGCTCACTTCCTCGCCGCCGCCCGAAATTACTGATCCTGGGCACCCCTGGGCACTCCCTCCCCGGGCGGCTCCCGGCACCCCTCCTCCTCTGAGGGCTGGCTGCCTTCTTCCAACGTTACTCCAGGCGCCGGAGGACCCAGCCCGCCAATACTCTGCCACAGCGACGAAACTATCCGCATCCCCCTATGGTGTGAGGGGGAAGCAAAATCCGCTGAAACGGACCCCTCAGAGCCACAGCCCCTCCGAAGTCACCAGGGCCCGCCTAGTTTCCACAGTGCGGTCAAAGGCAAAGGGCGACCTCTCCCCGCCGGCCCCGCCAGCTCTGCCTTGGCAACTCTGCTGCCTCGACCTCCACTGCTCCACTCCGAGCCACGCACATCCGTGTCCGGGATCGCCTCGCGGTGCAGCGTCTGGACTTGGTTGCCAAATACTGTGGAACTTAACTCAGGATGTCGGATCAACCTCCCTGGGTAATCTGCTCTGCTCCGGTGACCATCAGGGTTAGTTGCAAGAGCCGGGGAGGGCTTAAAGCACTAATCTACAGGTTTCAGGAGTTACGCAGGTCGGGAGCCGGGGCGTTGCAGTGCTCACTGAGACGCCGCCGTCTTGGAATGCTGACCTACTCTTTTTTCTATTACTGTAATTTTTATTGTTTTCTTACACAGTGAACAAAAAACATCGACACAAATATTCATCCCAACTAGCACCCCCCTCCACCCTCCAGGAAGAAATTGGGTCTTCATCCGTTTTCCACTTCGGGATCGTTTACGTGCTGTACAAGTCTGACATTTTTATATTATGCGGGCACCATTGTTCCATGTAGTCCGATTTCAGGTAGTCCAACACCATACCCCATTCCTTCATGAAAGAATTTTGTTGGCCTTGGAGCTGGTGTGCAATCTTTTCCATGGTCATCAAGGACCACACCTTTTGCAACCAGGTGAATGCCAGCGGTGGGTCTCGTTTTTTCCAATTTTGAACTATCGTCGCCCATGCCGCGATGACCAGGCCCATAAAGCTCCTCCATTGTGCTTTATGGAGTCTTTTGGCCCATGAGTCTTTAAATCCGCACAACCACACCCTCGCCCCCATTTGGTCTGCCTCATGGAATATTTTTGTCATTTCCGTTTGCACTTCTCTCCAGAAGCCCTTCACTCCCTCACAGTCCCACCAGATATGCCTCCAAGTACCTGAGTCCGAGCATCCCCTCCAGCAGCGATCCGACATACCCGGAAACATTGATTTGAGCCTCTCTGGAGTCACTGAGTGATTATTTTCGGCCACATTTCCCTGATTTGGACTGCCCTGGTGAGTTTAGGGATGTCTGCCCACAAATCCTCCCATTGCTGCCTAGTTATTTCCTCCCCCGGCGTGCTTTCCCATCTCCTCATGTATGTCCATTTGATTTCTTCTTCTTGTGTGTTAATGAAGTGATAAAGCGTTGACACCAGTTTCTTGTCACCTGGGTTGGTTACTATGTAGGTTTCAAATGGTGTGAGGTCCCTTGAGGCCACCCGGAAGACCTCCGGTGTACTTAGCCAATGCTTTATTTGCTCGTATTTATATCTGTCCGCCTCTGTTAGATTCCACATATTTTTGCATTCCGTGAAGGTTCTTATTTCTTTGTCCTGGATCATTTCCCCTATTTTTCTGCATCCCGCTGCTTCCCATTTTTCAAAACCACCAGATTCCAGTCTCAGAGGGAACTGTGGATTCTGACAGATAGGTGTGAAGGGGGCCAATGAGGTAGTCATAAATCCCCTCCTGGTCTGGCCGTCCCAGGCGTTGAGAGTAGTTCTCATGGATTCACTTACCCATAGATTCAGGTGTCTATGTTGTTTGTGTTTCCACAAGAGGTCCTCCAGGGGGGTCCTGGCGACCGCTCTATCTTGTGTTACCCAGGTGGTATGTTGGTCATTCCCCAACCATTCCTTCAGGACCCAGAGCTGTGCTGCCTGATAATATTTCCTAAAGTGTGGGAGGGACATTCCACCTGTCTTAATTGGTGCCACGAGGATGGCTCTGGCAACCCTTGCGGGTTTCCTGTTCCACACAAATTGTGATATTGCTTTGGACAATGCTTTAAAAAAGGAGTTAGGGACTGTTACAGGGAGGGCGTGGAAGTAATATAGCACCCTGGGGAGTATGGTAATTTTTACTGATTGGATTCTGCCCCACTAAGCGGGCACCATCTTTCAAGGTCCTTCTTCACTCTAGCCAGTAGGTGTGTGTAATTACTCTTGTAGATCTTGTCCACCTTGTGGGTAAGTATCACCCCTAGGTATGTAATGCCCTCCTCTACTATTTTTAGGTTTAGCGTGTCTGCCACAGTCTCTAGTGATTCCTTGTCCCCCGCTAGAAGCATGATCTCTGATTTTTTCTTATTGATCTTTAAGCCTGAGATCCCCCCCGAATTCCTCCAGTTTTTCTATGGATAGTGGTAAAGAGTTCCCCGGGTCCTCCAATGCCAAGAGCATATCGTCAGCGTAGGCGATAACTTTATGTTGCCTGCCCGCCATCAAAATCCATCTTACCCCCTCCAATTCCCTTAACTTAATTAGAAGGGGCTCCAAGAAAATGGCGTAGAGAAGAGGGGAGAGGGGACAACCCTGCTTCGTGCCTCTAGAAATCTCCACCCTATCTGTGACTTCCCCGTTTATTGCTATTCTTATAGAAGGGGAGTTGTAATTGGCTTTGACCATTTTCATAAATTGTTCTCCAAAGCCCATGTGCTTCAGCGTTTTGAAAAGAAAGGACCATTCTACACGGTCAAAAGCCTTTTCGGCGTCTAGCGAGAGTAATATTGCTAGTGTGTGGGTAATACCTATTTTTTCTATCAGATGGGTTACTCTTCTTAGGTTGTCATGAGTTTGCCGGCCGGGGATAAAGCCTGATTGGTCAGTGTTTATTAGTGTCTGGAGGAGGGGTGATAGCCTGGCGGCCAGTACCTTGGTATAGATCTTAGCGTCCACATTTATTAGAGCTATTGGGCGGTATGAGCCCGGAAGAGTGGGGTCTTTGCCTATTTTGTGGAATACCAAGACTTTCGTCTCGTTCATGGATGGAGTTACGTTTCCACTGTCTTTGAATGTGTTTAGTAGCCTTGTCAGGATTGGAACTAGTGTATCCGCATATTTTTTGTAAAACTGGGCCGTAAATCCATCTGGGCCTGGTGCCTTTGATATAGGGAGGCCTGCTATTGCCTTGTGGACCTCCTCTTCTGAGATCTGTGATTCCAGTACCAATTTATCCTCCTCTGATATTGTCGGTATGCAGATAGACTGTAGGAACCTATCTTGTTTCTCTGTGTCCGGGTGTTCCGTCGCATAGAGATCCTGGTAGAAAGCCTTGAAGGCCTCCCCTATGTCCTTTGTAGTTGTTTGCGAAGTTCCCTGAGCATCCTTGACATTCAGAATCGTCATTGAATTCTGTTTTTCTCTGAGTTGTCTCGCCAGGTACTTGTCAGCCTTGTTGGCCTTAATGTAATAGCGTTGTCTTGGGTAAAGGAGGAATTTCTCAGCTTTTTTGTGGCGGAGCATTTCTACTTGTCCTTGCACATGTTTCATTGCTTTCTGGAGGCTTCTTGTGGGATTTATTGCTAGCTCTCCATGGATATCTATTAGTTTCTTCTCTAGCGTCCTTTCCCATTCATAACGCTGCTTGTCTTTGGAGGCTTTTAGTGCTATTATTTGTCCCCGGATTACTGCCTTAAAGGCTTCCCAAACTATCCCCAGTGGAACGTCTCCATTGTCATTAATTTCAAAGAATTCTTTAATTTTGTCCCCTACTTCCTTACCTCATCACTTGGTCCGCTAAAATGTCGGAAGGCAATCTCCATCTCCAGAGGCCTCTTCCCCTTGCAGGAGTCTGTATATCGAGCCAGAGCGGGGCATGATCTGATAATGCTATTGCTCCCTTTTCAATACCCATGATCCTTCCCACCAGTCCCACCGATACCCAGAAATAGTCTATCCTCGACATTGTGTTATGCACGTGCGAGTAGTACTTGAAACCACTATCTTGTCCCTTTATTTCCCTCCAGGCATCTCGTAATGCCAAATGCTCCATCCTTTGCCTGAGTTGTTTGGATGGGGACCCATGAGTGTGCGTTCCCCCCGCACTTCTATCCATTCGGGGTTGCCATGCCAAATTCAGGTCGCCTCCCAGAATTACCTCACCCTTTGCAAATTCCTCTAGTTTCCCCAAGGTGTCTCGGAGGAATCCGTCCTGCCCCGAGTTCGGTGAGTAGATAGTCACTAGGGTTAGCCTGTAACCCTCTAGCAAATGCAAACCTCCCTTCCCTATCTACTCGAGTATCCAAGAGGTTTGCCACCAATCCCCCTTTTACTGCAATCATCACTCCTGCCCTTTTTCCCCCTGCATTCGCCTGTGCCCATATCGTGTACCCTCTAAGGTGTACTTTTTTTTTGTCCTGCGCCTTAATATGTGTCTCCTGGAGGAGCAATATGTCCGCCTTCTCCCTTCTTACCAGAGCTTCCATTTTCTTCCTTTTCACTGGCGAATTCAGCCCCCTTACATTTAGTGAAAAGATTCTAAGCTTCCCCATCCCTTCTAGTCTGTTACTTTAGCCGCCGACCCCGCTAGTAGTGATCCCATCCTTCTTCCGGTATCTCCCCCACTGCTTCCCCCCCAACCCTCCCAGGTCCCCCCCAACTGTGAACAAACTTTCAACTTGATCCCGTGGAGGGCCCAGGCACCTATGGTTGCTAGGGAGTTGCGCCTATCGCACCTTTCCCTCACAGAACACGGGATTAACTGCACGGGGAGTCCTAAACCCCGCTTCATCCTTAGACCTGGACGGTGTCCCTTCCGGATCCCCCGACAGGCTCCATGCTACATGAAATTCCGAGGTTCATCTGGTTGTTCTTCCTCCACCCTCTGCGATCAGGAGGACGACCTGTCTGTTCTGGTCGTGTTTCTTTAGTGGTCCCCTGCAGGCTTCCCTGCATTCCCCCAGCCATTGGGTTTCTTTGTTTGTCGTACTACTGCCCAACCTCTCGGCCTCTTATGTAGGTCCCCTTTCGTCCTGGGATCTCTCGCGCCTGTCTCTTCCGATTGTATGCCCATTATATGGAGGCCTTCCTCGCTGGAAGTCTCTCTTCTTTGCTTGCCCTCCCACTCGAATAGTAAGCCGAATGGGAACGTCCATTTGTATCGGATTTCTTTCACAACCAATTCCTTCACCAGCGGAGCCAACTCCCTTCTTTTTAGGAGTGTCGCCGATGCCAAGTCTTGGTACAGCTGTATTTCCACCCCGTTCATCCTTATGTGGTCAAGCTGCCTCGCTTTCCTTAGGATCAATTCCTTTTGTGGGTAGGATGAGAGCGCCGCTAATACGTCCCTTGGTCTTTCCCCTGGGTTGCCAGTTCTTTTCGGACCCACCCTATGGACTCGGTCAATCCCTATGTTCTCTGCGTCTTGTGCCTCAATTATATCTCTGAATACTTCTTGTACCACACTCTTGAGGTCTTTGTCCGTCACCGATTCAGGCATGTATTTGATGCGGATATTAGATCTGTGAGAGCGGTTCTCCAGGTCTTCAGATTTAATTTCTAGATTGTGGGTTAACCGGACCAGGTGCTCTTGTGTTTCACTGTACTGATTCACTTCCTCTTCCATATTTTGTACAATTCTCTCTACGGTGTCTGTCCTTTCCTCCAGCTTGGCCACATCTATTTTCAGCTCTTGTACCGCCTGCTTTATCTCGTTCCTCATTGAGGCAAATTGGTCCTGCACTGTGGACATGAACTTGTCCTGGAGCTCCGTGAACCAGGCCCGCATATTGTCCCTTGTCGGTGGTAGTGTTCTGCTTTGAAGAGTTAATATCCTTTGTTGGATCTTCACCTGCCCTGTCTTTTGAAACCACTGGTGCATCCGTGGACCACATTTGCAGCAGGTTTGTGTCCTGCCTTTGGGACTGCTGCGCTGGCTGTGATGCGCCCCCCTTCCTTTTTGCCCGTGACATCCTCCTTATTTATGGGGGTCCTGTGTTTCCGGTGTGTCTCTCGGGGTGGCTGTGGCCTGTGGTGGGACGGCTTGGTTTAGACCTCGATGCTCCTAAGGAAATGCCCCTTTTTGTATTGCACCTGCCACCGTGGCCACCTTGTCCTCGGCCCGGCTGTGCTGGTCCGTGTAATTCTTAGGGAGAGCGTTTAAGATTCTACTGCGTCCACCTCGGGTGAGGTGGGTGCCCAAGTTGTTGTGGGGTCTTACTCTCTCCCCCGTGTGGGCTCTGCCCCCTCTGCCTTGTATAGCTGTAATGGTATTTGGATGTGGGAGGGGGAGGAGTAGGGGGTCTCCCCAGATTCTTGAGCTGCGCCTTGCTTTATAGATTATTTGCGCCCTGCCAGGGCCCTGCGTTCTGTGGAGAAACGGGGGGGAGGCCCCTGCCAGCGCTCTCACCTCAGAGTCCCGATCTCCCTTTCTCCTCCGGTGGCGCTCACCGTGTCGGGTCTGCGAGCGGGGCGTCCTCTCCGCATGTGTCTCCCCGATGTATGGGGACCTTAAATTCCTCTTTGCCACTGCCCGCTGCGCTCCGGCCTCGTCCACCAGGCTTCCCTGTTGGGGTGGCGTCCCCCCCGCCGGCACCCCGCCCCTCTCCGCTTGTCTTTGCTGTGGATCCCACCGGCAGGGCCGCATAGAGACCGCCACCCGCACCCCGCCGGGTGGCTTGCACTGTTCCGCTGTCTTCCCCGTGACGCACCCTCTAGTTGATGCGCGTTCACCCCTGGTCCGGCTGTGCTTCTGTCTCTCTCCAATTTCAGCCGGGCGCAGCTTGCCACCCGGGTCTCTGTAGGCTCCTTCCCGGGCTCCGTCTCGGCGCGGCGCGATCTGCTCCCCTAGGCCTGCTAGGTCTCCCTCGGTGGGGGAGGGGCGGGCGCTCCTCACAGCGGATAGTGTCCCCGAGGGGGGAGTTGCTGGGGCGGCCTCAGGTTGTTACCGTGCCCGCTGCTGCTAGGAAGGTGCGGAGATGGGTCCGGTGCTGAAACGCTCGGATTTAGTGCATTTAAGGTCCTTTATTGTCGTCGGCCCGGCGGGAGCACGGTTTAAACGCGACTTCCACTGCCGGCGGCCATCTTGGAACCCTGACCTACTCTTTTAAAGAGTCCTTCCTTGAAGGATATGAATGTAGCTCCCAAGGTTAGATTAAGCAACTGATAGGCGGTTTGTAACTCACCTTTTAGCAGGGGTCCCAAGTACCATTTTTAAAGTTATCTCCCCATCCCAGTTGCTCAGCTAATCATTTGTAATTCAAAAAATAATTCTCCTTCCTGGTAGGGTTGTAATATCCCTTGAGGTAATAGGGGTCTTGCTTGTAATTAGACTAACATCGTCAAATTTTCTTGCAGATGAGCCTTGGCCGGAATCTGTTGGGCAGCCAGTTGAGCTACGACTGATTCAATATCGGTCATGTTTTCAGATGGGATAAGGGTTCCTTCTGTTGGGCTTTCGGACTCACTGCAGAAAAGAGTCTCAACCTCTTCAGAGAAGGTTTCAAAGTTGTCTGTCCCTTCTGAACTTGATTTTGATGAAAGGGGTTTGACACCGAAAACAAAAGATTCAGGAAAAGGTTGGTTTAAGGCGCTAGTTCTAATAAATATATGGGAGGGTGTTATTTTTAAGACTATTCGGTCCCATTGGTGTATTTGATAATGGGCTATCAGTAGGGTGTCTAATAGTGCCTGGGTTTTGAAAAACAAATCCTGTTGGCTAACTGGGAGTGAAGTTGGGAGAATAAGGTCTCCTTAATAGCGGATATTTGATCAAAATCAGGGACTTCAATAATCCTATTCTCTTCTTCTGGTGGGATGACAATTACCAGCATAGGTTCTCAATTTGTATCAATAGAATCAGATCCCATTATTGACACCATATGCAGGGGAGGCATGGTATCACAAGTATGTCACTGACATAATGGATACAATTTGTAAAACCTTTATTGAAAATGTTGGGGCTGGAGAAACTCCTACTTTGCCCTATAACTAAGATGGAAGTAGTCTCCATCATCAAACGATAAACAAAACAGTCCTAGTGGAGTCTATCAAATCAAAATGGCCCATGCTAACAAAACCTAATGCTTGCCCTATCTCTTGTACAAAAGTGTAAAAAGGAGAAAATGTATGCAAAGGAAAAATCAGTGTTCAAAAGAATAAAATGTGGTCGAACCAGCTCTTCTCCCCACATTAGACATCATGGAGTAAGGTTGTCCCTGTAGGCAGGATCACACACACTCTTGCTTGGCTTTTAATACCATAAACAGTTGCACAACGTGGGTCAAGGCCTGCCTAGCCTTCCACGTTAAAGTGTCTTTTCTTGACCTCCAAAATAATTCTTCAACACAAAGTTCACAAAGGTCCCCCTCTTTCGGGCTCAGACGTTTTACCACACAGTTCACGTAGGTTCCCCTCTGTCGGGCTCAGACCTCTCATGACACAGTTCAACACAAACTTGCAAGGGGGCTCCATTCCCCAAGCTTATTATACTTTGGGTCTCCTTCAGTCGGGCTCAGACCACTTTCGGAAGTCGAAGACTTTCAAATGTGCGTGGCTTTCTTTACAGACCCCTGCAGGACCACTTTGACTCAACGTTCATATTTACTCTTGCTTACTTCATGTTGCTGTTCATTCGCTTTATTGCTTCAAACAATGTACCTTTCATTGAGACTTTAGAGTGGGCTACTTCCTTTCACGGGACCACTCTGTTACTTAGTATCGCTGTTCTCACAGCTGTCCTTACTTCAAAGTTTAATGTTACGCTCACCTGGTATCCATGGGGGCGCCACACGATATTGGATGGAGGTCTAAGCGCTATCCCGGGCCCCTCTTTGCTTGGTTATGTGCCAGACGTTGGGTAGCACCTATAACAGGAGAATGGATGGTTAAGATACTGGTTCTGTGATGGGTGGACTCCCCCTCCCTCTGGTCCAAATCCCCTCCCTTGGGGTTATTGCTCACCTTAGGTTTTTGTGCGTTGAACTCTCTGTCCTGCGTCTCTGTGCAGGGGCGAGTGTTTGGTGCGGGCGTTCCGTGGACCTAGTTGCTTCACTGGTCCGGGTGCCCTTATGTCGGGTCCAGACTGGCTGTGACTCTGACTCTGCTTGCTGTCTTCCAGGTGAGTTATAACGTCTTTTCCATTTTTATTCTGTCTCTTTATTTCCCTCCATTTTCTATGTCTTCTCGGCATCTTGCTCCACTACGCTGTTCCCTAACAATGTCTCTTTTTGTTTTCACAGGGATGGTTGCGATCTCGGAGTTGCCGCGCCAATGGCGAAGACCATGGTGAGTTATTGATGCGCAGACCACTGCACTTTTTATTGGTGTTAATTGCTAACCTGTGTTCTCTTTCCTTCTCTGTACAGGTTGCGGTGAAGTTCCGGAGCGATGAGCGATCGAAGCGCTGCTTGCCCAGGTAAGTGCTTTTTTAATGCTGACCTTGTTCCTTCTCCATTGCAGGTTGCGGTGAAAACCGGAGATGGGCGAGGTAAGAGAAGCGCAGGGTGCTGCCAGGACTCGCTGCTTGCCCAGGTAAGAATTGTTATTAATGCTGTCCTTGTTTCTTTACCTTTGCAGCTTGCGGCAACTCCGGAGATGGGCGAGGTAAGCGAAGCGCAGGATGGATTCAAGACCGGTTATTTCACAGGTAAGTGTTCTTGCTCGCTAATTATGTTCTTGTTCTTCCAGGTTATTAATGGAATCCAGATCTAGGGCTTCAGGATCGGGCCGCCGGAGAATCAGATGAGCAGGAGCTGGACACGGTGAGCGTTACGCTGCAGGAGTGCAGAAGCATGTTCTGCTGTTTGGGTGTGGTTTAAATTGCCCAGGTAAAGTAGTTCCAGGCCAAGTAGTTCCAGGCCCAGCCACACCCAAAACACTAGACCGCATGGCTTGGTTCTAAAGAACTGAGCTGTGTAATAGGCCTTCATGTTGGATTAAGGTCCAAAACTGGTATTGCTTTACTCCTGATAATGAGCCTGGCGCCAAAGGCGCCAGGACTGACTCCATGTATGTTTCTGATGGAGTTTTAAGGCCCTTGGGGCCAGTGTGAAGGGCTTTAGCCCCACTGCTGCCAGGGGGCTGTTATACCTAGGGGGTCAGGGGCTTGGATCGTGACAGTTCATTCACAGGTCTGCCTTTCTTCGCGTCTGATCCACACACGTGCAGCCTTCACTTGCGATATAATGTTGCTACTTCATTCGCTTTAACACACACCGGTCTCTCAGGTCGCTTGACGACTCACTGGTTGTGTGTGTCTCTTTCTTGGTTTTACTATTTCCAATTCACAAGTCAAGGTTAGTACCACAGGCTTGGCCTCGTCTCCCCCAATCTGCCGCTCACCTGGGAGGGTCGCTGACGTCCTTGAAACACAATGCAATCTTCACTTGTGGGATCTGACCCTATCCACATGTCTTTCGTGGTCTGTCGGAGGCAACAACCTACAGTAGGCAACTCTTGGGGTTTTCAACCCGCTGCTCTCATCCCTTCGTCCGTTGCTCTGCTCCAGTAGGTGTGCTTTTGTCCTGGAACTTCTGCTCTTACTCGTGTTATGCTTTGTTCAGAGTGTGTCTTTGGGTGTTGCCTTTTTTTCGTGTGAGGAGAGCTAACTGGTATCAGGTGTATGCACTTAGAGTAAAGTGCCTGACTTTACTGACCCGATTAACAGGACATGTCCAGTACGATGTGAGAGAGTTAGTCTGGTTGCTCTCAGTCACCCTCATCAACGGCCCAGTGTTTGTGTAAAAGGGGTGAGGGGTTGGGACTTTGGAAAATCCTAAAATAATAGGTTGGGTCAGATAAACGAAAGAGGGGGGAATACTGCATCTCACCATAAACTGCCTCACCCCCACTCTGTTAGGCAGAATCCTGTGCAGTGCTCTTAGGGACCACTACACACAATTAAGACTACAGGTGGCAATACAAGTTTTTTACCTTTGGTACAAGCCTATACTACTATGTCAGAGTGGTAGCAGTGGCGGAGCAGCCAGGCTTATCTCAAGAGTATATGAGCAGTAGCAGAGATTACACAAAGGGGCCACAATTACTGTGACTCAAGGGTTCAGGTAGAAAAATATAAGTACATTTATTTTAAACCATTCGTTATAAACACAACACTTCTATTAAACTTCAATAAAAACCACACGTTAAATATACTACAACTAACCAATTCACTTTGTACAGTAAGTCTCAAGGTAAGTACCCTGTGTTTGAATGAACCAGTGTTATAAACCAAACACGTTACCGCGAATACGATTGCGATTACTTTTTGGCAGTTCGATCTACTAAACAAATGCGTATCCGTGACATGAAATGCTACCGCTGCAAAAACACACTTAGCACCTGAGATACCCAGAGGGAGTTGGAGACAAAAATCACAGGCAATATTTTGGTTAGGCAGGCAGAATCAAGAAACTCTCAGAGACAGGAGGTCAAAAGTCAAAGGGCCGGAGCCAGCGTCCAAAGACACCGGGGCCAGTTGGCGAAGATCACTCGGTCAGACAGTTCACGATTCAACGTAGCCAAAAGTACTTCGATATTGTCGATGTTCGGAAGCAAAAGTTATAAGAAGGAGGGAAGACAAGGGCAAGCCTTGGAAATGAAGAAAAAGGGATTCATCCAGCTTCCTCAACAGAACACAGTACCTTGTTCCAGTGGTGCAGCTAGTGCCCTGGCAGTTGTTCCTGTTGGATTCCAGCAGACCCACGATTCCTGGATCTTCGTTGTGAAGGAGGTCGTCTGAAGGGGGTCTGCACCACACAGGGATGAAGCCGGCAGCAGCGACAAGGAATAAAAGGTGCGCTCCTTAAAAACGGGAGAGGCTCTTCAGGTGGTTATCCGTACCACTACAGCAGGGTGCAGCAATTTCGACCACGGAAGAGGATCCTCTGGCTGAAGAAGATGAGCTGGTTATCCCCACCAAGCTCAAGGGAAGAAGACTCCGGACTGGATCTTCTCTGAGTCGTTGAAGGGCAGATAGCTCAGGACTGCAGCAGGGATTCACCGGGACGGGGTAGTTGCAGCAGGCGTCGTTCTCTCCGCTTCTCTTTGGTTCCTTGTAGTTCCAGTGGCGACTCTCTGACTTCTAGCCCGAGACCTGCCTTTTATGCGAAAAACACCCATTCACGCAGCCTGGCTGTCAATCACCCAGCAGGGGGGTTGTCCAGCTCGGACAACTACCCTGGCCAATCATGACAAAGTGCGACTTGAGTTTCCTAGGATACCCTGTGCAGGGGGTGATAGACACCCTGACGCCTTGAGGAGGGCTTCTGAGCAGAAGCCCGCCAAAAGACAGTGAACAAAGAAGACAAACCTAGTTTGCCACGCAAAGTAAAACACAAGAAGGACTTTAACAAAAAGAAATGGCATATAAACCCAACCAGAGCCAGTTTATGGTAACTTTACCATTTTCTGGGGGGCAGTAGTCGCCTCAGAAATGGAGTCGAGGGAAGTCTCAAAGACAACCCTGTGCCACGGCACTGAAGGTGCTGTGTGACACACAAAAAGAAGGGGGCTACTGAAGTGGTGTACTTCAGAGTCCACAATCACAAAAACAGGTAGAAACATATAGCAAAACCCAGGTAAGAGTGGGGGAAAAGCTCTCACTCTTACCAAGTGGAAATAAATAAACTCCAGAAGTCCAGCAAAGCTGCTGGGGGACTCACTAGGTGAGGGAAATTAGCCATAAATGAGAATTCTCCCTAACACACTCCCCGAAGACCGCTCACTCAAGTGATCCTCCCTCACCGGTACACCCACAGGAACTGGATTGAAAAGCGATGGCTGTGCCCTGGCCACCTAGATAACTTGTCCCCGAGGACAGTCGGGTGAGAGCCCTTTGGTTTCTCACAAGTCTGACACCTTCCCCGTTTTCAGAAAAGAATTATACAGTTTAGTATGGTGGGGAATCAGTACTTGGGGCGAAGATCTTAAACATCTGTTTGTGAACCCACCGGGCCAGGGGCTTTACCACTTGGAAGGGAGTGGATGGCTTGTGCCACTTCCTGTTCTGTTATCTTTTTATTTTTTTATTGTTTAGTTGTTTATTAGTTTGTTCAACAAACTTTTACAACAATCACATAACATGCAAAAAAGAAAAATCTTTCCATATTTATCATTCTTGAATACGCATGATTAACTCAACATAATGACAATGATTCCAGGGACTCATAGTTCTCTCTCTCTCTCTACTTTAGGACGGTTAGCTAAAGTAAGAAATCCATCTCTCTGAGTTGGGTCTCCCTGATGCCTGGCTATCGACCCCCAAAAGTAATCTTCCACTATCTTATGTTTCCAAAACTGCGTAGTCCTCAGACCGTCCTCAAATCTCAGGGCCGCAATGTAATTGCATATGAATAGTTCGCGCAATTTTGCAGCTAAAAGTTTATTGGCAGAGGTGCGGCCAGCGGCACCCAACATGGCCGTTTAACTTGGCCGCTCCACAAGCCCAGGGGAGCAACGTCCTGAGTGCACCCTGAGCGCCCATGTGAGCACCCCTGTTAAGGGATAAGCACCAGAGCACTGGAAGAGTGGAGCGACTGGCTCCAGTAGCGAGCCGCTACCGCAATCCGTAGCACATCCAGGAGCGGCCTGCCTGGCATGGAGGGGAGTCGGCCTCGGCTCGTGCACTGGTGTGAGGAGCTGATGCGGCAGCGCTGCGGCAGGAAGGAGAGGGGAAGCAGGCTCCCTCCGGAGACCGTGCTTGTTGTGGTTGTTCCCGCACCTCAGCGGGTGTCCGTGAGCCCCCCCCGCCACAGATCTCACTCGTACATGTCAGTGTGGTTCGGGCTCCCGGTCGCTCTACGTGGCCGGGAACGCCCCCTTTATTTATACTGGACGTGGCGGAGTGCAACGTCACTCCGCCGCTTGCGTGCAGCCCTTAAAGGGGCAGCATCACAGTGCTGGGGCACTGCCACATGGTGAGAACACTGGAGAAGGGGAATTGAGCAGTGGCAGTTGGTGAAACTGCGTAGTCCCACTCCCACCTGTGGAGATCTTAAGCCTACCCCGGCAGACAGTATGCTGCCAAAGGGGACAGCAGGAGCAGGGGGCGTGGACTCTGCCACAAATGGAGCCTTGGGAGCGGCAGTGAGTGTCTGCAGCACCCTGGTTTAAGCATACTGCATCAACGTTGGCCTTGCAGGGGCTTCAAACTGCCTGGAAGGGGGTGAGGCAGCTGACAGGCCGGGCCCCGCTGAGTGGGGAGCTGGCAGGATACGGAAAGCGGAGGAGGTGTGGCATGAGGCCCCACTGGGGGGCAGGTTATCAGAGCAGGGGGTTGAGCATTAAAGGGGCTGACAGGGTCCCTTGATGCTGGCAGCTGATGGAGGTCGGTGAAGGGTAACAGAGGTAATAAGTGCTGCCCGGTGCACCTAGAAGGAGGTGAAGAGTCCAGGAGTGGACTTTGAGAGTGCCCGGGGCAGATGCTCAGGCGCAAACTGGCATTCAGAAGCAGGACTCTGAATTCCTTCTGGACCCCGTCATGACGGCAGCAGGCATCAATGGAGAGCAGGGCCACAAGAGGGTATGGGGCCGCTGAGGCGACAGGTGGGAAATGAGCCACTGGGGTACATCCCAGGGGTTTACTAAGGATGGGCTGCGGGAGTGCCTGCAAACAATAATGGAGGAGATCGCACAGTCGCTGCGGGTGGATATACAATCGGCCACAGAGGAGTTCAGGCGGTGCATAGCAGACCTGATGAGGGCACGAAGCAGCTGAATAGTGGACTTGAGGATACAGAAACCTTGGTACAGTCTCTCAATGAGGATGTGCTGCACCTGCAGGGCGAGCTTACCAATGCAAAGCGGAACATGGCTATGCAGGTCTCAACAACTGAAGACTTGGAAAACCTGAGAATAAGAGGGGACAAGGAGGGGGTAGAATGAGCAGACATAAGAAAAAGGGTGCAGCATTCGCCTCAAAGTTTCCGGTTTTAGCAAAGCAAGGAATGGTGTTGGACAGGGTCCACAGAGTATATCCCCTGTGTAGGTGGCTGAAATCCCAGCCAAGATACATTATTATCAAGTGCCACGCCTACATGACAGAAGAAGAGATCTTCCGGGCTTCTGGGGGGGCTGAAATCCCATCTCATACCAAGTGCAATCACCTTTGATTTTCCAAGATATTTGCGGCACTGACGCCGCAGAAACGGCAAGTTTTACGTTGTATCATAGAGAACTTAGAGAAGGATGGAGTGATGTACAGGTGGACATTCCCGTTTGGCCTGGTATTCAACTGGAATGGACGGGAAACAAGGTGCACATCCCCGGAAGAGGCAGTGCAAATACTCGGAAGACAGTGGTTGGAGGACTCAGGAAGTAGACTGTGGACAAAGGTACCAGGAAGAAAGAGGCTGGTGGGGCCTAGGTGCCCTGAGAAGGACTTGGAGCAGCAGCAGCCGACATGAACTGTGGGGTTCCACGAGCTGTAATGGGTAAGAGGCGGTTGCTTCCTGAGGCAGCATTGGGGAGAGCGTTGATCGATCATGACCTGGCAGTGTGCTGGATCTAAGGTTGTTGGTCCAGACCTCCACTACACGCCAATTCGTAAGGGTGGAAGGAAGGCAGTTGTTTGGGGCCAGGGGAGTGGGAGTGGCATACGGTTTGGGGGTCGCTGATGTTCATCCACAGTGGTTGTCAGCCAATGAGTCAGTGCGGACGAGGGTGGTCTTGAACTCCATTATACGCCCAAATGTGAGGGTGGAGGGAGGATGGGGCCCTGTTAGGGGGGTTTCAGTTTAGTGGAGGGGGGTAAACATTGTTACCATTGTTCATCCACATAGGTTCCTGATGGAGTCCCTGGCAGGGAGAAGGACAAGGGTACAAGTATTCAGAGGCAGGGGAGGGCACATTTTGGGTTGGGAGATAGCCTGGCCGAGAGGTAATGTGCCAGCTGAAAGTAAAAATGACCATTAAGGGTGCTATGCTATAATGTACAAGGACTCACCTCCCCGCAGAAGGGGTGGAAGCTACTTTCAGAGCTGAGGAGGGAGCAGGTGGATGTTGCATGCCTTCAGGAGACACATTTAGTAAGGATGGATAATGGAAGGTTGAAGTCCAAGCACTTCCCACACCAATTCTTTGCATGTGCTTTGAAGAAGAATAAAGGGGTGGGCATTTTGATTGGGAGGAATGTCACTTTTAGTGATGTCAAATCCAAGGTGGACAAGGAAGGAAGATATGTGCTTTTGGAGGAACCTTATTATCTATTGGCTCAGTGTATGGTCCCAACAGAGGGCAGAACAAGCTCTGTGCAGTCGTCCTACGAGAGCTTATGGCAGTCTCAACAGGACATATGATTCTAGCGGGGAATCCTAATATGACCTTAGATGCCAACTGGGATGTATCCAGTGGGGTATATGCAGGGACCACACAGCCTTTGGACCCATTGCAGAGGGGTTGACGTAGGCTGGGTTGGCTGATTCCTGGTGGTATGCAAATCCGGGTGTGAAAACATTCTCATTTAACCTGCATGTGCATACAATTTACTTGCGAATTGATTAGACTATGTTTGGGGTTGGATTCTGGAGGACATGGAAGAGAGCGGAGATGGGGGTATTTACCGTCCCAGATCATGCCCCAGTAAGTCTCTCGTGGGCCCTAAAACCACAGGAAGGGAGATGTAGGTTACGGAAACTGAACGCGGCTCTCATACAGGACCCGGTGGTACATGGGGAGATGGAGGTGGAAATATATTTTCAGGATAACCCACAGGGGGAAGGAATTAGAGGCCTTTAAGGTGTTTATTCAGGGGGGTCCTGATTTCGATGGCGGCAGGACTGAGTTCCATCAAGAAGATAGAATTAGAGAGACTGATAGCTCAACTGAAAGACCTGGAGGGGAAATATCAGGCTACGGGGTCCCATAAAGTAAACCGAGGCATGCACTCGGTACGCTGCCAGGTTAATACTATGATAGGGAATAGAGAAAAATATGCTTTAATGAGAATTAGACAACAGTATTATGAATAGGGGAATAATGCTAGGAAACTCCTATCATGGAAACCTAAGGCAAGGATAGCGCAGGCTAAGATAGGGGGGATTCGGAGCCCAGGAGGAGTGACGAGTGAGGCAGAGAAACATGAGGCCTTCAACAAGTACCATAAGGAATTGTATTCCTCTGATGCTCTTTCACAGCAGGGGATTGAGGCATTTTCAGACAAGTGCACTCTGCCTGTGGTGCTGGCGGCCCATCAACAGATTCTGAATGAGGAGATCATGAAGGAGGAAGTTTAGCGTGCAATTGCGTCGTTTAAAGTTGCCAAATCCCCAGGGCTGCATGGATTAATCCCAGCGTTTTATAAAACATTTGCAGGGAAGCTAGTGGAGCTGCTCTGTGGCCACTTTAATGAGATGTGTGAGGTGGGGGTAGCGCCAGGCACGTTTCAGGAAGCGAGGGTCTTGTTAATATATAAAGAAGGGAAGGACCCAGATTCTTGCACCTCTTTCTATCCAATTGCAGTTTTAAATATTGATAGAAAGCTGTATGCAAAGATATTAGAGGGGCAACTGGACAGGGTTCAGTCTGGGTTTATGGCAGGGGACAAGCAGCTGATAATACCAGTAGAATAATTAATTTGATAGATATAGCGGATAGGAGGAAATCGCAAGTGATGTTGTTAGCCTTAGATGCCGAAAAGGTATTTGACCTCGTAGAGTGGCCCATTCTGCGCATGGTGATGGGTAGATTTTGGTATTTTGGTTAGGAGAGGGCTTTATATGGGGAGTGTTTGCCCTATATCAATAGCCTTACGCTAGAGTAACGGTGAACGTGCAGCTCTCTGGTGGGTTCAGGCTCCATAGGGGGACGAGGCAGGAATGTATAGGGTATCTAGGGTTACAGCTAACAGATTCTCTGACTATACCAGACAAATTACCCCGTGGTGTTACGCTCTATTCAAAAGGCGTTGGGAAAATGGAGTTTGCATGCTATATCATTGTTAGGTAGAGTGACAGCTATAACAATTAGGGCCTGATTCATGGAAGAGTTTTATAATGGCGCAATCTCATGGGGAAACGTTCCATGAATCAGGCCCTTAATGTCTTACCTAGGTTACTGTACCCTGTGCACCAGATTAGATTTGAAGTGGGAGTATTTTACTCCCTATTTTTTTAAGTTGGGAGTAAAATGATATTTTAGGGAGTAAAAAAGTGAATCCCATTCCCAATGGAAGTATGTTATATGCGATTAAATATGTTTAAACTGGAAAAGGAGAATGATTTGTAATAATATTTCCTTGCTCTTAGTTATTCATGCACATTAAAAGTTACAGGTTTACCTGAGGCAGTAATGGCAGTAGTTTCTTCCCGTGATACTATGTACACTACTACTGGCCCAACCATATTCATTGAGCTGTGTGGCTGAAAACTGGGGCACAAGGTCCTACATGGCATTTTCCTATTTTGTTGTGGGACTATTTTGACTCCCTATTTTTATTTTTTGGGAGTATTATATTTTTTAATGTATTTATTAGTGTACATTATTCAAATGAAACCTTTCCGCTAGACTAACAGTGAGAAATATAGAAATTCAGTGGAAGTTAAGCTATACATACAAAGAAAAGGAAATTTTTGCATTAAAATGTATTATTACTCATTCCAAAGTCAAGTTCCTTCTGTCAATTTCCCAAAAGATTGTCCTCACAAATTCCAGCAGGGCGAATGTCCATGAAATCCTTTTTCCCTGCATCATATTGTCCCACAACTCCCTCAGGGTCAAAGTCTGGTAATCACTGAAGAATGTTCCCATCAAGTTGGATCTGATGTCCCTTAGGTCCGGTAATAACACGATTAAGTGGTACAATGTCTCAGGTATATGGTTATATAGTCTACAACCGAAGTCTCTGAGTTATGGGTCTTTCCTAACCTCCAGTGTCTCCTTTGTATGGAACAAGTTGAGGCATAGCCTTAAGAACTGATTGCGCAGAAAGTCAGGGGGAAATATTTTCTAATAATCCAGGCTTGTGCCACGCCTTCTAAGGTCCGTGAAGATCTTACTGTAGATTTTATACTTGCTTCCAGCGTCTCAATCCAATCCTGGTCATAAACCTTCAGTTTCACGTAATCAGGATTCTCCAGTAGTGTATCTTCCGTCAAACGTAGGCTCTCCAGAATTCCCTTGCAGGTGTCACTCCACTCCATGAGGGTCTGTTCCCTTGCCTTTTGCAATGCTAACTTGAGTACTGTGAATCCATCTTCGGATGGAGGTGACAGACACTTGCGATAGAAGGAGAGCGTTTTCCAAACTGTTACCAAGTACATGGAGGTCAAGCCAAGCTCTTTCCTAAATATCACAGTTGGGGCTGAATTAGGCAATGAAAGCAGGGAGAAGAGAGAGTCATAAGCTACCCCTATTTCACTGTTTAGACTGCGGTAGGTTTTCAAAAGGCAGGAAGCTAGTTTGTAAATGCTAGCTATCGAAAGTCACAAAAATGGGAATGGATAGAAAATTTAGTTTATTCAGACATACATATAGAATATAGAATTCATAGTAAAGAAAACACAGTTTGAAATGAAAGATCACATGCAAGCCTAGTTTGGCTTGTAACAAAAGAACACACAAAATGGAAATAAGTACAAAACTGTTGTTACATCACAGTTTGGTAGGTGAGGGTTAGTAACATATATTGTGGATCTCAAATACTACAATCAGATTGGTAGTATGTCATAGTGGTAAACACATTGTTATGGGTGTTTCTGGTTCAGAGGGTATTCAACCTTCACTGAGTAGATAATGTTCACAGATGAAGGGTCCGAACTTTCATCATGACGTGGTTGGGAACGCCTATTGGGAGGGAGGGAGAAGAGAGTATGTCAAGAGGAAAAAGTGTGACCACACGGAGGAATCCGTATGAAAAGAGTGCTGCACTATAGGAAACCTACCTATGCTCTGTCAACGGTTGAATTGAATTCAGGAAGACAAATAGATTGGTCTGGTGTCCGTGGAGGTAATCTACAATAGGAAAAAGGTGGCAATGAATGCACCTGGATGGTATGAAGGATCATACATAATGGAACAAATAACAAGAGTGTAGCATACCTTAGTTGATGGTATGCGATCCTTTACCAACTGTAAAAGCAAATGGACAGTTACTAACCCTCACCTACCAAACTGTGATGTAACAACAGTTTTGTACATATTTCCATTTTGTGTGTTCTTTTGTTACAAGCCAAACTAGGCTTGCATGTGATCTTTCATTTCAAACTGTGTTTTCTTTACTATGAATTTACTAGCATTTACAAACTAGCTTCCTGCCTTTTGAAAACCTACCACAGTCTAAATGGTGAAATAGGGGTAGCTTATGACTCTCTCTTCTCCCTGTAATTAACGCCTTTTTGAGTCAAGCCCCTCTTTAACAAAAAAGAAGGCACTTAGCCCCCTTTTTTCTATTGTCTCTAGGACAACCATTTGGTTGTTGGGCTTCATTAATTGTCTACCCAATAAATGGAAAATGTTAATATCGTTAGTTTTACTGTCGATTTATATAAAAAACTCCTAGAAACACCCTCACTGCTGGTCAACAAATCTCCGGTTGTCACACCAGTCCAGAATCCCTCAAATAATGACCATGATACTCTATTTGCAAAGAAAAAGAAACTCATAAGAACTGAGTCCCACAGGTATCTGATGCTCGAATACCTGAAAGCAGGCGTGATCCCAGAAGGTCTTCAGGTCAAAAACATTCCAAGAGTCTTTCTCGACAACCCCCGATTCATGACAAAATTCAGTGGAGTGGGCAATAAATGCTCCCGTGATTGGGTAATCCTAGTCATAGAAACCGCCGAAGAAGAAACCAAAAGCCAAAAAGAAGCACTCAAAACTCTAGAAGAAAAAATCAAAACAGAAAACATAATCCCAGACATAAAAATACAACTTGAAAGAATCGAAGAAGAAATTAAAAAATTTGAAAAATTCACCATCGACAAGAAACTCTGGAAGCTACAAAACGACGTTAAGCATTACAAAGAAGAAAGAACATACCCATACCTATTACCTGGTTTCTACAATCAGATAAACCAAAACCCTCAACAAAACATACGTAACCCACGTCGACCTCAGAAGAAATTTGTAACTTTTTCCAATAGCTCCAACAGTAGTGGTTCCAATAGCGACTCCAGTTCCGCAACATCTGCACCTTCAAGTTCAAATCAACAACACCCTTTTCAAGGACGGGGACAACGAGGCCGACCAAGACTATATCAACAACACCCCATGTGAACACAGCAATGGATGGCCCCAGGGAACCAATCATGGTAATACCCATCTTTAATCTCAGCGACCACATCCTAACCCGCAAAGAAACCAACGTTCTAAGCAAAGGATTAAGCTTCGTCCCCACTACACCCGCCAACAGATTCCAAACGGAAGTCGAACTCCGCAAATTCTTCCGGAGTATCAGACTAAAATTCTTCTTCATCAACAAACCAGAAAAAGACCCTCCAAAATCCACTGGCTTGAGACCGCCTTCGACTTTCACTCCACTATCTCACATGGTCTGCCCAGAGATTCTGGCTTTCGAAAACCATATCCTTCTAGAAACCAACAAACTCTTCGAAAAAAACATCAGATACCCCGACAATCTCAATAAAAACGAACATACAGCCCTGAAAAACCTTGAAAACAATCTCACTTTTTTGATTAAACCTGCCGACAAAGGCGGAGGTATCGTCCTATGGGCCAAAACTTTATATGACACAGAAGTCCTTAAACATCTCAACAATATCAAGTTCTATCGCCAGATACCGGTCGATCCTACCACCAGACTCCTTAACGAAATAGAAAGTCTTATGTTCCATGCACTCCAAGAAGGCTGGATAGACGACGATGAAAAATTATTCCTGATAAACCGTCATCCGATACTACCCGCATTTTATCTACTACCAAAGATCCACAAAGACGCCGATAATCCACCAGGTCGTCCTATAGTAGCATGTATAGGATCTGTCTTAGAACCGCTGTCAATTTACATTGATTACTTTCTACGCCCATTCATTAAACAAATGAGGTCTATGTGCAAGATACTACCTCGACCATCAAAAAACTTGACACCCTAACCACCAATGAAGAAGAATTATTAGTGACCCTGGACGTCGAGTCACTATACATTAGCATTCCTCAACGCGAATGCATCGATGTGTTGGCCACATACCTTGATAAAAGAACCAATATGGAACCACCTACGGCTTTCATTCTTGAATGCATCCGCATCGCGTTAACCGAAAACGACTTCATTTACGAAACATCTTTTTACCAACAATGTCACGGGACCTCAATGGGAGCAACTTTCGCACCAGACGTAGCCAACCTGTTCATGGACTTTTTTGAAAACAAATGTATCTATGACATCAACAACCCTTTCAAAGAAAAAAATAGCTTCTGGATCAGGTACATCGATGATATTTTCATGACATGGAAAGGAAATAATACAAACCTAAAAAGTTTCTTCACAGTGCTCAACAATCAAGATCCCTGCATCAAGTTCACAATTCAGGCAGATAAACACTTGATTCCGTTTCTAGACCTCACAGTCTACAAAACCACCACCAACACCCTAGCAACAACCCTCTACAGGAAACCAACAGCCAAAAATACACTTTTGGAATTTAAGAGCTTCCACCCTCCTAGTCTCAAAGAAAATCTCCCATTTGGCCAATTTCTGCGACTAAGGCGTAATTGTACAAAACAAGAAGATTTCGAATCAACTAGCAGACAACTTACCACAAGACTTAAAGAAAGAGGCTACCCCAACCACATAATCCGTCAAGCCAGAAAACGAGCAAAAAACAGAAGCAGAGAATCATGCCTTGAACCCACCCCACGAGAGCCTTGCAAGGACAAAATCACCTGTGTCACTACCTTCTCACCACTCAGTAATCAAATAAAGAAAACCATACTTAAACATTGGAACATTCTCCAAACAGATTCATTCAAACCTACAAAACCCTATTTCGCATTCAAACGGAGCAGAAATCTCAAAGATCGTTTGGTAAACACCTATACGGAACCGACCCAGCTAAAAGAACAACTCACCCTGTGGAATCTACCTGCTGTCAAAGGACACTTTAAATGCGGCTCATGCTCAGTCTGTTCTCTGACAAAAAACATCAAATCCATTGATCTTAACGGAAAAAATTGGAATTTCGAGTCCTTTACCAACTGTAAAAGCAAATGGACAGTATATGCAATTCAATGCCCCTGCAATTTGCTATACATCGGCAAATGTAAGGGAGAAGGCATACAACGTATTTGTGAATCAAAAATGCTGTTCCAGACAAACCTATGGTGGCACACTTCCAAGAGAAACACCACACCCACAATGACATTTTCTGGTTTGTTCTAGAAATAGCCAGAAACCCATTCAGAGGTGGCGATAGAGACCTCTCACTTCAAAAGCTAGGGCAGAAATGGATTTTCCGCCTCGATTCTGTCAAACAGTGCCTTAATATAGCCATTGAATGGAATCTTTTCTTTAAATAAATCCCTATTTTTAGCGCTACATGTCATATGTTTGTTATAACATGCCTTGTGAAGTATTTTAACAACAAGCCACTGGTCTCCTCCCGCCTGAATACCCTCACTACAAATTATGGTTGTTGTCTTTTTAAACTGTAATGCTTTAATCATGTATCTCGAACAAAGATGTTTTCTTGCCTTCTTTTCTGCATGACAAGACCAAAAAGCCTGTTTATGCAACACGTAGCACTCTCTCAAAGGTATGTTTAACTAGAATAATCTGTCGAAATAACCATCTATGTTTTTTGCTCCTAAAGAATGTCCATGTCATTCAGTTAGACTAACATTAATACATGAAGTCACCCTTGTTTTGCCACCATGGCTGTCAATTGCTTTCTACACTATTACCTATTAGTGTCCTTATCACCGCCCATGTGTGCAAAACAACCCATGACGCATGCACGCCCCTTTTTCCAAACATAGCGTCCCCAGGAATGCTGCCATTACGCATGCGCCACACTGGCCGTAATTGTATTTACACTACGCGCCGCCTCCAATAGTAATCATTTGGTTTCCGGATTTGCAAGGCAGACGTTTATCCGCCTCACGTTCCTTTTTCAGGTAAGAAATCGAGCCCGCCATGACCCATCAATCACTTTGCTAGTTAAATACTAGACTGCTTATCGCTAATACAGAACCGCACTGCGATTATTTTGCTTAAACTAAATTCTACCCTCTTGTTTGGCATACTTTATCCTAAACCACCGCTGCACCGCGAGCACATACCTAATCGGATGGCAGGCCCTAGCCCTAACTACTACCACAATCACGTACAACCAACAATAGACAGTACAGACGTGAACTTCCCTCACGCTTTACTGGATATTCTCAGGTTCTGCACCATTAAATTCCGGTCTTCTATTGACAATGCCCACGGAAATCACAATTCAACACGATACCACCATTTTGAGCCCGCTCAGGCACCCATTAATTTACTGCCCTAAGAATCACCATAGACATTTTGCCTGCGGGCAACACTTACCTCCACCATCCGTGGTTCCCCTTTTTAAACAATAAGGACACTTCTCTCTAAATCGTTTTTAGGCACCATGCAAAAACACAACTTTAGCCAGTAAACTATATCCTTTTTCTTCCTAAACAGCGGCATAGGCTATGTTTCTAACCTGAAAAAGCCTCCAAGTACACGGAAATTGTACCCGTGTGAAATAACAATTCGAAAAATCAATTCCATATTGGATCGCATACCATCAACTAAGGTATGCTACACTCTCGTTATTTGTTCCATTAAGTATGATCCTTCATACCATCCCGGCACATTCATTGCCACCTTTTTCCTATTGTAGATTACCTCCACGGACACCAGACCAATCTATTTGTCTTCATGAATTCAATTCAACCGGTGACAGAAAATAGGTAGGTTTCCTATAGTGCACCACTCTTTTCATACAGATTCCTCCGTGTGGTCACAATTTTTCCTCTTGACATACTCTCCTCTCCCTCCCTCCCAATAGGCGTTCCCAACCACGTCCTGATGAAAGTTCGGACCCTTGATCTGTGAACATTATCTACTCAGTGAAGGTTGAATACCCTCTGAACCAGAAACACCCATAACAATGTGTCGACCACTATGACATACTACCAATCTGATTGTAGTATTTGAGATCCACAGTATATGTTACTAACCCTCACCTACCAAACTGTGATGTAACAACAGTTTTGTACTTATTTCCATTTTGTGTGTTCTTTTGTTACAAGACAAACTAGGCTTGCATGTGATCTTTCATTTCAAACTGTGTTTTCTTTACTATGAATTCTATATTCTATACGTATGTCTGAATAAACTAAATTTTCTATCCATTCCCATTTTTTGTGACTTTCGATAGCTAGCCTTTACAAACTAGCTTCCTGCCTTTTGAAAACCTACTGCAGTCTAAATGGTGAAATAGGGGTATCTTATGACTCTCTCTTCTCCCTGTAATTAACGCCTTTTTGAGTCAAGCCTCTCTTTAACAAAAAAGAAGGCACTTAGACCCTTTTTTCTATAATAATTAGGCAATGAAAGTACATATCTTCAAAATATACCCTCCAGCCTCGACCACACCGTCCAAGATAATTAGAAAGATGGTTCAGCTTCATATGTCAAAATGGGCAACACTTTCATCCGGTAAAAATCCAACAATGGAACTATTGAAAACGTGCAATGCCGATATCTGATAAGTTTCGCCTGTGCAGCAAGATTTTTCAATTTACTTCTAAGGATTACTTCCCTGTGGGAGTCAATGGTGCTGTCATTTATCGACGTTCCCAATTAAGTCGTTGATGTTATCTCTGGTATCTTCACTCCTTCCAGGTACCAGCCCAAGGATTTCAGCCTTCTACCCAGCTTTCGGCCGAGGTTTTGAATTATTGATTTTGCTGCGTTTAACTGAAGTCCATTTGCTTATACGTAGGAGACAAGAGCGTCCAATTGGCGCTGCAGACCGATCTGGGTCTGGTCCAGAAGCACCAGGTAATCTGCCTGCAAGAGGCTATTCACTTGTATTCCAACTAAACGTGGCGGAAAACATCTGATGGTTTTGAATGCCCTTTCCATGTCTGAAATATAGTGCCAGGCCTTTAGCCGTGTTGATTGAAGGCGTCAAATTTCCTGATTTATCCAGTCTTACTCTGAAACTAGTGTTTGTATGGAGTGCCTTAATGGCTTCTCTTAGATCTTGCGGGCAGCCCCAGGCTTTTAGTTTTGTCCACAGTATTGATCGATCCACAGTGTCGAAGGCCTGTGACAAGTCTATTGAGGTCAAATACATTTTGTTGTTATTCTTAGTGTTTTCTCTGTTCTTCAAGAGATTAATTAGAAAGAGGTTTAATGTTGTACCAATCCCCTTTACGAAACCAGCCTGCCATCGGTCAAAGTGATTTGTGTCAATACTCCACTTATTCAAGTTCTTAAGAATTAGTGCTGCGAATATCTTTCCAATGACATCAAGAAGGGCAATAGGCCTGTAGTTTGCCGGGACTGACCTATCACCGTTCTTGAAAATGGGCAATTGATGTTGTCCACGAAGCAGTAATTTATTTACTAGTCTTGATCACATCAAACAGTTTGTTCATAAAGAATGCCCATTTTTCCGGGTTGCTCTTGAGAATTACTTTTGTGAGGCCGTCCGGCCCAGCTGCTCTTGAATTACTGGATGACATTATTAGTTTAAGAATGTCTTCTTTTTCCGTCTCGAAGGACCATACGAAGAGGTTGCAACTATCTTTAACATATGTTCTGCATCCTGTTGGTGTAAATCAAATGTATGTTGCTTTAACCAAGTTTTGTAGTGTTGTTTCCCTATTTTAAGAGCATCCAGAGAGGCTACTGTTGCCATTTTCCTGTGCGTCCTTTTTAAGCCATTTATCTACTTTTTCCTTTTTGATACTTCTGTGTCAAATTTATGGCGGTTCGAGAATGTTCTTTTGAAGCCCATAGTGCTTTTTTCCATAAAGGCAGTCAAGTACTTCGGATAGTCCAGATTTGCTTGTGGGGAAGAAGCTGCCGGAATTGCTGTAAAGGCTGTGATATTTCCAGTCGTTATTCTTAGAATATTCCTTCCAGGATTTATGCCAATAGTTTCTTTCAGGGGAGCCAATGGAATTGGAATCCATTCCGTAATGGACATCTTCAAAATGTTGTGGTCGCTGGATATTGTTTGTATAACCTCCAGGGTACTCAGTTTCTCATGAACTTTATCTGAGACAAATATATAGTCCAGGATCTGCTTCTCTCCGCCCCTCTTCCAAGTCAAGGTTGGTGGTCCCCCCCCGGTGTAGTCCCATTGATTAATTTGATATTTCGCTGGTCTAGTTCGTTCCTCCAAAGTAGACCTTTCAATACTCGTTCGGCCGAGTTTGGTGCAGGTTTTTTTTATCAAGGCTAAGTTGTTATCAAAACAGTGAGTGTTGAGATCCCCACAGACGATAATGTCCAGGTCGAACTATGTCACCCTGGCATCGTCTATCTTGTCCATAACCGGCTTTATGAAGTTCTTTACCATCTTAGAATTAGCATTCCAATACAGGTTGCATATCAGCAGTGGCCTACCTACGACGCCCTGCAAACAAATCCTTTTTAGTAATACAATCTGTATGAGTGATGTGACGTTTTTCACGGAGATTACGCTCAGCCCACTAGTGTTTTTTATTGCGGTGAGGAGTCCCGCCATGGGGCATCCCATTAATCCGTTTACTGCCGGGTTTATGTGTGTAGTGAACCCTTCAAGAATAGGGGCTTCTCTTATCCAGGTCTCGAGAAGGCAGATCGCATCAAACTACTCAAAGGAAAGGTCCCCTTTACCAAACAGGTGCGGGAAGCCTCTGGTGGTCCAACACCCAAATACAAAATCTCGGTGCTCCTCTTCTTCCCTAGGCTTTAGGCGTTATGAAAGTGACACCAAGGCGCCCGATAGCCAGCCCCACTTTCTTCCTCTGCGTCATTCAGCCACTTGTCAGTGGTGTCCTTCTTTCCCCATAAGAGACTGTTGTTTTCTACCACGATGTAGGGGTTATATGACTTATTTGTCCCAGCATTGTGAACACGTTTTGAAGCGGCTACCTTCTGATTCCTCCCATTGCCCGTGTAATTATTGGATCTACTCATCCATTGTGGTTGGCTAGCTGAGTTCCTTTTTCTTTCTTCTTTTGGGATTTCATTAGATCTTGCCTCATATGAGTCTGATTCATTTAGTAGGAAGCCCATTGTGGATAGTCTTGATGTTTCCCTCAATAAGTGGTGCTTAATGTCTTCCGAGGAGAAGTAGATCGCCACTTTGTCTTTCCTCGACTCCTCTGGAAATTTAATGAGGTGGAGATCTTTAGAGCAAGTAGTGGTTAGAGATGGTAGGCTGTGGATGACTCCTAATACGTTTGCTCGATTGAGTATAAGATCGGCATTTAGGCGTAATATCTTTTCCAGGCGCATTCTGGTAGTGTCTTCTCCTCTTTGAGTGCTGCTCATGTTTGATGAGTCACTCCACTTGACTCCTTTAGAGACCCCAATGGTTGCCCTTTTCCGTTCCCGGAGAACTTGGCTGTCTGAGTCGTTTCTTCTTTGTTCTAAGGTCCTAAACACAACCCTCGCGTTTCTGGGTTGAATCCCCTGCAGGTCTACGAGTGAGGCTTCCGGCTAGGGACCAAAGGCTTCCTCACCCTTTCTCCTGGTCTCAAATCAATGTCCCCCGAAGTTTTGGAGGTTTCGATAGCATCGTACTCGGTTTGCCAACCAACCTCCTCTACCTCTTCACGCGAGCCCTTCGCTTTGCGTGTCATCCATATGTGAGCAGTCCTGACTCTTTGATCTAAGTTCAACTAGTTGTTGGTGTATTAACCCCATATTAGATGTATCCTCTTCTAATTCATTGGAATATGTAGAGAGGTTGGTCAAGTCCTCAATCTCATCAACTTCTGTGTCTTGCTGAATTGCATTAGCAGCCATACTCGATTCATCGGTCTGAAGCCTGTGTGTTATAATAATGCCTTGAACTTTAGCTTAGTCATTTATGTTCGAGACACTAGATTATTATTTTTGGGGCCTCTAATGTTAGACCAGAAGCCAAATCGTTCCTTCGGTTAGCCTCTTTTCGGCACAGCATTGGATTGATTGCCCTTAAATTCCTGACAGACGTGTTAGTCCGCTGTCCAAGTCTGGTTGAGCCCCTTCTTTTTAAGTTCATTTTGTTCATCATTTCTGATTTTAGGACTTCTCTTTTACTTTGAGGTGATCCTTAACAGTCCCTTATGTCTATGGGGTTAAGCATTCTCCATCCATCTCCCCCAAACCTTCAAATACTTCCCAGGACAGCCTCTGGCAGTATATATCCTTTTCTCTAATGATGCACATCGGTCCATTTCATTAGCCCATGGGTTTATGCACAGTTTGTCTGGGGATCCCCATGTGAATGAGATGAGTCTTTTCCCCAGTCCAAGTGCCACTGAGATAAAGGTTTTCTCACATTTGTTATAATCCACTTCTCCCCAGATACCGAGTATCACCATCTTAGGGTCCATTCGGACCCGGGGATCCCAGGGCTGTGCTGATCCTGCAAGTACGTTGGCTCCTAAAGTCCTGAATTACATCACAGTCCCAAAGCATGTGGAAAAAGGTAGCCTGTACCCTGCGGCACCGTAGGCAGCCCCCGTCCTCTAACAACCCCCACTTCAACATAGTGGTCCAGGAGTAATATCCTTGATGGAGTATCTTGAGTTGTATTAGGCGAAGTTTGGAGTCTATACCAATCTCTCGTGGGGACTTTAGAGCCTCGACCCATTCCTCCGCTTCTAGTGTGCCCACTACCCATTCCCATTTCTCCCAGAGCCCCGTGGGTTTTTGTGCCCGAAGGCGGTGATCACCTGATAGAGTGTAGATGTGACCTTAGCCGGGATCCCGGTGTGGAGTATATTTGCTTCCAGGGGGGAGCATTTGGGGACGTCCGCCAGTGCTGGAAATTGGGTCTGGATGGCGTGTGTGAGTTGCGTATGTCTGAATCATTCACTAGCGGGTAGCGTAGACTTATCTTGTATATATTTGTAACACCTTCAGGTATTTTTGAGAAGATCTCAAAGGTCTTGTCTGGTTTTGTTTGTGTAGACTCTGCTTCCTAATTGCGAGGTTGTTTGCTTGAAGAAACCTTCCTAGCTAGACACTGGCCCTGTTGTTCTTTTGGCCCCACTGTGTTTAAACCGTCCTGTCGGTTATCTTCATCAGCCTCATCATTTATTTTTAAAGAGTCTTGTTGGTCGTCCAGCCTTGCATCCCTACCACCCGTGCTCTTCCTTGTCTTTCCATTGGAGGTAGTTGGAAAGTCTTTAATCTCAAGGGATTCATTGACTACACTCGGATGAAGGCTAATGTCACCTATTGCCTGTTCCGGCATAGTCGCTGTCTGTTGGTTCAACAAGACAGACCTTCTTTTTTTCCCCTGATCATAGGGTCAAGTATTCTCCGCAGGATGTTGGTAATTTGTTCTAAATTTTTATCCATGTTTCCCTGCAGTGCCGAAATGAACCCTTCAACAAAAAGCATTTTAGAGAGAAGCATGGCCATTACTGTTGTTTGATCTGTCAACTGATCAGACAAGTTTTCATATAGCTGCCATCGTTATTGAAAAGGCCGCGATCATACCTGCATCTATTACAGGTTCAGGCGCTGGCTGATCTTCTATTTGCAATGCTGCCATGTTTAGTAACAAATCTTCATCCGATAGTGCTTGCTCCGTAGGTGGGATAGGATCACCCATATAGGTAGACAGTCTTGGCTATTTGGTAGTAGATTCAGGACGACTGGGAGGTCTCTGATTGGGGCTCTGATCTTATTTATTTCTGGTTCTGTGTTCCAGGCCCGGTGTTGTCATGTATCTGAAGCCCACAGGTGGCCGAGTCACTGCCTTTAAGTAGTTTTATAGTGTTCCAACCCCAGCCGCATGGGTCAAACGGCTTACACCCCGCAGCGTCTACGCCTAGTTACAGGGCTTTGTGATTAGTAATTAACTACTTTTACCAAACCGGCCACCGCTCCTTAGTGAGAATCGGTCAAAGGCGTAATTGCCGTTAGTAGTGTAGTGTCGTACTGAACTGTTAATCAGTCTGACAGGCAGACGTCGTAGCCTTGCCCCACTGCGCTGTTTCAAGTGTGAGTTAGAAATGGTGAGAGACAAGGCAACTATGGTTCCTAGCTCCCGGCAGCAAGGTTAATCAAAAATAGTCACTCCCTCACCTCACTGTGTGAGTTTCGTATGTCTGAATCATTCACTAGCGGGTAGCGTAGATTTATCTTGTATATATTTGTAACAACTTCAGGTATTTTTGAGAAGATCTCAAAGGTCTTGTCTGGTTTTGTTTGTGTAGACTCTGCTTTCTAATTGCGAGGTTTTTTGCTTGAAGAAACCTTCCTAGCTAGACACTGGCCCTGTTGTTCTTTTGGCCCCACTGTGTTTAAACCGTCCTGTCGGTTATCTTCATCAGCCTCATCATTTATTTTTAAAGAGTCTTGTTGGTCGTCCAGCCTTGCATCCCTACCACCCGTGCTCTTTCTTGTCTTTCCATTGGAGGTAGTTGGACAGTCTTTAATCTCAAGGGATTAATTGACTACCCTCGGATGAAGGCTAATGTCACCTATTGCCTGTTCCGGCATAGTCGCTGTCTGTTGGTTCAACAAGACAGACCTTCTTTTTTTCCCCTGATTATAGGGTCAAGTATTCTCCGCAGGATGTTGGTAATTTGTTCTAAATTTTTATCCATGTTTCCCTGCAGTGCCGAAATGAAACCTTCAACAAAAAGCATTTTAGAGAGAAGCATGGCCATTACTGTTGTTTGATCTGTCAACTGATCAGACAAGTTTTCATATAGCTGCCATCGTTATTGAAAAGGCCGCAATCATACCTGCATCTATTACAGGTTCAGGCGCTGGCTGATCTTCTATTTGCAATGCTGCCATGTTTAGTAACAAATCTTCATCCGATAGTGCTCGCTCCGTAGGTGGGATAGAATCACCCATATAGGTAGACAGTCTTGGCTGTTTGGTAGTAGATTCAGGACGACTGGGAGGTCTCTGATTGGGCTCTGATCTTATTTATTTCTGGTTCTGTATTCCAGGTCCGGTGTTGTCATGTATCTAAAGCCCACAGGCGGCTGAGTCACTGCCTTTAAGTAGTTTTATAGTGTTCCAACCCCAGCCGCATGGGTCAAACGGCTTACACCCTGCAACACCCTGCAGCGTCTACGCCTAGTTACAGGGCTTTGTGATTAGTTATTAATTACTTTTACCAAACCGGCCACCGCTCCTTAGTGAGAATCGGTCGAAGGCGTAATTGCCGTTAGTAGCGTAGTGTCGTACTGAACTGTTAATCAGTCTGACAGGCAGACGTCGTAGCCTTGCCCCACTGCGCTGTTTCAAGTGTGAGTTAGAAATGGTGAGAGACAAGGCCACTATGGTTCCTAGCTCCCGGCAGCAAGGTTAATCAAAAATAGTCACTCCCTCACCTCACTGTGTGAGTTGCGTATGTCTGAATCATTCACTAGCGGGTAGCGTAGACTTATCTTGTATATATTTGTAACACCTTCAGGTATTTTTGAAAAGATCTCAAAGGTCTTGTCTGGTTTTGTTTGTGTAGACTCTGCTTTCTAATTGCGAGGTTGTTTGCTTGAAGAAACCTTCCTAGCTAGACACTGGCCCTGTTGTTCTTTTGGCCCCACTGTGTTTAAACCGTCCTGTCGGTTATCTTCATCAGCCTCATCATTTATTTTTAAAGAGTCTTGTTGGTCGTCCAGCCTTGCATCCCTACCACCTGTGCTCTTCCTTGTCTTTCCATTGGAGGTAGTTGGACAGTCTTTAATCTCAAGGGATTAATTGACTACACTCGGATGAAGGCTAATGTCACCTATTGCCTGTTCTGGCATAGTCGCTGTCTGTTGGTTCAACAAGACAGACCTTCTTTTTTTCCCCTGATTATAGGGTCAAGTATTCTACGCAGGATGTGGGTAATTTGTTCTAAATTTTTATCCATGTTTCCCTGCAGTGCCTTTAAGTAGTTTTATAGTGTTCCAACCCCAGCCGCTTGGGTCAAACGGCTTACACCCCGCAGCGTCTACGCCTAGTTGCAGGGCTTTGTGATTAGTTATTAACTACTTTTACCAAACCGGCCACCGCTCCTTAGTGAGAATCGGTCAAAGGCGTAATTGCCGTTAGTAGCGTAGTGTCGTACTGAACTGAACTGTTAATCAGTCTGACAGGCAGACGTCATTGCCTTGCCCCACTGCGCTGTTTCAAGTGTGAGTTAGAAATGGTGAGAGACAAGCCCACTATGGTTCCTAGCTCCCGGCAGCAAGGTTAATCAATAATAGTCACTCCCTCACCTCACCTGCCGCCTGCGGACTGCAGACTGCTCCACTTGTTGAACCACTTTGCGGCTGCTTCGAGGTCCTGTTGGGTTTTGTTGGTCAATAGGGGGGTGGAGCATGTCTCGCTCGACACAGCGTCCCCTCTGCAATTAAAGGCACAGTTCCTTTTCCAAACAAATGCTTCCAAGGTGCACAAAGTATCCTTTTGCAATATTTACTGGCAGGAACTAATAGTGGGCAGCTGCAAACAGTTCCACTTGTTGAACCACTTTGCGCACTTGGGAGTATTTGGATATTTTTAGGGGTTAAAGTGGCCGATACACTCCTTATCTGTACGGCTGAGTGTACCATTGTTCCTGCCTTTCTACTGCACATGGAACCCTGCTGTCCTCGCTCAGGCATCTCTTCTCCCTGCCTGCAAGCAACTTTGGGATCAGCGCACATTCCTTTGTAAGCCTTGCAATTTATAGTGTGCATGGCGCACGCTGTGCGGATCTCATCATCTTGATGCAAAAAAATGTATTTTCACTGCATGCTGCCCGAGGATTGCGTGAAGTGCAATCTTTTATCTTGATCTCTACCCACTACGTGGGTTTTCGTTTCATTTACATTGGCAAGAACTGGTGCCTCACTTCTGAGATGGCTGCATTACTTTTACCTTTCTTCTGAGTGAGTTGCCGGGTCTGGCCTTACTACCCCTCCCATTGGTTGCATTGGTCTAGATAGGCCAATCAGAGCAACCGGGAGGCGGGAGCCGGACCAAACAAACCAAGGCCCACAACGAAGGCCCCTGTCTGCTTCCTGTCCGTTATCAGAACGCTGCATAGGGTTTTTCATGCACCGCTGCATCTTAACTTCCATGATGCTGCTACCTGACTCTTCACAGATATCTGGACTTCAACGACATTCACACCTCCATAACTATGGGTTAGTCTCCTGCTTCTGGTCAAGCTCCTACCATCTTTTTACTTTCACTTAACTTCTCTGCTTGTCTCTCATATTTACACTCCTGATTGCATTACGTTTTGGATCCACTGCTAGCATCTGATTCAGGTTGCTATTTCAATTCTAGCTGTGTTTTCTGCATTTGGCTCAATTTCAAATCTAGCTGCGTTTTCTGCATTTGGCTTATATTCAATGATATCTGTGTTTATGCATTTGGTTTAATTTCAAATCTAGCTGTGTCTTATGCATTGGCTAAATTTCTACTCTAGCTGTGTTCTCTGCATTTGGCTTAAAATTCGATTCTAGCTGTGTTTTCTGCATTTGGCTTAAAATTCCATTCTAGATGTGTTTTATGCTTTTGGCTTAATTTCAAACCGAACTGTCTTTTATGCATTGGCTACACTTCAAATCTAGCTGCGTTTTGCTAACTTGCTGTGCCATTTGCTAGTATTACCTGCTTTTTTCTGTAATCTACTGGCCCAGTGACTGGACCGTCCTACCTGTTCCACTCTTACCCACTGTCCCCCCCCTTTTACTGTACCTATCCCATGGCACTTTCTGTTTCTCCTATCTTCTCCAACTGTTTCTCCATTGACTATCATTCCCTTCTCACTAAGTCTAGTAGGAAGAAGTTCAAAAAGGACATCTTAGCCTACAACCCTGGTCTCCTTATTGCTGATACTTACTCCAGCGCTTTTTCCAGACAGACCCTCACCGACATCCTCTTCGTCGTTCCATCACCAGATCTATGGACTCTTCATATGATCTCTGTGCTCTGTCCTTTCTCCTCCTCTCCCATTAATGGTGGCACCCGCTGGGAAGCCCTCATGGCCCCCTTCAACTGCTCTTAGGTCATCATTAATGTCTACCTTAATGACACTGTCATGGTCCAAGGCCCTCAGGCCAATCTCCTGCTCTTTTATAGGCGCTTCCCTCGCCTCATCAATTTCCTTGCATCTCCTGCTGTCCCCTCTTCCCCCCCTTGATTGCCTCCATGTCTTCGCCTGCCCCCCCTTGGCTACCTTGCCCTGTCTTCCCTCCTATTTCCCCCCCCCCCCTGGCTCTTAACCTCCCCAGGGCATACCTCTGATTTGTACCCCTCCCCGGAAGGCCTTTAAGGCTGGCAACCTTATTTATCTTGCCACTCTCAACTCTCGCTCTCTGCTGTCAAACACTCCTCTGACATCTGCCGCCTCCTTGAAGAACTTGATCTCGATGTCCTCTGTCTCACTGAGACTTGGTTCACGGCCAGCTCTGTCACAAGCTTTGACACTCTCCTCCCTGATGGCTCCAAGATCCTCTCCGCACCCAGATCCACTCGGTGGGGAGGGGGAGTAGCCCTGATCTTCCCTGAGTGGTTTCCTGCCTCCATCATTCCCACGCAGACCTACTCCTCTTTCGAATGAATTGTCTGCAGGCTATCTCTCTATCCTGGCCTCTCTCTTACCGTGGCTACTATCTATCGGGCTCCTGGTCAGATCACCTCTTTCCTCTCTGAGTGAGCAGACCTCTCCTCTTCCATTCTGGCCTCAACCACTCATCTCCTTTTTCTGGGTGACCTTAATATCCATCTTGATTCTCCCTGTTCCTTGTCTGTACTCTTTTGTGACCTCTGCAATTCCCTCTCCCTTTCTATCCTCCCTTCTGGCCCGAGTCACTCTGCAGAGCACACGCTTGATGCTTTGATTTCCTCTGACCTCCCCCTATCCATCCCTCTGACCACTCCTCTCTCCTGGAGCGATCACTCCCTCCTCTCTTCCCATCTCACCCTCTCTACCCCCCCAGGCCAAGTCAACCACTCCACTGCCACCTACCTTCTTGGAAATCCGGCCCATGAAGCGTGTGTCAGTTGAGGCTTTCGCTGCCACCTTCTCTCCCTCTCTCCTCCTCCGGGTGACTCTCATCCTGACACAGCCCTTTCCATGCTCTACTCTTCCATCTCCAATACTCTTGATGCTCTTGCCCCTGTCATGAGGATCCGTTTGAAGCCCAAAGCCAAGTGCAATTCCTGGTACGCCTCTGACGTAGCTACCCTTAAACGTAAGTGCATGGTGGCTGAGAGGAAATGGAGGGCTTCTTGTTCATCCTCTGACAAACTGGCATGTCGTCTGCTCCAAAGGCAATACCCACTCTCTGTCCATATTAAGAAGAGGGCCCACCTTCAAGCCTGTGTCTCTGTGGCAACTTGGTCGAACTCTTTAAAATCTGCAAGGAGCTGGCCAACCCTGCTGCAGTCTCTACCTCTTCTGTCCCCTCCCAGGCCCTTTGCATGGCCCTTGCCTCTCACTTCATCTCTAAAACCCAGGACATCATGTCTACCCTCTCGCCCCCTCCCCACCTCCCCCCTTCTCCCCTGTCCTTCTTGAACTCTAGCCCTCCTGCAGCCGCCCCCCACCCTCTTTATCTTCCTTTCCTCTTCTCTCCCCTGACAAGGTTTCCAGACAAGTCCGATCTATGAAAGTCTTGTAGAAATTGGTTCTTCCCTGTTACTCCAAAACCATCAAGGCCCACATTGACACCCTTGCTCCGGCCGATTTCTGCAGCCTCTACTTCGCCTCTGGGGTCTTCCCCTTCCCACTGAAGCACTCTCCTCTGCACCCTCTTCTCAAGAAACCCACAGCTGACCCTTCTTCTCCAGCAAACTATCGCCCGATCTCCATCACACCTTTTCTTGCCAAACTCTTGGAAAAGCTGGCAATCTCACAGCTTAACCTCCACTCCGACTCTGTTGGTTGTCTCCATGACCATCAATCTGGGTTTAGAGCTGCCAAAAGTACGGAAACTGCTCTCCTGAATATCCGTGAAGACCTACTCTCCAACCTTGATTCCAACATCCCTTCTGTCCTTATCTTACTCAATCTCTCTTCTGCCTTCGACACGGTCAACCATACCATCCTGCTCAACCGTCTTTGTGACAACCTGGGTATCACTGATCAGACTTTGGCTGACTTCTTTCCTCTCTCATCGACCCTCCCATGTACAACTTGGGTCCTTCCTTTCCTTCATTTCCCTCTCTACCTGCGGTGTTCCCCAGGGTTCTAACCTCTTTCCCTGGCTTTTCAACCAATACCTGGCAACTCTCGCCCATCTCATTGCCTGTCTCTGCTCCAACTTTCAGTGCTATACAGATGACACTCAACTCATCTTCAGGCTTCCCTTGGCCACCTCTTCTCTTTCTCTCATCTCTGATTGCCTGTCTGCCATTCAGGAATGGTGTGCTGCCACAATCTCTGCCTTGATGCCAGTACGACTGAGATCCTCCTCATCGGCACACCTTCACCCTCCTTTCATGTTACTCTCTGGCTGGCCCTCCTTGACTCTCCTTCTATCCCCACCTGCTAAACTAAGAACCTCGGGATCATCTTTGACTCCACGCTTTCCTTTTCTGCCCACATTGCCGATGTCTCTAAAAAGTCAAACTTACAACTGCACCTCCTCAGAGGTATTCTGCCTTTCCTCTCCTTCCCCCAGAAGCTTACTGTATCTCGAGCTCTGGTTCCCTCTAGGCTTGATTACTGCAACAGCCTCTTTCAAAATCTACCGGCTTCCACTCTGCGCCCTTTGCAACTCATCCAGAACAGGATTGTGAGACTTGTCATGGGCCTCAAGCCGTGGGATCGTATCTCTCCAGCCCTAAAATCTCCTTATTGGCGCCCAGTGGCTGCAAGAATTAAATTCAAGACCCTTTGCATTGTCCAAAAAGCTTTTTGGGGCCTGGGTCCAAAATGGCTTCAACTCTCCCTCCGCAAATACCTTCCCTCTCGAGCTCTTAGCTCCTCCTCCTCCAACTCCCTCAGGGTCAGTCGTTTCTCAAAGAAACGTGCTGGGGGTAGATCTTTGTCTTCGGCTGGGGCTTCCCTCTGGAACAGCCTCCCTGCCACTCTGAAACTTGAGGAGAACCATCTCCGGTTCCAGAATCCCCTCAAGACCATCCTCTTTGCTTCTGCCTCCTCTCCCCTGTTGAGCTGTCCACACACCCGCACTGCCTCCTGGCAACCCCTGCACTTTGGGTCTGTATCTGTAACCCTACAGGCCCCCCTTTCCTTGCACTTATCAGACACCACCTGTCTATACCTTTAAATTAGCACTTGCCATTTGCTGGTTGCACTGCCATTTGTTGTTCTTTCTCTTCCTATGCGCAGCACTTTCCACTTCGCCCTCTCCCTGCACTTTCCCCCTTCCTTCTCCCCTGCACTTGCGCATTCTCAATGTCACTGGGCCTAGTAAGATAGTTGTTTTTGTTTTCCCTTGTTCTCCCCCTTTCCTCGTCACGCTCTGAAACACATGTGTATTAGCGCAATACAAATAAAATATATCAATATCAATATCTGCTTCAGGTTTTACCGGCACAAGTCCCCAAATGGATAATAGAAACGCTACAGTGGGAGGTATTTGCATTTATATGGCAAAATAGGGCAGTCAGGGTGGCTGCATTGTCTATATATCATGATAGGGAGCGGGGAGCTGGCGCCGCCTCATGTCTGGAGATATTACCAAGTGACTCACGTGAGGGTATTGCGAGAGTTGGTGGATCCGAGCTTGCCGAAGGGCTGGCATCCGATTGAAAACCAAGTAGTGGGCAAACCTCTTTGCTACATAACATGGATCCTGTAGGGGCATAGGCCGCTGAGCATGTACGAAATACCTTCATCAAGAACGATGCTACAGGTATGGGATGGAATCGTGAGAAGGATGGGGCTGACCTCTGTAACGCAAAGTTCTGTTTTAAAAAAAAGTCCTTTTAGACCCCTTAGATTCTTCCCTTTACCTAAGCCTGGGTCTCAGCTCTCAGTCAGGCTTTCTTTAAAGCCCCCAGTCAGGCTTGCACAGTTGTAATATTCAAAAAGTCTTAATGTCTTTTTAAACAACCCCTTTGGTTAAGTGAGGTCCCCCTCATCCAGGCTCAAACCTTC
This sequence comes from Ambystoma mexicanum, assembly GCF_040938575.1. NCBI lineage: Eukaryota > Metazoa > Chordata > Amphibia > Caudata > Ambystomatidae > Ambystoma > Ambystoma mexicanum. The sequence goes on along the minus strand of NC_090923.1, from coordinate 829,756,751 downwards.
GCCATACTGGCCAAACTTTAAACAGAAACTTCCGAAGGGCGATCTCATCTCGCTGGGTCACTCTGTTTGCTTATGGCAAGCCCAGTTTTCACACATCACACAGCATTTCCCTCAGCTGGGCACAAATGCCAATTTCACAATGTCAAAACGTCAGCAATGGGTTAAGGACTTTGGATTGTACAAGGGATTTGGCTTGACTCTTGTAAGATCACCTTAACTCTCTATACCGGCCTTCCCCATGGCCTCTTGGTACTTGTAGTTTTCTTTCGTCCCAATATTCAATACTGTTTCTTTGTTTATGAGAGGGGTACCAACCAGAGACCTTCAACTGGGCGCCCCTGTGGCGCCGGACCACTCTATCTCTGGTACCAACCCATTCACAAAAGATCCCTTGTCTAATTATCTTCTTACTGTTGCCACTGCAACCTTGAGCCTAACACAGTCCGGTTGACTATCGGCTTCCATCGACTCACCGGCTGTGCTGACCTCATTGGCGGTTCCTTTGACGCGGGAGTCAAGGACGCTAACCAATGGCAAGCTCATCTCCCCACCCTGGCTATCAGTGCCAGAGGGTGCCATGAACTGCTGACATCCGTCACACCACGGGCCAGCTGCGATTACCAGTCTTATGTTTCTTCATCAGACGTTTTGCGGGTCTGGCAGTGCCTTAAGTGGCAATACAAAATGAGCCAAGGCTCATCAAGGGGGCATGGCCTAACGGCGGGGGTCATCTGATGGCCCGTTAGGCCACGCCTCCTTGACGAGCCCCGGTTGAATAGGCTACTGGCACCCCTGCCAGGCAGCCTTTTGTAGAGATCAGCACCCTCTCCCCAAAGGGGAGAGGGTGCTGATCTCTGCCTTTATTTTCTAAAGGCTTGCCTGGCAGGGGACAGTGCCTGGCCTATTCAGCCTTAATGGTGGCGCTGGCCCTTGCCAGCTGGGAGGGGCAGCGTCACCATTAAGGCTGAAAGGGTGATGCCGCTGGAAGCTGAGGCTGTTTCCTGAAGATTGAAACTCCTGTGAATGCGCGGGAGCTTCAGGATTTAGAAAACAAAGCCTCTGCTTCTAGTGGCCTCACGTTTTCTCCATAATGGTGGCGCCAGCCCACGGGCATCTTTTGTCGAAAGGCTGTCTCGCAGTTGCGGCGCCACCATTATGGCATTTTTTTCTGAAGACTGAAGCTTTCGCACACGCGTGAGTGATTCGGGTAGTGACCGGGGCTGCCAGGGCAGATTAGTGGGCCCAGCAGGGTCCCGCCTCAAAACGAGATTTCGGAGACTGCCGGGGCCCAGCCCACTTAAAGCCCTGGGGTCTGGGTTGAAAAGGGCAAGCGCAACTCCCTCCTTAACGTCATTTCATATCTTTCTTCTCCGTTTGAACTGCCGTCCTCGAATGGCTGCTTCCTCGTGCATTTGGCCTTACTCGGAGTGTGCTCTTGTGCTCTGCCTTTTATCCCTATGGGGAAGGGAAAGAGTAGTCAGGTGTGTGTAGTTGTCGATAATTACCTCACTTTGCCTGACCCTTGTGTTGGGGCATGTCAGGTTAACGGCTCGGGTATTAGTCCGTTGTCGTTCACTCTGTGTTTATGTTGGAAAAAGGGCAGGGGTAGAGTTTCTAAGTATCCTACTGTGTAGATTGGGGAAAAGGTGTCATAAGGAAGGGGTTACCATGTCTCAACCTTCGGTGTCCCACTTCCACTCCCCGAAGATCCCTCATCCAGGTGATCCTCCCACACTAGTCCACTCCCAGCAACTGGATCCAAGAGTGATGGCCTTGTCTTGGCCACCTGGATGATAGATAACCCGGGGACTAGTGAGTGAGATACCTTCAGGTTTCTCACACCTCGTACCAAGGCCCAGTGACTCCTATTCATTATAACCCAGAATTTACATTTACACCAGCCTCTAGAGATATGTTTCGAGAGTGAAAAGATGGGGCTTGAGAATTCCTTGAACATGTATATGAGATGTGGAAAAATAGACAATTAGACTCCTGCAAATTGACCTTTGGGGCAGGGGAGAGGGAACAGTATAGATACATGCAACTCAGACACTGGGCTCTGCAGAAGGGAAAGAAAGAGGCTGCTTTGAGACAGTTAACACTCTGAGAAACTGATATTTACCCAAAGCGTTTCAGCAGGGCTCATCTCTGTGCTATATAAGTGCCAGAACAGTAGGCTGAATGCAGGTCTCCCTCTTATGTGACAGCGTGGCATAGGGATCTGGGTAAGGAGCTGAGGGAGGAGCAGTGGGTGGGGAACTGGAGAGGGGTCAAAAAAGCAACAGTTAGCACTCGGTTTGCAGAACAAAAGTAGAAATTACTAGCTAGATGGTATCTTACCCCTGGATAATGAGGCACATTTGGGAAAGGGGGCAATGGGACTGTGCTGGAGGGGATGTGGAGGCGCAGGCAAATACCTACATATCTGGGGGAGTCACCCCAAACTCCAGCCCTATTGGAAGGAGGTTTTGAAGAGGGTGGCCCGGTGTGGGGGGGTGACGCTCACATCAGAGGTATGCCTACTGGAGTGGGTAGATAGAAAGGGTAGACAGGGGGGTATAGTTCAGCTGAGCTCTTTAGATTGATGTTACTAGTGGTAAGAAACACCATGGCGGCAGAAATCCCCACCAATTATTGCTTCCCTCACTGCAACTTCCGCTAAAACCCTCGTTTGGAGCATAGATCAAGGCCAATATAGGTTTATGATTACTCAATGTTGCTGTGATCAGCACCTATCTCCCCTCTCCATCCATCCTCTCGTCTGTAACCTTTATGGGGATCCCTTTTGTGAATTAGAATGGCGACTCCACGCTTCTGAAAGCCACTGCTTGTGAAATACACAGTGGGATATTCCTTGGTACAGAGCCGGTTCTCATCTTTTGCCAGTAAGTGAGTTTCTTGAAGGAAATGTTTACCAGCATCATGGGATGCTAATCTGTGGAGCACTTACTTTCTTTTGATCAGGGAGTTAAGTCCCTTAACATTCAGGGTGATTATTGCTCTGTCATGAGTCGCCCTTGATCATCCGAGAGGGATTGGCTACATTTACACCTCATACCACGGTCTCTCTCCTCTAAGGCTCATGCTTCTGACCTCTCTAGGGATGCAGAAGTAAGACTCAGACACAACGGTGGCATGTTTCTGGATATAAACTTATATTAAATAAGAAAAGGTTGGAAACATGCCTCTCTATCCCTAAAGCTAAGAGGGTGTTCCCTACCTCAAAGGAAGCTAGTAGAATTGTGAGGAAGCCTGAAAATAAAGAGTTTGCCACTGGCGTGTCCAAAAACCTGCTGCTGTCCCGAACGCTAATAATCTAAGAAAACTGCAAGGATGATCTTCACTTAAAATAAAAAAGTGTTTATAGTGTTTTCAAACAACAGAGAAGTTCCCAGTCCCTTTGGTAATAAACTGTTTCTAAATAATGTTTCAAATATGGATCTCCAAAGACTAGGGTTGTGCTTCTTTCCCCTAGATTTATCCTACTCTCAAGTTGCTAGATATCTCACAAGGACCTGTTGCTTTACAACACAGTTTCTTCATCCTAATAGCTTGGTATGCTCCGCTACCAAGCGTAGGATTCCCTTTCCTTATTAATCCTAGGGTTCTTTACCCTCTTATCCTTAACCTCTCAAATGGGTGCATGTCCCAGACTCACAAAACTTCACACAGCTTGATTTGCTTCCGTGCCAGGCAAGTGTTTTCTTTGGTAATGTCTCTTTTCTTCTTTCAGAGTCCCAGTCCCTCTTTAAACTTTGGCTTTACATATGGGTGCGAGTCCCATACTCGCAAAGTTGCAATGTATCCACTTGGTTCACTTGCCTGCCAAGTATACAACTCTCTCTCATTTGCTTCAGGGTCCCAGACCCTCTCTTTCATCAGGGTCCCAGACCATTTTGCTTTTGGGTATGGGTCCCAGACTCGCACTGTTTTGTTGTGTCCGTTTGGTTCACTCTGCTGCCAAATATACAACTGTATTATTTTCTTCAAGGTCCCAGACCCTTTTTCTTTTGGGTCCCTGACCCTCTTTCTCTTGGGTGCAGGTTCAGACTTGCACCTTTGTGTTGCATTCGCTTGGTTCCCTCTCCTGCTAAGTATAAAACCATTTCTCCTTTTTTTTCAGGGTCCCAGACCCTCTCTCACCAGTTCCTGTGCTCACCCTGATGCTTCCTCAGTCCTCTCACAGCTACCAGGCAACCTGCGTACCTCTTTTCTTCCTTCTTGGTAGTACGGATGGATCCTGGGCAGCTGTATTCTTCCTGGAGGCTGCGGTAATGTTCGGGCGTCCAGCAGCGTCTGCAGCGCCACTGCAGACTGACACTTCCCATAAGGGTCTTCCTCTCCCATGCAATCCTCCCCCGGTGCACCACCCCAGTGTGATTATTGTTCTGTGGACGCACCGCCCTAGCCCCATGGAAAAGGTCTCCCTCTAGGGGAAAAAAGGAAGACATCCTCTCATTGCAGTGGTAGCAGTGGTATGACTTAAGTACGAAACTAAGATTAACAAGCTCAGTAAATAAAAGAAGAAAATAACACCCCAAAAGAACAATTGTCAAACAATTAATTTCACCTTTCATTGCCTGGGTAAGGTGCCTTCCCCCTCCCGGGTTTGGTTCCAACATATGTCGGGCGTCAACCTTCTCGGACCACTCCGAGTGACAGACCTCACTGTACATTGTTATAACTCACAATCCCCCTTAGAATACAATTCTAGACTCGAACTGGGCGTGCCCTAAAGCAAAAACCATATCCCTGATAAAATGACTCAAGTAAGACACTGTAGACCTATGGAGCCGGCTTATAACTCAAATTGGGAGTAGCAGGGCCCCATAGCATTTGTCTCCGGGGGAAGCCAAAGATGTCTTCTTTGCAGGTAACGTTGATTCCAACTGTCTGCCCCTCGGTTTCATAGAGGAGCCGGGCCCTAACTCCTTTTCTAGCTCACTTTGGTTCTCTAAATGCATTTTTTCTTTTTCCAGGGGGTTATCCGGATGCCCCTCCATCAGTGCTGTTGTTTCAATCTCCGACCCAATCACATAATGCTGGTCCTAGTATTCGAAGTGCAGCTTGCACGGGATTCCCCATCTATACATAGATGGTATACATTGGTCTTTGAGGCGTTCAAACATAAAATCCTAGCCAGGTTGCAACAAAGAGTGGGCTGAAATTGAGTTAGAATTCTTCACTTGAGAGTCCTCCGCAGGGTGCAGATTAGTAATTGGTGTTCCATAGACAACAGAGATTGTCATAGAATATGGATTAAGCAGTTTACCCTTTTTTTTTTAACAAAAGTACAAATTTGCAGAACACGTCCTCTAATAACAAGTTAAGAATCATCTTGAATTGATATCCACAACATATTCGTAGGAACTATATATTTTTAAGTTTCTACTGCTTTGTATATTGACTAACCATGTTGTTTATTTTTTCATGTTATGTTTGCATTTTGTCTTTTTGTTGTTAGCGCACTGAGGCCTATGGGCATGTTGCGCTATATAAGAAATAAACTAAACTAAAATATACTGCATCTTGCGATCTCTCAACCAGTTCCTCATAACGTTTAGTTGGCACCTCTTCACCAGTGTGCGCAGGGACAGGTCTTGAAACAAGGTGAGTGCCGTACCTTGAAAATCGATGGATCCTTTATTCCTAGCCACTAGCATGATCTTCTCTTTCTGTTGGAAGAAATTCACCCTAGTTAAGACGTCGGCAACAGGTTACACTTCAGTGGAAAGGAGGAGTAGACTCTATGTTCAGTCCAAAAATAGCTTTGAGTGATCTGGGAGCTCGAGAAGGGTGCAGAATAGACTTCGAGTATATTCCTTTAGGTCTTGGTCCTTGATCTGGCTTGGCACTCCAGTTACTCAGATGTTGTTTCTTCGATAGCGATTTTCCAGATCTTCATGCTTTGTCCACACCATTTCCAACTGCTCTATCAGCCCAATAGCCTGATTCAGAAGCGCCACTTGGTCATGGGCCTGTTCGCAAAAACAGTGGTCTCCATGTCGTCCAACCACAATTTTTACCGCAATCAATTGGTTGTTGAGGTCTGCTATTGATTTTTCACCAGAAGTATTAATCTCCTATTTGACTTCGGACGATAGGCTAATTAGATATTGCTTGATTGCAGGGCCATCTCTAGCATAGTCCTCAGTTCAAGGGAATGGATCTGGGCCATCACCATCTCTGATTGTTTTGGCTTCCCGTCTTGCGCTGCCAGCACAGTTTTTACATCTCCTGACTTTGATTTGGTGGTGGTTTTAGACATCATCTGGTGATGTACAGCCCAAATGATTTTGATTCTCCAGTTATATCCCACTATGGCTCTACTATGGCTACATTAGATCCCAATCACCACAGAGGTGTGCTGGCATGGCAGGTGGTGAATCAGCGGGTGTCCGCGTCAGCCCCCCTCTCGGTCTGTGTTGTTGTTGTTAAGGGGTAGGATCCATATGTTCCCCATCCACTAGCTCGGCATTGGGGTGTGTCCTGGGCTTTACTACCAGCACAGGACAATCTGAACTGTCATTCTCACAAATCTACCTCGGGGGGGTGTGGATCACTATGCCCCCCCTGCTCCTGTATCTCCGGGCCTTTTGTGCACTGTGTTACTCCTAAATTACTCCTAAGTTACTATGCTATGGACACACAAACATAAGACACAATGAAAACATATGAATCGATTTAACAATGAAAACACGTTTATTCATGCACAGCAATGCATGATGCAAACACTACTATAATGCAATTCTCGAATTTGCACCTTTATGTTCTTGGTGCAAATCTACAATGTAATGCAATAACTGTAAGCCTTACAGCTTCTAATGCAAGCCTTCTGATAGCAATTTACCATGTCTAATGCAGCCTAATGCAAGCATCAGCATTCTGCATTCCTCTCCAATCCTCACTATTCCTCTCCAATCCACACCACACCACACCACACTTCACTCTCTCTCTGTTTTAGACAATCCCTGTCTGATTTCCCCATCCTATCAAACCCAAAGCTCTGTGTGAGTTTCTGTCCTAATTCCCCATGCATGTGTCTTATTCAGATCAATACTCCCCTCTTGCCATGTCTCTCCTCTCCAGCTAACTCTGCAACCAGACAGTCAGTCAGGGCCTCTCCTCTCAGTGGTCTGGTCTTCCTGCCAACTCTCTCTGCCAGATCGATCTCATCAGCTCTGATCAGAATGCTTCCACAAGCTTCCTCTCTCAGAGAGCAGCTCCATCCAAAACTCCATCGATCTCTCAGTGTCTAAGTGTGTCATCTCCATCTACATCTCCATCTAGAACTCCATCTCCAACTACATCTCAGAGCTCAGAACTCCATCTCCAACTACATCTCTAACTAGAACTCAGAGAGCAGCATACCTCTGGTTATACTATTCAATGACATACATACATTCTATAATTACATTAAGCATTCACTTGTCTGTCTCTGTCAGCATTTCTAAATCCGAGCAGTGCCTAAAGGTCTGTGATGCACTGCGTGTTCTTGTCAATTACTGCGAGTTCTTGTCATCGTGACATTTCAGCCTATCTTGTACATGCTATCTGTGTTACGTGTTACCATACCATCATATTCCTCTATTCACTTCATGTTACCATACCATCCTACCATCATATTCCTCTATTCACTCCACTGAAATCCCTCTCTTCTGCATGTCTCTCTGTGTGAGAGGCAAAGCATTCCCTGCATGGCCCCCACTATCTCTGTCTGCGAACACCACCCAAGGCCTGATATGCCAGCCCTTCTCCACTCGGACAAGAGTCACGTCTAATCTCTGTCTGCCAACCAAACTGTTTACGCATTCCACGTTCCCCTGTAACTCAAAACAACTTTTGCAGGCCTGTCTCATTCAGGATGGCTTAAGAGCCAGCTACATGCTCTGTCTAGCGTTTACTCTTTCTCTCGCAAACCCAAGCACTATCTATATTGCAGACTCAATACATACTCATGTGTGTCTCTAAATGCATATATAATGCATAGTAACATATCTCTACATGTCTCTAGCAAGGCACTTCAAATATAACAGGCCTTATTCTATATCAAATACAAATGGCTACATAATATGTGGATAATGGATAACTAATCAGGATGCAATGATGGATAACTAAATCCCTAAATGGGTAACGAAATACTAATGATTCACTACAATGAGTAACTAGATTAGTAATGGATTTCTAATGATAACAAAGCGGGCTTCTCCATAATATCTGGTTTTACAATCTCTCCTCGTATCATTATATAATCATTACTAACAATTTGTCAAAACATGTCTCAATGTGGCATGCTAAATCAAGAAAAATTTCAAAGGGAACAAATATTCTATCCCAATAATAATGCAAAAAATAAAAATAAAATGCAAGTATTTCACTCTATCAGTGGCAAGCTAAACATTTCAAATGCATAACTGCAAGTGTTTCAGAATTCAGAATGGCATATTCAAGTTTCTAATGCAATCCTCTAATGTCAAATCATAGCAAAAAGTCAAGTCAAAAGTGTCTGCAAGCAAAATATTCAAAACGAAAACAAAACATAGAATCAATGCATGTGTACTGTGGACATCCAGATGTATTCAATTTCAGTGTGTCACGCACAAAATGACGATATCTCTTTCACAGGTGTCAAGGTGTCAAAACATTCATTTCATGTCAGTGCATAAATATCAGTGTATACATTTGCAGTGTATTGGTCATGCAGGCCAATTAAGTTACATTTCCAGTCTAATTCATTTCAGTGGTCTACTCATGGACCCCAGATTCCAGTTTCTCACTGCATGTCAGTCTGTGATCAAATCAGTTGTAGCCAATCAGTATGTGTGTCCTCACATCTGTGCAAAATTCAAAAGTCAGTACAAATCCAGTCCTAATGCAAACGTCTCAGCCAAGGAATGTCAACAAAGCGAGTGTTCACAAGTGGTTCACAAATGTGTTCAACGAGCGTGTGTGTTCAGCAAACATGTGTATGGGCATCAAAGCCTAGCCCATAGCAGAAAGTAGTTCCAGCTGCAAACGGAACTCAAGTGTGTGTCCTTCAAATGGACAATTTCCCAGTGACAGATTCCAGAGCCTCACTGTTGCAAAAGCTCTCTCCGTTGATGTCTCAACTTTCCCTATCTCCAAAGCTCTCCCTAGTCTATCCTCTTTTGCTATCATTCACGTGGCACTCATTCAGAGTGTTGCAAAACAATGCAGATGGCAACTCTCCAGTGGCAATTCCACGCAATTCAGTGGCCCTGCACATGGGCCAAACTCCAGATTAAAATTCACTCCTTTGCCATGCCATGCTGTTGCTATGCCAGTATTCATGCTGTTGCCATGCCAGTATGCCATATTATGCCGTGCTAGTCCCTGCTCTTCTCAAGAGGGACCAGCCAACGTTGGATGCAAGTGCAGATTTCAAAGCACAATGGTGTCGGATCAATTCTCTCTCTCACTCACTCACTCCCACAAGAGACAAAGAACTTCACTGCTATTCAAACGGTTAGCACCGGGAATTCAAACGCTTCCAGCAGGCGTCTTCCTGCTCAGTCCCTTTTCTCTCCTCTCTTTAGGCCCAAACTTGTATGTCAGTTTTTGATTCACAAGGCAAGGCATTCCAAATGGATTCTCTTCTCGCTGCAGATTACAAAACAGCCCACCAAACGGTTTCTCTCCTTTGCTGAACATCTTTCGCTCTCTTTCTCTCTCTTGGCACATAATGCTGCAAGGTGTTGATTTCTCTCTACAGTCAGTCTCTTCACCTCCCATGACATCAGTTGTCATGCCAGGAAATCAGACAGCAAGCAGGTCTTCTGATTACCTTCTCAGAGCACAGCCATTGGCAAAGCTACACCCTAAGGCCTCAACTTGGAGACATTCCTCAGAAGTGCTGCGGCAAAGCGTAGGTGTCAAATAGTCACATCACAAGGTGACAAAAGCCAGTCTCTTTTCAGTGCTGCTTCAAATAGCCATGATGCAAAGTCACATGGTCTCACTCATCATGGATCTCGAACCAAGGTCTGGTCAATCTTGCAGTCTGTCATGCTGCTGCCAATTCATGGTCTGGTCATTTCATGCGATGCAATCTGGTCAGTCATCAAGGCGATCTTGGTCAATCAAGGTCTCACGGTCTGCAAATCTTGGTCTGGTCAAGGTATTTCTCCAGATTTCATGCAAAGAAAACAAAAGTGCAAGTATCAGTTTAATCCGTTTTTCAGATGTATTCAAAGCCAAAAACAAAACAGCATTCCTTCATTGTGCTTCAGTGCACATAGCTAGTTCTAAACTCCCCATGTCTCTCAAAATACATCAATGCTAGTTTCTCTCAGTGTACATGTATCAGTTCCAGTGTATCAGTGTGCCAGTCATCTGTCTAAGCATGCCTGTCTCTCCATGATGCATGATGCATTAGTCCTGCCTCCATCTCTGTCCTTCTCAAAACAAAACAGGACAGCCCATTTCACATAATTCAGAAAATGCAAATTCAAAAATGTAACAACTGCATTCCTCTGTGTCTGAAAATTTCTGTGTCAACCTCATGTGTTCTAGCCACATTTTCAGGCGTTCTAGCCACAGACTCCCCTTTCAATATAATGTATTCACAATGCTGAATTACTAAATGTTGACAAAACAAATCGATTTCATTCAAACGGACACTGCTTCCCACATGTGCAGTGCAATTCAGATTCAATAAACATTGCTTCCCTTCTCTGCCTACTCCTTCTTCAAAACAACAGTCTGCTAATGCCAGGCAATGTTTCTGCATAATGTAAACAACCCTTCTCTCCGTGCAATCAGTCCGAAAACTAAAAAAATTCAAAGAATGCAATGTCTCAGAACATCCAACTTTAGCACAATTCACTCGATTCACTTTCTCCTACAATGCTATCCAAGTTTCTATGTTGATAGTCAAAACAAGAATTTCACTCCCTAACGTAGGCAAAGTACTACTGTTAGCAATTCTGCCAAAAATGCCATTACAAATGTCATTACCATTCAAATCAAAGATTTTCACCATCTCATTTCTTCTCACAATCCGTTTGCAAATGCTTCACATAACTGCCCCCACGCACATAACTGTTTCCATGCAAAGGTGTCTCCAATGATACAGTTTCACAATGCAAATCTTCATAGGCAACCCCTCTATGCATTTCTCTAGCCAATTCTCTAGGCAAACTGCACATGTCTAACAAAAATGCACTCTCCATTTCCTCTATTTCCTGCACACATCCTGCTCAATTTGTTACTCTGCTGTTGCTGCAATCTCTTCAGTTATTGCCGCACTATCAGTGGAACAAACTGCTGTCTGGGTCACACTCTCTGTTATTGTTCTGAGGTAACTCTTTCTCCCCACTAACAATATTCAAATGTTCTCCATGCACTACTTCGTGCTTCACCCCTGCCAGGTTTTCTCTAGGAACTCCGTTCCCACCCATCACTGCTGTTATCAAAGGTTTCAATGGGTAATTCAATGCTGCTGGGACATCTTCCCAGTTATCAATTACATGTCTGATACGATATATTATAGCTCGCAAGTCACTAATATATGGTGTCATTTCTGTTCCTGCTTCTTCACTCTTCACTTTCAACTCTTCAATCATTATGGTTGGTGCCGGCGAAACTTCCCAGGCATCAAGCATATGTCTAAGCCGATTTCTTATTGCTTTTAAGTCCCTAAAAAATGAGCTCATTCTGCAGTTCTACTATTTCAACCCTCAGGATTTTTTTCAACCAAACCTCACAGCTCATGTGAGTTTCAAAAAACAAGTTTCAAGACTTCTCTAAACATGCAGATACAGTCGTTGACTTGCCAAAAATATGCACAAATTCCAACCAACAGGAATCCAAAACAAAGGTCATATTTCCCCAAAAAGTGTCAGTCTCTGCGGAGTTCCAAACAAAGTACCACAAGCGTCGTGAAGAAAAAGCTGTTTCTCTAGCTTGGCCAAATGGATGTACATTCATTCCCAAAAATTGCCAGTCATGAAACACTGCTCTGGATCAATTCCAATTCAAATTCTGGATTCAAAGTCAGTCAGACAATTAGGTTCCCCCTCCTAGGGTGAATAAAATTGTGGACGAAGCATGCTCTAATTCATAACATCCCCCTTAAAGTCAAAACAAACTATCTGTTCCCACGAACGAACAGACAACACAGCTGGACCTGATGTTCAAATATCTTCGTCAGCTCATCGATAAGTGGATCCAAAAAGCCAGCTGCAAAACTCTGCATAGTAAACCCTCTGTTCCATATTATCAATCAGCATCAGTGAAGTCCCGTGTTACGGGCGCCATTTGTCATGGCTTCAGATCTAACTCCTAGGAGGGTGTGCATCACTGTGCCCCCCTGCTCTTGTATCTCAGGGCCTTTTGTGAACTGTGTTACTCCTAAGTTACCATGCTATGGACACACAAACATAAGACACAAAGAAAACACATGAATCGATTCAACAATGAAAGCACTTTTATTCATCCACAGCAATGCATGATGCAAACACTACTATAATGCAAATCTCGAATTTGCACCTTTATGCTCTTGGTGCAAATCTACAATGCAATGCAATAACTGTAAGACTTACAGGCTTCTAATGCAAGCCTTCTGATAGCAATTTATCATGTCTAATGCAGCCTAATGCAAGCGTCAGCATTCAGAATTCCTCTCCAATACTCACCATTCCTCTCCAATCCACACCACACTTCACTCTCTCTCTCTAAGAAAATCCCTGTCTGAATTACCCATCCTATCAAACCCAAAGCTCTGTGTGAGTATCTGTCCTACTTCCCCATTCACGTGTCTTATTCAAATCAATACTCCCCTCTTGCCATGTCTCTCCTCTCCAGCTAACTCTGCAACCAGCCAGTCAGTCAGGTCCTCTCCTCTTAGTGGTCTGGTCTTCCTGCCAACTCTCTCTGCCAGATCGATCTCATCAGCTCTCATCAGAATACTTCCCCAAGCTTCCTCTCTCAGAGAGCAGCTCCATCCAAAACTCCATCGATCTCTCAGTGTCTAAGTGTGTCATCTCCATCTACATCTCCATCTAGAACTCCATCTCCAACTACATCTCAGAGCTCAGAACTCCATCTCCAACTACATCTCTAACTAGAACTCAGAGAGCAGCATACCTCTGGTTATACTATTCAATGACGTACATACATGCTATAATTACATTAAGCATTCACTCATCTGTCTGTCAGCATTTCTAAATCAGAGCAGTGCCTAATAGTCTGTAATGCACTGCGTGTTCTTGTAAATTACTGCATGTTCCTGTCATCATGACATTTCAGCCTATCTTGTACATGCGATCTGTGGTACGTGTTACCATACCATCCTACCATCATATTCCTCCATTCACTCCACAGAAATCCCTCTCTTCTGCATGTCTCTCGGTGTGAGAGGCAACGCACTCCCTGCATGGCCCCCACTATCTCTGTCTGCGAACACCACCCAGGGCCTGATAAGCCACCCCTTCTCCACTCGGACAAGAGTCACGTCTAATCTCTTTCTGCCAACCAAACTGTTTACGCATTCCACGTTCCCCTGTAACTCAAAACAACTTTCGCAGGCCGCAGCGCTTCTCTTTTGTCTCATTCAGGATGGCTTAGGAGCCAGCTACATGCTCTGTCTAGCGTTTACTCTTTCTCTCGCAAACCCAAGCACTATCTATAATGCAGACTCAATGCATACTCATGCATGTCTCTAAATGCTTACATAATACATAGCAACATATCTCTACATGTCTCTACATATCTCTAGCAAGGCACTTCAAATAGAACAGGCCTCATTCTATAGCAAATACAAATGGCTACATAATATGTGGATAATGGATAATTAATCAGGATACAATGATGGATAACTTAATCCCTAAATGGGTAACGAAATATTCATGATTCACTACAATGAGTTACTAAATTAGTAATGGATTTCTAATGATAACAAACCAGGCTTCTCCATAATATCTGGTTTTACAGAACCATGTGGTCAGCACCTTGCTTTGGTCTCACCTGTGTCGCAGGGAGGAAGCTGTGTTTCTTCTTGCATATTATTGCTCCGACCTGCTCAGTGCAGTTCTCCATGCAATTCTGTGCTCGGAGGCCCGTTGGGGCTGTGACACCAGCCCCAAGGTGTCCACAGACATGCCTACTCCTGTATGCATCTGAGAGCGATCCACTCTGGGGGAAAGAGGTGCGAGTCAGTTTGCCACTGTACGCACTTCTGATTTTGCCGAGAGGCCGCTCCTGATCATAGCAGGGACAAAGAAAGAGCTGGCTGCACTCCACAACCTATTCACGCACTCCTATGCATAGCTCTCAACTCACATGCTTTTGGCGGGTGTCACCCGCCTTGCAAATAGCTGACTCACCAGCCAAGCCTCCTGCACGCCCATTTATTTCAATGGGCTCTCACCCGCCAAAAACAAAATCTGCTGTTTTCACCCGGCTTTGCAACAGAAATGGTTGAGAGCTATGCCTACGCTCTCTGCTGTGCTGAGATAAGATCGGCAATGGCTTCCACTTCCCACCAGAGGTCCTCAGCAGGGATCGATGACTCTGGTCCGGTGCGTGGAAGGGCTCTACTTGTCACTCGCTCCGGCTCATAGGAGCGCCCTGGTCCCCCCCCCACTGTTTCTCCAGGACTCGAGCTGCCGGCACCATCTTGGAGCTTGTGGCCGAGGGTCCACATGGTCACCGCCTCGACCCGGTGAAAACACAGCGATTCAGGGTTGCTGCGTCATCCCACAGGCACTGGCATGCACAACAGGTAATCCACAATTATGGGGTTCAGAAAAAGTATATTTTTAATGGGCTCAAGGGGGTCTCAGGGATTGCCCCTCAGAGCCTATGAAAGGTACGACTGCATGCTCCATAGCTTGGCCACACCCCCCTCCCTTGCTGCCATCGTTTACAATCCTCCAGAAGGGGAGAGAAACCCTCTGTGGGACTGTTAATATTTTTTAAACAACCTTCCTTGATCCTTTATAAAAGATTACTACGTACATTGACACTGGGGAAGCCTGTCAAAAAAATACCTCTAGCTCCATTGGCCCATGCTGCGGGCGGGCATTATCTTGCCCACTGAAATGACTCAATAAATATTAGAAGTACTTATTAATACATATTTTACGTTTTGGCTATTAGGATACTCTTAAGCAACTCCTATAAGCCAAAACTATTGCACTCGCCTACAGCTATGAGGGAGAGGTTACACCAAGGGGGACACATAGTTTGTGGGTGTGCTTTAGTTATTTACCCACCCAGTGACTGCTATGGCAATGCTAATCCAAACGACCTTTCTCACCCACTAATTGCTCCTCCTAGCTCAAAACGCATCCTTCTGGGATCTCTTTGATCTTGCTAGGTCAAGCAGTAATTTGCATCTGTAAAGGCGCTACTGGTGTGATAAAAATGTCATAACCAAGTACACCTTCAGCGTCTTAATTTATATATGGTCCTTGCACGGAAGTCCGGCTAAAAACAAGTATCGACGAAGCCGCAGTTTTGACTCGTGTATAGGGATTAGATAGGCATTT
This sequence comes from Ambystoma mexicanum, assembly GCF_040938575.1. NCBI lineage: Eukaryota > Metazoa > Chordata > Amphibia > Caudata > Ambystomatidae > Ambystoma > Ambystoma mexicanum. The sequence goes on along the minus strand of NC_090923.1, from coordinate 829,741,239 downwards.
GCCAGGCACTGTTCTGCTATCATAGGCTAAGGCACTGGTATTCAAACCTTTTCATACCAACCCCCCATCATCCCCCGTTGAGTAAAGATATTGTTTCTGGTCCCCCCACCTAGAGGTTGGTCCCCCCTAAGGGACCCAATGGATGTCCAGGGGGGCCTATGGTCTATAAAATATAAGCAGATTATCTACTGCTTATATTTTCTATTAAAATCAGTCACCTTAATCCTTTTTTAATATTAAAAACAGTCATCCTTATCCTTTTTTAAAGAGTCTATTCTATTCTCTCGCCACCTGCGGACAGTTTGAAGACCACTGGGCTAAAGCAATCTCAACATTTCTTCTGGCTGTTGCCGTCTTATTATTATGGCAGTGCCTGGAAAATGTCAGTCTAGTGCCTGCACAAAAGCCCAAACCAATCCCATGCCTGCCTGCACATACGCCCAAACTGTTGGATTTGCTTATTTTACTTGGCACATATTAGCAGGTCTAAAATTGCCCGGATCCTCCTGAAGGGGAAATAAGCCTCCCTAGAGCTGGCAGATTGTATGACAGGACAGGAGGCAAGCATTATGCTTTACCTTTCTTTATTAGTGCCCATTCAGCATTTCAACATTAACTTTAAAATGTGTTTTTTTTTTAAATCACCAAAAAGGGAAAAAACACACTTTAAAGTCCAAACTCCAGTCTCTTGTTATCACACTACAAGTCCCATGAGCCTCCTTCCTCCTGGTAGTCCTGAGGCCACACCAATCCACCTATCCGGTGGCTGCTCCCAGTATAACCTCCCCAAAGTCCAGGTCCTTTCCTCTTTCTTTTTGCTGCCTACTTCAGATAGGTGCTTTTGTTTCTCTGGCGTTAACATTACTGAATATAAACACAATGTACAGGACGTTAATACTAACAGCTCATTGTCAGCGCAGCATGTATTCATGATATTATTATGTATATTATTATTATTATTATTGACTTGCCCACCGTCGGCGGACGTGGGACTGTCACAAAAAATATAATTAATTGGTTAAACAAGCTCGTTGAGCTTCGTGGTACACGATTACATTGTTGTATGTGCCCGCGGCTGGAGCCGCAGTCACACATGCAAACCTACCGCATTCATCCAGCGAGTTCTGAGGAGTGGAGGCGGGGCCGGAGCCGGGAGCGAACGCGCTTCTGTCAGGCAGCCGGCCCCGCTCCACATAGCGAAGCGCGTATGACAGATTCGCATTAGGACCCGGGGGAGCGGTTAGCTGCAGAGCTTTCCCAGCGTTGGATGGGGAAGCGCCTGCGTGGGTCCGTCCACGCATTCAGTAATTAAGAAGAAGAAGAAGCGTGCCCCAACCCGAGAAGATGGAGTAATGAGGCTCAAGCCTCGGTATCCAAAAAATCACCGCTGATGGATAAAAATCTATCAGCAAGAAGAAGAACAAGCGCCCTAATCCCTACGGCTGCATTCGCGCTCGGCGACGCGAGAAAGCACACGCAGCAAGAGCAGTTTAAGTGGATTTTGGTCATAAAGAAAAAGTTTTAAATGCAGAAAACGGTGGAGAACACAGCACACCTTCCTTAATTGACTAGTGTTCTCAGAAGGCCTGCAGCCTATACAAACGCTGCTGACATAAGGAAGTTGGCCTTGCCAACCATAGGAAATTATAGCTCACTATGAGGAGGACCGCTCCACTACACCTGAATATAGTGAGGAGGAATGGGGAGAGATGCCCTCACAGCAGGCGACAGCTGTCTTTTAGTTTCAAAAAGGTGTTGGGAGACTTGCTATCTCAGGCCGTCTCACATGGGATTCAGCCGCTAGCTCAAAGATTAGACATGCTGGAGGCATGGATGACAGACAGGGAGTAGAGGTCCTCCAGGAAAAGACGGGACCTGAGCCTGGGAGAAGGTGCATCAGCTGGACACCCCATAGGTGGGGTTGATCAGGGGTGTAAGGCTTAGAAGAGAAAGAACTCTTTGACCCCCCGAGCAAGGGAAGAAGGGTAGATCCAGACCCTGAAGGAACTGAAGACCCTGTCACAAGACTTAAAAAGGCCTTCCTGGCAAAGTCTGCAGAACGCCAGAATAGACCCCCTGTCCCAGGGGTGGCCAATTCAGGGGACTTAGATGAGTGCTATTCACCCGATGATGAAGGGAAAGAGGAGGAAGACACCCCAGAGTTGGCCCATTAGAGGCATTGAATCCCGAAGAGGAGGAAGACACAAATTATATGTTCGACCCCGAGGCCATCAGGCACCCGAAATCCTCGGAATGGGTACCCTCTCCCAGAGTGGTGCTTTATATGGCCCAGCACATAAGGAAGCCCCTAGACAAAGAGGTTCGATTCCGCATGAGGGCAGAGTACCCTAGGCCGGAGCTACCAGGCAAGCTAGTGGAGACTCCGGACCTTGACCCTAAAATGGTCACCTTCATGACAAAATCCTCTAGAGATATAAGAAAAGGGGTGGACAGGGCATGGAGAGGATGCCAAGACAAAGTCCTGGATCTAGCTGGGCCGCTGGCGAAGATTATGAACTTAGCCGAAAAGGCGAAAGACACGGGGACCCCCATAGACGCCCAAGCGTTAGCCAACTGGGCGCAGCGGGCAGTGTGCCCCTAGCCCCTAGAAGCCCCTAGACAAAGAGGTTCGATTCCGCATGAGGGCAGAGTACCCTAGGCCGGAGCTACCAGGCAAGCTAGTGGAGACTCCGGACCTTGACCCTAAAATGGTCACCTTCATGACAAAATCCTCTAGAGATATAAGAAAAGGGGTGGACAGGGCATGGAGAGGATGCCAAGACAAAGTCCTGGATCTAGCCGGGCCGCTGGCGAAGATTATGAACTTAGCCGAAAAGGCGAAAGACACGGGGACCCCCATAGACACCCAAGCGTTAGCCAACTGGGCGCAGTGGGCAGTGTGCTTGTTGGGGAACGCCAACTGCGCCCTCTCGTCTGAGAGGAGAAGAGGAGTGCTCCTAAAGATAGACAACAAACTTAGTGATCTCTCATTTTATGAAGAGGGAGAAGGGGCCAAGGGGCTGCTGTTTGCCGAGGCGTTTGCCAAAGGAATGGCCCAGTTCGTGGGAACCTACTCCGCTCTAGAAAAGGCACAAAGCTTGTTCAGAAAAATCTTGCCCGGATGAGTTTTTGCCGGGACTGGACGCCAGCGGGGTCGGTTGTCAGGTCACTTCAGCTATCACCACAGACCCCAGGGTCATGGAGCCCAGTATTGGGAAGGGAGGCAGCAAGGCTCCTTCTTTCCGACTAGGACAAGGTTCCCGAGAGGACCCAGGAATAGGGGATCATACCGGCAACCAAGCGCCTCCGTTGGAGAGTACGGCCAGCATGTGAGTAGGGGGAGAACTCTCAATTTCCTGAGTGTGCATGGCGAGCATTATCCTGCGATGCATGGGTGCTACAGGCAGTAGCGGGCTTGCGCATAGATTTCCAGGGCGATCCCATACAAATCCAGGAACCTCAGGCGATCCATATGCCCCCTCAGGAAGCAGCATTACTACAAAGTGAATTATTACAGCTAGTACAGAAGAATGCAATAGAACGCAATACGCAAGTAGAGCCAGGGTTCGTCAGCAACATGTTTCTCGTACACAGGGGAGAGAAGGTCAGACCGGTCATCAATCTGAAAAGTCTAAACTGGTGGTTACCCTACAACCATTTCAAGATGGAATGGATTCACCTTCTCAGGGACCTTCTGCGTTGAGGGGATTGGCTAGCACGCCTAGATCTCAAGGATGCATATCTGATGATTCTGATAGCGACAGCACATCGCAGATTTCTGTGTTTCCGGTGGGGCAGAGAAATTTGGCGCTTCACATGCCTGCCATTCACGCCATGAGCGTTTACCAGGCTAATGAGACCAGTGGCCGTGGGCATAAGAGAAAGGGGCATACGTATTATAATATACTTAGACAATATTCTACTGCTAGGTACGGACAAACCCTCACTCGTCAGCGACGTACATTGGGTATTCAATCTTCTATCATCCATAGGATTCCTCGTGAACCTAGACAAGACACAGATCCTACCAGTCCGGAGGGTCGAGTTTCTGGGGTTTACGATAGACAACGTAAAGGCGACGCTAGAACCTCCGAGTCACAAAGTAAGAGCGATCAAGAAAGAGCTAAGAGCAGTGCTAGCAAAGAAGATTATTACGCTTCGGAATCTAGCCAGGATAGTTTGACTGCTTGCAGCCTCCATCCAGGCGATCTTTCCGGGCCCGCTTTGCTACAGAGCGCTTCAACTGCTCAAGATCAAGCACCTACAAGAAGGATTAGGTACCACCAGTCAGTATCCCTAGACAGCGAAGCAACGTCAGAACTGCAATGGTGGTTGCAGAATATGGAGGTCTGGAATGGTCGGGCTATTTTTGTCGATGCGCCAGAGTTAATTACAGAATCCGACACGAGCAGAGCAGGCTGGGGGGCCAGATGTGGGCAAGCAGAGACAGGAGTACAATGGTCCGAAGACGAGTTGCGGTTACACATAAATTGTCTGGGACTGCTGGCAGGCTCGTTCGCGGTGCAGACATTCACCAAGGACAAAGTCAAGTGTTGCGAGTTGCTGAAGATGGACAACATCCTGGCAGTTCACTACATAAATAAGCTTGGAGGAACCAGATCGAAGATGCTAGCAGAACTAGCAAAGGATTTCTGGCACTATTGCCTCCAACATTCTATGTAGCAGCGGAGTATCTTCCAGGATCGCAGAAAAGCGTATCGGACTGGAACCTGCGGTATCTGCTAGACTCCAGAGATTGGAGACTGCTACCACAAGTGTTTCACAGAATTCAGGAAATATGGGGGCCCCTGGACACAGATCTGTTTGCATCCAGACTGAACGCGCAGAAGCCCAGATATTTCTGCTGGAGAATGGACCTGGGTGCTGCGGGTACAGACGCATTCCTCCAGACATGGGCGAGGGCAGTGCAGTATGCATTTCCCCCGTTGATCATGATCACAAGAGTTCTTGTGAAAGTTTGCAGAGAAGAAGCAGAGTTAGTACTGATCGTCCCATTCTGAAAGTCCCCGTCTTGGTTTACAGTAGCGATGGAACTTTCTTTGGATTTCCTGAGGATAGTCCCTCATCACCCAGACCTACTCCTCAACCCGGCCGGCCAGCGTCACCCGCTGATAGAGACGGGCTCCCTGCACTTGACTGCAGGTTTCAGGAAGAGATGGGATTCGCCAAGCATTTCGCAGCTCGCTGCGGATTGTATCAGAGACACCTGGGCGCCTTCCACCATCAGGAGCTATAGTTCGCCATGGGACAATTGGTCCCGGTGGTGCACGAGTCAGGCTTTGGATCCCGTTTCAGCACCTGTATTGCACATTCTCAATTTCTTTGCAGTCAGGTTCCAAGAGGATTGCGCACACAGAACGCTTGGCGTGTATAGATCTGCACTGTCAGTGGGACACAACAAAGTAGAGGGCAACCCGGTAGGGGAACATCCAATGGTCGTTCGGCTACTGAAAGGAGTTAAATTAAAAAGGCCACCGGAGCCCAAGTATTCAGTCTTATGGGACATATGAGACGTGTTGCACCTATTTCTGGGATTGCCAGAGAATAGTAGCCTCTCCCGTTCACAACTCTCAGGGAAGCTAGCGATGCTGCTATGCTTGACAGCGTGCCGGAGAGTCTCGGACATAAAAGCCCTAGAGATAGACCGGAAAATATTTTATCCAGAGGGAGTAGCGTTTGACATAATGAAGAGATACCCCTACTTTACTGACAATAAGAAACTGTGTGTAGCGCAATGCATCAAGGATTACGAAGCAGCAACAGCGCATCTTAGGCCGCAGGGCGTAACCCAGCGACAGCAACAATAGCGAGATGGGTGAGAGAAGTAATGCAGTGGGCTGAGATAGACCTGGCAATATTTGGCACACATTCTGTCAGAGGTGTGATGACTTCTAGAGCATTCTCTGCAGGGGTATCCTTGCAAGATATTATGAGATCAGTCGACTGGTCTTCAAAATCTACGTTCAAAATGATTTATTTTAAACCTGTGTCAGAAATGACTAATAGGGTGGTAGCAAGCTTTGAACAAGCATAATGCTCGCCTCCTGTCCTGTCATAGAATGAAGATTGCCCATGCTTACTGCACAGGCCAGTCTTGATTCTATTAAGAACACGGAGGCGAGCATTATATCCCACCTGAATAAATGCGGTAGTATTGTTGTTTCGTCATATATGCCTGCTGTACTGTATGTGACATATTGTATTGCTCTCCCCTGAAAAGTGCACGTGACTACCATAAATCACCAATGCAATTATAGAGCAAATACTTCAACCCATAAACAGACAGACACAATAACTCACAGCCACGCACTCTTTAGAAGATAATCAGCTCTTTACGGCTATTTATTCAAAGATTACAAGTACATAGAAATAACTCATAAAACTAACATGGACATAGATCACAGAAGAAGTAAAGAAGTCAAAAGAAATACATCACTGTGAGCGTAATTCTTGTCCTCATCTCATCCAGAAGCGGCTGGAAGACTCCGGGGGGCAGCCAGGAAGAGAGTGCTACAGCTCACAGGAAGGCCAGACGGAGCGTCCTTCTCTGGCTGAAGTCTCACCTGAGTCCTCTGGGTTTCCGCATATATAGGAACTCCACAAAAGGGGAGTTCATTCTCGAACCTTCTGGAATTGCACCTGCGCAGTTGAGGAACAGCCGTCGGTTGCCAGCTGGGTCAATCGAGAGCTACCCCCAAGGAACACAGGGCCTCCCTGCTCTAAAAACATGCTCCACGGAGAACAGTAGCAAGTCATAACAACATGAGCTTTTCCCAGCAGAAATGGCCTTGACTGCATACCAATTTTGAAAAAGCATGTTTGTCTCAGCACTGTGAATCTAACACTTCAGCAAAATGTGTGCAGCCTTTCACTGCGGAGTGAAGTAAATATCCAACATGGCTCTGAGCGCTCCCAGAATGCATTGCGCCCCCGCGCCATTTTGAACCAAGCATTAATTAAGCAGCACAATTCCACCCTTTGGATATTTATCTTCCGTAACCAGGTGGCACTGGAACTGGCCTCTGAAACCTACGAAATGTTAAAGCTAAATTGGGAATACATTGAAGGCAACAACAACAAGCAATTATAATAGACAGAATAATAAAAAATGCAAGCAAAAATATAACGTAGTGCACCCCCAATATCAGGTATCCATGAAAATAACCAATCCCACCAGTTCTTATTACGATCTTGAGACACTTGAGAAATGAGATCCCTCAAACCTCAAATATGACTTTCAATGGATCGTGAGTGGTCACTCAAATTGAAGCAACAGATACCTTCAAAGGCATTACACCCTAAATTATGTTTCAGCAATAAGTAATCAACAGCAGCTCTGTTCTGCAAAGTAGCTTTTCTAATAACTTGACTATCAAGGAGTAATTCTTTTAAAGCTTGCGAAGTATGATTAAGACTTTTAACTACTCAACACGCTAATTTCATCAAAGATTTGTAATCTCCAGCAGCTAAGCCCCAAACACCTACTAATGAAAGGGTTAATGCTAAAACCTCAGCTTCTGATAGCAAATGTACATGTGAATCACAGTCAGGAGATAGTCCCATAGATTCAAAGGTTGACCTTTTACCTCGAGTTATCGCTGAGTGTAAAGGAAACATCATTAGTCCTAATCGAGTCTGGAATATAAGTATATGTAATGTTACCACATGAAAAGAGCCATCCTGTTGGAAGTTTCACATGATTCAAATGACTAGCAGTTATAACTGTATGATTGCAAGACATAGTGTTATTTACACTGGTGCATTTGCGTGACATTCGTGAACACAGCCTCCTCTCGAATGTAGTATGATTGTATTGATCGGTCAACTCTATTTGTCTGCATTTACCAATTTCTTGTGCTTTGCACGTAATAATATAACACACATCACCTTGGGTTACGTTGTACATGATCACATGTGTCAAATTTCTCCACTTCTTGTCGGTTTCTTGGCAGAACCGGCAGTACTCGTAGACTGAAAAAGATTGTCTAATGTCTGAGTCTTGAACTAAAGAATCATTATGTGTGACGCCGAAAATATGCTTTAAAACCGAACAGGCGTCGGCACCGCTACTAAACATGTAGTCAATAAAGCTTCAGCATTGGGCACATCAGATGAACAAAAATGTGATATATTCAGTACTTGCTGTGCCAAATAGATCCACATATTTTCTTCTTGAGTAATCATAGGAAGTGTTTCCTCTGTCCTACAAAGGGCTCCTGCACGACTGGCATTAAGGTTGTTTCCACTTGCTTCTGATGTGATTGTCGCAATTCACGGATCCATGTCTTCGGTCTGGCGGGCTTGTCGGCACTGGCATAGGGTTGCTTGGGGACAACATTATTCATCACTATCAGTATCCCCTTGATCACTGGCACAGATGTGACATTTTTTGCCGGTGACAGAAGACCTCTTAACCCATCCAAATGGAGTCCATTTAGTGCCACAGTCACACCAACCAGACCCAGGATCTACAAAGCAAACCCAGAAAAGAGATATCAGTGTTGTACATCACTCTCTTAGGTAACATGTGTCTGCGGGTGCATATTGCCATTGTTACGCTCACCTGAGTCCCACGGGGGCGTCGATCTGGACTGGCCCGCTGTTGCTTCCACCAGAGTCACACGTAGAGCCGAGATGACAGACTGGACAGACCCACTTAGCTTCGTTTGTTGGACTTGTACGAATATCTTTCTGCAATGGAGAAAGTGAATTAACCTCCCGTAATCTGAGCGTTAAACCGCCTTCCCACTCCCCTTGTCTGCCCACAGAACACTCCTGAAGTTCCCTCTTAATCTCACCTGAAGATTTGGAAAGATGAGCTCTCCATCCTGCGTCGAGCGCAGGGGCGCGTAGACGACCAGTTACTTCACTGGCGTGGAGGAATTGGTGAGTTCCAGTATTGACTCTAAGTCCAATTGTTCGTAAGAGTTCAAAAGTCTGATCTTCACTCTACCAGATTCCTTGTAGGTTGTGGATTTAAACCACCAGAAGAGTTCCAAGTGGCAATTGGTAAAATCCTGGTAAGTCTATTGTGGTTCTCCCCTTTGGGGCCGGGGAACAGCGATGATGCAGAATTAACTGCGCCGACCCGAAATGAGGTGAGTACCCCCCTGTGGTAAATCAGGTAAGTCTTTGGGGTTAGGTTGTATTGTCCTTGTTTTTTCCCCTTAGGGGCCGGGGTGCGGCGGTGATGCGGAATTGACTGCGCCGACCCGAGATGAGGCGGTACCCCCCTGTGGTAATCAGGTAAGTCTTTGGGGGTGATTTGTATTGTCCTTGTTTTCCCCTTAGGGGCCGGGGTGCGGCAGTGATGCAGAATTGACTACGCCGACCCGAGATGAGGTGAGTACCCCCTATGGTAAATCAGGTAAGTCTTTGGGGGTGGTTTGTATTGCCCTTGCTCACCTATCTGTTCTTGTCTCCCCCAGGTGTTGAAGAATGGCCTGGAGATGTTGGATTCGCGATGGAGTAAAGGAATGCAGCCCCGGTTGGTGAGTTCAGCGCGGCGCTGCGAGGTGCGTGGCAATGCACCTGAGAAGGCTTCTTTCTTCCAGATCGACGATATGCTGGATCAAGGATTCAGGTAAGGGTTTTGTTCTGACCTCTTCTCCTTTTCTTGTTCCAGGTGTTCCAGGGCTGAAGCGGGCCTGGCTGAAGACTGGAGCTGCTGAAGACACGGTGAGCGTTACGCTGCAGCAAGCAGAATAACGCAAAGCACGTGTGGCTGTCCGGGTGTGGCTTAAATAGCCTTGGAAGAAGTCCCAGCTAAGTATTCTTCCATAGCCCCACCCGAGAGGAAAGGAGACCCTGAGGTAAAGTAGTCCCTTTAAGCCTCATTTGGCTTGTGGCTTCGTGCAGCATGGTCTGCATCAGGTAGGTATGCAGCATGGTCTGCAACAGGTAAGATTTCTGTAATGAGCCTGGCGCCCATGGCGCCAGGACTGAATTTATTCTTATGAGCCTGGCGCCATAGGCGCCAGGACTGTAGCCAAAGAGCCCCTAACTGGGGTTTTTGGGCATGCTTCAAGTGGCATGATGCCTGCTTCCGGGGTTGCTGGGCCTGGTCTGGCTTTCCGGGGGCAGGCATCGTGACAGCACTCCCCCTCAAGGCACCTCCTAAAGCTGTTCTCCGTCTCGGCCTTGGTTTGTCTGGAAATTCTTGGTAGAACCTTTTCACTAATTGAGGTGCATGCACATGGTCACTAGGCTCCCAAGATCTTTCTTGTGGGCCATAACCTTTCCAATCAATGAGATAGAAGAGTTTTGATCTCACCCTTTTAGAGTCCAAAATATTCTTGACTTCGAATTCGGGTTCCCCGTCTATGAGGATTGGTTCAGGTGAGGTGGTTAGTCTAGTTCCTGGTTGCACAGGCTTCAAAAGAGACACGTGAAAAACAGGATGAACACGCATATGACCAGGCAGGTCCAACTTGACGGCCACTGGGTTAATTATAGCCTTAATAGAATAAGGTCCCAAGTACCTGGGGTTAAAAGTCCGTGTTCCCTTGAGTGGTAAGTACTTGGTGGCTAACCATACTTGGTCCCCTACTTGGTATTGCGGTGCTTCACTCTTGTGTTGATCAGCATCCTTCTTGTATTTATCCTTATCCTTTTGTAAATGTGCAGTTGCCTCTTTAAAGGCTTGTGTGATAACAGCGTGGAGATGGTCCACCGCAGGCATCTCTAAATGCTGGGGAGAATCTAAGTCTGAGGTTCGAGGATGGTGACCATATATGGTAAAAAAAGGGCTTTGTTTAGTTCCTGAGTGTACAGAATTATTGTATACATACTCGGCGATCCAAAGAATGTCTTTCCAATCCTCCTCAGATTGATGTAGCATACAACGTAGGTATTGCTCAAGAGTCTGGTTGGTTCTCTCTGTTTGACCGTCGGTCTGGGGATGGTGGCTGGTTGAAAGCCTAACATCAATTTGTGCCAGCTGGCAGCACTTCCTCCAAAAATCAGGATTGAAGCTGAAGGTATTTCTTTTAAAGGAATGAAATGGGCCATTTTAGAAAAAAGATCTACAATAACTAGAATGGTGTTATAACCTTTGCACGGGGGTAAATCCATGATAAAGTCTAATGACAAGGTATGCCAAGGAGTAGGTGGTATGTCTAACGGTTGTAATAATCCAGCGGGTTTTTTCTTTTCCCCTTTATTTTGAGCGCAAATGCCACAAGACATGACAAACAACTTGACATCTTTTCGCCAGGTGGGCCACCAAAACTGTTTCTTGATTTTGGCTTCAGTTTTAGCAATGCCAGGATGTCCTTCCATCAAGGTGTCGTGGTAATGAGAAATGACAAGTTTCTGTAGTTCCTCTAGTGGCAAAAATAGCCGGCCTTGGTAATAAGGTAGATTGTTGGTGACAGAATACTCTGGGCTTTCCTTGCCCAGCCCTGTAAGGCATCGGAATCAAAGAGTTGATGGACCTTTTCTTGAATGTCCTCCAGAGAGTATATGGATGTCAGACCAAGGATCCTCTGTTCAGGAATTATGGGTACAGGTTCTAGAGCTCTTTCTGTTTCTCCCATTCCTATTCGGGACAGGGCATCAGCTTTTCCATTTTTACAACCTGGTCGAAAGGTTATTACAAAATCAAACTCGGCGAAGAACAATGCCCAACGGAGTTGGCGTGAAGATTGGGCCTTGACTACCTTTAGATATTGTAAGCTGCGGTGATCAGTGATGACCGTAATGGTATGCCTGGCGCCCAGCAGATAGTGCCGCCAAGCCTTGAAGGCAGACTTGATGGCCAACAGTTCCTTGTCGGTTATAGCATAATTTAATTCGGGAGCCAAAAACTTTCTTGACCAAAACGCCACTGTGTGCAGCTGGTTAGTTTCGGGATCCTTTTGGGAGAGCACTGCTCCCATAGCTGAACTGGATGCATCTGTTTCCACTATGTAGGGAAGCTCTGGACGTTGGTGTCGTAATACAGGAGCGGACGTGAATTTCTTTTTTAACTCTTGGAAGGCGTTCTCGGCTTCTTCTGTCCATGTAAAGCGTTTATTATTTCGCAATAGTGTTGTAATGGGATGTACAATGTGTGAGAAGTCCGGGATAAACCTGCGGTAGAAATTGGCAAAGCCGAGCATGCTTTGAACTCCTTTGACTGAGCTTGGCGAAGGCCAATTAAGAATTGCGTCCACCTTCCGTGTATCCATCCGGATTCCTTTCGGGGTCAGAATAAATCCAAGAAACTCTACTTCCGTAGTGTGAAAGATGCACTTTTCCAGTTTAGCGTATAACTTTTCTAGGACTCCTCGGACGTGCTTTACATGATCGGATTCCGATAGGGAGTATACTAAGATATCGTCGATGTAAACGACTACACAAACATCGATGAGCTCTTGGAAGACATTGTTCATGAAGAACTGGAAGGCTGCTGGTGCGTTACACAGACCGAAAGGCATCACCTGGTACTCAAATAATCCGTACTTGGTGCAAAAAGCAGTCTTCCATTCGTCACCCTCTTTGACGCGTACCAGATGATATGCCCCCCGAAGGTCTAGTTTTGTGTATATACAAGCGTTCTTTACCTGGTCTAGTAGTTCAGGGATCAAAGGCAATGGGTACCGATTCTTGATAGTTATCTGATTCAGCGCGCGGTAGTCAATGCATGTTCTAAGGTCGCATTCCTTTTTTGGCACGAAGAACAAAGCGGAAGATGCAAGGGACTTGGACGGGCGGATGAAGCCATTAGCAAGATACTGGTCTAGGTACTGGCGCAAGTGGAGATTTTCAGGTTCCGTGAGGGCATAGATTCTGCTGCAAGGTGGTTATGCTCCTGGTATGAGATCTATTTGACAATAATACGATCTGTGCTGTGGTAAGGTGTTTGCCTGCTCCTTTTGAAAGACATCCTGAAAGTCTTGGTATTCAGCAGGTAATTGTATGGCAGCTGGGATTATTGGGGCCAATACTGAATTTAGAGTTCTCTTTGGGTAACAGGTGTTAGCACATTCTGGGAAGGTTAGTCTCTTCTCTCGCCAATCAATACAGGGATTGTGTTTTTCCAACCAAGGGATTCCCAGTATCAGTTGAAACTGTGGAGCCTTGATTAAATCAAACACCACAACCTCTCGGTGTCCATCCTGACCCAGCAAAGTCATCTCTGCAGTGGAATGAGTTACGGGCCCAGAGGCAATTTCAGTTCCATCAACAGTGGTGACGACATCGGTAGTGGTCTTTCAGGTGAGAGGTAGATTCATCCTGGAAGCCAATCCGTAGTCCAAATAGTTTCCTATGGCTCCACTATCTACGTACGCCTTTACCGCGTGCATGCGTGATGGCTGCTCTGGATCTATAAGGACCATGGGTATGGTGAAATGCGAGGTCAGAGTGTCCTTCTTTAAGCTCGGCAAGCTGACCTCTACGCTTGCCGGGCGTGATCGTTTCCCGAGTCAGGTTTCAAGTGGTTTTCGTCTGCTGCTCCTATAGTTTTCTTGGGTGGTTTTACAGGGCAGTTCCGAAGGAAATGACCAGTAGCTCTGCAATATAGACATAATAGCTGTTGCCGTCTTCTTTTCCTTTCCTTCTGGGTTAAGGGTCCTCTAACCCCCCCGATTTGCATGTGTTCTGAGGCATATACCCCCTTCGAGGGTATGTAGGTTTTAACCAAGACCTTGTTTTCAAACTTGGTTCGATCAGCTTTTCTGGTTTGAAGTCTGTGATCTAACTGGACCACAAAATCTATATATTCAGCACAGTCTAAAGGCGGGTTCACGACTTGGGCTAAAACATCCTTGAGTTCTCCCCGAAGCCCTCGATGGAATAATGTAATTCGCTTGGCTTCAGGCCATTCGGTCTCCACAACCAATCTATTGAAAGTTGCAATGTAAGATAAAAGATCCTGATTACCTTGCCGTAAGGATAAAAGTTTGTTATCCAAAGCCTGTCCTTGGGAATGTCGGGCGAACAGTCTTTCCATGCTAGTTTGAAAACCTTGGAAATCCCGAAGAATCGGGTCATCCTGATTTACTAGCGGAATGGACCAGTCCGCTGCACTGCCGCTGAGATATGACAGTACAAAAGCTACCTTGGCTTGATCGTTTGGGAAAGCTCCAGGTCTACATAAAAAGTGTAAGCGACATTGATTCATGAATATAGCAAACCTTTTAGGGTCTCCGGCAAAGCGTTCAGGCGGAGCCAAGGGAACGGCTCCAGGAAGGTTTATCTGCACCGGGTTACTCGGTGGCACCGGAGCTGGGCTGGCCCCAAGTCCAGGTAGAGGTGTTTGCCCAGCCTGGCTTTGTAATAGCTGTCTGGCCAAATCATCAGTTCGTTCTTTTGATACTATCAATTCCCTCCTGAGGGCATTGGTTTCCTGGCAGGCGGAATGCACTTTGGCCCTTAGTTCCCCTAATAATTGGGCCAACTGATCGGTTTCCGAGGTCTCCATGACGCCCAGGTGGGTATTTGTGGGTAGGCTTCGCGTTCTGTTACGCTCACCTGATTCCCACGGGGGCGTCGATCTGGACTGGCCCGCTGTTGCTTCCACCAGAGTCACACGTAGAACCGAGATGACAGACTGGACAGACCCACTTAGCTTTGTTTGTTGGACTCGTACGAATATCTTTCTGCAATGGAGAAAGGGAATTAACCTCCCGTAATCTGAGCGTTAACCCGCCTTCCCACTCCCCTTGTCTGCCCACAGAACACTCCTGAAGTTCCCTCTTAATCTCACCTGAAGATTTGGAAAGATGAGCCCTCCATCCTGCGTCGAGCGCAGGGGCGCGTAGACGACCAGTTACTTCACTGGCGTGGAGGAATTGGTGAGTTCCAGTATTGACTCTAAGTCCAATTGTTCGTAAGAGTTCAAAAGTCTGATCTTCACTCTACCAGATTCCTTGTAGGTTGCGGATTTAAACCACCAGAAGAGTTCCAAATGGCAATTGGTAAGATCCTGGTAAGTCTATTGTGGTTCTCCCCTTTGGGGCCGGGGTACAGCGATGATGCAGAATTAACTGCGCCGACCCGAAATGAGGTGAGTACCCCCTGTGGTAAATCAGGTAAGTCTTTGGGGTTAGGTTGTATTGTCCTTGTTTTTTCCCCTTAGGGGCCGGGGTGCGGCGTTGATGCGGAATTGACTGCGCCGACCCGAGATGAGGCGAGTACCCCCCTGTGGTAATCAGGTAAGTCTTTGGGGGTGATTTGTATTGTCCTGGTTTTCCCCTTAGGGGCCGGGGTGCGGCAGTGATGCAGAATTGACTACGCCGACCCGAGATGAGGTGAGTACTCCCCTATGGTACATCAGGTAAATCTTTGGGGGTGGTTTGTATTGCCCTTGCTCACCTATCTGTTCTTGTCTCCCCCAGGTGTTGAAGAATGGCCTGGAGATGTTGGATTCGCGATGGAGTAAAGGAATGCAGCCCCGGTTGGTGAGTTCAGCGCGGCGCTGCTAGGTGCGTGGCAATGCACCTGAGAAGGCTTCTCTCTTCCAGATCGACGATGTGCTGGATCAAGGATTCAGGTAAGGGTTTTGTTCTGACCTCTTCTCCTTCTCCTTTTCTTGTTCCAGGTGTTCCAGGGCTGAAGCGGGCGTGGCTGAAGACTGGAGCTGCTGAAGACACGGTGAGCGTTACGCTGCAGCAAGCAGAATAACGAGAAGCATGTGTGGCTGTCCGGGTGTGGCTTAAATAGCCTTGGAAGAAGTCCCAGGTAAGTATTCTTCCACAGCCCCACCCGAGAGGAAAGGAGTCCCTAAGGTAAAGTAGTCCCTTTAAGCCTCATTTGGCTTGTGGCTTCGTGCAGCATGGTCTGCATCAGGTAGGTATGCAGCATGGTCTGCAACAGGTAAGATTTCTGTAATGAGCCTGGCGCCATAGGCGCCAGGACTGTAGCCAAAGAGCCCCTAACTTGGGTTTTTGGGCACGCTTCAAGTGGCATGATGCCTGCTTCCGGGGTTGCTGGGCCTGGTCTGGCTTTCCGGGGGCAGGCATCGTGACAGCATTTCCTTCTACCAGGCTCCATTACTAAAACCACTTGATCTTTGCCTGATGCACTGACATCTGCTGGCACTGGTGGACCACTTGGCTGTTCCACCCACACCTTTGCACCCGGTACCATGCTGTCTGAAGAGCCAAAACCGCGATCCCCACGGGTAGTTAACACTGTAGGAGGCTCCCCTTTCTTAATCATGGACAGCTTAATAGGAATAACTATCAATTGGGCCACTCGATCACCCTTGTGGATTGATAACAATTGATCCCCACTATTCATTAGGATGACTTTAATCTCGCCTTGGTAATCAGCATCAATTATCCCTCCCAACACTTGAACTCCCTTCAATGCTAGGCCAGATCTAGGGGCAATCCATCCCATATGCTCTGGGGGAATCGTATTCCAATCCCTGTTTCAATTACAACTATTCCTCTTGGGTCTAATCTGATTTCTTCATTAGAATGCAAGTCTACCCCTGCTGACTCTGGAGTTGCTCGATAGGGAGCTATAAAAAACCTGGTGTAATTTCCCAGTATAACAATGTTTCTCTGACTGAATTGGGTTGAACCTGCAAAGTAGGAGTCATTAATCGCATCAAAGAAGTTTCATGTTCATACACAATTCTATTGTTAAACACTTGCACCGCATCAAACACACGATCACAGCAGCCTGCCAAACAGCCGTCTCCAGATTTGCGCAACTGTTCTTTCAGTAACCCATTCATTCGTTCAATTAGCCCTGCTGCAGCTGAGTGGTAGGGAATATGATATACCCACTCAATGCTCTTTTCCTGACAAAATTCCTGGACTAATTTGCCTTTGAAATGTGACCCATTGTCACTTTGAATCTGCAAAGGCACTCCATAATGTAATATGATCTGATCTAACAATCTGATGGTGTTCAATTGGGTTGCACGTTTGCATGGCAAAACCATCAAATATCCCGAGTATGTATCTACAATAGTGCATGCATACTGACAACCTCTGCTGATTGCCATAGGACCGATATAATCAATCTGCCAAATTTGACCTGGTAATTTTCCTCTTCTCAATGTGCCTCGAACAATTTGAGGTATAGGTCTATGCAATTGGTGTTGGCACACGGGACACTGCAAAATAATTGTTTTCACTACTTCTAAAGGAAGACTGATGCCTCGAGTTTGTTCCCACCTGATAGTAGCCTTTTCTCCCAGGTGCCCACATTTCTGATGGGCCCATTTGGCCAAACCCTCCATATCGTCTTCCCGAGCCTCTGCATCCACTGAGGCAATCTTGGTGTGTTCATCTGCAACAGAATTAAACCAACGTTCTAATGAATCTGTGGCACAATGCGCATCCACATGATATACAGTGACTTCACTTTGTAACAGCATTTCTGCAATATCTTGCCACAGTTCTTTTCCCCACAACTCTTTTGAATGAATCTTACATCCATTCTTTTGCCAAGTTGGCAACCACACTGCCAATCCATTCGCCACTGACCATGAATCTGTGTACACATAACATTGACCAGGGGTCTCATGTTTCAATGCTTGGTAAACTGCGTAAAGTTCTGCGAACTGACTGCTCTTTCCTTTCCCTGTAGTTGTCAACATCTTTTTGGTTTTGGGATTGTACGACACTGCTTTCCAGTACCGCTCAGTTCCCACGTATCGGGCTGACCCATCCGTGAACCAAGCATGCTCTGTTTGTTCCACGGTCAAATCGGTGTAAGGTACTCCCCATTTCACGGGAGACTCACGTTTTTCAGGCACTTCCGGTGGTATGTAATCTGAGGGCTGTATGTTGGCTACTTGCTCATGTAATTTTGCCACTCCACCCTTTCCTGATTTGGCTCTGTCTTGAATGTACCATTTCCATTTAATTATGCTGGCTTCTTGAGCATGTCCTATTCTGTGTTTTAGGAGAGCTCAGTACCCATTGCATGATTGGTATTTCTGGCCTCATCAATACATCATGGCCCACCGTCATTTGCTCAGTATCAACAAGAGCCCAATAACATGCCAGCAATTGTTTCTGAAACGGAATATATGAGTTACCAGCATCGGACAATTTACGACTCCAAAACCCTAATGGCACACGTTTCCTGTCTTGTTTCTGCCACACACTCCAGTTACCATAATTGTCTTGCACAGACACATTTAATTCCACTTCGCCTTCCTTCATGGGCCATAAATCAAGCACCTGCTGCACAGTGTCTTTCGCCATCTCAAAGGCTCTCTGCTGCTCTTCCCCCCACTAAAACTCATATTTCTTGCGTGTCACTTTGTAGAGGGGGGCCAATATCTGCCCTAAATGGGGAATGTGCTGTCTCCAAAACCCAAACAGTCCTATAAACTGCTGAGCTTGCTTTTTGTTTGTTAGAGTGGTGAATTCAAGTATTTTCTGTCAAGCTTTAGGCACCATTTCTTGATGCCCATGATGCCACTGAATCCCTAGAAATATCACTGTTTCAGCTGGACCTTGAATTTTACTCGGATTAATCTCCCACCCTTCCTTTTTCAATCCTTCTATAAGGACATCTAACTGACTTTGCACGCTGTGCTCATCGTTGCCCTGAATCAAAATGTCATCAATGTAATGAGAAATTTGTATGTCAGGTTTACACAGTATCTTGTCTAAGTGCTCTGCCACCAGCCGGTGATAGATAGTCGGACTGTGCATGTACCCCCATAGGTAGTCTCGTGAAAGTGTACTGACGTCCACCCCATGTAAATGCAAACTGCTCTTGACACTCACCAGCAGTTGGCACGGAGAAAAATGCATTAGCTAAATCTATCACTGCATACCAAGTCCCCTCAAACTTTTGGACATTTTCAATCAAAGTAATGGCATCTGGGACTGAAGGCACTAAGGGAGGGGTATGTTTATTCAACTCCCTGTAATCCACCGTCATCCTCCACGACCCATCCCCCTTTTTAATGGGCCAGAGCGGATTGTTCCATGCGGTGGTAATAGGGCGTAATACACCCGCTTCCACGTACTCTTTGATGGTGTCTGAAATTTCCTTGTGCCCCCCAGGAATGCAGGATTGTTTCATTGCTACCCGCTTGGTTGCTACTGGCACTTGCACTGGGGGCATCTTCAATTTGCCTACAGTAATGGGTGTACAAATCAATGCACTCACCCCAAACTGGTAAGTTTTACCGTCAAGTCCCAAGGTTAGCCCTTCCAAAATATCAAAGCCAATTATATACTCAGGTATCGGGACAATCAACACTTGGTATTTCTGCCTCTTTAAATTGCCTATTTTCATCTCCACTGCGGGGGTCTCCTTTCCCCCTAAACCTGTGATCGTGAACTGTTTGCCTTTAAATCGTGTCGGATTACCATGAATCAAAGAGGCCTCCGCCCTGGTGTCTATCAATGCTCGCACCCCTTGTGTATTTCCTGGCCCCCAAAAAATCTTAACATCAACATGAGGCCGCCTATCCACTTTTATGCGGGCAGACGCTGCCGGAGCTTGGCCGAAGCCCTAGTCAAACTTCGAATGAGTGTGACTTGACTCTGCCTCTAGCATTGCACTCACCACCTTTCTCAAATCAGCGTATGTCGGCTGGTACCCATAGACCCTTCATCTTGTTCTTCCGCAGGTGGAGCAGAAGGTGAGGCATCCCCCTGTGGTGTGGTGACTACTTGTTTCTTAACCTGTTTATAACGCTGTTTTGCTGCAAGTCCTCGTTTTTTGTATAATTCATACATTACTCTGGTTTCAATGCCATCAATTTCTTCATGTGGCATACCATCTTTTAACAAAGCCAAAAACATGTCTTTTCGGGACACTCAGGAGTCTCTGCTATCTTGCCGCCTGCCTTCAGTTCTTCTCTCACTACGCCCCTCTCTCTCCCGTGGCTTGTTATCACTCTTGTCCCACTCTCCCAAATCTGCAAGTTGCCTAATGGCATCTGCTACCTCATCAGTAGCCTTGCCCATCATACCTACGAGCAAAGTCATAATGATACTTTTGTATGCGGGTGGCGCAGTTCTAATCACCATGTTGCGAGTTGAAACTGAGAGCGGCACTGTGTCAGGCTGAGAGGTCCTGTGTCCGCAGAAGCTGCTGAACCCCCGACAATCCCCCTGAAATGTAATTCCCAGAACTAGATTTTAATTCAGCTCTGTTAACTACACCCCAAAGGGAAAGGGGGAAGTGGATAACAAAACAACACCAGGCAGACTGCGTCAAGGCTAATCAGAGCTGAACCTGCAGAGGATATAAGAAAAGCAAATACAATTCCTTTATTTACTTACTAACCTTATGAATGGGAAAACATTAAATCCTTAACTAATAATTAAGACTCATACCTGGTTCTTCTCTTGAAATTTCTTAGAGAAGTTTGTAAGAAGCTGAAAATCTCTCTTACTTGAGACTCATGAAGTTTATAGCAACTTCTTACTTGAAGCCATTCTGGAAAGCTTAGTTCGTTGTCTCTTTTCCAAAATGCACTGATCTTCAGTTAGATTGTCTTATATAGATTCTTTCTTATTTTCTCTCAAAGCTGTTCAAACTATTTACACTTCTGTTGAGTTTTTTAATCCTTGAAGAATACACGTGAGAATTATGCCCATACAGATGAGCTTCTCGTTGAAATCCTCCTGGATTGAAGAATGCGCGCAAAAAGTTCACCCACGAACGAATACACGCAAAAAAAAAAGGACACGCGCTAGAAACCACACACGCGACAATAATCTCACGCGGTTCTTAGATTAACGCGTCAGAAAACACACGCGCTCTTTAGTTCACACGCGACAAAAAGTTTTCTCGCATAGAAGCACAAGCGCTATAGAAAACACGCGCACATAAAAACGCACGCGATTCTCAGATCCACGCGCTACTGAATACCCGCGCTGGAAAAACACACGCGCACTTGAATACGCACGCGATTCTCAGATCCACGCGCTACAGAACACCCGCACTGGAAAAACACACGCGCACTTGAATACGCACGCGATTCTTAGATCCTCGCGCTACGGAACTCCTGCGCTGGAAAAACACACGCGCACTTGAAGTCGCACGCGACAGACAGATTCTCACGCTACTGCGCTGGAAAACACACGCGAACTTTAAAAGTTCAATAGTACTAGTACAAAAAATAACTTTTCTCAAATGTTTTCAAGGAAAATGTCATTGGGGAAGAACAGAGTTACTGTACAAATAAAGTCACTTATCTCCTGAGCGAATTCATAAAGATCTTCTGAGTCTCCTGTCTTCAAAAACGAATTCTGTCAACTGATGTCTTCTCCCGGAACCCCCAAGAAAGTAGCCGCTCAACTGCTAACACCTGAAGGATAAAATCCACCAGGCCCAAGTCTAAAGCAGGAGCAGCCACAAAACACGTCCTCTCAGATGGGGTTTTGATGATGAAAGCCACAGAGTGACAGTTTAGAATGTTCATTGTTGTTCTGCATTGTCTTCCAACCAATCAGAGCTGACACTGTGAGACTCCATTTTGCTTTGGGTCAGAACCAGGATTCTGAGTCAGCAAGTTAAGGCCAAACCAACTATAATAGAAAACTTCCCACCCACACAAGGCCAATCTGAAAAGGATAATTAAAGTGAAATAAGGAGAAGGAAACTTAAATGAGGAAAAAGATAGCCTGAATAGGGGAAGGAAACCTGACAGTACCCCCCTCCTAATGCCCAGTCTCTGGGCCTACCTTATGTGGATTTTTTGCGTGAAACTTAGCAACTAAACGGGGGGCATGTACATCAACTGAATCTTCCCATGATCGTTCCTCAGGTCCATATCCCTCCCAATCAATTAAATACTGCAACCTTCCCCTCACTTTCCTGGAATCCAAAATTTGTTTAACCACAAATCACAGGGGAAGGTGGTGTTCTAAATCTAGTTCCTGAACAAACTGGTTTAAGAAGACTAACATGGAAAGCAGGATGTACCTTCAATTGCTTGGGTAATTTCAATCGTACTGCCACAGGGTTGATGATTCTCTCTACCTCAAAAGGGCCTACAAATCGTGGACTGAACTTATTCTTTCCCTTAATTTTCAGGTATCGTGTAGAAAGCCAAACTAAGTCTCCCACCTTATATTCAGGACCAGCCTTCCTTCTCAAATCTGCACACCTTTTATATTTCAACTTGTTTTCTCCCAGCACCTTTTTTGCTCTATCCAAGTTATTTTTCATTAACAACAAACGATCTTCCACTCTAGGATTCCCTGAATCCTCCAACACCTCAAAACTCAGAAAGCGAGGATGAAACCCCCGACCCAAAAAGAAAGTGGACATAGAAGTAGCATCTTTACCACAATTGTTGTAAGAGAATTCGGCCAACCACACCAAATCCACCCATTCCTCTCTAGCTTGTAAATAACACCTTAAAAACTTCTCCAATTCTTGATTTACTCTCTCCACTTGTCCATTACTCTCCGGATGATACCCAGAAGTCAAACTAACTTCCACTCCAAGTTTCTTACAGAAAGCCCTCCAGAATTTTGAAATAAATTGAGATCCCCTGTCAGAGATAACTTGACTTGGAAGTCCATGTAGTCTAACTATACCTTGCAAAAAACTATGAGCCAGTGTTTCCGCGGTAACCTCTCCCTCCATTGGTAAAAAATGTGCTTCTTTCGTAAGAAGATCGACCACAACAAGAATGGTAGTACAACCTTTATCTTGAGGGAGATCAACTATGAAATCCATAGAAATAGTGTGCCAAGGACGAGGAGGAACAGGCAACGGCTCCAATAAACCATGCGGCTTCCCAACTTGACTTTTTGCTTGTGCACAGACTACACAAGTTTTTACAAAGTTCAAAGTGTCTTGGCGAATTTTTTCCCACCAAAAATTTCTTCAAACCAATTCCAGAGTTTTTCTGAAACCAGGATGTCCAGATAAAATGGATTCATGACAATTTCTCAAAACCTTTTCTCTTAACTTTTCAGTAGGTACATAAAGCTTGTTATCAAAATAAGGTAGATCGTCTTTCAAACTTCTGGCTGGATCCAGTCTCACCCACTCCTCCATCTTCTGCAAAGACATATTCTGACGAACTTCATTCAAGAAATCCATTTCTTTAATGGCTCCAGCTAACAAAAAACGTTCTGGAGCAATTATAGGCTCTGGTTCTAGAATCTCTCTCTCCTCACTTCCAGGAAATTGGCGGGATAACGCATCAGCCTTTTTGTTCTGACTTCCGGGTTTAAAAGTCACAATGAAATCATAATCGGCAAAGAATAAGGACCAACGAAGTTGTCGTGGAGACAAAGTTCTTGCAGATTTTAAAAACAATAAATTTCGATGATCAGTAAGGACTGTTACTGTATGTCTTGCTCCTTTTAAAAATGTCTCCATTCTTCAAAAGCGGACTTTATGGCTAATAGTTCACGATCAGCAATTGTGTAGTTCACTTCAGCAGCAGAAAACTTCCTAGAAAAAAAAGCAACTGGATGTATTTGACCAGTAGTTTCATTCCTTTGAGAAAGCACCGCCCCCAACGCCAAATTTGAAGCGTCCGCCTCCACAAAAAAAGGTTTAGAGAGATATGGATGAATTAGAATTGGACTAGAAGTAAATCTTTGTTTTAACTCTTGAAAAGCTTTTTCTGCTTCAAGGTCCCAGTCAAATTTCACTCCTTTTTTCAAAAGTCTTGTTATAGGAGCAACCAGCCAAGAAAAACCTTCTATAAATCTCCTATAAAAATTGGCAAACCCTAAAAAACTTTGTATTTCTTTAACCTTAGTAGGAGAGGGCCATTCAAGAACTGCTTGCACCTTTTTAGGATTCATTTCTAAACCCTTAGGTGAAATTATAAAACCTAAAAACTCCACAGAATCTGTATGGAATTGACTTTTTTCCAATTTGGCAAACAAATGGTTTTCTCGCAGCTTTTGTAAGACTAAGCGTACATGTTTCTGATGTTGATCCAGGTCAGAAGAGAAAATCAAAATATCATCGATATACACCACAACAAAAATATCCAGGTATTCTCTAAAAACTTCATCAATGAAAAATTGGAAAGCCGCTGGAGCATTACATAGACCGAATGGCATAACTTGATATTCAAACAGCCCAAACCTGGTCTTAAAAGCTGTTTTCCATTCGTCCCCCTCCTGCACATGTACAAGATGATAAGCTCCTCTCAAATCTAATTTAGAGAAAATATTTGCTCCTTGTATTTGATTAAGCATTTCCGAGATGAGAGGAAGAGGATACCGGTTCTTAATAGTGACTTTGTTAACTGCTCTATAATCTATGCAAGTCCGAAGCGTGCCATCCGGTTTTGGTACGAAAAATAAAGGAGAGGCCGCCGGTGACTTAGAATGACGAATAAACCCTTTGGCCAAATTTTCCGACAAATATTCTTTTAAATAATCATTCTCTTTCTCAGTAAGAGCATATACCCTACTACTAGGCAAAATTGTTCCTGGCTCCAGTTCAATTTTACAATCAAAGGGCCTATGAGGTGGTAATTCTCCTGCCACTTTCTCATCAAATACGTCCCAAAAATCTTTGTAACACTGGGGAAGTTGACCCACTACAGCTCCCACATCATGACATCCAATTCCAGTCTCAGCCAGAAAACTTGACACAGAATTACTTTGTTTTACCTCTTCCCCTAAGAGACTTCCTGCAAAGCAATTATCCTTACAAAACTCTGACTGCATGTCAATTGTTCTAGCACTCCAATCAATCAGGGGATTATGGAGAGTAAGCCAAGGCATACCCAAGATGATCTTCAACAAAGGAGCATCAATTAACTCAAACGAAATTATCTCTTTGTGACCTCCTGATAACTCCAAAGTTAAAGAACCAGTCCTATGAGTAATTGGCCCCGAAGATAGATACGTACCATCAACAGCCCTAGCCTGCTCTACAACCTCCTTCTGAATAATTGGAATTCCCAAAGATTTTGCCAACCCCCAATCCATAAAATTTCCAGTGGCACCAGAGTCAATTATTACGGGACCATTTCCCTTACATTCCAACTCAAAAAATAAGGATACATTTACGGTTATATGAGGAACCGCTGTCTGCACCGTATTGGCGATCTGTTGTACCTTGACTGCTGAGGAAGAAGTCTTCTTGGGGGTGTACGGACAGTTTCCTAAAAAGTGCCCACCTCTTCCACAATATAAACACAGATTGTTTTCTCTCCTCCTAGTCTTTTCTTCCACTGTTAAAGGACCTCTGATTCTAGAAGATGGATTATTACCTTTGGATCTACTCTCTACTTTAGGTTTATCTACTCTAACTAGAGACTTGACATCACTCCCACAATGACGTCTCTCTGCCTTCCTTTCACTCAAACGAAAGTCCAATTGAATAACCAAATCAATCAGACCTTCACAAGTAGAAGGGCGTTCAACTACTCCAGACAATGCATCTTTTAACTCATCTCTAAGGCCCCGATAAAACAACGAAGCCTGTTTAACCTCTGGCCACTTGCTTTCTAACACAAGGGACTTAAATTGTGTTATATAAGCAACAAAGTCTCTATTTCCTTGCTTTAGTTCTAAAAGTTCACCATCCACTTCCTGAGATAACTGTCTTCTATCAAACATCTTTCGGAAAGTCTCTAAAAAACTAGTGTAGTTTCCTAAACCGCACTCTTTTGACTCACCAACAACCCAGCCCAAGCAGATGCCTCCCCAGAAAGATAGGACAACATAAAAGTTATCTTAGAAGCATCCGATGGAAATAATTCTGGTCTGCTCATAAAATGTAATTCACATTGTGTCAAAAACACCCTAAACCTCTTATGATCCCCATGATAACGTTCTGGAGGCGCCAAAGGAACTGGCATAATTAAACTCCTTACCCCTTCTGTCACTGGAGGCGCCCGTTGTATTGGTGGTAAATGATCTTCATCTTCCCTTTCTAACTCTGGTGGAGAACCAGCGCCCCCTGAAACCTCATCCTCTCTCCTTACTCCCCTCTGTTGAATTTGTGTAACTTTAACACTCAAGTCATCCACCTTTTGACTAAGTAATGCATTTTCATCCCGAGATATTTTCAACTCCTCCCGTAACTCCCTGATCAAAGATCCTAACATCTCCATGGATTCGTCGGGGTTCATGACAGCTCGGGCGGACTAAATTATTGGCCTTTCATTCTGTCAGGCTGAGAGGTCCTGTGTCCGCAGAAGCTGCTGAACCCCCGACAATCCCCCTGAAATGTAATTCCCAGAACTAGATTTTAATTCAGCTCTGTTAACTACACCCCAAAGGGAAAGGGGGAAGTGGATAACAAAACAACACCAGGCAGACTGCGTCAAGGCTAATCAGAGCTGAACCTGCAGAGGATATAAGAAAAGCAAATACAATTCCTTTATTTACTTACTAACCTTATGAATGGGAAAACATTAAATCCTTAACTAATAATTAAGACTCATACCTGGTTCTTCTCTTGAAATTTCTTAGAGAAGTTTGTAAGAAGCTGAAAATCTCTCTTACTTGAGACTCATGAAGTTTATAGCAACTTCTTACTTGAAGCCATTCTGGAAAGCTTAGTTCGTTGTCTCTTTTCCAAAATGCACTGATCTTCAGTTAGATTGTCTTATATAGATTCTTTCTTATTTTCTCTCAAAGCTGTTCAAACTATTTACACTTCTGTTGAGTTTTTTAATCCTTGAAGAATACACGTGAGAATTATGTCCATACAGATGAGCTTCTCGTTGAAATCCTCCTGGATTGAAGAACGCGCGCAAAAAGTTCACCCACGAACGAATACACGCAAAAAAAAAGGACACGCGCGAGAAACCACACGCGCGACAATAATCTCACGCGGTTCTTAGATTAACGCGTCAGAAAACACACGCGCTCTTTAGTTCACACGCGACAAAAAGTTTTCTCGCATAGAAGCACAAGCGCTATAGAAAACACGCGCACATAAAAACGCACGCGATTCTCAGATCCACACGCTACTGAATACCCGCGCTGGAAAAACACACGCGCACTTGAATACGCACGCGATTCTCAGATCCACGTGCTACAGAACACCCGCGCTGGAAAAACACACGCGCACTTGAATACGCACGCGATTCTTAGATCCTCGCGCTACGGAACTCCTGCGCTGGAAAAACACACGCGCACTTGAAGTCGCACGCGACAGACAGATTCTCACGCTACTGCGCTGGAAAACACACGCGAACTTTAAAAGTTCAATAGTACTAGTACAAAAAATAACTTTTCTCAAATGTTTTCAAGGAAAATGTCATTCAGGAAGAACAGAGTTACTGTACAAATAAAGTCACTTATCTCCTGAGCGAATTCATAAAGATCTTCTGAGTCTCCTGTCTTCAAAAACGAATTCTGTCAACTGATGTCTTCTCTCGGAACCCCCAAGAAAGTAGCCGCTCAACTGCTAACACCTGAAGGATAAAATCCACCAGGCCCAAGTCTAAAGCAGGAGCAGCCACAAAACACGTCCTCTCAGATGGGGTTTTGATGATGAAAGGCACAGAGTGACAGTTTAGAATGTTCATTGTTGTTCTGCATTGTCTTCCAACCAATCAGAGCTGACACTGTGAGACTCCATTTTGCTTTGGGTCAGAACCAGGATTCTGAGTCAGCAAGTTAAGGCCAAACCAACTATAATAGAAAACTTCCCACCCACACAAGGCCAATCTGAAAAGGATAATTAAAGTGAAATAAGGAGAAGGAAACTTAAATGAGGAAAAAGATAGCCTGAATAGGGGAAGGAAACCTGACACACTGCTCCCATGTGATCAGGAGCATCTATGTGAATCGCCTCTTTCATAGTATGCTCTCTGAATTTTTGAATTGCTTCTCTCAATGTATACCACTTTGTTTCTTCACTACGCTAGTCTGTGGTAATGGGGTATTTACGGTTACATGCTTGGGCTATCAGGTGCAACAAAGACACCTGCGTATCTTGACCATTTGCATCAGGGGGCGGTCCTGCTCTTAGGACCTCCTGTACATTGGTGTCAATTGACAGGGGTAAAAAACGCGGTGAATCAGTAGAATTTACCAACAACCCTGCAGCACCCCCATCTAGAAATCTCACCATCCATGTCAATAAAGCTTCCCCTGATTTTTGCCTCAAACGGGTAATAATTTCCCCAACCTCCTGTTGTGTGTTTTCTTCCAAAGTGGTTAAATCCACCATATCACCACCAGGATTTTCCGGGTGTGGTCCGGCTCGCTGCCTTCTAACAGGCTTCGCCGCCACTGTTTTCTGTTTCACCTTCTGCAGAACTACTTTCTAGACTGGTCGAATCAAAAATATCACCATCCCTCTTGTCTGGATCCCAGTCTGCGCCAGCGGTAGCTATTACAGTTGCCACCTTTCTTTTGTTGACCCCTCCCCGTCTTTTCCTATACTTATAACGAGCTACTCTGACTGCTGCCCTCTCGGCCACCGCCTGATATGTGTCGGCCTTATCTTTAAACAGTTTCATTTGAATCTGCTGCATTAACGCAGTCTGCCATTCTGCAGCTAGCTCTCTCTCTAATCTCAAGACCTCATTTTTCATTTCCACTTGCCTCTGATGTATTTTCCTATAAGCATGCAAAAGAACCCAACCTCGCCTGCCTAATGCCACACATTCTTTACCACGTTCTACTTAAACTTGTTGCAAGCATGCAATTACATCAGCCGGATCAGCATCCCCCAATCCTTGATCCCAAGTCTCACTTAGCCCGGCACCACAGGCCCATGCCTGAGCCAACTTATCATATGGACTCTTAGTCCAGCCTGGAATTATAACATCAGAGCATTCACCGCCAGCGGGAACACTCTTTTTCCTGAACAAACTATTCATTACTGCAAAATGGTACAAAACCTCTTCATATCTATTTATTTTCTTTTCTCACTGCAATCACTCCCACAAGCACGCACACACCAGCAAGGGAAAAAAAAAACAGCTTAACACAGTTCAACACTCATTGCCAACTTATTTTCGCTTGCAAGATAACCGAAGCCTATCTACGTTCAAACAGATGCTGGAATATTTGGAACACTTCATCACAAATAACCCTGCTCACAGCGCCATAATGTATTGCTCTCCCCTGAAAAGTGCACGGAACTACCATAAATCACCAATGCAATTATAGAGCAAATACTTCAACCCATAAACAGACAGACACAATAACTCACAGCCACGCACTCTTTAGAAGATAATCAGCTCTTTACGGCTATTTATTCAAAGATTACAAGTACATAGAAATAACTCATAAAACTAACATGGACATAGATCACAGAAGAAGTAAAGAAGTCAAAAGAAATACATCACCGTGAGCGTAATTCTTGTCCTCATCTCGTCCTGAAGCGGCTGGAAGACACCAGGGGGCAGCCAGGAAGAGAGTGCTACAGCTCACAGGAAGGCCAGACGGAGCGTCCTTCTCTGACTAAAGTCTCACCTGACCCCTCCGGGTTTCCGCATATATAGGAACTCCACAAAAGGGGAGTTCATTCTCAAACCTTCTGGAGTTGAGGAACAGCCGTCGGTTGCCAGCTGGGTCAATCGAGAGCTCCCCCCATGGAACGCAGGGCCTCCCTGCTCTAAAAACATGCTCCACGGAGAACAGTAGCAAGTCATAACAACATGAGTTTTTCGCAGCAGAAATGGCCTTGACTGCATACCAAGTTTGAAAAAGCATGTTTGTCTCAGCACTGTGAATCTAACACTTCAGCAAAATGTGTGCAGCCTTTCACTGCGGAGTGAAGTAAACATCCAACATGGCTCCGAGCGCTCCCAGAATGCATTGCGCGCCCGCGCCATTTTGAACCAAGCATAAATTAAGCAGAACACATATACGCATTCCCGGCCTCATGTTATCTCCGTTGTTCTTTTAAGTGACAAACAAAAACCAGCGTGAAGTATTTTAAGGCGCTGGATCATGACGAGGCGAGTTGTCCCATTGGACCTTTGGAGCCGCAAGTCAGGGGATCCGAGATTACCCTCCGCTATAGAGGAGGGTTCTGGACTGTTTAGTTGAAAAGAAATTTGTTTGCAGTAAAAGAAAGAGGAAAGGACCTGGACTTGGGGTAGTTTATACTGGGAGCAGCCACCGGATAGGTGGATTGCTGTGGCCTCAGGACTACCAGGAGAAAGGAGGCTCATGGGACTTGTAGTGTGGTAACAAGAGACTGGAGTTTGGACTTTATAAAGTGTGATTTTTCCCTTTTTTGTGATGTTAAAAATAAAACCTATTTTAAAGTTAATGCTGAAATGCTGAATGGGCAGTAATAAAGAAAGGCAAAGCATAATTCTCGACTCCATGTCCTTAATAGAATCAAGACTGACCTGTGCAGTAAGCATGGGCAGTCTTCATTTTTGTCAGTTGGACATAGAAAAAAGACTATGGGCCTCATTACGAGTTTGGAGGTAGCCATGCTGATATTAGCGCCATGGCTGCCTCCAAACCCGTGTCCGGGTCCGGTTAGTCGGAATGGGAACTTACCGGGTCATTCTAACCTTGGAGGACCCGATAAGTCCCCATTCTGAAAACCATTCCCCATTCCCCTTGCAGCCCCCATAGGGCTCAATGGGAATGGGGAAGGAGCTTATAACGGGCCCTCAAATAGCAGGCCCGTTATTAGCGACCTGCTCCCTTAGCGGCTCCCGCTAAGTGCGGCTGGTAAACCAGCCGGCCTTAGTGGGACCCGCTAAGGGACCTCGGAATGCGGGGGTGGGGGGTTAACGCACCAACATCCTTACCGGTGCCATTAACCCCCCACCGCCGTACTCGTAATAAGGCCCCATGTTTAACAGCACAAAGGGCAGGGTGTACTTTAAACACATGAAAACACATTTATAGCCCTGTAGGAGAATGCTTTAAACAATTTTGAAGGACTTGTTCTAACTAAGTGTGTCAGCCAAATTCAAAATGAATGTTACTTATTTACTTGTTCAATCCTGAACTTATTTAGAGCCTCTTTAAGAGGAGGAAAGTCACCTACAGGTCTATCAGCGTTTTTTAAAACCATTTTTTATTGGCATTTAGAAACATTTTCTCAACAAAAATCTTTTCCCGCCCCCCACCCTCCCTTCCCCCCTCCGCCCGGAAAGACCTGCTATTCCATTCCCTATCCTGGGGCATGGTCCCGCCTTCATCCATCGTTCACCTCTCTGCAATGTTCATAGGTCACCTCATGTCCAACACCCTGATATTTTGGGGGCACCAATGTTGCACAAAGTCGCTCTTCAGAAAATGTAGCATCTCGCCCCATTCCTTTTTGAATTTGTCCGCTTCGCCTTGGGCCCTGTACGTTATCCATTCCATCGCCACAATGTCCCAGAGCTTGTGGTACCAGCTGATCGCTGACGGGGGGGAGGGGCTCTGTTTCCAGTCCCTGGCTATTTTGATCCATGCAGCTACCAGTGTCGCTGTCAGGGCTCTTTTCTGCAATTTCGAGATTATGTTCACCTCAGGGTTCAGGATCCCCCCATGGTTGCTGCTGGTGTCAAGGGCAGGGCTTCCGGGGCTATCTCTTGAAGAGCGTGCTTCACCTCCTCCAAGAGGTTTTTTTATCTCCCACCATCTAAGTTGGGCCGCTTCATAGGATTGGTGGAGATTTGGGAGCCCTAAGCCACCCCTATGTCTCGGGGACCTCAACACATCCATAGTTACCCTCAGGTGCTTATTTTGCCAAATAAATCTGGAGATTAGTGTGTGTAAGGTTTTAAAGAAGGCGTTCAGGATAGCCATCGGCAAAGTATGGATTCTATATAGTATCCTTTTGGAGATTTGCCATCTTTTTTTTTTATTAAACTTCTTTTTATTGGTTTTATAACACAGAAGGTAAAATAACATTTCCAAACTCCCCCCCTTCCCCACCTTCCCTCCTCCAAAGGCAGCTTTGTTCTGTCCGTTGGCCGAGAGTGTCATAGTTCAAATACCCCTGAGTGCTTTGTGTAAATAATCCCAAACATACCTCCCCCATCCCCTCCCCCCGCTGCAGCGGGTTCCACCGTATCCATGATTCAAAACTTCCATGAGTCCTTCAAAAACACTCATCCCAAGTCCAATAAGCGTAAGCGCTGCGGACGCCATCCGATTCGAAAATCGTCTTTTAAGAAGAACAGGGTTTCCTCCCACTCCGCTGCTAATGACTGTAGCTTATTATCTTTTGCGTACGAGGCCCATTCAAGAGAAACAATGTCCCAGACTTTTCGTAACCAGTCCTGAAACAGAGGCACCTCCCCACTTCTCCATCTCTGTGCTATTACCGTCATAGAACAAGAATTACTCACGCCTTCTCCCGAGATTTAGGCTCCCCTTCCCCAGCGGCCCGCCCCACTCCCAGTAAAGTCTCTTCTGGAGTCCTGCTACTGCCTAGCCCATATGCTTGCTCCTGAGCCCTCTGAACATCCAGCCAAAAGGGCCTAATGCATGGGCATGCCCATCAGATATGCTGTGCCGTGCCCTCCATCCCACATCCTCTCCAGCAGTTCCCGGTGGTATTAGGGAATATATCCCTAAGTCTGACTGGTGTATAATGCCACCCAAGCAGAATCTTATACCACATTTCCTGGATCTGAGAAGCTTTCGCTACTTTGGGAATTTTCCGCCAAAGTCTTTCCCACTCCTTCCGCTCAATTGTCCTACCCAAGATCTGATCCCACCTTTGCATATACAATCAAGAGCCTCTGTTTGGAGTCTCGTCTAATGTCCTATATAAGTTAGATATAAGGCCCCTGGATCCATCGTTCGAGAGAAGAAAGCGCTCAAACCTCGTTTTCCCCCTTATGGCAGCCAACTTATTCGCGGGATTCATGACCCAGTGGCGCAGTTGCGCATAATGAAGTCTCTCCCCCTCCCGCACCCCATACTCCTTTTTGCAATCCTCAAAAGAGAGTATCTTCCCACCTCGGAACATATCGCACAACCATCTGCATCCTCCCTCTTCCCATTGCTGAAAGGCCCCTACTTCTATTCCTGGGGTAAACTCCCCATTGCGAAACAGGGGTGTAACGGGAGAAGGAAAGGTTGTGATTCCCTTATTACTAACCAACTTGTCCCAGTTCCGCACCATCAAACTAGTGATGGTGCTCTCGTTTATGTGACCAGGTCTTAGCTGCCTCTGGAGCCAAAGAACCTCTGCAAGGCTGCGAAGGGCCACAGCCCTATCCATTGCTACCCACTGCTTGTTTTGTGTAACTTCGCCCTACCGCAGCCAGTCCCTTACCACCCTTAACTGCGTTGCCTCCTAATACCGTTGGAAGTTCGGCATTGCTAAACCTCCCTCCCGCCTGGGAGCCTGCAATATTTGCTTACTGACTTATGGCTTTTTCCCAACCCACAGAAAATCGTTAGTTAGCAATCCCAATTTCTTGAAGAAATCCTGTGGGACCGCCTGGGGAATTGCCTGGAAGAGGTATAGAAGGCGAGGTAGAGTCACCATTTTAACTGTCGCCACCCTGCCCAACCATGTGATCGGGAGATTCCTCCACCTGCGAAAATCCCCTTCGATACTCTTTAGTAAAGGAGGGTAATTGGCCCGATACCAGCGTGCCAATCTCGGCGTGATCCGCACACCAAGATATCTAATTCCGTTTGGGCTCCAAATGAACCTAGCAGATTTTCGTAACGCTTCCCGCTCCTCCCCCTTTAGGGTCAAGTTCAACAACTCCGATTTGCCGAAATTAATCCTGAGACCTGAAGCCTCCCCAAAAGTTTCTAAGAGAGTCCGACTTAGCCGAATAGATTCTGCTGGGGTCTTTAAGGTTAGTAATAGGTCGTCCGCAAATGCCGCCACTTTCTGTTCAACCCCCCCAAATGGAATGCCCTTTATCCCCCCTGCATCCCTAATTGCCTGCAAGAGAGGCTCCAAATAAATCGCATAAAGCAAACGGGAGAGCGGACAGCCCTGCTTGGTACCCCTACTTACTCCAAAAGACCTGGACATGACTCCATTCACTATTATTCTCATGGTAGGCATCTGATAATTGGCCTGAACCATTCACAGAAAATTCTTCCCCGATACCCATCTTCCGCATCACCTTAAACAGAAAGGACCACTCCATGCGGTCAAAAGCTTTTTCTGCGTTCAAGGATAGAAGACCGCAGGAGTGTCCATTCTATGTGATTTTTCTACCAGGTGAGCTATCCTTCGTATGTTGTCTGCTGTTTGCCGACCCTTAACGAAGCCTGAACAGGGTGAACCAAGCCCGGCAGGAGATCCTCCAGCCTATTCGCCAACACTTTTATAAAAAATGTTGCATCAATGTTAATCAGCGCGATAGGTCTATAGGATGTCCGCTCCTCAGGATTCTTATTGGGCTTCAAAACAAGGGTCAGTCTAGCCTCCTCCATAGAGGGAGTTATTCTCCCTGTCTCTCCAAAAGTATTAAAAAGGTAGGTCAGTTGTGGGGCCAGGATATTATGAAAGGTTTTATAGAAATCCGCGGTATATCCGTCGGGGCCTGGTGCTTTGTTCAGTGGTAAACCCCCAATCACCCTCTGCACCTCCTCTTCTCTGATCTCCCCATTGAGTATCTCACCTGCTTCCATCCCAATCCTTTCCAACCCGACCTTGCCTAAGAATTCTTCCTGCTGGGAGTCCCAGGGATTCATAGAAAGATGCCAAAGCTTCTCTGATCACGCCTGCCTCGGTAACTCTATCCTCCGACTCTGTTTTTAGAGCCGTGATTGCATTTCTTGCCCCTCTTAGTTATCGCGCGAGAAGGGCACCCGCCTTATTTGCTTTGGTGTAGAAATGTTGGCGTACTCTCAGGAGGGCCCCCTCTGCCTTTTTGGTCCTAAGGACCTCCAATTGTCCTAGCACCCACCGGTATTCCCTCATAGCAGGCTTGGTCGGGGTCGCTCCCCGCCTTCCGTCTCGCTTTTTCCACTTCCTCCTCCAATTGCACTTCCAGCTCCTTCAATTGCTTCTTCCTGTCTACTGCTGCCGCTATTAACTCCCCCGTTAACGTACCCTTAAAGGCATCCCACCTCATCTCTTCCCTCGTCTCTCCCCTTTGATTAATAATAAAGTAGTTCCGAATTTTCTCCTCTATTTCCTGCCTAATTAACAGATCCCTGAGGAGGTAACCCGGGTATCGCCACGACCATACCCCTCTCTCTCTGGGGCCCAAGTCCATCACCATTGCGACTACTTTGTGGTCTGCTATACCAATTGGTCCTGTCACGACCTCCTGTATCGGAATGAGGACACCCAGATGTAGTAGATTCTGGATTGGGATCCATGGACCCCTGACAGGAAAGTATAGCCCTCCTCCGCCCCTTGATCTCCTGCCAAACATCCCTCAACCCTGCTTCCCTTATCCTATTCTTGAGATCTGCTGACATCACTGCTCCACCTCCCCACCTTAGAGGTCCCGACCGGTCCCGATCCCTCTCCCATGCTATGTTAGGGTCGCCCATTAGGATAATATGCTCCTGAGCTTTTCCCTCAATCACACCCAGGACCGGCCTCAGAAATTGCTCCTGCCCTTCATTCGGGCCATACACTACCGCTATTGTATATGGTCTACCCTGTAAGTCCCTATAGCTAAGATGTACCTGCCCTATATTAGAAAACCACAAAAGAGAAGCAGCACACCCTTTCTTTTTCAAATCAATTATTTCCATAGATTTAAATAATTTCGAGCTACTAATGGCTCTTCCGATCTTATCACTTTTTTACGGGTGCCGGGGAGAAAGAAAATGACTCTGGTATCAACAAGTCACCCATCCATGAATCAGAAAGGGTGAGTTTACCCGAGGAGGGGGGAAGGGCACGTTCTTCAGAGGGAGGGAGGGGGCAAAGGGCAAGGGGGAAGGGGGGAGATGGGGGTTAGGGACGGGGAGATTGAACAGCGGGGGGGCGGACATGGTCCAAGATACGGGGCTCAGAGGACATCTTCACAATCCTGGCGGGCAATAGGGGATCCAGGGGGCACGGATGGAAAGTATTGCCACATGGGAAGTCATATAGGGAGGAGTTCTCGGGGTTTCAGGGCACTTCAATGGCTGAGGTTTTTCTTTATCTACTCTTAAGTGGTTAACGCATAATGTAAGGGGCCTCAAAACTCCTCTAAAAAGGAAAAAATTACAACAATGTATGAGAAAACCGAGATATTTTGGGTTTGTAGGAAACACACCTTAGAACCAAGGATCAGGGATGCCTTAAACTTCAGGGTTTTGACCAGATTTTACACATCGGGGGGGTCCAGATCCGGGGGGGTAGCTTTGGCCATTAAAACATCTGCAGGGTTCAAGATATCAGAGAGTATGCGAGACAAGGAGGGCAGGTACATCTTACGAAAGAAATGGAGTTCCTATTGATAATAGGAACTCCTGTCCCCTGCACACCTTTAGGTATTGGAAAATATCCAAACAATTTTCTATCAATTGATTTTTCTGACAAAATCCTAAGTTTTAGTGTCTATGCACTCTACTTTTCCGTACTGTTAATGTTTAAATTTCCAAGATCCCAACCAAGAATGGAGGAAATTATAATTTTGATTTTAGAAGAACAATTCAGTCAAAAAGGATTTTTCATTTTCGAAATTTTATGTATAATTAGAATTTGGAAACAAAAGAAGAATTTTTTTAAAACACATAGGAGTTTTATTCACTCCTTATTCAACAAATGCTTAATAGTAATGCTTCACCAAAAATCAAACAAATTAACCAAGTTCAATCAATATCCAAGAGCTCTACGCGTTTCGAGAGTTTAACTCTCTTCTTCAGGAGCAGTAATTTGTGAATATAGGTCCGACGGGACCTATTTTCCATATCCTCCATTTGTGTTTCCGGGTTGCGCGTAGCTACATCCAGCCTCTCAATTGCCGCACTGTTAGCCATTACTTCCTTATCCAGCTCTTGTAGCCCTCTCTCCAGGAGGTCCGTTCTCTCGCCGCAGCTCCTGTTTTATTTCACCCATGGCTGCATTAAGGTCCGCCCGAAGAAGTTGAAATTGATCCTGGAATGTTTTGGTCATGCTAGATTGCAGGGCGTGCATCTCCCCCTTTAGGTCTTCCCGCAACATCCTTGCTGTGCCCTCCTCCCCGGATGGTGAGACACCCCTTACCGTGCCCTCCCTTGTAGACTTAGGCAACTCTCTCATCTCGTGTCCCGGCCAGAAGGAGGGGATAGTGCCTGAAGCTTCTCCCAGGGTCGCCTGGCCCTTTCCACCTTTCCCTTTAAGCTTTGTGGCCATCCCAGATGGGAGACCGGTCTCGTAGAGCACATGCTGTCTCACTTCTAGCCCACCTTAGCCTGAACCGCGTAATCCTCAGTCAGTTATGGGTATTGTTCTTTTTTGTAAGCGTCCCCGCCTTCTGGTCTCTTCAACCTGCCAGTTTACCACTCTCCTCAGCCGTACCCCAGGAGGGGAGACACTCAAAACTAAGCTTGAGCGAAAGAACTCCCTACAATAAGCGTGGCACACCCCAGATTGAGACTTCTTCTGATGGTGGTCAGGAGTAATACCTGGAGCTGGGGGCTGGGGTGACCTCCCGCTCCCCTCTTGGGGCCGCTCCTCTTATGGTGTTCGCGTTGGCTCACTCCCCGGGCTCCCCTTTGCGAATATTCCCCTTTCTCCAGCATGGGGTCTGGCATGGATTCACATGCTCATGAATATTCCCCGTCGTCAGGCCGGGAATCCTCTGTATAGAAAAAAATCAGTATCAGTTTTGTTTCTGATCTGTCTTTCTTAGTAGTAACCAATCACTGGTCTCTGGGTCATACTGCCCCCAGCCAATGACTGCCCTCTCCCTAAGCCCCACCCCCGGCAGCCATCCTCAGATTTTTACCGCACGTTCAAGTGTTGGGAGACCTCGTGCTGTAGCTCTCGAGCTTTTGCTGCGTTTTCGTGCTTTTTTCAGGAGATTTTTCTCATTTTTCGGTTAAATAGAGCCTCAAGCTCCACCGTTTCTACATCCGATCAACGGGGATCCGTTTCGGAGTTTTCTACGCCCCTCAAGGGTGAAGAATTTGTCGAGTTACGCTTTTGGAGGATTCCAGAAGTTCCGAGGCCTACCCCGGACATGGCCTAGGAGAAAGGAAGCTCGACGCCCGGGAAGCTGTTCAGGACCTGCCCTGGATGCCAGCATCAGAATGTTTTCAAGGAGGACGAGCATTCGTTATGCCTCTACTGTCTCCATGAGGACAAGACGCACACGGAGAAGGACTGCGCATTTTGTGGGAACATGTCAGAGCGGACCATGAAGGATCGCCACCTCTGTCTCGCCAACTGGTTGGAAGGGAAGAGCCCGTCAGGCGAGAAGAAGAAAAAGAAGTCTGAGCGGTCTTCTAAGTTCTGTGAGGGCGCCCTGGCGACGGGGGCCCAACAAAAGGCTAAGCACCGCGAGTCCGCAGGCACCGGGAGCGCCGAACGGTCGGGCTCCTTGGCTGCCACGCAGGGTGCATCAACCATCTAGCCAACACTCTGGCTCGGTTAAGAGGAAGTCCGAGAACCCGGCGAAGCTTCTGGAGAGGCCCCGATCGATCTCGAAGATTCCAGCAGAGGGGGAGCGAGGCTCGGACCCTCCCCCCAAGGGGAAGGCCCCAGGCGTCCAGAAGGTGACGATGGCCTTAATTCACCCTGCTAAAACCTCGATTGAGGATGTCGCTGCGGCCCTGGCTCAGTCTGTGGAGGTTACACCAGTGGAGGCGCCCTCAGGACCCAGAGTCTCCCTGCCACCGCGGAGGGAGTCATCTTTCAGGCCCATTGAGAAGACCCCCACAAAGTCCTCATTGGAAAAGGTGGGGGAGGGGCTGGTGGCCATCGTGGATACGGACACGACCTCTGAAGAAGAGCTCATCGAAGTCGTGGAAGAGGCCCAGCCCATCGGGATGGATCCCGATGAGGGCGATGACAAGAGCGAAGGGGTCGCCGACAAGGCTCCTCAAGAGCCCTCGCGCCCGTCGTTTCCTGCGCCGCAGGACACTTCGACGGCCATTTTGTCAGTGATTCAGTCCTTATGTTCAGAGATAAGGGCAAGGTTTCCCCTCCCCCCGACGGAGGTACCTGAGCCAGACCCGACGGGGGAACTGGAGCCAGGACCTTCGGAAAGTCCACCGCATAAGAGGAGGAGGACGCATCCTACGCCACCTCTCCCACCTCTGTGGCTTGCTCTGCCTCCCCCCCGGTCTACTACCCACGGGGATGATACAAAGGAAGCTCGACGCCCGGGAAGCTGTTCAGGACCTGCCCTGGATGCCAGCATCAGAATGTTTTCAAGGAGGACGAGCATTCGTTATGCCTCTACTGT
Organism: Ambystoma mexicanum; assembly: GCF_040938575.1. Taxonomy (NCBI): domain Eukaryota; kingdom Metazoa; phylum Chordata; class Amphibia; order Caudata; family Ambystomatidae; genus Ambystoma; species Ambystoma mexicanum. The sequence continues at coordinate 829,702,121 of NC_090923.1, read as the reverse complement.
CTCCATGAGGACAAGACGCACACGGAGAAGGACTGCGCATTTTGTGGGAACATGTCAGAGCGGACCATGAAGGATCGCCACCTCTGTCTCGCCAACTGGTTGGAAGGGAAGAGCCCGTCAGGCGAGAAGAAGAAAAAGAAGTCTGAGCGGTCTTCTAAGTTCTGTGAGGGCGCCCTGGCGACGGGGGCCCAACAAAAGGCTAAGCACCGCGAGTCCGCAGGCACCGGGAGCGCCGAACGGTCGGGCTCCTTGGCTGCCACGCAGGGTGCATCAACCATCTAGCCAACACTCTGGCTCGGTTAAGAGGAAGTCCGAGAACCCGGCGAAGCTTCTGGAGAGGCCCCGATCGATCTCGAAGATTCCAGCAGAGGGGGAGCGAGGCTCGGACCCTCCCCCCAAGGGGAAGGCCCCAGGCGTCCAGAAGGTGACGATGGCCTTAATTCACCCTGCTAAAACCTCGATTGAGGATGTCGCTGCGGCCCTGGCTCAGTCTGTGGAGGTTACACCAGTGGAGGCGCCCTCAGGACCCAGAGTCTCCCTGCCACCGCGGAGGGAGTCATCTTTCAGGCCCATTGAGAAGACCCCCACAAAGTCCTCATTGGAAAAGGTGGGGGAGGGGCTGGTGGCCATCGTGGATACGGACACGACCTCTGAAGAAGAGCTCATCGAAGTCGTGGAAGAGGCCCAGCCCATCGGGATGGATCCCGATGAGGGCGATGACAAGAGCGAAGGGGTCGCCGACAAGGCTCCTCAAGAGCCCTCGCGCCCGTCGTTTCCTGCGCCGCAGGACACTTCGACGGCCATTTTGTCAGTGATTCAGTCCTTATGTTCAGAGATAAGGGCAAGGTTTCCCCTCCCCCCGACGGAGGTACCTGAGCCAGACCCGACGGGGGAACTGGAGCCAGGACCTTCGGAAAGTCCACCGCATAAGAGGAGGAGGACGCATCCTACGCCACCTCTCCCACCTCTGTGGCTTGCTCTGCCTTCCCCCCGGTCTACTACCCACGGGGATGATACAGGCACGGACACGGCTACGACAGGTACAGATGACGATGGAGGCGATGACGGGACGTGTCCCCCGTCGCCCCCTGCTCGGGCGTTCCCGCCCGATCAGATTGGATCCTTTCATGCCATGATTTCCAGGGCATCCGAGCTCTTCCAGCTCTGCCCAGAAGAGAAGAAGGAAGGGTTCCTTTACCAACGGCGTGAGGCTAAAAGGAAGACGGTCCTCGCCGTACCGCTTCTTGATGACATCTGGGATGAGGGGCTCGCCCTCCTCAAGGACCCTGCCACGGCGGTGTCCGGACATTTCGTCGAAAAAAAAAGGTCGACAGGACAAATGTTCGAATTTTTTATTTTATTTATATATATATTTTGTAAGTTTTCGTTTAGGGAAAAAAAGGGTTTTTTAGAGAAAAAAGGGTTTGGGGGGACCCCCCCAGAAAAAAAAAAAAAAAGTGAAAATACAAAAAAAAATAATTCGACCATTTTGTTTTCGACCAAATGGTGTCGACCATTAGTCCTGTCGACCTTTTTTTTTTTCGACAAAATGTCTGGTCACCTGCCACGGCGCCGGCAAAGAGGGGCTGGTACGAGAAGAAGTACCGGGTCCCCGACGCTGCCCCCTTGTGCCTTCGGGCGCAACCTACCCCAGATTCAGTCGTCTCGGCGGCGGCAAAGAAGAAAGCTGGGGGGGCATTGGCCTCGACATCAACTTCCCCGCCGGACGGCGAGGGCAGGAAGTTGGACACGATGGGACGGCGGATCATCTCATCCGCAGCGACGACTATCAAGGCGGCCAACGCCCTGGCTATCGTAGCCCCCTACGACAGGGAGTTGTGGTTCAAAATCGCCCCTCTGTTGGACTTCCTTCCGGACGCCAAAAGGGCTGAGGCCCTTGAAATCCTACAGGAGGGTGAGATTGCTTCAGACCACGCCATCACGGTGGCAACGGACATCGCCGACACCGGTTTCCGTCAGTTGGGCAACGCCGTTTGCTTGACACGACGAGGATGGCTCAAGGCCACGGATTTCCGCCAGGACGTACAAACCAAGGTTTTGGACATGCCCTTTGACGGGAACAACCTGTTTGGGGCGGCGGTTGATGAGTCCCTTCAGGCCATCACGACAGACACAGACACACAGACTACTCGGGCACTGGGAGTGCTCCAACAATGACGGCCGTCCTTTCGGAGCTCCGGAGGCAGACAAGGTGCCTCCAAGGGATCCGGCAGTGGCTCCTCCACATACCGCCAAGCGGCAAGATCTTCGTCCCAGGAAGCCTACAGGGGATGCGGCAAGTCAGGTGGTGCCCGTCGTCGTCGACAGGGAGGTCAAGGAGGCAAGGCGGCCTCCAAACAAGATTGAACTGACCGTGGGGTCGGGCCCCCGCCAAAGCACCCCGGTGGGAGGCCGGCTGGCGAGGTTCGTCAGCGTGTGGGAGTCCATCTCCACCGACTGTTGGGTGCTGGACGCCCTGGCCCAAGGGCACACCCTTGAGTTTCAGAAGAAGTGCCCTCGCGTTCCACCCGTGGCCAGGAAGGAAAATCACGTCCCTCAACTACTGTTGGAAGTAAGGGCGATGCTCAAGAAGGGTCCCATCGAGCTCTTCCCAAAAGAGGCTTCGGGGCTCCGGAGTTTACTCAAGGTACTTCCTCGTAAAAAAGAAGACAGGAGGATGGCGCCCCATCCTGGACCTACGACGACTGAACAAGTACATCAAGGCACAGAAGTTCCGTATGGTCACCCTCCAGCACGTGCTGGGACAGCTGGAGGAGGGTGATTTCCTGTCGACGTTGGACTAGGAGGATGCGTACTTCCACATCCCCATTCTAAAAAGACACCGAATGTTCCTCAGGTTCGTGGTCCAAGGGCGGCACTACCAGTTCAAGGCCCTCCCGTTCGGATTGAAGTCGGCACCCAGGGTGTTCACCAAGTGCCTCGCATCGGTGGCGGCGCGGCTGTGCCTACAGGGGATCCACGTCTACCCCTACCTGGACAACTGGCTCATCCGAGCAAGGACAAGGGAGCTCACTGTGGAGCACACTGCGAAGACCATCCAGCTGCTCACAGCTTTCCAAAATCCCACCTGGTTCCGTCGCAAGTCGCCCTGTTTCTGGGAGCCAAGCTCGACACAGTGGTGCAGCTGGCCTCGCCGTCGGAGGAAAGGACCAGGACCATTCTGGGAAAGGTGCAGCGTCTGCTGGCCACGGACATGGCCAGGGTAAGATCTATCAAATCCCTCCTCGGGATGATGTCCTCCTGCATTTATCTGGTGCGCCTTTGCAGGCTTCGGATGCACCCCTTACAAGAGTTCCTTGATGCCCGCTGGGTCCAGACGACGGGCAGCTTCGAGGACAGGATCCCTCTCAACGAGACGTTCCGTCAGGCGATCCGGTGGTGGGGTACCCGCTCCTATCTGTCGTCGGGCACGGACTTTCAGACCCCAGTTCACCAGGTGACGGTGACGACGGACGCCTGCCTGGAAGGTTGGGGAGCGCACTCCGGAGATCTTCACGCGAGAGGCCTTTGGCTCCCAGAGGAGACGTCTCTCCACATCAACATCTTGGAGCTCTGCGCAGTGTTCTGGGCCCTCAGGTCCTTTCTTCCGTCCCTCAAGGGCAAGGTGGTGAGGATCTTCACCAACAACACCACCACGATGTTCTACATCCAGAAGCAGGGCGGAACCAGGTCCCCGGCCCTATCCAAGGAAGCCCAGGATCTGTGGCATTGGGCCGTCGCCCAAGGGATGTTTCTGGTGCCTCTTCATCTGGCAGGAATAAAAAACACGATTGCCGACTCACTCAGCAGGGAGCTACGCTCGTGCCACGAGTGGGAACTACGCCAGGATCAAGTGGATCGACTCTTCCGACGATGGGGCAAACCCCAAATCGATCTCTTAGCGACGGCGACGAATTCCAAGTGCCGGAGGTTCGCCAGCAAGTTCCCCCAGCCGAGGAGCATGGGCGATGCTTTCTTGTTCCCCTGGGATGGCCTATTTCTTTATGCGTTCCCTCCGCTGCCGTTGCTGCTCCGGCTCATCAACCAGCTCAAGAGGTCCCGGTGCAGGATGATCCTCGTTGCACCGGCGTGGCCGAGACAGATCTGGTTCCCGGACCTTCTGGACTTGTCAACGTCCCCACCAGTCAAGCTGCCGATGGACGCAGACCTTCTCTCCAGAGAAGGAGGCGCCATTCTTCACCACAACCCAGAGTCGCTGAACTTGCAGGCCTGGCTCCTGCAGCACTAGAGTTTGGAGGGTACGACATCCCAGTCGACTACAGAGAGGTTCTTGCAAACGCCAGGGCGTCCTCAACTCTCAAGTGCTACGGACATAAATGGAAGAGGTTCTCTGTCTGGTGCCGTGCACAGAAGATTAACTCTCTGCAGATTACGGCCCGTCAAGTACTGCCGTACCTACTGTCGCTGGCCAAAGCTGGACTGGCTCACGCCTCCATCAAAATACATCTGGCTGCAATCTCCCGATATACCAGGACTACGGGATGGGCGTCCTTGTGGTCTCATCGCCTGGTGAAAGAATTCATGAAGGGACTATTCCGATCATTTCCGCCGGTGAAGGCTCCTGCCCCGGCGTGGGAGCTTAATGTAGTGCTGACCAGGCTCATGGGGGCCCCATTCGAGCCTATGCATTCAGCGCCTTTGAAGTTCCTGTCATGGAAGACAGCTTTCCTCGTGGCCATCACCTCCGCACAACGAGTGGGAGAGATCCAGGCCCTATATTGCAAGCCTCCATACTTGACTTTTCATGTCACGAGGGTGGTGCTGAGGACACACCCCTCCTTTATGCAAGGTGCCGTTGGACTTCCACCTCAACGAGCCCTTGGTGTTGCCAGTTTTCTTCCCGTCGCCTTTGTCGCCGGCCGAGAGGACTTTGCACTCGCTGGATGTAGCTAGAGCGCTGAAGTTCTACGTGGACCGCACGAAGAGTTTTCGGAAGACGTCACAGCTGTTTGTGAACTTTGGGACTGTGAATCAAGGGAAGGCTCTCTCGAAGACTTCCATTTCCAGATGGCTCTCCGGCTGCATCATGCACTGTCACCGGTTGGCAAACTGACCGCTGCCCGGCCGTCCGAGAGCCCATTCGACCAGAGCGATCGCTGCTACCACGGCGTTCCTGTCTGGTGTGCCCCTGCTGGACATCTGCAGGAATGCGACGTGGAGGTTGACGCACACCTTCACAAGATTCTACTGCGTCGATCGGGACTCCAGGGAGGAGTCCAGGGTCGGCCAAGCAGTGCTGCGCAACCTGTTCGTCTAAGGTGAGCCTGGTGAGGAGGTAAGAGTTGCTTAATGTTGAGCCTGTTGCCACCTCCCGTGGTTGTGCATGTGTGTACTGCTATATATTCTATTATTCATGAGCATGTGAATCCATGCCAGACCCCATGCTGGAGAAGGAACAAGTTACTTACCTGTAACTGTTGTTCTCCAGCATGGGTCTGGCATGGATTCACATGCGAACCCTCCCGCATACCCCTCTGCGGCTCTTCACTTGGTAATACTGCCACTTTACGTGCTACCAAATCTGAGGATGGCTGCCGGGGGCGGGGCTTAGGGAGAGGGCAGTCATTGGCTGGGGACAGTATGACCCAGAGACCAGTGATTGGTTACTACTAAGAAAGACAGATCAGAAACGAAACTGATACTGATTTTTTTCTATACCGAGGATTCCAGGCCTGACGACGGGGAATATTCATGACCATGTGAATCCATGCCAGACCCATGCTGGAGAACAACAGTTACAGGTAAGTAACTTGTTCCTTACGCTGGGGGTACCACCTCCTAGTTCAGTAGGGCTCACCCGAGTCACCCCCAGCCAAAATCAACGTCCTGTTCTGTGGTGGTAGTTGGGCATGGGGGAGACCATTAGCCTGCCCCCTCCTCCTAGTCACAAGACCTCTTGATGCCAAGCTGCAGGCTCTGCTCTGGCAATTTGCTTTGCGGCGCTTCCCACGCAGGGCTCCTTCCCCCGTACTGCTCCTAAATCAGCCTTCACCGGCTGCGACTCTGCCGGCGGAGGTCCTTCCGGACCTCCCCTCACTGGAGCCTGGTACGCCAACAAGGTGTCATGATCCCTGCTTCCAAGGGGTCAGGACTTGCCCCACGACCTTGGAAGCAGGCCCATGACTCTGATCCCAGGAACCAGCCAGTCCCTATAGGGACCCTCTGGACCTTGTCCTGGCGCCGGTGGCGCCAGGCTCATGATGGTGACTGGTCCCGGCACAGGAAGCGCCGGGCTCATATTAGATAAGAGTGCTTGGTGGACCTACCTGTAGCAGACCATGCTGCTTACTTACCAGCTAACTGGTCTCCTGATCCTTCTCTGCCTGGAACTACTTTTTCTGTCTGGGTGGAGCAAGAGCCACTCCCTGGAAGCAGAACACAGGAACTCTTCTAGAAATCTGGAACTCTTTTTTTTTACCTGGGTGGGGCCGTGGAAGGAGATGCCTAAGCACTACAGAAGGCTATTTAAACCACACCCGATTGGTTTCACGTGCTTCGCGTTATTCTGCATCTGCAGCAGGACGCTCACCGTGTCAGCTCCAGGAAACCTCCAGCTCCAGATCCTGTGAACACGAAATAACCTGCTGGAATCCAATCTTCAGTCTTCTTCAGTCTTCTGCAGCTCCTGCAAAACAAAGGCACAGGTTAGGCTAAAGTAAAGGCAGCAAATCTACTTACCTAATCCAACGGCAGCATCCAAGGCGCCTTTTTCTGCCTTTCTCTTCCGGCATCCGACATCTGCAAAGAGAAAGAACATCGGTCAGTAATATTCAACTACAAGTTCTGCTTACCTGTGTTACGCCTGTTCCAACTCAGCTCGCGCTGCTTTCCGGCACCTGCAAGGCAAGATACATCGGTTAGTAACGCTTAGTTACAAGACTTCTTACCCGTCGCTTTCAATCTGTTCGCGCTGCACATCAGCACCTGCAAAGACAAAAGAGACATTACGGAGCATTCTCCAGCGCTAGTGCAGTCTTTCTACTTACGTGCCATTAGAAGGATAATCTTCATCGTCACAGCATCTGAAAAAGGAAAGACATAGACTTTACAGACTTAAGGCTTTTGAAGGAGAAGAGAACAATGCAAAAGGAACTTTAATACTTACAAGGCACGCTCGTGCATTAACGGCGTCTTCGCTCTCAGCAAATCCTCTGCTATCAAGAGGCAGAGCTCGCATCCAGTGAAGCAACTGGATCCAGCGCCCCTGCACAAGACGCAGGATGGAGAGCCCGGCATTTACCTATATAAGGTAAGCGCAATATCAACCCAGTTCCACGGGGAAAGAAAGGGCGAGAGGGGCTAGGAACTTTCCGAATCTTCCAAACACTAATACCTTGGTTTACCCTTGCAGACATCTCACTCTTCAGCTTAAACTGTCGGTGGGAAGGGGGCCCAGTCCGGGAGCAAAACGAACCCTGCGCCTAACACTGAAGACAGTATCCACGCCAGATCAAGACCGGCGCCTCCGGGGGAACCAGGTGAGCGTTACAGAACGCGAAGCCTTACCACAAAATTCCCGCCCAGGCGCAATGGAAACCTCAGACACAGACCAGTTGGCCCAATTACTCGGGGAGTTGAGGGCGGAAGTACACGCTGCACGTCAGGAAACAAATGCCCTAAGGAGGGAGTTAGTGGTCTCCAAAGAGCGAACAGACGATTTGGCTAGACAATTGCTGCAAGCCCAAGCAGGACAAATTCCTCTACCAACCCCAAGTGGGGGCCACGCTCCTCCAGCTTCCTCGAATCCAGTACAAATCAATCTACCAGGAAATATACCTTTGGCTCCGCCCGAACGCTTTTCAGGTGATTCAAAAAGGTTTGCTGTGTTCTTCAATCAATGTCGCTTGCACTTTTTGTGCAGACCCGCCGCTTTTCCAACGGACCAGGCTAAAGTGGCCTTCGTGCTCTCTTATCTCAGTGGCAGTGCCGCAGATTGGTCTGTTCCTTTAGTGTCTCAAGATGACCCCATTCTCCATAACTTCCAGGACTTCCAAGCCAGTATGGAGAAACTGTTCGCAAGGCACTATCAGGGACAGGCCTTGGACAATGAACTTCTTTCGCTACGACAGGGCAATCAAGATCTTCTGACTTATATTGCATCATTTAACAGACTAGTGGTGGAAACCAGATGGCCGGAGGATAAGAGGATCACACTGTTTTACAGAGGTCTGCGTGGGGAATTAAAAGACGTTCTGGCTCAAGTGGTAAATCCTCCACAAGACTGTTCCGAATATATCGATCTGGTAGTGCAATTGGATCATCGACTTCAGAATCGGAAAGCCGATCGATCCAGATTTGAAACCCGACTTTTTTCAAGGCCACAAAGTTCTACGAAAGGAACTGATTCTGTGGAACCCATGCAAATAGGGGGTGTAAAAGGACCTTTAACCCAAAAGGAGAGGGAAAGGAGGAGACAACTGCAATTATGCCTCTATTGCGGAAACTCAGGGCACTTTCTTCGAGATTGTCCAGTGAAGCCCAAGAAGAAGATAGTAGGGGCGTCTGATAAAGGTACCGAGAATTCTGAGCCGGGAAACGACCTCGCCCGGCAAGTGTCGAGGTCTGCTTGCCGAGCGTTAAAACCAGTTCTTTGACCTCGCATTTCATCATGCCCATGGTCCTCGTGAGTCCTGAACAACCTAATCGTATGCATGCCATTAAAGCATACATTGACAGTGGCGCAATCGGGAATTACTTGGACTGTGAGCTGGCCGCCAGGATGAATCTGTCTCTTTGTCCAAAGACGGTGAAAGACGTCATTACCACCGTGGATGGGACGGAAATAGCTTCCGGACCAGTAACTCACACCACCATGGAAGTAACGTTAGTAAGCCAAGATGGGCATCAAGAGAAGATCGTGTTTGATGTGATCAAGGCCCCTCAGTTTCAAGTCATCTTGGGAGTTCCTTGGTTGGAGAAACACAATCCTCAAATTGATTGGCGAGCAAAGACAATACGGTTTCCAGAATGCGCTTCTACCTGCTACCCTCAGCTCTCCACCAAACTAGCTGCAACTGTTTCTGAGAGTCCGCAACTGCCTCCTGAATACCAGGAATTCCAAGATGTCTTTCGGAAAGACCAAGCTAATTCTTTGCCTCCTCACAGATCATACGACTGTCAGATAGACCTGATTCCCGGATCCACTCCTCCGTGCAGTCGGATTTATGCCCTTACTGAACCTGAAAATCTCCACCTAAGGCAATATTTGGACCAGTACCTGGCTAACGGATTCATCCGTCCTTCGAAGTCCCCGGCCTCCTCAGCTCTGTTCTTCGTGCCAAAAAAGGAGGGAGACTTAAGAACGTGTATAGACTACCGTGCCCTGAACCAGATTACAATTAAGAACAGGTATCCATTGCCATTGATCCCAGAACTACTTGACCAAGTCAAAAACGCCTGCATATATACTAAGTTAGACCTCAGAGGAGCCTACCATTTGGTGCGAATAAAGGAGGGCGATGAATGGAAGACGGCCTTTCGTACCAAGTATGGACTGTTCGAGTATCAAGTGATGCCCTTCGGGTTGTGTAACGCACCGGCCGCATTCCAGTTCTTTATGAATGACGTGCTCCGTGAACTCATTGATGTGTGTGTAGTTGTATTCATTGACGACATTCTGGTTTATTCGTCCTCTGAGGCAGAACACTCAAAACATGTAACCGCAGTACTGGAGAGGCTCCGCAAACACAAACTTTTTGCAAAATTAGAGAAGTGCGTCTTTCATGTTACGGAGGTCGAATTTCTGGGATTTATTTTGTCACCTAACGGAGTTCACATGGACTCGAGGAAAGTAGATGCAATAATCAAGTGGCCCTCACCATCATCTGTAAAAGGGGTTCAAAGTATGTTGGGCTTCGCCAACTTCTATCGCAGGTTTATTCCAGACTTTTCTCGGGTAGTCCAACCCATTACGGCTCTCCTCAGAAAAAACAAACGTTTTGAATGGTCTACCGAGGCAGAACAAGACTTTCAGGAGCTAAAGACTAAATTTACCTCAGCCCCGATTTTAAAACATCCCCGCCCGGAACTACCTTACATCGTCGAGACCGATGCCTCCAGCCTTGCTATGGGAGCAGTGCTTTCACAAAGAGATCCAGAAACCAACCAGTTGCACCCCGTGGCGTTTTGGTCTCGTAAATTATCAGCCCCATAAATCAATTACACCATTACCGACAAGGAACTGTTGGCTATTAAGTCCGCCTTTAAGGCCTGGCGGCATAATCTCTTAGGAGCCCGACACACAGTCACTGTCATTACTGACCATCGTAATCTACAGTATCTTAAATCAGCCAAAGCTCAATCCTCCAGACAACTTCGCTGGGCATTATTTTTTGCCGAATTTGATTTTATAATCACCTACCGACCAGGCAATAAGAATGGTAAAGCGGATGCCCTCTCTCGAATCGGAGTAGAGGAACACATGGTTAACCCTGAGCTCGTACCTATTATTCCTGAACAAAGAATCCTGGGTTTGATCAGCATGCAATCCATTGAAGAAATTGAAAACCAGGTTAAACAACTTGTAACTCCAACGGACATACAAAAATGGCAGCTTCGGGGGGAAGACTTCACAGTAAAGAATGACTTACTATACTTCAAGGAACGACTTTATCTACCCTGTACCAGCTTACAAAATCAAGTCATCTCTTGTTATCACGACTCCTTAATGGAAGGACACCCGGGTATGGCCAAGACCTCGGAAAAGGTCAAGCGTCACTTTTGGTGGCCATCTTGGAGAAAAGACATCAGAAACTTTGTCATGTCCTGTGGAGTGTGCGCCCAGAACAAGAGTCCTAAGGAAAAACCAGCAGGCCTCTTACAACCACTTGAAATCCCACCTCATCCCTGGCATACCCTTTCCATGGACTTTATCACCGATTTACCTCCCTGTTCCGGATACAATACAATCCTGGTAATCGTAGACTTATTTTCAAAAATGGCACATTTCATCCCACTAAAGGGGTTACCGTCAGCAGCAATCCTGGCTCGAGAATTTCTTGAAAACATTGTTCGGTTGCACGGCTTTCCTTCAGTTTTAATCTCAGACAGAGGAAGTCAATTCATCTCCCACTTCTGGCGGAGTTGCTGTCGGTTAGCTCAAATTGATGTGAGGCTTTCCACCAGTCACCACCCACAAACCGATGGTCAGACCGAAAGGACTAATCAGACTTTGGAACAGTACCTACGCTGCATGCTGCAACAGACAGGAGGAACTTGGAAGGACATCCTTTGGATAGCCGAGTACGCTTACAATAACTCAGTCCACTCTGGAACCGGAAAGACCCCGTTTTTTCTTTTGTATGGTAATCATCCTCGAACCTCTAACCTGGATCCACCTCAGGATCTTGGAACACCAGCAGTTGACCACCTACATTCAACCATCACCCAAGCCTTCAAGGAAGCTACTAGCCACCTTCAAAGGGCCAAGGAACAATACAAGAAAGGGGCAGATCAACATCGAAAGGAAGCCCCTCAATACCAAATTGGAGATCAAGTCTGGTTATCTACCAAATATTTACCCCTAAAGGGACCACGCACCTTTAACCCAAGATACCTGGGACCCTACTCTGTTACTGCCATAATAAATCCAGTAGCGGTCAAGTTGGTTTTACCCCCTCGCATGAAAATGCACCCAGTCTTCCATGTTTCACTAGTAAAACCAGTTCAACCGGAAACCCGATTGACTAAATCTCCTGAACCTATCCTAGTTGACGGAGAACTTGAGTTTGAAATCAAAAATATCCTGGATTCCAAGATCTCCAAATCAAAACTACACTACCTGATTGACTGGAAAGGCTACGGCCCCCAAGAAAGATCTTGGGAACCTGCAGAACATGTACACGCACCCCGACTAATCAAGAAATTTCATCGGACATTTCCTAACAGACCAAGACCTCCGGAGATGTCAACCTTGGGAGGGGCCTTGAGGGGGGGTGCTGTCATGATCTCTGCTTCCAAGGGGTCAGGACTTGCCCCACGACCTTGGAAGCAGGCCCATGACTCTGATCCCAGGAACCAGCCAGTCCCTATAGGGACCCTCTGGACCTTGTCCTGGCGCCGGTGGCGCCAGGCTCATGATGGTGACTGGTCCCGGCACAGGAAGCGCCGGGCACATATTAGATAAGAGTGCTTGGTGGACCTACCTGTAGCAGACCATGCTGCTTACTTACCAGCTAACTGGTCTCCTGATCCTTCTCTGCCTGGAACTACTTTTTCTGTCTGGGTGGAGCAAGAGCCACTACCTGGAAGCAGAACACAGGAACTCTTCTAGAAATCTGGAACTCTTTTCTTACCTGGGTGGGGCCGTGGAAGGAGACGCCTAAGCACTACAGAAGGCTATTTAAACCACACCCGATTGGTTTCACGTGCTTCGCGTTATTCTGCATCTGCAGCAGGACGCTCACCGTGTCAGCTCCAGGAAACCTCCAGCTCCAGATCCTGTGAACACGAAATAACCTGCTGGAATCCAATCTTCAGTCTTCTTCAGTCTTCTGCAGCTCCTGCAAAACAAAGGCACAGGTTAGGCTAAAATAAAGGCAGCAAATCTACTTACCTAATCCAACGGCAGCATCCAAGGCGCCTTTTTCTGCCTTTCTCTTCCGGCATCCGACATCTGCAAAGAGAAAGAACATCGGTCAGTAATATTCAACTACAAGTTCTGCTTACCTGTGTTACGCCTGTTCCAACTCAGCTCGCGCTGCATTCCGGCACCTGCAAGGCAAGATACATCGGTTAGTAACGCTTAGTTACAAGACTTCTTACCCGTCGCTTTCAATCTGTTCGCGCTGCACATCAGCACCTGCAAAGACAAAAGAGACATTACGGAGCATTCTCCAGCGCTAGTGCTGTCTTTCTACTTACGTGCCATTAGAAGGATAATCTTCATCGTCACAGCATCTGAAAAAGGAAAGACATAGACTTTACAGACTTAAGGCTTTTGAAGGAGAAGAGAACAATGCAAAAGGAACTTTAATACTTACAAGGCACGCTCGTGCATTAACGGCGTCTTCGCTCTCAGCAAATCCTCTGCTATCAAGAGGCAGAGCTCGCATCCAGTGAAGCAACTGGATCCAGCGCCCCTGCACAAGACGGAGGATGGAGAGCCCGGCATTTACCTATATAAGGTAAGCGCAATATCAACCCAGTTCCACGGGGAAAGAAAGGGCGAGAGGGGCTAGGAACTTTCCGAATCTTCCAAACACTAATACCTTGGTTTACCCTTGCAGACATCTCACTCTTCAGCTTAAACTGTCGGTGGGAAGGGGGCCCAGTCCGGGAGCAAAACGAACCCTGCGCCTAACACTGAAGACAGTATCCACGCCAGATCAAGACCGGCGCCTCCGGGGGAACCAGGTGAGCGTTACACAAGGCCTTTGGGGACACCTCCCGGTGAACAAGTCCACTCCTCCTAGTGGCTCTGAGGCAGGCCGGGGCGTCCTTCTCTCTCCAGACACCTAAAATCGGGTCGGGCCGGCCCGCTCGTCGTTCCCCCTTTTTTCGGGGGGGGAAGTGAAGACCCCCTCGTCCAGCCCCAACGCTCCACCGCCGTGCCCCGCTCTCGTCCTCGCCTCCCTGCAGAGCCGCTCTGTGCCCGCCGCGGCGCCTCTCTTACAGCAGCACCAGTTGTTGCTCGAACTCCGCTCTCGATCCCCTCCGCGCATTAACTCTGTGGTTGCCCTGGCTACACGGGGGGGGATTGGATGTCAGTTTCAAGGCCTCGTCGTGCCGCAGATGCTGGGAGGTGGGCCTCATCCAGTATCGGGGCTTGGGAGCTCTGCAGGTCCTTCTAACTTCTGCGGGCGGCCATCTTGAAACCCCAGTCACCGTCTTAACAGTGTTTATGCGTCCCATCCAGGAGATCTGCATAGGGAACCACTTTGCAAAGTCAGCCTGGGTCTGTATGATAAGGTCCGGTATGTTTGCTTTTTATAGTGCGGACACCCTGCTTGTCAGTTTTATGCCTAGGTATGATAGGCTTCTGTTTGCTACCCGGAATGGGGAGCTTATCTTTATGCGACTGGGCATTTCCTTTTTGAGTCCTATTTGTAGCATCTCCAATTTTCCCATGTTTATTTTTAGGCCTGATAGACCCTCCTGTTCTTTAAGCATAGCCACTAGGGCAGGTATCGACTCCTCCGGTTCTACCAGTGTTAGAAGCAAGTCATCAGCGTATGTTGCTGTTTTGTGTGTTTCCCCTCCGAAGGGCACCCCCTTGCTGGCCTGGTTCTGTCTTATTGATGCTAACAGGGGTTCTAAATATATAGCATATAAATGCGAGGACAGAGGGCACCCTTGTCTCGTCCCTCGTTCTATGTGGACTGCTTCCGAGATTTGGTTGTTTATTGCCAAGCGGATTGGGGGGTACTATAGCTTGCTCTGACTGTTTGTATGTATTTTGGTCCGAAGCCCATTTGGGTCATCGTCTGGAACAGATACGCCACTTCACCCTAGCGAAAGCTTTCTCAGCGTCCAGCGAGATGATCGTGGCGGGCATCTGTTCCATTTCTAATTTCTCTAGGAGATGTACCACCCTTAATTGTGTTATCCCACGTTTGTCTCCCTTTAATGAAGCCAGACTGGTCTTGTCCTATAATCCCTCGGAGAACCCCCTTCACTATCTCTGCTAATATCCTGGTGTACATTTTCGCGTCTATATTTAGTAGCGCAATTGGTCTGTATGACCCACAATTTGTAGGATCTTTGTTTGGTTTGCCAAAAAGGACTACTTTTGCTTCTGTCATGGAGTTTGTCACCCCTTCACCCTCCCTAAATGAATTGAACAGTTAAGCTATGAATCCCTTCACTTCTTTACAGTATACCTTACAGAATCCCCCTGTGTAGCAGTCTGGCCCAGGTGCTTTATTGCTCGGTAGTTTCTTTTATCACCACCTCTACCTACTCTTTGTTTATTTCCTGGTCTAGGCCATCCCTCTCTTCTTGTGTCATCTTTGGCAATGTTATATTGTCTAGGAATGTCCTTATCTTTTGTATGTCAGGTTTACCTGTAGAGTATAACCCCTTATGGTATTCCCTAGATGCTTCAGTGATCCCATTTGATTCAGTTGTTAGCCCCGCCCCCATCTGCTAGCTTTATTCCCTCTATATGCCACTGGCCCTTCTGTTGTTTAAGCAGCCTGGCCAGCAGTTCTGCTTTGTTTGCGCTTACATAGTATCTTTGTTTAAGCCCTAATAGGGCACTTTCCGTCTTAGATGTGTTAAGGAGCCGAAGCTGTCTCTGTGCCTCCTTGACATTGTTATAGTTCTCCCTAGACTTCTGTCCGGCTAGTGCACTTTGTGCCCATATCAGTGTGTCTTCTAGGTTTTTCTCTAGTCTGTTCCTTTCTTTTTTTCATTGGGCTTTTACAGAGATGAACTCCCCCATCTGCACAGCCTTAAAGGTATCCCATGGACTCCTCATCTTTGCCCCGGTTATGTTGTTCAAAGTGAAATATTCCCGTATTTTCTCCCTCACTTTTTCCCACGTCCCTGGGTCCTTCACTAGTTCGTTGGGGAGCCTCCATGTTCCTAGTGGAATGGAATGGTAGGTTTTAGCTTCCCCAGGCAAATCTTCATCAGTGCATGGTCTGATAATTCTATAGGGCCAAGCTCTATGTCTTTTAGTGTGCCCAGTATCCCTGGGGTCCCCGACGCGTAGTCTATTCTTGAGTATGTCTCATGCACATGCGTGAAGCATATATACTCAGTCTCCTGTCTTTTTTTGCCCTCCATAAATCCTTTAACGCCAACCCCTTCAATTTTCCTCAATTCTCCTCTGAGGGTTGTGTGCCCCTATGCATGTTCTGGCCGCTCCTGTCTATCTTCTGATATCCCAGGTCATATTGAAGTCCCCTGTGATTAATATTTCCCCAACAGCGAAATGTTCTAGTTTTCCCATGACAGGAATATGTCTTGGCCAGTGTTTGAGGCGTAGATGGTCCCTATGGTGATACGTATTCATCCAGGCGCAGATAGGACGAAGTAGTATCTCCCGTTTCGGTCTACTAGCTTGTTTGTTATTTTTGCACCCAGTGAGTCTTTGAGGCCAATAATAACTCCTGCTGTCTTATTGACAGCGTTCACCTGGTATACCTGTGAGTAATGTTGAAATCTTATTTTATGTTTGTCTTCTTTCTTTATGTGTGTCTCTTGTAGTAGAAATATGTCTGCATTGTGCTTCTTTATCTGTGTTTGAACTTTGTTCATTTTTACCTGTGTATTTAGGCCTCTCACATTACGTGAAAGGATCAATAGTGGTTTCCCCATTGGTCTATCTTACCTTATCTCCACCCCCCCTTCCTTGTAAGCCTTATGTAATCTTATCCATTTAATCTGAGTGTGTGTAAGTATGGTTCCTCCTTCCCTCCTCCCCTCCCTCTCTCCTCCCAGGTCTGACTCGGTATCCGAGGACTCTTCCCACTTGGTGGGCACCAACCCATGTTGCACCCGGGCCCTTAGGTTACTGGACCTGTGCGATTCCAAGTGGTGCCTCTTCTCCCTTCCGGGACAGCCTGTTTCAAGATCAATTATGCTGCTCATGTCGTGTCCCATTGGGGACCCCTCTGGGTCCCCGTTTCATCCAATTTCATCCGGGTATTTGCCCCCGCTGGGCCCCCGTCATATCCTGTGTCTTTATCTTGTTCATTTCTTGGGTCGGGGGTCCTTTGGTTTTTCTCCTACAGTGGCCCATTCCCAGGGCTTAGGTTCCTTCCTGCGTGCTCCACTGTTTCTTTCATCAGCCATTGTCCCCTCTACTTCTAATCCCAGAACTGCAAGTCCTTCGTCGTAGGTCATCACCCTCTGTTGTCTCCCCTCCCAGGGGAATATCAGACCAAAAGGGAACGTCCATTTGTACGGGACTTTTATTCTTGCAATTTTTGGTTACTGGGCCCATCGCCCTTCGTTTCTGTAGGGTGGCTGTCGACAGGTCTTGAAAAAGGCTAACCTCCGAGCCGTTAATCGTTATTGATCCTTGACCCCTTGCCGCTTTCAGTATTTTCTCTTTCTCTTCGTATGGAGCAAGCGCCGCTAGAACATCTCTTGGCCTGTACCTTCTCCATTCCTCTTCGGGCCCACCCGGTGTACCCGGTCTATTCGTATCTCCTCTGGAGTGATATCCGCCAACAAGGTGGCGAA
This sequence comes from Ambystoma mexicanum, assembly GCF_040938575.1. Taxonomy (NCBI): domain Eukaryota; kingdom Metazoa; phylum Chordata; class Amphibia; order Caudata; family Ambystomatidae; genus Ambystoma; species Ambystoma mexicanum. Next base: position 829,684,967 of record NC_090923.1, on the reverse strand, counting down.
GCAATGTTGTATCGTGCTTTTTAGTTCTCAGTTGGAGGTTGTTTCCGCCAGGCCTTTAATTCTAATATTCGAGCGCCTCTAGCGGTTTTCCAAGTGCTCTGTTTGAATCTCAAGGTTATGTATGGCGCAGGCAATCTGTTCCAGCATTTCCGAGTTTTGGCACACTTCTTTTCCCATTTCTGGCAGCCCTTGTTCTGTTAGGTCTACTCTGCTCCCCATGGAGTTGATATCGTCCCTGATATCCTTTAGTGCTTCCTTTAGGTCTTCTTTCAGGCCACCTATCTGTTGTTGGAAGGGTACCGTCATTCTCTCCTCTCTGCCCCTCAGATATTTCTGCATGTCTTCTTTGATTAGTGCCATGGCGTGAGTTCCCTGGGTATCTTCTTCGTCTTGTTCGGCCTGTCTTGGCAGCTCTTCCTGCACTGGTTCCTTTGTGCCTGGCATCTACGGGGGGGGCGTACTCTCGGGTCTTTGCTCCTTCTTCAATCTCCTATTGTCGTTTTATAGGGGGAATGGTGTTTTTGCCCTCGTGGGCGTCTGTATTTGTTACTTCCGCGCCCTCTCACGCCTTGCAGGGCCTTGGATGCACTAATGGGTATAATCTCTGGCTCACAGTTGCCTAAACCTTCTTATAGCTCTTCCAGGGGGGGCCTGCGTCCTACTCTTTATTCTCATGACCTTTTGTGGAATATCCACTCTTCCACTCTTTAGGTGCTTATTATTCTGCGTTTGTTACCTCTGTTTTGGGCATGCCATGCCCACTGTCTCACCAGGTTTTATGGGCTCTCCTTAGAATGGGCTGTTGCCCGTTGGGGCTGGTGGCCTGTCTGGTTATATTTGGTCTGGGGTTCTTCACCTCTTGTCACTCTCTCGTTTGGCTTACTGTGCTTCCCAGTGCGTTGGGGGTCCCAGGTTCCTGTGTTTGGTGAGCACTCCTTCCTCTCTCGCCGCCTGACCTTCTCCTCAACTTCAGTTGCTTGACCGTTCCTTCTTGCGGGGTGGGGGGTCTTTTCTCTATGTCTGTCTCCTCTGCTGCCAATCAACCGGTCCTTCTGCTGGCAGGCTACCTTCTCAAGGTCCCTTCTCTTCAGCACAGGGACTCCATAGTGGGAGAGATGCCTCTTTGCAGGTCGCTCTGCTCTGCTTCTTCCGTCAGGCAGTTCCGTCAGCAAGGTTTCTCCCCGAGGGCTGCCTCCATGTGTCACCCGTGATTTGCTGCTTGTTTGTGCGGGCTCTTAGACTGCGGGAGCTTGCTGGCTCTGTCCTCTTTCCCCCTGGGGCCGGACTGCGTTTCCACGGCCTCGCTGCACACTGCTCTCCCTCTACTGCTGCCTTCCGCCTGTCTCTCACCGCCTGTCCCACACGCGCTTGAGTGATCTTTCCAGGGGGCAACCCGTGTCCTCTGGGCGAACTGCCATCTCCAGTGGAGCCCCCCGCCCGATTTATTGTTGTGTTTGCCTTGTCTAGGGAGTGGGGAGGGCAGCTCCCTGTGTATTCCCCTTTGGGCGTCACTGGCGATCCATTGCTTTTCCCTCCTTCTTCTGTGAGGGCTCTGGGCAGTCTCCGGATGATGCTGCATTCCTTCCTGGGACCACGAACTGTGAGTTTGCCGATCCGTTCAGCTTATTTCATTGCTCTCTATTATTTTCTCCTTTTTGTACTCAGGCCCGGCCGGGAGCTCAACGGAGTGCGTCTTCACTACGCGGTAGCCCTTGTGCGCTGCCCCATGATGTAACACGCACGCGGCGGCGTGACGTTGCATGCCGCCGTGTGCTGCATAAATAAACGGGGCGTTCCCGGCCGCGGCATAGCGACCGGGAAGCCCGAACTGACAAGACGTGTGTGTGAGTGTCTGGTCAGTGCAGGGGCTTACGGGACAGCATGGGGGCCCTGACCGACCCCCAACAGTGGCGACGAGTGGATGCGGATGCCCGGGCCCGGCGGTGACGAATGTCACAATTTTTCTACATGGAAACGGAACGGACGACATTTCGTTTCACGCCGTGGCTGCGGATTGCACACGCGGCTCGCAGCCATTTTGTCAATACGACCGTGGAACTTCTCCAAGCTCCGGCTTGGATGGGGAAGGTGATCCAGGACTAATTTTTGGACAAACTGCTTGCAGGCAGTCTAACCTGCATATCCATGCCCAATTTTTGATTTTTACTTCACATTTGGGCCTCCTACGTCGAGTGAGAGCAAGGAGAAGGGCTAAAATGGCAGGGCCTGCCTAGCCCAGTTTTTCTTTTTCTTCTTCTGTTCTTCAGCCAATTTTTGGAACTTTGACACCACTGGTGTTGCTGCAGTGGAGGGGCACTGTGCTTCTTCATCCTCTTCATCATCAGGCTGCTGTGGCCTCTTCTTCGTCCTCTTCATCATCAGGGCGGAGTACTGCAGTGGCGGATCCTTAAGCGGGCAGTCATCTTTCTCTAATTCATCAAAGCAGAAGGCAAGATTCCACCATAACCTTCCCAGGTTGGACTGTCGCTGTGCCTGTGGAAGGGGTATTCAGGTGTGTGGTGGTGGTGGGGTGACTGAGTTGTGGCCCACAGGTCCTAGTGTGAGGGTGCCTGTGCGCTCAGGCCCATGAGTGACGGCGGCCAAGCGGGAGGTCAACAACAAGCTTCTCAGGCTCCAGTGATTCCAGCTCTACAGCCAGTGGCCGCTCCACAGCTACCCCCTCAACCCCAAGTAGGCGGTCAAGCTCCTGCGCCTCAGGGGCCACCGGTCATGCAGCCAGTTTCCCAGCCAGGACCTCCAACCATGGCCCAAGCACGAGCCCATGCAACCCTGCAGCCCATCCCAGAATTTGATGCATCGGCCCGCCGTCCAGCATGGGGCCTAGGTGGAGGAGGTGGGTCGGTCGTCTCGACATGTACTTCCAGGCCGCCCAGGTGACGGATGATGACAGCAGGGTGGCTACGATGCTATACTCCGCTGGGCTGTCGGTCCAGGAAATTTTTGAGTCGCTTCCTGCGGGGGATGGCAGCTATAACGCAGCCAAGGCGGCACTCCTGGCCCACTTCCTGCCCCTTGCCAACGTGGACTATGAGAGGTTTATCATGCTGTCAGCCAAGCAAAAGGACGATGAAACATTGGACACTTTCTATGGACGCCTGCGTCGCCTCTCCCAGGGCTGTGCGTGGGTAGACGCGGAGGACATGATTCGCACAATGCTAATTCAGGCGTGCTTCTCAGGCAAACTCAGGAGGCAGGTCCTGAGAAAGCCGGGTATCACTCTGCCCCGCATCCTGGAACTGGGCCGCTGCCATGAGGTGGCAGAAGCTCGAGCAACTAAGATGGAGGCGGGATCCCGCTCAGTAAAGTCTGAGGAGTTGTGTGCGATGTGGCGTGGTGGTAGAGGAGTGAGAATACCTGGGGTGGGACCCCGGGACAGAGCAGGGAGAGCGGGGGAATCATGCCAGAAGTGCGGATACGACCTCCCTCACCCGACGGAGCGTCCTGCAGCTGGAAAGACATGTGGTAGGTGTGGCCTGCCTGACCATTTTTCAAGAGTATGCAGGCCTGCCCTGCCCGTGTTGGTACCGAGAGGACAGGCTCGAGTTTGGGTCCCACACCAGAACCGCCCACCGAATGTGGCCCAGGTGGACCAGGACGGGGAGGATGCCTAGGAGGAGGAGGCAGAGGAGGATGAAGAGAACATTTTCTTTGTCTCCAGTGTGGAGGTCCTAAAAGGAAAGAACAGAAGGCAGCCGAGGTGCGTGGTTGAGATCAATCATTCGCCGGTCCCGGTGCTGGTGGACATGGGAGCCTCGGTCAATGTGATGGCCAGGGGGCACTACGATACCCTTGAGTCCCCCCCCGAAGCTGCTCACACCGAGGGCCTGCATATTTGCGTTTGGAAGACTGGAACCGATACCACTGGACGGTGACTTCGTAGCGAAGGTGGAGCATGAGGGCTTGCAGATCAAAGCCCGGTTCTACGTGACGCCTGTGAGCAACAACTCTCTGCTAAGCTGTGCAGCTGCGGAGGCCCTCGGAATTGTCAGCTTCGCGTACTCGCTGTATCTCGAAGACATCAATGACTTGCTCGATAAATATGCCGCCCTCTTCAAGGGCATTGGAAGGATGACTGGTCACCCGGTGCGGTTACACATCGACGAGTCTGTGCAGCCCGTTGCCCTGAAACACCGGAGGGTACCGTTCCATCTCAGGGAGCAGGTAGATAAGGAGCTGGACAACCTGGTGAATTTGGACATTATTGAAAAGGTGGAGGGCCCCACTCCTTGGGTATCCCCGATTGTTGTGGCTAGGAAGCCCAAGCAACCTGACTCTGTCCGCATCTGTGTAGATATGAGGCTCCCCAACAAGGCCATTAAGAGGGAGCGGCATCCCACCCCCACCATCGATGACATTATTTCGGAAGTGCAAGGGGCTCGGTTCTTCTCCAAATTAGAGCTCCGAGCGGGATACCACCAGGTCGTTCTCCATCTGGAGTCTCGGTATATCACCACCTTCACTATTCACCGGGGGCTCTACCAATACAAGAGACTCAGCTTCGGAGTATCATCGGCTGCAGAGATTTTTCAGAACATTATTCGAGGTGCCCTCGCAGATCTGGAGGGTGTCTTAAACATCAGCAATGATATTCTGGTGTTCGCAAAGACAGAGGTGGACCATCTGAGAAAGCTGGGGAAGACCTTTGAGAGACTGCAATTGCTAGGTCTCACCCTCCACAGGGACAAGTGTGAGCTCCTGCGCTCTTCCATCAAATTCTTCGATTTGTTTTTAAAGAAGGGGGTGTGTCACCAGACCCGAAGAAAGTCCAGGACATTAAGAAGGTGCAGCCTCCATAGTCGGCGTCTGACATTAGGAGTTTCCTTGGCATGGTGACGTACTGTGGGCGTTTCATCCAGAACCTTGCCTCAAGGTCGAAACCGCTCAGGGCTCTGACGAAAAAGGAGTCAGCCTGGCACTGGGGCCCGCTTGAGCAGGCGGCCTTTGAAGACATCAAAAGCGCCCTGGCAGCGGAGGACACCATGGCATTTTTCGATCCGGCGCTAACATCGGAGATCGTTGTGGACGCCAGTCCATTTGGTCTAGGGGCCGTCTTAACTCAGGTGGACCGGGACGGGAGCATCCGGCCAGTGGCCTATGCCAGCAAAGCGCTCTCTGAAACTGAACAAAGATACTCGCAGATTGAGCGTGAGGCTTTGGCGGTCCTCTGGGGCTGCAGACACTTTTGGCTCTACGTCTTGGGGAGTCCAGTGACGGTGGTGACAGACCACAAGCCCCTGCTGCCCATTCTGGCAGGGTCATCCTCCAAGCCACCGGCCAGAATCGAGAGGTAGATGCTCGCCCTCCTCGAATATGGAGTGACACTGGTGTACCGGCCAGGGGCCAACAACGCAGCGGACTATCTCTCACAACATCCAGGAGTGCGTGGGGGAGAGGAGTATGACACCTGCGAGGAGGAAGCCGACGATCACGTCCGGATGGTGGTGGAGGTGGCCCCGCCGAACGCCATGCCTCTCTCAGAGCTGGAAGCGGCAGCTGCCGAGGACGAGTGCTTCAAGATCCTCCAGCACTCCATGCAGCACGGCTCCTGGAAGTCTGTCCTGGAATCCCTGGCGGGCGGACCCAGGAGGCCAAGACAGCACTCGAGCAGCTGTGGAAGGTTAAGGAAGAACTCTCATTCTCAGCGTCTGGCCTGCTGCTGCGAGGTGACCGGATCGTGGTCCCCCAGTCCAAGGTACAAGACGTGATCGCTCTGGCTCACCATGGGCACTAGGGCGCCGCCAAGACTAAGGCCAGGCTGTGTCTGAAGGTTTGGTTTCCTGAACTGGAGCGGAAGGTCGATGACTTTGTGGCGGCCTCCATATGGTGCCAGGCAGCGTCTACCTTACAGCGAGAGCCCGCAATTGAAGCAATGCCCCGGGGCACGCGGCCGTGGGAGGTCATCCATGCAGACTTTGGGTCGACATCTGTGGGCACCCACTTTCTTGCAATCGTGGACGAATATTCCCGATATCCGGAGGTGGAGTTTGTCGAATCGGTGGCCTTCGAGCATGTGGTCGTGGCTGTGGAGCAGGTGTTCGCAGCTCATGGTTTTCCCCACACCTTGTGCTCAGACAACGGGTCGCCGTTCCAGAGTGAGCGTTTTGCGGAACTCATGGAGAGCTGCGGGGTCCAGCACAGAAAGATATCCCCATTGTGGCCCAGGGCAAACGGAGATGCTGAGAGACTGATGCAGACACTCAACAAGACTTTCAGGATCGCCCAGGGACAAGGACAGTCACTACAGTGAGCCCTGTATCAGTTTCTAAGGGTGTACCGCAACACCCCTCATGCATCCACGGGGGTCGCTCCGGCAGAGGCCCTGTTCAAGCGATGCCCCCGGGGGCTACTACCCGAGGTCGGAGAGAAGGAACCCGGGGTGATTGACAGTCAACAGGTTGAGGCAGACCGGCGGGTCAGGATTGAGCAGGAAAACCTGCAAAGAGTGCTCCGCCCCCAGCGGCTGGAACCGGGTGACGAAGTCCTCATCCGTAATCGACACCCCCACGGAAAGCTGTCGTTCCCCTACGAGCCGGAGCCGTTGGATGTGGTGGCCGTAAAGGGATCCATGGTAACGGCATCCGACGGAAGGTCCGCTGTCACCCGGAATGTCAGCTTCTTCAAGAAACTGGGTGACTCACGAACTGAACCGCAGCTGGAGCCGGACGTGGGGGAGATACCGGAGGACGGAGGAGGTCCCTCCAGCACCCCTGCGTCCCCTGCCCGGGAGACACCTGCTGAAAGACTTCACGTGCCCGAGGTGAGCGGGAGGTACCCCCAGAGGGCTGGGTGAGGGAAACCCGCTTACCTCAGTGATTATATTTTGGGACTGTTGGTTAACCAACCTGAGTAAGGGGATCCGGGTGGTTGACAATAAAGGGGTTTGGGCAAGTTGTGTTGTTAAGTGAAACAGTTTATGTGTTTGTGTGGCTTGCATTGTGTGTTCAAAGTGTTTTGTGTTCTCCCGGAAAAAGGAGGAGTGTGGCGCTGCCCCGTGATGTAACACGCACGCGGCGGCGTGACTTTGCACGCTGCCGCATGTTGCATAAATAAACGGGGCGTTCCCGGCCGTGGCAGAGCGACTGGCAAGCCCGAACTGACAAGACGTGTGTGTGAGTGTCTGTGCAGTGCAGGGGCTTACGGGACCGCATGGGGGCCCCGACCGACCCCCAAAGCCCTTTGGAATCCCTGTCAGCTTTTTTAAAGGACCTTGGACACAGACAAAATGCTCTGTTTAATGGCATCAGGATGCTAGGGGTCCTTTACAAAATAATCTAGAGCCATGTGGGAGCCTTACCTCCTCTGCATGTGGCTTAAGGGGGAAGTTCACTGAAAAATGTTATGCTTTGAAAATGTTAGCCATATTAAAAATTATATATTGGCATTCTTTTTTAAAAGGTTGCTATGGAAAAATGATATATTGGCATTCTTTTTTAAAAGTTTGCAATGGAAAATGAGGCTCCAAGTCCTGATTTTCAAGGACTTGGAGGCCGCTATTCTGTCAGCATAAACAGTTTCAATTTGTGTTGCTGTGCTCTTGCGGCACCCCCTACTGGGAGCTTTTGCTTATGGCGGCCGGAGAGTAGAGCAGTTTTCAGCATGCAGGCAGCAGCAGTTATTCCAGTTTGTACAGTGCACCCTGAAAAGTGCTATCACCATTTCAGAATGGTGCTAACAAATGCCCAAGCCGTTCTAAGTGCCCCATGTTAGCAGCCATGCCAATGGCCAATACTTCTGCTTATGTCAAAGAGCTAAAGATCTTTTGAATTACAAAATCAAGCAGTACACCGGATTACAGCCACTTGCATTGGCAGACGATAAAGCTTAACATTAAAAATAAGGAAATTACTGGAATGGGCTGTGTGCGCCTACAGCTGTTTGAGGGGGTGTACCACGGTTCAACTGTTTTTGCTGGGCCAGTCCTGCGCCCTGTGAAGCTTGCGCTTCTTCCCGTGAGCCCTGCCTGTGCTGTGCACATAACGGAAGCTGGCCTCCCTCTGCTTTCGCTGTGCCTGTTCTCCTTGTCGGAAGTAATGCAGCGGTTTCTGTACTCGGGGAGGCATGCAGCACCTGTGATGTTGCCCCCCCCTGACGAGCCGTTATCCTTGCTTCTCTCAAATTTAGGGCACACAGTTTCTATTCAGTTGTCTGGGGCCTCCTTTCTGGCTGCCCAATGACCTCAGACACTCCAACTGTAGTGTCACCCATCCTGACATGGGATTAAAGTTAAATGGTGATGGGCATGACCCAAGAACTAGCAATTGACAAAGCCACGATTTGAAGAGTAAGCTTATCCAGCTCCCGAAATAAAGTGCAATTAAAAAATGTGTGTATGCATGTGTGTTTGCATGAATGTATTTGTGTGTGTTTGAGTGTGTTTGTTTGTAGGGCAAAAGCACAGATTGTGAGCAGTGAGAGCAACATGATGCAGAACTGCGGTCAACATGAGCGCGTATTAAGAAAGATTGCAGGATTTGATTTGGGCACTGGCACCATAAAGGTGGGCAGGGCGAGCATATATTGTTGAGACAGGCATTTATTTTGGTAATAGCAGCATGAAAATGTATTTTACAGGGGTGATGCTGGTGTGTATTGTAGAGACCAGTCTCAGTACTTTCTTGGAACACACAAAGTAAGAAAAGGAGGACAAACCTCATGGATCTGGTTTGGGAAGAACCTGCTTCAAAGTGAACCTGGTGAAAGTGCTTGAAAGTGGGTCAATGATTGCATGTATTACTGAAAGGCCCCCTGTTTCTTCTTTGTGGCCACTCAGCATCAACACCTGTTACAAAACGTGCCAGTGCACTGCTGGTTACCTGGCATCTATCGGAGTGTTTCATGTGTGCCCTGCAGAGTGCAGGGTACATTCTACAATGGTAGCCAATTTTCCAGAAATCTTTCTATGAAATTCGTGATTTCAACACATTATTTTAAAATGTCCAAGTGGAAGCACTGGCCAAACCTTAATGGATTTTTTCAGGTGTGTTGCTCGGTTCAAGACAGGAAAACCATGTTAACCCCTACCCCATTTTACAAATAGGTCAGCTGCAACTGCTCCAGACTGTAGTGGTACTGGAAGCCCACGTAGATGGCTATTAGGTCTTGCTACCATCTTTGGACACACATTGGAAGAACATGAGTTCACAAATCAAAAACTAACATTGCCAATGCCAATAGTTCTGGCGTTTATTGCGGTTATTTGCATTTTGCATTTATAGGCATCAGTGTGCAAGGAGGAGAGTGCATATTTTCAAAGGTGGATGTGATAAGGTGTGCAGGTGTACAAGAGAATAAGAAGGAAGGAGACTGGAGCAAGGTAGGACATGATTGAGAGAGGGTGTTATTGATGAGGAGCAACAGGAAATATGAGTGAGAACAGTTGAGAGGGTAAGAAATAAAGCAAGTGTGTGAGAGGAAGAATGAGAGGGGGTGGAGTGGGTGAGTGGGTTGTAGAGAGAGTTGGTGAGGTTGGTGGGGTTACAGAGAGTGGCGGTAGGGTGGGTGGTTTGGGGTAGAGAGAGTGGGGTCAGGTGGGTGTGGGTAGAGAGTCATTGGATGGGGCAGACAGAGTGGGGGTAGGTTTGTTGGGGGTAGAGAGAGGCGGTAGGGTGGGTGGAGAGAGCGGTGGTAGGGTGGGTGGGGGTAGAGAGAGTGGGGGTAGGGTCATTGGATGGGGTAGAGAGAGGGGTAGGGTGGGTGGTTTGGGGTAGAGAGTGCGTGGGTAGGGTGGGTGGTGGTAGAGAGGGTGTGGGTTAGGTGGGTGGTGATAGACAGGGTAGGGTGGATAGGTAGGGGTAGAGCGAGTGGGGATTGGGTGGGTGGATGGGGTAGAGAGGATTGTGTTGGTGTGGATAGAGAGGGTAGGGATTGGCTGGCTGGGGGTAGAGGGAGGCGTAGGGTGGTTGAGTGGGTGGGCCTATAGAGGTTAGGGTGGTGTTAGTGGGTGATGGTAGTTGGTTGGTGCAAACAAAATGAAGAAAGTGAGTAACTTTATTTTAGCCATAGGGCCATAAAAGTACATACAAACAACAATTAAATGAATACATCATTCCTAATAATGATATAGCAATTACAACCCCAGTGCCCCATGGCCCAGCTATTGGCCATCAAGTGTATATCTCAGTTAAGTTCTGCAATCTACTGTGGACCTTGCATCCCCTGGCCAACAGGGCCTGCCACCAACCTTTTTCCCAACGGCACTGTTTGCACCGGATAGAACAAAATGCTGGGACATGTTTACAAAAAGGAGATCATTGTCATGCTGAATGTATGCGCTAATTTCGATCTTACTGTTTGGTTCTAGGCGACATCTCGTATTGGTGGCTAAAATACCATTGGCCACTCTCTGGTCCCAAAAGTCTATGTGCAAAGAGTCCAAAGCACTCCCCCCGACACCCTTGTAGGGCGGTTTGGTGCGGTTTTCAATGTCTTCACGAATGACAGAATGGCAACCAATGGGTGCATTTATTAATGGGGCCAATTTGGGTACCTTTTGGAGGAACATTAATAATAAAATAATAATAATACATTGTGCCCCCCATATAACCCCCTCCCTGACCTTTTTAGTTGCCACGCTTTACCCAGGGCATGATCTACGTCCACTGGAACAGGCACCACTCAAGCACGGGTTTCATGCTGCATGGCTAGACCTACCAGCTGGCTTCTCAGTTGTTTATGAACCCCCATAACTTCCCCTCGTACAAATGATGATGAGCCCCCCCCCCCGTTTCTCCCTATCTCCCATGGGCTTCCACAAAGGCAAGAATCAACCTCTTTAAGTCTGCTAACTCGGACAAAACAAGGCTACATCGGCATATACTCGCCAAAGGAGCCCTGTTGTCGGCTGGGTCAGTAGTATACAAGGTGGTGTGGCTATGTAGACTAAGTGCACAAAGGGGAGTAGGGTTCAACAGGGGGCTCAGGAAGGGGCCCCTCCCAACACACATGTCTGAGTCACTCTAATTTGGGGCTAAGCTTAAAAGGGGAGGGCAATGTACCTAAGGGCACATGCATTGGCTTCAATGCCCTTGGCTTCTGTTGTTTCCATGGGCAGTGTGGGGCTTTTGGGGTCTGGGGTGGTGCCAGTGTTATGAGGTCATGTTGAAAATCCTGCAAGGTTGGAGTCTCACTGTCCTTGTTGACTCTATTGGATCATTATCGGGTTTTGACCTCGTAGGCACAGTTGCTAGATTATCCTTGCCCAGATCAGTTCCCATTGAGCTGCTATTCACGATGATAGAACTAATTACCGGGTCCTTGTTAATAGCCAATACCTCAGTGACTGGAGAGGCTGTATGTAAAGACTGTAGGGGGGTATCTCTACTTCTGCCCTTTATATGGTAGGGTAAAGACACAGAACACCCCAGGCAGGGCTCTCAATTTGGTAGCAATGGACGACCAGCAAGGCTTAAGCTTTCAGGAGGTGATGCAGCCTGGTTCTTAAGTACAGTGAATTCCCAAAGCCCCCACAAAAGGAATGTCCACACACTATGTTAGGTGATACTTCAGTTTCTTTATATAAAATAAGATTCAGGAATATATACACATTTAAATAATAACACTTTGCACTTGGAAATGTTTATTCAAAGAATGGCAAATATATACACTCTATGTGGTATACCACACAATAATTAAATTCAGTAATAGATGCACTAACTGCAGACAGTTTTAAATAGCCAAGTGAATTCTTAAATGAGGTGTATCAGCATAGAATAGGGAAGAAAAGCAGGTTAGTTGTGAACAGTGGCAGAATGCTTTATTTAGACTAGATATACAATTCTGTGTGAAAATCCCCCCCCACTTCGGCAACCTGTCAGGGAAAAGGTAGGGAGGAACTTATCTTGTCTTTTACAGCCCAGTCCAATAATATTCAATAACCTTCTGCTTGCTTTAAAAAGTTCTACCACCCCAAAGTACCTGAGAGGCCACAGGAGAAGAGGATCCAAGATGACTCTGGGACCCATGGGCGACTCCTGAGGCTAGAAGATGCTATTCCTCGTCGCAGTACCTTTAGTCCCTTGGCAGGCGAAGTGGCAGAGTTTCTCGGTTTCACTCGAAGATACCCTCTGAGGATGGACCCCCTTTTGGACGCCCCCTCTTGGAAGAATGAGCCACTGGGATACTGAGTTTAAGAAGAAAATTGAAACAAAGTATTTCTGAAGTGCAGCAGTTTGGCTCTTCGTATGCTCTCCGTAAAGGCTTTGCAGATGAGACTAAGACCCCTGCGGCCCTTCAAGGACTTCTGGCGGCAACCGGTGCTCAGGTCACTTTTGGTGTTGGGTTTCAGACTATCGTGGTTTTCTGACTTTCGATTCTTCAATGCTGCAGCCGCAGCACTGATCTCTGGATGGCTTCTGCTGACATGGACTTGACCACTCGAGTGGACCACGGCCCCTCACCAAGTCTGGACCCTCGGGATGTCTTTGTTAGCTTCTGGTGGCAGGAAACGTACCGGCGAACCTTCCACTGCACCCAGCGACTCTGGACTCTCTCCGGCCGGGAAGCAATGGTCAGTGGTGATGGCAAGGATGTCCTTTGAAATGTTCTTAGGCAGCTTTGAACTTTTGCAGCTCTGGGTGTCCAGCACCACTATGCCACGGTACCCTGTCTTCTGGGTGGTGGACAGTAACGGCTTACATTGGTCACAAAACGCACCTCTGGACCCTGGGCGACACCAATGGACGTCTTCGTCTTGAGATGTACGGGCACTCCTCTTCAGGACTCCTTCTCCGGACGGCAGGTACACAGGTCTGGCTTCCAGGGTACTTTTGATGAAGAGTAGCAGTTTGCACGATGGTCCCTTGAAGCTCCGGGAGAGGTCTGCTTTGCAGCTCCTCTCTGGATCAGTCCTTGGGAGACACAACAGCTTTCGGATTACACAAAGAAAATGCAGCCGCAGACTTCTCCTCCAGCTGGGCTTCAAGGAACAGCTTCTTCTTGCTTCAGATTCGACTTCAGCTTCTGAACAAATTGGTAAGTGAGAGGTCCCCAGATATCCACATCCGTTCCCCATTCATTCTGGCTGAGCCAGGCTCAGTCAGCCAATCACGCAGATGGGTATTCATGCAGGCAGACAGCCAATCAGGCTCACATGCATTCAGACCATTCACTCCACCCCAGACACCCATAACAAAGAATGTGGTAGGCGTAAGTACCCAGCCTTTTAGAACACTACACTGCATTCATGTCAGTTTCAGTCAGGGCTGGCTCATTCTTTGTGTCACACACACAGAAATCAGACACCCACAGAATGTGAGTTCACTTCAAATTCCATTCATACAGGTCCCAACCCTAGGGTGTACCCACAACAAAGAGCCCCTCCAAAGGCTCCAGTCAGACTGGTAGGAGGCAGCCCCACAGCCATATAGGGTAATTTACGGGGTAACACTCTTGATCTAGTCTTTGCTTTGGAGCAATCTATTACTCTGTCCCCTCCTTCGCTTATTATTTGCTCTGATCATTTTTTGGTTCCTTTCCTCATCCCTCTACCTGCTCCGTTTGCTGCACAGCCTATGCCTACCATTCCAAAACACAGCTGGCATAGGGTTTTAGGCTCATCCCTATCTGATGCTTTGGCCACTCACTGTGGTCAACCCACGTCCTGCTCCTTGTCTGCTCTGGAATCTGCCTTTTCCATCACTGCTGACCAATTGGCTCCCCTTCAGATGTTCAAGCAAAAAGCATGTCCATCAGAGCCGTGGTACACTGACCAGCTTCGTGCTGAAAGGCTTCTTTGCAGGCTTCTTTGCAGACAGACGGAGAGAAAATGCCGTGCTGACTACCTGCCAGAAACCAAAGTTGCATTCCGCCAACAACTTACTACCTACCATAAATCGGTGGCTGATGCTAAGAAGGTGTTTTTTGCCCTCAAGGTTGAAGGAGCTCTCAATCAACCTAGAGCCCCTGTTCAGTCCCTCTCTTCCCCCGCAATGACTAGCATGCAGGTTACCCCCTCTCAGGCTTTATGCGATTCTCTATCATCCTTCTTTGTGTCTAAGATTGCCGCTATTCATGATAACATTAATAACAACATTAATAACAATGTAGCATGTCCGCCAGTCGCTAATACATCGACTGAGTCTCCTCACGGAGATCGGACATGGTCCTCATTTCCCATGTTTCTAGAAACAGACATCCTTGCTGCCATCCTAGGGATGAAATCAGCGTCTCCTACTGATCCTATTCCGCTGGCGCTTTTGAAAGAAAACTCGAAGTCTATTATCTCTCAAATTACTGCAGCTGTAAATTCCTCCTTTGGGCAGGGTGTCATCCCACCCACACTTAAACATGCTCTTAAAAAATCCCTCACTTGATCCAGAGGTGTTAGCAAATTATCGGCCTATTTCACTACTCCCATTTCTTATGAAATTGTTGGAAGCCCTGGTCTCCCCTCTCCTCTCTACTTTCTTGGAATCCACGCCTTACTTTGACCCATTTCAGTCTGGGTTTCGGCCTGGCAGGGGAACTGAGTCAGTCCTGAACTCTGTGCTTGACGACTTGGCTCGCCTGGTGGACCAGGGGATGTCGGCGCAGTTGTTCTCTTAGATCTTTCAGCTGCGTTTGACACCGTTGACCATCCCACTCTGATCTCCGCCTCTCTACCGCTGGGCTGTCTGGCAGAGTCCTGGACTGGTTTGTCTCCTCCCTGGCCGACCACTCACAATCTGTGTCTCTCCCTCCTTTCCGCTCTAGCCCAGTCTCATTATCTGGTGGTGTTCCGCAGGGGTCTGCCCTCTCCCCGATTCTTTTCAATCTTTATATTAGGCATCTTCTGGCTCTCCTTCACTTCCATGGTTTCTGCTATTATTCCTACGCCGATGACACCAACATTTTGGTCCGCCTTGACCTTAATCATGCCAATACGGCCAATCGATTTAGGCTGTGTCTTCAGGAGGTCGAGTAATGGTTGTCATCAAACTGGCTCAAACTAAATGGTAGCAAGACAGAGGTATTGGTGGTCGGTACCACCTCTCCTCTCCTTTATTGAACCAATGAGTGCTGGCCAACCTCCCTTGGCCCTCTCCCGGTCCCCGTGGCATCCTTAAATAATTTGGAGGTTATTTCCTCCTCTCTTGCTATGGATGCCCAGGTTGCAGCAGTATGTAAGAGCGGTCACTTTAAGCTACGCGTACTCCGGAAGGTACTCCCTTTTGTGCTGGAAAAATGTGGCTCTCCGGTGGTGGCAGCACTCGTCTTTGGGTCATCTAGACTACTGTAATTCACTGTATGTTGCCCAGCCCCGCTATGTGATTCATGGGTTACAGCTACTACAGAACGCTGCTGTCAGAGCTACTTTCCAGCCTCCTATTGGAGCCCACATTAGCCCTCTTCTGAGGCAGCTCCACTGGCTTTCACTGGACAAGAGGATATTATTTAAATCTTTGTGTATTGTACACCGGGCTTTCAACGGCCTTGGGCCTGAATATATTCAAGCTAAGTTCTCCCATTACGTACCAACACGATGTCTCTGTTCCCACTCTGCTTTCTTGGTTAAGGTCCCCCGGTTTAGATTGACGCATACTGGTGGCCGGGCCTTTTCTGTGGCGCCCGCCAATGTAAAAGGCATGAATCCATTGATTCATATGACAGGGCCTGGGTGCCCCAAAATGGAGGACACTCGGAGCCACTGCTAAGTCAGCATGTAGCTGCCACCAGCCCATACCCTGCTCTGTGGGCAACACACACATTTCCCCAAGAAACACGAAAGGGGTACAAGGGTGTACCCCCACTCATGAGTGCCATAAGGTGTTAGGAAGAATTCTTATCATATGGCTAATTTCCCTTACCTATAGAGTCCCCCAGCAGCTTTGCTGGATTTGAAGGGTTTGTTTCCTTTTACCTGCTAAGAGTGAGACTCTTGTTCCCACTCTTAGGCATTTTTGCAATGTGTGTTCTAGGCTATTTTTGTGTTTAATGCCTATGGGATCTTTCTCATCCCCATAGGAACCATCTTTATTCACATGTGTTACACAGCACCCTCAGTGCAATGACATAAGGGTGTGGTAGCGACCCCCAAACATAGACTCCATACCCTGGGAATGGCTACTGTCTCCCAGAGCATGTAAAGTCCCCATTGACTTTACTAGTCAAATCCTATGAAATAAACCAGTACAACCCATCCTACTATGGAGGTACTGGAAGGGGTTAATAGTTTTTCCCCTATGTTCATTTTCGAGAGGGTACCATACAGTCCCGCTCTCAAAAGTTTCTGGCTGGCTGGTGGCAGTGGTTACTACCATAAATATTCGACCGCGAATATTTCCCTATGGGATTTTCCCATTGTTCGAGGCTACCACTTTTTCTGACAGCCTCTAACATACCACCGGTGTACTTTAATATTAACTTTACTCTGGTAGGCTTTTATTACTAGAACTTTAATATAACTTGTTTCTCGTGTTTTCCTCTAAACTCCTAACCCAGGTCGGGGATCCTTTGTTCATCCTTTTGGCAGGCTTCTGCCGAGAAGCCCTCCTTTCGGCGCCACTGAGTCTGGGGTGGGTCCATTGTGTGGGAGGGGGAGTAGGATCCCTGGACAGGGTTGCCTCAGCAACCCATGTCGCACACTATCCTGATAGGCTGGAAGGTCTCCCGCCAAGATGACCACTCCACTGTGTGAGTGACAGCTAGGGTATATGAATGGGGATCTTTTTGCATAAAAGCAGGGTCCTGAGGACTGGAAGAGCAAGACGTTGCCACTGGAACTAAGAAGCCGAAGAGGAGAGAAGCCAAAGACATCTGCAACGTCTGAACCACCGGTGAAGCCCTGCTGCAGCGTCTCAATCACTTTTCTCCACACGACGAGAGAAGATCTTCACCTGCAAGAGCCTTCTTTCCCTTGAGCTGGTGGGGCCAACCAGTTTGCCAATTGCCTTCCCAGACCTGCCTTGGTCGAATCTCCCGTACCCTGTACTCTGAGGCCAAATAGCCAGGCGCCAGTGCACCCAGACCGCGATTTAAAGGAGCGTACCTTTTATTCGTCGGGCTTCACCGCGGATGGTTTCATTCTTGGGTAGTGCAGTAACTCGAACCTTCCTCCACGACGAGAACCTCTCTTCCTCTGCTGGATCACCCGAACTGCAGGAACTACCAGGAACAACCGCCACCGCAAGAGCCACTTCTTCATTTTAAGGTACATTGTTCCGCCAGGCCGCCCTTTCTTCGCGGTAGCACTAAAGGTGTTTTAAATCCTTGACCTACCTGTCTGGTTGGCCGCCCCCCTCTCTTAACATTGTCTTTTCAACGTCCGCATCCACCTTTTCCACTTCGTTAACCAAAGACTTGACTGCAGCTACAAGAACATTTTGTTCCTGGGACCTTGCCCTGTACCAACTGACTTTGGCACAGGCCTACTGACTCTGGTCACATTTGTTATATCTGCCTTCTTTAGAATGATTCTCAGCTAGAACTGTGTGGTGCACCTATTTCTTTTAACTACCCTTTCCTTCCCATTTTTAACCCTTGTGAAATGCCATTTTGCTCAGTTTTCATTAAGTATTGCCTATACTGATAAACTGTCTTGGTCCACAAACTTATGGGAAGTGTTGCTAGGGGGTGTAAGAACCTATTTCTATATAACTTGTGCTTCCCCCCCCTTGTGAGGAATTCTTAGAGGATCCCTTGTGTGTAGTTGTCACTGTGCCGTTTTGCTCAGTTTTCACTCTGGTTCACTTGGTCTACAATTTAACTTGGGAGTGTGTATATTTTTCTTTTGACTTAATTTAACTTGCTTGATGACTGTGATACATGTGTTTTATCTAGAAGTGTGTAAAATAAATATATAACTACTTTTTACTACAAAGCTTTGGTCAGTGTTTCCTTGTGCCATAGTACTGAAGGCCTATTGTGTAAACCCTGAATACTGCTCATCTCCCTCTTGAGATAAGTCTGACTGCTCAGCCACAGCTACCAACTAAATCTTTGTGGTACAGACTGATACCAAAGGGGATTTATTGCACTCACCTGTGGTCCTAATCTTGTGTAGTGCTCCCTAAGGGAACTGCACAGGATTCTGCCTAACATAAGGGTATCCCATGGCTGTGGTACACCAAAAGGAAAACATGAAGAGCTGCACCGCCAGAGGTCCAGCTGGACCACAGTGGCAGAAAACACACACAGAGTAGTGGTAGGACAAGGACTCCAGAG
Organism: Ambystoma mexicanum; assembly: GCF_040938575.1. NCBI lineage: Eukaryota > Metazoa > Chordata > Amphibia > Caudata > Ambystomatidae > Ambystoma > Ambystoma mexicanum. The sequence goes on along the minus strand of NC_090923.1, from coordinate 829,666,808 downwards.
GGCATTTCCAGCATCACACCGGGGTTGCTCCCTTGCCACCCTCTGATGCCCTCACACATGGATTTAGTCCTCCTGGAACACCAAACTGTAAAGGCTGGAGGTTGGGGATCTGTACTTCTGCTCTCTATATGGTAGAGGAGAGGCACAGAGGACCCCAGCCAAGATTCTCTATTATTGGTAAACGTCGGCGAGCAATCAAGGCCTAGCTTCTCAGGAGGAGGTGATGCAGGCTGGTTCTTAATTACAGTGTAGTCCCCAAGCCCCCACAAAGGAATGTCCACACACTGTATTAGTTAAAACACAGTCTTTATATAATTAAGTTCAAGGTTATGTACACAATCACAATAACTCACTTTGTGCTCAGAAAATCTACAATGGCAAATATATACAGTTCTAAGTGGTACCACAATTATTTATCAGATCTCATTAAAGTGCATCAGCTGTACTCTGGTTAAATATCACACAGATCCAATTAATAAAGGAAACCAACAATGGACATAGGAGGAAAGCAGTTGCTTAGAACAATTGGCAGAATACTGGCCCCTACCACTAGACACAGTTCTGTGTGGAGATCCCCCCACATGGGCAACCTGTAAAATAAAGATATATCACAAGCCCAGTCCATATATTGTTCTATAAGTCTTATTTCCTTCTATAATGTTTCTACCCCCCCCCAATGTACCTGGTAGAGCAGAGTTCTTCGAAGAGACGTCGATGGATCCTTCTTGAGTGACTCCCTTTAAAGCAGGCGCCACGGATCGTCGAGAGGCATTGAAGATGGTGAACTTGGCGTTGATAAAAAGTTCGATGGTGCCTAGACCACAGCGTTGATCCAGGTGGTGCTCGTCGGCGACATCCTGCGAGGATGAGGTGTGCGGGGCACCTCGGCGTTTGATAGTTCAGGTCCGCAAAGAGTTTCTGAAGAACTGTGGCCCGACAAGGGCGTCGAGTCGTCAAAGTCTTTGTGATCTTCGGGTGGCGGGAAACCCATGGGCGGATGCTCCTCGGCGCGTCGACGGCCTGGCCTTCTCCAGCGGGATAAGACGGGTAATGATGCAGACGAGAAAACCACTTTAACTACAACGAACAGGAGGCATTCCTAACACAGAGGTAATTCCGTGCACAATGACATTGGCATCACCAACGTCATAGCTGACACCTAAAAGAAAAAGGGCTGGTTTGTGTGATGCTGGAAATCCACCCAACAGCCAGTCAGGGGTAAGGGACAGAGTCAGGGCTTCCCGGGACTTCAGGAAGATCAAGGTAGATCAAGGTAACAAGCAATGGAGGGCAAGAGTCCACGGGGGCCATCTTGTTTCCATCAGGAATCTACCGATTCCAATGACAGGGCCTGGGCATCCCAAAATGGAGGATGCTCAGGGCACCAGTCATTTCAGCACGGAGCTGCCACCAGCCCGTACCCTGCTCTGTGGGCCACCCACAGGTGCCCAAAAACATACACTGGGGGCACAGGGTTGCACTCTCACCCACGGGTGCCATAAGGGTATCCCATGGGTCTGTACACTAAACCAAAAGTGAGAGCTTCACCGCCAGGAGTCCCACATGAACTCTGGTGTGCAAAACACGACAGAACACACGATAAAAAGCAGTAAAGGACAAGGATACGGAGGCCCTGTCCCTCTGATGCATTTCCAGCATCACAGTCGCCCCCCCCAGACTGAGGTTAGGGTGCCTAATCTCCCACAGGATAGACACCCTCATCCAGACGGTCAACGTACCTTCTGGAAAGGCCTTCTGCATTATCGTGACTCACCCATGGTCTATGCTCTATGGTGAAGTCTAGCCCTTGCAGGCTAATGGACCACCTGAGCAGTTTCGGGTTTTCACCATTCATCTGCATAAGCCACTTCAGGGGCTTATGATCTTTTTGGAGCTTGAAGGTAGACCCGGTAAGGTAGGGCCTAAAATGCCTAAGGCTCCAAACTATGCTAAAACATTCCTTTTCAACAGTAGCCCACCTAACTTCTCTACCCTTGAGTTGCCTACTGATGAATATGATCGAATGTTCTCTTCCTTTGTCATCTAACTGGGACACGACAGCTTCAATTCCGGTGTCGCAGGCATCAGTTTGTACAATAAAGGGCTTGCTGTAATCAGGCGCACACAACACAGGTGCCCTACACAGACTTTCTTTCAAGCCATCAAAGCCCCTCTGACAGTCTTCAGTCCAATTAACCTTCCTAGGTTGTTTGGGTGAAGTCAGAGCTGTCAGTGGTGCAGCTATGGTTCCATAGTCTGCCATGAAATTGCGATAATACCCAACGAGGCCCGAAAGGGCTCTCACCTGGGTTTGCGTAGTGGGAGTCTCCCAGTCATGTACATCCTGTACCTTACTGGGGAGAGGTTGGATTTGACCCCCTTCTACCTCATGACCAAGATATGTGACTTTCCCCTGAACTATCTGGCACTTGGTGGCCTTGATAGTGAGGTTAGCCCTTTTCAAGGTCTGCAACACCTTATCCAGATGTGTCAAATGCTCTTCCGAGGTGGAACTGTAGACGGCAATGTCGTCCAAGTAGGCCACACAAGTCCTCCAGCCCACTGAGCGCATGATTGACCAATCTCTGGAAGGTGCCAGGGGTATTCTTCAACCCAAAAGGCATGACCCTAAACTGGTCCCTCAGGTGTTGAGAACGCCGTCTTTTCCTTGGCATGGTCCGTCAGAGCCATTTGCCAATAGCCTGAGGTAAGGTCAAAGGCGCTCACAAATTTGGCAGCACCTATGGTGTCCACGAGCTCATCAGCCCTGGGCAATGGGTGCGCGTCAGTTTTGGTGACGGCATTGACTCCTTGATAGTCCACACAGAACCTCCAATCCTTGGTGCCTGCCTGGGAACTTGCCTTGGGGACAAGGACCACGGGACTGGACCAGGGATTGGTTGAGGGTTCGATAACACCCAGATCCAACATCTTGGCTACCTCAGCCTGGATGTGGTTCTTAACTGTATCTGACATAAGGTAGCACCTGCTTTTGACAGGCACACTGTCACCAGTGTCAATCTTGTACCTACACCACGGTGTAAGGCCTGGTGTCCGTGAGAACAGAGAGGCATATTGCCGGAGCAAAGCCATGCAGGCCCTCTGCTGCTCTGTCGTCAGATCGGGAGAGAAATGCAGTCCCTCCACGGAGCCATCCTGAGCGTTGCTATGCAGCAAATCAGGAAGGGGCTCACTCTCATCCTCTTCTTGCTCTGAAGCTAGCAAGAGACATGAGACTTCTGCTCTCCTGTGGAAAGGCTTGAGCCTGTTAACATGGAATACCTGAGGGGCTACCCCTGGGATTCCCATGTCAACCAGATAATTGACTTCGCCCATCTTGGAGATGATCCCGAAGGGTCCAGTCCACTTGTCTGCCAAAGCTCTAGGCTTTGTAGGCTCCATCACAAGTATTTCCTGTCCCAGAGTCCAATCCACTTGCGAGGATTTAAGGTCATGCCGGTACTTGTTCAATTCCTGGCTGGCCTTGAGATTTGCTGTCGCCTGACCCATCATCTGTGTCATCCTCCGTCTGAGGCCTAACACATAGTTCCCCACTTGCTTAGCGGAACCTGGAGGGGTGGCTTCCAACCTTCTCTGATCAAGGCAAGGGGCCCCCTCACGGGATGTCCAAAAAGTACCTCAAAGGGGCTGAAACCAACACCCTCTTGTGGTACCTCTCTGTAAACTAACAGCAGGCATTGCAGGAGGAGATCCCATTTCCTCCTTAGGGGCTCTTCCAAAGCGCCGAGCATGCCTTGAGAGTGTTATTAAACCTCTCAACCAGACCATTGGTTTGGGGATTGGTAAGAGGAGAACTTGTAGGTTACCCCGCACTCTTTCCACATGGTTTTCATGTAACTAGACATGAAGTTGGATCCTCTCTGAGACAACCTCCTTAGGGAATCCAACATGGGTGAAAATGCCCAGGAGAGCCCTGGCAACCACCTTGGCAGTAACAGTCTGAAGGGATATAGCTTCAGGGTACCTGGTGGCATGATCTACCAAGACCAGGATGAACCGATGTCCACCTGAAGTGGGAGGGTCAAGGGGACTGACAATTTTTTTTTGATAAAACATTTTTTATTGTTTTACATCACATCAAAACAACAACAACGTGTAGGGACTAGCATGTCACATCAAAGCTCAATCATTCACAGGTTAATTGTCAATCACCCATAGCACTTCCCCAAGTCTTTAGTGTGATTAAACATCATCACTCCCGCTGCGTCTAGCGGGATCCAGGGTCCTTCCTCTTCCCACCTCCCCCATATCCTGTCCGCCTTTACAGGGCAACCTCTGGCGGTGTATATTCTGTGTTCTATCGTTGCACATATGTCCATGTCCATTGCCCATTGCTCCATTGTTGGGGATTCACCATTTTTGCGCTATATTACGCTTCATCAGTCCCGCTGCTGTGTTCAGGAGCAACCTTTCCCATTTATTAAGAGCAATCTCGTCCGTAATACCCAGGATGAGAATCTTTGAGTCCACTGGTACGTGGCACGCAAGGATCTTATTAAGTTCATTACAGCATTCGTTCCAGAAAGTGTGGATTCGGAGGCATGCCCATAGAATGTGAAAAAAGGTCCCCTCTTCCTCTCCGCATTGGAGACAGTTCCGGTTCGAGGCTCTCTTCCACCTATATAATATTGTTCTGGGTTAATAGACCCTATGCAAGATTTTCAATTGGACCAGCCGAAGCCTTGAGGAGATGGCCACCTCCCTTGGATGCATTGGTGCTTGGATCCAGTCTTCCGGGTCTATCTCCCCTACGTCCACCTCCCATTTGGCCTTTAATCCCGTCAGTTCAGGTGTGGCAAAGGATGTGATAGCGTTGTATAGAATGGAGGTGCATTTGGTGGGGATGAAGGCTGGTAGCATGTTGCTCTCTATTGGTGTGTAGTCAGGGATACTGGCGTTTACAGGTATGTGGTTTCTCAGGGCATGGGCCAGCTGTACATAGTGGTATTGCTCGGTACTCGGGAGTTGGAATTTTTGCTGGAGGGCTTCAAACGAGGCCAGTTCCCCCTCATCAAGAATGTCTTCAACTCTCAGAATCCCAGCCCTTACCCATCGGCGCCACGGGTCAAGCCTCCTTATCTCGGACAGATGGCTATTTCCCCACAGGGGTTGTGCCGTGGTTATTTTATTTTCCCACCCTACGAATCTATGCGCTTGCTTCCAAACAGCAATAATGTGAGTCGTGGTTGTTGGCGGGGGGGGGTCTCGGGAGGGTTTGGTATAGTAAGTGCTGTGGGTCGGTGCCATGCATAGCGGCGACCTCAGCCCCGATGTAGGGGAGTTCCCTGTCTCCCTGGAGCAGGTCATTGACCACTGCAAGTTGCGAAGCCCAATAATAGGTTTGGAGGTGGGGAACCCCAATCCCACCCTCCCAGATCGATCTTTGGAGCGTGGTTAGCGCTATCCTTGGTTGGCCCCCACCCCATATGAGTTTCCGAAGAAGGGTTTCTACCCGATCAAAGTCGGAGTCTGGGATCTTTAGTGGGGCATTCTCTAAAATATAGAGAGACCTTGGGAGAGTCATCATTTTAAAGAGCGCGGCTCTCCCCATGGGGGTGAGGGGTTGAAGCCTCCAGTGGTGGACGTCATTGACAAAACGGTCAAAGACCGGTTGGATGTTATGTGTTGCATAAGCAGTGAGGTCCGTTGTCACCCAGATCTCCAAATATCGAAAGCCCTGCGGCTCCAATCGGTACGGGCACTCCTGGGGGTCGACCTGCGCACCTCCTTTCACCGGGAAGAGGACTGATTTCCCCCAATTAATTTTAAGCCCACTAAATTCACTGAAACAGATGAGCATTTGTGTCACTATAGGGCAGGACCGGGCTGGGTCCCCCAGATGTATCAGTAGGTCGTCTGCATACAAGGAAGTTGGGTTCTCATGCCCTTCAGGCCATCTAAATCCTGTCCAGGCTGCATTTTGGTGCAGCCACAGGGCGAGAGGCTCAATTGCCAGGGCAAAGAGAAGGGGAGAGAGGGGGCAACCCTGTCTCGTGCCCTTCCCCAGAAGGAAGGACCGAGAGGGCCAACCATTCACCCTGACCTCCGCCTGAACATTCGTGTAGAGTAATTTTACCCATCCCAGGAAGCCGTCGCCAAACCCCATGCGTCTCATGATTTCCCAGAGGCTGTCCCACCTGACCGAGTCGAAGGCCTTCTCGAAATCTATTGCCAATAAGGTGAGAGGGGTGTCGATGACTGGGGCGCACTCTAGCACCAAGTGGACTCGACGCAGATTAATTCGGGTCGACTTGTGTGGCATAAAGCCACATTGGTCCGGGTGGATCAGGGTATGGGCCACTGGCTGCAGTCGATTGGCTAGGAGTTTGGCTAGGACCTTGGCTTCACTGTTGATTAGTGAGATAGGCCTGTAAGAGACGCACACCTCCGGGGGTTTATCATGTTTGGGAATGACTACAATAGTGGCTTTACATAGGTCTGGTGGGAGGGTGCCTTGGTCACGGGCGGCGAGGAACATTTTGTAGAGAGGAGTTGCTATTTTGTTCCCTCCAAGCTTTTGCCAGGCTTCGGCCAGGAATCCGTTAGGGCCTGTTGTTTTCCCGGTTTGGAGTTGCATTAGTGCTTTGGCTATTTCGGACTCAGAGAGATCGGAGTCTAATTCCGTCTAATTCCGCTCGCTGTTGTGCTGTCAATGATGGGAGTACTACATCGTCTAGCAGAGTCGGGTAGAGTGGCGATGTTGGGGCTCGATCTAGTTCTGCATAGAATTGGGCGAACGCCTCCGCTATTTCGGCATCCGTCTGGTACCTCTCATTACTTGGAGTAACGATTTCCCAGACGTAGCGTCTCCCCTCATCTCTTCTTTCAAGCCAGGCTAGCATTTTGTCTGCTTTGTCCCCCAATTCGTATATCCTCGCTCTGGAGTCCCAGTGGGCTTGCTTGGCGTTATCCAGCATGATATTTCTGAGGCTCTCTGTGGTTAGTTTAAGGGACCTTTGGGTCTGCGGGGTGGGGTCAAGAGCGTGCATGGTCTCGGACTGGATCATTTCCCCTTCTGCCTCTGTTATTATTTGGAGTTTCTCCCTCTTTTTATTCGCTACCCAGGAGATTATTTCTCCACGCAGCACTGTTTGTAAGCTTCCCACACCGTTACTGGGTTGTCCACTGCCGGTTCATTTATATCAAAATATTCATCGGAAACTTCCTTGAGGCGGTCAACCAGTTCGGGGAACCCAAGGTGCTAGTTGTTTAGTCTCCATGTTCTAGGAGGGTTTGTGCCATGCATTCGCATTTCTATTATTAGGGGGGAGTGGTCTGAGATTCCATGCGAGAGGAACTCTGCGGATATCGCTCTGTGTAGATCTGTGTTCGGGAGGAAGAGGTAGTCGAGTCTAGAGAGGGAGCCATGGGCACCCGAATGGAACGAGTAACCTTTGTCTCTGGGGTGTATTTCCCGCCATACATCGCGGAGGCCCAGGGCGGACACAAAGTTAGACAGCCTCATGGGGTATCCGGGTTGCACCCTCTAATGTGAGTACGATCTACGATATTGCACATATCATTATTGAAATCCCTCCCCCTCCAGTATCCACCGATCTGGCTGGTGTTTTCCCATAAGAGGGGTGAGGTCATCCAATAAGTCCTGGCCCAACACGGGTGGGGAATATATTGACACAATGGCCAATGTCTCCCCCCAGAGCGAACCCAAGATGAATACATAGTGACCTCGAGGGTCGTGTTCTACGACCTGTGAGGAGAACGGGAGTCTTTTGTGTATAAGGATAAGGGTGCCCCTGGATCTCATTGTGTACCCCGCGTGGAATGCGGCCCGGTAGTTAGTTCTCTGGAAAAGGGTACAGAGTGTTCCTGCTAGGTGTGTCTCAGATAGCAGGGCCACTTCGGGGGAGTGTCTATTCAAGAATTGTCTAATCAGGCGTCTCTTGATTCCCGAGCCCATTCCATTCACATTCCAGGTGAGCAACCTGAGGGATCGTGGGTGGTCAGCCGGTGCTGAGTGGGTTTGTGATTGTGCCATCTAAAACTCGTGTTGGAGGGCTTGAAGGATGTCTTATCCGGGAGAGCTGCCTCCCATTGGTATATCTTGCGGGAGTAGGATCCCGATACATGGTGCTGCAGGATGTAATGTGCACAGGGTTGTGATTGGGTGATTGTTTGAGCATGCCATAGTCCCGAACTAACAAAACATCATGAAAACATTCCCCTCTTCCCCCCTCCCTATACTCCACCCCAACTTGAAGTACCTGTCGCCCGAACATAACTGATCCTCCCAACCTTATGGGGTCAGATCACACTTTAACTAATGTCCGGAACAATGGAGAGAAGAAACAGTCTGCCCCATTTCCTGCGCCATTCTGTCGAGTTTCTCGTGTTGGAACAATCCGCCCAGCAATAAAGCAAGTTCAAGGAACAGCGTATCGTTGCATAGCTGCAATCCATGAAGCTCCTTTGGTGTAGGATCATTGGGGGTCATTCCGAGGTTGGAGGTAAGGGATTACCGGCGCCTGTAAGGGCACCGATGGTGGTAATCCCTTACCTCCGTATTCCAAGTTCCCTTTGCGGATCCCTCTTTACCTCCTGCTTTTAGCGGGAGTAAATTACGGGACCCGCAAAGTGACCTTGGAGTAAATTACGGCACCGTAATTTACGGTGCCGTAATTACCTCCTTCCCCATTGCCATTGAGCCATATGGGGGCAGAAATGGGGATGGGGAAGGGCTATGGTGAATGGGGAATTACCGGTCTATCCAACCTTGGAATGGACCGGAAATTACTCCATTCACCATGCCGGTATTCCATGGAGTAAATAGCTCCATGGTTGCCAACCATGGAGCTATTTACTCCATGGTGTAGTCCTAACTCGGAATGAGGGCCATTGTCTGCTCATCTTTCATTCTGATTCGCCCCCTGTTCCGGGGCTTCCGGTTCTAACCTTCCAGGATCTCTTACGGGTGAAGGACGGTCCCGTCCGGGCCGGGGTCTCCCTCTGTGTCTCGTCGGTCTCGCATTCCAGTCGCCTTCGATGTGCGTTTCCGCCCACTTCCATGCCTCCTGCGGGTCAGTAAAGTGTACTGTGGATCCCTTGTGATAAATTTTAAGCTGTGCTGGAAAGAGCAGCCCGTATTTGACGTTCATGAGGGCTAGCTGTCTCTTAAGTGGTTCAAAGGATTGCTGTGCCCGTTGAACCTCTCGGGTATAGTCAGGAAAGAATGTGATTCGGGATCCATTGTGGGTAATTGTCTCATTCTAGCCCGACATCTGGAGGAGGGCGTCTCTGTCCTGGTAGTTGAGCAATTTAGCGATCACTATGCGGGCATCCCTGAGGGCATCCTATGGGCTCTCTCAACCGAAAAGAATTTAGAGAAGGAATGGGGTGCATAGAAATCTGCATGGCACCGACAGCGTGGTTTCCGTGCTTCACCGTTGTAAGGGTATTCCTTATTATGGTTGCGGAGGTACATGCCAAAACAACTGTGGTTTCGGGCCCCGTAACACTCCCTCACCCATTGATTCCAGTCCTTTTCTGGTTTTCAGTACCAGTATTCCCGTTTGAATCGTCCCTTCCTTGCAGTTAAGACTCTCGGAGCTAGTGGGGCGTTGCATAGGTGTGGGATGGGCCCCACGTTTAGTAGCAAGTACTGCGGGTCAAGAACTGCAGGTCTTGAGGGAGTCTTCAGCGTCGTTTATGTCTTGGTGCGTTTCCGGGGGGAATCAGGCCTGTGATCAATCTTGCGCCTAGCTGATTCCACACCTCCCGTATGGGGAGAGTCTCTGGTGCGCACCCGGTGGATCTTCCCCCAGACGTATTAAAGTGGGCCCCCGGGTAGTGTTCAGAGCTTTCCGAGCACTTACTTGGTGTTGGTGTCGGCGGCAGCGTGCTCCTCCCTCCGCCGAATATATGGATGGTCCCTCGAAGTGCACCCCCCGGGAGGGGGGGATTCCCCTCTCGGGTCCTGGGCCGTTTCCGTGGCTCTTTTTCCGGTGCGGCGCTGGGGCAATGTTCGGAGCCGAGCAGTGTTCCAGCCAGTTGAGCCCCAGGGCCGCTCCCCCACGGCGCAGCGGGGCCGTCACTCATCGATTGCTCCTGGAGGCACCAAGGGTACCGAGGCCGCAGTCACGTCGCAGCTTGTCGGGGGAAACAACACTGCCGGCCAGGCACCAGATCTGTTTGTGTGTGTCGGCTTTCCTCCGCTGCACAGCAGGCGTCCCCAGAGCGCGGGCTATTGAGAGCGGTGCAGGGATCCCCTGAGTCCTCGGGTGCCGCCAGCCATCTTGGATCTTCCCACCGGCAGACGTCTCTGGGTCTGTGTCGCTGCGGGGGATTTCTCGGGCATTCCGCCGAGTTGAGGGGCCAGGCGGTCAGGAGTCGGGTCGGATCATTTGTGAGTCATTTCCACACGAAAAACCAGGATATTGTGCAGGATTTGGCGCCTGCCAGAGCTCCCTGGGCTCACGTCTCCATTGCTCGCTAGCTGGCCACGCCCACCAACCACTGGCAATGGTTGCAGTGGGGCAACGACACTGCCTCCAGTTTTGCCAGACAGCTGACCAGTTGGGCTGGTCCTGCAGTGGGACTCCACATCTACTCCCATCCGTGGGCAGTAGAAATGGGCAGAGAGCCTCTGCTTAGTCTTCTTGGTCCCAAGATGACCAGCTAAGGGAACCTCATGCACCAACTGCAGCAGGAAGGGCCTGTAAACCTGGGGTACCACCAACCTCTTGAGGGCACCAGGTTCAGGCTTAGTGGGCTCACTAACAAGGAGCTCACCCTCCCAATAAATCCGGAATGTCCTAGGCACTTCTACTTGTGCCTGGGACAGGGCCTGCTTCCTCAGACCCTCGAGAGAGTGGCCCTCTCTCCGTCCCTTACAGAAGTCCGCCCGGGAGGGCCCCCCTTCAGCTAACCAGCATTGAAGGTCAGGCTGGTCCTCTGGGTTGAGTACCTCTCTTGAGTGCCACAATCTCAACAAGTGCCGGGAGTGTGGGGTACGGTACTGGAACCACTGGAAACCTGCTTTGCAGCAGATGGACCACTACTCTTACTCCCACCCACAACAGACTTATCCCCACTAGGTTTTTGGGTCTTAGGAGAGGAACGTTTTGGTTTACCCGACTGTGATTGCTTCTGGGACTCCTCAGCTTTCTGAGAGGTCCCCTTTTCTTTGTCCTTGTCCTTCCCACTGGAGTCCTTAGGGGACACCCGGTGGGAGACCCACTTGTCAGCCAACCTAGCCAGCTTAAAGGGGTCCAAAATGTTCTGGTCAGCAACATATTGACGCAGCTCTGATGAACAGGCTTCCAAAAAATGCTCAAAAAACAAAAGGTGGGATAATTCAACAAACTATTTCACTTTGTAACCATCAATCCACCCCATCATGTTCATGTGTGCATCACTCACCCAGTCAACCCAAGACACATTCTCTCATTTCTTAAAATCCCTGAACCTTTTAAGGTATTGGGTAGGTGTCTTGCCAAACTTGGCAATCAAAGCAGACTTCATGCACTCATACTGACCCCTTTCTTCCACACTCAGCTTCAGAATACAGTCATATCCAGTCTGAGGCACTCTGCTTAGCAAACATTTAGCCCAATCTCTTTTATCTACATCATGAATTGCACCCGCCATCACAAACGCCTCAATCCATTGGAGGATATCAGAACCCTCTGCATACACACCAACCAAATCTTTCATAAACTTGATTGCTGGGGACCTGACACTCTCAACTGGTTTAGCCGAAGTCTCCACTCAAGCTTTCTCTAACTGGATTCGCTGACATTTAGTGTCCCGGTTCTTGAGTTCGAGGTCCTTATCTTTGAGTTCAAGATCCCTATTCTTGAGCTCCACTTGTTGTGCCAACTCCTTTTTCATAAGCTCAGCATCTATTTCTAACTTGCGGTATTCAAAGGTCAATTTCATCCTTAATAACTCAAATTCCAAGGAATTGCTGGGGTTCGGAAGAGAAAACCAAATGAACTACCCAAGGAGGGATGGGCCACACGGGAAAAAAAAAAAACTTTGACTTAAAAAAGAAGAATAAATCTGAGTTAAATCATAAGCACCGAGGAGGAGACAGGCCAAGTCAAGGAAATACTAAAATGAGCATATTTTATTAATCACATATCAAAAAGCCATTAGAAAAAATTAGCACATAATGTATCATACATGTGCATATAAATACACAATTCATTTTAATACACAATATAAATTAGATTTGAAAAATCAGAGTGCATGCCTTCCAATAACCCATACTGCAGTTATGGATAGAGAACAGCAAGAGAACTGTAGTATACTGATATTCAAAAAAGGAGGAGGAGGAACAAAGAAAAAGGAAGGAAATACCTGGGAAGGTAAGTCTCTAGATGTCCACAATCCTCCTTGTTAGGGAGAATTCTCTTCTAAGGCTCATTTCCCTTACCTATAGAGTCCTCCAGCGGCGTTGCTGGATTTGAAGGGTTTATTTTTTTCTCCTGCCAAGAGTGAGACCCTTTTTTCCACTCTTAGACAGATTGCTAGTGTGTGTTTTAGGCTATCTTGTGTGCTTATGGGGGTTTCTCTCCCTCATAGGAATCATCTTTTTACATGTGTGGTACACAGCACCCTCCGTGCCATACCCAGGGGTGTCATAGCGACCCCCAAACATAGACTCCATACCCTGGGACTGACTACTGTCTCCCAGGGCATCTAAAGTCCCCATTGACTTTACAAGTCAATTCTTATGAACAAAACCAGTTCAACCCATCTTACTATGGAAGTACTGGGAAGGGTTAATAGTTTTTCCCTAGTGTTCATTTTCGAGGGGGTACCGTACAGTCCCTCTCTCAAAGGTTTCTGGCTGGTGGCAGTGGTTACTACTGTAAATATTCGACCGCGAATATTTTCCTATGGGATTTTCCCATTGTTCGAGGCTACCACTTTTTCTGACAGTCTCTAACATACCGCCGGTTTATTATTATATTAAATTTACTCCAGTAGGCTTTTATTGCCAGAACTTAGATTATAATTCTTTCTTGTGTCTTTCTCTATAATCCTAACCCAGGTCGGGGATCCTTTGTTCGTCCTTTTGGCGGGCTTCTGCACAGAAGCCCTCCTCTCGGCGCCACTGAGTCTGAGGTAGACAGGATGTGTGGGAGGGGGAATAGGCACCCTGGACAAGGTTGCCTACGCAACCCAAGTCGCACTCTGCCCTGATAGGCTGGGGGTTTCTCCCACCAGGAGAGCCACCCCACTGTGTGGGTGACAGCTAGGCTGTATGAATGGGGGTCTTGCTCCAAGCAGGCTCCTGAGGACTGCAGGACAAGACGTCACAACTGGAACTAAGAAGCCGAAGAGGAGATAAGCCAAAGACATCTGCAACGACTGAACCACTGGTGAAGCCCTGCTGCAGATCCTCACCACTTTTCTCCAACGACTCGAGAAGATCTTCACCTGCAGGAGTCTTCTTGCCTTGAGCTGGTGGGGCCAACCAGTTCGCCAATCGCCTTCCAGGACCTGCCTTGGTCGAATCGCCAGTGCCCTGCACTTGGAAACCGGATAGCCAGGCACTCGTCCACCACGACCGCGATTTAAAGGAGCGTACCTTTTATTCATTTTGGCAGCACCGCGGCTGCTTTCATCCCTGGGCAGTGCAGTAACTCAAACCTTCCTCCACGACAAGTACCTCTCTTCCTCTGCTGGATCTCCCGAACTGCAGGAACTGCCAGGAACTACCACCACTGCAGGAGCCTCTTTCACTTTTAAGGTACATTGTTCCGCCAGGCCTCCTGTTTCGTGGGGTACTGCTAAAGGTGTTTTAAATCCTTTACTTACCTACTGGGTTGGCCGCCCCTATCATCTAACATTGTCTTTCACCTTCTGCAACCGCCTTTTTGAATCGTTAAACAAAGACTTGACTGCAGCTACTAGAACAGTTTTCTCCTGGGCACATTGCCCTGTACCATTGTCTCTGGCACAGGCCTATTGACTCTGGCTAAATCTGTTGCAACTGCCTTCTCTAGATTGCTTCACACCTAGAAATGTGTTGGTGCACCTAACTCTTATAGCCACCTTTTTCTTCCATCTTTTTAAACTTGTGAAGTGCCATTTTGCTCGGTTTTCACCTCAGTATTGCATATGGTAAAATACTGCCTTGCCTAACTTGTTCACAAATCTTATTGGGAAGTGTTGATGGTGTGTTAAAGAGTATAACCCGGTATAACTTGTCCTTTCCCTCCCTTTTGAGAAATGGTTAGAGTGCCATTTCTGCTGGGTTTTCATTGTGCCGTTTTGCTCAGTTTTCACTCTTGCTCCAACTTGTCCACAATTTAAATAGGGAGTTGTGTATACTTTTCTTGACTGATTTAACTTGCTTTTATAATAGTGATTTGTGTGTGAACATCAAAGTGTGTAAGATAAATGTATATATTCTTTTTGATACAAAGCTTTGGTCAGTGTTTCCTTGTTCCATAGCATTGTAGTCCTAATGTGTAAACCCTGAATACTGCTCATCTCCCTCTTGAGATAAGTCTGACTGCTTAGCCACAGCTACCAACTAAATCTTTGTGGTACAGACTGATACCAAAGAGGATTTTTTGCATATACCTGTAGTCTTAATCCTCTGTAGTGCTCCCTAAGGGAATTGCACAGGATTCTGCCTAACACTCCTAACTAATTAATGCTTACATACAAAATTGTCGAATCAATGTCTACATAAGACAATCAATAGGTTATCAATAAAGTATAACCAACCAACATTAGAAGTGCAAAAATTACTAAATGCTGAGTTAGAGAATCCTATCTAGAGTAATAGCCTGGAATGATACATTTGTTGACAGTAAGCTCTGTCAATCCAGTTTGCACTGTAGCAGGTGTAAAACTGCTATGTGCAAAGCTTCATACCATTTCCAACTTTAAAGCCAACCACCAGTACCTTGTAGAATCTTGAGCATTCTTCTGAACTGCAAGGTATCACTAATACATATTAGACAGTAGTTTCGACGATCTCCAATATGTCCAAAACATGCCTCTCTAAGAAGAGAGGGACGAAATGACAATCGTCTTCTTAAGGACTAGTAAGAAACGGTTCTATATCAATAAATCAACATAAGTTGTAATAGTAATGGATGAATATATTAATTCTCTTCCATCTGTTCTTCCATATCCAAATCTTCTTCTGTAAACGTAGGGAATCTTTGTATTAAGCCCCTATCTGATTCTTCACTGTAAACAAATAAAACCACCAAAAATAAAACACAATCAAGCAAATATGATTAAAACATCATGTTAAAAAACCCTTGACCTGGCCTAGCCACCCCACAGTACCCCAATTCAAATAGTCACCATATGATTCCAAAATAAATCCAAATAGAAAAAGGAATGCTCTACAAAAAGTCACCTCACGCCGACACATGGATGGTAGGTGAAAGTCACTCTTTGAAAGTCACTCTTCTAGCCACGTGGGGAAGATCACAAATGCTCGAAAGAGTAAATCTGTTAACACATGGGAAAAGAAGAAAAAACAACTCAATTGGGGTCTCTCTATACTCCTACGTCCCTTCCCCTTTCCTCCATACTTATGGGACATCTCTCCGTCCTGTGGGACGGGACCGAAGCACTTTGTAAAAAGCATCAACATTTTTCCCAAAATGTGTCCTTCCTCTCTTTCTTGTGCGAGGCCTGGCACGCGGCTGTATCCCCACCCACCTTGGCTCCGCCCCACGCATCGCCCATCAGTCCTTTTCTCTGCTCGATTGGGGCCGGACGCACTTGCATCCTCAGAAGATTTTCTTCCCTTTTTTCCTCTCTGGCTCTCGCTAGCATTCATTTATTAGTCTGTCTATGTCTTTCAAGTTAGACTTTCCAGATTGTTCATCGTGTCACCGTCGCTTCGCGAGGGCGGATCCCCTTCCTCTTTGTTTAGAGTGTTTGGATCCGGAACACCGTTGGGACTCCTGTTTTTACTGCGACTCCCTTTCGGTCCGGGCACTTCATCGTCGGTTGGAGCGGTGGGAGGAGGTGTTCCGACGAACTCCTCCTTCGCATTTTCAGGTGTTCATCGACGAGAAGAAAAAACGGCCAGTAAGTTCTTTACTTTTCAGAGCACCCCGGCTGGGGGATACCTTTCCGGGTTCCTCTCGGTCCGGGAGGGGCGTTGATCGCTCTGTCACCGGTGTTCGCCCTGAGGTGCCCGTTGGGCCTAATAATTCTACCGCAGTTTCCTCTGAGGGTCTCCGTAAGGGGCCTGTGAACACCGGAGTACGCTCTGAGGCCCCTCCTGTGAGGGCTGTTTGTAGACCCAGTTCTACTGAATCGTGGGGTACCGGAGCTCGCTCTGAGGCCTCTCTGTCAGCTTCCCTCAAAAACAAGACTGGGGTGCGCTCCGAGGCCTTGGCTGGGCTTGTTGTTACCGAACGGATGTTCGAGGCCCGTGCAGATAAGGCTGTTACCGGGCCTGGGTCCGAGGTCCCTCGTTCAGAGGCTAAAGCTACCAATAGTTCTGAGAGGCCAGAGAAAGGCCTTGTTGGTGAAAGCGGTTGCTCACCATTCCCGCTCTTGTGGTGACACCAGATCTGTTGAGGGGGCAAAGAACCAAAGTTCTTCTTTTACCGGCAGTGCCGAGGTCCCTCCTTCGAAGGCTCAGTTAGCGGTTGGTATGTCTCAAAAACATTCCAGGCCTCATAGTACCGGCTCTGCCGAGGTTCCTTATCTTAAGGCTAAGATTAAGACCCCTGATCCATCGACGGGGACCCCTGCCTCACTTCCTCATGTGCCGCAGTTCCCCTCAGATGAGGACAGAATGCCACCCGTTCCCGCCACAACCACGGCGGCCATTTTAGGTGCTACCCTTGCAACTACGCCATCGGCCTCTGGTGTAGGGCTCGGTCCCTTGGGTGAACCTAAGGTCCCTTGTGCGCATCCTTACCGACCGGTTTATGATTGGAACGCCTGGATGCCTCTTCCGCACAATGTTTCGTTGCACGCGGGGGCGGCACCTTTGATTTATGTGGATACATCGGTGGAGGGGCCGGTGTGGCACCCTTCCCCGTTATGTCCCTGGATTTGTCCACCTCATGAGAGGCCTCCTTAGGTTCCGAAACAATCTCCTGAGGACGCCTTTTTCGGTAAATTTCAAGCGCTTATGCGCACCGACCCCATGAGGGAATATTTCAAAGGGCTTTTCAAGGAGATATGTCCACGTGCGCCTCCGGCTCCACCCATTCCGCCGGTGGTTCCGCCGGTGCCTCCCTTGCCCGTGGTGCCTCCCCCAGCTCTTCCGCCTTTGCCTCCATTGTCCCCAGTGGACAAGGCAGTGCCTGACACGGCTCAGCAGGATCCTGACCTGTCAGATGATCCTCAAGGCGATCAGGACAACGTGGATCTTCCCCGCTCTATCAGAGCCTTTCATGACCGGGTACTGGACATGATGAGTTTCTTAGATGTTCCGGTGCCCGAGGCACCCGCTTCGCAGGAGGGCGTGCTTTCTGGGGCGTTCACCCTGTCGCCCTTGGAGCATACCGGCCTGTTCCTGCAGAAGGACGTTCTGGCCGAGGTCCGAAGAGTCTGGGAAAAGCCACACTCAGGACTTTTTGTAAATAAAAAGATTGACGCAAGGTACAGGCTACATTCCTCGGAAGAGGTGGCCCTGTCGTCTTGTCCGCCTCCCTCCTCCACAGTGAGGCTGCGGCCACGTTGCAATCCAGACCTGCAGCATCCTCTTCCACGACATCTACTCAGGTCTTGGGAAAGGAGGACAAGCTCCTTGACTCCCTCAGGAGAAAAATGTTTGCCAACTCGGCCTTGCAGCTCAGGCAGGCCAATGCTGAGTTGATATTAGCGGGAGCTAACATGCGGATGTGGAAAGGTCTGTCGGAGTTTGAGGAGCACATCCCGGTCGAGAAGCTGGAGGACTTCAAAGGAGGCCTTTCCGATGCCAGGGTCTTGGCCCAGGATCTCCTGGAGGCTGCGGCTCATCACGTAGACACCTTGGCTTGGGGCCTTATGCTGGGGGTTGATACCTCACGGCAGGCGTGGCTGCATGCCACTAAACTTTCTAAGGAAGTGCAAGACAAGGTGTTGGATCTTCCATTTGATGGTAAGGAGATTTTTCATTCTTCTGATGTAGAGCTCACCAAGACCAACGTGTTAGGGAGAATTCTCTTTTTAGGCTGAATTTCCTAACCTAGTGAGTCCCCCAGCAGCTTTGCTGGATTTCTGGAGTTTGTTTTTTCTATCCTGCCAAGAGTGAGACTCTTTTTCTCCCACTCTTGGACATGAATGTGTGTAATTCCTTTGAATGTCCATGTGTTCTATGGGCTATGGGGTCTCATGCTCCATAGGGTCTCATATGTTTTTCTATGTGTGTTACACCGCACCCTACGTGCCGTAACACTGGGGCGTCCTAGCGGACCTCCATCATAGACTCCATACCCGGGGACTGACTACTGTCTCCCCGGGCATGTAAAGTCACCATTGGCTTTACTAGACCTAGATTTACTAACAGAACTAGTACAAACCATCCTATTGTGGATGTACTAGTAGGGGTAATTCGATTACTCCTAGGTCTGTTATTCGAGGGGGCACTGTCCCGTCCCCCCTCATCGAGTTTTGGCTGGTGGCAGTGGAAACTACTTGTTATATTCGACCCCGAATATAACCCTATGGGATTCTTCCCATTGTTGGAGATTGATACTGTTTCTCGTTAATCTCTAACATACCTCCGGTCTACTTATCTTAAATAAGTCTATCGGATGGTATCTTCTGCCAGAACTCGGCTTTTTAAAATGGCGTTTGTGTTCGTCTCTGTGACTCCTAAGCCAAAGGTTGAGCCCTTTGTTCCACTTTTGGCGGGCTTCTGTACAGAGACCCTCCAAAGTGGTGCTATTCTGTCTGGGTTACCACAGGGGTGCTGGAGGGGGTTTAGGCATCCTGGACCGAGTTGCCTTGCCAACTCCGGTCGCACTCTGGTGTGATTGGCCCAAGTGGTGAGCCTCCCCGCTCACCACTTAGCGTGTTTTGAGTGACAGCTAGGCTGAATGAATGGGGGTTTTCTGCAGAAAAGCAGGGCTTTTAGGTCTGGATCTTCAGAAGTCGCCACAGGACCTAAGAATCCGACGAGGGTAAAGCTGAGCCGACCTGCAATGACGACACCTCCGGTGGAGCCCTGCTGAACCGACTCACCACTTCCCGACGACAGAGGAGATCTCCCTGCCGGAGAGTCTCTTCCCCTGACTGGTGGGAACAACCAGTCCCCTTTGCTTTTTCTTCGCCTCAGGACGCAGTGGTCGAATTGCCCGTGCAGAGCACCTCGGCAACCGGATAGCCACTACCCCTGTACCGCGACCAAAAGGTGGTACCTTGTGACGGAGCACTCCGCGGCTGGTCTCTTCCCTGGTGGTGCAACGATCTTGAACTTTCCTTCGATGACGAGATCATCTCTTCTCTTGGCAAAGACCGGACGTGCATCCACCACCAGGAACAACTGCCCCCGCCGGAGCTGTCGCTCCACAATCAAGGTACTGTGTCCGCCTGGCTTCCCTTGTTGCCGGATAGAGTGAGGTGTCTTAATCCTCGCCTCTCCATAGGGTCGTCTCCAAGCTTTCTCTAGCGTGTTGTTCTGAACTGGTCCAATCTGCTGATAACAATTTGCTTCAAAGACTCGAACGCATTTCCACTAAGATACTTTTTGGGACATATTGCCTCACCTCTCTCCGAGTGGGCCTGGCCTCTGAACTTTATGATCTACGGTGGTTCTTGTCTTCTTGCCTTGCATTTGTCCGTGAAGTATTGGAACCGTGTTGATTTCGTAACCTGCTTATTTTTCTCTCCCGTCCTAACAAATACTAGAGTGCCATCTAGGTTGAAGCATACACCTCTGTCTGCAAATAAGTGATGCTGGTAAAACCTAGACTTGTCGAACTATTGTTAGGGGGATTGATCTTTTTCTTCGTAGAGTAATTGTAATTGAAGCGTTTGCCGTAATAGTGCCAGAGTGTTTTCTATAGATGTCGTTATAAATAAATACCTTTATATCTTTATACTGAAGCCTTGTTGCGTGTTTGCTTGTTTTACGGTGTAGAATTGCCCTATGTTGTATACTCCACATACTGCCTAACTCTTCTTGAGGGAAGTCTGACTGCTCAGCCACAGCTACCAAGTGAATCTGTGTGGTACAGACTGCTACCAAGTGGGTTACTGCCAAACACCTGTAGTCCTAAATCTTTTGCAGTGGTCCCAGAGGGAACTGCACAGGTTTCCGCCTAACACAAGGATAGCACTCAGACGGCTAAATCATTGTCTGTTCTGGTCAAGGCTCCTTTCAAATCCCAGAGATCGTTGTCACAAAGTCGATCCTCCTCTGGTTTTAGGGGCTTCCTCGACTGAAAATCCAGCAGAGTGGATACTCCAGCGGGGAATAACCGCTGTAGACAACAGCGCACGCGGTTTTTCTCTTGCTCCTCAGCCTCCTCATCAGGTTCAGGTGGCACCGCCACCGATAAGCCTACCAAATGAAGGTTTTCCGTGCTCGCACAAGACCCCGGTGGGAGGACGCATTGCGTCTCATTGGGAGGCATGGCAGACCATCACAGAAGACAGATGGGTCTTGTCAGTCGCTCAAGCCGTCTTCCGCTTACCTTTACCCCCTTCCGCACCCTTAAACCCTCCTTTTCAGCTGTCGGGCTCATCCTCCCTCAAGGCCGAAGTTCAGAAACTTCTTGATCTCAGAGCTGTGGAACCCGTTCCCCTTGAGGATCGAGGGGAGGGCTTCTACTCCTGGCTGTTTACGGTGCCCAAACCCAACCAGGCTGGCCTGCGCACCATCCTAGATTTTTCCCAGTTCAATCTTTTCCTACCCCAAGAGAAATTCAAGATGATCACGCCCAGCCAGATACGCTCCTCCTTACAGATGGGCGATTGGCTCAGTGTTGTGGACCTTCAGGATGCGTATATGCATATCCTGATTTGGAATCCACACAGGAGATATCTCAGCTTCTCTTTGGGAGAGGAGCACTTCCAGTTTCGGGTGCTTCCTTTTGGCCTCAGCTCGCGCCGCGTGTCTTCATGAAGATGATGTCGGTGATTGCGGCCTATCTTCGTCTACAGGGTATCCATGTGTATCCTTATTTGGACAACTGGCTCTTACGCAGCCCTTGTCCGCTGGCAGCAGCAGGCAACCTCCAGTCTCTCCTTCAGCTCCTGTTCCATCTTGGGCTGTCGGTGAACTGGCGGAAATCCTCCATAACGGTCTCACAGGACCTGATTTACCTGGGTTTTCGTTGGAACACGATCGACTGCAGAGTGTATCTGACCGGGGACAGAATGGCGGATCTGTTAGCCACATGTTAGATGTTTGCGCAGTCAGAGAGCATGTCGGCCTGGTGGTTCCAGAGGCTTCTGGGCCTCATGGCCTCGTGTGCACTGGCTCTTCCTCTTGCTCGTCTCAAGATGAGAGGGACCCAGATGGCTCTTCGGAGTTCCTGGCGTCAGGCTGTGTACCCGGATTCCAAGCGGATAATGATTCCGGATTCCATGAGAGTGGACCTGGATTGGTGGTCATCTCTCAGCAACCTGTCGGGGGGCGCGGGGTTTCAGGACCCAGCTCCCACGGTGACGATCGCAACGGAATCCTCCCTTCTGGGGTGGGGTGCGACATTAGATCTTCTTCAGGTCTCAGACCTTTGGTCGCCTTAGGACAACCTCCTGCACATAAATCACTTGGAGCTCCTGGCGATCTTCCTAGCGCTCAGGGCGTTCAGACCGCTCATTGTCAACAAGGTGGTCCGCATACGCACGGACAACGTGGTGTCAATGTACTACATCAACAAGCAAGGGGGAACGAAGTCTCCCCCCTCGTGGGCCTGTCCATCCAGATATGGGAGTGGGCCGTGCTTCATGGTGTCTGGTTGCTTGCAGTGCACATCCCGGGCCAGCTGAATGTCACAGCGGATGCCCTCAGCCAGCGGACGGTGGTCAGCTACGAGTGGGAATTGAAGGCAGAATTCCTCTCATGGATTTTCACGCGTTGGGCCACACCGGAGGTGGACCTCTTCGCTACGGCGGTGAACAAGAAGCTTCCTCGGTATGCCTCCAGAGGGGGGCTGGGAGCCTCCTCTCTGGGGGATGCTCTCGAGATTCCATGGCACAACATGAGAGCTTACGCCTTTCCGCCTCTGCCTCTAGTTCACTGCGCGATCTGGAAGTTGAAGAACTCAGTGAACTGTTCCCTTCTTCTCATAGCCCCGTGGTGGCCGGCCAGGTTTTGGTTCTCAGAACTTGAACACCTGTCGGTGTATCCGCCGATCAGGTTACCAGTAACTCCCGATCTTCTTCACCAGGGGAAACAGCAGATGTGGCACCCCTCCCCACAATCGCTCAGCGTGGCAGCATGGTGCCTGAGTTCAAGTCTTTAGAGCATCTGAACTTGTCTACGGATAACATGCGCATTATCCAGGCAGCCAGGAAACTATCGACCAGATCTCAGTACAAGAGTAAATGGCTCAGGTTCTGTCATTGGTGTTTGGAGAAGAAGTTGGATCTAAGGGTGGCCACGATTGACACGGTGCTGTCCTTCGTGTCCTTCCTAGCAGAGTCAGGGGTTCATGTTCTGTCATGCAGGACTTACCTTTTAGCGGTTTCCGCTTATCTTTCTACAGACGAGTGCTCGTATTCTCTGAGTAACTCAGTGGTTAAGAGGCATTTTGCAGGTTTGACAAGCCTCTACGCTCCGGTTCGTAGTCCGCACCCGCCGTGGGACCTAAATGTTGTCCTGACGGCGCTGTGCCATAAACCCTTTGAACCAATGGCTACGGTGGACCTCAAGTACTTGTCTTGGAAGGTGTCTTTTTTGGTCGCCGTTATGTCGGCAAGGAGAGTGAGTGAGTTCCAGGCATTGTCGGTGGAGCATCCTTTCTTGGTCTTTCACAAGGAAAAGGTAGTCCTTCGGACAAACCCGGCCTTTCTACCGAAGGTGGTGACCGAATTCCATCTGAATCAATCGATCTCCCTACCGGTCTTTTTTCCAAACCCTGCCTCTGAGGCTGAGAGGGTTCTACACTGTCTTGATGTCCGAAGAGCTCTTAAGTTCTACCTGGACAGGACTTCTGAGCTTAGGAGTTCTTAACTTTTTGTGTCCTTCGGTAACCCCCAGGTCAGGCAGGCGTCTAAGGCAACTATTTCTAGGTGGATCGCCGCCTGTATCACAGAGTCCTTCACCGTTCAAGGGCTGAAACCTCCTAAGGGTATTCATGCACAGCTAATGCGGGGTAAGGCAGCTGCGGTTGCTTTTCAGAAATATGTCCCCTGGGAGTCCATTGCTAGGGCAGCTACTTGGGCCTCACCATCTGCTTTCTGTAAGCATTATTGTCTCGACATGAGCTCGAGAGCTGATGCTCAGTTTGGTCAGACTGTACTGAGAAACCTGTTTCAGTAAGGGGTATTTCCATCCACCCATAGTTCCTTTAAGGAGTGCTTGGGAATCTCCCATAAGTATGGAGGAAAGGGGAAGGGACGTAGGAGTATTACCAGGTTAGTCACCGTAGTGACCACCTTACTCCTAGTCCATAGTCCCCTTTCCTCCATATGCCCGCCCGCCGTCCCCTCTAATAAGGTTCCTCTGTTATTAATAATGGGTGTTTGACCTGGCGATAGAAAAGGACTGATGGGCGATGCGCAGGGCGGAGCCAAGGTGGCCGGGCTACGGCCGCTTGCCGGGCCCCGTGCAAGAAAGAGAGGAAGGACACATCTTTGGAAAAATTTGGATGCTTTAAACAAAGTGCTCCGGTCCTGTCCCACAGGACGGAGAGATGTCCCATAAGTATGGAGGAAAGGGGACTATGGACTAGGAGTAAGGTGGTCGCTACAATGAGTAACCTGGTAAATCTCCCTATTGATGTTGAAAGCATAAACAGAACACACGGCCAGAATAGACACAGAGCTAAATTACAAACCTTCTGAATAAATAGAAACAGATTCCGCCTCAGCCCGATGCCGAGAAACAGAACAGTAGGATCAAAAATGGCAATGACGCAATTGTAAGAGGTCACATCCATCTGTGTAACGACTCTGATACATTTGCGTAGATTCTCACTCTAAGGACAAAAGCAAAACAGAATGCGCCAAAAAGGCATGATAAACTCAGATGGTAAATGATAATACAATGGGCAAAGCACTGAAATCTGTATTGACCCAATACTGTCTCCAGTCAGAGTATCAATAAACATTTGAGTCCTTGAGACTGGAATCAAACGAAAGGGAGCCCCACCCGATACAGACTATATAATGCCATAGTGCTTATGACGAAACCACATGCCTGAAAATGTTCTAACAATCATGTCGCATTTAAAGCCCAAGAATATTATCCCGCAATATGAGCATGGCGTCCACGTCTACCCAGAGTTCAAAACTCCATAGCAGCAGGACCCATGCAGCAGCGTGAGCGATGAGCATAAACTAGCTCATGTAGGAAAGAATGTCCAAGTGCATACCTACATATGCTAAAACGTGGTCGCAATACGAACCTGAAATGTGGGAGAACCATCCAGTTCAACAGTGTCACTACATCAGTATGGACGGTACGAGGAAAAAAAACACTGCCGCGCAACCCTGGAAGCAAGTGAATCAACAGACCCTCTGGCCGTAAAATGAAAAGAATTGTCGTAAACCACATGACCGGAAGAAATACTCTGATTACTTACCGATAATCTTCATTACTCCTAGTCCTACTCTTCCTCATCACAGTACTTACGTCATGAGGCCCCTACCTCTGACACAGGACCTTCTTCCATTTCTTTAAATTCCTATAACTCCTCCCCCACATCCACGTCACTCAGTTTCATATTACCAAGCCGGAGCATGGAACCTTCCCCTCAGGGAGGGTGAGGAGGGTCGTCAGTACTTTGACGAGGAAGAGTAGGACTAGGAGTAATGAAGTTTACCTGTAAGTAATCAGAGCATTACCTCCACGTCCACTCTTCCTCGTCCCAGTACTTACGTCATGAAGTATACCAAAGCAGCAACGGGGAAAAGGTCCCAATGAGACACAGAGCCAAAAGCAGTGCAGTAAAACACACCCACAATAACTCTTAATTCACATCCCCACAGACAAAACTCCAACCACGAAGGAACCAGCCCCCGAGTGGGAGAAACTCAACCCATAGCGGTTGATGAAAATTCCTAGACCAGCCAAGGCGGCAGCCATACAAATCTCTTGCAGAGAAAACCCTCCTTGCATCGGCCCAGGAAGCCGCCAAACCCCTGGCGGACCGCCGCTGATCGTGCGCAGGCACAGGCCGGCCAGAAGCCACATAGGCCCTGGAGATCACAACCCGGAACCGCCAGAAAATGGAAACCACAGATGCGTTATGCCCAGCCCCAGCCGGACCACAAGCAATCAGAAGACTATGGTGGAAAAAAAAGCAAACCTAGCCAAATACTCCAACACGTCTTGCCGGACATAATGTTAAGCCAAGCCACCTCTTCAGGCATTCTCGGATCATGAAAGAAGTCAGGGAGAACCAAATCCTGAGAGGTGTGAAAACCGAGATACAACTTAAGGGAGGAACTTCGGGCCACACCTCAGTACCACCGAGTCTGGCAACACCCTCAGGAAAGGAGGGTGACATAAGAGAGCCCCAATCTCCCCAAGCCTACAGGCAGAAGCGAGGGCAATAAGAATTTCAGTGTAAGATGTTTGATATCAATCTTGGAAATGGGCTCAAAAGGAGGCCCTTGAAGGAACCGTAATACAAGATGGAGATCCCAAGGGGGAAGCCCTTTATCAGCACAAGGACGGGAAGAAGAAAAACCCTGTAGCAACTTCCCCACCAACACCTTGTCATGGTCTCTGCTTCCAAAAGATCAGGACTTGCCCGACTCCCTTGGAAGCAGACCCACAACCCCGGTTCCGAGTGCCAGCCAGTCCCAATTGGGACCTTTTGGACCCTGTCCTGGCGCCAGTGGCACCAGGCTCATAAAGATGCCCAGTCCCAGCGCTGGAAGCGCCGGGCTCATAATGCTTGGGTGGACTTACCTGCAGCAGACCATGCTGCTTACTTACCTGCCAGTTGAACCCCTGATCCTCTTCTGTTTGGGACTATTTTTCCTGTTGGGTGGGGCAGGAGCCACTCCCTAGGTTCAGAACACTGGAACTCTTCTGGAAAGCAGGAACTCTTTTCTTAGGCGTGGCTGTGGAAGGAGACACCTAAGCACTACAGGAGGCTATTTAAACCACACCCGATGGATGAATCTTGCTTTGCGTTATTCTGCATTCTCTGCAGCAGAACGCTCATCGTGTCTTCTGCTTCTGATCCTGGGCCTAAGGGAACAAAGGCTTACCATCCTGGAATCCAGTCTTCAGCAGCACCTGTAAAGACAAAGAAAGAACAGGTTAGCACCACGGTCTTCAGTGGCAGCGCATCTCTTACCTGGTCCATCGGCTGTCACCAACGCCTCGCGCTGCATTCCGGCATCTGAAAGACAAAGGCTTACCTACTCTTCGCATGCTCCGGAGGTCTTCGCACTGCATTCCGGCATCTGAAAGACAAAAGCTTACCAGCTCTTCGCACGCTCCGGAGGCCTTCGGCGCTGCATCCCGCATCTGAAAGACAAAAGAAGGTGCGTTTAAAGACATTGGGCAACTTTATTACTCACGTGCCATTACTCCTTCCCACGCCGAATCCAGTGGGTATTCCAGTACCCTTCAGCTTCTCTAAAGCTCCGAACTTGTACCTGCAAGATAAAAGGGACAGTTAGTGCGCATCGTGAAGCAGGCTACAAGCGCTTACTTACGTGCTTCCAGGCGCTTCTATTCCTCACGCGGGTTCGATCCTCAACTCTCATCAGCCCGCCATCCGCCATCACCGGAACCCTGCAAAACAAGAGATATCATTACAAAAGACTTTTAAGACATTTGAAGTGCCCAGAACTTACCGTTCGTGCAGTTAACGACGGACAGCAGTCCTCTGAGGTCAAGAGGCCTGCACCCTTATCCAGTGAAGAAACTGGTTACGGCACCCTGCCCCGAGGCAGATGGAGAGCTCGGCGTTCACTTACCTAAGACATCTTACTCTTCGAGTCAGACATACAGTGCACAGAGGTCCAGCCGAAAGAGCCAACCGTGTGTTACACATCACCTTTGAAGATACGCCATTCACCCAGTCAAGACCGGCGCCTCTGCGGGAATCAGGTGAGCGTTACACACCTCCCCCTCCAAGTGACCAACAGAGTCCCCCAAAAGTAATTACATGGAGGCCCACTGAGAGCGAAGCCTGGAAAAAAACTGCCAGGCCCCTGTTAAAACCCCTCCTGGAGGAATAGAAGGATAGCAGAGAGGACAGAACGCAGGCGAGGGATCCCAGACCACCCATACCAGTCTCGGAAATGGCCCCAATGCCTGCCGAACACCTTCAGAGTGGAGAGTCTAGGAGCATTCATTATGTACTCAACTACAGGATCTGAGAACCCCGAGATATCAACCTAGACTGAGCAATAGCCACACTGCCCATTGGATCCGGTGGACTTCCAACCGCAGATCCCCTTGAAGGGGACATGGCCACCTCGGAACCAGCCAAGGTTCCTAGGACCGAAGCTCCAACAGAGAGGGGAGCCAACTCCGGCAGGACCAGAACGGAGCTAACAGAGTCACCCTGGACACTCTGATGTGCCAAACAACCCGGGGCAGAAGGGGAATAGGCGGAAAAAGCATAAAGGAAAACCCCAAGGCGACTGTACAGAGAGGGCGTCCATCCCCCAATCCCCTCGTCCTGAAACCGAGAGCAGAAGAGGGGAACTTCTGCTGAGGCTGGGGATGTAAACAGGTCTAGAACCGGGGACCCTAATCTGACACAGGTCAGCGCAAAGACCTGGGTCGACAGGACCAGTTCCGCAGAGGAGTGAAACCGGCGACTGAGAAGATCCGCTTGAACATTGTCCACCCCTCTGATACGTGAGGCCACCAGAGACAGCAGACGAGATTCCTCCCAGGTGCCTATCAGCGCTGCCATAGCATTCAAGGAGCGGCCAGAACCCCTTTTGCAGTTGACATATGCCAAGGCCGTCGGATTGTCCGATCGGACCAAAACCGCCAACCGTCCAGTAACTCCTTGTAGTACACCAGAGCTTGGATAATGGCACAACCCTTGCCAATTGGATGGTCGCCGGCTCTCCCCAGATCTCACAACCCTTGAGCTGAGAGGACCCCCAATGTAGACCCCCCAACCCATTCGGCTGGCGTCAGTAGTAAGAGAGGCCACAGGAGGAAGGACCATGCACACCTCAGCCTGTAGACCTGAAACCCCCCGCCACCATAGCAGGGAGATTCGCAGCGCTGGGGACACTGAAAACAAAACCACGAAAGCCGAGACGTCAGGAGCCAGTGGGAGAGAGTATAAGACACCAGGGGTCGTAACTGAAGACGGGCTCAAGGAACTGGAAAACACGCAAGACGCCACGTGCCCCGTAACATCAGCAACAGGTGAGCCGAGACATACTGCCTTCTGAGAACCTAGCCCCGAACAGCCAGCAAGCGCGCTCCCCTGCACAACATCCAAAGTACGTTCCGCAAAGCCCCCACGTTGAAGCGTTCCGTCCGGACAAGCAGTGCAGTGCCTTCAACCCATAAGCAGGCGACACACCCTAGAAGGCATAGGGACCAGGAACCCCCGCAAGTAGAAAACTTGACCCTGAAAAGGGAGAGGAACAGGCAAGATGGTAACCCACAACCACCATTCGGAGAGAACGGATCCCATGGCCAACTACTTGGACCGTGAGCTGGGTACCAAAGTCCTAACCATGCAAACCTGGACAGGAGGAGACAGGAACGGCAACTGATATCCCCCTCCGGAAAGAGCCCATTACCCAGGAAGCCGAACCCCACAGGTCCCATACACCTCCGAGAAGATAGAGACGAGGAGCCAGGGAAAACCGCCAGTCACTGCACTTGCACCAGAGGAAAATCACAGGACGTTGAAGCATGCCTGCGCCACAATATAACAGCATGCTTGTCAGCCCACAAAAAGATCTGACTTATCAAAAGGAAGATACAGGACAGCCCAGAAGTCCAGCAGACCATGGCCCCCTCAGCCGTCAGAGGAGCCAGCAGGCTGGCGTCAAAAGGGCAGAGTACTGTTACAAAGCGGGGCAAAGCAATCCATCCCGGATAGCAGACATCAAAGGCAACCCCCCCGCCTGGGGTATGCCTACACTGGAAAAACCCACTGAAGTGACATCCCCCTCTACCGGCACCAGGGGCTCTGAGAACCCCTCTAAGCACAGACATGTGCCACGATATGCCATATCACTTCCCATAAGTCTGAGAGGAGGCGTGAAAGCAACACATCGGCACCGGAGGACTTAGGCCCTAAAAGAAGAGACACTGGGAACCCTCTGCATGGCCATTACTTCCATGATGCATTTTCTATAATTCTATGCCGGACAAGGGAAAAGAAAATCATCTCCTTTGACCTTCCCTCGTGCAGTTCAGAGGAAGAGGAGAGGACAAGGAGCCTGTGTCCATAGCTAGCACAGACCCAAACACACCACTAACTCGCCACATGACTGAGAGGTGGCTTGAGCCCTCTATCCAGTAGATGGTAGCCCCATGCTCTAAATCGTTCCAATGTGTCAGTCTAGGAAGGATGAAGGGCCGAGTCAGCACCGCAGAGACTCGAACCCGAAGTGTAGACTATGCCAGGCCAGTACCCTTCCGGCCGCTTGCAGACATGTCCAAATCCGCACCTTTTTACACAGGCTGCACGCAAAGAATGCAGCCAACATCCAGTGCATCCTGGGTTGCGTGTGTCTGAGGAGCGGGTGGTATGTGACATGCCTGTGACAGAACAGACGCCCCCGCACTTTCAAAGACTCTCTACCATTGTCACCCCACGTCAAGAAGCAGAGGGGCCCCACAACAAAAAGGGAAGGCTAGCCCATACTGCCAAGTGCTTGCCATCATTTCCAACAAAGATGTGTACACAGAGCACGAGGAAACAGCATGTTGAAGGAGTCAAGGTGGCCATAACAGCAGGAGAGGGGAAAAATATCAAGCACAGTCCTTCCCTCTCCTTACCTTCCCCCAGAGAATGCAGCTAACATCCGGTGCATCCTGGGCTGTGTGTGTCTGAGGAGCGGGTGGTATGTGACATGCCTGCGACAGAACAGAGCCCCCGCACTTTCAAAGACTCTCTGCCACTGTCACCCCACGACAAGAAGCAGAGAGGCTACACAACAAAAGGAAGGCTAGCCGATATTGCCAAGTGCTTGCCATCATTTCCAATAAAGATGTGTATGCAGAGCACGAGGAAACGGCCTGTCGAATCAAGATGGCCAAAACAGGAGGAGAGGGGAAAAACATCAAGCCCAGTCCTCCCCTCTCCTTAACTTCCCCCGGGCCGTGCAGGACCCGGGACACAATGCTCACGCTGCGGTCCGGAGCCCAGCAAAGAACCGAGCGAGGAAATCCCACTCAACTGTGACCCTAAACTCCGCAGGTGGCCCAGGAGCAGCGCCGCACCTGAGGGAGCCGAGGGCCCCGCCACACAGCCCTCCTAGGGGGCCAGCAATCGGTGCTCCCCTGTGCCCCGCACCGGGAAGAAAAAGTCCAACCTGCCGGAGGCAGGAAAATTTAAAACTGAGTGACGTGGATGTGGGGGAGGAGTTATAGGAATTTAAAGAAATAGAAGAAGGTCCTGTGTCGGAGGCAGGGGCCTCGTGGCGTAAGTACTGGGACGAGGAAAAGTGGACGTGCAGGTAATGCCATATCATGTCACCAGAGCGTGCACGGACCATATTAAAGGGAAAGGCATCCTAAATGCCCTCTAGAAAACGAAATACAATACAACCCAAATGCACCGGATGAACAGAACAAGTTGCACCTCAAAATGAGGCAGGAAGCATCCTATCTACCGTCTACATAAAAGAGTACCCTAATGACCATCCTCATATAAGAAATGCAGAAATACTCCAAGTTACAGATCAATTAAATACATATCAGTGTATATATGAATGGATGCAGAGGAATACAAGAGAACATCCAGACCTTGTATCTAAGTATAAGTTATGGTCTTGAGCCATTACCTAACCCTAGCCCCTGGTTCCAACAAAGAGACCCTTCATGACAGAGCAGGGGGGAAAAAAAATTCGGTCGTATGTAGGAATTGCCAATTATGAGCTCAGACAAGGAAATCTAATATTCAAGAAACACAGTGATGCCACTCTTCCTGATGATTGAGACCCTTATGATAACTATCAGTCTGATACATCCACCATTGTTCACGTTGGGAAAGTCTAGCTGCAGTATTAAGGTGATCTGTTCCCACTACTCGTTCAAGTGCCCACCATTTAAACTCGTCACACTTATGTAGATGTTCCATAAAATGTGCCACTAAGGGAAAACCACTAGACCTAGTGCGGATTCTAGATGTATGTTCAGAAATCATAGTTTTAATGGGTCTGGATGTTTTCCCTATATATGATTTCTCACATGGACAAAACAGTGACATAGATCACATTGATGGAATTGCATGTGATATGATGTTTGAGAGACCACACTCTCCCATTGATAGTAACAGTAGAGCAAGCTGTGGTGGAATTGCATGCACTGAAAAATCCACATGGGAAATGTCCCACTATAGGTTGGAAGCCCCATTGAGAATGAATGGTGGACTGTATTGAGACAGGTTTGCCTCGATCAGCCTGCGAAAGCCAATTTTTTAAATGTTTGCCTTTTTTGAAGGCAAACAAAGGTTGCTTTAATTCAGGATTATTAAGTTCAAGGAGATGCCAATGTCTGTGAATCATTTTCTGAATTTCTTTGTGATGTGTATTGAAGGTAGTTGCATATACAATACATAGATTGGTAACATCAGTCCTTGTATTTTTGGAAAGTAACACCTCACAGTGTTGATTTCTAGCTCTCTTTCGTGAATGTTTCAACCGATGGGAGGGGTAACCTCTAGCCAAAAGTCTGTTGGAAATGATTCCCGTTTGAGTAGAGTAATCGCTAGTTTTGGAGCAATTGCGTCTGGCTATCAAAAACTGTCCATAAAGGATGTTTATCTTGAGAGCCTGTGGATGGTAACTATCGAATCGCAAGATGGTATTCCGATCTGCATCTTTCCTAAATAGGTCTACAATAATATGGTCCTCATCAATCTGGATGACTAGATCCAGAAAAGGAAGAGAACTGTTGCTGTTAGAAATAGTAAACTTAAGGTTGGTATTCAAAGTATTAATCCAAAGAAGGAAAGAAGTGTAATCCCCTTGGAAGTATCCCACACAATTACTATATCATCGAGGCAGCAGGAATGGTGACATTCCCAGAATCAGATTCAGTAAAAAACCCAGGGGAAGAGTCCTCATTGGTTGCATCCCCCCCATTCAAGAGTTTCACAATCAGTCTGGTAGTCCACCAGGGCAGCTATCAGCTCAGCCCTAGACTTATCCACAAAGTCTAACTCTGTGGTTCACAAGCACTCTGGAGAGCCTCTAAGCTCACCTGAGTCAATTTACCATTCGCAATGGATTCCATTGCTTGTAATGCAGTTATCTTGTACACAACTAAACCTTAATTTAACAAAATGCAGATATCCTTGTAAGTGGCACCGTTATACACTGATTCTTAAAACCATAAGCCTCCCACCGCTGCCGCAAGTGTAAAGACTGAAGGGGGGGGTCTGCACTTCCGCTCTCTATATGGCAGAGGAGAGGCACAGAGGCGCCAGCCAAGATTCTCTATTATTGATACGTCGTTGAGCAATCAAGGCCTAGCTTCTCAGGAGGTGATGCGGGCTGGTTATTACAGTGTAGTCCCCACACACCCACAAAGGAATGTCCGCACACTGTATTAGTTAAAACACAGTCTTTATATAATTAACATTCAAGGTTATGTACACAATCACAATAACTCACTTTGTACTCGGTTATCTATAATGGCAAATATACAGTTCTACGTTGTACCACAATTACTATTTGATCTCTTTAAAGTGCATCAACTGTACGGTTAAATGTCACACAAATCAGTTTGTAAAGGAAACCAACAATAGATATAAGAGAAAGCAGTTGGTTAGAACAATTGGCAGAATACTGGCCCCGATACCTAGACACAGTTCTGTGTGGAGATCCCCCCCACCTGGGCAACCTGTAGAATAAAGATATATCACAAGTCCAGTCCATATATTGTTCACAAGAGTCTTTCCAATAGTTCTACAACCCCAAAGTACCTGGCGTTGTAGCATTCCTTGTCGGGGAATCAACGGCCCTTCTTGAGTGCCCTCCCTTTAAGGCAGGAGTCATGGGTCGTCGAACGTCCGATGGAGAACAGGGTGAACTACCGCAGTGAAGTGACAGCTTCTTTCCTAGCGGTGCTTGTCGCCGGGGAAGCGTAAACGTCCTGCAAGGAAGAGGCGTGCGGGGCACCTCGATGTCGATACCTCTGGACCGCAAAGAGTTTGAAGAACTGTGGCCCAGCAAGGGCGTCAAGTCGTCGGCGTCTCTGTGGTATTTGGGTGGCGGGAAACCCACCGGCGGATACTCCTCGGCGCGTCTACGGCCTGGCCTTCTCCAGCGGGATAAGACGGGCGATGATGCAGACGAGAGCGTCCTTGGATCAAGAGTTCGGAGGCAACGGGAGCACGCGCTCCCCCCACTGCCACACTGTCTCTTTCTTCGTGAGGGCCCATAAAGGCTCGGATCTGGATGCCAGATTTTGGATAAAGCGTCCACAATAGGTGACCATCCCCAGGAAGCTTTGAACTTTGGATACATTCTCTGGAGGTCTCGCAACCCTGATTTCTTTTACTTTCCTGGGGTCTGGAGACACCCTTCCCTCGTTGAACATGAATCCGAAGAACTCGATGTTCATCCCCAGGAACTCACATTTTTCATGGTGGAGCGTCAGGCCCAATTATTGAAGTCTCTCAAATGTTTTTGCAAGTCTCTGCAGGTGGTCCACTTCCGACTTGGCGAACACCAGGATGTCATCACTGATGTTCAGCACGCCCTTTTGGTCTGCTAGTGTCCCTCTGATAATGTTTTGAAAGACCTCAGCCACTGAGGATACCCTGAAGCTGAGTCGTTTGTACCGGTATAGACCCCGGTGAGTCGTGAATGTCGTGATGTACCTCGACTCTGGGTGCAGGAGAACTTGGTGATATCCAGCCCTGAGATCAAGCTTCAAGAAGAAGCAAGCCCCTTGCAGCTCTGCAATAATATCGTCAATAGTCTGTGTGAGATGGCATTCCCTCCTGATCGCCTTGTTCGGGAGCCTCATATCCGCACAGATTCTTACTGAATCGGGTTGCTTGGGTTTCTTGGCAACCACAATTGGGAACACCCAGGGCATTGGACCTTCCACCTTCTCGATGATATCAAGGTTTACCAAATTATACAACTCTTTGTCCACAGGCACCCTGCGGTGCTTGAGGGCAATGGGCTGCACCGACTCATCGATGTGCAGTCTCACCGGGTCACCAGCCATGTGTTCAATCCCTTGGAACAGGCCTGCATATTTCTCCAGCAGAGTTTGTATGTCCTCCACATATACAGGCGTCACAAAAAAAGTGCTTTGATCTTCGAGCTTCGATGCCCCACTCGAGCCACAAATGCACCGACAGGGGAATGGGATGTGAGCCCCCAAACGTGAAAATGCGAGCCTTTGGAGTTGACAGTCTGGGGGGGCAGGGAATGGCGTCATAATGTTCACGGGCCATGATGTTGACTGATGCCCCTGTGTCCACTAGCACCGACACGGGAGAGTCATTGACTGCCACGATGCACCTTGGCTGTCTTCGGGCCTTGGACTGGAGGGCGTCAATACTTGACACGAAAAAGATGTTCTCCTCTTCCTCCTCCTCCTCGTCGGGTTGGGTTCCTTCCTCCCCTTGGACTACCTGGGCAACATTGGGAGGGCAAGACTGTCTGAAGAACCCAGACCGCACTGGGCCCCTCGGCACCATCACCGGTAGGGATGCTCTGCACACCCTTGCGAAGCGATCTGTCATGCCACACCGCCCGCACGGCTTCCCTGCAGCTGGGCACTCACCAGGGTGGGACAGGTTGTATTCACACTTCTGGCATGCCTCTCCCGGCTTTCAGCCCCTTTCGCGGACGTTGCCAGCCGGTCTCCGGGCACCCCTGCCGCCACGGCCCATAGCGAGCGCAGACCTCCTCTGACTTGGCCGTGCGGGACCCCGCTTCCATCTTTGATGCACATACCTCGGATATTGCCTGGCAACGGACCAGCTCCAAGATGCGAGGAAGGGTGATCACTGGTTCTCTCAGCACCTGACTCCTCAACTTGCCTGAGGAACACCCTTGGATGAGCTGATTTCTGAGCATGTCATTGGGGTTATCCCATGCGCATGCCACTGACAGCCTCCTGAGACGACCATGGAAGGTGTCAAGAGTTTCATCTTCTTTCTGTCAAGTGGATAGCATGACGAACCGCTCGTAGTCCGCATTGGCCAGTGGAAGGAAGTAATTATGCAGGGCTGTCTTTGCTGCGGCATAGATACCATTTGCGGGCTGGAGGGAGTCAAAAATCTCATGTACAGCCAGTGTCAGGGCTGGGGCAATTGGGGGAGTTAAGGGGACAATGGGTCAAGTAGCAGTCCCTATTGGGGCCTTTGGGAGAGTTGGTGGAGCCCTAAGATGTCCTGCCAGGTTTTCCAGGTGTGTTCTCCACCCTTTTTGCAGGTGCAAGGTCCAGGGATGGAGAACCGCCCGGAAACTACATTTCCCAGCAGGCCATGTACTACACGAGCCTGCTGGGGGAAGAAGAACCACGCCCACACTTGTGTGCATACGTGAGCCGTGCCCTGGAAGCACTGCTCGCAATCCTGGCTACCAGCGAGAGAAGACGTATATCCCGCAAGCTCCTGGAGGCACGCCTACACAGGGCGCCCGCCCGCCTGCATCCACACCCCAGGCCCCGCGTACAATAGAAAGCTAAGTAGAAATCTAGTTCTATTTGAAAACAGCTGATTCTTCGTCGGAAGGGAGACGCGCTACGCCACTGGGGAATGTTAACTGCTTACTGCCCAGAGCCACGAAAACCATAGGAAGCGCGACCGAGCAAGCATATTAACTCTTGCATGATATGCATGACTAATTATTCCTAGATTTCAGTTGTAGACAGGCGACGAAGTAACCGCACTTGTAACCAGTTTTAACCCCTCAGGGAACGTTCTTAGGAACGGCATTGCACACACACGTGAACTGACTTTACTTTGCTCATTTCAGCTGCAAAACGAAACGAACCAGTGTGACGGCGCAACGGCCCATCAACATGAAAAGGCCAGAGGACCTTGAACTCATACAGAAGCCAAAGCTAAGTGTATTTGCACATTGTGTGCACATTGTTTGTTGCTATCCTCGCATGGGGTAATGTGGGGGATCTGTTAATTGCTAATTTGGGGCTTGCCTACATGAAGTAATGTGGGGAACCTGTTGCCGTGCTAATGAGGGGTCTTGCCTACATGAAGCAATGTGGGAAGGGTGCTAGAGCTGCTTGTGTCTAAAAGGTGACAGTGTTTAGCCAAGTGCTGTGTAATAACGTAACTGCTGAAGCAAGTGTTAGGCAGAAACCTGTGCAGTTCCCTTAGGGACCACTGCAAAAGACTTAAGACTACAGGTGTTAGCAGTAAACCCAATTGGTAGCGGTCTGTACCACCCAGATTTACCTGGTAGCTGTGGCTGAGCAGCCAGACTTCTCTCAAGAAGTGTTAGACAGTATATAGAGTATACAAGATAGGTACTAAAATACAGTAGCACAAGCAAACACTGACCAGAGCTTTGGTATAAAGTATATAATTATTTATTTAAAGACACACTTATAGAAACACTCCAGCACTATAATTGTAAGCAAGTTCAAAACACAGTCACTATTAATATATATACATCCCTTATTCCTTATTAGACAAGTCTTAGTTAACACCACTTATTTCCAGACAGAGGTAGGTGCTTAACTGAAGATGGCACTCCAATAAGTTATCAAAAAAGGGAGGGAAAAAGACAGAAATTAGAAAAGCACACAACACTAATACTTTAGAAGCACCCAGCAAGGCAGCAAGGCAGGAAAGTCAAAGTCTACTTGTGAGCAAAAAGTTCAGAGGCCAGGCTCCCTCTTAGAGAGAGCAGAGCACCATTGCGCCCAAGATCACACAGTTTAAGAGGCTTGAAAAAGTCTTGCAGGGAGTTCAAAAAGGAATTAGTTCAGCTCAGAAAAGTTCAGTTAGCCAGCGTAGGGTTAGCCTAGGTGGACACAGTACCTTTAAGACGGAGAGGATCCTCCAGCAGGGGCAGTTGTTCCTGGCAGCGGGTGCAAGTCATGGCGTTGTCCAGAGGAAGAGAAAATCTCGACGTGGAGGAAAGCTGAAGGTCGTTGCACTGCCAGGGAAGAAACCAGCCGCAGAGTTCTCCGGTTAAAAGGTACTGCCCTTTTATTCGTGGTAGTGGTAAATCGTGGTATCCCGGTTGCCGGGGTGCTTGGCACAGGCAAGGCGGCCACGAGATGATCCGGGAAGGCGAAAAGGCGGCCAAACTGGTTATCCCCACCAGTCAAAGGAAGAAGACTCTTCGGAATGAAGATCTTCTCTGTCGTCAGGATAAGTAGTGGTGAGACGGTTCAGCAGGGCTCCACCGGTGGTATCGTCGTTGCAGGTCGGCTCAGCTTCTCCCTCCTCGGATTCTTTAGGTCCTGTGGCGACTTCTGAAGTTCCAGTCCCCAAAGCTCTGCTTTTATGCAGAGAACCCCCATTCATCAGTCCTAGCTGTCACTCAAACATGCTAAGTGGTGAGCCGGGCGGCTCACCACTGGGCCAATCATACAAGAGTGAGACTTGAGTTGCTGAGGCAACTCAGTCCAGGGTGCCTAAACCCCCCTCCCACACATCCTGTAGACCCAGACAGAGTGGCACCACTTTTGGAGGCTTCTCTGTAGAAGCCCGCCAAAAAAGTGGAACAAAGGGCTCGACTTGGGTTGGAGTTACAGAGGCGAACACAAACGCCATTTTAAAACTGAGTCCTGGCAAAAAGACCCAACCGGGGAATAAATATTAAATAAATAACCCAGCGGTATCTTTGACATTGCACCAAAAAGTGGTGCGTTTAAAATGAATGGGAAAAATCCCATAGGAAATATTCCGGTGGAATATTTCGCGTGGTAACCACTGCCACCAGACAGAAACTCGACGAGGGGGGACTGCACAGTGCCCCCTTGAAAAACAGACCCAGGGGCAATCTAATTACCCCTACCTGTACTTCAACAATATGATGGTTTGTACTGGTTCTGTTCCCAATTTAAGACTAGTAAAGTCAATGGTGACTTTACATGCCCTGGGAGACAGTAGTCAGTCCCAGGGTATGGAGTCTATGTTTGGGGGTCACTATGACACCCCTGTGTTACTGCACTGAGGGTGCTGTGTAACACACTTACCAAAAACTACATGAAACCCTATGGAGTAAAAGACCCCATAGTCCATAAAACACATAGTCAAAGGATATCTCAAATAATGTCTCTGAGTGGGATTAAAAGATCTCACTCTTAGCAGGAGAAAAAAATAAACCCCAAAAATCCAGCAAAGCTGCTGGGGGACTCACTAGGTTTGGGAAATTAGCCTTAACAGAGAATTCTCCCCAACAGCAAGTACTGGTTAGAGGCTCCAGTACAAAGGCCTCTGGCTATAGTGAACACATAGAGTGATTGTGGAGTGAGTGTGCAAGGGCAGAGTCACTACCACTGGAGCTGGAGCAGGAGTCGAGCAGCATGTTTCCCTAAGTCCCCCTATCCATCCATCACATTTCCCTAAACCTCTTTCCGGATATCCTGAACACCCTCTACCTATCCACTCCACGGACCCTAACCCTCTTTCCCCAGAGGGTTGCGGTGACCTGTGGTTCTAATATCCCAGGTGCCAAGACCCAATGGGGAGGTAGGTGTTTGTGCTGCCTCTGTGCCAGTCAAGAGGATCAAGAACCTGACAGAATTGCAAGCCCATGTATTCTCCAGGCGCCCAGGCAGCACAATTATGGGAGATGTAGTAACCCTCCTTCAGGAACTAAAGGTTCATAGTCATAATATCGAGAAAAAAAAAG
Organism: Ambystoma mexicanum; assembly: GCF_040938575.1. Classification (NCBI taxonomy): domain Eukaryota; kingdom Metazoa; phylum Chordata; class Amphibia; order Caudata; family Ambystomatidae; genus Ambystoma; species Ambystoma mexicanum. The sequence continues at coordinate 829,627,751 of NC_090923.1, read as the reverse complement.
TTGAATTTCTTTTTTAATACTTTTTTTATTCGAAATGAGGGGGTTCCCCCCCATGCCCCACTTTTTTTGTTTTTAACCTTTTTTTATCTACGAGCGCCAAAAAATAAATATAAATCAAAAAATAAATAATTAGACTTTTTTTTCGACTTTTTTTTTTCTCGATATTTTTGTCATTCGACATTTTTTTTGGATATTTTGACTGCACACCGGAACTAAAGGCAGAATTGGCAGCAACCAGGCAGGATTATCAGAACCTGGCAGGCCAAGTCCACGCCCTGAACATCCAGAATCAGGCACAGGCAAATCCTTTGCCCAGACCACCCCCACCCACGCCAGTGCATGTACAAGTTTCTACAGAGCCACCTCTGCCCCTCGCAGCCCCGGAGAGGTATCATGGGGACCCACCGAATTTTAATCAATTTATTATGCAGGGTCAGTTGCATTTCTTGACTAAACCCGCAGTTTTCCGGACTGCTCAAGCCCGTGCGGCATTCGTCATATCCTATCTGACTGGTGATGCTGCTTCCTGGGCTATGCCTTTGGTTCGCAAAGACGATGCCTTGTTGTACAGTTGGGACACATTCCTTGAAGAGTTCAGTAAAATATTTAATCACAGAGCAGCAACATTGATCAAAGGCTGGGAATTATTGACACTCAGGCAAGGGAGCAAGGACTTGGTATCTTACGTAAATGCCTTCAACCGGCTAACCATGGAAACCGATTGGCCCCAAGAAAAAATAATGGCCCTATTCTATCAAGGTCTAATGGAGGATCTGAAAGATATGGTGGCACAGGTCGACCCGCAGTCAGATACCTGCTCTACTATGATAGACCTAGCACTTCGGCTAGACCAGCGGCAGAATGAGCGTCGTCAGGATCGATGCAAATGGGATAATAAGCCAATGGTACGACTAGACAAGCAGAGGGCTACCAAAGTGCCCGAAAAGGGAACTGAAGAACCCATGCAGATCGGAACCATTCGAGGGCCATTGACCAGAGATGAGAAGGAAAGGAGAAGTAGGGATAAGTTGTGCCTCTATTGTGGTAAATCGGGCCACTTCGTGCAAGAATGTACTAATAAACCAGTTAAAGGAACGCCGTCGGGAAATGTGTCTGCTCGTCCATGAGGGAGGTGAGGGCGAGCGAAGATGAAGATACCACAAAGATGCTAGCAAATATACACCATACCCAGGCAGTCCATGTAATGCTTGCAGGCCATCTGAATCGGCAGGAAGTCGCATACCGGTGTCACTTATGGTAGACTCTGGGGCCAATGGAAATTTGGTTGACGAACAAGTAGCACGAAGACTTGGGCTTCCATTGAAAGCAAAAGGGCAGCCGGAAGAAGTAAAGTCAGTGGAAGGCTCACCATTGGTTTCGGGGCCCATCACCCAGCAAACATAGCCCATGCACTTGGAATGCTGGAAAAAGAATCAGGAAACCATTGATCTCAATGTTATAGCTGCGCCGCAATTCAGATTTATCTTGGGTTTAACATGGCTGAGACTCCACAATCCAACCGTGGATTGGGTCACAGGCGTATTATAGTTTGACTCAGCTTATTGCCAGGCAAACTGCAGAATGTCGAGGTGCAGTCCTCATTTCGTTGGAGGAAATATGGAAGTAGAACTGCCTAGGTAGTATGAAGAGTATCGGGACGTTTTCAGTAAAGTGGCGGCTGAGACACTACCGCAGCATGGAACCTTTGATTGCTGCATAGACTTGGAGGCGGGCGCAGTACTGCCTTGCAGTAGGATATACGCGCTCACGGAAGCAGAGAACAAGCATCTAAAGGAGTATATCGTAACCAACCTGGCAAATGGCTTTATCTGGCATTCCACATCTCCTGTCTCCTCCCCCTTATTTTTCGTACCCAAGAAAACGGGGGACTTAAGGACCTGCATCGATTATAGGGCAATCAACCGCATCACTAATAAGAATCGTTATCCGCTGCCTTTGATTCCCGTGTTATTGGACCAGGTGCGGGGGTCCACTGTCTACACGAAATTAGATCTATGTGGGATGTACCACTTGGTACGCATGAGACAGGGCGATGAATGGAAGACAGCCTTTTGGACAAAATTCGGCCTGTACTAATACCAGGTCATACCGTTCGGGCTGTGTAATGCCCCAGCAGCATTCCAGCACTTCCTTGATGAGGTGTTGCACGGCTACTTGGATGTATTTACCATCGAGTACATCGATATCTTAATTTACCCGCCCAATGCTGAAGAACATAGGGGCCATGTAAAGGCTGTATTACAGAGACTACCGGAGCATAAACTGTACACGAAGCTCGAGAAGTGTCAGTTCCATCAAACCACAGTAGAGTTTTTGGGGTTTATCCTGTCACCCCAGGGAATTACAATGGACAAGAAAAAAGTACAAGCTATTTCAGACTAGCCCTCTCCAGGTTCAGTGAAGGGTGTCCAAATCGTGTTAGGGTTTGCCAATTTTTACCGCCGTTTTATAGACAGCTTTGCCAAAAAAGTGCAGCCCATCACACAGCTATTGCGGAAAGGAGTTCCATTCCAATGGAATGACAAGGCTGGAGCTAGTTTCCGAGCACTTAAAGAAGCCTTCGTAACCGCACCTGTCCTGCAACACCCGGACCCAGCCAAACCTTACATCGTTGAAACCGATGCTTCTAGCTATGCTGTTGGAGCTATCCTGTCCCAGCGAGACAACAACGGGCAGCTACACCCGGCCGCCTACTACTCCCGGATGCTCTTACCCGCCGAGCAAAACTATGTCATAGCAGACAAAGAATTGTTAGCCATTAAAGTAGCTTTTTCGACGAGTGGTGTCACTACCTCATGGGAGCCCGCCATCCCGTTACGATATATACCGACCACCGCAACCTACAATTTTTAAAGTCAGCTAAGGCGCTTAGTCCTAGACAGCTCAAATGGGCCATGCAATTTTCAGAATATGATTTTGTGGTAACATATAGCCCAGGTGTTGAAAACCGGAAGGAGGACATACTTTCTCGATATCCTGAAATAAATTCTATTCTGTCAAAAACAGCAGAAGAACCCAAGCCCATAGTGGAACCAGCACGCATTGTAGGGAGCGTGGTGGTAGACGCCGTCTTTGAAAACATCCGGAAGGCAATGTCGGCACAAGACTTAGTCCAATGGGCAAGTAAAAATAAGGACCAAAATATAAAGGATGGGTTGCCATTTTACAGTCAGCATTATACTTACCCACCGTACCGCTGCGGCAGCAAGCAATCAAGTGGTGCCATGATTCACCGTTCGTGGATCATCCTGGAACGTTTAAGACTGGGGAGAAGCTTCAACGCCACTTCTGGTGGCCTAGTTTACGAAAAGACGTTCAACAGTACATATCCAATTGTGAAACCTGTTTAAGGAACAAAACAGAACACAGAAAGCCAGCGGGTCCTCTACAACCCCTTCCAACTCCTCCGAAACCATGGCACACTGTTTCCCTGGATTTGATTGTCGAATTACCCCAGAGTCAAGGGTTCTCTGCCATTCTGGCTGTAGTTGACTACCTCACCAAGATGGCTCACTTCATACCTTGCAAGAGCACTCCTACAGCCAGCACATTAGCAAATTTGTTTTTACAACAAGTGGTCCGGCTACATGGCTTACCTTATAGAATAATCTCTGATCGAGGTCCTCAATTCACTTCACGGTTTTGGCAGGCATTCTGCAAGTCAGTGGGGATCGAGATCCGGTTATCAACCAGTTATCATCCTGAGACCGATGGTCAGACTGAGCGACTGAACCGGACTTTGGAGCAGTACCTGCGATGCCTAACCCAGGGTAAAGAGAATGATTGGGCAGAATGTATCTGGTTAGCGGAATTGGCGTACAACAACGCAATCCATGCGTTAACCAAGATTACGCCGTTCTATAGCGCCTAAGGCTATCACCCGCGGTTCCAGCCAGTACCTCAAGGAGTGATACCGGATGTCCCAGCAGCAGAAGAGAAAAGGAAACAATTAGAAGGCATCTGGCAAACTGCCCAACACAACTTAGACCTCGCTAAAGCAGCCTACAAATATCACGCAGACAAGAAAAGAAGACCTATTCCACAGTACCAAGTAGGAGATCGCGTTTGGCTTTCTACCCGTAACCTCTATCTTCAAAGTTCCTGTAAATTCTGTCCCCGTTTCATCGGCCCGTTTCCTATTAAAGCACTGGTCGGTCCTGTAGCAGTAAAATTGACTTTCCCTCCGCATATGAAAGTACATTCTGTATTCCACATCGCTTTACTGAAACCAGCCCCGGCCGTGGTTAAAACAAAAAGGCCCCCGCCTGTCATGGTGGATGGGTGTCCGGAATACGAAGTTAAAACCATTCTGGACTTGCGCCTTAGACAGGGCAATTTATGGTATTTGGTGAACTGGAAGGGCTATGGCCCGGTAGATCGATCCTGGGAGCCGGTGCTCCTCGACTCCTCCGCCAATTTCACCGTAGACACCCATCTAAACCAGGGCCTGCAGGAGGGAGGGGGAGTACTGTCAGGGCTGGGGCAATTGGGGGAGGTAAGGGGACAATGGGGCAAGTAGCAGCCCCTATTGGGGCCTTTGGGAGCGTTGGTGGAGCCCTAAGATGTCCTGCCAGGTTTTCCAGGCGTGTTCTCCACACTTTCTGCAGGTGCAAGGCCCAGGGATGGAGAACAGCCCGGAAACTACATTTCCCAGCAGGCCGCGTGCTACACGAGCCTGCTGGGGGAAGAAGAACCACACCCGCATTCATGCACAGGCGCGAGCCGCACCCTGGAAGCACTGCTCGCAATCCTGGTTACCAGAGATAGAAGATGTATATTCCGCAAGCTCCTAGAGGCACGCCTACGTGGGGCGCCCGCCCGTCTGCATCCACACCCCAAGCCCCGCGTACAATAAAAAGCTATTTGAGAACAGCTGATTCTTCGTCGGAAGTGAGACGCGGTACGTGCCTCTGGGGAATGTTAACTGCTTACTGCCCAGAGCCACGAAAACCATAGGAAGCGCGACCGAGCAAGCATATTAACCCTTGCATGATATGCATGATTAATTATTCCTAGATTTCAGTTGTAGATAGGCAGTGAAGTAACCACACTTGTAACCATTTTGAACCCCTCAGGGAATGTTCTTAGGAACGGCATTGCACACGCACGCGTACTGACTTTACCTTGCTCATTTCAGCTTGTAAGTGATTTCAATCCAGCACTCCAACTAAGTCAATGCCTAGTATGGGATGCCCAATGGAAACCCTTATTTATATATTTTTATGTCAAAAGTTATTTTAATTCTGGATGATGTACCCTTATATAACGCCCCTCTCTTTGAATTCCCCCGGTCTCACTGAACCAAGAAATAGGTTTGTTTTGCAAATTAAAAGATTCATTTGAAAAATTGAACAATATATATATATCACACTTTTATAAATATGGATAATATCTGAATATCACACATATGAATATGAATAATGATCATCAATGGGTACTATGACAATATCAACAATCTCTTTAATCAATTAGGAGTAGGAATAGGAAGAATAATGTAGCAGAGAATAACATTATGTGGTACAAGGAAATGCACTGATAATAAAGAATGCCACACAGAAGGAAACTTGATATGAATTCAACCAAAGACAATATAATCACTCTTTCCCCCTGTTGTTACTCACTCCCCCCAATATGCAATATGAAGAGATGAATGAGGGCACACAGGTATCAGGAATAACAATCAACAATTGCAGTTTCAATCCCAATTCCCCCCAGCAAGCTTAGAGAGAACAGTAATGATTTTAAACAGGTCAATTGCTTTTAGATGTGGTTTGAATTGGATGGGAAAAATGCTAAAATGATTTTAATTCGCTAAATGAGATTCAGAACTAGTGAGAGTTGCTTTGGATAAGTTCAGGGAAACACTAGCAATGATTGTTGAATGGTTAGCAGATGGTAAACGAAATTCAGAAGTTGGAAACAAGAAATAGCTGTTTTACATGGAATGAAATTTAGCCAAATGCAAATTCGCTGCAACTTTTACGTGTGCGGGAAACGTAATTATGCAATCTGAATGTCCCTTGAAAGCTGAGGATGTTAGCTTCAAAATGACATTTAAATTTCATTCCTGACATTTAAATTTCATTCCTAGCACATACGGTTCAAAAGTTACAGAGGTTTTAGTAGAGGTCGATTTTTCTCAAAAGGAGTCAAGATTTCCAATGAAATTGCGCTTTGAATTACAAACAGGTTGGCTTACACTAACAATTATCACAGGATTAGATGGATGAGAAAGGATTCAGAATGAACAAAAGAGATTCTACAATGCAGTCTCGATATGTTGGAATGGGTTGGATGGATTACTTTAAACTAAGAGATGACTATGGACAGTTCTATGCTAAATACTCACAACTCTGGTTTAAAATGGAATGGACCCGTCAAAGATCTGGTCAAAGGTTTGGCTTGGACTCCGCCCGCCACCGGACAGGTCTGAGGCGCTGGGTTCTGCTCTCAGCAAGGCACTCTGGTCTGCACAGCCCCTCTTGGACTGGATCTGACGGGTTCTGGCTTACAGCTCTGCTGGACTCGTCTGGATCTTGGGTTCTAGCACGGGTTCTTGGCCAGAAGCAAAACAGCTCAGCCAGGCTGTTGAATGGTTTAGTTAGGCCTCGTGGAAGTTTTGGGGTTAGAATCAGGTTGCAAAAGATTCTAAAGGCCTGCTGAAAAGGGTTCAGATTTTTGGATTGGGCCTTTGCTTCAGGGTTCTGGAGTCTGGTTCTAGAGTCTGGATCCGGAGTCTGGTTCTGGAGTCTGGATCTTCTTGCGGGGTGCTTTGCCAGTGGATCAGTTGATGAGTGAAAGTGTGTGTGTCTTGCCTGTTCTCAGCAGTCCCTATTTATCCATTTTCCAAAGTGGGTGGGGAGGCTGATTGTCTATGCCCAACCCTCTAAGGATCTAATAGGCCAGAGAATTCCCCCTCTCCTGATTGGAGAAAGGAACAGTCTGTCATGATGTGTCATCATGTGTCAGAGTGATGCTGCCATTTACAATCTAGGGAAGAAACTCCCCTTTGCTTTTACCCAGAAAATATATTTTTCCCAAAAAAACATATTTTTAATATGCACAACTTGTTAATAATACATATACACATCACAGATTGCCTAAGGTACGTTTCTGTCAAAATCTTATCTTCCTACGAATTTTGGTTCATAAATGACAATTTTTTGCGCTTTTGGTTGGTTACACATTTTCAGATCGGTACAATTTTTTATACATACATGCACATACCATCTGCATAACATAATCACAATTGCTAGAATATGAACAATTTCATGGTTCAGTCTCTGAATGTCTCACAGATTCCAGTTTTAAACTGTGACTGAATTTTTCATTTTAATAATCTCTAAGTTTCATATTTTTGTCAGTCCGGTACAATATTTTATAAGTCTTTTCCTTAAACATATATTTTGTCCAATTTCAAATCCACATTTTCAGTCTGGCCTGCCTCCAAAGCTTGGCTGAGTCAGAGTCACATGTCTTGTCTTCCTGCCAGGGCAGTTGATGTCAGTCACACCCGAATTAGCATATTATTTCAGTTCAAGGACTCCATTGTCTCTTTCCCAGAACAGCAGAGGAAGTCTCCTCCCCTTCTCATTATCATCCCAATGCGATATCCTCCCATTTTGGTGGGAAGGAACAGGGTGGGGTGTTCTCAGGGGAAGAAAGCCTCTTTGAAGTTTTAGCTGATTCAGGTTATCTTATGGTCAATTGTGACATAGTTCCTTGTGAAAAATTACAGTTACAAATTTAAAATCAGCAAATATACCTTCAATTCCAGTCTTTTTCAACATGAAAATCAATGTGTGGCACCCTATATTGCATTTGATGGAAGTCCCTTCCTTGGCATATTTAGCTTAGTTTCTCCTGTCAGATTTAGAAATCGCCAGCGTCTGACATAGGTGAGTAATGGTATTGCACCCTTTTTTGATAGATTTCTTTCCAGCAACCATCTTCAAAAGGGGACTTTGTTCAGATAACATATACTTCTGCTGACATTATATTTATGTGGATTCTTGAAGTAGAATGATGTTCAACACCCAACAGGAGATTGGATCTTTAGGGTGGTTTGTGAGCCATGATTTTTGCACATTTGACAACCAAGAAAAAACGGATTTTCACACAGCTCTGTGTTTCTTTTGCAATCAGCCTTGCTCTGTGGGCAGCCAAATGATGGGCTTTGGCAGTGGTCTCCTGTGTTACCACTGACATAGGAAAAAGTGGACAGCGGCCTATTTTTCAGATTTTTATTGCGCACTTGTGGATGATTTTTAATGACCAAAATGCTCTCTGGCGGCCATTCTGATGTTCCTGATGCAAGCAGAGCACAGGAATGTTACAGGGCCTGGGCTAGTGGGTTGAAACATCCCAAAAGCCCCCCTCTTGCGATTTGTCGTTGACCGTCCATCAATGGGAATTCGCAAGACTGGGATGTCAGTTTCATCTCTTCTGATTCCACAAATGGCAAAGTTCCTCATCTTTTCCTCCATCAGGGGTGGATCGATCAGTTCTCCTCGCCAGTCCTGATGTGAGTATTGAGCGATACTCCGGGCCCCTCGGATCTTTGCTCCCGGTCCCTGGGTAGTCCTCCTTGGTTTCCATCTACATGGTTTATCAATCCTAGGATGACAAAGCAAAAACATATTCGTAGACATTTCCCCACCACTAATAATGTAGTGGCGGGGACACATACATTTTGATAAATCAGGACACATTTTATTTTTTTATGGAGCTGGAGTGGCCCCCTCTGGGGTTCCAGAAGACTCCTCCAGTTGCTGCAGAGTGTGCCTAGGATGGCAACACTTTAGTTGATTAATATGGACCCACTTGTCTTCCCCTTCTGCCAAACTGCCTTTGGGGATTCGGATTTTGTAGGCGACTGGTGAGATTTTGTCTACAATTTCAGAAGGACCCCTCCAGGTAGGCAAACATTTTCGCAGTTTAGCCTGGTTCCTTTAGAAATTGTATAAGTAGACCCGGTCTCCTACATTGTATTCTTTTCTGGTAGTCTCCAAGTCATAGTGGGTCTTCATGCTGTCGGCTGATCTTTCTAGATTTCACTGAGCATAGGCAAAAGCATGTTGAAGGTGTTTTCTTAGATTTTCAACATACTCATGAGTTGTGGAGGCATTGATCAATGTCTGCTCTTGAGTTCTGTAGAGCAGATGATGGGGAAGCACCATCCTGCATCCAGCCATCAGCTCAAACGGTGAAATTTTGGTTGCAGATGAAGGGGTAGATCTGATGGCCATTAGGACAAGAGGTAATCGAATATCCTAACTTGGCCCAGAATCTGCCACAAACTTTTTTAATATGCTCACAATGGTTTTGTTGTATCTTTCCACTACACCACGAGAGGCTGGCCATTAAGCAATATGTAGCTTCCTTTTAACCCCAAGTATCTCCCACATCTTTGTCATTACTTCACTGGGGAAAAGGCTACCTCTGTCTGACTCGGTCCTTTGGGGTAGTCCAAAACGCGAAAAGATGTGGCTGATCATCAGGGCAGCTGCTGTTTCTGCCTTGCAGTTTGGGGCCGGGAGACATTCCACCCATTTAGTAAACAAGCATGTCACGGTCAACATGTACTTGTTTCCCCTAGAGGAGCGAATCACGGGCCTGATAAAGTCGACTTGCAAATCTGACCATGGCAGTGTCATCCCCTTCTTTTGGAGAGGCGCACGGTGTGTGAGGATGTTGGCTGAAATTGTGCACACACAAGACACCTCTTCAAGTATTGGTCGAGGTCCTGCCCCATGTGTGGCCAGTATGCAACCTCTCTTAAGATTTCAAGTGTTGTATGAAACCCCCTATGACCGGCTGTGGATGCATCATGGGCGTGACTTAACATCAGGCTTCGGAATGAGGTAGGGACCACCCACTGATCATGGCCAGCTAGGGATCTCCTTACCAACAAACCGTCTTGGATTCGGAACATTTTTGGACATTTCATCAACACTCGGAGGTCCTCTTTCCCTATGTAATCAGTATCCGTCAGAGGAAAGTTCTCAGGGTCCTCAATGTGTTGATAAAACGTACCAATTATTGGATCCCCTTTTTGAGCCGTAATCAAATCAGCATCTGGGGTCTCCTTACTCCATTGTGCAGTTGAGAGATCATTGTGATCATTTGTCTGGGACCTAGTGATAGCAGTGACCTGGATTTCCCCCAACAGGGACTCGATCTCTATTAGATCCTCTTGGATGGCCCCGGTTTTGGCCAGCTGATCAGCTAAGTCATTTCCAGTTTTGTCTGGTCCCTCTACTTTGGAATGACCCTTGATCTTTTTCCAGTAGATGGTCCTCCCATTCGAGGTGACCAGATCATCAATATTTTGGATTAACTTCCCATGTTTCAGGGGTTTGTTATTAGCACATAGCATGCCTCTGGTTTTCTAGTTAGCCAGGTGCTCCACTAACCCGTTCCGTACATAATCCGAATCTGTGATTATGACCAGTTCGTGGAGTTGACGTTGGACAGCAGTGAGGATGGCTTGATGCACAGCCATCAACTCTGCCACTTGACTACTTCGGGGACCAATCTTGTACCCAGCGGAGGGTTCTGGGGTCTCATTCACCCATGCATTCCCTACGCCGGCCACAAGTTTTATTTTCCCGTTGTTGTCAACATGGTAAGAGCATACATCCACATAGACAGTGGGCATTCCCTCACACTTGTCTTTTTCAAAGACTTTGTGTGGGGAATTAAGGTATGCCTCCATGTTGTCCTTGATTTTTAGACTTTCCTCGTCGAGACAGTTTTCTCTGGCACAATCATGCAAGTCAGCCAGACCTTGCACGAGGGGACTCTTCTTGTTTTGGCCATACCTGACCTCCACAGGAAAGCCTTGCATTGACAGAATCCAGGAAGTAATTCTGGAATTACTCACATTTCCGGCCCGGATTCTGTCACTTTGGAGATATTGCAGAGGCTGGTGTGGAGTCTCCACTATGATGTGTTCCCCCTGGATAAACAGGCGGTAATTCTTCAATGCCCACACCGTTGCCAGGAGTGCCTTCTCACAATCGTTGAATTTTTCCTCCACAGAGGATAAACTTTTACTCACATAGGAGATTACTTTATTGACCTTGTCATGCTTTTGGTATAATACTGCAGTCAAGCATGTATTAGAGAACCCAGTCTCCAAGAAGAACTCCTTATTTCTGACATGGTACGCTAGACAAGGCGCTTGTGAGAGGCTTCTTTTGAGTTGTCTTACTGCCTCAGCTTGTTCTGGACCCCACTCCCACTTGATCCCCCCTTCAAAAGATGAATCAGGGGTCTTGTCATCTCTGCGGAGCCCTCAATGAACTTTCTACTGTAATTAGTCAGTCCAAGGATGCGCCTTAGTTCCCACAGCGTTGTGGGGTCTTTCAATTTCTGGAGTGCTTCCACTTTCTTTTCCTGGGGACAGAGACACTGAGGAGTAATATCATGCCCCAAGAAATTGACACGTGTTCCACACCACCATGCCTTTTGAAAGGAAAGTTTTGCTCTGGCGGCCCTCAACTGTGTCAGAACATAACGGATCTCCGCTATTATGTTCCTCCACCATTGAGATTTTTATGAGTACATCATCTACATAGGCCAGGTTACCCCTTTAACCCAGGTCGGGCATGGCATTATGTAGGAAAATGTTGAATTAATTGCCGGAGTTGATGTATCTGAAGGGAGTCCGGGTCCATGTGTACTGCTGGCCCCCAAAGGTAAAAACCAGCTTGTATTGGTCCTCCCTACTGACAGGTACAATCCAGTATCCATTGGTCAGGTCTATTCCAGTGAATACCTGTGACCCCTGGATCTGGGCCAGCCCTTGGTCAATGTAGGGAAGAGGCCATTGGGAAGTATGGACCTGTTGTTGAGCTCCCTAAGGTCGGCACAGTCTCCACTGGCCGTTTGGCTTCAATATCCCCAGCACCGGATTATTGAAGGTGCTGTGGACTGGACGGATTATCCCACGGGACTCAAGTTCTTAATTATTTCAGTAAGGGACTCCATTGATGCAAGAGGCAAGCGATATTGCTTCACAAACACTGGAGTCATGCCAGGGTCTGTAGGAATTGTTGTGTGGATGTCGGTGCGACCGCAGTCATATGAGTCCACCGCAAAGAGATCTTGAAAATCCAAGAAAACTTGTTTCAATTTTTTCTTCTGCTCCAGAGTCTCACAGGCATCAGCTAGGTTGACTCTCTCTTCAACCATCTGCCTGAAGCCTGGAAAGACTTCTGGTTTTGCTATCTCAGCGGCCTCCTCCAGCTGGGTGGAGAAGTCCCTGGTCAGAGTGCTGATTTGGACTGGTGGCTTCAGGTGGGAAAGGCAGCCCTCATGGACCTGGAAAATCACCTAATCTCTCCTGAAGTTACAAGTCACATCCTCCTTACTGTAAGGGCAGGAAGTGTACACCAGGAAGTTCCCCCCCTGCCGGGTGAAGATCCTGTCTGGTGTTGTGTTGTCATCACTGTCACTGTCAAAACAGTCCTTGGGGATTGTTCCTAACAGTTAATTTCCTAAATCAATGGAAAAATGTCGGTCATCAACCGCCATTCCAATAATGGTGCCTGCGGCTAGAGTGATACTCTTTAAATCGCTATTATCCACCTCTATTGGAATTGTGTCATGTTCTATGTTGACTAGTGTTGTTGGGTTTACCCCCAACCCTTGCTGTTGGAGAGAAGCATTTAGATGAATATAGGCATCATGGTTTTTCAATTTCTGTCCTCTTTTAACTTTCACTTCCAGGGAGAATTGTCGGGTCCTTGCTGGGATGGCGACTTCCTCTCCAATCTAAATTTCAACTGCATAAGGCAGCAGTTGAGCTGACCTAAATGCTTTCTCTGGTTCATCAAAGCCCATGGGATTATCCGCTAATCGGGACCAAGTTTTGAAGTTTATTAGGTCCAAACTAATGGCAAAGCGATTGAGAATGTCACTGCCTAAGTAAAAGGCGGCAGTGACATCTCACATGACCCAACAATTATGGACTATGCTCTTGTTGCCAATGGAGATTTTGAGAATACACCTGCTTGGCAGGAGATGTTTGGAATTTGGTGTTTCCAGATCCATTTCCCATTTGTCTATCAGTTTGAATGTGGGAATGGCTGGATCTTTTGGGAGTTGGTGGAACATGGTTTCGCTGATGAAGCTCTTACCGTTGTTCACACACACTCAAACAGAGTCTTTCCCTTAATTTAACTGAACAGGGATGAACAACTGCTCTCCAATTTGCTGAATATCAGCCAGGCTCTGAGCTGATTTCTCATCTTTCTGGACTATAGGAGTGGGAATGTCTGATTGTGGATTAGTAAAGAATTTCAGAGTGTTTCCTTCCAGTGTGGAATGCCACCTTAAACTGGAAGGAAGGTTGATTTTCAGAAATAGAGAGGACCCCCCCCATCACCAGTTTGTTGTCCTACTGCTATTACTGTCACGTCTGGAATTTGATTGTTCTGGAAGTGAAATTCTACTTGGTCAGATTTTTGTTCAACCATGTGGCATGTGCCGTTTAAACTAACATGGTTGACACTCTGTTTTAATTTTATGGGTCGGCTAGTCTGGGTCCAGAGGACCTTGCTTACGCAATCTATTAGGAGTGACAACCTTTGCAGGAGGTCATTCCCTAGTAAACAACGGGTGCCCTCTGGAGTCACAAGTATGACCGGGTGCTTCACCTTGTGTCGCCCAATTTTAATGTCCAAATCCGCAGTCCCCTCGACGGGAATTTTCTTCCCGTCAAAGTTTTGAAGTTGTCCAGGAAGAGAGGTGAGAGAAATTTGGTAATTCTCCCCCTTCCTGAATTTAGTTCATCAAAGGCCTTTTTGGACAGAAGGGTAGCTTCGGATCCAGTGTCCACCAGTGCCAAAATTGTACCCTTCCCCTGTATTTGTACCGGGGCATAATATCTTCCCTCCTTCTCCGCAAGGGGGCACAGATAATGCACATTTCTGGACAACTGGTGGGTTTGTTTTCTAGTTTTGGACATTGAGAGAGAAGAGATTTGGGCAGAATTCTGTGGGTAGTCTAGGGAATCTGCAAAGAAAAGGTGGCAACTAGAGATGGGAGAGTTCCCCTGTTTCTGGGCCGCCCCCCCTTTTTGGAGGCAGGCCCTAGGATGGGTTTGAACCAGGGGATTTTCATGCTGTTGGTTCTGGGACTGGTTGATGGGTGGCGCTAGCTCAGCCCCACATCTACCCAGTCTGGATTTGAATCCTTTGGGACGCAATTTTCCTTGGGAGGAGTTCCCCCATCTTTGAAGGAGAAGATCCTTTTCCCAGGATCCTCTGAGGATCCCTCTCCTTCAAATGGGAAGATCTTTACCTCCTCCACAAAATGGGTCTGTTTGGGTCCTTTGTTTCTCCTACCACCCCCTCTGCTCCTTGGGTGGCAGGCTTTCAGGGGCAGGAGATTTTTGTTCTGGTTCCTGGGTTTCCAGGGGCTTTTTACAAGTAGGGAAGGAAGCTTCCTCCAAGGCTTTACACCCCCCTTCGCCTGGGGCCTCCTCCTTGGGAACCGGTGGGTTGTTGGGGTGCTGCCCCCGTCATTGTTCTGGAGCACCATGTTCAGAGTTTGGGGCATTCTGTGCCGGCATGGTCATCTGAGGGTTCTGCTGAGCCCTCAGCATGCGACCCAGATCCTGTGCCATATTTTGGACCTGGCGCTCTAGCTGTGAAACCCGCTCAGGCTGATAAGGGGTTCTCATTTCTCCCCTGGGCTGATCCCAGGAAGGGTAGCTATCCCTTCTCTGGTAATACCCCGGGTTGGGAAGATTTGGGTACCTCTCCACCCTTGGCCTCCCCTCTCCCAGATTAGGTTGTCTGGGCTCAGGAAAGTGGGGAAAGAAGGATGGATTGTTCTGGGGTTGGAAGTTTGGTGGGTACCTGGGGAAAAAGTTCTGCCCAGGATTTGGGAAATTTCTGCCCTCCTGGGGGAAGTGAAAAGGGAAGTTCCCTGGGTTAGGTGCTTGGTTGGATCCCCCCCCCCTTGGGCTGGAGGAGTCCACACATAACCCAGGATGGGTCTGTTCCCCTTGTAGCAGGGACTTACATAGTCAGGGGAGCGAGGGACCCCATTTGTGGGACTACCTCCTTGGCTCCCTGTCTGTGACTGGCCCGAGGGCCTTCTGGGCTTGGGGTTATTCTGCTGCACAGGTGGGTTTTTAGGCCCCCCCATCTCCAAATCCAAAATGGGGGCAACCTTGACCTCTGCCACCTTAGCAGCAGCAGGGGTGCTGGTTGGTTTGGGGCTTTTAGGAGTACTCTTGTTTTCTATGGGCTTTTGCACCTCATAGATTCGGGTGGCCTGTTCAATGACCCAGTCTAGTGATCTTTTCTCATGAAAATACCTCACTAGCTGGGTCATGATGTACTTTGGTAGAGCATGGAAAAAAGTATTGACAAATTCTTTGCTGTCCGTGTGCACCCTTCTTGTGGTCTGTGCAAAGGCACGCTTTAACTCCTGCACAAATTCTTGTGGGGCCTGGTCCT
The DNA here is from genome assembly GCF_040938575.1 of Ambystoma mexicanum. NCBI lineage: Eukaryota > Metazoa > Chordata > Amphibia > Caudata > Ambystomatidae > Ambystoma > Ambystoma mexicanum. Next base: position 829,612,254 of record NC_090923.1, on the reverse strand, counting down.
CCCCACATTGCAAGTTGTAGGCTGTCTTGCGAGCCTCTTGGGGATTCCTGTGAACAGAAAAATGCTTCAAGATGACTGCCCTATATGTGGACCATCTTGAGTGATTTTGGTCCTCCAGCCCCGCTTTGAAACTGGAGTATTCTGGGGAGAATGTCCATTTCACATACTGAATGCAGCTACTGCTATCTTTCAAATGGAAAGTTTCCATCATCTGCTCAAGGAGCTCTTAGTGCTCCCAAACAGAATACTTAGCGTTCTTATGATAAGGCGTGATGATGCTCCTTATTGCCTTGATCTGTTTTAAGGGGTCCTTAAGCAAGGCCCTTTTTGCCTTATGGGCCTTCTTGGTTCGGGTAACCCTGGTCCAATCATCCTCTGACTGAGAGGCACTGCTCCCAGAGGTGCCCGTCTGGTCTTCTAGGTTCTCCCGGATTCTGCGATCCTGGGAATGGCTGGCAGAATGTGGGGACCTAGTCTCCTGTGTCTTAGGGTGCTCAGAGGAGTCTTCTGATTCCTCCTTGTTCCCAGGATTTGATGGGTACCCCCCCACTGTCCTAACTGGACAAAGGTTTTTAGGATGCCCTTAGTGGGTCTACTCTCCTGGAGTTCCCCACTAAATTTCACTGCACTTGGGTACCCACACCCAGATGCCCGCACATCCATTCCTGGGAGGTGCTGGTCTATGAGCCCCTTACCTCTGACTGGATAGTAATCTGCCATCCCTGTGGCCCTGGGCTCATGTGCGCCAGTGGACATGGGTGTGGCAGAGTCCAGGGACTGGGAGAGATGAAGGCCTCTAGTCCTAGGGTTCCTGAGGTTATGCTCAGGTGTTTCCCTTTCCTAGTGAACCTCATCTCTATCAGCCCCTGCTCCCTGTTGCCATGCAAGTACCTGAGCTTGCTGTTCCTCAATCAAGGCCTTACTAGTCTCTATCAGTCTCTCTTGCATGGCTATCTGCCTGTGGAGCCTGTCATTGTTCTCACAGAGAGCCTCATTTTCTCTCTGTGCTTCCTGGTTTGTCTTTGAGTACTGGGCCAGCCTTTGCTGCAGGAGGGTTACCTCCTGAGTCCTGTCCATACTGGCCTGCTCCTTCCTTGCCAGAGCATCTTCCACCTTCCTGGTGTGCTCTAACAATCTATCATGCTCTTTTTGGACGTCACCCAGTCCCTGGAGGGCCAGGTGATTTTCTTCCAGTTTCCCTTTTAAGTGACAGACTTCCTGGCCTAAGGTGTCCCTTTCCTGAGCAAAACCCTGCCTCTGTGCTGCCAGGTCGTCCCTCTGTCTTTGAAGTGCGCCAGCTTTCTGGCGCTCTTCATCAAACTCTGCCTGGGTGTCCAGGTCTTTCAGAATTAATTTGTTGCTCTCTGTCTTCTCTCTATCTAGGAGGCTTTGCAGGGTGACTACCTGCTCTGCGCATGCCCTGTTGAAATCCAGTTGTTGCTCCAGCTTTTTCTGGCTCTGCAGTAGAGAGTCCAAACCTTCTTGGTACTCCTTCTGCAAGGCCAGAATTCTGGTATCCTGGTCTGCCTTTTCGTGCTGCAGGATACCCATGTCCTCTTTTATTTCAACTATATACTGCCTGCTTTTATTTTCTGACTCCTGGATCTTCTGCAGCCTCTGCTCAGAAGAGTCCAGATCAGGTTGGGCCTTTTCTAATGCCATCAGTTGCCTACTTGCCAGGTCTTGGCCTTCAGCATATTTAGCCTGTATGGCTCCCATAGATAAATATAGATATGCCGCTATCTTGGCAATCTTATTTTGCTCATCCTTGGCCTTAGGGGCCATGTATAGTTCACTCAGGGCCACATGTAAGGGACCCTGATCTCTCCAGATATCTAACTCTGTTGCAGTGATCTGTTGTGTGATTGCCTGCAACCACACATTCTGGTCCTGCTCAGTCCATTCACCTCTCACAAATAACTTATGCAAAAGGTGTCCTCTAGCCATCTTGATGTCTACCAATGTCGCCATTTTGGAAATATTAATTTCCTTCCTGATTTACAGAAGTTTTTTTAATTTTATTTTTGCAGAACAGACCGTTTACTTAGAGTGTTCCCTTTTGAGGGGTGCTTTTACAGTGCAACACAGCGCGGTAGCCCAACAGGATTTATGTATCCTGTCAGTAAGCACACTGTATTAAGCTGCACAAGTGGTATATCTAATCCAGAAATCCCGTGCACGAGCCCCCAATTTGTAAATGATTTCAATCCAGCACTCGAACTAAGTCAATGGCCCTCATTACGACCCTGGCGGAGAGGGGTTTACGCCAGCGTAATGCATGGCGTACCTCTCCGCCAGATTAGGACTTTCCGTAGCGCCATGGTGATTTTTACGCCCGGATTTTCCGGGCGGAAAAATCCATGGCGCTACGGGACCCCTCGTTAATTACGCCACCGTAGAATACGGTGGCGTAATTAACGCCTTCCCCACTCCCATTATACCCTATGGGGCAAAAATGGGAATGGGGAAGGGTAAATGGGGATTGGGGACTTACCGCCCCGCCAAGGTCGGAATGGGGCGGTAAGTCCGCCAACCCCCATGGCGGAGTTGGCAGCTCTGCGCCATGGTCCATGGTGCAAATTGCACCATGGATCTCCGCCAGGGTTGTAATGAGGGCCAATGCCTAGTATGGGATGCCCAATGGAAACCCTTATTTATATATTTTTATGTCAAAAGTTCTTTTAATTCTGGATGATGTACTCTTATATAACGCCCCTCTCTTTGAATTCCCCCGGTCTCACTGAACCAGGAAATAGGTTTGTTTTGCAAATTAAAAAAATTATTTTCAGGAATTGAACAATATATATATCACACTTTTATAAATATGGATAATATCTGAATATCACACTTATGAATATGAACAATGATCAGCAATGGGTAATATGACAATATCAACAATCTCTTTAATAAATTAGGAGTAGGAATAGGAAGAATAATGTAGCAGGGAATAACTTTGTGTGGTTCAAGGAAATGCAATGATATGAAAGAATGCCACACAGAAGGAAACTTGATAAGAATTCAACCAAAGACAATATAATGACTCTTTCCCCCTGTTATTACTCACTCCCCCCAATATGCAATATGAAGAGATGAATGAGGGCACACAGGTATCGGGAATAACAATCAACAATTGCAGTTTCAATCCCGATTCCCACCAGCAAGTTTAGAGAGAACAGTAATGATTTTAAACATGTCAATTGCTTTTAGATGTGCTTTGAATAGGATGGGAAAAATGCTAAAATGATTTTAATTCGCTAAATGAGATTCAGAACTAGTGAGAGTTGCTTTGGATAAGTTCAGGGAAATGAATAGCAGATGGAAAACGAAATTCAGAAGTGGAAAACAAGAAATAGCTGTTTTACATGGAATGAAATTTAGCCAAATGCAAATTCGCTGCAACTTTTCCACGTGCGGGAAACGCGATTACGGAAAAACTATAGCACATACAGTTCAAAAGTTAGAGAGGTTTTAGTAGAGGTCGATTTTTCTCAAAAGGAGTCAAGATTTCCAATGAAATTGCGCTTTGAATTACAAATAGGTTGGCTTACACTAACAATTATCACAGGATTAGATGGGTGAGAAAGGATTCAGAATGGACAAAAGAGATTCTACAATGTGTCAGTCTAGAAAAATGGATACCTCTAATTTGTGACCGCAAACGTATTTTGGTGGCCGTGGGCCAACCCTCTCATGCACGATATGACAGAATATAGGCTTTCGAGTTTGCCAATGAACGGCCATTTTGATGTAACAAGAATCGCTATTTTGTTTTCTAACCAATGCTCATTGCTTTCTGTTCCTATTGCTTCGCAGTATATTTTCTGCTTACACTGCTTGAATGTAAAACATTGTTGTCTGCACGTAAAAAGGACAAGGCTGCAGGGCCGTGAGGATAACAAGAGTTTGTTGAAACACAATGTAGGCAGCGCCAGGAAGAATGCCCGCTCCCTCCCGCATGTAGCCTTGAAGCAGAGCTGCAGGGCATTTAATCATTTCGCAGCTGCCAGCCAGTCTCGTTATATGGTAGAATATGTTAGAATAATACAGCTAAAGGCTTGAATTATGCTTTTCTTACGACTCCCCTTTACTGAGCCCCGTTAGAGCGTGTCGGCTCCCAGGACACGAATAGCACCTCATAGATAGCAAGGTCTGGAATGCAACTCTCCCCCCGTATGTAGCTCGCTTCCAAGAACAGAAGCGCTGTGTTCTGTTCAACAACTGAAAGATGCCTCCACACTCACAAATTGCAAATTGTTACTAGAATAGATGTTTGAAGGTGTCATAGTTGTCGGAGATGTCCATCATCACACCAAGTTCAAAGAAACCCAATAAAGGGGGTGTTAAACATGTCACAGCTGATTGTTTGATATGTATTTTGTTTATATGTAACTGATGTACGTAATTCACTCTCTTGTGTCCCTCGACGTAGAGAGATACACATCGCGGGGCGTGAGACCAAGTTGGCCAACTGAGACTTCTGCTTTGCAATAAACCCTAGCTTTGTGAATACAACCTTGTGTCTGGCGTATCCATCGTGTGTGGTGACTTGCCTTGTTTCCATAGACGTTAGGGACCCCTAAGGGCCCCTTTCAAATGCAGTCTGGATATGTTGGAATGGGTTGGATGGATTACTTTAAACTAAGAGATGACTATGGATACTTCTACGCTAAATACTCACAAATCTGGTTTAAAATGGAATGGACCCGTCAAAGATCTGGTCAAAGGTTTGGCTTGGACTCTGCTCGCCACCGGACAGGTCTCAGGTGCTGGGTTCTGCTCTCAGCAAGGCACTCTGGTCTGCATGGCCTCTTGGACTGGATCTGACGGGTTCTGAGTTACAGCTCTGCTGGACTGGTCTGGATCTTGGGTTCTAGCACAGGTTCTTGGCCAGAAGCAAAACAGCTCAGCCAGGCTGTTGAATGGTTTAGTTAGGCCCCGTGGAAGTTTGGGGTTAGAATCAGGTTGCAAAAGATTCTAAAGGCCTGCTGAAAAGGGTTCAGCTTTTTGGATTGGGCCTTTGCTTCAGGGTTCTGGAGACTGGTTCTAGAGTCTGGATCTGGGCTCTGGTTCTGGAGTCTGGATCTTCCTGCAGGGTGCTTCGCCAGTGGATCAGTTGATGAGTGAAAGTGTGTGTGTCTTGCCTGTCCTTAGCAGCCCCTATTTATCCATTTTCCAAAGTCGGTGGGGAGGCTGATTGTCTATGCCCAACCCTTTAAGGATCTGATAGGTCAGAGAATTCCCCCTCTCCTGATTGGAGAAAGGAACAGTGTCATGATGTGTCATCATGTGTCAGAGTGATGCTGCCATTTACAATCCAGGGAAGAACCTCCCCTTTGCTTTTACCCAGAAAATCTATTTTTCCCAAAAAAAAACATATTTTCAATATGAACAACTTGTTAATAATACATATACACATCACAGATTGCCTAAGGTACGTTTCTGTCAAAATCTTATCTTCCTACAAATTTTGGTTCATAAATGACAATTTTTCGCGCTTTTGGTTGGTTACACATTTTCGGATCGGTACAATTTTTTATACATACATGCAAATACCATTTTGGCATATTCCTGTAATTTTTCATGTTCCTAACATAATCACAATTGCTAGAATATGAACAATTTCATGGTTCAGTCTCTGAATGTCTCACAGATTCCAGATTAGTTTTAAACTGTGAATGAATTTTTCATTTTAATAATCTCTAAATTTCATATTTTTGTCAGTTTGGTACAATATTTTATAAGTCTTTTCCTTAAACATATATTTAGTCCAATTTCAAATCCACATTTTCAGTCTGGCCCGCCTCCAAAGCTTGGCTGAGTCAGAGTCACATGTCTTGTCTTCCTGCCAGGGTAGTTGATGTCAGTCACCCCCGAATTAGCATATTATTTCAGTTCAAGGACTCCATTGTCTCCTTCCCAGAACAGCAGAGGAAGTCTCCTCCCCTTCTCATTAGCATCCCAATGCGATATCCTCCCCTTTTGGTGGGAAGGAACAGGTTGGGGTGTTCACAGGGGAAGAAAGCCTCTTTTGAAGTTTTAGCTGATTCAGGTTATTTTATGGTCAATTGTGACATAGTTCCTTGTGAAAAATTACAGTTACAAATTTAAAATCAGCAAACATATCTTCAATTCCAGTCTTTTTCAACATGAAAATCAATGTGTGGCACCCAATATTGCATTTGATGGAAGTCCCTTCCTTGGCATATTTAGCTTTTGAGACACAGTTTCTCCTGTCAGATTTAGAAATCGCCAGCGGCTGACAGAGGCGAGTAACAGTATTGCACCCCTTTTTGACAGATTTCTTTCCAGCAACCATCTTCAAAAGTGGACTTTGTTCAGACAACATATACTTCTGCTGACATTATATTTATGTGGATTCTTGAAGTAGAGTGATGTTCAACACCCAACAGGAGGTTGGAATATTTTGGGTGGTTTGTGAGCCATGAATTTTGCACATTTGACAACCAAGAAAAAACAGATTTTCACACAGCTCTGTGTTTCTTTTGCAATCAGCCTTGCTCTGTGGGCAGCCAAATGATGGGTTTTGGCAGTGGTCTCCTGTGTTACCACTGACATAGGAAAAAGTGGATGGCGGCCTATTTTTCAGATTTTTACTGCGCACTTGTGGATGATTTTTAGCGAGCAAAATGCTCTCCGGCGGCCATTCTGATGTTCCTGATGCAAGCAGCGCACAGGAATGTTACAGGGCCTGGACTAGTGGGTTGAAACATCCCACAAGCTGCAAAACTAAACAAACCAGTGTGACAGCACAACGGCCTATCAACACGAAAAGGCCAGAGGACCTTGAACTCATACAGAAACCAAAGCTAAGTGTATTTACACATTGTGTGCACATTGTTTGTTTCTATCCTCGCATGGGGTAATGTCGGGGATCTGTTGCCTTGCTAATTTGGGGCTTGCCTACATGAAGTAATGTGGGGAACCTGTTGCCGTGCTAATGAGGGGTCTTGCCTACATGAAGCAATGTGGGAAGGGTGCTAGAGCTGCTTGTGTCTAAAAGATGACAGTGTTTAGCCAAGTGCTGTGTAATACCGTAACTGCTGAGGCAAGTACTGGTTAGAGGCTCCAGTACAAAGGCCTCCAGCTATAGTGAACACATAGAGTGATTGTGGAGTGAGTGTGCAAGGGCGGAGTCACTACCACTGGAGCCAGAGCAGGAGTCGAGGAGCATGTTTCCCTAAGTCACCCTACCCATCCATCACATTTCCCTAAACTTCTTTCCGGTTATCCTGAACACCCTCTACCTATCCACTCAACAGACCCTAACCCTCTTTCCCCAGAGGGTTGCGGTGATCTGTGGTTCTAATATCCCAGGTGCCAAGACCCAATGGGGAGGTAGGTGTTTGTGCTGCCTCTGCGCCAGTCAAGAGGATCAAGAACCTGACAGTCGGTCCTGCGGCATACAGTAATGTGGCCAGCTTGCTGTCATCACTGGTTTGCATCGTTGCCCGAAAGTACATGTCAAGGCGATCAACCCTTTCCCCTCCATCTAGACTCCAGGCTGGATGGGGGGCCAGACACGTCAAACTCGGGTATGGGTGGAAGGGCCGCCGGGGCCCTCATCTGGGCCATTGCTGGAGGTGGAGGTGGGAGCACTCCTTGCTGTTGTGCAGCTGCCTGCGCCCCCTCCTGGTTCGCTGGATCACTCATGGGTCAAGCGCATGAGCAGCCCTTCAGTATTGCATAGGGGCCGCAACTCACCCTGCTTGATTCTTCTCCTCACAGCCACCTTGATCTTCCACCTTCCACACCAGGACCACAGCCTTACAGGCCTCCTTGATCTTCACAACTCCCCACCAGTTCTGCACCAGTGCTCACAACACCCACCACAGATTCCAGTGAGAATAGTTGTCCATGGCAAGTCACCAAATTGCCCAGAACTGAGGACCAAAAATTGAGCCAGGGAGGCCTAGGGTAGATGTCTCAGAATAGCCAGTCTCCCCCCAGTGCCTCATCTTCACTCAGTGATTTACACCTCGAAAATTGCATTAATTTGTAATTCCAAGGTATGTCCATGTAGAAGTAGCAGTCCGCTACTCATGTGTCCAATAACTGTGCCTGGACGGCACTCACGGGACCCTCCGGAGCGCCGTGAAACATCCGTGATGTGAGGTACAAAATGGCCGCCGCCGCGTGAGCCGCACCCTCCCCCAAGCGTGGAACGATAGGAATCCTTCCCTCGTTCATGTTAAAAATTATTAAATAATGTCACTGCCGGGTCCGGGCACGTCCTTGGCCTCGTCGCCACTGTTGTGGGAGAATCCCTGACCCCCCAGCGATATTCTGTGAGCCCCCGGTCCCTACAACATCAGAGACTCACAGCCGAGGCATGCATCAGGCTTGGGCTCCCTGGTCGCGCTGACGCGGCTGGGAATGCCCCTTTTATTTATAGGGCACGCGGCAGAGTGCAACGTCACTCTGCCGCGTGATGATCCCTTAAAGGGGCAGCACCACACCTGCCACATCCTCTGGTGGTGAGTAGTCTGCCACTGGACTTGCAGTGTTGGCAGAGGAGCGTTGCCATCTGGGTCATTGGGTAAACACTGCTGGGAGGAACATAGCAGTGGCTACCTCGGTGGATACCCAAAAGGAGAAGAGTGCAGAACTACGGAGCTTGCACAGAAGCTCACTACTCCGGTCCCCACATTTTGCCTCAGCAGTCAGCACGAAAGCATACTACCTCCCCCTTCTTGTTTTTCTGCTCACGTCCAGCTTGTGCAAGTTTAGAGATGCCTGCACTTATGAACCAGCAGGGAAAGTCTTGAAATCAAACCAGGTGACGGCATATGGTCCTGTTAGGGCTGTTTGTTGTGTTGCAGCGTTGGTGTCTGCAGAGTGGCTGCTGGGATTGGCTCGCTCCGTGGAAGGCTGCTATGGACGCAGTCAGCCATGGGAGCTTTTCATCTGAGCCGGGGCTGGCCTGGGTACATTTCTGTGGAAACTGGGAGTTGTGAAACGATTTCTCCCCTTACATCACGACACAGTAATGGCAACCTCACTGCTGTTTCCGCCATTAGAACTCATAAAAATCAGGTGTGGGGCTGGAGCTGAGGCTGGTTCTGTAAGTTACTATGGGCCTCATTACGAGGTTGCCGATCACCAGCCGGTGCCACCGACGGGTTGCTGCCAACCTCGTAACACTGTTTCTTCCGCCTGAGATCCCTGTGCCACCAGGACATAACAAATCCCAGTGGCCCAGGATCTCAGGCGGCAGAAATCGTAAGTCCCCATTCCCATAGAGTCCCATAGGACTTTATGGTAGTGGGGAGACGGAAGCGCCAAAACTATGTCTACCTGGGCCAATGCGCCCGGCAGGTTAGACTCTGCCGAGCGCAGAGACCCCGGTGGGCACAGTTGTAGTCTGCCGGTCCGGAATGGGTGCCGATACGTTGCTAGCAGCACCCTTAATTCCAGACCGGCAGACTTGTAATGAGGCCCATAGCTTATATTTTATACCCCGTGATGTTAAGTATGTTATATTTTACTCAGTCCACCGGCCTTCTCTTGCTGTGAGAAACGTGGGCAGGTCTTCCCTTAAAGGTTTTCGTCTGTTGTGATTCTGAAAAGGCAGCTTCCAAATTACATTTTGTTTTCGTCCTGGAAAAAATGAATGGCACCAATCCATTCCAATGGGTCTTTAAACCCACCACCCTGCACATTACTGGGCTTCCTAAAATATTCGTCTAAATGCAACTGTGTGAAACATGGTATACAACCCTGAAACCCTAATTGAACAGATGCCCTTGTGAATGAAAAGGCATGGGTCATATTACAGTTTGACGGTTTGTGTAGCAGAGGATGGAAAAAGCCATGCACGTACAACACATTTAAAACAGTCTACTACTTACAGTTAAGAAGAACTGTGCAAACAGCCCTTAACAACTGGTCCCATTGAATCAAGTACATCTTATTTCAGACCTGGCTTTTCATCAGCATCACTTGGTACTCTGGGGTTGGAAGTTTTGAATATTCTTATTATAATTGAAGGCCTACAAGTCCCTGCATGTCAAATGCTGTTAATTAAAACTCCATGATTGTGTAAAGATGATGCTGATGACATGGGGCCTGTTGGCAAATGATGTGTTCTCTGCAGCAGTAATGCGAATGTCTCTGTCTGGGCCCCGCTGTGTTGTCACCTGGACTAGATCTCAGTGCTGTTTGCAAAGGAGTGTGGCCTGAAGATTCCAGTAGATGAAAGTAAAGCCATGGAAAGCCGAGGTTCTTACATACAGCGTTCTTTAACGACCATCCTTCCCGGCAGCACTGGGTTGAGCGTCCCCCGAGCAGGGCACAACTTCATGTCGGTTTGGTCTTCTCAGAACATTATTCAGTAACTCGTGTTTTTTCGCCTGCCATTTTGTGAAACTGCGAGAAATGTCTCTGATTCGCGGTCACAGCTGGAACCGGACCGCGCGTCCCCACAGGGCGCAGCATTTTCCCAGAAACTGAAAATAATCACCAAGCTCCAATCCTGTGTCGGCCTCATTCAAAATGCACGTCTCCCAAATAAAAATCTAAACTGACGCAGATGCTAACTTTCACTTCTCTGTCCAGATTGCCACTTTTATATACAGTGTTGTCCTTCCTATGGCAGCACTGCGCATTTCACACAATGTTATGTTGTGCTTGACAAATAATGTTTACAATTTCCATTGCTAATCCCTCTCTGGGATTAGCAATGGAACTGTACACAGTTTTGTGGGTGACAATAACCAGAGCGTGTCCTTTCGTTTCCATGGTACTTAAAGCAAGTCGGATCTGAGAAGCAGAGAAAACGGTGGGCCACTGCAATGAACTTTCCACCAAGAATCTTTGGAATCTGATCTTTCCTGGGAATGTTACTGGAATGTCAGAAATCCTAAAGTGACTTTTTCCCATAACAAGCACAAGAGTGTAACAAGGCGCTGCTGGACTGAGAAGCCCTGGCCAGCCTTGCACGCAGTGTGTGGAAAAACTGCACATCCCTTACCTCTTGCCAGATAAGGTAGAACCTAACATGCACCACTTATCATTTCCTCCTTTCAAACTGTGCACTCTCCTCTTTGCACCCTGGCGCCTATGATATGATATGATATGGTATTTGTAACGCGCCTATACACGAGTGTTTATAAATGCATTATGCAAAGAAGAACAGTCAAAGTCAAAACTATTGGCATTGCCAATGCTTGTTAAATATGTGCTGCAGGTTCAATGAAAAGAACGTGCTCCTGTTCCGCTGTCTAGTACATATAGAGCATGTTAGGCTTGTGAAAGGCATGCACGACACAGCAACACACAGCAATGAGGTCTAGTGAGAGGAAGAAACGATTACATGGTCTGCAATTAAACGCCAACTACTCCACTTGCTCTTACACCTCATAACTGCTTCTGAAGCAGAGGTATCGTGATACGAAAGTACTGTAACAAAGCTACCATGTAGATTCCTTGTCATGACTCCTTCCGAGGGTCCTGGCTTGCCCTGCAAGGGCACGTTCCATTCAGGGATATGTGGCCTTTACAAGCCTTTGCAGTGTTTTTGTTAGCACAGGGCGTGCTGGCAGGTATGTAAGTTCTACAGGTTTCATGTGTGTTTTTATAATCAACCAATCACTTGCTGGAGGGGCCTGACCACTCAAGTTTAATTTAAGCTCACGATGATTCTAAAAGGAAACACCATCAGGCAGTGGCACAAAGACCATTTGGGCAGATTGGGCTTTATCCCCCTCCCGAAATCGCGAAATTTTGGTTGATGTTGACTTGACCTGGCTGACGTACAACGCCTTCCCTTGGCAGGCCAGGACACAGACAATAATCAGTGCCTACTGCTGCACAGTTAACAAAGTCCAGGGAATTACTAATGTAAAGCAATGCATTGTCAGCACCGGCACTCGTATGTATACATTTTTAGGCAAATGAAATCTGGATGAGGTGTTAGTACTTGCATGTCAAGGGCCTGATTGGAAGAGGGCTGGGGGCACAGGAGACAGCGCATTCTCACAGCAGTCTTTCAGTGTGTGGTTTCAGAAGTGAAGTAGTGAGGTAACTGCTTGTAACATTGAAGCTGCACTAGAATAGTTGCACTAGAATGTGTTGAGACGTTAGATGCCCCCACACAAGTAGCTTTAACCTTCACCCACAGTCTCTGAAGTTAGCCTCTCTCCCAACATTTCAAGGGTTACACCCCCCCCCCTGAAATGTTAGTCTAGTAGCACCCCTGACAACAGGGCATGTTCCAAAACCAGGTGCCACATATAGAAAGCGAACTTTGAAAGTATGTGCATGGGACAGTCTATTTGCCTGCAAGGCCCAATGCACCACCCAAAATAACGTATGCTAAAACTCAGGGACTTTCAAGAAGCAGATCATTCTCCAAGCGTTTGAGATTGACTGGGGGATTGTTGAAGGCAATATTTTGCATCAAACTCTTGCACTTGCAAATTGCATCCCCATTGAATGCATAAGGTATGAGATGGGTCTCCCTTCACTGTTAGCATGGATGGAGTGGAAATGGGTTTCTGTGTACAGGTCAATCCTAGATCCTCCAAAATCATCCCTATATGAGGAGCTGAAAATGTCCATGTATAACTCAAATAATTTGTTCTTGAACAAGTTAAGATCAAAATGTGAGGCTATATTATCTGATTCAGATGGCTCTAGTGAAATCCTGTTACAAAATCCACTAAAAGTAAAGGAGGGAATGAAACGCATGTACTGGATCAGGACCATAGGGAAAATGAGAACGGCTAAATTATCCTCTCTCACTCTAATAGATAAACCTAGGTCCTCATTACCAGCATACTTGAAGACATTTCCTGACCCCTTTACTCGATCAAATTTCTTGAGATTTAGACTAAATAAATTCAGCATGCTAGAGACAAAGAAACCCATCCATCTAATATATGTGACAGGTGTGACAGAAATGAAATACAGTCCGTTTTTCATCTGCGGTCTGAATGCCCAGGGACTTAAAAGCAGAGAGTTCAAAGATTCTCAAGATTTAAATACGACGCTCGACTACTGGACTCATTTATGTTTTGGACTTTCCTCGGGAAATGAAACTTTTCTTATGATAGAGGTGGCACGTTTCCTCACAGAATTGAACTTAATAGGAAAAAGGGAGTTGGTCCTCTGTGTCACCAGAATAGTGCCTGAGTCTCTGGTCAATATTTAATGGTTTTCTTTCCTCCAGTATAGTTCCGTTATTTTAAACTTTCTTTTTATTAATTGTAATTTGGAAAATTGGTTTGTAATGATTTGCTTTCATGTAATGGAAATAATGAGTTTTTACTGTAATGTGTAAAAAGTCACATTTTTTCTGCTGGCTAATTCACAATAAATAAATAAATAAAAAAGAAGTAGATCATTTGTTACAAAGAAGGAATATGGTACTTGAGTAGAGGGCAGGGTATTTCAGAAAGGCAGGCATTTTAGCTGAAAGTGCACTGTTCCGTGCTTAATATGGAGATCTGGCTATGGTGTCTAGATTGTTCCATGCCACTAGAAGACCTATGTTTGCAAACCTAGTATTACATTTAAGTGTTTCCCTGGATGAGGTCTTCCCAGAACCTGTTATCAGAGGCGATTCAGACCGTAAAGTGCGATGTGTAAGTGTAGTTACAATCCCTGTCTCTCCTCTACCCCACGCCCATGCTTCTATTCCAGTGCCTGTCAATAAGACAGCACAAATTAGCACATTATGTGGGACCCTGTCCATATCATAGAAATGTATTTGATTTAAGGTTGCACTTGCACATCATAATAATGTTGTGCTATTCACATAATTGTTCGATGCACATAATAATGTTCATGCTTCCACACTGCTTTGTAGCGCTGTAATAATGGTTGATATTATGCCTGTGGGGTGAAATAGCTCCTGGTTGCCATAAAGAAAAGGCCAGAGTCAGTGGGGACCTACCCCTAAGTCCCAGGACTTCACAGAAATAATGTGGAAATGAGGCCCTGCACTTTCAAAGCAAAAAGGAGTGAAATTGTGCCTCACAACATGGAGTGGCAGAAAAATGCAAATTGTCTGGCATAAGGGAAAGAAGCAACATTCCCAGAAACAGCAGTGCCCAGAATATAAAATGAAAATGCCAAAGATGGGTCTCAAGCCTTTGCTGCAGAATGAAGTATTTTTACTGTGAAAGAAACAAATGTATGAATATTCGTTTTTCCCATTACACTAAAGATTGCTCATCAAACTATGTCCAAGATTTGCAAAATATAAACTTGGTTTCTGTCATTCTGGGAGGCTGAACTGGATTAAACTGCTGCAGTAAAATGAAGGCCTTTTTCACGGCTGAGATTAACAGAAGGACATTTCGATTTTGCCTATAAAGTAACACTGTGCACAGCCAGATGTGCATCAAAGCCCTTAAAAGTGTAATTATGTTGCCCTCCTTTAACCACTGTATTCAGTGATACTTCAACATATTAATGGTATGTCTTTCAAGAGTTTGTCAATTTAAAATGTGAGCTAAAAACTCAAATTCAGCCGCGGGGGAAAGGCTTTGGCCTGCTTTCAATTTCCTCAGATGTGAAACTGAATTCCTTCCTTTAGGTTGTCATAGAGACCAAAAGGGGCCTGTAAGCTTCGAACAGGAGGGTTTCCATTAAATATACAGCCTAAATACTTGTAGAGATCCCATTTGCGGTGTGGCAAGATAAGGACAAGTACTGCTGTACAGTTTTATGACCCTATCCTCCTCAAGCTGCCATAAAACCTTGCATTAGCTGGCAATTAGCTCTTGGAATGTGCAGTCTAATCTGGACACGGTACCCCTCTTGACGTCACAGCCAGGAACAGGGACTGCAAGGATGGGGGCTAGAAATCCAGGAGGGAGTTGCTTGCCCATTGTGTAAAATGGGAGACATATTTTTGATCACATAAAATCAAGAATGTTCATCCCACAAGAGTCATGTTTGGATTTCTGAGAAGGAGTCAAACAGGCCTTTCTGGTCGCCCAAAATTAATTTTTTTGGGACATGCACAACTCAAGTTATACACAACTCAAGTTATTTAGGAAAACATCATGGGGTACTCCTCGTGTAGTTGAGAGATATGAAAATTTGAGGAAACCTGTCAAATACGATTCATATCCCACCCACCGAGCACCATATTTTCACAGATATCGTTCTGGGGTAAATAAGGAAGAACTGTAGCAACGCATAGGAATGACCTACATATTTCTAAGTAGGGTCATTGGACTCACAGCAAAATACAGTGTTCGAAAATGCCTTCATATGTGTCAAAATATGAAAATTAAGGGTACTTGTTAGGTAGTGAGATTTCCATGTCCCTGAACCAGACCAACGCCCCCTGTCGAAGGAAGGTGATGGATAGGTCTCCTCCCCTGGTATCCCAAAACACTCCTACATTTTCTGGACCTATCAGCACACAGATGGCAGTGAACTAGTGACACAGGACCAATCCCTTCTGCGAGAACTCGCACACATTGGTGATGTCATCTGCCCTATAACTAGATAACCAGGCCTCAAATCGGGACCTTTCCCACTAAATCCTGAGGCGACCGGCTGGCGAAATCTGGAAGAACTATCCCAGCACAGTGAGGCCTAACTTGCAGGAGAGCCAGGAGGTTTAGTAGCTGCCTTGGGATCCCATGGAGGAGAGAGGGAATTCTTGACTGACCCCATTGGCTGCCCCAGCAATGTCCTGATGCTACCTGATGTCCAGTCCAGTAAGTATATTTTGCCCAAGCCAGAGACTGCATAAGCCCTGTATTCTTTCAGCATTGCCATAGAGATTCCCCATGGAAAAAACCCCTCCCTTCTTTTTCTGGGTATTTCTGTCATTTTCCCATTGAAAAATTCTTTGCCTGTGCATTTCAGTCATTTTCCCATTGAAGAACCCAATTTGCCTGTGTAAATCCTTAGGATATTTTTCTAAGTAAATCAATTAATTTCCCCCATTGATTTCACGGGATTAGTATGGTTGGAATTCAAACCCAACCATCTCCTCCCAGTGCCTTGTGAATTGTTATAGTTATAAAGTGTTGCCCTAAAGAATTAATCCCATTGCGATCTGAGAAACAACTTTGTCCCTGTGTTTAAATTGTGCCTTGCTAAACAAATTTTCATCTGCAACTGTATTTTCCCTTTGCATTTGTCATCCTGAACCAAAACCGATTTTCCTCTTGTGAGCTACCCCTTTCTCAGAGCCTACCTGTTATTGTAAGCAACCATGAAAATGAATTCCATTTGCATTTTCTTTCCCATCAAAATTGAGCTTGACATTCCAAAAAACGATTTTCCCCTTCTGTTCTTCTTTCCCTATGGTGACATAAAAATGGATTGCCTTTTGCATTTTCTTACCCATTGCTATGTGTTAAAATATCCAAAAAACGATTTTCCCCTTGTGTGCTGAATAGTATTATCTACAGCCTTGCCTGTCTTTTAAGTGCAAGCAGTCCGAATTCCCTTCTGTTCTTTCCATAGCGGTTGTGCTAAATAATTAAAAACCCATTCTTTCCGTGTGCTCTAAAACAAATTGTCCCATTCTATGCTTGCTCCCCATATTGTTTCTGTGGGCACCACACTAAAACTAATTCCCCCCCTGCATTCTTACTCCCTGTCACTGCCTTCCAAATCAAGTCCAATTGATGTTTGGGGGTTGAGTGTCGCTGGGGGAGTGCTTAACGATATGTGCTATCATTGTGTGTGAATTGTTCTTCTTCTGATTTGCCATTCAAAAGGAAGTAATTGTGACAGTGGCCCTCATTACGACCCAGGCGGTAAGTTACCGCCTGGGTCGTACCCTTACCACCATGGTGTAAACTATGTTTACACCATGGTGGATGGTGGATTTACCGCCCCATTCCAAGGTGAGTGGGGCGGTAAATCCCCATTTCCCATTTTAACCTTCCCCATTCCCATTTTTGCCCCATAGGGCATAATGGGAATGGGGAAAGGCGCTAATTACGCCACCGTAAATTACGGTGGCGTAATTAGCACCAAGGTCCCTTTGCGGCATGGGTTTTAACGCCTGCAAAAAGCAGGCGTTAAAATCACCATCCCGCAAAAGGACCTTGGAATCAGGCGTTAAGGGTTGGCGCCGTTTACGGCGCCGTAAACCCCTTAACGCCTGGGTCCTAATGAGGGCCAGTATATCTTAACCTGGTCGCTTTATAGAGGTTATTGCATCTTTGGGTTGCCACCACATTGATGGCTGTTGTAATTTGTTGATTCTCATTTGACATTAAATAATAAATTAATACATATCTTATTGATACACACCGGCCTGGTTCCTAGTTCATTGTGACACTGGGTATTTGTGGTGGTTGGGTGCGAGATGGGTTTGAGGCCTTTAAAAAAAAAAAAAGGACCTAAAGTGTAAAAATAAAAGCGCTTTTATTGTGCGTCACATTCATTGCAGGTGAAGGAGATCCATGGCTTGCGTGTGCCGTGTCATAAAACCGTGACAAAGTGGGGGCTTGTGGTGGATTGAAAAAAGTGTTTTCACCCATGGCAGTGCAGCACAGCAGACTAGCCATTAAAGGTATCGTTACATTTAGTGGATAGAAAGCTGGGTTGCATTGTGAAGGCACCATCCAAACATGTACCCTGAGTTCAGGGTTGTGTGTGTAAAACAAATATTGTGAATACAAACTAAGTGGAAGCAGGGTTGATAATTTGCCCTTGCATAGAGAACCCATTTCATAAAGAGCCCTGCAGAAATGAACATGGCCAGAAAGCACCTTCTATCCAAATTGTTCATTTAAGTTGAATGGATAGAACAAGAGCATGAAGCATGGCAACCTAGAATGATGCAAGAGGTTACCTCTATAAATATGGATGTGTGGCAGGATAGTGCTCTGTTACATCAAGCCCTGACAGATTTTTATATGATGCAGACCACCAGAGATGAGCAAATAAAAATGGTCCAGCTCACAGCATATATGTACTTCCATATGATGATCATGGTAGAAAGTTACTAGGAGAGCGTAGCCTCTGAGCAAAATCAATCTGAGCTTTTGAATCAAGCAGAGAAAGAGTTAAGGCAAGTAGAAGAGAAAGTGCAACAGGGTCAAAATGCTGAATTAAAATTAGAAAACATGATTCAGCAGCTAAAGGATGAGTTGGCGGCACAGCGGAAAGCGAATTTAGAGAGAGAGGCCCAATTCTCTGCACTAAGAGTGGAATGTCAAGAAGGTGTTGAGAACCTAGAAGAGTCAACTAAAATTGAGTCAACAAGTGGCGCACAATAGAGCCTGCTTAGAGGGCATATGTGCATTTCAAAATCAGATTAAGCAATTGAAAGAGGAGAATAGCCGGTTGGCCATTCGCAGGTGGAATTCGACCAGGAGTGCGCAAATTTGAGCACTATGAAATGACAGAGAGATCACCTCAGCGAACAGAATAGCAAATTGAGTGAGAAAAAAAGTGCCCTGTGTCAGGAAGCCTGCCAGTTAAAGACAGACCTGGAGAAAAGTTAGTCATGTTTTCAGGAACTGACTAACATGAGGGTAGAAAATGAAAAATTCATGGGACATTTGAGACACGTAGAATTGGATCTAGAGCAGACAACACAGACCAAAAGTGCACTAAGTGATGAGATTAGTCTCCTGCAAAAGAAGAGGTCTGAGTATACCCAGATAGTACATGCTGCACAGATGGAAAATTAGGCCCTTTGCGAGGAGAACAAGGGACTCCATGACCGGCCAAGTAGTGGCACAAAGCAAGGTCATAGAAGCTACTCAAGCCCTAGTAGCAGAGCTCAAAGCTCAGGCCTCTATATACCACCAAGAGATAGGGGCTGAGAAAGATAAATCAGAGAGATTGGAGAAGGAAATGGCTAGATTTAATCGGGACTTGAGGAACCCCAAACAGTTAGGGTATGGGAGGGCAACCCCTGACGACGGTGGGATGTCGTCTTTAACAGGCGCCTCAAGCCAACTGACCACATTATATGCGCAAGGCGCTGCAAATTTCATACCTACCAGTTCACAAGAACAGGGAAACCTGAGGCAGTTGGACTCAATTATGCCTAGTATAACAGAGCCGGAAGGCCAGTCCCTATCAGATATTGATGGACGTGCATCTTTATTTAGATTTAAAAATATGCTAGAAGACAGTTTTTACCAAGAGGGCTCCTATGAGGACAGGATCAGAGAGTTGGACTGGCAGAAACATAAACTACAAAGAGACCACTTGGTCCGCTTTGCAGATAGGGAGGGATAAGAGTTCAGGCCTCAAAAGAGTATCTTGAAAACTGTCACCCAACCGGGGGGAATAAAGGGAGTTCTCCACCACGCCCGAAATGAGGGAGGAGGAAGATGAGTACTCCCCTGTGCGAAAGGGGGAGCCCAAGGGAAGTGACCCAGAGAGCCCCCAGCACCACAGGGGATAAGAGACCAGACCCGCCATTCTGGGAGGGATTCCCAGTCTCAGAGAGGCAGTGAGCGCCTAGAAGACAGGGTGTGGACCACAAATAGTAGCAGCTCTGAGTCTGAGGGCTAATGGCTTCAGGTGCAGCAGAAAAACAAGGCTGCCAAACAAAAGAGAACTCTTGTAAAAGACCCAATTCGGCAGATCAAAGCCTTCAGAAGATTCATGACTCCCTACCACAAAAATGCCAAGTACTCAGTATGGGAGCATCTGGAGCTGTATGACCAGATGATGATGTAATTTGGCATTACAAATGATCACAATTCCATGGAGTTTGTCAAGTGGATATACTCCCCGGAATACTCCAGCTTCTTTGCTGGGCTGGAGGATCAAGATCATCAAAGATGGTCTACCTACAAGGAGTATTGGAAAGGGTTAACTACTATCCCTTTTCATCTCTACCTCTTGGGGCATTGTTTCTCTCCCTTAACATTAAGACTTGGCTGGTGGCAGTGGTATCTACCCTAACTTTTCTACCGTGATTATAATACATAACGTGGTAATGTTTTAGGCTAATATAGTAGCCTTGAATATGAAACCTGCTCGACCATATTGGTTTTAATTTGGCACCGGTTGGGTTTTGTCACCATTTCTTCTTGTTAAAATCTTTTCTTGTGTTTTACTTTGCTCGGCAAACCAGGTTTGTCTCCTTTGTTCACCGTCGTTTAGTGGGCTTCCCTAGAGAAGCCCTCCTTTTGGCGCCTGGGTGTCTAGGTGGGCTGAATGTGAGGGAGGTGTGTAGTCACCCCCTGCACAGGGCCTCCTTGGGGACCCAAGTTGCACTTTGTATTGATTGGCTAAGGTGGTTGTCCGGGCTGGACAACCTCCTTGCTGAGTGATTGACAGCCAGGCTGTGTGAATGGGTGTCATGATGCCTACCTCTAAGGAGCCAGGCCGGGCCCAGCAACCCCAGAGGCAGACATCATTTTCCCCAGGGAAGTCTCAGCGGGCCCAAGTCGGGGCCCTTTGGACTCAGTCCTGGCGCCTTAGGCGCCAGGCTCATAGCGGACCCCAGTCCTGGTGCCTTAGGCGCCAGGCTCATAGAAGAGGATATGTGTTTAAGTGCTTGGGTGCACACTTACCTGATGCAGACCTTGCTGCTTCATCCAGGCCCTCTTGAGGCCTGAATGGGACTACTTTACCTGTAGGACTACTTGACCACCCGGGTGTGGTCGGGGAAGGATACATACCTGATTGGTGGAAGGATACATACCAGGAACTTCTTCCAAGACTATTTAAACCCCGCCCGAACAGCCACACGTGCTTCGCGTTGTTCTGCACCTAGCAGCTGGACGCTCACCGTGTCAGCTCCTGCATCCTGACTTCAGCCACGCCTGCCAACACCCTGGGACACCTGCAAGGGGAGAAAGGAAGAGAATAGGAGAAGAAAAGCCCTTACCTGCTAAATCTGCATCCCGGAGTCATTTCTCCAACGGCCCTGAAAAGGAAGACATCATTTTAAAGGCATTTTGTTTCGATCGCTGCAGCGCTGCATTTTACTCACCTTGGCAAGGCGCTTCCATCTTCAGCAGCGATCTTCCGGATTCAGCTACGCCCCGGCGCCTAGAGGAAAAAAGACAAGAACAAAGGTGAGAGGGAGAAAAGGAATAAGGAAAGCTCAGTTTCCTTTTAAGTCTTACCTGTTGGATTATTCCCACTGCATTTCGGGTCCTGCCGCTTCCTGGCATCTCCGGACCCCGGCCCCTATGGGGAAAAAAGACAAAGACATTGAATGAGCGAATGCAAAGACATTACCTGAGCGCTCATCCAGAACTGTTTCATTTCGGGTCGGCGCCATATCTCCGGCACTCCGAACCCCGGCCCCTAAGGGGAAAAAGACATAAGCATTAGCGCTTGCTGCAATTAGACAACGAACATTATTATTAAGCTTGAACTTTTGAACAGAACTTTTACAGCGCCTTACCTGAACAGTCAAGCTTACCTGAACTCCCATCAATCCTCAATCCAGTGAAGTAACTGGGTTTCAACGCGCCCCTGCATCAGAAGCAGGATGGAGAGCTCATCCTTCCAAACCCTAAGGTGAGGCTTCACGGGGAATCGTGGAGGAGGTATCGTGGAGGGTTGGAAGGGAGTGGGAGGCTTGAGCATTGTTCCACAGTTGGTAATACTCCCTTTTCACGCACAGGAGGGTATCCAACGAGCCAGGGAAGCCAGAATAGAGGGGCCCTTCCTGTCCATCTTCAGAGTTCTGCGCCTTCGACGCCGCGCCTCTGTGGGAACCAGGTGAGCGTTACAGAACGCGAAGCCTTACCACAATTTCCCACCTGGGCGTTATGGAGACTTCCGAGACAGATCAGCTGGCCCATCTTGTAGGGGAATTACGGGCAGAAGTGCACTCAGCCCGCCAGGAGACTAATGCTCTCAGAAGGGAACTAATCCTATCCAAGGAAAGAACTGATGATCTGGCCAAAAGGTTATTGCAGGGCCAGGCAGAGCACACTCCTTTACCTGTTTCCGGGGATATTTCTACAACAATGGGTTCGAATAACCCGGTACAAATCAATCTACCTGGACACATGCCTTTGGCCCCACCGGAACGTTTTGCGGGGGATCCCAAGAAATATGCTGTTTTTATGAACCAATGCCGTTTACACTTTTTATGCAGGCCCGGGGCCTTCCCCAACGACCAGACCAAAGTAGCCTTTGTACTATCTTACCTCAGTGGCTGTGCTGCCGATTGGTCTATTCCATTGGTAAATCAGGATGATCCCATTCTCCGGGATTTCCAGGGCTTCCAGGCCAGCATGGAAAGATTGTTCGCTCGACACTCGCAGGGACAGGCCCTTGACAACGAACTGCTATCCTTACGACAAGGTAATCAGGATCTTTTGTCCTATATCGCCACCTTTAATAGACTAGTTGTGGAAACCGGATGGCCTGAAAATAAAAGGATCACATTGTTTCATCGAGGCCTGCGCGGAGAGCTTAAAGATGTTATAGCTCAGATAGTAGATCCACCCCAGGCCTGCGCAGACTACATAGACTTAGTGGTTCAACTTGATCACAGACTTCAAAATAGAAAAGCAGATCGGCTCAAGTATGAAACCAGAGTACCTATCAAGACCCACGTTAACTCCAAGAGTACTGACGTTTCCGAACCTATGCAAATTGGCAGTGTTAAAGGACCATTAACGCAGAAGGAACGAGAGAGAAGGCGACAAATGCAACTTTGTCTGTATTGCGGAACTTCCGGGCACTTTCTTCAAAGTTGTCCAGTTAAACCACCCAAGAAGGTGGTTGGAGCCACTGATAACGAGTTATTGACACCTGGTTCGGGAAACGACCTAGCCCGACAAGCGTAGGGGTCCGCTTGCCGAGCTTGAAAACAAACTCTTTGACCTCGCATTTTGTCATGCCAATGGTGCTTGTGAACCCAAAACAGCCTCAGCAGTTGCATGCTATAAAAGCATACATTGACAGTGGAGCTATTGGAAATTACATAGACCGTGAATTGGCTTCCAGGATTAAGCTTCCTCTCCGCCCGAAAGTAACCCAAGATGTAATTACTACAGTTGATGGAACCGAAATAGCCTCAGGGCCTGTAACGCATTCCACAGTTCAAATCACTCTGGTGGGTCAGGACGGACATCGGGAAGCAATCGTGTTTGATGTGATCAAGGCCCCACAATTTCAAGTACTTCTTGGAATCCCTTGGTTAGAAACACATAATCCGAGAATAGACTGGCGAGCAAAGAAGATAACTTTTCCTGATTGTGAACCAACCTGTTACCCAAGGAATCCAGCTATGGGTCTAGCCTCTGTAACTTCCACCCCTGTACAGCTACCATCTGAATACCAAGAATTCCAAGACATTTTTCAGAAAGAGCAAGCTAACACCTTACCTCCCCATCGATCTTACGATTGCCAAATCGACTTGGTACCCAATGCACAACTACCCTGTAGTAGGATTTATGCTCTTACTGAACCTGAGAACCTGCATTTGCGCCAGTATTTGGATCAATACCTGGCCAATGGCTTCATTCGCCCATCAAAGTCACCAGTCTCTTCCGCTTTGTTCTTCGTACCAAAAAAGGAAGGAGACCTTAGGGCCTGTATTGACTACCGCGCCCTAAATCAGATAACGATTAAGAATCGTTACCCTTTGCCCCTGATACCTGAGCTTATCGACCAAGTAAAAGATGCTCGTGTGTACACCAAGCTAGATCTCCGAGGAGCTTACCACCTGGTACGTATAAAAGAGGGCGACGAGTGGAAGACTGCATTCCGCACCAAATTTGGGCTCTTAGAATATCAAGTAATGCCCTTCGGTTTGTGCAACGCACCTGCCGCCTTTCAGTACTTCATGAATGATGTTCTTCGGGAACTTATCGATGTTTGTGTCATCGTTTATATTGACGACATCCTGGTGTATTCCTCCTCACAATCTGATCACAGAAACCATGTTAGGGCCGTTCTTGAGAAATTGCGCCAGCACAAATTATTTGCCAAGCTCGAAAAATGCGTTTTTCATACCACAGAAGTGGAGTTTCCCGGATTCATCCTGACACCACAAGGAATCCGAATGGACTCGCGGAAAGTGGACGCCATTCTCAAATGGCCATCTCCTAGCTCTGTAAAGGGAGTGCAAAGCATGCTTGGCTTTGCCAATTTCTATCGAAGGTTCATCCCGGAATTTTCTCGAACTGTTCAACCCATCACAGCTCTCCTAAAGAAAAATAAACGCTTTGAATGGACTCTTGAGACTGAACAAGCCTTTCAGGACCTGAAAACCAAATTCACCTCTGCACCTGTATTGAAGCACCCGCGCCCAGATCTCCCTTACATCGTGGAAACCGATGCATCCAGTTCGGCCATGGGAGCTGTCCTGTCGCAAAGAGACCCAGAAACTAACCAACTACACCCTGTAGCCTTTTGGTCCAGAAAATTCTCTCCACCTGAACTCAATTACGCAATTACCGACAAAGAACTACTGGCTATTAAATCAGCTTTCAAGGCTTGGCGTCACTATCTTCTCGGTGCAAGACACACCATCACCGTAATTACGGACCACAGAAATTTGCAGTATTTAAAGACGGCCAAAGCTCAATCTTCCCGACAACTCCGATGGGCTTTATTCTTTGCGGAATTTGATTTTGTAATTACCTATCGCCCTGGCTGCAAGAATGGTAAGGCAGATGCCTTATCCCGGATAGGCATGGAAGAACCCAATTTGAGTTTAGAACCTGTGCCAATCATACCGGAACAAAGAATTCTGGGCTTGACTTCATTGAAAACCATTGAGGACATCCAAGCTCAAGTAAAACAACTTTTTGACTCTTCTGACTTACTGGAATGGAGTCAAAAGGGTCCTCACTACACCGTTAAGGATGATTTACCCTACTTCCAAGAGCGGTTATTTCTGCAAAGTAAAGAATTGCAGGAACTTGTCATTACCCGTCATCATGAATCATTAATGGAAGGGCACCCCGGTATCGCGAAAACAGAAGAAAAGATCAAACGCCACTTCTGGTGGCCTTCTTGGAGAAAAGACATAAAGTCATTTGTGTTGTCTTGCGGAATCTGTGCCCAAAATAAGAGTCAAAAGAAAAGGCCAGCCGGCCTACTTCAACCTTTGGACATTCCACCAGCACCATGGCACACCTTGTCAATGGACTTTATAACTGACTTGCCTCCTTGTGGTGGTTACAACACGATTCTCGTAATAGTGGATCTATTCTCCAAAATGGCCCATTTTATCCCTTTAAAAGGATTGCCGTCAGCTTCCAACATGGCCAAGGAATTTATGGAAAATATAGTGCGGTTACATGGTTTCCCTTCCATATTAGTCTCAGACCGTGGAAGTCAATTTATCTCCCACTTTTGGAAGAAATGTTGCCAACTAGCACAAATAGACGTGCGGTTATCCACCAGCCACCACCCCCAGACTGACGGACAAACCGAGAGGACCAATCAGACTCTCGAGCAATATCTGCGGTGCATGTTACACCAATCCGAGTTAAATTGGAAAGACATACTTTGGATTGCAGAATATGCATACAACAATTCAGTGCATTCTGGAACCGGACAGACTCCTTTTTATACCCTGTATGGTCACCATCCTCGGACCTCTGACCTAGATCCACCTCTGACCCTGGAGATGCCTGCAGTAAATCACCTACATTCCACAATAACCCAAGCCTTCAAAGAAGCTACAACCCACTTACAGCAAGCCAAGAAAAAGAATAAAGAAAACGCTGATTTGCACCGAAGTAAAACTCCTCCTTACCAAGTAGGAGATCAGGTAAGGCTAGCAACTAAACATCTACCCCTCAAGGGTCAGCGAACTTTTAATCCCAGATTCATTGGGCCTTACCCCATCAAAGCTATTATCAACCCAGTGGCCTTTAAACTCGATTTACCATCCAACATGCGGATTCATCCCGTTTTTCACGCATCTCTTCTAAAACCAGTACAACCTGGAACCAGACTGTCTGAGCCCCCAGGCCCTGTCCAAATTGATGGAGAATTAGAATTCGAAGTGAAAGACATTTTAGATTCCAAGATAGTTAAGTCGAAACTCTTCTATCTTGTTGATTGGAAAGGATATGGACCTCAGGAAAGATCTTGGGAACCCAGTAACTATGTTCACGCACCACGATTAATTCAAATATTCCATCGAAGATTCCCGCACAAACCAAAACCCCCGGAGGAAAAGACCTTGGGAGGGGCCTTGAGGGGGGGTACTGTCATGATGCCTACCTCTAAGGAGCCAGGCCGGGCCCAGCAACCCCAGAGGCAGACATCATTTTCCCCAGGGAAGTCTCAGCGGGCCCAAGTCGGGGCCCTTTGGACTCAGTCCTGGCGCCTTAGGCGCCAGGCTCATAGCGGACCCCAGTCCTGGTGCCTTAGGCGCCAGGCTCATAGAAGAGGATATGTGTTTAAGTGCTTGGGTGCACACTTACCTGATGCAGACCTTGCTGCTTCATCCAGGCCCTCTTGAGGCCTGAATGGGACTACTTTACCTGTAGGACTACTTCACCACCCGGGTGTGGTCGGGGAAGGATACATACCTGATTGGTGGAAGGATACATACCAGGAACTTCTTCCAAGGCTATTTAAACCCCACCCGAACAGCCACACGTGCTTCGCGTTGTTCTGCACCTCGCAGCTGGACGCTCACCGTGTCAGCTCCTGCATCCTGACTTCAGCCACGCCTGCCAACACCCTGGGACACCTGCAAGGGGAGAAAGGAAGAGAATAGGAGAAGAAAATCCCTTACCTGCTAAATCTGCATCCCGGAGTCATTTCTCCAACGGCCCTGAAAAGGAAGACATCATTTTAAAGGCATTTTGTTTTGATCGCTGCAGCGCTGCATTTTACTCACCTTGGCAAGGCGCTTCCATCTTCAGCAGCGATCTTCCGGATTCAGCTACGCCCCGGCGCCTAGAGGAAAAAAGACAAGAACAAAGGTGAGAGGGAGAAAAGGAATAAGGAAAGCTCAGTTTCCTTTTAAGTCTTACCTGTTGGATTATTCCCACTGCATTTCGGGTCCTGCCGCTTCCTGGCATCTCTGGACCCGGCCCCTATGGGGAAAAAAGACAAAGGCCCTCATTACGACCCTGGCGGAAATCGGAAAACGATGGCGGAAATGCAATACCGCCATCGAATAGCGCTCGGTGCGACTATGACCCGCCACCGCAAAGTACGAAGCCATTAGCGACACCGTAGTGAACGCCAACGCTAACTGCACCAAGTACGCGCGCGCGCGCCATGCCAAACCGTAAATACCACCATGGCGCAAGGGTACGCGAATTCCGACCCTAGCGGACATGTACCTAACGCCATCAAGCATGGCGGAAAGCACCATTCCGCCATGGTGAGAAGTACGGCATCGCGAATCAACCGTAAACGGCCCCACTGAGTGCCTGTACACCGCTCCCTGCCCACAAAGTACAACTCCCCGTAGGTGCAATGAAGTCACAATGCAACCAGTGAAATGTACAAGTCACCCATGCATGCCAACGAACAAAAGATTCACAAGAGGGGCCAATGGGAGCTGCAGGGCACAGATGGCACGAATACAGAAGCCATTCCAATGGACATGACCACAGTCCCCCCCCCGAAACGCACGCAAACACAGGCACCTGTGACCAGCAATATTCCGAAAATCACAACATTCCACCAGTCCACCTGGCTGACCGGCGTCTGTTACACAAAACCCAATCCCCCGCCCCTGAGCATGACAACATTCAAACAGTCATATTGGCAGCCCCCATCCCTGACCTCACTGGGCTCCGTAGGCAAACGCCCCCAGCACAGTACCACGCGACTATACTCCGAAACCGGAACCCAATGCAGATCTCCTCACAATACATCGCTCCCCAAATAGGAATATGCCACATCACTCGCAAAGAAGAACGCTACACGGCCCATATCAGAATAAAAATTTAATGCACAACTAAATCACCAAGCTCATACAGCCATTAGACCATGAACTCCAAAACACATATCACCATTGTGGGCTGCATCCGCAAGGAATGACCAGCTACTACTTGTGTGACGCCCTGTTCCATCATGGTACACAGAGCCACATTCACGTACGAAAAGGCAACATGGAAGCGCACAGAACCGCAGGGCCGTCCCAATGGGGAGGCACTAGTCCAGCTGAAAGGCCGAAATGTTGCTCCGAGCCACCAGTACTGCGTAAGGGCATGTGGCCCATTGGCGATCGTCCCATAAGATCGTAATGCTGCTCCACTGATTAACACGAAGCAGCAGGTGTCGGGAGTAAACGCCATCTGCAGGAGTGGCATACAGATGGCAGTGGCAAAAGGGGAGGAGATACCTGTCAACCAAAAGAAAAGAAAAAGAACAGAATGGCCATCAGAACTACATTCGAACAACTCACTTCAATGATCACACTAAATCCACAGCCATATGCATGCTAGCCCACTCCAAAGGATCAAAACCACCCCAAAACCACTTGCGACTCATAACTATCTATATCGAGGTGTAAACACCATCACAAACGAGTGTACCTGTGCATGCGTCTGTCAAAACAGATTCCATCAGATGGGAATGTTAACGTGCATGGACACAAGTGTCTGAAGGCGCGTCGAGACAGGGAGGGCTCAACAAGTCCAGATAGACGATGGTCCCACTATGGCAGCCCTGCATCACATAGCGCAGGGGAGGCGGATAGATTCCAAGAAGCACTGTACATGGCAAACCCTGTATCAAATCACCTGCCCATGCATCCATTCATCATTCCCTCATCCTGTTATAAAAACGCCTGAATATTTACTCACAAAACATTCGAAATTTCCATTGAGTCTGTGCGTTATGCAGCCTGCAAAATCCACAGTGCCCCAGCCCGTAATTCCAGTGTAGTGAAGTTACATGTATTTGGGAACGTCCGGCCTCATCGGCCACGTCACTATTGCGCATCCCAAACTATTCATATCAATCATTGCTTCCTCGCCATGGCCTCTGTCTCAAGGACATTGAACAATAGAACGTTATATTTGCAGTCAGACCTGTGGGCATCTCCTCTCCGCTAGCTGAAAACCGAAAGCGCCGGCCTTCGAATTCCTCATTTGCAACATCACGTCGAAAAGGCATCTGTGGCCGTTTGAAATCACAAATTAATCCATCTAGTGCGGCTGTGTGTGAAAATGGCAACTGCCATCACCCACTAATGGGACGCCCCGCCCGTCGTTGCAACTCGGTACAGTGATGCATGAGGGCCCACCGTTACTCGAGTACTACGTTCCACTGACCCATCACAAGTCTGTTCGCGACTGCAAAGATTGTATGTGAAACAATGGGACCATAGCCGAATGTACATATCAACAAATGTTACACGGCCATCGGGTACAAATACATGATTGCAATAGCAAGATGCCATTCCTCGAATAGCAGCGTTGTGTGCGGGACGTGCTCGCCCAAAGGGGAGAGCAGCTTGCACAGGTGGAATGAATCACCACAGGTGGAGGCCATACAGCCTGAAAACACATAAAGTGCACACCCAGTCTCCTCCCACAACCACACCCACTCCGAAATGCTACCGGCAGGACTCGCGATGTTGGCCCTGGGGGACCTGATAGCACTGCAAGTACTCCAACTCCAAGAAGAAGACGAACACCAACTACAACCGGCCGCACGGAGGAGACGCAGGAGGAGGAGGAGGCCAAGGCAGGGCCCGCAAGGGCCGCCAGCACAGCCACTACCACCACGCAGGCAGCCCGCAATCCCACGCCTCCGAGCACATCCGTTCAACCTCACTGATGAGCAGATCCACACCCTCTACCGTTTGGACCGGGACACCATAGCCGCAATAGTGGACATGACACAGGCTGACCTTGTCAGCATTATAGATAGCCCAACCGCCATCCCACCCCTACTTAAGGTGGTGTCTGTACTACACTTCCTGGCCACAGGCACCTACCAGCACACAGTCGGACAGTTGCATGGCATTTCTCAGCCACTGTTCTCACGGACACTATTGCAAGTGCTCGATGCCCTCCTGCAGCACGCAGACGACTACATCTCTCTACCACGCTCGGAGCAGGAAATTACCAACACAAAAGTGGGATTCCATGCACTTGGCGGCATACCGGGTTGCATTGGTGCCATCGACTGCACCCATGTTGAATTGGTCGTCCCGCATGCCATGGAGGCCCAGTACCGCAACCGAAAACAATTTCATTCCCTGAATGTACAGATGGTGTGTGACTCCAACAGGATCATTACACATTGTTGTGCCAGATTCCCTGGATCAACCCATGATTCTATGGTCTTGAGGAACTCTACTATACCACGCTACATGGAGCGACACGCAGGGAACAGATCCTGGCTACTCGGTGAGTCTCATTTCATGCATGATGATGTGGGGTATGTGATGCGGCAATGACCTGGCAGGAAGGGGGGGGGTGTGCGTACGTAGCAATGGCATTCCACATCATACGTTTATCGTCCACATACAGGTGATGCTGGGTATCCACTGAAGAGATGGCTCCTCACACCAGTCCGGAACCCACGGGACCAGCATGAGGAGGACTACAACCATGCCCACTCACGTACCCGTGTAGTCATTGAACAGGCATTCGGCCTACTGAAGACTCGTTTCCGCTGCCTCAGCAGGTCTGGCGGGGCACTCCTGTACCGCCATGAGAAGGTTGCAAAGATGGTCATGGCATGTGTCATGCTCCACAACATGTGCGTACGTAGAAATGTGCCCATGCCCCCTGACGCAGAACTGCAAGCACCTGATGATGGTCATGATGAGGGTGGGGATGTGGCAGCACCTCATGGAGTCTGCGAGGCACCGGAGGCCCGTGACATTCGTCAGCATCTCATTGATGTATGCTTCTAGCACTCACGCCTGGTGGCTGATACATGGACACGGGACTCGTGGCACTGTGTGTGTCTGGGACATGCACAATATGGACTGTGCGCCTATGATGGCCTAGTACACAATGATCAGTGTCCACACATCTCATTGGTTGATCGTGCTCTTTATATGGCATATGTGATATCATGTTGAACACCCTATCGACCCGCCACCCAAGTGAGCCCAACACACCCCCTCCACCCTCCTACCTCCCCCCCGAACACCAGTGTCCAAAGATGCTCATTGTCAGTGGGCTGTCGCTATTGCAAGCCCCCTCTGCGGGTGTCAGGGGCACCCCTGCCTGTGGAGCGCAGGTTCCTCCCAGATCTACGTTGGGGGCTGCCCTGGACGGAACTTGCAACGGATGATGTGTCTACCTGCTCACGTCCATGCATGTCCCTAAGGGTTTGTGAGAGCTCAGTGAGCACACGGCGCACTGCGGCAAGTTCGGCACATACGTCTTTGGACGTCGCATGCAGTTCCCCCCTCAGGCTCTCGGTGCTTCTCTCCATTTGGACTCTCAGGCTCTCGGTGCTACTCTCCATTTGTGCCCTTAGTGTCTCTGTACTTCTCTCCATTTCTGCCCTGAGTGTCTCAGTTGATGTTTCTATGTCTGGCTTAGTGCGCCCACATTCATCGGCATGGTCCTTGAGGAGCGTGGCCAGTTGCTGCTGTTGCACGATTAACTGCTCGAGGGACTGTTGCCTCTGCTGGGCCATGGCCATTTGCGGGGGTGTCACAGAGGGGCTGATGACCTCATGTTGCCTTGCCACAGGGCTTGTGGGGGATGGCCAGTCGTCGTCTTGTGGGTGCCCCTGCGTGGTATCCTCATGTTGTATGGGATGGGACAGACAGGGGGAATGGGACAGGTCATGGATGGATCTGACTTCGACATCCCCGTCTTCTGTGTCGGAGCATGCTGCCATCAATGGGGTGTCACCTATGGTGCTGCTGCCACCAGAGGCAGTGCCTTCTGTGGCATCCTTTGGGGGGACCTGTGGTGGTGGTGTTGTGGGCATGCTGGCTGCTGGGGTGCCTGTTGATGTTCCCTCCTGTGTGCTGCCACCTGATGTGTGCTGCTGCCGTGTCTTGATGCGTGCAGCTGAGGTGGAGGGTCTTTGGCCGTTGGTCTTGGCCCTCTTTGCAGGTGCGCTGGTAGGGGTGTCCTGATGCTCGTCGTTTGGATCAGACCCTGTGGTGGAGTAAAGGAGGGCGAGGGTTAATAATGGGTCTGTGGGTATTGGAATGGCATTGTATCACATGCATTGGGGTGGTACCTGAGGGTGATTTGGGTCGGGGCCTTGGAGGTGCTTTCATTTGTGTGTGGAGTGAGGGTGCAGTTGTTTGGCAGCCTGCAGTTAGGGTGTGCCTGCTGCACGTGTAGTGGGTGTTTTAGGTGTTTTTAATTATTTATGTATTTATTGTGAGTTTTAAAGTGCGCTATCAGCGCGATGTGTGTGGACGTTCTCCTGGACATGTGTTTCTGTTGCACTATGTGGACACATGGTAGTTCACATGATTGGACATTGTGGATTTAGCATTGTTTTATCTGGCCCACCTACCTGAATCTTCGGATGTCTGCACTCCTTTCTCCATCCCTCCGACTCCCTCTATGCTCTCCATTCCGATGGTGGAGGCACAGATTTCTTCCCAGGGGGTCAACTTGATGGGTGATTCTGGACCTCCCCCGGTGGCTGTGGCAATGTTGCGGTTGGCAGAGAGTATGCTGCGGACGCGTATCCGCAGGTCGTCCCATCGCTTTCGGCATTGCTGTGGGTTGCGGGGTGCGGTCCCCACCGCACTTACCCGCTGTGCCACCAGAGCCCATATGGCCTTCTTGTTCGCAAGTGCCGTCCTGGTCATTTGCGTGGAGAAGACGACGGCAGCATTCTCCTGGAGGGTCTCTGTTAGCACGGTGAGTTCCTCACGGGAGAAGTGGACCTGCCGCTTGCGGTCGCACGCTTTCTTCGCTACTTTTCCCATTTTTCTTGGTTTCGCTAGGGTGGATGACGGGTTGGGGTGTGTCTCGGGGTAGTGTTTTTAGTGGTTGTGTGGTTTTAGTGGTTTTATAGGTGTACGGCGGGATGTTTCCCGTTCCGGGCCCATGTTTTTACTTCCGTTTCCGTATATTTCCGGTCACCGTACTTTCCGGTAGGCGCACTCTGCGGTGTCCGCTGTGATGGGTGGCGGTATTGCACCTAGGGCGCCGTACGGCAGCGGTGTGGGCCGTTTTGGGGTCATTTCCGCCATCGCGGACTTTGCACTTCCGCCATGCCGTGGTGCTCGTGCCCGATGGGTCGGAATGGGCCGCACTTTGCTCCTTCGTGCAATGGCGGAAACGCTATTTACGCTGTTGCGGTCCGGTCAGTCACTTTCCGCCAGGGTCGTAATGAGGGCCAAAGACATTGAATGAGCGAATGCAAAGACATTACCTGAGCGCTCATCCAGAACTGTTTCATTTCGGGTCGGCGCCATATCTCCGGCACTCCGAACCCCGGCCCCTAAGGGGAAAAAGACATAAGCATTAGCGCTTGCTGCAATTAGACAACGAACATTATTATTAAGCTTGAACTTTTGAACAGAACTTTTACAGCGCCTTACCTGAACAGTCAAGCTTACCTGAACTCCCATCAATCCTCAATCCAGTGAAGTAACTGGGTTTCAACGCGCCCCTGCATCAGAAGCAGGATGGAGAGCTCATCCTTCCAAACCCTAAGGTGAGGCTTCACGGGGAATCGTGGAGGAGGTATCGTGGAGGGTTGGAAGGGAGTGGGAGGCTTGAGCATTGTTCCACAGTTGGTAATACTCCCTTTTCACGCACAGGAGGGTATCCAACGAGCCAGGGAAGCCAGAATAGAGGGGCCCTTCCTGTCCATCTTCAGAGTTCTGCGCCTTCGACGCCGCGCCTCCGTGGGAACCAGGTGAGCGTTACAATGGGAGATTTTGGCATAAAAGGCAGAATTCTTGGGCTGGAAGTCAGAGTCACCACTGGAACTGCAAAAAACCGAAGAGAAGCGGAGAAGAAGACGGCCGCTGCAATCCCGAGTCCCGGTGAAGCCCTGCTGCAGTCCTGAGCTATTTACCCTTCAACAACAAGAGAAGATCCAGTCCGGAGTCTTCTTCCCTTGAGCCTGGTGAGATCAACCAGCTCACCTTTCTTCAGCCAGAGAATCCTCTTCTGGGTCGAAATCACTGCACAGTGCTGTAGTGGTCCGGGTAGCCATCAGAAGAGACCTCTCCTGATTTAAAGGAGCGCACCTTTTATTCATCGTTGCTTTTGCTGCTGCTGGCCTCATCCCTGGGTAGTGCAGATCGCTCCAGACGTCCTCCTTCACGTCGCCACGACTGAAGCTTCAGGAACTGTGAGTCTGCAGGAACTACCAGGAACAACTGCCGTGGCACCAGCTTTCATCAGCGGAATAAGGTACTGTGCACATTTGGTCGTTCTCTTCGTCCGACCTTACGGAATCGAGGTGAACTCTTTTCCTCCACAAAGGTTTGTCCTTTTTTCCTTCCCTCTATAATTTTTGCCTCCTTTTGACAATATCGAAGTACTCCTGGCATCTTGAATCTCGAACTGTTCTTAACGTGTGATCCTCGACAACAGAGCATCTGCTCCCCTGACACTGGCGCAGGCCTATTGACTTTATCTGCATCCTAGAGCGAGTTCTCTGATTCTATTGCCTTGACAAAGGTATTGCCTATGGTTTTCCTAACTATTCCCTTGTTTTAATTCTTTGTGCTAAGTGTGTTTGACTTTGGTGGCATTTCTTTCCACGGGTACACGTTTCTTTAGTAAGACCGAACTGTCATTACTGTCAAAAAGTGATCGCGTATGTACTGCCGGTAACGTCTTTGTTTCACAATACCGGTCCGTCAAATCCTAATGTACTTACCTTGAATTTGCCTGTACAAGAGGAATTGGTTGTGTGTAGTGTATTTACAGTTTGATTTATTTTAATAGAAGTGAAGTGTTTTATGAACAGATGGTTTAAAAATAAATGTACTTATATTTTTTACGTGAAACCTTGAGTCAGTGTTTGCTTGAGTCACAGTAATTGTAGTCCTTTCTGTAATCTCTACTACTGCTCATTTGCTCTTGAGATAGGTCTGGCTGCTCAGCCACTGCTACCACTATTTCTGCGTAGTACATGCTTGTACCAAAGGTGAAATTGTACTGCCACTTGTAGTCCTAATCTTGTGTAGTGGTCCCTAAGGGTACTGCACAGGATTCTGCCTAACAGGCGGCCATCTTGAAACACTTCTCTGTGCCCAGGAGGCTCGCAAGGTGGCCTACAACCTGCAGTGCGGAGAGGATCAGGCAGGCACCTAGAGAGTTTGTGCAGGAACTGAAGCAGGCATTTGCCCAGAGCTCTAGAAGGGTGCGCACCAATAGTAAGGAGTTTATTAATACATATTTTCATGCCCTTCCTAAGCATATCATGACCCAATTGGTAAGGGACTTCCATGAGCAAAGGATCCTAGATTGGGTAATAGAACAGGTCTATGTGGTCCAAAAGCCTTTTGAAAGCAAAAATAATCCAAAAATCCCAAACCATCCAACACCCTGCTGCTGCCAAGGTGGCAGAGGTGAAGAATACCCCCATTCTGGATTTGGAAATGGGGGGTGGCCTAAAACTACTCCTCCCTCTAATAAGCCAAATTAGAGGCAGAGGAGACCCTCTGATCAATCCCAAGCGGGTGGTAGACAGGCAGGGCATCCAACAAATGTGCCACCTACATAAGCCTGAGATGCACGGGTACCAAACCCATCTTGGGGTATGTATGGACTCATCTGGCACAATGGGGGGTCCAACCATGTAAGTATGGCCCCAGGGAACTTCCCTCCAAACTTCCCACAAAACATCCCACAGGAAGGAAGTAATATGCCACCCTCGAATTTAAAGGAATGATTCGCCTAAAATTTCTATTTCAAAAATAGATAGGCAATATTAAAAAAAATATACTCGCACTTTTTTTTAAAAATTCCTATGTAAAATTTTGAGCTATTTAAGCTCAAAATGTGCAAACGCAAGCACATGGGTGCATCCATTTTGTGAAATGGATGCCCGCCTGTGCTGGCTTTTGCGGCACTAATGAAGGAAATGCAGCCAGCTGTAGTAAACAAAAGCTACCACTGGGTGGCTTTTCCTTCACTGGTGCTGTACGCGGAGGACGGGGACCGGAGACTACAGGCAGAAAAGATGTACCTGCATCTCGGTATGTGCTATTTTTTAAATGAAAATAAACACTAGCTGCGTTTTTTTTTCTAAGTTTTCCGGGCTGGAGGAGCCCGGAAAACTTAGAAATAAAACCGCAGCTTTAAAAACGTTGTATTTATGTTTGCGGTCACTTTTGAAACGAACGCAAACATAAATACAACGTTATTGTGTTTGAAAACGCTGCGGTTCTTTTTTCCAAGTTTCTCAGGCTGAAGAAATTATCTGCTAAGCTAGCCCAAAATGCACATTTACTTTGCCCCCATGAGGAGAAAGAAGGCAGATTTTATTGAGGAGAAAGAAGGCAGATCTTATGCCTCTGTCAAGGTAAAGGGCCAATATGCATTTTCAGCGTTGGTGGATACGGAATCCCAAGCTACCCTTCTGTCCAAAAAAGGCATTTGACCAGATGAATTCAGGAAGGGGGGAGAGTCATCAAATTCCCCTCACACCTCTTCCTGGACAACTCCAAAGCTTTGACGGAAATGGCATTTCCGTCGAGGGGACTGCAGATCTGGAGATCCAAATTGGGCGACATAGGGTGAAACACCCGGTCACAGTCGTCACTCCAGAGGGCACACCATGTCTCCTGTGGAATGACCTCCTCCAGAGGTTGTCACCCCTGATTGACTGTGTGAACAAGGTCCTCTGGACATAGACTAACTGGCCAATAAAACTGAAACAAAGCACAAACTATGTAAGTTTAAATGGCACATGCCACATGGTTGAGCAGTGGCCTGACCAAATCGAATTCCACTTTAGGAACAATCAAGTCCCTGAAGTCACTGTCATCTCGGTAGTAGAACAAACTGGTGATGGGAACTCTTCTCCATTTTTGAAAATCAACCTTCCTCCCAGTTTCAAGTGGCATTCCACACTGGAAGGAAATACCCTCAAATTTCATAACGATCCACAATCTGAAGAAAATCCAAATCCCATGACAAAAGATAATGAAAAACCAGCTCAAAGTTTGGCTGATATCCAGAAAAAGGCTGAACAGTTGTTTCTCCCCATTCAGGTAAATGAGAGGGGGAGCCTGTTCAGCTAAGCGTTATCCAGGAAACTCCCAAAAGATCAGACCATTCCCACAGTTAAGTTGATTGCTAAGTGGGAAATGGGCCTGGAAAGTCCAAATTCCAAAAATGCAGGTGCATGCTAAAAATGTCCATTGGTGACAAAAGCATAGATCATAATTGTTGGGTTGTGAAAGATGTCCTCTCTGCATTTTAATTAGGCAGTGACAATCTCAATCGATTGGCAATTAATTTGGACTTAATTAATTACAAAGTCTGGTCCCGACTGGGGGTAACCCCATGGGATTTGACAATCCTGAGGAAGCATTTCGGTCAGCCCAATTACTGCCGTGTGCAGTTGAAGTTCAAACGGGAGAAGAGGTCACCATCCCAGGACTGGTACGATAATTCACAATTCCCCTAAAAATAAAGCGCAGACAGAACCTCCAAAACCCGGACGCTTATATAAATGAAAATTATTACCTCCTACAGCAAGGGTAGTATTTGAACCAGACACCACTAGTTGACCTAGAACATGACACCTTTTGAATATTGGTGGATAACAGTGGCCCTAGGAGTATCACTTTGGGCGCAGACACCTTTATTAGAATGGCGGTTAATGCCCAACATTTCTCCACTGACTTAGGGAATGAGATCATGGGACGAATTCCAAATGACTGTTACCTCTGTGAGGACGACATACCTCCAGAAAAGATTTTCACCCAGCAAGGGGGGAATTTCTTGGTGTACTCTTCCTGTCCTTATGGGGGGGAAGAGGTAACCTGCGACACCAGGAAGGAAGAGGTGGTATTTCAAGTCAACGGTGACTGCCTTCCCTCCTTGAAGCCTCCTGTCCAAGCCAACACCATAACAAGAGATCTCTCCATGCAACTGGAGGATACTGCAGAAATTGCAAAACCAGTGGTCTTTCCAGGCTTCAGGCAGATGGTTGAGGAACAAATCAAACACGCTGATGCCTGTGAGACCGAGGAGCAAAAGCAGAAGCTGAAACAGATGTTTTTGGAATTTCAAAAGATTTTTGCCGTGGACTCGTATGACTGTGGTGGGACCGAGATCCATTACACCTCCATACCGACTGACCCTGGGATGGCTCCCATATTTGTGAAGAAATGCTGGTTGCCCCTCATGTCTATGGAGTCACTCACGGAGATCATAAAGAACTTAGAATCCCGTGGGATAATTTGTTTAGTCCACAGTACCTTTAACAACCCAGTGCTGGGGATACTAAAACCCAATGGCCAATGGAGAATTTGCACAGACCTTAGGGAGTTAACCAAATAGGTCCACATGTCCCGATGGCCTCTTCCGTACATCAATCAGGGACTGGCCCAGATCCAAGGGTCAAAGGTGTATACCGCCATTGACCTGACCAATGGTTACTGGACAGTACCCGTGAGTAGGGAAGACCAGTACAAGCTTGCCTTTACCTTCAGGGGGCAGCAGTACATGTGGACCCGAACCCCCTTTGTATACATAAACTCTGGAAACAAATTTAACATCTTTCTGCATAAGGTCATGCCTGACTTGGGCGAAAGGGGAAACCTGGCATATGTAGATGATGTTCTAATCAAACGCTCAACTGTGGAGGAACACATAACTGAAATACGCTATGTTCTGACACAGTTGAAGGAAGCCGGAGTGAAATTGTCCTTCGAGAAGGCGCAGTGGTGTAAGACCAGTGTGAACTTCCTAGGGCATGAAATCACCTTCGAGGCTCTCAGTCCTCAGATGAAAAAAAGGTGGAAGCAATACAGAAATTGAAAGACCCTATGAATCTGCGTGAACTATGAAGCCTTTTTGGAATTACTAATTATAGTAGGAAGTTGATAGAGGACTATGCAGAGGTCACGAGACCCTTGGTCCATTTACTAAAGGCCAGGGTCAAGTGGGAGTGGCGACTGACGAGAAACCTTTCACAAGCTCTTTGTTTGGCTAGACCCATTAGAAATAAGGAGTTCTTCTTGGAGACAGGTTTCTCAAATACTTGCCTAACAGTAGTATTATGCCAGAAGGACGACAAGGTCAACAAAGTCATCTCGTATACGAGTAAGACTTTGTCCTCTGTGGAGGAAAAATTCACCGATTGTGAAAAGGCACTCCTGGCAACGGTGTGGGCATTGAAGAATTACCGCCCGTTCATCCAGGGGGAGCACATCATTGTCGCGACTCCTCACAAGCCTTTGCAATATCTTCAAAGTGACCGAATCCGAACAGGGAATGTGAGTAATTCTGGAATCACTTCCTGGATTCTGTCCATGCAGGGCTTTCCTGTGGAGGTCAGATATGGCGGCCAAAACAAGAAGACTCCCTTCGTGCAAGGTTTGGCTGACCTGCATGACTGTGCTAAAAAAAACTGTTGTGAGGATGAAAGTCTAAAAACCAATGACAACATGGAGGCGTACCTGGCTTCCCCGCACAAAGTCTATGAGGAAGACACGTGCCAGGTGATATTCACAGTTTATGTGGATGGGTGCTCCTAGCATGTTGATAACAATGGGGAAAAGGAACTGGTGGCTGGCATTGGGAATTCCTGGGTGAACGATGCCCCAGAGCCCTCCGCTGGGTACAAGATCGGTTCTGAAAAAGTCAGGTGGCAGAGCTGATGGTGGTCCATCAAGCCATCCTTACTGCGGTGCAAGACCAACTCCATGAACTGGTCATAATCACTGATCCAGATTATGTCAGGAATGGTTTTGTGGAGCACCTGATAAATTGGGAAAATCGAGGCATGCTGTGTGCAAACAAACCGCTCAAGCATGGGAAATTATTACACTCCATTGATGATCTGGTCACCTCTAATGAGATGACCGTCTACTGGAAAAGATAAAAGGTCCCTCAGAAGTAGAGGGACCAGACAAAACTAGAAATTACTTTGCTGACCAATTGGGCAAAACCGGAGCCATCCACGGAGATCTCATAGAGATCGAGTCCCTGTTGGGGGGAAATCCAGGTCGCTGCTGTCACCAGGTCCCAAACCCTTGCCCAAAAAGAAATCTCAACTGCCCAGTGGAGTAAGGAAACCCCAGATGCTGATTTGATTACCGCACAAAAAGAGGATTCTATTATATGGAAATGTTATCAACACATTGAAGACCCTGTGAATTTTCCTCTGACTGGATCTGATTACATCAGGAAAGAGGATCTCTGGGTGTTGATGAAGTTTTCCAAAATGTTCAGAATCCAAGACGGTTTGTTGGTACCATAGCCTGATGTTAAGTCATGCCCATGACGCGACCACAGCCAGTCATATGGGGTTTCATACAATTTTGGAAATCTTGCGAGAGGTCGCATACTGGCCTCACATGGGCCAGGACCTTGACCAATACGTGAAGGGGTGTCTTGTGTGCTATTTTAGCCAAATTCCTTCACACACAGAGCTCCCCTACAGAAAAGGGGGATGACACTGCTATGGTCAGATTTACAAGTAGAGTTCATCGGGCCAGTGATTCACTCCTCTAGAGGTAACAAGTACATGTTAATCGTGACATGCCTGTTTTCAAAGTGGGTGGAATGTCTCCCGGCCCCATATTGCAAGGCAGAAACAGCAGCTGCCCTGATGATCAATCACTTCGTCTCACGTTTCGGCTTTCCCCAAAGGATTGAGTCGGGCCGAGGAAGTCACTTTACCAGCGAGTTGATGACAAAGATGTGGGAGATACTTGGGGTAAAGAGAAAACTCCACATTGCCTACCGCCTAGCCTCTAGTGGGGGAGTTGAGAGGTACAATAATACGATTGTGAGCATCGGAGTTGAGAGGTACAATAACACGATTGTGAGCATCCTAAAGAAGTTTGTGGCAGACTCTGGGCCTAGTTGGGACATCCGACTACTGCTTGTCCTGATGGCCATCAGGTCTACACCATCTTCTGTCTCCATTCGAGCTCATGCCTGTACAAAAAAAGGCACTACCTCAGCATCTGCTCCACAGAACTCAAGAGCAGACCAATAATAAATGCATCCACGACACATGAATATATTGCGAATTTGCAAAAAAACACCTTCAGCATGCTGTTGCGTACGCTCAGCGAAATCTGGAAAAGTCGGCAGAGGGGATGAAAACCCACTACCATTTAAAGACCACTAAGAAAGAGTACCAAGTAGGAGACAGGGTGTACAATTTTGCAAAGGAATCCCTGCGATTCTCCCTTGCCTTCCATTGAGCAAAAGTCAAGCTAACTACTATCTCCAGGCATTACAAAAATGAAGTCTGCCTGGCAAAACGGAACTCTTATAACGAACGTATTGCCACATCCAACTCAAGTATGAAGGAACTATTCACCATACTAAAAGAACTAGAGTCCCCGATTCCCACACCTGACATCTGCATCAAAAATAAGACCTGGTGCTCAGATATTCAACATGCACTAGCCAATAAAATAAACACACTCCAAAATAAAATAAAATTAAAAAAAGACACGTTGAATTTACAGCATTCTTCTAAGACCCCTCCGACCAGCGATATACCCACTGCCCAGACCACTAGATTCTGCTTTACCAAAACCTCTATTTTAGAGGTAGAGAAAATCATCTTATCTCTCAAACCATCCAATTGCAAAGGCAATCTCTGCCCAGCTCAGATCATAAAAGATGCTGCTAGAGATCTGTCACCATTTATTTCCAAATTGATCAATGTTTCCTTCTCCTCCGGCACCATTCCTTCCAGCCTAAAACAATCATGGTTACTCCCACTACTCAAGAAGCAAGCCCTAGGTCCACTTATTCCTACCAACTACCATCCCATAGGAGGTAAAAACCCTTGGCTTCTACCTTGACTCGACTATGTCCTTTGATAAACAAGTGAAATCTTTGGCCTCTACCACTGCTTACACTTGTAAGCTTATCAGAGCTGGTAAGCCATTCCTTTCAAATGACAGTTGCATGATTTTGGCTAGAGCATTAATACTCTCTAGGCTAGATTATTGCAATGCTCTTTACAGCAGTGCTAACAAAGCCATTAACCAAAGGTTACAAACTGTTCAAAATAACACCTTAAGAGCTGGACTAGGCATGAATAAAATAGAACACATCTCCTCTACCAGACGCCAACATAAATGGCTCTCTACCCACAATAAAATACTGCTAAAAATTGTCTCCCTGACCCATAAAGCATTAAACAATGCTGCCCCCCGTTACCTAGTAGACAGACTAAATAGAAGAACGTCTATCAGACTGACAGGAGCCGGTAATGCCAACTGCCTTGTGGTACCGAGATTTAGATTTACCAAGATTGGCGGTAACAGCTTTCCCGTGAATTCCGCCAAACTTTGGAACTCCCTGCCTCACAAGTTTAGAGTAGACCAACCATATCTACACCTCAGAAAGAATTATGTCAACCTGCTCAATTCTACCGACCCTTAGTTATAATATCGCAATAGCCTCATCTCGGCTGCCTTAGTCTATCTTCTTAATCTAGTGAAATGTGGAACCTAACTTGTTCATAACCTGTACATTTGTATCTATACTATACTGCTACACTTTTACCTGTAAATGCATTTTGTCGTACCGCAAACTATTTTGTAACCCTTTAAGCTTTGCACCTCCCTACTATTGCGCCCTGTTACCTTTGGGTTTGGTGCGCATTAGAAATAAATAAACAAACAAACAAACAAACCAGACCAAAGAGCAGAAGTTCCTTCCCTCACGGCGTGGCACCTTCGAAATTGTGGATAAAATCTCACCTGTCGCCTATATGATCC
Source organism: Ambystoma mexicanum (assembly GCF_040938575.1). Classification (NCBI taxonomy): domain Eukaryota; kingdom Metazoa; phylum Chordata; class Amphibia; order Caudata; family Ambystomatidae; genus Ambystoma; species Ambystoma mexicanum. The sequence goes on along the minus strand of NC_090923.1, from coordinate 829,569,548 downwards.
GCATCCCTAAAGGAGAACAAACGGATGAGAAATGGGTGCACATCAATCAATTGAAGTGTTGTCATACCAGATAGAACTTGTGAGTGATTGAAGAACCCAGTGAGGGTAGAACACAGGAATCCTCTGAAGAGTAAATGTAAAGAATTGGAACCCAGATGAAGAAAATCATACATTTACAGGGAGTAGAACAATTACCATTATTTTGAAGTGCTTGTAAATGATTGCTATGTAAAACAATGGGCCTCATTACGAGTTTGCCGGTAAAAAAATAAAATTAACGGCATGCCGGTGCTCCCGTGTCTGTTTAGCACTGCTGCCGGGATCTACATTAGATTCCGAGTCAGCGTGCAAGCGCATTCCGGCATGATATGATATGATAGGATATGGCATTTATAACGAGCCTATACACAAGTGAAACAGTAGCACCGGCATGCCTGTAACAGCCCCAAAACCCCTGATACCGGCATTGTCGCTGCCACAGACACCGACTTCTACACCGAGGATGCCGTAATGAACGGTGCCGGTATTAGCGGCACCGGAAACAACGTCAACGTGCCGGAACGGGAAATGCACCGGCGGCCATAATTAAAACACAATCCATTGCAATCCTCATTCCACAGGAGTGTAACTCAAAATCCAAGGACATACCGACACAGAAGAACATGTCAGCCAGGCAAGCTGCCGTCCGTCGCCGCAAACCCCGGTTCAGTGAACAGGAACTGAACATGCTGGAAGACACCCTTGTGGAGCATGCAGATGTAATTTTCTGTGCAGATCTGTGGCGCCAAGCCCAACCACGAAAAAAACTATTTAGGAGGATGTGGCCCGCAAAGTCTCAGCATTGGGGACAACACCCCAGACCGTCCGAGACTGTAGGAAGAGGTGGGACAACCTACGTCTCTGTCGGCAACCTCCTCGCCACAGAGCGCAGCCAGAGCATGGCCACAGGAGGTGGAGCACCATCCCTATCAAATTGCAGCCGTGGGAGGAGACGTGCACCGACCTGCATATGGAGACCATAGAGGGAGTGGGAGATGCGGAGACGGGAGCAGTGACTTCCGATGATGCTGGTGAGTGTCCATAACCGTAATCCCAAAGTCACATCACACATCTTGTAGCCCCAATGCCAAAGGACATGTCCAAATGTCAAGTAAGTGGCACCAGATCCCTGCTGCCATAACACCCACCAACAACGTCCTCACACACATGTACAATGAACCTGGCTGCAAGACAAGAAACAAACTGACACACCCCACATGTCCCCTGCATTGGCCACACAAGTACCATCTGCATGCACACAGATACAATCACCCAGACAATCTCCAAATGCTGGCGTCACCGCCGTGTCTCAACATGGCCAAAGCCACATCTTGTAAGATGCACACATCAATGACACCATTCGCACACTTGTCACACCCACCATCTCCCTTCCTTCAGAGTCAACATCAACACAGCAACGTCCACAAGTGAAACACATTTGTTTCACAATCAAACTCTACATGTCACACAGCCCCTGTGGCATGGCCACAACACCCAAACCACTGAACACCAGTATCCCAGGCAACAGACACTGCACACTCCATGGCCGCACCACAAACATGTTCCCACACTGCATCCCCCACCCATTCATATGTGCACCATGCCATGCCCTCCACTAGCATTGATATCTGTCAGATGGATCCACACCCATTACTGATGCCCTGCCTCACCGTCCCCCACAGGCACATCATCTGACAGCGAAGGTGAACATGCCACCACACCCAGGTCCACTGCTGCGCGTTGCCGCCACAGGATATCCACCACCTCTAGCCAGGAGCCTAGTACATCCACGGCAAGACCAGAGCGTGCCACAACATCTTCGGCCCAGCCCCGTCACCAGTAGTAAACACATGCTGCCCAGCAGCCCCAGAAGCCACCACCACCTGCTGCCCAACAGCCACCACCACCTGCTGATCAGCATCCCTAGCATACACAACCACCACCTGCTGCCAAGCAGCACCGGCAGCCACCACCACCACCTGCTGACCAGCAGCCCCAGCAGCCATCACCACCACCTGCTGCCAAGCAGCACCGACAGCCACCACCACCACCTGCTGCCAAGCAGGCCCATCAGCAGGAAGAGCCTGAATCCTCAGACCCCAGCCTGCAGGAAGAGCCTGAATACCCAGACCACCGCCTGCAGGAAGAGCTTGAATCCCCGCAACCTACCCAGCAGGATGAACCTGCAACACCAACAGAACGGGCTGGAGCGCACAGCACTGTGGAGGGCAGTGGGCAGAACACACAGAGCCACGGTAGCCATGAGGATGAAGCTATGTTTACTCCCCCGGGCCCTCTGAGCCCACCTTCCATGCCACTACCTGGACTCCGGCACATACGAGACATTGAGGGGCGCCTCACCAGGATGGAGGAAAGGCAGCAGGCAATGCACGCCTTGGTCACACAGTACGGAACAGAGGCACAACTGACACTGCAGACCATGCAGGATACCTTGCATAACATGGCTTGAATGCTAGGCAGAGCCACAGAGGGTGTGTACCACCTGGCGAAGCGTGTGTGGGAGGGAAACCGAGTGGTATGGCCGAGTCTATCAACCTGTTGGTGAATGCTATAGCGGAACAACGGAACATCACCACCCCATTCAGGCCATCCTCCAGCACAACACCAACCAGTTCTATTCAAAGTAGTCCTGTGCATCGGTCACTGCAACTCAATCGCCCGCCAGAGGCTCACCCCCATCCTCCAAAAAGGGGGCTTAAATAGGCCATGTTACTAGTGCATGTGGGGAGGGAGTAGTTGGGATGGGGTTGTGGGGGTAATGGGTAATAGGGTGGTGGGGGAGGGGGTTTGGGGTGGTGGGGGAAGATGTGTGGGTGTGGAGGAGGGGCTGTGGGGTCAATTAAATGGGGTAGTAGTGTTAAACAATATTTTTCACACATGTACATAGTTCATCCTTATGCAATACACCTCGTGTTATGAACAAACATGACTGGACTTTGCTTATTCAGTGTGTGTCTATTTAATCATGTACAGTGTCCAGTGCCCAGTGTGACCCATGCCCAGTGCCATGTCTTTAACAGTCCATCAAAAGTAGTGGTCAATTAATTCTTGCCGCGTGGCACGTCCATCATTGCCATTGTGGCGCAGAGGATTTGCTATCTCTTCTTCATCCTCATCCTCTGGTGGCATCATGTCCATGTCAGGGGGCAGGGGGACGTTGCGCCGGATGCACATGTTGTGTAGCATTGCACATACCAGCATGATTTTGCCCACCTTCTCTGGCCCGTAAATGAGGGCTACCCTCAAACTGCTGAGGCAGCAGAACTGGGCCTTCATCAGGCCAAATGTCTGCTCGATGATGACGCGAGTGCGTACATGTGCACGGTTGTAGGCCTCCTCGTGCCTGTTGTGTGGTTGCCTGATGGCGTTCATGAGCCAGCCCATCAGGGGATACTCAGCATCACCTGCATGGGAGCGAGAGAAACGGTACTTGTGATTTATTTCATCATTCCATGTTAGCACTGGCTGTACAGCGTTCACTTGAATATTAAGCTAAGCACAGGGATACATAACTGAACATGGCATGTGTCATTGTCTATGAACCCTGTAAGTGAATTTAGGGCTGTTCCATGGGGTGTGGGGTGCAGTTGCTATCACATGGCCCATTCAATGTGAACCTGCACTCTCACAATTCAAGTACAACACACCACAATGGACTCAGTTTTCATTATTGTGTTGACAATGGGTATGGACTGTGCATATACAGTGGAAACTCGCGCATTTGCCTAATTTGCTTTGTGTATTACAGTGGTATCCCCGGTATGCATTCAACATATACAGGTCTTCATGTACATGTCCATCGACACCATCACCCATATGACTAGGTCACATATCCATTGGTAGTATGTGTCACGGGTGAGGGTCACGTTACAGGAATTTGGCTCGGTGGGTGTAAGCATGGTGGAATGAAGCAACATTGGATGAGTCCCGCACCTCTCAATTATATATTGGTGGTATTCAATATGTGTGGCTTTTTTCCAATATCATACTTGACCCATTCGACTTGAAGGTGTTCCATGAGGTGACATGACCGGTATACTGACCTGTGCTGTACCTGTGGACTGTGAGTGCAGTCACAATCTTTTCTGTGTGGAAGATGTTTTTCGCTCTGGCTGAGCATCATGACTTGTGAATTCTATTGCTGTGTTAATGTATTTCATGCATTTTCACTACAGAGTGGTGCATTGTGGTACATGTGGTTTATGTATTGTGATGTTCCTAACACATGTGATGATGTGAGCACTGTGTCTGTTAAATGCACGGAAACACGGCTGTGAAGGCCTTGCACTTCTGCATGCATTCGCTGTGTTAAACATTCTGTTAAATTTACAAAAGTCACAGTTCAAGGCACCCAGTACGCTGTGTCTGGTATTGTTCCATTCAATGTGTGAGGTTTTATTTTGTGCAGGTTGGGAATGATGAGGTTGCTTGGGTAGTTCCTCATCTCACTGAGCCTTCTGTTGGCCTACCCAGTCTCTCTGCACTTCAATGGATACCTGGTAAATGGTTACAGGTTTTTGCAGGAATGATGATGGATTGATGCATGCAGTGTGCACATGTGCTCCTCATGCATGTAATGCTATGCTATGTTTGGACACCCCTCATGGCCCTGTGGTCAGACTCACCCAGCAGACAGGTTGCCTATGCTGTTAACTGCCCCCCCCCCAATTCAACACCCCTCATGGCCCTGTGGTCAGACTCACCCAACAGCCAGGTATGATGTCCAGCGTGTCGTGCCATGTAGCGGGGCAGCGGGAATTGCACAGCGCCATGTAGTCATGTTTGGAGCCAGGGAATCTTGCACAGCAATGCGTGATTATTTTGCGGGCATCGCACACCATCTGTACATTGAGTTAATGGTACAACTTCCTGGTGCGGTACACTACCTCCACAGCATGCTGGACAACCAGCGCCACATGTGTACAGTCAAGCGCACCTATTACATTAGGCATGCCTGCAAGTGCATGGAATGCTATTTTGGTTGCATTCACCTCCTCCACAGTCTGTGGTAAGCTACGTACGTGGGACAGGAGTGCATCTAGCACCTGGGTGAGCACACGGGAGAAACAGGGTTGGGCAATTCCATGCAGCTGCCCCACTGTGTGCTGATATGTGCCTGTGGCAAGGAAGTGTAGCACGCACACTACCTTCAGCGGGGGTCGGGGGTGGATGTCCGGATATTGATTAGGCACACCAGGTCTTCATTTATGAGGTCCACTATAGTGGTGATGGTGTTCCTGCCCAGCCGGTACAGGGTGTGGATCTGAGCAGGGGTTAGATTGAATGTGCTGACCCTTAGGCGAAGGATTGGTGGCTGCCTGTGGGCTTCAACTGCCTGCACATTGGGTATCTGCTGGGCAATTCTCGCCCTCCTTCTCTTCCTGTGCCACCTCTGCATCCACTGGCTCAATGCCTCCTCAATGAGTAGCTGTGCAGGCATGTCCTCCAGCGCCATTACTGCTAGTGCTAATGGTAGCATGGTGGATTTGGAAGGGGTGTGGCGTGTGGGAGTGCTCCTTTTGTGCTGTGCCACACTCCATTGCCTCCACCTGTGCTGATTGTGTGCACCTATGGCAGGTTTCTGCACACCAGATTCCTATTACCGCTGGGTCCGCGATTCTGGTGTTTCCGTCATCATTTTATCCGTTATTACCGGGATGTCCATGTCGTTATTTGCATGTTCGTACACCTCTTGATGTGGACTTACTTGCGGCATGCCGCTGTCACTGGCACGGTGGCCGCTTGTCAACAATGATACCAGCAATGGTGTGGCCGGTCACGGCGGGTCCCTGCTGGTGACACTGGCATCGCGTCCCGGACTATTCCAGTCCGGTAAAGGAGGCGGTACGTAATAGCGGCATCGATTTTTCCGCAACGGTATACTTGTAATGAGGCCCAATGTCTGTGATGTTATATATTGTGATATGTCTCTTGTTCATTTGTTGTCAATTTTCACGTCCCAATCGAGGAAAGTAGTATTATATGAAATACTTTATTTCTCTGTTCTTCTTGGCAGTTAAAATAACTCCTTGCCTCTACAGGCCAGAGGGGAGCCGCCAGAACGGGAGAGGTCCAGGAAAAAGCAACCAAAGGGAAAAATAAAAATCTAAAAAGAGTGGAGGACCGACCAGAGCACCACTCCATCAGGACCCAGAAAAGAGCAGACATGCTCCAAAGAAGAGTCTTGGAACTAACACAGGAGCAGTCGTGCTCCCAAAGAGATCCCTGGGATGCACCCAGGCAATCCAAAAAGGAAAACTCACTCTCTCCTAGCTCTTCTTTCAGCATCCATCCATCTAAGAGCTAGGAGGGGGCACTTGTTGGGTGCCCAGAATATTAAATGAAAATGCCAAAGATGCGTCTCAAGCCTTTGCAGCAGAATGAAGCATTTTTACTGTGAAAGAAACAAATGCATGAATATTCATTTTTCCCTTTAAACTAAAGATATGCTCATCAAAATATGTACAAGATTTGTAAAATATAAACTTGCTTTCTGTCATACAGGGACGCTGAACTGGGTTAAACTGCTCCAGTAAAATGAAGGCCTTTTCCACAGCTGAGACTAACAGAAGCACATTTCGATTTTGCCCCTAAAGTAACACTCTGCACAGCCAGATGTGCATCAAAGCCCTTAAAAGTGTAATTATGTTGACCTCTTTTAACCACTGTATGCAGTGATACTTCAACATATTAATGGTGTGTCTTTCAAGAGTTTATGTCAATTTAAAATGTGAGCTAAAAAGTCAAGTTCAGCTGAGGGGGAAAGGCTTTGGCCTGCTTTCAATTTCCTCAGATGTGAAACTGAATTGCTTTCATTAGGTTGTCAGAAAGACCAAAAGGGGCTGGCTTCCAGCAGGAGGGTTTCCCTTAAATATCCAGCCTAAATACTTGTAGAGATCTCATTTGCTGTGTGGCAAGATAAGGACAACTTCTGCTTTCCAGTTGTATGACCCTAGTCCCCTCAAGCTGCCATAATACCTTGCATTAGCTGGTAATTAGCTCTTGGAATCTCAACACAGTACCCCTCTTGATGTCACAGCTAGGACCAGTCCAGGAGGGAGTTGCTTGGCCATTGTGTAAAATAGGAGACATGTTTTTTATCACATAGATGTTTGTGGGACCTACACAACTCAAGTTATTTAGGAAAACATCATGGGGCACTCCTTGTGTAGTTGAGAGATATGAAAATTTGAGGAAACATGTAAACGAGCCCACCGAGCGCCATATTTTTCACGGATATCGTTCTGGGGTAAACAAGGAAAAACTGTAGCTCCGCATAGGAATGACCTACACACTTCTAAGTTGGGTCATTGGACTCACAGCAAAATATAGTGTTCGAAAATGCTGTCATATGTGTCAAAATATGAAAATGAAGGCTACTTGTCAGGCAGTGAGATTTCTATGTCCCTGAACCAGACCAAGCCCCCCTGTCGAAGGAAGATGATGGATAGGTATCCTCCCCTTGTATCCCAAAACACCCCTACATTTTCTGGACCTATCACTACACAGATGAGAGTGGACTAGTGACACGGGACTAATCCCTTCTGCGGGAACTCTGACCCATTAGTGATGTAATATGCCCTTTAACTAGATAAATCCGCCTCAAATCAGGACCTTTCCCACTAAATCCTGAGGCGAGCAGCTGGCGAAATCTGGAAGAACCATCCCAGCACAGTGTGGCCTAACTTGCAGTGGAGCCAGGAGGTTTAGTAGCTGCCTTGGGACCCCTTGGAGGAAAGATGGAATCCTTGAATGAACCCATTGGCTGTCCCAGCAGTGTCTTGATGCTACCTGCTGTCCAGCCCAGAGCTCTTCTGTAGGTATATATTCCCCAAGCCAGAGATTGCATAAGCCCTATATTTTTTCAGCATTGCCATAGAGATTCCACATGGAAAAATCCCCTCCCTTTTTTGCCTTTGTATTTCAGTCATTTTCCCATTGATGCATTCTTTGCATGTGCATTTCAGTCATGTTCCCATTGAGTAATCCCATTTGCCTGCGTAAATCCTTAGGATATTTTTCTAAGCAAATCAATTAATTTCCCCATTGATTTAATGAGATTGGTATGGTTGCAATTTGAAACCTTCCCAGTGCCTTGTGAATTGTTATATTTATAAAAGTGTTGTCCAAAAGAATTAATCCCATTGCGATCTGAGAAACAGATATGTCCCTGTGTTTAAATTGTGCCCTGCTAAATGAATTTCCACCTGCAACTGTATTTTCCCTGTTCATTTGTCATCCTGAACCAAAACTGATTTTCCTCTTGTGAGCTGCCCCTTACCCAGAGTCTACCTGTCATTGTAAGCATCAGTGAAAACAAAATCCATTTGCATTTTCTTTCCCATTGAATTTGAGCTTAACATCCCAAAAAACGATTTTCCTCTTCTGTTCCTCTTTCCTTATGGTGAGATAAAAACGGATTTCCCTTTGCATTTTCTTTCACATTGCATATGTGTTAAAATATTCAAAAAACGATTTTTCCCTTGTGTGCTGAATAGTATTCTCTACAGCCTTGCCTGTCTTTTAAGTGTAAGCAGTCTGAATTCCCTTCTGTTCTTTCCATAGCGGTTGTGCTAAATAATTAAAAACCCATTCTTTCCTTGTGCTCTAAAACAAATTGTCCCATTCTTTGCTTGCTCCCCATATTGTTTTTGTGGGCACCACACCAAAACCGATTTTCCCCCTTGTATTCTTACACCCTGCCACTGCCTTCCATTCAAAGGAATCCAGTCCAATTAATGTTTGGGGGTTGAGTGTCGCTGGGGGAGTGCTTAACGATATGTGCTATCATTGTGTGTGAATTGTTCTTCTTCTGTTTCACCATTCAAAAGGAAGTAATTGTGACAGTATATCTTAACCTGGATGCTTTATAGAGGTTATTGCATCTTTGTGTTGCCACCACATTGGTGGCTGTTGTATTTTGTTTTTTCTTATTTGACATTAAATAATAAATTAATAAATATCTTATTGATACACACCGGCCTGGTTCCTAGTCCATTGTGACACGGGGTATTTGTGGAGGTTGGGTGCGAGACGGGTTGGAGGCCTTTTCAAAAAAAGGACCTAAAGTGTAAAAATAAAAGCACTTTTATTGTGCGCCACATTCATTGCAGGGGAAGGAGATCCCTGGCTTGCGTGTGCCGTGTAATAAAACCGTGACATGCCCCATTCATATTACTCGATTTCTCTTCCTCAGCAGTATACAGAGCGTGCCTGGGGTTTTGAACCCGTGTTATGCTTTTGCTATGGAAATGTCTGTCCTATTAAGTAGCACATAGTTAGTTATACAATGCCACTACCGAAGTACCATTAAGTTGGTAATTGGCCCAAGTATGTGCACCATGAGCTAAGATCAAACTGTAAGGAACGTACTTTAAGTGCACATGAGAAGGTTAAGGTTTAGATGTAATGTACATTTTTATTCGCATTATTAAACAAACAAACAATACCAATATTGTAAATGCCACCCTTCCCTCCAGTTGGTCCAAGGATAGTCCTTACTCGGGGCCTGCGACCCCCTCCCCAGGTGCGTCCCGGGCAAATGTTGGCAGTCCGTTCCGCGCTGCAGTTTCCTGACAGTTCTTCAGAGGTAGGTCCTTTAAGTTTCCCCTCCTCGGGACTTATCTGTTACTCCCAATAGGCCCATGCTCCTTGGGCACCACACCCCCCTCACCCCTTCCCTTAAATATCCAAGTAGCCTTGACCAGTCTGTGCGGAATCTTTTATGATCCTCTTGGATGGAGTATGTGAACCACTCCATCGCAGCCAGGTTCCACATTTTCGCTACCCATTCATGTTTCTGTGGTGGGTATTTGGACCTTCATTTGCCTGCCACAACCAATGCCGTCGCCATCATCATGATGACAGAGAGCTTGCGACCCTGCTTGGGGGGATTCCCTCCAGTGACCCATCGAGTCCCATCATCGCCAGGCCCCTATTCCCTTTGCTCTTCACCCCAATACCTGGTTATTGCCTTATGTATCCCCACCCCAGTATTGCTCTAACTTGGGGCACTCCCACCATATGTGGCTCCATGTTCCTTCACCACCGTATTCCCTCCAACAGAGCTGCGACGTCCCTGTGTAAATACCATGCAATTTTGTCGGTGTCAGGTGCCACTGGACCAGCAGTTTTAACCAAATCTCTCGAATTTGGAGGGATCTTGTTAGCCTTGGGATGCTCTCCTATAATTTAGCCCAGTCTTTTTCCTCTATGGAGCATCAGGTGGAGATTTCCCATTTGTTCATGTATGGCCTTGACAGAAGATCCTCAGCCGACTTTATGTGTTTGTATATGGATGCCACCACTCGCCTATCTCCCGGGTCCGTGTTTAGGTACATTTCGAAGGGTGTTAATTGGCATGTCCCTGCTTGTTTCATGGTGGTGTGTAGCAACCAGTGCCTCAGTTGGACATAGCTGTATCTCTCCTTTTCACCCAGGGCAAAATCTGTCTTACACTGATCAAAGTGTTTGACTTGATTCCCGTCAATCATGTCTCTAACCTTCAGGCATCCCCCTTGTTGCCAGGCATCGAAAGTAGCTGTTTTGTGACAGGGGGTTCATTGTGGGTTGTCAAATAGGGGTGTGTCTGGGGATGGGGATGTAGTGATGTGCGCTCTCTTCACCGCCTCGTCCCATGAGTCTCCCACTACTGATAGGATGGAGCTACAATACATTCATGAAGGTCTGTCCCCTTTAGGTTTCCACAGTACTCCCTCAAGCTCAGCCCCTGCAACTGCTCAGTACATTGGCCTCTAGTCCTTCCCCCAATTGTTTTTTTGCCAATCCCTGATAACCCTCACCTGGGCAGCTAGGTAAAAGGCCCTGAAGTCTGGTTAGCCCATTCCCACTCTACTCATTGGCAGATTCATGAGTCTGGCGAGCACTTGCGGAGCTCTGTTATTCCACACAAATGTGCTCGTCATTTTGTGGAGAGATCTAAATAGGGCTGGCGGGACATGTACTGGGAGGGCTGAAAAGTAGCTGTGGTAACACTACAATTTTTAGAGTATTTAGTCAGCCTAACCATGTTATTGATATCGGCCCCCAGTCTAGCATTTTGGGTTTGAGCTTCTCCAGGAGAGGGGGAAACTTTGCTTGGTATAACTGCTCTACCGATCCGGCCAGTTTAACTCCCAGATAAGTTATGGAGTGTTCCACCCATCTGTATGGGGAGGTGTTCTTGAGTTTTTGAGTGACCTCTTTCGGGAGCGTGAGGTTGAGAATCTCAGTTTTACCTGCATTTATCTTTAGTCTGGCCACTGCTCCGAATTGATTGAATTCCCTTCCTATCCCCCCAAGGGAACGCTCAGCTTGGGTCAGGGTCAGGAGCATATCATCTGCGAATGCAGCGATTTCATGTGAGTCGCCCGCAAATTTAATTCCCACAATGCACTCGTTGGCTCTCACTGCTGCCAGGAAGGGTTCTAGGTGAAGCGCATACAATATGGGCGACAATGGGCACCCCTGCTTGGTTCTGCGTCCTCCTACCACCGCTTCCGATATTTGCCCATTGATGGAGAGTCACAAGACCGGTTGCTGGTAATTGGCCCTTACTCGACATAGTAGCAAGGTGGAATCCCCACTCCACTCATCGAAAGCTTTCTTCGCGTCAACCGCCATGAGTAGAGCAGGGATTCCCCTCTTGTGTGCTTTTTTGATCAGATGTAAGATTTTCCCAACATTGTCCCTGGTCTGCCGGCCCCTGATAAAACCGGACTGGTCCGTCTGGACAAGGCTAGGAAGGACTAACATTTTCGTATGGATCTTTGCATCAACGTTTATTAACACGATGGGGCGATAGGATCTGCACTCTGTGCAATCTTTATCCTTTTTGGGGATGAGGATTACCTTCACCTCTTCTAAAGTCTTAGTGATTGCCTTGTCCTTGCCAACTTGGTTAAACAAATCGGTGAGATGGGGTATCAGAATTTCTCTATGTATCTTGTAAAACTCGGCGACGAAGCCGACTGGGCCCAGGGATTTATTTATCGGGAGAGACATAATTGTGGCCCGCAATTCCTCCCTAGCTATATGTCGTTCCAGGCATTCCCTCTCCTCTCCTGTTATTCGGCGCAGGGCAATCTTGTCTAAGTATGCCTCCTGCCCCCTTGTTGGAGGGTTATCTGAACTATATAACCTAGAATAGAACTGTACAAAATCACGCTCAATATCTTTATTATCGGCACTGGCCTTACTTCAGTTGTCTTTGGTTTTCAAGATTTTCTCTTTTTCTTCCCTCCTCAAGATTTTGGCCAGAAGGCGGTCCGATTTGTTTGCCTTGGTGTAATATTTCTGCTTCAGATGCAGTAGAGTGCGTTTCGCCACGCTTGTCTGTATTAGGTCTAATAGGCCGCGGATGACCCTATACTCCCTATTAGTGGCCGGGGTCTGGGCTTCTCCCATTTTAGCCGTGATCTCCTTTCATTTGGTCTCTAGGCAGACCTCTTCCAACCTCATTTCACTATCCCTTCTTGCTTTGATCGCTATAATTCTCCTTCTTATCGTTGCTTTGAAAGCATCCCACCTGACCTTCCGGGTTGTATCTCCCACCCCATTGGTCTTGAAAAAGGCTTCAATTTCTTCTGCCACTTCCCGGTTAAATTGTCATCTTTAAACAAGGGAGCTGGGTACTGCCACATCCACAGGCCTGATGGGCATTGAGATCCTTTTAGGCTGAAAATTATTGGGGCATGGTCAGAGAGTATGATTGCACATAGAGTAACGCCTTCAGCGACCCCCAGCAGGGCTCTTGACACCCAAGCATAGTCAATTATGGAGTGTGAGCAATGGGCATGTGAGTAGAAGGTGTAACCATCTTTGTCCCCGCCAATTCCCTCCATGCATCTACCAGTGCCATGGCCTGCATTTTCCACTTTAGTTCCCATGACGGCCTCCCCTACATCCCCCACTGGTTGTTGCTTCTGTCCTTGATGGGGTCCCATGCCATATTGAAGTTCCCTGTTAGTATAATGGGGGTTTTCACAAATTTTTCAAGTTTGCCCAATGCTTTTTGGATGAAAGCGTCCTGGCCGGTGTTAGGGGCGTATTGCGTCGCTACTGTATAGGTCTCTCCCTCCCCTCCAGAGTTACTGCCAAATAGCTCCCCTGGTCGTCTGAATCAAGCCCTCTCACCGTCAGGTCCAACCCGTTTTTCACCACCGCTCGGTTGGGGTGCCTCTACCTCTCGGAGACCCCCATCCCGGAGCAGGGAGGGATGTCGGCCGCCAGTATTGGAGGCGGGCTGGGCCTCGTTGCACTCAGCCTCACAGGTGTTCCAGTACTCAATCTCTGCACCTGCCGTAGCGCCTCGTTCGTCGGGGCACTAGTGCAGTGTGGAGCTGAGCGGCCGGGCCGCGCCGCCCAATGAAGCTCGCTGCCGCGTTGGTCCCCGCAAGCTGCCTCTCCGTCTCCATGGTATCCGGCCAGTTCGAGCAGGCAGATCAGGGGCAGATCAGGGGTTTTCTTGGTCGTTACACGACCCCGGATCTAATAACTGTATGTTCCTGTGCCTGGGAAGGGCTCTGTCTGTTATTTTGCTGTCTTCTTCTGCCTCGCGGGTTGGAGCTTGGTGGTCGCGGTGCTTAGGGCATTGCGGCCATCTTGGAATCTGCATCTTTTAAATTTTTGAAATTGTCACTGTTAGTGAACAAAAGAAACTAGTCTAGATAGGCAATGAACACAAATAAGTGGCACAGATATGTGATGTCATCTGTGATGTCCTGGGTGTTAGTCTTAGCGGTGCACGGTGGTGGTGCAAGTTATGGTTGCTTAGCTTACCATATCTGGTGAATTTATGGGGTTTTCCGGTTTTACTTGTAACCATAACATCTCTTTAGCAATGTTTTTTCACTGAATTTCATAGGTTTTTATAAGTGCACCCTTAATTTGCTACAAGTTCCTTATATTATACTCACCCCAATGTACCAGCTCTAGAGTCTGCAGACATCAGGTAGCATTCCAAACCCCAGATGCACAGTCGACAACAGAAAACGTTGTACCCTTCAACCAACAAACACATATACATAAAACAACATTACTTATATTTACTACACCCAAATATACCTTTTTGTACAAATCATCATTCATCAAAGAAACACATAATTTTTTCATTCAGCACACAATATAATTTAATGCACCAAGCACGAACCATGACTTTACACCTCATATTACCACTTCAAGACAACTCTTCATACAGACTCACATACACCAGGTGCTCATTCCAAAACAACCTCTTACCAAATAGCAAGTACACTGTATTTAGTTCTCTATTATTACCATTCATTATGTAAACATTTCCTATAAGCAAAAAACACTACCCCGATTTCATTATGGAGAATCCCAAGAATCAGAAAGACAATCTATATCCCCAACTGACATAATCAAATTATGATCTTGCCTGCAAAATTGGATGAAATTAGTAATGACTTTAAGGAACGTTTTTATGTTACAAATCATGTTATTAGAAATGTTGATGTCCTTCTTGTACCTGTTCCACTAGCCCCCAGAAATCAGCACCATCAAATTCCCAAAGTATACATTGATTGATTGATTGATTGATTTATTTATAGAGCGCTTTACACCAAGGCGCTGTACAATAGAACAATGCTGTACAATAGAACAACAGAATACAGTATAACAACAACAATGGGAGCAAAATGTACATCTTGAATCATTCAACAAAACAGTGCAAAGAGCAATTAACTGAGCGGGGGTGGAAAGGGGAGTGGGGAGAGGTGGGGGGAGTAGGAGATGGACAGGGTGAGGGAAAATGGAAGGGAGAGAGAGAGGAGTAGGAGAGGGGAGAGAGGAATCAGGGAGGGGGAGGAGGGGAAGTGGAAAGGGCAGAGGGGAAGAACATGAAAAACATGAAAAACGCTTTGATGAAACCTCACTCCCTCCCTCCCCTGATGATTATTGCATAGAAATTCCAAATTCTCCTATTTATGTGTCCCATTCCGATATTCCATCCCTTTCATAAATACATGTATTTGTTATACTATAAATATGTTGTATATTGCTGTGTCATAATTTCCTTTTCTTAAAAAAAACACCTATTGGTAGTTCGTGGACCAAATGCATGTCCGGGATGTCCGTTTGCAATATTGGGTTTCCGCGAACATCGCGCTGTGTCCGACCATGTCTGTTGTCGCATCACATAATGTTAATGAGTCCGCGGACAGAACGCCCGTTTGCGGACATCCATGCGCATGCGCCTGGATGTTTCCTTCCTGTTGGTCTTCGCGGACAGCCGTCAGCTCCGGGGAAGTCATCATGTGACTGCACCCGCGCAGAATCACGGCCTGCTTTGTGAACAGCGTCTGTGCTCCGTGAACAGTTTAAAACTGCATTTTCGACCAATCTACAGTGTTTCAAATGTACCCTTCCTACAGCCATTCTTATTCTTTACAACTTTCCAAAGCCTATTTTTGACTTGGTAGTCCGCAGACAGTTGCACGGTCCACTGGCAGTTCCTCTGAAGGGACCCACCCATTACTTTCAGTCATTCTCAATCTGGCACTCCAGGAGAGAGCATTTTAGAGGTCCTGCTTTGGCAAACCAAGTGCAACCAACATCAATGGCCTCAGTCATGGCCATTCCTCCTCCCCAGCTGCCACCACCTCAACCATCTAGAGGGCCTGTACAGGGGAACAGGCGTGGAGATGCAGAAGAGGATGAAGAAGAAGAGAAAGATGAGGTAGAGGCAGGGCCGGTGCAAGGAATTTTGCCACCCTAGGCAAACTGTCAGATTGGCACCACCTCTCCTCCTACTCCACTCCACTTCACTCCACTCCAGGTCCTAACGGTTCTCAATCAACTGTCCTAATTTTGTTACAGATTGCCGCAAACCCATTACCTCCTCCTAAAACCCTGCTTGCGTCTTCTGCTGTGGATGGATCCCATTGCACTTTCCTTACCCTCACATCTACTCAGAGTGTTAGGTTCCAGAAGTCAAATTAAAGCCCTCTGTGTTTCATAAATACAGGTTCATTAAACAGTCAATTATACTATTGCAACAACAGATGTAATGTTGAGCATGTGGATCTAATCCTTTCTGTAAATTATATATAGGCAATACAGACAGTAGGAAAACGATTTTGGTAATGCGTACTAGACACCTGTAAGCACATGAGCAGCACTACCTGGTACAACATACTAAATGTATCCCAATACTTACTATTATATGTATAAATTCAGCAATCATTTGCAATATGTCTCTTATTTTTAAAACACCTAAAAAAGTGACCAGGGAAATGTCAGAATCCGTTACAGGCAAAGTTTTCAGAGGTGGCCGGTAAAGGTGGTGCCAGCACGAAGCACAAGATCACACATCGGTCTGTTTTCATTGAGTCTGTCCTCCAAGGTAAATGTAAATGTAAAGGAGGAATAATGTTTCGATGTCTGTGCTCAGTAGAACCAAGTCAGCTCCATAACTCTCATGTCAGATATAGTGAACCTGAGACCCACTACCTAATTTGTGTAGCATGCAGTGCCTCTGGTATAAGTCAGAGCTATCAAGAGACTGGCATAATACCCACACTGTGACTTACAGCTGTTGCCACAGCATCTGAGGGGTCAGCCACCCACAAGCCAAAAGCATGCAAGGCAATTCTGTGGGAAACATGAGAGGCATGACCACACTGTCATAATAACCCCGATTCCCAAGTGCTACGGTGTGGTCCAGATCCTCGTGCCTGGCTATGGGACAGCCAAGGGGCTCATAGTGGCTTGGTAAACAGGTCAGGCAATGGGTGCCAAAATCAGACCAACAAATCACGACCCTGTAGAGTGCCACCACAGTACCACTCTTCCCACCACATGCAAGGGCCAATACCCTCTATTGCATCCCTCGAACATAACCGGAAAGATAAAGGCGACAGGTGCAAGGGGGCACAATATATATATATAAATTTTAATTTCTTTATTGGTTTTCACAACATAAACAAAGCCATTATCATTTATCAAATGGTATACTTTATCAGAAATAAAAGTCCCCTCCCTTACAGTCCCTCCCCACCCTCTCCCAAGACCACGGTTAGTTCCCAGTTCTCCTCGAGTCTGTTTCCTGTTTTGGGCTGCCCGTGCTGCATGAGGCGCTATCTGCTGCCCTGGGTTGGAGCAGGGGCACCGTTAGCGCTACCCAACGGTGCAGTTCCTCACTGGAGTCCATCCTCTGTACTTGAATTGCAGTTTCCCATGCTGCAGTTTCAGCAGTAATCCACTTCATAAGATCACCCCACCACTGGGCCTCATTCAGACTCCTGGGGCTTTTCCATCCCATGGCTATGCATCTTTTTGCCGTTATATATTAGGTCTCTGAGTTTGTTTAAAGGCTTATTTTTCCTATTGCGCCTATATCTGCCCAGGATACAGGCTGTAGGCTCATGCACCTCCACTTCAATGTCTGCGTTAGCCACTCTATCCTTCACTTGTGTCCAGAAAACTCTAATCACTGGACAGCCCCAGAACATGTGGGTCATTCCCGCCTTGGGCTTGCTGCATTTGGGGCATACTTGGATTCCTGCGCCCGTGAACCTCGATATGACTTCAGGTGTGAGGTAAGCCCTGTTGGTGATATACTGTAACGCTGACCTGATTCCCGCAGAGGCGCCGGTCTTGACTGGGTGAATGCCGTATCTTCAAAGGTGATGTGTAACACACGGTTGGCTCTTTGGGCTGGACCTCTGTGCACTGTATGTCTGACTCGAAGAGTAAGATGTCTGCAGATAGAAAATATGGGATTAATGAACTGGGGTTATTGGGTGCCTCTCTCCTCTTCCCTTTCTCTTCTCCTGTAGAACCCCAAAGGTTTACACCCTCACCTTAGGTAAGTGAACGCCGAGCTCTCCATCTGCCTCGGGGCACGGTGCCGTAACCAGTTTCTTCACTGGATAAGGGTGCAGGCCTCTTGACCTCAGAGGACTGCTGTCCGTCGTTAACTGCACGAACGTTAAGTTCTGGGCACTTCAAATGTCTTAAAAGTCTTTTGTAATGATATCTCTTGTTTTGCAGGGTTCCGGCGATGGCGGATGGCGTGCTGATGAGAGTTGAGGATCGAACCCGCGTGAGGAATAGAAGCGCCTGGAAGCACGTAAGCTTGTAGCCTGCTTCACGATGCGCACTAACTGTCCCTTTTATCTTGCAGGTACAAGTTCGGAGCTTTAGAGAAGCTGAAGGGTGCTGGAATACCCACTGGATTCGGCGTGGGAAGGAGTAATGGCACGTGAGTAATAAAGTTGCCCAATGTCTTTAAACGCACCTTCTTTTGTCTTTCAGATGCGGGATGCAGCGCCGAAGGCCTCTGGAGCGTGCGAAGAGCTGGTAAGCTTTTGTCTTTCAGATGCCGGAATGCAGTGCGAAGACCTCCGGAGCATGCGAAGAGTAGGTAAGCCTTTGTCTTTCGATGCCGGAATGCAGCGCGAGGCGTTGGTGACAGCCAATGGACCAGGTAAGAGATGCGCTGCCACTGAAGACCGTAGTGCTAACCTGTTCTTTCTTTGTCTTTACAGGTGCTGCTGAAGACTGGATTCCAGGATGGTAAGCCTTTGTTCCCTTAGGCCCAGGATCAGAAGCAGAAGACACGATGAGCGTTCTGCTGCAGAGAATGCAGAATAACGCAAAGCAAGATTCATCCATCGGGTGTGGTTTAAATAGTCTCCTGTAGTGCTTAGGTGTCTCCTTCCACAGCCACGCCTAGGTAAGAAAAGAGTTCCTGCTTTCCAGAAGAGTTCCAGTGTTCTGAACCTAGGGAGTGGCTCCTGCCCCACCCAACAGGAAAAGTAGTCCCAAACAGAAGAGGATCAGGGGTTCAACTGGCAGGTAAGTAAGCAGCATGTTCTGCTGCAGGTAAGTCCACCCAAGCATTATGAGCCCGGCGCTTCCAGCGCTGGGACTGGGCATCTTTATGAGCCTGGTGCCACTGGCGCCAGGACAGGGTCCAAAAGGTCCCAATTGGGACTGGCTGGCACTCGGAACCGGGGTTATGGGTCTGCTTCCAAGGGAGTCGGGCAAGTCCTGATCTTTTGGAAGCAGAGATCATGACAGCACCCCCCTCAAGGCCCCTCCCAAACCGGGCTTTTCCGGGGGTTTGGGCTTGTTAGGAAATGTTCGATGAAATCTTTTGATTAGACGAGGCGCGTGGACATATTCTGCAGGTTCCCAGGATCTTTCTTGGGGACCGTAGCCTTTCCAGTCAATCAGGTAAAATAGTTTAGATTTGGAGATCTTGGAATCCAGGATGCTTTTGACTTCAAACTCGAGTTCTCCATCAACTAGAATTGGTTTTGGAGATGTAGTTAGTCGGGTTTGAGGTTGCACGGGTTTTAATAGAGAGACGTGGAAGACCGGATGTATCTTCATGTGAGGGGGCAAGTCCAACTTGACCGCTACTGGATTTACTATGGTAGTGATGGAATAGGGACCAAGGTATCTTGGGTTGAATGTGCGTGGTCCTTTTAGAGGTAGATATTTAGTGGATAACCAGACTTGATCTCCTACTTGATATTGGGGGGCTTCCTTCCGATGTTGGTCTGCTCCTTTCTTGTATTGTTCTTTAGCCCTTTGAAGGTGAGAAACGGCTTCCTTAAAGGCTTGGGTGATTGTAGAATGCAGGTGGTCTACTGCTGGTGTTCCAAGATCTTGGAGTGGATCCAACTCCGAGGTTCGAGGGTGACTACCGTATAAAACAAAAAACGGGGTCTTCCCAGTTCCCAAGTGGACAGAGTTATTGTAGGCATATTCGGCTATCCAAAGGATATCTTTCCAAGTTTTTTCAGTTTGTTGTAGCATGCAGCGCAAATACTGTTCCAGAGTTTGATTGGTCCTCTCGGTTTGTCCGTCGGTTTGAGGGTGGTGGCTGGTCGAAAGTCTCACATCAATTTGAGCCGACCGACAGCAACTTCGCCAAAAATGAGAAATAAATTGACTACCTCGATCCGAAATTAGAACTGAAGGAAAACCGTGCAGTCGGACGATGTTTTCGAGAAATTCTCGGGCCAGAGTTGCTGCTGTTGGTAAGCCTTTGAGTGGAATGAAATGCGCCATCTTGGAGAATAGGTCCACGATTACTAGGATCGTATTGTATCCGGAGCATGGAGGTAGATCGGTGATGAAGTCCATAGAAAGCGTATGCCAAGGGCGAGGCGGGATGTCAATAGGGCGTAAGAGGCCGGCTTGTTTTTCCTTTTGACTCTTGTTTTGGGCGCATGCTCCACAGGACATTATAAAGTCTCTGATATCTTTTTTCCAAGACAGCCACCAGAAGTAGCGCTTGATCTTTTCCGAGGTCTTGGTCATACCGGGATGACCTTCCATTAAAGAATCGTGATAACAAGAGATTACCTTTTTCTGTAAATCTGTGCTGGGCAGGTATAACCGTTCTTGGAAATATAATAGGTTGTCCTTCACCGTAAAGTCCTTTCCCTGCAGATGCCAATTCTGTATGTCTGCTGGAGTTACCAGTAGCCTGGCTTTATCCTTAACTTCCTCTATGGATTGTGTGGCGATTACACCTAGAATTCTTTGTTCGGGAATGATAGGTACAGGTTTAGGATTGATCAAATGTTCTTCCACTCCCATCCGAGAAAGGGCATCAGCTTTACCGTTTTTTGTACCAGGTCGATAGGTAATTATGAAGTCAAACTTGGCAAAGAATAGTGCCCAACGGAGTTGCCTAGAGGATTGAGCTTTTGCGGTTTTCAAATATTGCAGGTTTCGGTGATCTGTAATCACAGTAACGGTGTGTCGGGCCCCCAGAAGATAATGCCGCGAAGCCTTAAAGGCGGACTTGATAGCTAGAAGTTCCTTATCAGTAATAGTGTAATTGATTTCAGGAGGCGAGAATTTGCGGGACCAAAATGCCACGGGATGCAACTGATTGGTTACTGGGTCCTTTTGTGATAGAACTGCCCCCATGGCAAGGCTCGAAGCATCAGTTTCAACGATGTAGGGGAGTTCTGGGCGAGGATGTTTTAAGATCGGTGCAGAGATAAATCTAGTCTTCAAATTCTGGAAAGCTTGTTCCGCCTCGGTAGACCATTCAAAACGTTTGTTTTTCTTTAACAAGGCGGTGATGGGCTGGACTATTCGAGAGAATTCGGGGATAAACCTGCGGTAAAAATTACCGAAGCCTAACATGCTTTGAACACCTTTTACGGAGGATGGCGATGGCCATTTGAGAATTGCATCGACCTTCTTTGAATCCATACGCACTCCGCTAGGTGATAATATGAATCCCAAGAATTCAACTTCAGTCACGTTGAAAACACATTTTTCCAACTTAGCGAAAAGTTCGTGTTGACGCAATCTCTCGAGGACCATTTTGACGTGTTTCCGATGTTCAGTTTCCGATGAAGAATAAACGAGGATGTCGTCAATGTAAACAACAACACACACATCTATGAGCTCTCTGAGGACATCGTTCATAAAATATTGAAAGGCGGCCGGGGCATTGCAAAGTCCGAAGGGCATGACCTGATATTCAAATAGCCCATACTTGGTGCGGAAGGCCGTCTTCCATTCATCGCCCTCTTTTACTCGTACCAAGTGGTAGGCTCCTCTAAGATCCAGCTTTGTATATATGCATGCTTTTCTGATTTGGTCCAGGAGTTCAGGGATCAAAGGTAACGGATATCTATTCTTAACGGTGATCTGGTTCAGGGCGCGATAATCTATACAAGTTCTAAGGTCCCCTTCTTTTTTTGGAACGAAGAACAAAGATGAGGAAGCAGGGGACTTGGAAGGACGAATAAACCCATTTGCTAGGTATTGATCCAGGTATTGTCGGAGGTGAAGATTCTCAGGCTCGGTGAGGGCATAAATTCTACTACAAGGAGGAGTAGATCCAGGTATCAGGTCTATCTGGCAGTCATAAGACCTATGAGGAGGTAGAGAGTTAGCCTGATCCTTCCGGAAAACATCTTGGAACTCTAGGTATTCAGGAGGTAACTGAGGAGCCTCCGAGGAAATTGCTGCCAGTGCAACACCAGGTCGAGGTTGACAAGTAGAGACGCATTCTGGAAACTGAACCGTTCTTGCTCGCCAATCGATCTGAGGATTGTGCTTCTCTAACCAAGGAATTCCTAGAATAATCTGGAACTGAGGCGCCTTGATCACATCGAACACGATCTTCTCATGGTGTCCATCTTGACTTACTAGCGTCACTTCTTGGGTGGTATGCATTACTGGTCCGGAGGCTATCTCCGTACCATCCACCGTAGTAATGACGTCCTTTACAGCCTTTGGACAAAGAGTCAGATTCATCCTCAAAACCATTTCATGATCCACATAATTGCCGATGGCACCGCTGTCGACGTAAGCTTCAATCGCATGTAATCGATCCGGATGTTCAGGGCTAATGAGGACCATAGGTATCACGAAATGCGAGGTCACGGAACTGGTTTTAACGCTCGGCAAGAGGACCTCTATTCTTGTCGGGCGAGGTCGTTTCCCTGCTCAGAGTTTGTGACCCTGGTAACTGCAGCTCCTACTGCCTTCTTGGCTGGTTTCACCGGACAGTCTCGAAGAAAGTGCCCTGAGTTTCCGCAATAGAGGCATAATTGCAGCTGTTTTCTCCTTTCCCGCTCCTTTTGTGTTAGTGGTCCTTTCAGGCCCGCTATTTGCATGGGTTCCCCGGAGTCTACTCCTTTGGTAGGAGTTGGTGGTTTGGAAAATACTCGAGCATCAAACTTGGAACGATCGGCCTTCCTGTTCTGCAGTCTGTGGTCAATTTGAACGACTAAGTCAATATAATCCGAACAGTCTTGCGGGGGATTCACTACTTGGGCTAACACATCTTTGAGCTCTCCACGTAGACCTCTATAAAACAGCGTAATCCTTTTGTCCTCAGGCCATCGAGTTTCCACTATCAGTCTGTTGAAAGACGCAATATAAGCCAAAAGGTCTTGCTTACCCTGTTGCAATGAAAGGAGCTCATTGTCCAAGGCCTGCCCCTGTGAATGTCTTGCAAACAGTTTTTCCATACTGAGCTGAAAAGCTTGAAAATCATGGAGAACCGGATCATCTTGATTAACTAGAGGGATCGACCAGTCTGCCGCATTGCCGCTAAGGTACGAAAGCACGAAAGCTACCTTAGCTTGATCAGTTGGAAAGGCTGCTGGCCGGCATAAGAAGTGCAACCGGCACTGATTAATAAATACTGCAAACCTCTTTGGGTCACCAGAAAATCGTTCGGGCGGAGCCAGAGGTACATTCCCAGGTAGGTTGATCTGCACTGGGTTCGTAGAGGATGTTGAAGGAAGATTTGCCCCTGATGCGGGTAACGGAGTTTGTCCGGCTTGTGACTGTAGCAATTGTCTAGCGAGATCGTCTGTTCGCTCCTTGGAAATAATCAGTTCCCTTCTTAGAGCATTCGTTTCCTGACGGGCTGCATGCACTTCTGCTCTTAGTTCCCCAAGTAACTGGGCTAGCTGGTCGGTATCCGAGGTTTCCATAGCGCCTGGGTGGGAGTTTTGCGATAGGCTTTGCGTTCTGTAACGCTCACCTGTTTCCCGCAGAGGCGCCGGTCTTGACTGGGTGAATGCCGTATCTTCAAAGGTGATGTGTAACACACGGTTGGCTCTTTGGGCTGGACCTCTGTGCACTGTATGTCTGACTCGAAGAGTAAGATGTCTGCAGATAGAAAATATGGGATTAATGAACTGGGGTTATTGGGTGCCTCTCTCCTCTTCCCTTTCTCTTCTCCTGTAGAACCCCAAAGGTTTACACCCTCACCTTAGGTAAGTGAACGCCGAGCTCTCCATCTGCCTCGGGGCACGGTGCCGTAACCAGTTTCTTCACTGGATAAGGGTGCAGGCCTCTTGACCTCAGAGGACTGCTGTCCGTCGTTAACTGCACGAACGTTAAGTTCTGGGCACTTCAAATGTCTTAAAAGTCTTTTGTAATGATATCTCTTGTTTTGCAGGGTTCCGGCGATGGCGGATGGCGTGCTGATGAGAGTTGAGGATCGAACCCGCGTGAGGAATAGAAGCGCCTGGAAGCACGTAAGCTTGTAGCCTGCTTCACGATGCGCACTAACTGTCCCTTTTATCTTGCAGGTACAAGTTCGGAGTTTTAGAGAAGCTGAAGGGTGCTGGAATACCCACTGGATTCGGCGTGGGAAGGAGTAATGGCACGTGAGTAATAAAGTTGCCCAATGTCTTTAAACGCACCTTCTTTTGTCTTTCAGATGCGGGATGCAGCGCCGAAGGCCTCCGGAGCGTGCGAAGAGCTGGTAAGCTTTTGTCTTTCAGATGCCGGAATGCAGTGCGAAGACCTCCGGAGCATGCGAAGAGTAGGTAAGCCTTTGTCTTTCGATGCCGGAATGCAGCGCGAGGCGTTGGTGACAGCCGATGGACCAGGTAAGAGATGCGCTGCCACTGAAGACCGTAGTGCTAACCTGTTCTTTCTTTGTCTTTACAGGTGCTGCTGAAGACTGGATTCCAGGATGGTAAGCCTTTGTTCCCTTAGGCCCAGGATCAGAAGCAGAAGACACGATGAGCGTTCTGCTGCAGAGAATGCAGAATAACGCAAAGCAAGATTCATCCATCGGGTGTGGTTTAAATAGCCTCCTGTAGTGCTTAGGTGTCTCCTTCCACAGCCACGCCTAGGTAAGAAAAGTTCCTGCTTTCCAGAAGAGTTCCAGTGTTCTGAACCTAGGGAGTGGCTCCTGCCCCACCCAACAGGAAAAGTAGTCCCAAACAGAAGAGGATCAGGGGTTCAACTGGCAGGTATGTAAGCAGCATTGTCTGCTGCAGGTAAGTCCACCCAAGCATTATGAGCCCGGCGCTTCCAGCGCTGGGACTGGGCATCTTTATGAGCCTGGTGCCACTGGCGCCAGGACAGGGTCCAAAAGGTCCCAATTGGGACTGGCTGGCACTTGGAACCGGGGTTATGGGTCTGCTTCCAAGGGAGTCGGGCAAGTCCTGATCTTTTGGAAGCAGAGATCATGACATATACAGTTGGATGAGCTGCAAGCAGGCGTTTCTGGAGATTTTTTTGTGATAATAAGTTATTTCCCCCCAGTCTTTGTCTTCAAATACGAGGCCCAGTTTGGTTTCCCACTTCATCCTGCATTTGAGTTCGTCCCCAGTCGTGCCCAGCAACAGGGCCTCGTAGATTTGTGAAGTCTCGTGGCCTCCCTCGGCGGTGTCTAGCATTGTTTCTATGCACTCGTTCTCCAAGGCCTGGTCGACAGCCTTCGGCCATCTGTTTTTCAAAGCTTGCACCACTGCCCTGTGGAGCAGGAACTGCCCTGCTGGAAGACCTGTGGCTTCGCTGAGTTCCATGAATGTTAAGGTCTCTTGTTCTTGGATCAAGTCTCCCAGTGTGGCCACCCCGTAGGGTTCCCACTGGGTGCGTGTTTCAAGTTGCCCCCATGAGTGTTTGCCATAGGTGCCGCAATGCGGATCTGCGGGGAATACGGATCCGCCGACCCAACTAGCTACAGGCCCTTCTCTAAAGCCGGATCCCGAGCTTGGCAAGGTATGGGCTGTGTCTCAAAGCTCCCTCCCTGGCCCAAAATAATCTCTTAGTAGCAGATGAGGCAGGGCTGGTTGGAGGAGGCGGTATCTGTCGTTTCCTCGTAGGCCATCCATCGCGTCACGTGTCTCAGCTGGCTTGCGAGGAAGTAGAGCTCAAAGTTGGGGACGTTCAATCCTCCCCTCTCGTAAGGTCTATGGAGTGTCTCCAATGCCACCCTGTGCCTACCCCCCTGACAGAGGAATATCCTACAGAGTTTGTTGATGTCTTTAAAGAATGAGGGGGGGATGTTGAAGGGAACATTTGTGAAGTTGTATAGCCGGCGGGGGAGAGCCACCATCTTAAGGAGACCTGCCCTCCCAGGCATCGAGAGCGGGAGCTTGCCCCAGAATTCCATGGATTTCACAAGAGAGTCTTTGGCCCTGACCGTGTTGAGGATGTGCTCTGTGTTGGGATTGCAGTGCATAGTAATCCCCAGGTATTTGAAGGAGGTCACATGCCAATCAAGATCTAGGGGGGAGGGACCTATATTCTTCGTTGTGCAGTGCTGCTAATGGGTAGAGGCAGGACTTGCTCCTGTTAATCTGGATCCCGGTATGTTTGTGGAAGCAGTCCGGGGTTTCTAGGATGTAGGGCAATAGGTGTTCAGGGTTATGTAGGTACAATAGGGTATCATCTGCGTACATAGAGACGAGGTGGGTCGACCCCGTCTATCTCGATGCCCCCATCTCCGTATTCCTGTCTTCAGTAGGAAGCCACCGGTTCCGCGGCAATAATGTATAACATGGGGGGCAGTGGGCATCCCTGGTGGGTGCCTCTGTGGAGGGACCATTTGTCGGAGTATGTTTTGTTAGTGCGCACTCTGGCAGTTGGGTTGGTGTAAACAAGTTGGGTCCACTTTAAAAAAAACGGGCCTATCCCCAATTTCGCCATGGTAGCATATAACCACTCCCACCTTACCGAGTCAAAGGCTTTGGTGGCGTCTGCAAGTTTCTGTGGCCTTCGGTCCGTGCTATATATGACATGGTGTAGCCTGCGCAGGTTCTCGGTGATGGAGGTACATATCCTGTTTGGTCTTGATGGATCAGCAGGGGGGTTATTCTGCGCAATCTGTTTGCAAGTAGGGCAGTTAGGATCTTGCTATCTACATTTAACATAGAGAGGGGCCTGTATGAGTCACAGTCCGCTCTGTCTTTACCTGGTTTGAGTAGGGGAATGATCACGGCCTCGCTCATGGAGTCCGGAAGGGTGCCACGCTCAAAGGCTTCGTTGAAGACCTGGGCTAATAGCGGGGCAAGTGTTTCCTCATAGGTCTTGTAAAACTCCCCCGGGAGGCCGTCTGAGCCCAGGGTTTTACCAGCCGGTAATGATCTAATTACCACACAAACTTCATCAGGAGTGACGGGTTCGTCTAGGGCTTTGGCCATCTGCGGATATAATTTGGGTAGCTCGATGCCGTCTGAGACATCCTCGATCTCGGTGTCAGGAGAGGGCGGAGGCTCGGAGTAGAGGTTGCGGTAATAGTCAGAGAAGACCGAGTTGATTTCTTTTTGAGTGTGTGCAGTGGTGCTGTCTGGTTTAAGAATGTGGCAAATGGGTGACCTGGGAGCTTCCCTCTTATAGAGCCAAGCTAAAAGTTTCCCGGGTTTGTCTCCGAGGGCATGGGTTCTTTCTGTGTGCTTAGCGTAGCTCAGTTTCCCAAGGGATTCCCAATGAGTTAGTCAGGTTTGTCTGAGTTTGGTAATTTCAAGTTGATGTTCAGGGGTTGGGTTAGCTCTGCCCTCAAGCACACTCACATCTTTCTCTGCGCGCTCCAAAGAGGTTGTGGTGGATCTCTGGGCACCCCCAACTGCTGCAATCATCTCTCCCCTCATGACCACCTTGTATGCCTCCCATGTTGTGCTCATGTATTTTACGCTATGCAGGTTATTTTGCCAATACTCCTCGGTGCTATCCCTTATACGTTCCCGGAACGCTGTTTCAAGCGAGGCCTCTGCTCTCAGCCTCCACGTGGGTACCGGGGGTTTAGGTGGGGACACCTCCCAGGTGACTAGCAGAGGGAGTGGTCAGACAGCACCCTAGGCAAATAGTGTGCATCAACGAACATGGCCTGATGTGCCTGACTAGCAAAAAGGTAGTCTAGCCTAGTGTGGACACCGTGTGGTGGGGAGAGGAAGGAGTATTCATGTTGTTCAGGGTGCAGGTCCCTCCACAGATCTCTGAGTAGCAGTTGTTGAGTTAGTTTGGATAGTATTTTGGCGGGAGGGGAGGGGCAATCGTGCTTGTTGACCGATATGTCCTTTAATGGGTTTAGAGTACAATTGTGGCCTCCCCACATCATGATTCTGTCTATATAAGGGCTGAGTCGCATGTATAGGGAGTGGAAGAAAGCAGTTGCATCATGGTTAGGTGCGTAGGTGCTAATTAGGCATAACTCCCTACCCTCGATGGAACCGCATACCAATGCCATCCTAACCTCATTGTCCGTTTTTGTGCTAGTTTGCCTGAAGGGGACAGTCGGGGCGATCCATATCAAGACCCCTCTGGCATACGAGGAGTAGGAGGACCCAATTAAGGTCCCTCGTCATGTTTTGGCCAGGGCATCCAGTTTCTTTGCAGTTAGGTGTGTCTCTTGGAGCAAGGCGATTCCGACCTTGCATCTTTTTAAGTAGGCGTGGATTAACGAAGCTGTTCAGGCCTCTGACGTTCCACGTTACGACCTTTATTGTGTCAGCCATGGGTATCGTGAGGTTTGTCGTAAGCTCCAGGTGGTGCTCGAGGTCCTGCTGGTGATGAATTGCATGTGGGATTTTCCCGTGGTCTCAATATTTCCCAATGTAGGTTCCCAACTTTTGTGTTAACGCCCCGTTTCCCACCCCCACCCCCCTCTAACTGTAAACTCCCAAACATAGAACAGGTCCAGCAAGACTCCCCTCGTTATGACAGTCCCGTTTCCGCTCCGTTTGACCACACATTGGTCTCCGGGTGCCCTACGGGCAGGTATATATACCCAGAGGGAAACTTCCAGGGGTTGGAGTGACCTTTGGCTCTGGTGTCTCCGTGCAGAGGGTCCATTCAGCTGTGTAGAAGCTCAGTTTGCCTGCAGGCAGGCAGTTGTGAGTGGAAGGGTCCTACCATGCGTGGCTAGGAAGGCTTTAGCGCGGTCTCCGTTTCTTCTCCTCGACGTCAGGGATTTGTTGACCGTCCATCCAGTCTCTGGCTTGTGCAGGTGTGTCGAACAGGTGGGCCCTATTGTTGTGTAGCACTTTTAGTCTGGAAGGGTACAAGAGCATATAGCGCAGTCCAGCTGCTTTCAGTCTGGCCTTTGTGTGTATGAACTGCGCTCTGTTCATTTGGACCTGGAAGGTGTAATCGGGGTAGATGGCAATTTTTGCAGAATTTCTTTGGATTTGACCTCCTGATCGAGAAAGTAAATTGAGTACTTTCGCTATCACCGGTCTGGGTGGAGCACCTGGTGGTGGTTTCTTTGCTAGGGACCTATGGGCCCTTTCGATACTGAAGCCTTGAGAGAGCTACTCTGCGCCGACTTCCTGCAGCAGGAGGTTCTCAATGTAGTTAGTAGGGTCGGGGCCCTCAATGCCCTCCGGCAACCCGAGGAGTCGTATATTGTACTGGCGGGCCCTCCCTTCTGCCTCCTCAGCTCTGTCCTCCAGGTTCTTGACCCTTTGTTGAAGTGCATCCACATCTTGAAGGAGATGAGTTTTGGCTTCTGTGTTTTCCCGGACTTGGGTTTCTAGTGCTTCAGTTCTGCCGGCCAGAGACCGAACGTCCTGGTGCAGGAGGCCCAGGTCTGTGGCCACGGCATCGATTTTGTTCTCCATTGTTGCCTGGAACAGCTTAATGACTTCGAGAATCTGGGTGTTGCTGGGTTCAGCTGCTGCTTCCGTGGGATCAGGTTGAGTATCTGACGCTACCATGTTTGAGCTCTCAGGATCTGCAGGTCCGCTGGCCGTGAAAGTGCCTATAGTGGTTTGGCGTTGTTTGGACCTTGCACCTTTCCCGGACATCTTGTCAGGCGGTGACATCTCCGTGCTCCGGGCACAGATGGCGTGGGCGGGAGGCCACTAGCAAGGCATGCGGTGCAGTGTTTCGCGTCTGCAGCTGCGGAACTGGCTGTGGTAACACTGCGTAGGAATGAGGTGGTAGTGTGGGCCCAGCCGGGCGCCGCAGCGTGCTGCTATTGGGTACATAGGGGACTCCGGCACTGTCCCGTTAGTTGGCTGCACCGGCCTCAGGCGGCAGGGTGGGTTAATGTGTAATGGCTCAGCATTGAGGGCTGTCTGTGGGCGTGTCTCCACTGCCTGCCGTTCTGTATGCCGATTGCAGCCAAGGTGCGTTGCCTACTGTTAATGGATGGCGTCCCATGCGTCTGTGCGGTCCAGCGTAGCGAGGCCGGAAAGGTGTGCAGGTCCGTCTCCCCCGGTCCGCCGGAGTAAGCATGTGAGAGGTTCCAGTGTGTGGGTGCAGGCTGGTATGGGGATGTTTAGGGTCCTGCTACTCTAGTGGGCTCACTGTACGCTGGACGGTATATCACCAATGCCGGTAGGTATCCCCAGGGCGTTTCCTCAGCCGGTGACAAGGGAGGATGTGGGGGCTCTTCATGAGGGGCGACCGATGGCCCAGTTGGATGTTGGCACAGCAGGCCGGTGTCTGTTTTCCCCGCGTCCTCCGCCTCTCTAAGGGCCGCAGGGTGATCCGCGCAGGCAGAGGAGAAAAACAAGCTGCCCCTTTCCCGGCCAAGCATGTTAGTGCTCTTTCATCGATGTTGGTGTATTAGTGTCTGGGCTGGCCCCCCCTCGCACCCGCTCACCTCCGCGGCGCTGGCTTGCCTCTGGTCTCAGGAGGAATCCAAGCGGCTCATTGAGGTCCCCCGCAGCCCTCGGGCGTGCCCTTGTCCTAGGCAGCCCGCTTGCCGCAGGCAGGACGCTGCTCGGCAGGGGTCACGGGGCAAGCCGCTCCGATCTACGGGTCAGACTGGTCCACCCACGCATTCCGGTGCTAGTGCCGAATCGGCAGCCTGAGGTTCGCTCTCTGGACGGCAGGCAATATCTTCGGTGGCGCGTGTGCGCTCCAGCCCCTCCAGGGGATCAGTGCGCGGGAGCTGTCATTTTGTCCTTCCTTCCGCCACTTTTCGTTCGCAACATTAAAGTGTTTGCCGGCTCACCCAGGCTTGGGAGACAGCTTGCAGGGCTGCTAAATGGTGCCCGCAGCAGGTGGTGCAGCTCGTGGGGTCCAGGGGCACATCTGAGTCTTATAAACCAGCTTATTTTGGCACATCAAGCGGAGCTCACCAGAGACACGTCTTCTCTACATGGCAGCTAGCCACGCCCCTCCAAGGGGGCACAATATTTAATATAAGATACCGGAAAGATCAAAATATAACACACTTAAACACTCTAGCAACCAGCACCTCATCACAACACTGGCAGAATGGGAGCTGGCACCACATTAATTATGGAGGGAGCCACCCCTGGCTGGTCTTTTCCCAGGCGTGTTGTGCCCACTCTGAGGCACCAGCCTGCTGGTCTTTAATGGGCCACCTTATTTTGCATAGCGGCAGCATAAATGTATTAAAGGTATGTGTGATCAACAGTTATACCTGCTCCTGCCATTACACTGGGAAACTGACAGTGGAAAAATCAGGATTGCATTTATAATGTAGTTGATGAAAACAGCTGAAAAAAGCACCCCAGTGAATACTGTAATTGTGTAGCCCACACTTCAAGTCTAGGCATGGGCGGATGTGGACGGTGTTTCTTGATCTTGTGCTTGCAAGCAGTGGCAGATCGAGAGGACTGGAAAATGGAGTGACATTCTCCCTAGAAGACCCTTTGCACCGATGCACCAAAGTGCAAAAACGGTCAAGTTAGTTTAAATTGAGATTGTTTAGGCCACAGAGTTTGCTTATTGGTGTGCCAATAGAGACGGCATTATCATTTTTCGTTTTTCCTAGTAGGTGATCCTAAGCACCAACTATACGCTGAAACTATTGCATTGGAGTACTGCTAGGGGGATGATGGGATGTGTTGAGGGACCCAAAAGGTGTAGGTGAGGTTTGGTTATTTGTCCACCCATTGACTGCCCATGGCCAGGCTAATCCCCATGGCCATTCCACCCACTTTCTGCCTCTACCCACGTTAAGCACATTCTCCTGGGATCTCTTTGCGCTAGCTTTATCAAGAAGTAGCAACCTTTGGTTGAAATGCCTGTCAGTTATTTCAATGGAGTCTTCTGTGAATTAATGGCTTGATTGGATCTTTACATGCACTACTGGTGTAATAAAATTGTCTTAACCAAGTGTGCCTTCAACCACTTGATTTATATGCAGTGTGCATCTCCTTCACTGAAGTTCTGTTAAAAGCAAGCATTGCCAAAGCCAACAGGTGTGAATGGCCTATAGTATTAAACAATCACTTACCAGGCACTACTGTGGTATGCCCAGGTACTAGCATCATTTTACAACAGCTGCCAATAATTGCCAGTTAGTACCATTACAGCAGTACCTGGCAAATACCTATGCCTATCCTACACAAAAGTCAAAACCTTTGGCATTGCCAATGCTTGTTAAGCGGTTGTAGTGGCTTTTTTTGGAAAAGTAGACACTTTCCATTTAGCAAATACACTACTCACGAACTCAGTAAGGAATTGCTACCAAACAACTCACCAGGTGATCGAGGACTTGTGATCACTGCCCACTCTGTAAATCACCACCAAATCAATGAGCATTGCAGTGCGCGACTCTGCATTTAATGAAGGCTTGGGCGGCTCCCGGAAGTTATTTATGTTTTTTTAAGTTTATTTTGATGTGTGATGGTCTATAGGCAAGTACACACCACTTCAAGGCCACAAATGCAAACAATCTCAAATGACAGCCCTTGGAGGTGCTGCTGAGCAGGTGTGGCTCTGCCCTAATACATTAATGAGGGGAGTCGAAAAGTGTGAACTCTATGACTTTAGCCAGACTTGCAGTGATTTTTTCACCTGTGGGTGGTCTTGCCAGTTCCTGTGTCCTGTGTATACTTACTCACTGTGGGCAATGCAAGGCGGGTACTTCTTAATTGCCCGGAGACAAGCATCCATGAACAGCCCACCAACAAACCTTGTGAATATGCATTGGTCCTTCAAAGTCAAAAAGCCTTACTCATCTGCATTCTCAACCAGACTTTTACCTTCTTATGTATGTAAAATGTGTGATGTTTACTTTGATGGCCGGACTAGCAACGCTGCCGTTGGTGCTTTGTCAATGGTCACATATATGATGGACTGTGATCCCTGCTCTGCAGAGGATTTTGAATTTATCTGGTTAAGGATCAGCATTGGTGTTTCTAAACACAGTTGTAAGGCGCTTCATGAGCATATGGGTCCTGGACACCATGGGGCGGTGGTCCACTGCACACAAAACGCCTAAAATGCGATTATATCAGAGGAGCCAGCACAAGTACAGGGGTTAAGAGGGGTATCAGCAGCAACAGGGACAAGTGTATTACACAGAGATGGAGGAAGGGGCAGGCTGTCTCATCTGATTACTCTGCTCATTCTGCCAAGGCACTAGCAGGAAACTCTTCTTGTTCAGCAGCTGCCTGCAACCCGTTCTCCACAACGTCCTTTTGAATATCGTGGGATGCCTGGTTCTTACCTCTAACGATGCAGAGATGACAGACAGAGCAGAGGGGCATGTGCGGAGCTCAGTTCGTAATATGCTATCGCTGCCACGCCCATGATGCCAGTGCCATTCATGATCCAGGCCTTTCCTGACCCCAACCTTGATGGGGCCGCCTGGTCTCTGACTCTGCTGCTGCTGCCAGCACCAGCCTGCATACAGTGTACAGCGGACAGGGTCTGTGCTATCACAGGCAAGGCAGCACATTAAACATAGTGTGAGTTAAAGCAGCATTTTGCCACTCTAACATTTTGCACATATAGGCAAGCACCTAATCTTGCCTACTGATAGGACCGGCCCGGGTAGAGGAGATAGAGGAATTGCCTACCTCCAGCGCCTGGAGTGAGTCATGGGTGTGCTGGTTTTTCACCACGCTTGGGGGGGTGCCAAAGGTTCAGGCAGCCAAGGTGAGATGCACTGAGTCCGGGGTCATACTCAGTCTCGGAAAACCTGGGCTGTACTCATACATGATCACCTCCATGCACTGCCACACCAGATCCAACCACTCAGGCGCTATGAGAAAGGCTGTTCCTTCTCAGGGAGAAGCAGGTTGACGGCCTTTACCCCATTTTCCTCGACCGCTCCTGCCACCACAAAGGCTACTCCTTTGGGGCAGAAGATCCCGGCGGCTGCCTCGCAGGCCATACAGAATGTTGATGACCCTTACAACGGTCACAGTACTATGTTTGTACTGCGAAGCACCGATCTGCAGAGGGGAGCAATTTTGAAGTGCTTTTGAGGCCGTGGTCAAGGAGCATGAGAAATACTGTGACCTACCTTAAATTTAAGGCCCGCCCAACATCTGTCCTTGTCCACCTGCCCCTCTGTCTCTGTGGTTGGTGCCCCTTCCCTCCCCCATCTAACCTTGTATCTCCTGTAAATCCAAAAAAAAAAAGCCTAAATCACTAAATACAAAAAAATAGGTGCCTTTAGGAGCCACATTTCACAGTTAAACATTAGAATTTAAAGAAAAATCACAGGTCCCTTTGCAGCCTGCAAACTCTGTGGACAGTTCTATAGTCTCCGGAGACACCTGGAAAATTCCAGGCATGGGGTGGGGTAATGAAATTCATTTTAATTGTTTTTCTTTCAAAAATGATATCTCTTATAACAACCTTTTTCACTTTTTGGCATTTATATATTTTTTTTATTATTTGGTTTTATGTAACAAACCAACAAATATTCTACTGAAATGTATTCTTTTTCTAACTTTCACAAAAAGTGTTTTTCCTTTTTGTTTACTTCAACTACTAAAGAATACTTGAATCCATATTTTATGTGTTCATAGAAACTGCTTCAATGCATTTTGAAGGTTTTCAAGAAACATTTGATTGCTCACATCAGTCAGATGCACTCCATCTCTTCGAAAAATGTTGACATTATCAATTTTAATATTTTCATTATGAAAAGATGTCATGCCAACATCCCGCAAAAAAAGCACATACAACTTTGTTCACATTGTGCCTTGCTTTCTCAATTTGTGGACAAAATACATTTGAATGCATCCACCATTGTCTTTGAGCTATCTGAGAAAACATTATTTTAGAATGATGAAACAGTTCCATCAACTTTCTAAATGTATCCTTCATTGCAAACAGTGATAAAATTCTGGTAACATAACCCAAACTGTTACCTCCACAGTGAACTACAATGATGTCCGGATGCTTCATGTGAACCATATTCTCACAAAACGGGAGCAATTCCGCCCACTTCATTGCTCGAACTCCATACCATGAAACTTGAAATTCATCCAATCTAAGATTCTCAGACAATCGACAGTGCTCAGAATGCATCTTCAGCCAATTGATTCAAGAGTCTCCCAGAATCCATACACTCTGCTTCCTCAAAGACATGGCCATAGCCATCTTCAGTGCACTCACCAAACAAAACTCCTGCTACCCTCTCTTCCTGTAGACCACACGAGGAAACCTGAAAGGCTGAGCCTGCGATGTCTGCGGACATTCACAACTGTCTGCGGTCTCCGCAGTCCCCTTTCCATGCCAGACATCCTTAAAAGACCCGGATGGAATGTGCAGTGTCCACGGACTACCACGTTGACCGTGGAAACCGTAGCACAGGGCAGCTCTTTTACCATTTTTACTTTTATGTTTGTGACACTCTCTCATTGGCTGCCTTCAAACAGTCACCCATCCATCCACCAATCACATGCAAAAACTAATTTAACCCTGTCATCTCAGTTCAACACTTCAGATGTACTCTTGAACTCTCAGAGTACATGTCTCCTGTTACTCACAGCCACCTGCATCAAAAACTATTGTAAAACTCTCCAAGATTTCTATTTGCAGATTCAACAACATCTGCATCTAATAAGACATAGTACAAGTATGCTTATATTTTTTTAAGTATTTTTGTCAACTCTTTTAGCCTATAATAAGCATATTCTCATGTTTTAACCACTCTAGCAAAAGCCATGCATTGCAGCGTTCAACATCTGCTCACATTAAGTGGCAGTTACATACAATGCTGTGCATTTAAAACATTTTGTTTTTAGGAGCATTGTTATGAAAGTAAGAAAATGCATATGAACATTTATAACCGTTCTGTGTGTTTCCTTTTTCTTAAAGAAAGGAAAAGCAGATTTAAAATATGTGTGCACTTGTTCTGTTCGCAAGTACTTGTGTAAGTACGCTTGGCCGCTTGAATGTGCTGCTCCTGCTGGATTTCTCTGTGTCTCACACCGTGTTTGGAACTGTGAACTGGGATCTAAGTCCCGCCTCTGTCTTCGACCAATTGCTGCTTTTCTTTAAAAATTAGCCCGCTTGGCATACGCGCGCGCACTCATTCGCAAGTACTTGTGTAAGAAAGCTTGGCCGCTTGAACACACTGCTCCTGCTGGATTTCTCTGTGCCTCACACCGCATTTGGAACTGTGAACTGGGATCTAAGTAAGAGAGCCATAGAGAGCCAAGTGACCTTCTAATACATTAGCAACACATTTAGCAATGCACTTTTGGACTAATCTTCAACACGGTTTCTGTTTGCCTAGGACCCGCCTCTGTCTTCGACCAATTGCTGCTTTTCTTTAAAAACGAGACCGCTCGCCCACATGCGCGCGCACGCTCTCGTTCGCAACTACTTGTGTAAGTACGCTTGGCTGCTTAGCCGCAAAGCCACAGAGACGCGGCTGGGTTTGGCTGTGTCTTCCCTTATTGGCTGTTATTGTAGTAAGTTCATTGTTGTAACCTTGGGCACTAGGCGTTCACATTTGGAGTTTACATTTGGAGAGTGTGTAATCTTGCTTGCTTTGTTTGTTACTGCCTTTTACCACTGTATAATTGTGTTTTTCGTATTCAATAACGATGGCCTTTGCAGCATACAAGCTTACCACAAACATGCCGGCCATTGTGCCGTTGACACTTCCAATACTATCGATTCCTGCAATAGAAGACAATCTTTGCTCTGGCGCACGTCCGCAAATCTTCTTCTCTGCTTCCTCATTTACGCCCAATGCTTGTTCGGTCAGCACACAAACAAGATTTCCATTTAATACACAAACAAACAGGGCAGTTGTGACCTCCTCGTCCCCGCTTCCAAGCTCTCTGTCTAGTGAGCACACGCCCTCTCCCCTGACCATTGGGAAGGTGCATGTTTCCTATTGCAAGCCTTCAGGGGACGTAAGCCCCAAGCCTGTTTCAGATGTTACAATGTTGCTTTCCACAAAAAACTGTCAGGCACAGCCCACGATGGATATGCCAATATCTCTGATTGAATTTCCTCACTTGTATCCAGACTATTCAATTATTTCTATCCATGCAAGTCAGCGTGAGTCCCCCATCTCCCAGAGGGGGGCTGACGTCATGCTTAGCTCGCAATCAGTCTCTTTTCAACCTCCTACTATGCACTTGAATCCAATGCTTCAGTCTTTTGCTCTTCCCACCACGCGTCCAAA
Source organism: Ambystoma mexicanum (assembly GCF_040938575.1). Taxonomy (NCBI): domain Eukaryota; kingdom Metazoa; phylum Chordata; class Amphibia; order Caudata; family Ambystomatidae; genus Ambystoma; species Ambystoma mexicanum. The sequence continues at coordinate 829,532,422 of NC_090923.1, read as the reverse complement.
CAGACTACCCCCGATTGACAATTCTGTACAACATCTACTCATGATTCAACCAGCTCTCACAGCTATCAACACCGCTATTTTCAGCCTGTGTAAACTATTTGAATCATTAGACTCTAAAGTAGCTTACCAAACAACTCAATTCGAGGAATTAATGAAATGGCTATCCTCGCAAAATCTAACAAAAAAGAATAATTGAGGACTTGACGAGTCTATATCTATCGTGCCGAGTCCCTCGGTTGTATGCATAGAGGAGCCAAATGTTGTAGAGCCTGCAACTCAGGCTCCAGAAACTGTGGCTGCACTGGCAATGGTCCCCTTCCTCCAATTTCTGGTATAATAGGCTCCTCAGTTCACCATTCACCAGGGTCTCCTACTCCGCAATCAAGTGAAAATCTGTAAGTTGCCAGTGGAGCTACACCCATCCTGGCCGCCCCTGAGGGAAAGAGTGTCAACGTTACACCGCCTTCAGGACAAGGACATTTACAGCAGCTCAAATCTAGAAACTTATAATTCACCCAAAAAAAATCACTAACTCTCATAAAAAAACAAAAAATATGGCTAGTCCAAAACACTCAAAACCTACACTCAATGCCTTTTGTAAAGCACTTGGTAAAACATCAACAGCAGTCATACCTCACAAAACTAGGGTGGCGCCAACAGCAATCCAAGCCGGGCCATCTAAGGAGGTAAGAGTGGATTGTCAGCCCGCACTACCAACGGGCGCCCCCAGCCAATCGCAAGGGCTGAATCAGACCTTTTTCCCACTTTCGCAATTGGTACAATCAATCCAACACGCAAGGAACGCTGTTCCGCCAGTTGATCACCCTCTTGAGTCTGCTCAACTTAACATTCTATCTACATCTGCCATGCCATTTCTAACCACTAACTCGCAGGAGCATACAGGCCAATCTACCCAGGAAATAGTGAGACCACTCCCGCCTATCGGCGCTCCCTCTGTACAGCCAATGGGCGCTCCCTCTGTACAGCCAAAAACAGTGTCCTTTGCTCTTCAACCCCAATTTAGTCACCCCGCTGAAGCAGGCATGTCACAGGTTGTTGTTGAAGAACTTAAAAGAGGGTAGATGAATATTTAGCCATAAATTTGGCTAAAGTGTTCTCCAAAGCTGCAGCAATTCAAAATCCATTGGCTAGCACTCCGTGTTGTTTAACCGACTTGCGGCCATCCCAAAAAATAGACACACCTGTCCGACCCAATGGTACATCTCGGCCGGAGGGTCACTGTCCACCAAAGACCTATGGCCGTTTGGCCCAATTGAAATGGATACCTCGCAAGCCTGAGTCATAGATTATTCCACAACATCTACACCCTCAGCGTGTGTTAGGCAGAAACCTGTGCAGTTCCCTTAGGGACCACTGCAAAAGGCTTAAGACGACAGGTGTTGGCAGTAAACCCAATTGGTAGCAGTATGTACCACCAAGATTTACCAGGTAGCTGTGGCTGAGCAGCCAGACGTCTCTCAAGAAGACTTAGACAGTATATAGAGTATACAAGATAGGTACCAAAATACAGTAGCACAAGCAAACACTGACCAGAGCTTTTGGTATCAACTATATAATCATTTAGTTAAAGACACACTTAGAAACACTCTAGCACTATTATTCTAAGCAAAGTCAAAAACACAGTCACTATTAATATATATACATCCATTATTCCTTATTAGACAAGTCTTAGTTAAGACCACTTATTTCCAGACAGAGGTGAGCACGTACTAAAGATGGCACTCCATTAAGTTAAGAAAAAGGGAGGGAAAAGGCAGAAATTAGAAACAGCACACAACACAATACTTTAGAAGCACTCAGCAAGGCAGGAAAGTCAAAATCTACTTGTGAGCAAAAAGTTCAGAGGCCAGGCTCCCTCTTGGAGAGAGTAGAACACCAATGAGCCCAAGATCACACAGTTTAAAAGGTTTGGATAGTCTTGCAGAGAGCTTAAAAAGGAATCAGTTCAGCTCAGAAAAGTTCAGTTAGCCAGCCTAGGGCCAATCCAAGTGGTAAATTGAGGATTTACGAGACACCCCACGCAGACCGTTGCGAGGGAGGCCAGGCGGACACAGTACCTTGAAAGTGGAGAGAATCCTCCAGCAGGGGCAGTTGTTCCTGGCAGTGGGTGCAAGTCACGGTGTCATCCAGAGGAAGAGATGGTCTCGACGTAGAGGAAAGCTGAAGGTCGTTGCACTGCCAGGGAAGAAACCAGCCGCAGAGTTCTCCGGTAAAAAGGTACTACCCTTTTATTCGTGTTAGTGGAAAAACGTGGTATCCCGGTTGCCGGGGTGCTTAGCACAGGCAAGGCGGCCACAAGATGATCCGGGAAGTCGAAAAGGCGGCCAAACTGGTTATCCCCACCAGTCAAAGGAAGAAGACTCTTCGGGATGAAGATCTCCTCTGTCGTTGGAAGAAGTGGTGAGTCGGTTCAGCAGGCCTCCACCGGTGGTGTCATCGTTGCAGGTTGGCTCAGCTTCTCCCTCTTCGGATTCTTTGGTCCTGTGGCGACGTTTGAAGTCCCAGTCCCCAAAGCCCTGCTTTTATGCAGAAACCCCCATTCATCAGTCCTAGCTGTCACTCAAACATGCTAAGTGTGGTGAGCCGGGCGGCTCACCACTGGGCCAATCATACAAGAGTCCGACTTGAGTTGCCGAGGCAACTCAGTCCAGGGTGCCTAAACCCCCTCCCACAGCCCCTGTGGTACCCAGACAGAGTGGCACCACTTTTGGAGGCTTCTGTGGAGAAGCCCGCCAAAAAGTGGAACAAAGTGCTCGACTTGGGTTGGAGTCACAGAAGCGAACACAAACGCCATTTTGGAACCGAGTTCTGGCAAAAAATACCAACCGGTGAATTCATATTAAATAAATAAACTGGCGGTATGTTTGAGGCTATGTTAAAAAGTATTAGCCTCGAACAATGGGAAAATCCCATAGGAATATATTTGCGGTTGAATATAAAAAGTAGTATCCACTGCCACCAGCCAAAACTCGATCAGGGGGACTGGACAGTGCCCCCTCGAACAACAGACCCAGGGGCAATCGAATTGCCCCTACCAGTACGCCCACAATATGATGGTTTGTACTGGTTCTGTTCACAATTTAGGACTTGTAAAGCCAATGGTGACTTTACATGCCCTGGGAGACAGTAGTCAGTCCCAGGGTACGGAGTCTATGTTTGGGGCTCACTATGACACCCCTGTGTTACGGCACGGAGGGTGCTGTGTAACACACATACCAAAACACACAAAGCCCTATGGAGTAAAAGACCCCATTGCCCATAAAACACATTCAAAGTCAAAGGATATCTCAAATCATGTCTAAGAGTGGGAGAAAAAGAGTCTCACTCTTAGCAGGAGAAAAAAAATAAATCCCGAAAATCTAGCAAAGCTGCTGGTGGACTCACTAGGTTTGGGAAATTAGCCTTAACAGAGAATTCTCCCTAACACTTGCCCTCCCCCCCCCCCCAGACTAAGGGACAGGAGGATTTAATCCACTCCTGGATGAATCTCATACCTCTAGTCGATGACATACATCCTAGAGAGACCATCAACATTTTGGTGGTGACACCCTGACCTGTTCTCAAAAGTGAAATCAAACCCTTGCAAGCAGATTGACCATCTCAGTAGTTTTGGGTTTTCCCCCTTCATTTGCACCAACCATCTGAAGGGTTGGTGGTCAGTCTGAATGACAAAAGTAGAACCATACAAGTATGGCCTAAACTTCTTCAGTGCCCACAAAATCGCAAAGCATTCTCTTTCAATTGTTACCCACCTTGTCTCAGGATCCTTCAGCTTTCTGCTGATGAAGCAAATGGGGTTCTCCCTACCTTTCTCATCCAGTTGGCTAAGGACTGCACCTATACCTACATTAGAAGCATCTGTCTGCACAATGAAAGTTTGGTGATAGTCGGGAGCTCTCAATACTGGGGCTGGGCATAGAGCTTTCTTCAGGTTTTCAAAGGCCTGATTGCACTCCTCATTCCATTTGACCTTCTTAGGGAATTTTGGAGAGGAGATTACATTCAGTGGAGAAGCTATGGTCCCATAGTTCTCCATGAAATTCCTGTAATACCCAGTGAGGCCTAGGAAGGCCCTCACCTGGGTTTGAGTAGTAGGTGTTGTCCAATTTTGCACAGCTTCAATCTGACTGAGCAAAGACCTTATTTCTCCACCTTCTACCTCATGCCCAAGGTAGACCACCTTACTCTGACCAATCTGGCATTTACTTGCCTTTATGGTCAGATTGGCCTGTCCAAGAGCCTGCAAAACATGTCCTTGGTGGTTAACATGCTCTTCCCAGGATTGGCTGAATACTGCAATGTCATCCAAGTATGCCATGCAGAAGTCCTCCATCCCAGCTAGAACCTGATTTACCATCCTTTGGAATGTTGCAGGTGCATTTTTCAATCCAAAAGGCATAACCTTAAATTGGTATAAGCCAACTGGGGTAGAAAATGCAGTTTCCTCTTAGGCATGGTCTGTCAGGGCTATTTGCCAATAGCCTGACGTAAGGTCAAATGTGCTGAGGAACTTGGATGAACCAAGTCTATCCACCAACTCATCTGTCCTTGGCAATGGGTGGGCATCAGTCTTGGTGACTTCATTAAGAGCTCTATAATCCACACAGAATCTCAATTCTTTGGATCCTGCCTTTGGTACTAACACAACTGGGGTAGACCATGGACTAGTAGAGGGCTCTATTACCCCGAGATCAAGCATCTTCTTGACCTCCCCTTTGATGTGGGTCCTTACATTTTCTGACATTCTATATCCTCTGCTTTTGACTGGCAGACAGTCACCAGTGAGTATATCATGCTGTCCCCAAGGGGCCAAGCCTGGTGAAAGTGAGAACAGAGAGGCAAACTGATTTAACATAGATTTGCACTCCTCTTGTTGCTCAGGTGTCAGATTTGAAGAGAGATTTACTCCTTCAATCTTTTCACCCAAGGGTAGGCCTCTGAGGAGATCAGGGAGAGCTTCACTCTCTTCTTCCTCTTCGGTTGAAGCTAGAAGCAAGGCTCCTACTTCAGGCCTGGAGACATACGCCTTTAGTCGGTTGGTGTGGAAGACTCTGGGAGCCTTCTTGGGGTTGCCCAAATTCACCGGATAGTTCACCTCTCCAAGTTTACCCACAACCTTGAAGGGTCCCATCCATTTATCTTGAAAGGCCCTCTGCCTTGTTGGGATCATAACTAGAACTAGCTGGTCTTGAGTGAACTCAGCCATGTTAGCCTTTTGATCATGCCAATGCTTGACCAAAGCTTGCCCAGCTTTCAGGTTATCACTAGTTTCTGCCATCATGTGTGACATTCTCCTCCGGAGACCTATCACACAGTCAGTCACTCTGACTGGCTTGGGGGAAGGGACACTCTCCAACCCCTCCTTAATCAGGGCCAATGGACCTCTGACTGGATGGCCATAAAGAAGTTCAAAGGGAGAATAACCTACTCCCTCCTGAGGGACTTCTCTATAAGCAAAGAGAAGGCATGGCAATAGAAGGTCCCACTTTCTTTTAAGGGGATCTTCTAAAGCACCTATCATGCTCTTCATGGTTCGGTTGAACCTTTCTACCAACTCATTTGTCTGAGGGTGGTAGGCGGTAGAGAACTTGTAAGTAACTCAACAGGTTTTCCACGTAGCTTTCATGTAGTGGGACATAACATTTGACCCCCTGTCAGAGATTACTTCCTTAGGAAACCCAACCCTGGTAAAAATACCAAGGAGGGCCTTAGCCACAGCCTGAGCTGTAACAGTCCTCATAGGAATTGCCTCAGGGTACCTAGTAGTATGGTCTACTACAACAAGGATAAACCTGTTGCCTGAGGAGGTTGGGGGATCAGGGTGACCAACAATGTCAATCCCTACCCTCTCAAATGGGACTCCCACAACTGGGAGAGGCACTAAAGGTGCCACATTCTTGGAACCAACCTTAACAGAAGTTTGGCAGGTGTGGCAGCTCTTGCAAAACTTATGGGAAGTGCCAAGGCTTACCTCAGCCCCCATTTTTGGCCAATAAAAGTAGAGTGAGAGCCTTTCCTTGGTCTTCTTGAATCTCAAGTGACCAGCCAAAGGAATCTCATGGGCCAGTTGCAAGAACTGTTGTCTGTTGTCTTGAGGTACTACAAGCCGCTTGTAGTCTCCAGGTGCAGACTCAGTTGGTTCACTGTAGAAGAGGCCCACTTCCCAGTGCAACCTTTACTTCCCAGGCTCTTGCCCATCAGCCTGAGAAGCTGCCTGTTGGTGAAGACCTTCCAGAGTTGGACATTCTCTCTGTCCCTTACTGAAGTCTGCCCTGTTGGGTCCACCTTCTGCCAGTAAAGACTGCAACTCAGGATGGTCAACAGGATCCAGATCTCCAATGAGTTCTTGGCCTTCCACTAGCTCTTCTTCAGAGTCTAGCTCAACCACACAGGGTTGTACCTCCCTCTCAGCCTCAGCTGGGTGTGGAGTTACAGGTGTAACTTTGGACAACCTAGGGGAAGTCCTTGTTGGAAGCACCGGAATGCTTGCTGCTGGCTGGTTCCTAGAAGTCTTGGGTTTCCCCTTTGCTTCTTGTTGTTCAGAGATAGCAAGTTGTAACTCCAGTGGAGTAGGAGTGATATCCTTCTTCATCATCTCTTTGGGAGTACCTCTAACGGTTCTCTCCCTTGCAGGTCTGGTGAGCTCCTGTAACCTTTTACTAGGAGGTCTGGGGGTATGTGACACTACTCCAAGAGTCTTCAGGTCATTACCCAACAGAACCCTTCCTGGTACCTCACTTTGTATGCTGACAGGTATCTTCAAAGTCATGTCATTACACTGGATGAGAACTGGTAACTAGGGAAGCATCTGCACAGGCCCTCCAGCTAACTTGGTGAGGCGTTTGGGTGCCTTAGCAACATCCTCTGCCTGAAAAAACGATTTATCCACCACAGTTATGCTGGCCCCAGTGTCCCTAATGGCAGGAGTCTCCTGACCATTCACCTGGACACTGTCCTTATAATTCCCTTTAGTATTATCTGGAATAGAATTATATAAATCTAAGTTCTGTTGTTCCCACAACCCCAGAGACACTAAAGAAACACTAGCTGAGACTCCAATGGGTTCATCAGCTAGTAACAGAAAGTTTCCACTTGCCATTTGTACTTCCTCCACTGGAGCAAAGGCTAAGGAGACAAGCTGGACCCCTGAAGGTTTACCCTTACATCTGGGATCTCCTTTCACGTGGTCAGGCGAGCTACAAACATAGCATTTACCAAATGCTTTCTGGAATGGTGGCTTGCTCTGACTTCCTTCTGGTTTACCACCAGAAGGTACACTACTCTGATTTGGTTTCCCTTGTGGCTTACCCTTATTGTTTGGTTTGGGGCCCTCTTTGGGATTGGAATTATTAGAACTCTCTTTGGAGTCCTTTTTTGGCTGTTTCCCCTCATCCTTTTTCTGAGTTACCCCAGAGTCCTTGTGAGTAGCCCTGTTGGCAACCCACAAGTCAGCAGCCTTAGCTAGTTTTCTGGAATCTAATTCCTTTGAATCAGCCAAGTGCTGTCTGAGCTCAGGAGAGCAGGCATCATACATTGACTCCAACATCACAAGATTCTTCATTCCCTCTTAAGTGTTCACCTTGTAACCCTTAATCCATTCCTCTAAGATCTTCATGGTGCGCATCCGGAAGTGCATGGGAAGTGCCAAGGCTGTTTGGCTGGGACTGCTGTTCTACGGCATCTGATTGCTTTTCCTCGCCTTTCGTTCCTCGTCTGATGCCGCGAGTGAAGCCGTCGGCAAGAGGAAGCGCGAGCTCCGCCCTCCGACCCGCCCTCCGACCCGCCCTCTTGCTGATCGTGCCTTCCCTACATCATCTCCGGTGCCCGCGCATCTCGCGCGCGCATCCGGAAGTGCATGGGAAGTGCCAAGGCTGTTTGGCTGGGACTGCTGTTCTACGGCATCTGATTGCTTTTCCTCGCCTTTCGTTCCTTGTCTGATACCGCGAGTGAAGCCGTCGGCAAGAGGAAGCGCGAGCTCCGCCCTCCGACCCGCCCTCTTGCTGATCGCGCCTTCCCTACATCATCTCCGGTGCCCGCGCATCTCGCGCGCGCATCCGGAAGTGCATGGGAAGTGCCAAGGCTGTTTGGCTGTTCGGGTGAGCGGGAGGGCGTCCGTGGATTGATCTTGGACTAAATATAGGTTCTTTTTTTATGTTAGTACACCTGTAGAGTCCTCTATTGTATTCTAGGTAGGATCTTGCTATTTAAAATCCATAGCTATTCTGTGATCATTATAAAAAAATAAAAAAAAATAAAAAAATAAAAATAAAAAAGTGAGTTATTCTATCGGGCACTTATTTTGTCATCATATACGATGGCCAGTGGTCTGAGGAGCAGAAAATGCTCAGAAATGGCGATCCCCTCTAATCTTACCGACCAAACTAATAATGGGGCATTTTCCATGAGTACTGCCGATATGGATATTACAAGACATCCGGCTGATCTGAATATAGAATCAGAAAAGCCTGATGACTTGTCTTCAGGCACTACTAATGAATCGCAGCCTTGTAATAGTAATCTAGATCTCGAAACTCTGGCTGATTTGGACTCCCGTATTAGGCTATCTATCGGTTTATTGACTCCACTAATAACAAAAAATCGTGACTCGCATATGAATGCAGATAATTCTGATGTATATTTACCATCAAACTTACATCTGCCATTGTTACCTGCAAATGATATAGCTTTAGATAATGCCTCTCATTTGGAACCTCCTATAAGCCCTGATCTCCATGTTCCATACTCACAAAATATTGGGAGTGAACTTAATTCATCCCCTATTTCCAAGGACCAAGAACCATTCACTTTCCCAGTGATAATTCGGATATTGGATCTGTTGGACAAAGGACATGATGTCACTCACCTAGAATTAAGGGATATAAAATATTCTATGAATGAGATTATGTCCAAAGTGTTAAGGATGGAAGGATTTATTCTTGCTTTGGAAGGGCTTAATGTAGGGGTACAAAATCCCAATGAGGCCAAAGATATCATTTGTCATGAACAAAGCACACAAACTGAAATCAATGACTCTTTTCTTCAAGGTTTTGCCAATCAACCCTTTAAAGGATTTGACTTGCTCCTAGGTGAACTAGGATCTATCAGCTCTACAATAATTGAACGTAAAAATAAAATTGAACCTCCAACCCCTAATATATTACCAGAGATAAGTGGGAATACTGCCGATAGCCCTTCAGTCCTAATTAAACTCATAGAAGAAGGACAAGACAATGATGGTATTGTCGATAGTGACATTGACTATAAAGGCTACTCTTCTAGAAGATTTCGCAAAAATCAAAAACGGTGTGTTAAACGTGCTGAAAAAAAACGGAGATCTGCCAATGAAAAAATGAAAAAATCAAAAAAAGAAATCTCTGTGTTATTAGAAAGCGGTGGGGAAGATGTGATTGATGTGGAACAGCTTTCTGTAGAATGCCAATCACACCTTGGGGCAAAGAATATGGAGGCGTTAAAGACAATAGATACAATACAGCCATCTACTTCAAACAATCATGTTAAAATGGTTAATTTTGAAGTACATTCAACTTGTGTAAACTCATTAATTATACCAGATACTCAAACAGATCCCGTCAAAACAACAGTAGATGAAATAGAAGTACAGACAACTCAAAAAATACTGCCGACCTACTTTAAAAGTGTATGTAGAAAACAGACATCAAAGAGAATTGGTCAATCTCATAATTCTCCGATTGTATTGAACAAAGGTATTAAATCTTCTTTTGTTGTATTGCCTAAAATGGCCCCGTCTTTGTACTCTGAAACCTTGAAAAAACCTGTCTTTGATACATCTATGACAATGGGTAACGCACCAGTTATCCAAACCGGCGGAGGAAAGCTTACCACTATTCATAAACAGTTGCATATTGAGAGTTTACCTCATCAGTACTTGGGAGAAGGTAATAGTGACATTTATGATACGCATGAAAAAAATATTCAACTTATACCATGCATAAATAACGATGTAATCAATGTTTATGAGTCTACGATGAATATACAAAAATCTGGAACCCCATCATGTGCGATGACTGGTGATATTAATGAAAAAACTAAGCAAATTTTGCCTTGTAATAATAAGGATGTAAAGAATGCGCATGGTTTTGTGCTTAATGCCTTAAAAGCTAGTATCCCATCATTTGAAATAACTAACCAGTCTTTGAAGTCCCAAGAATGCGTTGATGAAAATATTGCCCAGCCCAATTCGTTTTGTCAATCATTTGTAAGTATCCCTTTATGCAGAGAACTTAACTCATCTGAACTTGCAGATAGGCATTATAATGAAACCCACATCAATTTGAAAAGTGTGTTGAATCTAGATGATCATACGGTAAAGTTAAATGGTTCAGAAAATGCTAATGAGGGTACGATTACTGGACATTTGCCCTGCCACAATATAGTAAATAGTAAGAAATGCATTAATATGTTGGGCCTGGAAGGTAAGCAAGAAATTGTAGGCGATGCACGTATTAATAGAAGATATTTCTTGGATCTTCTATATACAATTCCATCATTAAGGATAATTGCGTCTAGTGATATTGACTGTATTTCTTTGGCTCCAACTAACAATTACCGTATGACATGTCATTTAGTTTCTGAACATGTGCTGAAACTTATTTGGTCTTTTAGAAGGGAACTACATGAAATGGGTTTCTTGCTATTCACATTTAATGATGAAAAATTGGCAGGAGAATTCTTGTTTGATAATCAAAAATCCGTACTTTCTGAGCAAAATACAAATGGAGAATTATCATCTAGCACAGGAAATCAAAAAATGTGTATTTCCCAGTTATTAACGACTGCTCGAACAAATAGGGAAATGGCATGGATGGAACCACTATTGAAAACGTTATTTGCGGCAAGTCCTAACTTATTTACTGCATAAGTAAAGGATAAGACAGTACTTACAGTACTGTCATGGAACTCATGTGGATTTAAAAACATTGAGACTTGGCTGCCCACTCTTGTTAAATTGCCATCAATTTTCTTGTTTCAAGAAACAATGAAAATTGAACCACTTGCTATCCCTGATTATTGTTCATATTGTTCTCCAGCTAGTAAAGGGGTTGAAGGAAGACCTTTTGGTGGGTTAACAATTGCTGTCAGTAACTCCATCGCCTGCACTATAACTCTGGTATACTCATCCATACATGTTATAGCGGTCTTCTTGAATCTAAACAAACATGACAAAAGGATTATTTTAGTTGTGAATGTATATTGTAATCATTTGAAGTATAATTTGTTGGACATACTTGATGATATAGATGGTTGTTTTGACCAAGCGTCAACACTTTACCCCGAATACGACATTATTATGGGTGGTGATTTTAATTCACATTGTATTGGAACACCAGTGTTTTATAAAGACCACAAACAGGCAAATTCAAATAGCTTTAAGAGAGGAAATACATATCGGAATTATTTTGATGACTGGGGTATGTCGTTTGTGAAGTTTGCTATGGATTCTAACAATTATACTTGGAAAAGGGGCGATACTACATCAATGATTGATTTCTTCTGCGTCTCTGATTTGTTGTTACCATGCATTGAATCTGTTATAATTGGGGACATTATTTATATTGATCATGCCCCCATTACTCTTAACACTTCTATGGTTACGAATCAATGGCATGCCAATCAGGGCTTGCAAGCTTTAGAGACGAAAAGAGAAAATATATCACTTAGATGGAATCCTAGCTTATGTAAGAGATTGGTGGAGAATGTTTCAAACCATCTAAAACATGTGGTCAATCCTTTAATGCCGGAATTATACTCTATAGAATGTTTAAATCAGATGATAAATGAGTGTATCAGAGAAACTCTTATAAAACTTGGAATAAAACAAGCTTCTATTGTGACTAATCACAAACACAGATTTAATTATAAGATTAAAATTCTAAAAGAAATAAAAATCGTGATATACGAAAGCTAGAGTTAGCGAAACTACCTGTCAAACTCTACTTACTAAAAAAGAAGAATATAATCCAAGAATACAAATTTAATGTAAAGGGAGTACATATGGAGCAATATAACAAAGAAAATTGTGAGATGATTAAAGCTATTTGTAGTAGAAATTCCCGAGATATCTGGGCTGCCGTAAAAAAAGGGGATAAGGTGGATTTATGCAATGAATCTTTAATCAACGCTGAAACTTGGATAGCTTATGTTAAACAAAAATATGAATTACCAGAACGCTTTGCAATAAACCAAGATGAAGTAGAGTTATTATTTACTGATATACAATTTGTATGGACTACTTTTGATATTATGTGGGCCATCAAAAAACTATCTTATTCTCGTGCCCCTGGTCCCGATGGGATTCCATCTTGCGTATATAGGTCCGATCCAACTTTTTGGAGTATGATCCTAAAAATTAAGTTTGATAGTATCTTAGTGAGTGGCACTATTCCGTCTTCATGGGTTACTTCCATTCTTATTCCATTGTATAAAAAGGGCGACCCTCGATTGCCCGAGAATTATAGACTGATATCGCTAACAGATGCGGCGGCAAAAGTGTTCGCTATACTAGTTATCTATGAGCTTGATAAACATCTAGCAACTCATAAGATATATTCGAAATGCCAAGTGGGATTTAGACGACAAATGGGAACAACACTAAATGCAACTATAATGAAACATCTGATTGCCGGAGTGAATAAGAATGAACTGAGCACAATTTACATTGCATCCATTGATATGTCTTCTGCGTTCGACACTGTTGTGCGCAATGTTTTATGGACCAAAATGCGTAAGTTTGGAATTCCTGAATATCTGACCTATTGGATCAAGAAATTCCACACCAATACATCTAGTAGAATTCGTCTAACCCAGGGCGGTTCTTTAACTGAACCAGTGCAACTTCATCTTGGTTTGAAACAGGGCTGCAATTTTGCAGCCCTGCTGTTCAATCTTTATCTTTCTGATATAGATAAACTTTGGGAATCTACACTCACGATACCAGCAAGACTTTGCTCATTAAGAATACACTGGTTAGCCTTTGCAGATGACCTCATCTTTTTCGATTTAACCCCTGCTGGTCTCCAGGCTAAGTTAAATATATTCATAGATTTTGCGTACGAACATAATCTTCAACCTAACCCATCCAAGTCATGTATAATGATTTTTAAATCAAATAAGAAACTCAAAAAGTTCAACTGGAATATCAGGGAGACTCGTCTGTGTGAACTACAAGACTCTACTTATTTAGGATATCGCCTGAGTAGTGCGAATAGCATAAACTTATGGGTGGAATATATAAAGATGAAAGCCAGACCACTATTAAGCCAGATGAAATTTATCTTTCATAAACTGTGTAAGTTTTCAATGACTCCGCTATTAGAGTTTCTTACATTGAAGGTTGAGCCTATTCTTCTATATGCCATGGATATTTGTGTCAGTAATTTGCATAGGCAACTTGATTCCATACAGGGGACTTTAGTGAAGAGAGCCTTATGTTTATCTATATCAATCCCGAACTGTGTTATTAGACATGAGTTGGGACTGATTTCCTTGTCCACTAGGTTTACCTGGCGGGCTCTCTCAAACTATTCCAAAATTCTTAACTATCCTGATAATTCTTTATATCAGGATCTTTTTGAATTTACAAAGGGTTGCTCATCCAGCTCATTCACCAGCTACCTTGAAACCATGGCCAAAACTTTAAATAACTTGGGCACCGATAATGATGATTTGCTTATACGTCCTAACTATGTTAAACATAAATTGTTTGCGAACGACTGGTGTAAAACTCTAGATGAAATATCAACTCTGAGTACCTATAAGGAATATGCAAAATTCCTTCACAAAAGAGATGATTGTTGTGATTATATAGCGATGTTTCCATGTAATAAAATTAGAATGTATTACGTGAGATTTAGATTAAATCAATTTCATACCCTTGAACAAACAAAATTCTGGCGAAATGTAGGAACTAATTTAGGCATCACTAAGTGTCGCTTCTCGAGGTGTACCGAACAGAAGGAAACTCTAAAACATTTAATTTTAGAATGCCCACATTTTAGAGATATACGTACAAAGCATTTTCTACGTTTCATAAATATAAATTATGAAGACTGTATGATATCTCTTTGGACTCAATTGATGCAAGGAAATGAGAGAGCATTAATCTTTGCCTTGGTTGAGTTTTTGAAAGTAATTGAGAAAGAGATTTCGTTATTTCAGTGTTAAAATCATGTTTTTATTGGGTTGTTCTCATATAGAAATTGTGCTAATGCTTTGTGCTATTTTTATAATTTTAATGAGATGTTCTGTATTCTGTTTGGTCTTGTGAACTTTCTTTTTTTTCTCTCTGTGTTTTTTTTTGTGTGCTATTTTGTAAAGGTTCTTTGAACTATAAACAAATAAAAAAAATAAAAAAAAGGCAAACTTTCACTCACCCAGGTAGCCCAAGGGGTACCATCATGCTTTTTGAGGGTCCTAAACCTCGTAAGGTACTGGGAAGGGGTCTTCCCAAATCTATCTATCAAAGCTAGCTTCACACATTCATAATCCTTCCTATACTCCTCCCCCAACTCCATTACCGCATCAGTCGCAACAGGGGGGAGCCTAGAGAACAACCAGGTAAGTAAAGCATTACCTGTGATGTCCTGGAGCCCATGATTATACTCAAACAGACTCAACCAATCCAACACATCCAACTTAGGCTCATACATACAATTTTTTCAATTCTAGCTCATGGTTTAGCTCCATTTCTCTGAGCCTTAGTTCTGGGTGCCGTTTTTCTATTTGAGTACTAATTCTTTTGAATTCTAATTCAAGCTTCATTTTTTCTAGTTCCATATATTGGGGATTAAGTGTGAGACCTGGTAAAGGTCCAGTAGGTAAGCTGGCAGGGCAGATAGAGGCCCAGGGGAGACAACTATATCGTCTTCACCCTCCTTTTCTGCTTCTGACTCAAAGTTATCAATACTAGCATCAACATCAATATCATTGCTGTTATCTACATTTGCTGGAGTGGTAGGTTCCTCTGAACCACCATCCAAACTTTGGTTTGCTAACAACCTTTCTACCAGCTCCATTTTCTTGCCTTTAGTCAGGAGATTCTTATGCTTACAGAGAACTCTTAAACAATCAGCAGTTTTTGTAGCAAGGGACTCTTGACTATAACTTTCCATAGTTGACAGGTTTAGAAAATAACTTTTTTAGTGCTAAGCTTTGTGGTTAGTTGCACTAAGGTATCTATAAGCACACTAAAATGTATACTCAATATAAATCCCACCGCTGTACACCAGTGTTAGGCAGAAACCTGGGCAGTTCCCTTAGGGACCACTGCAAAAGGCTTAAGACTACAGGTGTTGGCAGTAAACCCAATTGGTAGCAGTCTGTACCACCGAGATTTACCTGGTAGCTGTGGCTGAGCAGCCAGACTTCTCTCAAGAAGAGTTAGACAGTATATAGAGTATACAAGATAGGTACCAAAATACAGTAGCACAAGCAAACACTGACCAGAGCTTTTGGTATCAAGTATATAATGATTTATTTAAAGACACACTTAGAAATACTCTAGCACTATTATTGTAAGCAAAGTCAAAAACACAGTCACTATTAATATATATACATCCCTTATTCCTTATTAGACAAGTCTTAGTTAAGACCACTTATTTCCAGACAGAGGTGAGCGCTTAACTAAAGATGGCACTCCAATAAGTTAAGAAAAAGGGAGGGAAAAGGCAGAAATTAGAAACAGCACACAACACAATACTTTAGAAGCACTCAGCAAGGCAAGAAAGTCAAAGTCTACTTGTGAGCAAAAGGTTCAGAGGCCAGGCTCCCTCTTGGAGAGAGTAGAACACCAATGCGCCCAAGATCACACAGTTTAAAAGGCTTGGAGAGTCTTGCAGAGAGTTTAAAAAGGAATCCGTTCAGCTCAGAAAAGTTCAGTTAGCCAGCCTAGGACTAACCCAAGTGGTAAATTGAGGATTTACGAGACACCCCACGCAGACCGTTGCGAGGGAGGCCAGGCGGACACAGTACCTTGAAAGTGGAGAGAATCCTCCAGCGGGGGCAGTTGTTCCTGGCAGCGGGTGCAAGTCACGGCATCGTCCAGAGGAAGAGATGGTCTCGACGTGGAGGAAAGCTGAAGGACGTTACACTGCCAGGGAAGAAACCAGCCGCAGAGTTCTCTGGTAAAAAGGTACTACCCTTTTATTCACGGTAGTGGAAAAACGTGGTATCCCGGTTGCCGGGGTGCTTAGCACAGGCAAGGCGGCCACAAGATGATCCGGGAAGGCGAAAAGGCGGCCAAACTGGCTATCCCCACCAGTCAAAGGAAGAAGACTCTTCGGGATGAAGATCTCCTCTCTCGTTGGAAGAAGTGGTGAGTCGGTTCAGCAGGGCTCCACCGGTGGTGTCATCATTGCAGGTTGGCTCAGCTTCTCCCTCTTCGGATTCTTTGGTCCTGTGGCGACGTTTGAAGTCCCAGTCCCCAAAGCCCTGCTTTTATGCAGAAACCCCCATTCATCAGTCCTAGCTGTCACTCAAACATGCTAAGTGTGGTGAGCCGGGCGGCTCACCACTGGGCCAATCATACAAGAGTCCGACTTGAGTTGCTGAGGCAACTCAGTCCAGGGTGCCTAAACCTCCTCCCACAGCCCCTGTGGTACCCAGACAGAGTGGCACCACTTTTGGAGGCTTCTGTGGAGAAGCCCGCCAAAAAGTGGAACAAAGGGCTCGACTTGGGTTGGAGTCACAGAAGCGAACACAAACGCCATTTTGGAACTGAGTTCTGGCAAAAACTACCAACCGGTGAATTAATATTAAATAAATAAACCGGCGGTATGTTTGAGGCTATGTTAAAAAGTATTAGCCTCGAACAATGGGAAAATCCCATAGGAATATATTTGCGGTTGAATATAAAAAGTAGTATCCACTGCCACCAGCCAAAACTCACTCAGGGGGGACTGAACAGTGCCCCCTCGAACAACAGACCCAGGGGCAATCGAATTGCCCCTTCCAGTATGCCCACAATATGATGGTTTGTACTGGTTCTGTTCACAATTTAGGACTAGTAAAGCCAATGGTGACTTTACATGCCCTGGGAGACAGTAGTCAGTCCCAGGGTACGGAGTCTATGTTTGGGGGTCACTATGACACCCCTGTGTTACGGCACGGAGGGTGCTGTGTAACACACATACCAAAACACATGAAGCCCTATGGAGTAAAAGACCCCATAGCCCATAAAACACATTCAAAGTCAAAGGATATCTCAAATCATGTCTAAGAGTGGGAGAAAAAGAGTCTCACTCTTAGCAGGAGAAAAAAAATAAACCCTAAAAATCCAGCAAAGCTGCTGGGGGACTCACTAGGTTTGGGAAATTAGCCTTAACAGAGAATTCTCCCTAACAGCTTGCAATCTTCCATACATTGATTTTAAAATGCAGAGAAGGCAATCATCCTGTTTATGATCTAAATCGGGAGAGTGTTCTTAATATTTTTGGAGAAATTGAAGAACTCCATAACATTTCCACACTAGACATCGACCAAATTGAATTCCTCACAGATTGTCCACTCTCTGTAGAGTATGGATCCCTTCGGGTGTGGTTTGGCAATCCATATGGCGTTGCAAAATGCAACTTTTTGATATGGGCTTCTTACTAGCTGAGGACCCTGAGAGTGTATCACTAAGATCTCAGATTTCCAAAATGAAACCAAACATTTCCAGGGTACCAACAGAGAAAGTCGAGATTTCTTAAGAACTACGAGCTTGCATCAATAAACACCAATCTGCATCAGTACACCAGAGTTAACAATTGTAAACTGGAACACTAGAGGCCATGCTCATCTCCACTCCTCATTTAAAGATACGCCTGAGGTCTACCATATTATATCCCTTCAGGAGACATGGCTAACCAGCACACCAATATGGGACAACTATGAGCTGGCCCTGATTCTGGCTGTTCCAAGTGGAGGTAGACCGTCCTCTGACCTCCTGGTAGCGATACTCATTAGGTCAGGCCTCTATATTACGCAGTGGGCTTCTGTTGGGGCGCATATCCAGCTTCTAAAAATCACCAACAATGTTAAGTCTCCCGCTCTGATTAATATGTACCGTAATGTTGTCGCGATGTCAGATGAGGCCTTTTATTCTGGTCTAATCAACATCTTTCACAACATTTTATTAGATACTGCAATTACACATACCATTATTGTGGGAGACCTTAATTTAGATTGTTGGAAGGATAAGCGCCAAAATCAAACAGTGCGAAAGTGGAGGACCTTTATGAGCAAACAAAACGGTGCAGTTGCGGGCGATTTGCCACCACATTATACGTGGCATCGTGGTCTGTGCAGTAGCATAATTGATTACATCTATGTTGACCACAAGCTCTTTCAGGCTGTGAAAACACTAACTATAAAAGATCCTTTAAATAGTGATCATAGTCTTCTGATTCTACAGCTTGACTGGAATTTTTCCTTGACAGAAAAAAGGAGTACTATCATGCCAAACTTTCTGTTAATATTGCACGATCTAGAGTGAGCTGGAATTCGAGTGCATTAGCCAAGTTTGAGAACGCGATTGATGCTAACTCAAAATCCACGCACCCAATACAGTATACCGATTTACTGTACCCCTTTGTAAAAACAATCACGATTCCTTATCATAATAAAATCCGCCATTCTCATTCATTTCATCAGGAAACCTACCGAACAAGGGCTGAGTTCAGAAAAATTAAAAGACAACTTCTTGCTTCCTCTTTCCCGACCCGTTGGCATGAATTAAAATCTGCCAAATGCAGATATAAAAACTGGCTACGAGGTCGGAAAGCCTTTTTATATCAACAAGATAGTGAAGCTATGGCTGAAGCAATGCGCAATAAAAATTCCACAGGAATGTGGCACCTTTTAAATAATCACACTTACCATCAGCAAGGAGATGCTCAAATTAATGGTGTTCCTGAACAATATTGGATTGCCCGCTTTACAGCTTTGTATGCTGATCCACACAATGCTGTCCTTCCCTATGAGCCAGTATCTACATCAGCTTGGCAGCTAGAGTCTTCTTATGACACAGTATATGCCCTCATACTGAAGATCAGCTGCTCTAGAGCTGTGGGTCCTGATGGGCTATCCAATCAGATGTTCAAAGCAAATCCCTATGAATGGGTGCACATTCTTGAAACCATTTTCAGAGACATGTTAAACACTAGATTCATACCGCCATCTTGGAAGACCTCTATCATCATTCCCATTTTTAAAAAGGGTGACCGGTGCGTCCCATCGAACTATCGCCCAATAGCACTTTTGGATGCACCGGGTAAGATCTTCACTAAATTGGTATTGCAAGATTTCAATGCTTGGACAGTGAAGTCTAATTTGCGTGATCCCAACCAAACTGGGTTTGTGGCGGGAATGGGAACTAACATCAATTTATTGGCCCTTGACGCCATCAAAGTCCAACGTCATGCGCAAAGGCAACAAGCATTTTTTGCGTTTATAGATCTCAACGCTGCTTTCGACTCGGTTAGCCATCTACTACTGATGAACAAACTACGAAGAGATTACTGTCCTGCCACTTTATATGACATTATTCATTCCCTACATTCTGATACATCCATCCAGATTCGAATCACCATGGATGGTTTACTTTCAAAGAACATCTCTACCGATCGAGGTCTGAAGCAGGGGTGTTCCTGGGCCTCTGCCATCTTTAATTACTTTATACATGATGTTAGAGTCCCGTTGTCTAATATCATATCAGACTCGCCCAAACTCAATAATCATCAGATACAAACACTTATGTACGCAGATGATCTCGTCTTAATCTCCAGGACCCAGGTAGGGCTTCAGCGATTATTAGATGCTTTTCAGCAATACATACAGTTAAATGAATTAACAATCAATATAGCAAAAACGCAAATTGTTCAATATTCGCCAAGGCATAATGGACCGCTGGCTCACGTCTGGACCATTAAACACTCCCCAATTATGTTTGTACAACATTATTGCTATTTGGGAATGTAATTTGAAGGCAAAAGGAGGGCACAGGACCAGGTAGAGCGGGTGGAGTCTAAACTATCCTCAGCCATATCTCAAGCCTGTATCATCATGCACAAATATGGCAAATTTTCGATCATGCCTGTGTGGCATTGCTGGAATAGGAAAATTGTACCATCTTTGATGTACGGCCTAGAAACTATGCCTAGTGATTCCCCCTTAAAATGTATACAGTGGGAAGCCAAATTTTGGCTGACTGTTTTACATCTGCCACAATATACTCCGGTGGCTTGGATCAGATATGTGCTCGGGCTGGTTTCGCTCCAGGCGCATTATAATTGGCGATTGTGCTCGCTATTCAAGAAATGTCTGATTTCAACAAAGCTAAATGTTCTCTTGAAAATAGTATCACAGTATATGTTTTCGGTAAGTCATACATTTGTAAGCAACTGGCTTGAGCAAGTATATCAATTCTTAGCCAAAGCTGAGATATCTCTTGAGCTATTGCTCGGCAATCCGGACAAAGCAAAACTAAAGATCTATCATATAGATTGGATAAAAACTAGAGACCTATGTTTAACTTACCATGACGGTGATGCATTGCGATTTCCTCCAAAGAAAGTTGGCATTTTGCCGTCATATTTGATACGCTGTCCTTTGTACAAGTTTCCCACTGGAATACTCCGTCTTCGTTTCAATTTATGGCTCCCTAACGATATAAAAGCAAAATGCAGGCTTTTGAGTATTGATAAGAACATCTGCCGCTTTTGCTTAGACGGAGATACCCGTGAAACTTTAGTACATCTGATTACAGAGTGTCACATTCTTCGACCTAAGAGAGACATTTTTTTCACAAGACATTGGAAACACCTGGGGAGCATAACACAACAAGAATGTTGGTCAATACTTTTTGGTTGTGGTAACATGTCAATACAAATAGCAGCTATTAACTTTCTATCCAGTTTAAAACTGGAAGAGGGAGCAGATGATATAGAATCATTTTTTTTAAGTTACCAATAAGCATCTATGTTTTCCAATAGTTTGGAGTTTCAACTAAGTGTTTGTCATATATCATCTGTTCAAGATTTGAAACAACAATGTCATCAGTGATGTTATGTTTGTATTGACGCGTTGCTTGACCTATGGAGATGTGCTACATTAATCCAAGGCTGTGGTGCTGTGTTCTTATTGATGATTATGATTGTTTAATAGAGATTGTTCAAAGTTAGTTTTAAAGATATCAAACTGTATCTATAACTCATTGTTTTTCAGTTCAGAAGTGTTTTATTACTTCCTTTTTCCTACTTAGACTGTAACTAAATTACTTTATATGTACTTTCACCTTATTCTTTTTAATCACTTTTGAATGTCAGTCATAACTTTTCTTGTTTATGTCTGATGTTTTCTAAGTTTTCTAATGTATGATCAATGTTGGTTTGTTTTAATGTATTTCTGTTTTATGATTTGTATATTTGAAATGTTGATTCATTTCAGCCAATACAAATAAAAAAAATTAAAAAAAGATATGTGTACAACATTTTTAAATGACACTTGATGTGTGAAAATGTAATATGCTGCAGTACATACATACTGGCCAACATGAACCATTCCAATCTATAGGTGCTTATCAAGTCTTGCTTTTTTTCTTTGCAATCTGTGACTTTTAATACTGCTTCTCCCATTACACAACTCGGACTACCCAGTCCCAGAATGCAAAAAGAAACAGGATTGTTCTGGAAGATTCGAAAGTTTGACATTTATATGGAATGAAAAATAGAAAATGCCAGCACTGTGTGTAACTTCCTTGTAAAAGAAATAAAAAGCAGATGCAAAAGATTTGTACAACATTTCTAAGTGCCACTTTGTGTGTAAAAATGTAATATCTTAGCAGTACTTGCATACATGCTAACATGCCCGTTCCATGCTGTAGGTGCTTATGCAGTCCTAGTTTTTTCTCTGCATTCTGGGACTTGTAGTCCAAGTTTCCTAATGGGAGAAGTGCAACTACAACTCACAGAATGCAAAGAAAAAAACAACACTTGATAAGGACCTACATATTAGAATGGCTCATGTTGGCAAGTATGCATGTACTGCCAAGATATTAAACTTCCACACACTAAGTGCCACTTAGGAATGCTCCACAAATCTTTTCCATCTGCTTTTCTTTTCTTTTCCAAAAAAGTTACACACAACGCTGCTATAAATGTCCATATGCATTTTTTTACTTTCA
This sequence comes from Ambystoma mexicanum, assembly GCF_040938575.1. Taxonomy (NCBI): domain Eukaryota; kingdom Metazoa; phylum Chordata; class Amphibia; order Caudata; family Ambystomatidae; genus Ambystoma; species Ambystoma mexicanum. Next base: position 829,510,203 of record NC_090923.1, on the reverse strand, counting down.
TGGAAATGCGCCAAAAAACAAAAAATTTAAACGCTCAGCATTTTTCATTTTTCATTCCATATAAATGTCAAACTTTCAAACCTCATTCATTACATCCCTTAGACTGCCACCATTCTCCACCTGCTCACACATATTTGTATACCGCCAAAGTATACAAAACACTTCACCTTACATATAAAGTACTCTTCTTTCCCAACATCTACTATAAGACACCAAACACTGCTGCAACAACAACCCACCATTGCATTATCACTAGGCCACAGTTTCCCTATTCTTTAAAACACTGCAACGTGTTACAAATACATTGATCACAAACAAAGCACCTCTTTCATTAAAATCAACAGCACAAAAATAACCTAGACATGCACCTTTTCCTTACACCATGTTTACCCTGTTCCTTCTAATGTCCTAAACAGCACTACTCATACTCCAATTGTTGTAACAACGTAGTTAACATACTTTAGTACACCATCCATAACACAATTTTATTAACTTTTTCCCAACAACTCCTCCTAAGTTTATAAATAACAATCTCTCTTACTAAATGTACTTCATCACTACCACATATACCCACTAACTTTATTTTACAATTACAGGAAAGATTGCTGATGACAGCTACCCAGAACACTCTTCACATCCTACAAAGTAAGTACAGTAATATAGCATGTATATCTCTATAAATGTAACAATGTTCTTTCAATATATATTAGCCTAGAGTATTCTTTTCAAATCAACAACATTAATTTCACTCTTACTCATTATATTGCAACATTCACACTCTTTCTATTCCCATCTAAACACCACCATTATAACACCCACTGTTTTCCTCAAAACATCATAATGTCCCTACTTATTCAATCACAGCACCATTCCCTTACACACTAACCCAAGCCCATCACACCTGTACAGACTGTGAGAAACCTGAAATTGTCTCACCCACTAGTCCCCGGGGATCTGTCATCCAGGTGGCCAGGACACGGCCATCGCTTTTGGATCCAGTTCCTGGGGGTGGACCAGTGCGAAGGATCACCTGGATGAGGGGTCCTCGGGGATTAGAAGTGGGACACCGGAGGGTGAGAAGTGGTATCCCCTTCCCAATAGCAACTTTTCCCCATCCTACCAGGTATGATACCTAGGAATTGAACCTCCCTCCCCCTTTCTGACACAAACAGAGTTCACTGTGAGTGGCAACGGACTAACACCAGAGCCCTACACCTGACATGTCCCAACACCATGGACAGGCAAGGTCAGGCAATTACGGATTATTACACACACCTGAATTCCATAGCACTTCCCACACGGATAAAAGACAGAGCATGAAAGCACACTCTGAGCGAGGCAAACTGCACGAGGAAACAGCAGTTCAAAAATAGCAGTTCAGCGCAAGAAGGAAAGTACTCATGACCGCTAAAGACTGTTACTTTCGTGAGACTTGGTAAGTCAGAAACCAAAGGCCAGGAACTAAGGCTGATCAAACCTGCACAGTGTGTCAGAGGTACCCGGGGCTCTGCCATGTCGATAACCAAGGCGGGGAGGAGCGATTGCTGCTGTGGTACTGTCCTTGGCTCCTACAACAAAGCAGCGTCAAAAAAGACAACACATCCGGTGAGTTGGAAAGACTGATACCAAACTAGCTTGTGTTTTGAACCAAGAATGCAAGTGGCAACGTTGTACAAAGAGAACAGTGTGCAAGGCGTTTGCAAAGGGCAACACAGATATAATTGGAAACCAAAAGGAGTGGTTGAACTTCATAATTGAATTTTGGGTGGCCAAGAAAAGATACCATACACAGAGTGGTCCTGCGCCACGTCAGTGCGAATTTGAAAGTCTCTGTTAGGTATCGAACTGATGCTGAGTGTGAGTAAAAGGAATATTGAAATCGAATTGGTCATGCAACGGGTAAGGCTAAACCCTTTGCACATTTGAAAGTCCTGAGGGAGACTAATTGAGTGAATGAAAGAGATCTGAGCCCGGGGCATCGGGGGTGAACCTAGAGTCACCCGAGAAAGAATTATATGACCTTAGTTTGAAAGGGATCTGAGCCCGGAAGAGGGGGATGCAACATTGAACTTTTGTTTTGAAAGGGATCTGAGCCTGGCTTAGGGGGATCCAGGGTGAACACACAAATTGAATACTGGAAAAAGGGAAAGAACGTTTTTATGTGTCGTTTTTGTATATCATGCCATCTGAGTCAAGAGACTTGCATGAAGTAAAGAGGCTTGGATACAGAAGGTCTTGAACCGTATCCTCTTGCCACAGAAGCCAGAGTGTGTGTTTTCCTCGAGTGAACTGCCTTGTCCCATGCTGAAAACGTGGGGAAGGGAGGCCAACGACTCGAACATTCTGACTTATCATTTTGTGAGCGTTTCTTTCTTTTTCATGAATATCACCCCACATTATTTGTAAATTAGTAGTAATGATTGGCAATAGGTATTTTAGTATAGGCCCTTTTAATTTGACAAGACTCCACTAGGACTGCATTATTATTAATTGATAGTCGTAGCTTGCTCCGATCTGTAGATTTAGGTTTAGATATACGTTTTTCTCACCCATGTGAAAGTTCTATGAACACCCTTGAACTGTGGTCACGTGTGTCTGTCTTACTGTAAGGCCCTTCCTCAAAAAACTAAAAGTAAAAAAAGATGTACAAACAAAAACAGACCTATTAATGAACCTAACACTATATCTACCAATGTTAACGTAGCCACAGTAAAGCATTGCAAAAAATGGATTTTACAAAAGAAATTCCACCGTAGAGTTCTTCACAATCTTATCAAAATAGCTGAAAAGTCACAATGTACCCTTTAAAACTACTGCAGAAGACTAATCCTTGAAACTCTAATTGACAGCTCATTTCTACTATAGAGAAAGTTATTTATATTGATTTTAAACAGAATGAAACCATTAACTAAATTAATCAATACATTACAAAAAGTACTTCTAAACATGCGCAATGTGAAGTTGAATGGATTCACACAAGCAGCACAGAGCCATATTTCAATGAAGAGGCTTATAAACATTAACAAAAAAATGATTTGCCATAGACCCTAATGGCCGAGAATATGAAATGGTAGGAGACACCATTATGGCAAAAGAAACCCTTGCAGAAAAAACGTCCCCAACAAACTTTCAGCCAAATGCTCCTTTCGCCCAAACAAACCGTCCAGTCTAGAAATGGACATGCAGCTCAATGTGTAACGTGCGACAACAGTCCTTCAAATCTTTACGATAATTCTTCAATCACTATGTGAAACTAAAAGACAAACGTAGAATGAAAACTTTACAAACCATGGACTCTGGTCCAGTGCGGAGCCACACTGGACTGCGAGGACTGCGAGGACATTTCTTAGCCTGCATTTCAGGAACTGCTTGCAAAAGCACCTTCCACCACATCAAAATGTTAGCAATACACCATTACGCTATACCGAATCTTGTGCATAGACCATAAAATGCAGAAAATCCTGCTCTAGAACTGCAACATTTAAATATCATTCTCCTACATGGAACAGCCAAAGAACACCTTCGAGAAATAGTATAGTAAAAATTCAGTAACTTCAGAAAACATTAGCGAAAACCACCCCAACCTCCTTACAAAAACATACAAAAAGGAAATAGCTAGGTTTCATAACACATCTGCTGAAATACCATAGCAGTATGTATCTGTTGTCGCAGAACTTTTTATAAAAAGAGCACAAAAAGTGGATATGGCCTACAAAATAGAGGACAATGAGGAATCTCTATGGTTACAATTAGCTTTATATCTAACAGCTGAAAATGAATACAAAATAACTGAACCCTCAATAGTTTGTACGTACTGAAATACAAAGATTGACAATAACCAAATGCCATCATGTGCTATCACTAATAACTTAATAACATTTAACTTGTATGAGAGCATTATAATCCTAACAGTATACCCATTTCAAGCTATAATACGCCTTCAACCAAAAACAGCAAATTGCCTCTATCTTGGCTACTAAAAGGCATCCGTGGCAAAGTAGTATATTTGCCATTAGATTTTAAAGAAAATGTAGAAACTCTAGGAGTACAACGGCCAATAGATCAATATTTGATTGTACTAGTTAATGGTGTACCAACAAAAGACAAAACAAATTGGCAACAACTAGTCAAACCCTACAATACCTGAAATAAAATAATAAATACACCAAAAGATATAAGCATAGAGCAAAAATTTAAATCACCCAAATAATTCAAGGTTCACCAGCAACTGGCCAATTTGAACGTGTAGATCATGTTACTGAAGCAAATATGTTTAGACCAGTGTACAATCCACCAACTACACTCCAAAGATGCCATTTAATATGCATTAGAAAATTATCAAATGCGTCAAGCCAAAGAATCCCCAATGAGTATATGGGAAAAAGGTGTAGAAGCATGTTCTTTTCCTCTACTCCTTCCTACAGGAAAAGGAGGAAGATATCATCAAAGATTCCCACAAATTAGTGCATCAGAATTTTTGCTCTTTACGAATGTATTTTGAAGACCCCAGATTCAGACAAAATGTAGAATACATTTTCCACCTCCCGTTCGAAAGACTCCTCACCAACCCTTGCAGTATCTGCAAAGTGACAGAATCCGGGCAGGGAACATTAGTAATTCCAGAATTACTTCCTGGATTCTGTCCATGCAAGGCTTTCCTATGGAGGTCAGATATGGGCAAAACAAGAAGAGTCCCGTAGCGCAAGGGTTGGCGGATTTGCATGATTGTGCTCAAGAAAACTGCCTTGAGGAGGAAAGTCTAATGACCAACAACAACCCGGAGGCGTACTTAACTTCCTCACACAGGGGGCCTCATTACGAGGTGGGCGGTAAGGGGTTAATGGCACCGATAAAGACGCCGGAGCTGTTAACCCCTTACCGCCCTATTACGAGGTACCCTCGCGGGACCCGCTCTGGATGTCTGGTTTTACCAGACGTCCTTTGCGGGTCCCGCGAGGGGACCAGCATGCTAACAACGGGCCCGTCATTAATGGGCCCGTTGTTAGAATGCTCCCCATTCCCATTGAGCCCTATGGGGGCTCAAACGAGAATGGGGATGGTCCAGGTCTGGGTTCCTTGAATGGGGAAATACCGGGCCCTCCAAGGTCGGAATGGCCCGGTATTTCTCCATTCAGGGAACCCGGACCCGAGTTTGGAGGCAGCCATGCCCTTATTAAGGCATGGCTGCCTCCAAAGTCGTAATGAAGCCCATGGTCTATGAAGAAGACACGTGTCAGGGGATACCTACAGTTTATGTAGATGAGTGCGCCTACCATGTTGAGAACAATGGGGAAAAAGAACTGATGGCTGGCATTGGGAATGCCTAGGTGAATTATACCCCAGAACACTCTGCTGGATATAAAATAGGACCCCGAAGTAGTCAGGTTGCAGAGTTGATGTCTGTTTATCAAGCCATCCTCCGTGCAGTACAACACCAACTCAATTAATTGGTCATAATCACTGACTCTGATTATGTCAGGAATGGCTTTGTGGAGCACCTGATTAACTGGAAGATTTGAGGCATGATTTGTGTCAACAACAAACCCCTAAAGCATGCCAAACTGATCCAGTCAATCGAAATGGCTTTCAGTCAAGGACAGAATACAGCTCAAAACTGTTTCCCTTACCCACAAATGCCTAACCAACTCAGCCCCCAAATACTTAATGGAGAAAATTGTCAAAGAAACATCAACATGCCCCACGAGGTCTGCTTACTCCTTTTGCCTTATGGTACCGAGATTCAAACGGAAACAAGCAGGGGGTAGTAACTTTCCGGTTATGGCGGCCCACTGTTGGAACTCCTTACCCACAATGCTAAGAGCTAACCAGTCTTTCTTTATTTTCTGGAAAGGTGCAAAAAATGTGATGTTTTCAAATGACGCATAACTGGCTTAAGTCTGCCTTTGTCTAGGACTTTTCAAATTAATACACTGTTTGTATATATGTATAATTTCTACTTGTATATTCTGTGTTGTAATATATTCTTTACTTCCTGTGTGTAAATGTTAATTATGTAACAATGCCATGTCACCCTGCTATTCTGTACTTGATCGTATGTGTAACTTGTTTACTGAAAATCACGTGTAATGCGCCCAGATACCTATGGGTGTGGAGAGCTATATAAATAATAAACAAACAACCAAACAAACTATCTGGTGACCTCCAATGAGATGACCATCTGAGGTCATTCCAACATAGAAGGGCCATGTAAAACTGGGAATGACCTGTCTAAAACCAGAGCTCTGGATGGGGATTTCATAGAAACGGAATCCCTGCTGGGGGAAATCCAAATGGCAGCTGTCACCAGGTCACAAACTCGGGCTAACAGCAAACTCTCAACAGCTCAGTGGAGAAAAGATACCCCAGATGCAGATTTTATCACTGCACAGAAAGAGGACCCGATCATTGAAGACCCCGCAAGCTTTCCTCTAACAGAGTCGGATTAGGCTGGTAAAGAGGTTCTCCGGGTGTTGATGAAGTTTTCCAAGATGTTTTGCATCCAAGAATGTTTCTTGGTAACGAGAGCCCTGTCTGTCAGTGGCCAGTGGGTGGTACCTACCTCATTCCAAAGCCTGATGTTGAACCATGCCTACGATGTGGCCACTGCCGGTCATAGGGGGTTTTATATGACATTTGAAATCTTGCGCGAGGTTGCCTACTGGCCACATATGGGCCAGGACCTCGACACTTAACTAAAGGTGTGTGCTCAATTCCAACCCAGTTCACTCACACACAGAGTTCCCTTACAAAAAGGGGAAGGACAAATCATTGGTAAAATTTTCAAGTCGATTTCATCGGGCCAGTGATTCGCTCTTCTAGAGGAAACAAGCACATGTTGACTGTGACATGCTTATTCACAAAGTGGGTAGAATATCTACCAGCCCTGAATTGGCAGAGACAGCTACTGCACTAATGATCAACCACATCTTCTCTCGTTTTGGCTTTCTGCAAAGGATTGAGTCGGACCGAGGAAGCCATTTTACCAGTGGGGTGATGACGAAGATGTGGGAGAATGTAGGGGTAAAAAGAAAACTCCACATTGCCTACCACTTGGCCTCAAGCGAGGGGGTGGAGAGATACAACAAAACAATTGTGAGTATCTTAAAGAAGTTTTTGGCAGACTCTGGTGGACCCAGTTGGGACATCCGATTGCTGCTTGTCCTGATGGCTATTAGGTCTACACCATCTTCTACAACAAAGATGTCTCCATTGGGTGCACATCGAAGTACATTTAAGTACACTGTTCACTGGGGACAGTGTGTTCGAGCTGCTTTACTGCGCTGTGCATTTTCGCCGCACGAGGACTTCTGTGTGTTTTTCCGTGAACTTGCAACAAGGACTGCTACACTGAAGAAGAACGTCATTAAGTGCTGCATCGGTATTTGCCTGACCTAGAGCCATAGAGATTGGTGTGTGAGTAACTCCCGCCCCCTGGCCCTCCTCCCATCGTGTACTTTTACCCAGTATGCAGCGCACATGCGCGCGCACATCAAAGTACATTTAAGTACACTGTTCACTGTTAACGGTGAATGGGGAGTGGGGTGTGCGCTGCAAAATAATCTTCTTAGCGTGCCCCTTGCTGTTGATGTACATGGGTAAGGCTAAAGGTAAAAGTGCTATTTACTTCATCAACACTCTAGTGGTGGCATTCTAATCCGATTACTGATAACCTGACTCTTATTCTCTTCATTTGGATAAAGTAGTACTGTATATTATGTCTAAATCCAGCATGTCTTTAAAAGCTGGTATGCCAAAAATTAATGCTGATTTATATAATATCTCTCCTGGAATCTTGAAAGGTATTCTTAGCAAAGAGAGTTAAAGAGAATATTGAAAAGAAAAAAACAAAACGCTCTATTTCTTTAAATGTTGACATTCGCAACTTTTGTAAAGTAGACGGCTCCAACATGAAAAATGTTCCTATTAAGGATACAATCAGTGTGTCTGATTTAAAATCATTGGGTTCTCTGTCAGTTGCCGCTCAGACACAAGAAGCTTGGATGAAGGGGAACCCACCAGAGCAGAACAAAACGCCAGCAACTATTCTTAATAAAGAAATAGCTGATGCCTCTATTGCTTTAGCTTGCGGATAAGGCGATATATGCATAACTCAAATACCTGAAGCCACGATTGACTTACTGTCAGGCTTAAACGGCATAGAGCCTGGAAATCCGCCCTTATGTTCAGTTCAGGCTCAGCATTTGCTAAGAATGGCCCATGACAAATTGACATTGATGGGTGAAATTGATGATGAAGCAATTGAGTTCATGAACTCATCAAGTGATCATGAACATATTGCCGCCGAGGTACAATATGTTTGCTCCAACTCAGACGACCTTTTACACCTCAATGATGGAACTAGGGAGCAGAGTTTGCCAATTATTGAAGGCCCCTCTGCTCAACAGCATAAACACAAGGATCAAGATAAGCAAGAGCTGTATAAATCGCCCTTTCTGTTTGACAAATCCTCACCCAATATGTCTAATAAGTCCCTCTCTTTTGTAGCACCTGCACCTAGGCGCTCACAATTTCAGGCACACATGGACAATCATCCATATTTCATTCGGGACCCCCAGGCGACCTTTAATAACAATAGGTTTTCCTTTCCCGAAGCGCCGGCTCTTAACAACACGCTTGCAGCAATGAATACGGCACTTCTTTCCTTGGCTAAGTTATATGAGATGTTGGACGTCAAAATAAAAAATCAGACTGAACTTACTCAGCAATCCCATGCGAACATCATGCATGAGATCAGTACAAAGTTTTATCAACAACCTAAACTCTCGACTAATACCTTTAGTCAAGGGACTCGGACTTGTTTATCTGATAAGGTTATCTCCATTCAGCCTGCTACAGATGCGCCCAAATTATTTACCTGCTCTAACCCTGTTGTTGATGACGGTGCTGTTGTAGTTCCACAAGTATGTTCGATGGAGGCTTCTTCTATGACCAAAGAACCACCTAAGAAAGATCGATAACAACTTTAGCCCCGCTATTCACTAACATCAAAATAGCCTCTTTTAGTGTTCCAGGCCAGCCTGACCCTATCACTGTAAATCAGCTTTCTAGTGAAGTGAACATGAGGTCTAATGCCAAAAATAAAGCAACCAGACTACTTACAGCAGCAAAGAAAAAAAGGCGTTTGTCATCAAATCATGAATCTCAAAATAAGGCATCTTTAGTTTATCAACCTCTTGATGACCTAGTAGCGACAGCAACCTCAACATCGCTAGCAAAATCTGTTCCTAGGTCAAAGTCGTCAGACTGTATTCTAATCTCAAACCTAATGAAATATCCACAAGTACAAATGGCTCCAGTCGATCAAACAATACCTATGGTCATGACTGCAATTGAGCCATCGCAATGTAACGTGCGTGTTGAGAGTCTTCATACAGTTGAAGGATCGGTGACATCTAAAGGCTGAACGCTACAAGAGTTACGCAATGAGATTCGTGCCTCCTTCATAAATTACAACAAGGAGAACGAAAAAATAAAACAGTTGATGTTGGCCTCTAAGAAAGAAACATCCAATGAAGTCAGTCAGATGTTCCAAACCACCTATCCGAAAGTCAATTCGCTTTTGAAAGGACCGGGGCTGCCTTGTGGTAATAATGGCGCCTTGTCATCCATGAGTGCTACTAGACCTGCTCTTCAAAAATGTGAAGGTAGGTCCATCTTACCACAAAACAGTGAACCTAGTTCCTTTCCCTCCACCATCAAGAGCCATGCACAATATAAAAGGCATCATCGATTGTTAATTAAATGTCGTGATCACCCCTTTGCCAGATATGATATGAATCGTGCTAGTGTGCTTAACATCTGTGCCGAAATAACGGCTTTAGAAGATCTAACCTCCACGGACATTGACTTAGTGGAGTTTGTTAACCCATCTGACTTATCTGAGGCGAGGTTGTATATTCAAGCTGGGGTGATACTCAATACAGTATGGCTAGCGCATACTTCTTTTTATAATCTGGGCTTCATTTTAAGTCAAGATGCGCATAAGCCAGAACCATTGGTGGAAAAATTGAGCGTATCTCAATCCAGAGTTTTTGGGGACAAAAATGGCTTTCTTTAAAATGTTGGTTCCAACAGCAACGATGCTTGGATACACCATAATTATGGTGGTAGTTCGTAACAATCCCGGGTAGCTACCTTTATCAGCCTCATCTCCTGGAATACTAGGGGTTTCAAACACCTTATTAACACCGAAAGTAGAGACCTTCTACAGTATGATATTATAGTCCTCCAGGAGACGTGGCTGCGTACTACCCCAGTATGGGATGCCTACGATATATACTTAGTTCCTGCCATCGTAGCTTGTACAGGGAGGCCGAGGGTAGGCCTAATGATGGCATTCCGCAAGGATAAAAATGTCGATGTGGTTTGGCATAAACCTCCATCGCCATGTTTTCAAATTATAAAAATACGAAGAGGTGTAACTTGTTGTGCCATTGTAAATGTTTATTGGGGTAAGAAACATCTAACCTCAGATGACTTTTTTGATCAATTCAATGGTATACTGGATCAGCTTTTACTGGACAAAACTATTGTGGACTCCTTCATTATGGGTGACCTGAATCTACATTTATTGTCTGAATCTGTGTCTTCTAGAACCATGGACGAACATCGCTGGATTAAACTAATGGCTAACAGAGATTATGTGATGTTGAATGGGGCGATTCAGGGAGATGTTCCCCCTAGATGTACATGGCATAGCGAGGGCTGTCATTCTACGTTGGACTACATTTATGTCAATCGTCTCTATTTCTCAAAGATTTTATCTTTTAATGTAAAATCCACAGTAATGAGTGACCACAGTCAAGTAACTTTGACTTGTCATTGGCCCCTGTCTCAACCAAGACCTGTAAATTATCCCTCAACAAATTTAATTGTAAATAATGCGGGTAATCGTATAAAATGGTCGAGGGCTAAACTACTCTGTTATAAGCAAGTTTTGAGTGATAGCCACGGGGAGCCAATGACTCTGACAGCCCTTGCTATATACATGCAATGCAAATGTTTTCTTCTGGAGGTATGAAAGCTCTTGGTAGTCACCCTAATCACCTTCACTGATTTGACTTGGAGGTAAAAAGCAAAAAGCGTGATTTAAGACGAAATATAAAGATGTTGTCTAGGCATCCCACGAATTTGAGTGATAATTATGATCAGATAAAACAGCTAAAGTATACGTACAAAAGATGGCTTTTGGGTCGACAAGCCTTGCAATATCAATGGGATGGCGAAGCCATGCTGAAACAGATCCTTGTCAAATCATTAGGGGGTATTAGGGGGCGCTTTTGAATTCTGCATGTTGCAAATATCAGTCATCTGTTCAGATTAATCCCGTTTTGGAGCGTGATTGCATAATTCACTTTGATAACATCTACCGCACCCCTTTTCCAGATCTGAGCCTTGATTGGAATGGTATTGTTGCCGATCATATCGTTAATTTTGATCTAGATGACATCATTCATTGCATAGCTAAATTAAGTACCTCTCGCGCCTTTGGCCCGGATGGGCTTCATAATGCATGAATCAAGCAGGATTCAGTTCTCTGGGCAGAGATATTATATATCATCTTTTCTGAAATTATGAGATCTGGGAAATTGCCTCAATCTTGGAAAACATCTGTGATTGTTCCAATTTTCAAGAAAGGGGACCGTGCCAACCCAACATCTTATAGAACTATCGCCCTCCTGGATTGTCCGGGAAAGATCTTTGCGCGTTTGATTCTAAATGAATTTAATAATTGGCTTAACAAATCAAATCTGTAACGCTCACCTGATTCCCGCAGAGGCGCCGGTCTTGACTGGGTGAATGCCGTATCTTCAAAGGTGATGTGTAACACACAGTTGGCTCTTTGGGCTGGACCTCTGTGCACTGTATGTCTGACTCGAAGAGTAAGATGTCTTAGGTAAGTGAACCCCGAGCTCTCCATCTGCCTCGGGGCAGGGTGCCGTAACCAGTTTCTTCACTGGATAAGGGTGCAGGCCTCTTGACCTCAGAGGACTGCTGTCCGTCGTTAACTGCACGAACGGTAAGTTCTGGGCACTTCAAATGTCTTAAAAGTCTTTTGTAATGATATCTCTTGTTTTGCAGGGTTCCGGCGATGGCGGATGGCGGGCTGATGAGAGTTGAGGATCGAACCCGCGTGAGGAATAGAAGCGCCTGGAAGCACGTAAATAAGCGCTTGTAGCCTGCTTCACGATGCGCACTAACTGTCCCTTTTATCTTGCAGGTACAAGTTCGGAGCTTTAGAGAAGCTGAAGGGTGCTGGAATACCCACTGGATTCGGCGTGGGAAGGAGTAATGGCACGTGAGTAATAAAGTTGCCCAATGTCTTTAAACGCACCTTCTTTTGTCTTTCAGATGCGGGATGCAGCGCCGAAGGCCTCCGGAGAGTGCGAAGAGCTGGTAAGCTTTTGTCTTTCAGATGCCGGAATGCAGTGCGAAGACCTCCGGAGCATGCGGAGAGTAGGTAAGCCTTTGTCTTTCAGATGCCGGAATGCAGCGCGAGGCGTTGGTGACAGCTGATGGACCAGGTAAGAGATGCGCTGCCACTGAAGACCGTAGTGCTAACCTGTTCTTTCTTTGTCTTTACAGGTGCTGCTAAAGACTGGATTCCAGGATGGTAAGCCTTTGTTCCCTTAGGCCCAGGATCAGAAGCAGAAGACACGTTGAGCGTTCTGATGCAGAGAATGCAGAATAACGCAAAGCAAGATTCATCCATCGGGTGTGGTTTAAATAGCCTCCTGTAGTGCTTAGGTGTCTCCTTCCACAGCCACGCCTAGGTAAGAAAAGAGTTCCTGCTTTCCAGAAGAGTTCCAGTGTTCTGAACCTAGGGAGTGGCTCCTGCCCCACCCAACAGGAAAAGTAGTCCCAAACAGAAGAGGATCAGGGGTTCAACTGGCAGGTAAGTAAGCAGCATGGTCTGCTGCAGGTAAATCCACCCAAGCATTATGAGCCCGGCGCTTCCAGCGCTGGGACTGGGCATCTTTATGAGCCTGGTGCCACTGGCGCCAGGACAGGGTCCAAAAGGTCCCAATTGGGACTGGCTGGCACTCGGAACCGGGGTTATGGGTCTGCTTCCAAGGGAGTCGGGCAAGTTCTGATCTTTTGGAAGCAGAGATCATGACAGCACCCCCCCTCAAGGCCCCTCCCAAACCGGGCTTCTCCGGGGGTTTGGGCTTGTTAGGAAATGTTCGATGAAATCTTTTGATTAGACGAGGCGCGTGGACATATTCTGCAGGTTCCCAGGATCTTTCTTGGGGACCATAGCCTTTCCAGTCAACCAGGTAAAATAGTTTAGATGTGGAGATCTTGGAATCCAGGATGCTTTTGACTTCAAACTCGAGTTCTCCATCAACTAGAATAGGTTTTGGAGATGTAGTTAGTCGGGTTTGAGGTTGCACCAGTTTTAATAGAGAGACGTGGAAGACCGGATGTGAGGGGGCAAGTCCAACTTGACCGCTACTGGATTTACTATGGTAGTGATGGAATAGGGACCAAGGTATCTTGGGTTGAATGTGCGTGGTCCTTTTAGAGGTAGATATTTGGTGGATAACCAGACTTGATCTCCTACTTGATATTGGGGGGCTTCCTTCCGATGTTGGTCTGCTCCTTTCTTGTATTGTTCTTTAGCCCTTTGAAGGTGAGAAACGGCTTCCTTAAAGGCTTGGGTGATTGTAGAATGCAGGTGGTCTACTGCTGGTGTTCCAAGATCTTGGAGTGGATCCAACTCCGAGGTTCGAGGGTGACTACCGTATAAAAGAAAAAACGGGGTCTTCCCAGTTCCCGAGTGGACAGAGTTATTGTAGGCATATTCGGCTATCTAAAGGATATCTTTCCAAGTTTTTTCAGTTTGTTGTAGCATGCAGCGCAAATACTGTTCCAGAGTTTGATTGGTCCTCTCGGTTTGTCCGTCGGTTTGAGGGTGGTGGCTGGTCGAAAGTCTCACATCAATTTGAGCCGACCGACAGCAACTTCGCCAAAAATGAGAAATAAATTGACTACCTCGATCCGAAATTAGAACTGAAGGAAAACCATGCAGTCGGACGATGTTTTCGAGAAATTCTCGGGCCAGAGTTGCTGCTGTTGGTAAGCCTTTGAGTGGAATGAAATGCGCCATCTTGGAGAATAGGTCCACGATTACTAGGATCGTATTGTATCCGGAGCATGGAGGTAGATCGGTGATGAAGTCCATAGAAAGCGTATGCCAAGGGTGAGGCGGGATGTCAATAGGGCGTAAGAGGCCGGCTTGTTTTTCCTTTTGACTCTTGTTTTGGGCGCATACTCCACAGGACATTATAAAGTCTCTGATATCTTTTTTCCAAGACGGCCACCAGAAGTAGCGCTTGATCTTCTCCGTGGTCTTGGTCATACCGGGATGTCCTTCCATTAAAGAATCGTGATAACAAGAGATTACCTTTTTCTGTAAATCTGTGCTGGGCAGGTATAACCGTTCTTGGAAATATAATAGGTTGTCCTTCACCGTAAAGTCCTTTCCCTGCAGATGCCAATTCTGTATGACTGCTGGAGTTACCAGTAGCCTGGCTTTATCCTTAACTTCCTCTATGGATTGTGTGGCGATTACACCTAGAATTCTTTGTTCGGGAATGATAGGTACAGGTTTAGGATTGATCAAATGTTCTTCCACTCCCATCCGAGAAAGGGCATCAGCTTTACCGTTTTTTGTACCAGGTCGATAGGTAATTATGAAGTCAAACTCGGCAAAGAATAATGCCCAACGGAGTTGCCTGGAGGATTGAGCTTTCGCGGTTTTTAAATATTGCAGGTTTCGGTGATCTGTAATCACAGTAACGGTGTGTCGGGCCCCCAGAAGATAAAGCCGCCAAGCCTTAAAGGCGGACTTGATAGCTAGAAGTTCCTTATTAGTAATAGTGTAATTGATTTCAGGAGGCGAGAATTTGCGGGACGAAAATGCCACGGGATGCAACTGATTGGTTACTGGGTCCTTTTGTGATAGAACTGCCCCCATGGCAAGGCTCGAAGCATCAGTTTCAACGATGTAGGGGAGTTCTGGGCGAGGATGTTTTAAGATCGGTGCAGAGATAAATCTAGTCTTCAAATTCTGGAAAGCTTGTTCCGCCTCGGTAGACCATTCAAAACGTTTGTTTTTCTTTAACAAGGCAGTGATGGGCTGGACTATTCGAGAGAATTCGGGGATAAACCTGCGGTAAAAGTTAGCGAAGCCTAACATGCTTTGAACACCTTTTACGGAGGATGGCGATGGCCATTTGAGAATTGCATCAACCTTCTTTGAATCCATACGCACTCCGCTAGGTGATAATGTGAATCCCAAGAATTCAACTTCAGTCACGTTGAAAACACATTTTTCCAACTTAGCGAAAAGTTTGTGTTGACGCAATCTCTCGAGGACCATTTTCACGTGTTTCCGATGTTCAGTTTCCGATGAAGAATAAACGAGGATGTCGTCAATGTAAACAACAACACACACATCTATGAGCTCTCTGAGGACATCGTTCATAAAATATTGAAAGGCGGCCGGGGCATTGTAAAGTCCGAAGGGCATGACCTGATATTCAAATAGCCCGTACTTGGTGCGGAAGGCCGTCTTCCATTCATCGCCCTCTTTTACTCGTACCAAGTGGTAGGCTCCTCCAAGATCCAGCTTTGTATATATGCATGCTTTTCTGACTTGGTCCAGGAGTTCAGGGATCAAAGGTAACGGATATCTATTCTTAACGGTGATCTGGTTCAGGGCGCTATAATCTATACAAGTTCTAAGGTCCCCTTCTTTTTTTGGAACGAAGAACAAAGCTGAGGAAGCAGGGGACTTGGAAGGACGAATAAACCCATTCGCTAGGTATTGATCCAGGTATTGTCGGAGGTGAAGATTCTCAGGCTCGGTGAGGGCATAAATTCTACTACAAGGAGGAGTAGATCCAGGTATCAGGTCTATCTGGCAGTCATAAGACCTATGAGGAGGTAGAGAGTTAGCCTGATCCTTCCGGAAAACATCTTGGAATTCTAGGTATTCAGGAGGTAACTGAGGAGCCTCCGAGGAAATTGCTGCCAGTGCAACACCAGGTCGAGGGTGACAAGTAGAGACACATTCTGGAAACTGAACCGTTCTTGCTCGCCAATCGATCTGAGGATTGTGCTTCTCTAACCAAGGAATTCCTAGAATAATCTGGAACTGAGGGGCCTTGATCACATCGAACACGATCTTCTCATGGTGTCCATCTTGACTTACTAGCGTCACTTCTTGGGTGGTATGCGTTACTGGTCCGGAGGCTATCTCCGTACCATCCACCGTAGTAATGACATCCTTTACAGCCTTTGGACAAAGAGTCAGATTCATCCTCAAAACCATTTCATGATCCACATAATTGCCGATGGCACCGCTGTCGACGTAAGCTTCAATCGCATGTAATCGATCCGGATGTTCAGGGCTAATGAGGACCATAGGTATCACGAAATGCGAGGTCACGGAACTGGTTTTAACGCTCGGCAAGAGGACCTCTATTCTTGTCGCGCGAGGTCGTTTCCCTGCTCAGAGTTTGTGACCCTGGTAACTGCAGCTCCTACTGCCTTCTTGGCTGGTTTCACCGGACAGTCTCGAAGAAAGTGCCCCGAGTTTCCGCAATAGAGGCATAATTGCAGCTGTTTTCTCCTTCCCCGCTCCTTTTGTGTTAGTGGTCCTTTCAGGCCCCCTATTTGCATGGGTTCCCCGGAGTCTACTCCTTTGGTAGGAGTTGGTGGTTTGGAAAATACTCGAGCATCAAACTTGGAACGATCGGCCTTCCTGTTCTGCAGCCTGTGGTCAATTTGAACGACTAAGTCAATATAGTCCGAACAGTGTTGCGGGGGATTCACTACTTGGGCTAACACATCTTTGAGCTCTCCACGTAGACCTCTATAAACAGCGTAATCCTTTTGTCCTCAGGCCATCGAGTTTCCACTATCAGTCTGTTGAAAGACGCAATATAAGCCAAAAGGTCTTGATTACCCTGTCGCAATGAAAGGAGCTCATTGTCCAAGGCCTGCCCCTGTGAATGTCTTGCAAACAGTTTTTCCATACTGAGCTGAAAAGCTTGAAAATCATGGAGAACCGGATCATCTTGATTAACGAGAGGGATCGACCAGTCTGCCGCATTGCCACTAAGGTACGAAAGCATGAAAGCTACCTTAGCTTGATCAGTTGGAAAGGCTGCTGGCCGGAATAAGAAGTGCAACCGGCACTGATTAATAAATACTGCAAACCTCTTTGGGTCACCAGAAAATCGTTCGGGCGGAGCCAGAGGTACATTCCCAGGTAGGTTGATCTGCACTGGGTTCGTAGAGGATGTTGAAGGAAGATTTGCCCCTGATGCGGG
The DNA here is from genome assembly GCF_040938575.1 of Ambystoma mexicanum. Lineage (NCBI taxonomy): Eukaryota > Metazoa > Chordata > Amphibia > Caudata > Ambystomatidae > Ambystoma > Ambystoma mexicanum. The sequence continues at coordinate 829,492,840 of NC_090923.1, read as the reverse complement.
TAACGGAGTTTGTCCGGCTTGTGACTGTAGCAATTGTCTAGCGAGATCGTCTGTTCGCTCCTTGGAAATAATCAGTTCCCTTCTTAGAGCATTCGTTTCCTGACGGGCTGCATGCACTTCTGCTCTTAGTTCCCCAAGTAACTGAGCTAGCTGATCGGTATCCGAGGTTTCCATAGCGCCTGGGTGGGAGTTTTGCGATAGGCTTTGCGTTCTGTAACGCTCACCTGATTCCCGCAGAGGCGCCGGTCTTGACTGGGTGAATGACGTATCTTCAAAGGTGATGTGTAACACACGGTTGGCTCTTTGGGCTGGACCTCTGTGCAATGTATGTCTGACTCGAAGAGTAAGATGTCTTAGGTAAGTGAACGCCGAGCTCTCCATCTGCCTCGGGGCAGGGTGCCGTAACCAGTTTCTTCACTGGATAAGGGTGCAGGCCTCTTGACCTCAGAGGACTGCTGTCCGTCGTTAACTGCACGAACGGTAAGTTCTGGGCACTTCAAATGTCTTAAAAGTCTTTTGTAATGATATCTCTTGTTTTGCAGGGTTCCGGCGATGGCGGATGGCGGGCTGATGAGAGTTGAGGATCGAACCCGCGTGAGGAATAGAAGCGCTTGGAAGCACGTAAGTAAGCGCTTGTAGCCTGCTTCACGATGCGCACTAACTGTCCCTTTTATCTTGCAGGTACAAGTTCGGAGCTTTAGAGAAGCTGAAGGGTGCTGGAATACCCACTGGATTCGGCGTGGGAAGGAGTAATGGCACGTGAGTAATAAAGTTGCCCAATGTCTTTAAACGCACCTTCTTTTGTCTTCCAGATGCGGGATGCAGCGCCGAAGGCCTCCGGAGCGTGCGAAGAGCTGGTAAGCTTTTGTCTTTCAGATGCCGGAATGCAGTGCGAAGACCTCCGGAGCATGCGAAGAGTAGGTAAGCCTTTGTCTTTCAGATGCCGGAATGCAGCGCGAGGCGTTGGTGACAGCCGATGGACCAGGTAAGAGATGCGCTGCTACTGAAGACCGTAGTGCTAACCTGTTCTTTCTTTGTCTTTACAGGTGCTGCTGAAGACTGGATTCCAGGATGGTAAGCCTTTGTTCCCTTAGGCCCAGGATCAGAAGCAGAAGACACGATGAGCGTTCTGCTGCAGAGAATGCAGAATAACGCAAAGCAAGATTCATCCATCGGGTGTGGTTTAAATAGCCTCCTGTAGTGCTTAGGTGTCTCCTTCCACAGCCACGCCTAGGTAAGAAAAGAGTTCCTGCTTTCCAGAAGAGTTCCAGTGTTCTGAACCTAGGGAGTGGCTCCTGCCCCACCCAACAGGAAAAGTAGTCCCAAACAGAAGAGGATCAGGGGTTCAACTGGCAGGTAAGTAAGCAGCATGGTCTGCTGCAGGTAAGTCCACCCAAGCATTATGAGCCCGGCGCTTCCAGCGCTGGGACTGGGCATCTTTATGAGCCTGGTGCCACTGGCGCCAGGACAGGGTCCAAAAGGTCCCAATTGGGACTGGCTGGCACTCGGAACCGGGGTTATGGGTCTGCTTCCAAGGGAGTCGGGCAAGTCCTGATCTTTTGGAAGCAGAGATCATGACAAAATCATCGTGACCCGTTTCAAACGGGTTTTATTCCAGGGCTGGGTACGGCGATCAATTTAACTGCTCTGAATGTGATTATTGCTCAAAGCCGACAAACTAAGCAACTTATATACATGGCTTTTGTTGATTTTAGGGCAGCATTTGACCTGGTCCCGAGGGAACTCCTATTAAAAAAGCGAACTGATTTGGCTTGCCCCTGGTACATTCTAAAATGGATTTTGGAATTTCATTCTAATACTTCTATCCAAATTCGCTTGAGTAATGATAGACATTTAACAGACATGATTGAAACCACACGTGGTCTTAAACAAGGATGTTTGTTGGCCTCTGCCTTGTTTAATTTCTTCATTCTTGACATTGGCCTTGGCTTTCGTAACCTCATAACAGATCCAATTAAATTAAAAGGGTCAGCAATTAATTGGCTTCTTTATGCAGATGATATGGTTCTCATATCAAAAGCTCCAATTGGATTGCGGAACATGCTGAATGCACTGGATGTGTATGCTATTAAAAATTGCATTAGCATTAATCTAAAAAAAAACAAGTATTGCAATTTGATTTAAAAAACAGACAAAAATGCAATCAGTGGAGATTGCAAAATACCAATTTGCAAGTAGTTCACTCCTATATGTATCTGGGAATATGTGTGAATAACTGCAAACTGGATAAGCCATATGAGGATTATCTTCACCTGAAACAGAACATGGCTTTATCCCAAATAAGACTTATTCGAGCCAAATATTGCAAATTCTCCATTGAACCACTAATTGCATATTATAAACAGAAGTACCTTCCAACTATCCTGTATGGTTCTGAATCCAAAAAATTGTCGAAATTATACCTATTGGGTGAAATACGAAAATCAATATTGGAAGAAGTCTTTACTACTTCCATTGTCTGAATCCATGCCGGTAATTAGGCACGAGTTGGGTCTCATCTCAGTATTTGCAATTTACAAATGGAAGATATGTTCATTGTATAGAAAATGTATTCTGAGAGAAAACAATAATGGCTTACTCTTGATTCTAGCCAATTATCTACTAACATCTAACGAAACATTTGCAAGATCTTGGTGTGCGTTTGCAAGAAAAATGTTAAAAGGCGCAGACATACCTGAATCTTTGTTGATACAAAACCCAAACAAGGCTAAAATCAAATGATGGCAATCGGATTGGATAAAGACAAGAGCAGCATGCATGAATATACAGAAATTTAATCGAAATCCATTTGTACATAAAGTTTATGGTCAAGTTGAAAAATACTTACAACAATCTCCCAATCCGAGTCATCGTCAGGATTTCATCAGGTTTATACTAAACATATGGCCTACCAAGGAAATAATGCATAAATGGGGAAAAATCTCTGAAAATGATAATACATGTCGATTTTGTAATCAAATGCTTGAGACTTTGAAACATCTTATGGTGGAGTGTCAAATTTAGTTGCTGTTGCAAATTTTTTATTTTAAGCCTCTGTTCGAAGATGATCAACAGTTATGCACTGAAGTACTATGGTCGAAAATTTTTAATGGGAATTTAAAGTCTATGAGATATGCAGTTGTGAATTATTTGAATCATTTAAAAATTAAGGTCCATGGCAATAATGTAGAAGTTGACAGTGATACTACGGTGATTCATATTGCTGGACTCAAATCTTTCTTTTAGATTAATTGAATGAATGTATATATGATTGAAATGGAGTTATTATATGTATAATTCAACTTTTATGAGAATAATCTGGTTTCTATCCTTTTTCTACTTTTATGCATTTTTCTATAAATATGTTCAAAGGTCTGATTAATTTTGTGACCAAAACAACAATAAATAAATAAATAAGTCTCCATTGAGCTCATGACCAGACGGAAATTGGTATTACCACAGCATCTGCTCTATAGGACTCAGGAGCAGACCCTGATAAATGCGTCCACTACTCATGAGTACATTTAAGGAAGCACCTACAGAATGCTTTTGCATATGCTCAGCGCAATTTAGAAAAGTTGGCTAAAGGAATGAAAACCTACTATGATCTAAAGACCACCAAGAAAGAGTATGAAGTAGGTGACAAGGTTTACATGAACAAGTTTCAAAGGAATCAGGCCAAGGAGCGGAAATTCCTCCCAACTTGTCGTGGTGCCTTTGAAATTGTAGATAAAATATCACCTGTTGCTTACAAGATCCATATCCCAAAAGGAGAACTGACAGAAGAAAAATGGGAACACATCAACCAGTTGAAAATCTGTCATCCCAGACACGCTTTACGACTGATTGATGTGCCAAATGAGAGTCGAGCAGAGGAACTATCTGAAGAATGAAAGGAAGGATGACAAATCAGATGTAAATATATATATGTATATATAAAACAGGGAGTAATTTACTGTTATTGCACTAATGAAGAAAATAAAATGTGTTTGGTGAAACAGAAATGTCATGTTATAACTGTATGTTGTTGTAAATTCTATAATAATCTTCCCAGGGAGAAATGTGTGTAAAAAGTACTGAAACTCTTTTTCTATCTTTTATTAGAGAACTAACCTCCTTAGACTTCCAGCCTGGAGGTGAGAGCGGAGTCCGGTGAGAACCCCAGGCACCTGGAAAGGAAGGACGAAAGAGGGTGCTGTGCCATGCCCTCCAACCCAATGATGGAAGGGGAGGCTGACGTGTCCACTCCTAAAAGACTGGAGTACCCACTCCCTGATGAAGGAAAGTACGCCCAATGCAAGCCCAATCTGCCCTGCTCTTCCCCATCAAAGAGTCATTGGAGAACGGGGGGGCATCTGGGGTGCATTTAAAGGGCACAAACAGAAGTCTCTTTCACATGAATAGCAAGATGTTAAACTCTGAAACAAAAACAGCCTAGCATTTGTTTTTGTTTTTCAAGTAAATTTAAAGAGCCATGTGCGAAGGGGCCTACCTGTCATTACCAATGGACAAGCAGCATTTTAATTTACAAAAGAAAGAGGAATCGAAGATCCCTGTCTCATGGAAAATAGGATTTTTAAAAATTGAAAACAAAAACGGCCTGCACATCTGTGTGCAAATAAATATGGCTTTCAAAATCAAAAGTTAAAAAAAATATCACTGTTCACAATGTCAGGAAAACAAAACATGATGTTTTGATGTTTAAATTGACAAAATCAATGCATATGTTTCACCTACAAAACTCCAGTGACATTTGAAGAGCCACTTTGTCTTCATGGAAAATGTCAGACCCTGTTTCTGGCTGTGTGCAAAACTTCACAAAGGAAAACTCCCACTTCCAGCCTGGATGTCGCATCTCCCATCTAATGACCACCCGCAATAAAAATGTGCTGCTCAAGGTGTTCAAACACAGTGTTCTCCAGACCTGCTGGCTGTGAAAGCAGGGACTTCAAGGAAAACTTGGCTGGAGCATGACTAATATGTGTGAAAATGGGGGCACCCACTTCAAAGAGTAAGCTTCCAGCACAAAGGAGACTAATTAAGGCACAAGCTGACCCAGTGAAAACAAACGGCCGGAAGCAGAAATTGCCATTTGTCCCACACTCATTCTGCAGGGCACACTCTTGATGCTCTGATCTCCTCAGACCTTCCCCTCTCTGTCCCTCTTACCACTCTTCTCTCCTGGAGTGATCACTCTCTCCTCTCCTCCCACCTCACCCTCCCTACCCCTCAGGCCAAGCCACCTCCATCACTGCCACCCACTGCCACCCACCTACTCGGTCATCCGACCCATGAAGCGCGTGTCAACTGAGGCTTTCGCCGCCACCTTCTCACCCCCCCTCCTCCTTTGGCTGACTCTCATTCTGACACAGCCCTCCTCACTTTTCATTCTGCCATATCTGATACTCTTGATATCCTTGCCCCTGTCATGAGAATCTGCCTGAAGCCCAAAGCCAAATGCAATTCCTGGTATGACTCAGACCTCGTCACCCTAAAATGCAAGTGCAGGGTTGCCGAGAGGAAATGGCGTGCTTCATTTACATCCTCTGACAAATGGCCTGCCGCCTGCTTCAAAGGCAATACCGGCTTTCTGTCCTTACTTAGAATAGAGCTCACATCCAAGCACGCGTCTCTGCGGCATCTAACAACTCGGCTGAACTCCTTAAAATCTGCAAGGAACTGGCCAATCCTGCTTCAGTCTCTACCTCTCCTGTCCTCTCCCAGGCCCTCTGCACGGCACTGGCTTCTCATTTCATCTCTAAAACTCAGGACATCCTGTCCTCTCTTTCCTCCTATCCTCCCACTCCCCCCACTCCCTGCTCTCCCTCTGGCCTTCCTGCAGCCACCCCTCCTCCCTCCTTCTCTGCTTTTCCCCTGTTCTCTGCAGACGAGGTTTCTAGATAAGTCCGATCTATGAAAGTCTCGTCAAAACAGGTTCACTTCTGTTCCTCCAAAACTATAAAGGACCACATTGACTCCCTGGCTCCAGCCCTGGCCGATTTCAGCAATCACTCCTTCGCCACTGGAATCTTCCCATCCCCCCTGAAGCACTTCCTTGTGCACCCCCTGCTTAGAAACCCTCTGCCGACCCCTCCTGCCCGGCTAACTATCACCCAATCTCCATCACTCCTTTTCTGGGCAAGCTCCTTGAGAAACTAGCCAAATCACAGCTAAATCTCTACACTGAATCTGTTGGTTGTCTTCATGATCATCAGTCTGGGTTCAGAGCTGCCAGAAGCACGGAAACTGCTCTCCTGAACATCCGTGAAGACCTGCTCTCCAACCTCGACTCTAACACCCCCTGCGTCCTCATCCTGCTTGATCTCCCTTCTGCCTTTGACACTGTTAACCATGCCATCCTGCTCAACCGTCTCTGAGATAATCTGGGTATCACTGGTCAGGCTCTGGCATGGCTGACTTCTTTCCTCTCCGACCGACCCTCCCAGGTCCAACCTGGGTCCTTCCTCTCCGAGATCTTTTTCTCTACCTGTGGTGTCCCCCAGGGATCTAACATATCCGCCTGGCTGTTCAACCAATACCTGGCACTCTTGGCCCACCGCATCGCCGCTCTCTGCCCCAATTTTCAGTGTTATGCGGATGATACCCAGCTCATTTTCATGCTACCGTCGGACTCCTCCTCTCCCTCTCTCATCTCTTAATGTCTGTCTGCTATCCAGGAGTGGTGTGCCGCAAATGACCTCTGCCTTAATGCCAGTAAGACTGATATTCTACTCATCGGCATACCCACTCCCTCTTTCCCTGTTGCACTCTGGCCGGCCTCTCTTGGCCCTCTTCCTGCCCCCACCTGCAAGGCTAAAAACCTCGGGGTCATCTTCGACTCCACACTCTCCTTCTCTCCTCACATCTCTGACGTCTCTAAGAAGTCACACTACCAGCTGCACCTCCTCAGAGGTATTCTCCCTTTCCTCTCCTTCCCCCAGAAGCTCATCATCTCCAGAGCCCTGGTTCTCTCTAAGCTGGACTACTGTAACAGCCTCTATCTAAAACTGCCTGCCTCTATTCTCCACCCTCTGCAACTTATCCAAAACAGGACTGTGAGACTTGTCCTTGGCCTCAAGCCCAGGGATCGTATCTCTCCAGGACTGAAATCTCTGCACTGGCTCCCAGTGGCTGCGAGGATTAAGTTCAAAACCCTCTGCCTTGTCCACAAGGCCATCTAGGGCTGAAATATCTTCAACTCTGTCTTCCTAAATATCTTCCTTCTCGAGCTCTTCGCTCATCCGCCTCCAACTCCCTCAGGGTCAGTCGCTTCTCCAAGCAACGAGTGGGCGGTAGATCTCTGTCGTCGGCAGGGGCCTCCCTCTGGAACAGCCTTCCTGCCTTCCTTAAACTTGAGGAGGACCATCTCCGGTTCCGGAAGCACCTCAAAACCTTCCTCTTTGTCTCTGCTTTCTCCCCCCCCTCCCCTGCTGAATTCCTGGCTGATACTGCACTGGTTACCTGGCCACCCCTCTGTTCTCGGGCCCTGTTCTCTCACTTACCCTGCACTTGGAGCCTTCTGGCCGTTACTATCTTGTTATTCTACTATCCTATGTACTGCACTTCCCCTCTCCCCTCCCCCTTGCACTTTTCCCTTTCCTCCCTCCCACGCACTTGCGCGATCTGAATGACACTTGGCCTAGTAAGATCGTTGTCTGTCTTCCCTTGTTCCCCCTCCCCGGCCTCGTCGCGCCTTGAAACACTTGTGTATAGGCGCGTTATAAATGCCATATCATATCATATCATATCATATATCACAGGAAGAGTCACAATTAAGTTAAGCACTATCATCATTTAGGCCTTTTTCTCAGCAACCATAATGTGGCTTGATTTCATATTTGAACCATTTTCTGTTATTTCTAGGCGGTATTGGGGATATAAAATGCATCTACCTGTGACTCTGGGAACTTTAATGGCCAGTTAAACTAGGTTTCTGGCTGTTCTGAAAATGTTCCAAATGTGAGAGTTGGTGAGCGGGTGGAAAATGAAATTAGGGATAGGCTTAATAACATAAATATTCATAACTGCTGTGCTTTTTATGGAAACAGCAGAAATGTGCGACATGGCCATGCTACATCGTATGGATTTGGTGGTCGGCTTATCTAATTCTCCATGATTATCTACATTGAGAAAACATGTTTAGTATGGCAGTTGCTAATAGAGTTATGAAGCAATAGGTTGGATAATGTCATTTCTGAAGAATAGGACCTCTCGGGTCCATTGGGGAGATACATTTTCCATTGAAAAGGAAATTCTCTGTGGCGTCTCACAAGGAGTCAGTATGTCCCCATTATTATTTCACTTGTACCTAAGATTCCTATGCCATGTACTAGATCACATAAACACCTTTTTCACGAACTATGCTGATGACACTCGGCTGGTGATCGAACTTAGTGGGGACCACAAGAAAGATAATGAACAATTGCGTAAGGTCTACTCCATTATTGAACTGTGGATGGATACAAACTGGATGTGCTTAAACGGTAAGAAGAGCGAGTTAATGGTATTCGGATCGCATCAGGCCAGAGCCACTCTCTCACCAGAATACTGCTCATTCCAGATAGAAAACACCCAAATCATGGTATTGGACAAAGTCAAAACTCTAGGCATGATGTTGGAGGCATCCCTGGGCACCGAGGCTCAGACCCAATACATAAAGAAAACATGTGCATATTATCTCAGACTTTTCAAAGACATTAGGCCGTACCTATCGGAGGGCAATTGTGTTACAGTGGCAAGGGCGACTATACTATCCCGCCTTGACTACGGCACTGCATTGATGTTAGAGTCTAATAAAAAATGCCTCCAAGCCTACAAAATAATGCTGTAAGGATCATTAAGAACAAAACCAAATTTGACCACATCAATGACTCCAGAAAAGTGCTACATTGGCTCAAGATTGAAAACAGAATCCAGTTCAAGGCACTTACCCTAGCCCCGAGATGTATCCACGGGAAAGCACCAGAGTACTTAAAAACTAAAATACACCCATACGCACCCAACCGCATGCTCAGATCATCAGACCAAGGTAGGATCACAGTGGCTACCCACAAGCGTAAAATGGGCCTAGGGAAATCCTTCACCATCATTACGGCAGGGCTATGGAATAACCTTCCTGCCAACATAAGAAGTATGTTAGTAAGTAAGTAAGATAGGAAGTCAACTATCTGCGTTTTCACAAACTAGTGAAGACCCACATCTTCAACTAACTCCCTCTCCTATGTTCTCTCAGTAATCATACTGTCATGCCTCGTACCATGTTCCTTGTTTGTCCCCTGTGTCCATGTTTCTGCACCCTGAGACTTGCAAGTTACCGGCGCAATAGAAATAAATAAATGAATGAAGTTGTGATACACAACTAGTTTTTGCCAAAATGTTGAAAGGGGAAGAAACGATGATGTCATGATTCCTGCCCCTCATGTCCCCAGCCCTCCAAGATGTCAGGCTGGAGCCAGGCCACAATCACCTACATGGCCCTCAAGGGCTTCTCCATCCCTCCAAAGACCCCTTTGGAGTCAGACTTGGCGCTTGTGGCACCAGACTCACTCACTCCCATAGGATAACATTGGGGATTGGACTTGTTGTGCATTGATGGGGACAAGATGGATGCCCCCAAATATTTCGGCTCCCAGAACTGCATGTGCAGTCTAGTCTTTTGGGTGTGGTTCAGCCTAGAGACATCTGGGATACCCAGAGACTATTTAAGCCATGCCCAGGCTGAGAAACATGCTTTGTGTTTTCTGCACCTCCAGCGTGACACTCACCGTATTCGGATCGGTCTCCTGTAGGCCTGCATCTTTCTTCTGCGCTCAGCTCCTGCAAGAACAAGAACACCGTTAGGAACAGCCTTACCTTGCGGTACTTCTGCCCTCATTCAAAGCTCCTTCTGTTCTGCGGGCATCTTCGGCAGTGTCATTCCCATCCTGGCACGCTGCTTCCTAAAGAAAAGGGAAAAGAACAGAAAAAAGGCATTAGTAAGCATTCAGCAAATCCTCGCTTATTTTTAAAGACTGTACAAGCTTCAAACACTTATCCTGAATCCCAGCCGCTCTATGGGAACTCTGTCTCCGGAACTTCTCATCCATCTGCAAGAGGGAAAAGACACTCCAGGTTAGCGTGGAAACATCTAGAGGCGCCGCATACCGCGCTTACTCACCGCATTTCTTCTTCATAACCGGCATCCACGCTGAAAACATCACGGCACCTACAAGACACAGAAAAAGAACTCAGTTCAATACAAATACAAAAGGGTTGCATCGCGCATCGCGCTCTCACTCAGCTTCAGCGCTACTCATCTCAGCAGCACGTCGCCATCCCCGGACGCCGGCCATCATCTAAGGAAGGAAAGGAACGAAGTTACAGAACTGTTAAAAAAACTCATTATACTTACCTGTCGGACTCTTGCCAGTGAAGTAACTAGACAGCAACAAGCCTGCATCAATCAACGCGCCCCTGCACTGAAAGCAGGACGGAGAGCACACTTTCCAAGAAAACAAGGCCCAGTCTCCAGTCGAGTAGACTCCAGGGAAGGGTTTGAGGTTATAAGAGGTCAGAACAGGCTGAGTGATGCCCCCGTGGATACCAGGTGAGCGTTACAGAACACAAAGCCTCACATCAAAATACACCTGGGCGTCATGCAAATATCAGAAACTGACCAGTTAGGCCACATGTTGGGGCAGCAACGTTCCGAAGTACATGCAGCCAGGCAGGAGACCAACACCCTGAGGAGAGAGCTGATAGTAGCCAAAGAACGCACTGATGATTTAAGCCGGCAACTTCTCAAGTCACAAGCAGGGCATGCACCATTGCCGGGAAGCATGCCCTCGATGCCAGCACCATCAACCAATCCCGTTCAGATAACCCTTCCTGGGGCAGTTCCCTTGGCCCCGCCCGAACGATTTACGGGGGATCCCAAGAGGTTTGCAATGTTCATGAACCAGTGCCGCCTGCACTTCCTTTGTAGACCAGGGGCCTTTCCGAATGACCAATCACGGGTCGCTTTTGTGCTATCCTACCTGAGTGGTAGCGCCGCGGACTGGTCTGTACCCTTTGTGGCCCAAGACGATCCTTTGCTGCATGACTTCAGGGGCTTTCAGCAGGAGATGGAAAAGCTGTTCACCCGTCGTACTCATGGGCAGGCATTGGACAACAAACTTCTGTCCCTACGCCAAGGGAATCAAAACCTATTAACATACATAGCCACGTTCAATAGACTCGTAGTTGAAGCAGAATGGCCAGTGGAGAAGAGAACCACACTATTTCATCGGAAGTTGTGGGGGGAGCTCAAGGATGTTCTCGCACAAGTAGTGAATCCCCCGAAAGGCTGCTCAGAATTCATTGACTTTGTTGTTCAACTGGATCATAGGTTGCAGGAACGAAGAGCAGATCGAACCAGACTGGACCCTCGCCCTATGTATGTGCGTTCAAAGGACAATATTGCCCGCACAACGGAAGGTTCAGGAGAACCAATGCAAATCGGGGGGGTCAGATCCCCCTTGACTAAAGCGGAAAGGGATAAAAGGAGACAGCAGCAGTTATGTCTGTACTGTGGAAGGTCAGGTAATTTCCTTAAAGAGTGCCCTGTGAAGCCACCGAGGAGGACGGTAGGGGCCACGGACAAGGAAAATACCATCAAGGAATCGGAATACTCCCCAGCCCGGAAGTGTAGGGGTCCACTTGTCGAGCGAAGCAAGTGAACTACAGACCTCCCATTTTACACTATCTGTGGTCTTGATCAATCACCAACAACCATCTCAGATGCACGCAGTAAGAGCGTACATTGACAGTGGAGCCATTGGGAATTACATTGACCAGGATCTTGCAGCAAAGATGGGGATTCCGTTACACCCTAAATCAACCACAACACTGTTACCACTGTCGACGGCACGGAAATAGCTTCTGGTCCAGTATCCCAATGCACTGCAGCTTTAACACTTTTGTGCCAGGATAGACACCAAGAATCTATCATTTTTGACCTCATTAAGGCACCACAGTTCCGGTTGATTTTGGGAATGCCATGGTTGGTAGCTCACAATCCTTGAATCGATTGGCGAGCAAAAGAATTGGCCTTTCCCGAGACTTGCGTCCACGCATGTTATCGCCAAGAGAAACAACCAATAGACACCAGAACCTCCACGCTTGCGACTGTGGCAATCGGCACCCTACCAAGTGAATACCAGGACTTTCAAGATGTCTTTCAGAAAGAACAGGCTAATACCCTGCCACCGCATAGACCATACGATTGCCAAATCGACATGATACCCAGCCCACAAATCCCTTGTGGGCGAATTTACGCAGTCACTGAACCAGAAAACCAGCACCTGAAGGCCTATCTTGACCAATACCTGGCCAACAGGTTCATCTGTCCCTCGAAGTCTCCAGCAGCCAGTCCTCTATTCTTCGTACCGAAAAAGGAGGGGGACATATCACCTTGTTCGCATAAAACAGGGGGACGAATGGAAAACCGCTTTTCGCACCAAATACGGCTTGTACAAATATCAAGTAATGCCCTTTGGCCTTTGCAACGCGCCTGCAGCATTTTAATACTTCATGAACGATGTCCTACGGGAATTGATTGATGTCTGTGATCTAGTGTACATCGACGATATTCTAGTATATTGCGCATCAAAGCAGGACCATGTTAAACACGTCCGATCCGTATTGGAGAAACTCTGTCAACACCAGCTCTACGCCAAGCTCGAAAAGTGCTCATTCCACGTCTCCGTGGTGGAATTCCTGGGCTTTATTCTCAGCCCGAATGGAATCCGAATCGATGTACAGAAGGTAGATGCTATCCTGAACTGGCCATCCCCAAATTCATTCAAGGGGCTTCAAAGTAGGCTGGGTTTTGGAAACTTCTACCACCGGTTCATCCCAGGATTTTCGCAAATCGTGCATCCCATCACGTCATTGCTAAGGAAAAGCAACAAAAAGTTCCAGTGGACAACAGCAGCCGAGGAAGCTTTCCAGGAACTCAAAGCAAGATTCACATCTGCCCCAATCTTACGCCACCCTCGCCCTGATCTCCCATACCTGGTGGAAACGGACGCCTCAAGCATGGCTATGGGAGCCGTCCTCTCACAAAAGGACACCGAAACGGGCCAGTTACACCCTGTTGCCTTCTGGTCGCATAAATTCACACCCCCTGAACTCAATTATGCTATCACAGACAAAGAACTCCTGGCCATTAAGTCAGCCTTTAAGGCATGGCGGCACTACCTCTTGGGCTCCAGACACACAATCACCATAATAACTGACCACCGGAACCTCCAGTACCTAAAAACGGCAAAGGCCCAATCCTCACGACAACTACGTTTGTTCTCTTTTTTTTGCTGAATATGACTATGTGATTACATTTCGACCAGGGGTGAAAAACGGGAAGGCCAATGCCCTTTCCCGTATGGGAGTGGAAGAGCAAGGGTATCAGACCCCTGACCCAATAGCAATCATCCCGAGTGACAAGTTCCTAGGAATCACAGCAACCATAACTCAGAAAGAATTACATGAAGAAATCCAAAACCTGATGAGTCCGGAGCAATTACAAGCGTGGAGTGCACAAGGAGAACATTACATGATAAAAGATCAGTTGCCCTACTTCAGGAATCGTTTATTCTTACCAAACCAAGAACTACGAGAAGAAGTCATGTCCGGTTATCATGATTCCTTGATTGAGGGCCACACCGGAATCACTAAAACCCTAGCCAAGGTAAAACGAAATTATTGGTGGGCCATGTGGCGTAAAGACATTATCCAATTCATCCTATCTTGTGGAGTGTGTGCTCAAAACAAGTCATCCAAGCAGAAACCGGCTGGGCTATTACAACCATTGGAAATCCCACCAGCACCCTGGCACACGTTGTCCCTCAATTTTATTACTGACTTACCACCCAGTCAAGGGTTTAACACTATTCTTGTGGTCGTGGACCTATTTTCAAAAATGGCACATCTCATTCCTCTTAAGGGGCTCCCAAATGCTTCCACTCTGGCAAAGGTATTTCTTGAAGGCATCGTACGGCTCCATGGGTTTCCTTCAGTTTTAGTCTCAGACCGAGGTACTCAATTTGTATCTAACTTCTGGAGAAAATGCTGCTCTATGGCCCAGATCGACATCCGGCTATCCACCAGTCACCATCCCCAAACGGATGGTCAAACTGAGAGGACAAATCAGACACTCGAGCAGTATCTGCGTTGCATGTTACACCAAGATGAAGGAAGTTGGTTCGGCCTATTATGGATAGCTGAATATGCTTATAATAATTCCCTGCACACCAGCACTGAGCAGACACATTTTTGTACCATGTAGGCACCCACCTACTTCTGAGTTGGACGATCCTACAACCCTGGAAATGCCAGCAGTCAAAACCTTGCACACGACCATTTCTCAAACCTTTAAAAGGGCAGCTGAACACCTACTTCAAGCTATGAATCGCCAAAAGAAGTTTGCTGATCAACACCGAGCAAAGGCCCCCAACTACCAAGTGGGAGACAGAGTCTGGCTGGCGTCTAAACACGTGTCCATTAAAGGAACCCAAACTTTCCGTCCAAGATACCTGGGTCCATTCACCGTCACCTCCGTGATAAATCTTGTGGCGGTCAGACTAGCTTTGCCGTCAAACATGCAGATTCATCCTGTGTTCCACGTGTCTCTGCTTAAACCTGTTCAACCTGGACCAGGGTAGCAACGCCACCGCAGCCAGTAGTAGTCGCTGGGGAGCCAGAATTCGAAGTCAAGGACATCCTGGATTCAAAGTACGTCAGATCCAAATTATACTACTGAGTAGACTGGAAGGGGTATGGTCCACAAGGCAGGACATGGGAGCCTTGTGAGTACATCCATGCACCTCACTTGTTTAGACGATTTCATCAAAACCATCCAAATAAACCAGGACCAGACAGAAGAGCCACCTTGAGAGGGGCATTGAGGAGGAGTGCTGTCATGATTCCTGCCCCTCATGTCCCGGGCACTCCAAGATGTCTGGCTGGAGCCAGGCCACGATCACCCACATGGCCCTCAAGAGCCTCTCCATCCCTCCAAAGACCCTGTTGGAGTCAGACTTGGCGCTTGTGGCACCAGACTCACTCACTCCCATAGGATAACATTGGGGATTGGACTTGTAGTGCATTGATGGGGACAAGATGGATGCCCCCACATATTTCGGTTCCCAGAACTGCATGTGCAGTCTAGTCTTTTGGGTGTGGTTCAGCCCAGAGACACTTGGGATACCCAGAGACTATTTAAGCCACGCCCAGGCTGAGAAACATGCTTTGTGTTTTCTGCACCTGCAACGTGACACTCACTGTGCTCGGATCGGTCTCCAGTAGGCCTGCATCTTTCTTCTGCGCTCAGCTCCTGCAAGAACAAGAACACCGTTAGGAACAGCCTTACATTGCAGCGCTTCTGCCCATCATTCACCGCTCCTTCTGTTCTGCGGGCATCTTCGGTAGTCTCATTCCCATCCCACGCTGCTTCCTAAGGAAAAGGGAAAAGAACAGAAAAAAGGCATTAGTAAGCATTCAGCAAATTTTCGCTTATTTTTAAAGACTGTACGAGCTTCAAACACTTACCTAAATCCCAGCCGCTCTAGGGACACTCTGTCTCCGGAACTTCTCATCCATCTGCAAGAGGGAAAAGACACTCCAGGTTAGCGTGGAAACATCTAGAGGCGCCGCATACCGCGCATACTCACCGCATTTCTTATTCATAACCGGCATCCACGATGAAAACGTCGCGGCACCTAAAAGACACAGAAAAATAACTCAATACAAATATGAAAGGGTTGCATCGCGCATCGCGCTCTCACTCACCTTCAGCGCTACTCTTCTCAGCAGCATGTCGCTATCCCTGGACGCTGGCCATCATCTAAGGAAGGAAAGGAACGAAGTTGGAAAACTGTTCAAAAGACTCATTATACTTACCTGTCTGACTCTTGCCAGTGAAGTAACTAGGCAGCAACGAGCCCGCATCGATCAACGCGCCCCTGCACTGAAAGCAGGACAGAGAGCACACTTTCCAAGAAAACAAGGCCCAGTCTCCAGTCGAGTAGACTCTAGGGAAGGGTTCGAGGTCGTAAGAGGTCAGAACAGGCTGAGTGACGTCCCCGTGGATACCAGGTGAGCGTTACAGATGATGACAAATAGCAATTGCCATATGTTGCTCCAGACCCTTAAACCAATCCTGACTTGGAGGCCGGGTTGGGAGGTGAGAGAGGGGTAACTGTCCATTCCTATTGCCAGGAATTATGGCAGGGTACGTCCCCAAGATTGTTAAATTGGTGATGTCATTTCTGATATATAAGGGGGACTGCACTAGGACAGAGACAAACAAAAACGGGGAGACAGAAAAAGGAGAAAGACAGGAGGACAGAGTGAAGAGACAGACCATCAGGAAGGTTGCTGAAACTTACCATCTGACAGCTGTAAGGAGACACCAGAAGAGATTGCTCAGAGTGCATCTGAGTGAATCTGTCTATTTCTAGGAAGGCCTCAAAGCTGACTGGGTCCTGTTGTGGAGAACAGGGGGACATTTTTGAGAGTGGAGTGACCAGACCCCTGCCCTATCTTTCCAAAGTGTCCTGAGATGCAGCTGGCTTTCCTGAACCTTAAACAGAGACTTTGTCATAGCCACAGGCCCCAGAACACAAACAACACACCTTCTAGTGATGGCGGCAATGGGACACAGGGGCCCTGGCTGGACTCAGTCTTGGTGCCTTTGGCACCAGGCTCATATAGATATGTGAGCAGGAACACTTTATTTCAGTGCAGGAGTGCTTTTACTTTATTTCAGTGCAGGAGTGCTTTTATTTTACAGAACTTTCCAGGAGCTGAAAGCCTTTATTCCAGAGAACATCCTCATGTGCTGACTCATCGGGTGTTGCTCCCTAGTTTAGTTTATTTGTAGGCCCTAGGCCTGGTCTTCATGTGCTGACTCATTGGGTGTGGCAGGCAGGCTGAACCTGGTGGCCGTGGCTTCAGAAGCTCAGCTATATAAGCTGCTCCATCCTTAAGGCCGGTGTTTCACGTTACTGTGCACTCACGTGCAACGTGACGCTCACCGCCGCTTGGACCAGTTTACTTACCTTTGAAAACGGGCGTTCTCCTGCATACTCACCTCCAGGAAACCAGTGCTTCAACGCTTCATCTGCAGACTCATCTCCTGACATCCAATGACCACTGGACTACCATGTGCAAGGGACCAGTGAAAGAACTCGGTCCAGATCATACAAGTGCCCCTGCCAGAAGCAGCAGGACGGAGTGCTCGCCAAAACTAATCAACACGTGAGCTTTCCAGGGACAGCGTATCCCACGGTTACCACGGTTTGGGAGAAGGGGTCTGGAAGGGGATCAGGCGCACAAGCTGGCATACTCACACCCCTATTCTCCACGCAGGAGCAGTCCCGAGCAGCATCACCTATTACCACCAGTCACCACATAAGCGCAGAGGGCGAAGTCGGACCCAAGCGACCTCACCCCAAGGAGGGCTGCAACCGTGCCCCAAAGACTCCGTAGAGACCAGGTGAGCGTAACAGACTTGCTATGTCAGTAGAACTAAGCCCTGGAAAACCAAAATGTGGGGGGAGTCTGCTTGCCTTGAATCCTTTCCCTTTATAGTGGGTTGGGTGGGGTTAAAACTGTGTAGATCCTTAGCCTATACAACCAAAAATATTAATTTAATTAATTCCCCATTTGGCAGAACACTAAGGGGTGAATTTTGCTAAAATTCAAAATTACCAACGCTCACTTCCCAGCGTGCGCTGAAAACTATAGCCTATATTTAATTGGGTAATCCTTGTTGCCCAGCTGACCCTGACGTCTATAAGGAAGAGGGGTATCTTTGTTCTTAAATCAATCATCCTTTTTAACCAGCTTCCCCAACACAGGCCTTTCATAAAGGGGGGTCTGAAATCCGAAATTCCCCAAAGCATTCCAATTTTTCTGTCTGACTTCCCAACCTAGACCAAGGCAAAAGGGGGTCTGAACAACAAAGCCATAAATCACCCTGTGTTTGTTTTAAACCAACAGTTTGGGCAAAATTATATTCTTGATCAGTGTAATTATTTTGTGAAGTAAAATTTGCAGAAAGTAAGAATTGTGTGTGTTCTTTTTAGCTCACTTTTGTGATTTATTTATGCTGAGAGAAGTTGATTGTGTTTTGCCATGGATAAAGTTGTGTTTAACATTTTTTTGCAAATTTCTATTACTTTTAATTTAAATAAATACCAATATATTTCCTGTACACCAGCCTGTTTCTTGGCTCATTGTTAGCTCAGGGGCAAGGGATCCAAAGGGCATGATATGTGTCTGAGATAGGGCTAAGAAATGAATCAGTCAAACAGTTTGTTGAATAACCACTTGAGTGGGGAGGGAAGGAACTCCCTGTGTTGAGGGTGGCTTCTCAATGAACCGTTACAACGTGTAGATCCTGTTACTGCAGCCTTCATTTTAGACCAGTATACAATTCACCAACTACACGCCAAAGACGCCATTGAAGATGCATTAGAAACATATCAAATGCGTCAAGCCAAAGAATCCCCAATGAATATATGGGAAAAAGGTGTAGAAGCACGTTCTTTTCCTCTACTCTTTTCTACAGGAAAAGGAGGAAGATATGATAACCACCCTCCTAAACACTAATGCTAAACCGGGGACACAAATCATTCTACTAGGTGACTTCCACTTAGTCTACAATGACCTAAAAGATACCAATGCCTCCACCATAGCCAATACCATATTGGAAGCAGGCCTCACCAAACGGAATAACGACCCCACACACTCCAAAGGCCGCACATTGGACTGCGTCGCAGACATCAACTGCGTTTCCATCATAACGGCAATTGAACCATGCATATGGACGGATCATTATCTGATCTCATTGACCATTTCAGACCTTCCCTAATCTAAATCTACTAAACTACATGCTCTGCAGCCTTCACCCGCTACGAAAAATATATACACTCTCGAACCTCCTCCCACTGATCCAACCTATCACTAATCACTCCAACCTGATCACCAACCCTAATGATCTCGCTGACCTGTACAACAACACCATCAACTCAGCCATAGACGCCATTGTGCCGGTGAAGCTTAGCAAATCTAAATCTCTTGCCCATCTTAATACCTGGTTCACTCCTATCCTAAAAGCCTTGCGCAAAGAGAAATGACATGCAGAAGCCGGTTGGAGAAAAACCCTTCTCCCCGCAACAAAAACCTCCTCACTGCCCTCACTAACAGCTGCAAAAAAAAAATCATTCAGGCAAAAAAAGAGACCTTCAACGACAGAATCAAAAAAGCGAATTCTAACACCAGTGAAATGTTCTCCATCCTGAGAGAATTAGAATCCCCAATTGCACCCGTAGACTCTTGCACCAAAGACAAAGCCTGGTGTACAAACATTCAAAATGCCTTATGCAACAAAATCACCATGTTACAAAACAAAATATTAGCCAAAAAATCCTCCCTCCACAACATTGCCCTCTCCACGCAAGAAGCCATCCTTCAGGAACTTGCCGCCAACCAAAACAAACCCCATAAGCAATTCAGTTTTAGAGCCATGTCTATTGTGGAAACTAAGAATATCATTACGTCTCTTAAACCCTCTCGTTGTCTTGATGACACCTGTTCACCCAATTATCAAAGAGGCTGCACATGAACTAGCCCCTTTTGTCACATCATTTATCAACGCATCATTTAAATCATGCTCTGTGCCTACCAACCTTAAGGATGCTTGAATATTACCTCTCCTAAAAAAAGCAAACTTGGACCGTAATGTCCCAATGAACTATAGGCCCATAACAACAGTCCCGTTCCTCCTCAAAATCTTAGATAAAGCTGCATATCTGCAGATCCAATCTTGCCTGGAGATCAATAACCTACTAGGGACAAGACAATCAGGATTTAGACCGAGACATGGGGCCTCATTATGACCCTGGTGCTCCCGTAATGAAGGGGGCCGGTACGGGGCCGGCAACCTTCATTACGGGAGCGCCGATTACGAGCTTCCCAAAGCGGGACCCGGATCAGACGCCTGGTAAAACCAGGCGTCCTTTCCGGGTCCCGCGAGGGGAAGAGGGAGGTAATAACGGGCCAGAGTTGAAATCTGCCCGTTATTACCTTCCTACCCATTCCCATTGAGCCCTATTGGGGCTCTAATGGGAATGGGGAATGGTTCCTGCAAGGAGGAATTACCGGGTCCTCCTATGTCGGAATGACCCAGTAAATCCCCATTGCAGGAACCTGTTAATGGAGCCCGGCATGGTGCTAATAGCACCATGGCTACCTCCAAACTCGTAAGGAGGCCCATGGAACCGAAACAGCTCTCCTTGATCTCAAAAACCAACTAGATGAGCGCAAAGACAGAGGAGACACCTCTATTCTTCTACTCCTAGACCTATCAGTCGCATTTGACTTGGTAGATCATAAGGTACTCTGCAACCACCTCAAATCGGCTGCCAACTTCTCCAAAAAGGCCACAGCGTGGATAAACTCCTTCTTGGATAATAGAACCATAAGAGTCTTCTCGCCTACATCAGCAGCGGATCCAGTCCCCGTCACTTGTGGAGTCCCTCAAGGGTCATGTGTTTCCCCTACTTTGTACAATATTTTTACGAAGCCACTCTTTGATATCTTGGACAAACTAGGGGTCTCATATACCAACTGCGTTGATGACACCCAGATTCTTATCCCAATCCAAGGAGACTATGACAATGACACCAGCCTCATAAACAAAATTGATCAAATCATCCAAACCTGGATGGCCACATATGGCCTATGTCTTAACGACAACAAGACCGAGCTTTTAATCATCGGATCCGCCGGTAAACTTGACAAATTATCCCACTTGTACAAATCCATCACTATTGATGGTATCAAAATCAAGGTAGCCAAGGAAGTTAAAACCCTAGGATTTTACTTAGATTCAGCTCTCACCCTCGATAAGCAAGTAAATGCTACAGCCTCAGCAACCAGTTACACTTGCAAACTTATTCATGCCTGCAAGCCATACCTGTCCACAGACAGCTGTACCACCATAGCACGAGCCCTTATCCTATCCATACTAGACTACTGCAATGCACTGTACCTAGACACCAGTAAACACAACACCAACAAACTCCAAACCCTGCAAAATAACGCCCTCAGAACAGCATTAGGCATCCCTAAGGGGCAACACATATCTGACCAAAGAAGAGCTGTCAACTGGCTGGCCATCAATGACCGTATCAAACTTAAAACTCTGAATATCACACACAACTGTCTTAATAATAAAGCACCTGCATACCTCACAGAAAAATTCACAAAGTATACCTCTGAATGACCTATCAGAAAGGCCCAATCAAATAGTCTCAAAATCCCCAACTTCAAACTGAAAAGAACTGGAGGTTCCAGCTTCCCAGTACTAGCAGCTCATCTTTGGAACTCCATCCCAGACTCACTCAGAGCCACTCCTTCCTTCCATGTGTTCAAATCTAACGTCAAACTCTGGCTTCACACCAATGACTGCTAAAGCCTCAACTGTACCTGATATTCTGTATATTAATGTAAGATATCTGAAACTGAAACATATGTTAATTGTAAGTTATGTGACAATGTAACATAAGAAATGTAAGATATATGATTCTGTAACAGAAGACATGTAAATATTTATGTACCTGTAACCTGCGATTTTATTTCTTGCAAGCGCCCAGTTGCCTAACGTTACTGAAAAATATATTACCTGCAACATCCCTTAAGAAACCACACATAGTGACCTAGGTACACAAATCTTACGCTTCCAAAAACATAAGTGTGGCAAATACTGCAAACGTAGATATAAAAACAAGGGTAAATACTATACCAAATGTTGCTTTGGCTTCCCCAGACCAGTTTGCAAAAAAGGACAAGTAAATAGCTTGATTTCTTTTGTTAGACACAGTGTAAAAGGCAAATCCCCTAAAAACACATACAACGTTAAAAGGGACGAAGCATCCAAGTACATCAATGATTGCAATGCAATCATTTCCCTCTTGTGGAATGCAAATATAAACATACAATACATTGAAGACAATTCATCTGCAGCTGCAAGATATCTCACCAAAGCTGAGAAAACAGAGCCAGAAGTCCTCTGGGATGACATATCGTCTGACAAAACACTTTCACAAATATTGTACAGCTTCGGTATAAAAATCCTCTCCCATAGGGAATTCAAGTGCTATGAAGCTGCAGACCATTTAACAGGTACAGCCTTATATGGAAAATCTGAACACATTAGGCCTCATTACGAGTTTGGAGGCAGCCATGCCCTTAATAAGGGCATGGCTGCCTCCAAACTCGGGTCCGGGTCCGGGTCTGGTTTCCTTGAATGAGGAATTACCAGGTGAGCAGCACTCTTCACATCTCTCAAAATTACCAAAGTCCGGACGCCAAAGTGAAGTTAAAATAACAGTCTTTATTCGTGCAAAAAATGGCAAAAAAGTTAAAAAGCCATCAAATTAGGCTCTCCCAAAGTCCAAAGTGTCAGTGCGCGTTTGGAAATGTTTGCCTCGCCGCTTCATAACAACTATATATATATATCTATATATAAATATATATCAGTAAAAAACTTTGCTAAAGGGACGTTATGGTTCAGTTGCGCTACTAAAGCCCTGTGAAATTCAGTAAAAAAACTTTGTTAAAGGGACATTATGGTTCCAAGTACAACCGAAAAACCCTTGAAATTCGCCAGTTATGGTCAGCTAAGCAACCATAACTTGCGCCACCGCCGTGCACTGCTAAAACTAACACCCAGGACACAGGTTTTTAGTAGCGCAACTGAACCATAACGTCCCTTTAACAACGTTTTTTTACTGAATTTCACAGGTTTTTAGTAGCGCAACTTAACCATAACATCCCTTTAACAAAGTTTTTTACTGAATATACACTTTCATCATGTGAATTTAGGAGATATTTACTAGGATTCCCTTACTTTATATACATGTAACATAGAACATAGGGGACCCCCCCGCTAATGATATTTGAAGGCCACGGACTGAGCGTATGTCCGCGGACGGGCGCGGACGAGATCAACACTATCCAAACACTCAGGGGGTATCTGAAATTGTTCTATCATGCCATATGAAAACTGCACAAGTTTAAAAAGCAGCACATAAACACATTATAAGTAATAAAAAAATAAGCAGTGGAACCTACACGTCTAACACATCACCCATCCATTTAAATACCATATATAATGAAATGGATTATACCATAACAAAAAAAGGTATGCCTCCACCGTAATTACCTCACAGAAACTGCACAGCTAGGAGCGACAGTACACGAACACAACACAACAAATACAAAGTACAAAAAAAGAAGTAAGTAAACTTCATTTATCTTATATGTTTGTATACTTTTTGTATGAGGTGCAGAATAAGTAATGTATTTCTGTTGTTTTCACACAGAAATGTGCAGTACTTTGGAGTGGCTGGAGGAGAATTTTCCGCATGACGAAATGTCGGAAGATAGCGATAATAATGGTACACACTTCTCCGGATAAGCAAATGAATAGTCAGTACTTTATGTGTACTTAACATATATATATTTATTTTTAACAGACCATACAAAAATTGAAGAAATTCAACCAGAAGACACAGTGCAAGACACCTTGAAACGCATAGAAGAGAAAGTGGACATGCTCAAAGATAATTTCTATTTTTTACGGCAATTTGTGGAGGACCACGTCAAAGGAAAAATTAGATACCACTGTACTACCTGTACCTGTCCCCCTTCTCCATTTCCCAGTGAACTATCCCCAAACCCTCAAGAACAACATAAACGTTTCGACGAAACTTCCATCCCTTCATCCCCTCAAAACCAGCCTGCGGAAACCCCTGACTCCCCTATATTTGTTTCAGTGTCTGCTTCCCCCTCTTTCTCTTAATTGCTGTATATTTGTTTAATAAAAAAAATGTTATGTTAGTTTTAATGGAATTGTTTGCGTCAGATTTTTTTTTTTTAAAGAGTTAAAATGTCCGCAGACAGCACGCCTGTTCGGCCTGTCCGTAATTAATAAAATATGGATGTCCTAAGGACAACAGACCTACCCGTACCATTTGCAACCAAGATGGAACTGTTCTTAGAACACACCAGCTGTCCGAGATATCCGTAAATCAACAGAATGGGGGCGTCCGAAGGACATTATACCTCTCCGTACTGTTGGCAACCAAGATGAAATTGTTCTTAGAACACACCAGGTGTCCGGGTTGTCCGTAAATGAAGAAAGTGGGAGTGTCCTAAGGACACTATACCTGTCCGTACCGTCCGCAGCCAAGATGGAACTGTCCGTAGAACAGGCACGCTGTCCGGCATGTCTGTGGTCAAACAAAATGGAGGTGTCCTAAGGACACTATACCTGGCCGTACAGTCAGCAGAAAATCTACGCACATGCGCACCACACCCATAAATCCTGTGAACATCGCGCCTGTCCGTAACTGTCCGTCTCACTTGTGTCACACTTTCAATTAGTTTCAGGACCCGAACACTGTCCGTAGAACACACGTGCGCATGCGCACGACAGTTCCTGTGCATTTGGTGTCCTGCGGGCACCCATTTCCTTTGCGGATGTGTTCACAACCTCATCATTTGACCGCACCCACGCTGAGCGTGTGTTCTAATTTGCGCACTTTGTCCGCTTCCCCAACATTTCAAAAGAACTTATGCAGACAAGCCAAATTATTTTACAATAAAAAATCACCATTTAACATGTCCCATACAATGGACCTAGCTTTCCACATATTGTTTGGAACTTTTTGAACGCTTTTGAGTGATCAATATGGTCACGAGGCACACCCCTCCACCCCTATAAAAGGCCACACCCGAGAGCTCATCTTCATTGTACTTCTGGTGATTGCAGATTGAGTTTTGCTGCCTTTAGTGCTCTAGCGACCTCACCAACCCTGATAGCATCCATGGCTGCTGTTGCTACATCAGCCTCAGCACCACCCCCAAACCCTCCACCACCACCACGTCCCCAAGGGCCTGCAGAGGGGAATATGCGTGAGGATGTAGAGAGCGAGGATGAAGAGAATGAAGAGAATGAGGTGGAGGAACACCCTACTATCAGCACTCGCCGGGAGTCGTGGGTGTGGCGGTTGTTTACCGTTTATGGTAACGTACCAAAAGCATGTGCGAAGCAGGTCACCTGTAAACAGTGCAAGTTGGTGCTGAGTCGTGGGAGACCTGGTGCGTACAGCTTTGGTACGACAACCAAGAAGCGACACCTAACTTCGTTCCACAGTGCAGACATTTGCATGGTTGTACCATGTAAAGAACGTAGTAGGTTGAGTTCCTCCGCAGCATCCTCTGTCTCCAATCCTCTCACCACAAGGGAAACCCCTGTGGGAGAGCGCATCCCTCCAGCTGCTTCACAGGCCATTCACAATGCAGTTGACCCTTACCTTTCGAGGGACACAATATTGTGTATGTTCTGCGATGCAGTACTCTGCAGGGGGGAGAGTATTCGAAGTGCTTTCGAGACTACGGTCACGGAGCACCAGAAGAGCTGCTACCTACCTAAATAAGGTCCACCCTACATCTTTCTCTCTCCACCTGCCCTTTCTTATCCCCATGGTTGGTGTCCCTTCCTTACCCTCCTTTCCCCTCCTCTCCTAGCGTGTCGTGTGTAAAAAATCCCCAAAAATATAAAACAACAAAATATTTTTTTTTAAAAAGGCTCTTTTCAGAGCCGCCTTTCTCAGTTTAAAAATTGAACTATCAAGTAAACGGTGTAGGCCCCGGCGCATTTTTCAAAAAGTCTGCGGACAGTCCTAGGACAGACAAAATTTAAGGGTGCAACCGTAGCACTTTTCTCTGGGAGTAAGTGGTGGCTCTGAAAAGAGCCTTTTGGTGGTGTTTTGTGTGTTTGAAAAACTTGGAATCGTCAACATGGAATGCTAAATAGGCGACTATAATTCCAAAAAAGGTTGCAATGCATTTTGTACATTTCGAAGTAAAATCTGATTGCCAGCAAATGTAAGATGTACTCCATCTCTGCGAAAAATGAATGTGCTACGAAACATAATATTTTAATTGTGGAAAGAGGACATGCCAACATCTCTTAGAAAGGCACAAACAGCGAAGCAAAAGTACCTTCATCCCTCCAATAAGTATACCTTCAATAGAAATCTTCCAAAAAACAAGTTACGAGAGACTTTTAAAAACTTAGGTTTAAAGGTCAATCACCTCGCAATATGAAACCTCATGAACTAAAGCTGATACGTGACTTATATGGAGATCCAGCAATCAAAATAAGGGCTGCGGATAAAGGAGGAGGCCTAGAACTGCTTAACACTAAAGAGTATAAAGAAGAATGTGAGAGACAACTGAGTGATGTCAATACATATGCCAGATTGACACATGATCCAACACCTGAGATAAAAGAGAACTTGAAGACTTTACTAGATAAAGCGGAGGAATTGGAGTGGATTAATCCCCACACAAAGAAATTTTTGATTAATTCACACCCGAAAATACCACACTTTTATACGCTTCCAAAGGTGCATAAAGATCTCATCAAACCCCCTGGGAGACCTATTGTAGCAGGGATAAACAGTATACTAGAAACCCTAGGCAAATATGTGGATTACTTTTTACAACCACTCGTCCAAAAAACTAATACATACATCAAGGAATCAAACCATTTTTTACAACTCTTGAACAGAACTCCATTCAATTGCAATAACATCTGCTTTACCATTGATGTTAAAAGTCTCTACACATCAATCCCCCACGATCTAGGGGGCGAGGCGGTGGAATGGATGCTACTCAATGCTGAAGAGATACTAGCTCAGAAAGAATTCATAATGGTACTTCTGGAGTTTATTAGCAATAACTTGTATTTCCGATATAAGGACGACTACTATCTCCAAGTGGCTGGGACAGCCATGGGAGCCACTATGGCCCCTTCCTATGCTAACTCATTCATGTACAAATTTGAATTCGAAAACATACTACAGAATGAACACTGGTACCCCAAATTGGGCCTTTGGATTAGGTATATTGATGATATATTTGGAGTATGGAAAGACACGGAAGAAGAACGGCTCAACTTCTTTACATATCTCACCAACATAGATGCCCGCATCCAATTTACTCAGGAACACTCCCTAACTAACATCCATTTTCTGGACGTAGACATTAAGATTACCAACATAGGCTATCAGACCACCATCTTTCGAAAACCCACAGATCGGAACAATCTATTACAACGCCTCAGCTTCCATCAACCTAGTCTTATAAAAAACCTTCCATATAGCCAGATGCTCAGGGTAAAAAGATTGGTAAGTGACCCAGAAGACTACAAGATAGCCATCCAAGAGATGGGGGAGAAGTTCCTGGACAGGGGATATTCGGAAGAAGAAATAAACACAGCTCAATCACGAGTAGCCACACAAAGCAGAGAAGACTTATTGAAGATAAAGACTAAGCAAGAGTCGGCTCCCCCACTGGTCTTTGTGTCCAAATACCCACGTCAAAGCAACCGCATTAAGTGCATTATCAAAAAACATTGGAACACATTATTATGTGATCAAAGAGTAGAACACTTGTTTAAGGAAGTACCCACATTCGCCTACCAGCGGAGTCAAAACCTAAAAGATAGACTAGTTCAAACCAAACCAGCACTTAAGAAGAAACTCACAGAAAGAATTGGAACATTTCCTTGTTTGAATTGTAGCAATTCCAAAAAACAAGTTACGAGAGACTTTTAAAAACTTAGGTTTAAAGGTCAATCACCTCGCAATATGAAACCTCATGAACTAAAGCTGATACGTGACTTATATGGAGATCCAGCAATCAAAATAAGGGCTGCGGATAAAGGAGGAGGCCTAGAACTGCTTAACACTAAAGAGTATAAAGAAGAATGTGAGAGACAACTGAGTGATGTCAATACATATGCCAGATTATAAAAAACCTTCCATATAGCCAGATGCTCAGGGTAAAAAGATTGGTAAGTGACCCAGAAGACTACAAGATAGCCATCCAAGAGATGGGGGAGAAGTTCCTGGACAGGGGATATTCGGAAGAAGAAATAAACACAGCTCAATCACGAGTAGCCACACAAAGCAGAGAAGACTTATTGAAGATAAAGACTAAGCAAGAGTCGGCTCCCCCACTGGTCTGCATTAAGTGCATTATCAAAAAACATTGGAACACATTATTATGTGATCAAAGAGTAGAACACTTGTTTAAGGAAGTACCCACATTCGCCTACCAGCGGAGTCAAAACCTAAAAGATAGACTAGTTCAAACCAAACCAGCACTTAAGAAGAAACTCACAGAAAGAATTGGAACATTTCCTTGTTTGAATTGTAGCAATTGTGGCTATGTGATGAAAGGAGAAACAGTAAAACATCCCCATACAGGAGAGACAATCAGATTGAAGGATTTTGCTACATGCGACTCTATTAACATGATTTATGCCATCAAGTGTCCGTGTGGACTGTACTATGTGGGTCAGACATTGCGAGTAGCAAAAATTAGATGGAATGAACATAGATCATGCATAAGGAATCACAATTCGAACTCAGCGGTGTCAAGACATTGGGATGAGAGGAAACACAACCTGGCTCAGATCCGCTTTGTAATTCTAGAAGTGGTTTCTAAAAGAGACACCCACGAGAACTTCCAAAGGAAAATGGACCAAAGAGAAACCTTTTGGATAGACCGTCTGAGTTCTCTCACTCCAAGAGGGCTCAATGAAGAAATAAACTATATGTGTTTCTTGTAAAATCATTTTTGCAAAATATTGACATTTTTCCATATAAACGTGGAGCTTCTGGTCCTAGCCATCCGTTTTTATGGCTCCGCTATATAACTGCACTTTACATTTTTTGCCGTAATTTTTTATGATTGGACTAATCCTGGGTTGATTTGTTCATATTAGTAGAATGCGCTGAATTAATTGCTTAAATAACATCATAGCGATCAATGCACAATTAACAGAATACATGTCCATGTGATGGATTACACTGGATCAACTAATTCCTCCATACGCT
Organism: Ambystoma mexicanum; assembly: GCF_040938575.1. Taxonomy (NCBI): domain Eukaryota; kingdom Metazoa; phylum Chordata; class Amphibia; order Caudata; family Ambystomatidae; genus Ambystoma; species Ambystoma mexicanum. Next base: position 829,463,840 of record NC_090923.1, on the reverse strand, counting down.
CTACTTCCTATATTTAGTCGCTGGTTCAATGCGGACCCCTAGTCTTTAATACATCATTGCGATCCATGCAAAGAATACACATTTTTATTACCCTTCCTGTACAAGTAACTGCGCCTTTAAGGCTTCGAAGACACGAGATTACAATCACGCGCATTGAATCCCAATGCGACGGTCACCATGGAGACATCCCCACCCCCTGGCTCGCGCCCGAGGGTGGGGCGCGAGGCGTACATGCTCCAGTTGGACCACGACGCCTCGCCCCGTCTCCATGGTAACCTTTAAATGAAAGGTAAACTAACGCGAGCGCGTTGCAAGCGGCTCACTCTGCGGTCACGGCTTGTGAATAGCAAATGCTTGGTAAGTACAGCAGCAACAATTAGGCTTCACATGCTTCACTTACTGAAGTTCTTGAGGATGACTCAGGATTATTGTTTAACTTTCTTGTAGATCTTGTTGTACTACCGTACAACACCACGATCCAAGCGTTCGGCATAACCAAGGTAGGACATGCACATATAGTTTAAAGATAGAGAGAAAATGCACATTTACTTCAGTTAACTAATTGGGATGCTGTTTTGTTTTATTTATTTGTGTTCATTATCTCTTCAAATGGACGTGGCTCGCAGATTGGTATGTGCTTTTGTAATTACCTCTAAATAATGGCTGTTATGTGTATGCATATACTGTTAACAATGATGAAATATAAGTAATGCTATATAATTAGTTTTTTGCTTTAATACCGCCCTGATGAAGGTTTTATCCGAAATGCATTGGCACCAGAGTATTATGGGCGATTTGAGATGCAAACTCATTGTGTGATTTACAAAGACAAATTTTGGCGGCAAATATAACAGGAATGTGAATTAAACAATTCCTGCCAAGAATCTATCAATTCTTTGAATTTCATTACTTTCATATCGAAAACTTTATACTTAATCTACAGCATACTAAATATTAGCAACCTAACTGGGGCTAACTGTGAAGCACCTTTCCTAACAAAGTGGAGTCACTTTGTTTCCTGGGAGTTTTTTGTTCAATTAGGTCCTAGTGCTACAGGACTGTTTTTTGGATTGGCAGCTCCAGGCGAGAACGTTATAAAAGACTATTTTTTATAGAAAATTCATGATTTTCTTAATCTAAGCAACTACTACAAGACTAAACTTTCAAGTGGTGCCCTCCTCACCATCTTCATCTTCGACAAACAGCCTTATTGACATTGCGCCTCGCTTTCTCCATTTGTGGACCAAATAAAGAAGAACAAAGCCACATTTGTCTTTGCGCAATGCGAGAAAAAATTATTTAGCAATTTGGAAACATGTCCATGACCTTCTCAAATCCTTTCTTCATTGCAAATTGCAAATAAATTCCAGACACATGCCCTAAACTGTTTCCTCCACAATGAATGATAATTATATCAGGATGATGCTCTGTCTGTAAAGTAGCACAGAGAGGTACCAAGTCCAGCCACTTCATTCCACGCACTCCATGCCAGTGAACTTCCACATGAGGGAATCCAAGATCTGCAGATATACCGCAACATTCTGCATGCACCTTCATCCAATGTATCCATGACTCTCCCAAAATCCAGATAATCTGTTTTCGAGCACACACAGCCATAGTTGTCTGTTCTCCTCTCAGGAAAAAGAAGTTCTCACTAAATCTCTCCATTCACAACACACCCACTGAACTTTACTGACCAATCCCTAGCTTCGCTCATTCTCATTTGCATGCTTCTCCACCCCAGATTCCACGTATGTAATACGCGCTGCTTGCAGACTACTGCCATGTCCGCGGACATGTAGAGGATCTAAGCGTGACGACTATACATTTAAATAGTGTTCCCCATTTCCCCTTTAAGGTGGGCTCTGAAAAGAGACGGTTTTTTTTGGTTTTTTTGCAGATGCCTGACAGACACCTGTTGTTTTGTTTTTTTTTTCTTCTTACTTTACTCCTACAATCATCACATAACCTGCTCCAAAGTAAGCCTTACATTCCAAAAGAACATGGCATTTCCCAAAAAAGATAAAGAAACACCATCTGCTTCAAAATAAGCCGCATTACTGGAAACAACGTTCTCGTGGTTACAGAAAAACATACCAGCTCTTAACATGAAAGCACGTATGCTGCGAATGATTGGTCAGGACAAAAAAACAGAACTGTTGTCCCATTTTGCTCTAGGAAGTAATCCAGAAAAATTACTTTCGCAGTTGGAAAGATGTTGATGACTGTTTGACCCAACTGTTCCAAATCTCCCAACAAAGTAGGTGAACTCACGTAGCCCAAATGGAAAGCACCATAGTGCAAAACTACCACATGGGGACTGTTCATCCTATGCATATCTCTGAAAACTTGGAGAATTACCTCTACATTGCAGTCAGTCGCAGCGCTCCTCACCACCTCCACTCCTATTACATTGAAATTGTTTGCCACATGCCTACATAGACAAAAGTGCTGTAAACCATGGACAAAAATATCTCCGAGCACCAACACCATGACTGTCTCCACCTCTGCCATCTTCACTACACACACTCTCTTTCTACACAAAACAACAATGTGAACATCTGATTGGCTGATCCCTACAGTCCCCTTTCATGCTGGATTTGCTGTAAAACCCTGTATCTGGCACGCCCTACCCACGGACAGGCGCGGTGTCTGCATGGCACGTAACTCTTAGCCAGTCCTTCTACCCTTTCCACATCACTTGCGAATCCATTCCTTCATTGGACACAGGTAAGTAGTCCAACAACCATCCACCAATCAAATCCAAGACCTCTACATCTAACTCCATCATCAGAGTTCCGCACTTCAAACGTACTGTTGATCACTCTGAATACAAGTCTCATATCATTGCAAAGCACCTACTATAAAAACTACCGTGCAAGTCTCGAGGATTTCTACTTACAGCTCCATGCATACCCACATGCATGATTACAAAGTACAGGTATGCATATTTTATTCAGAGTACATGTACAACTCTTATGATTCCAAAAAAACAAAGTAATGCGACTGAATCTGCATAGCTAAAACATATATACGAACGCTCCCGCTTTAAACGCGAGACTCGCGATTTTTCATTGAAAAATCGCACTACTTCTTACTATCTCCCGCATAACCTATACATACGTACCAACACACCGGATTTACGCGCAAAACTCGATTTTTCATTAAAAAATATCACAATTTTTTAAGGTCTTCCACCTAAATTAATGCTACTCCCAATGCGATCGTATGAGAAAAATAAACTTTCCCGATTGCTGTTGTGACATCTCCCTCTCAGGTGCTCCTGATTTTTCGCATGCCTACTTATAATATGAAAGTATTCAAATTTTTCCCATCTACTATAATTACCTATCACTTCCAAACCTCTCTGCTATCTACAACACAGCTGCAAAAAAACAAGGGAATTTTATGAGCTTAAAATTGGACTCATTTGCGAAGCAGGTTGAATTAACATACTGCAAATAACATATAAAGGCTGCACATAGTCAAATGAAATGCATGCATACACTGTGTTGAGATATCAAAAGGGAATATCCACGAAAGCATAAAAATGAACGTGTACATTAACATCACTGCTATAAACAGACAACATTACTAACTTCTTCCTTTTACAATTGCAGTGAAGACCACTCTCCTGAAAATCCACAGCATCTACACTACAAACAACATATCCGAAGAAACTTGCTCATTCCGCAAGTACAATACTACCTTTATATTCTTACTGTTCCTCAAAGACACTGTGTGGGTCATTCATGTAATTTGCACACCAAAAACACCATCGATTTCTGAACCATTCTGCCCACAAATCCCCATTTATTAAACAAACATTAACAGGCAGAATGGCACACAAATCCCCGTTTTTTTGCAACACAAATAACATACACAAGCCTTAGAATGTTAGTACTACAAAACAAATACCTGTTTTAATTTTATACCTTTACGTTTACTATTAATGCTTCTCCTCACCACTAGGTCACTTTCTAGTCTCATCTGAAGCACAGTGTAGTCACATACAAACAGAAAAATATCCTTCATAACTCATTTTAACTGCCCAATGCACATTCACACACCACCTTCACACACCACCACAAACATCTTCCCCATCAAACTCATACACGCATGCACACAGCACACATACAGTGTAAAATAGAACAACCCATACCTTCTTTTTTTCAACAGACCCCAAAGAATGCCTACCATTGCCTACCTTTTACAATTGCAGTGAAGACCACTCTCCTGAAAATCCACAGCATCTACACTACAAACAACATATCCGAAGAAACTTGCTCATTCCGCAAGTACAATACTACCTTTATATTCTTACTGTTCCTCAAAGACACTCATACACGCATGCACACAGCACACATACAGTGTAAAATAGAACAACCCATACCTTCTTTTTTTCAACAGACCCCAAAGAATGCCTACCAAAAAGGAAGTCCGTAGAAAGGAACGCAGAAATAGAGCAAATGAAAATAAAAGTGTCCATCTCTACCAGAGTTTGTACAAAACATTGAAACAAAACAGCTAATGCAGTCATTTAGCGAACAAAAGAAGCTTCAACTACAGAAACTTTGCCTCCTCTATCAAAATGTGGCACAAAACAGAAAATGCTTAACAAGAATTTGGATACCACTATTGCTAACACTGCTCCCATAAATCCTCATAAACTAGCAAGAAACCATAGTAAAAAAGTATTTTAGCAAATATGTTCCGCCACAGAGTCCTTCAGAATCTAATAAGAAGAGGAGCGAAATCATCCACAACCCTTAAAACCTACCGTAGAAAATTAATTCACAAAGCTCTCGTAGACAGTGCAATCCTTCTCAAAAGAAAGTTATTTATTTTAGTTTTAAACAGGATGAAACCACTAACAAAACTAAGTACTAAATTACAAAAGATATTTCTCAATAAACGGAATGTCAACAAAAATAACTTCTTAAATATTTGTGGAGGTGAATGGAGTCCCACGACAACCACAGAACCATATTTTAATGAAGAAGCATACAAATAAAATCAAACAAACACAATTGCCATCCATAGCAGTGGACGAGGATATGAAAAAATCAATAATACCATCCTGGAACAAGAAACACTACTTACAAAAGTATCCCCGGTAAACTCAGAGTTACCTCTCCATTTGACTGAACCAGAACGTCCAGTATACAAATGGCCGTGCACGTCAATGTGTAACATTCCCAACAAATCTTTCAAATCTTTACGCCAGTTCCTCAATCAGTATGTGAAAGGTAAAGACAAAATCAAAATGAAAGTGCTGCAAAATATGGATACTTGTCCAGTGCACAAATACACAGGACTACAAGGACATTCATTAGCCTGCGTTGCAGGACCTATTTGCAAATGCACCTTCCATGATATCTAAATGATATCAACACATCATTCAAATGCAAGAAATCTAGTGTATAAACTGTACTATGCTAAAAGAGCAGTTTTAGAACTAGGAAATTTAAATAACACTCTTCTGCATGGTACACCCAAATATCTACAAGAAGAAATCGACCCTATCCAGAGAAATTTTTTTTGGAAGAGTGCCACTTACAAAATGCAATAGCTTTAGAACAGACTATTGACAATTCTGCACATGGCAACCTTCTATTACACACATACAAAAAAGAAATACTAAAATTTAAAAGTACATCGCTGAAGTACCAAACTATGTGTGTGTGTGTTGTCGCAGAACTTTTTACAAAAGTAACACAAAAACTAAAGACATAACATACAAAATAGAAGACAATGAAGATTCCAAATGGTTTGAATTAGCTCTCTACCTTTTAGCAGAAAACAAATACGAAATAAGTGAACCCTTAATATGTTGCAGTTACTTCACTACAAAACTTGACAACAACCAAACTCCTTCACATGCTATCACAAATAACTTGGAATTATTCCCACTACCAAAACCCCTGCAACAACTCAATTTGTATGAGAGCATCATAATTCAAACAGTACACCCATTTCAAGCAATAATACGCCTTCAACCAATAACAGCAAAATTACCTCCCTCTGAATTGGTGAAAGGCATTCGTGGCAAAGTAGTTTATTTGCCATTAAATCTGACAGAAAATGTGCACACTCTAGGAGTGCAACGTCCAATAGAGCATCCTTTAATTGTATTAGTAAATGGTGTACCAACAAAAGACAAAATAATTTGGCAACAACTCGTGGACATACACAAAGTTAGACAAGCCTTGCAATATCTAAAATACAATAATGAATACTACAAAGAAATACATATTGAAGAAAGCTTAAGGGAAACAACTGAAATAATTCAAGAATCATCAGAAACTGGTAAATTTGAACTTCTGGATCCTGCTGCAGTATCCACTCTTTTGGACCATAATACAATTCATCCATTGCACTCTAATGAGAGCATAGATGATGCACTAGAAACGTACTAAATGCGACAAAGCAAAGGTTCACCAATGAGCATATGGGAAAAAAGTATAGAAGCACATGCTTTTCCACTACTATTTCCTACTGGCAAAGGAGGAAGATACGATCATAGACCCACTCAGATAACAGCATCAGAATACCGCTCATTACGAATGTATTCTGAAGATCCCAGATTTAGACAAAATGTGGAATACATATTCCACCTACTCTTTGAAAGTGAACTAGCAACCCTATGTTACGGAGTTGCACACATATTGAAATCTGGAACCCACTTTCAAAATGTGTCAGCTATGCAATTAATACAAAAAGTGCAAGTAAAAGATGACATTTTACAATCAAGCATAACTAATCTGTTTGCAAACATGCGTGGTACGAAAGAATACTGGTTCTGACCTCACTGAGATGTACGTTGTATGATCAGAAACCTTGGGCCTCCCACTTGGTTTGTTACATTAAGTTGTTCAGAATATGAATGGGAAGATTTACATAATTTCCTACGCATATCAAACAACAACAAAACCAACATAGATATACTGACACCTGGAGAACTTTGCTCTCTAGATCCTGTTAATGTTTCAAGATATTTCTACCATCGTTTCATTGCTATGCTACACTTTATTTGTAATAAAACTGTTCCTCCCCTCGGAGAAGTGCAACACTTCTTTTGGAGAAAAGAATACCAAGCCAGAGGAGCACCACATATTAACATGCTTTTAAGGATTAAAGATGCACCTAAATTTGGTCAGGACATTGATGCCACTGTTTTGCAGTTCATCCAAAAATATGTCACTCGTGAAATCCCTTCACAAACGACACATAGTAACCTTCATGGACAAATGTACAATTTCAAAGACACAAATGTGGCAAATATTGTCGTCGCAAATACAAAAACAAAGGGAAATACTACACCAAATGCTGCTTTGGTTTCCCTAGACCAGTTACAGAAACAGGTGAAGTGAACAACTTCATGTCTTCAGTTTGACATAGTGTTAAAGGTAAATCACCTAAGAGCACGTATTACATAAAAAGAACAGAATAATCAAAATATATAAATGATTACAATGCAATCATTGCCCTCTTATGGAATGCAAACATAGATGTGCAGTACATTGCAGACAATTCCACTGCAGTTGCACAATATGTTACAGCCTACTTAACAAAAGCAGACAAAACAGAGCTGCAAGACATCTGGAATGACCTATCATCAGACAAAACACTATCTCAGAAATTGTACAGCCTAGGCACAAAAATTCTCTCTCATAGAGAATGCGGCACCTATAAAGCTGCAGATCGTTTAACCGGTGCTGCTTTGTATGGAAAATCTGAAAATATAGTATGGCTAAGTCTTGGTCCTGCTAAATCTAGAAAAAGAGTTCTCAAATCAAATGAGGACATAGAAACAATAGCCAAAAATGATCCCAACAGCCAAGACATTTTGAAAAACAATTTACTAGACACATACCACCCGAACAGGAGTACCACTTTGGAAACCATGTGTCTTTACCACATAGCCCAAAACTTTGCATACAAAAATAATATAAAACGCGATGAAAGCAAAGGTAGATATAGAGTGACAGATTGTGACGGCAGCTTAGAGAAACTTACCAAAAGAAAGCTTAATTAATCATGTCAAATTGTCATTAGAAACTCCTCAACAGAAAGAACTATATCACATGTCCCTGTTACAACTTTTTAACCCATGGAGAGAAGAAGAAGACATACTAGATAACTAGGACTGCTATGAAGATGCTTTCAAAGCAAATGAAAGCACTCTCACCGATGTGAACTTTATGCAGTACAAACAATGTTGCACAATGAACAACAACACAAAGAGGAACTGCAGGCCCAACTAGATAAGGACACTTTGGACAGTAGTCAACCTTCAGTAACAGGAAGCCAAGAACCACTAGGATAGCCACTAATAGCAAATGAGGCAGAATTAGCTATGACAGAAGTGGAAAACACCATGTGTCACTATGAAGAAGATACAGAAGACTTAACTGTACTACAATCAAAACATAACAAAGACCAGCGCATCATCTTTGAAGAAGTAACAAAAGAAATTGAACATGGTGTACAACACGAAAATAAAGAATGTACCTGCCAAATTGCAAACCTATATTGCTGTACGTCAGTGGTGAAGCTGGGTCAGGCAAAACATTCTTAATCAAAATCCTCAGAAAGTTCCTTCAACAAATGACAAACAACAAACTGTAAGCTGTTGTAACTGCCCCCACAGGTTTAGCTGCCTACAACATAGGCAGTGTCACTTTACACCGATTACTACTTTACTACTCCTTCCAGTATAACACCAAAACAAAATAGACTATTACAAACTTTCTACAGAAGCTGCAATGGAACTACACAGAGTATTAAAATAAATGAAAATGATACTAATAGATGAAGTGAGCATGGTCTCCAACCTAATGTTGGCTTTGATTCACCTCAGATTGCAAGAAGTACTTAAAACAAACTACGAATAACTCTTTGCAGGAAAACACATTATCGTTTTCGGAGATCTTCTACAATTGACACCAGTGAAATGTGAACCTATTTTTAAAACCTTAGGACACAATCTCTGCCGTAAAACTGTTGGCAGCATAGGAAATGTCAACTTTTGGCAACATTTCCAATACAGAGAATTAACAGAAAACATGTGTCAATCTGCAGACCTCACTTACGCCAACAATTTTAAAAGTATTAGAATTGGTGTACTATCTCAAGAAGCACAAGCAATATTGAAAACCCGGCACATCCATGCGCTTTATGGTGATAACGCATGTGCTACTGATGTTATGGAACAATTAGAGCACAAAAATGTCAATTGTATGGCCTTAATGCCAACTCTTGCAAGCTGGTCCAAATTCAATGAAACAATGTTAAAAAAAGAAATGCAACCAATAATTGAAATTTGCTCCACAGACAAACTGGACGTACATGGTATGACACTACCCATGTGTCAGCAAGCCACAACAAGACTAAATACTTCAGAAAATTCAATCTCCAACACAGCTGGGTTGGAAAAAGTATTAAAATTATCCTTAAATTGTAGAGTAATGCTGAAACGTAACCTTGACATGGAGCAAGGACTAGTTAATGGGGCACTGGGTACAGTTGTTGGCTTTCAAACATACCCACGTGACAACAACATTCAGTTTGTGACTATTCTCTTTGACAAACTTGCAGAAGTAAAAAAGATAGGGCACTCAACAGCACGATTCCTTCTCTTCAAAGACATGTATGTATGTAGAGAACAATTTTCTCTAACTCTTGCATATGCAGTCACCATTCATAAATCCCAAGGCCTTACCCTAGTCAAAGCATTGATAGATATTGGAAACACAGTCTTTAAAGAAGGCATGAGCTATGTAGCATTACCACGCTTACGTACACTTGACGGTCTATTTCTAATCAACTTTGATGCTCGTAAAGTGAATGCTGATATTCCTCGCATTTTAAAATACAATAGACTATGTTCACTGTACACCCCCATCTGAAATCATATCCTGTTCCACAAAAAGGAAAACATTGTTAAAGAAAACTAATTCAAACAGAAATGCAACAGAATCTGACTGCAAATCCTTCAAAGAGAGTAAAAGAAGCTAATACTTCATCAATTACCACAACCAAAGAAGAACCTATTAGTGAAAGTAAATCAGGTACTTCTTCAAAGAAGGAACACAAACTCCAAAAAAATTACTCGGACACAGAACTATCTGGTCCATTCAAATTTTCAAATGAAACTGGTGTAAGTTGCTATGCAAATGTAGGAATGAATATTCTATTTCAATTGCCACTGATTGTTAACAACATTTACTTACACAGTACAGACCAATTGTGTTTGCAAATGTTAGTCCTTCATAGAAACGCAACAAACAATCCTGACAACATGTATAGTGTTCCTGGAATAAGACAAGAATTGGACTACTGTGCTGGAATGGTGATGTTCACTATAAACTCACAAGAAGATCCACAAGAAGTTCTAATGTACTTACTACAAGTACTGGAAAACAAAAACATACCTATAAATGAAATCTTCCAGATTTCATACATGTGGAAACATACATGCACTCTCTGCAGCAATGTGACACAGGAACAAATCCCTAATGAGCGATTTGTGTGTGTATCCATACCTAATTGTGAATCCATTCCATTTCAGCAACTTGTACAAAATGCAAACCATGGCAGATTATGTACTATCTGCAATTCAGATAATCGCTCCACCTTACTGATACACACACATAGTAACTACATAATACTAATGCTTCTACGTTACAATGCAGATGGCACCAAAAACAACTGCAAGCTGACTGGATTCACACACGGTCAAGTGGCAATTGTTAAGAAAACCTTCACAACAATAGGTATAATCTACCACGCAGGAGCCACAACCAATGCAGCTCACTACACTGCATATATTAAAAAGAAATGTGGATGGTTCGAATGTAATGATAGTAGCAGTACTCTAAATCAGAGATTACCAGCAAATCTTACAAACGCTTATTTAATATTCTTAAAGCCAAAATTTAATAACTAATGTGTACTGCAACATTAACAAAAATTCAATTAAAAGACTATAAATAGTTAGAAAACACCAACAGGTATCTAACTGCCCAAGATTGTATAACAACCACACAGGTAACTGAATACCACTGAATTGTAACAAAAAATACACAGTTAAAATACGCCAACAGGTATCTAACTGTTTAAAAAATCTGCAACAAGTCAACATATAGAACATTAACCAGAAACAACAAGTGAACACTCAAAGGAAACAAAGAAATAGTTTGTAGCATAGCAAAGAAAGGGTTTTTTTAATCCGACAAGTTTTTTTTTTCCCCCAGACCCAATGATTTGAAAAACAAACACAGAAACTGAGCAAAATGCAGAGTACACTGGTTTGTAAACTAAATATGAGGGCAATAAAAAGCTAAAATGTCTATTATATAATGTAATAAGTCTTTATGAAATGCAAACACTAACATGCTCTTTTCTTTTATCACAGAAATTGAAAAAGAATATTTCCTCTAAGTACTAAAGTCATGTAAAAAATATATTGAATCTCAACAAATGAAACAGTATGTATAATTTCACACATTTCATACATATTCGAAACGATACGTGTGATCTGTGGCTGTAATATTGTGCAGTGGCTGTGGCCAGGGCCTAGATTCTTGGATGTATAACCTACGGCCTACGGCCTGTGGCCATGCAACCAAGACTGTAGGTCCTACCCACAACCTCTGCAGCATATCAAACCCATGGTGGCTTATAACTTCACTGCTTATAACTTTGGTCTTGGGTGCATGGCCCTGGCGACAACCACCGCAGCATATCACACCCATGGTGGCTTATAAGTCATTAGCACACCCATAGAATGAAACATTTTAACTGCAGCATATACTCAATTTGCACCCAGGACTCTAGGCCCTGCCCACACCTACCAGATAGATATTCGATTGTATGGGTGTGATGTATGGGTGTGATATGCTGCGGTGGTTGTGGGCAGTGGCTAGTGTCTTGGGTGTATGGCCTACGGCCTACAGCCTGCGGCCATGCACCCAAAACTCTACATCCTGCCCACAACCACCGCACTATATAAAACTCATGGTGGCTTATAACGTCAGTGCTTATAACTTTGTTCTTGGGTGCATGGCCCTAGGCCATGCACCCAAGACTCTAGGTCCTGATACAACCACTGCAGCATATCACACCCATTGTGGCTTATAACTTCACTACGTATAAATTTGGTCCTGGGTGCATGGCCTTTGGCCATGCACTCACGACTCCAGGCCCTCCCCACAACCACCTGATCGATATTCGATACTACGGGTGTATCTATTGCTGTGATATGCTGCAGTGGTTGTGGTCAGGGCCTAGAGTCTTGGATGTATGGTCATAGAAATTTAAATCTATGGGTGTGCAGTATAGAAAGCCCATGGTGGTTTATAACTTCAGTGCTTATAACTTTGTTCTAGGGTGCATGGCCTTTGGCCATGCACCCAAGACTCTAGGTCCTGGCCACACCCACTGCAGCATATCACACCCATTGTGGCTTATCATTTCACTACTTATAAATTTGGTCTTGGGCGCATGGCCTTCGGCCATGCTGCAAGACTCTAGGCCCTCCCCACAACCACCTAATACATATTCGATACTACGGGTGTATGTATTACAGTGATATGCTGCAGTGGTTGTGGCCAGGGCCTAGAGTCTTGGGTGTATGGCCTACGGCCCAAGGCCTACTGCCATACACCCAAGACTCCAGGCCCTGGCCACAACCACCGCTCCATATCACATCCATGGCGACTTATGAGTCAGGGCCACACCCATAGAAACAAAAATATTAAAGGATAGTTCCGGGACTTTTTTTTTATTGTCCCTACGGTTCGGCCATGTGTTTTTAAGCATAAATCGGTAGATCGTAGAAAACTTTCCTATGGACCTTACCCGACTTTTCGTCCATTAACGCACTCAAAATCAGCCGCCATTTTCTGATAATCCTATCATTTCCCCCCATCGCCCTGGCTCACCTGCTTTTGCGGCACTAAATCAAATCCCCCGCCCCTGAGCCTGACATCAGCAGACGCGTACCGCCCATTTCCCAATGCCAAAGCACGTTTCGTGTCAACAATCGCTGCGCCTTAGCCAATGAAGTGTCGCCATGGAAATGGCAGGACGCCTCTTTCCTCTATAAGTATAAACACACCGTTTCACAACACACAGCAGCAGATTTTCGATTCCATTACTCTCTCTGTGTTACTTTGAGTATTCTGTGACTCGTTTCTGTGCTCTTGTCAGCTACCTTCGCCGCTTCTAGGCCTTGTGAACACCTGTACCATCTCTGTAAATTATTTTACTTTCTTTACCACACAATGGCTACAATAATGCCGTATATGTACGAGCCCGAGTACACCGAGGAAGAACTACTGGAAAGGCAAGCACGCGAAAACTATGGGGATTCGGACGGCAGTTGGGAGGACCAGTCAACGGATGAAGAGCCTGGACCATGTCGCATGGACGGCGTCTCCACCTGGTGCACGTGCAATCGGTGCGAGCTAATGCCAACTGAGGAGGAGAACTGCTGCTGCCGTGAAAATTCCGGGTGCTTGGCCTACATTTCGAAAGGCGAGCCAAGTCCGCAATGCATCACCGAGCTGCCAGAGTTCAGGGAAGCCTGCCTCTCACGGACCGTGTTGAGGATGATGATGGTGCTTATGCACGAACTTCGCGGCACTGTTCGTCCGCGTAATCCGAGTAACGAGTAAGTATACTCTGGTTGTGATGTCAGTGATGCCACTACTATTTCATGGTCGTCTCCCACATATAAAATTACATCTACATATCATTCGAATGCATGTAAATTGGTTCCATATTGTGCATTTTCTAGATAGAATTTTTTTCAAAGCAGAATGACATTTTTTATCTGAATCGACAGTGATAAGAAAGTTTTGTCATTTTAATACAGTTTGCATCTTTTATTTTCACAGGTGGTACAGGCTGGTGGCCTATCGTTGCTTCACTTGGTGGCTTCACGGGAGGCTTGGACACCGCGTTCGGAGAGTAATACCTGCCTGTGCGGTACTTGCCATTAGACAACATTTCCCCAGCGACAGTGGACAATACCGCGGATTTTCCCTGGGTGTGCTGCAACCGGAACTTTACAATGTGTAATGTATATTATTTATGTTCAATTAAAATTAAGATCTAAAATAAAACCCAACATATATTTTAACAATGGTTGTTTTGATTTTTTAAATGAATCTAGTGTGTCTCTATTGAATAGTCTTCCTGTGCCTTGTCTTGTCACACCACATGTCTCCGGCCAGCATCCTCCCTCACGCTGGCCGCCCACCTTCAATCCACATAACCGTTGAACCCATATGCAGCAGACATACATATGTTATTTTGCGGGTTGGCATCAAGCCTCCCGGCCTTGCCTCCTCCCCCAAAAATACTTACCACACCACTTTGTTCAAGCGTTGGCAATAAAAGGAAGGCCGTTGGATTTTATTGATACAAAACATGGTTATAGGTAAATAACCCATATGGTTGATCATAATAAATCATCCTTTTGCGCACCGGGTACAGAGATGACCCCCTCTGGCCCGTGCCGCCTTGCCACCACAGGCCAGCCTGCTGCTGACTAACTGCCTAGGCATCCAGGGTCTCCAGGGTGAACTGCACCCATATATTCTCCTGGGAGGGTGAGGTATTTATAAACTCACACCCCTGCCTTCCATGTACTAGATCCTGCAGCCTGCCTCTTACATGCAGTTAGATGGCCTCTCCTTGGTGAGGCCCTGCGGCAAATGAGTCTTGTCTGCACGACCACCGCCCCAATCCACCCCCCCCCCCCGCCCTATCAAAGGCAGTTCGCACCGGGGTACTTGTGCTGGCAAGTGGAGCTGTCAGGGAGCGATAAAGGCCAAGAGGTGCCAAAGACCATGTACACTTCAAAGTGGTCTATAGAGCATGGGTTGTTGTTCCCATATCTACCTCCAGACCCCGTGTCTCCTGCCAAGCATCCCCCTCACGCTGGACGGCCCCCTGCAATCCACATAAGTGTGTCTCCATTCACGAGTCTTCCTGTGTCTTGTCTGCACGACCACCGCCCCAATCCACCCCCCCCCCCGCCCTATCAAAGGCAGTTCGCACCGGGGTACTTGTGCTGGCAAGTGGAGCTGTCAGGGAGCGATAAAGGCCAAGAGGTGCCAAAGACCATGTACACTTCAAAGTGGTCTATAGAGCATGGGTTGTTGTTCCCATGTCTACCTCCAGACCCCGTGTCTCCTGCCAAGCATCCCCCCTCACGCTGGACGGCCCCCTGCAAACCGCATAATGCCACGACATATACACGTCATTCATTCACAAACACACCCCTGTTTCGAATTCTTTATAACCCACTTCATATTCTAATGAGAACTTCTTTGCGCTTTGCTAGTCAACCCGCGAAGGTGCTGGTTATCTGCTCTTCGTCTCTGTGAACTTCCGTGACCACTTCGAGGAAACTCGTCAGTTTGCAACCTGTGAACTGCTCCCTGTTCTACGACAAGAAACTACTCTGATCCCTGCATCTAACTGTTTGTTCGTCAAGGTAAGGCCATGTACCATAATCATTTTGCGTCCAATTTCTTTTCGTTGAAGACAGTACATGCAAGGAACTAGTCACATGTTCTGAGTTTAGTCAAATTATCTTTCTATTTTTTTAAAGTTATTCAAATACTTATCCGCATGTGAATAACGTGTATAGTTCCAAGAACCAAAACGAACCTTGCATTGAACCTTTTATGTGTCATTTAATTTTTTAACACATTGGTATTCATAGAGAATTGTTGATCTTTACTTTTCAGAACTTTCCACAATGCCTGCCTGTTCCATTGGCGGTTGCCCTTCGAAGACCCATAATAATTCTGAAGGTACTATAATGCATGTTTTCCCTAAGACAATAGATCAGATAAGAGAATGGGTCCGATATTGCGGATATCCACCGTCTGAGCTTGAAAGTAGAGTCCTAGAAGTCTTTGCGGACAAGAGGGGTGATCGATACCGCATCTGCAGCAGGCACTTTAGCTCAGACATGTACTCCACATCATTGCTAATAAAGAAGAACACACCGCGAGCGAGGCGAAAATTGCTCTCAACCGCTATTCCCACTCTATTCGTCCACATCCCTCCACTGGTGAGTCAAGTTTACGTATTTATCTCTCGGCCTTGCGGTAGTGTGTAGCATTAGCTAACAATAATTTCCCCATTTATGTATCCACTCAATATGAAGGCGGAAGATTCTCCATCCGTGTCGTTATTGCAGTCATCAGCCACTTCAAGCGCCTATCGGGTAATCTTACTTAGCTATTCTGCCACTGACTTGTTTTAGGCATGTAAATCAATAGTTTTAATTTATCGTGTGATTATTTTACCTAATGGTACACCCTTGTACTCGTCCTCTAGTCTTTGTTTTCAGTTATAATTATTGTTATCCAAAATAATGCAACTACTGTCTTTCAGGGAGATGCTGAGGAGTCCAACGTATTGACGACAACCGTTGATGTCACTCAGATGCTCGAGGTACGTTTCCGGACAGTTCCATCAATGGAGATCATCAGATCTTGCATTCTTGTAGCGTGATTGTTACACACAATGTTTCTTTCGTTTTTAGCCATTGATATGTCCTTCTGTCGTCGCCCTCCTATGTGTCTTCTTTTTTCAATATTGTGTTCATTACTAATGAAAGTCCTATGTTTCAGGGAGTCGATGGAACATTAGTCCAAGAAGAAGGGGGAGCATGCAGTTACGGGTCGGCGCAACAGCTTGCAGAAGTGTGCACCGCAGTTACATCGTCCCTTGATGTTCTTATGCATTTCGAGGTATGGATACTGACAGTTCGATCAAGCGAAATCATATGACGTGATTACATCCGCTATACTTCCTTCTTTATTAACGCAAGTACTATGTTTCAGGGAGATGACGGAGCTTCTTCTACAAGAACATCACCCCTAGTAGTTGATGCAGATATCTGGGTGGTGACACTTCCAACGATCGAGCAAATCGAATCATATTTAGATATCCATTATTTATTTTAGACAACTGATCATTTGTGCAGGTCTATTTAGATGAGCCGTTGACGCCTGCACAAAGTGTATGTTCTTTTTAACAAAATAGAAAACCATACTAATGCAATTACTGTGTTTCAGGGAGTTACTGAAGCATCATCTTCAATAATATCATCAATGGAAGTCTATGAGGAGCCCGAGGTATGGATCTTGACAGTTCCATCTAACTAGATCAACAATGCGTGAATAATTGTCGTTTGAATGTTCTACACAAAGTGTTCATTCGTGTTTTGCTATTGAGATGTACGTGGGTATTGGTCCCCAAGTACATTTTGTGTTTTCAATATTATTATACATACTAATGAAAGTTCTATGTTTCAGGGAGTCGATGGAGCGTCAGTGCGTGATGGATGTGCTTATCATGAAAATATAGTCGTTGCAGCGCAAGAGGAAGTGGAGACATGCACACACGAGTCGGAGCAACAGCGTCCCGATGTTGAAGTTCGAGGCAAGAAAGTTTCAAAGAAAAGAAAGCAAAAGAAGGTTAGTGTCCTGGTCACTATATTATGTTGTTTTTCACTGTTAATAGTTCAATACTGTAACTTGTGTTTAAACTGAACATCCCTTTTCCAATCTGTCCTCTAGTTGCGAGTGGGTGTACGAACTAGATCTACACAGACAGTGAAGCGAACGAGAGATGTTGCTTGTCAAACCTTTTGGCAGGGACTTGAGACTGGAGATGCATCGTGCCAATGGGAAGAATATGAAGTGATTGACAATGGAGCTATACCACATCCAGCCATTGATAGTGAATGTCCTCCTGGTAGTTCGGATGCAGTCGGAGATCAATTCACAGAATCCACACCCGCAAAAACTAAGACCGCGAGAAAGTTGTTTTATTCACCCATCGCCGGAGAAGGAACAGATGTTGCAATGGAAGAGAATGAAGTGGACGACAATGAAACACCATCAATATCACTGAACATAGCGGAAGACGATATCAGAGATTCTACCTTTCATGTGAGTGACATGTCCTCAACGTTACAGGCCGAACCAGCTGGGAGGCAGAGTGACAGTATAAGGAAAGAGGCCAAATTCATTGTATTCGATAGTTGTTTGATTGATATTATTATTCGGATGAAATGTGGGCATTCGGTTGGCGGGGAAGTATGTGGGGAGCCATTGATTAATGTAACTCGTGCAATTCGAGGCACTAACCTTAAAATACATGCCACCTGTACAAAATATCATCCTTTCTCATGGTCTGCACAACCCATGCTGGGGCAACTGCCAGCAGGCAATCTACTTTGTGCAGCGGCTGCACTTTTTAGTGGTTCAAGTTTTAAAAAGTTAGAGTCTTTCTTTCAGTTTGTGGGAATCCATTTCATTGCGAAAACTCAGTTCTACAAATACCAAACCGATTATCTATTTCCAGCCATTAGCGAAGCTTGGAGAATGGAAAAAATGTCTATTGATAGTACATTCGCGGGCAAACGGTTCAGGCTAGCCGGTGATGGACAGTGCGACAGCCCAGGATTTTCAGCCAAGTACTGCACCTACCACTTTCAGGACATGGAAAGTAAGAAAATTGTGAGTTCGGTGGTCGTGCAGGTGTCACAAAGTACATCCTCAGTGGCCATGGAGAAAGTTGGCTTTGTAGCATCATTGCAAGAACTACAATCGCGGGGAATGGTGATCGACCTGATAGCCACGGACAGACACGTTTCAATTGCCAAGACAATGAGAGAAGAGTACAAAAATATAAATCACCAATTTGATGTTTGGCATCTTGCAAAAACAATCAATAAAAAAATGTCGGCTGCGGGTAAAAAAAAAGATATGCAAGGTATTTCACAGTGGTCCAAGTCAATCAGCAACCATCTTTGGTGGAGCTCAAAAACATGTGGAGGGTCGTTGGAAATTCTACTGGAAAAATGGCGGTCAGTAATGTTACACTGTAGCAACGTTCACCGCTGGACCACAAACCAACATTTCCACAATTGTGAACATGGCCATTTGTCCACAGAGGAGGCACGGAAGAAGAAGTGGTTGATTCCTTCATCACCCACTCACAAAGCCATTGAAAAGATTGTATTTGATAAAACTATAACAAGAGATTTGAGGGGACTCACGGAATTCTGCCACACAGGAGATTTGGAGGTGTTCCACAATATGTGCCTAAAGTACAGGCCAAAACGATTGCATTTTGGCATGGAGGGCATGATAAATCGGACTCTTCTAGCGGTCTTGGCACATAACCATAATGTTGGCCGTCAACAAAGTAGGACGACCGGAACTTTAGGGACGCTTCGCTACAATAAGGCCTTCACAAAAAGAAGTAAACAATGGGTTATCAAACCAGTGTTTGAGGATATGCAATATGACTTTATTGAGAGACTTATTGTTGATGTCCTAGATAGGCACATACATGGAGTTGTGAACGAACCTGTGCAGGGGACAACTGCATTGCCACCCAACATTGCCTCTGTTCCATGTCCACCTAAAGCAGAGCTCATTGAGAAATACACATCGCGGTTTAAATGATTGTAATTTGATTGTGTGTTCTCTCGAGTCTCCTCATGTTGCAGGCCCATTGAAAATGTGTATCTATGTAATGTGTAAATAAAAGTGATTGCTCAGTGTACATGCAATGTGTCTCTCCACCGTTGCCCCTCCCTTCACCGTGCAGTAGTGCGAACCACCCGGGTGTCACCTGTGACTTTGCTCTCGAGTCTCCTCATGTCGCAGGCCCATTGAATATGTGTAGCTATGTATTGTGTAAATAAAAGTGATTGCTGAGTGTACATGCAATGTGTCTCTCCAACCTTGTTCATTTGCGCATTGAATTAAACCAAACAGTAATATAAATCATTTTTCAAAATATATAGAATGTCTCCGTATTTATGGTTCTCTGGGGCTGCAAATACACGCACACAAAATGCAAAGATGGAGTGTAAATTTCAAGTCCTGTGAGATGGCCTTACACTGAATGTAGCTAACTAGGAATGTGTGCTCGTTCAAAGTGAAGGTCAGCTGCTTTGATTTTTTGCTCGGGTGCCGGAATGGCCCACGACTCAGTATAAGGTTCTATTGTTATTTGACCTTGACAGGCCGGGACCATCCCGAAAGACTTCCGTTTGGGGGTGTGGTGCAATAACGTAAACGATAATGAATATAATTTCAGAAACGAAAGCCATTTAATGTTCGTTCATTAGAAGAAATAACGTCGGCATAGAAGGAGTGGTATTTCGGGGCTGCCCTGCGCACAGACACAATGGAAAATGCAAATATAATGTAAGTAACTCTTTAGATGAGTTTATACCGCAATTTAATTACTATACAGTATTGTACTTGTTCGTTCTATGTGGCATATTGTTTTGTACCGCGCACTATTTTGAGGAGAACCATCTCCTTTTACGGAAGCACCTCAAAACCTTCCTCTTTGCTTCTGCTTTCTCTCTCCCTCTCCCCTGCTACAACTGGTCCACTGTCTGCAACCTCGGTCCTGGGCCCTTCCACTCTCCACCTGCACTGCCTCCCTGTCAACCCCTGCACTGGGGGACTGTCTCAGTATCCTACAGCCCCCCCATGACGTATAATACCCAGTTGCACTGTCCTAGCTATGAAATAATTTCCCGACCTAATATATAAAATGAATAATTTTAATAAAGATCTGATGGTGAGACTAATTTCATTTTTTATGTTTTTAAAACAGGTCCATCCTTCATTATTGTATGTGTCACGAGTACCAGACACCGGCGGATGGCTTTTTTAACCGCCATTTGCTTCTCCGCGTGAACAACGTTAGCACCCTGACCATTTTATGGGACGATCGCCAAGTACAAGTATGCCCTTACGCGGTACTAACGGCTAGATGCAACATACAGACCGTTGTGGTGGCCTAGTGCCTCGTTGTTGGAACAGCCATGCGATTATCAGTGCGACCGAAGAGCTTATTTTATCGTAAACCAACACCCTGTGTACTGCACACGAATATCGCTTACCTCAAGACGAACTATTTTGGATCAAGAGCAAAGAAAAATGCAAATCGCAGAATATTCTCTAAACATTTGATGTCCAATAAATGTACTTTGCCAAATGGACAATCTTGCCGTTTGCTTTTAAACCACAGTTTCATATTCCGAATTGTGGCGCTGTATTGTGAGATGATCTAAGACCCTGTGTGCAGCAAAGGAACATCGCGTGCCTCAAAACGAACTTTTTGGAACGTGAGCAAATAAAAATGCAAATCGCTGAATATTCTCTAAACATTTGATGTCAAATAAATGTACTTTACCAAATTTACAATCTTGCGGTTTGATTTAAAAGTACAGTTTCATATTCCCAATTGTGGCGCGCTGTGTTGTGAGCTGATCTGTGTTGGTTTCCGGGTTCTGTGTGTAGTCGCGTAGTGTCAGGGTACCAGAAGTGCCAGGCAGCAGTACAGACTGCCCAGCGTGCGAGGGGATAGTGTTTTGCCCTACAGAAGGCTTCTTCATCCTTTCCATAGGAAGAAGCCTTCCAGGACCACATTTCCCAGCACACCCGGCGGCAAGAACTACACTTCGCAAGCCACATGGGGTGTGGCGAGCCGGCGCGCATGCGCGAAGCTCCAAGCACGGGGCTTGTGCTCAGAACTTCATCGCGAGCAGTCGCATCTTCCGGAGCTCCAGCCTGAGGGGATTACGCGAGGGGCCACGCCCCACGGACCTTTCAGCCAGGCCCCTCGAGGCTCTCAGATAAGTGATGCATGCATGCCCAGCTGTGGGAGAGAGAATTAATGGGGAATCACGCGCAGGGGGTTAACGCCCACACTCTTAAGCCCCCCTGCGTACGGCTAAGTTAAGTTCTGTGCACAGTTGCACTGGATGACATTTAATCCTGAAAGCAACGTTATTTCTTTTGAGTTTGCACATTAACCCATACCAGTGGGAACTAACGGCGCTTGCGGTTAAATTGTAGGCCACGTGCGGCTTCCGCATGTCACGCCCAGAACCCCAAAACAATGCCGGAGCGTCTTTAACCATGTGCGGTTCTTTTTTAAACGCACGGGTTGAGGACCAGGAAACATAGCCGGCTCAAAACAGTACTCGTTGAGGCGTGAGGACGCTTCAACCTTATGAGCCCTATTCTGGTGTGAGAGTCAGGGGGGAACCAAGACACGGCAGGGGCCCCGCGTGGCTTACTCACTAACTTTCGTGTCCTGAGAAAAAAGGACAATGTGCATGCATGAGTAAAATGGTGCTGTGTCGCTGTAATTCAGAGCTATAGGGAGCATTGCCTAATTCTTGCTCTTTTTGCAGCGATCGATCGCTTCTGATACCGACTGGACCTGGAGTGCGCAGGCAGGTGGCCAGCACTCAACCCAGAGCTAAGTGCCCAATTGTTTTTGTTTATTTGGAGTCACTCCCCAAATGGGTGTGGCAATGCATGGATGTATGTAATGTCATGATTTGGTTTTGAATGATTTTTTCCCTATGTTTCCCGTGTCCTATCCAATACTATTTCCTGCAACCTCAATCCGGTGTTCCTACTTCCCCGTACCCATCCAACCAGCGTTCCCTAACCCTCTTTCCCCGCTGGGGTTGCGGACGTCTGCGTAAGCTTTCGCTTGCAGGCGCCAAGACCTTGGAGGGGGTGGTTGGTTCGTGCCACTCCTGCGCCTGGACTCCTGGAGCCCTGATAGTAGCACAAGCCCATGTGTGGCAGGCGCCCGAGTGGCACGACCCATCCCCACTATGGAAGAGCTTACTAAAGTGTTACAGGATTTGCAGGCCGAGTTAGCCGCCTCTAGACAGGATTATGCTACCTTGGCTGCTCAGGTGCGCAGCCTTAGTGCTCAGGCGGCCCCCCTGCCCAGTGGAGGAATACCAGCCCCGACCCCAGTGCAGGTTCATGTCACTCCTGAATCTGTGGTTCCCTTGGCCCCTCCGGAGAGGTATTCAGGAGACCCCCATAAGTTTCAGACATTCATTACACAATGTAGGCTACATTTCCTCACTAAGCCTGCCGCCTTTCGCTCTGTACAGGCACGAACAGCCTTCGTGATTTCTTATCTTAGTGGTGATGCGGCGGCATGGGCAAATCCGTTGATACAACGGGATGATGGTGTCCTATATGATTGGGACGAGTTTTTGGCTGAATTTGAAAAAATATTCGATCGAAGAGCTGCAGCATTGTGTAGGGACCGAGAGCTATTAACCTTACGACAAGGCAACAGGGAGCTGATCACGTACGTGACTCAGTTCAATCGTCTAGTGGCTGAGGCTGATTGGCCTAGGGAAAAAAGGATGTCTCTTTTTTACCAGGGTTTGCGGGATGAATTAAAGGACTTAATCGCCCAGGTGGACCCACAACCCATTAGCTGCCCAGCTATGATCGATCTAGCTCTGCGGTTGGATCACCGTCAGGCAGAGCGACGGGGAGATAAGCGACGCGGGGATTTACGCCCGTTCGCCCGTCTAGATCAGTCACGCTCTACTCGAACACCCGAGAAAGCGAGTGGGGAAGAGCCCATGCAGATCGGTGCTGCCCGGGGACCCCTTGTTAAGGAAGAAAGAGATCGCCGACGAAAGGAGGGTCTTTGCATGTATTGCGGAACCTCAGGACACTTTGTCAGAGAATGTCCCTCGAAACCCAGGGTGCAGGGAAACGCGTCAGCTCGACAGTAAGGGTCATACAGTCGAGCCAGGACGTTTTAATGGCCCCAAGGAACAACAGTACAAGTAACGCACCACATATTTCTCTGCAAGGGTGCTTGAGTTTTCTAGACCAAGAAACCCAGGTTACGCTGTTTCTGGACTCAGGAGCAACTGGTAATTTCATAGACATAGCTTATGCTGCCAAATTAAACATACCGGTATGCCGAAGGGAAAATCCAGAGGCAGTACGTGCAGTAGATGGCACAGTCCTAAGTTCCGGGCCCATAACCCATAGAACCCAAGTGCTGGAACTGCGTTGCTCGGGAACTCATCTCGAGAAGGTGCAATTTGACCTTATAGCTGCGCCACAGTTCCGCCTGATCTTGGGGCTTCCCTGGCTCAGGAGGCATGACCCACAGGTGTCCTGGTCAACAGGCACAGTTACCTTTTCATCAGACTATTGTCAAAAAGGTTGTATAGTTCCTCGGAACGATCATGACTCCCCTCTACGGCCCATTGTAATGCTGACGGAGATGCAAGACCTCCAGCGTTTGCCCACAGAATACCATGGGTTCAAGGACGTGTTTGACAAACAAGCAGCTGAGACATTACCACCACATAGGTCTTTCGATTGCCGTATAGATCTGGAACCCGGGGCAGTACTCCCGTGTAGCCGTATTTACGCCCTTACCGAGGCGGAAACGGCCCACCTTAAAAAATACATCGATGATAACCTACGCAGTGGGTTTATTAGGCACTCCAACTCGCCAGTCTCGTCACCGCTCTTTTTTGTCCCCAAAAAGTCTGGTGAATTAAGAACTTGTATCGACTATCGCGGGGTTAACAGCATCACAATAAAAAATCGATACCCACTACCCCTAATACCAGTTCTATTAGATCAGGTGCGAGACGCCACAGTCTACACTAAACTGGATCTAAGAGGGGCTTACCACTTGGTGCGAGTCAGAGCTGGGGACGAGTGGAAAACGGCTTTTCGAACAAAATTTGGTTTATACGAATACCAAGTAATGCCGTTTGGTCTCTGTAACGCCCCTGCAGCCTTCCAACACTTCCTTGACGAAGTACTTCGTGAGTATCTTGATGTGTTCGCTGTCGTGTACATAGACGACATCTTAATTTACTCACGAAATATGCAAGAGCATGTTCAGCATGTGAAGGCAATTTTACAACGCCTTAGAGAGTACAACTTGTTCGCCAAGCTTGAAAAGTGCGAATTTCACTGCACCACGGTTGAATTCCTTGGGTACTTTTTGACCCCGTCAGGAGTACAAATGGACAAAAGAAAGGTCCAAGCAATCTTGGATTGGCCAGCACCCACTTCCGTGAAGGAAGTGCAGGCCTTTCTTGGCTTTGCTAATTTCTATCGGCGGTTCATTAAAAATTTCTCAGAACTGGTAACCCCAATAACTACGCTATTACGGAAGGGTCGAGCATTTCGTTGGGACGAATCTGCCGAGCGTGGCTTTCAACAACTCAAGTCGGCATTCACGTCTGCACCAGTGTTAAGACATCCAGATCTGTCAATACCATTCGTGATAGAAACAGACGCGTCTAGTTATGCTCTGGGAGCAATCCTCTCCCAGCGTGATCCTAAAACTGGCCTTCTACACCCAGTAGCCTACCATTCCAGGAAGCTGCTCTCGGCAGAAATAAACTATACCATAGCCGACAGGGAACTGTTGGCAGTGAAGTCCGCCTTTGCAGAATGGAGGCATTATCTGTTAGGGGCCCGTCAGAAAATAACCGTCATGACTGACCACCGCAATTTGCAGTTTATAAAAACCGCTAAGACACTCAGCCACCGCCAATTACGGTGGGCTCTGTTCTTTGCTGATTACGAGTTCCTTATTACGTATCGGCCTGGGACCGACAATCGTAAAGCTGATATCTTGTCTCGGTATCCCGAGCCTGAGGAGAAGCAAGCGAGTGAGACCCGACCAATAATACCCCCACACCAGATTATAGGCGTGGTGGGTAGACCTAACATCTTTGAGGATGTGCTAGAAAATATGTCAGCTTCAGAGTTAGAAGAATGGAGCACTAGAGGGCCCAAACATACTATTGTGAATGGCCTTCCCTATTATGAAAAGGCTTTGTATTTGCCCACGTCAAAGTTGCGGACTGAGGTAATGCAGTGGTGTCATGATTCCACACTAGCTGGGCACCCAGGTATAGCAAAAACCCAAAGAAATGTAGCGCGACATTTTTGGTGGCCCACTATGTTGCGAGATACTCGAGTTTACGTATCCGATTGTGACACATGCAGTCGACAAAAGGCTGGCCATCAAAAACCGGCAGGATTACTGCAACCCTTACCCACGCCATCAGCTCCATGGCACACCGTAACAATGGATCTAATTGTGGATTTACCACCAGTGGATAAACACACTTCGATCCTAGTCATTGTAGATTCCCTCACTAAGATGGGTCACTTTGTCCCTTGCAAGGGCGTGCCCACTGCGGGGGAGGTAGCTGAGTTATTCCTTAATAATGTAGTACGTCTGCATGGTCTTCCCTCTCGTGTTATTACAGATAGGGGACCTCAGTTTACATCCCGATTCTGGCGGGCGTTCTGCAAGCTAATCAATATGGAAGTCAGTCTGTCGTCTGGGTACCATCCTGAGACCGATGGTCAGACTGAGAAGGTCAACCAAGGTCTAGAGCAATATTTGCGTTGTTATGCCACCACTGCCGAAACTTCCTGGGTGCAATATGTCTGGTTGGCCGAGATTGCCTACAACAATTCTGTGCACAGCTCAACAAAGTATACGCCGTTTTTTGGCATGTACGGTTATCATCCACGGACCATGCCCATGTCGCCGATAGCCCCTTCAGTAGATTTACCCACGCTTGTAGGACGGCATGCACACGTGAAACAAGTATGGGGGGATATACAGCACAACCTACAACAAGCCAAAGAGACCTATAAATCTTATGCGGATAAGAAAAGGCGCCCTAGTCCTGTTTACCACCAGGGGGATCGGGTATGGTTGTCCACCCAGCATATACGTTTACAGGGTCCTCGTAAATTACAGCCCCGGTATCTTGGGCCTTTTACAATCACAGAGATGATAAATCCGGTGGCTGTTCGTTTAGCCTTGCCAACTCAAATGAAAATCCATCCCACGTTTCATGTGTCTTTACTCAAACCAGCTAGACCCACTATTCGCACTAAGAAACCACCACCCGTGTTGGTGCAAGGTCACCCCGAATATGAGGTGCAAGCTATCTTGAACTCACGACTGTGAAAGGATGGCCAGGTGTATTATTTGGTAGAGTGGGTTGGGTATGGGCCTGAAGACCGCTCCTGGGAACCAGCTTGTAATGTCCATGCTCCGAAACTTGTGAAACTCTTTCATACTGCTTATCCGGGGAAAGCCAATCCTCAAACCCTTCGGAAGGGGGGGGAGTACTGTCAGGGTACCAGAAGTGCCAGGCAGCAGTACAGACTGCCCAGCGTGCGAGGGGATAGTGTTTTGCCCTACAGAAGGCTTCTTCATCCTTTCCATAGGAAGAAGCCTTCCAGGACCACATTTCCCAGCACACCCGGCGGCAAGAACTACACTTCGCAAGCCACATGGGGTGTGGCGAGCCGGCGCGCATGCGCGAAGCTCCAAGCACGGGGCTTGTGCTCAGAACTTCATCGCGAGCAGTCGCATCTTCCGGAGCTCCAGCCTGAGGGGATTACGCGAGGGGCCACGCCCCACGGACCTTTCAGCCAGGCCCCTCGAGGCTCTCAGATAAGTGATGCATGCATGCCCAGCTGTGGGAGAGAGAATTAATGGGGAATCACGCGCAGGGGGTTAACGCCCACACTCTTAAGCCCCCCTGCGTACGGCTAAGTTAAGTTCTGTGCACAGTTGCACTGGATGACATTTAATCCTGAAAGCAACGTTATTTCTTTTGAGTTTGCACATTAACCCATACCAGTGGGAACTAACGGCGCTTGCGGTTAAATTGTAGGCCACGTGCGGCTTCCGCATGTCACGCCCAGAACCCCAAAACAATGCCGGAGCGTCTTTAACCATGTGCGGTTCTTTTTTAAACGCACGGGTTGAGGACCAGGAAACATAGCCGGCTCAAAACAGTACTCGTTGAGGCGTGAGGACGCTTCAACCTTATGAGCCCTATTCTGGTGTGAGAGTCAGGGGGGAACCAAGACACGGCAGGGGCCCCGCGTGGCTTACTCACTAACTTTCGTGTCCTGAGAAAAAAGGACAATGTGCATGCATGAGTAAAATGGTGCTGTGTCGCTGTAATTCAGAGCTATAGGGAGCATTGCCTAATTCTTGCTCTTTTTGCAGCGATCGATCGCTTCTGATACCGACTGGACCTGGAGTGCGCAGGCAGGTGGCCAGCACTCAACCCAGAGCTAAGTGCCCAATTGTTTTTGTTTATTTGGAGTCACTCCCCAAATGGGTGTGGCAATGCATGGATGTATGTAATGTCATGATTTGGTTTTGAATGATTTTTTCCCTATGTTTCCCGTGTCCTATCCAATACTATTTCCTGCAACCTCAATCCGGTGTTCCTACTTCCCCGTACCCATCCAACCAGCGTTCCCTAACCCTCTTTCCCCGCTGGGGTTGCGGACGTCTGCGTAAGCTTTCGCTTGCAGGCGCCAAGACCTTGGAGGGGGTGGTTGGTTCGTGCCACTCCTGCGCCTGGACTCCTGGAGCCCTGATACGTAGAAGACGCCTGGGCGCGTTTGCCTACGCAGCACAGTCACGTCACGGATAGAGGCGGGGAATATGAATGTTTTGATAAAGTCTGTTTCAGGGGCGGGGGATTTGATTTAGTGCCGCAAAAGCAGGTGAGCCAGGGCGATGGGGGGAAATGATAGGATTATCAGAAAATGGCAGCTGATTTCGAGTGCGTTAATGGACGAAAAGTCGGGTAAGGTCCATAGGAAAGTTTTCTATGATCTACCGATTTATGCTTAAAAACACATGGCCGAACCGTAGGGACAATAAAAAAAAAGTCCCGGAACTATCCTTTAACTGCAGCATGTACTCAATTTTAATGTTCGCTAACACGACGCGTGTCCTTAGAACAGTTTCAGCTTGCCTGCGCACAGCACAGACGTAAATACTATCCTTATGAGACCCCTAATTTTCAGTAATTACAAACATCCCGGACAGCGCGGGCATGGCGAATACATCATTAGCACCTGCCGCCAAAACAAATACAGTATTTCACCCATCTCTTACCCTCTAAAACCCCCCAAGCACTCTGACACAACAAAACACTCCCCAAAACAGCATTTCGCCTATTTTCACCGCCGCGCTGTCGACGGATCCAAGATGTCAGGCGCATCCAAACAATCTGACGCACATCATGCCTCACTCCAGCCAATTGGAGGACACGTCGCGTGTCCTCGGTCATGACGCGAGCCCCTTAGCCAATCGTTATCTTGTCCGCGGAGCGGACAGGGAAGTATGTCTGCGGAGCCAACATGGATATCACAATTTTTTTTAGACCTACTTTTTGATTGTTTAAAAAAAACTACCAGACGGATTGGCACCAAATTTACTAAAGCACGCTTTCGGGACCAAGCTCCTGCTACTGCCGCAAATTTGGAGAAAATCCGTCCAGCGGTTTGGGCTGTAGGTGTGTGCAAAGTTTTCCCCCCATTCAGTCTATGGGAAGAAAAGACGTTTTGGGACCCCCCTATAACTTTCCCCCCCTGGACCAAACATTGCCAAACTTTGCAGAAGAATTCACAGTGGCCCATATACTTTTTATGCAAGGTTTGGTGTGGATTTGTCCAGGGGGAGCAGAGTTATAAGCAGCCCAAAAAGTACTCTTCCTATGGAAACAGCAACTTAATCATAACTACAAGGCCACTAATGTGGCCGTGTAATATATATTATATATGAACAAAATCAGTCCTTTTGTTCAACCGTAAGTAGTTGCATGCATGTTTGATCAAAATCCACCATTCTGTTACCGAGGTACCATGCAAACACTAGTTATTGATAATCCATATATACGTTCAAGCAAAACATATAAGTCTATTTTCTTGCTTTTAGTAAACTATGTAATAACAGAACAGTACAGCCAACATCAAACCCAAAATATTACATACTCAGTGATGCACAACTTTGAACATAGCATATTCAACATTTTAGATTAATCTACCTAGAAATCACAATACTGGTTCTCTGTCCATAAACATAGTCTTGCTCTGTAATATAACATATGCCCAGTAAGGATTCTTTACATTATTCTTAAACCTAGTATTTATAGAAAGACATTCATTTTGTGCTCCTTGTTGAGGCCCGCAATAGTGGATCTCAACAAATACATTTGGTCTCCATCTGTCTTAATTTTAATGTGTTGTCACCGCCACATGTGTTACTATAGGCTTTCATGATAACTATGAATCTCAGCCTTGCTTCAGGGAGCGCAGTAAGACAATGCCAGATGGAAGGATTTTTCTTACCATCACAGTTTTGCGATATGCACCTTTTATGCAGCTACAACAGATAACTTCATTGCCGGGTAGCTGCTCAGGCGACTGCCATTTTTAGGTGACTGCAGGCAGACTGAATTGGCGAAGGGGAGTGAATTGGAGAGAATATGAGGATATTTGCAGTCGGAGTACTGTGTTGTCTTATGCCTGCAAAGCCGCTACCTGTAGCCAGGAAAGCTACGTGGCCACATGTTCCCATGCATGGCTTTATTGCCTTCTAGTGGGTGTGTCCACGGACTAGGGTCTTGGGTGCATGGGCGTTGGCCGTAGGCCTCCGCATGTACCCAACAGCCTAGACCCTGAGTACAATCCCTGCAACGCAATGCAGCCATGTATGCGACTACTGTGATATTGGTATGTGCCTTGCGCACATTTGTATAGAGAGTGCATTCTGTTTGCCTTAGCTCACTTTGATAAGTGATTATAACCATATCTTCTGACATCCCATAGAGTTTTAAATATGCAAGTGTCCTAACCTACTCATGTTTGCAGAATCATTGTGGAGGACATGTTAGAGGTTTTACAGCACCAGCGGTGAGACATTCCACCATTTGCCTTTGGAATGGTGTGGCTGTGAACAGAGCCTTGCTTCAGGGAGTGCAGGAATATGCAGGGGAGCACTGTCATAATGGTATCTCAAGTGCACACATAGGTAAACAGAGTGTATGTTATTTGGCTCTGCTAACGTCGGTAAATTATTAAAAACATTCTTTGTTCCATCCAATACACTTTGCAATATGTGTATGTCCAATCGCCTTTGTAGATTCATTCCGGAGGACATGTTAGACTTGCTACAGCAGCATAGGTGAGATATGCCACCATTTGCGCAGGCGACTACCTTCTGAGCCCATTGGGGATGGGGAGAGTATTGCAGATGGTATCGGGAAATTTCCATTCACTGTACTATGTTGTGTTGGGAGTGGCAAGCCGCAAGTGCCTTGTGTGCATGGCTAGCGCCCTTTGCGCTTACAGTGAGGACATTGGTTGGAAGTAGGTTTCCGAATGTTGCCTTCTTTTGGTTCGCTCCTACACTGATATGTAACTCTAGCGTACACTCTTGCAAATTTGCATGTCTCCTGTGGGTGCTCACCATTACAGAATGGTTGTGGAGGACATTTTGCGGTTGGAACACCACCAGAGGTGGTGTGAAGTGCCTGCTCTTGCGTATGGCATACGTCTTTGGACTTGTTGCCGTTCATGGACTGACATGCCACCATTTGTGTTTGATATGGTGTTCGCCTGATAATACCCTTTGCTTTGAGAATGAAGGAAGATATGGCGACATGACACGAGTTACTAAGCAGTGCACATTTACAGTATGGATGATGTACAGACCGACCCATATACATTTGCACCGGGCAAAACCATCAACACTGTCACGTCCCGCAATATGTAGGATGGCAGGCCATCTGACGGTTAGCTTTCTTTTGCGTAATTGTTGAGATGATCAAATGAATGCGGTTGGCGGTCCTATTGTGTGCAATTGTAATGTGTGCATCACTTTCTTTATCTGTACGTGTGGGCGTCATACACCATCACAACAGTCAATGGCATAGCTGAATTTAGATGTGGGAAGTCGTTGCGCACGGTGTGCACTCCAGGTATTTTTGTTACGTGCATGCAAAGCGTAGCACACTCTGTCATGTGAGGACCTAGCTGTGGAAAGAAACAACACAAACAAAAACAAAAGCAGACATGCACACACAGAGCGTACGGTTCCAGAAAATTCCCATACTTTACCAACAACACTGTGAATTGTTGCATGTGCTTTATTTTGCTACAGATTTGTTCACGCAAACATGTAAGATGGCTGCCATCCTGGCTCTTTTATTCCGCAAACAAATTCTAGTGTGCAATGCAGTCTGTGCACTTCTGTACTTCTGTAAAGTGGAGAAAGGATAAGTGTGTGGTCCTTGGTGAGCCGTCTGGAAGAACACATTTTCTTTGCAAGGTAGACAAGGTAGTAGCTGTTGCCTCTGGGATGCTTTAAAGAATAAACGTTTGCATGTTGGTTCGTATTGCCGGAACTGACATACCAGCCCATATCGGTCGAGCCAGATAACAACGTCGGAAAAGACATTGCTTATGGTAATCTTGCAATGCTTGGTCCACCACCCGTCTGTTGGAAGTGGTAGGTGTGGCACGCACAGAAAGGTGCCAGGTATCTGACATGAAAGAGGAATAAGAATAGATGTAAGTAACCGCTATTTGTGGCAGCGTACAGGAGAAGAGTTAGCGGGAAGGTTGTCATAGTAGGTGGCTGCCTCATGGACTATGTAGTGTGTGTTATTGAGTAGCATCATATGTTAACCTACTGCTTTGCTCTCTGATTTGTAGGTGATACTGTCATTGTACGGGTCCATACAAGCGAAATGTCTTTGACACATTGCCACCAGACGCTCCTTTCATGTGTTTCCTTTTTAGAAAAAATGACAGTGCTAGCGAGTGTTGTTAGACCCACGGCATAATGTCTCTTGTGTTTCACCAAATAAAAAAATTAAAAAATAAACGTAATGGGGTTCCCCTCGGACTGCAGGAGAATGCAGGGGCCAGTTTGCTTAAAAATGCAACGTTGAAATGTGAGCTGTCGATGTTTGTGTGCTGGTTGACCGCTGCATGAACCTGTGGCCGTTATTACTTTCAAAACAATGAGGGTGCGTAGAAATGGTAATTGTTTGAAAGGGTATAGTAAGGGCAAAACAGGGAAATTAGCACTGCACGAGTGAGCATAAGTTGTGCAGTTCCACTGTACGATTTGCCTTCCCTTTTCGTCTTGTACTTTATGTCTGCATTTGCAGGGGCTGCGGAAGAAAGCCAACCAAATGAAGTACAATCACAGTTGCAATTTACAGGGAATGGTCGAAACATGCCACAGTAACGACACATCATTACTGCTGTCACAAACCTCTGTGCAATGCACACAGAGAAAGTGTGCGGTACAGTACATTTATAATTATGCATACAAAACTGCAGTTTATTAAATATTAGTCGTAATACACATGAGATGTAAAGTTGTACTTATATAACTTCAACAAAATCCATGCTTCTATTGGGTGGGGGACAAATTGCAGTGTACGGCGTGTGGAATCGCTGCAACCAACTTTAAGGCACATGGGCAGAGCAACTGCAGTATAAGTTTTGTGTCCTTTTTTTCTAGATTTCCATACAATGTCTGCCCTTGGAGCTAATCATGATTTCCACTCAAGGCTTCTTTACAATGCGCATTTGTCCTGTTGAAGAAGAGGTATGTTAGGTTTCGCTTTCCGGAGATGATGCTGGAAAAAAAATATATTCAGCAGGCAACGTGTTTCGATTGCACCATGCAATTACAAACGTTGGTGGTGTAAATACGGTGTAAGAACGACATATAAGTAGAGATGATGGTGCCGTATACAAGCTGCCCTGCATGCACAGATGGAAAGATGCATCAAATGTGTTTTTGCAGTGCCTAAGGAAAATGTATATGTGCAGTGTGTTACGAGCCAACGGTGGAGGACGGCACACTGTGTGTGCATTGCCTCAGCATACGTGGGTGGCTGGACCATCGTACGCAGTTTGGTGTGTTGCAGCGTGAACATGTTTGGGGTTGTCGTTGATGAAAGAAAAGGAATTACTGCGTACGTCCTTCAAACATTGTAAGGGGGTTATGGTGTGCAAAAGGTGTTTACATTATGCAATAAGAAAGGCAAACAGAAGTTTAAAAATGTAAGGAGTAACGCAGTGGTTGAAATATGGCTGCTGAGCTATGTACCATGTGCTGCCGTGAAATCTGTGGTGGATACCTTCTTTTGATATGGTGTACATAACAATGAAGATGACCTAACGGCCTAAACAGTGTCAGTGGAATGCAGGGAGCCAAATGTTGCAGCAGGTAGGACAGTTACATAAGATGTATGGATGCATTGATCAATTTGCATCATTGTGATTGTGCAAATTATTGGGTAGGTTACAGTAGTGTAGTGCACTCAGTGTGTCCACTTATTATAGGCTTTGTTGAACAGTGTATGTAGGAAACAGGTTATCTATGATGTGTGTATGCATAGTTGTACAGTGCAGCGTTAGTTGTGGGCAGGGTTTGTAATATTGAATACAAGGCTGGAGCCCCTACACTTTACTGTGTAGTGAAGCATGTAGGGCATAGGCACAAGGTGTGTAGTTTACTGTAGGTGTGCATTGCAAATTGTGGCATTGATATGTGCATGGCAGACATAAGTGCACACATTGCACTGTGGACATTGTAGAGAAGTATGATACCACTAATTGCATATTTACTGTTTGGACTGAGGAGCACCTGTGCTGTTTGTGCTGTATGGATTGTAACATGTACTCATTGTTGCTCCAACATCTGTGGGAAAAGAGAACTGAACATGTTAGAGCAGGTATTTCGTTACTTTGTAGTCCAATACATTGCATATATTTATTTATTTTGTGGACCCTCATAACTAGTACTTTATAAGTACTGTGCTTTGAACCAGTGTACTGTGCAATGTGCGCAGTTCCTGTGTTTCTTTGCATAATCATTTTGCCTGTGGGGAAAAGAAATCCATGCTGGATTAAAAAAACTTTCCTAATATCTTTGCTGCTATGCTGCACAACGAAATACAGTAACACTCGTGGTGGCTATAGCACGTTTTAAAGGTGTACTCTTGAAGTAGGAGGAAATGTAATGGTTTACACTTTCTGGCCTATACATGTTGGTAGGGTGGGTGGCGTTCTATAGCAGTTGGTGTTTTGTAAATGTTTACTTGGTTCCTTTTTGGTAGCACTATTTCTTTATGCGTTTGGTTGCTGCTGGTGGTTTACACGTATTGTGCCATTGTACTGTGCTACTGCAGAGTTGGGACGGTAGTTACGTACCTGTTGGCGTACTGCAACTTGTCATACTTTAGAAGTGTTTGAGGATATGTTGAAGGTTGAGTTGGGTTGTTTTGATGCTGCAAATAACATTGTAGTATTCTGGTTGCACTTAGATACCAGGTGGCGTATTCTAACTGTTTCCAGTGTCCCATTCCTAAAGGGTACTTTTACAAGCTCGTACATTCCTATTGCTACTTTCACATAGTGTACATTCTGAAGTGGTAGTCTCCTATTATATGTTTATGTAGTGATAGATGCACATGTCTTGCAGTTGTATGAGTATTCTTAGAGGGCAGGTGACTCATTTGTGTACTTGGTGGTTTCAGAGGTTACTGAGGATAGTTTTGAACCCTTATACTTAGTACTTTCCCTTTTACGTCCCCTGTGTAAAATATAGCTACTGTGCTTTCTGTACACATACTGTTTGTGTGAGTGTACTCATTGAGTTCATTGGGAATAAAATTGTCCAACACACACTGTAATGCATTTCTTCAATGCTTGCTGTATGGTAAGTGGCTTTAGGTCGACAGCGTGGAAGGACATTTTCTTTAGTGCACTTACAAAGGTACTGCTTGGTGCTGGGGAGTAAGGTATAGTAGGGTTGTACATTAATGACTACATTTTGGCTTCAAGAAGATTAAGTAGGCATGTGCAAGGTTTGCAGGTAATCTCTCCTTTGGAATGATGGCAGTATCATTGCATTTCCACCATGACCATTGCTTTCACATGTATACAGTCTAGTGCCCTCCACTGGTTGTGTCACCTGTGGTAGATTATGGCTCCTGTTGTGAAGGTTTTCTTGCCAAGTGAGACCAGTCCATCTGTGAAGGCAGTAAGTTTGCAGTTGTTTTTGGTTCCATCGGCATTGTATTTTAAGAGCATTAATATTACATATTGACTATGTGAGTGTATATGTAGCGTCGACCGATTATCATGATTTGCACGACGTACACAATATGCTATAGTTTGCATTTTGCACCAGTTGCAGAAATGGAATGGAGTCACAGTTAGGTATTGCTACATACACAAGCATTTGTTAGGGACTTGTTCCTGCATGATATGGTTGCAGAGACTGCATGTATGTCTCCACATGTAGGAAATGTGAAAGATTTCATCATTGATGAGTATGTTTTTCCTTTCCAGTATTTGTAGTAAGTACATTAGAATTACAATAGAAATAGAAATATAATTTCTGTGCATCTTCTTGTCAGTTTAACGTGAATTTCTCCATTCCAGCACAATAATCCAATTCTTACCTTATTCCTGAGACACTGTAAATGTTGTCAGGATTACTTACTGCATTTCTGTGAAGGACCAACATTTACAAACACAACTGTGCTGTAGACCATGTTCAATTTTTTCACTTCATTTTAGAAACATGGTACACTTCTCATTGTTCAGTTGGGATTTCAGTACAGCCAACTCTTCTGCTGATTGCTCATACTGAAACATGGTGGGGGTTACTTCCGTCATGGCTAATTCTGCCCCATTTGCTATGAGTGGCTGTCCAAGTGGTTCTTGGCTGCCTGTTACAGAAGGTTCACTGCTCTCAGAAGTGTCTACATTTAGTTGTGCTTGAAGTTCTTCTTCTTGTTGGTGTTCATTGTTCAATATGCTTTTGTACCGTGGAAAGTTTTCATCTGTGATTGTACTTTTACTTGCATTGAGAACATCTTCATAGGAGGCGTGGGTGCCTAATACATCTTCTTCTTTTCTCCATGGTTTGAAAAGTTGCAGTAGAGCCATGTAGTAAAGTTCTTTGTTTTGAGGAGTTTTTAATGACAATTTCATATGATTAATTAGGCTGCGTTTGGTAAGTTTTACCAGGCTTCCTTCACAATTTTCCACTCTGTATCTACTTTTTTCTTATCTGGTTTAATGATATTTTTGTATGCAAAATTTTGGGCTATCTGGTTCAGGCACAAGGCTTCTATCGTAATACTCGGGGTTTGGGTAGTATGTGTCCATTAAGTTGTTCTTCAAAATGTCCTGGCTGTTGGGATCGCTTTTGGCTAGTGTTTCTATATCTTCGTACAATTTAAGTACTCTTTTTCTGGATGCAGCAGGACAAAGGCTTAGCCACACTATGTTTTCAGATTTCCCATATAAGGTGGTGCTGGTTAATCGGTCTGCGGCTTCATAGCAGCCGCATTCTCTGTGGGACAGCATTTTTATGCCAAAGCTGTACAATTTTTGTGCCAGTGTTTTGTCAGATGATATATCATCCCAGAGGTCTTTCAGCTCTGTTTTTTCTGCTTTGGTTAAGTAGGCTGTGACATACCGTGCAACTACAGTGGAATCGTCTGCAATGTGCTGTACATCAACATTAGCATTCCATAGGAAGGCAATTATTGCATTGTAATCATTGAAGTACTTTGATGCTTCGTTCCTTTTAATGCAGTATGTGTTCTTAGGAGATTTCCCTTTCACACTGTGTCTAACCGAAGACATGAAGCTGTCTACTTGTCCTGTTGTTGAAACTGGTCTAGGGAAACCAAAGTGCCATTTGGTGTAGTATTTTCCTCTGTTCTTATATTTGCGTCGACAATACTTGCCACACTTGTGTCTTTGGAATTGCAAAATGCATGCGTGTAGGTCACTATGTGTACTTTTCGAAGGGATTTCGCAAGTGACATATTTGTGAATGAACTGCAAAACAGTTTCATCACTCCCCTGACCAAATTTAGGAGCCATTTTAATCCACAAAAGCATGTGAATATGCGGTGCTCTCTGGCTTGATATTATTTTCTCCAAAAGAAGTGTTCCACTTCTCCGAGGGGAGGAAGGGTGTTCTTGCAAATGAAGTGCAGCATGCCAAGGAAGTGATGATGGAAGTACCGTGAAACATTTACTGGATCAAGACTTCAAAGTTCTCCTGGTGTTTGCATGTCTACCCCTGTTTTGTTTTTGTTTGCTATGCGTAGGAAGGTGTGTAAGTCTTCCCATGCATACTCTGCACAACTTAAAGTGCCAAATCATGTAGGTGGTCCAAGGTTGTGAAGCATGCACCGTACATCTGCGTGCCGTTGGAACCAGTACTCTTTCGTACCACACATGTTTGCCAAGAGATTTGTATTACTTGACTGTAAAACTTCGTCCTTCTCTTGCACCTTTTGAAGTAGCTGTTTAGCAGACATGTTTTGGAAATGGGACCCTGTTTTCAATGTGTGGGCAACTCCATAGCATAGCGTTGCCAGTTCACTTTCAAAGAGGAGGTGGAATATGTACTCCATGTGCTGTCTAAATTGAGGGTCTTCAGAATACATTTGTAAACAGCGGTATTCTGATGCTGTTATTTGTGTGCATCTTTCATCATACCTTCCACCTTTTCCATTCGGGAAGGGTGGAGGAAAGGCTTGTGCTTCTACACTTTTTTCCCATATACTGATTAGCACTCCTTTGGCTTGCCTCATTTGATATGTTTCTAGTGCATCGTCTATGGTGTCTTTGGAGTGCAATGGGTGAATTGTATAGTGTTCTAAAATATTAGAGGCAGCACTAGGATCTAGACGTTCAAATTGGCCAGTTGTTGAGGAGTCCTGAATTATTTCGGTTGTTTCTTTCAGATTTTTTTCAACGTTTATTTCCTTGTGGTATTCATTATTTTGTTTAAGGTATTGCAAAGCTTCCCTAACTTTGCTTAAGTCCACTAGTTGCTGCCACTTTTTTTGTCTTTTGTAGGTATGCCATTTACCAGGATAAACAAAGATTATTGTATTGGTCTTTGTGCTCTACATTTTGTTTTAGGTCTAATGGTAAATAAACCTGGTAAATTACGAATGCCTCTCAGTAATTCGGTGGGACGCAATTTTGCAGTTTTTGGGTGAAGTCGTATTATTGCTTGAAATGGGTGCGCTGTTTGGATTATAATGCTCTCATACAAATTAAGCTGCTGCAGTGCGGCGTTTGCAGCGGAAATACTTCCAAGTTATTGCTGATTGCCCATGAAAGCCTTTGGTTATTGTCAAGTTTTTTTGTGCAGTACGTGCACAGTATGGAGGTGTTCGTAATTTCGTATTTGTTTTCAGCTATAAGGTAGAAAGCTAAATGAAACCATTGGTATTCCTCATTGCCGTCTATTTTATGCATTATATCGACAGTGTTGGTGCTCTTTCTCTAGAAAGTTCTATGACAACACACACAAACTTGGTCTGGCATTTCAGCAGATGTGCTTTTGAACTTTTGTATTTCTTTTCTGTATGTGTGATATAAAAAGTTGATAGCTGCACTGTTGTCAGTACTGTTGTCTGACAATGCTGGAGTTTGTAAGTGTTCTTCAGTTCCACAATATTTCCTTTGGATGTGCTCTATTTCTTCAAGCACTTGTTTGGCTGTACTGTGTAGCAGAATATCATTTAAATGTTGTAGTGCTAAAGCTGGACCTTTTCCATAGTATAGTTTGTAAACTAGATTTCTGACTGTTGAATGGTGGGTTGCTAACATTTTGATACAGTGGAAGGTGCTTTTGCAAGCAGGTCCAGATATACAGGCTAAGGAATGTCCTCGAATTCCTGTGTAGTTGCACACTGGACAGGAGTCCATAGTTTGTAGTATTTTTTTTTCTTATCCCGTTGCCTTTGACATACTGATTGACGAATTGCTGCAAAGATTTGATTAGGCATTGGCAAACGTTGCACATTGATGTGCAAGGCCATTTGTAGGTGAGGCATGTTGGTTTGGTGGAATTGTGAGTGACATCTAAGTTGGATGGGGATATTTCTGATAGCAGTGTTTCTTCTTCCATTATGGTATTGTGAATCTTTTCATACCCTCGTCCATTCCGATGTAAGGCAATTTGGTTTGCTTCTTCTTGTTTGTAGGATTCTTCATTGAAGCATGGCTCTGTGTTGGTGGTGTGACGCCACTCACCTGTACAGATCTGGCCAAAGGTGTCTATGCTGATATTGCATTTGTTGCGATGTAGTGATTGCAATTTATTAATTAATCTTGTTAGTGGTTTCATTCGGTTCAGAATTACTATAAACAATTTCCGTTTCACGATCATTGTACTGTCTACAAGGGCTTACAGGATGACTTTTCTGCTGTAGGTTTTGAGGGTTGAACGTGATGTCTACCCTTTATTTATAAGGCTCTGAAGGACTCTGTGGTGGAAAAAAAATGTTACATTTCTTTTTTGGAATGCTTGCTTGTGGTTACATTACCGTTTGTAGGTGCTCTGTTAGTAGTTGTGCGCGTTGCATGTGTTTAGTGCTTTTCTTTTCATTCTCACATTGTAACAGATGAACAACATTGTCTTCACTGGTAGATGCATCCGTTCTTCTTAATGACTGGATTAGCTCTTCTCTTTTGACTTTCTGTAGAAGTTCTGTTTGCAGTGGATGGCTACTTTCTATGTTTTTAGGTTGCATGCCTCTATTTCTGCATTTCTTTCTACAGAGTTGCAGTTTGGTAGGCATTGTATAGTAGGTTTTGGCGAAGAAAGGGACGTGTCGGTGTGCAGATTTTCAAATGTAAATGTGTGCAATGTGCATGCATGGGACATTAGGAGGGTAGGTATATAAATGGAAGTGTGTCACTGTTTAATGGCCTCTAACTTTTGGTTGAGGACACTGTCTTACTATGTGGGGATTAGTCTAATGGTGGCAACATAACAAACACTGAGCACCTGTAGAGGTGGCATGAGGAAAAATGAAGTACATACTGGTGGATTGCTGCAAAGCTATATGCTACAATACTACAACAGTGCACTCTTCTAGTATGACGTACAACAGTATGATGGTATTGTACTTACTGTGCTACTTGGTGAAAGTAGGTTTATTGCAGGTTGTACTTTGAAGTGCCCACGCCAGTGACTTTCCGGAGACAGGTGGGTACTGCACCTGTAAGATAAGATGGTAAGGACATATGTTGGCTAATGGCGTTGTGCTTACATTTGTGCAATACATTCTTTAAAACTCTAGGGGGATGGCTTGGCAGGAAGTGCACGCGTGTGTGTATAAATGCATGGCTTACGATATGACTGGGGACTTGGGAGCATAAGCATGTTTGTGAAGGCGGCAGGTGAATTATTTGGGAGTGTATTGGATGACGTCTTATTGAACACGTGTGTGTATTAGTGATGGAGTATTTGCTTTCAAAATGGAGTACTGCGCATTGTGGCAGGATGACAAAAAGGTGCGGAAAGATGTACAGAGTGCAAAGCGGAATGTTTTTGTGTGTGCATTTGAATGTACTTATCTGCATACATATGCTTGCTACATGAGTGGATCCCTTGTTTCCGGTCTTTCATTTCCTTATTCGCATTTATGAATGTTACTGCTGTCAATGCAGACACACATTTTTTTTGTTCATAAGTAATGTTGTAATCTATGAAGTGTGAGAGGTAAGTGGCAGGAAACTGTTGCTATGCATGCAATGTATGCACTTGGCTTACTTTGGTGGGATACGTTGCCTGATACTTTTATGTGCGATTTTTATATATTTGATAGGAGGTGCATTAATGGGGGAAAGCATTGTAAAAATGACAGACCAAAAGGACAGAGTAGCTGTTTACATATAACAATGGCTGCTATTGGCAAATGCTAACTTTGCAACCACCTCCCACTGTAGGAGCTATTTAATGGTAGGTGATGGGAGAACTAACCGGATGAATGTCGAGTACCTTATGGAGATTTAGTGCCAGGTACCCTGTTGCTATGAACGTATAACACAGTTTTAAATGTATTGTACAAAAAGTAGTAATACCTACAAGGCGTGGTGACGGGTAGGGATGCCGATGTATGTGGATGCAGAATGCGTAGATTGTTTTACAGTATTTTCCCATGCAGGTGCTTTTGATTTATAGGACACTGGCCCTCTGCGTGTTTAACGGTTAGTATTGAATATTCAACAGAGGCCATAGCGTTAGATGCAGAATTCTTGGATGTAATTGGTGGATGCGTATGTGACCATTTCACAGCAGCCAATGAGGGAGTGCCGGGAAAAGACTACTGGAAGGGGAGGAAGGGCTGGCCATGCTGTACTGGGGCATGGCTCTCGCGGTAGTTTGGTGAAAGCGCACGTGGTACATGCTGTCCTTCTTCATATCCTTGACATGGAAATGGGACTACGGATTATCGAATCAGGTGTATGACTGCTTTTTCGTTCCATGGTAGGGTGTTTTTCTGTGTCCATGTGAACCTTAGTGCTTCCAGTGTGACGTTTGTCAGTAGAGTTGATATTTTACTAAAATTAGTAATCTGTTCTACAATGCATAATGTACGTTGCAGAAACTTGTGTAATAATTCAAGGAGGAAAAACAGGCAGCAATCCCCAACAGCTACCACACAAAAAGGTGCTTCTTTATACGTCGCTATACAAAAATAAAAAATAAAAACTTTTCACAACTACCCACAAAGCACCCATTCTCTATCATGCTTAAAATTTATTTGCGCAATCCCCCTCCCCCAGGACACTATGTTCATGAAAGCTGTGGCATTTGGATGCGTGCATGTGCTACATCCGAGGGCTTTTCAGGGTGGCTGCAATGGAAATGGGACTGCGCAGGAGTTCAGATTGGTCAATACAATTTTGTGGGCGTGGTGTGTAGCAACAGATTGTGCCAGAATGTGTGTTTGCAAATAGGAGTGCAGATGGCTTTGGGTACGGATGTGCCGTTCGGTAGGCGGACTATATGGCTTTTGGGTGACCCCTGGATACATTGGGTACAAGTTTACGCAGATTGATGTGCACTGTCAGCACACCTTGGGTTCCATAATGTCAATGTGCAATAGTATGGAATACGTGGGAGGAAGTGGCTCCATGTGGGTCCTCTTTGTGCCCCTTTGGTGACGCTCGCTCATACAGACATTATTATTGTTCATTGTGGAGGTTTAGGGCATATTAGCAGCCTCTCACTGCAGTTTGCAATGAAGGAGACATTACGGCAACTCATGGAAATGTTTCCAATATCGCACATACATTTTTCTCGCATTGCCCAGAGACAGATGTGGCTGCGTTCTTCCTCATGTGGGCCACAAATGGAGAAAGCGCAGCGCAATGTGAACAAGGCTGTTTGCGCTTTCTTGCGAGACGTTGGCATGTCCTCCTTCCATAATGAAAACATTACGTTTTGTAGCAGCACCATTTTTCGTGACGGAGTTCATTTGACTGATGCAGGCAATGAGCTAATAAAACCCTATAACCGTTACTGAAAAAACTACATTAAAGGAACGTTACGGTTACAGTGCCCGACTAAAAACCTATGAAATTCACTGACAAAAAACGTTGTTAAAAGGGACGTTATGGTTAAGTTGCCCTAAGGAAAACCTACCAAATTGAATACAACAACTATTTCAAAGGGCCA
The DNA here is from genome assembly GCF_040938575.1 of Ambystoma mexicanum. Lineage (NCBI taxonomy): Eukaryota > Metazoa > Chordata > Amphibia > Caudata > Ambystomatidae > Ambystoma > Ambystoma mexicanum. The sequence goes on along the minus strand of NC_090923.1, from coordinate 829,420,574 downwards.
TTATAGGTACTTTGCACTAATAACAACCTTTGCATATTATGGTTACAAGTAAAACCGCAAAACCCCAGAAATTCACTGATTATGGTAAGCTAGGCAACCACTGTGCACTGCAAAGACTAACACCCATGACGTGAAAGATGACATCACAAATGTCATTGATGACATCACTGATGACATCACATGTCTGCCTTCCTCTTTCTTTGCCCAACATTGGCCACAGCAATGGCACAAGAACGGTAGGACAAAAAAATCACAGTTTTGGAAATGTTTCCCATTGTGGTGGCACTCATGTTGTGGCCCAAGGAAATGGGCAAGCAATTAATCTCCAGTCGGCATCATGCCCGGCTGAACTTAGCTTGCTGAGGAAATTGGTGGAGGTATGCCTTTACAGTAATATTGAATTCAGGGCATTTGCTGCTGATGCCCTTTCTCGACTTCAGTGGAGCAAGTTTCGAAGGGCCCATCCGGCGGCCATGTCAGGCTGGAGGGAGCACAGTTCCAGAAGGATTGGTGGCAGCTGGTAGCGTGGACTGGGCACTCTGTGAGTTAGGTGAGCGATCGCTCACACCAGGCGTCAGGTTTAGATACCAGCAAAGCTATGGTAAATTCATGAGGGCAACTGCGGCATTAAACTGTATGGAGCGCAGTGCAGAAGAACAAGTATGCACATTTGTGGCGTGGGCGCACATGGAAGGGAAATCTAAAAGCTAGGCAGCAGCTCATCTGGCAGCGGTGGCTTTCCATTTCAAATTGTGAGGCAAAGCAGATCCCACCAAAGGCTGGGCCCAGTCAGAGCCTAGCGAAAAAGATGGGTGATTTAATGGTAAGGTTGCTGTATGCCTTGGCGGGCGTGTGTTTTGATACTAATGAATTGTCCCTATTCAGGCTGTCATTTGCATGAGCTTTTTTCAGGGCATTTAGGATTAGTGAGTTGGTCTCTGCATCTAGGAGGGACACATCGGGTAGGGTCATTGCCTTGGGTGATGTTTCCCTGTTCAACAAGGGCACGGGCAAGGGGGTCCGGATCAGACTGCGGAAATGCAAAACAGACCAGCAAGATAAGGGCTCAAGTATAGAGATGCATGGGTCCTCTTTCAAGGACAGCTGCCCGATTCACCTCCTCAACCTCTTTTTAGCATACAGGGCCCAGGATGCCAGCCCCCTGTTAGTACATGCTGATGCTTCCCCCTTCTCAGTGTTCCAATTCAGGAAGGTTTTGCCTATGTCCCTTGGGGTTCCGGGCATCCATGGCGAAGGGTGGTCCACCCACAGTTTCAGGATAGGGGAGGCCAACACAGCTTTCCAGCAGGGCATGTCTCCCCGGGGTATAATGAAGGTGGGCTGATGAAAATCTGGGTGCTACAGGCTCTATGTGCACCCACAGATGGGCCCCCTGCCCGGAGATTGATTGGGGGCGGGTTTCCGGCCATGCTTGGACCGATTTGGAAGAGAAAAAAACCCATTTTTTTTCCATTTTTTTAATTTTTGTTTTCTTCCAAAAAGCCTTTCATCCTTCTTAGGGGAATAAATGAGTACCAACACAGGTTGGGTGATATTGTATGCATATTTGTTCTATAAAAAAACAGCTTAACCGTTAAGTGCTATACAATAACATTATCATTTGGCCTTGGACGTCTGCTTGGATTCCCAGTAATTTAGTCTACTTAGGAACAATGCTATTTGTCAAGGGGTAAAAGGTTGTGTTGCATCGCTTCCCGAGATGTCACTTTGGGGTGGGGTCAAATGACATCACTTCTGGTGATGTCATCAGAGGTCAAGGGCTGTGAGGCGAGGGGTGGGCGACTTTTTTTGGGTGACCGGGAATATTTGTTGTCCCAGTCCAACCCTGGTACCAAGGCATCTCTGGCGGGGCGCCAATTCCCCGGTAGGGATGGAACGGTCCGGGAGGCGTCTTAACAGGAGCGTGGAGAATTTCACAAAAGCAGAAGGCCTGGGCTTTGTGGGACACTGCTGCTTAAATTCCCTACCTTCACATTTTGATACAGACGGTGTTCACCTGTCGGACAAGGGTAATGATGTTTTCTTGACGGCAATCCAAGTGGCACTAAGAAGGGCTGGCTGCAAATAACTTATGGTGAGTATGTCCTAGTTGTGTAGAGGTATTGGGGGCAGCGAAAGCCACCCCCAAAGCATGGCAGAGTGTCGGGGTGGTCCTAGCCAGTGAGGGTTTATCACGCTGTGGCTTCGGATGTTAGTAGTTCAGATTTGGCCGGGCCCGAGTCAAATCCAGCGACGGGCACTGACTGCCCATCCAGGGATTTAGGATAAAAGCACCTTTTGTCAGTGTTCCCGGAAAGTGTGTTTGTGGATGTCTGCTTGTGCCTCTGGCAAGCAGGGATGACATGGTTCACCCTTTCATGTAATGTGTTAGTATGTGTCTGGGACGGTCCTATTTTTATGTTGCTCCAAAAATAAAACTGTGACCTTGTTTTTCCAAAAACCTTACTAAGTTGTCTGTGGTTATTGCGCGATGTAACTATGACACTGTGGCCACAAGAGGTAGGGGCTGGCCAATGGGGGATCTCCCCGCTAAGAGGCTGACCGGTCCCCGCAGGGGGCACTAGAGGGACAGCCTACAGAGCGTGCTCTCCCCTCTGGCCGCCACCTTCCGGTGGTAGTCCGTCTCTACTCTTCTTCCCATGTGAGGCAGAAGAAGTGTCCCCCAGGGCCTGACTTCCAGTGGCAGGTGCCTGGAGGACGCATATAAGGCTGGGGTTGCTGCAAATCAGTCTCATTTCCAGCAGCCCCCGCCGCCTTTTGATCCCCACCCGCCCGCACCCTTGGGTTGAACAGAGTGTTCATTTGCTAGTGAGAAGGAGTAAGTAACAAAATAGATTGAATGGATTTAGAGTAGGAGGTAGTAAATATGGTGAGCCGTTCGCATCACTTATTGAGTGCAGTCTTGACAGTATTGAGAATTCTTTATAAATTGTCTTATGTAGATTGTATTGTGTTGTGGTATTATGCTTCAAATGTTATTTTTCTGTCGCAGGCGGAGTGTCGGGGCGGTCCTAGCCAGTGAGAGTTTTTCACACTGCAGCTTCGGCTGTTAGTGGTTCAGTATTGGCCGGGCCCGAGCCAAATCCAGTGACAGGCACTGACTCCCCTTCCAGAGCTTTAGGCTAACAGCACCTCTTGTCAGTGTGCCCGAAAAGTGTGTCTGACTGGTTGTAAAACCAGAAGTGGATGTCAGTTTGTGCCTCTGGCAAACAGGGATGACATGGTACACACTTTCATGTAATGTGTTAGTATGTGACTGGAACCGTCCCATTTTTATGTTGCTCCAAAAATAAAACTGTGACCTTGTTTTTCCAAAAACCTTACTAAGTATTGTGTGATGTAATTATGACACACTGTGGCCACAAGAGGTAGGGGTGGCCATTGGGGGATGACCCTGCTATGTTCTTTTTGCCTCCCCTCATTTAGTTGGGTGTGAGACTAACGTCCTGTTATAAAGATCCACAGCCAGCTACAGAGAATCAGAAGGACTGCAAGCTCAACATTCTTTTATAAAGCCACAAGTTTGAGTTACTTCGTCGCATAACCTCTTTGTTTCCCATCTCTATCTCCACATGTACTAATTAATGATTTATTGTTAGGAGCACAATTGCAACATGCTCACATGTATGTTATGGTACTATTTCTCAAACTGGACTACCTTCACTGTTTTTATATGTATTTTTTCTAACTTAATTTCAAACTTAATTGGAACTATGAAATAAGCTCTACACAAGTTAGAGGTTTGAATCCCTGTAAGATATGTCGGTGGGATAATTTACCTATAGCAAGCATCAGTGTAATATGCAGCACTCTTTCTCCATAGCTCTCGCACACTCGCTCTCCCTTTCCCTTCTGTACGCACCCACTTCCTCCCACACTCACTCCCCAGCACATACAAACACAGACCCACTCGCACACACGTTCTCTTCTATTCTCTATCTCTTGAACCCTCCTTACATTTCACATATACTTCTAAGCAGGGTGTCGCCCACCTTGGCCTTATTGGCCAGTATTGTGACCCACTGGTATTTGATTGTCTCACTTATTGTACTTTGAACATGAAGGTGTGTTTTGGAGGGAAATGTTTGCATGTTTATTATTGAGACAGGCTTTGTTATTTTGGGCAATGTTGGCGCGAGGAACAGTTATTCAGGTGAATGCTGGTCTGCCTTGTTTTTCACTAGGCGCACCCACTGTTCCTGTGTGCTGTTGGTTATCTTGCAGGCATCCGTTGGAGTTGTTCATGTGTTCCCCTACAAAAACATTTGTAGATTGTGTAGATTCTTATTCAGTGTTTCTGTGGTTTGTACTGTGAATGCATCATTGCACGTCACTACGTTTCTTTGTTTTGGACACCCCTCCACTTTGAGGATTATTCAGCCCACTGTGGGATCATCCTTTGGTTGTGGGCTTGTTGGGTGCATGTGTGTGCGTGTGTGGGTTGCAAGAGGACAGACTACTTGGCGTGGGTATGACTCTGGAGAGTAACAAGTGGTGGGTGGTGTTGTTTTGGTTTTGGTGAATTTTTTTTCAAAAGAGAGCAGGAATACCTTACTACCCAATGAGGAGCTCCCTAACAAGAGTTTCTCCGATCTGCCGGGCTTTCCATTTCCCAGCTGCTTAGTGACTTGCCTTATTGGGCTATTCTTGGATATTTCATGTACAATTGGGGTATTTTGCACGACTTTGGGCAGCAATCGACCCCACCTCTAAACCCCCCCCCCTTGTCGTTTGCTAATGGTGCATATCTGGCCATTGTGTCAAGAAACATCTTCCTCATTGCAGTCCTGAAAAGCGTGCACGCTGCAGTTTGGAGTCGACATCTTTCTTGCATGATGCATGCCCAGTTCTCCCTCCCCTGAACTTGGTGCCATCTGTCAGGGCCTTGTGTAGTACGGTACTCGCATCGAGCAATGAGGCCAAGTGCTTGGCCTCACTCTCCAGCTCTGTGTTCCTATGCTTCAGCGTCATGTGCAGCTGGTTGTTCTGCACCAGCGCGCCCCCCTGCATCTTCTTGTCCTGGTCAGCAGCGTGCCTCCAGTAGTGCTCAGTGAAGGGCAGATGCAGGCTCGTTTACAGCAATGAGCAGGGCTTTAAGTGGGCCGCCAGTCTCCCGATGCTTTGATTAAGCCCGGGCTCCCGCCACCCAACCAAAAACGAAAGGCACTTTTTTTTTTTTCACAACATGTTTTTATTGGATTTAAACAAGCAAGTTATATATTATGGCATGTGAAATGAGGGTGTTTCAATCAGTAAAGTCTCGCTTGAGAATTCAACTCAAAGAAAGAACAGTAAACATAAACAATAACAGTAGGTCAGCGAAGAAGGTGTAACTGCATGAGGAGTCCAGAGTTCGGTGGGGGTGAGCCTCTCGAGGCCTCTCGTCGGATTCAGGGCTCCTGGAGGTAGATCATGCTTCAGGATCCTGCTGGGTGGAAGGGAGAAGGCATCACTTAGTTCAAGGCCTTCGATGTTTCGACTCTGATTTTGCTAGCCGGGGCTGACCTTCCCAGGTGGGTATCCCCGGCTACTCTTCCATCTTTTGGTTCAGTCAGATTTGTCCATCCAACGTAGAGAGGGAGGTTGTCGGGCCAGGCCTCGGAAAGTTTGTGCGTAGTCCAGAAAGGGAGACCAAGTATGGAGGAATTGTCTTGAGCTGGTAATAATCCAGTCTCACATAGCACCAGTGGTTAAAGTGGCCGGGCCTAGTCTCCAAAAAGTGGGACTGAGCCGGGGCCCTGCCGAGCCCCCGTCCTACCGCAACATTGGCGGGATGCATTATCCTGTCGCGGCCGCAGCCTCGATGGGAGATGCGCCTGCAATGAAGTCAGGCAAGCTGACAGAAGTGGCAGCCAGCCACAGCGACGCTGTGACTGGCTGCCACTTCCGTCAGTCATAGTAACTGCATCTGGTGACCCCTCGCGCGAGAGGTCACCAGAGGCAGTTAATGTCCCTTTGTTTCCTCAGGTCGCCGAGGAGTCTTTAACCCTCGGCGAACCTGGGGATTCCTCGACATATTTCGAGGTTTATAAAAGATGGCTTTGAAAGTACACATTTCAAGCCATCTTTTATAAAGCTTTGCCGACGGACAATTTTGTCCGTAGTCAAAGCTTTATAAAAGATGGCTTGAATTGTGTACTTTCAAAGCCATATTTATAAACCTGAAATGTTTAAAAAAGATGGCCTGAAAACTAGGCAAACCGTAGGGTATGTACACAAATATATATACATGTTATATATTTGTGTGCGTACCTTACTATGGTTTGTGTACTTTGCAAACCATCTTTTATAAATGTAGAAATATGATACATATATATAACAAATATATATAACATTTATATATATTTGTGTGTATACCCTACGATTTGGGTACGTTTTAGGCCACGCCCCTCCCACAGGCCACGCCCCCAAACGAGGGCCCTCCCTCGATTTCTTACCCCACTTAAAGCCCTGCATAGCACTGTGCTATTTCGGAGATGCTGTCCCTCTATTTTATTCAATAGACAGAAAACACATAAAGCCTGTAAATATTGAATAAAACAAAAGAAATTGAGCACCTATGAAATAGCAGAGTGCGATGCGACACTGGGCGTTGGACTCCGCAGCACGGAACAATGCAAAAAAGGTGTTATTCTCCTGTGGTGGGGATTTGACACAAGTCCTGCTTGTAAGAACTCATTATCACAACGCACTGTGCTATTTCTGAGATGCTGTTTTTTTTGTGTTTCATTCAATAAACAGCTTGACATGCTTTGTGTGAAGCAGTCTATTAAATGAAACAAAAGAAACAGAGCACCAAAGAAAGAGCCCAGTGAGACCCATTGAGATGCGACACTGGCTTGTCAGCTGAAGGGGTTCGGGTTCAAATCCCCAGCAAGGGACAATAAAAAAAAAGCAACCCGACACGGCGGAAAGTTACTTTGTTGTTATTGTCCCTGTTGGGGACACTTCAGGCAATGCCCATCATTTAGGCCACACCCCCTCGTTATAGCCCTCCCTCGATTTGTCTCCTCACTTATAGCACTGGCAATGAGTCCTGGCTCGGGTGAAGAGTGCTGGGCTCAAAGGACGTCCCATGGTATTGCTGCAGCTGGAAGTCCACCTTCCCCGCAACTCCTGCAGGTCAATCTCAGACACACTCTGCAGACAGTGCCCCTGCTGAGCAATGGCATTATTCAACGAGTGATTGACTGGAGTGCAGTGTGCCAAGTCCTGCCAGTCAAAAGTGACAAGCGCTGAATCTACTGCATGTGATGTTGCTGAAGGCACCTTCCACATCACGTGGAGAGGGGCACTGGGTTAGGTGAAGGGGATGGGTCGGAGAGGGGAACTCAGTTTGAAGTTTGGAGTTGAGGAATAAAGTTGGTTCCATTCCTCCTCCAGTGTCCAACTCCTCCTTGTGTGCGTATGAAGGAGTGAGGCCGTTGGGGTATGACCGGACCACATTAGGTCTGACCCGACACTGGCGATGAAGGAGTCAGCCGACGCCGAGCCGTGTCCCTGTCTCGCAGTGGTGCGAGTCGCGGTGGGACAGTGACGCAATGGACAGCAGCACGGAGGCCTGGTGGCCCTGCCCCCTGTTCCTCGCAAGGTGTGTGAGGAGTCCCGTGCAGTGGAGGCCTGTGTGGACTGCCTCTGCCTGTTGGGGGAGCAGCACAGACCGCAGAGCGGAGGCCTGGTTCCTGTTTCACCCCGCCCCTGCTCCCTCATGAGGCATGTTGTTACAGGCCTATGCTACCGCAGGGCTCGTGTCTCCTTAAGAGATTGCAACCCTACCACGTGAGAGATATCACGTGGGAAGTACGTCAGAAGGAGGGGAGGAGCTTGGGGTTCAGTTAGTACATGTATGAGAATAAAGAGAGACGTGTATTCTCCATCGGTGTGTCTGTCCTCCTTTCAAAGGCCCAGTCCGGGCCTAACATTTGGCGACGAGTTGACCTACCAGACCACCGAATCCTCCTCCTTTGCGAGCAGCGATCCCGCTCCGATCCGCGCCGCGAGCACCTTCCAGCCCGGCGCACATGCCTGATCCCAGGCCCGCCTCCTCCTCACCGCGTCGACTGCATTTCCGCACCGCGGCCTACTCCACGCCCGGCGCCCAGCCTGATCCCAGGCCGGCTTCCTCCTTGCCGCGCCCGGCGCCCAGCCTGATCCCAGGCCTGCTTCCTCCTTGCCGCGCCTACAGCGCGTCCGCGCAGCGGGCGTTTCCCGAGCCCGGCGCCGAGCCTGATCCCAGGCCCGTCTTCTCCTCACCGAGCGGACAGCGCATCCGCGCTGCGCACAAGTCCGCCTCCTCCACCCAGGTGGTTCCAGCGACGTTTGCCTGATCCCAGGCCTGCTTTCCTGCAACAGAACCGCGCCACCGCGCCACAGAAAACCCACGTGCCAAACACCACGCGGCCCACGCTGAGTGCACAACGACCCTACAGCAGGCGCAACGGAAGCCTGGAAGTCATCAGAGGTGGGTCAGACAACACATAATCAGAGACACACGGTCTGCTGTATAATCCCTCAGCATGAGCTCTCCTCAGGCCCAACCACCACCAAATGCCCCAGCCCCTGCAAGGAACACAGCGACTACAGCATGGCGCATGCCTCCCCCATTTTCAATGATGCCACAAGCAGACAAAGGCCCAAGATGGACTGATTGGCTGGAGGACTTTAACACCTTCATCGATGCTGCCGGGGAAGACAAGTCCCCTCGGCTACGTAGCATGTTCCTAAACCTGGCGGGCAATGACATCAAAATCCTCACCAAGACCATTCCCCCCGCTGAACAAGCTGACTTTCCAACACTAATAGCAGCCATAAACAGAAGATTAGTAATTGAACCCAACAGAGACTATGAAAGATACATATTCAACCTATGCACACAGAGAGTCGATGAAACCATTGATGAATTCATAACCCGCCTACGAATTAAAGGGGCCAAATGCCAATTTGAAGCCTTCTCACTCGACGAAGCCATACGGTTGAGGATTATTGAAGGCTGTTTGTCTCAAACCCTAAAGAAACAACTCCTCAAAAAACCTATCACCATAGAGGAAGTGAGCCAGATGGCCAGAATTCTAGAGAGGGTTGAAAAGCAAGTGTCCCAAATCTCGAACACAGCCTTGACGAGACAAGAGAAAGCCGAAACCGTCGCAGCGCTACAGACTAGCAATGCAAGACAAGGGGATAAGGGGGTCAACCCCAACTATTCCACGACGCCGAGGACCCAACGCCAATGCTACCGCTGTGGAATGTCTTTCCCTCACGCGGGAACCTGCCCCGCCATTTCACAGAGATGCGGCAACTGCGGCAGAGAGGGACACTTCCAATCAGTCTGCAGGGAAGGCAGCCCGTTCCCGACACAAAAGTTCCCAATCGCTGCTCAATTCAGAACGCCGGTCAGAAACCCCCTAACCCAGGCTTACCAACCACGTCCATTCGCCCAAAATCCACGGAGGTACGTCAGAGTAGTCGAAGAGGTGTACCCCATAGATGACAGTCAAGGGCCCGAGGGTGAAGAGCAAGTGTCTCACATAAGAGACGAATATGATGGACCCCCAGAACAATTCTCACCATATGAGGGAGGATCACAAGGGGGCCAACAGGAATTCGACCAATACAATCAGTATTCACATGACGAATATGTGAATCTCATCATGGATGAAGGCGAGGCCCGTGAGGCACCCAAGATTCCTGTTGACATAGCAGGACAACAATTCTGTTTCCTTGTGGACTCGGGAGCCACCGTCAACATAATGGGTGAGAACGAATTCAAGCAGATCCCTAACCGGCCGCCCCTGACACCCTTAAACTCCAAGATCTACCAATGGGGGGCCACAACTCCTCTGCAATCGATTGGATTCTTCAGCCGCCGACTCATCCATGATAACCACTCCACCACGATGGACATCCACGTCATTCGCAGCCCTACCAAAGGCAGATGCCTGCTCAGTTACAGAACAGCGTCGTGCCTGGGACTCATAGACATACACGTCGATGAAGGGGACAGAATTTGGTCGACGGACCCAACACTGGAGGCGCGGGAGAAAGTGTTCTTCCTCACATCAGCGCTCACTCAAACTGGAACGATGTCGCGCGATGACATCCTAAAAGAGTTCCCTCTTATCTGCAAAGGCCTGGGTCAACTGAAAGGACCGCCTGTGAAACTCCACATAGATCCTACCGTCCGACCTGTACCACAACACCCGAGAAGAGTTGGGTTCCATCTTCAGGCCGCAGTGTCGGCAGAACTCAATCAACTCCTAACTGACGGGATTATTGAACCTGCCACGGGTCCGACCCCATGGGTATCCCCGTTGGTAATAGTACCAAAGGAGGGTGGACGTCTCAGACTCTGCGTCGACATGCGCATAGCCAATACAGCAATCCAACGTGAAAGGCATCCTGGACCACGAATTGAAGATATGATAGTTCAATTGAATAAATCCACCCTCTTCTCTAATCTGGACTTGAACCAGGGTTACCACCAGATGGTACTCCACCCGGAATCCAGAGGGATCACCACGTTTGCCACACACGACGGGTTGTATCGGTACAAACGCCTAAACTTTGGCATCTCGTCAGCTGCAGAAATTTTTCATGAAGCCATTAGGCAACTCATACGTCCGATCAAAGGCACGCTGAACTACAGCGACGACATACTGGTATTCGGGCGCACCCGTGAAGAACATGACACAGCCCTTCGCGCCACGTGCAAAGCCATCCAAGACGCAGGCCTCACGTTAAACGTGGATAAATGCAGATTCAGCAAAAGCAAGTTAAAGTTTTTCGGTCACATCTTCTCAGCCGACGGGATGACACCGGACCCTGACAAAGTGGCCACTATCTTCAATCTGCAAGCCCCAAGACAGATAGCGGACGTCCGTTCCTTCCTGGGCATGGCTGGGTATTGCGCCCGATACATACCCCACTATGCCACCATTACGGAACCTCTTCGGAAGTTGCTCCAGAAGGACATGCTCTTCGCCTGGACTGCCGAATGCCAGGAGGCGTTTGACTCCATTAAACAGTCCTTAGCAGAAGCACGGAAACTGGCCTACTTCGACCCAGAGTGGCACACGGAAATAGTGGTCGATGCGAGTCCGGTGGGTCTAGGTGCTATACTCGCCCAGACCAACGGCACTGACGCTCACCCGAGGCATGTAGTGGCATATGCCAGCAGAGCACTTGCGCCCCCCGAGGCCGGGGAAAAAAGAGAATCTAGCAGCAGTCTGGGCATGTGAACATTTTCACAACTTTATCATTGGGAAAAGATTCACCCTTGTAACGGATCACCAGGCCCTCCTGTCGCTGTTTGGGAACCCACGGACAAAAATGCCCCCCAGAATCGAACGATGGGGCATCCGGCTCCAAGAATATGACTTTCACATCATTCACCGACCGGGAGGTGAACACAATCCAGCCGACTATCTGTCGAGACACCCCTCCGGACCGTCAACGCCAAGACAAGGCGACATGGAATACATAAGCTATGTCACCACCAACGCACTACCTCCGGCAATGTCACTGGAAACAGTGGCACTGGCTACAGCAGCGGACCCATCCATGGCTTTGGCGATTGAACTCACAGAACACAACAAGTGTAAGACTACAAGAGAGTACTATCAACACACCCAGGGGCAAACCGAGACGAAGTGGAAAGGATTGCAAGAGTTCACTCAGAGCTGGCTGTACAAGACAGCAACATACTTCTCAGAGGGTGCAGAATAGTAATCCCAACAGCCCTGAGGTCTGAAATAATCAAGACAGCACACGAAGGGCACAGAGGCGCAGACAACACCAAGCGTCAACTACGACGCCACGTATGGTTTCCTTTCCTCGATGCTTTAGTTGACCGATGGGTAAGAAACTGCGTTGCGTGCCAATGCACGGCCAGAGAGGAGGCACCTGCACCCCTACAAGTGACACAGATCCCGGAACGCCCCTGGGAAAGGGTGGCGGTAGACTTCTACGGGCCCCTAGAGTCCGGAGAATACCTACTCCTGTTCATTGACGAACACTCACGGTTCCCCATTGTCAAAAGGTCATCATCCACAGCCTTTGCACAAGTAGCGGCAATCTTTGATGAAGTAGTGAGTGAATGGGGCATACCAGACGTGATCAAGTCTGACAACGGACCCCCTTTCTGCGGACATGATTTCTCAAAATTGGCAAAACACCTGGGGTTTACACATCAGAAAATAACGCCACTATGGCCCCAGGCGAATGGCATGGCGGAGCGGTTCATGTCATCTATCAAGAAAACAGTACAAAGAGCCAAGCTAGAAAATGTAGATCTCCACCAATCTCTGTGTAGAATGCTTCGGGACTACAGGAACACGCCGCATGAAGCGACAAACAAGACCCCGGCTGAACTGATGGTAAAGTACCAAGTTCGCACAAGAATCATACAACACCCGTTGAACAGACCGGACATAGACACACAACTCCTAGAGAGAGACGCGCAGAGTAAAGAAAGGGCCCGCACCCAAACCGATGAAAAGCGGCGAGCACGTCCGAAAGACTTTCAAGTAGGAGACGAGGTTTTCGTCCAACAGCCAACGGTAAAGAAGAGTGACCCTAGATTCTCCCCGCAGACACTGCAGGTCACGGCCGTGAGAGGAACAATGGTGACCGCCGAAAACGAAGAAAGAGAAATCACAAGGAACTGCTCAAAGTTCAAGTTGGCGACAGCCACAGACTCCGAGGGACTTCAAGCCCCAGACCCTGAAGTGATGATAGTGGATGGGCGAGACACACTGTGGACGCCTCCAAGGTTCTCTCCTCGGCCTGGAATCAAGAGAACTGAGAGACCTGAAGAAGATCCTCAAGAAGGTACCAGCACCCGACCTCAACGTGCTATAAAGAGACCAGCTCGCCTGGTCGAAGAGTGTTGAACTTGATGCAAGGACATTTCGTCCGGGGGTGATGTTACGGGCCTATGCTACCGCAGGGCTCGTGTCTCCTTAAGAGATTGCAACCCTACCACGTGAGAGATATCACGTGGGAAGTACGTCAGAAGGAGGTGAGGAGCTTGGGGTTCAGTTAGTACATGTATGAGAATAAAGAGAGACGTGTATTCTCCATCGGTGTGTCTGTCCTCCTTTCAAAGGCCCAGTCCGGGCCTAACACATGTGAGAAGTCGCGGACAACCAAGGCCCGTGTGCGGAGGCCCTGCATGACCCTGCCCACCTCAGCATAAGCAGCGGAGGGCTGCAGGAGGCGCAAATATACACCGGAGGCAATTTGGAGCACGAGGAAGGGGAACGCTGATACGCACGTGTGCGCAAAGATGGCACACATCACGTAGAGCCACAGGGAGAAGCATGTGTGAAGTTACACCACGTGTCTGGCCACAATCACTTATCACTGATCCAAACCCTAGCAAAGCTAAGAATTAAGAGGAGACTACAACAGGTCAATCAATCCATTTGGCCTAACGTACCCAACCAAAGCCCCTAAAGACAACTGTCCCAAGCAGGGAAGCTGCTTGCCTCCTCCCCACAAAAAGACTCATAAGTGACAGCAGTGTTCATAATGTCTGAAGAGGAACCTCTCATGGTAACCCTCACCCCAGCACCGGCCCTACTATTTAGAATTCAAGATAGCCTCATCCCCAATTGCCCACACACTTTGACCTGTCCGAAACCAGCAGTCTAGGGCCTCGATGGAAGAGATGGGTAAGGGACTTCGAGGTGTGCATAAAAGCCATAGGACCTCTGGACGAAGAAAAGAAGCACAGCCTCCTCACACTAACCATAGGCCCCAACATCCTAGAGATTGTAGACGAATATGGGAACGACAGATACCTACGCCACGCTCAAAACCACCCTCACAGAGTATTTCACTCCCCACACCAATGTAGATTATGAAAGGCATATTTTCCACACCACCAAACAAATCAAAGGCGAATCGATGGACACATTCGTCATGCGCCTGAGACTCAAGTTGAAGCACTGTGACTTCAATAATTACTCCAACGATGAGGCACTATGATCACAAATCGTAGCTGTCTGCGAATGTGCGGATTTAAGAAAAAGACTGCTACAAAAACCACGCTCCTTGGAGGAAATACTGTGCCTCGCACGATCGGATGCAGCATTAACATCCCAAGTCGATATCAAGATTTCCCATAGAAAACTCGAGAACATAAACAAGCTAGAAATGGCACACACAAACAAAGGCAGTGGTGAACCATTCTGCTACAGGTGCGATTATGAATTCCCACATGAAGGTGCCTGCCCCGCCATTGGTCAACAGTGCTCTGCATGTGAAGGCGACATCCATTTCAAATCGGTATACTGCATGACCCGCTGCCAACTAAGAGGTGAAGGAAGTGGAGGACGACCACAACAAGGCAGGGAGAGACAAGTTCAAAGTCCCCCAAGGACACCAAATCAGTCCTATGAGCCACCTCAGAGAAGGACGAGAGACGTAAGAGAGGAAAGAAAGCTACAAGACAGGTCCTTGGGAGAATGGAAGTCGACATCTTCCAGGACCAGGAGAAGACCCAAAAGATACGTGCGGTACCTTGTTGAACAGTCACAAACTGATAGTAGGTTGAGCGCATCATCTGAAGAAGACAGCAGGAGGAAAGAAAGACATCGTGAAGAGCCCAAGAAAAGAGGGTATCTTTACGCACTGGGCAACCCGACAGTAAAAGAACATAGTCCTATACTACTCATTCAGAAAAACAAAATGGTGACCGAATTTCTAGTGGATGTTAGGGAGAATTCTCATTAATGGCTAATTTCCCTCACCTAGTGAGTCTCCCAGCAGCTTTGCTGGACTTCTGGAGTTTATTTTTTCCACTTGGTAAGAGTGAGAGCTTTTCCCCCACTCTTACCTGTGTTTTGCTATGTGTTTCCATCTGTTTTTTTGTGATTGTGGACTCTGAAGTACACCACTTCAGTAGCCCCCTTCTTTGTGTGTGTCACACAGCACCTTCAGTGCCGTGGCACCGGGTTGTCTTTGAAACTTCCCTCGACTCCATTTCTGAGGTAACTACTGTCCCCCAGAAAAGGGTAAAGTTACCATTAACTTTACTTAGTCAATTTACCACAGATCCAGTACGCCCCATCTTCCATGGAGTACTGGAAAGGGTTAACTCGTATCCATTTTTATCTGTACCTCCTAGAGCATTGTTTCGCTCTTTTAACATTTAGACTTGGCTGGTGGCAGTGGTATCTACCCTAAATTTTCTACCGCGATTATATTAGATAAACGTGGTACTGTTCTTGGCTATTATATTAGCTTGACCAAATCGTCTTGCTTTTGGCTCCGGTTGGGTTTGTTCGCCATTTCTTTTTGTTAAAGTCCTTCTTGTGTTTTACTTCGCTCGGCAAACTAGGTTCGCCTTCTTTGTTCACTGTCTTTTGGCGGGCTTCTGCCCAGAAGCCCTCCTCAAGGCGCCTGGGTGTCTAGGTGGGCTGAATGTGAGGGAGGGGTGTAGTCACCCCTGCACAGGGTATCCTAGGAAACCCAAGTCGCACTTTGTCCTGATTGGCCAGGGTAGTTGTCCGGGCTGGACAACCCCCCTGCTGGGTGATTGACAGCCAGGCTGAGTGAATGGGGGGTTTTCGCAAAAAAGGCAGGTCTTTTGGACTAGAAGTCAGAGAGTCCCCACTGGAACTACAAGGAACCGAAGAGAAGCGGAGAGAACAACGGCTGCTTGTTAGGCAGAAACCTGTGCAGTTCCCTTACGGACCACTGCAAAAAGTTTAAGACTACAGTAGTAAGCAGTAAACCCAATTGGTAGCAGTCTGCACCATCCAGATTTACCTGGTAGCTGTGGCTGAGCAGTCAGGCTTGTCTCAAGAAGAGTTAGGCAGTATATAGAGTTTACACAATAGGGCTAAAAATACAGTAGAACAAGCAAACACTGACCAGAGCTTTGGTATAAAAGTATATAATTATTTATTTAAAAACACACTTATGATAATACACTGGCACTAATATATCAAGCAAGTTCAAACACAGTCACTATAAGTATATACACTTCCCTAGTTAATTATTTGACAAGTCTAGGTTAAGACACCACTTATTAGTAAAACAGAGGTGAGCGCGTAACCGTAGATGGCGCTCCAATAATTTGTTTAAAAAGGGAGAGAAAAGACAGAGTATGGAAATAACACAGTACCAACACTTTTAAGAAACCACAGCAAGTCAAGAAAGGCAGGGTCTACTGTAGAGCCAAAAGTTCATAGGCCAGGCCCACTCTTGGAGAGAGCAAGGCGGAATGTGCCCAAGATTACACAGTGGAAATGCACTCAAAGTCTTTGCAGAAAAGTCAAAAAGAGGTTGGATCAATTCAGAAAGGCAAAGTTAGCAGGTCTGAGGTCAACCCAGTTGGAAGGTCAAGGATTTACGGGACACCTTGGACAATCCGTTGCAAGGGAGACCAGGCGGGACCCAATACCTGAAATGGTGAGAAAGCTCCAGCGGTGGCAGTTGTTCCTGGCAGCGGGTGCAAGTCGTGGCTTTGACCAGAGGAAGAGATGATCTCGATGAGGAAGAAAGCTGGAGGTCGTTGCATTGCCAGGGAAGAAACCAGCCGCGGAGTTCCCGATTAAAAGGTACGACCCTTTTATTTGCGGTAGTGGTGAAGCGTGGCTATCCGGCCGCCGGGGTGCTTGGCACGGGCGATTCGACCATGAGACGTCCAGGAAGGCGAAAAAGGCGAACTGTTTGGTGCCACCAGCTCAAAGGGAAGAAGACTCTCCTGGAAGAAGATCTCCTCTGTCGTCGGGGAAGTGGTGAGTTCGTACAGCAGGGCTCCATCGGTGGTGTGGTCGTTGTAGATGGCTCAGCTTCTCCCCTCTTCGGATTCTTTAGGTCCTGTGGCGACTTCTGAAGATCCAGTCCCCAAAGCCCTGCTTTTATGCAGAAAACCCCCCATTCAACAGCCTAGCTGTCACTCAAACATGCTAAGTGGTGAGCCGGGCAGCTCACCACTGGGCCAATCACACAAGAGAGCGACTTGAGTTGCCAAGGCAACTCAGTCCAGGGTGCCTAATCCCCCTCCTACACATCCTGTAAACCCCAGACAGAGTGGCACCATTTGGAGGGCTTCTTTGCAGAAGCCCGCCAAAAAGTGGAACAAAGGGCTTGACTTGGGTTAGAGTTTCAGAGGCGAACACAAACGCCCTTTTAAAACCGAGTCCTAGCAAAAAGACCCAACCGGGGAATAAATATTAAATAAATAACCCGGCGGTAACTTTAACATTGCACCAAAAAGTGGTGCGTTTAAAATCAATGGGAAAATCCCATAAGAAATATTCTCGCGTGGTATCCACTGCCACTAGCCATAAACTCGACAAGGGGGGACTGGACAGTGCCCCCTTGGAAAACAGACCCATGGGCAATCGAATTACCCCTACCAGTACTTCCACAATATGATGGTTTGTATTGGTTCTGTTCACAATTTGAGACTAGTAAAGCCAATGGTGACTTTACATGCCCTGGGAGAAAGTAGTCAGTCCCAGGGTATGGGGTCTATGTTTGGGGGTCACTATGACACCCCTGTGTTACTGCACTGAGGGTGCTGTGTAAGACACATACCAAAAACACATGAAGCCCTATGGAGTAAAAGACTCCATAGCCCATAAAACACATTCACAGTCAAAGGACATTCTCAAATCATGCCTAAGAGTGGGAGAAAAAGAGTCTCACTCTTAGCAGGAGAAAAAAATAAACCCCAAAAATCCAGCAAAGCTGCTGGGGGACTCACTAGGTTTGGGAAATTAGCCTTTACAGAGAATTCTCCCTAACATGCTGCAACTAGCCTGTCCCGGTGAAGCCCTGCTGCAGTCCTGAACCATCTGCCCTTCAACGACTCAGAGAAGATCCAGTCCGGAGTATTCTTCCCTTGAGCTTGGTGGGGATAACAGCTCATCTTCTACAGCCAGAGGATCCACTTCCGTGGTCGAAATCGCTTCACACTGCTGTAGTGGTCCGGATAGCCACCTGAAGAGCCTCTCCTGTTTTTAAGGGGCTCACCTTTTCATTCCGTGTCGCTGCTGCCGGCCTCATCCCTGTGTGGTGCAGACCCCCTTCAGACGTCCTCCTTCTCGACGAAGCTCCAGGAATCGTGGTTCTGCGGGAAACCAACAGGAACAACTGCCAGGGAAACAGCTGCACCATTGGAACAAGGTACTGTGTTCTGTTGAGGAAACTGGGTGAATCCCTTTTTCTTCATTTCCAAGGCTTGACCTTGTCTTCCCTCCTTCTTATAACTTTTGCTTCCGAACATTGACAATATCGAAGTACTTTTGGCTCTGTTGAATCGTGAACTGTTAGACCGTGTGATCCTTGGCAACTGGCCCCGGTGTCTTTCGACCCTGGCTCCGGCCCTTTGACTTTTGAACTCCTGTCTCTGAGCGTTTCTTGATTCTGCCTGCCTAACCAAAATCTTGCCTGTGATTTTTGCCTCCAACTCCCTCTGGGTAGCTCAGGTGCTAAGTGTGTTTTTACCCCGGTAGCATTTCATGTCACGGATACGCGTTTGTTTAGTAGACCGAACTGTCAAAAAGTGATCGCAATCGTATTCGCGGTAGCATGTTTTGTGCCTAACACCGGTTCATTCAAACACAGGGTACTTACCCTGAGACTTACTGTACAAAGTGAATTGGTTAGTTGAAGTATATTTAATGTGTGGTTTTTATTGAAGTTTAATAGAAGTGTTGTGTGCATAACCAATGGTTTAAAAATAAATGTACTTATATTTTTCTACCTGAAACCTTGAGTCAGTGTTTGCTTGAGTCACAGTAATTGTGGTCCCTTTGTGTAATCTCTGCTACTGCTCATATACTCTTGAGATAGGCCTGGCTGCTCCGCCACTGCTACCACTATGACATAGTAGTACAGGCTTGTACGAGAGGTAAAACTTGTATCATCACCTGTAGTCTTAATTGTGTGTAGTGGTCCCTAAGGGCACTGCACAGGATTCTGCCTAACAGTGGACACAGGGCGACTGTAAATGTCATAAGTGTAGAAGTCTATGACAGCCTACCTCACGCTCCATGACTCTGACCAGCAGAAGTCCACATCTATCGTTATGGGTCGAAAAATCCACTACCCTACAAAGAATATTTCATGGCGTCATGAAGCTACAAAGGGCAAACAATGCAGATACTGTTGCATGTCCTAGAAGCAGCCACAGACAGCGGATGTATTTTAAGCTTCAAAGCCGCCATTGACATGGGCCTCATACATGTACTCTACAGAATCATGGCCCACAAATACCCTGCCGCAAAGATAGAACAATTATTCCCGCCACTATTCAAAGGTTTAGGCAAACACAAGGGCCGACAGATTGACCTACACATTGACCCTCAAGTGCCCCCGTAGCCCAACACTATCGGGAACACCAATAAATATACAGAAACAGGTAGAAGAAGAACTCCTCAAATTACTTGAAGCAGGCATCATAGAGCCAGCAGAAGGGCCCACCCTGTGGGTGTCACCCATTATCCCTGTACCAAAGAAGGACTCTGCGGACATCCGCAGATGCGTGGACATGCGATGACCAAACAAAGCCATACTAAGAGAACGCCACCAAGCCCCTCAAATCACTAACATGGTGCACTTGTTAAGCGATGCCACTGTGTTCTCAAAACTAGACCTTAACAAGGGGTACCACCAGCTAGGGTTAAGTAAGGGATCCCACTATATAACCACCTTTGTCACCCACCTAGGACTTTACAGGTAAATATGCCTCAGTTTCGGGGTCTCCTCACCTGCCGAAATCTTTCAGGCAGAAATACATAACATCATAAAGCACATTCCCAACTGCCTGGACTACAGTGATGATATTTTGGTGTTCGGACAAGATCAGGAACAACACGACAATTCTCTCACCCGCTGTCATGATTCCTGCCCCTCATGTACCCAGCCCTCCAAGATGTCAGGCTGGAGCCAGGCCACGATCACCTACATGGCCCTCAAGGGCCTCTCCATCCCTCCAAAGACCCACTTGGAGTCAGACTTGGCGCTTGTGGCACCAGACTCACTCATTCCCACAGGATAACATTGGGGATTGGACTTGTAGTGCATTGATGTGGACAAGATGGATGCCCCCACATATTTCGGTTCCCAGAACTGCATGTGCGGTCTAGTGTTTTGGGTGTGGTTCAGCCCAGAGACACCTTGGATACCCAGAGACTATTTAAGCCACACCCAGGCTGAGAAACATGCTTTGCGTTTTCTGCACCTGCAGCGTGACACTCACCGTGTTCGGATCGGTCTCCATTAGGCCTGCATCTTTCTTCTGCGCTCAGCTCCTGCAAGAACACGAACACCGTTAGGAACAGCCTTACCTTGCGGCGCTTCTGCCCATCATTCATCGCTCCTTCTGTTCTGCGGGCATTTTCGGCAGTGTCATTCCATCCCGGCACGCCGCTTCCTAAGGAAAAGGGAAAAGAACAGAAAAAAGGCATTAGTAAGCATTCTGCAAATCTTTGCTTATTTTTAAATACTGTACGAGCTTCAAACGCTTACCTGAATCCCAGCCGCTCTGGAGGAACTCTGGCTCTGGAACTTCTCATCCATCTGCAAGAGGGAAAAGACACTCCAGGTTAGCGTGGAAACATCTAGAGGCGCTGCATACTGGGCTTACCCACCGCATTTGTTCTTCATAACCGGCATCCACGCTGAAAACGTTGCGGCACCTAAAAGACACAGAAAATGAACTCAGTTCAATGCAAATACGAAAGGGGTACATTGCGCATCACACTCTCACTCACCTTCAGCGCTACTCATCTCAGCAGCACGCCGCTATCTCCGGATGCCGGCCATCATCTAAGGAAGGAAACTGTTCAAAAGACTCAATATACTTACCTGTCGGACTCTTGCCAGTGAAGTAACTGGGCAGCAACGAGCCCTCATCAATCAATGCGCCCCTGCGCTGAAAGCAGGCCGGAGAGCACACTATCCAAGAAAACAAGGTGAGCTGTAAATCAAAGGGAAGGGTTGGACCCCGGGAAAGAAGGGGTTCAAGCACACAGAGACAATAGGGAGTTAAACTCTACTAATCCTGTGTTTCAGGCCCAGTCTCCAGTCAAATGGCCTCCAGGGAAGGGTTCGAGGTCGTAAGAGGTCAGAACAGGCTGAGTGACGTCCCCGTGGATACCAGGTGAGCGTTACAGAAAGCAAAGCCTCATGGAAACGTCAGAAACCGACCAGTTAGCCCACATGTTGGGGCAGCTACGTTCCGAAGTACATGCAGCCAGGCAGGAGACCAACACCATGAGGAGAGAGCTGATAGTAGCCAAAGAACGCACTGATGATTTAAGCCGGCAACTTCTCCAGTCACAAGCAGGGCATGCATCATTGCCGGGAAGCGTGCCCTCGATGCCAGTGCCATCAGCCAATCCCGTTCAGATAATCCTCCCTGGGGCAGTTCCCTTGGCCCCGCCCGAACTATTTACGGGGGATCCCAAAAGGTTTGCAACGTTCACGAACCAGTGCCGTCTGCACTTCCTCTGTAGGCCAGGGGCCTTTCCGAATGACCAATCCCGGATGGTTTTTGTGCTATCCTACCTGAGTGGTAGCGCCGCTGACTGGTCTGTACCCTTTGTGGCCCAAGCCGATGCATTGCTGCATGACTTCAGGGGCTTTCAGCAGGAGATGGAAAAGCTGTTCGCCCGTCATACTCATGGGCAGGCATTAGACAACGAACTTCTGTCCCTACACCAAGGGAATCAAGACCTATTGACATACATAGCCACGTTCAATAGACTCGTAGTTGAAGCAGAATGGCCAGTGGATAGAGAACCACGTTATTTCATTGGGGGCTGCGGGGGGAGCTCAAAGATGTTCTCGCACAAGTAGTGAACCCCCGAAAGACTGCTCAGAATTCATTGACCTTGTTGTTCAACTGGATCATAGGTTGCAGGACCGACGAGCAGATCGAACCAGACCAGACCCTCGCCCTATGTATGTGCGTTCAAAGGACAATACTGCCCGAACAATGGAAGGTTCAGGAGAACCAATGCAAATCGGGGGGGGGACAGATCCTCCTTGACTGAAGCGGAAAGCGATAAAAGGAGACAGCAGCAGTTATGTCTGTACTGTGGAAGGTCAGGTAATTTCCTTAAAGAGTGCCCTGTGAAGCCACCGAGGAGGATGGTAGGGGCCACGGACAAGGAAGATACCACCAAGGAATCAGAAAACTCCCCAGCCCGGCAAGTGTAGGGGTCCACTTGTCGAGCAAAGAAAATTAACTACAGACCTCCCATTTTGCACTATCTGTGGTCTTGATCAATCACCAACAACCATCTCAGATGCACGTAGTAAGAGCGTACATAGACAGTGGAGCCGTTGGGAATTACATCGACCAGGATCTTGCAGCAAAGATGGGGCTTCCGTTACGCCCTAAATCAACCACCGACACTGTTACCACTGTCGACGGCACAGAAATAGCTTCTGGTCCAGTATCCCAATGCACTGCAGCTTTAACCCTTCTGTGTCAGGATGGACACCAAAGAATCTATCGTTTTCAACCTCATTAAGGCACCACAGTTCCGATTGATTTTGGAAATGCCATGGTTGGTAGCTCACAATCCTCGAATCGATTGGCGAGCAAAAGAATTGGCCTTTCCCAAGACTTGCGTCCACACATGTTATCACCAGGAGAAACAACCAATAGACACCAGAACCTCCACGCTTGCGACTTTGGCAATCGGCACCCTACCAAGTGAATACCAGCAAGATGTCTTTCAGAAAGAACAGGCTAATACCCTGCCACCGCATAGACCATACGATTGCCAAATCGACCTGATACCCGGCGCACAAATCCCTTGTGGGTGAATTTACGCACTCACAGAACCAGAAAACCAGCACCTGAAGACCTATCTTGACCAATACATGGCCACCGGGTTCATCCGTCCCTCGAAGTCTCCAGAAGCCAGTCCTCTATTCTTCGTAACGAAAAAGAAGGGGGACTTGAGAACGTGGATCGACTATCGCGCACTGAACCAGATTACCGTAAAAAATCACTACCCCCTGCCACTGATCCCTGAATTGCTGTCATGATCTCTGCTTCCAAAAGGTCAGGGTTTTCCCAACTCCCTTGGAAGCAGATCCATAACCCAGGT
The DNA here is from genome assembly GCF_040938575.1 of Ambystoma mexicanum. NCBI lineage: Eukaryota > Metazoa > Chordata > Amphibia > Caudata > Ambystomatidae > Ambystoma > Ambystoma mexicanum. The sequence goes on along the minus strand of NC_090923.1, from coordinate 829,397,469 downwards.
TCCGAGGGCCAACCAGTCCCAATTGGGACCTTTTGGACCCAGTCCTGGCGCCAGTGGCACCAGGCTCATAAATATGCCCAGTCCCAGCGCTGGAAGCGCCGGGCTCATAATGCTTGGGTGGACTTACCTGCAGCAGACCATGCTGCTTACATGCCTGCCAGTTGAGCCTCTGATCCTCTTCTGTTTGGAACTACTTTTCCTGTTGGGTGGGGCAGGAGCAACTCCCTAGGTTCAGAACACTGGAACTCTTCTGCAAAGCAGGAACTCTTTTCTTACCTAGGCGTGGCTGTGGAAGGAGACACCTAAGCACTACAGGAGGCTATTTAAACCACACCCGATGGATGAATCTTGCTTTGTGTTATTCTGCATCCTCTGCAGCAGAACGCTCATCGTGTCTTCTGCATCTGATCCTGGGACTAAGGAAAAAGGCTTACCATCCTGAATCCAGTCTTCAGCAACACCTATAAAGACAAGAAAGAACAGGTTAGCATTACGGTCTTCAGTGACAGCTCTTCACTTACCTGGTCCATCGGCTGTCACCAACGCCTCGCGCTGCATTCCGACATCTGAAAGACAAAGGCTTACCTACTCTTCGTGCGCTCCGGAGGTCTTCACACTGCATTCCGGCATCTGAAAGACAAAAGCTTACCAACTCTTCGCACGCTCCGGAGGCCTTCGGCGCTGCATCCCGCATCTGAAAGACAAAACAAGGTGCGTTTAAAGACATTGGGGAACTTTAATACTCACGTGCCATTACTCCTTTCCACATCTAACCCAATGGGTATTCCGGCACCCTGCAGCCGCTCCGAACTTGTACCTGCAAAATAAAACGACAGTTAGAGCGCATCGTGAAGCAGGCAACAAGCGCTTACTTACGTGCTTCCAGGCGCTTCTATTCATCACACGGACTCCATCTTCAACTCACTTCAGCCCGTCATCCACCATCGCCGGAACCCTGCAAAATAAGAGATATCATTACTAAAGACTTTAAAGACATTAGAATTACTCGAAACTTACCGTTCGTGCAGTAAACGACGGACAGCAGTCCTCTGAAGTCAAGAGGCCTGCTCCCCTTATCCAGTGAAGAAACTGGTTACAGCACCCTGCCCTGAGGCAGATGGAGAGCACGGCGTTCACTTACCTAAGGTGAGAGCGTTAACCTTCGGGGTTCACAGGAGAAGAGAAAGGGAAGAAGAGAAGAGAAAGGGAAGAAGAGAGAGACATTCAATAACCCAGTTCATTAATCCCATATTTTCTATCTGCAGACATCTTACCCTTCGAGTCAGACATACAGTGCACAGAGGTCCAGCCCAAAGAGCCAGCCGTGTGTTACACATCACCTTTGAAGATACGGTATACGCCCAATCAAGACCGGCGCCTCTACGGGAATCAGGTGAGCGTTACAGAACGCAAAGCCTACCACAAAACTCCCGTCCAGGCGCTATGGAAACCTCGGATACCGACCAACTAGCCCAGTTACTTGGGGAACTAAGGGCAGAAGTGCATGCAGCCCGTCAGGAAACAAACGCTCTAAGAAGGGAACTGATTATTTCCAAGGAGCGAACAGATGATCTCGCTAGACAATTGCTACAGTCACAAGCCGGACAGGCCCCGTTACCCGCATATGGGGGAAGTCTTCCTTCTACATCCTCTATGAATCCAGTGCAGATCAACCTACCTGGGAATGTACCTCTGGCTCCGCCCGAACGATTTTCTGGTGACCCAAAGAGGTTTGCAGCATTTATCAATCAGTGCCGGTTGCATTTCTTATGCTGGCCAGCAGCCTTTCCAACTGATCAAGCTAAAGTAGCTTTCGTGCTTTCGTACCTTAGTGGCAATGCGGCAGACTGGTCGATCCCTCTAGTTAATCAAGATGATCCGGTCCTCCATGATTTTCAAGCTTTTCAGCTCAGTATGGAAAAACTGTTGGCAAGACATTCACAGGGGCAGGCCTTGGACAATGAGCTTCTTTCGTTGCGACAAGGTAATCAAGACCTTTTGGCTTATATTGCGTCTTTCAACAGACTGATAGTGGAAACTCAATGGCCTGAGGACAAAAGGATTACGCTGTTTTATAGAGGTCTACGTGGAGAGCTCAAAAATGTGTTAGCCCAAGTAGTGAATCCCCCACAAGATTGTTCGGACTATATAGACTTAGTTGTTCAAATAGATCACAGACTGCAGAACAGGGAGGCCGATCGTTCCAAGTTTGAGGCTCGAGTATTTTCCAAACCGCCAACTCCTTCCAAAGGAGTAGACTCCGGGGAATCCATGCAAATAGGGGGTCTGAAAGGTCCTCTAACACAAAAGGAGCGGGAAAGGATAAAACAGTTGCAATTATGCCTCTATTGCGGAAACTCAGGGCACTTTCTTCGAGACTGTCCGGTGAAACCTGCCAAGAAGGCAGTCGGAGCTGCAGTTACCAAAGTTACAAACTCTGAGCAGGGAAACGACCTCGCCCGACAAGAATAGAGGTCCTCTTGCCGAGCGTGAAAACCAGTTCCGTGACCTCGCATTTCGTGATACCTATGGTCCTCATTAGCCCTGATAATCCGGATCGATTACATGCAATTGAAGCTTACGTCGACAGCGGTGCCATCGGCAATTATGTGGATCATGAAATGGTTTTTAGGATGAATCTAACTCTTTGTCCCAAGGCTGTAAAGGACGTCATTACTACGGTGGATGGTACGGAGATAGCCTCCGGGCCAGTAACGCATACCACTCAAGAAGTGACGCTAGTAAGTCAAGATGGACACCATGAGAAGATTGTGTTCGATGTGATGAAGGCCCCTCAGTTTCAGATTATTCTAGGAATACCTTGGTTAAGGAAACACAATCCTCTGATCGATTGGCGAGCAAGAACGGTCCAGTTTCCAGAATGTGTCTCTACTTGTCACCCTCCACCTGGTGTTGCACTGGCAGCAATTTCTTCAGAGACTCCCCAGTTACCTCCCGAATACCTAGAATACCAAGATGTTTTCCGGAAGGATCAGGCTAACTCTCTACCTCCTCATAGGTCTTATGACTGCCAGATAGACCTGATACCTGGATCTACTCCTCCTTGTAGTAGAATTTATGCCCTCACCGAGCCTGAGAACCTTCACCTTCGACAATACCTGGATCAATACCTGGCAAATGGGTTTATTCGTCCTTCCAAGTCCCCTGCTTCTTCAGCTTTGTTCTTCGTTTCAAAAAAGGAAGGAGACCTTAGAACTTGTATAGATTATCGCTCCCTGAACCAGATCACCGTTAAGAATAGATATCCGTTACCTTTGATCCCTGAACTCCTGGACCAAGTCAGAAAAGCATGCATATATACAAAGCTGGATCTTAGAGGAGCTTACCACTTGGTACGAGTAAAAGAGGGCGATGAATGGAAGACGGCCTTCCGCACCAAGTACGGGCTATTTGAATATCAGGTCATGCCCTTCGGACTTTGCAATGCCCCGGCCGCCTTTCAATATTTTATGAACGATGTCCTCAGAGAGCTCATAGATGTGTGTGTTGTTGTTTACATTGACGACATCCTCGTTTATTCTTCATCGGAATCTGAACATCGGAAACACGTGAAAATGGTCCTCGAAAGATTGCGTCAACACAAACTTTTCGCTAAATTGGAAAAATGTGTTTTCAACGTGACTGAAGTTGAATTCTTGGGATTCATATTATCACCTGGCGGAGTGCGTATGGATTCAAAGAAGGTCGATGCAGTTCTCAAATGGCCATCACCATCCTCCGTAAAAGGTGTGCAAAGCATGTTAGGCTTCGCTAACTTTTATCGCAGGTTTATCCCCGAATTCTCTCAAATAGTCCAGCCCATCACTGCCTTGTTAAAGAAAAACAAACGTTTTGAATGGTCTACCGAGGCGCAACAAGCTTTCCAGGATTTGAAGACTAAATTTATCTCTGCACCAATCTTAAAACACCCTCGCCCCGAACTCCCCTACATCGTGGAAACTGATGCTTCAAGCCTTGCCATGGGGGCAGTTCCATCACAAAAGGACCCGGTAACCAATCAGTTGCATCCCGTGGCATTTTGGTCCCGCAAATTCTCGCCTCCTGAAATCAATTACACGATTACTGACAAGGAACTTCTGGCTATCAAGTCTGCCTTTAAGGCTTGGCGGCATTATCTGCTGGGGGCCCGACACACCGTTACTGTGATTACGGATCACCGAAACCTGCAATATTTGAAAACCGCAAAAGCCCAATCCTCTAGACAACTCCGTTGGGCATTATTCTTTGCCGAGTTTGACTTCATAATTACCTATCGACCTGGTACAAAAAACGGTAAAGCTGATGCCCTTTCTCGGATGGGAGTGGAAGAACACTTGATCAACCCTAAACCTGTACCAATCATTCCCGAACAAACATTTCTGGGTGTAATCGCCACACAATCCATAGAGAAAGTTAAGGATAAAGCCAGGCAACTTGTAACTCCAGCAGACATACAGAATTGGCATCTGCAGGGAAAGGACTTTGCAGTAAAGGACAACTTATTGTATTTCCAAGAACGATTATACCTACCCAGCACAGATTTACAGAAAAAAGTAATCTTTTGTTATCACGATTCTTTAATGGAAGGACATCCCGGTATAGCCAAGACCTCAGAAAAGATCAAGCGCTACTTCTGGTGGCCGTCTTGGAAAAAAGATATCAGAGACTTTGTAATGTCCTGTGGAGTATGCGCCCAAAACAAGAGTCAAAAGGAAAGACCAGCAGGCCTCTTACGCCCTATTGACATCCCACCTCGCCCTTGGCATATGCTTTCTATGGACTTCATCACCGATCTACCTCCATGCTCCGGATACAATACGATTCTAGTAATCGTGGACTTATTCTCCAAGATGGCGCATTTCATTCCGCTCAAAGGCTTGCCAACAGCAGCAACTCTGGCCCGAGAATTTCTCGAAAACATCGTCCGACTGCACGGTTTTCCTTCGGTTCTAATTTCGGATCGAGGTAGTCAATTTATTTCTCATTTTTGGCGAAGTTGCTGTCGGTCGGCTCAAATTGATGTGAGACTATCGACCAGTCACCACCCTCAAACCGACGGACAAACCGAGAGGACCAATCAAACTCTGGAACAGTATTTACGCTGCATGCTGCAACAAACTGAAAAAACTTGGAAAGACATCCTTTGGATAGCCGAATATGCCTACAATAACTCTGTCCATTCGGGAACTGGGAAAACCCCATTTTTTCTTTTGTACGGCAGTCACCCTCGAACCTCGGAGTTGGATCCCCTTCAAGATCTTGAAACACCAGCAGTAGACTACCTGCATTCTACAATCACCCAAGCCTTTAAGGAAGCTGTTTCTCACCTTCAAAGGGCTAAAGAACAATACAAGAAAGGAGCAGATCAACATCGGAAGGAAGCCCCTTAATATCAAGTAGGGGATCAAGTCTGGTTATCCACCAAATATCTACCTCTAAAAGGGCCACGCACATTCAACCCAAGATACCTTGGTCCCTATTCCATCACTACCATAGTAAACCCAGTAGCGGTCAAGTTGGACTTGCCCCCGCACATGAAGATACATCCGGTCTTCCACGTCTCTCTATTAAAACCTGTGCAACCTCAAACCCGACTAACTAAATCTCCAAAACCTATCTAATTGACTGGAAAGGCTACGGCCCCCAAGAGAGATCCTGGGAACCTGCTGAATATGTCCATGCTCCTCGCCTAATCAAAAGATTTCACCGAACATTTCCTGACAAGCCAAAACCCCCGGAGAAGCCCGGTTTGGGAGGGGCCTTGAGGGGGGGTTCTGTCATGATCTCTGCTTCCAAAAGGTCAGGGTTTTCCCAACTCCCTTGGAAGCAGATCCATAACCCAGGTTCTGAGTGCCAACCAGTCCCAATTGGGACCTTTTGGACCCAGTCCTGGCGCCAGTGGCACCAGGCTCATAAATATGCCCAGTCCCAGCGCTGGAAGCGCCGGGCTCATAATGCTTGGGTGGACTTACCTGCAGCAGACCATGCTGCTTACTTGCCTGCCAGTTGAGCCTCTGATCCTCTTCTGTTTGGAACTACTTTTCCTGTTGGGTGGGGCAGGAGCCACTCCCTAGGTTCAGAACACTGGAACTCTTCTGGAAAGCAGGAACTCTTTTCTTACCTAGGCGTGGCTGTGGAAGGAGACACCTAAGCACTACAGGAGGCTATTTAAACCACACCCGATGGATGAATCTTGCTTTGCGTTATTCTGCATCCTCTGCAGCAGAACGCTCATCGTGTCTTCTGCATCTGATCCTGGGCCTAAGGAAAAAGGCTTACCATCCTGAATCCAGTCTTCAGCAACACCTATAAAGACAAGAAAGAACAGGTTAGCATTACGGTCTTCAGTGACAGCTCTTCACTTACCTGGTCCATCGGCTGTCACCAACGCCTCGCGCTGCATTCCGACATCTGAAAGACAAAGGCTTACCTACTCTTCGTGCGCTCCGGAGGTCTTCACACTGCATTCCGGCATCTGAAAGACAAAAGCTTACCAACTCTTCGCACGCTCCGGAGGCCTTCGGCGCTGCATCCCGCATCTGAAAGACAAAACAAGGTGCGCTTAAAGACATTGGGGAACTTTAATACTCACGTGCCATTACTACTTTCCACATCTAACCCAGTGGGTATTCCGGCACCCTGCAGCCGCTCCGAACTTGTACCTGCAAAATAAAACGACAGTTAGAGCGCATCGTGAAGCAGGCAACAAGCGCTTACTTAGGTGCTTCCAGGCGCTTCTATTCATCACACGGGCTCCATCTTCAACTCACTTCAGCCCGTCATCCACCATCGCCGGAACCCTGCAAAATAAGAGATATCATTACTAAAGACTTTAAAGACATTAGAATTACTCGAAACTTACCGTTCGTGCAGTAAACGACGGACAGCAGTCCTCTGAAGTCAAGAGGCCTGCTCCCCTTATCCAGTGAAGAAACTGGTTACAGCACCCTGCCCCGAGGCAGATGGAGAGCACGGCGTTCACTTACCTAAGGTGAGAGCGTTAACCTTCGGGGTTCACAGGAGAAGAGAAAGGGAAGAAGAGAAGAGAAAGGGAAGAAGAGAGAGACATTCAATAACCCAGTTCATTAATCCCATATTTTCTATCTGCAGACATCTTACCCTTCGAGTCAGACATACAGTGCACAGAGGTCCAGCCCAAAGAGCCAGCCGTGTGTTACACATCACCTTTGAAGATACGGTATACGCCCAGTCAAGACCGGCGCCTCTACAGGAATCAGGTGAGCGTTACAATTGCTTGATCAAGTCAAAGATGCCTAAATCTACACAAAACTAGACGTGAGGGGGGCATATCACCTTGTTCTCGTAAAACAGGGGGACGAATGGAAAACCGCTTTTCGCACCAAATATGGCTTGTACGAATATCAAGTAATGCCCTTTGGCTTTTGCAATGCACCTGCTGCATTTCAATACTCCATGAACGATGGCCTACGGAATTGATTGATGTCTGTGCTCTAGTGTACATCGACGATATCCTAGTATATTCCGCATCAAAGCAGGATCACTTTAAACACGTCCGATCCGTATTGGAGAAACTCTGTCAACACCAGCTCTACGCCAAGCTCGAAAAGTGCTCATTCCACGTCTCCGAGGTGGAATTCCTGGGCTTTATTCTCAGCTCGAATGGAATCCGAATGGATGTACACAAGGTACATGCTATCCTGAAATGGCCATCCCCAGATTCATTCAAGGGGGTTAAAAGTATGCTGGGTTTTGCAAACTTCTACCGCCGGTTCATCCCAGGATTTTCGCAAATCGTGCATCCCATCACGTCATTACTAAGGAAAAGCAACAAAAAAGTCAAGTGGACAACAGAAGCCGAGGAGGCTTTCCAGGAACTCAAAGCAAGATTCACATCTGCCCCAATCTTACGCCACCCTCGCCCTGATCTCCCATACCTGGTGGAAACAGACGCCTCAAGCATGGCTATGGGAGCCGTCCTCTCACAAAAGAACCCCGAAACGGGCCAGTTACACCCCGTTGCCTTCTGGTCGCGTAAATTCACATCCCCTGAACTCAATTACGCTATCACAGACAAAGAACTCCTGGCCATTAAGTCAGTCTTTAAGGCATGGTGGCACTACCTCTTGGGCGCCAGACACACAATCATCGTAATAACTGACCACCGGAACCTCCAGTACCTAAAAACGGCAAAGGCCCAATCCTCACGACAACTCCGTTGGGCTCTTTTTTTTTGCTGAATATGACTACGTGATTACATTTCGACCAGGGGTGAAAAACGGGAACGTCGATGCCCTTTGCCGTATGGGGGTGGAAGAGCAAGGGTATCAGACCCCTGACCCAATAGCAATCATCCCGAGTGACAAGCTCCTAGGAATCACAGCAACCATAACTCAAAAAGAATTACATGAACAAAACCAAAACCTGATGAGTCCGGAGCAATTACAAGCGTGGAGTGCACAAGGAGAACATTACATGATAAAAGATCAGTTGCCCTACTTCAGGAATCGTTTATTCTTACCAAACCAAGAACTACAAGAACAAGTCATGTCCGGTTATCATGATTCCTTGATCGAGGGCCACCCCGGAATCGCTAAAACCCTAGCCAAGGTAAAACGAAATTATTGGTGGCCCATGTGGCATAAAGACATTATCCAATTCATCCTATCTTGTGGAGTGTGTGCTCCAAACAAGTCATCCAAGCAGAAACCGACTGGGCTATTACAACCATTGGAAATCCCACCAGCACCCTGGCACACGTTGTCCCTCGATTTTATTACTGACTTACCACCCAGTCAAGGGTTTAACACTATTCTTGTGGTCGTGGACCTATTTTCAAAAATGGCACATTTCATTCCTCTTAAGGGGCTCCCAAATGTTTCCACTCTGGCAAAGGTATTTCTTGAATGCATCGTCCCGCTCCATGGGTTTCCTTCAGTTTTGGTCTCAGACTGAGGCACTCAATTCGTATCTAACTTCTGGAGAAAATGCTGCTCTATGGCCCAGATCGACATCCGGCTATCCACCAGTCACCATCCCCAAACGGATGGTCAAACTGAGAGGACAAATCAGACGCTCGAGCAGTATCTGTGTTGCATGTTACACCAAGCTGAAGGAAGCTGGTTCGACCTATTATGGATAGCTGAATATGCTTATAATAATTCCCCACACACCAGCAGGAGGCAGACACCCTTTTAAACCATGTATGACAGGCACCCACGTACTTCTGAGTTGGACGTTCCTATAACCCTGGAAATGCCAGCAGTCAAAACCGTGCACACAACCATTTCTCAAACCTTTAAAAGGGAAGCTGAACACGTACTTTAAGCTAAGAATCGCCAAAAGAAGTTTGCTGATCAACACTGAGCAAAGGCCCACAACTACCAAGTGGGAGACAAAGTCTGGCTGGCGTCTCAACACGTGTCCATTAAAGGAGCCCAAACTTTCCGTCCAAGATAGCTGGGTCCATTCAACGTCACCTCCGTGATTAATCCTGTGGCGGTCAGTCTAGCTTTGCCGTCAAACATGCAGATTCATCCTGTGTAACATGTGTCTCTCCTTAAACCTGTTCAACCTGGGACCCGGGTAGCAACGCCATCGCAGCCAGTAGTAGTCGCTGGGGAGCCAGAATTCGAAGTCAAGGACATCCTAGATTCAAAGTGCGTGAGATCCAAATTATACTACTTAGTAGACTGGAAGGGGTATGGTCCACAAGACAGGACATGGGAGCCTTGTGAGTACATCCATGCACCTCGCTTACTTAGACGATTTCATCAAAACCATCGACCAAACCAGGACCAGACAGAAGAGGCACCTTGAGAGGGGCCTTGGGGGGAGTGCTGTCATGATTCCTGCCCCTCATGTCCCCAGCCCTCCAAGATGTCAGGCTGGAGCCAGGCCACGATCACCTACATGGCCCTCAAGGGCCTCTCCCTCCCTCCAAAGACCCACTTGGAGTCAGACTTGGCGCTTGTAGCACCAGACTCACTCACTCCCATTGGATAACATTGGGGATTGGACTTGTAGTGCATTGATGGGGACAAGATGGATGCCCCCAAATATTTCGATTCCCAGAACTGCATGTGCGGTCTAGTCTTTTGGGTGTGGTTCAGCCCAGAGACACCTGGGATACCCAGAGACTATTTAAGCCACGCCCAGGCTGAGAAACATGCTTTGCGTTTTCTGCACCTGCAGCGTGACACTCACTGTGTTCGGCTCGGTCTCCAGTAGGCCTGCAACTTTCTTCTGCGCTCAGCTCCTGCAAGAACAGGAACACCATTAGGAACAGCCTTACCTTGCGGCGCTTCTGCCCATCATTCATCACTCCTTCTGTTCTGCGGGCATCTTCGGCGGTGTCATTCCCATCCCGGCATGCCGCTTCCTAAGGAAAAGGGAAAAGAACAGAAAAAAGGCATTAGTAAGCATTCTGCAAATCTTCGCTTATTTTTAAATACTGTACGAGCTTCAAACGCTTACCTGAATCCCAGCCGCTCTGGGGGAACTCTGTCTCCGGAACTTCTTATCCATCTGCAAGAGGGAAAAGACACTCCAGGTTAGCGTGGAAACATCTAGAGGCGCCACATACCGTGCCTACCCACTGCATTTGTTCTTCATAACCGGCATCCAAGCTGAAAACGTCGCGGCACCTAAAAAACACAGAAAAAGAACTCAGTTCAATGCAAATACGAAAGGGGTGCATCGCACATCGCGCTCTCATTCACCTGCAGCGCCACTCATCTCAGCAGCACGCCACCATCCCGGACACCGGCCATCATCTAAGGAAGGAAACTGTTCAAGAGACTCAATATACTCACCTATCGGACTCTTGCCAGTGAAGTAACTAGGCAGCAACGAGCCCACATCAATCAACGCGCCCCTGCGCTGAAAGCAGGACAGAGAGCACACTATCCAAGAAAACAAGGTGAGTTGTGGATCAAAGGGAAGGGTTGGACCCCGGGGAAGAAGGGGTTCAAGCACACAGAGACAATAGGGAGTTAAACTCTACCAATCCTGTGTTTCAGCCCAGTCTCCAGTCGAATAGCCTCCAGGGAAGGGTTCGAGGTCGTAAGAGGTCAAAACAGGCTGAGTGACGTCCCCGTGGATACCAGGCGAGCGTTACACCCGTGTATGAATGGCCTTGGAGGAAGCACAGCTCACCCTAAACAAAGAGAAATGTGAGTTTAGAAAACAAACCCTCCGCATCTCGGACCTACGATCATTTCTCAGGCTTGCCAGCTACTGCACCCACTACATTCAGGCCTTCGCGTCCGTAAGCAAGCACCTTAGAGCGCTCATGAAACAGCAAGCAAGTTTCGAGTGGACAGGAGAGTGCCAGCAAGCATTTCAAATGATCAAACAGAGGATTTCAGATGCCAAGAACCTGGCCTGCTTCAACTCCAAGAGAGAGACAGAATTGAATGTTGATGTCAGCCCGGTAGGCCTAAGCGTCATATTAACACAAATCGACCCAAAGAACAACAGTACGAGGCATGTGCTTGTCTAAAACAGAGCAAGTCCCCTCGCAGGCAGAACAGGAAGGACACGCTGTAGTGTGGGCCTGCAAGCACTTTCACCTCTTCCTATATGGAAAGCCGTTCACCATGGTCACAGACCACCAAGCACTACTGTTCATATACGGAAATCCTCAATCAAAAATGCCTCACAGGATCGCTAGGTAGGCCCTACGATTACAAGACTACAGTTTCAAAATCATCCATCGCCAGGAAAGCACACTAACCATGGAGACTTCCTATCACGTCACCCCTGCAAAGAATCCCAGCTCATGCACTCCATCGCGCATAAGTACATCCACTACATAGTGCATGAGAACACACTGATTGGATTGAGTGCACACCAAATTGCGCAAGAAATGGAAAACGATCAGGACCCGCAGGCCATCCTCCGATGCCTAGAGACGGGCCGATGGAAACAGGCTAAACAAACCAAGAAATACACAAGCAACAAAGCCAGGCAGGACATCAGATGCTTAGTGGCCGTCAAGGAAGAGCTGGCTAAAACTGAAGGAGGACTCCTATTAAAAGGAACAAAAATAGTCATCCCACAGACTCTGCGAAGGAAAGTGCTGGAACTAGCGCACAAGGAACACAGAGGCATCCTGTCCACATAATGGATGCTACGGCAGAAAATGTGGTTTCCTTATTTAGATTCCCAAGTGGAAGACTTGCTCAATCAATGCCCCACATGTGCCGTTATTAATCGTCACACACGTCCTGAGCCACTACACATGACAGATCTCTCAGAAAAGGCTTGGGATGAGACCGTAGTGGACCTCTTTGGACCGCTAGAAGAGGGTGAATACATTGTAGTAGCCATAAATGAATACTCTCGCTTCCCCGATCTGCAGCTAATGCCATCCACGTCTGCATTCCACACCATACCGCCTTAGATCGGATATTTGCCACATATGGCATCCCGAGATCCTGAGCGTAGTGAAATCAGACAATGTGTCCCCCTTCACAGGACAAGACTTTGAAGTGTTCGCTGAGTATATGGGCTTTGTCCACGGAAGAGTGACACCACTATGGCCCAATGGCACAGTGGAGCGTTTCATGAGTAACATCAAGAGGAATATACAAATCGCACGGCTAACAGGGGTACATGTCGAGAAGGCCCTATACCAATTGCTGTGAGATTACCGTAACACACCTCATAGTACCATCGAAGGTGATGTTCAGAACGAACATTCGAACAAGAATACCACATGTTACAAGCATGGAGGACAGATACAAAGGGGATGAAGAAATTAGGGAACAGGACACTAAGTGCAAGGAAAGCATGAAAAGACGAGCAGATGAGACCCAGAGAGCAAAGGAAAATGATCTTGAAGTGGGAGATGTAGTAATTGTGAGCCAACCCCAAGCCAGGAAGCATGTGTCAGCCTTTGACAAGGAACCCCTGACCGTGACATACGTGTAAGGATCTCTTGTCACAGCAGAAGGGGAAAGAAAAAACATAACCAGAAATTCTTCACACTTCAAAAGAATGCCTGGAATCATTGCATCAAGATCAGTTCCAGCAGAGCACGAAACTCAAGGCTGAGACCCCTCATATGAGGGTGATGGTGAAGACTTGTGTGAAGAACAGCCATTTACACCTCTGAGAGAAGGTGAAGACGATCCAACCCCGCGGGTGACAGGGCGGCCAGAGAGTGCCCGAAATCGACCCTAGAGACTCATAGAAGAAATGAACTGAGGTACAACTTTGGGTTAAGTACCGGGGGGTGATGTCGCTGAAGGCACCTTCCACATCACGTGGAGAGGGACACTGGGTTAGAGCAAGGAGAGGGGTGGGAGAGAGTAAGTCAGTTTGAAGTTTAGAGTTGAGGAATAAAATTGGTTCCATTCCTCCTCCCGTGTCCGCCTCCTCCTTGTGTGCATGTGAAGCAGTGATGCTCGGTCGGCATATGACCGGACCACATTAGGTCCGACCCAACATACTGCATCATGGCATGGGTCAGTGTGGATTCTCACTGGGTCACTGACGCTAACAGGAAATATTTTCCTTGGTACATGACTCCTCTCTGACGTCACCTGCTTCTTGACAGCGGGCGCTCTGCGGCCATCTTTAGTATCGTCTTTATAGCAAGAGCTGATATAACAAGAGCTGCTGTCCCTAGCCAGTGCTAGAGGCCCCAAGATGGGACAAGAGCGGCCGTCCTTGGATCAGGAGAATCATTGCAGCATTTGACACCACCACACTTTTCATTGGCTATTGCTTGACATGCACCGTGCATAACAGAGGTATCTTGACAATGCATGATCATTTTGGGTTTTGTTTCTTCTACGGCTATTTGTTCACACTGTGGTAGCTTTGCATTGAAATGCAGGACTACAATTACTAGTATTTCCACGGGTAGTTTACAGAGTGTGAGGTTTTCATTGGTTTACGTTGTTTGGCTATGTCGTGTCTCTATCGACCAGTGCACCGTCTGGCGGCTGCTGTTAAATTAAATATTTTGTAGCTTAATGAATCAGGACGTTATTTTAAGATCACGTGTTTGTAGTCAATTGGGCTATTTTTGGGTTACTTTCGACGGCAATATTTGTTTGTGAATTCCTCCCGAGGCTGCCACTACTAACACATGCCCACTCTCTCAAACCCTCGCCCACCCCACTCCCACTCTCTCTAACCACACCAACCCCACCTCTATTACATGTGCTCCTACGGTTATGTTTGGGCTACTTTAAGGCTAGTTTTGTCCTCCTGAGGCTGCTTTGTTGTTTGTTTCCTGCCCCCAACTACCACCGCTCAGCCATCCCCTTCCACTCAGCCACCTTACCCACAGTGTCTACATTCACCCACCCAAGCCCTATTCTCTCAACCCCACTGCCCTACCCCACTCTCTCAGCTCTACGCCAACTCCCTCTACTCCCAACTCCCTACCCCTACCATGCACCCTACCCCACTCTCTAACCCAGGGGTGGGCAAACTTTTTGACTCGCGGGCCACAATGGGTTTTAAAATTTGACAGAGGGGCCGGGCCAGGTGCATTTGGAGGGAGTGTTTGGGCCGGATATACTAAAGCATTAAATGTAGTGTGTGCAATCCTCATAGCACAGTAAGAACACTACAACCCAATTTATTAACTGTCTTTCAAATGTGAAAAATAGCCCTTATCAGTTAATAAATTTGTCTCAAGGAATATGCAAGATATGGCATTTACATACTATTTCGCAGATACTGTGAGGAGGAAATGTAAATAGATTAAAATAACATACGCACTGTGATTTATCAAGATTGCGTCTGTTTTTAATAAGTTTCAATCGAAGGTGCAAAGTTAAAGAAATCAACATTTATTGAAAAATGGAATCACTTTCAACATTCAAAACATATTATTACACAACGAAATACTCAAGCTCAATAATATCTACTTGTGTTAAACTCCGCAAAATCATGGATGGATTGTCCTGACCGCGCGCTCTACAAACTCGCCACGGACGCCCTCGCCTTCACGCGCAAACAGTACACGTGTATCGTTGCCAAGCACACAGACATAGGCTGTATTAAATATCCTACCTGCAGCTGAAAATTTAAATTTAAATTAAGAGCGATGTGCGGCGTGTTAATTAAGCTACTGTACCGCTGCTGTGCGTAAATGCGCATTGCTCTTAATTAAAAGATGCACTTCCAAACTTTCCATATGCATTTTTTCATAACACAGCAGAAAAACTCACCATTTCAGTGGGAACAGTGTTGTTGGTCTCCCTTTTTTGCCAGTGCATCAAAGTCTGGAGTTAGTTTTGTTGTGGCAATTCTCAGGACAGATCTGAGGTGTTGGTCAGTTAACTTGGATCTGTGATGGGCTTTGTTGATTTTCATGACGCTAAACATCTGCTCACACACGTAGGTCGAGCCAAACAACACCAGCATCTTCTGCGCCGTCCTCCGGAGGTTTGGAAACGCGGTCTCGTTAAGTGAAGCGTAAAAGTCATTCAGTTTAAGAGACTTGAACTTCTCCTTTGAGACGGAGTCAGACTGAAGATCGATCAGTTCCAATTGCAGCTCCTGCGGTGCTGATTCGGGGTCTTGTGACAGGGGACAGGACACCAGTTGAAGTAACTTGTCAATTTTTTCAAAATCACAGAACCGACGGCAAAATTCTCTGTGCAGATCGTCCAGTGATTTGCAGTATTTCTTCGCATTTCGGGCGGCCTCTTTCTGCATGGCTAGTGTGGGGAAATGTGCGAAAGATTTGTTTGACATTTGCCTGGAGAATAAAACCAGCTTGGATTTGAAGGCTCTCACATTTGTGTACATGTCGTGCGCAAACTGATCTTTCCCCTGTAGCTTCACGTTCATCTCATTCATGTGTGAAAATATGTCCACAGCAAACGCAAAGTCACAAAGCCAGTTTGTGTCGCTCAGCTCGGGGAATTGTTCGGATTTCCCCATTAAATTAAAAAATGAGCGAATCTCGTCTTTGAGCTCCCAGACTCGTTGAAACACTTTCCCCAAACTTAACCATCGGACGCGAGAGTGGTAAGGTAGGTCCTGGTGATCCGCATTAGTTTCTTCCAGGAACGTAATGAACTGACGATGATTAAGTCCCCTTGCTCGTATGAAGTTAACACGTTTTACAACTGGATCCACGACGTGATTAAGCTGCAATACAGACTTACACAGAGACTCCTGATGAATGATGCAGTGAAGTAAAATAACATCCTGGTCAAGGTTTTCTTCTTTCACTTTATCCTGGATTCTTTTCAGCAGCCCGATGTTTTTTCCAGTTAAATTTGGCGATCCATCCGTGGTGACATTGGCAAGTTTACTCCAAGGTAGCTTCATTCTCTCGATGACAGCAGACACCTGTTCATATAAGTCCTCTCCTCGCGTTTTCCCTTTCAGTGATTCCATGCTCAAAAGCTCCTCCGTTATCTCAAAACTGTCGTTAATCCCTCGGATAAAAATTAGGAGCTGAGCAGTGTCTTTTATGTCGTTACTTTCATCCAGTGCTAGTGAATATAACTTAAAGGACTCCACCTTTTTGTTTAACTCGCTGACTATATCTTCGTCAATCAGTTCCACGCGGCGAGTCACTGTCCTGCGTGCTAAACTGATTTTTTCAAACTTGGCTTTGCTCTCCGGACACAAGAGACCTGCTGTCTCTACCATGCACTCTTTCAAAAACTCGCCTTTGGAGAAAGGCTTGCTAGCCTTTGCTAATTTGAATGCCAGCAAATAACTTGCCTTGGTACTTGACTCTTGAATTTCAGTTTGTCGGTGAAAAAAGTTCTGTTGACTCTGTAAATTAGCTGCCAACCTCTGAGCAGTAGCCGCCCGTTCTTGTGTTGACTGCTTGCTAGCATAGTTTGCATGCTTCGTGGCAAAGTGACGGCTGATATTGTACTCTTTGAAAACCGCAACAGCTTCTTGGCATATCAGACATACAGCCGTTGATCGGACTTCAGTGAAGAAGTATTTTGTTGTCCACTCCTTATTAAACACTCGGCAT
Organism: Ambystoma mexicanum; assembly: GCF_040938575.1. Classification (NCBI taxonomy): domain Eukaryota; kingdom Metazoa; phylum Chordata; class Amphibia; order Caudata; family Ambystomatidae; genus Ambystoma; species Ambystoma mexicanum. The sequence goes on along the minus strand of NC_090923.1, from coordinate 829,380,518 downwards.
TCGCTGTCCACTTTCCTTCTCTTTGGTCCGCTCATTTTTACAGAAGGGCTTAATGGTGACGTGAAACGAAGTGAAAATTAAAGTGAAATAAAGAGAAATACGCGCCACTCCAACAACGGTCAATGTGTTTTGAGTGCGCCATCTATTGGGGAAACGTGGGCATTGCAGGGAAAGGGGGAAAAAAGGAGGTTTTTACTATAATTTGGACAAGTTCGGCGTGCCGGATTAAAAAGCCTAATGGGCCGTATGTGGCCCGCGGGCCGTAGTTTGCCCATGTCTGCTCTAACCCCATTCACCTTACCCCCACTCTCTATCCTCACCTTGTCCCCCACTCTCTCTACCCTAACCCACCCAGCCTACCCATGCTCTCTAACCCCAATCATCCTACCCCCTTTCTCTACCCCACCTGCCCTGTCCCCACTCACCCAACCTACCCCACTCTTTACCCCCACCCAACCTACCACCTCTCTCTACACCCACCCTACCCCACTCTACAGCCCCCATCCCATCCCCCTCACTGTACCCCAACCCACCAGCACTATCCCCTTTCTGTCTATTGCCATCCACCCCCTCTTTCCATACTCAACCTTACCTCCTCCCTCTTTACCCCCACCACGCACCCTACCACCATCTCTAGTCCCACGCACCCTACACCTTTTATTGCCCCACCCACCCTACCTCTTGGTCCCCCACTCACCCTACCCCTTCTATTCTGACACCCGCTCACCTTACCCCATCTCTGTATTGACTATCATCCTTCCTTTCACACTCTTGTTTTATTTCTTACCCTCTCAGTCTCACCCATATTTCCTCTTGCTCATCATCGATGGCACACTATATTACTAGCTTCATCCCTTGCTCTATTCCCCTTCTCATTCTGTTTCACACTGGAACCCCTTATAGCATCTTCCTTTGAAACCTTACTCTCCTCCTTGCACCCCGGTTCCCATAAATGCAAAATGCAAAGAACAGCAGTAATGCAAAACTATTGATATTGCCAATGCTTGTTTTATAAGGAACTAAATGAACGACCAAAGGTTTTTCAAAACTGTTCAGCGCAGTCTTTGCATCATCTTCCCTGGTGTTCTTTTGCAGCAGCCATGAATCACTAGGAGTCCTGATTATGGGCCACTGTTTTGTTTGTTTCTGGACCACTTTTGTTTTGTATCCCGGCCTTGTTTGTTGTCCCAGTCTGACTCTGCAGGCAAATCGAATTATTTTTATGTCACCATTCAATTCACGGTATTTCGAGTTGCAGTCCCAAGTGGTGGTAGGGGCTGCTGAGTTAGCGAGAGGATTGCGACCTTGGACACACGGAGCCCCAACTTATCCTCCTTCGGTGGTCGCCTTGCGGGAGCGGAAAGGATTGTTAGAGGATGAGAGGAAGCCTTGCCTAGCAGCCTAAGATGGCTTTTGCTGCAGAATCTGATCCTCTCTCCAATTTTAGGGGTGCAAAACAGTTATTGGATTACCTTCGTTAGTTTCAATAAAAAATGTCCGAGCTAGGAAGTAAAATAAAATGTAAGAGGCACGCGTTTGCATACAAATTAGTTAGTGACAAAAGAGCTAATTACAACTTTGGTGGTGCAGTCTATTTTTAGTACTAACTAATTACCGCCAACTTGACTACACTTGCCGAGTTTTGGATCTGTGCATCAACCTATGCTTGCAAGGCCATGAAGAAAGCTAAGAATTGTATCCTGGTTTCTATTAGGGAGAATTCTCAGAAATGTGCTAATTCCCTCCACCTTAGAGACCCCCAGCAACTTTGCTGGATTTTGAGGATTTGATTTTTTTACCTGGTGAGAGTGTGACTCTTTTCCCCACTCTCTCATGTATTTTAATGCGATTTTTGAACACTGTGAGTCTGCCAAACTCCATAGGCATCATTTTTTACATTGTGTCACACAGTACCTTCAGTGGAGTGACACAAAGAAGTCTTCCAGATTTCCCAAAGGTTTAAATACCTTCTCTGGGATAAACTACTGTTTCCCAGAGCAGTAAAGTGAAATTGAATTTACTTAAATGTATAACTTTCTAGACCCAGTGCACACTATCTTACAATAGGGTTTTGGTGGGGTTACTTAGTATGCCCTTTGTCTAGCTTCTCATGTAACATTTTTATGTTACCCTTTCCTCGATGAATGGCTGGTGGCAGTGATTTACTTTTAACTACTGTGGTGTGCGTTTACCACGGGCTGCGTTCACACCTACAGTAAAGCACCCAAGGGTGCAATTTTTGTCAAAATGGCCACAGTCTTCTTTTTGCACCATTTCTTTGTGGAAAGGTCCTTCTCGAGATGTACTCTGCGCGCAAAACCAGGTTTGGTCCCTTTGTTCGATTTGCCTTTGGTGGGATTCATGAGTGAAGCCCGCCTTTGGCTCCACAATGTGCAGGAAGTGAGGGAGGTGCCCGAAAATTCCTGTGTTTAGTCTCCTAGGAGACCCAAATGCACTCTGTAGTGATTGGCCGGCTGAATGTCTGGCAAGGACAGCCACCCTGCTGGGTGACTGACAGCTAGGCTGGAATGAATCGGAGAGAACTGAATAAAAGGCGAGGCTTTTGGCTTGGAAGGCAGAGTTGACCACTGGACGAAGGAACCGAAGAAGAACTTGAAGAGGACACCTGCTGCAACTCCTGGACCGTTGGTTTGCCCGGTAAAGTCCTGCTGCTGTGCTGAAACTCCAAATTTGTATCGACAGAGAAGCCCCTGCAAGGACGACTTCTCCTCTTGAGTTGGTGGGACCAATCAACTCCAAAGTAAGCCACTTGGACATTCTCTTGGAGCTGGTTGTCTTTCCACAGAGTTGCTACTGGAAACTGAAACGCCAGGGAGAGGAACACCAGATTGTGTGCATTGCTTTTAAGCTGGCCAAGAGCTCCAGGAAGATCCTCCAGACTCCCAGGAAGCAGGACTGACCGAGCCTGAGCCCCCTCAACAGAGTGCAGGACCCCAGAAGTAAGGAAAGCCCATCTTGACAGCCAGGAACCGCAGTGTTGCTATTTGCAGTAGACACAAGGAGCTGAAACACCGAACAGCCACTTGTTTGAAGATTGCTGGTTGCGAGAGGTGACCCTCACATTCCAGTGCAGGAGTCCCCAGAAGTCCTCCCTCTTGTCCCCATGACTGAGTCCCAGGAACAGTGAGGTCTGCAGAGCTGTTCAGGAATAGAAATCATCTGCTGCACTTTTTTTCAATACAAAGGTACTGAAAAAAGTCTGAGAGAACTTAACTCTAGAGTTGCTTGCTTCTTCTACCACTCACAAGTCTAAACAGCTTGTGGCCCTACATTCATTCTTCTTTTTCTTCAAAGACCTCTAAACCATTGTGCAAAGACTTTTCTTACTTACCTGCAAAGAAGTGCTTCAGCTCATATAGACCTTTGCCCATTGACCTTGGCTTAGCCTGTTCCACTGAATGACTTTTATTGGGGGATCTGAAAGTAATTTTCTGCTTAAAGAATATTTGTGGTCTCTTGTATGTTCTAATAACCTTTTCCTTTGACTTACTCCTAAATGATCCTGAATACAATAGTGATATATTAATGTCCCCAGCACCCTAACTATTGAAGTCACCTGAGGGTGTAGGTTGTGTCTGTGAGCCATCCCAAAATCCTGATTTAGAGATATTAAGAGTGTGTATTTTGTGAAGTATATTTGAGTATTACTGTTATATTGCTACGTTCTGAAGGCTTACCCTAACTCACTGATAAAATAAATTAATAATTGTTTATTCAAGAAACCTTGTGTGTGAGTGTTTAATTGCATACTTGTCACTGTGAATCTCTGTGCAACTCCCCTACAGCTCACATTGACCCCTCTTCAGATAAGCCTGGATGCTCAACACGCTACCAACCTGTGTAGTACAAGCTTATACCAAAGTTTGAGTTCCTATTGCCAGGAGGTCAGGAGGGTTGTAGTGCACCCAAAGGGTACTGCATACAATCTTGCCTAACAGTTTCTGTCATTTCAAGTATGACTATCTGTGCTCCGATTTGTTAGTCATATCATGGCCCATAACAAGAAATCTCTGACTAAGACTCCACGCGACGTATTCAATTAATTTTGGTTGCCTGTTTATGTCTTCTGTTGACTGTATATTCCAACTGAACCTACAACATTATCTTCCACATGAGGGCAGCATTGTATAACGATTAAGAGTACGGTCTACATTTTTGTCAAACAAGTCTTTGATATGATATGGCATTTATACTGCGCCTGTGCACAAGTGTTTGCAGAAGCTACTTTGTTAGAGAGGTTTCTTCTGACCTGTATTGTACACAAATCTCACCATAATGCAATGTGCATGTAACTTTTGTGCCCTAACTCTTTCTCATGTATATATTCAGTGAAAAAAACATTGGTTGAAAGGGTCTTAGAATAGCAGTGCAAAAAAAAAGTAGGGTTCCTAAACGAACCTCTTTAATCGTTGCAGTCCATTTGGGAATTGCTTTGGGTAGGATTCAAATTAAGTTCAGAGTCATCATAACCAATCTGGGGTACAACTGGTTTTCCCTAGCTCTTTTTATTGGGCTCATATTTCTCCAGTTCTTCGTTCTTTACATTGGCTCCCGGTCCTTCAGCGGGTCCAATTTAAATAGTGCATCAGACCTTTTATGGGTCCAATGTGGAGTATCTTCAGGAGAAGTTCTGTCCTTACGTGCCTGCTCGTGACTTGCAATCTGCTGGTGCTTGCTTGTATGCTGGTGGTTACTCGCTATCAGCGTGAACGAGTGGGCGGTCGTGCGTTCTCTGTGGCAGCAGCAAAGTTGTGGAACTCTCTGCCTGCTCCCTTTAGGGCCACAGAGAACCTTGTTTCTTTCCGCCAGCTGCTGAAAACATATCTGTTTTGAATCCTCTAAGTTTTTTGTTAGTTTAATCTGTCTACCTCCAGTTTTTCTCCTAGCGCCAAGATGCTTCGGCATGCGTGCGCCTTACAAAATTCATTAACATAACCTAACATTTCCTCATTGATGTGTGTGGATCATGTAACGCAACGGTATAACGTACACACACCCAAACTGTTCTTAAACGGAAACGTGGTGACTCTTTGGATATGTTCCACGTGACAATGATACTAAAAGGTGGAGCGTCGGCCAGGTGTGGTTCTTATGCTGCACCAATACTATTGTGGCTCTTTCATTTCTTGTGGGCCCTAGAACAACTGCTAACAAGTGTGATCTGCTTGTGCGTTCACGCTCGAGAGCTCTGGCTCCGTCCCTGTACAGCAGCTGCACTAGCCCAAAAGGCAGCGAAAGAGGTGCAGTTGGCATATTGGGCTGCCCCCCTGGCCCGCAGGTTCCCTCCCCTAGTGGGGAGGACGTAAATGGGGGTAGAGCCTGTTAGAGGCAGGCAGCTGCAATTAACTCCTTCCGGCCCAAAACGGCCTTATATTCCCCAGCCACACAGAGGCACACTCGTTTATTTGGTTGCTGGGAAGATTTTTCCCACCCACCCTCTCCTGGCATTAAGAATGTTTGGTTCAAGTGGTTAGGTAGGTTAGGTTATTAACGTTGTTTCTTCTTTGGTGTCAAAAATGCAGAGTTACTAGGCGATCCTAGCTGAGGAGGAATCACGCTACGGATGGTAGCATTACCTGCTAGCTGCAGGAGCCAGAGTGGGCGTGACAGGCACTTCACCCTTAAGGACAGTTGAACAACTGCTGAGTGGCCTGGGCTTTGCTCTATACAAGTTCATGAGAGTTGGAAAGCCCGGGAATGGCAGATGGCCACCCAAGGGTTATGCTTAGGGCCCAGGTCTCTAGGGGCCGTGTATTGCTGGGATCGCCCGTAAATTGACTCTTAATAAAGTTGCCTGTTTTTCTTGAAATCTAAACTACTGTGTGTACGTTTTTTAAAGGGCACTACTCAAGGGGCATTAGTAGGGACTAGCCTTGCTATGCTTCTTCCAAGGGTTCCTGAGTCCATTCCATCTCACCACGCATAAGCTCATTCTTTGCAAAGATCCCTCTGTTTGGTTCATCCTTGCCACCTCTTCCCGCCATGTCCGAGTCCACCACACGCTACAACTCCCTTAGTGCAGAACGAGCACACTGGAGTGTCTGTTGGTGCTTTAGGAATAAAAAACAAAGACGCAATCCCCTGGTAAAGGGCGGATAGCGCTACAAATCCCGACAGATGGCAGCTGGCAAACATTTTCTGTGCATCCGTTGCAGAGCTTCACTGCCCATGTAGGACCTTCCAGAATCAAGATAGATCTGTGGAAGGTGCCATAAACCTTACCACTTTGTGAGGATTGTGGAGGGTCTGAATAAGGAGTCAGCCATGTTCCAGGTTCTCTTTAATGAAATTAATATCAAAGTCTAACTGTCCGTACTACTAATCTTCCTAACTAAGAAAATAAGGGTGCTCTCCGTCTTTGTAAAGTCCAAAAGAATATTGTACTGCCCTATCTGGCCCTACCAATATTTGAAACTAATTTAAAATGTCCAAGGGAAGTCTTCTCTTAGCCTGGCCTCCACAGTTCCTTCACTAGTGAAGATTTGTGTTTCTTTTCTGTGGGACAGACTGTCTCCTTCATCAGTTCCTGTAGCTCTTCAAGCAAACTTGTATGTCTATTGCTTTCTATGTTTCTTGAATCCCGGAGATATGGGGTTAGCTCCTCTCTTCCAGGTTGTTTACTTCTATTCTGACTTTGGCTGTTATTTAGGACCCATTCCTGTGTTCTGGGATAAGGATTCACCTTCACATAATAGTTCTCTTTCCCCTCAGGTTTCTTCGATATTAGTTCCCAACACAACTTTATGCCTACTTTCTTCAGCCCCTCTCCTCCTGGCTGTTCAGTTCGGTTCTGACTTTGTAAGGGATCTATGACCCAGTCTTGAGTACTGGGACGAGGCTTCAACTTCATACAATAGTTATTTTTTCCCTCAGGGATCTTCGTTATTTGCTTATAACACAACTTTAGTCCCACTTTCTCATTCTCGTGACTGGGACGAGTTTTTGTTGATTCACAATGATATCCCGTGGGCCTCCTGCTTCTCCTGGTTTCCCAGAAAACTTTCCCTTGATGGGGGCCAGTGGTTGGGCTTGGCACTCTTTCGGGATGATTCTTTCTTGCTCTCTCCTTCTCTGCTTCACTTCTTTGGGTCCGCGCCAGACACCTGCTCTCCTCGGGCACGGCTGCTCGGATGTGACACATGCTTGTAATTCGGGTGGTCTAGGCGTTGTTCGTTGGGCATCCTGCCTCCACTTCCAATTCTTGATCATGCCACCAGCAGGCTGCTGCTTGCTCTCTCTGTCCTGCCTATACTCCTCTTCTATCTTCACATGTTTGCCTTTCAGCGTCTTGGACTTGCCTGCTCTCGCTCTCCAAAGGTTGCGGGTTCCGTCATGGACCTCGGCAACGTCTCTCAGCGCAATGATGTTAGGGGGCCTCTTCTGTGCATAAGGTTCTCCTTCCCTCTTCCTTCTCAGCTCAGTTACATATACATCTTGTATTAATGTGATATCTTCCTTTTCTTGTGCACTTGAATTTATTCTTGCATTGCTGTAAAGACCGGAGGGGGGGTCTGCACTTCCGCTCTCTATATGGTAGAGGGGAGGCACAGAGACCCCTGCCAAGATTCTCTAGTATTGGTAGACGTAGTCGAGCAATCAAGGCCTAGCTTCTCAGGAGATGTTGCAAGCTGGTTCTTAAGTACATTGTAGTCCCCGAGCACCCACAAAGGAATGTCCACACACCGTATTGGTTAAAACACAGTCTTTATATAATTAATATTTAAGGTCACATACACAATTACGATAACTCACTTTGTACTCTGAAAATCAACAATGGTAAATATGTACAATTCTAAAGTGGTACCACTAACGTTATTAGATCTTATTCAAGTGCATTTGGTCAGAATGACACACAGATCAAAATAAAAAGGAAACCAGCAGTAGAGAGAGGAAGGAAAGCAAGATGGTTGAGCAATAGGCAGAATTCTGTTCCCGCTACCTAGACACAGTTCTGTGTGGAGATCCCCCACCTGGGCAACCTGTAGGAGAAAGATACAAGCCCAGTCCATATATTGTTCACCCTTAGACTTCCCAATAGTTCTGCAACCCCAAAGTACCTTGGTGTTGTAGCGTTCCTTGTCGGGGAAATCGACAACACTTCTTGAGTGTCCCCCCTTTCAGGTAGGAGTCACGGGTCATCGAACGTCCGACAGAGAACAGGTCGAGCTACGACGGTGAAGTGGCCACGTTGTTCCTAGCGGTGCTTGTTGACGGGGAAGGGTAAACTTCCTGCAAGAAAGAGGTGTGCGGGGCACCTCGGTGTCGATAGTTCTGGACGGCAAAGAGTTGAAGAACTGTGGCCCAGCAAGGGCGTCGAGTCGTCAGCGTCTCTGTGGTCTTTGGGTGGCGGGAAACCCACCGGTGGATGCTACTCGGCGCGTCGACGGTCAGGCCTTCTCCAGCAGGGTACAGCGGCGACGATGCGGACGAGAGCGTCCTTGGATCAATGAAGTTTCTTAGGCAACGGGAGCTCGGCGGCTCCAGTCGGCGACGGCGGTCGACGACAGTGACAGACAACAGTCTGGGCACTTCTCCTTGGAGTTCCACAGCAGTCCCCGTATCGGGTCAGCAGCCTGTCGAAGGTCTGTCTACCAGGTAGCTTAGGCAAAGATCAGCTCTGCACGAAGTTCCCTCGTAGCTTGGGAAGAGGGCGCCTTACCAGGTCCTCTCTGGGTCAGTTCTTAAAGCACAGCAGCTTTCAGATTGCGAAGGAGAGCAACAGCAATTCTTCTCGTCCAGCAGGGCTCAAGGTTAAGCTTCACTCCAGTTACTCGTCGTAGTGGACTTCAGCTTCTGAACACGATTCCTAGCAGTGAGAGGTCCCCAGATATACTGTTGATCTCCCATTCATTCCGCTGGGTCATACTCAAGCATCCTATCACGACTACAGGCATTCATGCAGGCAGGCAGCCAATCAGGCACACGAGGTATTCAGGCCATTCACTTCTCTCCAGACACTCACAACAAGTTATGTGTATTGTGACAAGTACAGAGCCATTCAACACTCCAAGCTGCATTCATACCAGTTTGGGGCAGGGCTGTCTCAACCATTGTGTCAAACACCAGATACTAGACAGTCACAACATAGAATGTATATTCGTCACACACTCCATTCACCCAGGTCCCACCCACAGGCGTACCCACAACATACAGTCATTGAGAAGGCTCCAGCCAGTCTGGTCGGCACTTCCCCACACAACCATATATGGAACTTCCACCCAACAGCCAGTCAGGGGGAAGGGACAGAGCAGGGCTTCCCGGGACTTCGGGAAGATCAGGGTAACAGGTGATGGAAGGCAAGAGGCCATGGGGGCCATTTTGTCTCCATCCGGAATCTACCGATTCTAATGACAGGGCCTGGGCATCCCAAAATGGAAGATGCTCAGGGCACCAGTCATTTCAGAACGGAGCCGCCACCAGCCCGTACCCTGCTCTGTGGGTCACACACAGGTGCCCAAAAACATACACTAGGGGCACAGGGTTGTACCCCTACCCAGGGGTGCCACAAGGGTATCCCATGGGTCTGTTCACCAAAACAAAAGAGAGAGAGCTGCACCGCTAGGAGTCCCACATGAACTCCTGCACGGAAAACACGACAGAACACACAATAAAAAGCAGTAAAGGACAAGGATACGGATGCCCTGTCACTCCGATGCATTTCCAGCATCACAGTTGCCTTCTGCCAAAGATAACAGTGACCCATTCTTCAGCTTACTAGGTAGTCTCATATAGGCAATTGCATTGGTGTTTCTAGGAGGGAATTTCTCACAGGAACAGGAGTCCTTGTCCCCAAAGGGGAGACTCTTCCATTGACACCCCCCTTGCTTTGACCCCTACGGAGGGTGTTGCAGAGCTCATAGGTGGGGCGCCTTCTTGAGGAGAAGGAGCGAATACCTGCGATTCATAACAGGGTCTAAAAAGCAAGTCACCCAGTGCTAGGACTTTCTAAGACTTCATTGCCAATGTAGAAGTTGTCAGAAATTGTGCTCTTTAACACAGGAAGATACAAAACCTTGTTCACCTGAAGATGAAGTAGACGGGGAAGAGGTGTTCTTTCTTTCAACTGAGTGCTTCTCAAGTGCTGGAAAATGCTGCACTGATTTGCTAAATTCAGATTCTGTCTTCAAGCGGGGTAGTACTCAGACACAGGCACATCTGTCAATGTGATGGCGTCATCCCAGCTCAAACTTCCAAATACTTGTACAAAACTCTTCTGACCATGGGTGAACATATATACATACTGAAGATCTGCCCCACTAGTGCTGTTTGTTGCAGAAGATTGACATAAAATGGCATGCATTTAAGCCAAATTCGATGTGACTAATGAAGTGCTTTTGCTTAGCTGCGCTGCTGCTAAAGCAATAGATCTTGTCCTGTTTCCATTCAGTGTTTGTAAGGAAGATATTGACCTGTTGCTGAGCAAGTACAGTACCCTGTTTGAGGGAATCGGATGCCTCCACAATCAAGGGTAACATGTCATATTGATTGCACAAGTCAACATACCCCGCTCTGCCAAACACAGTTCCCCTTTCACCTCTGGCGGAGTAAAAACTGGTCAAACTCGAAGCTGAAGGGATTATCGAGAAGCCCCAAGGGCCATGTGATTGGTATCCACAATCATGGTGGCCACCGAGCCCAAACAACTGCAGGCTGTCAGAGTGGAAGTGGACATGCAAATGCCTGTCAGCAGGTGCACAGGGTACCCTTTGTATGTTTGGGAACGGCTAATGTAAATGTATAGGCAAGCGTCTACATCAGGAGGGCTAACGAGGAAGAAAGAACAGTCAAGGGTAAGTAAGAACAATGGAACAGAAAGAAATAGTAGACCACAATAGTGAACAAGTAGGGACTGGACCCATATACTTGACCAACAGTGTGTGATCCCACTAGGGGTGTAAACAGGTCCCACTTGAGACTGCCCAGAGATATAAGGGAAGCTCAATGGCTCTGTGCAAGTTACTCAGATAGTCATCCTGAAAGTCTGTAGGAAAGGGGCAGCAAGAGTGGCTTTGTGTCTGGACCCTTAAGCACAAACAAGGAGTGCACGTACATGAGACACGCCAAAGTGAATCCAGCCAGAACATGCAGTGGATGCCTTCTGTGTGGACAGCAACCACTTACTGTTACATGAAATACACTGTAGAATACAGGTTAAACGAGACAAAGAAGCAGAGACTGCCCCTGGGCATAGGAACCAATCTCTGTACAAAGGAATACTCAGAAGCACAGGTGAGGGCACTATATAACATTTATCAGACATTAAAAGCCGAAAAGGAGAGAGATGGAGGAGTACAGAGCAAACAACTGCAGGCTGTCAGAGTGGAAGTGGACATGCAAATGCCTGTCAGCAGGTGCACAGGGTACCCTTTGTATGTTTGGGAACGGCTAATGTAAATGTATAGGCAAGCGTCTACATCAGGAGGGATAACGAGGAAGAAAGAACAGTCAAGGGTAAGTAAGAACAATGGAACAGAAAGAAATAGTATACCACAATAGTGAACAAGTAGGGAGTGGAGCCATATACTTGACCAACAGTGTGTGATCCCACTAGGGGTGTACACAGGTCCCACTTGAGACTGCCCAGAGATATAAGGGAAGCTCAATGGCTCTGTGCAAGTTACTCAGATAGTCATCCTGAAAGCCTGTAGGAAAGGGGCAGCAAGAGTGGCTTTGTGTCTGGACCCTTAAGCACAAACAAGGAGTGCACGTACATGAGACACGCCAAAGTGAATCCAGCCAGAACATGCAGTGGATGCCTTCTGTGGGGACAGCAACCACTTACTGTTACATGAAATACACTGTAGAATACAGGTTAAACGAGACAAAGACGCAGAGACTGCCCCTGGGCATAGGAACCAATCTCTGTACAAAGGAATACTCAGAAGCACAGGTGAGGGCACTATATAACATTTATCAGACACTAAAAGCCGAAAAGGAGAGAGATGGAGGAGTACAGAGCAGAGAGCAGGGAGGGAGAATGAGAGGAAACAGTGCATGTAACAGCAGCTGGAAGTTGCAGGGACAAAACATCATTAGCAAGGCTTGGAGCTGAAGGAGCACTAAACAAAAGAAAGGGGAAACCACTCTGGCACCAGACAGAGGGGGAAGGGCTTTGGAAACTGGAGCAAGGCATCACAGGAGCAGGGATAAGTACTAAGCAAGATTGCAAATGGGTCCCAGCTGCACCGGGTTCAGAGCTCAATACACAAGCAGGAATCTTTAGAGTGTGAAAGCTTGTAAGCGGTGCTAGCAGGGAGGAAAGCCAGGGTGGAGCTGCATGATTGCCTGGCAAGCATAAGCCGTCACAGATGTGTTTAATGGGAATCTCTGGCATGGACTTTGGGAGAGGAGCCAATGTTGACAAACTCCAGAAGATTTTGTATAGAATCAAAAGCATAGTAATTTCCATGGCATGTTTAGGATTGGAGTCAATTGAAGTGCACTTTGCTTCCTCCCTTCATGATGAAACCTTTGTGTATGTGTGTAATTCTGAGGCCTAGCCGGATTACACTGCCATTTTTTCCAGATATCTTTCAGGTGCATTATTGGGATTGTAGTTCATGTGTTGAGAAATACAGATTTGTGCCGGGATAGGTAGACTGATGATTCAGGGTCATGTCCGGGGATGGCTAACAAAACACAGTGGGTCTGCTGATAGCACACCCACAGGTACACATGCTGTCAAGACAGTATCAAACGGGGTCATCAAGAAGGAAAGGCACATCACACCAACAATCAGCATTGTAGCTGATCTCCAGGGAGCTGCAGTCTTCTCTAACGTAGCCCTAAAACATATTAGCACCATATACCTCTGCACAAAACGTCATGATATATGACATTTACTTCACATATTGGCCTTTTTTGGGTACAAGTGCCTCAGTTGGGGTATCTCCTCAGCTGCTAAGTTCTTCCAGCACACCATACGAGGTGAACTTGGAGGCCTGCCTGGGGTGATAAATGCCAATGAGAACATTCTAATAAATGACTCCAGTGTAAAGGACCACTTTACATGATTTGGCGTGATGTTCAAGCACTTGCAGGAACATGGCCTAACCCTGAACAGAGGAAAAGGTGAATTTCTTAACACTCAAGCCGAGTTCTTCTACTACGTTTTTTAAGGCTTGGGATTGTCTGCAGGTCCACCTAAGTTGGAAGACATTCGGAAAGCGCTCCCCCCATTCTCTCCCCTCAAAGGGTGCTTTAGGCATGGTTAATTTCTGCAGACGTTTTATTCTAAGCCTAGCCACAATATGTGAACCCCTGAGGAGATTGGGAGTGGCCGCTTCAGGAGTGGGAATGGTCCAGCAAGGAGTCTATGATCAGATCAAACATGTCCTGATAGTAGACCTACCATGGAATATTTTCATCCATCATATGCATCAGAGGTCGTGGTTGATGGCAGCCTTTTGGGCCTGGGGGCGATGCATGTATATGACGAAGAAGAATGTCTTCTAATTGCTTTTGCAAGCAGGATTCTTATCTGTTCTGTGAAGATGTAAGCACTTTAACATGTACCTCTATGGACACGCTGTTGTGGTATTCATGGACCATAAGCCATTACTACCCATAATGAACAACACTGTCCCACACCCTCCAGGACAAACAAAATGGTGGCTACTCTGGCTTCAGGAGTACATAGTGCAGTTGGAATTCAGACCCAGGGCCGACAACCTTGCAGATAATTTGTCCTGACTCCTGACACAAATCCAGGGTTGCCCGGTGTGGAAGAAACATGGCCGGGGGAACACTGTTTAATGACAAGTGTGTAATCACCTGAAGCAGTGTAGAAAGAAGACATCGCCATCAGAGGTTTATTTCAACACTTGTCCTAAAACTTTATAAAACATTTAATTGACTGTATAAATATATGGTTTATAAGGGTAGAATACATGGTACTGTTAGAACATCTCACATATGATATTAAAAGCTAATAGAATAAAGTGCAAAATGCTCATAGATCATCGAATTCTAGTGACGATACTAGAGTGTTAGTCAGCAATATGCATTTAAAAGCACATTAAAAATGAAAGTAAAATTCGAACAGCATCAAACAATGTCATAACTAAATATAACTAACATCTCAATAAAATTAATGGTCACAAATTTTAATGGACCTAACCTTGAGATGTACGATTAACAGGCTACAGGAAAGCTGTATGTTTAATGACATTAAAATACATATTGACCAGCATATATGCAGTTCTCTTTTTTCAAGCGGCACTCATATAGGAAAGCAATTGACTTTCTTTCGACTAATCATTTAATTGCCTGCATAACTAGAGTGCTGTTAACAGTCCTCACACCTTCCTTTAACAATAACGGCTTGAATCAACAGGTTCTAAGGTTTGCATATAGGGGGCATAAGAAGAGAAAATACGACATTTTTCCATCAACTGTTTTGCACGAATTGCAGAATGTGGTGCTGTTAGGCCCCCGATTGGAGGAAAAATGCTTACTGCAAGGATACCCAAACACAATTTTAGTAGGAACAAGCGGTTTCTGGCATCCCATCTGTCAAGGTAGGGCTCGAAATCAAAAGATTGTTCCTTCCGTCGATAATCCATGACCAGACTAGTTGTAACGATAGCCAGTTTATCTCACTGGTTACCCAAAGGTCGAATGCCTTAGTTAAAAGTGATTTGGGGTATGGGAGAGCGATCCTAATAACAGGGACCAAGGTTAGGGCATGATTGCCCTTAGCCATGGTGTATTGCCCCAATTCAGGGCAGAATGCTTTTTTGGGGGAAACGCTAGTCCAGCTGTTTAAGGAAGCTAGGGGGCCCGTTATACTGGGTGGTGATTTTAATATGTGGGCAGATCCCATGCTGGATAGGAGGATGCTGGGGGTTGCAATGGATCAGCAATCGGCTGCAGGGAGAGGCGGGCTTAGGGACTGTTTGGAAAGATTTGGATTGGTGGATGTATGTAGGCAGCTCTATCCGCAGGAGCCCGGGTTTACCTTTTATTCCCCTACCCATGGTACCTACACAAGATTAGACTATTTTGGGCGTGGGGCGGGATATGTTGAATAGGGTGGGTGGTTGCTGTGTGGTGCCCATTAGTCGGTCAGACCATGATATGGTGTATATGGAGTTCTCTCTTCTGGGTTTACAGTGCAGGGATTCCCTGTGGAGATGCAATGATTCCCTCTGGAAGGATAGAAAGTTCAGTGAGGATTTAAATGGGGGCTACTGGGGAATACTTTGATATTAATGACACCAGAGAGGTGGACTATTGCACAGTGTGGAAGGTGGCCAAGGCAACCTGGCTGGGAGTGTTGATCCGGGAGGGGGCAGGGAGGAAAAGGGAGCAGACCTTGCTTGAGACTTGGCTTTGGGGGGAGATTGGGGGGAGATGGGGATGGTTGAGAGGCAATTGCAATTCCTGAGGCAGAAGTATTACGAAAAGGGGGACATGGTGGATGGGCTTTTCACAGCACTTTTGCAGGGGCCGAGGGTTGAACAATGGGTTGATGGGATTGACGGGGTGGACGGTCAAGGAGAGACCACCTCGGAGGGGATAGCTGAGAGCTTTGCTACATTTTCTGAGGGACTGTATTATTCGACGGGGAGGCGTATCAGAGAGGGATGGAGGTGTATTTGCAGGATACTGGGATGAGTGGGGAGGACGTATCGGCTACGTAGGCACCGGTTTGTCTCAAGGAGGTCCTTTTGGCGATTCGTAGGCAGCAGACTGGGAAAGCTCTGGTAGATGACGGTTTTACACCAGGGTTTTATATATTGTCTGTGGTTTGCCTTTCAACTCATCTAGTCAAGTTGTTTAATCATATTTATGAGACTGGTAGGGCCCCCGCATCCTTTCGATGTGCCTTGATATTGGTGATTTCCAAGGAGGGAAGACACCCCAGGTGTTGCACGGGATATCGCCTGATATCCCTGCTCAATGTGCATGCGAAGATCTTCATAAGGGTGCTGGCCTCCAGACTTGAGACCTTGATGCAGAGGTTGGTCCACATGGATCAGGTGATCTTTATTAAGGGAAGAAAGGGGGCGGATACCTTGCGGAAGACTCTACATCTGATGGACATGGATCGAGGTAAAGGGGGTATTCCAACACTTTTGGACCTCGATGCAGAGAAGACTTTCGACTGGGTCAAATGGGCTTTTTTTGTACAGTGTTCTGGAGAAGTACGATTCAGTGAAAACATGGTCAAGGGTATTCAGGGGTTGTATTCTACTGTGTCGATGAGGGTGCTTGCTTAGGGGGACAAGACAGAGGTGCCCGCTGTCACCCCTGTTATTCAGATTGTCCTTGGAGCCACTTGCGGAGCGACCAAGGGCCACCCCTCAGGTGGAAGGGATGCGAGTAGGGGGATATCAGTTTAAGCTGTGGCTTTATGCGGATGATATCTTGCTTCATGTGCGCAACCCGCATACCATAATCCCGGTGGCCCCGGAGGTGATAAGTCGGTTTGGTGAACTGTCAGTGTTTAAAGTTAAAAGTCTGTCATTTTCCCTTTCAATGACGATGGCTGTAGAGATTTGGAGGTGTTAGAACGATTGGGGATGGAGGTGCATTTGGAGATGTTGTGTTATCTCGGGGTGGTGGTCACCCGTATTGTTGAAATTAACGTCCTTCCTAGGATCCTGTATCTTTTTCAGATGCTTCCGATAAGGGTACCAGAGGCTTTCTTTCTGGGAGTTAAATGGTGGCTGCTGCAGTTTTTGTGGCAGAGGAAGAAACCCTGGGTGGCCTATGATATGCTGGTCCTCCCCAAGGACAGTGAGACGTGGGCTTCTTGGACCTTTTTTCAGTAATACAAGGTGGCACAGTTGAGAGTCCTGGTTCCCCACTTGTGGGAAGAACAGGACAAGCAGTTACTGGAAAATCTCAATCTGAGGATGGCCACAGTGGGGGAATGGTTGTGGGTTCCCAGGGGGATGATTCCGCATAGGATTCATGTGAATCCCATTTTGAGGGTTATTTGGGATCTCTGGCGTCTGGTAGAACAGCAATTCTAATGAGTCACTTATGGGCCCCTGTTATAAGAGACTTGGCCAGACATCAGGCCTGGTTTGAGGGTGGTTTGGCCAGGGTGGGGCAATTGTGGAGGGATGGTTTATTTATATCGATTCATGAACTAGAGGAGGCACTGCATATAGGGAAGTTGCCTGTTTTTTTGTATATACAGATGAAAGGGGTTCTTACGGCTGAGAAATGGAAGCCAATTCTGCAAAGGGAGCTTACGCAGGTCGAGAAATATTTGTTATTATTGGATACAAAGGGATTGATCTCTGCTCTGTGTGGGGCGTTAGCGGCCACTTCAGGACATGGAACCGATCGTCTCTGGGGGCAGATGGGAAGGTGATCTGGGGAAGGACAATGAGGAAAGACTGTGGCTGTTGATATGTCAGAAGGCATTTAAGACTTTGCTATCCTCTCAGTATAAGTTGCATGGCATGAAGCTCCTGCATCAGTGGCAATATGATCCTGTCCGTCTTTCCAAAATGTACGCTGGGGTTTGCCCTCCTTGCTGTCATGGTTGCGGGACAAGGGCCACATATTGGCATGTGTGGTGGGCATGTGAGAGAGTGCAGTGTTCTGGACAGAGGTCTTAGGCAGGATAAAGGAGGTGGAGGGGTTATCTCGCCCCTTGGAGCCCTTGCTGTGTTGTTTGGTTTGGAAGAAAGGGAGGGCGAATACAGAGGCCTACCCACAATGGTCCATTTCTCGTTGCTGGCGGCCAGAGCTTGTCTGGCTGGTGTGTCATTGGAAGTGGGAGAGCCTGAATGGGTGTCCAAAGCCAAAGATATTTACTGGATGGAAAGAATTACGGCAGCACTGCATGGTGGGATTGCTCAGGTGGAAATTAAATGGTTGGGGTTCCAATCCAAATATATGGGAGTGTGAAGTGCCTGTGTCTACTGGGTTTTTGGGGTGATCGAGGGGCATTTGGGCTGACTCCCCCCTGGAGAATGTTGTTTCCTGGGATTGTACATTAAGCTGCCTGAAGAGAGGGACCGTAGCTACTTGGAGGTCTTACTGTTTCTTTCTTATTTACTGCATCGCTGCTCTCTGCCCCAATTTTCAGTGTTATGCGGATGATACCCAGCTCATTTTCAGGCTACCCTCGGCCTCCTCCTCTCCCTCTCGCATCTCTGAATGTCTGTCTGCTATCCAGGAGTGGTGTGCCGCAAATGACCTCTGCCTTAATGCCAGTAAGACTGAGATTCTACTCATCGGCACACCCGCTCCCTCTTTCCCTGTTGCTCTCTGGCCGGCCTATCTTGGCCCTCTTCCTGCCCCCACCTGCAAGGCTAAAAACCTTGGGGTCATCTTCGACTCCACACTCTCCTTCTCTCCTCACATCTCTGACGTCTCTAAGAAGTCACACTTCCAGCTGCACCTCCTCCGAGGTATTCTCCCTTTCCTCTCCTTCCCCCAGAAGCTCACTGTCTCCAGAGCCCTGGTTCTCTCTAAGATGGACTACTGTAACAGCCTCTATCTAAAACTGCCTGCCTCTACTCTCCGCCCTCTGCAACTTATCCAAAACAGGACTGCGAGACTTGTCCTTGGCCTCAAGCCCAGGGATCGTATCTCTCCAGGACTGAAATCTCGGTACTGGCTCCCAGTGGCTGTGAGGATTAAGTTCAAAACCCTCTGCATTGTCCACAAGGCCTTCTGGGGCCTGGGGCCGAAATATCTTCAACTCTGTCTTCCTAAATATCTAAAGCTCTTCGCTCATTCGCCTCCAACTCCCTCAGGGTCAGTTGCTTCTCCAAGCAACGAGTGGGCGGTAGATCTCTGTCATCGGCAGGGGCCTCCCTCTGGAACAGCCTTCCTGCCTCCTTTAAATTTGAAGAGGACCATCTCCGGTTCCGGAAGCACCTCAAAACCTTCCTCTTTGCTTCTGCTTTCTCTCCCCCTCTTCCCTGCTGAATTCCTGGCTGATACTGCACTGGTTACCTGGCCACCCTTCTGTTCTCGGGCCCAGGCCCCGCCAGCTGCACACCCGCACTGCCTCCGTGGCAACCCTTGCACCTGGGGACTGTTTTCTGTAGCCCTACAGTCCCCTACCAGCACTTATCTGCACTTACCCTGCACTTGGCGCCTTCTGGCCGTTACTATCTTGTTATTCTACTATCCTATGTACTGCACTTCCCCTCTCCCCTCCCTCTTGCACTTTTCCCTTTCCCCCCTCCCACGCACTTGCGCGATCTGAATGACACTTGGCCTAGTAAGATCGTTGTCAGTCTTCCCTTGTTCCCCCTCCCTTGCCTCGTCGCGCCTTGAAACACTTGTGTATAGGCGCGTTATAAATGCCATATTATATCATAGCAAGCAAAGGGAGGGTGGGGTTATTGTAGTAGCCGTGGGGGGCAGGGTGCAGTGGGACTGAAGGGCATTGTTGTGATTTGTGTTATTGCAGCCCTGTTGGGGCCTTTGAATTTTCCCTTCTGTAATCGAAAATGTTATCAAATTTGAAGTTCAAAAAAGTGATTTGGAATGGGGACCCAAGTTTTGCACATGGGACCAAAAATCTGGAATATCTAATTTAAAAAACATATCTGTCACATAATTCAGCCATGGTAACAAGGATGTACCAGGAAGATCTAAAAGGTCAGATAAGATCATCAGGTAGTCTTTAAGTAGGTAATTTGTCCGAAACTTCACCCAATATGGCAAACGTTTTAACTTTATTTTGTACATATTGCCCCTCAAGCCTACCTCAAGCAGGGCATATGGCAACAACAGTAATCTTTTGTCCATTTTATTCTCCATTAATTTTGGTAGTGTCAATGTAACACCACACCTCTGCACCATATATTGCCGCTGAGACAGCCCGCAAAGTGTAAACCTCAAGTGCACACGAAATTAACCGGTCTTCAAATTTCTTGGAAAATTGTTGCACGGCTTTACCTCTGTGTCCTAACCTAGAACAACACTTCTTAACTAATGGTTTCCAAGAAAGGCAGGCATCAAGTCTTATACCAAACTAGTCCAACGTATCTACCATCTCGATCTTATTACCCAACACACTAAACGACAACACACAATTATTGCTGAATCTGCGGGGGGAGGAGGGTGGCAAACAAAAATCTTGGGCTTAGTTATATTAAGCTTTAACCCCTTAGCTACTGTGGTCCTGTGGAGTGAAGTTAGTTGGAACTGCAGACCCATCAGCAATTTTGACAGAAGAATAGGGACATCAGCGTCGAAAAGTGTTGCAATTATCTGTCCTTCCCTTTGGGGGGGGGTGTCTGCCAAAAGCGCCAAGAGAGTTGTGATGAAATCATTGATAAACAATTAAAATGAAAGGGGGTCCAAAAGGCAGCCTTGCTGGACCCCAATATTGATATTGAAAGGTTAATTTGGGGCCCGTCTGCTTATCCCCTCTGACCCATGCATAATAGTCTGAGTAAAGAAGTCGAATAGCCTGTATAAGGGTCAAGGGTATATCAAGATTTTCCAAGGACTTCCACAGAAGGGGCCGTGAGACAGTCTCAAACACAGCCTTGAGATCTACAAAGGCTAAGTAGATGGGTTGCTCTCTGAGAAAACAAATGTTTATAGAATTAATAACAGACGGAACACCTGGTCGGTTATAGCCAACCCCTTTCTAAACCATGCCTGCATGGAAGAGGTGGTATTGTGATCATACACTATAGTGCAAGTCTGGATTCTAGAAGTTTCCCAAATAACTTACCCAAGGAATGGAGGAATGGAGGAGTGAAATGGGCCTTTAATTTGACGGTGAATGAATAGGCTCCTTCTTGTAAATGGACAACAACCAAGCACCCTGCCAGCTGAGCGGGACAGTGCCTAGGGTTAGCAGTTCATTAAAAAACCGTGGTTATGAACGCGCCCATATTCTTGGCTGCTCCCTAAATATGGCTACCGGAATAAAGTCCGGACTCGGGATTTGCCTAGTTTTTGCGAAACAATTGCTGCCTCAGTCTCAGCAAAGGAAAAAGGCAGGAAAACCACATCCACTGTAACTTGCAGGGGACTTGGTTGGTTTAGAGGGGCATTATATACTTCTGCAGTGCTATTATATAAAGAACTAAAATGGGAATAGGGTTAGCAGTAACAGGGCATAGGTCCCCTCAAAATGACGGTCAGTTTAAAAAAAAAACACACTTTTATCATTAGACAATGCTGCCTCCTTTAGTTCTAAACAGGTGGACTAAGAATATTCGCCTTTTTTCTTAGCGAGAAGATCCTTGAGCGTGCCCTTTGTCTAGCCAGAAGCTCTCGACCATCATCTGTTGTGGCTTTCGCTCCCACTACTAGAGCCTTTTTTGAAGCACAGCATTCAGCACCATACCAATTGGTTGTACTGTTAAAGGGCTTAGCAGGGGGACGTTTTCCCAGATTTCATGTAACCTGAGGTTTGATGACTTCTGTGATCTTGGAATAAAGTTTTATTGGGTCCTGGGGGTTGGTTCAAAGTAATCAGAAAGTGTAGGTACCCGACCGTTATATAAGCAGGGGATTGTACGAAACCTATACCAGCTTACCCAGTGCTTCCTGATACACATGGTTCTAGTGGGCTCGAGAAAAAGAAGATAAGACATCACTTTAGCAACTTGGGGCGATCAATGTCTGCAAGATGCCATCAGATGCCTGGAACATGGAAATTTAGCAATATAATGTGCACAAGCTCATGAGGCGAGGAAGGGCCTGTGGAGAGTATGGTCTCAGCTACCCAATTCTGACAAAGGCATCCTTCTGAGAGGACCCACATAGATCATACAGTCTACATCAGTAGACCAGGTTACACGTCTGGAGCACATTGGCTACCATGGAGCAGTAGACACTAAATCGAAGCTGAGAGAAAAAGTATAGTTCCCTGTTTTGGAAAAAGCATTACACAAGCTGATGCAAGGGTGTCAAAGGTGCCAAATGATGGCAGCGAATAACAGGTAGCCACCCAGTGCATCGCAAGCCAAAAGCAGGACCCTGTGGCAGGAAATATGCGTAGACTCTGAATTAATTCTGAATGACCAGGATGTCTTAATGGTACTGGACAATTATTCAAGGAACCGAGAAGTGGAATGTATGTCCAATGCAGCCTCTCACGATGTAATACCAGTCCTGAAGAAAGTATTTGCCATCCATAGCATCCCTGAATCCCTCAAATCTGAAAATGGACCCCTTTTTCAAGGCTTGGAGGTCTGGACATTTCTGGAAGACTATGGGGTACAAATCATACATCCCACACAGTGTTGGCCTTGAGCTAACGGGGAAGCCTCATACAGACTCTAAATAAGGTGTTAAGAAGTGCATAGAAACAAATACTTTTTTTACATTTTTAATTTGCATTTTCAGTACACATATTGTACCGTACACAATGTTGTCATAATAAAAAAAATCACATTTTACAGCTTTACTCAAAATACCATCTAAAAAAGACAACAGAAAAAATAAACATACTTACATAGCACAATGTATGTCAGATCAGATCAATCTCAACCATTCGTAAAATACTGTTTTTCTTTTTTTTAAATAGGTACCGAAAAGGATGCGAGAAATAAAGAAAAGAAGGACCAGGAGCGGAAAGACAGGTATTACATTCCAGGTATTACATTCCCACTTTCCACTAATACTGTTCTAAGATCATCCGCAGAGGACCTAAAAAAGGTATCGATCTCTATTAATACCATCCATTACAAAGGTCCACTACCCCATGTTGCATCCTAGCACTGATATCTGAGAACATCTATTAACCAGAGCTAGGATCAACGCCAGTTGGGATGTCAGCATCAACCTCTCCCATAAGCTTTCCGTTAGGACCTGGGCCGTGAAGTGTATAAAAGGTCTCAGCCTCAACATCCTGTCGTTGTTAAACTTGAAGCATTCCATAACCAGATTGAATAATGACTTGGGGGCAGCCAAACCACACATCCTACACCTGCGCAATTCTTTCGGTAGGCCCGATGACCTCTAATGTTGGAAGACAGTTTGATCGGAATTTAAGGTACCATTCCTGCTGTACGTTAGAGGGGAATTTCTTTATGTACAGTCTTTGGTGCCCTGTTGGAGTGTAATACATTTCTTTACCCCTATGTAGAATTAATCTCCCCAGGTCCTGCATGTCCATCATTACGTCCCATCTCTTTACCTTGTTATTTATCACATATTCTGACTCACCCACCACCAAATCCACCAGTTTGAAAAACGAGTCAGATATAGTTTTCAACTTTCTAAGGTAGAGGTTAGTGCCTCTCAATAAGAGATCTCTTATGTGCAAACCCAAACTCGCCTCATACGCGTTCATTAATTTGTTCCATATTGTAATACTTATCTTGACGTATTGGGCACACCACAAAGTCAGCCCCATGTCTAGCCTGATGACACTGACTGGAACGGACCTTGGGAGCCGCAGTGTATGTTTTAGGATTCTCCCCTCTAGAATGTCCAAATATTTCCTGTTGTTAAGATTCACCAATTCACATCCATAAGGGACCATCAATGTAACTTGGAACTCTATCAGTGTTTTCAGAGAGTAAGCACAGAGCTTGGATTTTATCACCTTCATCATAGATTTGCATGCTTGCGTCTTCTCCTCCATTCTTAATTTGCATTTTGCAACTTGTCTATTCACAGCGATCACAAACCCCAGATAGCATAGTGAATCGACTCTAGTTATTTTTACATTATTTAGCTTCTATCGGTAGGACTTGATTTTCCTGTAACTAGAGGCACTCATGATATACGATATACTCTCGTTAACAGCCAGAGGGGATACAGCTTTGAATTAACAGTTTTGAAGTATGCCTCTATCCCATCTAGTTATCTTTGGAGACCCGCCGGGGTATAGTCCATGAGGATAATATCATCCCCATAAGCTATACAGCTGAGAGTCAGATTTTACCACTTTGGGGAATATCCCCTCAAGGTCGTGCCCTCGTCCCATGTGTCTGCAAGATACAGATTGAACAGAGTATGTGCCTAGGACACATCCCTGATGCACTCCCCTCTCCAAGCGGAAGGTCTGTGACAGGTCACCCAGTGTATTCAGTTGTACCTTCGCCGAGATCTCTGTGTACAGCATCTGGATTATATTTAGCAAACCCAAGTTGATCCCCTATGTTCTTAATAGTTTCCCCCATAGTAAGCCTGTGTTCACATTATCAAAGGGCGCAGATAAGTCTATCGCAACCACATAAAGTGAGCAGGGGAACGGACACCCTGTGTCAGAGATACAGGCAGAGATTGTTAGAACACTCAGCATTGCCCCCACACTGGTCCTAAACCCTGTTTGTAGGGGGTTAAACCTGTGCTTCTTCTCTGCCCATGCCGTAAATTCTTGCAGCAGCAGTGAAGCAAAGATTTTAGCAGAGCAGTCGATCTGTGAAATGGGGTGATAACTAAGGGGATCCTCTATACTGCCTTTTAAAATATTGGGACCAGAGTCACAATGACCTCCAACAGCCATATGTGAGAATAATCTATAAAGGATGTCAGCCCACAGCTGAGGTTTTTTGTTGTAGATACCATTCACCACGCTGTCTAATCCACATCTCTCAAATTTAACGGACCAGGCTGTGCAGTTGTTTTCTACTGGAGCGCATTGCCCAGGTAGATCAGATTTACTTTAGAATTTATTTGTAAGGAATTCGATCCATACTTCAGCCACAGAGCAGGATTGGGATCTTAATTGCAGATGACCTTTGTTATTTAGGATCCACCAGATTGCTCTTGTGTCTTTCTTAAAAAAAATATTCAAATATTCAAATAAATCCTGATTCTTGCCAATGTATGAATGAAGTCTGCAGTTCTTCTGCCAGCTTTAAAATGTTAGTCTTAGGGTCTATTGGGATTTCTCACTGTCTGCCCATGAGAGTGCCAAGCATTTATTCAGCGATCTAATTGCTTTCTGAAACTCCCGTTTCTTAACAATCAACTCCATATCCTGGGACTTTCTCTTACGCCCCAGGAACAGACTTTTTCTATTGAATGCCCTATTCCAGTTGTTGATGTCATATCACACTAATCCCAATTCCTCCATTAAAGTATCTCCTGCCGAGGCATTTTGGGATCGTAATGTTAAGTGGCTTCAATTCAGCAATCCCACTAAGTCAGTGCCTCGTCTGGGACGCCCAAGGAAAGCCCTTATTTATATATTTTTATGACAAGTTATACTCTGGATGATAAACCCTTATATAACGCCCCTCTCTTTGAATCCCCCTGACCTCACTGAGCCAAGAAGTAGGTTTGTTTTGCAATTTAAAAGATTTATTGGAAAAATTAAACAATATATATATATATCACACTTTTATAATAAATTAATATTTGATATCACACTTAAGAATATGACAGTAATCAACAATGGATAACATTACAATTGTACGCTTATTTAATTAATTAGGAGTTGGTATAGGAAGGAAAAGGTAACTGAGAATGCTTTTATGTTTTCAAGGAAAAACAATGATGGAAAGAAAATGCAGTACAGAAATAAACTTATAGGGTTTCACAAGAGATAATATGTTCACTTTTCCCCTTGAGCAAATTCACTCCCCCCCCCTATTCAATATAAGGAGATGGAGTAAAGCACACAGTTTTCAGGAATACAATCACAATACAATACGAATTTCAGTTCCCCCCTAGCAAGCTTAGAGAAACAGGGATGGTTTTAAACACAGGCAAAAGTACTTTTAAATTTGGTATGCAAAGAAGGGAACAATATGCTAAAAATGATTTTAATTCCCTTTAGGAGGTTCAGGGTAGGTGATAGCTATTTAAGATTAGTTCAAGTCACACTCGCGATGCTCAATGAGGGATTGGCAGGTTGAAAACGAATTTTAGCAGTTCAAGCAAAAGCGGCTAGTTTGACAGGTAAAGAAATTTGAGCCAAATCGCAAATCGTGGCACTTTTTCCGAGTGCGTCGAGTGCTCTTACAGAAAAACTATAATGAATAGAGAGTCGGTTTTAGGCTTGTTGGAAAGCTTAGAATCGTAGCTTTAAAATGAAAGTTCCTAGCACACGTGATTAAAAAGATACAGACGATTTTGTGAAGATAGTTTCTCGAAATGAAAGTAAACTTAAGAATGACAAAATGACACTTTTACAGCTTTGAAAATACAGAATAAACACACGATTCCTATGATGCAGTTCTGAACAGGTTCAAATGTTTTGAATCAGATTATTTTAAACTAAGAGATGGGTTCTGCACAGTTCTAGCTGAGTACTCATACTATAAATTTGAAATAGGCCGTCAAGGTCTGGTCAGGTTTGGACTGGACTCTGGGCGGTTTCTGGTACTGGTTCTGCTCACAGCGATCTGGTCTGGGTCTGCTAGCGGCCCTTCACAGCGGTCGGGTCTCTCTGGTTCTGGTCTCTCTGGATACAGCACTGCTTTCTGGGTCTGCTACTGGTTCTGGATACAGCTCTGTTTCTGGCTCTGGATATGGTTCTGGCCCAAGGTTCTAGCCAGAAACAAACAGCTCGCCCGGCTGTTGAATAATTTGCAAAAGATTTTGAGGACTGCTGAAAAAGTTCTGAAGTCTGGATTCTAAGTTCTGGAGATGGTCCTTCTGGATATTGTCTGGTCCGGCAGAGTGCTTCGCAAGAAAAGGGAAAGTGAGTGTCTTGCCTATCCAAAGCAGTCTCTTTTTATGTGTTTTGAAAATGGGTGTGTGCATGGGCATAACTAAGCCTGCCCCTCACAACTTGTCATTGGCCAAGTCCTCCTGTCTCCCTTGATTGGGGGAAGGAATGGAGTGTCATCGTGATGAGGTATGTTTTATGAGTCAGAGGATACTCCCCTTTGCATTTACTTAGAAAAATCAATTTTACCCAAAACACATATTCCCCAGATACACAGTTTGTTGAAATTACATATACACATTGCAGATGAATTAAGGTACATTATTGCCCAACTCTGATCCCCCTAAGAGCCTGGGTTCAAAAATGGCAACATTTTGTGCTTTTTAGTGACTTTCGCCATATTGGTTTTTCTTCAAAATGTACACAGACCTGCACCCCTTCCCTGAGCATATTACTGGAAATTACTATGTCTCTAGCATAAACCCTGTGTCTGCAATATTAATAAATAGCGGGGTTCGGTCCGAGAACACCGCACAAAGTGGAGTTTGGTCTCAAATCGTGAGGGCATTTTTCATATTAAGGACCCCCAAATTGTACATTTCTGTGAGCTTAATACAAGATTTTATAAGCAGTTTAATCAAACATACATTTGCCCTTAATTTAATTCACATACCAGTCTGGCCCGCCCCCAGAACTTGGTGAGTCAGAGATCACAGGCTTCTCCTTCCTGGCAGGGCAGCTGTGGACAGTTACACCCTAATCTGCATTTCTATTTAATTGAAAGGGTCTATTGTGTTGTGTCCTGCAGGCTGCAGGGGAAACTCCTCCCTCTCAATCAACAGGGCCATGTGATATCCTGGGCTGTTGTGTGGGTCTCTGAACTGTTAATTGAATCAGGCTGCCTTCTGGGAAAGCAGGTGTTAAGAATTTTCATTAATCAGCAAGCCTTTGAAGTCCCAGCTAGCTCAGGATCTTTTTGCAACTCCTGAAATACAGTTCTCCTATCAGAGTTTAGATCGCTAGCGCCGGTTAGTGTCCAATGCCGGTACTGCACCTATTTTTGACAGCTGTCTTGAATTAATACATTTCAAAAAGAAAGGATTTTACTTGATAGTATATGATCCTTGCTTGACATGGCATTGATGTGGATCTGCAGTAGAGTAAAGTAGAACACTCAACCAGAGTTGGATTTTTGTTTGGTAGTTTCGGGCCCATGATCTTAGCAATTTTTGACATTAATAAAAACAGATTTTGACAGAACCATCTTTCTTTGCACTGGTGGGTGGCAGGTCGGGCGACCATTTTGGTGTGCGCAAAACTGCGCGGTTCTCCTGGAATCTGGCGCAAATGTGGGCTTTTCCGCCATTTTGGATTTTCTAAGCCCACAGCACCAAATGTTGTAGCATAATAATTCAAACGTGGGTCAAGACACCCAACAGTAAAGTGAAAAAGGCCACATCCGATCACCCATTTCAAACAGTATCCATAGTAGACAATGGAAAAGTGAAACAGATAACATGAAACTGGAAGGAAAGTGAGAGATGCCAACTGAATGACCAAGGAGTAGAAGTAGGGGATACCGTGCTAATTCAAAGCAGATGTCCATGACACAAACTGCTTTTGCTGTAGGAAGTTCAACCGTGGGGGTAACTATGCTGGAGGGTTCAATGATCAGAGGCAGACATCGACATCAGTGGATTTTGAGGAATTCAAGCTGTTTGAAAAATACAGAAGCAGATGTGACTAGTAAAAATGCCCCATATCAAAAAGAAGTGATCCAAACAAGACCCATCCTGCTTGTGATAGTAATAAGAGGAGTTGAGGACTCAACATGAGGCCTGACGCAGACCACAAGCTTCACAAGTATTCACCAGCTAGTGATTTCTGATCCCTGGGATTAGGAGTAGTGACCACTGGGGACTGTGGCTTGTTTGTAGAGCCAGGGGCATGGCTTAAGGCCATTACTCAGGCACAGTGTCTACTTGGATCAGCCATAGACCATGCCCAGTAACACAGTGTGTGTGGTTGCTGTGCCTATTGCATTGCTAATGGCCATACCTCAGGCAAATGTTCAACTTGGAATTGCCACAGACCATACCCAGCCGAGCAGCATCGTTTGTGTGCTCGCCACACCTATGGCATGACAACAGGCACAGTTTCCACATATGGGCACTTTGAGGTGAGCCATGTCCAATGGACACTGTGGTCACTGGGCCTGGGGCATGACAAAAGGGCATGTCCGGACCACAGTGGCCACTGGGGACATTGAGTTTCCTTGGTATGTCCACCACGCATACTATTGTCTATCATAAAAAATATATATATTCACTGAAAAAAATGTATTATGGTTAAACCTCTGTAGTAAAGACCTTAAGAATTCACTCTGTTGAGGGGACGTAATGGTTGCAGTTAAAAAGATTTTTAAAAAAACATAAAAATGAGTCAGTTATGGTTCTTGAAAGCACCGTAACTTGAACTTGCCCACCACCCCGAACTGCCCATGACGGCACACATGAGATCACAGATGAGATGCACATGCTCAAAGTTCCTTCAAGGCATGAGGATGAAAAACAGATCAGAGAAAACAGCAGGAGCCCTGATTGCTTATGGTGAGTTTTACTTTTGATTTATGGACAAACAAATAACAAAGTCCAAATTGACCATGAAGATTATTTTCAAGAGGTTATTTTCCCTTTCATGTACTCAACGTGTGACATCATGAGCAGTGCATGGCAACGTTCTGTGGCGTTTATGGTTTGTGCTACAACCATAATGTACCTTTAACTGAATTTTTCTAAGTGCATTTGTAAGGTTACAGAAGTTTAATTATAACAGGTAGGTTTCTAATTTTGGACTCCAGACAACATATGCTTCTCATACGACCTTTAATGCAGCTTTTAAAATGAGAATAAACCTATCCCAATTAAAGCACTACTGCAACGTTTCATTATTATTTTTTTATTCATGTGTTTGGCTTTAAAAAAAGCTTTCACATTTGTCATGTTGCAAAATGTAAATACAATTATCCTACATACAATCCTAACATTTCCCGATATAATATAACTTTCATCTATTATGTTGCAAAATGTAAATATAATTATTGTATATACAATTCTAAGATTTCCCTGTACAATATTTATTTCATCTAGCAAAAAGGGAGGAAAAGAACAAGAAAAAAAAGAAGGTACAAAGGGACAAAAGAAAAAAAGGAAATTCATACAATTTCTTAACGTCATTCATTTTTAAAACATCCCGTTTACAAGTCATCGTAGCTATACACAAGGAAATCCGCTTTCCTTCATCACATGATTCCAAATCTCAATAGAACTTGGAAAAGTGCACAGTGTGTTTTTGTTTTAACAGGGGGAAGATCACTATGAGGTGTTCTAGAGTTTCGCAAGTTGACCCCTTATTGGGAGTATATCTTGGTTTGGCATGAATACTGTTTTTTTCCGTGAGCTGGAAATAGATTGAGCCTTAAGTGCAAAAAGTCGTCTCTCTATTTTCTGTTCCGTGACTGCCTAAAATAGGTTTGAACAAAACCTGCACCTTTCTCCATTGTTTGGGTAAATCTATACAATTTGTAATTCATGGTGCGAGCTCTAGTTTTGATCCAATCCATCAGGTTGAGCTTTTTTTAGATGCAGTGGGAAATCCCTCAATTCATTTCCATTACTATCAATATTCTCCAGGAAGTTCTGCATCTATCCCACACAGTTTCTTTTTTTTTTACAACCGGGCACGACTGTTTATTCATATGCTTTTGTAATTTTATGAACAAGAAGCCTACCGGAGGCATTAGAATCATGTTGAATAGAAGTAGAGATTTCGATTGTTTATATGCTTCTTTTGATTTTAGCCCATAACGTATACATGCAATTGGTACCTCCTTCGGCATGTTCAAGACAGCTTTCCACAACATACCCTCTATTATATCCCACTGCAGTTGGGCTGTTTTGCATTCAGCTCCATATGCCAGCCAGGGTACTGTTTTGCCTTTGTAGTAAGGCAGATTGTTCATCTGTAACTCCCAGAGTGCGCCCGCAGATGAGATATGCTGGCCATAGTTACTACCCAGATATTTCCATTTCCTTACCTGCTCTAGCTGTAAATTATTTAAATACAAGGAAAAGTTCCTTTGGCTGCGTCTTTTGGAGTTGAATATCAATATTTTTGTTTTTGCTGCATTTGTTTCTAACTCCAAATCATTAATGTACCTGCAGAACGAATGACCTATCAGAGTTTGGTCCATCAATATAACGTCACCTGTATAAGCCAAAATGTATTATACTGCAAAGTATTATACATTTGTGTTGCTTATGACAAGGCTTTCTTATGGTCACTTAACTGTTTTGACAAAGGAAAAAGGCATTATTCAAGTTCATTTTCTTTAGTGCACTACCAAAACGACATAAGTAACCGGTACAGCTTGCAATCAATTCAATGTATTCATTTAGTACTTATTTTTTTTGTCTGATAAAAGAGTTATATGACACATTTATTTTGTCTTTCTCCACTAACAGACATTAAAAGTGCAAGTAAATTTGATATAAATGTGCACTTTTAACCCAGTTACCATAAAGTACTCTACAGCCTTAAAGCAAGTGGATACAGAGTGACTTGTAAAATCAGTAATCATCTATTCCAATTATCCAGGCATTGCATCTGAACATAGAATTGGGGGAGGCAAAAATATTATTCCATGTACTCACCCTATTTTCAGACCCTCCTTTGCAGGTCTGTGGTTCTTCATTTGTGTAATCGATGTGAAAGACTTTTCCTTACTTATTTGCTTTTCTTACTCCAACCTTACTCCAACCTTCTTACAATAGTGAATAGTATTGGCAAGTGAGCTCGTGCTACAATTAGCATTGTGCTGGTTTCCAATCTGGCAGAAATTGCTGACACAGATCTAGGGAACAAAAATGATGAGGATAATGTTTGCTGGTGGTCCGTAGCACTAAAAATCTATAATCTGATAACAATTCCTTATTGGTACTGTGGAGGAAATTATTCCGGTGGATTGGTGAACACGTTATTAGTAAAAAACAATGACAGGACAGATCCAACAGCAACACGAGACTTCAATACAAGTCTCTGCCCCCTTCCCTCAGTTCTCTTATACCCACTGGAACACATGCTTTACACTGGAATGGTCCCAGCAGGGCAAGGTCGTATACTGAACTCATCCTGCTAACGGAGAATAACGCCTCATTATACAAGCCTTTGACACCAGCTGCTTTCTTTAATGTAAGCCAGTGTTATCAGAGAGGTCAACCTGTCATAATTAATTTAGTCAAGTTGAATACACTCCTTAAAGATTCACACACGCTTTGAAGCAGGTGAGAGCGCTTGCAAGACAATGACTTCTGCTTACTAGTACTGCTTTACCAAAGGAAGCAGGAGCCTAAAACACGCTTGCATATGCCAAAAGGGAAACACATCCGAAGCAAGACATGTGAAGGCGAGCATTCCAATAAGGTAGGCGGGGGGCTTTCATTGCAAAGACATTTGCAGTACAATCTACAATCTTGGCCTTGCATGAGCAAGAAACAGTGCTTAAACATGGCACTTTACAGTGCCTATTCAATATCATAATGCATGTGCAGTAATGTGCAAGGGGAGTACATACAATTTTCATTTGCCAACATTTCCTCCACAGTAATGTATTAGTTAGTTACCCTATCTTAAGTAATCCATTTTCAAGTAATCAATATTCTAATGTGATGCTTTTTGTACTCTTGTCTGCTGTCATTACCCATATTTTGTTTGGAAATTGTTTTTCATTTTGTGTTAGATAAAATGTTTCCTCAAAATGATTAATTGTGTGAATAAATTGCTCAAAATCAAAATGATAAAATGCCAAAAAAACACCTACACGTGTTTCAAGTTTCAAAACTCTTCATCAGGGAGAATATACTACAAGGTGTGGTTAGTAAAAGATAATTATATTATTATGATAGAAAGACATTGTGAATTTTTTATAAGTTAACAATTGATTGTTAGAGCATAAACTTGTGAATAGACAGTGTGACAACAAAACACAAAATTAAACAAACATTGACAAAGCCAACAGTTTTGGCTTGTATGTAGGCACGGGAAAGGCATTTTCAAGGCAATGCATAATGGTACTATCTTGCTACAAGATGGCAACAACTGGCAAATGGTGTTAGCACAGCGTTAAATTATTGCATTGCCTGGAAAATGCCCATATAATGCCTATACCGGAGTCACAACGTTTGGCTTTGCCAATGCTTGTTATTATTAACAGGAAGTCAGCACAAAGAACCAATGCTAGGATGCACATGGATTATAAATCAAGTGCCTGAAGGCATCCTTGGTTGAGACATTTTTATTTCACCCAGAGCAATATAGTTGTAAACATACCATTATCTAAAAGAAGACTGCTTAAAAGTAACACAGGCTTTCAAAGCACAACACTAGCTCCAAGAGATCCTGAGGGAAGGGCTTTTTTGATGTGAAACGGTGGGTAGGGGCTGAGAATGGTCATATAGACTAGCATGGCTATGCGTCATCAGTGGGTGGAAAGAAATCCACACTATATCCACAGCATATGTGCCCCCCTCACAACCCATCTCTAGCTTCACTTCCCATGACAAATGTTGTGGCTTATAGATTGCGCCTAAAGCACAATCTAGTTGCCAGAAAGTAAAAATATTTGGAGAATCATACACTAAGGGCCTCATCATGAGTTGGGCAGCGGTAACAGTGTTACTGCCGCATTTAAGGGCTGGCCCTATCACAAGTCTGGCGTGTTTACCCCCAGGTTAGTGCAGGGGGTAAACACGCAGAGAAAATGACAATTTTCTATGCATTTACCGCTCGCAGTATTACTGTGCGGCGATTGTGCTGAAAATTCCCCATTAGGTCCGAAGGGGAGTGTAAAGGAGGTTCCAGACATGACCTGCAACCCTGCCCCCCATTTCGAGCTACCAGGAAGAAACTCGCCAAGGCACGTGACGTATGAAGAGCAAATGAACCTACAAAGAGCTGCACTAGGACTCTGCCCAGTATATATCAGAAGATCCATACCAGTTGAAGCACCCATAATCAGACAACCCTGGGCAGCACTGTACCCTATTAGACAGCCATACCAGCCTCTGATACGAAATGAGGAGTACCTACACACAGTCCACGAAGAGACCCCAAAAGCCTTAATGGAAGGTCAGTGGAAATGATACAAGGGCCTGAACAGATCCGAGAATGAACAAGAGCAGCTATCGAAGATAACACGCCAGTGCGTGTTACTACGAAATTGAATGGATTGTACGCAGAGAAGAGACAATGTTAAAACGTAAGGAAAAGGTGCTACGAGACAAGATGGAAGCAACCGTCCTCTTCAACGTGTGTAAATAGGCTTGAAACGCAAGATGCTAAGAAATCGATACTGCCTGCAATGCTTAGTAGAAGATAGAGCGGCAAGCACCAACCATATAACTACCTCAATAAGGCACATTATACAAGTGCGACTCCATTTTGTAAAAGCAGAAAGGTACCCAGGCGGCCAGAGGCCTGACAGGCTAAGTTTCGAAACCCAGCCAAAGGCAGGAGAAGGAGCGGAATCGAAACTCAGCAAAGAGCAGCTCATGCTTAGGAAATCGAGGTCAACCAGAGAAGGGGAGGAGAGCATGAGCTCACGAGACTCCAACTACAGAGCATACCAGCCCGTCCGTGAAGGTCCAGATAAGAGAGGCCCATGCAGATGACTAGGCTGAAACAGGATTAAATGCACAAAAGGCTAGAAACTGAAGCAGATTCACGGTGAACCAACACGTGACCAGCCAGGCGCGAAGAGGTACCATCCAGAACCCGAGGATGCCATAACTTTTCCTGATAAGAGGCTACAGTTCTGAGGCCATACCCAGCCAACTAATTGACACATAGCCCTAAAACACTGATTGATGGAAAGGAGGAAGGGTGAATCTAGGGGCACTATGCACCTGGGTGTCTATTCTGCATGCTGCTAATTAAAGTGGAGATTTATGTTTAGGGGTGTGACATGCCCAATCACAATGGACCATGTAATCTAGGGTCCTATAGACACTGTAGCCAATGAGACGTCGTACGTGTAGTGACGTCAATCATGTGTGATGTAGAGGGATGGGCGTAGACGCCCACCAGATAAGAGTTATCCAATCCACATGCTTTATTTCTCTATACAGATAGGGCACCTATACTTAAGTTACCTTTCCTAACCAATTATATTGCATGATGATTTTTTATCGAAATTAGACGTCAGAGATGACGATGTTAGCCTATGAGAATTGCTGTTCTACCAAAGTTCATGGAAGTCGGAGCGAGACTGGAGATCGCACTACAGCTGATTTCCATTTGTTTCCCTGTTTGATGTATGTATCATTAAACTGACTTCCCTTTGCCAAACTACTGAGTCCTCGTTATTGAGTCGTGTCGGAGTAAGTGAATCCTGCACCCCCTGTCCTCAAATGTTGCAGCTATCTTGTCATATAAGTTCTAGAGGGTGAGTGTTGACCAATGGGCCCGTCAGCGAATTCCTCTCCTCGTGAACACTTTGTAGCGTGAGGATGGTTTTGGCCATCGATTATAGATTATCGATTGATATAGTGTAAGACACCCTTAGACCGAAGGCACGAAGTAACTCTGGGCCTTCGGTAAGATCACGAGTCCTTTCGTCATTCCGGCTGAGTAGACTGAGTAGCTTCCCGTGGACAATGTAAGTTTCAAAAAATCTGCAGTGGGTCTGAAGGAACCCGCCTTTCCAAGCATAACCCTTCTCATTCCCACAGGCAGCGGATTGGATGAAAACCTTAAAGCAAGAAGAGGAAGGGGCGGTGATCCCGAAGTTCCAGAGAGAAAACGATGCGATCAGTGAGTAAAGCAATAAAACTTGTTACTTTGGAAAATGTTTTGTAGGCATTAGAGCCAGTAAGGGAAAGGTAACGGAGTGTGGTGGAGAAACAATAAAATAGTTAGAAGTAGAGAAGACTGTATAGATATATAGGGAGTAATGACTCGAGCACAAGAAATAAAAACGTAAAGGATATCAGGGGGGCACCTGAAGTAAAACGTGAAGGATATCAGGGGGGCACCTGAAGTAAAAACGTAAAGGATATCAGGGGGGGCACCTGAAGTAAAAATGTAAAGTATATCAGGGGGGCACCTGAAGTAAAACGTAAGGAATACCAGAGGGGCACCTGAGCAAAAATGTAAATATTCGCCTTGTTCCTGCGCTTTAAAGAGTGGTCAGAAGGAACGTGAACCCAGAGCCCACAGAGGGGGGACAATTAGGCTACGATAACGTTTAAAGACGTAATTAAGGGGGTTCGTTCAAATCCCATGGTGGGGTAGTGATTAGAAGGCAGGTATATGTATGACCAGCTGGCGTCCGTCTAGTCTGTCTAGTCTGTCGTATATGTCCTGTGTATGTCAAATATGAAATTACTGTACTGTTGATTGATTGCAATGTATTTGCTTTACGCAATTTCGTAACTAAGAGGAAATTGCCTTTGAATTGATGAGTTTTGAGTAAATTGTTGATACAAAATTTGGTGGGAAAAGGTTGGATTGGAGCTTGCGTATGTGGTGCTCGCTCATACTAGTGGAGCTTAAAG
The DNA here is from genome assembly GCF_040938575.1 of Ambystoma mexicanum. NCBI lineage: Eukaryota > Metazoa > Chordata > Amphibia > Caudata > Ambystomatidae > Ambystoma > Ambystoma mexicanum. Next base: position 829,344,371 of record NC_090923.1, on the reverse strand, counting down.
AACTGTGTGAATATTGTTGGTGACAAAATTAAGAATGGAGGAAGTTACCCCACTTGCGCATTTATGTAAGCAGCTGCCCAAGCATGTAGTAAAATGGAACAAATACAGCCAGGAGTGGGTTAAGGGTACCGCCAATAAGATGTTTATGCCTTGGCCCCATAACGGGTCACTGTCTAAGGCTGTTTTACAGCACATGACATTTCTACACGCCACATATACAGGCAAGAAGCTTGAGAAACGCCTTGCTGTTCTCGAACTTTGGAAAATGTTCGAGCAAGCGAAGAAAGAAGAACCGCCCGCAGACTGGATATTAAATGTATGTACGGAGGGGGGTGAGACGCCTACCGCGCCACCAGCCCCGCCGGAACCAGTCATTGAGGGAAGCAAGTCAGAGGGCCTTTACCCGTTGAGAGAGCTCAAAGCAGCCACAGGGTATAGCAACCCCGCATATGAGTCACCTACATGCAGTAGTGACGAGACGAAAGAGAAGGAACAGGAAATTGATCTGGCCTCCACAGTCCCGAGGGACAAGGAGAGGCGCGGCAATGGAAGAAGGGATCAGGCACAGACTAGTGCACCTCTCGATAGAGAGAGAGCGGGAAGAAAGCGGAAAGGAAGTGATGAGTTAGCATTCGCAAAAGACGAATGGATGAAAGGACAGATATTGTTGAAATTAGATGGAAAAGGAAGTGATGACTTAAGACCGAGTGAACGGTCTGATGAGGCGCAAAGAAAGGAAAAGGAGAGAGAACAGGACATGAGAGACGAGAAGGTAAGAAAGAAGGATAGGTTGAGGCGAGAACAACTATATCGCGAAGAGCAGGGAATACCGCTCAGTCGCACATAATATGCTGCCTATGAAAAGTACAGGCAGAACATGCTAAAGTTGGAGGAAGAAAGGAGAGTGCATGAAAAGAAAGTGAAGAAGGGAGAAGATGAGGAGATTAGAAGGGCAAAGGAACGTAGAGACGAACGAATGAGAGAAGTAGATATGGCTAGAGAAGAAGCAAAGAAGCGAAAGGAAATAAATGAGGAAGCAGAACGCAAGCATAGACAGAGGGCACGAGATCTTGAGTATTTGGAGCGGGAAGTCATTAAACCCAATCCTGTTGTAGAATGCAAAGACATAGAAGAGTTCTTTCCTGCAATCGATGCGGTACCAGGTACAAGCGGGACAAATATTGACGATGACTTCGACACCAGAAGCATCGGGGAAACGATTGATAAAATCTATGACGAGATGGGGCTAGAACTAATTTCCCAAGGGGGAAGGGAGGATGAGCACTTAGAGAGCACTCAGCTATATGACACCGAGGATGTCACCCGAAGTAGCGGGAGCAGGGGACTGTCCCTAGATAGGCTAGAAATTGGGCAGAACGAAGATGATGCAAGAAGTTGTGTAAACTGGGAGTATTCAGAGTCTGACTCCCGTGGGGAAACAGCGGAAGTGGCACATGACGAAGAGAGACGGTGCGAAAAACGACTCCCAAGGGACCGAGAGGTACGATGGTCAGGTGCTAGTGTGTCCGCAAGTAGGACACCGAAGTCCGCTGGACAGTCCAGCCGACTTAAAGAAGCACCCCACAGTCAGAGGGGGGCGTCAGCACCTGCCTATGCGGATGGGTTGAGGACATTGCCAGGTAGACGGCAGGGCTGGGACGCCACCCCGGCGAAAGACGGGAGAGGTACGGGGAAGGAGAAGGAGGATTGCGCATTCCAGTTCCCACTCCTAGAAAAGGGGGAGCAAGACCACAATATATCCCATGGCCGCATATGGACCGAGAAAACCTGAAAAATAAGCTTCCAATGCTGACATCGGGAGCTGGAAAGTGGATACACAAGTTAGAGAAAATGACGGGGGGTGTCACCCTAGCCATAGGGGACATTAAGGGGCTCCTAATTGCTATACTTGGTGATAGAGCAGACGACGTGTGAAAAAGGGCGGGATACCCTAGAGTAACCTCCCATGATGGAGCGCCATTTAATAACTGTAGAGCAGCAGTGTGGAAAGTGCTGCGTACGCTATATCCAGACACATCTGATATGGGAGCTATAATGGCTCGAAAAATGAAAGAGTCAGATGATCCGTTGCTTTATATCCAGAATTTTCAAGACGCGTGGGTGCTCGAAACGCATGAATCTTGGACGAAATCCATCCCTGTGTTCTTCCATATATTGTGCCAAGGGTTACCAGAACCGGTGCAAAAACAGCTCAAGAAATTGGTAGGAATAGAAGCTAAACCATGGGCGGAAATCCAGTTGACAATTGCACATTATTGCAGATTGCTACAGGAAAAGAATCGGAAAAAGGAGGCAACGCTTAAGGGTGAGGAGGCAAAGCTGGTGCAAAGGAAGCTCTCGAAGTATGCTCTTGAGGGAGCAATACTCACCAGCCCGGCCGAACCAAGCATACAGCAAGCAACTAACCTCTCGCAGAATAATCAAGGTAGCACGGGATATTACCTGAGGGGAAGAGAGTTTGGAAATAGAGGATGGCAGAGTAATCAGGGAGGGTTTCGAGATAACCAAGGAGGGTTTCAGAATGTTCAAGGTGGCTTCCAGAACACACAGATGGGCAATCCAACTATGCCAGATGGACAGATGGCACGACCACTGCCAGTATGTTGGCTGTGTGGAATGACTGGACACGGTCCACGCATGTGCAGAAGCCAAGGGGTGGGGGCAGGCATGGTGAATCAACCTGCTACCCTGCAACAGGGCAATGCACAAAATTATACCCTGCAGCAGCAGGCGGCAGGCTTGCAGCAAGGTGCACAGCAAGTGGTTCAACCACCGAACATGGGGAATTTGCCACAGGGACAACCCCAACAGGCACCGCCACAAATGGCTCAGGGCACTAATTCCGGTGGGGGAATGAACCCTGGAAATGGGGGAAACCCACAAGTATACAGTGGACCGAACCTGTATATGAAATAGGACGGCTCACAGGGTACTCTGATGTGTTCTATCCTATCAGTGACGCCAGATCCTAACAGGGAACCTAGGGTAAATGTCACCATAGGGGGGAAATAATGTTCCTTCTTAGTTGACACAGGTGCAACGCGCTCGTGCATACGAGAAGGCAAGTTCTCCTTGTCCGGCGAGGCTATAGACACCTAGAGTTTTACTGGAGCTCATAGTAGAGTTCCCTTTACTGATGCGCTCCCAGTCTCTGTAGGAGAGCGTGAAATGAATGTACCTCTATCATATTCACGTCAGTCCCCAGTAAATATCATGGGTCGGGACTTGATGACAAAGTTGAATATGACCATCTCGTTTACTGAGGATGGTATAGTGTGCTCCACCCCAGGAATGCATTATTCAAACGTGTGCGAAATGATCAGAACATACTCTGGACGTGCTGCCATGAGAGCTATACCGCTGGAGCCAGAAGTTTTCGCATATGGTGTACGGGTGCTTATGGCAGGATTGCCAGGCCTCGCAGACAAAACTATGAGAACCCCTGATGAGTTTCTATTCAGACCAAGAATACCCATGCACGAAGAGGAGGGATAAGTCTTTCCCTTAGCAATACAATCTGCCGCAGTACGAGGAAAAGTGGTATTGGTTGAAGGATATGATGATGAAGGCAGACAATTGGGTGCGATTATTGCCATTGAAGAAGGGTATCGAGTGACTGACTTCACAGATGACGATCTGTTCGAAGAACACCCAGACCTAGAAGAGACAAGAGTGGAAGTGAGGCTCATATTTTGGGTCAAAATGATCAGAAGGGAGGTACGACAGAGAATGATGTTAGCACTAACACGTCCAGAATACTTTGACAATGGGAGGGTCTTGGCGCTTAATCCAAGCTTTACGAGCACTAAACGATATAGTTGAAGCCGAGTTCCCTCTAGTCCCGAACCCCTCCACAATTCTGTGCAACACACCCATCGAGGCAAAATACTTCATGGTGATCGATTTGAAAAATGCATTTTTCTCAATCCCGTTGCACCATGACTCACAAGACCTGACCTCATTTACTTTCAGACAAATGCACCTGAAAAGTATGAGGTTGCCACAGGGGTACTGTGAGTCTCCATCCATTTTTAACAGAGTCCTGCAGATGGACCTAAGAAATATTACGGAGGACAGTGTTGTTTTGCATTATGTAGATGACATTCTGATCTGCAGCACCACTGAAGAGCAATGGAGGTGCGATTCCGTCCAACTATTGACTATACTGGCTGAGAAGTGTTACAAAGTAGACAAGGATAAGTTGCAGTACTGCCAACAGGAGGTGTTGTACATAGGGCAACTGATCTCACATGAGGGAAAGAAGGTAACCCCAGGAAGGGCTGAAGCCATCATGAACACGGCCAAGCCGCGCACGATAAAACAAATGCAAAGCTTCTTAGGCCTGTGCAATTATGTCCGAGCATGGGTCTTTGACTACAGCTCGTATACCAAGCCCTTGCTACAGGCCCTTAAAAAGGTCCAGGCAACAAGAAAAGAAATTGAATGGAATGAAGTAATGGAGAAGGGGTTTACAGAACTCAAGGGGGCAATTTGTAAGGCCCCAGTTCTTGGGATTCCTAATTATGCAGAGAAATTCTATCTGTTCTTTCATACTGATGGTCATTTTATGACGGCAGTACTCGCACAACGAACCTCGCTGGGGTACAAGCCCCTAGCATATTACAGCGGGAATCTGGACCCGGTCATGAAGGGCCACTTCCCATGCGAACAAAATCTAGTTGCTGCCGCGTTCGCCATCGAGAAGGCGTCACCCATTGTGATGGGGTGCTCCATGACCCTGTATGTTGAGCACTCGCTGTTCGCCATACTGGAAAAGCCAAAAGGGGCACTGACATCTCAAAGAGCATCCGCCTATGAGGTAATCATCTCTAATCCATCGATCAAAATAGTGCGATGTAAAACTGTGAACCCTGCTACATTCATTGCTGAGCCAGTCACTGAGGGAGAACCTGTGCACGACTGTGCGAACTATAAGGAATTCTATGATTAGATCCCCAGGGTAAAGGAAAATGCCCTGGCAAGTGGAGAGATCTCCTTTATTGACGGGTCTTCAAGAATTGACCAAGAAGACAGACAAAGGTATACAGGCGTGGCTGTGGTAAGACACATAGTGAATGGAGAGTTTCGAGTACTCGTTAGTGCACGAATACCATCTCACTATTCAGCACAAGCTGCAGATCTATTGGCATTGATACTCGCCATTGAAAATCATGCAGACCAGGAAGTAATGGTGTACAGTGACTCCGCCTATGTTACGTCTACAGTCCACGCAGGACTAGCGTGCTGGGAAAGGAGGGGCTACCTCCGAGCAGATGGCACGCCAGTGCAACACGCAGCCTTATTGGACAGGCTGATTAAAGCACTACAGCTCCCAGTGGGCATAGCGGTCGTGAAATGTGCCGCTCAAACCAAAGGGACAGATTTTGTGTCACGTGGAAACCATGAAGCGGACACGGAGGCCAAGCGCATGGCATTCAAGAATGAAACAATCATGGACGTGGAGGTGGCACGTACCCATGAAAGAATGATGGTAGCACAAGCCACTGCAGAGGCCTATAGCAACTTGGGACAGACTCAGCTAATGGAGCTCCAAGTGGAGGCACCTCAGGAGGAGAAGAACTTGTGGAAGCATCGAGGGTGTTCTTTAAACCCCTCTGACGGACTGTGGAGGCAAGACAGCACTGGTAAACCAGTAATGCCTGTCACCCTTCTAAAGGTAGCGTTAGAATAGCTTCACTACCCCATACACATGTCAAAGGAAAATCTTGCTGCAAAGCTCGCAGAAGACTGGTTCACACCAAATTTAGCAGAGCATGTTGCATTTTATTTATGGTAAACTGCATTATCTGTCAGCAATTCACCTCTGGGGACACATGAAAAGTAACGAGAGGAATCATCCCCAGACCAAATGGACCTTTCTAGCACCTGCATATCGATTATGTCGATATGATCCAGGTGTGTAATGGGTACAGGTATTTAATTGTGGTGGTGTGTCCCTTTTCAAGATGGGTAGAAGCAGGTCCCCGTACACACCCCGATGCAATCTGTGCCGCAAAGTTCCTGGTGAGGGAAGTGTTCCCTAGATGGGGGGTGTGCGAGGTAATGAGATCAGATAATGGGGCTCATTTTGTAAATTCAGTTTTCAAACAGATTAGCTTGTTGCTTGGTATAAAGCACAAGTTCTCGTCGGCGTATCATCCTGAGGGGAATGGGATATGTGAACGAATCAACGGCTTGCTTAAGGAAAGGATAGCCAAGTTGAAGCTTACATTAAGGAAGGGATGGTTGCGCAGCCTACCACTGGCATTGTATGCTCTTTGGAACCAGCCAGACTCCGACCATCATCTCACGCCGCACAAAATAGTTACTGGTTGAAGGATGAGGACCATCGTACCCCCTGAGACAGAGCTAGATGTGATGCCCAGCCAACTGAGGAAGTACTAGGAGAAGAGATTAAAGTCTATCTGGACTGTTTGACATCCAGCACCTTTGTCATTTCAGGCCAGCTGCAGCGACGGCGAAAAGGGGACAGCACAGCACAGACCACAACAGATAGTGCTGATGCAGGCGCAGCTCACAGCCTCTGTGCGCCCCTCATCTTCCTTGGAGACAGCATCCTTGTAAGAAACTTTACCAGAAAAAGGTGGGCCGAGCCAAGGTTTAATGGCCCTTTTATCGTAGAGGACCGCACCCCGTCCGCTGTCAAGCTCAAGGGCAGGAGAGCCTGGATCTTCCTAAATGACATTAAACCTTTTGTAGGAGAGAACCCTCCTGCTGCACCTAACTCCGAAGAATCTACAGACAAAGGAGAAGAACCTCAGCACGTGCAGACAAGATCCATGAAGAGGAAGAAGGACGCATGAGCAGCAAAATAAAGGCAAAAGAACGCTGGGTGTATAGTGGCTTTTAAAACAAGACTTCCTCAAAACCAGAGAAAGTGATTAAGGAAAAAAAAAAGGACACTCTGTGCATCCTAGTTGCAGGGTAAAGGCTAGCACATCCAAAGCCACAACAACAGTGGTAAAATGAACGTTTTAGATAACGTCACGCCCAAGTAGTACAATGAATCAAGACTCTGATAGACTGCCAATAAAATATTCTCTGAGAGCTTAACACAGTATCCTGAAGCAACCAGTATCAAGACCTTCTCTCCATACCTAATGGTACCCCCCAGCAGAAGCCTCAAGTGGGATGTGCTCACGTACTTTCAATTGGTGGTGCTATCCTACCCATCACTCATAGGAAGAGAAACAAGTGTCAAAGAATTCATTCAAGATCCAGATAACAAGAAGGTCATCTGGGAACTACTGACTGTCATCACAGAAGCTTTCACTGAACTGCCTGAACACAGTGAAAAGGGCACAAATGCTCCCACCTCAAGTGATCATCGATGAACTGACCTATACCATATTTTTCCGAATCATGGAGGAGTGCCCAGGACTTGTTGGAAGAACCACAGATACACTAACCTTTATCAGAGATCCAAGAAACAATTAATTTCTCAACCAAGTATGGTACAAATTAAATTACTTGGTTGCAACCCACGCAGCTGGAAAGTGTAAAACCTGTTCGCATCAAAAGAAGGGCTTGTGATCAGGACCCAGCAAATGAAGGCAGATGTCTCTGTCTCCCGCGGATACACAGCTTGCACACAATGTTATGCTCAGACTAGTCACGGACTATCCAGAAATGGTGGGAAGGCCTGCTGATGTTGACGTTGTCACCTTCCTAAGAGATCCAGACAATTTCCTATACATGAGGACCCTTCTCCATGGGGATCATGCTCCAAGTGGAGCTGTCCAATTTTCAGCGAGAATTCCTAAGGAGTTTCCAGTGAGACTGTTCGCCGAGAGACAGATCGAGGAAAGTGCAAGACTGTTCACGCTGCAAGAAAGGCCTGTGATCCAGAGGATAGAGAATCAGAGCAAATGTCATTAACACCAGAAGACAGCCAATATGCATATTGTGTTTTCTTTCACCTCATTGAAAACCTTCCAGAACTAGTGGGCAGACCCAACCACATTGATGTGCCCACTTTTCTCAGTGATCCAGCAAAAAACGCTCAACTAAACAGGCTTCTATTGCAGCGCAACCAAGAAGCAACTATGGACATCCACTGCTGAGGAGAGCCTTAGGAGGAGGAAATCCAAAATAAAATTCTTGTCATCATCGTTTCACTGTGGAGCAGATAGAGAAAAGATAGACACTGTTCTTCAACTTGTCACTGAGAGACCGAGAGAAAGGAGCCGACCCAAGAACTTTGCCAACCTATTTTCCTTTTTCTTAATTTTTCTTATTTTTGCCTATTTTTTCAAATGGTCACTTTTATTTTTATTTTTGTGTGATTTTTAGTAGTTCCATCTTTTCAGCCTTTCACAGTGAACAGATTCCTGCATGTCATCAAGGCCGAGGCAAATTGGAGTTGTGCCCTGGGACGGTGTTTACTATAGAAATGCAGGATGAATGTGATATGCTAAAACGGTAGTGTAACCCTTCTCCATAGTCTAGCACAGGAACGGTACTGCATATCCAGAGACTACTATCTTCACTCGTGAGAAGGGACATTTGAAGAGCACGCATCACTTTAGTAGTTACTGAACTTTACAGCAACGTGACCAGAGCAAAAGAAGGAATAAATAACTGACTATGAACTCATTGTAAATGGGGGCACAGAACAGTAACTTGGTTTTACCCACAGCAGAAAGACGCCCCCGCTTTCCTGGGAGAAAATGCTGCCAGATGTCTTACAAATCTATCATGTGTATATGTTTGGTGATCATTATTGTCTTTCTGTAATTAACAATCAGAACTGCTTTCTTTATTGGTACACAAAGTGTCCCCCTATCAGTACACCCACTGGATAACGAACGTCAGGGGCTTGCAAGAGCACCCAGACCCTATATAGTGATTCCAGTTCCAAGAAAAGCTAATGATGAAGCAAATGACTTAAATATGAATGTAATTAGTAGCAATACGTATACACGTGAGGTGATGAATGGAGAGAAAAGCTGGAAACAGGGTCCGCACGGAATGAATGATAATGTAGCACTGGCCACGGCACGCACCCACACACAGAATGCACACAAAGAAGGGCAAGTGTCAATGGCTACAAGGCCTCCAACGAAGGCAGCAGAAAAGGAGAAACTGCCTGCCGAACACTTAATTCCAGAGAATAGTGGAGATAACCAAGAAAAGTCAAATGAAATGCCAAAAAGGAGGAAATAGCAAAATCCCTCGAAAAAACAGATGTGGCCACGAAAGAACTCACAAAGAAGACACACAGGCTAATAGAGTATTTGTTCCCATCTATAGTCCAAGCAAAGAAACTACACGAGGAGCTGAAAAACAGAACAATAGAAACTATAACTGCAAGCACACCTACTCCAACGCAAGAAGCAAGCCTCAGGCCTACAACAAAGCCACAAGTTGGGAGATTGATGAACCAATGGTGGTTACAGGAAGTTTATGGAAGACTGCAAAAGGGAAGGAAGGGAGGCACAAATCCGTCCCCTTCCACAGCGATACAGTCAAGGCAGCCTGCTCCACTGAGATACCCGATGTGGAAAAGCAGCACTGACACATTCAGAGACGTAGTAATAGAGAATTACAGGAGAATCAAGAGAAGCCCACATGAAGATAACAATGAGCTTAATGACTACCTGGACAGCACAGCCCATCTTGGAAACAACATATGGTACCAGCACATGAAGGAAGTAGGACGAAGGCAGTCAGAAGGAGAATGCTTCGCCTGTGCTCTACTACCATACAGCATGGGAAAATCCAAGATCTTCGTGGCTGTAGAAATTGATGTACCTACAGCACACTGTATGTCACATGTAGCAATGTGCAACACCAGAGGACAATTTATTGGAAGAGACGCATCGTTGATATGGGCCAACGAAAAGGATTACCCAGATGAAGATGGCTACATCCAGGATATTAAAACAAGAAACCGAGCGCACACCAGAAATCATGTGATCAGGTACGAGAACCCTGGCGTCAAAGGATCAGGGATGAGATGGGAAGTTAACCCGAGACTGAACGTTCAAGGGCAGACTGCAGAAGAGGCTAAAATCTGGAAGAACAGAGGCCAAATGCAGATCTGGGGGTCAGTGGTCTCCCCAGACGGATGGGAAGACGGAGTAGTAATCTGCCGAGTGTGGATGGTCCTTGGAGCCTGCAAGGAAGCAATAGAGAATTTACAGAGGTTATGCAAACCTCTGTGGCCAAAGCTAATAAAATTACTAACATGGGTCTAGGATAGAGGGGGACCCCTGCAGATAGTGCCACTGGAGAGACCGGATCTATGCTTCAGAAACAATGGCACAAGGAAGATGGGAGAGAATCAAAGCTGCGGACGAATCTTTGAAGCTCCGGGAATGACCCAAGGAACTGCAATTATTATGAACCATTACTGGGCGTGTGGATCCAAGGCATACATAAGGCTGCCAAAAAACTGGGGAGCCATATGCACACTAGTGAGCGTCCACGTTCCCGCACTAGTGATCCCTAAGAATGACCTAAACTTTGACAGTTTCCCGAAAGCAGATCATCATCTAATAAGAAGAAGATCTGTGGAACTGGTGTCCAGGATGAAGAGGGAAAATTACTTTTCTCCCAAATCAGAAGAGGCATTCCACGCAACCCCGTACGAACATAGGCTGTTCAGCCTCACCTCAACAGTATTCACAACACTACTCCTGCCCCACTTCCAAGTTGGAGCGAATGCTATATGGTTACAGATAACCAGATGGGAGTTATTGCAAACCATCAATACCACTATAAAATGATTCAACACGATCAAAGAAGAACTGAGAGCAATCAGACTGATGACCCTCCAAAACAGATATGAGCTTGACATGATCACTGCGATGGATGGAGGTGTTTGTGCAAAAATCAGAGAATCATGTTGCTCATTTGTACCATCACACGATGAAGAAAACGGAACCCTAACAGAGGCCATAAGCATGTTGACAACTCTAAAAAACCAGATGACCGATGAAACGGATGAGGTGGACGATGACAGCTGGTTTGGGAACCTATTCTCATGGGTCCCGCAATGGATGGCTGATATATTCAAGTTCCTGGGAGCCCTACTAGCCATGTTACTGCTAGGATTCTGCGTCATCAAGATAATCATCACACAATGCCAGAAAACTGCAAAGAAAGCCATTGGGATAAAAATTATGGTCGATGTCAAGCCAGGCTGGAAGCCAAGAGACCTGACAGATGAAGAAATCATGGACTTTGTGAAGGCCAGCAAATTTGCACCAGAAGAGCAAAGTTCACATATCCTAAAAAGCAAAGAAGGTATGAAGGAAAGTGAATCTACTGCAGTCTAAACGGACAGTGCCAGTTTATGACCTGGAACAAAGATGAACACGTCAAAACAGCAGGACGTTTGAAAGGCGTGATAAAAATATGGACTCCAAAGACACACATGTTCACACCTTCATGTACCAATCCTGAAGATGATGAACAAAACACTGAAGAAGCAAAAGAAATAGAGGAGAAGAATGAAGCAAAAGTGGTCGATGAACCGCACAGAGGGGGGAGTGTAAAGGAGGTTCCAGACATGACCTGCACCCCTGCTCCCCATTTTGAGCTACCAGGAAGGAACTCGCCAAGGCACGTGACGTATGAAGAGCAAATAAACCTACAAAGTGCTGCACTAGGACTCTGCCCAGTATACACCAGTTGAAGCACCCATAATCAGACAACCCTGGGCAGCACGGTACCCTATTAGACAGCCATAACAGCCTCTGATACGAAATGAGAAGTACCTACACACAGTCCATGAAGAGACCCCAAAAGCCTTAATAGAAGGCCAGTGGAAATGACACAAGGGCCTGAACAGATCCGAGAATGAACAAGAGCAGCTATCGAAGATAACACGCCAGTGTGAGTTACTACGAAATTGAATGGCTTGTACGCAGAGAAGAGACAATGTTAAAACGTAAGGAAAAGGTGCTCCGAGACAAGATGGAAGCAACCGTCCTGTTCAACATGTGTAAATAGGCTTGAAACGCAAGATGCTAAGAAATCGATACTGCCTGCAATGCTTAGTAGAAGATAGAGCGGCAAGCACCAACCATATAACTACCTCAATAAGGCACATTATACAAGTGCAACTCCATTTTGTAAAAGCAGAAAGGTACCCAGGCGGCCAGAGGCCTGACAGGCTAAGTTTCGAAACCTAGCCAAAGGCAGGAGAAGGAGCGGAATCGAAACTAAGCAAAGAGCGGCTCAGGCTTAGGAAATCGAGGTCAACCAGAGAAGGGGAGGAGAGCATGAGCTCATGAGACTCCAACTACCGAGCATACCAGCCCGTCCGTGAAGGTCAAGATAAGAGAGGCCCATGCAGGTGGCTAGGCTGACACAGAATTAAATGCACAAAAGGCTAGAAACTGAAGCAGATTCACGGTGAACCGACACGTGAGCAGCCAGGCGCGAAGAGGTACCGCCACCTGATGTCATCCAGAACCCGAGGATGCCATAACTTTTCCTGATAAGAGGTTACAGTTCCGAGGCCATACCCAGCCAACTAATTGACACATAGCCCTAAAACACTGATTGATGGAAAGGAGGAAGGGTGAATCTTGGGGAACTAGGCACCTGGGTGTCTATTCTATATGCTGCTAATTAAAGTGGAGATTTATGTTTAGGGGTGTAACTTGCCCAATCACAATGGACCATGTAATCTAGGGTCCTATAGACACTGTAGCCAATGAGAAGTCGTATTTGTAGTGACGTCAATCACGTGTGATGTAGAGGGATGGGCGTAGATACCCACCCGATAAGAGTTATCCAATCTACATGCTTTATTTCTCTATACAGCTATGGCACCTATACTTAAGTTACCTTTCCTAACCAATTATATTGCATGATGATTGTTTATAGAAATTAGACGTCAGAGATTACAATGTTAGCCTATAAGAATTGCTGTTCTACCAAAGTTTGTGGAAGTCGGAGCGAGATCGGAGATCGCACTACAGCTGATTCCCATTTGTTTCCCTGTTTGATGTATGTATCATTAAACTGACGTCCCGTTGCCAAAATACTGATCCTCGTTATTGAGTCGTGTCGGAGTAAGTGAATCCTGCCCCCCTCCTGTCCTCACATGGTGCAGCTATCTTGTCATACAAGTTCTAGAAGGTGAGTGCTGACCAATGGGCCCGTCAGCGAATTCCTCTCCTTGTGAACAGGATTTACAATTAGCACCTAACCCATGATCCGGTGGTCATACCACCTGACAGGTTGGTGCTAACGCTAATAAAGTTGGGCGGTATCCCACGTGTGATACTGCCCAACTCGTGATCAGGCCTAAGTCCTTTATCTCATTATTGTGCTACTTTTTAAACTTGTGATTCCGAGGGCTCAATTTTCAAGTGGCCATACAGAGAATGTCACCCAGTCCTGTTTTTTTTCTTTTGGATCATGAGTCTTGTCGTTTTTTATTTCCCTATAGTAATTTTGAAATCTGTGAATCATGTTCCCTGATACGTGAGGGGAGTTAAACATTTGGTCTTGGAATGTAATGACATCAGTATGCTTAAACATATTTAATGAAAGTATTTTCATTTGCCCCCGTCTGAAAAGGTTAGGGTGGTAAATTGTGATTTTTTCCGCCACCCCCACGGCAGACTCGGAAACAGGGCAAACTGAAAATATAAGGTGTCGCAGTAAATATTTCAGGAAAGGTTATGGAAAATGCAGGGATATAACATGTGGCCACTCAAAAAGCTGTCACAGAGAAAGGTGTGCGTAGGCTTAGACAAAGTAGGAATGGAGCACCCAACATGCAGAAAACACATTTACATTAAACTATGAAGAATTAAGGACATGGAAGTATTTACCTTTTGGAAGCTATCACTCTGCCCATTTGCCAGTCAGCATAGTAATAATCCTGGTTACAAATGAATAATGTTCTTTCAAAAATCAATACTGTGGCTTTTCCTACCCATTGTCCATTGTTTGGACCAATAATTAGCAAAGAATTACATATAACGAAGGTCATGTACAAATAAGACATTTTGATATTTCATTGAATACAGCTTATTTATTGAGAGACAAAGTGATGGCAGCTTAATAAATGTAATGATGGTGAGAAATGGGCACCGCCAGTTTAAAGCTGCTCATGATCTATCATAAATCATAGCTTTTTCTTGTACCCAGAAAACATGACTGGATAAGCACTTTTTAAGCAGGGGATCTGACATAAATACAATAATCAAATAAAATCACATTAATTCACAGCTCTCATTCTGCCCCATGTCAGTTGTGAGAAGTCTGAGAAAGTCAAATAAAATTGTTGGCTTTATCAATGCTTGATTTTAACAGAACTTTGATGCAAGTAACAGTATACAAAAAGGAGCAGAAGTCATACATGGTTAAGAAATGTGTATTACAACAGTACTGCCTTTTACAGCTGTAATTAGTCCATTAACTCTCAGCAGGTAGCTTACAAATAATACTGACAGGTCAACGTTTGATATTACTGCTTGATAAAGATAGTTCAAAGAGATTCCAGAAGGTGTGTTTTGGGCGATAAGGGGAAGGTACTAGGTGGAAATGGACATAGGAATTAGTAAGGCTATGGTCACTCAAAGGGTGGGTAAACCAAATGGTACCTGCAATCTGTGTGTCCCTCCTCACATGCCATCTCCCTGTTAGCTGTGCTCCAATGCAATGTAATAGTTTCGGCTTATATGTGGTGCTGAAGCACCCCTTAACACCAAAACTAAACTTTTCAGCTTATAGGTGGCACTGAAACGCCACCTAATATCCAAAATTAAAAAGGGAAACATGAAAAGAAACAAAGAAGAAAACATGCTAGTGTTTCAAATTTTTTAACTCCAAACATGTGGTGTTTTGTGATATTATGAAATATGACCAATATTTATTGTATCCGATTATTGGTTTAGAAAAAGTTGTATTAAAGGTTGAAGTCTGCCCCCACTATTTGGTTGCTGCCTGAAAGGTTTGTCATGGTCGCCCCAACCTCAGCCACGAGATCGTACTAAAAGAATAGAGGACATTGAAGTAAAATGAATAACGTTGCACTAGATTGCCCCATTCCGGACATAAACAATTTGAATGGCCACTTTCAGGTCATATCCTTGCAAGTAGGCATGCAGAGTACACCAAGGATACAGTCTATCGCCTCTACTCTTCACCATCTACATTACACCACTACTGGAACCTATAACAATTCAGGCCTTGCATGCTTTAACTACTCTCTAGAGACACAAATCATTTACTAGCTGAGACAACGCCAGGGAATTCGTTCCCTCTCCTCAAGGGGGAGCCACCCCTTTTGGGACTAGGTAGGTGAGTCTGATAAGCTTAACACCCACTAGGAGACAGGGCAAGCGCAATCCCACTGGGGGTGATCCCCCATTAGAGGACAAGTTATCCCTTATCTCAGGAAGCTAATGTCTCTATTGGCTTTATGGGGTTTGCAAGAGACCAGTGTGAATATCCCTAGAGAAGTGGCTGGTGTGGTTTCTGAACCTTTACTGTTGACATCCTTGCATGAAGTGCAGGAGCAATGGATTGTCCCATCTCCTTGCAGGGAGGAGCATAAAGGTCCAGTGAGACCAAAACAAATAGGGAGAGCAGGAGAGAGAGGTGCAAGAGGCGCAAGTCTGTGGAGTAAGGCAGAGGAGGGAATGTCCCCTTTTGAGGAAGTGTCAGGAAGCAGCGCCACACAGACAGCATAGAGAGGAGAGGAGTGAGATAGCCCAAAGAACACTGCTGCCTGTTGCAAGGCTGATGCTGTAGATGCTCGGACCCGCCAAACGTAAAAGAGACCTGAACGTAAAGAAAGTGGTTGACCCGCACCATCTTGAAGCGATGGCGAAGTCCTGTCACAAGCTGACAAAAGAACCACTTCCAACTAACCAATGTGGAAGACTGGAGAGATTCTGGAGCCACAATTATGCACCGGCCAAGGAGACCGGCTCCCGCAAGGAACGCCGCCACAGTGAACAAGGTATGCAGTGTGTCCAGGGAACCGGGAGGAGGGAGGACAGACCCAGCCATGACAGGGTGAGAAACCAAATAGACCAAGATGGGCCGAAGATCACAATCGCCCAAGCCTGGCTGAGAAACCAAACAACCCAAGAGGAGCTGAGGAACCAGATAGCCTAAGAAGGGATGAGACTCCATACACCCCAAGAAGGAGTGAGAAACCAAAAAGCCCAAGAGAGGCTGAGAAACCAAATAGCCCAAGAAAGGGTGTGTAACCCAAGACCCCAGGGCGGGGTGTGAATCAAAGGGGTTCTAAGTAGGGCCAGAAGGGGCCTGGCTATCCAAGGACATTTGAAGGAACTTTGTCAAATATGGGACTTGATCAGTGCAGTGGGCCAGGAGGTCTAGAGACAATCGACAGTCACTTGTACACTGTGCGTGAAGATTTCTTGGACATTTTTGATTGAATTGTAGATTGGGCGAAAAGCTCAGAGACATTTGCTGGTGATCACATTGGGGCCGTGCGTATGGAAGAAGCCCTTCTCTAATCCAGAGAGGGGACCAGAAACGGGCCAAAAATATGTCATCTGGGCAGAAGGCTCTTACGATATCTTTGTGATCACATTAGTCTATTTTCCTTTTTAGTGGTAGGGACAGGAATCAGGCCAGGATAGGTTTCTAGACAGCAGGCATACTTTATTTTGTACACATCCTGATGTTCACCCTTTTGAACATTTTCCTTTTCTCTTAGCATAGGGACCAGAATTATAGACATAGGGCCTGATCACGACTTTGGCGGTAACGCCGGCGGTATTACCGCCAGTGGTATTAGCCCTAGCGCCGAACTCCCCGAGTTTGGCGGTAATGTAATTCCCCATTCCCCATTGAGGCCATTCGGGAATGCCCCAAGAGCTGGGGCGAAATCCGCCGAAGTCCTGATTTGGCGGACCCTTTAATCCGGCGGTAATAGCGCGACCGCCGGATTTAAGGGTTACCGCCAAAGACGTGATGAGGCCCTTAGTATAGGGTTTTGGCACTTCAATAAAACAGTTATGTTGCAAACCACAATGAGTTGTCCGTCTCCTAATACATAGCTCACAAATGAGTCCACAATGAACATAATGGGGCCTGGTGGACTCTTGGGTGACTAAAAACAGACTTTAACTAACCCCACACCTGCCTGCCCCATGCTCATGACAATTGTTAGAAGTGTCAGAATAATTTGGGACAACAATCTCACACTGGAACCACAGGTTAGAGCCATTGTAACAAGCTGTTTCCTCTAGCTACATATTATCTGATGCATAATGCCCTACCTGACCATCATACATAAAACCACAGCAGCTATTGCACTTGTACTCTTGAGTGTAATTTATGGAAGCATCCTATATCTTGGACTCCTGGAATACCTACTCATCAGGCTACGAAGAGTACAAAACACATCAGCCAGACTGCTACTGAGAATGAAAATATATGAATACATCAAACCAGCCTTCTGTACGTTCCATTGGCTCCTGATCAAACAAATAATTCACTTAAAACATGTATGCATCGCCCACTGTACCTTCAGTGGCAGGATCCCTGAATACATGACAAGGAAATGTACCCAGGTCCAATCGTTCCGGAGGGGGTGTAGCCCTGATCTTCCCTGAGTGGATTCCTGCCTCTGTCATTCCTACGCAGGTCTACTCTTCTTTCGAAGGCTTGGTCTGCAGGCTCTCTCTCTCTCTCTCCTAGCCTTTCCCTTACAGTGGCTACAATCTATCGGCCACCTGCTCAGATCTCCTCCTTCCTTTATGAGTTGGCAGACGTCTCCGATTCCCTCCTGGTCTCGACCACTCAACTCCTCCTTCTTGGTGACTTTAACATCCACCTGGATGGTTCCTGTCCTTCCTCTGGACTCTTTTGCGACCTCTGCAACTCTCTCTAACTCTCTATCCTCCCCTCTGGCCCAACTCACAGGGCACACTCTGGATGTTCTGATCTCTACCGACCTTCCCCTTTCTATCCCTCTCACCACTCCTCTCTCTTGGAGTGATCACTTTCTCCTTTCCTCCCAGCTCACTCTGTCCAGCCCTCAGGCTAAGCCAACTCCACTGCCACCTACCTTCTCGGCTATCCGACCCATGAAGCGTGTGTCAGTTGAGGCTTTTGCCGCAACTTTTTCACTCCTCCTGCCCCTTTGGCTGATTCATACCCTGACACAGCCGTTTACATGCTCCACTCTGCTATATCTGATACTCTCGATGTTCTTGCCCCTGTCATGAGGATCTGCTTGAAGCCCAAAGCCAAGTGCAACTCCTGGTATGACTCAGACCTCGTCACCCTTAAATGCAAGTGCAGGGTGGCTGAGAGGAAATGGCATGCTTCCAGTACATCCTCTGACAAACTGGCCTGCCACCTGCTCCAAAGGCATTACCGGCTCTCTGTCCGCACCACGAAGAGAGCCCACATCCAAGCCTCCGTCTCTGTGGCATCCAATAACTCGGCCAAACTCTGGCCAATCCTGCTGCAGTCTCTACCTCTCCTGTCCCCTCTCAGGCCCTCTGCATGGCCGTGGCTTCTCATTTCATCTTTAAAACTCAGGACAGCCTATCCTCTAACCCTTCCTCTCCCCCTCCTCCCTCTACTCCCTACTCCTCCTCTGGCCCTTCTTCGGCCACCTCTCCTCCTCCCTCCTTCTCTGCCTTTCCCCTGTTCTCCCCAGACGAGGTTACTAGACAAGTCCAATGTATGAAAGTCTCATCAAAACATGTTCACCCCTGTTCCTCCAAAACCATGAAGGACCACATTGACACCCTGGCTCCTGCTCTGGCTGACATCTGCAACTATTACTCCGCCACTGTAGTCTTCCCTCACCCCCTTAAGCACTCCCTTGTGCACCCTCTTCTTAAGAAACCCTCTGCCGATCCGTCCTGCCCGGCTAACTACGGCCCAATCTCCATCATTCCTTTCCTGGGCGAATTACTGTAAAAGCTGGCCATCTCCCAGCATAATCTTCTCACTGAATCTGTTGGTTGTCTCCATGACCATCAGTCTGGCTTCAGAGCGGCCAGAAGCATGGAAACTGCTCTCCTGAACATCTGTGAAGACCTGCTCTCCAACCTCGATTCCAATACACCCTGTGTCCTCATCTTACTTGATCTCTCTTCTGCCTTTTACACAGTCAACTATGCCATCCTGCTCAACCGTCTCTGTGATAACCCGGGTATCACTGATCAGGCCCGGGCTTGGCTGACCTCTTTCCTCTCCGATCGACCCTCCCAGGTCCAACTGGGGTCCTTCTTCTCCTACATTGCTATATCTACCTGTGGTGTTCTCCAGGGGCCTAACCTTTCTCCCTGGCTGTTTAACCAACACCTGGCACTTCTTGCCCACCGCATTGCCACTCTCTACCCCAACTTTCAATGCTATGCCGATGACACTCAACTCATTTTCCAGCTCCCTTCCACCACCTCTTCTCCTTCCCTCATCTCTGACTGTCTGTCTGCTATCCAGGAGTGGTGGGCCGCCAATGATCTCTGCCTTAATGCCAGTAAGACCGAGATTTTCCTCATCGGCACACCTGCCCCCTCCTTTCCTGTCACTCTCTGGCCGGCCTCTCTTGGCCCTCTTCCTGCTCCCACCTTTGAGGCTAAAAACCTCGGGGTCATCTTTGACTCCACACTCTCCTTCTCTCCTCACATCTCTGACGTCTCTAAGAACTCACACTACCAGCTGCACCTCCTCAGATGTATTCCTCCTTTCCTCTCTTTCCCACTGAAGCTTACTGTCTCTAGACCTCTGGTTCTCTCTAGACTGGACTACTACAACAGCCTCTTTCTAAATCTGCCTGCTTCTACTCTCCGCCCTCTGGAACACATCCAGAACAGGACTGCGTGACTTGTCCTTGGCCTCAAACCCAGGGATCAAATCTCTCCAGGACTGAAATCTCTGCACTGGCTCCCAGTGGCTGCTAGGATTAAGTTCAAAACCCTCTGCATTGTCCACAAGGCCTTCTGGGGCCTGGGGCCTCAATACCTTCAACTCTCTCTTCCTAAATATCTTCCTTCTTGAGCTCTTCGCTCATCCGCCTCCAACTCCCTCAGGGCTAGCCGCTTCTCCAAGCAACGAGTTGGTGGTAGAGCTCTTTCTTCGGCTGGGGCCTCCCTCTGGAACAGCCTCCCTGCCTCTCTGAAACTTGAGGAGAACCATCTGCGGTTCCGGAAGCACCTCAAGACCTTCCTCTTTGCTTCCACTTCCTCTCCTACTCTCCTCTGCTTATCGCCTGGTTTGAAAATGAAACTGCACTGGTTACCTGGCTACCCTCTGATCTCGGGTCCAGGTCCCTCCCCGCCATTTTCACACATGCACTTGCACTCGGGGGCTGTTTCTGTATCCCTACAGCCCCCCTATCAGCACTGACACCTGATGTTTGCACTTACCCTTGCACTTGCCACCTGCTGGCTGCACTTTTTTATTTAATGTTTTATTTATTTTTTACTGTTATTTTTTACTGTTATCCTACTGTTATCCTATGCCCCCTCCTCTTTGGCCTAGTAAGATCGTTGTCTCTGTCTTCCCTCTGTTCCCCCTCCCTTGCCTCGTCACGCCTTGAAACACTTGTGTATAGGCACGTTATAAATGCCATATCATATCATATCATACCCATTAGCAACCATCAAGAACTCTTTGCCTTAGTAATGCTACTAGCTTCAAATGGAAATTATACAGAGGCACTGCCTTCTCTTTTCTCTCAACTAAATTTGGGAACTGTCTGTACAAGTATCTTCGTGCAGAAGACAACTACCTCACCTTCAGAAAACAGCTAAAACATGGTTACTCAACTAACACAAACACGAAATCAGCACTGACTCCTCAATAAACTATACACCTACTACTGGAAACGTTCACTCAATTGTGGGTACCCCTAAAATGATATGAACTCAACAGAATACACACAGCTCTCCAACAAAGACTATTTGAGTGGTTGTACTTAAGGCAACTAAAAAAGTATTGAAAACATTGTACCCCAAGCAGCCAACATAGCTCCAATAAATTCTCCAGATGGCGTCCTATGATTCCCCCTCTTCATATTCTCTTAATTTGTTTAACAAATACTATCCTGCCTGACTAACTTATTCCCCTCTGAATTCTCCCATCACCTTATACTACACGCAGATCCCCCCACACGGCCAACACAGGCCTATAAGTGGCCACTTCAACATGAATTGAGCTATTAGAAAAAACGAATATTGCAGACATATGTTGTCCAGTAGGCGATAATCCTATATTATTATTTCTAAATCCTGTTGCTTGTCATCCCAAAAAAAGATTTTGTCTGCCCAATACAATAAGGTGAATTGATAAAGATTGTTTAGGGTTGACAATTGCACCCGGATAGTTGTAGTCAGTTAAATCAAATATATTTAAATCTTTTAATGGATTCCATTTAAACATTGATATGATCAGGAGGATTTTCAAGAGAATTTGTGTTAGTACAGTCAAATAAATCCTTGTAGAGGTTTGTACATACGAAATTACATCATTTCCCTCATAATCCACTCTTCACATCTGAAATGAACATAAAATAATACATTGTCATTGTTTAAACCTTTATAGAAAATTAATAGGATGTAATTTGACATCAATAATGAAATAAAACATTTAGTAGCCCTCAACAAAAATGTTGTTATGTAGTCAACGTTTTTTTCTAGGAAATAGGTCTGAAAAAATATATACGTTGTTATGTTAGATGGAGTCATGCAACCAAATATTCTATATTCAAATTGAAATGCAGATATCTCAAAACTGAAGCTGAAAATATTCAGCATTTGGTGTAATGTCTTACCTATTTTTAGTTGTTTAAGCTGGATATGATAGTGCAGCTTAACACCAAACAGCCGTTCCGTGCGTGAATCAGCGTTTCAAAATGGCACCCAGTATTTATACTGAATGATGACATCACTAAGTATGTATGATGTCATTGTACGTTCCGTGCAGTGACAATGGCACATTAGCATTTTCTAATGCTTGTAACAATCAAACCATACAATTTATTAAGATAAACTGCTATTGATGAATTTATATTGTATATGTACATTTATATATTTTATAACCCAATGAGTAAAAGAAAAATGATGTTTTCATTTAGTTAGTTTAGACTATTAATAATGTACATAAGAAGTTGAATTTTCAAATGGTAACACAAATCGAAATGTCTAATAATAAATTGTCCTAAACGTTTGAAATTCCATATTTGTTAAAGATAGGTGAACAATTTATTGTCTAGCTCACAAGTGGTATGGCAAGTGCCCATCTGGATTCCAGACAACGCAGCTTCAATTTTCTGTTGCCACCTCTTTGGGGTTTTTCTACAGTTGTTAGATCCATACATTTTAATGACTGGATTGATGCATTTTTATGTTTCTTTTTTTAAATGCGCTGCCATTGGATATATTTCATATCCTTTTTTAATTTCTCTCAAATGTTTCATGATACGAAGTTTGAGCTGCCGAATTGTAATACCAATGTACCGTTTGTCACAGAGGCATTGGATGCCATACACAACAAAATTGGTATTGCAATTGACACATCTGTTAATTTTGTATTCATGATCATTGAGTAACAGCATAGTAACTTTTTTATACTACATCAAGAGACAGATTTAATAGTTGCCATATTTATAGTTGCCTGATAAAGGTGGTAGCTTCCATTATGTGTGAAAGGTATTGTACTCATGTTTTATTTTGGGGTACAGATAACTGGGACAAATCTTGTTATTATTTGTCATTGCTTTACGGAATGTTATTGATGGTTTTTCATCCTCTTTTAGTAAGATCATTGTCCAAATGTAGCATATGCCAATATTTCCTTAAAATGTTTCTCATTTTGTAATGATCTGAACAGTAAATTGTTACTAATCTGATCTTACTGGTGAGCTATTAAGAACCTTACGTCTTTAATTTTAAAATACCCCTTAAATCAGCAGGTAACCCAGACTGAAAGGCCTTTCATCTATCAGATCTTGGGCTCTCGCCGCTGATAAATATTTAACGAATTGGCACCGCCACGCACATAGCACTAGAGCAGTACTCAGCGATTGGGCACTGTCACGGAGGGCTTCAATAACACCTTGTCTATGAAAGGTGGTTGAAGGGTTTTTATTGTTCAGTTTGTAAAAACAATGGTTTATTTTTTCTGTGAAGTCTGTGCTGGCTAGGCCTTTATAGCCCAGTCTTTCCTCACTCTTTCCAGCTCCCATTCGTCCCCAGGGCCAATCTCTGGCTAAGCTTTCCCCGGGGCTGGGTTACACAGGGGCAAAGCATTAGAAAACCCTCTCAGCCCCACCACCTTTTCACCCTTCATTTGCAGGTTAGCAGTCAGGTGCTCAGTTTGTTTGTGTCTGTTGTAAAATGTTCTTCATGTGCTGGTGAGATTTGCTTCCAGTTCGGTTTGGGAATGATTTCTGTATCTCTCATGCTTCCCTGCAGCCCATTCTCACTCTTAGTTTATTTTTTGTTGCCCCATCATTTCTCTGGGGTCTGTCTTCAGTTGATAGGTTGAGTGTTGAGCAGCTCATTTCACTAGCAACACAAATTCCAGTCCATTCCATTTCTGTTCTCGATTCCATTCCCCCGGTTCCGGTCTGGGTTTTCATGGTTGCACTCAGGTGCATTCTGGGAGTTGTCCTGATAAAGACAAATTAGAAATCCTCCCAGAAAAAGGACTGGGGGCATTGTGAGACAGACGATG
Organism: Ambystoma mexicanum; assembly: GCF_040938575.1. Lineage (NCBI taxonomy): Eukaryota > Metazoa > Chordata > Amphibia > Caudata > Ambystomatidae > Ambystoma > Ambystoma mexicanum. Next base: position 829,320,683 of record NC_090923.1, on the reverse strand, counting down.
GTACCCAAATTAACATTCAAGGCGCCTGTGGGAATTTCATGGGCAGGGCCACACAAATCCCACTCCCCACCACTATAAAAAGCTGATTCAGGTATTTGCTGTGGTAAGCCACCTGTCCCATATTGGGAGGGTTCCATTTTCTGTCTATCTATTTAGAATTTATATAGGACAGACTGTCACCCATAGGCAGCATGGTGCTCTTAAAGATATGATATGATATGGCATTTATAACGCGCCTATACACAAGTGTTTCAAGGCGCGACGAGGCAAGGGAGGGGAAACAGAGGGAAGACAGAGACAACGATCCTACTAGGCGAGGTGACATTGAGATTGCAGAAGTGCAGGGGAGGGGGAAGAGGAAAAGTGCAAGAAAGCAGTGGGTAAGGGGAGGGAGCAGTGCAATACATAGGATAACAGTAAATAAATAGAGACAATAAATAAAAGTGCGTCCAGCTAGTGGCAAGTGCAAGGGTAAGTGCAGACATCATGTATCAAGTGCTAGTAGGGTCTGTAGGGATACAGAAACAGTCCCCGAGTGCAAGGGTTGCCAGGGGGGCAGTGCAGGTGTGCAACTGGCAGGGGGGGCAACCTGGGCCCAAGATCAGAGGGTAGCCAGGTAACCAATGCAGTATCAGATACAACCAGGTGATAAGCAGGGGAGAGGAGGAGAGAAAGCAGAAGCAAAGAGGAAGGTCTTGAGGTGCTTCCGGAACCGGAGATGGTTCTCCTCAAGTTTCAGAGAGGCAGGGAGGCTGTTCCAGAGGAAGGACCCAGCAGAAGAATGAGATCTGCCACCAACTCGCTGCTTGGAGAAGCGACTAACCCTGAGGGAGTTGGTGGCGGATAAGCGAAAAGCTAGGGAAGGAAGACATTTAGGAAGAGAGAGCTGAAGGTATTGAGGTCCCAGGCCCCAGAAGGTCTTGTGGACAATGCAGAGTGTTTTGAACTTAATCCTCGCCGCCACTGGGAGCCAGTGCAGAGATTTCAGTCCTGGAGAGATGCGATCCCTGGGCTTGAGGCCTAGGACAAGTCTCGCAGTCCTGTTTTGGATGAGTTGCAGAGGGTGGAGAGTAGAGGCTGAATATTTAGAAAGAGGCTGTTGCAATAGTCCAGCCTAGAGAGAACCAGAGCTCTGGAGACAGTGAGCTTCTGGGGGAAGGAGAGGAAAGGAAGAATTCCTCTGAGGAGGTTCAGCTGGTAGTGTGACTTCTTAGAGATGTCAGAGATGTGAGGAGAGAAGGAAAGTATGGAGTCAAAGATGACCCCAAGGTTTTTTGCCTCACAGGTGGGATCAGGAAGAGGGCCAAGAGAGGCCAGCCAGAGAGTGACAGGAAAGGAGGGAGCAGGTGTGCCGATGAGGAGAATCTCGGTCTTACTGGCATTCAGGCAGAGACCATTGGCGGCACACCACTCCTGGATGGCGAACAGACAGTCAGAGATGAGAGAAGAAGAGGAGGTGGCTGAAGGGAGCCTGAAAATGAGCTGAGTGTCATCCGCATAGCACTGGAAGTTGGGGCAGAGAGCGGCAATGCAGTGGGCAAGAAGTACCAGGTATTGGTTGAACAGCCAGGGAGAGAGGTTAGACTCCTGGGGAACACCACAGGTAGAGATAGAGATAGAGGAGAGGAAGGACGCAAGTTGGACCTGGGAGGGTCGATCGGAGAGGAAGGATGTCAGCCAAGCCAAGGCCTGATCAGTGATACCCAGGTTATCACAGAGACGGTTGAGCAGGATGGCATGGTTGACTGTGTCAAAGACAGAAGAGAGATCAATTAAGATGAGGACACAGGGGTGTTGGAATCGAGGTTGGAGAGCAGGTCTTCACAGATGTTCAGGAGAGCAGTTTCCGTGCTTCTGGCAGCTCTGAAGGCTGAGAAGGCTGTCAAGAAGAAAAAAAGAAAAATGTATGCAAACAAATATGTTTTCAAATGGCGGGGTATGCTATGTTGCTCTGCGCTTACCAATTTTCCTTTTCAATCTTGGATTGTCACTCATGCAGGTGCCAAGAGGTATCCCCATTCCTTAATTGTAGAACAAAATGTATAATACCACCTAGGTTATAGCGCCAGACGTGTTAAGTATTTATATCAAGTCAGCTTTGGTTGCCAATTTCAATCTTGTCAACACAGAATTGTCATTGGTCCTATGTGCCCATTTGTCACACAGACACAGAATTTTCATTAGTCTTATGTGCCCATTTGTCGACACGTGTTTCAAATGCACTTCTATCTTTTTCGAGACTGGGCTATTTTCACGTCATTATATACAATTGTATATTAGAATACATAATGTTTACAGTCAAGTTTGATATTTGACCAAATATTAAATCATTACCATTATTATGTGACCATTGTCATAGATTATACAATCAATTAGAAATTGAAGACATTGTGAAGTTCAAACAAGATGAAAAATAAAAATGAAATAAATTAACATTAAGTAGAAAAAATGATTGTTTAAAACATGAATAACATGGGGTTGGCGTAGGGAGGATTGGTGAGGAATGAGAGACAAGGAAAGCAAAAAAGTAAATAAATCATATTTAGCGTTTTGCAACATATTGCTTCTCAATATCATGCAGTGACTTTCTCCCATTTGTGATATACATCAAAAACCCCATTGTCTATCTTCCCATCATTTGATTCCCCCTTATTTTTTGTTTTTGCTCTGTATATAGTGGTTGATGTTCTTTCAAATGCACTTTCCATGTTTGGATCTACATCTTTATCACCAATTAGTGTTCTCATATCTCTTGTTACTAATAAGAATATATTAAGACTGTGCCTCTGTCTTAGTAAGCTCATTATTGTCATGAATTCTATTCTTTCACCTTATATACCTTTGTTTAGTTTATTAGCCATACCATTGTATTGCCCACGTGCTTGCTCACCTTATTGTTAAATTAATTTGTAAGTTAAACTTCTCACAATCACATATGTTGAGGATAATGATTCCCCTTTAAACCTGAAAAGGAAACGGTACAGTTCTCTTCCCCATTCTCATAACACATTCATAACATTTGATGGTATTTATTGTTATGCAAAATGATTAGTCTCTAAAGGAGTTTCAATTATGGCATATATATAGATTGTTTATCAAATCCATTCATTGTATTTACAATTATTGCTGAGTTGTTCTATAATCTGCATTGCTTGTTTTAGATTAGGGGATGTTACTTGGCCAATCTGCACTCTTTACCAATCCTGTATTTATTTTACTTATGGGGATAACAATATTCATTAATCAAATATGGGCAACATTAGTGCTCAATTACCTCTGTAAGGAAGGCATGGTATCAACAGTAAGACAGACACAAGTGACCACATTTCACAGGTGTTTATTGAAATTCAAAAAGGGTTTGAAAAACACCTATTTAATCCTACATCTACAGATGGGAGCAAGCTACGACCATCAAATAATAATAAAGTAGTCCTAGTGGTGTCTAGCCAAAATAAAAGGGCCTATACTAATAAACCTATTACCAATCCCTACTTCTATATACAAATAGGGTGGTAAACAATGTTACAAAAAAGAAAGAAATGTTCACAAAATGATATGTCAGGCTGTTGGCCTCTGTTCCCCACGTTTTCAGCACGAACAAGGCGATACACTGGAGTTTAGCACAGTCTCTGGTTTCTCTAGCATTATGTTACAGCAGTTCAATGATTAGAATCAGGGCCTCGCATGCCCAAGTCTCTTTGCCTTTCATAGTCTCTTCATTCAGAGGGCCTGATGCGACAAGCAAATGGGAAAGTTCTTTTCCTTTTTCAGATTTCGCAGGCGATTGACTATTCACCTCAGATCCCCCTCAGCCGGGCTCAGATCCTCTCAACACAATGTTCGTAAATTATTTATGCATCCAATTTCTCGTAGGACTTTCTTTCTTAGGTGACTCACGGTTCACTCCGGATCCCTCTCAGCCGGGCTCAGATCACAGATCCCCCTCAGTCGGGCTCAGATCCTTTTAACACAACATTCAATTAGTCTCCCTTTGCCTGGCTTGGACTAATTCCAATTTCCAATATAACTTTACACAAACTTGCTCTAACCAAAAGCTTTTAGCTGATTTTCTCTGCCGGGCTCGGACCAACTTCATTTACTTTGTCATCAACTTCCTTTATGTTATTACTATCGAAAACATATGAATGTGCACTGGGTTTTGCTTGACCGGTTGCAGGACCACTGCGATTACACATTTCTTTATCACTCTTCACATTTGCCACTTTTCAGCGGGATATCTAACAGGGACTTTTGAATGAGCCTCCACGTGGTGCCGAACCACTCTGTCTAAGGTATTGTATCTTGGCATCAAAGTTCATTCACTCATCTGCTGTTTAATTGTGTTGGCGTTGCTTGCCACATACGCTTCATACACTGTTCTCTTCAGCTTTCACTATACAATGTTGCCATTTGGAACCTTGGCTTCAACACAGACCTGCCTAGTATCAGTCTCCCCAACTCACCGCTGTGCTGACTTCATTGGTGCTGCTTTGTTGTAGAGCCAAGGATACTATCACGACAGCAAACGATTCTCCCTGCCTTGACTGTCAATGAGGGAGAGCCCCGGGTACCTTCGACACACAATGCAGGATTCTTCAGCCTGATTCCTGGTCTTACATTTCCTATTCTCGAAGGTTCATGACAGTTACAGTCTTTCATTGAAAATGTTAAGGGCACTTGCAATCCTCTTTCGTTTTGCCGTTTTTCGCCTTGTATTAAACATATTGGAACTGCTGCTTCCTCGTGTGCTTTGCCTTGCTCAGAGTGTGCTCTTGTGCTCCGGCTTTTATCCGTGTGGGGAAGTGATAGAAGTCAGGTGTGTGTAATGGTCAGTAATTGCCTGACCATTGCATTGGGACATGTCAGGTATACAGCTCGGTGTTAGTCTGTTTTCTCTTGTAGTGAGCTGTCCGTGAGGAAGTGTTCGTGTTGGGAAAGGCGAGGAGGGTTGAGCTTCGAAGTATCCTACCTGGTAGGATGGGTTAAATGTGTTACAGGGAAGGGGATACTGCATCTCACCATTTAGTGTCCTACTTCCACTCCCTGAAGATCCCTCACCCAGGTGATCCCCCTGCACTGGTCCACCCCCAGGAACTGGATCCAAAAGCGATGGTCATGTCCTGGCCACCTGGATGACAGTTTCCCGCGACTAGTGGATGAGACACCTTCAGATTTCTCACACCTGCTGAACTTACCTGTTCTTCTGTTGTATTGCCTTCATATTGTGTCCCCGTTTTACTGCTGGACAATACAGCCTGCTGGCGTTATGTGTGCTTTTTAGCCAAAGACACTATTTTGAATTCTAATTATATCTGTGTGTAAATTGTGACATCACACGTATTGCGTGTGATGTCACATATTCCGGGGGCCATCTTGCTTGTATACAGTATTCACAATACATAAACGCCTCAGTTTGTGCATCATTATGAGTGTTCTAGGGGTATCATTGCCTTCATATTGCTTCAAAAAGCAAATTTACTCACAGTGCCTGTAGCACCACACCACAGTATTAAGCAATTAGTAGAGCATAAATATTGTTTTTTTCTCATGAATCCCTGAGCGGCTTGTGTTAGTTCATTTATGGTTGATATAATTTACACCATATAAACTATTTATGCAGGTATTCAAAGCAGTAGCTTCAAACAGCCCCTCATTCCAGAATACGTTGCCTTGTACTAGCATCCCCAATATCCTTTTTATGGTATTTTTAATATAGCCTTAAATACATCACACATATGCTGCCTGATGTTAGGCTTCGTCTTGCCTGTAAATTATTTTACACCTATATCTGGCCTTGCAAGACTGAAGACCCATCAGAATATGTTTCCACATGTTATGTCCCCTCCTATTCTTCCCGGTACAGCTATGTCCTTCCTTCAATCTGCTTACCATTATGCTAAATAATAGTACATAGACCTTCTTCCTAAGACCACAATCCTCAAGTTAACAGGTTGGTGTTACATCCCCATCCTTTACTCCTATATCCTTAATTTCTCATTGTAACGTGATCATTCAGGATCTTTAACTATAGTTGATCAGAGATACAAACTACTCTTAACACATATAGAATATGTATGCACAGCAAAATGGGTAACCATCATTTTTATTCTTATAAGAAGGCACCCATCTCATGGTCAGTATTAAGACCAAATTCTGTTGTATGCATTTTGCATATAATTTTTGATTCCATTGGTCTTAGTCTGAGCTTTTTATCTACTCCCCTCTTTCCAAGGGGGACCTTTTTTAGACCAATGAATTTAATGTCTCTCTTGATATCCATTTGGTGCATGTTTTGCCAATGCTCAATGGAAATTTGGGATCTCAACTTCCGATGGTAGACATATGTTCCCGTATGCGAATTCTTAGTTCTCTACCAATATAGTTCTTTTGACATTTGCATAGAATCGCATATACAACAAACTTCGATCTACTGTTAATCATGTCCTCGATTTTTACCTTGATTCCTTGTATTCCACTAAATTCTTGAATGCTTCCATGTGCATATTTACACATCTTGCATGTTCCAAACTTTGAGCAGTGGTCGAAGTGAACGAAAAGAAGTAGTGGAACTATGTCCCCTGCTGGCCTGCACCCACTCCCCACGAACCCCATCACCATGCCCCTCCCACACACAATACAAACCCCCAAACACATGCACCTGCTGTTTCAGGGAATGTTCAGTGCAGTGCAGTGAAAGTGCAATTTTCAACTTCTTCCTACACTTTTATTTGAAAACAAAACCATTCCGGAATGGTTTCTTTTTAAAATAAAAGCACGGGAGCTGTTAAAGGTCATTTAAAAAAGTAGAGGAGCACCGCTCCCGACCGCTCCCGCTCACTTGACCACTGACTTTGAGAATCCAGTTCCTGTAGGTTGCAGCCAACTGATACTTGATCTTGTGTCTATGCTTGAAGGAGCGGATGGCTCCGTTTATTTCTCAATGTGGGTGCCCTGGTAAAAAACGATTTTGGGTATCTCATCAAGACAGCTTTTGAGGTCCTTGTCCAAATGTAGCAAGTGCAAGTGTTTCTTCAAGATTTTTGAGATCTGATTGTTGTCTTTGCAATATTTAGTTACAAATTTGGTGGTTAGTTGTTCGTTATTGATATCTCATTCTTTGGGGACGAGAGTTATCTCTCTTTCCATCCCTTTATACTTTATGCAGTTTGCCGAGTACCCTCTCTCCCGAAATCTGTTTGTCAGGAGGTTACATTCCCTGTCAAATATGTCCTGTCATTCACAGTTGCGCCGTTCTCTTATGAATTCTCCCATGGGTATATTAATTATTACTGTCTTTCGGTGGCAGCTCATGGCGTACAACGTTGAGTTAACCTCTGTTTTTTTCCTGAAGGTACATGTCTTTAATCTTGTGCCATCTACATAAATGGTCAAGTCCAAAAAAATCAATTTTACTATTGTGACTGTGACATGTGATTCTGAAGTCATTATTGTTCAGCCTGCCCACAAAGGTTCTAATTCATTGTGATTGCCCTTCCATACCATGAAGACGTCATTTATATATCCCTGCCATGTTATCACATGGCCCACAAAACATGGGTCAGTGTACACTTGTAGATCCTCAAATTGGCCCATAAATAGGTTTGCCAAATGTGGTGCCTTTGGTCTGTTGATAATACTGGTCATTGAATATGAATGTATTGTGGTCCAGCGTAACCTGTATGTCAGAACAGTGAACCTTAACAGGGTAAAGCGCCTGGTGACCGAAGAGGAGCTGTTGAACCCATAGTGCAGTAGTTTATTCTTCCTACCAATGTAACACTCAGTTGTGCATAAAAACAGTCTGAGCGTTCAATTGGTTGAAAGATGTTTGAAGAAGGAACAGGACACTCTGGAACTCCTGATTACTGCAACTTCCTTCCAGATGCTTGGCAACTGCACAGGACACACTGGAAGCTCACTGATTGTCAGTAGGGTAATGTGCATAACATGTCCAACAAGAAACGACAGCAGATTGGAACTAATCAGCCTCTGGAATGATACAAGAACTTACATAAGACAAAGATAAACAAAAGAGCCAATAACTGGAGAATGAACACTAGGTGAAAATTCTTACTTGTATATCCGTAAGAAGGGATGCAACGAGGAAAGTGTGATGTATTATATCTAAACGGATCCAAAGGAAGAGTCTGAGAAGAACGCAGTCTCACAGATGCTGAAGGTTTCTTGAGTCCGGTGCAAACCCTATTCCCGCCGGCACGCGTACGCCTAGAACGTTCAGCGAGTTCCCAAAAGTGCTATAGGCAGTCTCTAGTCCAGCACTCGTTTCCTATTCCCGCCGGCACGCGTACGCCTAGGGTGAAAAATCCTTCTTCAGAAAGACGTAAGTAAACAATCCAAACAATGAGCGTTCCGGGTCAAAACCAGGTAAGCAGACAAAGTGAAGCAGGAGACGTGAATCGAAGTCAAAAGGAAGTCCGGGTCGTAGCAGCAGTTCGTAGCAGAAGTACCGTGGGCAAGACAAGAGCAAATCCAATAGACAGGCAAGAGGTCGAGAAGGAGCAAGATCCAGGATAACAAAGCGCCACTGTTGTGTTCCGAGGAAAATGATCAGAAGCACCGAAACAGCAAACGGGGCGGACTTAAATTTGCGTAACCACAACGCGTGAGTCACGTGACCGGGAAACCGGAGCAACACGTGACTGCAGGCGTACTAGCGGCCAGCGTCGCCATGGCAACCCCCAATGCCTTTGAAACAAGCCTTTAAAGGAACGGAAGCGATTGATGTTGTTTCTAGCTATTTTGACTCCCGAAAGTCTGTCGGGTAAGCGGGAACGTGCACTAGGAATCAGTGTTCTGACACTGTAGCATTTCCTTTAGCATATTCACATGTTTATGATAGGATGCTGAGCTGTTCCTGAATGTATATTTGATTGTCTTTATTGCTAATTCATGTCTTATTGATGTATAGAGTGCCTTTATGTCTAACATAACCAACAAATAGTCTGTGGCCTATTTTAATATCTTCAATATAATTAGTATGTGTGTGGTATCTTTTAGGTATGAGGGTAGATCCGACACAAGGGGGGGCGGAAGAAATCGTCAAGATATTCCGAGATCTTTTCAGTAGCCCAACCTATGCCACTCATACTTGGTCTTGCTTCTGGGATTACCTCATAGGTTTTATGTAATTTGAGCAAAAAGTACACGGTGTGCATGGTGAGCTCTTTCACTGTCAGGTATGCCCTCTCTTGGTCCGTGAGCAGGCCCTGTCTGTAGCATTTTAGGATGTATTCATTTAGTTCAGATATTACTTCTTGTCTAAGGTCAGTTGTGAATATTCACTAGTAACCTGGAATTTCTAAATGCATGTTTGCCATTTGTATGTAATTTTCTTCGTTCATAATCACAATATTCCCCCATTTGTCAGCCTCTTTTATGACAATATTTTTGTCATTTGCAAAGCCCTGCATTGCTATATATTCTGATGGTTGTAGATTATCCACGCAAGCACATTGGTTTCCTATGTCTTTGTTCATCAATTAGTTTATTGATATCTTGGACTACTGCCTTCTGCAATGTGTCAATCACCTTATCCATTGGAATTGGTGGAATATATTTTGATCTGGGTTTTAATTATTTCATTTACATATTCTTAAATCTTATATTGAGTTCTTTTAGGGTGTCTGTCACGTCAGTGTTGCTTTCTTCACCTATGGACAAAAGTTGATGAGTGTTCTCAATGTCACTAATAGTTGGGTCACTTGGCTGTAGTCTTTCATCCTGTTCTTCTATTTGTCGTGTTTTGTTTGTGATGAATTTGGTAAGTTTAAGTTTGCAGGTACATTTATATACATCTACTTGTAAGTCATTAAGGTCAATAGAAAATAGGTGGTGCAAATGACGACAGATCTTTTTTTAATACTTTGTTTTCTGCAGGAGTCAGAGCTCTCCTTGATAAGTTAATGACAAGATTCTTCATCTCGTTCTCCGCATTTGCACTCTGGTACTCGCTCTGCTTACTCATCTTGTTTGGTCCTCTTGTGTGTGTTAGTTTGTTCTTCTTTCCCCCCCCCCCTCTTCCCCTCCTCCTCGCCCCTGCGTTGTACCATTTGTGACAATGGGAACTTCAAATCTGAGCTGTTTGAGAATAGTGCCCCAATTGCCTTCTTATACGCATGATATTGAGAAGCAATATGCTGCAAAACGCTAAATACGATTTATTTTGCTTTCCTTGTCTTTCATTCCTCACTAATCCTCCCTATGCCAACCCCATGTTATCCGTATGTTTTAAACAATCATTGTTTTTTCTACTTAATGTAAATTTATTTCACTTTTATTTTTCATCTTGTTTATACTTCTCAATGTCTTCAATTTCTAATTGATTCCATAATACTGATTATCTATGACAATGGTTGCATAATAATGGTGATGATTCAATATTTCGTACAAATATCCAACTTGGCAGTAAACATTATGTATTCTAATATACAAAGTGCGGTCGAAACACGTGTCGACTAATGGGCACATAAGACTAATATAAGACTAATGATTATTCTCTGTGACAAATGGGCACATAAGACCAATGACAATTCTGTGTTGACAAGAGTGAAATGGGCACTCAAGGTCAAAAACAATAAAAACCATATGTTGGTAAATAACAACAGGCTTCAAGACAAATACTTTACTTCTAAGGACTGGCACCATAACAGAGGTGGCATAATACAATATGTTTTCAAACGGGCCTTAAACTGGTTTAAATCTTGAATGGCACAAATGGAGAAAGGAAGTAAGTTCCGACGTTTTGGCCCAGCAACCGAGAAATCACAGCCAACATAATGTTCTAAACAATAACAGGTGACCGAAAGGAGAGCCAAGGAAGCAGAGAGCAATATGCTCCTAGGAACATAAGGTAGCACCTACAGATGGCACCAATCTGAGCATCAAATGAGAGTGAAGTGATATTGTAAGTGATATTGTAATGCCAACATGTTTTACTAAGTTAACTGGGATAGGCCGTGGACCCAAGTTAGGTGGCCAGTAATCGGCGATCCATAAGGAAGATGCCAAGGCAGGTAACACTACCAACACCTCAGTCTTTTCAGCCAATTTTTGCTCATCCAATCCCCACTGCCTCCAGACAAGACTTAAGATGCCCAGATGTTCTTTTACGTTCCAGGTCAAACCTGAGCAATAGCTAGGTATCATCAGGGTAAGAAAACAAGCAAAACCCATGGGAGTTGATAAGGCTGGCCAGAGGCTGAATATAGATGTTAAAAAACAACAAGGACAACACAGAGCCCAAGGGACACCACATAGAACAGAAATTTGGGAAGATTTAAAAGGAAATAAATTGATTGAAAGCAATATGACAGAAAGGCATGGATCCACCTGACAGGTCCAGTAACATACCCTGTCACATATTGCCACCCTTTCATCTGATCCCCCTCTTCTTTGACCACTCTAGCTGAATGAAGGTATGAACAATGACAATCCTTTCCCTGCTTGGCCTGGGGATTCTGCAGACATTGATCAAATAAAGATAAATCTGTCCCGGGTAACGCCTCTTTGAGTAGGCTGGGGTTAATTAGAGTACAGATAGTTAAAATGTATCCCAACATTTAAACCTTTACCTCTGTTTCGGGCTATAAATCGGCAGCCCTGGGCACACAAATAACGTGGGAGAGAGTCCTGGGCTCAGCTCCTCCTGGGAGATTATTTCAGACCCTATGGCTGTCCTTCGCCTCCCGAAATGTTATTATGTTTTCTTGGGTTGGCTGTACACCATTACTGGAAGGTGGCATTTCCTATCCTTCTGCCTGGTGGTATACGACCTAGGCCATGCATTTTGGAGCCTCTTCTTCGGGTTCCCTGACCTAACACTTCCCTCGGCTTCTCAGCCAGTAAACTATGTTTCTAATGTGCCAATATCAGATACTCTATTTCAGCCTCTTATTCAGTCGCTCCCTTTCTCTCCTCTGTCTAATCTTACTCCTCCCGTTAGTCTACTATCTTTCCCTCTCCTGTCTCACTCTCTGGTCATCTTCCCACTCCCTTCTGTTCCTCTAATGTCTGTACTCTCTCTGTGCTCTTCTTTCCACACCCATCTCCACTTCATACCTCTCTCTACTCTCCGCTCCTCTCCACACTCTCCTCTCCACTCTACCCTTCACTCCCCTATCCACCCTACTCTTCACACTGCTCTCCCAACTTCTCTTCTACACCTCTATGCCCTAATCTTATCACACTCTCTCTGTCTGTCTCTTCCAACTACCCCCTCCTGCTTCACTCTGCTCTCCCCAATACTCCCACTATCACCTTACACTCACTACTGCCTTGCACTCTCTCCACACCCTCCTATCATATACTCTCTCTATAAGTCTCACTCCCTGTCTAACTCTCCCTACATTTCTCCCTCTCTATTTTTCTAGGTCACCTTTCACACACACCCTTCTCACACTATGCTGCATGCAACTGTTACCATTCTCTCTCACAACAAATACCTCATCTTCAATCTTTCTCTATATTCCAACATCCCACCTCCTTCTCCACCTGGTACACCCTTCTCGTTGGCTTCTTGATTTATTTCTTTTGTTCTTGAACTCATCCGAACAGCTACCACCCTACTCTATGCTGGCTGGCTTTTATAGCATAGCCTTTCCTCTTCTCACACTCTTTCTGGCTCCCATTGGTCCCGTTGGTTATATGCTCCCCATGGCCGATTTCTGGCTAAGCTTTTCCCGGGGGCTGAGTTACACAGGTGCAATCTATAAAATCACCTCTTAGCCGAGGTCCTTTGAATCTACATTTGCAGGTTTGCAGCCAGATGCTATTGTATTTGTAGCCAAGGGGCTCTCTAAGGGCCATCTGTTAGGAAATCCCATCCCTTTCCATGTTATCCAGCCTACTCTGATACGGCTTACCAGGTTCCTTGGAGATTACACAGTCATCAGCGAGTCTGAGATATGAGGTGGGTATCCCGCAACTTACAGCTGTCATGTGGACACTGTAAAATGTACGTTGCACTGATCTATTCTATAGCGTATGGTCCTTTATTCTTGTACTGAAATAAATGCTCATCACCCGGTAGAGGATTTGTGATATTTAATTGAGAATTAAGACTTGCCCACCGGTCACATCAAGATACAACCAGCAACAGACACTTTCTGTGCATCATTTCCCCAGACATCTACATTCCACATTCTATGTTCTATTACACATCATATAAGATTCCATGAACTAATGTTCTATAGCTCATTGTATCTAATGAAAGTAACCCTCATATTGAAGAATGAGGCATAGTTTAATATTACAATGAAATACTACACATATCCCTTTACAATTATAACACAACGAAATACTACACACCTCCTTTCTTTACAAAATATGACACACTGAACACTGCCTGAAATAAAACAGAAAAAAGAACACTACAACAATAGAAAAAGAACTGTACTTATTTACACTTTGAAACATTATATAACATTTCCCTTACAGAGTAAAGTGATCACAATTGTGTGCAACTGATGATGATGGTAGCACTATTAAATGTACACAGTCTTTAACTCATATAATCCTTAAGATATGACGCTCTTCTACATACTTGTTTGATGTAAGCAGCCTCCAGGGCTTGTCCTTTTCTGGAGTCATTTCCTCTTTTATTCTCCTCCCTATCTCTAATTTTATTCCTTAACCCAGAAGTCTGGGTAGAACACTTGCATACACTGTTTGCATCCCACACTCTACCATCCGAAACTTTCACAGCCCCATGAAATCTTCCTATAACTTGGATGGGATCTGACCACTGAATAAGTCCTTTGGCACTGCCTACTGGAAGTTTGATTCTCAGCCAATCTCCCACTTCCACACAACATTTCTTGACGGCTTTCCTCACGTCAAACACTTGTTTATTGTGTATCTGTCTTTGGTATACTTTCCTAGCAAATTCCTGAAAGTCAACATTACTTTTACACGCTCTACCCAACCACGCAGGATGCACTCTAGTGTTGGGCTTACGACCTCTTAGCATTTCAAAAGGAGAAACTCCTGTAGTGGAATGAGGAGTGAATCTATGTGCCACCACAGCATCCTCAACGGCCCTTTCCCAATCACTATTGCTTGCTAACGCACACCTGATGTTATTTTTTTATCACTTTGTTGAATCTCTCAACTATGCCATTGGTTTGTGGGTGATAAATAGAACTTGTTCTATGTTCCACACCATTGTCTTTAAGAAATTATTTAATCTCTTCTCAGACCAATTGCACCCCGTTATCAGTAACAATGGTGGTTGGATAACCTTCCCGTTTGAATATACTCTCCAGAAATTAAATAATATCCTTTGAACAAATGTTCTGTACCCACTCAACTTCAACCCACCTCGACAACATGTCTATGAGCACTATGCAAAACTTCAATGCACCTTGACTCCTTACTGGACCAACAATATCCAGTCCAACCCGATCCCATCGTATGGTAGGTATGGATGTGATGGTCATCGGTTCCTGTTTTGCAACATACCCTTTTGCAGAATCCTCACAACTGAACAGTCTCTAATCAATCTTTCAACTTCTAAATCTACTCCAGACCACCAAAAATCTTGTCTGACCATATTTTTCATCTTAGTCATACCTAGATGACCTTCATGCGCTATCTGCAGTATTTTCTTCCTAACTCCAACAGACGGATACAGTTTTCCACTCCTCAAAACTAAGCCTTTTTGCTTATATGCAGTTCATCAAATACATGTCTCACAGCACCAGGAAGTTCACCTTTCTTAATGTCATTACCCCTTGCTCCACTTTCCAATCGCTCCTTCACCTTTTTGAGAATTTTTTCTGACTCTATTGCTTGCACCCAATCATCTTCTGATACTATTTCTTAGTGGACATACAATATCTGTTCTTCATCACTTCCTTCATCATCCACATTCTCAACAAAATTGGTCAATCTCGACAAACAATCAGCAGATTTATTCTTCACCCCAGGAACAAATTGTACATCCCAATTATACTCATGCAGACTTGCCATCCATTTTCTAATTCTTGACAAGTCTTATCAAGACCTTTTGTTGTAGAGGATTTGTGATATTTAATTGAGCATTAAGACTTGCCCCCCGGTCACATCAAGATACAACCAGCAACTGACACTTTCTGTGCATCATTCACCCAGACATCTACATTCCACATTCTATGTTCTATTACACATCATACAAGATTCCATGTACTAATGTTCCATAACTCATTGTATCTAATCAAAGTAACCATCATAGTGAAGAATGAGACACAGTGTAATATTACAATGAAATACTAAATGTACGTGAGGAAGTCACTTGACACAGCCGCGTTGACCAGGACATTCAATATAAGGCACAACGAGATGGACGTAGTGTACTTTTTTCGTTATCAAGCCAGTATTAGGTATTTAGATGGTGAAGTGTTTATTTGGACCTCGTCCAGTTTTGTATTGTGCCTTTCTGTTGGTCTTACGGAAGAAAGGATCAGGATTATCTGTATAATTGCAAGAGCACTATCTGAGTGGCTAAGCTTCAAGACTTTCATGTGCATGGGGGTTAAGCCAGTTCTGTGCGTTACTGTTTCTCTACCTAACCATTGTACCCCTGTCCTCCTATACAGCTCCTGTACCCTGATCCCCAGATTCCTGTGTTTGGAGGTATGTCAAGTAGCACTTCCACCATGGAGGAGGCTTGCCACTGTGTGGTGTATTTTGCCAGTGGGGACTGTTTTTCTTGGTGGTTGGTGCACATCTTCGTGCTCCAGAGAGACATGCAGTCTGTCCTTGATCCATAACACCACCCCTCTGTGTCTTTTGTCTAGAGAAGGCCATTCCCTCCTTAATCCAGGCATTCGTCAACCCTGAGATGGTGACTAGAGTTCAGTAACCCTTACTATCTCAAATCTGTCTTATAGAAGCATGAGGGACGAAAGGCATACCATATTTTCTATCTAAGGCTACCTCAGGAAACATTCTAGGGGATCACTACTCAAAGATCCTCAAAGATGAAATAATCTCAGGGTTTGTTCCTTCCAGACATGTGGGCCCCACGGGCTCTGGCATTTCTTTTTTTTCTGTCATTCCTCTCCCTACAACTTTCTATCACTTTACCTTTTTCCTCCCTTCTCCCCTATCTCCTACGCTACCTACTGTTGCTTCTCACTTTCCCTGACTCTTCCTCTTCTGTCCCTCCAATGTCCCTGTGTGTATCCACCGTCCAATCTTACAACCAACTACTCTCTCTCTCCCCCTCTCTACATTGCATATAAACCCCCTCTCTCTCTACACTACTACTATCCCTTTCTCCAACGTATACAACACCTCTCTCAACACTACTATTACCCCTCTCTCAACACTACTATTACTCACTCCACCCACACCTTCTCCCTGAGTCACCCTTCTCTCCCTTTCCTGGTCACCTCTTCCTTCACTCCCTACTGTCCCTCTATCATTCTCACTCATCTACTTTTCCTGCACACTCTGTGGGATATATTGACCCACTCAACGACATTGCCTTACATCACTGAGCTGCCTGTGTACAAGAAACAGTAACCTGGCTGCGCTGGCTCTTGTGCGCACCAGGACCTCAAAACTGCTTTTGGCAGCAACAACAGAAAAATGGCTGCACCATTTTTCCTCATACACTTCGGGCAAAATGGAACAAGGGGACACACTGAAAAATATGCCAGTGTGTTCTGAAACATATATGGAATCAAGCGAAAAGGAGCACCTGCCATTGCTGCAAAAGCCAAAATCCCTTTCAAAATGAAACCGTTTTCACCCTTTCAAAATGCTGCTTTGATGCCAATTTCATCTGTCATTCTGAAACCACTGTGAGTAAAAAGGCCCAGTTAAAACCAACTCTCAGAGAAATCAAAAGAAACTTCATTTTCACTTGCACGGGAAACACACGTTTATTTCTTGACCAAATGTATCCAGGCGCAGCAGTTCTGAGAGACTTTTTACCCTCTGATCCAGGTCAAGGAGTTATCTATACTTTAGATAAGAGTCCTGCTGCAAGGCAAATTACTACAGCTGCCAAGACTGTGGCAATCTGAGGAGCTGCAAACCGATTAAAGAAAAAAATGATAGCAGTTTTTGACACATGTGGAAAAAGGGGCTGTGCTGAGTGAAGAGAAAAAAAAATGATCTGTTTAAAACTCAATTGTTAATGAAAGTCTGCTTACTTAGCAATGTAAAGGAGTTATGTTAGTGGTGACAATACACGCATAGGATATCTTCTGTCATAGGTTGGGTTAATTCAAGACAAAGTAAGAAATTAAACAGTTTAAAACACATAGGGCCTCATCACGTGTTGGGCGGTAACGCCGGCGCTAATAGCCCTACCGCCAAACCCCCGGCACTATTAGCGCAGGATCACCGGTTTGGCGGAACGGTTATTGCCCATTCCCCATTGGGCCCATTCGGGAATTCCTCATTGTGCCCAATGAGGAAAATTTGCGTTATTACTGCCGGCGGATTTCCTGCCGGCGGTAAACGTGCCGAAAATCATCAAATTTGCTGTGGATTTCCCCCAGCTGAGAGCTGGGGGGAAATCCGCTAAGGTCATGATCTGGCAGACCCTTAAATGCGGTGGTAATAGCGCTACCGCCGCATTTAAGGATTACCGCCAGACTTGTGATGAGGCCCATAGGCTGGAGTTGCAAGCTCTCAGAAACCTGTAATTGCAGTTGCCAGCTATGAAACTCCTCCTAGGAAGGGAAATACACCCTAAATCCAGGACGCTAAGGTGCAAAGTACCAGCTTGAAAAACTTTGAATGTGATAGGACAATGACAGTTCACATGCTCATCAGACATTTGTCTTTGCTCCAGGCTGGGACAACTGTAGTCCTGGGACACTCACCTGTCAAGTGTGAAGGGCAATAAAACCTTCAATTAAGAGAGAGGCCCCCCATCCTGCTTGGAAGAAACTACAAGTTGCTGTTAGCTGGGAAGAAACAAATGACAGACAATGACTCCCATTTGTCTTAAAACTATTTTATAAAGAACTTTTAAAAGACATATCTCAGCTGTCAAAATTGGTAAAAATGAGGAATTTTCACAGCGTAAAAGTGGAATTGTGGGCTGTGTTTGAAAACTTGGTAGAATATCGTGGCACACTCTGGACAGAAACGGTGATTTATGTTGTATTACCAGAAAAGCATCCATGTTGCAAATGTCAAATTTTGTACATAGATCTCTGGAGACGATTCGCATCTGTGTATAAAATTGAGGATTTGTGGGCCACATCTTTAATGTGTAAAATTACCAAATTGTGTCAGAAAGAAGAAACAAGGTCACACAGACTGGAGGTTTGGACTAATCTGTGCTGCACCAAATATGTAACCTGTGCATCTGATTTACTAAGAGGTGGCAACTGGATAAATATCTGTTTTTGGCAAAATTGGATTTTCAGTGAAGGAAATGTGGGAGTTTCTAGATACAGTAAAAATCACCTCATATACATGACATCACTTTTCTGATATCCAACCAATTGTGAGCAAGGCGGAGACTATGCCCTTGCCCAATCCTATTGTTAGGGGCATGGGTAGTGAATCTTGCCCCTGTCATATACTGTAATGATGTCCTCTGGCATTATAAATAAGGGCCCCTGACTAGCACTCAACACACACTGATTCCTGATTCCTACGCCGGCGTCCTGTTCCTGTCTGTTCCTGTCTTCATCTTGCATCTATCCATCTAAACTCCAGATCCCAACCACAAGGCCAAGCAATTGCTGAACCTGCTTCAGCTAGGCCTCAATTCTAAAATAATCCCCATAACCAAGGGAAGCGCTGTGGTATTTTGGGGAAGCATCCTGAATTTACCTGGCTTGCTGCCACTCACTGCTATCCTGCTATCCTGCTATCCTGATGCCCTATAGGATCCAGTAGCCAGAACTGCCAGTCCAGAAGACCTATCCTTCGGTATCCAGTCCCTGCCCAACTGACTCTGTCCCGCTGAGTTTGTCCGGCTGCCCTGTGTTAGACCAGACCTGTGTGGCGACCAGAGCCGCTAACTGTCCAAAATCCAAATTAAAAGTGGACTGTGAGTATCAATAGGAACCATAGAAGCATAGTAAACCTTGCCTTGCTTTGTTCCATCCCAATCTCTAAGTAATCCAATCCTTATCCTGATAACTGTAATATTTTCACAATCATTCTTGAAACGCTGCCTTTGATTCCTTGCGCTAGTGCTAACTTCTTTAATAATTTTGTCTTGTGAAATCCTAAACCCTTAGTCCTCGCTCGGGTGATCGGGCTGGGTCTGCCAGGGCGGGCGCGCATGTGCTAGGGTTGATTCCACAGATGAACTCCGGAGCTTACTGTGTCTCAAGCTGGTAGCCTAGCCTGAATGCCCTAGTGTAGGGTAAAACTGTCCTTGTCAAAATTGATTTCTCTTCCTTTTTTGCACCTTCATTTTTCCAAAAATGCACCTCATTCTATCTGGCATAACTCACTCAATTTAACAGCTAGAGACCTCATTTCACTTTCATATTGTAGCTAGGATACATAGCTACAACCCAAAAACTGCATCCAATATTTCACCCGTTTGAATTAAAAAAAGTTTTGGTAAATTCAGGCGGGATTTGCAAAAGTGTGTAATTTTACAACGTGTCATTTTGGTTATAAACGGTTTTCAATCTTCCATTCAATTTCGAATTGTATGCTTTTGCTCAATCCATTGCTTGTGATTGCTAGTATCTTTCCAGTGTTGCTCCAGTAAAGAATTGTTTTTGTTTCAACATTTTGAGACACATTCATTGTTTATCCATTCATTTCCGAGTGTCATTGTAGCATTGCCAGGGTTTAAATCCGTTTTTCTCTCTTGTTTGGGGAGAGAAAGTTGGATTTCTATTTTGTTTCTTATTTTTCATTCCTGATTACCTGCTGATTCTGTTTATCCACTTAAAATTGATTATTTGTGGGTTGAGGGAACGTTGCAGGGGGAAATTCTAACTCCAGTGCTATCTGACCTAAAATTAAAAGTGCTCCTATTCCCTGGTGTTTTGTAGTTGTGTCAATAGAAGGGTAAACTAAGTGCATTGCTTACATTCATATTGTTCTTAACACCCCATTGGTGATTGCTGCCCAATATATTAAAAAGTGTGTAATTTTCTTGAATTTCTAAATAAATAAATAAATATAACCTTTACCTACCAGCCTGGTTCCTGGTCCATTGTGACCCGGGGTATTTGAAAAGAGGGTGTGATATGAGTGGTGTATCTCTCAAATATTGAACCTATATATATAATAAAATAAGCATTTCAGTTGTGCGCTGCATACTAGGCTGAGACCAGGGTGTATCGCCTGATTGAAATACTTAACAGATTAGGGGGCTCGAGTCCGGGGATTGAGTTTGGTTACCACCCGTGACAGTCTAACACAGCAGACTAACCTGCAAGGTAGTAATTATTTGCGTGGTTGGAATACTGTGCTACACTGTACAAGCGCCTCCCAAAACAAATACTCCAAAACCAGGCCTGTCTGAAAAGTAAAATTAAATCAACCCCAAAATAATTAATAAACAAAGAACATCTCCAAAATGGCTGTTCCATTAGAAATAAGTATGGCTAGGGAGCACTCCTGCACAAGCTTTTTGTCAGAGGTCAGTGGCCAGAACAGGATGAACATGTCTGCCTACAGGAAATCACACAACAGGTCACTGCTATGAACATGGATACATGGCAGGACAATGGCCTATTACACCAAGCTCTTGGTGAATTATACATGGCCCCAAAAGTTAAAGAGGAGCAAAGCAAAATTGCCAGAATTGCGGCCTACCTATACCTCCACCTAGGAGTGCTAAGTGAAAAGCATGCTGAAAACACAGTTCTGGCACAGAATCAAATTGAATTATTAGAGAAAAACCAGAATGATCTAGACTCAGCAGAACAAAGGCTACAGAAAAGCCAAGAATTGGAGACAGAATCTAGAGATTATGTCACAAAATTAAAAGAGGAGTTGGATCGCCAACAGCAGGATAATGCAGATCAAGAGACACAAGTAGAGGGATTGAAAGAGGAGTGTAGGGAAAAGGTAGACTCTCTTCAAGAGGGTCACCAGAAGTTAAATCAACAGATAAAATATAATAGGGTCTGCACAGAGCAGATAGTTACTCTACAAGATCAGATAAAGAAATTAGAAGAGGAAAATAACCAATTAATTATGAGAGACCTACACTCTCAGACAGAATTTGATGAGGAGCGCCAGAAATCCAATGCCATCAAAAAACAAAGGGACGACCTGGCTGAACAGAGGGGCACCCTAAGCCAGGAGAGAGACGCCTTAGGCCAGGAAGTAAGCCAATTAAAAACAGAGTTAGAGGGAAGAAAGTTGGCCCTCCAGGAGCTCAATGAATTAAAGACAGAGTATGGGAAGCTACTGGGTCATGCCAGACAGGTGGAGGATGCTCTGGAAGAGAACATCCAGACCAAAGATGTTAAAACTCAGGAGGTGAGTCTCCTGCAGCAGAAATTGTCCCAGTATTCCCAGACCATGCAGGAAGCGCAGAGAAACAATGAGGCTCTCTGTGAAAAGAATGATGGGCTCAGCAAACAAGCGGCAGCGCAAGAGCGGATCATTGAGACCAGTAAGGCTGTGATAGATTAACAAAAAGCTCAGATCTTTGCTTATTACTGGAGAGACCCTGAACAGGTAGAGAGGGACAGGGTAACCCCTGATCATAGCATAAGGACATCTGTACTCAGGGACTCCAACCCCTTCAATGCCATGAACACTGCCAACTTCATGTCTACTGGCTCACATGAGCCGGGAGCCATGGGGCTGGCAGAATTCAATAGATTTGGTAAGATGGGACTGACAGATCAGCGCCCTCCAGAAATTGATGGACGGGCGTCGCTGCACAGATACCCAAATATTAGGGCTGATATCTCTGACCAGGAAGACACCTATGAGGGGAGTGTCAGGGAATCAGATCCATTGAAATACCACCTTCCAAGGGACCCGTTGGTTAAATTTGATGGGGAACTAAAGGAAATAAAGCCCAAAAATAGTATCCTGAACACCTCTACCCAGTTAGGGCAGTGGGGGGGGGATACTCCGCCAATCCTGGGAGCAGGGAATAGTCAGAAGACTCTTCTGAGCACCACAGGAAAAGAGAAACTAGGCCCCAACATTCTGCAAGCCCTTCCCAAGCTTGCAGAATCAGGGAGTGCCTAGAGGATCAAGAAGCCACCTCCAGTAGCAGAGCCTCTGAGTCTGAGGGCGAGTGGACTCGGGTGACTAAAACAAAGAAGGCAAACAAACTTAAGAGAGCCATGAACAAAGATCCCATTAGGCAGATCAAGGCCATTAGGAGTGTTATTACTCCATATCATAAAAATGCAAAGCATTCTGTCTGGGAACACCTAGAATTATATGAGCAAATGATGGATACTTTTCATATGAAGGACAGCCAGAATCGCATAGAGTATGTGAAATGGACATTCTCCCCTGAATACTCCAGTTTCTTTGAGGGACTGGAGGACCAGAACCACTCAAGATGGTTCACCTACAGGCCGCCCATCTTGTAACATTTCTCTGCACACAGAAACCCCCAAGAGGCCCGCAAGACGGCCTACAATCTGCAGTGCGGGGAAGATCAGGCCCAACAAGAATATGTGCAGGAGCTCAAATGCGTCTTTGCACAGACCACCAGGAGGGTGCGCACAGATAGTCGGGAGTTGATTACCACCTTCTTCCATGCCCTCCCAAAATATATAATGACCCTGCTGGTAAGGGATTTTCATGAGAAAGGATCGCTGGACTGGGTCTTAGAGCAGGCAACCCGCATTTATGAGGTCCAAAAACCTGCAGATTACAAAAATCCAAACAAAAACACCAAACCAGCCAACACCCATGCTGCTGCTAAGGTGGCAGAGGTGAAGGTTGCCCCATTGTAGATCTGGAGATGGGGGGGGGCCTAAAAATATACCTGTACCAAATCAACCCAATCAAAGACCCAGAAGGCCCTCGGGCCAATCCCAGACAGGTGGTAGTCAGGGAGGTAGTCACAAAAATGGGACCCCTAACTCCTGTGATTACATCAGCCGCGATACAAGGGTAACAGACCGATCCTGGGGTATGTATGGACTCCCCCAGCCCAAGGGGGGAGTCCAATTAGGTAAGTACCACCCCAGGAAACTACCCTCCTAACTTTCCCCAGGAGGGCAATAATCCCCCAAATGCCGGGTTGAGTTTCCTTCCCCGGTACCCACAAAACCCCAACCTGCAGGACAACCCTCCTTTCCTTCCCCACTTTAAGCAGCCCAGACAGCCCAATGCAGAAGAGGGGAGGCTAAGGTTGGAGGGTTGCCAAAATTCTCCATACCCAGGGTACTATGGGAAAAGGGATAGTTACCCTTCCCGTGACTCACTGTTAGGGAGAATTCTCATTTCTGGCAAATTTCCCTTAGCTAGTGAGTCCCTCAGCAGCTTTGCTGGATTTCTGGGGTTTATTTTTTTTTCCACCTGGTAAGAGTGTGAACCTTTTCCCCACTCTTACATGTGTTTTGCCATGTGTATTGCTACTTTTTGTGTGATCTTGGGCTCTGGAGCCACACCACTCCATGAGCCCAACATTTTGTGTGTGTTACACAGCACCTTCAGTGCAGTGACATAGGGTTGTCTCTAAGACTTCCCACTGACTCCATTTCTCTGGGGCTGACTACTGTCACCCGGAAACAGGTAAAGTTGCCATTTACTTTAGTCATCTAACCTACAGACCCAGTACACCCCTTCTTACATGGAGTATTGGAAAGGGTTAACTCTGATCCCTTTTTGTCTGTACCTCCTGGAGCCTTGTTTCGCTCCCTTAACACTAAGACTTGGCTGGTGGCAGTGGTATCTACCCTAACTTTTGTACCGCGATTATAGTATATAAACGTGCTACTGTTTTAGGCTATTGTGTTAGCCTCGAACATAAACCCGCTTGACCAAATATATTTTATTTCGGGTCAGGTCGGGTTTAGTTGCCATTTCTTTGTGTTAACATCCTTCTTGTGTTTTACTTTGCGCGGCAAACCAGGTTTGCCTTCTTTTTTCGCCGTCCTTTGGCGGGCTTCTTCGAAGAAGCCCTCCCTTGGCGTCTGGGTGTCTAGGTGGGCTGAATGTAAGGGAGGGGTTTAGTAACCCCCCTGCACAGGGTCTCCTTGGAGACCCAAGCCGCACTTTGTGTCCATTGGCTGGGGTGGTTGTCAGGGCTGGACAACCCCCCCCTGCTGTGTGATTGACAGCCAGGCTGTGTGAATGGGGGATTTTGGCATAAAAGGCAGGACTCTTGGGCTGGAAGTCAGAGTCGCCACTGGAACTACAAGAACCAAAGAGAAGCGGAGAAGAAGACGGCTGCTGCAAATCCCGAGACCCTGCAAAGCCCTGCTGCAGTTCTGAGCTATCTACCCTTCAATGACAGAGAAGATCCAGTCCAGAGTCTTCTTCCCTTGAGCCTGGTAGGATCAATCAGCTCACCTTGCTACAGCCAGAGAATCCTCTCCTGGGTCG
This sequence comes from Ambystoma mexicanum, assembly GCF_040938575.1. Lineage (NCBI taxonomy): Eukaryota > Metazoa > Chordata > Amphibia > Caudata > Ambystomatidae > Ambystoma > Ambystoma mexicanum. The sequence continues at coordinate 829,296,209 of NC_090923.1, read as the reverse complement.
AAATCGCTGCACGAAACTGTAGTGGTCCGGATAGCCATTAGAAGAGCCCTCTCCTGTTTTAAAGGAGCGCACCTTTTATTCACTGTTGCTTTGCTGCTGCTGGCCTCATCCCTGGGTAGTGCAGGTCGCTCCAGACGCCCTCCTTCTTGTCCCCACGACCGAAGCTTCAGGAACCTTGAGCCTGCAGGAACTACCAGGAACAACTGCCGTGGCACCAGCTTTCTTCATTCGAATAAGGTACTGTGTCCATTTGGTCGTTCTCTCCGTCCGACCTTGAGGAATCGGGGTGAACCCTTTTCCTTGTCGAAGGCTTGTCCTTTCTTCCTTCCCTCTTATAACTTTTGCCTCCCTTTGACAATATCCAAGTACTCCTGGCAACGTAAATATCGAACTGTTCTAATCGTGTGATCCTCGACAACAGAGCCCTACTCCATTTGACACTGGCGCAGGCCTATTGACTTTATCTGTCTCTTAGAATACGTCCTCTGATTCAAGTGCCTTGACAAAGGTATTGCTTATGATTTGTATCCCCTTTTCCTTGGTTTTTATTCAATGTGCTAAATGTGTTTTGACTACGGTTACAATTCTCCCCGCCGGTACGCTTTTCTTTCGTAAGACCGAACTGTCATTACTGTCAAAAAGTGAGCGCTGCTTAAACCTCCGGTAACGTCTTTTGTTTCCCAACACCGGTCTGTCAAATCCTAATGTACTTACCTTGAATTGACCTGAGCCAAAGGAATTGGTTCGGTGTGGTATATTTAGAGTGTGGTTTTGTTTAATAGAAGTGAAATGTTTTGTGAACAGATGGTTTAAAAATAAATGTACTTATATTTTTTAACCAGAAACCTTGAGTCAGTGTTTGTTTGAGTCACAGTAATTGTAGTCCTTGGTGTAATCCCTATTACTGCTCATTTGCTCTTGAGATAAGTCTGGCTGCTCCACTACTGCTACCACTATAACTGTGTAGTACAGGCTTGTAACAAAGGTAAAATTGTACTACCACTTGTAGTCTTAATTGTCTGTAGTGGGTACTTCAGAGGATTCTGCCTAACACTCACCTAGGGTTGACCAGAGACCCCCGTACCAGCCGGAACGGGTGTCTGAACTAGAGCGCCAGGTCAGAACCTGTCCCAGGATCTGGGTCGCATGTTGAGGGCTCAACAGAACCCTCAGCTGAACATGGCGGCTCAGAATCTCACCAACCAAGGTTCTGGTACTCCAGAACAATGACGGGGAGAGCATCCCGACAACTCACTTGTTACAGAGGAGGAGGCACGGGGGGAAGGGAGGTGTAAAACCCTAGCGGAAGCTTCCTTCCTCACCCATGAAAAGCCTCAGTACTCCCAGGAACCGGAACCAAATTCTCCTGCCCCCAAGAACCTGCCACCCAAGGAACAGAGGGTGGGTAGGAGAAATAAAAAACCCAAAAAGACCCATTTTGTGTAGGAGGTTAGTGTCCTCCAATTTGAAGGAGAGGAATCCTCAGAGGATTCTGGGAAAAAAATCTTCTCCTTCAGGACGGGGGAACTCCTCCCAAAGAAAAATGGGTCCCAAGAGATCCAAATGAAGACTGAGGGAAGGTGGGGACTGAGACAAATAATCGCCCGCCTTTGAACCCCAGAATGAGCATCCAGGAAACCACACTGTCCAAACCAAGTCATGTGACTGCCTCCAAAAAGGGGGGGGGGGCAGCCCAGAATCAGAAAAAGGGGATTGCCCAGCTCCCCAAAGCCATTCTGGTGACTGTCTCCAAAAAGGGGCGGGGGGAGCCTAGAATCAGAAAAGGAGGAGTTCAAGAATAAGGTACTCTGGACCCAGACTCACAGGCCAAACAAATTAAAACAGAGTGTCAACCATGTTAGTCTAAATGGTACATGCCACATGGTTGAACAAAAACCTGATCAAATTAAGCTTCATCTTCAGAATAATGAAATACCCGATGTTACAATAATTACTGTGGGACAACAAACTGGTGATGGGAACTCCTCCCCATTTCTGAAAGTCAACCTTCCTTCCAGTCTCAAGTGGCATTCCACACTGGAAGGAAATACTTTGAAATTTTATACCAATACACAATCTGAAAATCCCAATTACATAGCCAAAATTGATGAGAAACCAGCACCAAGTGTAGCTGGCATTCAGAAGAAGGGCGAACAGCTCTTCTTTCTGATTCAGTTAAATGACGGGAAGGAGTCTGTCCTTGTCGAGTTTGTTTGTTTGTTTGTTTGTTTGTTTGTTTGTTTATTTATTTATAATGTACACCAGACCCAAAGATATTAGGGCGCAGAAGAGGAAAAAGAGGATTGTTCAGCTTAGGTCACATTGCTGTGGGTTACAGTACAAAATAATAATAAACAGTGTTAGCCTCTATCGTACAAATGAGCAAAGGAAAGGATAGCGACAGACATCAAATAACAGTTATATACAAAATATACAATTATACAGATACAGATATATATACAGTTATACAGTGGTGTGGCAGTGTGGTAGACAGTCAAATGTCGTGCTCCTTAATCCAATGGATGAGGTTGGATCTGAAGCGTAGGTAGGGCATGTCATCTCTTAAAGAGGGTGGGAGTGAGTTCCAGTTTTGGGCCGCTTTGACCGGGAAGCTACTGCCACCAGTCTTCATACGTTTGAATCTAGGCACTTGAAGTAGGTTAGTATTAGCTATTCTAGACGGGCGATTAGTGGATTGTCTCCGGAATCTGGTAGCAAGGTACTGAGGGGCGGCCATGTGTAGGCATTTATGAGTTAGGGAAGCTGATTTGAGGAAGATTTTGTCTTTGGTGGAAAGCCAGTTGTTAGATCTTTTAAGGTCTGATATGTGAGATTTCTTGGGGATGTTCAGGGCTGCTCTTAAAGCATTGTTTTGTAAGATCTGTATCTTGTTGGTAATCTATGTGTTGCAGCCTATGATTAGGGCGTTGCAATAGTCCAATTTAGATAATACCAAGGCTCTTGCTAGAGTAATGCAATTATTAGGTGTAAGGAATGGCTTGGCTGCTCTAATTAACTTACACGTATAGGCGGTGGCCGAGGCCATGGAGTTGACTTGCTTTTTGAATGTGAGAGTCGAGTCAAGGTAAAAGCCAAGAGTTTTCACTTCCTTAGCTACTGGAATATTGTTATTGTCTATGGTGAAGTAAGAATATAGATGGCCTAATTTATTGATATTCGCCGTGGTGCCCAAAATGAGGAGTTCCATTTTATCATCATTCAGTCCATGAGCCATGAGAGGCCATCCATGCCTGAATGATGAGATATACTCTGTTCACAAAGGCCAAATCCTTGTCGTAATCTCCCGTCAATGGGATGAGGAACTGTGTATCTTCTGCATAGTTAGTGTAGGTGATACCCAGACCATCTAGATCATCAAAAAGGGGCTTCGTGAATATGTTATACAGAGTGGGTGAAACACATGAACCTTATGGCACGCCGCAAGTGATAGGAATAGGGTCTGCCGCTGCTGAAGGTGCAAAGACCCACATGGTTCTATTATCTAAGAAGGATTGAATCCAGCCTATGGCTTCTTGTGAACAGTGAGTGGCCGAGTCTAAGTGATGGCAAAGAGTCTTGTGATCAACCAAATCAAACGCTGCTGAGAGGTCGAGCAGCAGAAGTAGTGCTGTGTTACCATTGTCTCTCAGGGTGTCTGTTTGTGCTTTAAGGTCGATCAGTGCAGTTTCCCTTCCGTGTTGCTGTCTAAAACCTGACTGATTTACTCCTAGAGGTGGTTGCATTCCAAGTATTGTTGCATTTGGAGTTATGCTACCTTGTACAGGATTTTAAGCAGGAATGGCACTGTCGTAATGGGACGATAATTAGTGGGAATTGTCGGGTCAAGTGTTTGTTTTTTTAGGAGTAGGAGGACCCACGATTGTTTCACATTGTTGGGAATAGTACCGGAGGAGAATGAGGCATTTATGAGTTTGGTTATGAATGGGGAAAGGTCCCTTGCGGCACCCTTTTTCAACTTCTCGAGTGGATACTTTCTTAAAGTTAAAAAGGGGTTTAGATATTTCGACATGGTAAGAGGTGAGGGGGTGTTCGAGGGCACAGGGGCCATGATATTGTTGGAGTTAGATGCAAGGAGGAGGGATTCTTTTTTGTTGTTAATTTTTGCCTGCAAAGCCGTTATTTTATTGGCTAGAGCGCTCTGAATGCTAGTGCACCCATTTTTGTCCTTAAGGCAGGTGTCAGGGGGCTTGGATAGGTGTTTCCAATTCTTTAAGGATTGTGAATAGTTCTTTTGTATTAGAATTAGCTTGAGTAATGTGCAGATTGTAGGATTCTTGTTTGGCAAGGATTATTTCTTTTTTATATAAAGAGTCTAGTTTGGTGAGGTTGTTTTTGTTGGTTTCAGAAGGGTTTAATCTCCATATCTGTTCACATTTACGTTTTTCAAGTCAAATGACTTTCAGGTGGGGAGAGAACCAAGAGTTAACATGTTATTTCTGTTTGCATTTTCTAATTTTCAAAGGTGCTATGGTGTCCAGGGCGGATAACATTACCTTATTGTATTCTTTGACCAAGGTAGATGGGTCTGCAGAGTCAGGGAGATAATTCAGAGTGGGGATGATCAGAGGAATAAGTTAGTCAGCTGTAATGTTCTTTTTGTTCCTTGTAGGGATAGCAGGGGCTATGCTGATGGTATGGTGGGGGGCTGTGACTTCATGGGCGAAAGAAATCAAGTGATGGTCAGACCAGGGCAAGGGTGTTATAGCTTGAATGGACGTTACACAATGGTGTTCCGCTATCCAATCAAGGGTTCTGCCATTAGTTTGAGTAGCGCCTGTTACCTTTTGGGCGAAGCCTAATTCCTCAATGGAGTCGTTGATCTGTGTTGCATTAGGATCTGAGGGGTCATTGTAGCCACGGTTGAAATCTCCTAGGAGAAGACTTGGTGATGTGTTTTTGAGGTTATCCGAGAGGATGTTAGTGAGGTCCTCTTCAAAGGATCCTAGAGGACCTGGAGGTCTGTAGATAAGGTGGACAAATAGGGTTTGAGTAGTTGAGGTAGTTAGTTTGGCAGTCAAGAGTTCACAAGAGTCTACCTTAAGTGACTTGAATAGTGAAGAAAGCTTCATCAGTGAAGTATTATTCAAGAAACTCCCAAAAGACCAGACCCTGCCCACTGTCAGTTTATCAATGGGTATGGGGCCTGGAAATTCCCCGTTCCAAGCATCTTCTGCTTAGCAGTTGTATGATAAAAATTTCTAGAGATGACAAAAGGTACAGAACATAATTGTTGGGTCGTGCGAGATGTTCATTCCGCCTTTTACATGGGCAATCACATCCTCAACCAACTCTGGATTAACTTGGATCCCAGTTATTGCCAAGCCGGTCCCAACTGGAGAGCAAATCTCAGTGCCCTGGCAGTCCTAAAGAAAACCTTCCGGTCAGCCCCAGTGCTACCGCAGGAAGTTGAAGTTCAAAAATGGAGACGAGGTTACCATCCCAGGCCTCGCCTACAGAATCTGCATCCCCAAAGGTTACTTGACAGAATAGAAATGGGTCCATATTAATCAGCTAAAGAGTTTCCACCACAGGCACACTTTGCAACAAATAGAGGAGTCCATAGAAAACCCTGTGGGGGATACATCTAAAGCATAGGAATATTTCAATTGTCACTGAATGCATGCGTATCCCACTGCTGTCATCCCGATTGGAGGACAGTTAGTGGGAAATTGTCGTAACTGGTTTGTGTTCTCTTTTATAGATTTGTACGGGTTGCACCGTCCTTACCAAGGAGGACCTCCTCGGGAACCTGTAAGGGAGAAACCAAAGAAGATCCGGAAGTGTCGCTCCACACTATGAAAGGAAGATATCAGGGAAAGCGAGGAGGTGTCATTCCACGTTCCGACCAGAGACACCAAGAGGAGCAGGAGGCACCGTTCTCTGATGGAAGAGGGACTCACACCTTCCTGACCCTGCTGTGACCCAAGGAGAAATCTCACTTGTCCGACGCCCCCTCGACTTGGAAAGCCCAGGAGAAATCGGGGGGATGTGTGAGATATATTGACCCACTCAATGGCATCGCCTTACATCATTGAGCTGCCTGTGCGCAAGAAACAGTAACCAGGCTGCGCTGGCTCCTGTGTGCACCAGGACCTCAAAACTGCTTTTGGCAGCAACAACAGAAAAATGGCTGCACCATTTTGCCTCACTCACTTTGGGCAAAATGGAGCAAGGAGACACACTGAAAAATATGCCAGTGTGTTCTGAAACATATATGGAATCAAGTGAAAAGGAAAGCCTGCCATTGCTGCAAAAGCCAAAATCCCTTTAAAAATCAAACCGTTTTCACCCTTTCAAAATGTTACTTTGATGCCAATTTCATCTGCCATTCTGAAATCACTGTGTAAAAAGGCCCAGTTAAAACCAACTCTCAGAGAAATCAAAAGCAACTTAATTTTCACTCGCACGGGAAGCATGCATTTATTTCTTGACAAAATGTATCCAGGCACAGCAGTTCAAAGAGACTTTTTACACTATGGCCCTCATTACGACCCTGGCGGAAATCGAAAAATGATGGCGGAAATGCAATACCGCCATCGAATAGCGCTCGGTGCGACTATGACCCGTCACCGCAAAGTACGAAGCCATTAGCGACACCGTAGTGAACGCCAACGCTAACTGCACCAAGCACGCGCGCGCGCGCCATGCCAAACCGCAAACACCACCATGGCGCAACGGTACGCCAATTCCGACCCTAGCGGACATGTACCTAACGCCATCAGGCATGGCGTAATGTACCATTCCGCCATGGCGAGAAGTACGGCATCGCGAATCAACCGTAAACGGCCCCACTGAGTGCCTGTACACCGCTCCCTGCCCACAAAGTACAACTCCCCGTAGGTGCAATGAAGCCACAATGCAACCATTGAAATGTACAAGTCACCCATGCATGGCAACGAACAAAAGAAACACAAGAGGGGCCAATGGGAGCTGCAGGGCACAGATGGCACGAATACAGAAGCCATCCCAATGGACATGACCACAGTCCCCCACCAAGAAACGCACGCAAACACAGGCACCTGTGACCAGCAATATTCCGAAAATCACATCATTCCACCAGTCCACCTGGCTGACCGGCATCTGTTACACAAAACCCAATCCCCCGCCCCTGAGCATGACAACATTCAAACAGTCATATTGGCAGCCCCCATCCCTGACCTCACTGGGCTTCGTAGGCAAACGCGCCCAGCACAGTACCACGCAACTAAACCCCGAAGCTGGAACCCAATGCAGATCTCCTCACAATACATCGCCCCCCAAATAGGCATATGCCACATCACTTGCAAAGAAAAACGCTACACGGGCCAAATCAGAATAGAAATTTTATGCACATCAAAATCACCAAGCCCATACAGCCATCAGGCCATGAACTCCAAAACACTAATCACCATTGTGGGCTGCTTCCGCAAGAAATGACCAGCCACTACCTGTGTGTCGCCCTGTTCCCCCATGGTACACAGAGCCACATTCACGTACGAAAAGGCAACATGGAAGCGCACAGAACCGCAGGGCCGTCCCAATGGGGAGGCACTAGTCCAGCTGAAAGGCCGATAGATCCCAAGAAGCCCTGTACATGGCAAACTCTGTATCAAATCACCTGCCCATGCATCCATCCATCATTCCCTCATCCCGGGATCAAAACGCCTGAATAATTACTCACATGACATTAGAAACATCCATTGAGTCTGTGCGTTATGCAGCCTGCTAAATCCACAGTGCCCCAGCCCGTAATTCCAGTGTTGTGAAGTAACATGTATTTGGGAACGGACGGCCTCATCGCCCACGTAGCTATTGCGCATCCCAAACTATTCATATCAATCATTGCTCCCTCGCCATGGGCCCTGTCTCAAGGACATAGAACAATAGAACGTTATATTTGCAGTCAGACCTGTGGGCATCTCCTCGCCGCTAGCTGGAAACCGAAAGCGCCGCCCTTCGAATTCCTCATTTGCAACATCACGTCGAAAAGGCATCTGTGGCCGTTTGAAATCACTAATTATTCCATCGAGTGCGGCTGTGTGTGAAAATGGCAACTGCCTTCACCCACGAATGGGACGCCCCGCCCGTCGTTGCAACTCGGTACAGTGATGCATGAGGGCCCACCGTTACTCGAGTACTACGTTCCACTGACCCCTCACAAGTCTGTTCGCGACTGCACAGATAGTATGTGAAACAATGGGACCACAGCAGAATGAACATATCAACCAATCTTGCACGGCCATCGGGTACAAATACATGATTGCAATAGCAAGATACAATTCCCCGAATTGCAGCGTTGTGCGCGGGACGTGCTCGGCCAAAGGGGAGAGCAGTTTGCACAGGTGGAATCAATCACCACAGGTGGAGGCCATACAGCCTGAAAACACATAAATTGCACAGCCAGTCTCCTCCCACAACCACACCGAAATGCTACCGGCAGGACTCGCGATGTTGGCCCTGGGGGACCTGATAGCACTGCAAGTGCTCCGACTCCAAGAAGAAGACGAACACCAACTACAACCAGCCGCGCGGAGGAGACGCAGGAGGAGGAGGAGGCCAAGGCAGGGCCAGCAAGGCCCACCAGCACAGCCACTACCACCACGCAGGCAGCCCGCAATACCACGCCTCCGAGCACATCCGTTCAACCTCACTGATGAGCAGATCCACACCCTCTACCGTCTGGACCGGGACACCATAGCCGCCATTGTGGACATGACACAGGCTGACCTTGTCAGCATGATAGATAGCCCAACCGCCATCCCACCCCTACTGAAGGTGGTGTCTGTACTACACTTCCTGGCCACAGGCACCTACCAGCACACAGTCGGACAGTTGCATGGCATTTCTCAGCCACTGTTCTCACGGACACTATTGCAAGTGCTCGATGCCCTCCTGCAGCACGCAGACGACTACATCTCTCTACCACGCTCGGAGCAGGAAATAACCAACACAAAAGTGGGATTCCATGCACTTGCCGGCATACCGGGTTGCATTGGTGCCATCGACTGCACCCATGTTGAATTGGTCGTCCCACATGCCATGGAGGCCCAGTACCGCAACCGAAAACAATTTCATTCCCTGAATGTACAGATGGTGTGTGACTCCAACAGGATCATTACACATTGTTGTGCCCGATTCCCTGGATCAACCCATGATTCTATGGTCTTGAGGAACTCTACAATACCACGCTACATGGAGCGACACGCAGGGAACAGATCCTGGCTACTCGGTGAGTCTCATTACATGCATGATGATGTGGGGTATGTGAATTGGCAATGACCTGCCAGGAAGGGGGGGGGGTGTGCGTACGTATCAATGGCATTCCACATCATACGTTTCTCGTCCACATACAGGTGATGCTGGATATCCACTGAAGAGATGGCTCCTCACACCAGTCCGGAACCCACGGGACCAGCATGAGGAGGACTACAACCATGCCCACTCACGTACCCGTGTAGTCATTGAACAGGCATTCGGCCTACTGAAGACTCGTTTCCGCTGCCTCAGCAGGTCTGGCGGGGCACTCCTGTACCGCCATGAGAAGGTTGCAAAGATGGTGATGGCATGTGTCATGCTCCACAACATGTGCGTACGTAGAAATGTGCCCATGCCCCCTGACGCAGAACTGCAAGCACCTGATGATGGTCATGATGAGGGTGGGGATGTGGCAGCACCTCATGGAGTCTGCGAGGCACCGGAGGCCCGTGACATTCGTCAGCATCTCATTGATGTATGCTTCTAGCACTCACGCCTGGTGGCTGATACATGGACACGGGACTCGTGGCACTGCGTGTGTCTGGGACATGCACAATATGGACTGTACGCCTATGATGGCCTAGTACACAAAGATCAATGTCCACACTTCTCATTGGTTGATCGTGCACTTTTTATGGCATATGTGATATCATGTTGAACACCCTATCGACCCGCCACCCAAGTGAGCCCAACACACCCCCTCCACCCTCCTACCTCCCCCCCGAACACCAGTGTCCAAAGATGCTCATTGTCAGTGGGCTGTCGCTATTGCATGCCCCCTCTGCGGGTATCAGGGGCACCCCTGCCTGTGGAGCGCAGGTTCCTTCCAGATCTACGTTGGGGGCTGCCCTGGACGGAACTTGCAACGGATGATGTGTCTGCCTGCTCACGTCCATGCATGTCCCTAAGGGTTTGCGAGAGCTCAGTGAGCACACGGCGCACTGCGGCAAGTTCGGCACATACGTCTTTGGACGTCGCATGCAGTTCCCCCCTCAGGCTCTCGGTGCTTCTCTCAATTTGTGCCCTTAGCGTCTCTGTACCTCTCTCCATTTCTGCCCTAAGTGTCTCAGTTGATGTTTCTATGTCTGCCTTAGTGCCCCCACATTCATCGGCATGGTCCTTGAGGAGTGTGGCCAGTTGCTGCTGTTGTTCGATCAACTGGTCGAGGGACTGTTGCCTCTGCTGGGCCATGGCCATTTGCGGGGGTGTCACAGAGGGGCTGTTGTCCTCATGTTGCCTTGCCACAGGGCTTGTGGGGGATGGCCAGTCGTCGTCTTGTGGGTGCCCCTGCGTGGTATCCTCATGTTGTACGGGATGGGACAGACAGGGGGATTGGGACAGGTCATGGATGGATCTGACTTCGGCATCCCCGTTTTCTGTGTCCGAGCATGCTGCCATCAATGGGGTGTCACCTATGGTGCTGCTGCCACCAGAGGCAGTGCCTTCTGTGGCATCCATTGAGGGGACCTGTGGTGGTGGTGTTGTGGGCATGCTGGCTGCTGGGGTGCCTGTTGATGTTCCCTCCTCTGTGCTGCCACCTGATTTGTGCTGCTGCCGTGTCTTGATGCGTGCAGCTGAGGTGGAGGGTCTCTGGCCGTTGGTCTTGGCCCTCTTTGCAGGTGTGCTGGTAGGGGTGTCCTGTAGCTCGTCGTTTGGATCGGACCCTGTGGTGGAGTAAAGGAGGGCGAGGGTTATTGATGGGTCTGTGGGAATTGGAATGGCATTGTATCACATGCTTTGGGGTGGTACCTGAGGGTGATTTGGGTCGGGGCCTTGGAGGTGCTTTGATTTGTGTGTGGAGTGAGGGTGCAGTTGTTTGGCAGCCTGCAGTTAGGGTGTGCCTGCTGCACGTGTAGTGCGTGTATTAGGGGTTTTTAATTATTTATGTATTTATTGTGGGTTTTAACGTGCGCTATCAGGCCGATGTGTGTGGACGTTCTCCTGGACATGTGTTTCTGTTGCACTATGTGGACGCATGGTACTTCACATGGATGGACTGTGTGGATTTGGCATTGTTTTATCTGGCCCACCTACCTGAATCTTCGGATGTCTGCACTCCTTTCTCCATCCCTCCGACTCCCTCTATGCTCTCCATTCCGATGGTGGAGGCACAGATTTCTTCCCAGGGGGTCAACTTGATGGGTGATTCAGGACCTCCCCCGGTGGCTGTGGCAATGTTGCGGTTGGCAGAGAGTATGCTGCGGACGCGTATCCGCAGGTCGTCCCATCGCTTGCGGCATTGCTGTGGGGTGCGGGGTGCGGTCCCCACCGCACTTACCCGCTGTGCCACCAGAGCCCATATGGCCTTCTTGTTTGCAAGTGCCGTCCTGGTCATTTGCGTGCAGAAGACGACGGCAGCATTCTCCTGGAGGGTCTCTGTTAGCACGGTGAGTTCCTCACGGGAGAAGTGGACCTGCCGCTTGCGGTCGCACGCTTTCTTCGCTACTTTTCCCATTTTTCTTGGTTTCGCTAGGGTGGTTGACGGGTTGGGGTGTGCTTCAGGGTAGTGATTTTAGTGGTTGTGTGGTTTTAGTGTTTTTATAGGTGTACGCCGGGATGTTTCCCGTTCCGGGCCCATGTTTTAACTTCCGTTTCCGTATATTTCCGGTCACCGTACATTCCGGTAGGCGCACACTGCGGTGACCGCTAAGAGGGGTGGCGGTATTGCACCTAGGGCGCCGTACGGCGGCGGTGTGGGCCGTTTTGGGGTCATTTCCGCCATCGGGGACTTTGCACTTCCGCCGTGGCGTGGTGCTCGTGCCCGATGGGTCGGAATGGGCCGCACTTTGCTCCTTCGTGCAATGGCGGAAACGCTATTTACGCTGTGGCGCTCCGGTCAGTCGCTTTCCGCCAGGGTCGTAATGAGGGCCTATGAGTCAGGTCAAGGAGAATTGTATCTATACTTTAGATAAGAGTCCTGCTGCAAGGAAAATGACTACAGCTGCCAAGACAGTGCCAATCTGAGGAGCTGCAAACCAAATTAAAGAAAGAAATGATAGCAGTTTTTTTGACACATGTGTTAATGAAAGCCTGCTCACTTAGCAATGTAAAGGAGTTATGTTAGTGGTGACAATACACACATAGGAGATTTTCTGTCATAGGTTGGGTTAATTCAATAATTCCAGTTGCCAGCTATGAAACTCCTCCTAGGAAGGGAGATACACCCTAAATCCAGGACACAGGTGTAAAGTACCAGCTTGGAAAACTTTGAATGGGATAGGACAATGACAGTTCACATGCTTATCAGACATTCGTCTTTGCTCCAGTCTGGGACAAAAGCAGTCTTGGGACACTCTCCTGTCAAGTGTGAAGGGCAATAAAACCTTCAATTAAGAGAGAGGGCCCCCCATCCTGCTTGGAAGAAACTGCCAGTTAGTGTTAGCTGGGAAGAAAAAAATGACAGACAATAACTCCCATTTGTCTTAAGACTATTTTATAAAGAACTTTAAAAAGACTTATATCTCAGCTGTCAAAATTAGTAAAAATGTGGAATTTTCACAGCGTAAAAGTGGAATTGTGGTCTGTGTTTGAAAACTTGTTAAAATGTTGTGGCATACTCTGGACAGAAACGGTGATATATGTTGTATTACCAGAAAAGCATCCATGTTGCAAATGTCAAATTTTTACATACATCCCTGGGGACAATTCACATCTGTGCATAAAATTGGGGAATTGTGGGCGAAATCTTTAATGTGTAAAATTACCAAAATGTGTCAAAAAAACGAAATAAGCTCACACAGACTGGAGGTTTGGACTAATAAGTGCTGACCAAATATTTTACCTGTGTATCTGATTTTCTAAGAGGTGCCAACTGCATAAATATATGTTTATGGCAAAATCAGATTTTCAGTAAAGGAAATGTGAGAGTTTTTAGGTACAGTAAAAATCACCTCATAAACATGACATCACTTTTCTGATATCCAAACAATTGTGAGCAAGGCGGAGACTATGCCCTTGCCCAATCCTATTGTTAGGGGTGTGGGTAGTGAATCCTGCCCCTGTCATATACTGTAATGATGTCATCTGGCATTATAAATAAGGGCCCCTGACTAGCACTCAACAAACACTGATTCCTGATTCCTGCGCCGGCGTCCTGTTCCTGTCTGTTCCTGTCTTCATCTTGCATCTATCCATCTAAACTCCAGATCCCAACCACAAGGCCAAGCAATTGCTGATCCTGCTTCAGCTAGGCCTCAATTCTAAAATAATCCCCATAACCAAGGGAAGCGCTGTGGTGTTTTGGGGAAGCATCCTGAATTTACCTGGCTTGCTGCCACTCACTGCTATCCTGCTATCCTGCTTTCCTGCTATTCTGATGCCCTATAGGATCCAGTAACCAGAACTGCCAGTCCAGAAGAACTATCCTTTGGTATCCAGTCCCTGCCCAACGGACTCTGTCCTGCTGCCCTGTGTTAGACCAGACCTGTGTGGCGACCAGAGCTGCTGACTGTCCAAAATCCAAACTAAAAGTGGACTGTGAGTATCAAAAGGAACTATAGAAACATAGTAAACCCTGCTTTGCTTTGTTCCATCCCAATCTCTAAATCATCCAATCCTTATCCTGATAACTGTAATATTGTAACATTGTAACAATCATTCTTGAAACCCTGCCTTTGATTCCTTGGGCTAGTGTGCTAGTGCTAACTTCTTTAATCGAAATCCTAAACCCTTAGTCCTCCCTCGGGTGATCAGACTGGGTCCGCCAGGGCGGGTGCGGAGGTGCTAGGGTTGATTCCGCAGATCAACTCCAGAGCTTACTGTGTCTCAAGCTGGTAGCCTAGCCTGAATGCCCTAGCGTAAAGTAAATCTGTCCTTGCCAAAATTGATTTATGTTCCTTTTTCGCACCTTTATTTTTCCAAAAACGCACCTCATTCTATCTGGCGTAACTCAGTCAATTTAACAGCTAGAGACCTCATTTCACTTTCATATTGTACCTAGGATCCATAGCTGCATCCCAATTACAATATTCCATCTGTTTTGTATTAAAAACGTTTTGGTAAATTCAGGCGGGATTTGCAAAAGTGTGTAATTTTACAACGTGTCATTTTGGTTATAAACGGTTTTCAATCTTCCATTCAAGGTTGAATAGTATGCTTTTGCTCAATCCATTGCTTGTGATTGATAGTACCTTTCCAGTGTTGCTCCAGTAAAAATTGCTTTTGTTTCAAGAGTTTTAGACACATTGGGCCTCATTCTGAGTATGGAGGTAGTCATGGCGCTGTTTGCGCCATGACTACCTCCCATACCAGTACCGACTCCGACCTGGTTCAATGGGGACTTACCAGTCCATTCAGACCCTGGACGGACCGGTAAGTCCCCATTGAAAAATCCATTCCCCATTCCCACCCCCATGGGGCTCAATGGGAATGGGGAAGTATCTAATAACGGTACCGCAATTTGTGGTACCGTTATTAGCTCCGAAGTCCCAGACCAGGCATTAAGGGAGGGATCAGTTAAGGGACCTCGGAATAGGGCGCAAAGGGTTTACCGGCAGCGGTGTACTTACCGGTGCCGGTAATCCCTTTGCGCCCAACTCGGAATGAGGCCCATTCATTGTTTATCCATCCATTTCTGAGTGTCATTTTAGCATTGCCAGGGTTTAAATCTGTTTTTCTCTCTTGTTTGAGGAGGGAAAGTCGGATTTCTATTCTGTTTCTTATTTGTCATTCCTGATTACCTGCTGATTATGTTTATCCACTTAAAATTGATTATTTGTGGGTTGAGGGAACGTTGCAGGGGGAAATTCCAACTCCAGTGCTATCTTACCTAAAATCAAAAGTGCTCCTATTCCCTGGTGTTTTGTAGTTGTGTCAATAGAAGGTTAAACCAAGTGCATTGCTTACATTCATATTGTTCTTATCACCCCATTGGTGATTGCTGCCCCATATAGTAAAAAGTGTGTGATTTTTTTGAATTTCTAAATAAATAAATAAATATTACCTTTACCTACCAGCCTGGTTCCTGGTCCATTGTGACCCGGGTATTTGAAAAGGGTGTTTAATATGAGTGGTGTATCTCTCAAATATTGAACCTATATATATAATAAAATAAGCATTTCAGTTGTGCCCTGCATACTAGGCTGAGACCAGGGTGTATCGCCTGATTGAAATACTTAACAACTCAAACACAAGTGACACTCTCTTCCACCAACTAATACCTCACCTTGCACACTCCTTTAGTAAGTCTGCTCCACACTCTGTTGTTGCATCTTACCTCTGCCTGGTCTCTTGGTCCTTCTGCTCATCCCTTGAACTCATCTGAATAACCCACACCTTTCAGTTTCATGTCCTCCCTTTATCCTCGCTCTTCCCCCTCCATTCCCTCTCTCTCTCTGTTGGTTGCCCTGGCCAACCTCTGTCAGTTCTTTTCCCTGGGGAGGTCAGGTAAGGATTCAAAAGATCCCCACTCCTTTTCCATCTACGGGACTGCCCATATTCTGCTATGGCAGCCCGCAACAGTGAATGTCCCAGTTCATCTCAGGGTCTGTAGTGGCTCTACTGTTCTGGAATGGTGGGGTGCCGATCCTCTGCCTCCCTGCAGGTGCGCATAGTGTATTTGCTTATGTAAATTCTGCCAGGCTTTCTGCATGCCGAGACTTGTGCTGGTGTTCTGCCAGCGTCACTTGATGTCTCCTGGCAAGTTGATTTTATAGGAGAGCTCTGCGCTCAGTGGGTTTTTCCAATGGAAGTGGATCACGTAGCGACTTGCTCTGTCCATGCTGCTGGGTGGTTTTGTCTGTCTTTCGTCTCCTCATCTTGGCCTCTCTCTGGCTGGTCCTTTTCGGCTGTTGATGTGACAGATCCAACAAAATGAGAAAGACACTGGCCAGAATAGTGCTGTGCAGGCATGTGGTTCTAAACAGTGGTTCTTTAGTCACCAAATCTGGCTCATGGGGAAAGGATAGGGAGTGGGGCCCTCCCAACTCCCACACCCCACCTCTGGAATAGGACTGACTCTGACGTCAATTGTGCTAGGCCTACCACCCCCGGAATAGAGCGGTCCCTACCTCCACCTGACAGTTTGCAGTTTTGGAGTACTTCATCTTATTTATCAATTGTTTATTCAATGTAGAAATCAGATAGTGAACTGATATTGCGGTTGTTACAGTACCTTTATTTATTGTGTATTTGTTAGGCGATTATACAGTAAGTCAATTCTGTTTCAAAGCACCCACAGGACAACAGGGAGGGAGCATGGGATTAAAACAATAGGTGAGGGAATTTGGGATTGAAACAATAAATACAGAGGAGGATAAAGACGAGCCTACTGTGTCTTGTGAGCGTTCTGTACGTGCAAGTGCAGGGAGAAGAGAGGACTGGCGGTAGGCGCTGCAGTGTCCGTGCTCGTGGGTGAGTAGCAGATCTAAGTGCCTAGTCTGTAAGTGCTATGAGGCATGGAGCCACATTAGGTGGTAAGTGTGAGCCTACAGGCTGAGGCAGGAGGGTGCTGAGGCTGGTGCTGTGAGTGGCAGTCACTGAGGTGATCGGTTATGGAAGGCCAGGATCCCGACGACACATAAGGGCCCTGGTCATCAATCACAGTGACTGTGAGATTAGCAGAGGAGGGAGGGAAGGAGGAGGTGAATAGGAAAGTCTTGAGGAGCTTCCGAAATTTGAGGAGATCCTGCTCAAGACGAAGAGGAAGGGGGAGGCTGTTCCAAAAGAAGGAGCCAGCTGAAGAAAGAGATCAGCCTCCAGCCCTCTGTTTAGCAAAATGCTTTACACACAGAGAGCTGGTCCCAGAGGAACGTAGAGGGCTAGAGGGGGAGTATTTAATGAGAGAAAGTTGCAGATAGCATGGCCCCAGGCAGCCATCTGGATGATAAAGAGGGATTTGAATTTAATCTGTGCAGCAACCAGGAGCCAATGAAGAGTTTTTAGGGCAGGAGATTTGCTTGCCAGCCCTATTCTGGATTGAAGGAGTGGTCGTAGAGTGGAAGAGGGTAAATTCAGGAGAAGACTGTTGCAATAGTCAAACCTAGAGAGAACCAGGGCTGGGGTGAAATTGAGCTTCTGGGGAAAGTGAGAACAGGGAGAATTCCTTTGAGAAGGAAGAGTTGAAAATGGGACTTCTTGGCAACATCCTGAGTGTGAGGGATGAAGGAGAGAGAGGAGTCAAAGATGACTCAGAGGGTTCTGGCTTCAGATGAAGGAGAATGGGGTGAGCCCATGGAGGATGGCCAGCGTAAGGGGAAGAAAGAGGGAGCTGTTGTCCCAATAGGAAAGATCTCAGTCTTGCTGGCATTGAGGCAAAGATTGTTGGAAGATAAACAGTCTGGGATGATGGAAGATGCAAGTGGGTCAGCAGGATGTTTGAAAAAGAGTTGAGTGTCATCTGCGTAACACTGGAGGTTGGGTGAGAAGGAGTGCCAGCGGAGCAAGGTAGGTGTTAAAGAGCCAGGGGATAATTTTGAGACCTGGGGGACACCACAGGTGGAGAAGGAGGTAGGTGAGAAGGTGCCCGGAATGACCTGGGACGAACGGTCAGTTAGGAAGGAGGTCAGCCAGTCCAGTGCCTGCTCCGTTATCCCCAGGGTATCATGGAGTCATTTTATGAGGATGGTGTGTTTGACTGTGTCAAATACAGAGGAGAGATCAACTAGAATGAAGGCAGCTGGGGAGTTAGCATCTAGAGATGCGAGCAGTTCTTCACAGGTGTTCAGAAGAGCAGTTTCCGTGCCTCTGGATGCTTGGAATCGAGATTGATGGTCGTGGAGACGGCAGACAAGTTCTGTGTGTGATGTGAGTTGGGAAAGGGCCAACTTCTCCAGCAGTTTCCAGAGGAAGGGGGTGATATAAGTAGGGCAAAAGTTTGCCGTGCAGGAAGGGTCTGCTGAAGGTTTTTTCAGGAGGGGGTGCACAAGGGAGTGCTTGAACGAGGAGGGGAAGGAACCAGTGTATAAAAGAGTAGTTGCAGAAATCAGCGAGTGCAGGGGCAAGAGAGACGATATTGTCCTTGATGGTTCTGGAGGAGCAAGGGGAATCCTGTTTGGATGAGACCTTCATAGAGCGAACAGCTCTGGTGGCTTCATCAGGTGTGACAGGGGAGAAGGAGGAGAAAGAGGAGGACGGAGGGTGGGAGGCAAAAGGAGGCAGGGTCGTGAGGGCGGGAGTGGTTGGGGGAGAGGGTAACAAGGGTGCTCAGGATGTCCAGAGTTTTAGTGATGAAGTGTGTAGCCAGTGCATTGCAGAGGGCCTGGGAAGGAAGAGGGGAGGAGGAGACTGCGGAAGGTTTGGCTAGATCCCTGCAGATTTTAAAGAGTTCAGCCGAGTTGTTGTAATTTAATTTCTTTTATTTATTTTTTATTAGTATTTGGTTTTAAAAGAAAACCTTTTACCATTTACATCAATTGCATCCAATGTCATAATATATACATCTCTCCATTCCTATTAAAAAGAAAATATATCTCTCCACATTTATACATTCCGTAAAGTTATAAGCTTTCAGTTTGAGCACAAATGTCTTTTAAAATGTTTAGCAAAGCAATTGTCAACGAAAGACTCTCTCCCTGGATCAAAATTATCCACCATTTATCAGCCGATAACGAGGGTTGATCTCGGGGGAATTTTCCCAGCCATTTAGTCCTCAATTCTGTTAGTCCTGGACAAAGAAGACTAAGGGATGCAAAGTTCCCTTCAAATCCTTACGTGGGCACAATCTGCAATTAGACTTCTTCATTTCTTGTTGACCTCACATTCAAAACCTCTCTGGTCGGAAAGAGGTTTAGTCTAAAGTGCATGAAATGGGTCAGATAATGTGCACTGGGAAACTTTATAAGGTATTTAGGGAGCACATTTAGAGAGCGGGTTTCATGATGGCTTGCGCGTAGTGCTTGAATCCCGATCTTTCACACTGTATCCTGATCCAGTCTTGCTCCCATAATTTGCGCTTCACACTAGTTAGATTAGCTATTAGTGTGGCTTCCAGCACCCCTAGGTCCTCTAGGATAGCAGTGCAAATGTGCTTCCACTGATTCAATGAGCCCTCAGACACTTCAGAAAGACTTTCTTGCAGAAGTTTGAAGCCTAAAGGCGGCCTTGGAAGACGACATTTCCGATACAGGCTTAAAGTTTCCATGCCACCATTGTGTACATGGAGGTTAAGCCAAGCTCCATTCTTACGACCTGGATTGAGATACTTCTCAGTAGATTCAACACCTTCTTCCGAAACAGGCCCTCCAGGAGTGGCCATGTTTTAGCCGGAATGGCTAAGAACGCCTCAGCGCCATATGTAAGGATGGGAACCACTTTCAAGCGGTAAATTGTCAATATTTCTCAGATGGTAAATTTACAGAACCTTTTTAGGATTATCCTGGCCTGTGCTGCTAGGTTCTTAACCTTACTTCACAGAATAATCTCTTTTGGTGCGTCATTAACACTGGTATTTAGGCACATTCCAAGGTACATAAGCGAGTTTACTGTTGCTAGCTTCTCTCCATTCTTGAACCAGGAATGTTTGATTCCTCTTTTGCCGCTTGCTGTTTCCATTATCAGTACTTGTGACTTCTTGGCATTGATTTTAAGTCCATTTTCACAGACGTATGTTTGAAGGGCATCAAGCTGTCTTTGGAGACCAATCAGGGTTTGGTCTATAAGAACCAGATCATCTGCGTACAGAAGTCTATCAAGATATTCACCACCCAGTCGAGGAGGGAAGCTTCTCACTTTCGTCAGAGTGTTATAAACGTCCGAGATGAAAAGGTTGAAAAGCGCCTGGGCTAGGGAGCAACCTGGCTTGAAACCCTTCATGGCCGGGATGGATTAAGAAAGCAAACCCCTGCTGCCCAATCTGACTTTTAGCGAGGTCCCAGAGTACAGGTCTTTAATGGCTTCCAGAGTGTCTTTGGGACAATTCCAATATTCAAGCTTAGCCCAAAGTTTTCCAGGATCAACAGTGTCAAAAGCATGGGCCAGGTCGATAAATGCCAGATAAAGTTTGATGCCCTTCCTCTCTTTCAGCCGGCTTTTTAAGATGTTGATTTGACAAACATTTAGGGCAGTGCCTACTCCTTTAATAAAGCTAGCCTGCCGTACATCATAGATTCCAGAATTCAAGTTCCATTTGGCAAGGCCCTGCAAAAGTAGAGTCGCCACATCCAGTAATGCGATGGGCCTATAGTTTGCTGGGGATGAACAGTCATCTTTTTTGATGTTGTGGTTGCTCTGTCGTGTTTCCAAGACTGTTAACTGTTTCACATGTGCAGATAAATTGCGCAAAACAACACAAATATTCTAAGATCTTGCCACCAAGACCATTTTCCCATGGGAGTCTAGCTGGGTGGTCGCCATTAATGCTTCAGTTCAGAATATCGATGTTTCTCAGTAGTAAGTCTTCACGCCATGTCACGCCTCTTGATTCTGCTTCAGTTGCGGCCAGATTGGTATTCGTAATAAGGCATTTGGTTAGATCAAAGCAGTGGATGTTTAAATCACCAACGAGGATTAGGTACGGGTCAGGTCACTTTTCTCTTGAATTATCCACGAGATCCATGATTGTTGATGAAAATGAGGCAGTCTCTAGCCCTAGCATATTCCAATATATATTGAATATTATTCATATTTTCAAGCTAGGGAATTTGGGCCCACCCAGCTTGATCGTGAGAACCTTGGGTGTAAGGTTTAGGGTTCTCTGAAGACAAAACTAGCCAATTTACCTCATGCTTTAGGGCTATCAGTAGGCCAGACATCGGTCGACCCTTCGGACCCTTGATGGCCGGGTTTAAATAGATCCTATAACCTGGTAGAATTGGAGCACTCCTCATCCAATTTTTCTGCAAACAAATCACTGTGCAAGAATCGTAGACCTGATCTCCTTTGCCAAATAAATGGCTGAATCCTCTTCTATTCCAATTTCTGATATTAAGATCTTTAAGTTCTTTTAACTCGGGTTGTTAAAATCGAGAAGGTTCAGTTGTCAGAGCCTCAGCCTACCAACTCCAATTGTCTTCGTCAGACTGGACCCTCTTTGGTACTTGAGCTGTATTGTTGTCCAAATTGGCCTTAGAACTCACAACCTGAAAGGTGACAGATAAGTGGTTGCCTTTCATCATAGGGGTACTTCTCAGAGGGTCCATATTGCTCCCCCAGTCTTGTTTTTATCCCGACTGCCTCCATAGGTAGAACATTCAAAGAGCGTTTAACTCTTTCTCGATCAGCGTCATCTTTGTGAGATAACTCCCTTCGATCATTGCCCCTCCAAAACAAGTTTAATGCTTCGTCCAATAGTTGTGTTTTGACAAAGTTGGAGGGGAGGTGAATAATCACCATATCTTGCCGGTTCTCCTCGGGAAAGTCAATGATCTTCAAGTCATTCATTGTTATAAGTCTGAGGTTGGGGATATGATGCAGCAGTCATAACGCATTTGCTCTGTTAAATATCAGACCGTCATTAATGTGAATAATGTTTTCAAGGAAAAGGCCAGTTTCCACCTTTGGCGGTTCTAAAGGCCTGTCTAACTTATCTGCAGTCTGATTTCTCAAGTTCTTCTTTTTTGCGATAGTTTCCTGTTTCGGTTGTTCTCAGCCTTGAGGAAATGCTTTCCTTTTTTGTTCCAAAGTTTGGAAGGTACTTGGTCCATTGTTCGTAAAATCAGACAAGCTCCCCCTCTCTTCCTCTATCGCAGACAAGTGTCGACTGGTGACAAGGTTTGACTTTCGGGACCAGGTTTGGTCGAGTCAAGGTGTTAGCGCACACAAAACACCTACAATCTTTTTTTTTCATTCTCTGTTACGGCTTCCCGATCGGTTTCTTTATGAGCCGGACCTTGGTACTTTGTTTTTTCAAGGTTAAGGGTGATCGTCTTTGAATGACAATCAACCGGAAGAAGCCGCTTTCTTTTTGCTTCTAATGTTAGAAACGACTGGCTGGATTTCCCCATTCCACACTCGTCCTCTGCAGTTACGGTACTCCTTAATTTGACAATCTCCTGGCGAGGAGACCTGTTAGGCAGAATCCTGTGCAGTTCCCTTAGGGAGCACTACAGAAGATTAAGACTACAGGTGAGAGCAATAAATCCCCTTTGGTATCAGTCTGAACCACAAAGATTTAGTTGGTAGATGTGGCTGAGCAGTCAGACTTATCTCAAGAGGGAGATGAGCAGTATTCAGGGTTTACACAATAGGCCTACAGTACTATGGCACAAGGAAACACTGACCAAAGCTTTGTATTAAAAAGTAGATGTAGATTTATTTTATACACGTATAATAAAACACATGTATCACAGTCATCAAGCAAGTTAAATTAAGTCAAAGGAAAAATATACACACTCCCAAGTTAAATTGTAGACCAAGTGAAAACTGAGCAAAACGGCATAGTGAAATCCACACCCAAGGGATAGTCTACCAATTCCTCACAAGGGAGGGAAAGCACAAGTTATATAGAAATAGTTTCTTACACACCCTAGCAACACTTCCCATAAATTTGTGAACCAGTTTAAGCAAGACAGTGTATCAGTATAGGCAATACTTAAATGAAAACTGAGCAAAACGTTATTTCACAAGGTTTAGGAAGGGGAAGAAAAGGGTAGTTATAAGAAGTAGGTGCACCAACACAGTCCTAGTTGAAAATCATTCTAAAGAAGGCAGTTCTAACAAATTTAGCCAAAGTCAGTAGGCCTGTGCCAGAGTCAGTGGTACAGGGCAAGGGCCCAGGAGCAAAATGTTCTCGTCGCTGCAGTCAAGTCGTTGGTTAACGATTTGGAAAAGGTGGATGCAGAAGTTGAAAGACAATGTTAAGAGAGAGGGGCGGCCAACCCAACAGGTAGGTAAAGGATTTAAAACACCTTTAGTGCTACCGCAAAGAAAGGGCGGCCTGGCAGAACAATGTACCTTGAAAATGGAGAAGTTGTTCCTGGTAGTTCCTGCAGTTCGGGTGATCCAGCAGAGGAAGAGAGGCTCTCATCGTGTAGGAAGGTTCGAGTTACTGCACTACCCAGGGATGAAACCAGCCGCGGTGCTGTCCGACAAATAAAAGGTACGCTCCTTTAAATCACGGTCCGGGTGGACTAGTGCCTGGCTATCCGGCCTCCGAGTACTGGGTACTGGTGATTCGACCAAGGCAGGTCCGGGAAGACGATTGGTAAACTGGTTGGCCCCACCAGCTCAAGGGAAGAAGGCTCTTGCAGATGAAGATCTTCTCTCGTCGTGTGGAGAAAAGTGGTGAGACGCTGCAGCAGGGCTTCACTGGTGGTTCAGTCGTTGCAGATGTCTTTGGCTTCTCTACTCTTCGGCTTCTTAGTTCCAGTGGCGACGTCTTGCTCTTCCAGTCCTCAGGACCCTGCTTTTATGCAAAAAGATCCCCATTCGTACAGCCTAGCTGTCACTCACACAGTGGAGTGGACATCTTGGCGGGATACCCTCCAGCCTATCAGGATAGAGTGCGACATGGGTTGCGGAGGCAACCCTGTCAAGGGGTCCTACTCCCCCTCCCACACAATGGACCCACCCCAGACTCAGTGCGCCGAAAGGAGGGCTTCTCAGTAGAAGCCCACCAAAGGACGAACAAAGGATCCCGACCTGGGTTAGGAGTTTAGAGAAAGACACGAGAAAGAAGTTATATTAAAGTTCTGGCAAATAAAACCTACTAGAATCAAGTTAATATTAAAATGCACCGGTGGTATATTAGAGGCTGTCAGAAAAAGTGGTAGCCTCGAAAAGGGAGGGAAAGACAGAAGTTAACAGAAATGAATTCATACCAACAGGTAAGTACTCAGGGCAAGCGAACAAGAGAGACTACAATGATAAAATCAGATAGAAAAGGCTTAGGGCCAAAGTCAATGATTCAAAAGTCTTTCGCTCAAGATAATACAGTTCAGTGTAGTTCGCTGTAAAGTTCGTGGCACAGTTTCCAGACGAGGTTGGTTGGTAGAAAAGTTAGTTCAAAGAGAAGAGAAGGACAAGCCCTCGGATTGGAGAAAGATTTCAAACACTTTCATCGCGGCTGAACGAAACGCAGAACCGGATTTGCACAGTACCTTAAAACGGAGAGAGAGCTGTAGCTGAGGCAGACGTTCCTGGTAGTTCCTGCAGACTCACGGTTCCTGAAGCGACTGTCGGACTGATCAGAAGTAGGAAGACTGGAGGGTCCTGCACTACCCAGGGAAGAAACCAGCAGCAGACCAAAGCAACAAATAAAAGGTGTGCTCCT
The DNA here is from genome assembly GCF_040938575.1 of Ambystoma mexicanum. Lineage (NCBI taxonomy): Eukaryota > Metazoa > Chordata > Amphibia > Caudata > Ambystomatidae > Ambystoma > Ambystoma mexicanum. The sequence goes on along the minus strand of NC_090923.1, from coordinate 829,271,809 downwards.
TAAAACCCAAGCAGGGTCCGACCTTCCTGGCTATCCGGCCCACTGTAGCTCTGTACAGAGAATTCGGCCAGAGGAGGGGTTTGGGTGAACTGGTTGGTCCCACCAGCTCAAGGGAAGAAGTTTCCTGGAGGATCTTCTCTGTCGTCAGATTCTGAAGATTCGGACCTGCAGCAGGGCTTCACCAGGTGGTTCAGTCGTGGTAGGAGTCCTCTTCCGTCAGTTCCTCGTAGGTTCTTTCATTCCAGTGGTGACTCTGCTCTTCCAGTCCCAGAGACCTGCGTTTTATGCAGTTTTTCCCCCATTCATACAGCCTGGCTGTCAATCACACAGCAGGGTGGCTGTCCTGGCAAGGACAGTCACCCAGCCAATCAAACAGGAGTGCGACTTGGGTTACCAAGGGAACCCATGGCAGGGGTCCTAAAACCCCTCCCTCACATCCTCCCTACCCAGACTCTGAGGCGCCTAAAGGAGGGCTTCTGTGTGGAAGCCCGCAAAAAGGCGATGAACAAAGGGACCAAACCTGGTTTGGCGCGCAGAGTAAAACTCGAGAAAGACATTTACAAAAAGAAATGGCGAATAAACCCAGCCGGAACCGTAATAAAATATATATGGTCAAGCGGGTTTATGTTTGAGGCTAATATAATAGCCTAAAACAATACCATGGTTATTTAAGATAATCGCGGTATAAAAAATAGGGTAGATACCACTGACACCAGCCAAGTCTTAGTGTAAAGGGAGCAAAACAATTCTCCAAGAGACACAGACAAAAAGGGATACAAATTAACCCTTTCCAATACTCCATGGAAGATGGGGTGTACGGGTTCTGTGGTAAAAGTGACTAAATAAAGTTAATGGCAACTTTATCTTTTCTGGGGGACAGTAGTCAGCCCCAGAAAATGGAGTCGTCGGGAAGTCTAAAAGACAACCCTGTGTCACTGCACTGAAGGTGCTGTGTAACACACATGGAAGAATATGGTGCCATGGAGTAAGTGAGGCTCCAGTGCCCAAGATCACACAAAAAGTAGAAATAGACATAGCAAAACACATGTAAGAGTGGGGAAAAAGCCTCAAACTCTTACCAGGTGAAAAAAATAAATCCTAGAAATTCAGCAAAGCTGCTGAGGGACTCAGTAGGTAAGGGACATCAACCATTTATGAGAATTCTCCCTAACACTCACCCCCCCCCCCAGACTAAGGGACAGGAGGATTTAATCCACTCCTTGATGAATCTCTACCTCTAGTCGGTTAAGAACATCCTAGAGAGACCATCAGCATTTTGGTGGTGTCATCCTGCTCTGTGCTCAATGGTAAAATAAAACCCTTCAGGCAGATTGACCATCTTAGACGTTTTGGGTTTTCCCCTTTCATTTGCATTAACCATCTCAAGGGTTGGTGGTCAGTTTGAATCACAAAAGTAGATCCATACAAGTATGGTCTAAACTTCTTCAAACTCCACACAATGGCAAAGCATTCACGCTCTATGGTTGCCCACCTTGTCTCTGGTTCCTTCAGTTCCTACTGATGAAGCAAATAGGGTGTTACCTACCTTTCTCATCCAGTTGACTAAGGACTGCACCTATACCTATATTGGAGGCATCTGTCTCAACAATGAAGGGTTGGAGGTAATCAGGAGCTCTTAGGGCTGGAGCTTGACAAAGAGCTTTCTTCAGTGTTTCAAAGGCTTGAGTGCACTCCTCATTCCATCTAACCTTTTTAGGGAATTTTGGAGAGGAGACTACATTCAAGGGAGAAGCTATGGTCCCATAGTTCTCTTTGAAATTCCTGTAGTACCCAGTGACACCTAGAAAAGCTCTCACTTGGGTTTGAGTAGTAGGGGTGGTCCAGTTTTGCACAGCTTGTACTTTGCTGCGGAATGGCCTTATCTCACCTCCTCCTACCTCATGACCAAGGTAGACCACTTTACTCTGACCAATTTGACATTTGCTTGCCTTTATGGTCATATGGGTATGCTCAAGAGCCTGCAAAACATATCCCAGGTGGTCAATATGTTCTTTCTATGTAGGGCTGAACACTGCAATGTCATCCAAGTATGCCAAGCAGAAGTCCTCCATCCCATTCAGAACTTGATTAACCATCGTTTGAAATATAGCAGGTGCATTCTTTAGTCCAAAAGGCATAACCTTAAACTGGTAGAGGCCTGCTGGGGTGGAAAATGCAGTTTTCTCTTTGCCATGGTCTGTCGGGGCTATTTGCCAATAGCCTGAGGTTAGGTCAAATGTACTGAGGTACTTGGCTGAACCAAGTCTATCCACCAGTTCATCTGTCCTTGGCAAAGGATGGGCATCAGTCTTAGTGACTGCATTTAGAGCTCTATAGTCCACACAGAATCTCAACTCCTTCGATCCTGTCTTTCGTACTAGAACAACTGGACTAGATCATGGACTTGTAGAGGGCTCTATAACCCCAAGATCAAGCATCTTGTTGACCTCTCCTTTGATGTGGGATCTCACATGCTCTGACATTCTGTAACCTCAGCTTTTCACAGGTAAACAGTCACCAGTGAGAATATCATGTTGGCCCCAAGGGGTCAAGCCTGGTGATAGTGAAAACAGGGAGGCAAACTGATTCAACAGAACTTTGCACTCCTCCTGTTGTTCAGAAGTCAGCTGAGAAGAGAGATTAACTCCTTCTATGTTTTCATCCAAAGGTTGGTCTCTGAGGAGGTCAGGTAGAGGTTCACTCTCCTCTCCTTCTTGAGCTGAAGCTAGAAGCAAAGCTCCTACTTCGGGTCTCGAGACATAAGCCTTTATACCGTTGGTGTGAAAGACTCTGGGAGCCTCCTTAGGTCTGCCTAAGTCCACCAGATAGTTCATCTCTCCATGTTCGCCCACAACCTTGAAGGGTCCTATCCATTTGTCCTGCAAGGCTCTCTGCCTTGCTGGCACCATAACTAATACAAGCTGGTCTTGAGAGAACTCAACCATGCTGGCCTTCTGGTCATGCCAATGTTTAACCAGAGCCTGGCCTGCTTTTAAGTTACTGCTTGCTTCTGCCATCATGTGTGACATTCTCCTCCGGAGACCTATCACATAGTCAGTCACTCTGACTGGATTGGGGGAAGGAGCACTCTCCAACCCCTCCTTGATCAGGGCCAATGGGCCTCTGACTGGATGGCCATAGAGAAGTTCAAAGGGACTGTAACCAACTCCCTCCTGAGGGACTTCTCCATATGCAAAGAGAAGACATGGCAGTAGAAGGTCCCACTTTTTCCTAAGGGGTTCTTCTAAAGCACCTATCATGCTCTTCATAGTACGATTAAACCTCTCTACCAGTCCATTTGTCTGTGGATGGTAGGCTATAGAGAACTTGTAAGTGACACCACAGTTTTTCCACATGGCTTGCATGTAGTGAGACATAACATTGGATCCCCTGTCAGATATCACTTCCTTAGGAAACCCTACTCTGGTAAAAATACCAAGTAGAGCCTTAGCCACAGCCTGAGCCGTAACAGTTCTCATAGGTATGGCTTCTGGGTATCTTGTAGCATGGTCTACTACAACCAGGATAACCCTGTTCCTTGAAGATGTGGGGGGGTCAAGGGGACCGACAATGTCAATGCCCACCCTCTCAAAAGGAACTCCCACCACTGGGAGAGGAACCAGGGATGCCACATTCTTGGCTCCACTCTTGCCAGAGGTTTGGCAAGTGTGACAGCTCCTACAGAATTTGTCAACTTCTGAACCCATCTTAGGCCAGTAGAAGTAAAGGGAGAGCCTTTCCTTGGTCTTTTTGAAACTCAAGTGACCAGTAAAAGGTATCTCGTGGGCTAACTGTAGGAACTGGAGTCTGTTGGCAAGGGGCACTACAAGTCTTTTGCAGTCCCCAGGGGTAGACTCAGTTGGTTCACTGTAGAAGAGGCCATCTTCCCAGCTTAACCTGTGCTTCTCAACTTCTTGCCCATAAAGTTGGTTAGCAGCCTGTTGCCGAAGACCTTCAAGAGTAGGAGACTCTCTCTGTCCTTTACTGAAGTCTGCCCTGTTGGGTCCACCTTCTGCCAGTAAAGACTGCAGCTCAGGATGGTCAACAGGGTCAAGTTCCACAACTAAGACAGTGCCATCTTCCAGATCTGACTATTCAGAAACTGGCTCAACCACACAAGGTTGTACCTCGCACTCTGCCTCAGCATGTGGAGGGATTACAGGTGTGATCTTGGACAATCTCGGTGATGTCCTTGTGGGTAGCACAGGGGTGCTGTCTGTCTTTTTCCTGGAGGTCTTGGGTTTCCCCTTTGCCGCATTCTTTCTAGAAATAGCAGTGAGCAACTCCTGTGGAGTGGGAGTGATAGTTTCCTCTATCATCTCCTCTGGAGAGCCTCTCAAGGTTCTCTCCATTGCAGATCTAGTGAGCTCCTGTCTCCTCTGACTGGGAGGCCTGGGGTGCTTGACACAACTCCAAGAGTTTTCAGGTCATTACCCAACAGGACTCTCCGAGGTACTTCACTCTGCACACTAACAGGTATTTTTACAATCATATCATTACACTGGATGAGAGCTGGTAACTGGGGAAGCATTTGCACAGGGCCTCCAGCTAACTTGGTGAGGTTTTTGGGTGCCTTAGGAACATCTTCCACCTTCAAAAATGATTCATCCGCCACAGTTATGCTGGCTCCAGTGTCTCTGATGGCAGGAGTCTCATGACCAGTTACAAGAACACTATCTTTATAAATACTCTTTAGTATTATCTGGGATGGAATTATAGAAATCTAAATTCTGTTGTTCCCACAAGCCCAGGGACACTAATGAAACATTAGCTGAGACTCTCATGGGTGCATTAGCCAGTAGGTGAAAGTTTGCACTTGCCATAGGGACTTCTTCCTCTGGGGAGAAGGCTAAGCAGACAGTGTGGACCCCTGAAGGGTTACCCTTGCATCTGGGATCCCCTTTCACATGGTCAGTTGACCCACAAACATAACATTTCCTAAATGTCTTAATGAACGGGGGTTTGTTCTGACCTCCATCTGGTTTGGGTCCAGATGGTGCACTAGCCTGATTTGGTTTCCCCTGTGGTTTACCCTTATGTTGTTGTTTGGGGCCCTCTTTTGGATTGGAGGTATTAGAATTCTCTTTGTTGCCTTTCTTTGGTTGTTTCCCCTCATCCTTTTTCTGAGTAGCCCCAGAATGCTTGTGGGTAGCCCTGTTGGCAACCCACAAGTCAGCAGCCTTAGCTAGTTTTTTAGGATCTATCTCCTTTGAATCAGCCAAGTGCTGTCTAAGCTCAGGAGAGCAGACATCAAAAATAGACTACGACATTACAAGATTCCTCAAACCTTCATAAGTGTTCACTTTTCTAACCCTTAACCCAACCATTTAAGTTTTTCAAACATTCACATACCCAGGTAGCCCAAGGGGTACCATCATGCTTTTTGAGGGTCCTAAACCTCTTACGGTACTGGGAAGGGGTCTTCCCAAATATAGCAATTAAAGCTAGCTTCACAGACTCATAATCCATTCTATCCACCGCCCCCATCTCCATCACAGCATCAGATGCAACAGTGGGTAGCCTAGAGAAGAGCCAGGGAAGCAGCTGATTCCCTGTAAGACCTTGAATACTATGGTTATATTCAAACATTGCCAGCCAATCTAAAATATCAAGATTAACCTCATACATACCCACAAATTATTTAGGCATACTGGGTCTCTTAGGACTGGAAGACCTAGAGGACTCTGGGAGAGAAGCATTTTCAAGAGACAATCTTTTCATTTCTAGTTCATGATTCAACTCCATTTCTCTGAGTTCCAGTTCTTGATGTTTTTGTTCAGTTTGAGCATTTAAACTTTTGAATTCCAGGTCAAGCTTCATTTTCTCTAGAGCAATGAATTCAGAACTGAGTGTAGGACGTGTGGGGGTCCCAGTGGACAAGGGTTGAGGTTGCTGAGCAGTTAAGGGAGCAGAGAGACCTACATTAGGAGATACATCTACTTCTTCCAATTCATCAGTAACATATATATTTTCATCCTCAATACTTTCCACATTTGCTAAGGAGTCAGGCATTTCAGACCTACTCCCTAGACTTGGACTCTTTAACAATTTTTCAATCAATTCAGACGTTTTGCCTTTGGCAGAGAGTTTCCTTTCTTTACACATGTTTCTTAAATAATCACCAGTGTAACTCAGGAGGGTCGTCTGACTGTGGCTTTCCATATCAGACATGATTCATATTGCTTTTTAGTGATGTTAGCCTTATGGTTAGTTGATCCAAGGTAATAGCAGCACTCTAAGTGTAATTACTATACTTTGATCCTCACCACTGTACACCAGTGTTAGGCAGAATTATATGCAGTACCCTTTGGGAACACCACACACAATTAAGACTACAAGTGACAGTACAATTTCACCGTTGGTACAAGCCTGTACTAAACAGTTAGAGTGGTAGCAGTAGCAGAGCAGCCAGACTTATCTCAAGAGTAAGTGAGCAGTATCAGATAGTTACATAAAGGACAGCAATTACTATGATTCAGGCAAACACTGGCTCAAGGTTTTCAAGTAAAAGAATATACATGTATTTCACTCTTCAGTTGTATAACATTACCCTATTATAAGCAGTCTAAAAATCACACTCTTAATACACCACACCACTTCCCTTAAATTCCAGACAAGATAAGCTCACAAAATGAAGTGGGAGCAAAATGGCACTCCAGCAATTTAAAAGGGAGGGAAAGACAGAAGTTAACAGAAATGAATTTACACCAACAGGTAAGTACTCAGGGCAAGCGATCAAGAGAGACTACAATGATAAAATCAGATAGAAAAGGCTTAGGGCCAAAGTCAATGGTTCAAAAGTCTTTTGCTCAAGATAATAGAGTTCAGTTTAGTTTGTGGTAAAGTTTGTGGCACGGTTTCCGGATGAGGTTGGTTGGTAGAAAAGTTAGTTCAAAGAGAAGAGAAGGACAAGCCCTCGGATTGGAGAAAGATTTCAAACACTTTCAGCGCGGCTGAACGAAACGAACAACCGGATTTACACAGTACCTTAAAACGGAGAGGGAGCTGTAGCTGAGGCAGACGTTCCTGGTAGTTCCTGCAGGCTCACGGTTCCTGCAGAGACTGTCAGACTGATCAGAAGTAGGATGACTGGTGGGTCCTGCACTACCCAGGGAAGAAACCAGCAGCAGAGCAAAGCAACGAATACAAGGTGCGCTCCTTAAAACCCAAGCAGGGTCCGACCTTCCTGGCTATCCGGCCCACTGTCGCTCTGTACAGCGAATTCAACCAGAGCAGGGGTCCTGGCTTGCAGTTTGGGTGAACTGGTTGGTCCCACCAGCACAAGGGAAGAATTTTCCTGGAGGATCTTCTCTGTCGTCAGATTCTGAAGATTCAGACCTACAGCAGGGCAGGTCCTGTAGCGCGGGACTTCACTGATGCTGACTGATGACATGGAACAGAGGGTTTAGTCTGCAGAGTTTTGCAACTGGCTTTGATCCACTTATCGATGAGCTGAAGTAGAAGTTTGAACATCGTTTGCAGCTGTGTTTTCTGTTAGTTCGTGGGAATAGACATTTTATGTTTGGTGTTTTGTCTGTCTTGGGGATGTTATGAATTAGAGCATGCTTCATCCACAATTTTGTTCACCGTGGGAAGTGGAACGCAATTGTCTGACTGACTTTGAATCAGGAATTGATTGGAATTGATCCAGAGCAGTATTTCATGACTGGCAATTTTTGGAAATGAATGTACATCCATTTGGCTGAGCTAGAGAAACAGTTTTTTCTTGAAGACGCTTGTGGTATTTTGTTTCTTTGGAACCCCGCGGAGGCTGCCACTTTTTGGGGAAATCTGACCTTTGTTTTGGATTCCTATTGGTTGGAATTTGTGCACATTTTTGGCAAGAAGACGACTGTATCTGCATGTTTAGAGAAGTCTTGGAACTTGTTTTTTGAAACTCACTTGAGTGTCGTGAGGTTTGGTTGGAGAGAAATCCTGAGGCTTGAAATAATTACTACTGCAAAATGAGCTAATTTTTTAGTGACTTGAAAGCAATAAGAAATCGGCTTAGAAATATGCTTGATGCCTGGGAAGTTTCGCCGGCACCAACCATAATAATTGAAGAATTGAAAGTGAAGAGTGAAGTAGCAGGAACAGAAATTACACCATATATGCTTTTTGAGGGTCCTAAACCTCTTACAGTACTGGGAAGGGGTTTTCCCAAATATAGCAATTAAAGCTAGCTTCACACACTCATAATCCATTCTATCCACCTCCCCCAACTCCATCACAGCATCAGATGCAACAGTGGGTAGCCTAGAGAAGAGCCAGGGAAGCAGCTGATTCCCTGTAAGACCTTGAATACTATGGTTATATTCAAACATTGCCAGCCAATCTAAAATATCAAGATTAACCTCATACTTGCCCACAATTTATTTAGGCATACTGGGCCTCTTAGGACTGGAAGACATAGAGGACTCTGGGAGAGAAGCATTTTCAAGAGACAATCTTTTCATTTCTAGTTCATGATTCATCTCCATTTCTCTGAGTTTCAGTTCTTGATGTTTTTGTTCAGTTTGAGCATTTAAACTTTTGAATTCCAGGTCAAGCTTAATTTTCTCTAGAGCAATGAATTCAGAACTGAGTGTAGGACGTGTGGGGGTCCCAGTGGACAGGGGTTGAGGTTACTGAGCAGGTAAGGGAGCAGAGAGACCTACATTAGGAGATACATCTACATCTTCCAATTCATCAGTAACAGATATATTTTCATCCTCAATACTTTGTTCCAGAGCAGTATTTCATGACTGGCAATTTTTGGGAATGAATGTACATCCATTTGGCCGAGCTAGAGAAACTGTTTTTAAGTTGTTTGAATTAGTGCACGGAGAGAAGGGTTGTTTACGTTATGCAGAAACATTGCGTGGGATTAGCAGACTGTATATTTGAAGAAGGAGTAAGCAGTGAAGGGAAGGAATGTTTATTGAATCTGAATTGTATTGCACATGCAGGAAGCAGTGCCCATTTGAATTAAATCGATTTGTTTTGTCAACATTTAGTGATTCAGCGTTGTGAATACATTATGTTGAAAGGGGAGTCTGTGACTAGAACACATGAAAATGGCACAGAAAGCAATGCTTTTGCAGGACATGGAGTGCAATTGAATGAGAGGAATGCAATTGTGAAGCATTTGAAGTTGCATTTTTTGGGCTATGTGAAGTGGGCTGTCCTGTTTTGTTTTGAAAAAGAAAGGGATGGAGTAATGCATCATGAGGCATGGTTAGACTGATGCACTAGAACTGATACACTGAGAAACTAGCATTGATGTCTTTTGAGAGACATGGGGAGTTTAGAACTAGCTATGTTCACTGAAACATACAGAGAGAATGCGGTTTTGTTTTTGGCTTTGAATACATATGAAACTGATGAGAAAACTGATACTTGCACTTTTGTTTTCGTTGCATGACATCTGGAGAGACACCTTGACCAGACCAAGATTTGCAGACAGTGAGACCTTGCAGATCGCATTGATGACTGACCAGATTGCATTGCATGAATTGACCAGACCATGATTGGCAGCAGCATGACAACTGAAAGTATGACCAGACCAGATTGACCAGACCTTGATGAAACCATGTGACTTTGCATCATGGCTGTTTGCAGCAGAAATGATGAGACATTGGTAACTGACACCTACATTTTGCAGCAGCACTTCTGTGGAATGCCGACCGACCGATTTTAGGCCTTAGGGTGTAGCTTTGTCAATGGCTGTGCTCTGAGAAGGTACCCGGAAAACCTGCTTGCTACCTGATTTCCTGGCTTGACAACTTAAGCCATGGGAAGTGAAGATCGTGACCGACTGTAGAGAGAATACAACTTGCAGCATTCTGTGCCAAGAAAGAGAAAGAGCAGTGAAAGATGTTCAGCAAAAGGAGAGAAATCGTTTTGTGGGCTGTTTTGTAATCTGCAGCGAGAAGAGAATCCATTTGGAATGCCTTACCTTGTGAACCAGAACAAGACACAAGTTTGGGCCTGAGGAGAAAGATAGAAATGGGAATGAGCAGGAAGAGGCGCTCTGAAAGCATTTGAATTCCTGGTGCTAACCACGTTTGAAAAGCAGTGAAGTTCTTTGTCTCTTGAGTGAAAGAGAGAGAGCATTGATCTGACACCATTGTGCTTTGAAATCTGCACTTGCATCCAACGTTGGCTGGTCCCTCATGAGAAGAGCAGGGACTAACATGGCATGAACTGGAATACTGGCATGGCAACAACTGGCAACAACTGGCAACAGCATGACCTGGCAAGGAAGGAGAGAATTTGAATCTGGAGTATTGGCCTATGTGAAGGGCCTATGTGAAATTGCATGGAATTGCCAAAGAAGAGTTGCCATCTGCATTGTTTTGCAACACTCTGAATGAGTGCCACGTGAATGATACATCGGTATCAAAAGAGAATAGACTAGGGAAAGCTTTGGAATAGGGAAAGTTGAGACATCAACGAAGGAAGCTTGCAGCAGTGAGCAGGGATTGCTCTGACGAAAAGATCTGTCACCTGTTGTGAGAAGAGCTTTCAGCAGTGAGGCTCTGGAATCTGTCGCTGAAATTGTCTGTTTGCAGGACACACACTTCAGTTCCGTTTGCAGCTGGAACTACTTTTTGCTTTGGACTATGCTTTGATGCCCATACATATGTTTGCTGAACACATATACATGTTGTGACACATTTGTTTTTTTAAAAAAACTTTTCTTTATTGGCAAGAAACAGTGGCAGGCGCATTACATATTACAACAACAACAACACACATTACATATTTTGAAGAGTGGACGGCAATGCAAAGACTCTACAGAAGATCGCATATATCATGAAAGCAGGTTCATTACAACAAGGCCCTTCACCGCATAGCTTGATCAATCCCCTGCGCAGGGGATGGGGGAGAAGACAGAAGCTCCAAGTCCACCTTACTGTTCAGATAGCTACAAAACTCAGTCCATACATTTTTAGGTCGAGCATTCACAGGCAGCGTGTTGATATAGTCCTCCTCACACATCTGTGTCCAGGTAAGGGCTTTTAACCACATCTCCAGTGTGGGGGGGATCGACGCTTCCAACACTGCAGGATGCATTTCTTGGCCGCTATCGCCGCCACATTCAGACCCGCCTTGCCTCAGTCCCCTCCCAGAGCCCGAACAAAAGAGCCAGGGGGTCAGGGTCAATCCGGAACCCCACCATCTCCGAGAGGGCCCCAAGCACCGCCTCCCAAAACGGAGCCAATGCCCCACAGAACCAAAACATGTGGGCGTGGTCTGCATCAGTGGATCTACATCTCTGGCAGGGGTGGGAGTGATCGCGTGCAAATTTCCCAACCACGAAGGAGTGTAGTACAGGCGATTGAGTAACTTGTATTGAATACATCTAACTCTGGAATCGAGGGAAACCTTGGGTGTATGTATGCACATTTTGGCCCACATAGCATCAGTGATATCTAACCCCAGCTCCCGGCTCCAAGCATCTCGGACAGCGTGGGGGGGATCTACAGCTCGCGCCATCAACATTTTATACAGGGGGGACACTATGCCCATACCCCCTGTGGAATTCGCAATGTAGCAGATCTCGGGGGACTCCGGGGGTTCATCCGGATACGAAGGCCACATGCCTTGGACTGCCGCTCTGAGTCTAAAGTATTGCAGCATCTCCAGTGAGGACTTGGAGTGCCCTGGCCTCCACGTCTGCGGGGTGATAAATTTCCCATCGGGGAACAAGTCGGAGAATGACTGATATCCCAGGTCCAACTAGCGATGCATAAGAAGCTTATCCTGTGTGGGGGCAAGGCCCGGGAATGACCACAAGGGAAGCCATTTGTAGTACGGGGGGAGCCAGATCGGGGTAGCAGAACCTGTCGCCACGCCCTGATAGTAGAGGCCACTGGGTCAGCAGGGGCGTCCGAGCGATACGAGTAGAAAAGGATCAGGGACATGACATTTACCTCACCAGTCGCAAGGATCTCAAGCTTAACATGCGGGCGAGGGTCATGGGGCCGGTACCAGTGTGTAGCGTGCTGAGCTTGTGCAGCTATCCAGTACTGGATGAGATCCGGTGCATTGAAGCCCCCTTTCTCATAGGGTAGTGTCATATGTTGCCACTTCCTGCGCACGGCATCAGAATGCCATAGGAAGCGAGCGCACCCCGCATGCAAGTCCACAAAGTATTGTATCCCGGGCCAGAGTGGAACGTTAGCAAATATGTATAGGAGCTTTGGAACTATGATCATTTTGATTAAAGACAGCCTTCCTGATAGTGAGAGGGGGAGGTTACACCATCTTTTCATCCTGGCCTCAGTATATTGCGCGGCAGCCCCATAATTATCAGCCAATAGAGAGGATTTCGAGAGGGACACCTGGACCCCTAGGTATTTGATGCCCTCAGGGGCCCACTTGAGCGGGAATTCGCATGCAGGTTGGGAAGTTGCGGGTGTGAGGGGAAAGATTTCCGATTTAGCGTAATTTATAGTGAAGCCCGAGAATGTGCCAATTTTGATTATTCCACGAATGATTGGGTCGAGATGGACCGAGGGGTCTCTAATATACAGAAGTACATTGTCTGCATAAAGTGATATAATTTCGGGGGTGTCCCGTAGCCGTATCCCTTTGCGTGTATGGTTGTCTCTTACACTATCCGCCATGGGCTCAATAGCCATCGCGAACAGTAGGGGATGGAATGGGCATCCCTGACGTGTCCCTCTGTGGAGGGAGAAGGAAGCTGATAAATGAGAGTTAACCAGGACTTTGGCCACAGGGTTAGTATATAGCAGTTTAATGTAGGACAACATGTGTGTGCCAATCCCCATCTTCTCAAGCACCGCCCACAAGTATTGCCATGAGACCATGTCGAACGCCTTTTGGGCATCTAATGTCACGGCAACCGCGTTGGCTTTGAGGTCAATCCTAGAGATGACAATTAACAGTCGCCAAATGTTTAAGGCAGTGGAGCGGGCAGGGACAAAACCACTTTTTTTTTTTTTTTTTCTTAGTTTATTAATAAACTTTTTGAAATACACAATTCTCTTATCAATTCCCTTATTCAATAAAGAAGAAAAACGCGACGACAACAGTTCCCATGTCCGGCCTACAGTCTTATACATCGAGCATGTCAATAAAGTTTATCACCGAGCCAGTTAGATTGACGGAACTCCCACTCAGGATTCTGAACCACCAGTCCTCCATATTTCCATTTATCGGTGCATATTTGCTCTGATGTATCGATCTGATCGAGTTCAATTTGGGACAACCGATTACCAAATGTTTTATGGTTTCGATTTCCTTTAAACAAAATCTGCACCAGTTATCACTGATCAATGGATCTTTTCGTCTTAATAAAACTTCTTTTGTTCGTAACACATTCATTCTTAGACGAAGAAAACGGTCACGGGAAACTGAACAAGATATCTCGGCATCGTATTTATTTTGTTAGAAGTAGGCCCTAATTTAGGCGCCGACACCATGATTTCCAGACACTCCATGTTTCGTACCCAGGCCCATTCTTTTAGTTTTTTCTTCCCAAGTTGGGGCCATTTTATCAATGTTTCTTTACTTATATTGGCTGCTCGCATGATGTCATGAATTTTTGTGGACCAGGTGGTTAGAATCTGCTCAGATGGTCGCACATCATCCATCGCCAAGATCTCGTAAGCAGGTTCTTTCTTCGTAGCTATCGTCTTTCTCAGTAATGCTAGTGATTTCCAAATTACTGTTGTGCATGGATCATCCAGGGCAAGTTCATGCCTTATTACTGAGATTGGGAAGCAATTTGGTAGCTTCAAGACACGTCGCCAGAAATGGCCTTCCAGTTTTGCCCACATTTTGTGGTCGAGATTCCAACCTGCTTCTGTTCCATAGGTGACACATGGGATTACTTTTTGCAGATAGAATTGCCGGATCGGGGTTAGGGAAAATTTACCAAAAAGGTTGTGAATTCGGGTTCCTTGGATAGCCAAAATATTCATACGGCAGCCTACATTCCTTGACCAGCTCTTCTCACAGATTGAAGCAGATATCATTATACCTAGATATCTGATTTCCAATACTTCCTCAAGTTTCGTATTTCCAATTTGCCACTTGAAACAGTTTTTCTTTATTCCTTTATGCGTTCCAATTTTCATAATTTTTGTTTTTGTCACATTTATACTCAAGTGATTTAAGTTCATATATTGATGTAATTTATGTAATAGACGTTGTAGGCCAATCTGCGTGGTGTCTGCTAAGATTATATCGTCCGCATATACTAAGCAGTTTAGGTGAGATCCGTTTAGTTTCGGCGGAAAGCAACGCACATCCTTCAGTGCTGATGGAATGTCCGCGATGAATAGCTTAAACAAGCAGGCTGCTATGGGACAACCCTGTTTTACACCTCTTTGGGTCTTCATTTTCTCCGACAGAATCCCGGCTTCATTCAGTCTTATCTGAATGGACGTGTCCGTATGCAATGCAATGATCGGAAACAGAATCTCATCTGGACAATTCCAATTGTTTAATTTTGCCCATAGGGTTTCCCGATCAATGCAGTCGAATGCTTGATGAAGATCAATGAATGCTATAAACAGCTGTGTTTTTTTTTCTATAGCATTCAACTTGAGTAAGTTTAACAGGGTCAGATTGTTTTCTGTTCCAACGCCTTTTGTGAAACCAGTTTGTCTGGGATCTGTGATTCCTCTTTTGTCAGCCCACTTAGTTAGTTTTTTTTGCAAGAAGTTCGCAAACACTTTGCCGATGGTGTCTAGTAGGGCGATCGGGCGATAGTTTGCCGGATCAGCTCGATCGCCCTTCTTGAATATAGGAACTATAATTGCAGATGTCCACGAGGCTGGTATTTCTCTATGCTTTTTAATGTTGGCAAATAAAATCTCAATTAGTTTCGCCCATTCCAGTTTGTTTTGTTTAAGCATAACATTAGAAATGCCATCAGGGCCAGCGGCTCGAGAATTATTCAGTTTTTCAATGTCAGATAAAATGTCATCCCTGGATTCAGTGCAGTCCCAGTTTACAGATCTTAGATCTCTCTGTTTAATGTCTGTTTCCACATCCCTTGCAAAGACATTATTGAAGTGTTTATTCCACTCTGCCTCAGTGACCACATTTGCCATTTTGATCGCTTGGTTGGCCGTGCAATTATTTAGAATTTGCCAAATGTCTCTGCATTTGTGTGATTTCATCATAGTCAACATGACTTCGCCTCTTTCTTGGTCGCGTTGGAACTTGAATGCTTTAGACCAGTTACGATATGTTTGTGTCCTCTTTTTTATCAAGTTGGCACTGTTAGTACCGCCTTGTGCTTTCAGCTTACATATGTCACGTTTTAGACGCTTTTTTTCTTCGTATACTCTGGTGCTCCATTCATGGGTATGTTTTTTCTCAGAGTTTTTTTTCCACAAGTTCGATAAGCTTTTCGGAGGTAACAGCGACACATAATCCACATTGCAAAGGGACAAAGGGTATACTGCATCCAGTTACGCCGTGAGACTGGATATCTGAGCGGTAGATAATCGTAGCCTGTTTTTTCCATTATTTAGTTCCAGGGCTTGAGTCACTGCTGACTTTTTAGTTCCTGATGTTATCCTCAGATGTAATACCAACGGATCATGGTCACTGTTTTTAGTGGGGATTACGTTCAGTTCATGAATTAAGTTCCAAGCGTGTTTTGAGACCCATATGTAGTCCAATACCTTTGCAATACCCATATTGTGCCACGTATTTTTAGGTGGCCTGTCTCCGTCAGTTTGACCATTCACCATGTCACAATCGTAGGCCTCCATGATATTATCCCAGATGATCCTTCTCTCCTGATTTAAGGGACTGTTGGAACAGCTTTTGGTTAATGGCACGCCCTTCTCGTTGAACCAGGTCAGGTTCATATCACCACATATTATAAGTATGATGTTGTTCTTCTTATACATGTACTTTTCCAGCAGGTTTATTACAGTGACTGTTAGTCTCGTAGTGGTGATCATCGCCGGATTCCAGTATACATTTAGTACTAGAAGTTGTTGAGGCCTTTTCCCATCATGACCTTTTTGTTGCAACAACGTACATTGCACAAACAAATTTGGGTTTTCGCTATTGAGCACCTTCCAATCACATCCGATTTTCATCAGGGTTATCAAGCCGGCGAAAGGGCGTCCGTGTGGATTTTTCCCTGCAGGATTCAGCATTGTAACATAGCCTTCTTTCACTGGCGGGCATCTTAGCCATGTTTCTTGTAAACAGATTATGAGATTATCATTCAACTCAATCGGAAAGCTTTCATAGAGATGCCGGAAGCCTCTCGTGTTCCAAGAGACAAAGGAAATCGAGTTCTGTTCTTTATCAGGGACTAGCTACTTGGAACCTTCACCATATTTGTTGATTTTCCCAGAGTGATGCAAAGGCAATTCAATTCTCAGATGTTTTCTTAATTCATTCCTCCGTTGTTCTTGAGGAGACACCTTATATCCAGACCTGTTTGACGGATTCTTTACATCCAATGGTCTTTGATTTACCGAGTCAGACGGAACTTCCCTTATCTCAAAGCCAAACTGCAGTATTTCATCCTTTGCTGCCAGGATTACATTACGTACTGCTTTGGAAGATATATGAAGATAAACTTTGTCTGCGTATTTCTCGGACATGTATTCAATGATGGCAATGTCATTAGTCGTCACAATTCTCAATGCCGGCACCGAATGTAACAGGCGCATTACATTCCTTCTGTTCAAGTTCACATCAGGATCATCTTTATGGATGTTCGTAATTGCGATTTGTGGGTTTCTGTCAATCAGTGACTCATGGTCCCTTGATCTGCTCTTTTCCACCTCGTTTGATCTTTGTCCGGCTGTACATTTGGGATTCAGGCTTCTCATATTAATAGTGCTACCACATTTGCCTCGAGTGGATGAGCCCTCATTTGACAATTTAGATTTTGTCCGTGCGTCATGCATGTCTCCTTTGGACCTTTTTTTGTTTCCACAGACCGACTGGGCCCGGTGCACAGAGTCCATAGAGCAAGATTTAGTTTTTAGAATCCAAGGATTTCCCGCCTTTTTTTCCTTGGACGTAAAGGATTCATTTCGGTCAAAATTAGGGGACTCATTTGTTTCTAGACTACTCGTCGAGCTATTTAAAATGTTTGGGTTAATTGTCTCGCAATCATCCTCTATTGAATACGTTGATAAGTTACAAAGATCAATGGATGAAGTTTTAATTAGGCTTTCTGCTTCTTCCGATTCTAATCTCTGACGTTTTTTTGGGTTTCCCTTTTCATCTGCAACTTCTACGACATCTTTACTTGTTCTTTCGCTCCCTTTGGAAAATATTGGTGCATTATTTTTTTGGATTCTTGTGAAAAGATTCGGTTTGGCAGGAGACGTCAGATTACGTATAAATTTTCTTGATTTGCTGGCTTGTTGACGAGGATCACAATGATTTTTCTTTTCTTTTCGTTTCTTCGGAGTGTTACTAGAGACCAGCATCTTTTTAGGTTTCTCGATATTTTCTTTCCCTATAGTTGGATTTTTTCCCAGTCCATTAATAGTTTTTGCAGCTCCATTGAAAATCCCGAAAGATGAGCTTGGTCGTGATTGGTTAGCACATTTCTTGGTGTCTTGGGACTTAGAATCGAGCTCCGACGCTCCTGGCTTGGGTTTAGACGACATAGAAGCTGGCTCAGCAGTCCCTGCTATTTCTGCCTCGTCGTTGGACACGACTGACTCTTTCGACCTCAATTCCATTTTATCAGAATGGGTTGTTCCAGTGGTTTCATTTTCTTTAGGAAGCGGTATTATGGGGACAATTGCCTGCATTGTTTTTGTGCATTCATTGGCCAATGAATCCACACAATAATGTTTTTTTTTTCTGATAACACTGAGGTAATAATTTCAAGATCATCTGTCTTTGTTGGGCGCATCATTCTCATTAATGCGGTTGATTGCTTTAAGCAGGCAGGATTGGATGTTATCAAGTCTTTCTTTTCCTGATTTTCCTTTGCCATACCTTCGTTCACTTGCTTTTGCATCTGTAGCAACGCCGTTTTATCAGTTTCAAGATTATTTTGCAACTGTACAATGAGATGTTCTTGTTTAGCTAATTTGTCCACAATGTGGGAAAGCAGCCCTCCATTTGATTGAAGCGCCTCATGTAAGTTTTCATATAATTTGGTGAAAGGTAGTAAGGCAACCGACGAGGCGGCTAGCACATTATTATGTATTTGAAGGGCGGCTGCAGCTGACAGGTTTGATTTGAAGGCTGCCGCTACATCGCCATCTGGGATTCCATCAACTGGAATTAGTGGATCCTTTTTCTTCTTTGTCCCCGTTTCTCCAGGTCCCACCCTTTTATTAATCATGGAGTTGAGATTTGTCGGGGTTCTCGGGGTCGAACAGGTAGATACAGACTTTGTCTGTGAATTTTGGTAGTTACTGTAGACACTGTCCCCCCCTAGGGTCTCAAGCCGTGAGAGTCTGCTTTTGTGATAGCTTGAGACTTCATCCGCATTTCTCTGCACCTCTCCTGGCGCATGATGAAACAATTGTAGAGGAGAAACCATTGTGGCATTGTAAGGGCCGACAGGGCGTGACTTCATATTATGATTGTCAAAAGGCTCCATTTCAGTTCTTAAGGAGCCTTTAGACAACCGTTCCTTCATTGTTTCGAAGTCGACTTTCAGGCGTTCCGCGAGTCTAGCTTCACGCCCTGCTAGATCTAACACCTGAGTCGAATTTGTGTTGCATGCAGGGGAGTTTGCAGAGGAGTTTTGCAACTCAGCAATAGCGCATCTCTCTTTCCGGATTGCTTTGGCTTTGTTCAGATTTTTCGCAATTTCTGCACTTGATCTTGACTTGGTTTCCGGGTTGTCTGAGATATCTTTGGTCGAAAATCGACCAGGTCTCTCTCTCACAAGGTCGGTGTATTCGCTTCTCATTTCCGCCTCAAGTTGTTGGATATCGCGGTTATTCACAGGGTTCTTGGGATCAAGCATTGAAGTCTCAACGGAGACCAGCACCATTTCTCTCTCGTGCTCGATGAGTTCAAGATCCGTCACGTCGCACTCGTACATCGGCCTTTCCCTTATTTCCTCAATCGCATGAGAAGAGGCATTTATGACGGGGGCAAGAGCGTTTCTCTTCAATTCGGTGTGATCACTGATTATAGTGGTTCCACTAGCTTCAGCGGGCAAGACTTCCTCCTGGCCGGCCACAGGGTCAGGCAGGGCTGCCAGGGGCAAATCTGTCACTGACTGTGTAAGTAGTGCTTTCAACGGAGGAGTTGCACCCGCTTCCAAGTCTGATGGTAGCACTGTGGGATCACTCGCTAGTTCGGGTGCTAATTCGGGTGCTGAAGACAGACTCCGTAATATCGAGGTGCAAGGATTGCAAAAAGTACTGTTAATACTGCCGGACATCGGTGGTTTAGATAGCGAGTGTGGGCTTGATGGATTTGTAGAGCGGGTGAAGTTCGAACTTAGGTTAGGAGGTATTTTGCCCTCAGTATATAACCCACACAGCCTCTGCTGGTCCCATTCATGACTCTCTGAGAATCTATCTGACGACCCCTCTTTAATCATACAGTCTCTCTGAAAGGAAGTATCGGTCGACAAATTGGATTCTAAAGAAACAACCGCTTCCGTTGGCCCAAGCTCATCCAGACATAAAGACTGGGTGCCTTCCACTCTCAGTGAGTCCAACATTCCGTTGGCTTGCAATGTTTGTCTGGTCATGGCACGGGTCAGGGGCCCTAGTTCTGCCATGATGTCACCTTTCTTACCTTCTCTCCGGCAAGTCATCGACCGCTCGGTGGTCGGCCTCAATTTCAGCCTCAGCAGCGTTCAGCCGTGGACTGCCGCAGACTGAACTCTGCCCGAACTCCGCGCGCGCTCCGCGCTTCGTGCGAGTTTTTAAGGGCAGTAGGGCTTCTTTTTCTTAAAGGAATAGTGGTTCAAAACACAGGACCTCTAGGTCGCAAAGTGTAGCTGCAGCTCCTCACAACAACCAACTGCACCAGCATCTGCCGCAGACTGAACTCTGCCCGAACTCCGCGTGCGCTCCGCGCTTCGTGCGAGTTTTTAAGGGCAGTAGGGCTTCTTTTTCTTAAAGGAATAGTGGTTCAAAACACAGGACCTCCAGGTCGCAAAGTGTAGCTGCAGCTCCTCACAACAACCAACCGCACCAGCATCTGCCGCAGACTGAACTCTGCCCGAACTCCGCGGTGGATCAAATATTTCATGATGGGGAGGAACCTATTTGCTATGATCTTGGCGAAAATGTTGGTGTCGGTATTAATGAGGGACAGAGGTCGGTAGGAGCCACATTCATCCAGAGGCTTACCCTGCTTGGGGAGCACGGTGATGACAGCCTCACGCAGGGACTGGGGGAGGGTAGCAAGGTGTAGCGACTCATCCCAAACCTCATACAGACGCGGGGCAAGAAGGGCGACGTGCTCTTGATAAAACTCGGCAGTTAGGCCGTCTGGACCGGGAGCTTTTCCTTTAGGGAGGGTCGAGATGACCGAGGCGATCTCATCAAGGGTGAAGGGTGTATCTAATTGTTCTTTAGTGGCTTGAGATATAAGGGGCATTGGGATTCGGTCAAGGAGGGTATTCAGATCTTGCGGGCTGTGCTCCCGTTGCTGAGCATAAAGGGTTGCATAGAAATCTGCAAAGGTCTCGAGAATGGGCCGGTCGGACCAAATGCCGCACTCCGTTATTGTCGATGATACTATCAATCCGGGCTCTGTCCCCCTCGGTCCGGGCCAGCCGGGCAAGGGTTCGACCAGGCCTCTCTCCCTCGCCGTACTTCCGGGCCGTGACGGGACGGGCAAGGTATCTTATCTCGCGGAGGTCGAGATACTCGAATGTGTCCAGTTCAGTTCGAATCTGTGCTAGCTGGGGTGGAGAAGGGGCAGTGGCGTACTCACGCTCAAGTTCCTTAAGTCTGGACTCAGAGCGGCGAAGAGAGTTCCTAATGTCTTTCAGGAACCCAGCCTCCCTGGAGATACACATGCCTCTTATGAAAACCTTGAATGCCTCCCATCTCACCCCATCTGTTTTGTCGTGGCGTTTGTTATTATCAAAAAACAAGGTGATATCTGCAAGGATGTCGGCCCTGAAGACAAAATCATGAAGTGCCTCTGACTTAAAACGCCAGTTGGAGTGATGAGGGAGGGCCGGGTGCAAAGCTATGTCCAATGTGATCGGGGAGTGGTCGGACAGCGTGCGCGGCAGAATCTGCGTGTCGAGTGTTTTGCCCATGAGCCCAGCAGAAAGAAGGAAAAGATCAATTCTGGAATGACTGTCGTGGGCCGAGGAATAAAATGTAAACTCTTTAGACAGTGGGTAGAGCGCTCTCCAGGCATCGAGCAGACCAGCAGTGACCATGTGTGCATGGAGGCGGCGAGCGGCCCTGGACATTATTCTGGGTGCAGCCCCGGATCTGTCCAATTCGGAGTCTAGAATGAGATTCATGTCCCCCCCCCAGATAATAGGAACCCCAAAATATCCTTGGAGCATGGCGTCAAAAAAATCAGGTGCATCTATGCTCGGGGCGTATGTGTTAACTAGAAGGCATTCTGTATTAGCAAGGAAAGAGTGGAGGATCACGTACCTACCCTCACGATCTATGTGGCTGGTGCGCAGGGAGAATTCCAAGGATTTGTGAATTAAGGTGAGGACACCTCTAGACTGTGAGGAGTACACCGTGTAATATTTGTTGGGGCCCCATGTCGGGGCTAGAGAGGACGAGAGGTGTGCGAGGGCGTGGGTTTCTTGCAAGAGAAGTATTTTGACCCCGTGTCTCTGGGCATATGCTGTAATCCTGTGTGCCTTCGTGAAGTTGCTGAGCCCTCTGATATTCCAAGACATTAGCCTAATAGCCATTCAGTAGCATTCAGGGGGCATCCCAGTAATGTGTGGCATCATTTGTTGAATAAGTACCGGCTAACAATACAATGACACGCTGCATCGCGCCAAGAACCACTACTGCCTCGCCATTTTTATTATAACATCCCACAACGGTATCCCCCCTCCCTCACTGCCTCCCCCAACACAGCAGTGCTCAAAAACCCACCCAAAGATCTGAGGCGAGCGTGCCAAACCCAACAGGGCAACACTTGCCTGCACGCCCAACTGGGGCGCAACCAGTGATCATAACAAGCCAAACTCGGCGTTGCATCTGTAGCGGGCGTCGCTGCTGCCGTGGACCCGACTTAAATGACTGATCGGTGGAATACACCGTATATCGTACAGCGGTAACACATGTTAAGTTTCAAGGAGACATCACAACAAATTACGATTAACATAGGATATACAAAATAGAGGATCCATGAGTAGGCAAGGAAGTACAGATGAAAAGAGTGCCAGTAGTACAGAAGGAGTCACATATACGGGGGTCAAGATTGGCCACATCAACCCTCGTCCTCGGGCACGTCCACAGGGCCGGGAAGGGGAATATGGGATTCAATACATTTTACCGCCTCATCCGGGACAGTGAAGAAATATAGCTTATTGCGATGGGTGAGCTTCAGCCTTGCGGGGAACAGCATGGCGTATTCCACCTTCCTTTCTCTGAGCAGCTTCTTGACACCATTGAACTGCCTGCGCTCCATTTGAACATTAACGGAAAAGTCGGGAAAGATTCGAATAGTCTGAGACTCCAGTTTCAGTTCACCCCTCTCCCGGGCCAAGCGCAGAATGTGATCCCTGTCCCTGAAACTGAGGACCTTAGCAATAATCGGCCTGGGGAAATCGCCCGGCTTGGGGCGAGGGGCCAATGCCCGGTGGGCCCGCTCAATCGTGAAGAATGGGGAGAGTTGGGGATTGCCTAAGAGGTCCCTCAGGAGGTTTTCAACAGCTTGCTCCATTTTGCCTTTGAGGGCCGTCTCAGGGACCCCCACAATGCGAATATTGTTCCTGCGGGATCTGGACTCTAAGTCGTCACACTTCGCCTTGACTTGTTTCATATCGCGCACTAGGTCTGAGACCGTGTTTTGAAGTGTGTGCACCTCATCCTCGTTGGCTTCGATCCTGGTCTCGGCCTCAACCAGCCTAGCGCCGTGCTGATCTAGCTTGGTGCGCATTGAGGCGACACTGGCATTGATGTCGTCAAGTTTTTCATGAAATGACGCAAAGTTCTTCGCCATGGTTTCCATCAGAGTAGTGAGGTCCGGTTGAGGGGAACCAGTGGGAGCGTCTGGGTCGTCCTGAGGCAAGGCCGCCCCCCCCTGCTCCTGTCTAGGGAGCGTCTTGGCATACTTGTCCATCGCCCCCGCTTTGTTGGCCCCGCATGATTTGCTGGACATGTTCGGGGACACACTGAGATCTCAGAGGGCAGTCTTTGTAGGATGTAGGCACAAAGGGTCAGGGCCCCAGAGTGTAAGAGGGTCAGAAGAGAAGGGAGGGCCTCAACCCCCTATATAGAACAGGATCACCTGAAGTGTAGAGGCAGGGGCGAGATGCCCAATAGGCAGGTGCGTTTCAGGGCACCAGTACCACCATGCAAGGGCGGACAGTCTGTCAGGCAGTCCAAAACAGCAGTGTGATCTGGAGGGGTCCCTGTCAGGCAGGGCACAACCCAGGGCCGGGGGGCCACAGGCCGTGAGTGCTGGGCACGGGGGGGCAGCCCCGTCAGCAGGCGCTTAGAGAGTGCAGGGCGCCGGCAGCCGGAGCATGTACGGGAAAGCAGCCAAGGTGTCACAAGCAGCAAGGCGGTGCAAAGAGGGCGGTGGTGGATGACCAGGAACAGAGCGGCGCCACAAGGACCACCAGGGGGCCTGCACCACCACGCTAGAGCTAAGGGCGCGTAGCCCGGGGGAAGGCCGTTGAAAGGGTGGGCAGCTGTGCCCTATGTAGTGAGGAGAGCACAGCCCATAGGAATATCAGCCTGAAGAAGGGCCAGTGCATGGGAGTCCCAGGCCCGCAGCTCCTCACCTGTATGTAGTTCAGCAGCGGATGCAGGTGGCGGTTGCAGCGAGATCTGACCCCCAACCAGGAGCAGCGGGCCACACACGAGGCACCGGCAGGAGAGCCACGTCGTCACTGCGGGATCCGGAGCATCTGGCCCTCTCCACCAGGGCAGGCGGCTCCGACCAGATGTCTCCGCTGCGGGTGACCACTCCAGCGGCCCCCGCGGTGCACCAAAGGGATTCCGCCCGATGCAAGGGCGACGTCGCCATCACAATCACTCCCCAGGGGCAGGTCTGAGCGGGGAGCCGCGCGGGTAGGCCGCCGGCACCGGCCGCAAGAAGTACGGGACCGGGGAAGCCAGCACACACTGAGAAGCCACCTCGTGTAGGACACAGGGAGAGCGGGCCGCAGCTGGAGTACGCGGCCCAGTGTTGTGATGTCTTCGGTCCTCGTTGCGGGGGGCCACTCCTGCAGCCCCCGCGATGCGATGCAGGCAGCCCGCCCGCTGCAGTAGTGATGCTCTGCCGCGGACAATCCGGGGGCAAGGACGTAGAAGGGAGCCATGCGGGCAGGCCGCGAGCACCCGGCCCCAGGGGGAGCGGTCAGAGGAGGGAAGCGCCGCCACGGAGGTGCGCGAGGGCCAGGCCACAAAGCAGGGCAGACAAAGAGGAGACCAGGCCCGCTGCCACAAGCGGTCCCACGCAGCACGGCAGGGCGGAGGGGCCGGGCAGGCAGCAGGGATGCAGAGGCGACTCTCAGAGAACCCACGAGGGTGGGGGCCGCTGCTGGAGTACGCGGCACGGAAGGCATCAGCTATCAGGCACCCGGCACAGGGCGGCGCGGCTTCAGAGCTCCGATTGTCGCCCCGGAAAGGACCAGCACGTAGTAAAGTCGATGAGTAGCACAATGCCCACGGTTTCAGCCTCAGATGCAGCAGGGAACCACTGACTTAGGCGGATGGTCGAAAGCCGGGCCACGCAGCAAGAGAGCTAGGCAGCCATCTTGCAGGCTGCTCAACAGCGCCCCCCGTTGTGACACATTTGTGAGCCATTTGTGAAAACTTGCTTTGTTGACATGCTTTGTTGACATTCCTTGGCTGAGATATTTGCATTAGAACAGGATTTGTACTGACTTGGAATTTTGCACAGATGTGAGGGCACAGATACATTCTGTTTGGCTACAACTGATTTGATCACAGACTGACATGCAGTGAGAACCTGAAATAACTTGGACTGGAATTGTAACTGAATTGTCCTGCATGACCAATACACTGATACACCTTGGCACCTGTGATAGAGATATTGTCATTTTGTGCTTGAAACACTGAAACTGACATCCACAGTACATATGCATTGATTCTATGCATTGCATTTTCGTTTTGAATAATTTGCTTGTAGACACACTTTCACACGTTTGGCTTTTGGCTTTTGACTTGACTTTTTGCTATGAGAAACTTGAATATGCTATTCTGAATTTTGACACATTTGCAGCTGTGCATTAGAAATTTTACCTTGCCACTGATAGAGTGAAATGCTTGCATTGTTTAGGTATTTTTTTTGCATTATGAGATAAAATGTTTTTCCCTTCGCAATTTTACTTGGTTTTAGCATGCCACATTGAGACATATTTTGACAAATCGTTACTAATGATTATATAATGATAAGAGGAGAGATTGTGAAACCTCATAGTATGGAGAAGCCTGGTTTGTTATCATTACAGAATCATTACCCATTATTAGAGAATCATTACCCATTTAGAGATCAGTTATCCATCATTGCATCCTGTTCAGTTATCCATCATACATTCTGATTAATTCTGATTGGTAGTGACATGAAGTAGTGACATTAGAATATCCACATTATTCTGCCACATATATGTATGCATTCGCAATTTGCTTATAGAATGAGGCATGTTATATTTGAAGTGCCATGTAGAAACACGTTATATTTGTAGAGATATGTTGTTATGTATTATGTATGCATTGAGTGTGCACTTAGAATATGCATGAAGTTTGCATTATAGGTAGCGCTTTGTTTGAGTGAGTGAATGTGCTAAGCACTATAGAGAATGCATTTAGCTGGCTCCTAAGCCATCCTGAATGAAGCCATTCAGAAGCTGTACGTTCTGCGGAGAAGTTGTTATGAGTTACAGTGTACAAGTATGCGTAAACAGTTTGGTTAATAAGAGGTCGCCTTTGCCTTAGTAGAGACAGGGAGAAGGAGGCTTTATCAACCTGGGCTGGTGCTTCGCAGAGAGAGAGAAGGTGAGGGTAGGCAGAGAGCTTTGCAGGCAGAGACATGCATGAGGAGAGAGGGATTCGAATGGAGAAATATGAGGAGATGGTGTTTTGTACCACAGGCAGACAGAAGATATGGTATAGATATGTACAAAATGTCAAATTGACCAGAACACACAGTGATTGAAAAGTACAAGTACATGCATCACAGATATTTAGGCACTGCTCACATTTAGAAATGCTGACAGACAGAAAGAGAGGCATTTTATCTTAGAGAGAACAAGTGTAACCATGGATATTTATATGTCATTGAATAGTATAATGAGCGGTGAGGCTTTGGGAGTTTCTAGTTGTTGGAGATGGAGTTTTGGATGGAGCTGCTCTCTGAGAGATTGAGAGATCGAGAGATGTTTGGATGACTCTGAGATCGAGGGAGCATTGGGGAAGCATTCTGAGCAGAGCTGATGAGATCTGGCAGGGATCTGGCAGAGAGAGGCCTGGCCCTGATTGACTGGCTGGTTGCAGAGTTAGTGGGAGAGGAGAGACAGAGCAAAACATAGAAAAAGGCGAGTATTGGTGAATAAGACACGTGCATGGGGAATTAGTACAGACACTCACACAGAGCTATAGATAGATGGGGTAATCAGAGAGGGTTTGTTTTAGAGAGAGAGTCTGAAGTATGGTGTGGAATGGAGTTATTATATTGATTGCATTATGAGCCTGTAAGGCTTACAGTTATTGCATTGCATGGTAGATTTGCACCAAAAGCATAAAAGGTGCAAATTCGAGATTTGCATTATAGTAGTGTTTGCATCATGCATTGCTATGTATGAATAAAAGTGTTTCTATTGTTGAATCGATTCATGTGTTTTCTTTGTGTCTGTCATGATGCCTACCCCCGGAGCACCAGGCCAGGCCCAGCACCCCCGGAAGCAGGCATCATGCCCTCGGGTAAAAGCCCAGCGGCCCCTTATAGGGGCTCTTTGGACTCAGTCCTGGCGCCTTTGGCGCCAGGCTCATGTTGGACATCAGTCCTGGCGCCATAGGCGGCAGGCTCATAAAGGGAGGTCTTTTGTGCACTTACCTGATGCAGACCATGCTGCACGCTTCAGGCCTCCCTGAGACATGAAAGGGACTATTTTTTCATAGGGACTATTTTTTCAATCAGGCGTGGCCAGGGAAGGATACATACCTAGTTGGGGAAGGATACATACCTGGGACTTCTTTGGAGGCTATTTAAGCCACGCCCAGACAGCAGCTCATGCTTCGCGTTGTTCTGCTTCCTGCAGCGTAACACTCACCGTGGCTGCTCCTGCTCCTGGACTCCAGCCACGCCCGCCTCGAACCTGGAAGACCTGCAAGGAAGGAAGAGAAGAGAAAGGTGAAAACCAAGGACTATTTCAAACTTCTTACCTGCATCCGGAATATTCTCGCCAGCATCCCTGAAGAAAGACTTCCATTTAAAAGCATCGCGTTGCTCGCTGCAGCGCCACGCTTCACTCACCTGTCCTCGAGACATCTCCCGGCTCCATCGCGGCTGTCAGCATCGGACGCCACATCTCTGCACCTAGGGGAGAGAGGAAGAAACAAAAGGTGAGCAGAAGGAACACAGAAGGAAAGCCTGATTAACAGCCATAATACTTACCGGCTTTTCTTCCACATTTCGGGTCGGCGCCGCCCCGTTGGCAGGTACCGTACCCCGGCCCCTATGGGGAAAGGACAAGAGACATTTCTGGGGAATGATAAGGACATTTAGAGGGATCACCCTCATCACTACTCACCTCGGCAGTTTAACCCCTCGACGCATCGCCTTCATTCTGCACCTGAAATAAAGGACAGATCACAGGTTAGAAAGACAACATAAAGGGGGCCTCACTTGAACTTTGAGCTTTCATACTTACGGCGCATCGCTCAGGAAAGTCAAGTGGATTTTGCCAGCGCCATTCTGAAAACCAGTGAAGTAACTGGACGAACACGCGCCCCTGCACCAGAAGCAGGATGGAGAGTTCATCCTTCCAAACCATAAGAAGGATATTCCTACGGGCCAGGCAAGCACGATTTGGAGGTCCTGTCCAATCGGTGTTCCGGGTCCTGCGCATCACGCTAGAAGAGGCCACAGCAATCCAGACTAGACCAGCGCCCCCGTGGGAACCAGGTGAGCGTTACAGTGTCTTATGTTAATGTGTCCATAGGAGTAAGATCGGAGTAACACAGTTCACAAAGGTCCTGAGATACAAGAGCAGGGGGGCATAGTGATCCATACCCCCCATGGTAGATTTGTTGCAGTTCTCACAAATCTGCTCATTCCCATTTCTCTCTTTCTCCTCAGTCCCAAACTTGTGCCTGGTTCTTGTTCACAATGTAAGGCATTCCAAATGGATTCTCCTGCCGCTGCAGATTACAAAACAACCCACAAAACCATTTCTCTCCTTTTTTTTTTTTTTTTTTAATTTTATTTACAGATTATACGGTTTACAATTTTGAAACCTTTAATCTAATCATACTCCTGGTTTCTATTTCCAGTTTAATTTCAGGTGTCGCCTTGTTAGACCTGTGTTTAATCATACACTTCTAGTTTCTTAAGAATTATGATCATCAGTGTTAGGAGCGCTAATGTCGTTTTCACTTTTTCTCCTTCAACCAAGATCTTCCACCACTCATCCACGTTCTTTGTCAAGCGACTTCTGAGGATATCCCCCAAACACTGTTCCCTGTCTTTCGTTAGGCCGGGGCACTGAAGTATAAGATGTTTCATGGATTCTAACTCTCCATTTCTTTTACATATTCTGCATCCTTCCTGAGTACCCAACTTTTTTCTTCTTTGTAGTATTTCTCCTGTTGGTAGAATATTCAGCCTGAATCTCAGAAAGAGGTCTCACAGGTACCAGTTCGGAAATAAAGTCAGGTAACTTGGAATCTGATTTAATTTTCGCGGCTGGGCCCAAAAGTCTTCGTAGCACTTATATTTGCAGTTGTCTTCTTGGGTTTCTATCCAATCTGCCATGTATAATTTCTTTTTAGTTTTGTTTGGATTTATCCACAGGTCCTCTTCCGACTCACAGAGATTCTCTAAGATTCCTCGGCATGTTTTTTGCCATTCTGTTAGGATTATGTCAGTTTGATCTTTTAGGGCTATTTTCAGCACACTAAATCCTCCAGTGGTATTTTCATCTAGGCATTTTCGGTAGAAGCTTAGCATTTTCCAAACCACGATTGTCTTGAGTGACGTTAATGCAAGCTCTCTCCTTATTTGTTGTATTGGAAAGGATTTAGGCAGCTGTAGCACTCTTCGCCAAAAAGTGCCCTCCAGGATTGACCATATTTGCGCTTGAAGCTGTTTGGGCGATTCCACCCCGTAGGTCAGTATCGGCACCACTTTCATCCTGTAAAAGGATACAAGGGGTAATAGGGTGAATCTGCAAAACCTTTTGCGCAGTATTTTCGCTTGGGCAGCTAGGTTAATAACTCTCTTTTTTAGCCCCGCTACTCCATGCGTGTTGCTTTTTGAGTTATCTATACAAGCTCCCAAGTATGTAAATGCTTCCACTTCCACGATTTTTTTGTTTTTGAGGTACCATCCTGGTTTTTTACCTCTACTTTTATTACCTCCTGGACCTAACTGCAGGATTCTAGATTTGTCTGGATTTATTACCAAATTATTTGAGTCCACATATGTTTGTAATGTTGTGAGCTGTCTCTGGAGGCCAATTTGGGTTTGGTCCATCAAGACTATATCGTCTGCATAAAGTAGTCTCCCTATCGGCGTTCCTGCTATCTTGGGGGGAAAGCAGCGTGTGAACTCAAATGAATCCTCGAGGTCCGATGTAAACAGATTGTACAATTCCGGCGCCAATGGGCACCCTTGTTTCAAGCCTGTTGTTATTTGAATCTCTTCTGTTAACGTTCCCACTTTATCCAATCTGACTCTGACACTTGTGTTGGTATACAGGTCTTTGATGTTCTCTACCAATATCTGTGGGCATTCCCAACTTTCCATTTTCTCCCATAGTTTGGCTCTTTTTATCGTGTCAAATGCTTTTGACAGATCTACAAAAGCTATGTAGATTGCTTGGGTTTTGTTCCTTTGTGTTCGTACTTTCATAAGGTTAATCAGAAAGATATTCAACGCTGTACCCCTTCCTTGCACGAAGCCGGACTGCCAAGGATCACGTTGTCCGCTTTGCTGCACCCAGAGTTTTAATGCTTCTAGTAATGTGGTTGCAAAGACCTTGCCGGCTACGTCCAATAGTGCTATAGGTCTATAGTTGCC
Organism: Ambystoma mexicanum; assembly: GCF_040938575.1. Taxonomy (NCBI): domain Eukaryota; kingdom Metazoa; phylum Chordata; class Amphibia; order Caudata; family Ambystomatidae; genus Ambystoma; species Ambystoma mexicanum. The sequence continues at coordinate 829,241,449 of NC_090923.1, read as the reverse complement.
TGCTGATGTTCTCAGACCTTTTTTAAAGATAGGCACTACCACAGCTTTTCGCCAGGAATCTGGAATTTTTTCTGTCGCCAATATGTATTTGAATAGGCAGTGCAGAAATTTTGCCCATTCGCTTATATTGCTTTTTAATATTACGTTCGTCAACCCGTCGGGCCCTGGGGCTCTCGAATATTTCAATTTTTTTAGAATGTTTTCGATAGCCTCAATATTGATATCAATTGTTCTATCATTTTTAATTACCCTGTTTTCCGCTACAGTTTACCTTAAGGATCTCCCTGTAATAGTGTATAGTGCCTAACCCATGTTGAAGCACTTATTGGATTCAATTGGCTTGTTGCTTGTGGTTTCTCCACTTCATTGATGATTGACCATATTTCTGCTGTGTTTTTTGTTCTTATTTTTTCCAGCATTCTTTCTGCGTCCTGATTTAACATGTTCTTCTTATGAAGATAAATCCAATTTTTGTATCTTTGTTTTAATTTATGTATCCCTTTACTCGGGTTCTCCAGATTTGTTTTTTTAGTTGCCTAATATCTTTCCTTAGTGCTTTTTTCTTTTCTCGGATACTTCTATCATACCGATGCAGATGCATCGTTTTTTGATTGTTACTTCCCAGCTTTCTTTCTGAGATAAATGCACTAAAGAGCGGAGTATAGTCAATCCTAGATTGAACTTGTTTTTTTTCAAGCGTCAAAATCATTTGTTTTAACTTATGATTTAGTTCTTTTGTTTTCTCTGGTCTTATCCTTAATCTAATTCCTTTTTGGTCAGTTTCCAGGTTTTGTCTGTAAAATCTAGTATTGTTATTGCTGATGTTTGTGCACGTTAATTTTAACAGGTTATGATCACTTTCTGTAGTTTGTATTACCTCTAAGGTCTGAATATTGTCAGACAGATTGCTTGAAATGCAAATATAATCCAGAATCTCCATCGATTGGGTACCCTTCCAGGTAGGTTTTGCAGGTTGATCACCCTTCACCTTTCCATTCAGGACGATACAATCTCTGGATTGCATCATGCAATTCCAATTGGTTCCTCTTTTTTCATTCCTAGTTGCTGTTGTCATGTTCCACTCTGATTGGTTGTCCTTGTTCAGGCATGAGCAGTTTAGGTCTCCAACCAGTATGAATCTGGGATCTGTCCATTTTTCTCTCTGTTCGTCAATTAATTCGGCGATCTCGTCCGGTAGGTTTTCGTGTAGCGTATTTGCTGGATTCCAGTATATGTTGATCAATACTAGGATTCTACCTGGTTTTGTATCCAGCTGTATTACTACCATCTGAACAAATGAATGTGGGTGTATCTCATCCAACACCTGCCAATTCAAGTCGTTTTTGATGGCTACCAATAATCCTGACATTGGTCTCCCTCTTGGGCCTTTCTCTGCTGGATTTAACAAGACCACATATCCTTCCAGAATAGGTGGTTGTAGTAGCCAGGTTTCCTGTAAACACAGGACTTTGAAGTTCTCTTTTTGCAGCACCCCGTTAGTAACAAGATGGTTAGAGCCTCTTGTATTCCAGCTTCCAAGGGTCCTTTTTGCTGAACATCTTTCACTGCTCTTTCTCTCTCTTGGCACAGAATGCTGCAAGGTGTATTCTCTCTACAGTCAGTCACGATCTTCACTACCCATGGCTTTAGTTGTCATGTCAGGAAATCAGGTAGCAAGCAGGTTTTCTGGGTACCTTCTCAGAGCACAGCCATTGACAAAGCTACACCCTAAGGCCTCAAATCGATCGGTCGGCATTCCCCAGAAGTGCTGCTGCAAAACATAGGTGTCAGTTACCAATGTCTCATCATTTCTGCTGCAAACAGCCATGACGCAAAGTCACATGGTTTCATCAAGGTCTGGTCAATCTGGTCTGGTCATGCTTTCAGTCGTCATGCTGCTGCCAATCATGGTCTGGTCAATTCATGAGATGCAATCTAGTCAGTCATCAATGCGATCTGCAAGGTCTCACTGTCTGCAAATCTCAGTCTGGTCAAGGTGTCTCTTCAGATGTCGTGCAAAGAAAACAAAAGTGCAAGTATCAGTTTTCCATCAATATCAGGTGTATTCAAAAACAAAAACAAAACAGCATTTCTCAATCTATTGCTTCACTGAACATAGCTAATTCTAAACTCCCCATTTCTCTCAAAAGACATCAATGCTATTTTCTCACAGTGTATACAATATCAGTTCTAGTGTTTCAGTCTAACCATGCCTGTCTAATCATGCTTCATGATGCATTACTCCACCCCCGTCTTTCTCAAAATAAAACAGGACAGCCCACTTCACATAGACCGGGCGATTCAGTCGTGGTAGGGGCCCTCTTCCGTCAGTTCCTCGTAGGTTCTTTCGTTCCAGTGGCGACTCTGCTCTTCCAGTCCCAGAGACCTGCTTTTATGCAGTTTTCCCCCATTCATACAGCCTGGCTGTCAATCACACAGCAGGGTGGATGTCCTGGCAAGGAAAGTCACCCAGCCAATCAAAGAGGAGTGTGACTTGGGTTACCAAGGGAACCCATGGAAGGGGTCCTAAAACCCCTCCCTCACATCCTGCCTACCCAGACTCTCAGGTGCCTAAAGGAGGGGTTCTGTGTGGAAGCCCGCGAAAAGGCGATGAACAACGGGACCAAACCTGGTTTGGTGCGCAGAGTAAAACACGAGAAAGACATTTACAAAAAGAAAAGGCGAATAAACCCAGCCGGAACCGTGATAAAATATATATGGTCAAGTGGGTTTATGTTTGAGGCTAATATAATAGCCTAAAACAATACCATGGTTATTTAAGATAACCACGGTATAACAAATAGGGTAGATACCACTGCCACCAGCCACGCCTTAGTGTAAACGGAGTGAAACAATGCTCCAAGAGACACAGACAAAAAGGGATAAGAATTAACCCGTTCCAATACTCCATGGAAGATGGGGTGTACTGGTTCTGTGGTAAAAGTGACTAAATAAAGTTAATGGCAACTTTCAGGCCGATTCATGGAATTTCAGGCCGATTCATGGAATTAATGTGTGCTGAAATTTTCAGCGCAAGCGTGCGAAAGCGTGTGAATCGCAGTGCCAGTGCGAAAATCGCAGCGAAACCGCGCACAGCGATTCATGGAAGTCTGTGCGCATGTAAATACCAGGATGTGCGCCAAAATTCTGCGAGGCGCACGCTGGCGCACACGTCTCCAAACAGCATGCGTTACGCGCACAGCGAAATCACACATAGTGCGGCGCACTTTACTTTACTTTATGCTTGTTATGCGCTGAAAGCCCGCAGGCATCAGGGTGCGGTGAAGCGCAGTTTTGGTCCTTTGCAATTTATGTCTCTCGATAATTTGCTGCGCTAAGTTATTGGAAAAATCTAGTTTTCAGAGCTTTCCTGAAAGTAGCGTAGTTTTCTTGTTGTCTTAATTGCCTGGGGAGCTCATTCCAGTATTTGGATGCTTTGACGGGAAAGGATTTGCCCCTTCCTGGTGCCCGTTTGGCTTCTGGGATGTTTAGGAGGCCAGTATCTGCAGATCTTAGGCCTCTACGGGGGGCATACCAGGAGAAATGCTTCTTAAAGTAGGCAGGCGCCTTTCCAAAGAGGCATCGATGGACAATCGTTAGCGCTTTAAATTTGACTCTATCCTCGATTCTGAGCCAGTGTAAGTCCCTCCTACTGTCTGATATATGGTCCTTTTGTTTCTTCCTTTTAATGATGCGAACGGCATCGTTTTGAATGACCTGGCATTTAGCTAGCTCCCTTTTTGACGCTCCCAATAACAGTGCATTTCCGTAGTCCAGGCGTGATAGCAGAATAACTCTGGCGATGGAGGCTGCGTTAATCTCATTAATGTATGGTCTGATATCTCTTAGGAGACGCAGGTAGTACAGATTATTTTTATATAAGTAACTAACCTGTGCGCCTGATCCCAAGGAAGCTTCAACCATCATTCCTAGGGTTTTTACCTTGGGTGCCACTGTTATGGCTGCATCTTTAATACGGAAATTCTTATATTGGGGATCTAGCTTGGACCTAGCTTGATTCGATCCAAATATCATTAATTCCGTTTTGGTGTTGTTTAGGCACATCCAGTGCTTCTGCATCCAGGTGTCGATAATATTATAAGCTTTCTCGATCTGCGCACTGTCCACAGCATGGTCTCCTGTTAACCCAAATAGTAGCTGAGTATCCTCAGCGTAATTGGTAAAAATCACGCCAATTTTTTCTAACAGCGAGCAGAGGCTTTTTATATAAAGGTTAAACAGGAGGGGGGACAAACTGGCAGCTTGGGGAACTCCAAACAGTATCGGGGTTGCTTCAGAGAAAATTTCACCCCAGTGTATTCGTGCCATCCTGTCCTTCAGGAAAGAGGCCAACCAGGCCTGTGCTTTAGTTGAGCACCCTACAAGTTTATCCAATGCTGACTGTAGCAATTGGTGGTCTACTAGATCAAATGCAGCGCTGAGGTCGAGCAGCATGAGTAACCCAGTCTTCGCTTTCTCTGTCAGTTCTAGCATATGTGTCCGTAGGTCTAGCATTGCGGACTCTGTACTGTGGGCCGCTCTAAATCCAGATTGTTGGTCATGTAACACGTCTGCATTTTCAACATGTTTCTGCAGCTGATTGATTGCAATTTTGTCTAAAATTTTTAAGATAAAATTGGAGTTGGTAATCGGACGGAGGTTATTGGGGTCCTTGGGATCCAAGGCTGCTTTTTTTACAAGCGGTGTAATGGTCACTTTTTTTAAGTCCTTCGGGACTACACCTTCTAGGAAGGAGGCATTGACTAGCCTTGTCGGTACCGGGGCAAAAAGTTCTTTGTTATCCAGGATGATCTTAGTGGGAAGAATGTTTTCAGCGCAGGAAGTGGGTTTCATGCCTGCCATTACCCTGCACATTTCTTCCTCTGAGACTTCTGCAAAGCTAAAACTTTCCTTTCCTATGGATAGGAGTTCTTTCTCGTCGGGGTGCTCCAAACTGGTGTTATCTCTAGCCAGGATTATATTGTTCCTGGCCTTGGTTATTTTTGCGGCAAAACCCGCTTGAACCCTTTCACAATCCTCTTTAGTGGGGATGTGAGGAGGGGAGAGGATTTTGGGCTTTTCTATGTCCTTAAGAATATCGAAGAGTTTTTTTGTCGAGTTTGGGGCTGCCTCGATTTCCATGTTGTAGTAATTTGACTTTGCCTCTCTAATAGCCTTCCGGTACACTTGGTCGGCACGTTTCCAGTTCTCTCTGTCTGCCTGCGTGTGGGTCTTATGCCATACACGTTCTTTGGCGCGTTTACTCTGTTTGAGCAAATTTATATGTTCATTAAACCATTTCGCCTTACAGCTGTTTTTCCTAACCATCTTGTTTTTAAGAGGTGCATATTTATCTATCATCTCTTGTATGGATTTGGTATATTTAACTAACATGTGTTCGCAACTGTCGTCTACTAAAAAAGAATCCTCGATCTGGAGTAGGCACAGTTTCAACTGCTCAGGACCGATTCCCTTAAAGTTTCGGTTTGTGATTTTCACATGTGGGTTCTCTAACAGCTTGATTGGAGAGTTTAGGGTTATTTCCAATGTCACCAAACTGTGGTCAGACCAGATACATGGCTCCGTCTTAATCTGAGAGGAGACTAGGTTATTGGTGCAGACCCAGTCTAACTGGTTACCTTGTGGGTTGGTGGGTTCCTTATTTACTATTTGAAAAGACAAATTGTGCAAGGCATTTTCCAGAGCTGTAGCCTCTTTGTCCTCAGGGTTTCCTCTCCATCTATTCATGTCTCCTACTAACAAGGAGGATGAATGATCAGAAACCAGTTTGCTTAGTTGTGAGCCTAGTTCACTCTCAAAATCGGAGGTCAGGGAAGGGGGTCTATAAACAACAATAATGTTAAGGCAGTCATTAGGTGTATGAGTCAACTTTAGCTGCATGGTGTCACATCCACTGCAGTCAAAGTTAGCTTTAAAAAGATGGAGCACACAACAAAAGTAGGAGGAACAGAGGGCGTGACACGCGGAATGGGGAACAACGTGTGAAAATGTGGGCGTCACAGGGGAAGTACAGGAGGCAAATGCGCGGAACGCCCACACGCATGTTCAAAACACGTATTCATGGATTCGAACGGGGCTAACGCGTGCGCCAAAAAAGATGCGCTAATCCGGAAACACGTACGCCAGCAGGAAGCAGGCGTACCTGGACCCGCGCAGCATAAAAGTGCGTGCAAACAACAAACAAGTTCAGACGCCAGGATAAATATACCGTTCCTAGCAGCAGTGGTCGTGGGATACCGCAGGAGGAGGAGGAGGATAGTCAGGCCCAGAATTTTCACACCCAGAAACAGCCTTTTTGGGATGCCTGATGACCAGGTGTAAGGTAGGTACAGGTTTCCACCTCACATAATACTCGACCTGGTGAGTGAGTGGGAGGATGACCTCACATCACCCACCCTGTGCTCCCAAGCACTCAGCCCCCTGGAGAAGGTCCTCAATGTACTGCACTTCTTGGCCACTGGATCATTTCAGTGGACAAGTGCTATAGTGGGGGGGCGTGTCACAGGCCACGCAGTCACGCTGCCTACACCAGGTCTTATCCATCATGACTGCACGCCCATCAGTCCGCAGGCACATATACCTGCCTAGAACACCTGCAGAAAGGCAGGCTGCCGTCCAGGATTTCTACTGGGTGGCACAATTCCCCAAAGTCCTAGGTGCCATTGATTGCACCCATGTGGCTCTACGTCCCCCCAGGGCATCAGAGCACATCTATAGAAACCGCAAGCACTGGCATTGCATCAACGTCCAGGTAGTATGTGATGCCAAGGGAATCATCACCTCAGTATATGCCAACTATACAGGGTCCACCCACAACAGTTTTATTTACAGAATGTCAACCCTAAACCGGGACCTAGAAGCTGGGCGGCATGGCGATACATGGCTGCTCGGTGAGTATAAATGCCACAGCACATGCATGCATGTCAGATACTGAGTAATGTCACAACCCCACTAATGATACCCATCACCACCTCCCCACGGGACAGTGCCTACCCTCTGAGCACCCACATGATGACGCCAATTCGGAACCCCACCACGCCACCCGAGGTAAGATACAACACAGCCCACATTGCAACCCGGGGCATAGTGGAGCGCACACTTTCGGAGTGCTCAAGTCACGCTTTCACTCCCTTGACCGTTCTGGCAGGCAGCTGTTATACGCTCCCCCAGTAGTGTGCAGTATCATAGTGGCAGCATGTGTCCTGCATGACGTTGCAACACGCCGGGGCCTGCCCGTGGACATGGTGGTGCCCCCACGTCTCCAACCACATGCACGCCTGCTGCGCATGGGAGGGGAAAGGGCACGGGGTGAGGCAGCCCGTACGCAGCTGGTGGCTAATTAATTCACCTAAAATCACACCCCTGTGGAGTTCACACAGCCCTGGCACATACCATCTGACAGTCAATGATGATGACATAAGGGACAGTCAACTGTCACAACCGTACCAGCCTGAGATTGGTCACCTGGAAGTGTTACATTGTGTGCATCCCTACCTACACAAACACCACCAATGCTGTGCCATCAAAATACACACTTCTATGCTGCTAAATTCATTACCCCCTTGCAAAATACAACATGACAACAGTGCCATGTCACCCAACCCCTCCCCAGCACCGTCACCCAACACACCATGGCATGTCATGCTATGTGAGAGCAAACAAAGCAATCCCCAAAACATGACACAAGTGTCACAAAGTACAGTGTCCCTAATGGAAACTGGCCACACACAATATGCTCCCAGTAATGTAGAACTAACAACACACATGACCAAATACTTACCAACAATACAATGCAGCTACACAACCTCAAACATAGCATAAACATGACAGTACTAAGTTAAAGTAGTGGTAGTCTTACAACCTGATTATGCCAGCACATCGACCACTTCCAACTGTACACAAGCACATATCAATACTTAAGTGCTTAAGCCTTTTGTTGTACAAATGTCATCCTACATACGTGACAGTACTCACATTTTACAGTCTTTGCAAGATATCATTTGGGAACCAGATTACCTGTTGGCAACAATTGATGTAGTTGCACTTTACACCAATATTAATCATGAGTTAGCGCTACAGACAATTGATTATGTGTTTAGGAATACCTCAGCATCTTATTCTAACCATGTTTTCAAGTTGAAGCAATTTTTACAATTTGTACTTGGGAACAATATGTTTATTTTCAATGACCAATTCTACCTGCAGGTGAGGGGCGTTGCCATGGGGGCTAAGTTTGCACCCTCTTTGGCTAACCTTTTCATGGCCTTCTATGAAGAAACGCATATCCTCAATCAAGTGCAATTTGTGTCAAATATTGTGATGTGGCGTCGTTACAGTGACGATATTTTTCTAATTTGGAAGGGGTCTGAAGACTCTTTCACTGCTTTTTTAGGTCATGCTACAACCAATAGGTTTGGAATCCGCCTTATCGGCCTTTGTAACCCGTGTGAAATTGATTTTCTGGATTTACATATTTTTCTTGAAGGAAATAATGTACACACCAATACTTTTAGAAAACCTACTGAAGTAAATTCAATTTTGGCTGCGCAGAGCAACCACCAACGCGCCACCATTGATAACATTCCAATGGGAGAATTTCATAGGGCCAGACGTAATTGTACTTTATCCAGTGACTACAAAAGAGAATGCAATATCCTAAATCAACGCTTCCTCAATCGAGGGTATAAGAGTTCAGTTATCTATAAGGCATCCTCTAAATTTACTCAAACTCATCAACGTGACCTCCTGACTAATGTGACTAGGTCAAAAGAGCATCCCCCATACATCTCACTAATCACTCCATTCACAAATGACTCCTCATTGCTATACAAAATGGTTGCCAAGCATTGGCATATTCTAAGACTTGACAAGGATTTACAACCATTTTTGACTCTGAAACCCAAATTTACTTTCACAAGATCACCTACGATCAAAAACATTGTGAGCCCTTCATTTTTTGATAACCAACCAAGGTCCTCCACGTGGTTACAACAACCGGGGGGTTTTCATAAATGTGGCAATTGTAACCAATGCCCTTGGGCTGTTAGTAAATGCAAAACTTTTTGTGATCATTTTGGAACTCAAATTGAAATACGTGATTTTATCAACTGCAAGACTACCTATGTGGTCTATGCCATTATTTGTAGCTGTGAGAAATTGTATGTGGGTAGCACCATTCGTCAACTTCGTATCCGAATACGGGAACATTTGTCCAGCCTCAAAATGCTTGAACCAAAGTCACCCTTGGCCGCTCACTGGCAATTGAACACCAGCTGGATGATATTGCTGATTTGCGCTTTATTGGTCTGATGAAGGCTCATAAGGGGAAAAGGGGTGGCAACCTTCAGCTGAAACTACGCCAAATGGAGGCAAAACATATTTGTCTATTACGTTGTACCACACGGGGTCTTAACACAGACCACGAGATGTCTGTATTTCTATAATAATTCTGATAAAAGAGTCACAATGGATCTTATGTTTTTCAAACAGTACTTGGAGACGCACTTTGCCGGAGCCACTCCATCATGCTCTTGGGCACTAGCACCCTTTAATTTTAACTTATTCTATTCCCATCTAAATACTTGATATATCTTACCATTGCAATAGGTAGTTCCTTTGGTCCTCCATTTTTCACTATTATTGTGATCTGACTTTTTCTTTCATATTCTGACATTGATTCTAACTGCTTTTTCGAGTCCACTATATATACTACATTGTTTGCTCAAGTATGAATTTATTCGGGTAACACTGTCTGTCTAACTCTGTGCTTATTAACTAATTTCTGATTTATTATTAAAAAGGTATTAGCCTTTCACTAATGTTCTTCTTTGCATTCTTCTAATATGATGTTTCTGTCGGCTTAGCTTTAATTTTACGCTCAATTTAGTTGTTTATTTACAACTTACGTCATCAAGGCGACGTCAAATGCGTATCACGCTATGGACGTCACCGCTGTGACGTCGGCTGCTTCTCTTTTACTTTTTCTTTACTTTTTTATTATTATTCGGGTACCAGCCGCCTATTATTAGTCTTCTCTGTACTCTCCCAACATGACGGCTTAGTTTTAATTTTACTTACAATTCAATTGTTTGTTTACAACTGACGTCATTCACGCGACGCCAGATGCGTGCGACGCAACCTACGTCACCGCTGTGACGTCGGTTGCCTTTCCTTCATATCTCTCTAAACTTTTGCTTGGACGGCTGCTTTGGGGATTTCCTCTGTAATTGTGAACGCTCGATCTAGCGAGTAAGTTTGACTCTTTGTTGCTCAGCAGTAGGTAAATTGATTCTATCCAATCTGGCTGTAGTACTTAGCTATTCTGTTGATTTTTTCTAGGCTATATATTGGTTACGGCCATTACGGCTTGGACTTGACATCAGCGTGATACTTACAACGCTCTGCTCTTTGTGGTATGTAAACTCGAATACTCTGATTTATAATTCATACTTCTATACAATTGTTAGAACCGCTTCTTATGCAGTGCCATCTATTTGACATTGATGTTTGCTTTACACAGGGATTTCCCATCACTGATTTTTTCGATATATTTCATTTGCTTGTGGTAAGTTTAGTTTATTACTTGTATTCTATTTTTGCATTGGATACTGGCTTCTGGCCAATTTGTGGCCTTTAACTTTGGTGCCGAATAGACCACTACTTCATTGTTTGCATGGGTGATATGTGCACACCATGCTTGATTGGGGGCTCCGGTGTTGTTGCGCGCAGTTCAAGAGAACTTTTGTGTTTTTTGTTCCCCCATACCCGGAGTGATGTATTCTCTAACTGCTTAAGCATGTTACTTACCGTATATCTTCTGTTTTGTTTTATCACTTGCAACTGCCGTTTGCTTCTGTATTGATATGTGCTTGTGTACAGTTGGAAGTGGTCGATGTGCTGGCATAATAAGGTTGTTTAAGCACTTAAGCCTTTTGTTGTACAAATGTCATCCTACATACGTGACAGTACTCACATTTTACAGTCTTTGCAAGATATCATTTGGGAACCAGATTACCTGTTGGCAACAATTGATGTAGTTGCACTTTACACCAATATTAATCATGAGTTAGCGCTACAGACAATTGATTATGTGTTTAGGAATACCTCAGCATCTTATTCTGACCATGTTTTCATGTTGAAGCAATTTTTACAATTTGTACTTGGGAACAATATGTTTATTTTCAATGACCAATTCTACCTGCAGGTGAGGGGCGTTGCCATGGGGGCTAAGTTTGCACCCTCTTTGGCTAACCTTTTCATGGCCTTCTATGAAGAAACGCATATCCTCAATCAAGTGCAATTTGTGTCAAATATTGTGATGTGGCGTCGTTACATTGACGATATTTTTCTAATTTGGAAGGGGTCTGAAGACTCTTTCACTGCTTTTTTAGGTCATGCTAACACCAATATGTTTGGAATCCGCCTTATCGGCCTTTGTAACCCGTGTGAAATTGATTTTCTGGATTTACATATTTTTCTTGAAGGAAATAATGTACACACCAATACTTTTAGAAAACCTACTGAAGTAAATTCAATTTTGGCTGCGCAGAGCAACCACCAACGCGCCACCATTGATAACATTCCAATGGGAGAATTTCATAGGGCCAGACGTAATTGTACTTTATCCAGTGACTACAAAAGAGAATGCAATATCCTAAATCAACGCTTCCTCAATCTAGGGTATAAGAGTTCAGTTATCTATAAGGCATACTCTAAATTTACTCAAACTCATCAACGTGACCTCCTGACTAATGTGACTAGGTCAAAAGAGCACCCCCCATACATCTCACTAATCACTCCATTCACGAATGACTCCTCATTGCTATACAAAATGGTTGCCAAGCATTGGCATATTCTAAGACTTGACAAGGATTTACAACCATTTTTGACTCCAAAACCCAAATTTACTTTCACAAGATCACCTACGATCAAAAACATTGTGAGCCCAGAACATAACCATGGTACATTCCACAAGTACATCCATATGTCAGTGAATGAGTACTGTCAGCCATACATGTGATATGGACATGATGAGATGAAAAATGCTACATAATGTGACAAAATAGCCATGTGCCACACACTGCAACACATCCAGTGTACAAAAATACAGTGATTGCAGGCCGATGTACACATCAATGGTTGTGCACTTCAACATGACAGGAAACAACTATCATGTTCCACATTCAAACAGGCCCCAAAAATGTATGTGATCAGGCCAATACTCAATCAGCCTGAATGGTCAAATGTCATCAATGACAGAAGCATGTCACAAATGTGACAATACGGGGCAGGGGGACATGAGTGGGACATGATTGGAGTGCAGTGCAGGGCACCTGCCAGCAGGCCCCCACTCATGTCCCACTCATGTCCCTTTGCACCCCCATCCCCAGCAGTGCAGGGCACCTGCCAGCAGGCCCCCACTCATGTCCCCTTTCACCCCCAACAGTGCAGGGCACCTGCCAGCAGGCCCCCACTCATGTCCCACTCATGTCCCCCTGCACCCCCACCCCCCACAGTGCAGGGCACCTGCCAGCAGGCCCCCACTCATGTCCCGCTCATGTCCCCCTGAACCCCCGCCCCCCCAGAAGTGCAGAGCACCTGCCAGCAGGCCCCCACTCATGTCCCACTCATGTCCCCCTGCCCCCAGGTCATCACGATCCTCAATCATGGCCCTTATGGCCAGCCTCCCCAGCCCAAAGACCCAACCAAGTATTGCATCCACCCACATAGAAAAGGAAATTACATGATACAACCCCAATAGCAAGTATGTAAATGAACACATGTCCGTCACACACACACACAGTGGGTGCAAGTGAATGTGAAAACCCATATCATGACATGCATGACAGCAATGAGATAATACCACTCATCGAAGTATGAAGAAAAAAATGTATTAAACACAACATGAATGTAGTCAAAATCCAACACACAACAATGGGAATAATAAAAGAAAAGCTGCATGTCCGTAAAAGAATGTAAAAAAAAATCATAATCCAAAGAAATCCAAAAGAAATGGTGTCCAAAGTCACAGTCCAACAAAGAAAATCCAAGGGAAAAAAGAAAGTGAAAACCATTGCTCCATGGTGAAAATAAAAAAAAGAGAACAATCCAATGGTGAACTATGTACAGATGAACAATCCAGGGTCCATGAGCCCAACTGATGAAATGAAACCTATCAAAAATACTACCTAATAAAAAAACTATGTACAAAAACGTGGTGCATTGTACAAGCGCAACAAAATAAAGAAAAAAGGAAAGGAAACCTAACACTATCTAACTATATACAATGGCGGCGGGCAAGTCCAGCGGCTCACTCTGTGGTGTCCCGGACCAGGGCATCATCGAACTCCATGTCTATTTGCCGGAGGCGGGCATCTGTCCTGGCCCCGAGGTCGCGCAGGGAGGCACTCATGGCCTGTTCCAACTCCCTGCGAGTTGCCTCGAGGCACTCTGCCCACCTCAAAGCCCGACGCATGGAGAACTCAGCCCTGACCATGGTGAGCCGCGCCTCTTCCGCCCGCCGCCGCTCCGCACCTATCTGCTGGCCCAACCGGTGCCACACGGAAGACACTCCCATTCCTGGGTCCTCCTGCCCTCTGGCCGATGCCTGCCCCTATGATGTTGATGGCCCCGAGCCATCATTGCTCCCACCTAGAGCCTGCTCCTGCTGCTGCTGTCCATGTGCAGTGTCTGATGGTGCCTGCACATCCTCCATCAGCTGGTCTCCAGTTGTGGTGTCCACCCCGGCTGGGCCGCCGACTCCCGACTGTGGCAGGGATGTGAGCTCCACCAAGCTGGCTGTGTTGGTCGGGCCAGGTCCACAGGGGGCCCTGGTGGAATCTGGGCCGGAAGCCGGTGTGGGGAACGACTGGCGCATAGTCTCCACAGAGGAGGAGAGGTCCGCCAGAGTGCGCGACACATGTAGGAACCCACCAATCAGGGTCCCTCCCAGCAGTTTCACGTCACGACGCTGCTCTCTGTGATGGCGTGCGTTCTCCGCCCAGGAAGAACGCACGTCATCACGAATGACATGCGTGCGCAACGCGACACCAACCAGGACGGAGCCCATACATTCGTGGGACCCCTCGTCCGCAGGTAGTGGAGAGGCAGATGACATGGCACTCTCCCCTACCTGTGGACGGGCCTGGGACGGGGCCTCCCTGCTGGTGCATGGTGGTGCAGTCACAGGGTCAGGGACAGCGACATGCACAGGCCCCTCCGCAGTGAACTGTGCTGCGTCCTGACCCTGGCCCTGGACTGCACCACTTGCACCAGTGGTACTACCCCCACCAGGCCCCATGTGCGGCTCAGTAGCGGGCTCCTCCTCCTCTGTGGAGACCACCAACCTGGATGTCTCCACACCGTCTTCCGCCATTGGAAGCCCCTGTGGGGGCTCACCCGACCCTTCCGCCACAGCCGTTGCGGCAGATGCAGCACCAGCCCCCTCGCTCCCGGATGATGGTAATTCCTGGGAGGGCGGCTGGGCCTTGCGTCGCCGCCCAGTGGAGGCATCTCCGCCGCTTGGCTCCACAGCGCCGTCTCCGCCCTCTTCTTCACTTGACGCTGCGTAGAGGGAGACATAGAACACAAGCATCAGGGTACAGTACAAAATACCCTAGACAGGAAGCAATAACACATGAGTGGCACTGTCAAATGTCACTTCCATCCTGTCATTCCACAACACATGGGTGAATGCACACAACACACATGCAGAAACAGTCCTGGCGCCTGCAATCAACATCAACATCCATGTAGAAGGGCCCCTGTAAACCAAGATGTTGCCTTCAAAGTCACATGCATCCATGGCGTTTCAAAGTCACACACACACTTCTCAGGCACACAAACACAATTGTGCACCATATATGTACATGACATCAGCACCCATTCCTCACCCCCCCTTCATGTCCAGGAACAGAGACAGCTATGCTTTCATGTGTGCATTCCACATAGAGCTCCCCATGTTGCATTAAAACACATTCACCAACCATGTGGTTCAGACATAACTGGTCTCACATGCATGACCATGATGTCCCTGCACACACACATCCATACCACACATGCAGGCAAGCATCAGACTACCAGCACACTGCAACATGCCCTGTCTCACACAGCAATGCTTGGCCACTTACCGCTCAACTCCAGATGGGTCTGCCTCCGAAGGATCTGGGCGTGGAGCGCTGGGCCTACGCGTTCCAGGACCCTCATCTGGATGTTACTCATGCGTGCCCGGCCCCGCTCCGCGAGGCGCCGGGCCTTGTGGAGGGTCCTGGACCTGAAGCCCTCCCACCGCTTCTTGACGTGCTTGATGTCGCGGGTTGCCACCCCCTCCGCGTTGATGGCAACCACTACGTCGTCCCAGATCCTCTCCCGTCCTTCCTTGTTGGTGCGTGATGTTCCTTAGAGGGCATCATAATGCCACAGGACATGCTCCACCAGGACACCAACTTCGGTGGCAGTGAAGCTGGTGGCCCTCTGCCTCTCTGGCTGGGGGTTGCCAGTGGTGCCAGATGGAGATGTGCCCGACATGGCAACGCCAGAGGCAGGAGTGGTTGGGCAACTGGGTCCTGGGGCTGGGCTGTGGAGCGATGGTATCCCAGTCGGGAGTCTTCTGTTCAAGCAGGGGTGGACACAGCAACTGGACCCCTGCAGATGGCTGATGTGCAGGCACCAAATAGCAGGGCACGTGGGCAGCAGACAGTCAGGCAGCAGCAGATGGCAGGTGGGGGCGTGCTCGGGGCTTTGGGGGGCAGGAAAATGGCCTTCAGGGCAGGAGCGTGGTCTTCCGTGTGTGTATGCGTGGCCAGCTTGATACAGAGTTATTTGGCACGTGAAAAAATTGCACGTCAGCGTGTAATTCGAGGAAAGGCCCTTAGTGCATAAGCAGGTCAGCACACGTACGCGATTTCATTGGACCAAAGGCCCTTAGCGCGTAAGCGCGTCTGGGACGTATCGCGCACGGGCGTTGCCCTTTCGCGTGTAAAACTTCACGCAAACCCCAGGAATACACGTACCCCACTCGCACAGGGCCCTTTCGCGTGTAAAACTTCACGCGAACCCCAGGAATACATGTACCCCACTTGCACAGGCCCTTTCGCGTGTGAAACTTCCTGTGCACCCCCGAAATACATGTACCCGGATCCAATCGCGTGTGAGACTTCCCGCGAACCCCCGTAATACACGTACCCTGCTGAAATTGCGTGTGAAACTTCCCGTGAACCCCAGTTATACACGTACCCCACTGGCACAGGCCCTTTCACGTGTGAAAATTCCAGCGAACCCCGTAATACAAGTACTCTGCTCCAATCGCGTGTGAGACTTCCCGCGCACCCCCGAAATACACGTACCCGGATCCAATCGCATGTAAGACTTCCCGTGAACCCCCGTAATACACGTACCCTGCTGAAATCACATGTGAAACTTCCCGCGAACCCCAGTTATACATGTACCCCACTCGCACAGGCCTTTTCACGTGTGAAACTTCTCGCAAACCCCGTAATACACGTACCCTGCTCCAATCGCGTGTGAAACTTCACACAAACCCCAGTTATACACGTACCCCACTCGCACAGGCCCTTTCGCGTGTGAAACTTCACACGAACCCCAGTAATACACGTTCCCCGCTTGGCGTTTGCTGTTTGGCAGCCCTGTAAACTGGTCCAGGGTTAGCACAGCCCTTTGCGCTGGATTGGGGATTTTGATGGCTTTTCCTTGCACGAGGGCGTTCTTGGGGGCGTAACTGGCACTGCTGCAGGGTCCCTGCGCCACTCTGCGCCACGGCTGGTTTTGGAGGCTAAAATCCATGAATACGTTGTGCACGGAAATCAATTTTAGCGCATGCGGCTGGCGCAGACATTCACACGCGCACACTGTGAATTACCCCCTTAATGTGCGCTGACATTTTCAGCGCAAGTGTGCGAAAGCGTGCAAAAGTGTGCGAATCGCAGTGCCAGTGCGAAAATCGCAACGAAACCCGCGCACAGCGATTCATGGAAGTCCGTGCGCGTGTAAATCCCTGGATGTGTGCCAAAATTCTGCGTGGCGCACGCTGGCGCACATGTCTCCAAACAGCGTGCGCTACGCGCAAAGCAAAATCGCACATAGCGCGGCGCACACAACAAAAGTAGGAGGAACAGAGGGCGTGACACGCGGAATGGGGAACAACGTGTGAAAATGTGGGCATCACAGGGGAAGTACAGGAGGCAAATGCGCGGAACGCCCACACGCACGTTCAAAACACATATTGA
This sequence comes from Ambystoma mexicanum, assembly GCF_040938575.1. Classification (NCBI taxonomy): domain Eukaryota; kingdom Metazoa; phylum Chordata; class Amphibia; order Caudata; family Ambystomatidae; genus Ambystoma; species Ambystoma mexicanum. The sequence goes on along the minus strand of NC_090923.1, from coordinate 829,224,185 downwards.
TGGATTCGAACGGGGCTAACGCATGCGCCAAAAAAGACACGCTAATCCGGAAACACATACGCCAGCAGGAAGCAGGCGTACGTGGAACCGCGCAGCATAAAAGTGCGCGCAAACAACAAACAAGCTCAGACGCCAGGATGAATATACCATTCCTAGCACCAGTGGTCGTGGGATACCGCAGGAGGAGGAGGAGGATAGTCAGGCTCAGAATTTTCACACCCATAACCAGCCTTTTTGGGATGCCTGATGACCAGATGTATGGGATGTACAGGTTTCCACCTCACATAATACTCGACCTGGTGAGTGAGTGGGAGGATGACCTCACATCACCCACCCTGTGCTCCCAAGCACTCAGCCCCCTGGAGAAGGTCCTCAATGTACTGCACTTCTTGGCCACTGTATCATTTCAGCGGACAAGTGCTATAGTGGGGGGGGGGTGTCACAGGCCACGCAGTCACACTGCCTACACCAGGTCTTGGCCATCATGACTGCACGCCCATCCGTCCGCAGGCCCATATACCTGCCTAGAACACCTGCAGAAAGGCAGGCTGCCGTCCAGGATTTTTACGGGTGGCACAATTCCCCAAAGACCTAGGTGCCATTGATTGCACCCATGTGGCTTTACGTCCCCCCAGGGCATCAGAGCACATCTATAGAAACCGCAAGCACTGGCATTCCATCAACATCCAGGTAGTATGTGATGCCAAGGGAATCATCACCTCAGTATATGCCAACTATCCAGGGTCCACCCACGACAGTTTTATTTACAGAATGTCAACCCTAAACCGGAACCTATAAGCTGGGCGGCATGGCGATACATGGCTGCTCAGTGAGTATAAATGTCACAGCACATGCATGCATGTCAGATACTGAGTAATGTCACAACCCCACTAATGATACCCATCACCACCTCCCCAAGGGACAGTGCCTACCCTCTGAGCATCCACATGATGATGCCCAATTCGGAACCCCACCACGCCACCCGAGGTAAGATACAACACAGCCTACATTGCAACCCAGGGCATAGTGGAGCACACATTCGGAGTGCTCAAGTCACGCTTTCGCTCCCTTGACCGTTCTGGCGGCCAGCTGTTATATGCTCCCCCAGTAGTGTGCAGGATCATAGTGGCAGCATGTGTCCTGCACAACGTTGCAACATGCCGGGGCCTGCCCGTGCACATGGTGGTACCCCCACATCCCCAACCACATGCATGCCCACTGCGCATGGCAGGGGAAAGGGCACGGGTGGAGGCAGCCCGTACGCAGCTGGTGGCTAATTACTTCACCTAAAATCACACCCCTGTGGAGTGCACATAGCCCTGGCACATACCATCTGACAATCAATGATGATGACATAAGGGACAGTCAACTGTCACAACCATACCAGCCTGAGATTGGTCACCTGGAAGTGTTACATTGTGTGCATCCCTACCTACACAAACACCACCAATTCTGTGTCATCAAAAGACACACTTCTATGCTGCTAAATTCATTACCCCCTTGCAAAATACAACATGACAACAGTGCCATGTCACCCAACCCCTCCCCAGCACCGCCACCCAACACAACATGGCATGTCATGCTATGTGAGAGCAAACAAAGCAATCCCCAAAACATGACACAAGTGTCACAAAGTACAGTGTCCCTAATGGAAACTGGCCACACACAATATGCTCCCAGTAATGTAGAACTAACAACACACATGACCAAATACTTACCAACAATACAATGCAGCTACACAAACTCAAACATAGCATAAAAATGACAGTACTAAGTTAAAGTAGTGGTAGTCTTACAACCTGATTATGCCAGCACATCGACCACTTCCAACTGCACAGTGTTGCTGCCACGCAAATGTGTAAGTGCACTGCTTACAACATGAACTCCATCTCCAAAGTAGATGGCCTTGTGAAGACATGAGGAATGAACCTGCAAATTAGGAGGAAGACATGGATGCACAAGCACATATCAATACACCATGCAGTGTACAATACAACAACAATATCCACTAGGAATGTATACACAGTATTGACTACAGACTGCCCACACAGCTCATGGGAGTCCAACGTCACTGTGTAAGTCACTGTCACTTGGGCACACCCTTTGCAAGCCCATGGAAACGGGAAGCAGGAGGGGTGTGTGTCTCACAAACCCAAGCATCTAACCCAAACTCAGGACAAGCCTGCATGTGTCCAGCCGGAATACAGTGGATGCCCACGGGAGCCACACAAGGCAACACACTGTAAAAAAAAAACAAAAATCAAAAATCAAAAATGGACATGTGGGCGCTGGGAGGGAGGCCACCCAGGAGGTCCGAGGACAGGGTGCGCACCAACAGCCACCTGTGTGGATGTTGGGAAAAAAAACACCTCCATGGGCTCATGGCCTGCACGGCTATGCCAATGTGGGAGAACTGCTGCTGTCGCTCTCATCACCCTCTGCTGCTGCCACAGGAGGTGGTGGTGCTATGGGAGGCAGCCCACGCAAAGCCCTGGTATGGTCCTCCATGGCAGCAAGCATGCGGGTGTGGAAGGTCTGGTTCTGGAGGATTATAGTGCGGAGATCCCCATGCACCACCCATGCTGCATCTCAGCTGAGAGCGAACGTGTGAGCCGCTCCAGCTGCTGTTCTGTCCTCAAGTTAGTGGAAGCCTCAAGGTCAACAAGAGTCTCCCAGAGGTGATGGAGTTCTACCCTCAGGGCTTCCCTGTGGCCCTGGGACTCTATTGATATCGATTGGCGTAGAGTCTCCAGTGCCGCCCGTCTGTCCCTGTTGGACGCCAACATGTCCTCCCTATGTGATTGGCAAATGGAGTCTGTTGCCTGCTGTAGTTGCTCCATCTGCCTTTCAGGGGGGACAATGGAAGTGGCCACCCTCTCCATTGCTTGAGCCATCATCTCAACTGATGCTGCCTGTTGGGTTGCCATACCGTACATGGATTGTTCCCATGCGGTATTGCCTGGTGGCGTACGGCCACCGCGTCGGCGGGCACCACACCTGTTTGAGGCAAGGCGATCTGCGCCTTGCTGTTCCGGCACTGCCTGAGGCTGCAGGACTGCATTCCCCCTCTGATCTGCTGGCCCAGGAACAGGATCAGATGTTGTGGAGTGTGACCCTGCATCCGTAACCGCCAAAGGCGGACTTACCAACACTGACATCCCCATAGAGGGTTCTACCCCTGGTGCAGGTGGGTTGGACAGAACAGAATCCCTGCCAGAAACACTTACCTGCGACGGCACATAGGTCTCATCATCCGAATCAGCACCTGAATAGAGGTCTGGGGAGGTGCACCTAGAGACACCCCTGGACAGAATGGTCTGTAGCAAGATTGGGTTCTCACCCACCACCACACCACGTCCCCCACTGGTGCCCGGTCGTACCCGAGATCCCTCCTGGGTCTGCACCATCTCCTCAACCTCAACAGCATCAAGTGTGTCATCCCCAAACATGAAAGACAAAAAATGAAAACAGGCATTAGCACCATAACACACAAATAGGCCTGACAAGCTACAGAAGCAGTACATGATTTACACATGTCCCACATGACTATAACCCTCCCATGCATGCACTGTCACTGAGTTGGAAGGTGAGGCAAAAGGCAGACACTGATGACACCAAGATGGAAGAGCAACACATTTGCCCCATGCTGGGTAGCACTGCCATCACACATTGGCCTGTGAGTGGCATGTCCAATACACATAGATGAGACATTCCATCACACAGATGGCATGTACCATAGTCATGGTACATTCCACAAGTACATCCATATGTCAGTGAATGAGTACTGTCAGCCATCCATGTGAGATGGACATGATGAGATGAAAAATGCTACATAGTGTGACAAAATAGCCATGTGCCACACACTGCAACACATCCAGTGTACAAAAATACAGTGATTGCAGGCCGATGTACACATCAATGGTTGTGCACTTCAACATGACAGGAAACAACTATCATGTTCCACGTTCAAACAGGCCCCAAACATGTATGTGATCAGGCCAATACTCAATCAGCCTGAATGGTCAAATCATTCACCTAACAAGGTAACACATGTGGGCCAATGTGGGGTTCATCAATGACAGAAGCATGTCACAAATGTGACAATAGGGCTGAGGAATGCGTAACAAAAGTGGGACAATTGAAACAATCAGCCTGAACGAACACTGAAAAATAGACACAATGTTTTTGCAAGATGCCACTTCAAGGGCAACTGCCGTAATGTTGTGCTAAATTACTACTGTGGGCAGAAGGGATACTGTCACACCCAAATCCAAGGCCGCTGAATGTTTTGGATGAAGCACATGGGTGACCCATACCACTCAGGCACACACACCCTCACCTGGCACTCAATCAGAACCCGTCACCCAAACAACATACACATGCATTACACACACATGCATTGGCACTCACCGGACAATGCATCATAATCAGGTAGTTCTCCCACACCTTGGATCTGTTGCTCTGTGACGAAGGCCCCAGCAACAGACTCATGTTCAGTGAGTTTGTTGTCCTCTTGTGGAGATCCACCGCCAGTCACCAGAGTAGCGGCATGATTTGAGGCCAGCTTGTTCTTTGCTCTGCGTTTCAGGTCATTCCACCGCTTGTAGCAATCATCAGCTGTGCGCCTCACAAATCCAAGGGCACTTATGCGGTCGGCGATGATCTGCCAGTGTGCCTTACTTTGACCAGTTGTGGTCTTGGACCCTGCAGTCACCAGCATTTCGTGGCTATGTGCCGACACATAGGACACAAGTGCATAAAGTTCCGCCTCATTAAAGCAAGGCTTCCGTGTCTGGGGTCTCAGCCTGTTGTGCCAGGGCACCCTTCTTCCTCTTCTTTAAAGGTGGAGCAGAGCCAGAGTGGCTTACGCCGCTCTGGTCAGTAGGGGCAGAATCACTGGTGGACTGGGTAGTAGGAGTGTGGGAATGCACAATGACCATAGGTCTTGATGCAGGCATAGGTTGCAGGGTAATGTTGGCAGGGGGAACGTCAGTTTGATGGACCTGGACTGACACTGTCCTGGCTGGGAGAGTCAGAGCTGGGGCGGATGGAGCTGCAGCTGCCCCTGCCAGCAGACCCCCACTCATGTCCCACTCATGTCCCCTTGCACCCCCACCCTCCAGCAGTGCAGGGCCCCACTCATGCCCCACGCATGTCCCCCTGCACCCCCACTCCCCAGCAGTGTAGGGCACCTGCCAGCAGGCCCCCACTCATGTCCCACTGATGTCCCCCTGCACCCCCACCCCCCAGCAGTGCAGGGCACCTGCCAGCAGGCCCCCACTCATGTCCCCCTGCACCCCCACCCCCCAGCAGTGCAGGGCACCTGCCAGCAGGCCCCCACTCATGTCCCACTCATGTCCCCTTGCACCCCCAACCCCCAGCAGTGCAGGGCACCTGCCAGCAGGCCCCCACTCATGTCCCACTCATGTCCCCCTGCACCCCACCCCCCAGCAGTGCAGGGCACCTGCCAGCAGGCCCCCACTCATGTCCCCCTTCACCTCCACCCCCCAACAGTGCAGGGCACCTGCCAGCAGGCCCCCACTCATGTCCCACTCATGTCCCCCTGCACCCCCACCCCCCAGCAGCACAGGGCACCTGCCAGCAGACCCCCCACTCATGTCCCACTCATGTGCCCCTTCCACCAGGTCATGACGATCCTCAATCATGGCCCTTATGGCCAGCCTCCCCAGCCCAAAGACCCAACCAAATATTGCATCCACCCACATAGAAAAGGCAATTACATTATACAACCCCAATGGCAAGTATGTAAATGAACACATGTCCGTCACACACACAATAGGTGCAAGTGAATGTGAAAACCCATATCATGACATGCATAAAACCAATGAGATAATACCACACATCGAAGTATGAAGAAAAAAATGTATTAAACACAACATGAATGTAATCAAAATCCAACACACAACAATGGGAATAATAAAAGAAAAGCTGCATGTCCGTAAAAGAATAAAAAAAAAAAATCATAATCCAAAGAAATCCAAAAGAAATGGTGTCCAAAGTCACAGTCCAACAAAGCAAATCCAAGGGAAAAAAGAAAGTGAAAACCATTGCTCCATGGTGAAAATAAAAAAAAGAGAACAATCCAATGGTGAACTATGTACAGATGAACAATCCAGGGTCCATGAGCCCAACTGATGAAATGAAACCTATCAAAAATACTACCTAATAAAAAACTATATACAAAAACGTGGTGCATTGTCCAAGCGCAACCAAAATAAAGAAAAAACGAAAGGAAACCTAACACTATCTAACTATATACAATGGCGGCGGGCAGGTCCAGCGGCTCACTCTGTGGTGTCCCGGGCCAGGGCATCATCGAACTCCATGTCTATTTGCCGGAGGCAGGCCTCTGTCCTGGCACCGAGGTCTCGCAGGGAGGCACTCATGGCTTGTTCCAACTCCCTGCGAGTTGCCTTGAGGCACTCTGCCCGCCTCAAAGCCCGACGCATGGAGAACTCCTCCCTGACCATGGTGACCCGCACCTCTTCCGCCCGCCGCCGCTCCGCACCTATCTGCTGGCCCAACCGGTGCCACACGGAAGACACTCCAATTCCTGGGTCCTCCTGCCCTCTGGCCGATGCCTGCCCCTCCGATGTTGATGGCCCCGAGCCATCATTGCTCCCACCTAGAGCCTGCTCCTGCTGCTGCTGTCCATGTGCCGTGTCTGATGGTGCCTGCACATCCTCCATCAGCTGGTCTCCAGTTGTGGTGTCCACCCCTGCTGGGCCGCCGACTCCCGACTGTGGCAGGGATGTGAGCTCCACCAAGCTGGCTGTGTTGGTCGGGCCAGGTCCACAGGGGGCCCTGGTGGAATCTGGGCCGGAAGACGGTGTGGAGAACAACTGGCGCATAGTCTCCACAGAGGAGGAGAGGTCCGCCAGAGTGCGCAACACATGTAGGAACCCACCAACCAGGGCCCCTCCCAGCAGTGCAACGTCATGACGCTGCTCTCTGTGATGGCGTGCGTTCTCTGCCCAGGAAGAATGCAAGTCATCACGAATGACATGCGTGCGCAACGCGACACCAACCAGGACGGAGCCCATACATTCGTGGGACCCCTCGTTCGCAGGTAGTGGAGAGGCAGATGACATGGCACTCTCCCCTACCTCTGGATGGGCCTGGGTCAGGGTCTCCCTGTTGGTGCATGGTGGTGCAGTCACAGGCTCAGGGACAGCGACATGCACAGGCCCCTCCGTGGTGACCTGTGCTGCCTCCTGACCCTGGACTGCACCACTTGCACCAGTGGTACTACCCCCACCAGGCCCCATGTGCGGCTCAGTAGCAGGCTCCTCCTTCTCTGTGGAGACCACCAACCTGGATGTCTCCACACCGTCTTCCGCCATTGGAAGCCCCTGTGGGAGCTCACCCGGCCCTTCCACCACAGCTGTTGTGGCAGACGCAGCACCAGCCCGCTCGCTCCCGGGTGATGGTAATTCCTGGGAGGGTGGCTGGGCCTTGCATCGCCGCCCAGTGGAGGCATCCCCGCCGCTTGGCTCCACAGCGCTGTGTCCGCCCTCTTCTTCACTTGACGCTGCGTAGAGGGAGACATAGAACACAAGCATCAGGGTACAGTACAAAATACCCTAGACAGGAAGCAATAACACATGAGTGGCACTGTCAAATGTCACTTCCATCCTGTCATTCCACAACACATGCGTGAATGCACACAACACACATTCAGAAACAGTCCTGGCGCCTGCAATCAACATCAACATCCATGTAGAAGGGCCCCTGTAAACCAAGATGTTGCCTTCAAAGTCACATGCATCCATGGCGTTTCAAAGTCAGACACACACTTCTCAGGCACACACACACATGTGCACCATACATGTACATGACATCAGCACCCATTCCTCACCCCCCCTTCATGTCCAGGAACAGAGACAGCCTTGCTTTCATGTGTGCATTCCGCATAGAGCTCCCCATGTTGCTTTAAAACACATGCACCAACCATGTGGTTCACACATAACTGGTCTCACATGCATGACCATGATGTCCCTGCACACACACATCCATACATGGCCTATGTCACACATACAGGCAAGCCTCAGACTACCTGCACACTGCAACATGCCCTGTCTCACACAGCAATGCTTGGCCACTTACCGCTCAACTCCAGACGGGTCTGTCTCCGAAAGATCTGGGCGTGGAGCGCTGGGCCTACGCGTTCCAGGACCCTCATCTGGATGTTACTCATGCGTGCCCAGCCCCCCTCCGTGAGGCGCCGGGCCTTGTGGAGGGTCCTGGACCTGAAGCCCTCCCAGCGCTTCTTGACGTGCTTGATGTCGCGGGTTGCCACCCCCTCCGCGTTGATGGCAACCACTATGTCGTCCCAGATCCTCTCCCGTCCTTCCTTGGTGGCGCGTGATGTTCCGAAGAGGGCATCATAACGTCCCAGGACATGCTCCACCAGGACACCAACTTCGGTGGCAGCGAAGCTGGTGGCCCGCTGCCTCTCTGGCTGGGGGTTGCCACTGGTGCTAGATGGAGATGTGTCTGACATGGCAACCCCAGAGGCAGGAGTGGGTGGGCAACTGGGTCCTGGGGCTGGGCTGTGGGGCAATGGTATCCCAGTCGGGAGTCTTCTATTCCAGCAGGGGTGGACACAGCAACTGGACCCCTGCAGATGGCTGATGTGCAGGCACCAAATAGCAGGGCACGTGGGCAGCAGACAGTCAGGCAGCAGCAGATGGCAGGTGGGAGCGTGCTCAGGGCTCTGGGGGGCAGGAAAATGGCCTTCAGGGCAGGAGCGTGGTCTTCCGTATGTGTATGCATGGCCAGCTTGATATGGAGTGACTTGGCATGTGAAAAAATTGCACGTCAGCGTGTAATTCGAGGAAAGGCCCTTAGTGCGTAAGCGGGTCAGCACACGTACGCGATTTCATTGGACCAAAGGCCCTTAGCGTGTAAGCGCGTCTGTGACGTATCACTCACGGGCGTTGCCCTTTCGCGTGTAAAACTTCACGCGAACCCCAGGAATACACATACCCCACTCGCACAGCGCCCTTTCGCGTGTAAAACTTCACGGCAACCCCAGGAATACACGTACCCCACTCGCACAGGCCCTTTCACGTGTGAAACTTCCCACGCACCCCCGAAATACACGTACTCGGATCCAATCGCGTGTGAGACTTCCCGCGAACCCCCGTAATACACGTACCCTGCTGAAATCGCGTGTGAAACTTCCCGCGAACCCCAGTTATACACGTACCCCACTGGCACAGGCCCTTCCGCGTGTGAAACTTCACGCGAACCCCAGTAATACACGTTCCCCGCTTGGCGTTTGCTGTTTGGCAGCCCTGTAAACTGGTCCAGGGTTAGCGCAGCCCTTTGCGCTGGATTGGGGATTTTGATGGCTTTTCCTTGCGCGAGAGCGTTCTTGGGGGCGTAACTGGCGCTGCTGCAGGGTCGCTGCGCCACTCTGCGCCACGGCTGGTTTTGGAGGCTAAAATCCATGAATACGCTGTGCACGGAAATCGATTTTAGCGCACGTGGCTGGCGCAGACATTCGCACGCGCACACTGTGCGCCAGCCCGTGCGCCACTTGTGCGCGAAATTCTATGAATTACCCCCTTTATCTTTTCTGGGAGACAGTAGTCAGCCCCAGAAAATGGAGTCGGTGGGAAGTCTAAAAGACAAGCCTGTGTCACTACACTGAAGGTGCTGTGTAACACACATGGAAGAATATGGTGGCATGGCGTAGGTGAGGCTCCAGCGCCCAAGATCACACAACAAGTAGAAATACACAAAGTAAAACACATGTAAGAGTGGGAAAAAAGGCTCACACTCTTACCAGGTGAAAAAAATAAATCCTAGAAATCCAGCAAAGCTGCAGAGGGACTCAGTAGGTAAGGGAAATCAACCATTTATGAGAATTCTCCATAACACCCACTCCCTATTTAATCTCTGGGGTAGCTATAATGGACATTGGGAGCAACATCAGCATTTCTAGGAGTTGATAGATTTTGAATTCCACAGTATCCATACTTATTAGAAGTCTCAGCAGAGTCCCAAAGAAGTGTCTACAACACTACTGTCATCCGAGTGACTATATGTAGTTCTCACTGTAAAACATGTATTTATGTACATTGCTGTGGGAGCCGTTCAGACCACAGTGCTATCAATTCAGCACTTTTCTTGACCTTTCCACTTCAAACGGCTGAATAGTGACTAATACTGTCCTATGCTTAATTGTCGAATAGAAGAAGCAGACTTTAAAAAAAAATTAAAAACAAAAATAAAAACCTGTTCATAGACAGCACCGTCCTTTCAGTCGTGGGACTGTAGCTATGTCAGCCAGAAATCATGTATATCTTGCATGCGACTTACACTGACCCAGCCCTACTGGACTTATGGGGTTGATGTACATACTGCAGAGATTTATTTTTAATCTTCTGGTCCCAGGCTTCAATCCGGACTAGATAGTCGAGGGTTAATATGTGTGCTTTAGAGATGTACATTTTATAGATGCCGGGCCTGAATCCAAGCTGAGATAACATATCCTTCCACTTTTTAGCATCAACAGAGTTGAAATTAATTTGTTGACAACTAATTTACTTCTCTCTGTAGCCTCAAGACTTTTTCAAATTGCTTTCCAGGCACAAAAGAGCTGCAAGTGTTTAAAAGTGGAGGTTTCAGTGCTGCAAAGCATGTCAATGGGCAGAACACTCCACAGGAAAGTGAAATGGGTGAAATACCCAGGCAAATCATCTCTTCCATGAAACAGAATTATCAGCAAAGCCCCACCTTTGCTTCTGCCAAAGAGGGGTATTTTTGACGGGTCACTCTCATTAATATCACAATTATCGAAAGATACAAAAGCAGCCTGTTTTGTGCATTTTTTGTTTTTTGGCAGGTGAATTCTGTCCACGGGTGTGCGAACGCCCATTCTTTTTGAATTCACTCCAATCCTTCTAGTTTTGACTTTTTGCCGCATTTTGGTGGAAGAGCCACCAAAATATTGGCAACACAATTTCTACAGAGAGGAGAGAGACTATAAAGTGGTACCAGAACCTGACTTTGTGTTTAGCATCACAACTCCAAATGTTGTGGCAGGATCGGTCAACGCACTAAATGTTATTTCATGTTCCATTACGCTGATGTAATTACAATAGTGTCTTGTTTAACTTATTTTCTCCCAATCAAGAGTACTGTAGCATGCCACGTGGAGTCGGATGTTTTAATCGGGTAACTTCTAATTCAGGGAACTTTCCACCCATCCCACACCAGGCGTGCACAATTTTCACAAAGTTCTTTTTATGAATCTGAGATCCCCAAATGAATAGCATTGATTCCTTACAGCAACAAGAAACACACAGGGTTGCACAGAAGGTCTATTTATTAACAAAATAGAAATAATTGAATCGGTTTAGAAAGAAGAGACAGACAGATGGTTATCATAGTGGCTATTTGACAGAAAGCAACCCAGCCATTTGGGTGTTGCCTTATCAAGGCCATATTTGTTTTGAGAAAGAAATAGTGATCCTCTCTATCAAAAGTAGCTGAGAGTAATAGAATGTAATAATAAAACTGTACAGCATTTACTAACAGGAATGCTTTACGTTTAATTATAGAAGGATTACAAAGATAGAATTCTATGTCAAGACCGGAGGCTCGGATTATGCTTTCTCTATTTACTTTAAACTCGAGCAGCATTTAAAACAATTACAAACCATATAAAACATTACACATTAAAAACGACTTTTCCCAGATATAGCGGGTCATTTCGAGGTGGGCGGTAAGGGGTTAACGGCACCGGTAAAGGTGCCGGCGCCGTTAACCCCTTACCGCCCTATTACGAGTCTGCTCGCGGGACACGCTAAGGGCGCCTGGTAAAACCAAAGTTTGGCGGCAACCCTTAAATCTGGCAGTCGCGCTATTACTGCAGGATTTAAGGGTCTGCCAAATCAGGGCTTCGATGAATTTCTCCCCAGCTCTGAGCTCGGGGGAAATCCGCCGAAAATTCACGCTATTACCGCCAGCGAGAAATCCGCCGGCGGTAAGAGCGCAAAAATTCTGCATTGAGCCCAATGGGGAATGGGGCATTCCCGAATGGGCTCAGTGGGGAATGGGGAATTCCATTACCGCCAAACCTGTGATCCAGCGCTAATAGCGCCGGGGGTTTGGCAGTAGGGCTAATACTGCTGGCGGTAATACCGCCGGCATTCCCACCCAACTTGTGATGAGGCCCATAGAGTTCCTAGGCTTCGTGATAGACACGAGAACAGCCATGCTCAGCCTACCAATTGAAAAAGTTAATGTGATCAAGAAAGAGATCAGCTCAACAATAGCGAAAGAAGGGTTATCGCTCAGTGAGCTAGCCAGATTAGTAGGGAGACTAGCATCATCCATTCAGGCTATATTCCCGGGGCCACTACACTACAGAGCTCTTCAACCCCTGAAGATCCAACACCTGAGAAAAGGGTTATCATACGAACAGAGAGTACTGATCTCCTCGTAGGCGAGGACAGAACTATGGTGGTGGTTCAGACACATGGAGGCCTGGAATGGGAGAGCGATATTTGGCTCATCCCCGGACCTCATCATAGTATCAGATGCCAGCCGTTGGGGCTGGGGGGCCAGCTGCAAAGAGATGACAATGGGAGGGAGGCGGTCAGGGAAGGAACTGGAGCTCTACATCAATTGCCTGGAGCTGATGGCGGGGTCCTTTGCAGTGAGATGCTGCACCCAGGACAAGGTGACCTGTTGTGTACTTCTAAAGATGGACGTCTCCGCAGTACGGTACATAAACAAGCTGGGCGGGACAAAGTCCAGGATGTTAGCGGAGCTAGCAAAGGATTTCTGCCACATGTGCCTAGAGAACAAGATCAGCATTACAGCAGAGTATCTCCCGGGTCTGCAGAATGAAGTGGCATACTGGAATTCCAGACACCTGAGAGATGCCAGCTATTGGTAACTAGACAGTACAGTATTTGTGTCCTTAATGGAAATGAAAGGACCATGCATGACGGATCTGTTTGCATCCAGGCTGAACACTCAGCTGAAACGATTCTTCAGCTGGAGGCCGATGCAGAAGCAGAGGCAACGGACGCATTTCTGCAACAGTGGGCACCGGACAAGGAATATGCTTTCCCCCATTTGCAATGATTCCGAGAGTGGTAGCACCGGTCAGAAGGCAGCATGCAACACTAGTCTTAGTAACGCCAGACTGGAGGAGTCAGGTATGGTTCTCGGACATTCTTGAATTGTCAATCGAAAAAACCACTGGTACTGCCCCAGTTCGGGAAACTGATTCAGAATCCAGTGGGGGAGAATCATCCGCTGAACCAGGAAGGGAAATTGAGACTGATTGTGTGGGTAATTTCCAGGCAGCCTGGCAAAAGCCAGGACTTTCGGGAGATGCTGAAAAACTAATTGAGGAAGCGTGGGCACGGATACCAGAAAGGCCTACAAATTGGCCTGAACAAGGTGGAGTAGCTGGTGTGTGAGGATGGCAAATACATCCCACTAGAGCAGATGTAACACAGATAGCGAATTTCCTAGCCGCTTCGCAGCAGAAGGCAAAGCATACAGAACAGTAAGCACATGTAGATCAGCCATATCTGCCGGCCATCCTAAGAGAGAGAACGTGGCGGTAGGAGAACACCCACTTGTATGCAGACTCCTCAGAGAAGTGAAACTTTTAAGGCCACCATTACACAAATATTCAAAGACATGGGACATGAATACAGTCCTGAATTTGTTTAATAATTGGCCAGACAATGAGCACTTGACAAGAAAAGCAATATCGGCAAATCTCACTACACTGCTTTGCCTCATATCTTGCAAAAGACAGGAGATCCTTTAGACCTTCAGGAGTCACGTTTCACATTAACAAGAGAACTAAGACAGGTATCAGAACTATTTCTTACACAGCGTTTCCGGACCAACCTAAATTATGTCCAGTCCATGGCCTGAAAAATTACAAACAAATGAAGGGTAATCTCAGAACTACTGGGGTAATACAATTGTTTATCTCACTAAGGAAACCATTCAAGGCCGTAGCAGGGGCAACCCTAGCCAGATGGGTTAGATGGTGTATGCTGCAGGCAGACATTGACACTGGAACGTACAGGGCACATTCCATTAGAAGAGCTATGGCGTCTAAGGCATATAACACAGGGGCTAGGTTGGAAGATATACTAAAGGCAGCAAGCAGACTGCTCTAGGGTGTCAACATTTAAGCAATTTAATTTTAGACCAATAGAGGAGATGTCTGCGTTGGTGGTAAGATTTGAACAAGCATAATCCAAGCCTGCGTTCTTGACATTGAATACTGACGTTATAGAAAGTCAAGATTCTATTAAAGACAAAGAGGCGAAGGATTATCCCACCCGATCCATCATTGTATAGAATTTATGACAGACAAATAATGCATATTTGTTACAAAGAATTTGTGACAGACATGTAATGCATATGGCATATGGGATACTGAAGTTGTGAAGTATTGTGGTGTCATAACGATTACCCATCCTAGCACAGCTATCCTCACCTTGTTGTTTGATTACTCTACAGGAACGGAGGTGAATACTACAGGATCATGAACAGGGGAAGAGAAGGCCAAGGAGTAATGCAGCGTCTACCGGTTGGGGCACAGAATTGAAGTTGGAGACAGACACAGAAAGAGGAAGTGTAGAGCAGACATTGCATGCACCCCAGCCCCCCATTTTGAGGTATCAGGAACATACTCGCCAAGGTATGTAATGTATGAGGAACAAATGAACCAACAGAGAGCAGCTCTAGGCCTCTGCCCAGTGCCCATCAGAAGAGCAATACCTGTTGAAGTGCCTATAACCAGACAACCAGGGGCAGCTCCGTACCCACTGAGCCAACCGTACCAGCAGCTGACACGAAATGAAAACTACTTACAGACTGTCCCCGAAGAGACCCACAGAGCCTTAATGGAAGGCAAATGGTGACGACATAAGAGCCCAGACAGACGTACAGATGAACACAAACAAGGATCGAAAGATGACACACAAGGGCGAAATGCAAAGAATAATGATGTAATGGACTTATAAGAAGAAACAACGTTGCAGCACAAAGAACGTAACCATGAAGGAAGGATGAAAATACGCAACTGACTAAATGCATGTAAATAGGCTTCGAACACAAGAAGCCAAGGAAACGGTACTGCTTGCAATGCTTAGTAGAAGTATAGAGCGGCAAGCGCCAATTATATATCTACCTCAATGAAGCACATTATACAAGTGCGACTCCATATTGTAAAGCACAATTAAGCCCAGGCTGCAAGGGGTAAAACAGGCCGAGATTCATATTCCAGCAAAAGCCAGAAGGGAAGAGCGGAATGGAAACTCAGTAAGAAGTAACTCATGCCTGGGAATTCGAGGTCAACTCCAAGAAGGGAGGAGAGCGGCAGTTTCGAAGAATCGAAACTTCAGAGCATAGCAGCCAGCCAGTGAAGGTCGAGATAAGGAGGCCCCAGGCAGGTGGCGAGGCTAAGTAAGAATCAAATACACGGAAAGAAGGAAAATGAAGCAGATTCACGGTGAATAGACATGTGACCAGCCAAAGGCGAAGAGGTACCAACGTCTGATGTCACCCAGAACCCGAGGATGCCATAACTTTTCCTGATAAGAATCTACAGTTTCGAGGCCATCCTCAGCCAACTAATTGACACATAGCCCTAAAGTACTGATTGATGGAAGGGAGGCAGGGTGAATCTTGGGGCACTCCGCATCTGGGTATCCATTCTGGGTATCCATTCTGCATGCTGCTAATTAAAGTGGAGATTTATGTCTAGGGGTGTAACCTACCCGTTCACAATGGACCAAATAATCTAGGATACTTGTAGTGACGTCTATCACGAGTGATGTAGAGGGATGGGCGTAGATGCCCACCCGATAAAAGCTATCCAATCCTCACGCTCTGTGACCATATACAGATATAGCACCTATACTTAAGTTACCTTTTCCAACCAATAGAATTGCATGATAAACTTATGAGTGTTACACGTCAATGATGACGAATTTTGGGTATAACTGTTACTGTTTGAATGAAGATTGTGGGAGTTGAAGCGAGACAGGCGATCGCATCACTGTTGATTTCCATTTGTTTCCCCTTTTTTTGTACTTGTCATTAAGCAGACTTCCCTTTGCCAAACCATTGACTTGTCCTTATTGATTTGTGTTGGAGTAAGAGAATCCTGCACCCTATCCTCCTCAAGGTGCAGCTATCTCGTCTTAAAAGTACTTGAGGGTGAGCTCTGATCCCATGGGCCCGTCAGAGATCACTCCTCCCTCCTGTACAGAAGGACAGATGAATGTAAAGGAAGATAAGGGACATGCAGCGACAAGATTGGTTAAAAATGTCACATGGTGTGTTTGACATAGCGAAAATGGACTACACACAAAAAGATTATTTTATGGGTCAGGCAGAAATAATTCGTAATTACTGGCATGCCGATGCTGCAGTGTACGTGAAGCACTGCTGCCGGAATCAACGGCTGCTGGAATCAACGGTTGATTCCGTGTGGGCTTACACGCGCATTCCGGCATGCTGGAAACTGTGGCACTGGCACGCCGGTAATTACACCAAACCCCCCCAAAATCCCAACACTGCCACCCTCGGTGCCAGTGACTCTGATTCTGGCACCACACCCCCGGTCCCACCAGCACCGTTAATACCATGACCGCAAATGCAGTGTTCCCGGAATAGGAATTCGACCGGCGGCCATTAATATAACACAATCCATTGCAATCCTCTGAGCACAGGAGTGATCCCCACATCCAGAGCACAGAAGGAGAGCAAGAGACATGACATCAAGGGTACCTGCAACCTGGAGGCACAAGCCGCGCTTCAGCGAGGTTGAATTGAACATGCTTGCTGACACAATAGTGGTGCATGCTGACCAACTCTTCAGCACTGACCTCAGAAGGCTGGCCAAGCTACACAAAAAGGCAATCTGGGAGGTGGTGGCCCAGAAAGTGACCACTGTTGGATCTACACCCTGCACTGTTCGTGACTGCCATAAAAGGTGGGACGCAATCAGACTCGTAGTGTGGCGGTCCGGACCACCACACTTGGAATGAGGCCCTCTGTCTCAATATTAGCTGTTCATTTCCAGGTGACCAAATGCCACTCTATGTTGATATTTACTGCTGGATAAACAGGTTCCACTCTATGCTTGTAATGAAACCTTTTGCGACAGTGTCCAGACTTTGGATCCACCGTTGTTCAAACTTCCTCAAGCGTGTGTCTTGATCACCCCCTCGTGAGAGTGAGGGTACTGTTTGAATCACAAACCATATGAAATCATTGTACCTATGTTTTTTTGCCTGGAAGTGACCTACCATGGGTTTCTCCGGGACTTTGTTTTTCGAGCATGATCTGTGCTCGCATATCCTTTGACAGATTTCGCTTTTCGTCTGTCCAATGTATAAAATGTTGCATGGGCATTTGATATCATGTACTGTCCAAGTGACTTTGCAGTTTGTGAAGTTTTTATGTTGCCACATCAGTCCATAGATGTCTACTTGCTTCATGTTCCTGGTCAAGAAACACATTGAGCAGTTACCACATTTGTTATGGCCAACAACTGGGGGGAGGCCCCAGGCATTCAAAGCTGTTCTAGGTTTGGGGCGTTGTTGTTCATAAATATGAACCAGCATTTGCCTGAGGTTCTGGGGTTTCTTAAATGCAAACAGTGGTTTTGGTGGTGCAAAGTCAGGATTATGTAAGATGTTCCAATTCTTAGGAATTACTTTTTTTAGTGCATTACCTTTGTTTTTTTCAAATCTGTTTTTATTGAAATGTTTTGCAACAACATCCAAATTACCACTTATACATAGTGGTTACAACCCAAAGCCTTATCCCTCCCCCAAACTGTGTAGCAAGGTGCATATGTGAGCTGGTACAGTGTTCGGATTACAAACATGGAAGAAGCAGAACATTATAGTATATCAAGATAGGTGCACTGGAATCCGCATAACATTGGGACATCAGCTATTACATGAGACAATTAAGTTCTCTACATCGAAGTAGCGGAGAAGACTGGGGGGGGGGTCCGATATATCCTTTCCCAAGTCAAAGTCTTGTTTACAATTTCTTGTACTATCCATACAACGGGGGAACTCCACACTGAGGAGGCATGATCAGAAAGGGCCCCCAATAGTCAGTGGGTCTCATACCAGGAGGGAGGGTAGAGGAGTAGGATGTTTCACGTCTTTCACAAATCTTCAGTATATTAACCCATTCCCTCACAGTAGGTGATGAGGCTCTCATCCATGCTTTAGCAGTTAGGGCCTAGCGTCCATGGAGGCCCTGGCCAGCAGTCTCCTATCGGTCTTAGTGGGAACTTCGAACCAAGCCAAAAACCAGGCCACTGGAGAATATCGAGGGCATCCAGGGACCATTTCGTCCAAGGCACCGGAGACCCCCCCCCCAGAAGGACTGCATGCGGGCACAGCTTCAGACCATTTGGGTAAAGTCTGAGGGTTCGGCATTACAACGTGGGCAGGTGGAGTTGCTCTCAGGGTAATACTTATGCAGCTGTGCGGGAGTAAGTTATGACTGATGAAGGAATTTGAATTGTATAATGCAGAACCAGGAATTTAGCGAGATCTTTTTTGTCAGCATGCACATCACTCGCTATTGGTTATCATGTAGAGGTGTGTCTAAAACCCTATCCCATCTGGCCTTGAACAGCACCCAAGGAGCTGGGTGAAGACATTTGATCAGTTTGTATAAGGCAGAGACTGCCCCAGCGATGTTTGGAGGTTTGGTTACAAATTGGGCCAAGGGGAGGGAGTAGGCGCTCTAGGGAGATCATTCCAACATTCCCGAAGCGCCTTCCGCAATCTGTAGTAAAGTAGCAGGCAGACGGCATTCCAGGGGCCACGTTCTTTCAAGGTTTCCCACTGCATGAATTTGCCTTCATTCACTAGGTCACCCAGGGAGAATATCCCCAATTTCTCAAACTTGCAAAGTCAGCATGATAAATGTTGTCAGTGTCGATCGCGAGGGCGGTGCAGTCACATGCCCACTTAGTTACCTCCACTGGTTGTATTTACTCTCTAGGGGATCGTTTGGGCTTACTGAAGACGGAAATGTCCTGTACTAGTGGCTGAATATATTGTTTTGGATTTTTTACGTCCAACAGTAAGTCGACTGCATAGAGAGAGATAACAGAGATATGGGAATAGATTGACATCCCCGTATGTGCGTGGAATTCCCATATTGCGCATGCCAGGGGTTCAACCGCAAGGGCTAAAAGGATAGGGGAAAGGGAGCACCCCTGCCTCGTTCCCCTGGTAGGTGAGATCTTTCTGGAAGTCAGCTGATTGGGCAATATCGTGCCATGAGGAGCGTTGTACAGCAATTGGACCCATTGAATGTAGTGAAGACCTAGTAGAGTTCTGGTCAGTATTTTAAACAGAAAGGGCTATTTAACAGAGTCGAAGGCCTTCTTGGCATTGTGGGCAGAGACAATGATGGGGACCTCTTCCTTAATGTTATGGACCACGGTAAATAGTCTTCTTAGATTATTTTGGGTGGATCTGCCAGGGATAAATCTGGGGGAGGAGGCGATCTGCAAGTAGTTTAGCCAGGATTTTATTGTCAGTATTAATAAGGGATAGGCGTCTGTATGATGCACAGTGTTGGAGGTCTTTACCAGGTTTTCATAGAAGTGTAACCACTGCCATCCTGGTGGACTCTGGAAAGAGGCCGGCAGACATGGAGAATTCATACATACTGCACAGATGTGGTGCAAGGATATCTGCGTACTCTTTATAAAATTCTGCTGAAAGTCTGTCTTGTCCTGGGGCCTTACCACTAGCAAGTTTACAAATCACTCTACAGATCTCCTCAGTGGAGGGAGGGGCGTTCATAGGATCAGCGAGTGAGGGGTCCAGTCAACACAGGGCAACCCGGTCTAAGTAGGATCTGATGTCTTCAGGGGAGGCGTTCAATTGGGATGAGTATAGTCCAGTAAAATAGTAATTAAACACATTATTGATCTCGCCGGGTTCTCGGATCAGGTTCCCATCAGGGTCCACAACCTCCATAATTCCACTGTGTCCTCTATCTTTACGGATTGCCCAAGCAAGGGTGCAGCTAGGTCTACCTCCCTCTACATATTTAGTTGCAAGGAGAGGGTCCCCCATGTATTTGTCTTCCCTGAGCCCGGCTTCAGAGTGTTCTAACTGCTTCTCAGAGAGTAGCTTCTCGAGCTCAGTGTCGCTACCTTGGGCCTGTCCCTGTATTAGGACTTTCATCTCCCCTTCTAAATGACAAAGCGTAGTCCGTAAGGAGTTTAGAACGCCTCCCTTCCTGGAGATGTCGCTACCCCTTATACACACCTTGAAGACCTCCCAGACTGTTCCAAAGTCGGGGACAGTGTTTACGTTATTACAGAAGTATTTTTGGATGTCGCCTCGGATGCTGTCTTGGAACAGTGCGTCTTCCAGGGAACTAGGGCGCAAGTGCCATCGAGGAGGGCGGTGTAGTGAGCTGGGAACTAGGATCGCTGCCGTTATGGGGGAATGATCAGACAATGTTCTTGGTAATAGTTTAGTGGTCTGTGTTGTGTCAGCTAGGGGGATGGACAGCATGATGTAATCTATCCTAGAGGATGTCCCATGTGCCCCAGAGAAGAAGGAAAATTA
Organism: Ambystoma mexicanum; assembly: GCF_040938575.1. NCBI lineage: Eukaryota > Metazoa > Chordata > Amphibia > Caudata > Ambystomatidae > Ambystoma > Ambystoma mexicanum. The sequence goes on along the minus strand of NC_090923.1, from coordinate 829,203,537 downwards.
TTTTACATTGGGATGTAAGTGTCTCCAGATAGCCCAAGAGTTTCAGTGATGATGCTGCAAGTAGTGGCAGACTTGGAAAGGGTTGATTGTGACGTTTTTGACCGGTCAAGGTCCAATGATATTGCCATGTTAAAGTTCCCCATCCACACCACTTCATATGTTGGGAATCTATGGACCATGGCAGCACATTTCTGAAAGATCTCAGGGTAGTCTATATTGGGAGCATACACATTAATAAAGAACAGTATATTAAGCCCAAAACAGCTACCAGCAAGCAAGATATACCTTCCCTTGACATCACATATATTCTTGTGTAAACGTAATTGAACTGAATGGTGTATGTATATTGCAATGCCCCTTGAATGGGATGAGAAGGAAGAGCCATATCGATGGACCCCCACCAGCCTTTAGCCAGGGTGAGTGAGGTGTCCTGTGCCAGGTACGTCTCTTGCAGGCACAGGACATTGATCCTCTGTAGTTTTGAATGATTAGTCACTAAGCTAAATTTCTTAGCATTGGTGACACCCCTGATATTCTAGGACATTATATTTAAGGATTCAGCCATCATCGTCTAGTGTTTGGGTATACATCATTTAAGTGAATTGGGACATACAGCGCAGTAAGCCATTCATGTATATTTCCATGAGACTCTTGCTTCCGGCTGATGAATAAAATTGCAATAGTAGACCTAGCTTGAATGAGCACATTGTACAGAATTCAAAACTCCCCACCACCCACAACCCACACCGGAAACAGCAACATACCAGCACTGACTCATCCCCAATTAATCCAAACAACATAAAACTATGATTGCAGTGACTGCGTTGACGGGGTACTGTGCGTGACCACGTAGCTTTAGTGACCAGCAACCTTAACACAATGTCATACGATTGTGGTACAAGGAAATTGTTCTTCAGGTTAAGAGGTGTTATTCGATGTCAGGCCTCTGTAGGCCACATTGAGGGGGAAAAAACAACAGTAACAATCGGTCAAATAAGCAGGAGACAAACCGGAGAGGCAGTGAACCAATATAATGACAAATTAGCTGGGCAAGGAGAAGCCTGGTCAGCCATCCTGGGGTGCCTGGGCATCGAGCAAGTCAGGCAGTTCGGTGACAAATCTATTCACTGCTGCAGGGTTTGTGAAGAACCAGGATTTTCCATTGTGAAGGATTTGAAGCTTAGCAGGGAATATCATAACATAGTGCATGTTTTTCTGTCTGAGTTTGTTTTTAACATCTTGTGGGCTGAAGTCAGGAAATAATCTGATGATTGACAAGACAAATCTAAATTCGCCCTTGCCCCTGGCCGATCTGAGGAGCAGATCTCTTTCCCTATAATTAAGGATCCTGGCAATGATGGGCCAGTCCGGGTTGCCAGGGGTGGTTTCGGGGCGAGGGAGCAATGGGCCATTTCGACCAAGAACATGTCGCACAGTGGGGGCTGGTCGAGTATATCTGTGAGGAGTCTTTAAACAAATCTCTCCATGTTGTCTATCTGCGTAGACTCAGGAACCCCTATGATGCCGACGTTGTTCTTCCGTGACCACCCCTCAAGATCATTGTTTTTTGGCTCCTACATGTCTCACTGACTGTTGTAGCGCAGTCACTTCCCTCTGCAGAGATGACAATCTGTTTTAGTTGTCACCAATACGTTATTCGGCTTCAGTCATTCAGCCACACAATTTGGATAGCTGAGGTCTCCACCTTGCAGGTGAGTGTGTCTATTTTAGAGCACAAACTGTCTGTGTGGTTTTTATAGAGCAAGGAGAATTTGATTCAAAGTGGAGACATATATGGTACTGGATGAGGAGGCACTTGCAGAGGGGAGGAGGCCCGGTCCTGGCATGCAAATTAATACATTTTTGTCTGCCTTTTGTTGTTTCCTATTGTGTAGCCTGGGATTCTCCCAGGTGAAGGGTCGTTGGAGGAGAGGTTGTCCCTATTTGGGACTTGCTGGAAGTGGCCAGATGATGCCGGACAGCCCCATCCAGATGTGGTGCCAGGCAATCCTCACGTGGAGGTGGTCCAGAAGAAGGGGGAACTACAGGTGTACGGGTGTCATTACAGGGTGAAGGCACAGTCTCAGGGAATGGACCCTCTGTTTGAGGAGGTAGGCGAGGTGCGCCAAGCCGAGGATATAGAGCCACAGAAGAAGCAGCTGCAGCCAGAGAGTGGGGGGGTGCACCCTCGTACTCCCCAACTGTGTCAACAGGGATCGTTCCCCCTCCAAGAGCAAGGGGACTGCCCCTCAGGGCACCGTGCTACAGGTCACTGCTGCACCCCCAGGAGACTGGGGGATTGGCCCAGAGGAGCGGGTTCCTTGTTTGAAGCTGGTAGCAAGGATGCAGTGTGGGCTCAGCGGGTGCCTCCGAGTGGGTCTAGATGCGGCAAGCGAAGGATGTGGGCCCCCAGGACCAGCTTTTTCACTAAGGGGGGTATCCCCCAGGTATTCCCTCTGTGTATCAGAAGGAGCCGCTCACGCTCCCAAGCCCCAATGCCACAGGCTGTCACCATGCCCCCAAGCCAGGGGACGCACAGCAGGAGACAAGTATTCAAGGGGGGTGGGCAAGCAGCCTAGATGCGGGACAGAGCTGCTGTGGAGAGCTGTGCCACCAGGCCCCCACAGCTGAGTGGGAGGAGCAGTTTTGAGGGCTGCCTAGCAGGGCTGCAGGGTGCGAAGGCAGTGGGCAGCGGCCGGGCTGCGTGGGGACGGAGGAGGCGCGTACTGCTCCCGGAGGGGCCGCATGTAGACTGGTACCTCTGCTGGCAGCGGGCTGTGGGTATTGCAAGGAGGTCTGCCAGCGGGGACGTCTCTCCAGTGCCGCCGCCGGGGCCGGCACTCCACTTCAAGGAGGCGGGTTGGCCCTGATGTTGGTGCACGGAGAGGTGGTGGTCTCTTGAGGATTGTAGAAGGGATAAATCGGGGCAGCGTCGGAGAAGAGAGCTGCAGAGGGTGGATAGCTCTGGCTGCTGTGTCACAGCTCTTTCAGGCTGTGGCTGCGGCCCTCTTGTAGCCGCACAACAGCGCCCCCGTTTTAGTGCATTACTAATTGGACCATAGGTAGAGACACATGTCATGCGTTACTCAGATAGGGGAAAATGTGAAACATGCGGGGGTTCTGGAAAAAAGACTGAAAGAAAGAGGGTACCCTCAAACTACAATAAAAGCACAAGAAGAAGGGCCAAACATACAACAAGAGAAGCCTGCCTGATGGGACGACAACGAGAGAAACGCATGACGTGTCTCTACCTATAGTCCAATTAGTAATGCACTAAAAAAAGTAATTCTTAAGAATTGGAGCATCTTACATACTCCTGACTTTACACCACCAGAACCACGGTTTGCATTCAAGAAACCCAAGAACCTCAGGCAAATGCTGGTTCATACTTATTAACAACAACAGCCCAAAGCTACAAGAGTTTTGAACGCCTGGGGCCTCCCGCCAGTTGTTGGTCATAACAAATGTGGGAACTACTCAGTGTGCTCCCTGACCAGGAACATGAAGCAAGTAGAGCTCTATGGACTTATGTGGGAATATAAAAACTTCACAAACTGCAAAACCACTTGGGCAGTATATGGTATCAAATTCTCATGCAACCTTTTATACATTGGAAAGACGAAAAGGGAAATCCGCCAAAGGTTATGCACAGATCGTGTTTGAAAATCCAAGTCCAGGAAAAACCCATGGTAGATCACTTCCAGGCAAAAAAACATAGGTACAATGATTTCATAAGGTTTGTGATTCAAACAGTACCCTCACTCTCACAAGGGGGTGATCAAGAAATATGTCTGTGGAAGCTTGAACAATTGTGGATCCAACGTCTGGACACTGTCGCAAAAGGTTTAAATACAAGCATAGAGTGGAACCTGTTTATCCAGCAGTAAATATCAACATAGAGTTAGAAGGCCACACCCAACAAAAGCACATAATATCCAAGACCAAATAATGGCCAGACCCCGCAAGGGAATGAGACCAGGAGATGAATTGCAAGTAAAGCTAATTCATATAAGATAAATTGCAAGCAAAGAACTCTGCTGCCCGAGAGCGCTCTTCCAACCGATACACGGGCAGCACATTAAAAAGGCACCAAGTGTCATGAGTGACATCACATATAGTTAACAAACTAACAAAATCAAATGGCTAAGTATGTATACTAATCCCAGCTCCATATGGGATGCCTGGGTTACGGTTGTTCTCTCTTCATCAGTCACAGTGTACGTGGTCAGATGGGCTCATCGTCACGGTGAAGGTCAGGCCAGAGAGGTGCTACAATGCTATCTATCTAAGCTAAACAACAGGAACCGATTACATAAGACTAATGGTGAAAATAAAAATCATTGCATGAATGGGGATACTTTCAGAAACCCATGGCAGATATATTGACATTCCAACCCCTGCGCTCAGGTGTTCATAAAACACGGGGCCCCGTTCCCAGGTGTCTCCCCCTGTGGATTTTTATCTACCCGATGCCTCATTATACAAATTGACATGTGTTAGCTTTAGGGATGATATATTGGTGCATGGGATTAAGTCTATGGTGGGTGTCCTTGAATGGTCAATGCAAGGGGCCAGATGCGTATCTACATCAAAGAGCAGAGGAGCAAGGGACCAGTGGACTGTGGCCTGATAGGGTGGGGGTCGAGGGAGGATGGGCAGTTTAGTGGAGATGGATGGGCACATGAGCTGTGGCCTGCTCTGGTCTCACACGGTGCAATGAGCGCATCTGACCTGAAGTGATACTAAACGTTGGAACAATGAATGGCTGGACTTCCGTGAGAACAAGGCTTATGTGGAGCTGGCAGGAGGCGGAGGTGGCTTGGGTTGTCTGTGCGAGGCGTTGGGGAAGGGAGAGCTGTGATTACTGAGAGCACAAAATGGAGTTTCCAGGCCATGACAAAGACTTGGTTATTTGTTTGTTTCCTAATATCAGTAGGTGTGGATGGTCATCATGGGGGTGGGGTGTTTTTCTCTTTAGCTCGCACATGGTCTCTTCACTGTAGGAATGGTGAGGGGAGTGTGAAAATGGCCACCTCACCCCCAACATTCCCCCTTTCGTTACTCCTAAAGTAACAAATACCCTTCCTCAGTATGTCTACGTTCTTCAGCCCTCCTTACTGCTTTGTCCCAGACGGGGATACCTTTTATGGGCATCCATGCTCTACACACACTCCTCAAACGTTCCGCATGCTGTGTATATTCCTCAGGAGTGCATGTCATGTAAATACATCCCCCATCACCATCAACTCACACTTCTTCATAATTTTCGAGATCTTGGGGTTGTTTAATGGTGGTGTGATAAAAGTTGTCTACCTCATCCCCTGTGTGGTATATTGCCACTATGCGCTATTTGGGCTCATCGTTTTCTCCTGTTTGTACTTGGGCTTTGCTAGTATCATGAGGCACCTTATTACTATTATTTTTATTACCAATAGTCACCGTCATCATCGCACTACTAGGAATCGCTTTTGCACAACAGCGAATCCCTAAATGGCACATACAGAAGATTAGCAGGAGGAAGACAATGATGGGAATCAGCATTTTCATTACAGTTCCAAGCCATGAAGGTACCCAGTGGAATGCCATGCTGAACCAGTCACTTGGTTGCACACCTCCCTCCTTTTTCATTCTCACTCTGTTTTCATGCACTGCTGCTATTACGTGTGATAGCGTTCCGTTATCAGCATCTGAAGAAGGTATAAATGTGCAACATGAACCTCCGATTTTTCATCAAACACTGCCCTCCATAGCTGTGAGGAGGTCGAGCACATAGCGATTTTGCATTGTCATCAATTGCAGGGCTTTGAGTTCCACCTTGATGACGTTGAACCCCTCCTTGGCCAGTTGGATCAGCTCCCAGCGGACAATTTGGAGCCACTTAGCGTTTGCTCGTGCTTGGATGCTGGGGATCAGTGATGCAAAAAATGTCTCTGCTGAGTTGAAAAGTTTGTATTCATCGGGGATCTGTGCCAGGAGGCTAGAAGAGTCTTTAGAGAGGTAGTTGGATGCTCTCTTTTTGCGAGACACTTGATACTGTAGCTTATCTTCTTATAGTATGTCCAAGAGGGGGTGTGCTTCAATCATTGATAGAGGTGCCAGCTGCTCTTTGTTGGGCACCATTCCCCCATGGCATAATCTTCCAGAATCACCAGTAGTGCAGAGTACAGCGTTGCCAGAGCACAGTAGCCACTCCATGATGATGTAAGGTGCAAGTATGCCTGTTTGCCACATACCCAGCAGTGGTCCATTAAGGCAGCAGTTCTTTTTGCAGATATGGGATGATGCGGGTTCCGTTGCAACGTGTGTTTGAACCCATGGGTACTTTTCCTTCCCTATGAAAGCACGGTTCGTATTTTCCTTCATGTTGGAGCTTGATCGGTTTTTCAAGGGCCGTGACCCATGTCAGCTTTGTGATGTGTTGAGTCCATGTCTGGACACATGTGTCTTACATCCATTGTAGTCTATCATTCGATAAGCCATGCAGTGCTTCTGCTTTACACATAAAGGTTGAGTCTTGCCATTTGTTTTCTGCGAACATTGTTCCTTTGATTGCTAGAAACGGTTCCTTAAAACATGTTCCACCTTCAGCTTTCTTCTTGCAGATTTTCTCATCTGGCAGAAGGAGTTGCAGTTTTACTGTGTGTGCCTGGAAGGTGCTCTTGATTCTACATAGTGTGAGGTGGATGAGACATTGGGCGTCTATTAAAGGAGTTTCTTGAGGCACTAAAACCTTAGGCATTCCAGACGCATGAGGTATCAGTGAACACACATAGCAGCTACCATTTGTTCCCTGTCTCCCAGTAGTACTCATGTCTGAGTACCACTTCTTAAACTGGCCCGGATGGCGGTGGTCTTCTGCTTTATCCAACCCTAATTCATGGTAGGCGTCATACTTATACTGTCGCACTTGCCTGTTCTTTCTACTATTTGACAGAAGTGATTGGTGTTTAGCAAATGACCTTTTAAACTGCCTATCTGTGACACTCAATGGTTTGTGTACATTCATAATTTTCAGACAGACATTGAAACAATGCCAGTATCCACATCTACATTAGTGTCGGTATTAAGCTGTCAATATGAGGAACTTAGAAGGGCACTTGAGACTACAGTGGGAAACATGGTATACATTTTATTAGTACTTGAGGTAGGCATCTTGTTCGGTTGCGAGGTAGCTTGCAGTACTGTAAAGATAGTAGGGATTTATGACCCAGCATTTTCTACATTAATTACACTCTCATATTCATTATTTACAACTGTCCCAGACTGTGGGGTTACTTTCGTTTGGTTCTTGTGCAGGGTAGTGAGGTTTTGAAATGCTTTGTTATTCCCATGTTACGTTTACCACTCCCCTTTTTGTATGGGCTCCACAAATACAAGATGCACTCCAATGAATTCCAAATCCCAACATTATTACAGAAAAAATGATGGCTATAAAATGTAAACCACAGTTATAACTATACACTGTAGTGGCACTTATTTCATTCCTCCTGCTATCTATCTGATTTAACTCAGTTGCAAGTGGCGTTGTCTCCACCATCGTAGCACCTACACAGAGAACTATAACTGGACGGGGTTAATAAAGTTTGAGGCTGAATAAAATGTGAGAAGAGTGGAGAAATAGAGAAAGCATGGAAACAGGGGCGCAGAGAGAGAGAGAAATATTTTTGCTTAACAGTATAATACTTAACTTTATACAGATGTAATTTTATTCTCTGTATTTACATCTGTGCATGTACTCCTTCTGTCAACTTTTTCTATATTTTCTGATAAAGTTTCAAAGGCACTGCTGCCTCTCTTTCCCCTTCTTGCTGTGTCTCTGGCGTTACACTATCGTGAGCTTTCCTTACGTCTGAGAGATGCACTCAGTATTTCAGTCCTTTCACTTTTACTGCTAAATGGGTACAGTATACAACTTCGCATGGGCCATGAAATATTGGTGATTTCCACTTCCTCACAAAGCTACGAACATACACTAGTTCTCCAGGTATTAGAGGTTTTGTTGGGCTATCTGCTGCAGCAGTGGTACTGTCTGTTTCACTCTCTCTTGAGAATGGCGGGGCAATCTGTTTGGCAATGCACCTTATTGCTCTTGTGAGTTGTGTGAGGTATTCCTTGAACTCCTCACCCAATACTGCAGCTGTTCTGTGTGCATCTAACATTCTCCTTACTGGTGACAGTGGCCTTTGCATGCATCTACCAGTTACTATTTCATAAGGGGACAAGTGGTGGTCCTTGCTGGGCTGTGTGCGCAACTGGAATAGGGTTAAGGGTAAACAATAGGCCCACTTTTTTTTTAAGGGTTTGACATAGTTTGGACAATCTGCTTTTAAGAAGGCCATTGATTTTCTCGACGATCCCATTCGCTTGTGGGTGGTAAATTGAGCACATTTTATGTTTTATTCCCAATATTGCTGTTTCCTCCTTGAATTGATCATTTACAAAATGTGTTCCATTGTCAGATCGTATGACGTCACATATTCCCCAAAGCGGGAACACCTCCATCACCAAGAATTCTGCTGCACACTTTGCGTCTGGGTGGGCGCAGGGCCCTGCCTCCACCTATTGTGAAAAGGGACAGACCACCACGATCAAATATCTTGCTCCATTGCATCTTTACCCCATGTCTGCATAGTCAATATACAGTACACGGAAGGGTCCCACGGGACGTGCCAATGTTCCCAGTAAGGTCCTGAGATTCATTCCGAACTAAATGTTTGACATGTGGTACATTCAACTGAAATTTTGGTAAGATACTCCTGGAGGTTTGGGATGAACCAATCCTCCTGGACATCCGCTGCTATATGCTGCTTTGAGGTGTGGGCTGGAAAGTGCAGCTGTTAGAATGCTACCTGCAATAACTCTACAGGCATCACTACTTTCCCTGTTGTGCCTGTCTCCATAGGAGATCAGTGGGTGACTGGGTGCATCCTCATTTTGTCCATAGCTCCTGTTCTTCAGGTGGTGCTCTGTTTTGAAGCTCAATGATCTGTGCTATAGGTAGTGCATTATATCCTTCCCCCTTGTGCTCCTCTTGTTTACCCTTTAACATGCACCCTGTGTTCATTGGTTTTTGGAGGTAAGCTGCCTGTGTCCCAGTAATATTTCATCATTATTGTTGGTATAGGGTTGGCATTTTACCAGGGCCACCACTGACTTCTCTGCAAGCGCTTCAATGAATTAATTCAGTAGTTGTGCATGCTGTACCGGGGACCTGTCAGCTCTTCTGAACCCCATTCTTCTCCATTGTGATAACCCAGCATGTACCGTAGTAGTGACATATGCTGAGTCTGAATAAATTGTTACTGCGCATCATTTTTCTGCACGTAGTGCCTCAATGAGTGCTACTAATTCTGCTGCTTGGGCAGAATAATGCATTGGTAAATGTTTCTGTACCAGAATCTCGTACTCCCCCTCTTCCAACCTCACTACTTCTGCCCCAACATGTCTTTGGGAATGTCATCCCCTTCTTCTTCATAAATGGCACAGTCAAGATCTTGCATATCTTTTAGCGTGCCTGGCTCTGTGAGGAACATTGCAGGGTTTACTGGTTTGCAACGTATTACTTGAACATTTGGACTAGCGTTCAAGTATGACAAACAGGGAGTGTTCAACGAACAATTTGACAGAGCACCCCATCACAATTGTTGAGCTCTTTTCTATTGCAAAGGTGGTGGCTGCGAGGACCTGTTTGCAAGCAAAGTGTCCCTGCATTACTGAATCGAGTGTGCTATTGTAATAAACCAGTGGGTGGCTTGTGACCCAATGATGTTTTCTGTGTCAACACTGCAGTCATCAATGGTCCATTTGAGTGTGAGAACAGGAAAGCCTCTGCTCATAATCAGGTGTGGCTAGAACTGGGGCTGTACTTATTAGTTCTTTGAGTGTTGTGAAGGCAATGTGCATTTCTGGTGGCCATATGATAGGTGTCTTGTCTTCCTGCGCTTCTTTTAGCCCTTGCAATAGGGGTCGTGTGTTGGCGACATAGTCTAATATCCATGCCCTGGAGTAATTGCAGATGCTGAGACACTTTAGCATGTGCTTAACAGTGTTTGATCTGGCTGAGGCACGCACTGTTTTTTAAAAGAATTTAATACATTCTTTTTATTGGTTTAAATCAGGCAAAGGACGGGCATACCCATCACTCCAAACACATAACCAGCCGAATGATGCTCATTAGATCGCGAGATGGTGCAAACAAGGAGCATAGAGTTAAATTAGAACCAAACAGACAAACAAAACAAAGCAAAGCAAAACAAGTGGGTCGGGTCACATTACAATACAATACAGTTCAGTTCGTGTGGGTGTACAGTTCATGATAGGAAGAAGCAGGGAGCACCCACAAGAGGGCAGGGTCCCAGGCGGGCAGCTGTGACCAAGTAGTTACCCAAGGTTTCACCAGTCATGCGGCACCAGTCCATCACACCTTCAGACATTTACATGGGCAGCCCCTAGCAGACTGGCAGAGTATATACATTTCTCCAGGGACGCACATTTGTCCATCTCTTGGGTCCATCTATTTAGTGCGGAACCTTCAGGTGTCCCCCACATGGTGGCCACAAGTCTCTTGATTAGGCCCATTGCAACAGCAAATAATGTTTTTTCCACTTGTGTATGGTCCCCATCCCCACAGATCCCTAGTAGTGCGACCTTAGGTTCCAGCTGAACCGGAGTTCCAGGACCCCATTCATTTTGTGAATACACTTAAGCCAGAATTCGTGTATGACCTTGCATTCCCACAGCATATGGTAAAAGGTGCCAGGCGCCCTATGGCATTTTAGACAGTCAGCATCCTCCACCAATCCCCATTTGGCCATCGCAGCACGGGAATGATAGACCTGGTGAAGTATCTTATATTGTATGAGCCTAAATTTGGCGTGAGGCACGCACTGTTACCGCTCTGTCAGGTATTATTCTCTTGCCACCTTTCAAAATCATTTGGCTCAAGTACAGGACCTCAGTCAGACAATACTGTAACTTATTTTTGTCTACCTTGTACACCTTCTGGGCCAGCAATTTGAGCAGGGCAACAGAATCCCTCGGGCATGTTTCTTACCCTTCACTACATACATTAGATGTAGAAAAGCCGATGGCGCACCGACTACTCCCCGGAAGCTAGGCGTTTCTTTCGCCTTACCCTATCAGATTATCATAAAGCTGTCACTGAAGACAAAAAAGTCATCTTCTCTCACAAGGTGGAATCATCAATAAACCAGCCTAGGGCGCTATTCAAGCTAGTTTTATTCAACCTATTCTGCTCCGACCAAAACTGGCCCTCAGATCTCTCAAGATCTGTGTGACTCCCTTTCTTCTTTCTTTCTTACTAAGATAAAGGACATCCGTAAGAACATTCAGGTGGGTACTGGCTCTCCTGCCGCACCTTTGAACCCCATAGACTCCATTCCCCCTAGTAACAATTTGGCTGATTTTCCATTTTTCTCCAAGCCTGATGTGCTATCTGCAATCGGGTGTCTCAAATCCGCCTCTACAGCTGACCCTATCCCCTTGACCCTTCTCAAAGAAATCTCTACTGATTTGATCTCTATGCTTACCTCTGCTGTTAACACCTCTTTTCGGGATGGTGTTATTCCTGAGACCCTTAAACATGCATTGGTGATCCCTCTTCTCAAGAAGCCGTCTCTGATCCTGTGACGCTAACTTCCGTCCCATCTCGCTCCTCCCATTCCTCATGAAGTTGTTGGAAGCCTTGCTATCCCCACTCCTTTCCACCTTCCTCGAGACATTTGGGTTCTTTGACCAGTTTCAATCGGGCTTCCGCCTGGGAAGAGGAACTGAGTCTGTCCTTAATTCTGTAATGGACGACCTGGCTCGTCTGGTGGATCAGAGCGGAGTTGGAGCAGTGCTGCTCCTTGACTTGTCCGCCACGTTTGACACAGTGGACCATCCCACCTTGATCTCCCGTTTATCTTCGTCCGGTCTATCCGGACAGGTACTGAGATGGTTCATGTTGTTTCTCTCTGACCATTCTCAATCTGTCTCTCTCCCTCCCTTCCAGTCTAAACCGATGGGGCTTGACTGCGGTGTCCCTCAGGAGTCCGCTCTCTCTCCTATACTTTTCAATGTCTATATCCACCCACTCCTGTCCCTCATTTATTCTCATGCCTTTCGCTATTATTCTTACGCACGTGATACTCAGATTCTGCTGCCTCTAGATCTTACTCTCCCTGACACAGCTGCCCGCCTTAAGAAGTGTCTGGAAGATCTGGAGGTGTGGATGACAGCAAACTGGCTTAAGCTATATAGAAACAAAACACTAACAACCGTCTTTTGTTCTGAACGAGTGATTTCTGGCCCTCATCTCTGGGCCCTTTTCCTCTTCCTTCTCCCTCAGTTCAGAACTTGGGGGTTCAAAGGTGGTCACTTCAAACTTCACAGTCTGTGTAAGGTGCTCCCTTTCATCCAGGAAAAATTTCAGGCACCTGCCGTAGCTGCTCTTGTGCTGAGTGCAGTAGATTACTGCAACTCCCTGTACCCAGCTCAGCCGCCGTTCCTTATAAAACGCCTTCAACTTCTGCAGAACGCAGCCGCTAGGGCTGTGTTGAGCCCCTCCAATGGGGCTCACATGACCCTTCGGCTCAGACAACTCCACTGGCTTCCAGTGGATCAGCGGGTTTTGTTTAAGTCACTTTGGGGTCATTCTGAGGTTGGAGGTAAGGAATTACCGTCACCGGTAAGGGTGCCGATGCCGGTAATCCCTTACCTCCGTATTCCGAGGTCCCTTTGCGGGTCCTTCCTTACCTCCTGCTTTTAGCAGGAGTTAAGTACGGGACCCGCAAAGGTACTTTGGAGGTAATTACGGTATCGTAATTTACGGTGCCGTAATTACCTCCTTCCCCATTCCCATTGAGCCCTATGGGGCAGAAATGGGAATGGGGAAGGGCAAAAGGTGAATGGGGAATTACCGGTCCCTCCAACCCTGGAATGGACCAGTAATTACTCCATTCACCATGCCGGATTTGGGACGGTTTCGGAGGCAACCATGGAGCTAATTACTCCATGGTTAGCTCCAAACCCAGAATGAGGCCCTCTGTCTTGTCCATCGCCCCTTCTTTAGCACAGGGGCAGAATATCTTCAAAAGAAATTCTTATGATATGTGCCATCTCACTACTTGCGCTCTCAATCAGCCTACGTAGTGGCAGTGCCCCGAGTTAGACTTTCCTGTTTTGGTGGCCGGGCCTTCTCGGAGGCTGCCGCTTAAACATGGAATGCCTTTCCTGCTGCCCTCCGCACCACTAGGGACTATCTTGTATTCCGTCGCCATCTGAAAACTCCCCTCTTTTAGCTCCCTCGTAACATGCTTTAACGGCCAGCGCCATGATGCATCTGGCGTACTAGCGCTCTAGAATTTCTGATAACATAACAGGACGCCATCAATGTACTGAATGATGGTGCTTTGGACATCAATATTTCCACGGTCTTCGTGCAATATTCTATTAAAAATGCTTGGGCTCTCGCAGTACCCTTGAGGCAGTCATCAGTGTTCATCTCTCCTCCCCCTAGTGTGAAGGCCTTGAGATATTGTGATTCTGAGTCTAGGTGTACTGAGAAAAAGGCGTTTTTCAGGTCCACCACCGTAAAGTGCGTGGCCTGTTTTGGGATGCTGCACAAAATGGATGCCGGGTTTGGGACCAGAGGGAACTCCTTTTGGACAATATTATTGAGGGGGCAGAAGTCCTGGATCATACGCCATGACCGCCCTTTTTCTTTCTTGATGGGGTACACTGCGGTATTACATGGAGAATGGCAGGGACCAATGATGCCCTGTTGCAGTAGTGTGTGTATCGTTTCTTTTATTCCTTACTCTGCCTCCCTAGACAAGGGATACTGTCTCACCCTAGACAAGAAAGCACCTGGTTTGAGTTTTATTTTTACGGGGGTCACTTCTCTCAACAATCCCATGTCATGGGGGTTCGTGGTCCATACATATGGTGGTACTTGTTGTAAGTCTGCATCACAAAAAGATGGTGGTGCACTGACAACGGCCATGAGGGGGTTCGTCACTTGTCTTTTTTGAACCATTATATCACAAGGCATGCAAATCTCCAGTATGATCTCCCTGTCAGTGGCGTTGTCAGTGAACAACTCCTCATCTGTAAATTCTCGCAATGGTATCTTTGGGTCAATACACAGCACTGTCCACCACTCACGCCCATGTGTGTCCATGCCAATTGCTACAATACACTTTGCTGACACATGTACTACCTGCAGATCGAGAGAAAGAACGGTACCGTGCACTCTCGGGGCTGGCTACTGGGTGGAAAAAAAGTCAGAGGGTACTGTCCATTATTTTCGTGTTAGTTCTGGCACTGCTCTCGCTAACACTTGTATCCAATAAAGAAACGTGACTGCATTTGTTGGTACCCCTCGCACGGTTGTTTTGTTTGTTATGGTTTGTATTAGCAGTATCACTTGCAGTGGGCACATTCCTGGGGTGGAGCAAATTATTCCCATCTGTGAATGCTATTGTCATGTTTATCTTGCTGAGTAAGTCCTGTCCCAGTATGTTTACAGGGTAAAGTAGGGGGGCTCGAATTGTTTTTCTCCCTATCCTAACATCCAAATCTTCTGTGTAAGGAACTATGACCACAGCCCCAGAGAACCCTAGCGTCTCGAGATTTTTGCGAGATAACGGAAAATCACCTTCATATAGACATGATTTTATCAACCCCGAGTCCACCATAAAGATGAACTGTTTGTTCCCTATCTCTACCCCCATCAGTGGTTCCTCATCTGGGCGTAAGGCAGTTGGTAGGACTGGACACGCAAGTGTTCTCTGTGGGCTGTCCTAGTCGGGGTGGGTGTCTGTTCCGGGGCAAGAGAACATGTTTCCACTGAGCACCCATGTTCCCTGATGAGGGGCTGGCGCACCATTAGTAGTAGTGACAAATGGGATGGCGTGCGTATGTGTCATTTGATTTTGGCGGGTCGGGCGTGACTGCATGCTATTCGGGGAGTGTCAGAGGGTATTGTAACCTGGTATTGGTTGACTGTCCGGTTGTTTGTCTAGTTCATAATTTGCCTGGGGAAGGCCGTGGGGGCTCCCCCGGTGAGGTTGCCCTTTCTGGGACTGATTATAGTGTGGCTGTTGGTACTGGCAGTTTCCTCCCGGTTTACTGCACCATTCTCATGAAAAGTGTCCCCACCTCCTGCAAGACTAGCATTGCACTTGGCTTCCCCCCTTGGCCCTTGCCCTCCATAACCTCCTCCCCTTTGTCCCCAGTACCCACCTCTCCCTCTTGCGGGTCTTCCTTGCCACTGGGGTCCCATGTATTGTTGATCTCTTCCCCACTGTTCTTGCCCGTTGTCTGGTCATTCTGCAGTCATCCTAGCTTGTGTGGCTATGGACACTCACCCTCCTTTTCCTTGCTGCTCTGAGGGCGGCATTGTGGTTACTCCCGCAACCTTCACTAACTTGCTATGTACCAGTTTCCCTCCTTCTGCTAATCTCCTCTGAGTTGTTTCCTTTTCCCTTTCTTTGATCCTCCTGCAATGGTGTACTATAATGCTCTGAATTTCTGGCTAACCTCTGGCTTCTATCCCAGCTATTTTATCAATGGCCTTCTGTACCTCCTTCGGGAGGCCTCTTTTAATGATAAAGTAAAATAGGGAGGTGGACTGGTCCCGCGCTGCGCCTGTCTCCGCGCTCCACATCTCCTGCACCCAAAGAATGAAGTGCGCAGCATCCTCCTCCTCCCCCATTGTGCACAGCATTATAGAGTGTAAATCCGGGGTATTTGGGAATGTTCACCACAGGGCATCCCAAACCTGTGCGCTAACGTTGTTAAATGATGCCACATCATGTGTATCATTTCCTGTGGTGACACCTGGGAACCCTGCTTTCACCCACACTGAGTCTGCTTGGTCTCCCACTGCGGATACTAGAAGGCTTTTGATATCCCCTATGGCTGAGGCACCACTGCAGTATTCTTTTCAAATGCGTAGATCAATTTCCCGCACCCGCCGTGAGCGGGGGAAGGGATTTGAGGAGGTTGTTTTTATCCACAGTTCCCTTGTGAATAAGGGGAATTTGTAATTTTGATCTTACCTTCCCACGATTTACCTTTATTCCCTTCTTTTTTGCTAATGCTATTCTCCCTACTCTGTTCTGGAGTTTATGTTCCCACCCCTCTTCTTCCTCTGTTACCCGTTGGGAGGTCCACTGAACTTGCTGTCTTCCCACTACAGCCCCCTCATTCGATTTGTCAAAAAACGCTTCAACACTCTTCGTCCCTCACTGAAGCTACTGTATCGTACCCTACGCTTTCTATCTCCCCCTCTCTTTCTATTTGCATGGCCCGTATGGGAGCACTATCTACTCTAAAGAGAAAGTCCCCTGATTTCCCTTCATCTTCTGGTAGGAGAGAGGAACTTATTACAGGCGGTGGTGGTGTGGGCTCTCCCCTGGATGGCTGTGTTGTTTCGCATATTGCTCTTAATTGGGCCAATTCTGTTTGAGTTGTTGTCGATGCTACTTCTAGATCTTGAGTAGATGGTCCCAG
This sequence comes from Ambystoma mexicanum, assembly GCF_040938575.1. NCBI lineage: Eukaryota > Metazoa > Chordata > Amphibia > Caudata > Ambystomatidae > Ambystoma > Ambystoma mexicanum. Next base: position 829,187,019 of record NC_090923.1, on the reverse strand, counting down.
GGGGGCAGGTGTGATTATGGGAGGGACATAAGGAGGTGGAAGGTGCTGTGCCAGGTGTTGTTGTCATGCTTCCCCCTGGTACATAGGCTGGGTCTGAGTATCCCTCTGCGGGTCTTGTGAGCATCGAGTATATTTTCTTGGTTCTTTGTTCCATTTCCCTCCTTTCTCCTCACTTTCCTTTATTTCTGTGATTAACCCCCCTTCGTTTCCCCTGTTATGCATGGCAGGTGTCTCCTTGAACATTCTCCACGAATCTAAAACCTCTCGTCTGTTCTGGAGCTACTTTCCCTTGTATTTTGCCATTAAGTAGGTTACTACATGGTCTAGTATTCCCTTATCAAAATACCCTTCTTCTGGCCAGGCATGGGGTGATCCCTTCCCCTTTGTTTCTGCTACCCACTGGCCGTGGTACTTTCTTATTCTGTCATTGTAAGGGGAGGTGCTTATAAATGTGTAATAGTGGGTTATCCAAGCCCACGCCTCCAAAAGACCTCTTTTTCTTTTCCCTTTCCCTTTGTCAACGTTCAGATCTTAATCTCTGGTTATGAATTACAACAACCTAGTGATCTTCACTTCAAAGCATTACTTGTATGACAAACCAACGATTAGGCCAACAACATGGAACAAAAAACATAAATCTTAATATCTTCTCTTATACCGTGAGCCTCCCCCCTGTTTAGAGCATAACCCTTTCCTCACTCACTCAACACGCACGTCACCTCTGCCCCCACTAGGCCTACCTCCACAAATAAAAACTCAAAAATAATAAGCTAAAACAATAAACTAAAATAATAACCACTACTTGTTCCCGAGGCCACTAATTAAATGAGGCTCCTACTCTTATCCTTTTTTCCCTTATATCCGCACTGGTTGGGAAGTGCGCTGCGGCGCCGCCTTCTACCGCCTTTCACAGCTAGGTCCCCGTTTCTTCGCTATTTTATCATCTTGTCCTTCCTTATATAAAAAACAATGGCCATAAAAAAAGAAAGTGCTTATTTTTCACACACTCATTCTACTCATTCATATCTATATCTTGTGTGTTGCCCTCACTGATTGTGCTCCAAAAAAGAATCTTCCCACTTCCCCTCGTTTGTTTTCCCTTGCAATTAATACTCACATGCCTGTGTTCTTCCAAGAGCCTTAGTTCGCGGTCTATCCACAACGCCTTGGCCTCGCCCTCGTGACCGCACCCGGCTCAGGTGAGCAGTGGGGTATTCACAGAGCCGGAACTCACAAAAACCTTCTCTTCTGCATACACGTTTTGTTTGGAGACTGGTCAGCCATAGGTGGGGTGGCCCTTCCGGGGAAGCCCTGGATCTCGCAGCAATTACAGGGTACTCAAGAATATCACGCAAGAGGGGTCACCAAATGAAGGCTCACACCGAACAAAGGTACTTAATATCCGACAAAATAATGGACAGACCCTGCAAGTGAATGAGACCAGGAGATGAATTGCAAGTGAAACTAATTTATATAAGATAAATTGCAAGCAAAGAACTCTGCTGCCTGAGAGTGCTCTGCCAACAGATACACGGGCAGCACATTAAACAGGCACTAAGCATCATGAGTGACATCACATACAGGTAACAAACTAACAAAATTGATTGGCTAGGTACGTATACTTTTTTTTTTTTTTTTTTTTTTTTTTTTTTTTTTTTTTTCCCGAAGCCATCCCTGTCCCAAATATGCAAGATATCAAAGTCCTCCATGCCATCAAAGAGGCCAGTTCCTCCTCCCAAGACATACAACTCGCCTCCTGCCACACTGCTGTCTCGGCCTCCGCCCATTTCTGTAGGTCATTCCACCACACCTCAACCCGTGGCTTGCTACATTTTTTCCAGCCCATGGCTATTCTCCGTTTGGCCAGCACATACGCCAAGTCTTTCAGTTTACACACATGTTTCTGCTTCCTAGGTCTGGAAAACCCACCCAGCAGGCATGCCCAGGCGGTGTCTATGGCAAGCGTGACCCCTTTCTCTCCTAGCTTGCGCGCCACCTCCCTCCAGAACCCCTCGATCACTGGGCATGCCCAGAACATATGCGTCATGTCCGCATTTTCTTCGTCGCATTTAGGGCACGCCTGTCTGCCCGCATTCCGGAATTTGGATATCCGCAGTGGGGTCATATACGCTCTGTGCGTGACATATAGCTGTACCTGCTGCAGTCTGGCATTTCGAGATACTTTCCTGTGGTATCTTAGAGCCCGTTCCCACATCCCATCTCCCATCTGGGTCCCCACCTCACACTCCCATTCCGATCGTAGGCCTGTCAATTCCTTCCCAACCTTCAACATCACCATCTCATACAACCTAGAGATCTCATGTCCCCCTTCCGTCGTGTCGTATATCCCTTCCAGCGTAACCTCCGATTCGTCTGCCAAGGTAAATTCAGGCCATAGTTCCCGAATTTTCCTCCCCAATCTGTGGTATGTTACATATTGGCCTCCATGTAATCCAACCTCCCCGCTAAGTTCCTCAAACGCTCTGATGGCACCCTCCTGCCACACATCACCCAATGTCACCAACCCCACAGATTCCCAATAGGTCCTAATAATCCCCCTCAGCTGTCCGTCTACCCCCGCCAGGGCAACTAGTGGAATCTGCGGAGAACACGGGAGTGGGTCTCCCATCAGTTTGCATGCTCGTCTCCACATCTTCCATCCCAGCCTCACCATCGCCGGGTACTTTCTCGTAACAGTTTCTGGCAACCAAATGACTTCCTTCAGGAAAAATGGGGCACAATCATGCCCGAATAATCTAAGTTCTGGGGTCTCTTCGTCGGAAAGCCATTTGGATACAAACTGTAGTTGGCTCGCTATGTAATAAGCCTCAAAGTTTGGGAGTCTAACTCCCCCTTTTTCATGAGAGTTCTGCAACTTCCAGAGTGCTACCCTGTTTCGAGTGCCATGCCACAGGAACTCTCTGCAAACCCCATTTATTTTAGCAAAAAAACCCTTAGGGATCATATATGGGATGTTACTAAAGTAGTGTAGCAGCCTAGGCAGAACCACCATTTTAATCATTGCTCCACGCCCCATCATCGCCAGGGGCAACTTCTGCCAGAAACTCATGCATGCGCGTATCTTCTCAACAGCCATCTCAGTGTTACACTTATGTTCTTTCTCTACCGTGTGGTAGACATCTATTCCCAGGTAACGAAACGTGTTAACTGCCCAGGGCACCTGTAGCACCGGCAGCCTCTCTATGGGGACACCCGTATAGCAGCCCAATGGGAAAATGTTCGACTTCTGGGGGTTGACCGCTATGCCTGACAACCTCGCATATCTCCCCATCACGTCCAGGATATACTGTAAATTCTCCTCCGGATGACTCAGGTACAATAACAAGTCGTCCGCATACAGGGATATCAGATGCTTTTCCCTCCCAATCTCAATACCCACAATGTCGTACTGCTGCCGCAGGTACAGTGCCAGGGGTTCCAGGGCCAGGATATACAGCATCGGGGACCAAGGACACCCCTGTCTAGTGCCTCTGCTGAGTTGCCATCTCTCGGATATGATTGCCCCCGTCCGGACCCTGGCCAGTGGAGCACTATACAGCAGCTCCGCCCATCTAACGTATCTTGGACCCAGTCCGTATTCTCTCAAGGCCGTCAGCAGCCACCCCCAATTAACCGAATCGAAGGCCTTTACAGCATCCAACGACACTATCGCCATTTCCCCGTCGCTAATGGATCCCATCTCTATCACCCGGTGGAGGCGTCTGTGGTTTTGGGTAATATTCCTCCCCGGGACATACCCTGTTTGGTCCGGGTGTACCAGTTTGCCTATCACCCTCCGCAGTCTGTTTGCCAGGACAGCCGTTAGTATCTTGCTGTCCTGATTCAGCATAGATACTGGCCTGTACGACCCACAACTATGCCTGGGTTTATTGGGCTTAGGGAGCGGTACAATGACCGCCTCTCTGAGCGATTCCGGCAACCTCCCCGTCTCGAACGCCTCATTGAGCATATCAAGCATCGGGGGGAGCACTTCCGCTCCAAAGGTTTTGTAAAATTCGCTGGGCAGGCCGTCCGTCCCTGGGGTCTTACTAGTGGGTAGTTGCCGGACAACCGCCTCCAACTCCTCCAATGTTATCGGGGCATCTAATTCCTCTCTTTCTTCCGTGCTTATCCTGGGCAGCCCAATATCTTGCAGGGTCTCCAGCATATCCTCCCGGTCACCGCCACCCGGATCCCCGTACAATTCCCTATAGTAATTCACAAATTGTTCGTTTATGCCCTCTTGGGTATCTATCTGCTTCCCATCCTCTCTAGTAATCGTCCTAATCGGGGGTCTCGGGGTTTCTTTCTTATATAGCCATGCCAGGAGACGGCCCGTTTTGTCTCCTCCCGCGTGTTGTCTCTCAATATATTTTTTATAGTTTAGGTTACAGAGCCTCCCCCAATGTTCCGTACACTGCTGTTGCAGTTTAAGCACCAGCTCGTTGTCTATGGGCTCGCTCTTCAACGCCCGTTCCAACTGGCTTTCTGCCCTCTGTAAATCAACCAGGACCCCATTCTGCAAGCCTTTCGATTTGGCAATCGCCACCCCTCGCATCACAACCTTAAAAGCCTCCCACAGAGTTCCCGCCGAATCAACGCTGCCAGTATTGGTATCGAAATAACTAGCTATTTCCTCCCGCATATCTTCCCTGAAAACCTGGTCTTTAAGCGCCTCTGCGCGCAGACGCCACGTCGGGATCCGCGCTCTGGGGCGGCCATATTGCCAACCCACCACCAATGGCGAGTGGTCCGATAGGACCCTCGCTTTATATTCCGCCCTGGACACCTCTGTCAAGACATCCGATGTGGCAAAGATATAATCAAGCCTGGTGTGCAACTGCTGCGGGGCCGAGTAGTGTGAGTACTGTCTCACATTGGGGTGCTTAGTCCTCCACACATCCTCGAGCTCGAAGTCTCGCAGCAGCGTCCGCAGCGCCCGGGCTGCCGGGGCGGGCCTAGTCACTTTATCGTCGGATCTATCCATCCCCGGCTCCAACACACAGTTAAAATCCCCTCCCCAGAACACCGCACTCCCAACACACCAGCTCAGGCTGGCACTCATAGTCCGATAGTACTCTGCCGTGCCCTGGTTCGGGGCATACGTGTTCACTACACACATCTCTTTATTCTCGATTGCCCCTCTTACCATAGCCAGGCGCCCCTCAGTATCCAAGATTTCCTGCCTCAGTTGAAACGGGACATGTGGCGCCACCCAGATCAGTACACCTCTGGCATAAGCCGAGTACGTGGATCCCACCACCGTTCCACCCCACTTTTTCTTTACCAGCTCCAGTTTATCTCGGGTCAAATGCGTTTCTTGCAACAATGCGATGTCTATCTTTTGCCTTCTCAAGTATAGCATGACTTTATTCCGTTTTAGATAGCTATTGAGACCCCTGACGTTCCATGTTAGCAATTTTAGCTCCCCCATAATTCACTGGTATCCTGCCCACTCCCCCCCAACCCACCCCGCTCATCCGTGCCGTCCAGATATCTCATCCAAAATGTACTCCCAGGGCTCGCGGTCAAACTTAAACTCCCCAACGCTATGTACACCCCAACTTTCCCCGCACCCCCCATTCCCCCCACCCGTCCCCCCAACACCCTCCCCAACTGTTGCCCAGCTCCACCTCGGGAACTCAGGCCCCCCCACATCTAGTTCTGGCTGTTACACACAGAGCCCAGTAGGGTAAAGTCGCCCTAACGGCCACTTAACTAAAAAACACTAAATGGGGGTGAATGGACTAGCCCCGAAAGGCTCCTTCGTATAACCACAGGTACGGTGCAAACAGTGCATTGATCATTCAGTTCCAGGCCCGACCTCCCCCGGCCATAACAGTAACTATATTCAAGTCCCATAGTCTTCTGGCTGCACTCTTTATCGTCGTAGCGCACTTAACTCTTATTGCCACCTTCATCAGCCTGGACCTCCGGCTCCTGGGGGCTGCCCTGCATGTCCAACCAACCCATGGCTTCCTCAGGCGACTCGAAAAACAAGGATCTGTTGTTGTGGATCACCTTCAATTTGGCCGGGTAGAGGAGCATATACTTCTTCCCCGCCTCTCTAAGTCTCCTTTTGACCGCTGCAAAGTTCATCCGACTCCTCTGCACCATCATGGTGTAGTCTGGGTAGGCCGTTATGGTGGCCTCCCCCCTCTTGATGGTTCCTCCTTTGCGAAAATGCTCCAAAATCCTCTCTCTGTCTCGGTAGTTAAGGATTTTGGCTATCATTGGCCTGGGCGGACCGCCCGGCGGAGGCCTCCTGGCCAATGCTCTATGCGCTCGCTCCACCGCAAAACCCTGCGACAGCACTCCCCCAGTGATCTCTTGGAGCAACATATTCTCAATGAAGTCCGTGGGGTTGTGACCCTCCAATCCTTCCGGGATGCCCACTACACGGATATTATTCCTCCGGGCGCGCCCTTCTGCTTCTTCGGCCCTGTTCTCCAGGTTGCGCACTTTCTGTTCCAAGACATGCAGGTCGGCCTTGTGTGAGGCGCAATCTGCCGTGTTGGCGCTCCCCTCCTTTTCCAGGCTCTCCGTGCGCTCCGACAGAGTCCTCACATCTTGTCGAAGTAGGTTCACCTCCTCCCGAACTTCTCCCACTTTGAGGTCAAGCACTGTTTTCAGGTCCGCCACCACCATTTCGAGCTTGGCTTCCCAAGCGGTTTTCAAATCCGCTTTCAATTCTGCGAGCGCAACTAACACGTCCTGATTTGGGCTAGCGGCGGCCATGCCGCCTGCAGATGGCTTCTCCTTGCTCCGAGCACTTTCTGGGCCTGGTGGTGTCTTGGTAAACTCATCCAATGTGGGTTGTTTCACTTTCTGTCTGACGGATTTATTCGCCATTCCACCACCACTGTATGTCGCGGGCCCGTACACTCCCGCCTCACCCCCACCCCGGGAGAGAGGAGCCCACCTTCCGCTCGCAATGGAGCGAGTCGCTTCTCCCGCACCAAGTGTACCTCCGCAGTCACTCCTTCCGCCACTCGACTGGGTCCCTACCAGCGAGTTCCTACACAATGTGGGCCCTCCGTCCCAAGGCTGCCGCTTGACCAGCACGCGATGCTCCGGCACCCAAGGCGGGTGGTCAGCTCGGGTGGGTCCTAGTGCCGACCACTGACCGTCACTGTCCAAAGCCCGTGATAAGTAATCGGTGCCCACCGAGACTCGCCGGTTCTCTCCCAGAGGCCATTCTCACACTTCACAGCTTACTTTGCCACCGATCACTACGAGAATGCCTCTTCATCGCCCCGCATGTATCTCCTCCGTTGTCCGGCATGGCCGCCATCTTCCCTCCGTCCGGGCCGTGACTCCCGGATCTTCGATCGCAATTTTTCTGTTGTTGCCGGGCTTACGAAGGATTCAGCTCCTCAATATTTATGCAGCATACATTCATGGACGGGTTCCTTCGTTCCTGACTCGCGAAAGTTAGTCTCAATGCACTTTTACACAGGATAAATGCAGGATCTTCAGGAGCTCTTCCAAGAGCGCGTCCTCTCACATGGCTTCCAAGCCACGCCCCGGTACGTATACTTATCCCAGCTCCATATGGGATGACTGGGTTCCACTGGTTGCTGTCTCTTCATCAGTCACAGTGCACGTGGTCAGCTGGGCTCATCGTCGTGGTGAAGGTCAGGAAAGAGAGGCGCTACAATGCTATCTATCTAAGTTAAACAACAGGAACCGATTGCATAAGACTAATGGCGAACATAAAAATCATCGCATGAATGGGGGTACTTTCAGAAACCATTGGCAGATATATTGACATTCCCCCCTAAAACACAAGATCCCGTTCCCAGGAGTCTCCCCCTGTGGGTTATGATCTACCTGATGCCACATGATACAAATGGACATGTGTTCGTTTTAGGGAGGATATATTGGTGCATGGGATTAAGTTTATGGTGGGTGTCCTTGAATGGTCAATGCGAGGGGCCAGATGCGTATCTACATCAAAGAGCAGAGGGGCAAGGGACCGGTGGACCGTGGCCTGACGGGGTGGGGGTCGAGTGAGCATGGGCAGGTTAGTGGAGATGAATGGGCACATGAGCTGTGGCCTGCTCTGGTCTCACATGGGGCAATGAGCTCATCTGACACAAAGTGATACTAAATGTTGCAACAATGAATGGCTGGACTTCCGTGAGAACAAGGCTCGTGTGGATCTGGCAGGAGACGGAGGTAGCTTGGGCTGTCCGTGCGAGGCGCTGGGAAAAGGAGAGCCGTGATTACTGAGAGATCATTCTCGGGCCTAGTAAAAGATGGCGTCTGGTGTAGCACAAAATGGAGTTGCTAGATCATGACAAAGACTTGGTTATTTGTTTGTTTCCTAATATTAGTAGGTGTGTATGGTCGTCATGGGGTGGGGCATTTGTCTCTTTAGCTCACACGGGGTCTCTTCACTGTAGGTGGTGGTGAAGGGGGTGCGGAACTGGCCACCTCTCCCCCAACAAGTGCCATTCGGTCACCTGGAAATGAACAGCTAATATTGATTGAGACAGAATACTGTAACCAGGCACATAGGACACTATTGAGACCGATATCAATCACATGTGACAATACACAATCGCTTATGGCTCAGCAAGGTGAGGCAATGGGCCTCATTCCGAGGCTGGAGGTAAGGGTTAACGGTCACCGTTAATGGCAACGGTGACCGTTAACACTTACCACCATATTCCGAGTTCCCTTTTGCGGGTTGGCATTTAACGCCTGCTTTTAGCAGGCGTTAAAAATCCAACCGGCAAAGGGACCTTGGAGTAAATTACGGCACCGTAATTTACCGTGCCGTAATTTACTCCTTCCTCATTCCCATTGAGCCCTATGGGGGCAGGAATGGGGATGGGGAACCGGTATGGTGAATGGGGAATTACCGGTCCCTCCAACCTTGGAATGGACCGGTAATTACTCCATTCACCATGCCGGATTTCCATGGAGTAAATAGCTCCATGGTTGCTTACCATGGTGCTCTTTACTCCATGGATAGCGCCAGCCTCGGAATGAGGCCCAATGTGTCACACACATGAATTTAGTTTAGAGGGATGTGTAATCTGTTATGCATATGCTCGTTTGGGTTTCTGTGTGCAGTGTTGTGTAACCAATTAATGTTTGGTGTTCATACTGAGAATGTATTACAGGAAACTGGTGTCCCGTAAAAATGTATGTCATAATGAAATGTTATGAGAACTAATGGTAAACACATTTTCAAAAAGATGTCATAAGATAGGATCTATATGATGTCTGTGCCTGCATATACAAGTAGACGTTTCCACGGCACACACAAGCAGATGTGCCACAGATGAGAACAATCAACGAGTAAACACTATGTGAGAAACGATATGTCGTTATAGTGAGCATTCTCTTCTCTCTCTGTGATTATATATAGTTGGATAAGTACATAATGTGATATCTGTAAACCACCAACAAATGACTATATATTCACAGTATAGCAATTCACCTTGTGCATGGAACGAAAAACATCTTTTTCCTCTTGCAAAATTACCCTTCTCAAAAGAAATACACTGCCTTGTCTGCCTTTGCAAACACACAGTAAGATGGCCGCCAGGTTGTCACAGTGCACCATTGGGGCATATAAATAGACATAGGTGTTACCTCGGTAACATACATAAGCACTGAGAGCCCGGCTCCAGGGTTGATCTAAGAAAGCCACGTACGTTTCTGCTGTTTGTTCGGCTTGCAGCCGTACAAGTAAATGGGCCTCATTCCGAGGCTGGCGGTAAGGGTTAACGGTCACCGTTAATGGCAACGGTGACCGTTAACACTTACCACCATATTCCGAGTTCCCTTTTGCGGGTTGGCATTTAACGCCTGCTTTTAGCAGGCGTTAAAAATCCAACCCGCAAAGGGACCTTGGAGTAAATTACGGCACCGTAATTTACGGTGCCGTAATTTACTCCTTCCCCATTCCCATTGAGCCCTATGGGGGCAGGAATGGGGATGGGGAACCGGTATGGTGAATGGGGAATTACCGGTCCCTCCAACCTTGGAATGGACCGGTAATTACTCCATTCACCATGCCGGATTTCCATGGAGTAAATAGCTCCATGGTTGCGTACCATGGTGCTATTTACTCCATGGATAGCGCCAGCCTCGGAATGAGGCTCAATGTCTCCCCTACAGTCCTTATCCCCATAGCAAAGTTAGCGTGAGCCATTTGGGTCCCCGTGTAGATGCCCCTGTAGATGCCACGCCAACGTTGATCAAGTGAACTATAATCTTACAACTGGTACAACCAGTTACAAGCTTTGCTGGCATGTGTACCGATACAATCCTCGTGGGGTCGTAGCGAGAAGCGAAACAAATCGATACTAAACCCCGGCTTTAGGGATACAGTACAAACCATATGTCTTCTAATTTTATGTCATTTTTATGTCATCATATCAATTCCAACTAGTTGCAAAAATTGTGGTTGCCCGCATACACCCAACCCAAACAAAAACTATGTAAATTTGATTAAAGTAACTTTTTGCATATGAAAAAAACTGAATACTAACCCCACATTGCAGGACTAAATCAGAATCAGTGTGGTCTTTTCTGTCCTGTTGTATATCAGAAAAATTAGAAAAAATGCTCTTCCTTGTTTGTTAAATGTATGTGATTTTGGTTATTGATACTACGGATGATATTCATTTTGTATAATGAAATGTAATTAACTTTCTTTCATTAGAAAAAGACAAGTAAGGTGTTGTGCAACATTTACTCTATATTTGCACTAAACGTATAGGCTATACTAGGTCTGGACATTTGAGGGAGAGGTAGTTATTCACCCTTTTCCTGTTTAATAACCTTTACCATAAATCCAGTGAGGAATCATTATGTAGGCCACCCTGTGATTGCCTAGGCGTGCATGCGTTTTAGCAACGTGGGGCAATGCCTAGACCTTGCAAGGATCCTATTTACTGTGCATGCTAATGCACTTTGTGAGGTCATTTTCCGTCATGTTGCTAGGTTGCCAAAGTGCTTTGTGCTTGATTTTTGCAAATCCTGGCACTTTGAATATCATAGTACAACACAATAGTGCACAGTATATATCAAAATGTGTACGGTAACTTAGAACTTGAATGCTGCACTATAAGATGTTTATATATGGTTTACATATGGTGCAGTTGTAGCAAATTATCTTGCTTCTCAATCTTAGGGATTCAAGCATGTTGGGAGCCCCCAATCGGGGTACCATACACACTGATCCGGTCCACTTGGTCGTAGCAAAATGTATTATCTATTTTCAAGAGTCCATCAGTTAATGCTGGAGGGCATTATCTTGGGCAAAGGTCTCAACGTTTTTGGACAATGTTGACCCTCAACAGCTATGGGAACATTAGCTCCTCGTGTAAACCTGAGATATGTGGATCCACCAGGATTTTTTGGGTAAGAGCGTCCTGGCGCTGTTAGAAGAATTCTTAACTGTGTCCATAACCCATCACATAAAGTCATCTGGTGAGTGCTGTTCTGAGATGAAGTGTTCCACCAGTGGGGCTGTTAGGGTCTGAGTATTCTTTTAGCATTCTCAAACTGTTTCAGTGCCCACTGTACTTCCAGGCTAAAATCATGAAAAAATATCAAAGTGTTCTCGTATTGCACATTTTGACTATATCTGGCTGCTCATAGTATTTGATCTCGATCTCCAGCAATATATGTGCTCCTACCATGGCAAAATGAGCAGAGCGGGTCACCCCTGGTAGAAGGGTCGGTATCAAAGATTAAAGTAATAGCTCCCTCTACTCTGGTCTGACCCTGCTCTCATGCTCAGTAGCTGGTTATTGTAGTACTTTGACTGACAAGCTAAATCTTCAATTTTCTCCGTGAGCATTTTAATATCTAGCATGGCCTTATCAGCACTCTAAGTGGTTTTAATTACATCTGCATCAATAACTGCAATCCTTTACTCATCTTCTCTAGTAATGTGGAGCCAGCCTGATTTGAATGGCAACATGTTCAATTTTGTGCCCACATCCACATGGTCATATTTCAACGACACCATGACTTCTGCCAAAGTAACATGCGGCTCTGTATCAAGCTTTGATCTGAAGTGGGTGTTATTTTGGATGCTGGCTTCGGTTTTTTGGAAAGGCAAAACCTGTACGTCCGTTTTCAAACAACTATTTGACTTTAGTTTGCTTGGTTATTGCCAGCAGGGCACGCCACAGAGTGCCATGATGCCTTTGGGCGACCGTGCGCTTTATAAATTGCAATAACATAACATGAGGCCATGGCTGCCACCGCAACCCCAATGCAGAGGAAGCAGCAATAGCACCTTCCAGTGACCCACCAACATCTCCCAGCAGTGGATTTGGGTGCCCATTCCACCCATAAATTAGATTTGGTGGAGTGGGCACCAATTCTAACTCATAAGCCCCCTGTCAGAGGCTTTCATTCATGTGGCTCTCAGCACTAATCACTGACTCTCCAATGCATAGTGTCGGACCATGCAATGGTGTATTTCAAAATCCCCGGAACTTTGGAGTCCATGTCCAAAACAAGGCAAGGCAGCGCCACACTCAGGGCCCCAGCCAGAGCCGTGGATCCAGGCTCACCACTCTGTATGGATCTCTTGCGCGCTATCACTGCCTGTGGGCGTCGGCGCAATATAAATATATACATAAATAAATATCACTGCTCATCTACCCAGAAGCCCTGTGGGCAGTGCATTCACAACAATGCCTCAATGGGTCAGCAGCAAATCCATTTCAGGACCATCACACCGCTGGCTGCACAGGGCCTAAACATCCATCAAGCCTCTACCGCGCAAAACTATCACTGGAGCCAACTTGAAGAGCACTGGTCTCTCTCCCACCGCAGCATGGCTCACATAAAAACAATGCTGTACAATGCTGTTAGCTTCACTGTGCAAGTCACCACAGCTGCACACTGGTCTCTGTTACTGAATCCAGTGGCCACAGGATAGAAAATGAATAATAATAAACAGCCGTACGTGGCAGGCTGGGAGGGCCCAGAGCTTCACAGCTCGACCTCCATCACGTCCCCCCCAACAGTTAATACTCGATGAGTTCTTAGTATGTGATATATGTTACTAGCCACTTATAATTTTGCAGCAGCCCTCTGCGGTGCAGCAACTGAAACATTGTATGAAGGGAATCAAATGACTTTGCAAAGTCCAGACAAGCCACAGGAAAGTTTCCCCTTCGTTGCTTGGTTTAATGCTCAATTATCAGCTTCCAAAAGGTCAACAGTTCATTGGTGTGACCTAATTCCAGTGTGGATGTGAGATAGACTTGGACATGGGTAGGTTCAGACTTGCATATTGGCCAGTAAAGCACTTCCTGAAGGGCCAGTCAAACAAGACAACATGGGTCCATTTTGTGGGCAAATGTAGATCAGTTTTATGACTTAATCCACTATGCAGTGGATCATTTTCACCAATGTTACTGACCCAGTATACTTCCTGCCAAACCTTGTTTACCGTTGTCGCCACTTGGTCCTGTGGGTTTACAAAGGACTCTGTGGAGATTTTGGCGATATTACCTTAATCAGTAATTACGGCTGGATGAAATTACTCAATTTTAAGGTCAAACTTGTAGTCCAGGGATGCAGTAAAAATGATGGTAATACCATTACTGTCAAAAAAGTGGTTATTACCAACCGGAATTACTACCAGTTTTTTCCCCACACCGCCAAACTTGTAATAAGGCCTCAGGTACAACTTAAACAGTTGTTCTCCAAAGTAGTCGAATTGCGAATGTGGGAATTATTTGTGTGCCTGGGTTTATTTGTTCCAGTCCAACCCTGCGCATATGCTTGAAATTTGCAGCAGATTAGCTACCGCAAATGCCAATGTCACTGCCCCCACAGGCCGCTTTCAACGCTGCTTGGTGTATTCTCACGTGGTGCCAGATGCAATAGCACCACAGTGAAAGCTCATAAACCAAATACCCGCTCCCTGGTAGATGCATTAGTTCTGCAGAAGAGCTAAAATGGCGCTTGCCAGCCCAAAAAGAATAACGGCAATGAAGGGCGGTCGTTGTTCAAAGAAGCCTGCAGCCTCCCCTGCAAGGTTTTAGTTAAAACAACTTGAGCTTTTGAAAATTCAGGAATGTGTACTGTAAACATTGGGAAGGCAATTAAAGCTTCATTGCTATGGCTCTGTACTTTAGCCTTGCCAGATAACTCTTTTATTCCTTCTAACAGTGTTATCTCTTATCTTAGGTGAAACTAAGCAAGGCCTGTTTGTTGGATTGGCATGCCCGGAATTACTACTTTGTGTTAATGAGTCATTTTTATAAGGAACATTAACTTGTAGATCAGGCAACCTGAGAAAACAGAGCGACAGTGGAAGGCTGCATAGTTTGCGCAATAGTGCACACGATAGAGGAATTAGCAGGGGCGGCTTCGATTAGAGTTGTAAATGTTATTCTGGTAAATCACAGATCTGAGCTTGGCACTTACCATCTAACAAATGATGCTACTTCAGTTTAAAAAAAAATAATAATTATCACGCGACTTCAGGCTCTCCCTGGGACCATCTAAATACTAGCACACTGATAGGGCGAGAGAGATGCTCATTTTTCTTTGTGTCTGTCTCTCTTGTGGAGGGTATAGGGCTGTAGACGGATAATTTTTTTTTTATGGGAAACGCACCGAAAAGAATATACTGTGGAGAACCTTTTTCCCCTCCGTGCCCCTCCTCTGCTTTGCCACTGCATTAAATCGGGCGCACCATCCCTTGCTTTTACGCCGTGATTTACCTCTCTGCCCCATTTAAAATGAGACTGTTAGTGTTACCCGACGAAACTTCAAAAATATGGAGAACAAATCTCTCAAGTTGTCCCAGTCAGGATTGAGATGTTCCTCAATTCCAGGGCGCACGGAGCTCCTGTAATTCAGCATTCCTGTACAGAATTTGTAGTTTGATGTTCCCCCTATAAACGCATGAATACAGGTGCCAGAATGTATGGGAGTCCAAACATCATCTCTGAGTGAACATACATAACATGGCACATGAGTGATAAAAGCATCTGCTATTTGTCATTATTGGAGACAGAAATACAGCTGGTTGTTATGCTTGATGAGAATATAAATTGAAATGTATAAAAAAACTGAGCAGAAGCGATGGAGGATTGGTTAGTGTTAAGTTTAAGTAAAGGGAGTTGCTTTGTAATTAAGTCTATTGGCCTCATTACAAGTGTAGTGGCCCAGAAATAAGGGTGTCGGTCGCACTGAACCGGCACCCTTTCCGGAACACCACACTACAACTCTGCAGACGGGGGCAGTAGCGCCCGGCAGTTCTGACCTGTCGGGCGTAACTGCAACCGCAAGCAGAGTTTTCACGGAAGCACCAGCACCGTTTGCACCGTTGCCGGCGCTTCCGTCTCCCATTGGAATGGGGACTAACAATTACCGGCGCCTGACCTCCCGACCTACTCGCTGGTAGCAATGAGGCTCGTAGTGGGGCCCTATATTTATTAACTGCAAAACAGATGGAACAAACAGTGGGCTAGTGTGTATAGGAACTTCATTTCGAGATGTAGATACGATTATCACACACTGCTAATTACCGAATAATTCTTTACAGAAAGTGCCTTCAGCCTCAATTACTAACTGTTCCAAAATAAAGAGACGATGAGAAAAATGTAATTGCTGGTTGCTCTGTGCGGAACCCCAGTGTCATCATGCCAAGCAAAACGGGAGATTTGGCGCTAATCACTCTAATATAAGGTTTGGTATTGTTCTGCTATTAGGTTGCAGGAAGTACCTCATCTGTTTGGTACACTCAAAGGGAAAATTATAGAAAAGAGGATGCCAGAGAACCACTTAATGCACAAATCCCCAAATTGTAAGTGTGCATCCTGAAGAAATTATATCAATTTTGCACAAATGTGATGTTAATTGATCCAATTCCTAAGGATCAGCTCATCCTTTTATCACACAGAAGTCTAATGTTTGACTTGACCAGCATGTGCTTTGCAAAACTATGCTTCTTCAGCGTCTAAGGCTTCTAAAATGAACAAATATATAGTGAAATAATAGGTATCAAAATCATGCACTTCATCAATTCTAGAATCATATATGTGAAATATATAATATTTGTGTATGTAGAAAAAGCAAATAGGCAGCACCAAGAGACAACTCAGGGTATGGAAAACAGATGAAGAGGTTGCCCATCGGTACTGCTTTTCACCCCATATCATACTGGAGATAGGGACTCAGTTAGAGTAGAGGGGGTCCTTACCACACCCACAATGCGAGCCCCACCGTATCACCACAGTCCTTGTGCTATCAGCCATGTATTTCTTTGTCAAAGGTTCCTTCCAGATCACCAGTGGCTTCACAATAGCGTTATCATAATCCTAGTTCGCTATTCCGGATTTCAAGCGTGCATTTGCTTAATAGTGACTTAATAAGTGTATTCAGTGGCGCCATTGCTCGGATCTCATTGAGCATTAGTCACAGGGTTGCAGAGGTTAAATCGCCTCAGATGGTCGTGCTCGGCATTACGGAAAGAGCCACATTTTCAGAGCTTTGCGGAACGTCATATAGTCTTGGGTGTGATGTAAATGTAGGGGGAGTGAGTTCCACAGAGTTGGGGCCAAGGTCGAGAAAATGGATCCTCTGATCCTGACAGAGTTAGAGGTTGGAATCACTAGGAGGGCAGTGCTTGATCTTAGGGTGCGAATTGGGAGGTAGGGTTTTATCTTTTCTTGTAGGTACAGTGGGATGGTCTTGTGCACTTCACGGTGAGTGATGCATAGGGTCTTGAAGGTGGCCCTTCGTCCGACTGGGAGCCAGTGGAGGGTTCGGAGAGCTGGTGAGATGTGGTCTCTATGGCCCAGGGCAAGGAGCAGTTTTGCGGCAGTGTTTTGGGCTCTTTGGAGTTTGTTGAGTTGGTATGCCGGAGCTCCTAGGTATAGAGAGTTGGCATAGTCCAGTCACGCCATCACAATAGACATAACTGCAGCAAGTCTTTTCGGGTAGGAGAGGTATGGAAAAATGTATCTGAGAGGTTTGAGGTGGTAGTGACAGCATTTTGATACGTTGTTGATCTGACGAGAGACAATTAGGCCTGAGCCCATAGTGCAGCCTAGGTTTTTCACTATATCGTAGGGGCGGGGGTGGGCCGAGGGACGGGGGCCATGGGAGCGGACGTGGCAGAAGGGCAGTATTGCCGCACACCATGATTAGAGTTTTATCAGGGTTCAAAAGGAGGTGGTTTATTGTCATCCATTGGTCAATGTCACAGAGACAAGCTTCAAGGTCGAAATGGGGGTTGGTGTGTCTGACTTGGGAATTTGTAGGATGATTTGGGCATCGTCAGCGTAGTTATAACAGGATATGTTGTGCATGCGGATGATTCCTCGTAGAGTGGTTATATAGCGGTTGAACAGGAGAGCAGATAGGCATGTGCCTTGGGGTACTCCAGTGTTCACTGAGCGAGCAGTTGAGACAAAAAGGGAGAGGAGGATTATTTGTTCCCTGTTGCTGAGGAAGGAGGCAATCCATTTGAGAGCAGTGCCACGGATTCCTAGGGAGTGAAGGTGGACAAGGAGGATTGGGTGGTTAATCGTGTCAAAGGCTGCAGAGATGTTAAGGAGAATCAATGCTGCACAGCCTTCAGAGTCTGCAGTGACCTTGACATCATCCTAGATCAAGATCACAGTGGATTCTGTTTCATATCGCTGTCTGAAGACTGATTGTGCAGAGTCTAGGAGACAGTTGGATTCTACAAAGGAGTTGAGCTGGGAGTATGCTGTCCGGTCAATGAGTTTTGTGAGAAACCTGGTGTTGGAGATCGGTCTGTAATTTTTGGGGTCAAGCACGTCAAGGGATGCCTTTTTTAGAAGTAGCTTGACATGCGTTATCTTGGGGGCATCAGGGAAGATGCCACAGTTGAGGGAGTCATTTATTATGGCTCTGGCATGTTCTCCCTTGCAGTTAGACGAGAATATTTATTTCAGGACAGAGGCGGGGCACGGGTCGAGGGGCGACCCGGAAGGTTTGCCGGCTGATAGTAGGTCAAGGAACTCGTCTCTGGAGATGGGTTTGAAGGAGTCAAACGTGGGTAAATTGGGTGTCAGGGCAATGGGGGCAGGAGGGATCGGTGATGGGAAGGGGAGAGGAAGGATGCTTGGTGTTAAGGGTTGTCGTCCTGTCAAGTGCGTTGTTGTAGAAGTGTAGGGAGAGGGAGTCGCAGAGTGATTGTGTGGGGGTGGATTATCCTCAGAGGTGCTCTGACCATACATGATTCCAAGGCACATTGCAGCCTCATTTCAGAGGTTCAACACTGGTAATATCTATGGTCAAAACAATCATACAGAAAATTTGTACACAAATATTTGAGTTAAATGCATGATCCTATTCTACAACATGATCCTAGACATCGCTCTACAACATTCTTGAATGACATCGCAAAACTACCAACTGATGGTATACCGCCTACTCCATGGAAAGTGATCGACATTTCAAAGAAGACTCACCAAACAGGTGGAATTAAAAAAAATATGCATTATTGTCATATTCTCACCGTTATCACGCACATAAGACAAAAAGAGAAGGAACATTAAACAAATTGTCGGAAATACTTTGCTTGTGTGGTTTGTAGAAGATGCACTAATTTTTAGGGCATCCAATAAGAAATAACATGGTTTTGGAGCAAAGTTATGCTTATTCTGGCATTTGCACATATCATAAATGGTTGCAAAGGATCGACAGTGAAAGGGTCGATAGGTCAAAGGATCGACACCAAAGGGTCGACAGGTCAAAGGATCAAATGTTTTTTTTTTTCACATATTTTTTTTTTTTGGGGGGGAGTCCCGACCAACCCCCTTTTTTTGCTAAAAACCACTTTTTTCCCTAAATGAAAACCTAAAAAAAATATATAATTAAAAAAAAAATCGATGCTTTGACTAAACACCATCATAAATGATACAAGCCATTTATATGCGCCTCCACACATGTGTTTCTAGGCGCGATAGTTCATCTGACAGATGTGTCAGAATCATTTGCATCTTGTCAGATGCACCATTAAATGCCCACTTATTTCTGCCTTTTTTGCGTCCGAATTTGCAAACCTTTGCGTACTGGGCATTTTTTGGTGGTTTCTTTGTGACTATGTGCAATGAAATGCGCCATGGCACAGGTGCATCTTTGTGCCATGGTGCATCTCATTTGGATGGCCACCTTTTTGAGAAACTAGCCCATATTCTTGAACTTGTTACAAAGCCTATTTGGCTGCATACCCCTGTTCTTCATACCCAGAGTGCCACCTTTTCTCCAAACGTTTGCATCTTCTGTGGCAGTTTTTCCTCAATGGTCATTAGAATGATTTTTTAAAAGACACACAATAATACTGATTAAGAATGTGATATTAAAATGTTCACATTGTTACTGTGCAAAATTTGCGGAAAATATTAGCTAGTGCACAGTAACCTCTCGACAACCTCTATATGGGGTGACAGGCGTTTTTCCTGTACAGGGCCCCGAGCCTGGAATTCACTCCCAGATAACCTATGACAAAGCAAATCCCTGAGTATATTTAGGAAGCAATTGAAGACCCATTTGTTCAGGCAAAATCACGTTTTTTAGCAATTTGTTTTCATTTTCTGTATGATAATTTGTTACCTGTTATCTGCGCCCAGATGCAGGCTTCTGACGGGACCCCCTTGAGTATGCTCTATATACACATTTATAAAATCAAATAATTATAAAATTAAATCAGACCAAAAAAAGGCAACCCTCTATGGAAAAAAAGCTCAGTGCACCCTTTTGTGAGAAGAACAAGAGCTTTATTTTGTATACAATAAGGAAAAGGGACGTTAGAGTATTATAAATCCACTGCCCTTAGAGCTCTCTGTCTTCTTCAAAGCAAACAGCACGTTATAACTGCAAAAATCATCATTCATCACGTGTACAATATACAGTGTCCATCCCGACCCTCTTTGGCTACCACCCATTTACATTCTAATAGTCACTTATAGACCCCTGGTTCATTGGTCGCGTCTTCTCTGACTCCAACGTCTTCACACGTGGATGACAATCTCTTCACCTTGGGTCACTGTAAAATGATTGGTTACGTTTCTGAAAACACTACCCTGGCCTGAGAACTAATCACGTGATGTGCACCTGGCCTGCAACATGAGCACAGCAGATAACTTCGAGGTCAGTCTGGTCCTTGCGAATAAAGCATATTTTTTCTCATCCCAGAAACGCAGGGAACTCTATCATGCCTCCCAGTCGAGATCTTCCAAGAGTTGGCATCACCCTTTGCTCTTTCCGGCACACTCACAGAGATTGTTGTCTTCTGCTCCCCCCTTATCAGCTACACCACCCGTGGGGCAGGCCTGGGTTTCCTGCAGGTCCCACTAATTAGTCTAAATAGTGAAGGATTTAGGAGTTTTGCTCATGGGCATCTGGGAGTTCAAATGGGATGGCCATTCTCCTGGGTGGCACTAGTGTCCTAAGTCTCTGCTTGTGTTTTGGCAGCTCAAGACCTCTGCCCTCGCCCCTCTGGGTTTCTCCTTACTCATAGTGGGCCGCTCATATTCCTTTCTAATCTCTCAAAGCTCTAACAAGATGTACCTATGTGTGTGTTTGTGTTCCCTACCTCGCATGGGGTGGGGTAGACATATTCAACGTTGAGGCCTCGTTGTTTCGTGCGCCCAACACAGCCTAGAGCTTTTATAATCATGCAAACTAATTAGCATTAAAAAACCACATTGCAACATTTGGTTAGTCCTCCGTGTGAGGCTAATTGGTAGAGCTATGTCATTCCCCTATAGTGGGACATATATTATCCTGCAATGATTGGGTCCTGCAAATCTTGCCACACCACCCTCGACCACCTCTGATATCAAAGTCCAACCCTTAATACCCACACCATAGTGCCAAGACATTGAGACATTTCAGATGACCAGCAGATCTTTGTTAATCTGCCGCCAGTCATCTCCGTCTGTTTCTCTTGGGAATACAACCAATCATGACACTGGCAGAACCTTGAACCATTGACAAGTTACCATTTTAATGTTGCATTTTAGGAACTCTTCGAACATCTTCCCAGGCCCACATGTGCAAAGGGGCAATTTGAAACCGCATGTGACATTTTGAAACCGTCAGTAGACCAGTTTCCTAAGCTAACATGCCAAATTATAAAATTATTGCGCATTCACTATCTTTTTCCGGCTCCCCTGTGCTCCACTTCATGACCACGAAAGTATCAAAGGCTGTTCATTTCTTACCGTATGATCCTGGGAACATATGATTTGCAATGTGCTGCCAGCGTCTGTGGCTACTAAGCTAAGTTAATAACAATGTGAATTTGTTTCTAGTGAAAAGCATGCTCTGAGGCCTGGTTACAGTGCCTCGATTTAATATTAAGCCCTGTATACCTACCTGTAACCCATCTTTATCATCTATATGTTGTTTGCTTGAAACACAATTATTTAGGGCATTCTCTAGCCTAGTGCATAGCACTATGTGGCTATCACTGAAGCCCCCTCCCATCTTAGTGGGCTAATCCTGCAGCTGATAGGTTTGCACCTTTTTACTGCGCTGAACTTTTACCACATTATTCCCCCCTTTAATTGATCCATAAATAACGAACTAGTTTCATTCTCCGAGTCCTTCCTAGTCTTCCAATTGGTTGTATATGAATTGTTCGTTTTACAACTGTTCGAATTACAATTGACCTTTTCACAATTGACCGAATTGTGAAGGTCAATTGTAACATATATGTGGGGGGAAGCCCCCCACAGCCCCCCACCCAACGACAAACCCCCCAAAACCCATATATATATATATAAATATATATTACCAAACCGATATATATATATATATATACACAAATATATATATATATATATATATATATATATATATATATATATATATATATATATATATATATATATATATGGCCAATTGTGAAAAGGTCAATTGTGACCCTTTAAATTCGGTCAATTGTTCATTCGAACAATTGTAAACGAACAATTTGGGTAATACCTTCCAATTAACCATCTATCAGCACACACCACTGCCCATCCTATCTGGGCAAGGTAGTGAAGCTGCTCCTGGGCCACATTCAACAACTTTCTTGGCATTACCACCTTGCCGGTGTTATCTTGACACCCAATCAAATCTGTTGGAGACAGACAGCACCACCATTTCTTCCAAAGCTCTTTTTCATCATTCAGTGCGTCTGCCTGTGATTCTATTATCTGTAATTTCGATGTTGCATTGAAGCCCTCGGACAGTGCATTTTGTTCTTTAGTTGGTTTCATCAATGCTATAAGTGGTATTTTCTCCTTCTCGCCAGGGAACAGCACACGTGTCCCTTCAGGCAGATATGCTTCTTCTTTTTGCTGCTCTGTCTGCTCTTTCATTACCGATATAGATAAAATCGAGTTCCCCAGTATGGACGTTGCACTTTATTATTGTCAATTCTACTGGAGTGGTAGTATTTCTAATAATGTATTCAGAAGTGCTGCATCTTGTAGTTGTGTGCCATCACTTCTTCTGAACCCTCTCCTTTCCCATCTTGCTAGTCTTGAATGTACTGTAGATGTTACGTACGCAGAATCTGAAAAATATATTTACCACCTGTTTTTCTGACATGTTTAGGGCCTCAATTAATGCCACCAATTCTGCCGATTATGCAGAGTAGTGTGTTGGCAGTCGTGTTTGGGAGAAAACTGTGAATTGCCCTTCCTTTTGTAATCCATTTTTTGTGTCCTACTACTGCTGAACCATAATGCCTCTGTCCTGAATATGGGTCGATACTTGAAGAGTCATTAATAAAAATCATGTACCCCGTCAATTACTTCTTCTTTTACCAGGGGCTTCCCTTTGTTCCTGTCCATGCATGCCACATAATCATGCACATAATCTCCTTCCTCTATTGGTTCTGCAATGAATTCAGCTGTGTTTATCGTCCTGCATCTTACAATTTCAATTGTAGGGTTTGTCAATATAATTTCATAACCTGATGCTCTCTGAGTTGCCTTCAGCTGAACTCCCCTGGGCATTTGCTCATTAGTTATGGGGAAATTGATGCATCCTTCAGACTGCTAGTACTGGGAAACTAGGGGCCTCATTACAAGTTTGGCGGTCCGGAAAACAACGGTGCCGGTAAGCTTACTGGCACCGTTGGTTCCGGACCGCCAAACTACGAGTCTGCTGGCTACTCCCGCCAGGTCTGACCCTGGCTGGCAGAATGGCACCCGCCAGGAGACTTTTTAATGGAATCACTGGCAACGTTATTAACAGTGCTAGTGCTTCTGTGGTCCCCATTCCCGTGAAGTCCTATGGGAAGCCACGGGAATGGGGATCAACATTTACCAGCGCCTGACTTACCGGACTGCAGGGGCTGTAATGCCCCGGTTATTCCAGAATGTCAGGCGCCGGTTTTTCCAGCACGGTTACCGCAGGACTTGTAATGAGGCCTTATGTTTCCCTTAGTCGTTGACTATGTTTCCATTTCTTGGTAACATTCTAACAGTGCACAATGTACCTTCCAGTACCGTGCACTGGGGTCTCTTTTTGTTTTATGGCCCTAGACACTCTCAAAGGATTTTTGGGTAATTGTACGAGTGTACCTGGGACGAACTGGTGGCAGCAGTAACTTTTTGTAAATGTTTTACTTCTTTTTACTGAATATCATCGCGTTTACCATGCTTGGTTCAAGTCTTTTGTTCTGTCCGATGGCCATTTTATCCCTTGCCTCCACCAAGGTTGAGTAACCAAGGTTTTCCTTATTTGGGCATGCAGCCTTCTGCGAAAACCGATTTCTTTCGCAAGCTCCTGCATGTCACGTATGTGTGCCCAGGAAGAGTGCTGGCACTGTCTAGCCCCAATCCACACTACTGGTGCCAGGATGTCTGGAGTGACTGAATGACGGAGACCACCGTGGGCCGTGATTGGTCCACCCCTGGGATGCCTGCAAGAGAGCAGATCTTCTATTGGAAGTCCTCGATTTTGGCGCAAAGCTAATCTTGGATAAGAGAAGGGGCTCTGCAGCCCCTCCAGGTCAATCACCTGTATTCTCACCAAACTACAGAAGGAGCCAAGTCTTTACACGAAGAAACAGACTTGTGAAACGGCCAGAGATGCTTTGGAAGGTTTTAGCACCCTTTAACCTCTGCTGGCCCGTCGGACCCCTGCCTTCTTCTTCGATCAAGAAGGCCTGGCAAGGCTTCACCCCTTTGGAGAAGTGGAGACAACTACTCTCGGCATCCCCTGCTTACGCACCGAACAAGCCCCTTCAGAAGTGTTCCTGGGCCGTCATACTTTACCACAGGGTAATCCACACCACCGTCGCCGTCTCGAGTGCAGACTAGAGACTTGGGAAATTGCTTGTTTGTGGTCCCATGCATTCTCCCACCAAACTTTGCAGGCCTAGCACCTCTGGGTCCCGAATTAGGAGAGTGGTCTGGGCTGTGCCGAGGGTCTGTGAGTACTTGCATAATTTACCGGTGGCCCCCTGGCACAGCCAATCATTTTTATGCACGAGTATCCCTTAAGGGTATTCGAACTTGACTGGGTTAGCCTGCGCTCCCTAGCTATTATCCCCTTTTGAGCACTGCTTTGCCAGAAAGAGCCGGGCCTACTCGAATAGTGGGAACTTATCCTTCATCGCCTCAAGCCCCTTCCTGACTTGCTACGGCCTCTCCAAGAAGACCTGCTTTTTGTTCAACTGCGCGATTGTGCATTTGTACGCACAACTGTACTGTTGAACACAAGGCTCCCCACTTCTTATGGCCTGGACTCGAAAGTTAAGGAACGAACTCTGAAGAATTACCTAATGCCATGTGTGTGCTAACTTAACCCTGTCTTCACAGGTCATGGTTAATTCTTCTAGCTGAAATTGCATTAGGAACGTTATTGTATATATATATATATGTTGTATAGTTTAAGGATTTGTGTGATAACTGTTTTTCTCAATACTAAAGTTACTTGTGTCTATTTGGTTCGGCCGACAATAAATGTATAGATATTTTTTATATACACTTGTCTAAGAGTCATTTGTGGTTCATTGCTGTGTGTGCTCATTGTGGGCACCGTTCACTCTCACCCCTCCAGAGACTTAGGGGTCGATTCATGGAAATAATGTGCGCCGAAAATTCCCGCGCAGAGGTGCCAAAACGTGCGAATCGCAGTAAAAGTGCGAAAATTGCAGTGCAAGTGTGAAAATCGCAGGGAAACCAGCGCACATCGATTCATTGGATGTGTGCTAAAAATGTGCGCCGCGCACGCCGACGCACAGGTCATCCAACAGGTCATCCAACAGCGAAATCAGACATAGCGCGGTGCACATCACAAAAGTAGGCGGAACACGGGGCGTAACACTCGGAATGGGGAACAACGCGTGAAAATATGGGCGTCACAGGGGAAGTACAGGAGGCAAGTGCGCGGAACGCCCACACGCTCGCCTACAACCCGTATTCATGGAATCGAATAGGGCAAACCAGCGCACAGTCAAAGACGCGCACAGGGCCAAACAAGTACGCCACAAGAAAGCAGGTGGTAGCGCCCCTGCGACTGAAAAAAATGTGCGCCAAAATGTGCGCTAACAAAAAGCACCCATATACAGCCATGATGAATGGGCCATACATTGGCCCTCTAGGACAAATGAGGTGCAAAGGGGCACCGACAAACACGGACACCCGCTGTGTGAAAAATAGTGTGTGCGCGTGTTCCTGGGTGTGCGGGAAGTTCCACACGCGATTGGCCTGGGTACGTGTACTTTGGGGTGCACGGGAAGTTCCACACGCGATTAGCCTGGGTACGTGTACTACGGGGTGCGTGGGAAGTTCCACACGCGATTGGCCTGGGTAGGTGTACTTCGGGGTGCGCAGGAAGTTCCACACGTGATTGGCCTGGGTACTTGTACTTCGGGGTGCGCAGAAAGTTCCACACGCGATTGGCCTGGGTACGTGTATTCCGCGGTACGCGGGAAGATTCACGCGCGATTTCAGCAGGGTACGTGTATTTCGGTGGTGCCGAGGAATGCTACATGTGATTTGGCCATTTGGGTCCTCCCAGGTGTTCCCTCTACACCCTCCATGGCCCCTGCAGGCAGCCCACACCACAGGGTACTACCCTGCACCCCTGCTCATGTCCCACAGGCAACCCATCCACCATGGCCATGCCCACCAGCCAACCCACATGTCACCTTGCACTACTGATCACCAACACATGTCTCCCATCACCCCCACCCCCCAGCAGTGCAGGGCAGCCTCGACCAGGCTCCCACACATGTCCCCCTGCAGCCCCACCCCCCAGCCACCAGGGGCAGCCTCCACCAGGCCCCCACTCATGTCTCCCATCACCCCCACCCCACAGCACTGCAGGGGCAGCCTCCACCAGGCCCCCACTCATGTCCAACTTATGTCTCCCTGCACCCCCACCCCCCAGCAGTGCAGGGGCAGCCTCCACCAGGCTCCCACACATGTCCCCCTGCACCCCCACCCCCCAGGGGCAGCCTCCACCAGGCCCCCACTCATGTCTCCCATCACCCCACCCCCCAGCAGTGCAGGGGCAGCCTCCACCAGGCCCCCACTCATGTCCAACTCATGTCTCCCTGCACCCCCACCCCCCAGCAGTGCAGGGGCAGCCTCCACCAGGCCCCCACTCATGTCCAACACATGTCTCCCTGCACCCCCACCCCCCAACAGTGCAGGGGCAGCCTCCACCAGGCTCCCACACATGTCCCCCTGCACCCCCACCCCCCAGCCACCAGGGGCAGCGTCCACCAGGCCCCCACTCATATCTCCCATCACCCCCACCCCCCAGCAGTGCAGGGGCAGCCTCCACCAGCCCCCCACCCATGTCTACCACACCCCCACCCCCCCAGCCACCAGGGGCAGCCTCCACCAGGCCCCCACTCATGTCTCCCATCACCCCCACCCCCAGCAGTGCAGGGGCAGCCTCCACCAGGCCCCCACTCATGTCTCCCATCACCCTCACCCCCCAGCCACCAGGGGCAGCCTCCACCAGGCCGCCACCCATGTCTCCCATCACCCCCACCCCCCAGCAGTGCAGGGGCAGCCTCCACCAGGCTCCCACACATGTCCCCCTGCACCCCCACCCCCCAGCCACCAGGGGCAGCCTCCACCAGGCCCCCACTCATGTCTCCCATCACCCCCACCCCCCAGTAGTGCAGGGGCAGCCTCCACCAGGCCCCCACTCATGTCTCCCATCACCCCCACCCCCCAGCAGTGCAGGGGCAGCCTCCACCAGGCCCCCACTCATGTCCAACTCATGTCTCCCTGCACCCCACCCCCCAGCAGTGCAGGGGCAGCCTCCACCAGGCTCCCACACATGTCCCCCTGCACCCCCACCCCCCAGCCACCAGGGGCAGCCTCCACCAGGCCCCCACTTTTGTCTCCCATCACCCCCACCCCCCCGCAGTGCAGGGGCAGCCTCCACCAGGCCCCCACCCATGTCTACCACCACCCCCACCCCCCAGCCACCAGGGGCAGCCTCCGCCAGGCCCCCACCCATGTCTCCCATCACCCCCACCCCCCAGCAGTGCAGGGGCAGCCTCCACCAGGCTCCCACACATGTCCCCCTGCACCCCCACCCCCCAGCCACCAGGGGCAGCCTCCACCAGGCCCCCACTCATGTCTCCCATCACCCCCACCCCCCAGCAGTGCAGGGGCAGCCTCCACCAGGCCCCCACTCATGTCTCCCATCACCCCCACCCCCCAGCCACCAGGGGCAACCTCCACCAGGCCCCCACCCATGTCTACCACCACCCCCACCCCCCAGCCACCAGGGGCAGCCTCCACCAGGCCCCCACTCATGTCTCCCATCACCCCCACCCCCCAGCAGTGCAGGGGCAGCCTCCACCAGGCTCCCACACATGTCCCCCTGCACCCCCACCCCCCAGCCACCAGGGGCAGCCTCCACCAGGCCTCCACTCATGTCTCCCATCACCCCCACCCCCCAGCAGTGCAGGGGCAGCCTCCACCAGGCCCCCACTCATGTCTCCCATCACCCCCCCAGCCACCAGGGGCAGCCTCCACCAGGCCCCCACCCATGTCTACCACCATCCCCACCCCCAGCCACCAGGAGCAGCCTCCACCAGGCCCCCACACATGTCTCCCATCACCCCCACCCCCCAGCAGTGCAGGGGCAGCCTCCACCAGGCCCCCACTCATGTCTCCCATCACCCCCACCCCCAGCCACCAGGGGCAGCCTCCACCAGGCCCCCACCCATGTCTACCACCACCCCCACCCCCTAGCCACCAGGGGCAGCCTCCACCAGGCCCCCACTCATGTCTCCCATCACCCCCACCCCCAGCAGTGCAGGGGCAGCCTCCACCAGGCCCCCACCCATGTCTACCACCAGCCCCACCCCCCAGCCACCAGGGGCAGCCTCCACTAGGCCCCCACTCATGTCTCCGATCACCCCCACCCCCCAGCAGTGGAGGGGCAGCCTCCACCAGGCCCCCACTCATGTCTCCGATCACCCCCACCCCCCAGCAGTGCAGGGGGAGCCTCCACCAGGCTCCCACTCATGTCCAACTCATGTCTCCCTGCACCCCCACCCCCCAGCAGTGCAGGGGCAGCCTCCACCAGGCTCCCACACATGTCCCCCTGCACCCCCACGCCCCAGCCACCAGGGGCAGCCTCCACCAGGCCCCCACTCATGTCTCACATCACCCCCCCAGCAGTGCAGGGGCAGCCTCCACCAGGCCCCCACCCATGTCTACCACCACCCCACCCCCCAGCCACTAGGGGCAGCCTCCACCAGGCCCCCACTCATGTCTCCCATCACCCACACCCCCCAGAAGTGCAGGGGCAGCCTCCACCAGGCCCCCACTCATGTCCAACTCATGTCTCTCTGCACCCCCACTCGCAGACACCAGGGGCAGCCTCCACCAGGCCCCCACCCATGTCTCCCACCACGCCCACCCCCCAGCAGTGCAGGGGGAGCCTCCACCAGGCTCCCACTCATGTCCAACTCATGTCTCCCTGCACCCCCACCCCCCAGCAGTGCAGGGGCAGCCTCCACCAGGCTCCCACACATGTCCCCCTGCACCCCCACGCCCCAGCCACCAGGGGCAGCCTCCACCGGGCCCCCACTCATGTCTCCCATCACCCCCCCCAGCAGTGCAGGGGCAGCCTCCACCAGGCCCCCACCCATGTCTACCACCACCCCCACCCCCCAGCCACTAGGGGCAGCCTCCACCAGGCCCCCACTCATGTCTCCCATCACCCCCACCCCCCAGCAGTGCAGGGGCAGCCTCCACCAGGCCCCCACTCATGTCCAACTCATGTCTCTCTGCACCCCCACCCGCAGACACCAGGGGCAGCCTCCACCAGGCCCCCACCCATGTCTCCCACCACCCCCACCCCCCAGCAGTGCAGGGGCAGCCTCCACCAGGCTCCCACACATGTCCCCCTGCACCTCCACCCCCCAGCCACCAGGGGCAGCCTCCACCAGGCCCCCACTCATGTCTCCCATCACCCCCAACCCCCAGCAGTGCAGGGGCAGCCTCCACCAGGCCCCCATCCATGTCTACCACCACCCTCACCCCCCAGCCACCAGGGGCAGCCTCCACCAGGCCCCCACTCATGTCTCCCATCACCCCCACCCCCCAGCAGTGCAGGGGCAGCCTCCACCAGGCCCCCACACATGTCCCCCTGCATCCCCACCCCCCAGCCACCAGGGGCAGCCTCCACCAGGCCCCCACTCATGTCTCCCATCACCCCCACCCCCAGCAGTGCAGGGGCAGCCTCCACCAGGCCCCCACTCATGTCTCCCATCACCCCCACCCCCCAGCCGTGCGATTTGCCTGGGTACGTGTACTTCGGGGTGCGCGGGAAGTTCCATACGCGATTGGCCTGGGTACGTGTATTATGGGGTGCGCGGGAAGTTCCACACGCGATTGGCCTGGGTACGTGTACTTCGGGGTTCGCGGGAAGTTCCACACGCGATTTGCCTGGGTACTTGTACTACGGGGTGCACGGGAAGTTCCACACGCGATTGGCCTGGGTATGTGTACTTCGGGGTGCGTGGGAAGTTCCACACGCGATTGGCCTGGGTACGTGTACTACGGGGTGCGCGAGAAGTTCCACACGCGATTGGCCTGGGTACGTGTACTTCGGGGTGCGCGGGAAGTTCCACACGCGATTGGCCTGGGTACGTGTACTACGATGTGTGCGCGAGGTTCCACACGCGATTGGCCTGGGTATGTGTACTTCGGAGTGCGCGGGAAGTTCCACACACGATTGGCCTGGGTACGTATACTTCGGGGTGCGCGTGAACTTCCACACGCGACTGGGCCTGTGAGAGTGGGGTATGTGTATTCCAAGGGTGGGCGGGAATATTTACTCGTGACTGGGCCTGGGAGAGCGTGCTACGTGTATTCCTGGGGTGGCCGGGAAGATTCACAAGTTCGCCTACGACGTGCCGAAAAATAAATGGTCCAATCCTAAAACACGTACGCCAGCATGAAGCAGGCGTACGTCGACCCGCGCAGCGTAAAAGTGAGCGCAAACAACAAACAAGCTCATACACCAGGATGAATATACCGTTCCTAGCAGCAGTGGCCGTGGGTTACCAAAGGAGGAGGATAGTGAGGGCTAGAATTTTCACTCCCAGAACCAGCCTTTTTGGGATGCCTGATGACCAGGTGTATGGGAGGTACAGGTTTCCACCACACATAATACTGGACCTGGTCAGTGAGTGGGAGGATGACCCCACATCACCCACCCTGTGCTCCAAAGCACTCAGCCCCCTGGAGAAGGTCCTCAATGTACTGCACTTCTTGGCCACAGGATCATTTCAGCGGACAAGTGCCATAGTGGGTGGGGTGTCACAGGCCACGCAGTCACGCTGCCTACACCAGGTCTTGAACATCATCACTGCACGCCCATCAGTCCGTAGGCACATATACCTGCCCAGGACACCTGCAGAAAGGCAGGCCGCCACCCTCGATTTCTACGGTGTGGCACAATTCCCAAAAGTGCTAGGTGCCATTGACTGCATCCATGTGGCACTACGTCCCCCCAGGGCATCTGAGCACATCTATAGGAACCACAAGCACTGGCATTCCATCAAAGTGCAGGTAGTATGTAATGCTAAGGGAATCATCGCCTCAGTATATGCCAACTATCCAGGGTCCACCCACAACAGCTTCATTTACTGAATGTCTACCCTAAACCGGGACCTAAAAGCTGGGCGGCATGGCGATACATGGCTGCTTGGTGAGTATGAATGCCACTGCACATGCATGCATGTCAGATGCAGAGTTATGTCACTACCCCGCTAATGATACCCATCACCTCCTCATCAGGGGACAGTGCCTACCCTCTGAGCACCCACATGATGACGCCAATTCGGAACCCCATCACGCCTCCAGAGGTAAGATACAACACAGCCCATATTGCAACCCGGGGCATAGTGGAGCGCACATTCGGAGTGCTCAAGTCACGCTTTCGTTCCCTTGACCGTTCTGGCGGGCAGCTGTTATATGCGCCCCCAGTAGTGTGCAGGATCATAGTGGCAGCATGTATCCTGCACAATGTTGCAACACGCCGGGGCCTGGCTGTCGACATGGTGGTGCCCCCACATCCCCAACCACATGCACGCCCGCTGCGCATGGGAGGGGAGAGGGCACGGGGTGAGGCAGCCCGTACGCAGCTGGTGGCTAATTACTTCACATAGAAATCACACCCCAGTGGAGTGCACACAGCCCTGGCACATACCATCTGATAAGCAATGATGACTCGACCTGACAATTAAGACGAACAAAGGGACAGTCAACTGTCAGACCCATAGCAGCCTGAGATTGTTCATGTGGAAGTGTCACAATGTGTGCATCCCTACCTATACAAACACCACCAATGCAGTGTCATCAAAAGACACTTCCATGCTGCAGAAATGAATACCCACTCGCAAAATACTACATGAAAACAGTGCCATGTCACCCAACCCCTCCCCGGCACGGCCACACAACACACCATGGCATGTCATGCAATGTGAGAGGAAAGAAATTAATCCCCACAACATGCCCCAAGTGTCACCAGCTACAGTGTCCCTAATGGAAACATGTCCACACATGAAATGCTCACAGTAATGCAGGACCTACAACACACATTACCAAATACTTACCAGGAATACCAATCACCTACACAACCTCCAACCTACCTTAAACATGACATTACAGACTTAAAAATTTGCTAGCCTCACTACCTGATGATGCCAGCCCTCCGAACACTTCCAAGTATACAGTGTTAGCGCCACGCAAGAGTGTAGGTGCACTGCTTACAACATGGACTCCAGTTCCAAGGTGGACCGCATTGTGAAGACATGAGGAATGGACCTGCAAATTAGGAGGATGAGATGGTTGCAGAGGCACATATCAATACACCATGCAGTGTACAATACAACAACAATTTGCACTATGAATGTATATACAGTATTGACTACAGACTGCCCACACAGCTCATGGGAGTCCAATGTCACCATGTACGTTAATGTCACTTGGGCACACCCTTTGCAAGCCCATGGAAACGGGAAGCAGGAGGGGTGTGTGTCACAAAAACCCAAGCATCTGAACCAAATTCATGACAAGCCTGCATGTGCCCAGCCACAATGCAGCGTATGCCCACGGGAGCCACATAAGGCAACACACTGTCCCAATAAATAAATAAATAAATAAATAAATAAATAAAAAATGGCCATTAATG
This sequence comes from Ambystoma mexicanum, assembly GCF_040938575.1. NCBI lineage: Eukaryota > Metazoa > Chordata > Amphibia > Caudata > Ambystomatidae > Ambystoma > Ambystoma mexicanum. The sequence continues at coordinate 829,154,355 of NC_090923.1, read as the reverse complement.
GGCCCGGGGGGTGGGGGAGGCCACCCAGGAGGTCCGAGGACAGGGTGCACACCAAAACCCACCTGTGTGGATCTTGCGGAAAAAAAACACCTCCATGGGCTCATGGCCTACACGGCTACCCTATTGTGGGAGTATCACTGCTGTCGCTCTCCTCACCCTCAGCAGCTGCATCAGGAGGTGGTGGCACTATGGGAGGCAGCCCACGCAAAGCCCTAGTCTGTTCCTCCATGGCTGCAAGCATGCGGGTGTGGTAGGTCTCGTTCTGGAGGATAAGTGTGCGGAGGTCCCCATGCAACAACTCACGGGATGCCCGGACCTCCGCCCTAGTTGCCTGCATCTCAGCTGAGAGCGTACGTGTGAGACGCTCCAGCTGCTGTTCTGTCCTTCTGTTTGTTGAAGCCTCAAGCTCAACAAGAGTCGTCCTGAGGTGAAGGAGTTCCACCCTCAGGGCTTCCCTGTGGCCCTGGGACTCTATGGAAATGGCTTCCTGCAGAGTCGCCAATGCCGCCCGCCTGTCCCTGTCGGACACCAACATGTTCTACCTGTGTGACTGGCAGATGGAGTCGGTTGCCTGCTGTAGTCGCTCCATCAGCCTTTCGGGGGGGACAATGGAAGTGGCCACCCTATCCATGGCCTGAGCCATCATCTCTGATGATGCTGCCTGTTGGGATGCCATACCGTATATGGATTGCTCCCATGCGGTATTGCCAGGTGGCGGACGTCCACCACGTCGGCAGGCACCACACCTGTCTGGGGCAAGGCGAACTGCGCCTTGCTGTGTCGGCACTGCCTGAGGCTGCAGGACTGCATTCCCCCTCTGATCTGCTGGCCCAGGAACAGGATCAGATGTTGCGGAGTGTGACCCAGCATCCGTAACCACCAAAGGCGTACCTGCCAACACTGACATCCCCATTGAGGGTTCTAACCCTGGTGCAGGTGGGTCGGACAGAACAGAATCCCTCCCAGGAACACTCACCTGCGATGGCACATAGGTCTCATCATCCGAATCGACACCTGAATACAGCTCGGGGGAGGTGCAGCCAGAGACACCCCTTGAGAGCACGACCTGCAGCAGTTGTGGGTTCTCACCCACCACCACAGCACGTCCCTCACTGGTGGTCGGTCGGCCCTCAGACCCCTCCTGGGTCTGCACCATCTCCACAACCCCAGCAGTATCAAGTGCGTCATCCCCTGCAAAGACATAAAAGAAAACAAATGGAAACAGGCATTAGCACTATGGCACACAATTAGGGCTGAAAGGCTACAGAAACAGTACTTGATTGACACATGTCCCACATGACTAAAACCCTCCCATGCATGCACCGTCACTGCGTGTGAAGGGGAGGCAGATGGCACACATTGATGACACCAAGATGGAAAATGAACACATTTGCTGCATGCTGCCTAGCAGTGGCATCACACATTGGCCAGTGATTGGCAGGTCAAATACACATGCCATCACACAGATGGCATGTACCCTAGCCATGAAGTGAAGAGGGAGAGGAGGTCACCAATTGTTCATTCAGTCCAGTTTGCTCATGTAATTGATTTTTTCATTGAAATGGTTCAAATGTTTAACCTGCAGCTGCCAGTCCACAATGGTCCTATAGCACAGGGACATGTCTAAACTAATCATGTCCAGGAAACTAAGCCAGTCCACTGTACCATAGCCATGTCAGACATGTGACAATAGGACTGAGAAATCCCGAGTAAAAGTGGTGGTTTGCAAACAATCTGCCTGAATAAACAGAGGTAAATAAGCAACAATGTTGTGGCAAGATGACACTCCAAGGGCAACTGGTGTGGTGTTGGGCTGGATGTCTAATGTTGGCAGAAGGGATGCTGCTATACCCAAATGCTGGTGCCAAGAATGTATAGGAAGAGGCACATCGGTGACCCAAACCACTCAGGCACACACACCCTCACCTGGCACCCAAACAGAAGCCCTCCCACACACACCATGCACATGGATGACACACACATGCATGTGTACTCACCAGGCAATGCCTCGTAATCTGTCAGTTCTCCCACGCCTTGGATCTGTTCCTCCGTGACATAGGTCCCAGCAACCTGCTCATGTGGAGTGAGTTCTATGTCATCTGCTGGAGACCCACCTCCAGTCACTAGAGTTGCGGCATGACTTGAGGCCAGCTTATTCTTTGCCCTGCGCTTCAGGTCATTCCAGCGCTTGTAGCATTTATTAGCTGTGTGCCTCACGATTCCAAGGGCACTTATGATGTCTGCAATGGTCTGCCAGTGTGCCTGACGTTGTGCAGGTGTGGTCTTGGATCCTGCAACAATCACCATTTTGCGGTCATGTGCGGACACATACTCTACAAGTGCATTCAGTTCGGCCTCATTGAAGCTGGGCTTCCTTGACGGGCCGGACTGTGTAGCCGTGTCTGGGGCATCAGCCTCTACTAGACGAGCACTCTTCCTCTTCCGCTTGGAAGGCGGTGGGGATCCTGAGTGTCCTACGCCGCTCTGGACACTAGGGGCAGGAGCGTGGGATTGCACACTCAGCATGGGAGTTGGTGCAGGCATTAGCTCAAGTGTGATGGTGTCAGGGGGAATGTCAGCATGATGGACTTGGACCGACACTGTCCTGGCTGGGTGTGTGAGAGGTGGGGTGGATGGAGCCGCAGCTGCCCCTGCAGCCTCCCCAGCCTGCCTACGCGGGGCAGCATATGACCTAGCTGCCCCTGATCCACGTGGCCTGATGACACCAACGTTCACCGTCGCACGTGGCCTAGACCTGCTGACCTGGAAGTCAGCCATGGAGTCACCCTGTGGGCTGGTCCAACAAGGGCTGAGCATGGATGGTGTCAGCCACGTTAACCTCAACAAGGGGGGGGAGGGGCATGGGTGTCCCTGCTGCTCCTCCACACATGGGGGGCTAGGGGAACCCTGCAAGTCACGGCCACGTCCCCTACCGGATCCACCACGGCCACCACTTGGGGCTCGGCCACCTTTGCCACCCTTACGGCTTGGTCGCCTCCCAGCCATGGCACTGATGTTATTGTGCGTATGGGAGTCGATGTGAACTATTGTCCTGGGCAATTGGGGGTCAAAGGGGTTGGGTACCAGATGGTAATTGTACCCTAGTGCTCTAGCAAGGCTGTATGTCACCCCTGGGGAAAGATGACGGGTCACGCAACGCACAGGCACCCCAAAAAAGGGAAGTAAGGTGCACGCAACCCCTCCTAGACCACGTGCGTGGAAAAATAAACCTGCACTACGCTGTGGCACCCAGAAACACAAGAATGAACGTATGCGTGTCACACGGAGCCTAAAATTACCTCTGAAGGGGTACGCGACAAACGGGGCAAGCACAGATGTTAAATACGTGCGCGACTCACCGTCTGCCAGGAACAAAAGCGTGAAAAATATGCGCGTGTGCGCGTTGGCAACACCCCACCAAAAGAAGAATTGTACGCTGTCTGAGGAGACAGGACAACAGTAGAAGGGAACGCTGTTTGAGGAAACAGGCCCAGGAAAAAGAGGAAAAGAGAAAAAGCTGTCAGAGGTAAAAGGGAGTACGAACTGGAAACGCAGTGAAGTAAATCGCGTGTTAACCGGCAAGAAGTACAGATTTCACCCACTCACTCGTGAAAAGCACGTACAAGGAAATGGCGTTCTACACGTACCTTTTATACACACGTCGCAGACGCGCATACGCGATGAGGCCATTTCCACCAATTACGCGCTTTGACACTGGTACGTGTATCTCTTTTTTTTTACACACGCCATTCTCTACGGCCATGCACGTGACGTCACAGCTGCGCATGGTGGCCTTTGGGCCAATGAAATCGCATATGCGAGCACACGTGGTAAAACTGCACGTCCGAGTGTCATCGCGTGTAATCGGAGGGAAGTGAGCGTACACGCGATTGGCCTGGGTACCTGTATTTCTGGGGTGCGCAGGAAGTTTCACACGCGATTGGTGGAAATCCACGTGTGTTCTGTCAACACGTGTAATGAGGGAAACACCTGCGCGCGTCACGTCACAGACGCGCTTACGCGCTAAGGGCCTTTGGTCCAATGAAATCGCATATGCGTGCTGACGTGCATACGCGCTAAGGGCCTTTCCTCGATTTACACGCAGACGTTCAGGATTTTCACGTGCCAAATCACTCCGTATCAAGCTGGCCACGCGTAAGCACACGGAAGACCACGCTCCTGCCCACAAGGCCGAATTACTGCCCCCCAGAGCCCCGAGCACGCTCCCACCTGCCATCTGCTGCTGCCTGACTGCCTGCTGCCCACGTGCCCTGCCATTTGCTGCCTGCACATCAGCCAGGGGTGCTGTTGCTGTGACCACCCCTGCTGGAACCGAAGACTCCCGACTGGGATTCCATCGCTCCACAGCCCAGCCCCAGGAGCCAGTTGCCCACCCACTCCTGCCTCTGGGGTTGTCATGTCGGGCACTGCAACATCTGGCACCACTGACAACCCCCGGCCAGAGAGGCAGAGGAGCACCAGCTTCAGTGCCAGGGAAGTTGGTGTCCTGGTGGAGCAAGTCCTGGGGCAGTATGATGCCCTCTACGGAAGTGTGCACGCCGACACGGAAGGATGGACTCGGATCTGGACGGACATCGTGACTGCCATCAACGCGGAGGGGGTGGTAGTCTGTGACTTCCAACATGTCAAGAAGCGCTGGGAGGACTTCAGGTCCAGGACCCTGAACAAGGCCCGGCGCCTCTTGAAGGCAGCGGATGCTAAGGGGCCCCGGGGCCACTTGTCGGAAGATCAGATGAGGGTCCTGGAACGCATATCCCCAGCGCTCCACGTCCAGGTCCTTGAGAGGCAGACCCATCTGGAGTCGAGCGGTAAGTGTACATGCATCATGATTGTAAGCTGTGCGTGTGGTGATGTGCCAGTAGTGTGCCAGTTGCACATCTGTTTGTATGGGGCCGAGTATGGGTGGGGGTGTACAGGACCGTGAGGCTAACACATGCGAGGGCTGTCATGTGTGAGGCATGGATGGTGCTTGTGTGTGTGGGCTTGCATGCCAAATGCAGTTGTGTGGGCACACATGTTTGGATGAATGTGTATGTAAGTGGGCATGTTTGTGATGTCACGCATGTATGTTGTTTTCAGCTGCATGTATCAGCACTGTGTACATGTGCATGTGTGTGTATTTGACAAGGGTGCAACAGTGATGCAACATGGATGCATGTGACAGCGGGATGTGGAAGCCTGATTGGCAGATGTGACATGGATGCCCATCGGAACACTGCGACAGTTGGCTGAGGTGTACACATGCATGCAAGTGTGGTGGTGTGCGTGCATGTGTAGTGCACTCCCTGTGTTGCATGTGATGTCTGGCTCACCTTTGCCTGCTCATGCTGTTGTATGTGTATGGATGGTGCTGGCAGTTGCGATGTGGCTGTGGTATGGCTCATGTGTGCAAGTTGAAATGACATGTGTGTTGCCGATTGTGATGCCATGTCTGAGGTTTGCCAATGCCACTCATGTGCAACTATCATGTGTGTATGTGTCCATTGTACAGTGCCCTGATGCCTGTGTTTTATTTCTCCCTGTCTGCAGCGTCATAAGATGAAGAGGGCGGAGAAGGTGCTGTGGAGCACAGCGGCGGGGATCGCACCGCCAGCCGGAGACGCAAGGCCCGGCTCCCCTCCCAGGTTGTGATCTCGTTGGGGAGTGAGGAGTCCGGTGCCGTGTCCCAGGCCGCAGCTGCCGGGGGGAGGTCCAAGAGGCGGAGGTCGGATTTGGACTCCTCGGCAGCAGAAGGGGCAGCTGGGACCCCACAGGGCCCAACGGGGGAAGATGGTTATCCAGGTTGGTGGGGTGTTTGGTGGAGGAGGAGGCTGTGCAAGCAACAGAGACGGGGTCTGGAGGTGGGGATTCCACTGGTGCTAGTGGTGCAGTGCAGGACCAGGGACAGGAGGCAGCACAGGTCGCCGCGGAGGTGCCTGTGTGCAATCCTGTCCCTGATCCTGTCATTGCATCATCTTGCACCAGCAGGGATGCCTACCTCCAGACCCGTTTTCAGGCAGGGGATGAGGTCACGACAACTGGCCTTCCTCTGCCTCCGGACGTGGCTATCCGGGTCCGGGTTGAGCCTGTCCTGACTGGTGTGGTGTTGCGTCAACGTGCCATGCGAGGTGACCTGCAGTCTTTTCATGAGGAGACTGCATGTCATCTCGAATGGCTCGTTGACCGCGTCGGCCTACTGGGACAGTTCACCCAGGCCGGATTCCTCCGTTTGCTGGGGCTTGCTACAACCCCCTCCTCAACTGAACCCCCTATGCACCAGTCGTCCTCTGTGCCATCTTCCCACCCATCAGTCACCTGGGTGCCCTGTGGAGCAGCCTCTGACGGTGCGGCCAGGCTGGTGGAGGAGGCATCCCTGCCACAGTCGGGAGTCGGACGTCCAGCAGGGGTGGCCACATCAACGACTGCACCCCAGCCAGCGGAGGATGTGCAGGCAGCAGGAGGCAGTGCACGGGCAGAGGCGCAGCAGCAGCAACGTGGTGGGAGCCATGATGGCTCGGGGCCTTTCACATCGGAGGGGCAGGCATCGGCCGGAGGGCAGGAGGACCCAGGACAGGAAGTGTCTTCCGTGTGGCAGCGGTTGGACCACGCCATAGATGCGGAGCGGCAGCGGGCGGAAGAGGCACGGCTCACGATGGTCAGGGTGGAGAACTCCATGCGGAGGGCCCTGAGGCATGCCGAGTGCCTCGAGGCAATCCGCAGGGAGTTTGGGGGGAACATGTGGACGGCCCTGCAGACCCTTGGGGCCATGGAGGAGGAGCGCCTCCGGGACATTGAGCAGGAGTTCGATGATGCCCTGGCCCGGAACATCCCGAAGTGAGCCGTCGGACTAGCCCGCTGCCCTTGTAAATAGTTCTATAGTTAGTGTTAGGTTTCCTTTGGTTTAGCATTTTTTTTGGACCTTTTGGACAATGGGCCACATTTTTGTATATAGTTATTTCTTTTAGGTAGTGTTATTAGATAGGTTTCATTTCTTTGGTTGGGATCATGGACCCTGGATTGTTTATCTGTACATAGTTGACTTTTGGATTTTCAATTTATTTTTATTATGATTTCGCCATGGAGCAATGGTTTTCGATTTTAATTTTCCATTGGATTTACTTTTGTGGACTGTGGCTTTGGACACCTTTCCTTTGCATTATGATTTGTGGTTTTGCATTATTTCACGGACCTGCTGGTTTTTTTTTTTAATTTCTATTATTGTTTGTTTATTTTTGATTCAATTTATGTTGCTTTTAATACATATTTTTTCTTCAAAGTTCAATGTGTAGTATCATCTCATTGGTTTCATGCATATCATGATATGGGTTTTGACATTCACTGACACCCATTGGGTGTATGTGAGGGACATGTGTTCATTTCCAAACTTGCAATAGGGCTTCTATCATGTTTTTGCCATTTCTAAGTGGGTGGATGCAATACTCGGGTGGGTGTTTGGCATTTGGAGGCTGACCATAAGGGCCAGGGATCCACATTGTGGTGACATGTTGGCTGGGGGACATGAGTGGGGGCCTGGTGGAGGCTGCCCCTGGTGGCTGGGGGGTGGGGGTGATAGGGGACATGGGTGGGGGTCTGGTGGAGGCTGACCCTGCACTGCTGGGGGGTGGGGGTGGTGGGAGACATGAGTGGGGGCCTGGTGGAGGCTGCCCCTGGTGGCTGGGGGGTGGGGGTGCAGGGAGACATGAGTGGGGGCCTGGTGGAGGCTGCCCCTGCACTGCTGGGGGGTGGGGGTGGTGGGAGACATGAGTGGGGGCCTGGTGGAGGCTGCCCCTGCACTGCTGGGGGGTGGGGGTGATAGGGGACATGAGTGGGGGCCTGGTGGAGGCTGCCCCTGGTGGCTGGGGGTGGTGGGAGACATGAGTGGGGGCCTGGTGGAGACTGCCCCTGCACTGCTGGGGGGTGGGGGTGATAGGGGACATGAGTGGGGGCCTGGTGGAGGCTGCCCCTGGTGGCTGGGAGGTGGGGCTGATAGGGGACATGAGTGAGGGCCTGGTGGAGGCTGCCCCTGGTGGCTGGGGGGTGGGGGTCGTGGGAGACATGAGTGGGGGCCTGGTGGAGGCTGCCCCTGCACTGCTGGGGGGTGGGGGTGGTGGTAGACATGGGTGGGGGCCTGGTGGAGGCTGCCCCTGGTGGCTGGGGGGTGGGGGTGATAGGGGACATGAGTGGGGATCTGGTGGTGGCTGCCCCTGCACTGCTGGGGGGTGGGGGTGGTGGTAGACATGGGTGGGGGCCTGGTGGAGGCTGCCCCTGGTGGCTGGGGGGTGGGGGTGATAGGGAACATGAGTGGGGGCCTGGTGGAGGCTGCCCCTGCACTGCTGGGGGGTGGTGGTAGACATGGGTGGGGGCCTGGTGGAGGCTGCCCCAGGTGGCTGGGGGTGGGGGTGCAGGGAGACATGAGTGGGGGCCTGGTGGAGGCTGCCCCTGCACTGCTGGGGGATGGGGGTGGTGGGAGACATGAGTGGGGGCCTGGTGGAGGCTGCCCCTGCACTGCTGGGGGGTGGGGGTGATAGGGGACATGAGTGGGGGCCTGGTGGAGGCTGCCCCTGGTGGCTGGGGGGTGGGGGTGATAGGGGACATGGGTGGGGGCCTGGTGGAGGCTGCCCCTGCACTGCTGGGGGGTGGGGGTGGTGGGAGACATGAGTGGGGGCCTGGTGGAGACTGCCCCTGCACTGCTGGGGGGTGGGGGTGGTGGTAGACATGGATGGGGGCCTGGTGGAGGCTGCCCCTGGTGGCTGGGGGTGGGGGTGGTGGTAGACATGGGTGGGGGCCTGGTGGAGGCTGTCCCTGGTGGCTGGGGGGTGGGGGTGCAGGGAGACATGAGTGGGGGCCTGGTGGAGGCTGCCCCTGCACTGCTGGGGGGTGGGGGTGGTGGGAGACATGAGTGGGGGCCTGGTGGAGGCTGCCCCTGCACTGCTGGGGGTGATAGGGGACATGAGTGGGGGCCTGGTGGAGGCTGCCCCTGGTGGCTGGGGGGTGGGGTGGTGGGAGACATGAGTGGGGGCCTGGTGGAGACTGCCCCTGCACTGCTGGGGGTGGGGGTGATAGGGGACATGAGTGGGGGCCTGGTGGAGGCTGCCCCTGGTGGCTGGGAGGTGGGGGTGATAGGGGACATGAGTGGGGGCCTGGTGTAGGCTGCCCCTGGTGGCTGGGGGTGGGGGTGCAGGGAGACATGAGTGGGGGCCTGGTGGAGGCTGCCCCTGCACTGCTGGGGGATGGGGGTGGTGGGAGACATGAGTGGGGGCCTGGTGGGGGCTTCCCCTGCACTGCTGGTGGGTGGGGGTGATAGGGGACATGAGTGGGGGCCTGGCGGAGGCTGCCCCTGGTGGCTGGGGGTGGGGGTGCAGGGAGACATGAGTGGGGGTCTGGTGGAGGCTGCCCCTGCACTGCTGGGGGGTGTGGGTGGTGGGAGACATGAGTGGGGGCCTGGTGGAGGCTGCCCCTGCACTGCTGGGGGGTGGGGGTGATAGGGGACATGTGTGGGGGCCTGGTGGAGGCTGCCCCTGGTGGCTGGGGGTGGGGGTGATGGGAGACATGAGTGGGGGCCTGGTGGAGGCTGCCCCTGCACTGCTGGGGGGTGGGGGTGATAGGGGACATGAGTGGGGGCCTGGTGGAGGCTGCCCCTGCACTGCTGAGAAGTGGGGTGGTGGGAGACATGAGTGGGGGCCTGGTGGAGGCTGCCCCTGCACTGCTGGGGGCTGGGGGTGCAGGGAGACATGAGTGGGGGCCTGGTGGAGGCTGCCCCTGCACTGCTGGGGGGTGGGGCTGCAGGGAGACATGAGTGGGGGCCTGGTGGAGGCTGCCCCTGCACTGCTGAGGGGTGGGGGTGGTGGGAGACATGAGTGGGGGCCTGGTGGAGGCTGCCCCTGCACTGCTGGGGGGTGGGGGTGATAGGGGACATGTGTGGGGGCCTGGTGGAGGCTGCCCCTGGTGGCTGGGGGGTGGGGGTGATGGGAGACATGAGTGGGGGCCTGGTGGAGGCTGCTCCTGAGATACACGTACCCTGCTGCTTTTGCGTGTGATACTTCCCGCGCACCCCTGAAATACACATACCCTGCTGTTTTTGCGTGTGATACTTCCCGCGCACCCCTGGAATACACGTACCCTGATGGAATCGCGTGTGATACTTCCCACGCACCCCTGAGATGCACGTACCCTGCTGCTTTTGCGTGTGATACTCCCCCCGCACTCCTGAAATACACGTACCCTGCTGCTTTTGCATGTGATACTTCCCGCGCACCCCTGAAATACACGTACCCTGCTGTTTTTGCGTGTGATACTTCTCGCACACCCCTGGAATACATGTACCCTGATGGAATCGCGTGTGATACTTCCCACGCACCCCGGAGATACACGTACCCTGCTGCTTTTGCGGGTGATACTTCCCGCGCACCCCTGAAATACACGTACCCTGCTGCTTTTGCGTGTGATACTTCCCGCGCACCCCTGAAATACACGTACCCTGCTGCTTTTGCGTGTGTTACTTCCCATGCACCCCTGATGCACACGTACACAGGACAATCGCGTGTGGAACTTCCCGCGAACCACTGAAATACACGTTCCCCGCTTGGCGTTTGCTGTTTGCCAGCCCTGTGAACTGGTCCAGGGTTAGCGCAGCCCTTTGCGATTATTTGGGGATTTTGAAGGCTTTTCCTTGCGCGAGGGCGTTCTTGGGGGTGTAACTGGCACTGCTGCAGGGTCGCTGCGCCACGCTGCGCCACGGCTGGTTTTGGATGCGAAAATCCATGAATACGCTGTGCGCAGAAATCGATTTTAGCGCACGCGGCTGGCGCAGACATTCGCACGGGCACGCTGTGCCCCAGCCGAGTACGCCACTTTTGTGCGAATTTCTATGAATTACCCTGTTAGTCTTGACCGCCTGCCAAGCTACCTAGATTGGTCTGGCTTGTCTAGAAGGTTCCCCTGTTTCACTAAACCGAGGGTGGTCTCCTAAACCTCTGCCCAACAGGTCAGAGTTTAGAAATCCATCTTAACAAATAGGTTTACAGCGGTAGGATAAGATCGGAGGTACCCAGTGTTGCATGCTGGTAAAGTACCCGCATTACACTTACACGAGAGACACAGTGTTTTTAGTTTAGCCACCTTCATTTTCTTATAGTATGGAAACAATTACAGATATTGCTTTAAGTTCTTCTAATTCTGAGACACTAAGAAAGATTGTACCAAAAGGGGCCTCTCAGACACTGGTACTAAATCTGAAATGATTCAAAGAATCACAGATTGGTGGGGAATGCAAATTCTGGCTTTGCCTTCTTATGATAGTACAGAAGGTACTGGGACTACCCCAAGTACCAGTAATCAGTAATGTGTTTGCTAGTGCTACCATAGAGAGAAGCCAGGATGACGATGTTGATAAAGATGTGTCCTCTGTTCCACTGACCGGCTCTGGGCCATGCTGGAATTCAAGAAGCAAGAGCTGCTGTTTAAGCAGAAGGAGCTTGAATTTCACATGGCTAAGCTGGATTTGGAGAGATCAGAGAAGCAGAAGGACAGGGACCACCAGCTGGAGCTTGCAGGGCACTAATGGTTCCAAATGAGGGACTGGTAATGGGGCTGGACCCTCCTCTCTTTCAAGATTTCCAAAAGATTTGCTTAATGTGTATGATGACAAGAATGACATCATGGACTGGTTGACTGCATTTGAGTATGCATGTGAGGTGCAAGAAGTAGGGATGCTGATAAGATTGAATAGTTGCTCAGTCAACTACCCCATTCTGGCTGCAGTCCTATTATGGATAAGTCAAAGGCTGACAGAAAAGACTTTGCAAAATTGAAGCAAACTCTGGTTCTACAGTTTGGGAAGTCTCCTGCCCAATACTTGAAACATTTCAGAGAATACAAGAAAAAAGAAGCTAATACTTGGGTTTCTTATGTTGCTGATTCTTTTTAAAAACTTGATTGGTTGGGTTTAAGGAAACAAGGTCACCACCTTTGAGGGTATGATGTATTTAGTCATGCTTTAACATATATTTGCTTCTTATTCCCCTGAGCTTAAGCAGCACTTGGCTTACTCTAAAGAGATAGATCTTAAAAGGTTAGCCATTGCAGCAGATTTATGGGTGCCATATAGAGTATCCCATAAGGACAAGCCTGCTTCTGGTAGGCAGGAGGGGGGAAAAAAGAACAAGAATAAGGAGGGTGGGGGATCTGAAAAATCGTCTTCCCAGAAAGGCCAGAATAAGTTTAAAAATGGTAGGTCACCTGAGAACAGTCGGAGTAGTGGGAGTAACGCTCCCAAGTATAGCTCAGGTTACAGTAAGCCCCCCTATGTACCAAGACCCAGTGGATCATGTGCGGTTTGTGGAGCCAGTGACCATGTGAAGGGGGACCCCAGGTGTAAGGTCAAAACCTCGGGGGTCTACTCTGTGAGTCTGGCCTTCCCCTCCTATGAGGAGGACGACATTATCACATGGGCATCCTTTTCCTCAGATTCTTTCCACAGTGGGATAGAATCTGAGGTAGTTTTAGTTTCCCTAGGTTCCTGGGAGCCAAGAGTAGCAGGAGCCTATGCTACAATACTTGACAACACCAAGCACGACTTTAAAGACAGTGTGCTGATCAATGGAGTTGATACTCCTGCCCTTAGGGATAGTGGAGCAAGCAGAAATGTGGTGGATTCCAATCTGGTCAACCAGGAGGAGCATGTCAGAGCTCCCCTGATGCCCATCCAGTTAGCTGATGGCCCCCTCTCAAGTTCCCAGTAATGCCTGTCAATCTGACTATTAATGGTACAGTAGTAAGGATTCTTATGAGTGTACAGAGGCAAGTCCCTGGAAAAGTTCTGCTGGGAAATGACCTAAGAGACTTAGGTCTTGTGGGGGATACAAGAGCTGCCCTGGCCAGGTCCAAGGCTGAGCCAAAGTCAAAGGGGAAACTCTAGGCTAAGGGAGTCAAAAAATCAAAAAGAGGGAAAGAGAATATTGCCCCAAACTCACCTACCACTGAGGTGGAGGTAGTTGGCCAAACACCTGAACCTAATGAGGAAGAGATGCTGCCTGAAATACTCAACCCACATGACCATCTGGAATTCCAAAGTTTATTGGTTGAAGGTGGTCCTGATAGGTAAGAGTTTAGTAAGGGCCAACGTGAGTGCCCATCTTTGGAAGGCCTAAGGAAACAGACCTGCTCCCGGCTTGAGGGTGAACCTCCTGGGAAGCATAGGATTCATAAAAAAATAAAAAATAAAATTGCATTGCGAAAACTAGGCCTTTTCTCCCCCTTTCAGGATTCTCAAACTTAGGTGGTTTCTCCCCGCGTTGTTATAATATGCACTGTATCAGTATTTTAAAAAATTGCATTGTGAAAACTTGGCCTTTTCTCCCCTTTCAGGATTCTCAAACTTAGGTGGTTTCTCCCCGCGTTGTTATAATATGCACTGTATCAGTATTTCTAAAAATTGCATTGTTAAACTAGGCCTTTTCTCCCCCTTCAGGATTCTCATTCTTAGGTGTGTCTTCTCCCTATTGCTCAACCTGCTTGCCTCTTGCTGTCTTGTCTGCCGACTCTAGTGTCCCTCGCTCCTCTCCCACCTACTCTATGGTGCTCTCTGTCTCGCCTATCTTTTCTAACTGCTTCTCTATCGACTATCCTGCTTTCCTCACTAAATCTGGCATCACCGGACCTATGGACCCTTCATATGATCTCTGTTCTCTCTTCTTTCTCCTCTTCTCCCATTAATAGTGGCACCCGTTGGGATGCCCTCCTGGCCTCCTTCCATTCCTCTAAGGTCATCATTAATGTCTACTCTAATGAGACCGCCTTGGTCAAAGTCCCTCAGGCCAACCTTCACCTCTTTGATAGATTCCTCCTGCGCCTCATCAACTTCCGTTCTTCTCTGGCTGTCCCCTTTGCCTTTCCATGGCCACCTTGCCTTTCCCCTCCCTCTCTGCCCCCTCTTGTGCTCCTTCTACACCTTTGCAGGGCGTACCTCTGATCTGCACCCCTCCACGGAAGTCCTTCAAGGATGGCAACCTTCTCCACATTGCCACTCTAAACGCTCGCTCTGCTGTCAAACACTCCTCTGATATCTGCCGCCTTCTGGAAGAACTTGACCTCAATGTCCTCGGTCTCATTGAGACATGGTTCACGGCCAGCTCTGTCACCAGCTTTGACACGCTCCTACCTGATGGCTACAAGATACTCTCCGCTCCCAGGCCCAACCGCTCTGGTGCGGGTGTAGCCCTTATCTTCCCTGAGTGGATTCCTGACTCTGTCACTCCTACGCAGACCTACTCCTCTTTTGAATGCCTCGTCTGCAGGCTCTCTCCCTCCCCTAGCCATTCCCTTAATGTGGCTACTATCTATCGGCCACCTGGTCAGATTTCTTCCTTCCTCTCTGAGTGGGCGGACCTCTCCTCCTCACTCCTGGCCTCCACCACTCAACTCCTCCTTCTTGGAGACTTCAAAATCCACCTGGATGCCTCCTGTCCCCCCTGAGGACTTTTTCGCGAACTCTGTGACTCTCTCTGACTCACCATTCTCCTCTCTGGCCCGACTCATTCTGCAGGGCACACTCTCGATGTTCTGATCTCCTCAGACCTTGCCCACTCTGTCCCTCTCTCCACTCCTCTCTCCTGGAGTGATCACTTTCTCCCATCCTCCCACCTCACCTTCCCTAGCCCTCAGGCCAAGCCACCTCCATCACTGCCACCCACCTTCTCGGTCATCTGACCCATGAAGCGCATGTCAGTTGAGGCTTTCGCCACCACCTTCTCACCCCTGCTCCCCCTTTGGATGACTCTCACCCTGACACAGCCCTCTCCACGCTCCACTCTTCTATATCCAATACTCCTGATATCCTTGCCCCTGTCATGAGAATTTGCCTGAAGCCCAAAGCCAAGTGTAACTCCTGGATTGACTCAGACCTCGTCACCCTAAAACGCAAGTGCAGGGTGGCTTAGAGGAAATGGCGTGCTTCATGTTCATCCTCTGACTAACTGGCCTGCCGCCTGCTACAAAGGCAATACCGGCTCTCCGCCCTCACCAAGAAGAGAGCTCATATCCAAGCCTGCATCTCTGCGGCATCTAACAACTCAGCAGAACTCTTTAAAATCTGCAAGGAACTGGCCAATCCTGCCTCAGTCTCTACCTCTCCTATCCCCTCCCAGGCCCTCTTCTCAGGAGTGGTGTGCCGCCAATGACCTCTGCCTAAATGCCATTAAGACTGAGATTCTACTCATCGGCACACCCACTCTCTCCTTCCCTGCAGCTCTCTGGCCAGCCTATCTTGGCCCTCTTCCTGCTCCCACATGAAAGGCTAAAAACCTTAGGGTCATCTTTGACTCCACTCTCGCCTTCTCTCCTCACATCTCTGACATCTCTAAGAAGTCATACTACCAGCTGCACCTCCTCAGAGGTATTCTTCCTTTCCTCTCCTTCCCCCAGAAGCTCACTGTCTCCAGAGCCCTGGTTCTCTCTAGGCTGGACTATTGTATCAGCCTCTAAATCTGCCTGCCTCTACTCTCCGCCCTCTGCAACTTAATCAGAACAGGACTGCGAGACTTGTCCTTGGCCACAAGCCAAGGGATCGTATCTCTCCAGGACTGAAATCTCGGCACTGGCTCCCAGTGGTTGCAAGGATTAAGTTCAAAACCCTCTGCATTGTCCACAAGGCCTTCTGGGGCCTGGGGCCGCAATACCTTCAGCTCTCTCTTCCTAAATATCTTCCTTCTCGAGCTCTTCGCTCATTCACCTCCAACTCCCTCAGGGTCTGTCGCTTCTCCAAGCAAAGAGTTGGTGGTAGATCTCTCTCTTCGGCAGGGGCCTCCTTCTGGAACAGCCTTCCTGCCTCCCTGAAACTTCAGGAGAACCATCTCCGGTTCCGGAAGCACCTCAAAACCTTCCTCTTTGCCTCTGCTTTCTCCCCCTCTCTCCCCTGCTGAATTCCTGGCTGAAACTGCGCTGGTTACCTGGCCACCCTTTCTGATCTCGGGCCCAGGCCCCGCCAGTTGCACACCTGCACTGCCTCCCTGGCAACCCCTGCACTTGGGGACTGATTTCTGTATCCCCACAGTCCCCCTACCAGCACTTATGTCTGCACCTTCCTTGCACCTGCCACCAGCTGGCCGTCTTATTTATCTTATTTATTCTACTTTCCCATGTACTGCACTTTCCCCTCTCCCTTCCCCCTCGCACTTTTCCCTTTCCCCCTTCCCATGCACTTGCGCGATCTGAATGACACCTAGCCTAGTAAAATCGTTGTCTGTCTTCCCTTTGTTCCCCCTCCCTTGCCTCGTCGCGCCTTGAAACACTTGTGTATAGGTGCGTTATAAATGCCATATCATATCATACCACATCACATCACATCACATCACATCATATCATGTCATATTATATCATATAGAAGCAAACAGTGCAAGGTAAATGTTTCCAAGCTCAACTTAATAGAAAAGTGCAACAACTCAAACATAAAACTTCAACAAAAAAAAGTCTTGTATTCACGGTTGACACTCTTCCCGTGGATTACTTCAGGTAAGCTATTCACAATGTTCTTGTATCAAGACCATTCTCTTAAAGGCAGCAAAAATGTCTCTTTCATCTAATACTTTCCTCAGCATGACAAAATAAATGTTCCTTTCATATCGTTAGTTCGGATAAGACAAGGAAAAGACTTTTTACTTTTCAGGATGGCAAAACAAATGTCTTTTTCATAACAGTGATTCAAGTATGGCAAAAGGCATGTCTTTTTAAAGTTCCTGATTAACAAAATGTTAATTGAAACAAGAACTGTATATGGCAAAGTCTCTTTTTAAAACACCAATTCAAAGCAAGTTTCCCAGTACACTCTCCTGCCAGGAAACTTTGCAACTTCAACAAACTCCTGATATCCCGGTTTACTCTCCTGCCAGGAATATCCCCCTTTTGTTTCCCTGAGATCCCCTGGTATACTCTCTCACCAGGTATCTCCTTCCAAAAAGGTTTCACTACTTGATACCCTTATCATGCTTCTCTGCAACATTGACTCTCTTCTTAGATATTCTTACAGTTGGACCTTTCCAGTGGCACAACCCTCGTTGACTTCAGTTAGCACTTGCACAAATCTCCCTCACACTGGCATCCCTTAAATGAGGGCTTGTTCAAGCTCTTTCTGTCAACCTCTCTTATAATGGCTCTGCAATGCTTGTTCCTGATTTCCCCCAACTGACATCTCATGTCAGGAGAATTGTACACATTGTGCCTCTTTATTTCTCTTACAATCTATTTTGGCTCTTGGCAATGTTGGTTTCAGGTTTCTCCCAGCTGACCTCTTATATCAGGAGAATTGCACCATATTTGCCCCTGTAGTTCCTTAGGCAATGTCTTTTGACTTAGACAATGTGGTCACAGGTTTCCCCCAACTGACATCTCCTGTCTGGAGAGTTGCACCATATTCATCTTTTTCGTTCAATTATTTTTAGTTGGTATTCAAAAGTACTTTCACAATAATTCTGTTTAGCATGTTCACAAATGTCCCGGGGCCGCCTTCAATGTTAGGCTGACTCACCAGTTCACCAGTTACAACTTCTTGTAAAAATCATTTTAATATTGATTAAACACAAGTAAAAAAAAAAAATGTGCTAATGAAGGGCCAGCTTCCCCTTCTGTACAGAGCCTCTCTGAGTCATCCGCGTTGGCTCTCCTAACCTTTGCTGTCAAGACCCATGCAGTGCCGCAGGACCGCTTCTCCTCTTCCAGCCCTGCTTCACGCTTTCTGCTCTCTCTCACCTGGAGTTCCCCTCCAGTTCTGAGCAACGCCAACCTGCTTCTGGCGGGTCAGGTGCCTCTCGTTCTCCCGAAAGCCTTTCTTAAGGTCTTCCTCTGCCACCAGTCAGGCTTACTTCTCTCTCTTTCTTCGTTCCTGACATTCTCCTTGTCGGCTCCATTTCCACAGCCGATTGGGGGATTTAAATGTCCTGCTTAATTGACCGGGCTGACACAACTAGACGGCACATTGTTTTCAAAGTCACATTTCCTCCACATGAACTCCTTGTGCATCCTCCTCGTCACAGTACTTAGAGCTTTCTCGGACATGGAGTTCCAATAAGTTTCAAATGATTTTGGATCACATTGTTCAACAGTTGTGTTTAAAATGCAATCATCAAGACCATCAGATGTTTCACAACAATATGCCATCAAGAACTCTGATATTAGGGTTTCCTCCTCACAAGAAGGGGGATAATTGTCATGAATCACAGAGTGCGCCCCTTTTGGGCTTCTTGGTCCCTGTCACAGCGGGCTTGCACTCATTAATACTCCCAACATGGCCGTCCAGCGTAATCCCTTCTCGCTCCATGCGCTGGACATAGCCTTTTCTACTAATAGACCACGCCTTCCGCGGCTCTGGGCGTCTCAATGCTATTGCGAAGTAGCGACCAGACGTGTGCTCCCTAGCTCGCGGTTCTTCTCCTTTTTCCAATCCCGCTATCCCTTCCTAGTTCTCCCCCTTCTTCTTACCTCCTGGATTCCTGGCTAGCGTGCTTCCACTGCCTCCTGGATTCCTGGATTCGACGTCCCGGAAACTGAACGCATTCTGGTTTCGGAAGAGAATCGGGCAGCCTTCTTCAAGACCCGGTCCATCCGCAAGAAGGCATCGACCAAGGACACCAGTAAAGAACGGACTCAGGTGAGAAGGGGGGAACTCCTTGACACTTTGAGACGCCACCCGACCGAACTTGATATTGATATGGAGGCTTCCGTGCTGGACCTGATGCGTAGTATGCAGGAATGATCAACCGAGGTACAGAATTTAAAGGCGGAGAACGCCGCTCTCAAACAGTTGGTCCTATCCCGGGATTCTGCTACAAAAGAAAGTGTCTTACTGGGCGGCATCGTGGACAAATACGACTGCTCAGCAAAGACCCTTCGTGCATTCCTGGATTCGTGCTTGGTCCACTTTACCTTCAAGCCCTATTACTTTTCGCCCCCAAGGGCCAAGGTGGGTTTTATAATCTCTCACCTTTCCGGGAATGCCTTAACTTGGGCTACTCCCCTCGTTAACTCTAGTGATGCCCTCTTAGACGACTATGATGGGTTTATACAGGCCCTTAAAAACATGTTTGACCGCCCTGAGCAGGTTTACAGCGCCCAGGAATGCCTGTTAGACTTTCAGCAAGGTTCCCAGGATATGCTCACGTATGTGACCCGATTTAAACAGTTGGCTAAGGAAGCTGACTGGTCCGCTGAGGCGAGCTTTACCCTGTTCAGGAGAGGATTGAACAAAGAGATTAAGGATGAGCTGGCCAGAGTGGCACGACCAAGCTCGTTCCAGGCACTAATGGATCTTGCCATGCAAATTGACTTCCGTATCCAGGAAAGCAAGACAGAAAAGTAAAAAAACCAGGGGAATCCCTCCCAAGGTATCATTTGAGAGTACCGTCAGAACGGACCCCAACCCAAGCCCAGTCACGGAACCAGATCCCATGCAGATTGGTGCCTTTCGTGGACCCATATCCCCGCAAGAGAGGATGAGAAGAATTCATATGGGCTTGTACATGTATTGTGCCTTGGATAAGCATTTGGTTAGGGAATGCCCTCTAGCACCCCCTCGGCGTTCAGGAAACGCCAGCTCCCGATCCTAGATGGAGCACAGCTTCGGGAGAGAGATGTTTGCTCCACATCAATTCCATCCTTGAACTCTCCTGGACAAAACAATTTGGTGATATTACAGGCCTTTCAATCACCCTCCAAGAATAAAACCTATTCCATTTTGGCCCTGGTAGACTGCGGAGCTATGGGGATATTCATCGATTAAGAATGGGTTACTAAACATCGAATTCCGTACGAGACACGAAGCACCATGCAACCTGTGGAAGCTATTGATGGAAGACCCCTCGCATCAGGGCCCATAAGCCTGCAGACCAAAAAGATCCAGCTTTCAATAAATCACCATCAGGAGCTGATTAGGTTTGACATTAGGTTTGACATCATTAAGTCAGCTCATTACCCCATGGTTTTGGGTATCCCCTGGCTACAGAAACACAATCCATATATCAACTGGACAGCGGGTTCTCTATTCCGAGTTTTGCATGTCTCACTGCCTAACCCTGGAACCTCCGTTAACACACCCAAAGGAACCAACAAGGGAACAACAGACATCACTCATGGTATCTAATGTCATACACGTTCCTGAGGCCTATCAAGGATATGCTGATGTGTTTTCAACTGCCATAGTCCAGGACTTACCCCCACACAGACCTGAAGACTGCGCAATAGATACAGAACCCTCCTCAGTGATTCCCTTCGGCAGGATGTTCATCCTTTCCGAACCCGAGAAAAAGGCCCTAAGAGAATACCTGGATACCAATCTTGAAAACGGCACCATAAGACCTTCAAAATCTCCTGCTGGTGCTTCCCTATTCTTTGTTCCCAAGAAGGATACCAAGGAACTCAGACCCTGCCTCGATTATCGCGGCCTAAATCAATGCACCCTCAAGGACCGGTACCCGTTACCCTTGATTTCGGACATCCTGGAAGCCGTGAGAGGCGCGGTAATATTCACCGAGTTGGATCTCAGGGGCGCCTATCATTTGATTTGTGTCCGGGAAGGGGACGAATGGAAAACCGCCTTCAGAACACCCTTTGGCCATTATGAATATCTAGTCATGCCCTTTGGACTAGCTAATGCTCTGGCAATTTTCCAACGCTTTATGGACAGGGTGTTTTCTGACATGTTGTTTCCCTCCGTCATTGTATATCTGGATGACATATTGATCTTCTCCAAGGACCCTATACAACATGAAGAGCACATGAGGGCAGTCTTGCAGAGACTTAGAGAACACAAACTCCTAGCCAAACCCAAAAAATGTTTGTTCCACGTAACCTCGGTTCATTACCTAGGATTTATCCTTAGCCCAGAAGGAATCGGTATGGATCCTTCAAAGGTAAAGGCCATACTGACCTGGCCTGCTCCTGCGAAACAAGTTCAATCATTCCTGGGCCTTACCAATTTCTACCGCAAGTTCATATCTAACTTCTCCGAGATAGTACAACCGATTGTTGCTCTCCTGAAGAAAGACGCTCCCTTCCTCTTGTCTATACCACAACAAACGGCGTTCCAGCGTCTGAAGACAGAATTTACACAAGCTCCTTTCTTGGCCCAACCCGATACTAGTCGACCCTTCCTAGTAGAAACGGACGCCTCTAATTATGCCATAGGTGCAGTCCTGAAGCAAGAATTAGGAGATAAACTGGAACACCCAATTGCTTATCTTTCACGAACCCTGACTCCTAGTGAAACACACTATTCAGTCCTGGAAAAGGAATTGTTAGCCATCCGTCAAGCCTTCACTGAGTGGCGACATTTACTTCTGGGAGCTAAACATCCAGTTCAGGTCCGTACGGACCACCAGAACCTCCAGATTCTACAGTCTTTGGAGTGTAGGAATAGTCGTCAGGCGCGATGGGCCTACTTCTTTGCCCAGTACCAGTTCCACATCACTCATGTTCCAGGATCACAAAACCTAATTGCTGACGCCTTATCTCGACGACCAGACTACGAGCCCATTGAAGACAAGGCATATCCTCAGATGTTTTCCCCCAAGATCTTTGTAGCCCAAGCAGTCAACCTCCTTGAAGAAATCCAAGCTCAGACCCAATCCTCTGATCTGTGGAAGGATATATCTAAGAAAAATCAATGGATTCTATGGGTCCGGGAAGGGTATCTGTTCTTCGAAACAACGTTCAACAAAAGGTTCATGCCGGTCCTCCTCTGTTGGGCTCAGACATCTTCAAAACAAAAGTTCACGTTGGTCCCCCTCTGTTGGGCTCAGACCTCAAAAGGTTCACGTTGGTCCCCCTCTGTCGGGCTCAGACCTCAAAATGTTCACTTTGGTCCCCCTCAGTTGGGCTCAGACCTTTCACAACAAAAAGTACATCAATACTTTCAGGGGGGCTCCCTCCCCCAAGCTTATGATACTTCGGGTCTCTCTCAATCAGGCTCAGTCGAAGACTTTCGAATGTGCATGGGTTTCTTTACAGACCTCCGCAGGACCACTTCGACTCAAAGTTCAACATTCATCTTTTTACCATCCCCTTGTCTCGGGTTAATTTTTATTATTTTGCTTTTAAAGTTCATTCACTCAATCATATCGCTACCAACAATGTACCTTTCATAGAGGCTTTTGAGTAGGCTACTTCCTTTCACCAGACCACTCGGTTACTCAGTATCGCTGATGTCACAGCTGTCCTTACTTCAAAGTTAATTCACAGGTCTGCCTTTCCTTGTGTCTCATTCACACGTGCAGCCATCACACGCGATATAATGTTGTAACTTCAATCTTTCCTTAACACACATCGGTCTCCCAGGTCGCTTGCCAACTCACTGGGTGTGCGTCTCTTTCTTCTTGTTACACTTTTCCAATTCACAGGTTAAGGTTAGTACCCCAGGCTTGGCCTCGCCTCCCCAACTCTTCCGTTCACCTGGGAGGGTCGCTGGCGTCCTTGAAACACAACGCAGCCTTCTGTTTTGGGATTTGGCTTTCTCCACGTATCTTTCACAGCCTTTTGGAGGCAACAACCTCCTGTAGAGAACTCCTGGGGTTCTCTACCTGCAGCTCTCGTCCCTTGGTCTGCTCCAGTAGGTTCGCCTTCACCCCGGAAGTTCTGCTTTTAGTCGTGTTACACCTTGCTCAGCGTGTGTCTCTAGGTTCGGCCTTTTATCCGTTTGAGGAGAGCTCATCGGTATCAGTTGTATGCACTTAAAGACAAGTGCTTGATTTTGCCTGACCTGATTAGTGGGACATGTCCAGTGCAATGTATAAGAGTTAGTCTTGTTACTCTCAGTTGCCCTCTTCCTCGGCACAGTGTTTGTGTAAAAGGGGGGGGAGTTGGGACATTGAGGAATCCTAAAAATCCTAAAAAATAGGATGGGTTAGGTGTTCAAAAGAGGAGGGAATACCGCATCTCACCATTGGCTGCCTCACCCCCACGCCCTGAAGACCCCTCACCCAGGTGATCTTCCCACACTGGTCCACTCCCAAGAACTGGATCCTAAAGCGATGGCCGTGTCCTGGCCACCTGGGTGACACGTCCCCGTGGACTAGCGGGTGAGACACACTTTAGTTTCTCACACTGGCCAAATGGGAGGAGTACAACACTGTGCAATCAGTGATGACTCTTCAGGATTAATCACAATACCCAAGAAGGACTACAAAGACCTCTGCCAGCTTTTGAAAAATACACCTTTTGGCTTAAGGTGGCAGATTAATAAAGATAAATTGTAAGTAGCAAGTGAACTGAAATATTTAGGGAATTTGGTTTCAGCTAGACCGAACTAAAGTTCACAACTGGAAAATATTGAAAAGAAAGCTATCCAAAGAACTGCCCAGATGAGATACATCAATTACAAATATTGAAAAATGTCTCTCGTGCCTGAAATAATGTTTTATGAAGGGAAAGTTGTTCCTGCACTAATGTATGGATTTAAAACACATCATTTGTTAGAGGAAATGGATTTAAAAATGGTAGGGGGTCCAAATGGAGTGCCTATTTCTATGATTCGTTTTGAGTTAAGGCTGGTATCTTTGAACATGAGATTAATATAGGTTTAGTTCATATAGGATTTTCGTATTATCCCCTAGGAATTCACTATATGAAGATTTTAAATTAAATATATGCAATGAAGTAAATAATTATCCGAGAAAATGTGTAATCAAATTGGAGACCATGGGGCTCACCATAGAAACTCTATTGGAGAATTCAGGTCATTGAAAAAACTGCTACGGTCGAGTGATTGGTGTGAAACATGTCACAATATAACGAAATGCAAATCACTTAACTGCCTTAAATGTGACCATATAATATTGGGAGTGAGAGCCCTGTATTTGACACAATTTCCATGTTTACAACATCGGAATATATGCATGAAATTCCTTTTAACAAAATAAATCATTTGCACGCATGAGAAATTAGAAGTGTCACAGGTTAAATGCAGATTATTTTGTAAATGTAAATTAGAAAATGTAGTCACTTGGTACTTTATTGTCCGGTTTGGAATAACCTACGCATTGTTCACTTTTGCCCTTTTATTCATGATCCTGCTTTTATTGTATCTGAATCATTCTGGGAAAGACATTATCGTGGGTCCTCCAGACCATTAACATACGCATTGCTGTTTAAAAAAAAAAAAAAAAAGATATAATTAATTTGATACAGTTGTAACTAATAGAAGTAGTTGTGATGGTAATCAATATGATTAATTTAGGAAAACAAAAGTATTTATATTTTTTGCAATGGTATGGTTTTTAGTAATGTATTTTTATTATGAATTTGTAGAAACATTATAAATTATGAATGAATTATTGATTGTATTTATTAGTATTATGAATTATGTAAGGCTTTTCATTACACCATGAACACAATAAAGAAAGAAAGGAAATGAAAATAAAACTTACCTTGCTCTCACTATTGATAAGTACTGACAATTCAACTCATGAAGCCAAAATACATAACCCAGCAATTCCACATTTCTGACATGTTCTCATCTCCTTTCTCTCTCCATCCCCACTCCTCTGACAGCTGTATAGTTCATCTTCGGAAAGTTCCCCCACAAGGAAATCGTGATAGCTATCAATGTCAGCTCTATGGCTGTTCATCCCAAAGGCATGCAGGCTACATTTTGTCCTACTTTCCAACTAACCCCGTTCCACTGCAGGGATCCACCCATGTCCGCATGTAGATAGTAGACTACACCCCTCCCCAGCTAGACCTACCCCTGCTGCCTCGCTGTATTTTCTCACATTTTTACTGAGCAATATGCTATATTTTATTTTCACACCCTTCTTTTCACGGAATAGAAGCAGGCCCATCATGGTTGCTCGCCATTGAGTCTCTCCCAGCCCTGCCTTTAATTCCAGCCCCCTGGCTGACCCCACAGCCCAAAATCTAACAATCCTCGTCTGGGAATCGTTTCAGGGAGGTTTCTTCCCTGCAAGACACAATCCCAGTATTGTAAGCCTTCACTTAAACCAGCATTAACAAAGCCAAAAGGTCTGTGTTTGGTAAATGCGAATGAAAAGGCGAGTGGGTAAATATGGTTGCGTGGGTAGATACATATGGTTATACAGGTGGATGGATCCATGGGTCTGTTAGTGGAAATGGTTGTTTACATACTAGATGGTTGGATGAGAAATTGAATATGGCTATATAGGTGATTGGACAGGACAAGAATATGGTTGTATAGGTGGATGACTGGATGAGCTGGTGAATATGGCTGTATTGGTGGATGGATTAGTGGATGAATAGGATTGTATGGGTAGATGGATGAGTCACGAAAGAAGTGCTTCAGGCAAATTTATATGTTGGGAAAACGCCAAACTCATTTTAGTTAAGTGGGACATCTTTGCATGAATGACAATAGTCACAGTAATGCCATTTAGGTCACTCTTACCCTCATCCCTCCCTCACAACAGGATACACAAAAAGAAGACTGTGCACTCGAGAGGTTGCCGGACTGGCTGGCATTTGAGCCTGGATACATTTGCTGTATTATGCCGGATTGAGCAGTGGGACTGTGTCCCTAATAGAGTATTCCCATATAAAAACCAAAATAACATAACATAACATGAACAGGGGGATGAACTGTTTGTGCTCAGATGTTTTTAAAGTCCCTCTGTTTGTGTCATGGGACAATGTGTTGGACGCCTAAAGCCTGTGGCAGGGTTTGTGTAGTGTTCGCTTGTATTGTGACATAGAAACCTTTGAGTGTGTCCGTCATTATGATGTGCACATGTGAAGGCGTTTGCATTGTGATCTCAGAGGCTATGTGTGTACATGCAGGGTCAATGCTTCTGGAACATTGATATGTGAGAACCTGGAGGTCGGCTAGTGTTCAGTTTGTCTTTGTGTGTGTGAGTAATGTGAGCCTGTTTTGTGGTGTGTGTTTGTGCCCTGCTTGTCCTGTAACATTTTGCTGCAACAGCGTTTGTGATTAGTTTGCTGCTGTTGTGCACACATGAATGCCCAGGTTGGCAGGATTTAACACTTCAGAAGGCAGGTAAATACTTGAAACTGTGCGTGTTGAGATCTTGTGCACACAAGGTAGTATGTTCTTGAGAAATGTCAGACAACATCAAATCAGCACAAGCAGGGCAGTTAATCTCCTCTCACCAAGTGCCTTTCTGGATTCTACTTTGTGGCAGGGCTTTCTTCCAGGCACAATTGCCCTAGCCCCCCCACCCCCATTCCAAGTAGAGGAAACTGGGTAAAAAGCCATACAATGCACAATTGGTTTTGAATGATAAAAAATCCTCTGTTACAGTACATTCACTTGGATACATATTAAACAGATTTTTGAAAAATGATTGCAACGGTTCAAAGACATTGTTGATGAAGTGTTCCGTGGTTACAGTGGAACATCATTAGAAAACATTCATGTGCAGTCTAGTTGAATGACTTGGTTTTTCCTTTCTTAGGCTGAGTGGGAGGGCGTTCCAAGCTTTTGAGGCTAAGACTTAAAAGCTGGTACCACCAATATATGTCAAGATTGCCACTTTAAAATATATGTTCTTGATGCCAGTCTCCACAATAAATGTCAGCCTGGCCCTGTAAAATAATTGGTCATGTTGGCCATGTCCAAATATTTACCAGAATACCACTGTAAAGTACATGCTCATGATGCCTCTGTAATGTAATGTAGCCTTGTATAAAGCCCTTTTGGTCTTTTGGCGGCCTTGCTGCACATATGTCCACAATGTATGCCTGCATGGCCATGTAAAAGCCTTTCTTATGCAGGATATGCCAGCATGGCCCAGCAAAACCCGTGCCCATAGTCGTTAGAAGGACCAATTTCCGTATACAGCCTTTGGTGCATGTCGCCGCATTGGGGGTTAGGCAGGTAATTTCGACCAAACTACCTGGGATGGTAGATATGGGAAATGCATTATACTGACCTGCACCTCGACCATTGAAGGTCGTTCCTCGGTGCTGTGGAACTGCAGATCCAGAAGTATAATTCGGTGAGAGCAGAGGCTCGCTGCTTCTCAACAACTCCGGTTCATGTCTTGATCCGTGTTTCTTGTTTTGACTTGCCTCAAATTTTGACCCTGCTTTTTCCAAATCGGATTGCTTCTGTTTCCTCCCCTGGTTCGGCATTTTGTTTTTTCGACTGCCTTCTTTGGTTTTTGGGCCTTGCCTGTCTACATATTGCAACAGTGTTTTCCCTTCTGGGTATTGGCTTTTTGGATAACCCTACCGTGCCTACTATTTTGGGGTTTTACTTTTGCAGCTTGGATTTACCTGGCTGTACTGAGCTACAAGCTTTTACCTCCAATATTCCTGCACCACAGTCCCTTGTGACCCTCACACCATAACACAGACTTTGGTCACCCTCTGTAGCATCACCCTTGTGTCATTGGGTTATGGCCCTGCAGACTTTGTTGGACTTGTTGCTCGTGACGTCCAGGTCCTCTTAATCACAGGGTGGTGTTTTGATCTATGGACAACCTTTGGCTCCCTACCCTTGCTGGATAATCCGCCTGGCACCTTTCATGTTCAGCCTAATAGGGGCTAGCTCCTTGGCCCTTCATTTCGTTTTGCCCGACTGTCTGGTATGAGGGGTTCGTTTTGTTTACGTTTCCTTGAACTGGAAAATCAGGAGGAAGGCCTTGCTGTCCTCCTCGAGGGACTCACCTGGTAAGACACAATACCCATGCTGGCTGTACCCAAATATATAAAAAAAAAAATAGGTGATGGCTGGAAGGTTTAGATTAATCTTAAACCTCTGGCAGTAGCGCTGGATAACCCTCCAGACCATCATTCTTTGCCTGCCAAGCCATTACAGAGAGAGAAAACACCACGTGCAAATCGGGCTTGCTCCCACCCCAAAGGGGCAGTCCAGCCTGAACTGCAAGGTCACATCCCTTCTGCACGAGACCACAGCATGCCAAGACATGTTTCGTCCTCACTGGGCATCATCAATGAGGAGTAACTTGGGTCTCTAGGCCCAGCAGGCATGAGGCCTTCCACCCCTATGAACTAAGAACACAAACACTGTTTTACTCACTCACTTACATATACATACATCAATGCACACACACAGACCCATAACAATGAAAATACACAACACACACAAGCATGCAAACCTATGTTTTAACTTACCTTCATTCCACTCACATTCTGAGAATCCAGGTGCTTATAAGGGGCTTATCAGTTTATCAGTGTTCCTTTCTTGAAGAGGTTCGCCTTGAGTTATTTCATTGTAAATGGATTGTAGAAGGTGTGAGTGTGTGTTTCTTTTCAATCGGATGGATGGAAATTCACTTTTACTAATGAATTAAATGTTTTTTTTACCAATGCTACATAGGTTTCTGCATATGTATGACAGAGATTTAACAAAGCCGGTAATGCCTGGAGCTGTCTGCGTCGTAACAGGATGATGTAAGTGTGCATATCTTTCTGGAAATTGTGAGACAAAATCACTCCTTCATCTGACAATGTGAACACTAAAAATATAACCTTTGTGCTATCTTTGATTTTTTTTTAAATGTAATAACAATTTCTTTAAAGATGTTTTTATGATTAAATCCACCTTGTTTAGTGGATTTTCAAATCATTATTTGTGCAATAGATGCCTCCCATGTACTGCCAACAATTTGGAATTCCTTCTAAAAGCTCTGTATTCTGCTTGAGAATGTTCTGGGACTGTTCTTGTAGCCCCGAGAAATTGGTATGAAATAATACTGTTTCCCTTGGGGTGTGTATGCAGTGTATTTCAAACTTTCTGGATCTAATGGCTTTGTACATAAACGGTTCCCCAATTCTAGCACAGATGTGTATTTACACCTCTGGATGGTGCTCAAAGTCTAGAACTGTGTACCTTTTTGAACTGCCTCATTGCAAATTTGCAATGAGTACGTTCTAGTCTAGAGCTAAACAATAAGTACTATCTGGTTTACGAACTGCAAGTATGGGTGAATTGTATTCACTAGCCGATTGAATTATGATTACTTTGTTCAACAACGTGTCTACTATCGCTTTCATGTGTTGGATAGCTTGTGCTTTAATGAGATATGACCTATATGGTTTAGAATCGTTGGAATGTTTCAAGAAAAGCCCATGATTCTGCATATGCTTTTATTGTTTTCTTGAACTTCTTTTGAAAAACCACTTAATAACATCTTTTTCCCTAAGACTTTCTCTAGTATAAAATGGGAGCAAGCCTTGAGCTGCCAAAGGCCCATTCTGTTTCTATGTTCTCCTTTAAGTAGTAGCAGGATTATCCCCTCTTGCATTGGATAGTAACGCTGCTATGGCTAATCCTAAACTTATTGCTGCAGTTGCTTCTTGAGGGTTCATTATTTCTGCAGAACATTGGTTAATGCAGTGACTGATGGTGTGCCTATTAATAATATAGCCAAGTGTAAAATGAAACTTAGCTATTGCAGTTTACCATTGGTGGACTGCACACTGCTGCATGATCATGGCTAGTGATCTGTGTCTCTGCTGTGGAGCGGCCTAAAGAAATGGATAGACGGACTTGCAGGCAGCCACCGTCGCACGGTCACAGTGGAATGCACCAAACATTACCACACCCCTAACAATAAAACTTGCTTAAATTCAATTTCTTTTACTTAGAGCTGCAATATGATCTAAGTTGCAGTTGGACTAGGCAGACAGTGATCCAAGGTTGGAAGCACTTCATGCATAGTCACAACCTATTGATAGAAACCTCACTTTAGTGTATAAATGAACACTCAGTCTGTCTACAAAAATCTAATCTATTTGATTCTTCATTTGATAATCTTTGTTGTTTTATTTATTTTACTGTTCTGCTATGTTGTTTCCACGCATTTATGTGTTATCATCATGTTATGGACCTTTTCTATCACAGCGGCACAATTGTGAAATAGTCTTCCACTTGTTATGGTTATGAAATCGCTGCCTAATCACTTAGCCTTTCAGAGGGCTCTCAAGACCTATCTTTTCTAAATCTTCTGCTCTTTTGGCCAGTTGTGTCCTCCCATTTTAGTGGCCTTTAACTCGTTAGCACCAAGATGCCCTTGGTGAACGCGCGCTCTATAAATAACCCTAACATAACGTAACATATGTCATGTATTGATGTACAAAAATGTAATGAATACATTTATATATTTTTGATACATATTCTAGCCCAGAAGGATATATATCTCCTCCAGAATACTGTGCATAGGAGGGAATGCTACATATGATAGCTATGTGATACCTCCAGGTCTGGGCATATAAAAAATAACAAAAATAAAATTAAAATAAATAAATATAGGCATTTCCCCCCCCAACGGTCTCAGGTTCTTTATATGTATGTGTTATTGTCACTTTTCTGTCTACATATTCAATTAGTTGTGAATATGTCAACAAATGTTGGGAGCCCACTTTTGTAAATCATTATTTCTGCAGAACATTGGTTAATGCTGTGACTGATGGTGTGCCTATTAATATAGCCAAGAGTAAACTGAAACTTAGCTATTGCAGTTTGCCATTGGTGGAATGCACACTGCTGCATGATCATGGCTAGTCATCTATGTCTCTGCTGTGGCCTGAGGAAATTCTGAGTAAACCAGAAAAGTGGAGTAAACCATTTGTATCTCCTCTTGCGTTGGTGGGCTTGTAGCCCACACATCTTTACGGGTACAGAACGAGAGTCCACCTTTTTCTTTGATAAACTTAGATGTAGTGCTGGTGCAGCTTCTATAGCAGCTATCTCCATAGTATGTGCTCTGACCCCATCAACGTGTCCTCTTAAGAGTTCACAATGTGTTCTAATGTAGAGCCTTTTGACCTTCTGGGGATTCAATTTTAGTAGGAGTTCTAGTGGCATTCCTTCTAATGTCTGGCAGCAGATGTAAGATATGCCACATTGCCCTCAAACTAATTTTGATTGTCTGTATTTTCTAAGACTAATTCAGAATACCTATAAGGTACATATGCTACTTCGTTCAAGTCCTTTATTATACAAAGGGTTTCAAATCAAACCCCTACCTTAGCAACACTAGTTTTCATGTAAGTAACACCTTTTCGTCCAGGTGGATCTCCCAGTCGTACCACAGACATAGTAAAGTTAGTGTTAGACTTCATGACTTTTACCTCTGTCAACTATAGATTTACGGCTAGATAGCATTCAGCAGGTATTGGAACATCTATATGGTGTGGTTCTTTTGTAATTATATTATGATTTTACTATTTTTGTGTATATTTTTGTATTGTTAAGCTTAAAAACCATGATATTCCCTCTGACTAAATACAAAGATTTATCCACAACAAACTCCCTCTCAAGACGTTTTTCAGTAGAACTTTTATTAGGTTATAGATTATAAGCTCTTGAGATACAGGCACCTGGTTGGCCAGAGTATGTCATCGTTTTCATCATAGTACACTTGTCAGAGCCTTATCTATATCCCCGAAGTAGTCAAAATGCCCACCTGTGGCAGGTTTTATGAAGAGAAGGGAACTATAACCGATACAGGTACTGACTGAATCCTTGTGCTTAGTGCAATATTAACCTTTAGCCCCAGAACATCTAAGAGCCAATTCTTCTTACCTCTGTGTAAATGATTAACATTAAATTACATTGGGCCTCATTAGGACCCAGGCGGTAAGGGGTTTACGGCAGCGTAAACAGCGCCGACCCTTACCGCCTGATTCCGAGGTCCCTTAGCGCCATGGAGGTTTTAACACCTGCTTTTAGCAGGTGTTAAAATCCATGGCGCTAAGGGACCTTGGTGTTAATTACGCCACCGTAATTTACGGTGGCGTAATTAACGCCTTCCCCACTCCCATTATGCCCTATGGGGCAAAAATGGGAATGGGGAAGGGTAAATGGGGATTGGGGACTTACCGCCCCGCCAAGGTCGGAATGGGGCGGTAAGTCCGCCAACCACCATGGCGGAGTTGGGACCTTAGCGGCATGGACCATGGTGCTAATAGCGCCATGGTCCTCCGCCAAGGTCGTAATGAGGCCCATTGTCACCAATATAACAAGCATTTACACTTACAAAATAGTGTCTCTTTACAATTAGAAACAGAAAAACAAAGAATATTCTATTTTATTTAGCATGTATATATATGCATTCTCTTGTAGAGATAATGGACCCTTATCACAGGATTGGTGGTAAAAGCAATAGCTACCACCCCCATTACCGTGCTCCCAAATTACAGGTAACAACAAATGGGTGGATATACCCCCAATGCTAATTCCAGTGGAGGAATTTGCACCGGAGGAACTACCAACAACAACTGTCAGTAATCCATTGAGCAGCAGAGGAAATCACAGCAGCAGCGTGCCATGATACAACCTGGGCAAAGGTAGATGAGACACCTTCTAAGGGAGCGCCCATTCCCTGGGCCAGGCCATCACCCTGGGCACTCAGAGACAGGGAAAGAATTACAGTGTAATAAAGTCTTCCAGAAAAATCTGGAAGATACATGTTGAACTCTCCATGTGATGATTACAGTTATCCATCTATATATATAAACGCTTGGGTATGTTTCCGTACAGAGCAGGTAGTTTAGCCGCAATCGATTCAGCACGGGAGGTTTCGGTGCAGTTGTTTCGCCACGTCCTATTGGCCGCAGCCGCCAGGGCGGAGGGACATTTTGGTGCAGGGATGATTGGGCACGGAAAGAGCTAACATTAAAAACATTATGAACTTGCACTTGTAACATGAAAGAGTTACAGGTGCATGTTCATAAATAAATGATCACAAGCGCTAAATAAGTTCATAAATAAATGAACAGGAACGCCAAATGAGAAAAAAACCAAAAATAAAAAACATGCACACCATGTGCCAAATGAGCGCATTATATACATTAAATAAATTAAATAATAACGAAAACAAAAATGCAGTGTTAAACAATGTTCTCACAAGGTTAAAGTCCCAGCCATAAACCACTAGGCCAAAGGAGAGACATAATTGCTGGATGAGCAAAACTCATATTATTTTTTACAACTTTACATAATCAATTGCAGGTCAATATGAACCTTGTTAACATTGAAATCCGCAGTTCTCTTTGACCTAATGGTTACGTGCTGTGTCTTCAACTTTGGGCAACCAGTGTTCAAGACACGGAAGGCGGTAAGGGTTAACGGTCACCGGTAATGGTACCGGTGACCGTTAACCCTTACCGCCTTACTACGAGGTCCCTTTGCGGGTTGGTACTTTAAAGCCTGATTTTTAGCAGGTGTTAAAAACCAACCCGCAAAGGGACCAGGGTGCTAATTACGGTACCGCAATTTGCGGTACCGTAATTAGCACCTTCCCCATTCCCATTATGCCCTATGGGGCAAAAATGGGAGGGGAAGGGCAATGGGGGAAGGGGGAATTAACGCCCTGCCAACCTTGGAATAGGGCGGTAATTCCCCTTTCCTCCAAGGCGGTGCCGGTATTTTACCGGCATGGACCAAGGTGCTAACAGCACCTTGGTCCACCGCCTACCGTGTAATGAGGCCCTACATCATGGTTTTTATTTTTTTAATTTAATTTGTTTCTCGCACTACACAGAGATTCCAAATTTCTGATTTAGAAATCAGAGCACTACACTGGGATTCCAAATATTGGATGTGGAAATCAATGTGAACACTGTTGAATCAGCTCAGAAGTTCCCCCCTATCATATTGAAGTGCTAGCAGCCCTCCTGAATTTAGCTGGTGCTGTGGCATAAACATTATTTCAGCACTACTGAAAAGGGCCATATACTCCTATTAAATGCACATTGGCAGATGAAAAAGACTGCACTGTTGCAGAGCTGCGAGATGTTCTCTCCTATAAGTGGTGTAGCAGCCCGCCACAAGATGATGCTTTTGTTGCATTAGAATTGTGGCAGCTCTTCTTTCGATGGGAGATTACAGAAAGCACCATCGTAATATAATAAAGACTACTTTCCCAACTGTTAGGAAAGATTTCCATTTATGGGTAATTTTCCAGCCAGTTGTGAACCCCCAAAGTTTTGCTTTTGTCTAACCATCCTAGCCTGACTTTTACCAGTGGAGCCCATCCTTCTGCTGTCCTCCACTTGGATGTTGCTCATTTTGTTATGGGGAAAATGACATGCCCTTCAGACTGTCAGTATTGGGAGACTTTATTTCCCTTTTAATCGTTCACTTAGTTACCATTTTCTGGTAACATTTTTATCAGTGCACAATGTACATTACAGTACAGTGCGCTGGAGACCCTTTTACATTTTTAAGGCCCTTGACACCTTCAAAGGGTTTTTGGTGAATGTACAAGTGTGCCCAGGAGAGAGCTGGTGGCAGCAGTTACTTATAACATTTATTTTCTATGGTCCAAACCGTGTTTACTGCATTTGGCCCAGGACAGTGGCCAGTGCCTAAAATGTCCATGCCACTAGGTCCTTTGTTCTGTCCTTTGGCCATCTTGTCCCTTTGCCTTCCCCAGGTCGAGCAGATCCAGGAAATTCCTTATTTGGTCATGCAGACCCCTGCGTAAACAGAAGCTTTTGTGGGGCTTCTGCATGCCTTGTGTGTGCGCACAGGATGTGGGTTGAGCTGTCTAGTTTCAATACACATCCTGGGTGCCAGGATGTCTAGTGTGCTGGGAGGACTGGGACCACCGTGGTCCGTGATTGGTCCACGTCTGGAATGGCTGAATGTGAGCAGATCTCTTATTGGTTTCTCTTTGTTTTGGCACGAAGGAGACTTTGGATAAGAGAAGGCACTCTACACCCATTCCAGGTCGATCTTCTGACACACCAAACTACTTAGTAAAGAAGCCAAGTATCCTGAACCGAAGAAGCAGATCCATGGAACCGCTGGTGACCCGCTGGAAGGTTTGGAACCATAACCCTGCTGTTGTCGCATCAGAGCCCCTGATTCTCATTGATCACAGAAGGCCTGCAAGGGTGCTTCGACCCGTTGGAGTAGTGGGACTAACTACTGTCGGGACCTCCTGCGTAACCTGTAAGTGAGCCTTTTCGGAAGTGTTTCTGGAACGGTCAGTGAACTAAGCAGCTTGTATGGGACCTTTGCCCTGGAACCGCTGCCGTCTTGAGTTACGACTTGGGCCTTTGGGGCCTGTAAGGTCTTGGTAGAAGGGACTCTCCTGCCAAGTTTCATTCACCTAGCATTCCTAGGTATGGAATTAGGAGAGTCCGCCTGAACCCAAGCATACGCGGTTCCCGTGTCGGCCCGCTGTGGTGATGAATTTCGTGGGTGCCTTGCTGCTGTGCCCCCATGTGACCTAAGATGAGCTGCAGTGGAACTGGCCCAATCCCTTCACCAGAAGCGGAGAAATCACCACTGTCCCGCCACGGACTGCGGTCCCGGACACAGCCCCTGAAAGCTGCAGAGACGGGCAACTGCAGGATTCAAACCTGTGAAGGAACTGGACTTGACTGGCAAAGTTTGGTCCGGAGTGCGCCGAGGGTCGGCCACTACTTGCAACCCTTACTGGTGGCCCCTGGCGCATCCATAGACTTTTATGCGCAAGGGCCACTCTCCTTTGTTAAGGTAGCCTGTGCTACTAAGCTATTCTCGATTCTTGGAAATCACTCTGCCCTCTTGTGGAGACCCCCCTTGACTAGTTAGACCTTATTCTTCATCACCTCACTCACCTTCCTGAGTCACTACAGCCCTTTGAATAGACCCGTTTTGAACTTTACCGCACGATCGAGTGCTCCGGCACTGAATGTACTTTTGAGCACAAGGCTCTACACTTTGTAGGGACTGGACTGTCAGTTAGTTAGGGTTTGAATTGTTGAAGGACTGTCTAAAGTATATTCACACGGTATTACCCCTTTCTGTTGCAGGTTGTGGATCTCTACTTGTGTAATATTCCTTTAGGCCAATAGTTACTGCATATATGTTTCCTAGTTAGTGTTGTGTTA
The DNA here is from genome assembly GCF_040938575.1 of Ambystoma mexicanum. Classification (NCBI taxonomy): domain Eukaryota; kingdom Metazoa; phylum Chordata; class Amphibia; order Caudata; family Ambystomatidae; genus Ambystoma; species Ambystoma mexicanum. The sequence continues at coordinate 829,118,532 of NC_090923.1, read as the reverse complement.
GTTTTCTTAATTATTGCTGTTTATTGAGTTTTATGCAAACAAACAACATAAGCATACATAAGAAGATAATTCAAAGGCAGCCGGGTCAGGTAATATGTCAAGCATAACAACAATCGTAAGCATGGTCTTAACGGTTCCGGGCCTACGCAGACATCCAGGAGTGGGAGGGAAACATGGGGGTGGGGGGCTGTGTACTTCAGTCATCCGTCCATTTCCCCCATATTTTCTGGAACTTGTTGGGGCAGCCTCTCACTTTGTAAATACATTGCTCCAGGGAAGCACACCTATGCATAGGGTCAGTACTTCTGCCCCACACCGAATACACCAGCCAAAACCAATTTCTCATATTTGGTAAAGTCCCCCTGCCCCAATATCACCAGTAGTATCAGCTTCGGGTCCATTGATATAGATGGCCCCACCATTTTTGACACCCTGTCAATGCATTTCACCCAAAAGGTCTGCAGTACAACGCACTCCCAGATAGTATGAAAGAAGGTGCCTCTCTCGTGCTTGCATCAGAGACAAACCTCATCCTCCATTGCTCCCCATTTGACTAGCATTGTTCGAACGTAATAGGAGCAGTGCAGTATTCTGAGTTGTATCAGCCGCAATTTCGAATCAATGCCGATTTTAGCGCGGGAACGTAAACGCTTCCACCCATTCCTCCGGTTCCAGCCCACCCAGGTCCCTTTCCCAGTTTTCCTTCAACTTAATGAACCTTTGGTTCCGAAAGAGTTAAGGGCCAGGTATACTGTGGAGATGACCTTTGAGGGAATGCGGTCTTGGAGGGCGTTGGTTTCAAGGGGGGAGCATGGGGGCACGTCAGCTAGTTTTGGGAACTGTGCTTTCATGGCGTGAGCGAGTTGTGCGTATCTGAAACGGTCAACGGGTTGTAGGGCAAATATTTCTTTCAGGGTGTCGAATTCCAATAGGCGCCCTTCGTGGACAATATGTGCTAGCGTACGTATCCCTTGTTTTTCCCAGGTCCTGAAGCAACCCATTCTTTGTATCTCAGGGAGATGTGCATTGTGCCATAGGGGTTGGGCTAGTGTTGGTTTCCGTGCCCAGCCAATATGTCTGCGTGCCTCCCTCCACGTACGGTGAACATGATGTGATGGTCTCGTCATTCCCAATTTCCTCTTCTCATCCGTATATAGAGCCTGGAGGGGTGAGATATGGTACGGACGCGTGGGAGTGCAGCATCGCCATGTAGCCAGTCATTTACTACACCGATTTGTGTGGCAAGGTAGTACATGCGAATACACGGTAGTCCTATACCGCCTTCCCATATCGATCGTTGCAATGTTGCAAAAGCAATTCTAGGTTGTTTCCCTCCCCAGAGCAACTCCCGGAGGTTACTATCAATTACTGCAAAAGTTCTGAGGGGGACGGGAAGCAGAGCATTTTGTAACACATAGAGATGTCTGGGGAGTGTTATCATTCTGAACAAAGCGGCCCAATCGATCAGTGAGAGTGGGAGAGTCCGTCAATGAGAGACGTCCCTAGCAAATCTATCCAGAACTGGCTGCAGGTTTAGCTGGAGAAAGTCACCCAAGGCTGGGCTTCTACGGATGTCTATGTACATGAAGCCCATGACAGAAACAGGGTATGGAAAGGGTTCAGGAATTACGGCGTCTCCCCCTTGAACAGGGAAGTAAACAGTCTTTTGAGCGTTCACTTTAAGGCCCCTGAAGGTCTCTCAGAAGATCGTCCGTGTACAGTGACAGCCGGTCTTCACCCCCTTTCGGCAAGACAAATCCAGTTTCGGTTGGTTCTGAGTTTGATCGCCAGTGACTCGATGGCAAGGAGGAATAATAAGGGACAGAAGGGGCAGCCTTGCCTGGTCCCGCGTCCCAGAGGGAATGTCCTTGATGATTTGCTGTTCATCCTCACCGTCGCTTCAGGGTAGTCGTAGCGGAGCTTGGTCCAGGAGATGAAACCTTGCCCAAAATTCATACGGCTCATGATTTCCCACATGGATACCCACCCCACCGAATCAAATGCCTTTGCCTTTTCGAAGTCAACTGCCAGTAGGGCGAGCGTGTCAGGTATCTCCGGGGCTCGTTCTATGGCCAGTTGAAGTCTACGTATGTTCATGCGGGTGGACTTATTGGGCATGAAACCACATTGGTCTCAGTGGATGAGTGCCTCGATCACCCAAAGCAATCTATTGGCTAGGATTCGCGCAAGGATTTTTGCTTCCCCGTTTATCAACGATATAGGTCTATACGATGCACAGTATTGCAGGGGTTTTCCTGGTTTAGGGATCACTACTATACAAGTTTTTCGAAGATCTTGGGGCAATGTGCCCTTTTCTTTGCTCCGGAGAAACATACGGTGCATGTGTCCGGTTAGTGCACCGCCAAGACGCTTCCACGTCTCCACCGGGAAGCCATTAGGCCCTGGGGTCTTGCAGGTTTGGAGCTGTGCCAAAGTGTTCTGGACCTCATTCTCTGTGATTTCAGAGTCGAGTTGTTCCGCTTGTTCTGTCAATAGTCGCAGGATGTCGACCGCATCTATAAAGTTAGAGTGTTCGGGCACAGGGTCCACACTCGGCGGGGAGCAGAGTCGTTTATAATAGTCAGCAAAGGCCTCCGCGATATCGGAGTCTGTCGCCAGCAATTCCCCATCTTCTGATCGAATGGCATGCACTGGTCCCTTACTGTGTTCCCGCTTCTCCAGTCAGGCCAGAGTCTTGCCTGCCTTATCCCCTTTCTCATAGATCTGGCATCTGGTCGACTAGTGGGTGGCCCAAGCTCTGTCTAGGGCGATATTTTGTAGGGCTTCTTGGGCTGTTTTCAGGGCTTCTTGCAAGGCCACGGTCCCAAGCTCTAGGAGTTACTCCTCCCGCTCAGACACCTGTTTTTCTGCATCTACGATCTACTGATGTGGTGTTTCCGATGGGCCGACACCAGGGAGATGGATTCCCCCCGAATGACTGTTTTGTATGCCTCCCAGATTGTGATTGGGCAGTCCACAGACCCTTCATTTAGTTCAAAGAACTCGCTGGTCTTATCCGCAAGCCCCTCCGCTATCTCGGGCAATCCCAGGTAGTACGTGTTCAGACGGCAGATCGCATCTGGTCTATGATGTATGCCTTTTAGGTTTATGAGGAGGGGGGAGTGGTCCGATATTCCTCTCGCTAAGAGCTCCGGAGATATCAGTCTCTGGGACATACTATGAGGGATGAAGGCATAGTCAATTCTTGAAAGTGACTTATGTGCAGTGGAGTAAAACGAGTACCTGGTGTCGATGGTGTGCAGTGCCCTCCAGGTGTCTAGCAGTCCCACTGCTTTGGTGAAGATGTACAGTGTGGTCGGGGCCCCCAGTACCTTGGTCCTCTTATGTGATCTGTCTATACCCACATCCATGACCTCATTAAAGTCACCTCCCAGGACCCATGAGTCTGCCCGCTCTTCCAGTACTATCGACTGTAGCTCCCCCAGGAGTTCTTTTGTAAGTGTAGGGGGGTGTATGCTGCGATAAAGCCCTATTGTTCCCCTCTAATATCCCCTCATACCAACACAAAGTGGCCACAAGGGTCGGACTGTACCTTCCTGACCTGGAAAGGAACTTGTTTGTGGATAAGTATCATAAGTATCATCGTGCCCCTAGCGCCCTTTGAGAACCCGGCCTGGTATGTGTGCAAGTAGTTTGATCTCTTAAAGAACCCACAGCTGGTGTCCAACAGGTGGGTTTCTGATAGTAAGGCCACATCCGAGTAGCGGTTAAGGTACTGAAGTACTAACTTTCTTTTGATGCTTGAACTGAGTCTGTTTACATTCCATGATAGAAAGGACAATTGGCCTACTTGTTTTCTGTTAGTGTTTTGTGTATCATGGTTCTAAGGAGGATCATGTGTCGTGCGACCCTCCCCCCCACCTCCAGGAGTCCCGCGTGACATTGTATATCGGTAGCTCCACCAATTCTATTTCTCTGCTGCCTTGTAACTATAAAACCTGGACACAAACCGCATGGGTGTACCAGTGAACTGTACCCCATAAACACTGCCACCCTGTACTCCCCCCCCCAACTAGAAGCACCTGTCGCCCAAACACATACAATCACTAACTCATGTGAACCATTTTGGGCAACCCCCAGGCGTTAGTCCACCGTTCCACGCCCCCGCCGGGGGCTGCCCGTCTTGAAATTCCATCTTGCTAGCCACATTACTTCATGGCCGGGGAGAGGGGGGAAGGGGAAAGACAGCTGAGAGGGCCTTTCCCCAACGGTAAATGCGGGCTGTTGGGTGTCTCGCATCTTGACCTCACTTCTCAAGTCTCTCTCATTTTCTCAGGCGTATTGTCTTCCTTAGTTCCTTGGCATGGCGTAGTTGTTAGCTTGAGGTGTGAATTGTCTCGGTCCTTTTCCTTTCACGGTGTGTGGTCTCTGGAGCTTGGGGAGGATAAGACCTGTGTCTCCAGCCATTCCCAGGCCTCTTAAGGGTTGTAGAATACAAGGACTACGTTGTGGTGGTGTAGTTTAAGGGTGGCCGGGAAGAATAATGCATATTTGATGTTCAGAGACGTAAGTTTCCTTTTAATAGAGGAATGCCGGGCTTTCTGGACCTCCTTCGTGTAGTCGGGGAAGAACCCGATGCGCTTGCCATTATACGTGATCGGGCCAGTCGCTCGTGCCATGTGAAGAAGGGTGTCTCGATCTCTGTAGTTCATTAATCTGGTAATCACTGTGTGTGGGGGGCTCCGGGTAACGTTCTACCAACTGGAATCCTGTGTGCCCTCTCAATGGAAAAGAAGTTGGAGAGCTTCTTAGGGGCCATAAGGTCTGTGAGCCAGCCTTCTAGGAACAGTTCCACGGATGGCCCCTCTTCTTTTTCCGGAAGCCACAGAATACGCAGGTTATTGCGGCGGGATATGCCTTCGCTATCCTCTGCTCTCGCTTCCAGGGTAGTGGGTTTCTTCTCCATGTATTCCAGGTTTGTTTCCAGGTTTTTAACTATGTGCTCAGTGTACGAGATCTGCTGTTCAGCTTCCCCCACTCGGGACGTCAAGTTGCGCAGGTCTTGACGCAGGAAGGAGACTTCAGAGGTCAGGCCGTCCAGTTTAGTCTCTACCGATGTCCAAGAGCGGCCGATGACCGCCATGATGTCCGTGAGCGACAGAGCCAGGTTTGTCTAAGAAGTCGCAACGCCAGTTCCCGTTCTGTCTGTGGAGTCGGGGGGGTTTAGCTGGGGTACTCATGGTATATCTGTCTATCTTGTTCTGCGTTGAGGGGTTGCGAGGTTTGTGTTTCCTCATCCGTGTCGGTCCGGCAGGCAGTCCTCTTTATCCCTCGGGCGGTATCTGCCGTCTCATATTGCAGCAGTGGAGAAGAGGGTGGTTGTCCTCTCAGAAGGCGCGAGGAGGGGTGGGTAGAAGCCACCCTGGGATTGGGGGTGGAGCTGGTATAGTTCTGGAGAGTTCGCCAGCAATGATCCCTGAGGTCTGTCCTGCCTTCCTGCCTCTGTCTCCCTCAGGGACACAGACTGTCCAGTTGGTCTTCTGAGCTCAGGAGTTCTCCCCTGGCCCTGTGCTTTCATGCACTGGTATCTGCTTTGCAGTGTCCAACCAGTCTTGGATGTAGAGCCTGGTAAGGTTCACTCCCATGAGCCACCCCAGCAAGTTCAGGGCGTGGGGTCTTTCATGTACTGCACTATTTTTCGGCGGTAGTGGGCCTCTGCCGGTGCGTTCCTGCCCCGGAGGGAGTAGGTCTTGTATAGAAGGTGTCATAGGTTTGGACCCTTTAGTGCTAGGGTTGAAGTGATAGCTCCTGGGTCTCTCTTTACCTAGCGTGATGGCTCAGAGATATGTAGTGTCCATGCCAGCCCTTCTTGAGGTTCCCTGCAGGGGTGTAGTCAGCTTGCTGCCCCCCGGGTCTCCACACACCTTCAGTCCCTCTCCGCCAGATTTCCCAGCTTCACAGGCCTCTGCCTTTGGCCATGGTGGTATTTTAGTTTTACGGGGGATGCCAGTATGGAAGCTAGTATGCAATGTGCCATGGGTAGGGGGAAGTCCCAACAGGTACCTCACAGGATTCCACCTACTTGTAGAGTGTGCGTCGCTGGCTGGTCCCAGTGCACGTGGAGTGATCCCGGAGGTGCTTTACGTTGTTTCCCGAGCTGCGTTTCCGTGTCCGTGAGCTTCTCCGCAGTTCATCAGCTGTCCCCCGTGCCAGTGTCCCGTCCGATCCAGAGGAGGGAGAGCAACGCTCTCACGGGCAGTGTGAGCCCAGCAAGCGTACCCGACAAGTCCAGCCTCCTGTCCTTGCACGCTAGGTGCCAATTATAAGCAGGGCAGACCGGCAGAATGCCTCGCAGAAGGGTGCGATGTGAATGGCAGGGGACCTCAGCGTCCCTGCCCAGCACCAACCGTAACATGCAGTGTAGTCCACACAGTTCGGGCACCCCGAGAGCTCTCCCGCACTGCGGTGAGAGGAGCATGGGTCTGACGGTGCCAGCTGTAACGTGGAATCGGCGGCCCGATGCGAGCAAGCAGTGGGTCTTATCCCAACGGTCTCGGACACTCAGTCCGGCTCCTCCCCCACGCAGGCCGCGCGGCTCTTCCACCTTCAGGATCACAGGAATCTTGAGGACCATGCGGGGGACCCAAAGCGGCTCCGATTTTTGCCAGGATTTCGGGGAGATGATGTGGATGCAATTGCCATTCAGTAAATATCGTTTTATGGCGATTTCGGTTCCAAAGAATGGCAGGATGATGAAGGATACGGTCAGCCCCAGCAGAGCAGCGGGAAGTTAGGTCTGCATTCGACTGCTGCTCAACAGCGCCCCTCCATTCGCCTTGTTGAAGAGGATGCGTACTGTCCAGTAAGAAATACCCCATCTGAGCTGGCATGTCAGCACAGTTCTATTGAAGAAATTGCATCCCTGTTGAGAAGTGGAAAGCTGTCAGTGCAGCAAGCATTCAACAATGAGAACTGCAGTTCACACATATTTCGGCAGCAGGTGCACTGACCTTCTAAACCATTTTACCCAAAGCAGCGAAATTGCGCTGGAGGCTAAAACATTGATTCTCTCCTGCAGGTTCTTTAATTATCTTAGATATATGTCCCCAGTGCTTCTGAAAAGGTGAAAGGGCTGGGTCAGTCTCTGAGCATACAAGGCATAACTGTTCTGTCACAGAACTACCATTCTCTGCAAGGACCATCCTACTAGGAAATCATGAGAATTGAAAACTGGCTGGTAGGGCTTGTGCAATTTAAGCCCCATGTAAAGTATGGGAAAGAGTGAGGTCATTAAATGTGCCGGAATTAGATCCCTGAGGCTTCAAGCACCCTACACTAATACAGCTATACCACACTGCCAGCAAATGTGGATAATCCTTGCTCAGCAGGCCCACAGGGGAGTTCAAATAATGCCCATTAATTCATTAGCCTCTCTGCTGAGAATGGCAACCATTGCTGGTACTGTAAACAAATAGCAGCTCTTCTGAGACATGCGTCCCAGCCTGCGGGTTGAAGAGGCATGAAACGTGCTGGGCTGGCAGCTCTATGCCTTGAAGTACCACACAGCAGTAAAAGCTTGTGAAACTGTTTCCAGTCTGTATCATATCTGTTGTTGAGGGCAAAAGGGTGCTCCAAACACTGTGCCCGTAAGGTGCCATGAAGCGTAAACACGTCATCTGAGAGGTGCGGGCACTGTCTCCTTAACAAAGTATACTAGATGGTGCACCACTAGCATTTCCCTGGGGGACTAACATTAGAATAAATTATTCTGTATTCATTGCAGGTATGTGTAATTTCCTGCTAGGAATACTCTGAATCATTCTAATCGCAGCGTCCGTATAGACTAAAATTGTCCTGAAAAGTGAAACAATGAGTCCGTGTGGCCAGGATATCTCAGGCTTGTGCATATTGGGAGGTGACTAGAGACACCTTCCCTGTACGATAAGCAAGTGACCCAACAAGTATAAGGCCCCTTGGAAATTACATCCCAGGAGCACTGGGGATTATATCCGTTGTTGACACTACCCCATAAAGCTTTGATTGGAGATTTGTACTGGAAGACATCTTCCACCTGATGATACCTTTGGGTTAGGCAATATTCAAGTTCTGCCCTCATCCTGAAGAAGGTCGAATAAGATTAGGCAAAATCAAAGCCAATGTATTGCGACCAAAACATATGTAGATGTTGTTCAAATACGCTTAGTGCGATTTGAACCTAAGACATACTTACAGTTGATATAGGTGTTTGGTAATGCTTTACTGATAGGTCCTTTTAGGGTTTTGAATAACCCATGTTGTATATAGATGTGTGCATTGGATGTGTATGTATGAAAGCTTGAATGTATGGTGGAATGAATAGGAAGATATGAAACATATGAATTTAAGCATTTAATGGAATTTACGTGCTCTATGAGCAAACAGTGTTAATAAATGCAAATATATATTTATATATTTTAAATATATTATATTTTAAATAGTTTTTTGTGACACTATTAAAGTCAACTTGTTATGTACATTGTCTCTCCAATCTCACTTACCAAGGTCGATTGTGTGAGTTTTTGTGTTACTTATCTGGAGGACCTTTGGTATTAACAGGTACCCTTATAATAAAACCCACCATAGGAAGAGAGAAAAGAGAGTAAAATGTACTTTTCCATTAATTCGATTCGTAATTAATTGAATAGGTAAATGAGTTAAGAATCAGAGGCACTTTATTCAGTCAAGACTATTGGCCTTATATAATGAAATGAATTAATGTATTCTCTAAATTACAATGGACAACTAATTAAAAGCTGTGCCTATGTATTTCATGATACAGGTAACAGTAGAATTGAAAAGGAGAAAAAGACATATTTTGTTAAGGCTCATCACCATGTAAACAGAAAAATAACCACAGAAAATACCCTGAAGAATTTCCTAAATTAGTATATAGTAGCTTAACAGGAAAGAAACATGTCAGGTTACAACCAGCCTGTATTTACTTAGGCTAAGGGTTCTGAATATGTTTTTGTTTGAATTAACAAATTGTCTATCTTATGAATTGTTTTTTATGAATTAATATTTGTATTGTGTATGTAGTATTTCCTCTGTATGTCCCACAGTTATTTATATATTTTTTCTGTACATTTGGTTGGGAAAGTAATGTATATTTCTGTTTAAATGTATGTTTTTTTAATTTTCGATCAGTCATTTTCTACTCTTTTTCTATACATGACTCTTAATACATTTTCTAAATTGTTTGAATTATACAATAAGGAGCGAATTGAATTCTTTCTCTCCTTTGATTTCATATTATGTGGTCCCCTGTAAGAATGATTTATAACACTCACTCTTTATTTTCTATATTTGTTTGTTAATTGAACCAGGATCGACCGAAATGTCTTTAACCCTGGTGTCCCTCTTAGTGTTGGAAAGGACTTTCATTACACCTGCCTGGGGTTACCATCCCATCGCAGGGTGGGTCTACTCGCACAGACTGGCACAGTGCTTACGATAATCGCAACCCTTCTGTGAAGTGCAGCTACTGTGACATAAAACGAGTATGGCAGCACTACTGATAAACGAAACCATGGTTACTGAATATATATTTGTTAAAATGCACAATTACTTCACATTTGATCAGAAACCACGCCCTTGGGGGTACTACTTAAACAGTCTGTCACAAAATGAATGAATTGCCATTTACAACGGTGGGACGCTTTTTCATTGGTGCCCAAGACAATTGTATGCCCCAGTCTGACCCGGGTCACATGGCACACCGAAGTACCATATGCTAGGAAGTAATAAGTGGAGATCACACTTCATGCCCAGCAACTCCTGGCCCTCTCTCCTTATCCTATCAACAAGTACCTGTACATTTTACACACATGGTGGAACACATCTTAAGATTTTCAAAGTATATTTTAAAAAAAATAGCTTTGTAACTGCTGGATATCGGTGGCTGTGTGCCTGTGTCCTAAGAATCATTTGCCATAGTTCTCTCCTTTCACCTTTTTATTGGCCCTCAGAAACTGCCATTAGGTCAAGTTCAAAACATGTCCCGATTTTGCAGCAAGAAAAATAAACACTGATCTGAATAATAAAATAATCAGCAGTGGTTTGTTCCCCAGAATCGGGTTAAGGAAAGTTGCAAATGCAACACGTTAACAGGCACAGTGGGCTTCATTACAACCCTGGCGTTAAGGGGTTAACGGCGCCGTAAAAGGCTGCAGCGCCGTTAAACCCTTAATGCCCGATTCACACTTTAACGCCTGCTTTTTGCAGGCGTTAAAGTCCAACCCGCTAAGGGACCTTGGTGCTAATTATGGCACCGTAATTTACGGTGCCGTAATTAGCGCCTTCCCCATTCCCATTGAGCCCTATGGGCCAAAAATGGGAATGGGCCATGGTGAATGGGGATTTACCGCCCCGCCAACCTTGGAATGGTGCGGTAAATCCGCCATACACCATGGCGGAATCCGGCATGGACCACGGTGCTAATAGCACCATGGTCCAACGCCAGGGTTGTAATGAGGCCCAGTACCTGTCAACGTGCCATATTTACAAATAATTATTCTTTTGAATTTGGTGTGAGGGTGTTTAGACGTGACTGCAATGTCAGCCACGCCCAAACGTCCCTTGCGCCAAATTGACGGTGCCAGAAAGGCTTCTGCACCGAAATGCGCATGCCAAAATGGCCGCTGCGGCGAACTAGCCATGCTAGTGTTCGGATGTCCTCTAATGTCCAAATGGCAAAGTGCACCCACTTCAACTAAAGCTATCATTTCAACATACGGATGCAATTTATCAGTGTTAGGTTGCCCTCTGCTGTCCAAATGGCAATGTGCACCCACTTCAACAACAGGTATCATTACAACAAACAGAATGAGCATGGTTCTATATGGTAACCTTCGCCTTCCACTATCGCAAACATTCGGAAAATAATTTCAAGTTACTTCTTTCCACCCCCACTTCTCTTCACACAGGGCACGAAGGTTCCAGTGTCAATGAACAGTTAATTTCCCGGCTCAACGTTTAGTTTCTGAAGAGCAGGACGCTGTAGGACGAATGCCTCCTCATGGGCTAAAACTGAAAGTAGGTGCTGTAATTATGCTACTACACAATCTTATGCAATCACAGGGACTCTGCAATGGAGCAAGGTTGACAATTACCTGTCTACAAAGACACATCATAGAGGCCTATGTGATCGATGGAACTTAGATACTGTTTTTATACCACACATAGCTCTCTTTCCATCTGATATGTTTAGCCTTTTCAATGACCATTAATAAGTCACAGGGACCTACGTCCCCTTCCTGGAAACGATCGGTCGTAAATTCCGATATTTAAGAAGGGGGACAGAAGTGACCCTATGAATTACCAACCAATATTGACCTTGAAAATATGCTTGAACGGCGTATGTTACGCCGGGAACAGATAGTTAAATCATAAATCACTTAAGGAAAGTTAAAATATTTTTAAGAGGGTTACTTGAAGTTTAATATAATTCTGTAAATAAACAAAACCACAGTGTATTTAAAATGTTACTATGCCAATAAGAAATGCTTTTCTCTGTATTATACAAATAGGCATTGCATGTAATAAATATTAAATGAATCGCCACATGTTGTATCTTAATACAAATGCAAATTGTATAGCAATGTTTAACCTGAAGCTGTCATTTCAGATACATGTAGAATACACAGTAATAGCATCTGCTGATTTCAGAGTGAGACCTTTCTGATGCCCTTTAAGTATTTGGAGAGTTATCTGAGTTCTCTATGTGTTTTGAAATTAATCCTTCTTCACAACATCTGAGATCTAATAAATTTGCATACGCAAAACATGTTTATTTATTTTTATTTATTTGGCTTTGTATAGCGCACTGCAGCCCAAAGGCATCGAGGCGCTGTGTAGAACTTAAGAAGGCTTGATTAAGGGTTACAAAGATGCCGTCCAATGAGAGTAACTTGTTACAATGCAGGAAAAAATGGTTACAAGGTTGTGTAGATACAAGTACAGTGGTTGTGTAGGAACATAGAAACAGAGTACATGAGAGTAATCAGATAAAGTGGCTGGTTTTGATGGCCTTGCGAAAGGCAGAGTGAGACTCAATTAGTCTGATGTTCGGGGGTAAGGAGTTCCACAATGAAGCTTTTCTAGTTCTGGGAATAGACAAAAGGCTGGAGTAAGGAGTCCTGGATGGTCTGGGGATGGTGGGTTTAGATATCCTTTGGGCAAGGTATGGGGGGGGTGGCCATGGAAGCACTTGTGGGTAAGAGTGAGAGCCTTAAAGATGATTCATTCTTTAACTGGGAGCCAGTGGACCTGTCTTCTGAGTTCTGAGATGTGTACTCTGCGAGAAAGGCCTGTGGCAGCTCTTAGTGCATTGTTTTGAACAATTTGAAGCTTTGCAACATTCTTAGCAGTTGTGCATACAAGCAAGGCGTTGCAATAATCCAACCTAGATCCGATTATGGCTCTGGCGAAGGTGAGGCAGTTTTGTTGGGACAGGAAAGGCCTTACTGAATTGATAAGTTTAGAATGATATGCTGAAGAAGAGGCTATGGCGTTAAACTGTCTGTTCATGGACAGGTCAGGTTCCAGGTAGACGCCTAAGGTTTTAATCGTTGGTGAGACGGTGATGGCGATACTGTCAATGTTGAATGAGGAGTATTGGTTGTCCAGTTTGCTCAGTGTGGAGGGGGAGCCAACCAGCAGAAGCTTGGTTGTCTCACTGTTGAGACATAGCCAGTTTTCTGCCATCCAAGATTGGATTGTTGAGTAGATGGTATCAAGCGTGTTCTGGTCAGACAGGTAGTCGCCCGAAAGGGGGATCAGTACCTGGGTGTCATCTGCATAGTTCGTATATGAGATACCCAGGGAGTCCAGGACTTTGAACAGTGGCCTGGTGAAGAGGTTGTAGAGGGTGGGGGCAGTGCAGGAGCCTTGCGCGACCTCGCATTTGATGATGCTAGGGGTAGCGCAGGAAGAGTCTGAGAAGACCTTCATTGCTCTGTCCTTCAAGAAGGAGGCAATCCAGTTGCATGCCATGGTGGAGAAGTTAGCTACTGAGGATAGATGATGGCATAGAGTTTCATGGTCAACCAGATCAAATGCCGCAGAGAGATCCAGGAGCAAAAGGAGAGCAGGTTTGCTTGTGTCTCTGAGGTCATCAATCTGATTTTTTAAGTCCAGGAGAGCCGTTTCGGTCCCATGATGTGGCCTGAAACCTTATTGTCTGAGCCCTAGGAGATGTTTGTCTTCTAGGAATTTCTATATCTGCAGATAGGCTGCTTTATCCAGAATTTTGAATAGGAAGGGGACGGTAGTGATGGGCCTATAGTTGTTGGGTATGGAGGGGTTAAGGGAGGGCTTTTTTAGGAGCGGACAAACCCACGCTTCCTTTAGTCCCAAGGGGACATAGCCCGACCGGAAGGAGGCGTTGATAAATGCTGTGATGATGGGGGCTAGTGAGGGGGCACAGTCCTTTATGACTTGTGCTGGGCAAGCATCCCCTTTGCAATTGGAGGGTTTGATAGAGCGAAGGAGTGTGATGACCTCCGTTTCACTCATGTCTTGAAAGTCAAACTAGGGTGATTGACCAGAGCTGTTTGCAGGTGTTGGGCTACGATGGCTACTGGCAATCATTTTAGTGTATTTGCGTTGGTGAGCCAGGATCTTGGCCTGCAGGGTTTCTAGTTTGCTTTGCATGGCGGATTGGATGGAATTGCACCAGGTTTCATCCTTCACGAGGAGCGATGGAGGGGAGGAGAGGGTTTCAAGCTCCCTAAATATGGCAAAGATTTCTCTCGTGCCAGATTTAGCATTGGCTATTCTTGTATTGAAGGAGGAAGCTTTGGCATTGGTGATTGTGATTTTGTATTGTTTAGAGATGGATTTAAAGGCGGCTTTGTTGACTTCTGTGGGGTTCTTAGTCCATGTGGTGAGTGCAGTCCTTTTTTTTCCACGCATCAGAAGGAGATCTTGGGTGAACCAGGCATTAGAGTGCTTGATTTCCTTTGCTTTTTTGAGGGTAAGAGGTGCCACCAGGTCAACTGCCTGGGTGACAACTGTCTTGAAATCGCTACCTCATGTGTTTAAGTCAAATGTATCACCATTGTTATGGTATGTTATTGTTAAACAATGCAATTTTTGAGAGACCTGCCCCATTAATAATCATATTTTTCAGTGCCTTCCACCCTTTGCATTTTTGAATTTTTGCATCCTTAGTGTTTGTATCCTTGTTTTAGTTTAAATTTTTTTGCTGGTCATTGACAGTTTTGTGTTGCGACTCCTGTGACTCACAAATGGGATTTGGCTTCAGTTGACTCCCCTTGGGCTATGGTCGAAATGGCTCCAAATTCTGTTTTGGCCCCAGACTTTGTAGTCTAAATGCATTTTGAAACCAGTTCCACTGGCTTTGCTACCTGAATGGCGATAGATTTTTTTTTTTGCTCTTCACAACTTCTTGCATGGTTTCGTCCGAAGTGTTCGTAACAAGCTGCTCTTCGAGATTTTCATCCACTTCTCCCTCTTTGCCTTCCAATGTAAAGTGGCGACGAAGCCATGGGGGTTTGTGGAGAAACTGCTAGCGTTGGATGTTGGTTTTGTTTGCCAATCCCAAGTTTTGCCAGTGCTTCCCCATATTTCTAAGTGGATTTCTAACCTTGTAATGGGGTGGTAATTCCCTCTTTCTCCATGGCGGAGTCGGTAAGTTACCGGCATGGACTATTAGCATCATGGTTTTCCGCCTGGGTCGTAATGAGGCCCCTTGTTTCTTTAGAACCCCTGTTGCCACTTATTCCCAGCCTGTAAAAAGGGGAGCGATGCCAGGCAGAGTTCAACACTTGAGAGATGAGTGTGGGCTGCGGCTTTTTTCACAATGAAAGGGATAGCCCCTCGATATTGTCTTGAGAAAGCCTTTACACTACGCCCAGCCAAGATTTACATTTATTTTCTCTTAAAAACTGGAAGGCTCCATCGAACTCATTTAATTGCTAATGAATGCAGGTTTAAATCGCACATCCTCTCCTATGATCCTGATCTTTGAATGCTTGATCTTCATGTTTGCACAGACTACGGTCTTCTGAAGGGCCTTGAAGCCATATCAAAGGCAGTAGACGCTATACAACTATCATTCGAAAATGACATATTAAAAGGAGGCAGCTGCAGGGTTTGCACAATTAACAGGGTAATTCATAGAATTTCGCAGAAAAGTGTCGCAAGCGGCTGGCGCAGAGTGTCCGCGTGCGATTGTCTGCGCCAGGCACGTGCGCTAAAACCGATTTCCGCGCACAGCGTATTCATGGATTTTAGGCTCCCAAACCAGCCGTGGCGCAGAGTATCGCAGCGACCCTGCAGCAGCGCCAGTAACGCCCCCAAGAACGCCCTCGCGCAAGGAAAAGCCATCAAAATCGCAAAATCATCGCAAAGGGCTGCGCTAACCCTGGACCAGTTTACAGGGCTGCCAAACAAGGAACGCAAAGCGGGTAACGTGCATATCAGGGGTACGCGTGAAGTTATACACGCGATTAGCCAGGGTACGTGTATTACAGGGGTACGCGGGAAGTGTAACACGCGATTGGCCAGGGTACGTGTATTACAGGGGTAGGCGGGAAGTTATACACGCGATTAGCCAGGGTACGTGTATTACAGGGGTACGCGGGAAGTTTAACACGCGATTGGCCAGGGTACGTGTATTACAGGGGTATGCGGGAAGTTTTACATGCGATTAGCCAGGGTACGTGTATTACAGGGGTACGCGGGAAGTTTAACACGCGATTGGCCAGGGTACGTGTATTACAGGGGTATGCGGGAAGTTTTACATGCGATTAGCCAGGGTACGTGTATTACAGGGGTACGCGGGAAGTTTAACACGCGATTGGCCAGGGTACGTGTATTACAGGGGTAGGCAGGAAGTTTTACACGCGATTAGCCAGGGCACGTGTATCACAGGGGTACGCGGGAATTATCACATGCGATTTGGCTGTGTACGTGTATTACAGGGGTACACGGGAAGTTTTACACGCGATTCGGCTGGGTACGTGTATTACAGGGATGCGATTTGGCCAGGTAGGTGTATTACAGGGGTGCGCAGGAATTATCACACGCGATTTGGCTGGGTACGTGTATTACAGGGGTGCGTTGGAATCATCACACGCGATTTGGCTAGGTACGTGTATTACAGGGGTGCGTGGGAAGTCACACGCGATTAAGCTGGGTGGGTCCTCACAGGTGTTCCCTGTACACCCTCCACGGCCCCTGCCGGCAGCCTACAAAACAGGGGACTACCCTGCACACCTGCTCATGTCCCCCTGCACCCCCACCCCCCAGCAGTGCAGGGGCAGCCTCCACCAGGCCCCCACCCATGTCTCCCACCACCCCCACCCCCCCGCCACCAGGGGCAGCCTCCACCAGGCCCCCACCCATGCCTCCCACCACCCCTAACCCCCAGCAGTGCAGGGGCAGCCTCCACCAGGCCCCCACCCATGCCTCCCACCACCCCCAACCCCCAGCAGTGCAGGGGCAGCCTCCACCAGGCCCCCACCCATGCCTCCCACCACCCCCAACCCCCAGCAGTGCAGGGGCAGCCTCCACCAGGCCCCCACCCATGTCTCCCACCACCCCTACCCCCCCGCCACCAGGGGCAGCCTCCACCAGGCCCCCACCCATGCCTCCCACCACCCCCAACCCCCAGCAGTGCAGGGGCAGCCTCCACCAGGCCCCCACCCATGCCTCCCACCACCCCCAACCCCCAGCAGTGCAGGGGCAGCCTCCACCAGGCCTCCGCCCATGTCTCCCACCACCCCCACCCCCCCCCCCGCCACCAGGGGCAGCCTCCACCAGGCCCCCACTCATGTCTCCCACCACCCCCACCCCCCAGCAGTGCAGGGGCAGCCTCCACCAGGCCCCCACCCATGTCTCCCACCACCCCCACCCCCCCGCCACCAGGGGCAGCCTCCACCAGGCCCCCACTCATGTCCCCTATCACCCCCACCCCCCAGCAGTGCAGGGGCAGCCTCCACCAGGCCCCCACCCATGTCTCCCACCACCCCCACCCCCCCCGCCACCAGGGGCAGCCTCCACCAGGCCCCCACTCATGTCCCCTATCACCCCACCCCCCCAGTCACCAGGGGCAGCCTCCACCAGGCCCCCACTCATGTCTCCCACCACCCCCACCCTCCCGCCACCAGGGGCAGCCTCCACCAGGCCCCCACCCATGCCTCCCACCACCGCCACCCCCCCGCCACCAGGGGCAGCCTCCACCAGGCCCCCACCCATGCCTCCCACCACCCCCACCCCCCCCGCCACCAGGGGCAGCCTCCACCAGGCCCCGACCCATGCCTCCCACCACCCCCACCCCCCCGCCACCAGGGGCAGCCTCCACCAGGCCCCCACCCATGCCTCCCACCACCCCCACCCCCCCCCCCGCCACCAGAGGCAGCCTCCACCAGGCCCCCACCCATGCCTCCCACCACCCCCACCCCCCCGCCACCAGGGGCACCCTCCACCAGGCCCCCACCCATGTCTCCCACCACCCCCACCCCCCCCGCCACCAGGGGCAGCCTCCACCAGGCCCCCACCCATGCCTCCCACCACCCCCAACCCCCAGCAGTGCAGGGGCAGCCCCCACCAGGCCCCCACCCATGTCTCCCACCACCCCCACCCTCCCGCCACCAGGGGCAGCCTCCACCAGGCCCCCACCCATGTCTCCCACCACCCCCACCCCCCAGCAGTGCAGGGGCAGCCTCCACCAGGCCCCCACTCATGTCCCCTATCACCCCCACCCCCCCAGTCACCAGGGGCAGCCTCCACCAGGCCCCAACTCATGTCTCCCACCACCCCCACCCCCCAGCAGTGCAGGGGCAGCCTCCACCAGGCCCCCACCCATGCCTCCCACCACCCCCAACCCCCAGCAGTGCAGGGGCAGCCTCCACCAGGCCCCCACCCATGCCTCCCACCACCCCCACCCCCCCCGCCACCAGGGGCAGCCTCCACCAGGCCCCCACCCATGCCTCCCACCACCCCCACCCCCCCGCCACCAGGGGCAGCCTCCAACCAGGCCCCCACCCATGCCGCCGACCACCCGCACCCCCCCGCCACCAGGGGCAGCCTCCACCAGGCCCCCACTCATGTCTCCCACCACCCCCACCCCCCAGCAGTGCAGGGGCAGCCTCCACCAGGCCCCCACCCATGCCTCCCACCACCCCCAACCCCCAGCAGTGCAGGGGCAGCCTCCACCAGGCCCCCACTCATGTCCCCTATCACCCCCACCCCCCCAGTCACCAGGGGCAGCCTCCACCAGGCCCCCACCCATGCCTCCCACCACCCCCACCCCCCCGCCACCAGGGGCACCCTCCACCAGGCCCCCACCCATGTCTCCCACCACCCCCACCCCCCAGCAGTGCAGGGGCAGCCTCCACCAGGCCCCCACTCATGTCCCCTATCACCCCCACCCCCCCAGTCACCAGGGGCAGCCTCCACCAGGCCCCCACTCATGTCCCCTATCACCCCCACCCCCCCCCGCCACCAGGGGCAGCCCCCCCAGGCCCCCACCCATGTCTCCCACCACCCCCACCCTCCCGCCACCAGGGGCAGCCTCCACCAGGCCCCCACCCATGTCTCCCAACACCCCCACCCACCAGCACTGTGGGGCACGTGGCCAGCAGGCAGTCAGGCAGCAGCAGATGGCAGGTGGGAGCGTGCTCAGGGCTCTGGGGGGCAGTAATTTGGCCTCCTGGCCAGGAGCGTGGTCTCTCGTGTGTGAACGCGTGGACAGCCTGATAGGGAGTGAAATCCCACACGTCAGCGTGTGAATCGAGGAAAGGCCCTTAGCGCGTAAACCCGTCAACAGCATATGCGCGCCTATAGTCACCTGCACATGCAGGAAATTGTTGCGTGACACGTCCCAGTGTCAAAGCGTGTGATTGGTGAAAATGGATCTACACGCAGAAGTGACAAAGCGTGTGATTGGTGAGAATGGATCTACACGCAGGAGTGACAAAGCGTGTGATTGGTGAACGTACACGCCGCGTAAGTGACGCTGTACGTGTGGGCCTGTATATAAGGTACATGTAGAACACCATTTCCTTGTACGTGCTTTTCGTGGAGAGCGAGTGGGTGAATTCTGTACTTCTTGTCGTTTCACACGCGATTTACTTCACGGCGTTTCCAGTTCGTACTCCCTGTTACCTCTGACAGCTTTTTCTCTTTTTTCCTCTTGTACTGGTTTACCTGGGCCTGTTCCCTCAAACAGTGTCCCCTTCTACTGTTGTCCTGTCTTCTCAGACAGCGTACACATCTTCTTTTGGCGGGGGTATTGCCAGCCAAACGCGCTCATTTTTCACGCTCTTTTACCTGGCAGACGGTGAGTCACGCACGTATCCAACTTCTGTGCTTGCCCCGTGTGTAGCCTACCCCTTCAGAGGTCATTCTAGGCTGCGTGTGACACGCATACGTTCATTCTTGTGTTACTGGGTGCCACAGCGTAGTGCAGATTTTTCTTTCTGCACACGTGGTCTAGGAGGGGTTGCGTGCACGTCATCTCCCTTTTTTGGGCCTCCTGTGCGTTGCGTGACCCGTCATCTTTCCCCAGGGGTTACAATCAGCCGTGCTAGAGCACTAGGGTACAATTACCATCTGGTACCCAACCCCTTTGACCCCCAATTGCCCAGGACAATTGTCTACAGCCACTCCCATACGCACATTAATATCAGTGCCATGGCTGGGAGGCGAGGATTCCGTAAGGGTGGCAAAGGTGGAAGAGCCACAAGTGGTGGCCGTGGTGGATCCGGTAGGGGACGTGGTCGTAACTTGCAGGGTGAGCCTGTCCCCCCATGTGTGGAGGACCAGTCAAGGGCACCCATCATCCCCCCCCTCCCCCCCTCCCCCCCTCCCGTTGAGGCTGAAGTGGCTGACACCATCCATGCTCAGCCCTTGTTGGACCAGCCCATTGTGGCACCAGACCTGGCTGACTCCATGGCTGACTTCCAGGTCAGCAGGGCTACGACACGTGCGCTGGTGCACGTTGATGCTATCATGCCACGTGGATCTGGGGCAGCAAGGTCATCTGCTGCCCCAAGTAGGCAGGGCGGAGAGGCTGCAGGGGCAGCTGCAGCTCCATCCACCCCAGCTCTCACACACCCAGCCAGGACAGTGTCCGTCCTAGTCCATTCTGCTGACATTCCCCATGACACCATTACACTTGAGCCAATGCCTGCACCAACTCCCATGCTGAGTGTGCAATCCCACACACCTGATACAGAGCCCACCAGGGCTCCTGCCCCTAGTGTCCAGAGCGGCGCAGGACACTCAGGATCACCACCACCTTCCAAGCGGAAGAGGAAGAGTGCTCGTCCGGCACAGGCTGATGCCCCCGACACGGCTACACAGTCCGGTCCGTCGAGGAAGCCCAGCTTCACGGATGTGGAACTGAATGCACTTGTCGAGTATGTGTCCGGACATGATAACGAGATGGTCATTGTTGCAGGATCCAAGACCACACCTGCACAACGCCAGGCACACTGGCAGACCATTGCGGACATCGTAAGTGCCCTTGGAATCGTGAGGCGCACAGCCAATGATTGCTACAAGCGCTGGAATGACCTAAAGCGCAGGGCAAAGAAGAAGCTGGCCTCAAGTCATGCCGCAACTCTAGTGACTGGAGGTGGGTCTCCAGTAGAAGATATGGAACTCACTCCACATGAGTCAGTCGCTGGGACCTACGTCACGGAGGAACAGATCCAAGGCGTGGGAGATCTGCCTGATTACGAGGCATTGTCCGGTGAGTGCACATGCATGTGTGTGTCATCCATGTGCATGGTGTGTGTGTGAGGGCATCTGTTTGTGTGCCAGGTGAGAGTGTGTGCGCCTGAGTCGAATGGGTCAGCCATGTGCTTCATGCAACACATCCCGGGCAGCTGCATTTCGCCATTGCAGTATCCCTTCTGCCAACAGTAGACATCTAGCCCAACAGCACCCAAGTTGGCCTTGAAGTGTCACCTTGCCACTACATTGTTGATTATTTTCCTATGTTCAATCAGACAGATTGTATGCATTCCACCACTTATACTAGGCATTCCTCAGTCCTCTAGTCACATGTATGGCATGGCCATGGTAAAGTGGAGTTACTTTGTTACCTGGATATCATATGTTCACACATGTCCCTGTGCAATTGGACTATATTGGACTGGCAGCTCCAGGTGATAAAGCAGACCTGTCAGAATTAGAAAAGCTATTGCATGTGGGAACTGGACAGAATGAATAAGTGCTGCCCTCCTCTCCATCTACACTCAATAGCAATGGCACATGCCATCTGTGTGATGGCATGTGTGTGTCACCTGGCAATCACAGGGCAATGTGTGATGCCACTGCCAGGCAGCATGCATGAAATGTGTTCATCTTCCATCTTTGTGTAATGAGTGTGTGCCATTTGCCTGCCCTTCATACGCAGTGAGGGTGCATGCATGGGAGGGTCTTAGTCATGTGGGACATGTGTCAATCAAGTACTGGTTCTCTTGTTTCACAGCCCTCATTGTGTGCCATGGTGCTAATGCGGGTTTCCATTTCTTTGTCATTATGTCATTGCAGGGGAAGACGCACCTGATACTGCTGGGGTTGTGGAGATGGTGCAGAGCCAGGAGGGGTCCGAGGGCCGACCAACCACCAGTGAGGGACGTGGTGTGCTGGTGGGTGAAAACCCACAAGTGCTGCAGGTCGTGCTCTCAAGGGGTGTCTCTGGCTGCACCTCCCCCGAGCTGTACTCAGCTGTTGACTCGGATGATGAGACCTACGTGCCGTCGCAGGTGAGTGTTCCAGGGAGGGAATCTGTTCTGTCCCACCCACCTGCACCAGGGTCAGAACCCTCAATGGGGATGTCAGTGTTGGCAGCTAGGCCTTTGGTGGTTACGGATGCAGGGTCACACTCCGCGACATCTGATCCTGTTCCTGGGCCAGCAGATCAGAGGGGGAATGCAGTCCTGCAGCCTCAGGCAGTGCCGGCACAGCAAGGCGCAGTCCGCCTTGCCCCAGACAGGTGTGGTGCCCGCCGACGTGGTGGCCGTACGCCACCTGGCAATACCGTATGGGAGCAATCCATTTACGGTATGGCTACCCAACAGGCAGCATCATCCGAGATGATGGCTCAGGCCATGGATAGGGTGGCCACTTCCATTGTCCCCCCTGAAAGGCTGATGGAGCGACTAGAGCAGGCAACCGACTCCATCTGCCAGTCACACAGGGAGGACATGTTGGCGTCCAACAGGGACAGGCGGGCGGCACTGGCGACTCTGCAGGAGGCCATCTCCATAGAGTCCCAGGGCCACAGGGAAGCCCTGAGGCAGGAGCTACATCAACTCAGGACGACTCTTGTTGAGCTAGAGGCTTCAGCACACCAAAGGACAGAACAGCAGCTGGAGCGTCTCACCCGTACGCTCTCAGCTGAGATGCAAGCAACGAGGGCGGAGGTCCGGGCATCCCGTGAGTTGTTGCATGGGGACCTCCGCACCCTCATCCTCCAGAACGAGACCTACCACACCCGCATGCTTGCAGCCATGGAGGAACAGAGTAGGGCCTTGCGTGGGCTGCCTCCCATAGTGCAACCACCTCCGGATGCAGCTGCACAGGGTGATAATAGCGACAGCAGTGATACTCCCACAATAGGGTAGCCGTGTGGGCCATGAGCCCATGGAGGTGTTTTTTTTTCCCAGGATCCACACAGGTGGTTTCTGGTGTGCACCCTGACCTCGGACCTCCTGGGTGGCCTCCCCAACCCCCCCCGGGCCCTTTAATGGCCATTTTTTATTTTCTTTTTATTTTTATATTTTTTAAATTTTTATTTTTATTTTTATTTTTATATTTTTCCCAATTTTTTGGGGACACATTGTTGGCTTCCATGGTTCTTGTGGGCATACGCTGCATTGTGGCTGGGCACATGCAGGCTTGTCATGTATTAGGTTCAGATGCCTGGGTTTGAGTCACACACACCCCTCCAGCTTCCCGTTTCCATGGGCTTGCAAAGGGTGTGCCCAAGTGACATTGAAGTACATGGTGACATTGGACTCCCACTACATGTGTGGGTAGTCTAGTCAATACTGTGTATACATTCCTAGTGCATATTGCTGTTGTGTTGTACACTGCATGTTGCATTGATGTGTAACTCATCATCTGTGTCTGCCTCCCAATTTGCAGGTCCCTTCCTCATGTCTACACAAGGCCCTCTAGTCTGGAGATGGGGTCCTTGTTGGCAGCAGTGCACCTACGACTCTACATGGCACCAACACTGTTCAGTTGGAAGTGGTGGGAGTGCAGGCATATCCAGGTGGTGAGACAACTGATTTATTACATTACTGAAGTCATGTTTATGGTAGTACGTGCTCAAGTATGTTGTTTGTCCTGCATTACAGTGAGCATTTCAGGTGTAGGAAGTTTCAATTGGGGACACTGTACATTGCAACACTTGTCACGTTGTGGGGATTACTTTGTTTACCTGCACATAGCATGACATGGCACGGTGTGTTGTGTGGCGGTGCTGGGGATGGGTTGGGTGACATGGCACTGTCCTCTTGTTGCATTTAGCAAGTGGGTATTAATTTTGGCTGCTTGAATGTGTTCCTTCACAAAACTGCATTGGTGTTGTGTGTGGGTAGGGATGCACACATTGTAACACTTCCAGGTGAACAATCTCAGGCTGATATGCTTTTCACGGTTGAATCTCCAGACATTCAGGATCAGTGTCAGGTTGAGTCATCATTGATTGTCAGATGGAATGTGCCAGGCCAGTGTGCACTCCACAGGGGAGTGAATACTATGTGAAGTAATTAGCCACTAGCTGTGTACGGGCTGCCTCCCCTCGTGCCCTTTCCCCTCCCATGCGCAGCGGCTGTGCATGTGGTTGGGGATGTGGGGCCACCACCATGTCCACGGGCAGGCCCCGGCGTGTTGCAACGTTGTGCAGGACACATGCTGCCACTATGATCCTGCACACTACTGGGGGAGCGTATAACAGCTGCCCGCCAGAACGGTCAAGGGAGCGAAAGCGTGACTTTAGCACTCCGAATGTGCGCTCCACTATGCCCCGGGTTGTAATGTGGGCTGTGTTATATCTTACCTCGGGTGGCGTGGTGGGGTTCCGAATTGGCGTCATCATGTGGGGGCTGAGAGGGTAGGCACTGTCCCCTGTGGAGGTGGTGATTGGTATCATTGGTGGGGTTGTGACCTTGCTCAGTATCCAACATGCATGCATGTGCAGTGGCATACATACTCACCGAGAAGCCATTTATCGCCATGCCGCCCAGCATCTATGTCCCGGCATAGGGTGGACATTCGGTAAATGAAGCTGTCGTGGGTGGACCCGGGATAGTTGGCATATACTGAGGTGATGATTCCCTTGGCATTACATACTACCTGCACGTTGATGGAATGCCAGTGCTTGCGGTTCCTATAGATGTGCTCAGATGCCCTGGGGGGACGTAGAGCCACATGGGTGCAGTCGATGGCACCTAGCACTTTGGGGAATCGTGCCACTCCGTAAAAATCCAGGGCGGCAGCATGCCTTTCAGCAGGTGTTCTGGGCAGGTATATGTGCCTGCGGACTGATGGGCGTGCAGTGATGATGTCCAAGACCTGGTGTAGGCAGCGTGACTGGGTGGCCTGTGACACCCCACCCACTATGGCACTTGTCCGCTGAAATGATCCAGTGGCTAAGAAGTGCAGTACATTGAGGACCTTCTCCAGGGGGCTGAGTGCTTGAGAGCACAGGGTGGGTGATGTGAGGTCATCCTCCCACTCACTCACCAGGTCCAGTATTATGTGTGGTGGAAACCTGTACCTTCCATACACCTGGTCATCAGGCATCCCGAAAAGGCTGGTTCTGGGTGTGAATATTCTGGCCCTGACTCTCCTCCTCCTCCTCCTTTGGTAGCCCACTGCCACTGCTGCTAGGAACGGTATGTTCATACTGGCATCTGGCTTGTTATTTGAAAAGTGCGCAAATTAATGCTTTGCGCGTGTTCTAGGCGAGCGTGTGACCCGCGCACCCCTGGAATCTAGTTCCCACTCCAATAGCGTGTGGAAATTCCCACGCAGCAGCCATACAGGTGCGCTGACGTACTTGCATGTGTAAGTGCCCGCGCACCCCTGAAATACACGTACATAGGCCAATCGCGTGTACGCGCACTTTTGTCCAATTACACGCAATGAAATACACGTACATAGGCCAATCACGCGATGACACTCTGACGTGCAGTATTTCGACGTGTGTTCCGTCATCACGTGCTGAGTGGGGAAAGCCCGTGCGGGTGACGTCAGACGCGCTTACGCGCTGAGGGACTCTGGTCCAATAGAATCGCGTATGCGTGCTGACGCGCTTACGCGCTAAGGGCCTTTCCTCGGATTTCACGCTGACGTGCAGGATTTTCATGTGCCAAATCACTCCGTATCAAGCTGGCCACCCGAAAACACACGGAACACCACGCTCCTGCCCAGAAGGCCGAGTTACTGCCCCCCAGTGCCCCGAGCAGCCTCCCACGTGCTATCTGCTGCTGCCTGCCTGCCTGCCTGCCTGCTGCCACCGTGCCCTGCCATTTGGTGCCTGCACATCAGCCATCTGCAGGGGTCCAGTTGCTGTGTCCACCCCTGCTGGAACTGAAGACTCCCAACTGGGATTACATCGCTCCACAGCCCAGCCCCAGGACCCAGTTGCCCACCCACACCTGCCTCTGGGGTTGCCATGTCGGGCACTTCCACATCTGGCACCAGTGGCAACCCCAGGCCAGAGGGGCAGAGGGGCACCAGCTTCACTGCCACCGAAGTTGGTGTCCTGGTGGAGCATGTCCTGGGGCAGTATGATGCCCTCTTTGGATCGTCCCGCGCCAGCAAGGAAGGACGGGAGAGGATCTGGGCCGACTGTGTGGTTGCCATCAACGCGGAGGGGGTGGCAACCCGCAACGTCCAGAAGATCAAGAAGCGCTGGGAGGACTTGAGGTCCAGGACCCTTGTGAAGGCCCGGCGCCTCGTGGAGGGGGGCCGGGGCCGCATGAGTTCCATCCAGAAGAGGGTCCTGGAACGCGTACGCCCAGCGATCCACGCCCAGGTCCTTGAGAGGGAGGCCCGTCTGGAGTTGAGCGGTATGTGTCCAAGCATTACTGTGTGAGACAGGGCATGTTGCGGTGTGCTGGTTCTATGATACTTGCCTGTATGTGTGCCATGGGCCATGTATGCATGTATGTGTGCAGGGACATCATGGTAATGCATGTGCGACCAGTGATGTGTGACCCACATGGTTGTTGCATGTGTTGAAATGCGGCATGGGGAGCCCTATGCAGATTTTGGACATGAGAGCATGCCAGTCTCTGTACCTGGACATGGATGGGGGTGAAGGATGGGTGCTGATGCCAGGTACATATATGGTAGCCATGTCTGTGTGCCTGACCTGCGTGTCTGTGACTTGTGCATGCCATGGATGCATGACACATGTGTGTGACAATGCACAGATTCAGTGACGCACCCAACTTACCCTTGTTTCGCCTGTGTTCGGTGTGTTTGGGGTCAGATGGATGTGACTGAGGTGAAGTGTGTGCATGTGATATGCATGAGCCATGATGCATGTGAGTTACATATCATTGAATGTTTCTAGAGTCCATTGGACATGCATGGAAATGTCCATGGCATGCACCATGCCTGTTACTGTGTGTGTTTTGCCTGGACTGACCCATGTGTTGTGGAGGGACATGATGGAAGTGTACTTTGACAGTGGTGCTCATCTGCTATTGCTTCCTGTCTAGGGGACCATTGTACAGTAGCCTGATGCTTGTGTCCTTTGTCTCCCTCTACGCAGCGGCTAGTGAAGAAGAGGGCGGAGACGGCGCTGTGGAGCAAGGCGGCGGGGATGCCCCCACGGCTGCAGCGGAAGGGGTGGGTGAGCCCCCACAGGGGCCTGCTGCAGCGGGAGACGGTGAGGAGCCATCCAGGTTGGTGGTTTGCACAGAGGAGGAGGAGGCCGACACTGGTGCACACATGGGGCCTGGTGGGAGCATCCCTGCTGGTGCAAGTGGTGCAGTCCAGGGCCAGAGGCAGGAGGCAGCACAGGTCACCGTGGAGGGGCCTGTGCATGTCACTGTCCCTGACCCTGTGAGTGCACCACCATGCACCAGCAGGGATGCCCCGTCCCAGGCCCGTCCGCAGGTAGAGGGGATGTCCATGTCACCTGACTCCCCTCCACCTGCGGACGTGGTAACCCCTGGCCGCGTGGAGAAGGTCCTGATTGGGGTCGCGATGCGCACGGCTGTGATTCGTGATGACGTGCGTGCTTCCCGGGAGGAGCACGCACGTCATCACGAAGTGCACCGTGCCGACGTGGCCCAATTGGGATCGGCCATGTTCGGGGGTTTCCTGCATGTGTTGGCCAATCTGACGGCCCTCTCCTCCTCTGTGCAGGCTATCCACCGGTCGTTCTCCTTGCCGTCTTCCGGCCCAGATGCCACCAGGGCCCCGTGTGGACCTGCCCCGACCAATGCAGCCAGCTCAGTGGGGATCCCATCCCTGCCACAGTTGGGAGTCGGAGGTCCAGCAGGGGTGGACAACACAGCAAGTGGACCCCAGCAGATGGAAGATGTGACGGCATCATCGGGCAGGGCACGTGCACGACGGCGTCGGTGGTTTCCATCAGCCTGGATGCCGTCGTGCTGGCAGAGGCAGTGGCGTCGGAGGCAGCAGCGGGCTCGACGTGGGAGGCATCATGGCTCGTGGCCATCAAGATCAGAGGGGCAGGCATCGGCCGGAGGGCAGGGCAACCCTGGGATGGTGGTGTGTTCCGTGTGGGAGGAGTTTGGCCAGCGGATAGGTGCGGAGCGGCAGCGGGCGGAAGAGGAGCGGCTCGCCATGGTCAGGGCGGAGTTCTCCATGCGTCGGGCATTGAGGCGGGCTGAGTGCCTCGAGGAAGCTCGCAGGGAGTTTGAGGTGGACATGGGGTTGTCCCTGCGAGACCTCGGGGCCAGGACAGAGTCCCGCCTCCAGGACATCGACATGGAGTTCGATGATGCCCTGGCCAGCAACATCACCAAGTGAGCCGCAGGACTTGCCCGCTGCCTTTGTATATAGTTATTTAGTTAGTTAGTGCTAGGTTTCCTTTATTTATTTTTATTATTTTGGACCGCTCGGACAATGGCCACTTTTTTGTACATATATTTTTCATTAGTTAGTGGTAGGTTTCATTTTTGGTGTTGGGCTCATGGACCCTGGAACATTCCTGTATATAGTTTGTTTTTTTGGGAGATACATTTTTTTAATTTCTTATTGTTTTCACCATGACGTAATGGTTTTGCATTAATTTCCTATGACATGATATTGCTTTGGACAAATTAATTTTTTATTCCTTTGTTTTTTTGTTTATCACTTTTGTTCTCGGACATGGACCATTTCTTTACTTAGCCACATCGTTGTATGTTTGAAAAGTTCACTTATTTTTGGTATTTAATACATTTTTTATATTTTCTTACACTTGTGTTATTTTCTCATTGGTTTGTTACATGTCATGATATGGGTTTTGACATTCACTTGCACCCATTGTGTATGTGTGTGTGACGGACATGTGTTCTTTTGCATACTTGGCATTGGGGTTGTGTCATGTGATTGCATTCACTATGTGGGTGGATGCAATCCTTGCCTGGGTGTTTGTGCTGGGTATGCTGGCCATTACTGCCATGATTGTGTATCGTCAGGACCTGGGGCCAGGGGGACATGTGTGGGGGCCTGCTGGCAGGTTCCCCACAGTGCTGGGGGGTGGGGGTGGTGGGAGACATGAGTGGGGGCCTGGTGGAGGGTGCCCCTGGTGACTGGGGGGGTGGGGGTGGTGGGAGACATGGGTGGGGGCCTGGTGGAGGCTGCCCCTGCACTGCTGGGGGGTGGGGGTGATAGGGGACATGTGTAGGGGCCTGGTGGAGGGTGCCCCTGGATGGTGGGGGCTGGGGGTGGTGGGAGACATGAGTGGGGGCCTGGTGGAGGCTGCCCCTGCACTGCTGGGGGCTGGGGGTGGTGGGAGACATGAGTGGGGGCCTGGTGGAGGCTGCCCCTGGATGGTGGGGGCTGGGGGTGGTGGGAGACATGAGTGGGGGCCTGGTGGAGGCTGCCCCTGGATGGTGGGGGCTGGGGGTGGTGGGAGACATGAGTGGGGGCCTGGTGGAGGCTGCCCCTGGTGGCGGGGGGGTGGGGGTGGTGGGAGGCATGGGTGGGGGCCTGGTGGAGGCTGCCCCTGGTGGCGGGCGGGTGGGGGTGGTGGGAGGCATGGGTGGGGGCCTGGTGGAGGGTGCCCCAGGATGGTGGGGGCTGGGGGTGGTGGGAGACATGAGTGGGGGCCTGGTGGAGGCTGCCCCTGGATGGTGGGGGGTGGGGGTGGTGTGAGACATGGTTGGGGGCCTGGTGGAGGCTGCCCCTGCACTGCTGGGGGGTGGGGGTGGTGGGAGACATGAGTGGGGGCCTGGTGGAGGGTGCCCCTGGTGACTGGGGGGGTGGGGGTGGTGGGTGACATGAGTGGGGGCCTGGTGGAGGGTGCCCCTGGTGGCGGGGGGGGGTGGGGGTGATAGGGGACATGAGTGGGGGCCTGGTGGAGGCTGCCCCTGCACTGCTGGGGGGTGGGGGTGGTGGGAGACATGGGTGGGGGCCTGGTGGAGGGTGCCCCTGGATGGTGGGGGGTGGGGGTGGTGGGAGACATGAGTGGGGGCCTGGTGGAGGGTGCCCCTGGATGGTCGGGGCTGGGGGTGGTGGGAGACATGAGTGGGGGCCTGGTGGAGGCTGCCCCTGGTGGCGGGGGGGTGGGGGTGGTGGGAGGCATGGGTGGGGGCCTGGTGGAGGCTGCCCCTGGTGGCGGGAGGGTGGGGGTGGTGGGAGGCATGGGTGGGGGCCTGGTGGAGGGTGCCCCTGGATGGTGGGGGGTGGGGGTGGTGGGAGACATGAGTGGGGGCCTGGTGGAGGCTGCCCCTGCACTGCTGGGGGGTGGGGGTGGTGGGAGACATGAGTGGGGGCCTGGTGGAGGCTGCCCCTGCACTGCTGGGGGGTGGGGGTGGTGGGAGACATGAGTGGGGGCCTGGTGGAGGCTGCCCCTGCACTGCTGGGGGTGGGGGTGGTGGGAGACATGGGTGGGGGCCTGGTGGAGGCTGCCCCTGCACTGCTGGGGGGTGGGGGTGGTGGGAGACATGAGTGGGGGCCTGGTGGAGGCTGCCCCTGCACTGCTGGGGGGTGGGGGTGATAGGGGACATGAGTGGGGGCCTGGTGGAGGGCGCCCCTGGTGGCGGGAGGGTGGGGGTGATGGGAGACATGGGTGGGGGCCTGGTGGAGGCTGCCCCTGCACTGCTGGGGGGTGCGGGTGGTGGGAGACATGGGTGGGGGCCTGGTGGAGGCTGCCCCTGCACTGCTGGGGGGTGGGGGTGGTGGGAGACATGAGTAGGGGCCTGGTGGAGGGTGCCCCTGGATGGTGGGGGCTGGGGGTGGTGGGAGACATGAGTGGGGGCCTGGTGGAGGCTGCCCCTGGATGGTGGGGGCTGGGGGTGGTGGGAGACATGAGTGGGGGCCTGGTGGAGGCTGCCCCTGGTGGCGGGGGGGTGGGGGTGGTGGGAGGCATGGGTGGGGGCCTGGTGGAGGCTGCCCCTGGTGGCGGGCGGGTGGGGGTGGTGGGAGGCATGGGTGGGGGCCTGGTGGAGGGTGCCCCTGGATGGTGGGGGCTGGGGGTGGTGGGAGACATGAGTGGGGGCCTGGTGGAGGCTGCCCCTGGATGGTGGGGGGTGGGGGTGGTGGGAGACATGAGTGGGGGCCTGGTGGAGGCTGCCCCTGCACTGCTGGTGGGTGGGGGTGGTGGGAGACATGAGTGGGGGCCTGGTGGAGGGTGCCCCTGGTGCCTGGGGGGGTGGGGGTGGTGGGTGACATGAGTGGGGGCCTGGTGGAGGGTGCCCCTGGTGGCGGGGGGGTGGGGGTGATAGGGCACATGAGTGGGGGCCTGGTGGAGGCTGCCCCTGCACTGCTGGGGGGTGGGGGTGGTGGGAGACATGGGTGGGGGCCTGGTGGAGGGTGCCCCTGGATGGTGGGGGGTGGGGGTGGTGGGAGACATGAGTGGGGGCCTGGTGGAGGGTGCCCCTGGATGGTGGGGGGTGGGGGTGGTGGGAGACATGAGTGGGGGCCTGGTGGAGGGTGCCCCTGGATGGTGGGGGGTGGGGGTGGTGGGAGACATGGTTGGGGGCCTGGTGGAGGGTGCCCCTGGATGGTGGGGGGTGGGGGTGGTGGGAGACATGAGTGGGGGCCTGGTGGAGGGTGCCCCTGGTGACTGGGGGGGTGGGGGTGGTGGGTGACATGAGTGGGGGCCTGGTGGAGGGTGCCCCTGGTGGCGGGGGGGGTGGGGGTGATAGGGGACATGAGTGGGGGCCTGGTGGAGGCTGCCCCTGCACTGCTGGGGGGTGGGGGTGGTGGGAGACATGGGTGGGGGCCTGGTGGAGGGTGCCCCTGGATGGTGGGGGGTGGGGGTGGTGGGAGACATGAGTGGGGGCCTGGTGGAGGGTGCCCCTGGATGGTGGGGGCTGGGGGTGGTGGGAGACATGAGTGGGGGCCTGGTGGAGGCTGCCCCTGGTGGCGGGGGGGTGGGGGTGGTGGGAGGCATGGGTGGGGGCCTGGTGGAGGCTGCCCCTGGTGGCGGGAGGGTGGGGGTGGTGGGAGGCATGGGTGGGGGCCTGGTGGAGGGTGCCCCTGGATGGTGGGGGGTGGGGGTGGTGGGAGACATGAGTGGGGGCCTGGTGGAGGCTGCCCCTGCACTGCTGGGGGGTGGGGGTGGTGGGAGACATGAGTGGGGGCCTGGTGGAGGCTGCCCCTGCACTGCTGGGGGGTGGGGGTGGTGGGAGACATGAGTGGGGGCCTGGTGGAGGCTGCCCCTGCACTGCTGGGGGGTGGGGGTGGTGGGAGACATGGGTGGGGGCCTGGTGGAGGCTGCCCCTGCACTGCTGGGGGGTGGGGGTGGTGGGAGACATGAGTGGGGGCCTGGTGGAGGCTGCCCCTGCACTGCTGGGGGGTGGGGGTGATAGGGGACATGAGTGGGGGCCTGGTGGAGGGCGCCCCTGGTGGCGGGAGGGTGGGGGTGGTGGGAGACATGGGTGGGGGCCTGGTGGAGGCTGCCCCTGCACTGCTGGGGGGTGCGGGTGGTGGGAGACATGGGTGGGGGCCTGGTGGAGGCTGCCCCTGCACTGCTGGGGGGTGGGGGTGGTGGGAGACATGAGTAGGGGCCTGGTGGAGGGTGCCCCTGGATGGTGGGGGCTGGGGGTGGTGGGAGACATGAGTGGGGGCCTGGTGGAGGCTGCCCCTGGATGGTGGGGGCTGGGGGTGGTGGGAGACATGAGTGGGGGCCTGGTGGAGGCTGCCCCTGGTGGCGGGGGGGTGGGGGTGGTGGGAGGCATGGGTGGGGGCCTGGTGGAGGCTGCCCCTGGTGGCGGGCGGGTGGGGGTGGTGGGAGGCATGGGTGGGGGCCTGGTGGAGGGTGCCCCTGGATGGTGGGGGCTGGGGGTGGTGGGAGACATGAGTGGGGGCCTGGTGGAGGCTGCCCCTGGATGGTGGGGGGTGGGGGTGGTGGGAGACATGAGTGGGGGCCTGGTGGAGGCTGCCCCTGCACTGCTGGTGGGTGGGGGTGGTGGGAGACATGAGTGGGGGCCTGGTGGAGGGTGCCCCTGGTGCCTGGGGGGGTGGGGGTGGTGGGTGACATGAGTGGGGGCCTGGTGGAGGGTGCCCCTGGTGGCGGGGGGGTGGGGGTGATAGGGCACATGAGTGGGGGCCTGGTGGAGGCTGCCCCTGCACTGCTGGGGGGTGGGGGTGGTGGGAGACATGGGTGGGGGCCTGGTGGAGGGTGCCCCTGGATGGTGGGGGGTGGGGGTGGTGGGAGACATGAGTGGGGGCCTGGTGGAGGGTGCCCCTGGATGGTGGGGGGTGGGGGTGGTGGGAGACATGAGTGGGGGCCTGGTGGAGGGTGCCCCTGGATGGTGGGGGGTGGGGGTGGTGGGAGACATGGTTGGGGGCCTGGTGGAGGGTGCCCCTGGATGGTGGGGGGTGGGGGTGGTGGGAGACATGGTTGGGGGCCTGGTGGAGGGTGCCCCTGGTGACTGGGGGGGTGGGGGTGGTGGGAGACATGAGTGGGGGCCTGGCGGAGGGTACCCCTGGTGACTGGGGGGGTGGGGGTGGTGGGAGACATGAGCAGGTGTGCAGGGTAGTCCCCTGTTTTGTGGGCTGCCTGCAGGGGCCGTCGAGGGTGACGGGACCCACCCAGCCTAATCGCGTGTGTAACTTCGCACGCACCCCTGTAATACACGTACCAAGCCAAATCGCGTGTGATAATTCCCTCGCACCCCTGAAATACACGTACCCTGCTGTAATCGCGTGTGGGACTTCCCGCGCACCCCTGAAATACACGCGGCCAGGCTATTCGCGTGTGTAAATTCCCGCGCACCCCTGAAATACACGCGCCCAGGCTATTCGCGTGTGGAACTTCCCGCGCACCCCTGAAATACACGCGGCCAGGCTATTCGCGTGTGGAACTTCCCGCGCACCCCTGAAATACACGTACCCTGCTGTAATCGCGTGTGGGACTTCCCGCGCACCCCTGAAATACACGCGGCCAGGCTATTCGCGTGTGGAAATTCCCGCGCACCCCTGAAATACACGTACCCTGCTGTAATCGCGTGTGGGACTTCCCGCGCACCCCTGAAATACACGTGGCCAGGCTATTCGCGTGTGGAACTTCCCGCGCACCCCTGAAATACACGTACCCTGCTGTAATCGCGTGTGGGACTTCCCGCGCACCCCTGAAATACACGCGGCCAGGCTATTCGCGTGTGGAAATTCCCGCGCACCCCTGAAATACACGCGCCCAGGCTATTCGCGTGTGGAACTTCCCGCGCACCCCTGAAATACACGCGGCCAGGCTATTCGCGTGTGGAACTTCCCGCGCACCCCTGAAATACACGTACCCTGCTGTAATCGCGTGTGGGACTTCCCGCGCACCCCTGAAATACACGCGGCCAGGCTATTCGCGTGTGGAAATTCCCGCGCACCCCTGAAATACACGTACCCTGCTGTAATCGCGTGTGGACCTTCCCGCGCACCCCTGAAATCCACGTACCCGGCCAAATCGCGTGTGAGACTTCCCGCGCACACGTATTTTTTGTCAGCGTGTCCGTGTTTGTGGGTACCCCTTTGCACCTCATTTGTCCTGGAGGGCCACAGTATAGGACATTCATCATGGCAGTATATGGGTGCTATTTGTTGGCGCACCTTTTGGCGCACATTTCTTACAGCCGCTGAGACGCTACCGCCTGCTTTCTTGTGGCGGTCGTGTTTGTGCCTGTGCGCTGGTTTGAGCGTGCGCTTTTTTGACCTATTCTATTCCATGAATACGTGTTGTAGGCGAGCGTGTGGGCGTTCTGCGCACTTTTACCCTGTGCTTCCCCGTGACGCCCACATTTTGGCAAGTTGTTCCCCATTCCGAGTGTTACGCCCCGTGTTCCGCCTACTTTTGTTGCGTGCGCCGCGCTATGTGCGATTTTCGCTGTGGACTGTGCGATTTTCGCTGTGACCTGGCGCACGCTGTTAGATGGCCTGTGCGCCAACGTGCGCTGCGCACTTTCTTATCGCACGTCCGATGGTTTTCTCGCGCACGGCCTTCCATGAATCGATGTGCGCTGCTTTTCGTGCGATTTTCGCTATTCCACTGCGATTTTCGCTATTCCACTGCGATTCGCACGTTTTTGGCCACTTGCGCCGCGCTAATTATTCCATGAATCGGCCTGTAAATGTCATTCTTTTTTTAAATCTTTCCTTTGCTGAGAATGCACACCATTTGTCTCTCCAGGTGTCAACCTTCCTTGAAAGAGGTTGTGCTTATGTTAAAACAAATTATTTGTTTATTCTCTGAGCACCATGGCAGTGTTTGATTTTGCTTGCTGGTGAAGCAGACCCGGCCGACATCTTAGGTTTACAGCAAACCAATTCACACACAAGTAAAACACCCCTCCCTGCCCCCTTTAAAAAAAGCACTGCATGCCTGCTTGCTTGCTTGGAGTAAACCCATGCATCTGAGTTGGGGTGAAGGTGAAACAAGGCAGCTGTCGCTCCAAAGCAATATCTCCATATGTGAGCTCTAGACCATTTGTAGATGAACACTGTTGTCATTCTCCGCATATAATAAGCATGTACAACTATATATAGTCACGGAACCTTTTCATACAAGCTTAACTTTCCATTTGTGGGATTCTTGACCAAGGATCAGATTGACATATGCATGCCAGTCTCCTTGAAAAACCTTTAATGAAATTGTACCCGTCGCCTATGCTAGCCACACAGGGAATCTGTGATGCGGCACATGCCATCTCACTCCTAGTGATGTGTGGACATTGGAGTATTTGACCGGGCTGGCATTCGATAGGATAAACTATATAATCTTCCTCTATTTCCCACGTTATGCCATTTTGTCATGTACTGTTTTATGTAGTCGCATTCACTCCATATACAATGGTGTAAACTAGTGGTACTTGAACATGCTGTCTGTGCAATGCTGAGCTGCCACCTGTTGGCTTAGTCTATGGTGTTCAGTGCCTTTTGTGATGAATTCTATAGAGTCCACTAGACCCGAGCCTGAGATCTCCTCCCATGCGGCCAGGGAAAGGCAGACTCTTCATGATCTAACCCTGGGGTGGTATCAGGCGGGAAGATCACAAAGGAGGAGATGGCTGTCAGGGGGAAATGGTGACCCCTTGGAGAGAGGAGCAGTATTCATCTTGGAGGATGAGATCCCCAAATAATGAATGGCATGCAATCATTGTACACGTTCCTCCTATGAAAATACCCAAGAACATGTTGTGAAAAGTCCTCAAATCTGAATAAAATGTATACTTTGGGGGTTCAGGAATCGACTGCAACATCTTCTAATTGATATGATCAGGTCTTAAATGGATGTTTCAAAACCCAAATGTTAAAACGCAACACTTTTATACAAATTTCCCTAATTGACAATGCTAATTTCACAAAGCAAACCAAAATAATTGAACATCGAAATTCCAAAACCATTAGGAAGTTCAGGATCCATAATGCCCTGGTACTGGGATGAAGAGGTAAAATGGCAAAACTTGAGAAAACTTTACTTTTGTGTCTGTCTGTGGCCCATTACCCGTGTTCATTGTCGCATGTACAGTGACTTTTATCCTGTGTTCATTGTCGCATTTTCAGTGATTTTCAGCTTGTAATGCTTATTTTGAATTTAGGTGGCCCATTACCTGTGTTCATTTTCACTTTATAGAGCTTCTGAGTCCACCTAGAATCTACCTTCAGAAACCTACTTTCCTTCATTAGGTCAGTGCGCCCTATTCTGGACTTCCAGGTGCCCTACATCAACATCATGCACTTTAGGACTCTCCGTATCCTCTCCTTTTGCATGACCTTACAGGTAGCCATCCTAGCTCAGCTACTTCCGTTGATAATACCCAGACCTCTCCTGTGTGCACACTCCATACCCCCCACAGCCCCTTTATCTATTGGTTAGTGCTACCTATCCCAGCTCCCACCTCCAATTACTGTCCAGTTTTGGACCCACAATAGGCTGCCCGGTGACCACTACCACTGAACACTACTTTAGTAGTAACTTTACCAACCAATACCTCAATGACCCTGCCCTTTGGCTGGATCACTTTGCAAGGAAACCCACCCCTAACCAACCTTGCTCCCTTCCGCTCAGAAACAAGAGACTAGGCTCAAGATTCTGCATCTCAGACACCCGTAGCTTTAACCCCAAGCACACTACAGATACTCCACCTCACTCACCCTCACCCACTTACTTGCTGAAATCCTCTACTTCAGTAGCAAAACCTCCACAGATCAAGGGTGCCCTCATTAATGCCAGATCTCTTTTAGCTCACGCACTAGATATAGCAGACATCATCACAACCCAAGAACTTGACTTTTTGTCCATTTCCGAAACTTGGTTACATGCCGCATCCGGACCCTCACTGGCCCTGGCCTTACCACCAGACTATGCCATCACCCGATGTGATCGCACCACTGCCCAATCTAGAGGCGGTGGAGTGGCCTTCATTCATAAAAATTCCCTCGGCCTAAGAGTGTCGTCCAACTCCAAACTCGAGTCAGCTGAACTACTCACAGTTAAATTACTGCTAACGCCCAACCAAACCACCATACTTCACCTTATCTACAGACCCCCGGGTCCTACACACTCCTTTGTTGGTGAAGTCTCCACCCTTCTCCTTGACAAAACTAAAACCAACTCGCAAATTATGATCCTAGGTGACCTCAATCTGGGATATGGCGACCCTAAAGACTCCACTGCTTCTGACCTAGAGAACGTTCTAACCGACTTTGGCTTCACCATGCACACTCAGATCCCACCCATACTAAGGGCAGGACCCTTGACTGGTTAGCTGGCTCCAACTGTAATATCAAGGTCCTCTCTTACACCCCCTGCTTATGGTCCGACCACCACATTATCACCTTCAACATGGAAGCAGGCCCACGTGCCCCGACCGTGATTGCTCCAGCCCTCCCCACCAGAAATAAAAGAGATATAATTAAGGAGAAACCTCTCCCTCTACTTTTCCTATCTCAAAATGTGGTGACATTCACCTGCACTGACCCTACTTCTCTAGCAGACACATACAATCATAGCATGCTCACGGCTATAAACTCCATCGCACCTATCAAACTCAGGAAGGCTAAACCTCGTGCACACCTTAACTCATGGTTCACACTTCAGTTAAGAGTGCTCCACAAAGCTAAACGCTGCACCGAAAACCGCTGGAAAAGCCACCCTTCTGATGAGCACAAAGATGGTTTTATCCTTGCATCCCTCTCCTACAAAGAGGCTGTTATCACTGCCAAAAAGGAGACACTGAATAACCGCATCCTGCAAGCAGACTCCAACACAAAAGAACTCTTTAGGATCTTAAAAAAACTTGAATCCCCATCCACCCCTACTGACACTTGCATTAAAGACAGTAAATGGTGTGCTAATATCCAAGCCGCTCTACTGAATAAAATCGCGACTCTACAATCTAAAATCAAAGACAAACAAGATAGCCTGCAGCTGAACAACTGTCCACCCACCACTGTAAGGGACACCCCTCCAGATTCCCCAATATTAAACCTTTTGCCTTCTCCCCGCTTTCTATAAGGGAGGTAGAAGACATTATTAAGAAAATCAAACCGTCAAACTGCCAGGGCGCCCGTGCCCCGCTCCTATCATTAAGGAATCTGCCTATGACTTGGCCCCCTTCATCACACCCTTTATTAACTCCTCTTTTAAAACAGGCACCGTCCCTGACAACCTCAAGGACGTGTGGGCGATACCCTTGCTTAAAAAAACCCTCACTGGACCCAAGCATTCCCACCAATTTCAGACCCATAACCACTGTCCCGTTCTTGCTCAAGATCCTAGACCGTGCGGCATACCTTCAGATCCAAGACTACTTGGAATCTAATAATCACCTTGGTCTATGACAATCTGGATTCCGCCCTAGACATGGGACCGAAACAGCCCTGATAGACCTAAAAACCCAAATTGAGATTATTAAAGACAACAGGAAACTGGCAATGCTACTT
Source organism: Ambystoma mexicanum (assembly GCF_040938575.1). Taxonomy (NCBI): domain Eukaryota; kingdom Metazoa; phylum Chordata; class Amphibia; order Caudata; family Ambystomatidae; genus Ambystoma; species Ambystoma mexicanum. The sequence goes on along the minus strand of NC_090923.1, from coordinate 829,079,970 downwards.
CTCCTAGACCTCTCTGCGGCGTTCAATTTGGTCAACCACCAAATCTTATGCTGACACCTTCACTCTGCTGCCCACTTCTCTGAATCAGCCACAGCATGGATCAAATCCTTTCTGAGCAACAGGTTCATGAGAGTCTTCTCACCCTCCGCAGCCGCTGACCCTGCCCCAATTCACTGCGGCGTTCCCCAAGGTTCTTGCGTGTCACCTACTCTCTATAATGTTTTCACTAAACCGCTCTTTGACGTTCTTGATTATCTGGGTGTCTCATATATCAACTATGCTGACGACACCCAGATTCTCATCCCTATCCCTGATAACTATTTAGCTGACACCAAGGCTTTGAACGACGTTTACCTGGTTATCCAGGCATGGATGGCCAAACACGAACTTTGCCTTAACGACGACAGACCGAGCTCCTTATCTTGGGTTCATCACAGTGCCTGAGCCAACTAAAGCCTTCCTACCAGTCATTTATCATAGATGGCAATACCATCAGAGTCTCCAAAGACACAACACTTTAGGTTTTTATCTTGATGCCACTCTATCCTTGTCTCGACAAACTAATGCAGTCAGATCAGCCTCTGCCTATACGTGTAAACTTATTGTAGCCTGCAGACCGTTTGTAACCACCATGAACAGCATCACCTTACCCAGAACACTCATTATGTCTAAAATTGACTATTGCAGTGCCCTCTACTTAGGGACTAGCCAAGGGAATCTGAATAAACTACAAATCACCCAGAACAATGCTATTAGAGCAGCTCTAAACATTCCTAGAAACCACCACATTTCTGACTCCAGAATCAACTTGCATTGGCTTCCGGTTAAGCAGTGAATCGCACTGAAAACTCTCGCCCTGACGCACAAAAGCCTGGCCAACAAGGCCCCTCACTACCTCTGCAACAGACTCTCCTTCCACTCCTCCACCCGACTGCAAAGAATGGCACAGATCCATAGCCTTACGATTCCTAGGTTCAAACTCCAAAAAGCGGGGGGCACAAGCTTCCCTGTCCTGCCTCTAAGCTGTGGAACTCTCTCCCAGACACCTTCAGATCAGAAGACTCATTTAACACCTTCAAGTCGGAAACTAAATCTTGGCTTTTCGATCAGAACTGAGGCACTCCTTCTCTGCTCATATTACTTTTAGGTCGCTATGCATCACATCTGCTAACTGCTTCCCTGTAAATTTGTATATTCCTATGGTTGCTTCACTACTGTTTGTATATAACTATTTATGTATATAACTATGTATGTACAAAAGATATGTAAATGTATGTATACTTTGCTTCAAGTTGCGCCCTGATGCCCCGGATGGTGCGTGTTATAAATAAAATAAATACAAAAATACAAATACAAATTTCTGACCCCTCAATCTTTTCTAGGACAAGTGGAGGGCTATGCTTATGCAATAATGCTAAGCGCTAGGTTAGGCTGCCATGTGCGAGGATATGGTGTACTGTCACTTGTTGGCTCATGCTAGCCTAACCTTTTGCAGACATGTGCCAAACATGTATACCAGGTTTAAACTGATATTTTTATGACCATACCTATCTCGGAATATCAAGCATAGTGTACTATGACCTCAACTGAGAAAGCTCTGTGTAGCAAGACTTGGCACAGACGTCTGTAGGGTAATCCACCACTGAATCCAGCCAGAACACTGGCACAGTAAACTACCATGTTCATAATACTGTCCTATGGTCCTGTGTTGCATAGGATACAGATCAGCCCAGGTTATGTTATGATTGTGACACTCTTCCTCTCCTCCTGGAAGCTATCATAATATGGCTCATGGTGGGGAAATTCTTTGTCATATTGTCCTTTTTGTCTCGCTCAGCTTTCATTCAGCTCACAGCCAAGCTCACGGCTCTGATACCTGTCAGCGGGCCCTGCATTACCAGAACTTCTTAAGTACTCCTTACAATGGAACTAGTTACAAATAGCTGATTTTAAGCACTCTCAACTCACAGGAACTATTGAGCACATCTCGAGGCCATCACACACCCATAACATGATTTTATAAAATACCAACACATTGCACTGCCAACTTCCAAGATAATTGACTTATATTTATTTTTTATTTTTATAATTAATTTTATTTGGTTTATTACAAACCTTTAAAATGTATTTCAACATTTGCCACATTCTATGCCATTCAACTTCTGCTTTCAAGTGTTGTATTCTTATTTTTAAGAAAATGTAACAGATTTGTAACATGTGCTCTTGCTTTAAATGTTCTTAGCTTAAACTGCTTAAACTGCAAACCATTTTACCACTTGTTCCATTAAAAAAAGTCAGAGCAAATGTTAATTTCTTATTTGTTTCATCTAAACAAACAAGCAACCAATATTCAGCACTCCTCAAGGGACTCTACTATAAATGACCCTAAGTATCTGGTTCTCATTGATCTTAAAGCAGAGCAATATAGAGTCGTTTCCTCCGCCGTGTTACAGAATCTGCAACTAATGTCCTTTATTGAGTTGTTTGCTCATCGACTAAGGACCTCTTTTGTTTCAAATTGATTTAGTTGCAATTTCATATAGAGAGCTGTTCGGTATCTATCAGGGAATTTCTCCAGGTATTTCGGGATCTTGTTCATGGCTTTGGCTTCGCAAGGTACATGTTGCATTGTTCTATGTTTGCATCTTTGGTCTCTAGTATCTGTCCAGTCTTGCACCCAGAGTTTTTTCTTAGCCAGATTCGGATTCATTTGCAGATTTTTTTTATCATTGTTAAGATCTTCTAAGGTTTTGTCACAACATTCAGCCCACTGGGTAAGGATATTTTCCTTCTTTCCATTGTTTGGATCGTAGAGATTTTTTTAATTGAGGAGGGCCATTTTCCATGATCATTTCTCGATACAGCGTTAGCATATTCCATGTTATTCGGGCGTTTATCGAAATGAGGCCCAGTTCATATCTGATGCATGCCGTTGGGACCCCGTTCGGGAGCCAGAGCACTTTACGCCAAAATGTTTTCTAATGTGGTCCATACTAATTGGATTATCGAATTTGGACAATTCCATCTTCACCTCACCGTTTTTGGTCTAAACCCATTACTACACAGCCATTCCAGCAATCACTATAACTCAACCTTATGTTCCCTTTCCATTTTTTGTTGTGACCTATTTGTTATAACCTCACTGTTACCAGATAAGGTATTACTGCCATCTTCGGTGTTCCACATGCCATGGCCGCTGCCTCTTATTTCTCATTACTGCCACAGAATCCTTATTCCATTTTTTTCTTCTATCCATAGTCTCAACATATCTCTTCCTCACTTGAATAGGATCGTAGTACTGTGAACAACCCTTTGGTACTTTGAATGGCTTCTTCACCTTCACTATGACGCCTTGAGACACTGGTTCTTCCCCGGACCTCCTTCGGTCTCCAACTGCTCCACTCACGCTCATCATTTCTTCTCCAACACATCCACTCACGCTCACCATTTCTATCACTCCTCCCCTCCCTCCCCTTTTACCATGCAATGCGGAAAAACCCTTGAATACATTGTTTTCCATCTTCTCAAATCGAGATACCCTGTTGTTGCATGTGGTGTATCCCTGTATGCAGCCATCATCTCACACTGTCACCTTCTAATCCAGTTCATTGGCGAATACCAACTATACAGATTCTGACAATCCTATTCACTCGCTCTACCAATCCATTTCCCTTTGGATTGTATAACGCAGTGCTGTTGTTCCCAATGCCGTTCTTGCCCAGATAATTCCTCATCTCGTGTGAAACTAGTTGCAGCCAATTATCGGACACAATATTTTTAGGATATCCCTCCAACCCAAACACCTCTTCCATTCATTCAATCATCTGTCTCCTTGTTGTAATGTTGTCTACAAACTCCACCTCAAACCATTTCAATGCATAATTTACCATAAAAAAACTCTGCCTGCCCTATAGCTAAATTTACAAAGTCTGCCCTATAACTTATCTATGTCACAACTGCAATCAAAACTCTGCCCTGTAGCATATCTGTGTCAAAATAGCATTTGAAAACTGGTTCTAGAAAATTTAGCCTATAGCATATTTATACCATAACTGCTTTTAGAAGTCCTCCTAAATTCCACTTATAAGTAGCACCTAAAACAATATCTGTGGTGTTGTTACACTCGAAACTCTGCCTAATAGCATACCTGTAGCCCAGCTTTGCAATTAGAACATTAAAACTTAATATACATGAATAATATCACCCTGTTTAGTTGAAGTCAGAAACCTTGAATAATCTCACCCAGTGGTACCACTCATGCTAACCATGAGTGCACCCATTCCACAAAGGTCTACCGGAAACGACCACCATGCACCACCCCCCTCCCTGCCAACCCTACCTCCTGTCCCCCCTCCCCAAATCATACCACCCTCCACCCCATCCCCCACCCATCCCCTTTCCAAACACCAAGCCAGAGGGGCAGGTTGGCATGCCAACCACCCTAAGACCACTACTCCTACGAACCCCACCGATCAGCCTACTACGATCATACCCGCTCCACTCACAAGCCTCCCAAGCACACCCCGCCCAGCAATCATGCACCCTGTGCTTTTCCTATCAACCCCCACCACCATCCCCCCACGACCACACTCCTTCCCCTCCCTAAAAAACTGCACACCTAGTCCAAACAAGAACGGAAGCCTCATCCCTCTCCCCCTCTCACCCCCCCTACCCTCTCACACACACCAATCGCAACAAAGACACTAAAGAGGAAACGCACCTGGTCCCCCTCGATCTCTCAGCACTCGTCGCCTCCCCTGTCTCGACCCACCACCTCATCCCCCCCTTCACCACCCTCACCCCATGCCTCACCCTGCCGGAAACCCCTCTCCCTCGATTTATCACCGACCACTGCAGAAACTCCTAACCCAACACACCCCACCGTCAAATCCCCCGGACCAAACCCAATCATCCCAACACACGCGTCCATCCACTCCCACCCAAAACCCACCAACTTCTCCGCCCGCCCACTCTTCCCATCGACCATCAACCACCCCACCCCTCTCGCTCTCCTGTCTCTACCCTCTCCCCCCTTCACCCATCTCTGCAGCTCCGACATTAACCTCTTCTACCGAAGTGAATTGCATCCTATTTAATGCCCGATCTGTAGCAAAAAACAGACACAGCATCTTTGACCTCCTCGCCTCTGACAAACCAGACCTGGTCTTCATCACCGAAACCTGGTTCTCTGATGACGTCGCCCCTATCGCCAATGAAGCCTTCCCCCCGACTACTCCCTCATCCCACTGACCCGTCCCTCTAGAGGAGGAGGAATAGCATTCGCCTTCAAATCTCACTTCCACGCCTCAATCATCGACAACCAGCCTTCCATCCCTTCCTGCGAATCACTCCTCGTCAAACTATCACTTTCTCCTTCGTTCTCCCACAGCTTCCTGATAATCTACAGACCCCCTGGCTACGACAGACAATTCTCAAACAACCTCTGCGACTCTATTGCCACACTCCAACTAAACCATCCCGACCTCACCCTTCTGGGAGATTTCAACATATGGCGCGACATTCCCACCAACCCTATGACACACTCTCCGGTTGACGGCCTAGACGCGATAACCTTCAACCCCACATAAACGGCCCAACCCACTATAAAGGACACACTCTTGATGCCATCTTCAGCTCCCACAACCGGATACATCTAAACCCCCCCCACCCCTATCATCTGGTGCGATCAGTTCATTGTTTCTTTCACCATTCGCTCTCCCAACCCACTTCCCGTACCCGAACCTGAACCTCAGACTCTACGCAAATGCTGGAAGAAACTAATAATCCTTCCTGACCTAGCTGACGCACTCCTCCAGTCTCCCCCACCTACCTGCCTACTCAATAATCAACTAACCCCCGACGTCTTTGACTGTTGGCTCAACACCTCTCTAATGCGACTCACACCCTCTTGCAAACCATCAGCCCGCCGTGGCCTCTTTCCTAGATGGTTCATACCTGAATTGAAGACCAGTAAACAACTATATAAATACCTAGAACACAAATGGCGGAAAGACAAAACTCCCCTGAGCAGATCCACCTTGGCCAGGCACCTTCATCAGTACAAGGTCGATATCCAAAAAGCAAAAAAAGCCGATCACAACTTCTGAATCCTAAACTGTAAAAACCCCAGCAAAGAACTTCACAAAATCATCACGAATTCACCAAACCATCATGCACTACCACTGCCCGACCCCCTCACAATCGCTGTGCGACTCACTCTCTCTCCACTTTTACACCACAGCTCTCCAAAAAGAACAAACGCTCTAACCAACAAATTTGCTCTCTTACAACCACCAGGCAACCCACCCTCCATAACAGCCATCCCACCGCCTGCGACCACTAGCCAACCAAAGTTCGACTCCTTTAGTCCAATATCAGCTGACCAATTTCTCAAACTTCTCCCTGCCCGCAAACCATCCGGCTCCCCGCTGGACCCTTGCCCGACACATTCAAAACGGTTTGCGTCAAACCTCTAATAAATAAACCTTCCCTCGACCCTCTCGAGCCCAAAAACTACCGCCCCATCTCAAACACAAGGTTCCTTACCAAACTCATCGACCGAACCGCCTATTCCCAACTAAATGCCTTTGTCGAAGCCAACAATCTCCTAGACCCTGCTCAATCAGGTTTCAGAGCCCGACACAGAACTGAAACCACCCTAACCTTAATCTGGGGTGACCTTAAAAACAATGCAGACTCTGCGGGATGCACAGCATTACATTAATCCTTCTTGACCTATCCGCCGCCTTCGACACAATTAACCACTCAATCCTCCTTGACCGCCTCCACTCGCTAGGAATTTGTGGAACCGCTCTCAAATGGATAGCATCCTTCCTCAAAAATAGGAACCAAATAACCCTACTCTCCATCTATTCCTCCCAAGCCCGACTAGTCGACACAGGAGTTCCACAAGGAGCATGCCTATCAGCCCTCCTGTTCAATCTCTACATGGCCACCCTCCCATGAATAATTTGTTCGCACAACAACCTGTGCTACAACTACGCTGATGACACTCAACTAATTCTAAAACTCCTGAACTCAAAACCCAACTGCCGACCTGACCTTGCTTCCTGCCTCCTCGACATAGAGCTCTGGATGACCACAAACCACCTCTTGCTCAACCCCTACAAAACCGAAATCATGGTATGTGGCAACACCGAACTTCTTCCACACTTCTTCTTCACTTCATTTCAAAAACTCCGGACATCCTGTCCTCACTCTCCTCCTATTACCCCTCCCCACACTCTATTCCCTGCCCTTCCTCTGGCCCTTCTGCAGCCACCCCTCCTCTCTCCTTCTCTGCCTTTCCCCTTTTTTCTGCTGACAAGGTTTCAAGACAAGTCCGATCTGTGAAAGTCTTGTCAAAACAGGTCCACCCCAGTTCCTCCAAACCTATCAAGGACCACATCGACTCCTTGGCTCCTGCCCTTGCTGACTTCTGCAATCACTCCTTCGCCTCTGCAGTCTTCCCATCCCTTCTCAAGCGCTCCCTTGTGCACCACCTTCTTAAGAAACCCTCTTCCGACCGTTCCTGCCCAGCTATCGCCCAATCTCTATCACTCCCTTCCTGGGCAAGCTCCTGGAGAAACTGGCCATCTTCCAGCTTAATCTCCATGCTGAATCTGTTGGTAGTCTTCATGACCATCAGTCTGGCTTCAGAGCTGCCAGAAGCACGGAAACTGCTCTCCTGAACATCCGTCAGGACCTGCTCGCGAACCTTGACTCTAACATTCCATTTGTCCTCATTTTGCTTGATCTCTCTTCTGCCTTTGATACTGTCAAGCATACCATCCTGCTCAACCGTCTCCGTGATAACCTGGGTATCACTGGTCAGTCTCTGGCGTGGCTGACCTCTTTCCTCTCCAATCGACCCTCCCAGGTCCAACTGGGGTCTTTCCTCTCTGACATCTTTTTCTCTACCTGTGGTGTCCCCCAGGGATCTAACCTCTCTCCCTGGCTGTTCAACCAGGATCTGGCACTTCTCGCCCACTTCATTGCTGCTCTCTACCCCAACTTTCAGTGCTATGTGGACGATACCCAGCTCATTTTCAGGCTACCCTCAGCCTCCTCTTCTCCTTCCCTCATCTCTGACTGTCTTTCTGCTATCTAGGAATGGTGTGCCGCCAACGACCTCTGCCTTAATGCCAGTAAGACTGAGATTCTACTCATCGGCACTCCCACTTCCTTCTTCCCTGCAGCTCTCTGGCCGGCCTCTCTGGGCCCTCTTCCTGCTCCTACCTGCAAGGCAAAAAACCTCAGGGTCATCTTCGACTCCACACTCTCCTTCTCTCCTCACATATCCGACGTCTCTAAGAAGTCACACTACCAGCTACACCTCCTCAGAGGTATCCTTCCTTTCCTCTCCTTCCCCCAGAAGCTCGCTGTCTCTAGAGCCCTGGTTCTCTCGAAGCTGGACTACTGTAACAGCCTCTATCTAAACCTGCCCGCCTCTACTCTCCGCCCTTTGCAACTCATCCTGAACAGGACTGCAAGATTTGTCCTTGGCCTCAAGCCCAGGGACTGTATCTCTCCAGGACTGAAATCACTACACTGGCTCCCAGTGACTGCGAGGATCAAGTTCAAAACCCTCTGCATTGTCCACAAGGCCGTCTGGGGCCTTGAGCCAAAATACCTTCAACTCTCTCTTCCTAAATATCTTCCTTCTCGAGCTCTTCGCTCATCCGCCTCCAACTCCCTCAGGGTCAGCCGCTTCTCCAAACAACGAGTTGGGGGCAGATCTCTCTCCACTGCAGGGGCCTCCCTCTGGAACAGCCTTCCTGCCTCCCTGAAACTTGAGGAGAACCATCTCTGGTTCCGGAAGCACCTCAAAACCTTCCTCTTTGCCTCCGCTTTCTCTTCCCCTCTCCCCTGCTAATACTACTGAAACTGCACTGAATCTGCAATCTGCAACTGGGCCACTCACCGTTCTTGGTCCTTGGCCCAGCCACTCTCCCCTGCACTGCCTCCCCGGCAACCCCTGCACTGCGGGACTGTGTCTGTATCCCTACAGCCCCCCTTCCCAGCACTTGTCTGCACTTACCTTGCACTTGCCACCAGCTGGCCCTTGTTATTTATCCTGTATGCTGTATGCTAATAACCCTGTACTGCACTTTCCCCTCTCTCTTTCCCATATGCACTTTTCCCTAACCCCTCTACCCTTGCACTTGCGCGATCTGAATGACACCTGGCCTAGTAGGATCGTTGTCTGTCTCCCCTTGTCCCTCCCCTGCCTCATCACGCCTTGAAACACTTGTGTATAGGCGCGTTACAAATGCCATATCATATCATATCACCCACTACCCTGGCCATCTGCCATGGGCAACTCACCGACCCCCCTCTAATTCAGTAAAAAACCTTGGCTGCACCCTAGACTCCGACCTAACACTCTCGCGCCAAGTCAACAACGTCTCGAAGTCCTGCCACTACCACCTTAAATCTCTTAGATGCATTTTTCCATACCTCTCCTTTCCCAACAGACTCTCTGCGGTGCAATCAATTGTTATATCAAGACTAGACTACGCTAACCCCCTCTACCTCGGAGTCCATGCATACCAACTGACTAAACTACAAAGAGCACAAAATGCTGCAGCCAAACTGCTACTAGCGCTTGGCCCGAGAGACCACATCTCCCCAGCCCTCAAAACCCTGAACTGGCTTCCGGTTGCCCGAAGGGTGCCCTTTAAAACCTTATGCATTTCTCACCAAGCATTGCATAAAACCGGACCTCAATATCTTCAAGCCAAACTAAAACCCTATCACCCTGCACGTACTCTAAGATCAAGCTCAGCCGGCCTCCTAGTCATACCGAAAACAAACTCAGTCAGGTTAGGCGGATCATCATTCTCAACCCTGGTACCCACACTGTGGAACACACTCCCACCCCACATCCGACTCACTGAAGACCTCATGTCTTTCTGCAAATTACTGAAAACCTGGCTCTTCCCCTAAAACTGACCCCAAACTCTAACTAACTCAAACTAGATAACAGCATCACAATGACTCTGCCAAATGCTTGATCATAAATTGTAATACAGCATCATGATCTGAACGAAATAGATGAAAAGCATGAGCTATACGAGAGCAGTAGAGTGAATGAAGTTGATGAAGTGGACGAAGTAGATGTTATGGACAAGACGATCAATGTGGACATGAGGAATGGGGTCGATGACAGCAATTCGAGTAGCCCAAACTACTAGACCTTAAATAACAATAGATCAATGCAGCGAAGTGGATAAAGGAATGAGTTGTACGAAAGCGGTGAAGCGGTTGAAATGAATGAGATGGATTGCAATGAACGAAAGGAACAAAAATGGACGAGAGGAATAAAGTGAAGAGGATGGAAAGATGAATGCACCAGACAGATGAGTGCACAGTCAGATGGCATGGAAGGTATGTGTGCATGGTATAAGTCGAAAGTACGGACTGGACGATTCGAGCGCATGAGACAGGGGTAGTGCATGGGACAGATGGAGAGCACGGAACGTATGGAGTGCGTGTGACAAGTGACATGGGCTGGACCGATGATACAGAGTGAATGAACAGGGTGTGTGGAGCAGATGGAGTCGGTGGAGTGGATGAAGCGCGTAAAGCGGATGAGTGCGCAGAGTGGATGAGTGCGCAGAACGGGTGGGTGCGCAGAGCAGGTGGGTGCGCAGAGCGGGTGGGTGCGCAGAGCAAATGAGTGCATGGAGCGGACGAGTGCGTGGACCGGCCGAGTGCGTGGACCGGCCGAGTGCGTGGACCGGACGAGTGCGCAGACCGGACGAGTGCGCAGCGCAGATGAGTGTGCAGCACGGATGAGTGCGTGGCGTGGATGAGTGCATGGCAAGGATGAGTGCGTGGTGTAGATGAGTGCGTGGCGCGGATGAGTGCGTAGCGCAGATAGAGGTTGGTGCTGAAGTTGGATGTGAGTGGATAACAGAATTAGAGCGGATGTAGGGTGTTGAGCAGATGTAGGGCATGATGGTGTTAAGCAGATTTAGGGTGTTGAGCAGATTTAGGATGTTGAGCAGATGTAAAGTTTGGTTGAGTTGAGCCGATGTAGTATGTTGAGCGGATGTACGATATGGTGTGGATGCGGAACCGGTGTGGAGTTACGGAGTGGGTGTAGAACATGGAGAACGGAGCGGGTGTAGAGAGCGGAGCAGGTGTAGAGAGTGGAGCGGGTGTAGAGGTGTAGTGCAGAGCAGGTGTTGAGTATGGAGCATGTGTCGAGTGTCGAGCAAACGGGCGATATATGAGGATGGAACGGGTGAAGTAGCTGGAAGGATCCGGTGAAGTGGTTGGAAGGAACGGGTGTAGTAAGGGGAAGAAATGGGTGAAGTGGATGGTAAGAATGGAGGATGGATCTGGAAGAACAAGTGATGTATATGGACGAGACGGGTAAAAGAATGAGGAAGGAACGGATGAAGTATGTGGATGGAACGGGTGAAGCGGATGGATCACATGAAAAATGTGGATGGAATGGAGGAAGTATGAAGTTGGAACCGGCGAGGTGTGTGAGTGGAACGGATGAACTGGGTGGAACGGATGAACTGGGTGGGACGGATGAACTGGGTGGTAACGAATGAACTGGGCGGGAACGGATGAACTGGGTGGAACGGATGAACTGGGTGGAACGGATGAAATATGTAGATGGAAAGGATGAATCATGTGGATGGAACGGGTGAAGCAGGTGTATGGAAAGTATGAAGCATGTGGATGGAAAGTATGAAGCATGTGGATGGAAAGGGTGAAGTATGTGGACGGAACGGGTGAAGCATGTGGACGGAACGGGTGAAGCATGTGGATGGAATGGATAAAGTATGTGGATAGAACCAGTGAAGTATGTAGATGGAACCAGTGAAGTGTGTGGATGGAACGGCTGAAGTATGTGGATGGAACAAGTGAACTGATGTTGAATGGGTGAAGTGGGTGGAACGGACGAAATGGTAGAACGGATGAAATGGGTGGATGGACGGGTGATGTGTTACAGAACCGGTGAAGTGCATAAATTGGCTGGAGTGCATGAAACGACTGAAGTGCTTGGAACGAGTTGGTGTGCTTGAAACAAAGTGGAGTGCATGTATCGGATGCAAGTGCATGGAACGGATGCGAGTGCATGGAACGGATTGGAATGCATGGAACGGATTGGAGCACACATGGAATGGTTTGGAGAACATGGAACGTTTGAAAGAGGATTGAAAGGAACGGTTTGAAGTGCTCGAAATGATCGGAGTACTTGGAACAGTCGGAGTACTTGAAACAGATGGAGTATATGCAACTATTGGTGCGAAGCACCAACTGTAAACCACCATATTCTCACCTCCACGCGTACTCTCTTCTTTACACCACCATGTATCCTCAGGCCTAACGCAGCCAAAATCGGTCTGGATAACAACCTGCCTGAACGAACACCTACTCTTGATCTCTCAACCTCCACACCTACCGCTAAGAAGCAGCTATCACACGAATGCCACACCAGCTGCACTCATATCCGGTGCTCACATGCACCTTTTGACTCTCTCTATTCTCTCTACTGACCTGAACTTCGGTTCCCGAGGGCGTTCAACCTACCAGCGCCTCGAGACCATACCAATGGTACATAAGGCGCTATATAAATGTAAAATAACATAACATAACATAACAAATCTCTCAATCAAGTAAAATTCAGCACAAAAATATGGGAAATTTGAATATATCAATAATGTAAAAGAGCAATGATCAATATCTTGCTTGAATGAACCAGCATACATAAACCAACATTTTGTCTTCAATTATATCTAGATAATGATAGTGTACTCAAGATTTCAATTTCACGGTCGCACCAGTAAGTGCACAGGAAGTGTGCTGTTTGCTGGGACTGACTTTACCTGGATCTTGGATCGTTTTCCTAGCTGTTCAACATATGAGGATTCTGCTCGCGCTGCCACGAGTATACGGAGGAAGTCTTTTCCAGCTACACCAGGATACTGCCTGTCCCTGAAAGCCAAGGATTGGCCTGTCTCAAGTGGTCCCTCCCCTCTACTTCCCCTGTGGCAAGTGAAAATCCCAACATGCAGCGCACCAGTAAGTGCACAGGAAGTGTGCTGTTTGCTGGGACTGACTTTACCTGGATCTTGGATCATTTTTCTAGCTGTTCAACATATGAGGATTCTGCCCGCGCTGCCTGAGTATACGGAGGAAGTCTTTTCCAGCTACACCCGGATACTGCCTGTCCCTGAAGTAAATATTGCCGAGAGCTTCCACGCTCATTAGTTGGATTGGACACGCTTTATGTTTTTCTCCTTGCTCTTTCCCCGACTTGTGTCAGATTGGATACGCCCACCCTTTCAGTAGCCCCCTAGTCGCGTGTCAGATTGGATACACGCACCTATTTAGTAACCCCCTAGTCGTGTGCCAGATAAGATACGCCTACTTCCCGTGTAACTTCCTGACCCTTGTCAGAGCTGATACGACCTGCATCTTATGCATTACACTAATTGTAGTTTGTTCTTCTCCTTTAATCTTTCTAGAGCCAAGGATTGGCCTGTCTCAAGTGATCTCTCCCCTCTACTTCCCCTGTGGCGAGTGAAAAACCCAACATGCAGCGCACCACGTGCACGCACCAGTATGTGCACAGGAAGTGTGCTCTTTGCTGTTCGCGGTGCGTGGTGCATAGTGCAGGGTTTATGCTGCAGGTCAAAAATAGCTATTAAATAGTTATATTTGGGAGAGAAACACAAGGACTACAGGATTGTTAACAACGCTGGAAACAACATAACTGAAATAGTGTCCGGTAGTGAAACTTTACCTAAGGTGAGTGGTATTGGTCTTGTTATTTAACACTTGCCTAAGTGATATTTTAAAAACTCTAATTGACGATGAATCTTAGATCAAACGGTAGTATAGACATTGAAGTTAAAAAACTTAACAATATGATCCAGCGACCTAACCGTGCTTGCAAAAGGAAGATCATAAGCAAGTATGGCCTTCTACCTGAAGCTAAGCTAGCCAAAAAGACAACATTCTTTGACAGAATTGAGTCTACCAAGTCGAGTAACAACAATTTAGCAGAGTGTGTAATAACAGAAATAAGTTCAGAACTGGTAGAGGATCTTTCCAATAGACTGCCGTGTATCAGTGCTAAATTACTCTCTGAGCTGCTAGACACTCAAAAACAACAGAGATGAGATGTATGCCCATAAGAGAATAAGCATTGCAGATTCTTGTAATGCTTGTACTGATATGGCCATATGGAGTGGCACAGAGGTACATCTGCCCAATATGCCCAACCTCAACAACCCAATTAACTGGCATGAACTTGGTTCCACAACACATAAAACAGTAAATGAAGTCAGATACCATGATGGCGATATTGTGGAGGACTGTAGCCACAATATTGACCAAATGAGTAAATGGGGTGAGGAAGGAAAAGAAAGAGTTATAGTTGACCCGATTTCTGGCCTAATAACGTATGCTAAGGTGACAGATAGCAAAATGCCTATTTCCAACTCTAGAATGAACACCAGCACGATCTCCATAAATAGTAGACTTTCAGGAGAAAATTAGAGTTTTAGTCCATTGAAGAACAATGGGAAGCCTTAAAACGGGTGCTAATAGAGATTGTAGATAGATGCAATATGATAGAACGTAAGCTAGATAGTCATACTGTCCTATTGCATACTGGCTTCACCAAAGAGTGTATGACATTTAGAGAAGTAGGCACTAATACTGAAATCTCTTCAAAGATAAAAGACCAAGGTGGTCCTGATACAGAAGCCAATATGGCCAAGTTATCTAAAGTTCAGAATCCCTAGGCGGAGGGGTACTCTATTGACTCCAATGCTCCGGTATGTTGGTATAAGAAAAAGTTGAGAAATGGGAAAAAGCTAATGAAACAAAGAAAATTGAAAAAAGCACAAAGACCAGTGCCACATGATGCTCATGAAAGAGTGATTACTAACGGTTCCATTGTGAGAGAAGAAGTTATGCCTAATAATGTTGAAAAATGTATTTCCACACTGCTAAGAGAGGATACCATAACAGCTATGAGACCTAAATCGATCCACATTACTAAAGAACCTAATTTCTCAGGCAAACACATAGTAACAATTCACGCCCCAGTGGAAATTATTATCAACGATAATCACAATAAGAACAAGGGGTCAAGTAAAGTGCACAAGAGAGCAAAATCCACTAAATTAATAGCACCGACATTGGATGACTGGGTAGTCCCATCAAAGAAAAAAGAAAAGAAGCAAAAAAAGATGAACAACAATAAAGAAATTTCCACCAAGGTATTAAAAGCTATTAAAACTCTTTTCTTAGAAGAAAGTTTTGAGCGACAGCAATGTCCAGCCTCCTGTCCTGACTCAGAATCCTCCCCGGAAGGGTATGTGGAAGAGAAACAGGCTCGAAAGGCTGTACACTTCGGCGAACATAATAATGATAAAGCATATGAACCTACTTACAAGAGAGATCCACTACATTTTGTCAAGGCCTTACAGTTTCAGGCAATTGATAAATCTGGACCTATATAGATATTAAATAGACAGCGAATTGTCGCACTCTGTGCGATGGTAGTCCCGTTGCGGACAGTAAAATCGAGCGATTTTAAAATAGTAGGCCAACTGGTTACTCCAAAATTAGTCACCACTAATGTGTGGTGCACAGATGCTACCACTCTTTAATTTATATTAAGCCACCAAGATTATTTTACTAAATTAGGATATACGTGCACAGAAACTTTGATGCGTAAACTGAAATATCAGAGGGCAGCTATAGAAGTAAAAAGAATTGTGAACACAAGAACAGTAAATAATAATGAGACGCCAAAAGAAACGAATACTGTTTCTTTGTCAAAATGTGTAAAAGACTCTGTTAAACAAACTAATAATGGTAATGTGACCCAACCTGGAAAGGCTGGCTACCTAAAAGATCATGGTGAGACTAACAGTGTTCTAGATACTGTCGGCTATTGGCAATGGTTACCAATAGAGTTTAAATCTAGACTAGAACAAAGTTCCTGATGATTTCAATATGATGATCTCATGGAACACTAGGGGGAATTTGCACTATGAGAGAAAAGATGGACTCCTCAATAATTTGGATACCTTTTGCTTAGTTACACTACAAGAGAACTGGCTACATGAAATATGCGACATAGATGGATGGTGTTCTATTCAAAGTTTGCCATGCAAAGGCCCGCGAGGCCGCCCAAAAGGCAGACTGTTAACAGCTATTAAACACCCATGGACCGGTGTTAAATCTAGCTGGTCCAATGAGATGGTCCTGGGAGTGATTGTAAAAACTAATAGCCAGAGATTCACGAGTTTTCTAATAATAAACATATACAACTCCCCAAATGGAACGAAGAACAAAGAGAATGTTGAGATGTTAACAAAAATTATAATAGAACACAATGCTGTGCTTCCCATCATAATCACAGGAAATTTTAATGCTAAGATAATATTACCAGAGGACCCAATGTGTGAGAATAAGAGCTCTGGTCCTATAACAATGGGAACCTGCAATAAATATGGTGAAGCCTAGTGTAACCAACAGTTGATTATGCTGAATGGATACACTAAAGGTGATGCTAAAAGAGGCACTACTAGAGTTGGCTGGGGTAGTCTATCTAAAATTGACTACATTATTGTTAATGAAAAGGCTAATAGCTTCATTATAGATATGGCGATAGGAAGCCGAGAAGAAAGTGACCATTTTCCACTTATTGTAATGTTTGGATTACCCGAAAAAGGAGGCAGAATATCATATGGTGGGGAATATAAAAATAAATAATGCCGCTAATCGGATCTCATGGAATCCCACCAAACTCGAAAAAGTTAATGCAGTAGCTGTTAAGGAGCTGCAAAAGTGGTGGGATACGATAGATAATAGACAAATAGCCAATCATAGTGAATTTATTGGGAATTATGAAGATGTCATAAGTAAAATCAAAGAAGCTGCCTCCCAAAAACGGAAGTATTCCAGCAATGGTGAAAAATGGAATCTTACACATGGCAAACACAATGGGCCTCATTACGACCCTGGCGGTAAGGGGTTAACGCCAGCGTTAGCTGCGCCGACCCCTTACCGCCAATTACGAGGTCCCTTAGCGCCATGGCGCTTTTAACACCTGCTTTTAGCAGGTGTTAAAATCCATGGCGCTAAGGGACCATGGAGTTAATTACGCCACCGTAATTTACGGTGGCGTAATTAACGCCTTCCCCACTCCCATTATGCCCTATGGGGCAAAAATGGGAATGGGGAAGGGTAAATGGGGATTGGGGACTTACCGCCCCGCCGACCTCGGAATGGGGCGGTAAGTCCGCCAACCACCATGGCGTAAACGTAGTTTACGCCATGGTGGTAAAGTCACGGCCCAGGCGGTAACTTACCGCCTGGGTCGTAATGAGGCCCAATGTATATGATCCAGTAATTAATAGAGCTAAAACTGTGCTAAGGAAAGCTATTAAACAATTTGCTGAAGCCAAGAGTAGTGATGCCACCATACAGATAAAATGGCTGAAAAAACAACATAGCAAGTGGTTGCGTTATCATAAAAAAAATAAAGTATGTGAAATATGGTTAAACATTGCTGCACAAGCGAGAAGTAATAATCAGCAAGGAATGTGGCGAGTAATAAATGACGTAAAAAAACGTAATCTCCCAATTAATAGTGTGCCAGAAAAAGAGTGGATTATACATGTAAAAAACACTCTTGGCTCTGGTGAGACTGAAAAAGCTGGCCTGATGTTAAGTCAGGCAATATGGTTGGGAAATTTTTCAGAATCTTCTCTGGCCATCATGATTGAGAAATTGCACTCCTCTAGAGCCACTGGCTCCGATGGGATCTGCAATGCTCTCTTACGCCTTGCCCCGGAAATATGGACAAAAGTACTTAATCTCCTGTTTAGACAGATTTGTATGAATGGGTCTATCCCAAAATCGTGGCAGGAAAGTGTAATACTTCCGATATACAAAAAGGGTGAATGGAAAGACCCTAACAATTACCGAATGCTAGCAATGCTGGACATCCCGGCCAAAATATTTGCAAAAGTATTACTTGATGATTTAAATATATGGATTGAGGCGAATAAGATCTTGCCGATCTATCAAGCTGGGTTTCGAGCAAAATCCTCCACCACCCACAACATAATCAACCTAGTATCAGCTATAGAGTATTCGTGGAATGTGCGTAAGCTGCCAGTATATGTGGTGTTTATTGATTTTTCTGCCGCATTTGACACAGTGATAAGAGGAAAACTATGGGATAAATTGAAGTTATGGGGGATACCTGAAGGATTACTGTTTATGATACAGCTTCTTTACTCTGAGACTTCGGTGAGAGAACGCCTAGATGGTGAAGGACGGCTCTCCCAACCAATCCCCACAGTATGTGGAGTAAAACAAGGTTGTAGGCTAGCAGCGACTCTGTTTAATCTTTACCTGGCCAATTGTATGAATGAGTTACATGGAAGAATGGCCAATCCAGTGAAGCTGGGCATGATAGATCTGCCATGGCTAGGATATGCTGATGACTTGGTCTTGCTAGACTACACACCTGTAGGATTACAAACAAGGATAAACTGTCTCCTGCAATTCTCTGAAAAGAACGGGTTAAAGATTAATATTGCAAAAACGAAGGTAATGACCTTTCTGGGAAAAACAAAACAAACCTGGTCTAACAAATTTAAATGGATGGTGAATTCAGAGATGCTTGAAAAAGTTGAACACTATCGATATTTGGGAGTCATAATAGACTCGAAGCTGCTGTGGAATCATCATTGGGAAGCAACTAAACTTTTATGTTAAAAAAACACTGGAGCAATTAGTAAATTCATTGGGAAACAATACCATTTTACTATTATACGCTAGTAAAATAATAACTTGTCTACTTTATGGAGCCGAGATATGGGGAGGTAAATTTGAGAATGAAATGTGCAAATTAGAAGAAACATTTTAAAATTATTGTTTAGATTACCTAGTGCAATATCCTGCAAATATATTTTTATTAGAGGCTGATGTTAGATTTGCTAAGGACATATTGGAATACAAATCTGCAATGCTATATGCAAAGTTAAGCATGTTATCCATTAGCACCTTTGTGGTCGAACTAATGAACAATTTTATTAAGGATGGTCACAAAAAACATTTTAAATCTTTGAGTAGACTACATATGGTATATGCAAAATGGGCGACTGTTAATGAAAAGAGTTGGTTACTCTTAAAACAAGTTAAGATTAAAAAACTATTATAAGGAGTAATATATAGCCATGCTAAGGAACGTGATATGATTACCTTGGCCACGAAATCTACAAGTGGTTTTATTTTAGAACATTGGTCTTTAGTTTCTGCAAAACCGAAATACTTGTATGCTTTCCCAACTGCTGCCATTGTAAAACAGTATTTTATGTTCAAATTCAATCGTTGTGACATGATGGAGATCCTAGGTGCCAAATTGGGGATAGAGAAAAACATAAGGTTCTGTAGACTATGTAGTATGGAACAGATTGAAACTGCCAAACATTTGTTATGTTATTGTGAGAGTCTTGTAAACCTTCGTGTAAAGTATTCTTAGGTTACAAGAATTCCAGTCTAATAGAGAATATAGAAACTATTTGGAAAAGACTACTGGAATGGAATGACATGAATCTGATATATCATATGATGACAGTTTATGAATTCATTTAAATAATTTTAAAGGATCTATCAGAGGATATTTTTGTATGTACATTTTATCAATTGAAGAATGTGTGATATTGTGTGTTTAATCTATGTTTGTATATGTAAATCCATTTGTGGCTGTGTACATATTATTATAAATAAATAAATAAATAAATAAATAAATACATACATTTCACGGCATCAGAGTTCGAGATAAAAAAATGTTTCAATGGGCAAATAGACCACTAAAGGCTGGCTTCTTGGTCTTTGGTTTTGCTGGCATTCTTTTCTCGGCTTCCCTGTAGGCTGCTTTAGTCTAGGGACATTGGTGGTAGGGAGCTGCTAACACTCCCGGTTTTGGTGGTCTCGGTGTCATTAGCCAGGCGCCTTGCCCACTCGATACGGAAGTGGTCACACCACCACCTTGCAGGGGACTCTTCTTATCCTGCTGTCAATGGCTTCTCCATTGTTGGATTTGCCAATCTTTTCGGTATCTCAAGTTGGCGTTCTTCGCATTTTTGAAAGTCAAGGGGCTCAGCGGCTTGCATCTGCTCCGCCTCTCCAAGGGGCGCTTACGTCAGGGTGCTTCCCCTGCGCACCATACACTCTCTCTCCTCGTAACCAACTTGTCCCATTTAAATGCACATCTCTTCTTAAAGACACATCGGGGCTCATGCCGAGTTTGCTGGTCTGGAAATAAGGGTGCTGGTTAGCTTACCAGCATCCTTGTTTCTGGACCGGCAAACTACAGGTTTGCCTGCCGAAGCCGCTGTGCCTGACAGGTCTGACCCTGCCGGGCAGAGCGGCCATGGTAGGCAAAGCCATCACAGAAGCACTGGCACTGTTAACAATAGTGCCGGTGCTTCTGTGTCCCCACTCCCATAGAGTCCTATGTGACTCTATGGGAATTAGGATTAACAAAATTACCGGCGCCTGACTTTCCGGCTGCCAGACTTGTAATAGCCCGTTGGTACGGGGAAGTCAGGTGCCGGTAATTTTTTATGGGTCTGGCGGCACCCCGCCGGTAGCACCGGCAGGGTTGCCGCCAGACCCATAATGAGGCCTATCTTCTTTTCCTTTTGATGACTGGTTCACTTCAGCATTGCCTACAGCCAAATGTAAGGAGGACATATTGTTCTTCATAGTAAGCAGTCCCATATATGCTGACATGGTGCTTGGTCTACGGAGTTCCTCATGGGAACGAGAGTCCTTGTCCCCCACGGGAGTGTTACTCCCAGTGAGGTACCACTTGCCCAGACCCCTAGGGAGGGTCTTGCAGAGCGGACCTACCTCCTTAGCTTCAAAGAGGGTCACTCTTCCTTAGTGAGAAGGGACAAATACCCTTGATTCATCACAGTACGTAGGTCTTGGTGTCATATCCCCTTACACTGTAGCTGGGTTTCCTCTATGGCCTCCCTCTGCTGTCGGTATATTGGTTGTGGATTTTGGCTCCTTCCTCCCATGTTGGCAGGAAGGTAATTGGTAGGTCTAGTTTCCCATGCCCTACCCACTATATAGGCAGGATGTGGGTCTAGTCTACACCCTCCCATGTAGGTATGTATGTGGCATTCTAGGTTTCTTCTTTCCCTACCCTGAAGGGCAGGTAGGTGTGTGGTCTAGTCCCTTTTCTGCAGGTAAGAAAGATACTGGGCTCTATTCTCCTCCCTCCTGCACCTGTAGGTGGTGGGTCTAGTATTTCCCCCCTCTGTCCTGGTTGTAGGTAAGGGGGGCATCTAGTCTCTTTACCCAGGCCCCTATAGATAGATGGTGGTGATTCAAATGGTTCCCTCACTCGCTGCATCTCTCCACCTCTCCATTGCAGGTAGGTAGGTAGTGGGTCTGGATTCATCCATCCAGGGCATAGGAGCAGCCTGGCTGGTTTCTCTTGCACTCTCCTGGTAGGAGTACTGCTTAACATTTTGCCTCAAATGATCTGTTTGTATATCGACATGATTGTGCGGAATTGCCATCTGGCAAGGATGTAGAAGCCCTGGCTTTTTTTGGAGTTTTATTAAATAATAAGATGATGCAGGTAATTCCATTTCTGAAAGGGAAATCAGCTGATCATATTCCCCTTTCATAAATCTCCATGCCAAAAGTATAGTGTTTACCTGTTCCCTGCTGTATCGGTATGCTGATCTGCAGTGCCTGCTCTACCAGTAGTGCAGAGCAGGTTCAGAGGTCACAGGTGCTCCTTTTGACAGCTGCAGTCACAGACAAGTCTCTGCAGTGCAGGGACTGCATTTAAGGAATGCACCCCTGTACCAAAGCCCTATAATTATGAGTCTACCCTCTTAGTGGAAGATACATCTCTAAATATAAGTGATACCTGAGTTATGATATGGTGGACAGTATACTCATAATTATTACAGCCACAGCAATTTGATATCACACATGTGTCAGTCGTGTTTGCCCAGTTCAGTTGTCAAAGGTGTATGTGTATTCTCCCCAGACAGGTTGGGCTTGCCCCTGCTGGCAGGACTGTAGCCTTGGGGAATTGCCTCTTTGTTCCTTTGTGAGAGCAGGCAATGTCCTCCTCAGAGAGACAGCCAATCTACAGGAAGTTGTACTGGGAACAGGAATCAAAATGCACACACATTCACAAAAGGAATGGCCTCACACAGGGGTGCTGTATAACTAAAGGTCTTAGATTCTATTGGAAGCTAAGGGGTTTGTGTATACAGAGTGAACTCTTCACAGCTGGAGGAAGGTTCCACCATCTTGTTTCTCTCTGCCTCCAACTTTCCTTCCTGTCCCCTCCACTTCCCTTCTTTTGTTATATGGTTTATAACAAACCTTACACAAGCATACACATTTTCACAATTCATTAGTTGACAATAACATACATAATAAAAATTCATTTGATGTAACATTCCTGAAATACCAGGTGAAAGAACAAGAAAAATAAAAAAGGAAAAGGAAAAAGAAAAAAGGAAAAGAGAAGGGAAAAATAATTCAAACAATATATGTACCTAACAGTTGGAATATTTCTGTAACGTATCTTAGGGCAGACAAAGTAAGGGACACTAGTCTTCCCCCAATGATACATGACCAAAATCAAGATGGAAAATAAATATTTGTCCAGTCATACCATCCTTAAAGTGTTTTCCCCTTCTGACATACATCTTGGGACATTCAATAAGGTGTTATAGAGTTTCAACAGCCTCTGTAACAAGACAAAAATGACAAGTATGGCAGCTCCTGGGGATATTAGTTCTAGTCCCTGTAACTTCAGAGGTTGGTAAAAGATGTATTCAGAGCCTTAAGAAGAAATTCCTCTTTTTTGCACATGGAACCTTTTAAAGATAGTCGGGAACCACTCTGTAACTTTTCTCCTGTGGCAATAATATAGAAAAGAGCATATTTACTTATGGTGTCTCTAGTTTTGCACCAGTCAGTGTCCCATATTGCTTTCTGCACCATTACTGGATTTGTAACAACAGTAGTCTTACACTTGTTAATACTACTCAAAGATCTCTCACAGTCATGTATCCATTTATTCAGTACTTCACACACCCCTCCCATCAAGAATGCAGTAAAATCTTCAAAAGGCACATTTTCTGGGATCTAAACAAAATGTATAAAGTGAGAGGATCTTCCATTTTATCTGGGCCATTAGGAAAAGCAAACCTAGTTCGTATCTTAATACTGAGCTGGCACACAGTTAGGCAGAGATGAGACCTTCCTCCAAATTAGGCCTTCTAACTTTAACCACATCTGCTCATCAAAACTATGGATGAGTTCCCATCCTTGTAGCAAGCAAGGAACAACCTTGGATTTGTAATATGTAAGAACCAGTAGCAAAGAGTAACAATAATACTTTATTTTTTAAACTGGGCAATAAACATCAAACGCTTTGATTATGCTACGAACTAGATTCCCTGGGTCACAGAAGATGCTAGACGTGTGCTTGTAGGTATGAAGCATTGATGTCCTTGGTACGACATACACAAGGTATACACATCGATTTAGGAACACCTTCATAGATATGTTACAATGTATATTGATGGACAAACCCACTGGCAATCCACACTCCAGCCTGGATGTAACTGTCACTACTGAGACCCTCATTCAGATCATTACTGAAATTCCACTCTGACATACAAAGCATTCCTCTGTAGCCCAAGGTACTCTGACATCACAAACATGTCAGCCTCCAGATACACTCAACTACAACACATCCCCCTCTGTTAATCATTCACAGAAATTGCAAGACGAGGGGAAACCTAGACGCCCAGGTTACACAGGTTACACCCCTACATGATACCAGCCTCAGTTAAGCACCAGGCGCCTACAACCTACAACACTTCCCCCTCCCAATGCAAGGAAAACACGATCTGTGTGAATTCTTAGATCAGACAGCTCTCCTCCCCAATTTCACATGTGGCCAACATACAAACCAAAAGAAAGAGAACCTGTAAACAAAAGGAAAGAAACAGAAGGAAACTCCACTCTGCATGCGGTCAGAACCCTAAACAATAGTATACTGCAGGGCAAATGAACACAATCCACATTCACACAAAGTAAGTACACCAACATTTGAAATAGACTACCAACACGGTGCAGTGCGTGAACCACTAACGCGTGCGGAGTGAATAAACCGACATACAACCTGGTGCACAGAAAATTTGACCTTGCCTGACAATCCACACAGCAGCACCCCACTGCAGCTTAGACTACACATGAAACTTACAACCGACAGGCATAAGAAACCGCCTCAAACAAATGACTTCTTCCAGCAACTCACTGCAACCTAACCTGAACCATACAACTGACAGCCATATGAAAACAGCTCGGCTAAATGCCCCCTTGCGGCATCCCAGTGCAACCTAACAACTGACAGGCATCTGAAACCACCTGTGGCAATCCTTCAGATAGCATCACTTCTCCTCAGAGGGCAGCCACTTTCCAAGAGGCTAGTGAGGTGAGGTTGCTCCCCTAGGGGTAGTAACATGTGGGAGGACCTCATGGAGAGGAACTCCCCTTCTGGAGATAAGGACGTGAGTAGGAGACCCGGCCCCTTTAGCTCCCAAACGCGCAGGCTGATGTTAATAGCCGAATTTTCTAGACATAAGATCACGTCCGGAACTATGTGTTCTTGTGAAAACACAAGAGTGTGGTGCTGGAGAGTCAAGAGGGACTCAGGGAGCATCTTCATCGTCCCAGTGGGGGCAGGATAAAGAGTATAAAGAAACCAAAGGGTCGGCCACTAGGGGGCGCATGGATGCCGTAGCTCAGCACATCACTCCTGAGCCACCGGGCCTTGGAGGGTCCCGAGCCCACGATGGAACACCCCAGTCGGTGACAGAAACGAGCGCAAATTAAGCTGAAGGCTCCCCTGTGCCCCTGGCTGAAGTTTGAGGCGTTTGGGGCTGGGAACGCTGAAGTTACAGCAAAGGTCAGTTAGACCGAGGCTTTAAGCTGGGTGGACCCCCAACGCAGCTCCACGCTCCTTCCACCAGTGGGCGGGGATCCGATGTGAAGGTGAGAGAGGGCCATCCGGCCTGGTGAAGGACGGGGACGATTTCGTCCCGACTTGACGCACTCTGGCTCAACTGGGCCCGGGTGCGGGCGGTGGCCCGCTGAAAAGGAGCACTGGTTGCAAGCTGGTGCATGAACACCGGAGGAATGGGCAACAGCCTGTCTTGGCTTACCTTCTTACAGCCTTCAATAGAGGGTGCGGAGCCCCTGGCAAGCCTCCCACCTCTCGGATGAGAGATGAAAATGGGGGTGTTGCCTGAGACCTCATTGCCAGTGTCCTTGCGGCCACCATGAAGTGACGAGGAGGAGGCCTGCACACAAAAACGGAGGTGAAGAAAGAAACCTGGAAGAGAAGTGTGGGCATGCTAAGTTGGCACTGCAGGGGAAGAGCTCCAGAATGGTGGCAGAGTGAACCATCGGAAGGGCACCACATTTCTTGCGACAGCCGCGGATGAGCAGCTGTGGGCCCTGAGTAAACAAACACCTACAGATTTGGGGAAGGGAGAGTGATCTCATGGGAGGTGACCTGATTCCACCTTGGCAAATGTGCTCCATCACCCATAACCAGCCAGAAGTGAGAAGGGAGTCGATGCTGTGCCCCACAATTCCTGCACTTTCCTGTGACCCTTACAACAGTCGCTCCCCATTTACTGGTCCCACCTGCACTTTCTGCCTTTATAAGGGGTGATAGGGCTAGTGGCTGTCAGGCTCTGCTCAGAGAGGGTGGATGGAGAGAGAGCATTAGAGCCTATGCTCGATGGCCGCTTTGGGAGCTCCGGATCGTGACTTGGGAGCGCTTGGGTTCCCAGTGCCCCACCCTGTAATAGCTCCTGGTTGTGTGCTGGGCAGCAGCCTTCTCGGGAAGAGCCTCAGCAGTGGGACTATTGGTTTTCCATCTCAGGTCCACTGGCTCTCCGTGTACACAGGAGTCTTGTTTTTGTGGGGAGATAGCCAGACTTTCCCGGATTCTCATTTCATGTGCTGTAAGGTGGCTCGCCAACAATTTCAATATAAAGACTTCCTTTGTGTTAAACAGTGAGGGAATGCCCAACAAGGCAGAGTCAGCACCGGACACGATGTCCACATAAAGGGACATTGCAGAACTGCTAGATGAAATCAGAGGAATCAGGCCCGATATAGGCCATAGGCTGGATAAACTGGATCGGAGAGTGGATGAGATGGAGGATAGATTGCAGGGCTTGGAAACCAATCAAACATCAGTGAATGTCCTGAAGATGCAGAAAGACAAGAGGATTTCTGAGGTGGAAAGGCGTGAAGAGGAGATGGCCCTCAAGATAGACGGTTTTGAGAATAGGGAGAGGAGGAATAACATTAGGTTCTTTGGGTTTCCTGAGAGAGAGAGTGGCAGATGGAGCAAGACATTATTTGTGCTGTGAACAAGGTGATTAAGCTTCTCTTTGGAGAAGATGTGACCAACAAACCCACCATTGACATGGCCAATGGTCGCTTGATCCTAATCCGCTTTCACTACTAGGTCGAAAAAGCGAAAATCCTGGAGAAAGCCAGGAAAGCCGATTCCATCTCCTATAACAGCACTTTCATTATGATTTACCAAGGCATCTCTTTGTTCACCCTGGTGAGACATCAGCTGTGCTCCTCCCTGACCCTGGCTCAGAGGCAAGGTGGTGAGGTACTGCTGTGGTTTCCCATTCTCACTGGCCTTTGAATATGGAGGAAAGAATTACAGACTAGCGACGGAGGAGATTCGAGAGGCAAAAGCAGAGAGGGACACAACTCTGACAAAAGCGCAAAGACAGAACTGAAGAGAGTAGAGCGGAGAAATTGGAGACACATGATGGGCTCCAGAAAATTCAAGAAGCTGAATTCTCCCTTGACGGTGGGAACCTGACTTACTCATGGTTAAAGGGGTTTTGTTAAAGTTCAAGGGTTCTATAGAAAGTCTTTAGGTCTTCTCCGTTTTGGGGGGCTGGAGGGAGGTTATTTGCAGGGGGGTTGCTCATTGGTTTAAGTGCTTTATGTTGGATTTTTGATTGTGAGTTGGGGAGTTGTTGATGTTATTCTAATAGTCGAGTGGTTGTAGGGGTGCTTGGGGAGAGGAATAATGTGGATAGGAAGCTTGGGGGCCCAGATATGACTGGTAGTGTAGTTGGGATTTGACCTTGGCAGTTGTTCTTAGCTGGACACTGGGGGATGGGACAGGGGGATGTTTTGGGGGAGATGGGCAAAGGTGTACATTGGGGGGAAGGGGTTGTTAATGTAGGGCATGGGGTGATTCAAATGTTTCGGTTATTCCTGTTGGAACTGAGTTCGATCACAGCCTTGCAGTTGCAGAGAGGTCAACAAGGAAGGATGGGTCCTTTAGAAGGCTGGGGGGTAGGAATCGAAGTAGGTCATCAACATGAGCGCTGGAGTTGATCTAACGATAGGCTCCCTAAATGCGAGAGTTGTAAACTCACTGACTAAACAATTGTTACTACTGCAAGAGTTTAAGATGGTACAGGAAACTCACTGGATACTAGATGAAGAACCGAGTGTTAGGGAAACCACGGATGGGAGAGTCTACAGAGCTTCGGCAGCATCTAAAGGGGGTAGCAATACTTCTCTCCAGCCATCTGGTTTTAAGGTTGAAACTGACATGACTGCTCCTGAAGGCAGATATGGGGATCAGGTTACTGCCCTAACTTAAGCCAACTTCCTTTTTGGGAGGGGGTAAAGTCAAAACTGAAGCTCATTGTGGAAGATCCCTTGATATTTGGGTGGATTTTAATATGGTTCTGGATCCAATGAAAGACCGTAATAGAGTGGGGGGGGAACTTCGACGTCCCAGGTGAAAGAGGATACATCCATAGGCTTTTGAAGGTGAACAAGGAGCTGGGCATCTCCGATCCCTTGATCGAGCCACAGATGAGGGACCAACCCTTCACATTCTACTCTCCAATTTATACCTGTTATTTGAGAATCAATATAATATTGGTAGATGAAACATTGAAGTGACAGGTTACAGACTCCAAGGTAGCTGCGGTCCCATGGTCAAACCATGACTTGGTGAGGATAGTTCTGGGGAATTGGGAAGCCCGGACTCTGAGAGGTAAGTGGATATGTAATGATGGTCTCCTTAAGGACAAGGAAGTTGCATAGACCCGACTTAGTGATTTTAAGGATTATTTTGAGCACAATGATAATGATGAGGTGGGGTTACAATTATTGTGGGAGGGATTGAAGGCCACAATAAGAGGGTCCCTTATCTGGCTAGACTCCCAGAAAAAGAGAAAGGATTGATCAAGAGGAGACATTGAGTTCAAAGATAGCAGAAATACAGCTGTAGGGCCAGGCGGGATGTTGTCTCTTCCTTGGGGCAGCTAGCCAACTAAAATAGTACAAAGCACAGCTAAGGACGCAATTGCTTCAGGATACCGAGAAGAAACCCATGTTTCTCAAACAGAAGTATAACAAAAAGGGCGATAAAGCAAACAGAGTTTTGGCATGGAGATTGAGAGAGGAGAGGAAAAAGAAAATGCTAACTAATATTAAAACCCTGAGGGGGACCTATGGTGTATGACACAGAGAGAATTGGGGAAGAATTTAAAAGATTCTATGAGCACCTCAGAATATTTGGGAGATGGCTCACGTATTTCAGAGTACATTGATTGTTTGAAGATCCTGGGAATCTCAAGGGAGGTGGCCGATGAGTTACACAAACCTGTTGAGCTGGAAGAGGTAGTGAGAACAATTAGAGACATGAAGGGAGGTACGACTCCTGGGAGTGATGACTTTTCTGTGAAATGTTATAAGCAGTACAGATCCACTGTTGCACCCTGATAAGCTAGGGTAATTAATGCAGTCTTAGCGGGAGAGACTCTTGCCGAAACAATGATGGGGGCAACTATTATTGTGGTTCTCCAGAATGAGGGCAAGGATCCATCATTGTGCTTTTCGTATAGGCCAATCTTGTTACTGAATGTCGATGTTAAGGTCCTAGTGAATATATTAGGTAATAAATTTGAAGTGATTCTGCCAACACTGGTTCATGGGGATCAGGTGGAGTTTATTAGGGGTTGGCAGGGCATCGACAATATCAGGAAGACGATAGATTTGATGTATCAGGCAAGAGCATCAGACATGGAGGCAAGTCTGGTAACAATAGACTCGGAGAAGGCCTTTGACAGGGTCAAATGGCTATATATGACAAAGGTCCAGGCAAAAATGGGATTAGGTGATAAAATTCAGAAGTGAGTCGCCTCATTGTACAGAGCTCCCACAGCTCGCATACAAGTGAATGGGGCTCTTACTGAGCCCTTTCGCCTGTAGACGGGAACGGGGCAGGGCTACACCCTATCCCTGCTATTGTACACACTGGCTATGGAACCGCTGGCAATTTCAATTCAATCAAACCAAAACGTAAAAGGAATCCCCTGTGGTGGAATAGACTTCAATCTCTCACTTTTCGCAGATAACATCTTAGCATATGTGATGGATATACATTCCTCACTCCTGGAGTTGCTCTCGCAGGACTCTTGGTTCGGGTTGTTCTCGGGTCTTAAAATGAATGCAGACAAATCCGTGTAATGCCATTGAGGGAGGGACTCTTGTTCCGTGATTTGGAGGAGTGGCTAGGGGGCATGAGAATTGAAAAGTTGAGTATTAAATATCTTGAGGTACAGCTTACTAGGGCCACGTCTGAGTTAACGAAGGCACACTTTGACCCGATGTTGCAAAGGATACAATCAGACTTCCAGAGATTGGATGAGGTGGTACTATCCTGGTATAGTTGTATGACCTCTGTGAAAATGAATGTCCTGCCCTGTCTCCTTTATCTTTTTACGGCTCTCTCGATTATCGTTCCAGACAGCTATTTTACTGAGTTGAGTGTGCTGGTGTCTAGATTTATCTGGTAGAATAAAAGGCTGAGGCTTAAAAAATCAACCCTGACCCTCCCGAGGAAATCAGTAGGATTTGGCCTCCCTGATTTCTATGGTTACTACCAGGCTGCACAACTGAGAGTAATGGTAGAGCACATGAAGGAGGATGTCAGAACGTACTGGTCCTATCTAGAAGACTTAGAGACTCACCTGAGAAAGGTCAGAGATTTATTTTGGGTCTCGCTCAAGAACATTCCTCTAAAATTGAGGAATCATCCAGCTCTGGGGGTGTTGTGGTCAAAATACAAAACGAGCAGAGTGACTGGTAGTCTGTCCTCGTGGCCTTCCCCAATGACTTCCGTGTGGGATCCCCTAATCGATTTGGCACAGCAACATTTGAAATACTCCCAACAATGGTCTGACATGGGATTATAAGGAGCGGGTCAACTGTTGCGTGAAGTTGATTCTTGACACTTGAAGACATGAGGGTAGAGATGCTGCAA
This sequence comes from Ambystoma mexicanum, assembly GCF_040938575.1. Lineage (NCBI taxonomy): Eukaryota > Metazoa > Chordata > Amphibia > Caudata > Ambystomatidae > Ambystoma > Ambystoma mexicanum. The sequence goes on along the minus strand of NC_090923.1, from coordinate 829,049,516 downwards.
GCCACAATACCTGTCTTTGATTGTATAAGATTGAAAGGAATATTAAGAGTAAAGAAAGTTATAACCAGGGTTCCTACAGCTTTTGAGAAGGTACTCGACACAGCGGTGAGCAGGAAAGGGATTATATCAAGGCTGTATGAAGCTCTCATTACGACTGATGTGACGGGCGGGACAAATATGTAAGGGCTACTGGGAGGACTTGGCAAACTGGGATATTTTTTATGAGGAATGGGACAGGATCTATAAGATTGCGTTCCATGGGAACCTATTTAATCCTCTACTTCTAACTCCCTGAGGGTCAGTTGTTTTTCAAAGAAACGAGCTGGGGGCAGATCCCTGTCTTCTGCGGGGGCCTCCCTTTGGAACAGCCTCCCAGCCACTTTGAAACTTGAGGAGAAACATCTCTGGTTCCGGAAGCACCTCAAGACCTCCGTCTTTGCTTCTGCCTTTACCCCTATTCTCCCCTGCTGATCTGTTTTTTCTCTTGGCAACATTCTCCTGGCCACCCTATGGCCCATGTACCTGCTCTCCTTCCTGCACTGCCTCCGAGCCACCCCGTGCACTGGGATCTGTATCTGTACCCATACAGTCCCCCATTTTACTTCTGCACTTATCAGATATACCCTATCTGACAAATCACACACTTGCCTCTGCCTTTAGTTATTTATTCATTTATTGCATTTTTTTATTTATTGCACTCATAATTTATTCTATTCTCTCCCCTGTGCCGCACTTTTCCACTTCTCCCCCTTCCTTGCACTTTCCCCCTTTTTCTCTTTTCCATGCACTTGCGCATTCTTAATGTCACTGGGCCTAGTAAGACCGTTGTTTTTATTCTCCCTTGTTCCCCTCCCTTTGCTTGGTCGCACTCTGAAATACTTGTGTATGAGCGCAATATAAATAAAATATTATATCATATCATATCACCATGGAGCACAATTATAATGTGCTCCAGGGGTGGCACCGGGACCCTGTAAAGCTCTCGAAGATGTTTCCAGGCATTTTTCCCTTATGTTCTAGAGCATGCGGTCAGGTGGGATCTTTAGCACATATGTGAGTTGGATCAAGGAAATCACTGGGGAGCAACTTTCCCTAGATCCCCTACAAATGCTGTTGGGCCTTCCTGCAAGAGACAGGGAAGAACTCTGATTACCTAGACTGTGGAAGGCCATGTTGAGAGCAGGTAGGGTAGTGTAAGAAACTAATGGTGGCAAAAGTAAAGACAGACACAAGTGGTCACAGTTCAAGGGTGTTTATTAAAGTGTAAATGCAGGGTGGAAAAATGCCCAATCTAAACCTAACTCTAAGATGGGAGCAAGCTTTGACCATCAAATGAAAAATAAGGCAGTCCTTGTGGCGTTGATTCAAAATAAAAGGGCATATACTAAAGAAAACCCTATTGCCAATTCCTTACAACTAATTACAGCATGGTATTGGGTTTCAATATAGAAAGAAGTGTTCCAAATAATAAGTCAGGATGTGATTGCCAGCGGTCTGCCTTCCCCACGTTTTTTGAGCACGGACAAGGTGGGACCTTGGAGCACAGCACACGCTCAAGTTTTCTCAGTATGAGCCGACAGATCCTTTCCAGCCATCAGGTTCTTTGATGGTTATGTCTCTTTTAAATAAAAAGCCTCTTGGCTTTGAGGTCCTGATGTATTCAACAACAAACAAAAAGTTACTTTGCAAATGGACTTTGGGTGAAGACTTTTCACCCCTGGATCTCCCTGGACCGGGCTCGGACCCACTTGACAAGAGGGACCATTCCCTTACCCTGGTCTCCCAATTCTTCTTACTTTAATGAGTTTTAATGTCTTTTCAAACAGTATGTCAGGCTTCGCCCCTGATTGTCGGCTTCCCTCTGCCGGGTTCACACTCGCCAACTTTTATAGACAGTTCACTGTAGACACCACTTTGTCGGGTTTACTTTGTTCTGCACATTATTCTAGTTGGAGGCTTCCCTCTGCCGAGTTCACTCTTACCAACTTCTACAGATAGTTCACTATGGGACTTTAGACTGCGCCCTGTCTCATTAGCATCCCTCCGCCGGGTTCACTCTTGCCACCTTTTACCAAACAGTTCACTATGGGACTTCAGACTTCAGCCTGTCTTGTTAGCATCCCTCCGCTGGGTTCACTCTTGCCAACTTTTACCACATTCGGTTCAAGTGCTTAATTCACCAAGCGGGATTCATTTCCCTTTCTTTCACAATAATTTGTCGGTCAAAGACTTCCGACGGTACAGAGGATTTTTTACGAGACCCCTGTAGGATCACTTTTACCTCTTCACGCCTTTTCCCAAGGCCTTCTGGTCATGGTAGTCTATACCATCGGGTAATCACCCAGAGTTTCCTGCGTGAGCACCAACATGGTGCCGGACTCCTCTGTTGCTGGTTTTCCCCCCTCTTTTCTTAATAGTTTCTTTATATCTTTCAAAAGTTCAAATTAGCTGTTGGCTACTTTTCGTTCAACACAGTTTGGTTTCTTATCGACACTCCCCTCGACTCACCGGCTTTGATGAACCGCTTGGCTTTCTTCTCCTTCGAGTCAAGATTGGTACCTAGGAGACCAGCATCTCTCCCCGGTTTGGTTATCAGCAGAGGAAGGTACCATAGACATCTGCTGCAACACAAGCTGGCCTTCGTTTGTGGCCTTATGTTCCGTCTGCGGAGGTTTCACAGACCTGTATCGGAAAGGGCAAGGCCATTTCTCTCCTTGTCACCCTCTCGGTATTCACCGTCTTTCGCCTCCACTTGAACTGCCGTGCTGAATTAGCTCCTACGTCATGCGGTATGCCTTGCTTGTCCTGTGCTGTCGTGTGTCACCTTTTGTCTCTTTGGGGAGGAGAAAGGGCCGTCAGGTGTTTGTGATTCTCTTTAATTGCATGACTCTGCCTAACCATTATAACGGGACCTGTCAGGTAAACAGTTTTAACATCTGCCCATTGGCATTTACCGTGCAAGCAAGTATTTGTGTTGGAAAAAGAGGGTGGTAGGATTTTTGAGTATCCTACGGGATAGGCGGGGGGAAAAGGTGGTGTACGAAATTATAGCCTTCATGTAAGGGGGTTTGGTAAATTCAGAAGGGCAAGATTTCTAGGGTGAATGGAACAAACGGGAATGACCAGGATTTTTGTGAGAAAATAAACAAGGGGGATTGTGGGAATGGTAATATTTGGTCCAAATCGACTGGTAGTGTGACAAACCATAATCAGATGGATGTGAAGAAGAATGACTGGGAGTGTTTGGATAGGAGACAGAAAAACAGGGATTCTGGGAGTTGTAGTTTTTAAGTTTGACCGGATTTGGGCCCTAGGGGATTTGCCAGATATGGAGGGGTCATTGAATTTGGGTAAGAATGGTTCAACTAGAGGAAGGGAGGTAGATGTAGCACAACCTACAAAGGTCTTGGGGATCTCGCCATCCTCTCCTTCTTGCCCGGTATAATACTGCGTCTCATCTGGGGCATTTTCCTAAACATACCCCTGGGCTCCCCTACCCAGGTGATCCTCCCTTGTTCGTCCACCACAGGGTTGGGGTCTGAGAGTGCCAGCCCTCCCCTGGCCACCTGAATAAGGGACTCATGAGTTCTGTTTGGGAGAATACCCTCCAGTTTCTCACAGTAGCTACTGCCCAGATATGGAAAATCGGAATGGGAAAAATAAAAGACATAATGATATTGGAGAAACTGACAGCTAGAGTCAATGATTACCTTGGCTCCTATTACTAGGAATGGGGGATCTTGATTGCTAAATGGGAGGAGGATGGGAGACGAATATGAGAGGGAGGAGCGCAAGGGGATGCCAACCCCAGTGTATTCTCTGCTGGAATGGGAGGAAGGTGGTCTGAGGCATATGGTTACGGGGAATCATGGCGAATGGGACTCTAAACCTTGGGACGATACAAGTGATTGGGTCGTGTGTCAGGGGTGACCAGTGGGAAGGTGATAACCCATCTAGGTTATACGAGTGGGGGAGCCTATTGAGATTTGGTGATTTGAAACGTGATTTTACTGCAATGGACCCATGTCTAATCTTCCATGGACTTGATGAGATAGCTCATGCTCATTTCTGTTTTACTGAAACATGCTATGTGAAGGGGATGGGAGGACTGGAGGGGGAATGTTATTGTTGGAATAGTTGTAAGGAGTATTTGTGGAGTAATGTGTGATGTGAAAATCTCAATATAATGTCATTCAAAAAAAATAAGAAAGCAAAATGTGTTGAGACTTCATTGAAGGAACTACACATTTTGTTGAAAACTATAAGGGGCATTGGGGAACCAGCTAGGAGAAGGGAGTCATTCTCCTAGCCCCACAAGGATCTTGTAGAACTGTTTGTTATGAAAAGCTTGGAACATTAATGGAACTTTTACTTTGAGAAGGCTTGGCGTCTTTGAGACACTTTGCATCCAGGAGGAGGGAGTCATTATCCTGGGTCACGAGCAGAACCCAAACTTTATAATTATTTATTGTTGTGACAGGGATTGCATAGGAGCATTTGGACTGGTGCCTTTTGATTTGGACTTTCACGGACTTCCTGGCGAGCACCTGAGTTTCTTTAGTTTTGATTAGGCAATCCTATTAGAATTAAGGACAGATAGGTTTATCTTTTTTCTTAAAAAAAGTCTACACCAATCACAATAGCACCACTTGGTCAGCCTCTTCATTCCTTGTCTCCACACCACCTCGGGTAAATGCATCCAACCTCCAAACAGCCCCTACAACACCTTACTGCAACTTTTTCTGTAACTACTCCCAGAACTGAACAACAACACAACAAACCAGCACAAAGAAAGATACAACCACACACCAAACGCGCCAACATGTGTCCGAATGCATGAACAACCTCCCATGTAAATATGCAAAAACCAGAAATACAGAAAATATCCCCGTTCTCTCATATCCAAACCTCCAACCGTAAACCCGTGAAATACCCTGCACCCTCATGTCCATGCCCATTCGCCAAAAGGTACATGAACCCGTGCAAACCCTGCACCTTTGTGTCCATTTAAAATAACTAAACGTTCCCACTGAACCTAAATAATGTGGCCACAACATAAAGACAACAACCAAATAAACAGGCCTCTACTACTTAAACTAATAAGGGCTGTAACATTTAACTCATACCTCACATTTTATATGAGGTATGTATTAAATGTTACAGCCCTTATTAGTTTACAAAACAAATTTTGTCCAAATCCTCAACCTTTTGAAACAGTTTCCACAAACCCAGTTCCAACTCCTGAAATGTAGCATAATATTCCCCACATGCATAGCATAAACCCTCTCTGCCATTGGTGGAGCCTTTGGCTGCAGTCCCCCCCTTGCAGGCCACGCCGCCGCTAGGCTGGAACTGCACACCACACAGTTATTGCTATTTGGCCCCAAAACAGATTTTCCGGTGGTCGCCATCTCCCTCGCATTTCCGCGACTCACCAAATGCGCCCTTTTGATGTGGACCTACCTCAGGGCTGTTTTTGTGATTTACTTGGGAGATGTTTATGCATTCAGACAAACATTGGCGCTTTTGGTGTGTGGTTGTAACTTGTGGTGTGTTTGGTGTTGGGTTGTTGTTCAGTTGTGGGGGGGGGTTACAGAATGAGTTGCAGAGAGGTACTGCATGGGCTGTTTGGAGGTGGAAGGCATTTACCCGAGGTGGTTTCACATGTCATTTAATGGTTCATGTTAGGTTGCAGGGAGGTGCTGCAGGGAGGCATTTAGCAAACGTTATTTCACATGCCCGTCTGTTTTAAGGTTCATGTCAGATTGCAAAGAGGTGCTTTTAGGGGGCATTTAGCCGTGATTTCCATGTTTACCAGTCACATATTCCGTCAACCGCCAAGTACTGTTGCTTCCCTTCACTCCTTCTTGACTGACTGCCAAAAAACAGCACACCAACCTCTGCGAACTTCAGGAGTGATTCTCCTGAACATGATTACCACAGCATCAGTTGACACTCCCCAAGGATGCATTGCACAGGATTCTGCGTGCAAATTCCACCCCGGCCACGTCATCACTCTGGCGGCGCTCTCATTTCTGGAGGATTTCTCCACAGCACATTGGCCTCCACTGGGACCTTGAATGACCAAGGCTCCACTATGTCGACCCATCACTTTGGCCACCACAGTACACAGTGCATTGGCTCTCCACCGGCCCCTGCCGTGCCACATGTCCCATCACCATGCCGGCATCCACAGCCGCTGCCACATGTCCCATCAACATGCTGGTGTCCACAAACACCCAGCCGAGGTGCTCCAGCCACATCTCCCGACAGGACCGTGCAAACTGCTCTCCGGACCTCCGGACGTCTTCAGCAGATCGGGCACCACCTACAGCCAAACAGCCTCCAGAAACGGACTCCCTTACAATTGGCTCCCTTCACAAGGATTAGGCAGGACCACAGCCTTTGTCTGAATGGCCAAGGAACAACCACCTTCCGCAAGAGTAACTTGCTGGTGTGGATGGGTTGTTAGGGGGCACTCACCTTCCTGGCTGCCCCCTCCCCCCCGCTGCAGCACCTTGTCACTGAAGATCAACTTGTTGCCAAATATTATGAGGTGGTTTCCCTTGGTCAAAGACGATGCTACACCTGTGCTTGTAGGTAAGGAGCTTTAATGCCCTTGGTACGCCATGCGCGAGGTCTACACATCAAGGTAGGAACACTTTCACAGATATGTTACAACGGTATATTGATGTACAAAATGACTGGTCATCCACACTCCAGCCTGGTCCAGATGCAACTGTCACTACTGAGCCCTCATTCAGATCTTCCCTAACATTCCATTCTGACCTACACAACATTCCTCTGTAGCTCAAGCTACTCTGACATCACCAACATGTCAGCCTCCAGATACACTCAACTACAACAGATTGTAAACTCTTATAGTTAAGGCCCAGTTGTGGCTCAATATATAAAACAAACCTAAGGTATGGAAATTTGTCTACTACCTCCACATTCCTAACTGCAAATTTCCATAAAATATTGTTTTCCCTTTAGCCTTGACAAGGATCATAACCTTAGATGTATGGCAGTTAATTTCCAAATCATTCTCATACATATAAATCGCTAATGCCTTCAAACCACGTTGGAAGCTAATTGTTGTGTTTGGTTGAGGATGACCAAGTCATCCGCATATGCCAGCCTATACAACGGTATTGTCCCCAAGCGCGGAGGAAAAACTAACATTTTATTAAGAAAAAGATGTAGGTCTGCTATGTTCACATTGAAAAGTGTCTGCACCTGGACTACTACCCCTAAGCATACGAACAACATCTGGCATAAGTCCCGACCCATCAAGTCTCACTTTAATAATGGTATCAGACTGTAGCTGTAGCAGGGTGTCAGGAAAGCCTCAGTCCTCTAATTTGTTCCATTGCCTACCCCGATTCACCATATCAAAGGCTGCTGCAAGCTTATATACTCGTGTTTTTGTTCCAAAACCCACTTGATGTTTATCTAGGTGATCATCTACTTGGGACCAGATGTTAGGTTTCTGCAGGATTAAGGAGGAGAATATCTTTCTCCCGGTATGAAGAAGCGCATTTCGACAGTAAGTTATTGGGTTCATTCACCTGGATTATGCTTTAAAAAAGGTTTGTGCAATGGCCGCCTACAGTCTTTCCTCGGTGTGTAATTAGAGAAGCCATCTGGACCTGCTGCACTTGATGACTTCATCTTTTATTCTTTTTAATATATCACCAAAGTTGAAGTCAAACTCCCATCCTTTGGATCTAAAATGGATGGGGACCCAGCAGGCCCCTTCAAAACGATCATAAAGTCCCTCAAAGTAAGTAAACCATTTGAATTATTCAATGGGATTTAATTGCATCGAGGCCTGCCAGTCTTGATTAGCATTTATTATATTATATTATATTCCAGAAACAGCGACTCTGGTTATTGGATACAGCCCAGAGCAGTTGTTCACAATAATTTGTCCATAGTATTTATTTTAGGCCCTCTAACCAGTTCTTACAATTCTGTTTTAGGGTTCGCTGCTTAGACCACATATCAGGGGCAGCCATCATCTGTCGTTTGGCTATTTAGCCAATACAGATCCTAAGTATTCATAAGATCACACCGAGAAATCACATTTGTACTCTGTGCGTAATCTGGCCCTGATGACAAGGATTGTGGTTTAAATATATATTTCCTACAGTCACAATTCAAGTCCCCGGCTCTCAATATATGACCAGGAGGTCCATTGCCGAACCATAAGGACAAAATGTCCACTAACGAACCCAAAATATCAGCATCATGTGCCTATAGATGTCTATTAAAAATAGACTTTCTTCTAGAAAATAATGCTTCATTGCTTTTGCAATTTCGATCACTTGAAGACCAGGATGGGGCACGTACTATTTTCGCAAAACACACAAATATAATTTCTAATGGCTGTCAATAACATTCTATATGGTCGACATCGGGGCCATTATGGGCAGATTATAGGACTGCAGGAAAACTAAATATTCGTCTGAATATAGTGGACCTAACAACCATACCTCTTGTGGAGTTAATAGTTCGGTGTGAACAAGCGACAAGCTGTCGCAAAACGTTACGCTGCCGAATTTTAGGCGTTTTTGGTCCTGGGAATGATGTTTTTTCATGACTTTTAACTTGTGCAAAATGCACGAATAAAGTACGTGTTCTTTTCTACTACTGGACTCTGATGCCTGATCTGAAAGCACAGCTGGCTACATTGAAGAATGCTCCTTTATCCTGCTGACCCTCCAGTAGAATCCTTTGCAGTTAATATTTCGTGTTCACTTACACAAATAGTACCTTCATTCGACTTACGTAAACCATTAAAACCCAGCGTATTCCATGATAAACAATTTATCGCAGAGCTCTATAGCGTGCACAAGTGTACAAGTGATTTATTATTTTGACACAAAGCGGAGGACAACCATCACCAGTCAGAATTTTCTGCAGGCATAACATGATAATTGGCTTAAAAATGTACCGACCTTTTATTACAACCACCCTATCATATGAGATTTTTATTCCCAGACAAGGTTTTATTATTTCATTTATAGAGCGCTCAAACAGCCCAGGAGCATTGTGGTGCTGTTACAGTGATTCGTTATATGCAGACAGTCAAAAAAAGAATAGTAATATGCCGGTAGTGCAGGTATCAAGCACAATACATTGGTTACATACTTTCGTTCCATTGTATTGCGATGTTCAGCTAGGGCAGGAGTACCACATGTATGTTCATGGACACCTGGCATAAAGATCATTGTGGTCCTACCTAATGGAACAGCCAGGTGTTGAGGGCTTTGTGTAATGTCTCGTATGAAGGTTCGGCTATCAGGGTGGGGGGCAGGAAATTCCGCTGTTTGACTGCAATGAAAGGGAGGCTGGCGCCTCCTGCTTTGGCACGCCGAGTCGGTGGTCTTTTGGGGTTCTTGTGGGTCTGGTGGAGCAGGCTCTTACAATTTTCTGTGAGAGATAGGGGGGTGCTGTGTTTATGAGGCATTTATGGGCAATGACCAAGGTTTTGAATGCACACGCTCCTTGATGGGCATCCAGTGGGCGGCTCTCCTGGCAGCCGAGATGTGTTAACTTTTTGAGATGTTCAGGGCTGCTCGTAGCACATTATTTTGAATGAAAAGGGCATTGCTGTAGTCCAGCCTTAAGCCTGTGACCGCTCTGGCGATGCTGAGGCAACTGTCAGTGGACAGAAATGTTTTGGCCACATTTAGTAATTTGGTTGCATAGGCTGCCAAGGAAGGGATGGCGTTGACCCGGCGGGACAAAGACAGGGTGTCATCCAGGTACACCCCTAGGGTCTTGACTGAGGGTGAGTGGGGATCCGGATGTTGTTAATGACGAAGGCTGAGTATTGGTCGTCAAGCTTTTTTAGTATTGCGGGGGGTCCAACAAGAAGGATTTTCGTTTTATCTCTGCATACTCCACCATCCAAGCCTGGATGGTGGAGTATGCAGCATTCAGGGTTTTAGAGTCTACTGCCCAATTGCCTGTGAGTGGGAGGAGAACTTGGGTGTCATCGGCATAGTTGGTATAGGCTATGCTGTTGGAGTCCAGGATGTCAAAGAGAGTTTAGTGAATATGTTGTATAAAGTAGGTGAGATGCAGGAGCCTTGCGCAACCCCACAGGGGATGGGGGTAGGGGAGACACTTGCAAGGCCTGAAAACACCCTCAAGACTGCCTTCTAGAAAGGAAGCAATCCATTTTGTTGCTTCCTGCAAGAAGTAGGCTGCGAAGGTGAGGTGGTGTCACAGAATTTTGTGGTCTACCAAGTCGAAGACGGCTGACAGGTCCAGAACGAGTAGCAGGGCCGGTTTACCACTGTCCCTGAACTCATCCATCTGGTTTTTCAAGTCCAGCAACGCGGATTCAGTGCCATGACCATGGCAGAATTCAGATTGGCGAAAGCCCAGTATGTGGTAGGTTTCTAGGTATTGTTGAACCTGTAGATAGGCAGCTCTATCTAGAATTTTCAATAGGAATGGAACTGTTGTTATGGGCCTATAGTTGTTGGGGGCCAAGGGGTCCAGCAAGGTTTTTTTAGGAGGGGAAGTACCCAGGTTTCCTTGAGGCTGGTGGGTACCAGGCCAGTGCTGAAGGAGGCCTTTATGAAGTTGGTGAAGAAAGTTATAAGGACTTGTGACCAGTACTTGTTGATTGTGGCGGGACAAGCATCCCCTTTACATTTGGAGGGTTTTACATTTTTCATGATGGGAAGTACTGATTCTTTAACTTACTTGAAATGGAACCGTGGGACATCAGAGGTGGCAGGGTTAGTGGAGGTTGTGTCATGAGGGGGTGAGATCAGTCAACTTTGATTAGAGAGGATTATTTTGTTCATCATTTCTATTTTATCCAGCATTGCGGTTTGGATGTTGGAGCACCAGGCTTCATCTTTAGTAACGGACCGAGGAAGGGTGGCTGGAGTCTTTAGTTCAGTAAAGATGGAGAAGATCTCCGTAGTGTCAGATTTCGCATTGGAAATTCTCCTGTTGAAGGAGGAGGTTTTAGCCGCGATAATTGCCTGTTGTAGGTGTTGGATGTCTTAGTGAATTCCAGTCTCGAGGTTTCCAAGGTTTTTTTTGCCAGGTAGATTGAGCCAACCGTTTTTTGTCCCAGAGTTCGAGTAGGTCTTGGGTGAACCAAGCTTTGCTGTGTCTGACAGCTTTGGCTTTGCAGGGTTTGAAGAGGCAGCAGCGTCGACCACCTTGGCTAGTGTTGAGGTGTAAAGATCAGCGAGGATGTTGGGCTCTTTGGAGAGGGGGGGTTTGAGTTTAGGGATGTCCAGGAATGTCAGTAAGTGCTCTTTCGTCAGCTTGCGTGAGCTGCGAGCTAGTGAAGGTGGCAACAGTGTGTTTGAGGGCTTAAGTTTCTTGTGGTAGGGGATGGAGAAGTGTGTTACATGATGGTCCGACCAGGGGTAAGAGGTGTTGGAGTTGACTAGAGTTAAGCAGTTGAGGTCCGCAATCCAGTCCAGAATGTGGCCTTTGGAGTGGGTGGGATTGTTAATGCAGAACTTGAAGCCAAGGGTTTCAAGGACTGTGGAGAGTGATAAGGCATGCAGGTCCTCAGGATCATTGAGGCCCAGATTTAAGTCACCCAGAAGGATAATTCTGGAGGAGTTCTTAATGTTATCTTCCAGGATGTGGAGGAGATCCTCATGGAAACTGAGTATAGGGCCGGGAGGGCGATAGACAATGTGGAGAGTGATGGTGCATGTAGGTGAAGTGGTCAGCCTAAGAGACAGTATATCACTGATCTTTTCCCTAGAGGTGTTGATCTGCCTGACAGGTAAGGACCCTTTTGCCACAAGGGCCACTCCCCCTCCTCTGGCACTGGGGCAGTATTTTCGTTAGATTGTGTAGCCAGTGGGGCAGGCTAGACAGAAGGCAGGGCCAGATGTGTCATGGAACCAAGTTTCAAAAATGAATAAGGCATCAAGTATGTGTGAGGTCAGTAGGTCATTGATGTCCAAGGCATGTGCTGGGAGAGAGCGGACATTGATGAGGGGACAATTCAAGGGTGATGGTTGCTGCTCCAGTTTCTTAAGCCTGGTTGGGCGAGTAGATGCAGGAGCTTCCATGTGTGTACGGTTAGGAGGGTTGGTCTGAACTGTGATGTGATGGGGGCTGAAGAAAGTAGGGGCAGTTTTGGGAAGCCAGGGCTGAAAGTGAGCCGGGCTGCAGTTTTGTCATGGCTAGTACTGTTTGGGCAGTGCTGGTGATGTTACAAATAGCAGGCCTAGAAACATTGGCAAAATTGGCATTCATGGCAGCATTGGCAGCATAGCAAATAGGATGCATAGAAGCATTAGACAAGTTGGCACTGAAGGCAGCATTTTTCACAAAGGATACATTTTTTTCTAGGAGCATTTTTCTCAAAGGATATATTTATTCTAGGAGCAGTTACAGTGGGATTGGCATAGGTGACAGTATTTTTCGCAATGGTGGTCTCACGTTTAGTATTGCAAGAAGCACAATTGGGACAGATGGGGCATAGCTTATGAGCGTATGGCCCTTAAATAAGTAGCATATTGTGCAGTAGATGGGATGCAGGGTAACTCTAACACCAAATAATGAAACCAACTCAGTAAGATGGCAAAGTCGTTTTACTGTTTTAATATCAATGATCTAAAGCAAGGAGTTACAACGGACATCAAGGGAGATCTCACAGCATCATCTCATTCAAAGCAATTCATAAAGAATCACAGTTATATAGTAAAAACTCATCATATGTGACGTCATACTATGTGGCAAACAAGAAAAACCTATGGGGGTTGTGATAGGCTCAAGAGGAACATATAAGTATACTTTCTTTAGGTGGTCGGGTTGTGACTGGGTCTCTGCAGTCAGGTGGACAACTCATGATATGATCGTTTATTCCTATAGCGCCTGTACACAATGTGTTTCGAAGCGCTTCATGACAAGGGAGGGAACAAGGGAAAAATACAAAACATTCTTACAAGCCATGAACAACAAGAATGTGAAAAACTATTGTACTCGGCCTAGCAACATTTCAGATAGTGCAAGTGCTAAGACACAGATAGGAAAGAATGGGAACAGACAGGTGACAACCGTACTAGGCCTGACAACATTTCTGGTAGACTCAGAGAATTACACAAGTTGAGGGACAGGGGAGGAGAAGGAGGAAGAGGAACAAAACAAGCGACTATCATACTAGGCCTGACGACATTTCAGATAGTGCTGGATGGGGAGGGGGGAATAACAAGTAAAGGGGGGAGGAGACAAACATTTGTTTACTATCAGACTAGGTCGAGGACAAATCTGGTAGAGTAAGTGCATACATAGAAAAAGCAAGGGAGGGGGAGGAGAGAGAGAGTGGAGGAAGCAAGAGGAGAATAAGGGTTGAATAAGGGTTGAATAAGAACAGTGAAAGAGCAGAGGGGTGCAGGCGAGAGCGAAAAACAGAGGCAGAGGTCACTAAGACACATCATTGTGCAAGGGAGCAGAAAATGTGGGCAAGGATATACAGTGACAGAGGGCACAACATGATTCAGTGCCAACCTGAGTGCGAGATCTAGGGGAGAACCAACATGAGAATTGAGGGGGATGAGGAGCGCAGAGTCAATGTGTCCTAAGTCAACCCATTGTGAATCACGACAAATCCTGCAATGAATGGGAGGGCGAATGGGAGAAAGGAAAAAAACACCCCTAGTGCAAGTCATCTTCAACACTTATTAGAAACACAGTATATAATTGGCTACCAAACTATAAGGCTCTTCGTTATATGGCCTTCTATAATTGATTGGCGCGGTTGCGCTCTTCTGGAACATTCGGCTCACTAGAAGCACGTAAGCTAGTACCCCAGGTGTCAGTGCACGGACTTTGATCGTGTCTCCCCACCCAAATAGCCCAACATCTCTCATCACCCATGCCTTCTGCCATGCAGATTGCCTTTGAACTTGGCCTTGCACAGTATCCTTGCTCCTGGGAATATATGGGAGTGTGAGCACATGCTATCTTAAGTCTAGAACTGCATGCCCAATTTCTATTTTCATCCGCAATTCGGCTCATTTTTCTAGCATTTAATTGTATTAAATGAATAAAACTTGGCACTCATGGTGTTCTTTCTTTGCACGTTAACAAGGGATGACTCAGCCTCTCACGTTCACTGTTCTTAAAGGATAGATAAGCTGTTCTTAGCTGCTCCAGCCTTTAACACCAGGCCAGGCAGCCTTTCTCGGTCCTTCCACAATTCCAACTGCTTTCTTGCTGCGACACAGTTTTTCAGCCATCTTCTCTATGGGCTTGAGCTTACTAAAGTTGTGATACTGAAGTCCAGATTCTATATAATGGTAGCACTGCCTGCAGTCTATTCACTATGTAAAGCTAGCTTCTATGATCACTTATTCTACTTGCGTTGCTGCATCTGTACAGTTATTAAACGGCTTGCATTTTTTGCAGTGCTCTTCACACGTGTAATCTTCACTTCGCATATGAACGTTTACTTGATTCTTTACTTCGTCATCTGATTCTATAAGGTCCATGCATTCTCTTCTTCAGCCAGTCTTCTCAGTGCATCACGCTCATCTTTTGTGACATCACCAACTTCTCTTTCTCTCGTCTTCATATTCCTTCGGGGATTTCTTCCAAGAGATTGTTATCTCTTCAGGGATACATCAGATAGGGTTTTCTTGGTGGATACCTTGACTCGAAGGCTCTTCGCGGAACAGTCACAGTCACTGGTGTCAAGCATGGCACGACTTCTGGCTTCCAGCATATAGATAGGATGGGTGCGGGACTTCCTTCAGAGTCATTCGACTGCGTTTTCTGTACTTACATTCGCAAACACTGATTTATGAGCAGATTTTGCACAGTTAGTGTAAATAGAGGCCTTTGTCACAAAGGTGGCATTTCTGGCAGAGAAGACGCAGATGGGTGCAATTTTTGCATTTAAACTTACAGGAATAAACATATTTAAATGGGTGTTCACATTGCTATGGGCATTTTGAGCAACCATAATTAGAGGCGTAGTAGCAATATTAGTACTGCTAGACAAAGGGCGATGAGTAAGGCATTTTTCATGAATTGCCGGGTTAGACAGATGCATTGGTAACATTTTTGCACAGAGGATGTATTTTGTAGTTGCTGGCCCATGGCGGGGGCTGTGTGGTTTGATAGGCATTAGTCTTGGGATACACACTCTGAGCATGTGATTTCTGTCCGTGGGGGTTCGCAGGAGAGTCCAGCGCTACAGGGGCTTGGTGCGAGCTCTCAGTGCGTTGATGCAAAGTTTGCAGGGTCTTGATGTCACAGCGCTTGCCTGCAGGAGTGCTGTCTTGGTGGATTATTCAGTCCTTTAGTAGGGCCTGGGGAGATAAAATTATGTAGGCACTCAAACTTTTTCCAGGATCTAATAGAAGTCTTACCCCATACAGATCCATGTATTTTTTTTGACAACAACATGTCATAGAATAGATGATTTTAGAATGGACATGAATCACAACAATGTTGGCCCTCACAGGGTCAAAATAAAGTAGCCTAAGGCTGGGGACATTTGAAAAAAGGGCCAATACATTAGCTCGATTTAGAACAAATAGTGAGCTATTAGGAAGAATAAATTCAAGGCTCAACAAGCTTGGCAACCCTCGGTCATTAAATGTGAGCAGTGGATAGTTCTTAAGCTTTACCTCCTGTTGCACAACCCTGAAATGGATTATAGTTTGTTCATTCCTCCAAAGAATCCGATTAATTTCTGACACAATTTCGTGTAGGACAGGCGTAAAACATTTCGATGTTAAATCCACTTCGGATTGTTCCTCGTCTTGCCTATAACTATCTATCAGCTCTGTAATTTTATCAGAAGTGTCATCAATCAGACTTGGGCCATCGAAGGTGGAAAAATCTAGAATAGGCACTTGGTCGTCAGATGTAGGAAAAGGTGTCTTTTGCAGAAGGGAAAGGATTGGTCCATTTGATATTGTATTGGTGTGCTCCTCCAAAGTGTCTGCGCTGTTTTTGGTTTGCCTCTTTTTGACAGTCTCTTTTTTCTTTTTATTTATCTTCACAGTATTATCAGGACTTATTGATGAAGTTTCTCTCATTAATGAAGTATCACTTTTTTCCAAAGTGACATTTGATCTTAAAGTAAAGATTTTTTAAACAGTTATGTGACTCTCTATTCTTAACTGTCACCAGGTTTTTTATGTCCTTTGTCTTTTTTAGTTTTAAATTCTTCTGTTGAAAAGCGTTGTCAGGTTTTCCCATGCCATAGCCATCTACTGATGAGTAGTTAGGCAAAGTTGTCATATCGCTGAACAAATCTGGATATTACTTGATTTCCTTAGCCAATGATGGGCTAGATGGGAGGGTAGAGATTTTAACAACATCGTTCTGAGGACCAGAATGTTCTGCTCCACTTAAATCAGGAATGCAGATCACTCGATTGGCTTTTTTGTGTGCCAAAAGTAAGCCCTACAGAAACCTCAGCTTAGAATTAAGCATTGACAACCTGGCTATATTTTCGCCGAGAATGAAGCTTAAATTTTCGTACCGCTGAAAAAGAAAGTGCAGTATTAAGTTTAAAGTCGAATAAGTATTTGCTCCAAGTGTATCCAGTTTAGGGGAAATAACCCTTTCAGGGGGAGTACTAAAGCCTGCCTCAGAGAATTGAGGGGAATGATCTCCGGATCTGTTATGGGCTGTGTTATCCAGAAAGAGTGGTGGCATAGCGTATCAGGAATAAAACCCAATGGACTTTAATGGGGTGCAGCTGCGGAGAGTGAGGCTTCTTTAGATTTTGAATCACTTATAGGATTTTGAGGAAAATTCCTGGCTGAGTCTTTAGACACCATATTATTCCAGGAGAAAATAGCCAAAGATGTAGTTCCCATTTCCATATTGTAAATTGTTCTAATGTTAATGGGTTCATTTGTCAATCCAAGTCCATGTTCCTGCAAGACCCCCTGTTCATGTACTGCTAACACAGGAAAGATATTTGTTATATACACAGGGTTTCCTTAACTCCCAGAGTAGCAAACTTTTGAATCAACGAGTCCTGGCAAGTCAATGAGGCAGGAGGCTGCACAGTATCCATGGTCGCACTCTGCAAAATTGTTAAATGTAGGGTAGAGCTCTCAGCTTGTGAGGTTTTACTACGTGAAGCATACATTCCCCCCGTTGGAAATGTTGGAGCACTTACCCAAGCATCTGAGTCCAACTGCGCGAACTACCACAACTGCACTTTGCTTATGTACTTCATGCATGCTCTTTTGTGCACCACGGTATTTGAAGTAGGCGCCGCCTATTGGACCTCTAATCCAGAAGAGCTACTCTCCAAACTCAGTCAGCTGGGCAAATTGAACAGAGAAACAGCGTTGTCACCTCTCGCCACAACTGCACTTAGCTTGTGCACATCCTGTAGCACAAAGCACTTTGGGTTTGATGTCAGAAGGCAAAGTCCACTTGTTCCAAGAACAGGGATTGGACCCTTCCAGCTGGCTAGCTTTAGTCCAATAACCAAAGGGCTTCTGCCATTCAAAAAAGGGGTTTCCCACCCCTTCTTTGGATCATCTCTGGACTTCAACCCTTCAACAGGATTTCATTGGACACTGTTGGGAGAACAGTCCTTTCCAAACTCCTCCATGTGTGTGTTTAAGACACGTGTTCCAAAGCAGAGGCAAGCTCTGTCTCCTAACCCTCCTCAGAGACCATAGGGGGTGAACCTGCTGCTAGAACAAGACCTGGAACACTGACAGCTATACTCTGCCCATGACCTCACTGTGCTGTAGGACCCCTAATGGTGTGTGTCAGCCTCCTCAGTGTTTGAGAGTCCCAGAAAATACCTCTTCTTGTCCCTGAGACCCTGGAGTGGGACTCACAACTCCTGAGAAACAAGACAGCCAGGATTCCTTCAATTCCAACCTCAGACCACTGGGAGCCATGATTCAAGTTTGTTTGACCAAATTCGAACCACTAGGGCCCTCCGGAGCTGGCTTTGGCACTCATCGCATTTTGAACCGCAGTCGGCCTGTTCAAACAAGTTTGCCGCCACACCAGCTGAAGCGCATCATTGCCTCGGCTTGGACGGAGAAGTGCTGCTGCATCTGCATTGCTTAAACCATCGTTTGCCCCACCAGTCTCTTCAACTCTTCCTTAACAGCATCCTTCATGGTGCATCGAACCGCCTCACCGGCGCATCCTGTCATCAGCCCGAACGCTATCGAATCTTGACCATCAAACCACACGTGGTGACCTCCACGATCCACACCATTTCAGTCGATTCGAAACGTAGCCTTCTTTCAGTTCTACTTTGACACCTGGTTTGACACCTGCTTGCCACTGGACGACCGTGACTGCCACATCATTAACTGACTCAAACTAACGGCAGCGCTGAGAAGCTCGGTTCGCCATTTTCAAATCGTCAAAATATTGCAAAAGGTACCATTGATTGATAATTGCACCTCTCGTCCATTTTGGTCCTTGAGAGTGCCTATGTCTAATTAATTCCTTTTGGTAACCTCAAGAACATATCCTTTTGAACAATGTGATTTTTATTTCCTTTTCTTCCCCTGTTTTATTACCCAGAGTGCTACATCTGCTATCTTTGCATATTCTATGTTTTTTTAAAGAGGTGTGGGTTTTTGTAGTGCTTTCTATTATTGTACATTGTGTGTTTAATATTTTTATAAAACCTTGATTGGACATTACTTCATTTTGGGCTGGTATATTTCATTGTTCGATTTGCTACTGAACCACATTCAGACTCCTCTTGAGAGTATAGCCTTACTTTGGCCCAATTTACCACAAATGGCAAAGGAGCTATATCTCTTAACTGTGCCTTTTTTACCTTTATGATTGTGTTGGCTGTTGGTTTGTAGAAGTGTGAGGGCTGAGTAGGCGCTTCAGCCTCTACTGATCCTTGTACTCCTGCAGGGCAGAGGTCAATTCATCACAATGATGTCCTGAAAAGCATTTCTGGCTCACAATGATGTAGATGTGTGTGACCGTTCTTAATATACATGTCACACATGGAGCGCTTCACCACTGGAGCTGAGGAGTTGACCTATATCCTCATGTGGAAAGTGTTCTCAATGATAGGGTCATACTTCACCTGCCAGGTGTTTGAGTCTATTCGTCCACTCCTCCCCCTGTAGGCGTTGCACCAAGTATTTCTCCTTCTCTCTTGGTTGTAGGTAAGTGGGGCATCTAGTCTCTTTGCTCACACTCCTATAGGTAGATTGTGGCAGTCCTAATCTCTTCCCTCACTCGCTGCCTCGCTGCATTCCTTAACCTCTCCATTGTAGGTAGGTAGAGTGTGGGTCCGGATTCCTCCATACACTGTATATGAGTAGACTGGCTAGTGTTTCTTGCACTCTCCTAGTAGGACTACTGCTTAGTATTTTGACTCACATTATCTGTTTGTGTATGGACATGATGTCCTAAAAAGCTTTGCTGGCTCACAAGGATGTAGATGAGTGTGAAACCCTGGCCATTCTTGATATACATGTCAGACATGGATCGCTCCAGCATTCGAGCTGAGGAGTTGATCCCTTCACATTCCGCCACTTTCAAGTGATCCCTTCGTCCTCCCTTCTTGTCCCCTACCTCCACCATGGCGTCTTCAATACGACTCCATCTAATGATCCCTGTCCCCAACATTCCCCAACTACTGTGTGTACTACACACCCACTCCGCACCCCAACATTCCTCCTCCAAGCACAATCCTCTTGTCCCCATTCCTCTTACGCTCCTTTCCCACAAGATGAACATTTCCCTGTTTCCCATTGAAATGCCCATACTTGAATGAGCCACCAAAGGTAACTCCCCCCGGTCCCTGCCTTCTCATAGATATCTCAACTTTACTCCCCATTTCCAAAGTCCCAGACCCACAACAATGAACACACAACAATTTGTATCTATGTCATTCCCTTCAATCACCATCACTTCACTGGAGAGAGTGTATTCAATCTCAAAAACGTCCTTCCAACCTGGACTCTCTTTCTCGGGAGAAGACCCATGGGCTGGCCATGATCCCTCCTCTTGTTAGCTTCTGTCAGCATAGTCTTGCTGTCTGATGTCTCCTCCAAGAGATGCTGCAGGACATGTGTCGCCTCTGCTCCATTGATCTGATAATCAACATGCTTCACTTCAAAGATCAGTGCAAAACGGCAGGCCCAGCAACAGTGAATTCCCTTTACATTCAACCATGGCATCAGTGGCCGACAGTCTCTATGGCGGGACAGTGTAAGGCTAGAAAGATCCTGATAGATACAGACCCCATTCCCCTTGTAAAGATTATTCTGCATCCGTTTTGCCCATTCCAAGACGACAGCCGTATTGATGGAATCTGACCACCACCGATCTGGGCCCTCTACCTGCACCACCCCCACACCTATGTGCGCTCTGTCAAGTTCCACTTCCTTTCCACCTTCCTCAACAAAAAGGGAGTTCACCAAGGCCTTGACTTTCTTCTCCATGTCGCCTGTTGTTTCCCTCTTCTGCTCCTGAAGTGCCATAATCCTCAGGTTATTTTGCTGTTCCCTTTTCTCCAAGTCATCCATCTTGAACCAGATTTCCTCAATCTTGCTTTCCAAGTCCAAATGTCTAGTGCCGTACTTCATCTAAACCAAGTCTGTGCTCCAATTTATTGTTTTCAATACCCTCAACTTTGTTCTCCAGCACATCCACTCTCCGACGTAGATCTGAGATAGAGGCCTGGATATCTCATTGCAGCGTCTTTATTTCTTGCATGATGTCGTGTATGTTTACCTTGGTTAATGGGTTTTGTAGCTTGCTCCTCACCCCCTCCTATGCAAGCTCAGTTACCTCTCTACTGGCCATACTGGTATTGGTTTAGGGCCTTAAGGCCAGTAACGATCTCCCCCTCCAGTTTTTAACTTCAACCGGGGATCAGGGACCAACCACTCCTGCTCTCAGTAACCCAATCTGGGCAATTGAATATGGTTGATATACATTCAGCGATGGCCCAATCCTGCACTCAGGACTTTCCCACAATGCCAGCCCCTGATGGCCCCACCAGGTGATCACCACTCCAGCTCACTCAATTTCCTTCTTCCACCAACACCTAGGCTCCTATCCCTCGAGGCGGGGAGGGGTGTCTCGCTTCCTTCACCCAGCAGCCCAGACTCAGTAAATGGACGTATACCGCTTGCTCAGCCACTTGGCACACCTCTCCGCCTCAACTCTGGCGTCAAAGGGCCTTACCACCTCAGTATGTTTTCAAACACGATAGTCCTGTAAGGATAGGGCTTTTGTACTGCCCTGTACATGAAAAGAGTGACAGTGGCTGTCTTTGCCTCCACTTACTCTCCTCCTTCTACTCCTGTGGCTGACTGCCACCCTGATACAGCTCTCTCAAACTTTCACCTCTCCATCTCCAACATTCTTGCCCCTTGCATGAGGGTCCGTCTGAAGTCTTCCAAAAAGTGCAACTCTTAGTACGACTCTGAGCTGGCTGCCCTTAAAGGTCCCGGGAGGATAGCTCAACGGCAAAGTGTTCGCCTTGGAAGCAAGACGACACGAAGCAACACAGGTTCGATCCCCGGGTCCGCGCTTAGAAACCTCTAAACATTTAAACACGTTATAAATACGCAACTAAGACAAAAATTACAATTATGCAACTAAAAAAAAACCAATTCCTGTAACAGCGCC
The DNA here is from genome assembly GCF_040938575.1 of Ambystoma mexicanum. Lineage (NCBI taxonomy): Eukaryota > Metazoa > Chordata > Amphibia > Caudata > Ambystomatidae > Ambystoma > Ambystoma mexicanum. The sequence continues at coordinate 829,027,895 of NC_090923.1, read as the reverse complement.
TCCATGCCCGCAGGCTGTGGGAGCGCTTTAAAAATGCAAATAAATAAAACAAAAAAATAAAAAATAAACGGAAATGCAGAGCAGCAGAATGGAAATGGGGATCTTCATGTGCACCATCTGACAAACTGGCCTGCCGCCTTCATCAAAGGCAATATAGACATCCGCTCCAAGAAAAGAGTCTATATTCAAGCCTGCATCTCAGTGGAATTTAACAACACAGCTAAACTCTTCAAAGTCTGCAAGGACCTGGCCAATCCTACTGCAGCCTTATCCCCTATTGCACCCACCCAGGCCCTTTGCTCAGCCCTGGCTGCCCATTTCACTGCCAAAACACAGGACATCCTGTCCTCTCTCTCTCCCCCACACCTTCGCCTGCACCCACTTCTCTTGGGCCCGCCTCGGGAAATCCCCCCTCTTCTCTCTTCCCTTTTCCCTGTCACACCTGAGGAGGTCTCTAGTCAAGTCCGGTTCATGAAAGCCTCCTCCAAACAGGTCGACCCTTGCCCTTCTAAGTCCATCAAGGACAACATTGAATCTCTTGCTCCAGCCTTGGCCGACCTCTGCAACCTCTCTTATGCCACTGGGGTTTTCCCCACATCTCTCAAGCACTCTATTGTGCACCCTCTGCTCAAAGAACCATCTGCTGAGCCTTCTATCCCGGAAAACTATCACTCCTTATCTGGGCAAACTCCTGGAGAAATTAGCTATCTCTAAAGTTTACCATCCACACTGAACTGTTGGTTGTCTCCATGACCACCAGTCTGGCTTTAGAGCATCCAGAGGCACGGAAACTGCTCTTCTGAACACCTGTGAAAACCTGCTCTCAAACCTTAACTCTAACTCTCCTTCTGTCCTAATTCTTCTCGATCTCTCTTTTGCATTCGACACGGTAAACCACAACATCCTGATTTCCCATCTCTGTTATACCCTGGGCATCACAGATTTGGCCCTGGCATGGTTTGCCTCCTTTCGTTCTGACCATCCTTCGCAGGTGGAACTTGGATCCTTTCTCTCCTCTTTCACACTCTCCACTTGTGGCGACCCCCAGTGATCTAACCTAACTCTGTGGTTCTTCCATGTCTACATGTCCCCTCTGGCCCACAGGATCTATACCTTCACCTCTAACTTTCAGTGTTATGCAGATGACACGCAGCTCTCCTTCAGGCTACCCTCTGCCTCTTCCTCGTTCATTCCTGACTGTCTGTCTGCAATTCAGTCTTGGTGTGCTGCTAACAATCTCTGCCTCAATGCCAGTAAGACCAAGATCGTCCACATTGAGACCCCGGCCCCCGCTTTCCCAATTTCCCACTGGCCGGCCTCCCTTGGCCTGTACCCTCACCTGCTAGTGAGACAAAAAAAACTGGGGATCCTTTTTGACTCCTCTCTCCTTTTCTTGTCACATCTCGGACATCTCTAAAAAGTCCCACTACCAGCTGCACCTCCTCCGAGGTACACTACCTTTTCTCATCTTCCCACAAAGGCACATTGTCTCCAGGGACTTGGTTCTCTCTAGGCTGGACTACTGCAACAGCCTCTTTCTCAATCTTCCTACTTCAACTCTCCCCCCGCTACAACTCATCCAGAACAGAACCGCAAGTCTTATCCTTTGCCTCAAGCCCAGGGACTGCATCTTTCCGGTGCTGAAATCCCTCCACTGGCTCCCTGTGGCTGCTAGGATTAAGATGAAGACCCTCTGCATAGTCCACAAGACTTTCTGGGGATGGGGCCCGCACTATCTATAATGTTCTCTTCCTAAATACTCTCCTTCTACAGCCCTCCCCCGCCTCCAATTCTTTGCGTGTGAGCCGTTTTTCCAAGCAGAGATTTGGGGATAGATCTTTATCCTCTGCAGGTGCCTCCCTCTGGAACAGCCTCCCTGTTGCTATCCACCTTGAGCCGGAATTCCTTACGTTCTGAAAACTCCTCAAGACGTTTCTCTTCTCTTCCTCTTTCTCTCTCCCTCTCCCTTGATAACTTCCTCTCTAGCCTCACTCTGCCATCTCTCCCCTAACCTGTTTAGTTTTTGCTGACTGGTCGCCTGGCTCACCTCCAGAGATTCACAGGTCTCAGGTTCCCCTGCCATTTTTTGCACTTGCCTCCGGCCTTCTGCACTATGATCAGCACTACTGCACTTTCAGCTTTCGTTCCATGAGAGGGGTATCCCCTACTGCACTTCAGCATACGTTTCATGAGAGAGGTAACCTCTCTGCACTTAACCCAGGACCCTGCTGGACTGGGCGCACTTGGTAGCCCCCTCTCCCTTGAACTTCCATCTGAACACTTGCATGACCTGAATTTACTAGGCCTAGTAAGTTCTGTCTTGCCCCCCCTTTGTCTCCCCTCCCTAATCTGGTTGCGCCTGATACATTTCATGCACTTGCAGTAGGTGGAACGACGTCAGGCCTAGTACGCTGGTTACTTTGTTTGTTGGATCAAGCGGAAACTTCAAGGCCTAAGAATGACTACTGTTTTCCCTTGCTCCCTTCCCACCTTGAAGTGCTTTGAAGCACTTCACTTGTGTATAAGTGCTGTACAAATAAACAATTACAATTACTGCTCCTCAGTTGACCCCCTTTCACTGGGTTTGCAGTTGTCCTTCTTCACCGTACACCAATGTCCACTAGCCCCACTAGGGAGTTCCCACTCTACTTTATCCCTTCCCTCACCTTCTGTCGATCACAGCCTTAGAGTCATGGTGCAAGCACGGATCGCCTCTCCTTCTCTACTCTGGCAAAGAAATATGGGATAAGGGCTTGGTCACTCCCCTCTGCCACCCGATGCTCCTTACCACTTCAGGCAGGCCCTGCTTGTTCTTTGCAGTACTCAATAACGGGCACAGGCTGGTTCCACCTTTTCCCCCCTGCAGCTGGCAGCACACTCTTCACACGACCTGCCATCCTTCTTAAGTCCCACAAGGTTCCCATACAAGCGGGGCTCACCTCTCACTCCTCCAGTTTCTTCCTGCGTGGGCCTCTCACCGTTTGCCTGGTGTCCACAGAGCCGTGCCTCTTCACCTCGTTGTGCATGCTGGCCAAGGGTCGGAATGAAGACCCGTCAATCTCCACACTATCCTGTGCAGGTTTCTGGACTGTAGGTCCCAAGGTACGCTCAAACCGGGCCTCATGGCCTCTTCATCTGAGTGTGGGTTGACAACCCCTGTACCCCTCGCCCGACTTCCGTGCTTTGTTAGGGGTCTGAGTACCACTCCACAAATATGGCGATTCTCGACAGGGACCTTCAGAACTCCTCCTCATGCGGCTATGATGGTCCACACCCCCTGGTGGTCTCCTTTTTCTTACTTTCAAATACTTAGCCTGCCTCTTACCTGTCTCCGGAAACAGTGTCTGGATCATTCTGGATGCAGTAGGAAAAGGATATGGCCAGGAGAGGCAATGGTTGGAAGTATTCTCCAGGCTCCCTAGGAAAAAACATGAGGTTATAAGAAAGCTGTACCCCATGCCAAACTGATCGCCCTCAGCGTTTGCATCATCACTTGTTTCCAGTTCACTTTCACTGGATTCACGTTCTTGGTAACTTAAACCGCTTCCAGGAATTGCGCTAATGAAGGGTCTTCCTCTTCAGGCTTGTTGACGTAGAGCTGCTGCTGTCTCGCGTTCGGCCCCTTGGGCGATTCTTCTTTTGTCACTGCCTGTACTTACTCGACTTCATACCTGACTGGGAGCAGTGGTTCTGGTGCAAGGTTTTGATGTTCTTCAGCCATCCTTCCTCTCACAGTCGGTAGACAGGGAGCTCTCCTAACTGATGCTCTATGATGAAGTAATGAGACTCCCACTTATTTTCAGGTTTGCATACTTGTTCTGTCCTCTCTTTTCAAGGCTGCAGAGCAATACACGATTGCCAGGCTGAATATCTGGCAGATGCATCAGAAATTGGTGATAACCACCCCACAAGTCCAGGGCCAAAAAACCACGTACTCCCCATCAGGCAGTTAAATGCCTCATCCATTTGGGGGCATGGTGTATTGGTGTGGAATAGTGCAGATGTTGAGCCTATGATAGTCAATGCACATCCAGATATAAGATCATCCAGGTGGCAGTGCATATCCTTCATGTCTCCTGGGGGCATCCTTAGCGATTGCTCCCTGAAGTGTGTCTCATCACTCACACAGACCTGGTGTTCCACTCTGTGAGCCTTGCTGATGTCCCAGTAGCTGCTGGAGAAACCCTTGGTGTGCAAGGTAAGCTGTTCCCTCAGATGGTCCTTGTCCAATTCTGAGATCAGTGAGCCTCCAAAGTCCAAGGTCGTCGGATCCAACACTGTCCCGGATGGGCTGGTGGCAACACATGTTGTGGTTACAGAAGTGGTCAGGTGGAATAGTGATATGATGATGCATCCTGGTAAGCGGATGGTCCGATTGCTCACATTTATGACCAGTCACTTGACTGTCTTCAGGTCCATGCTATCTGTCATCCCCACCAGGGTCTGCTGAACCAGTAAACTCCCTGGGAGCTCCCCTTGCTCTGGTGCCTCCATCACCCGACATCTTGGGCGTTGCTCCCGGCTAAGTGGCACTCTGCCACAAACCATCATGGTGGTGTGTGCCTGCATAGTGATCTGCCTGATCCGTGTGGTGCAAACATCTCCAACAGGTACATCAGGTTGAGCTCTGGACTGGACCTGTCTCTGCAGGTATGCCTGCTGGCACATGGAATGCATTGAAAATGTCCTGGCATACCGTGGTCCAGCAATCTCCTGATATAGTGCAGCTAGTGTGTGTCAAATTGGTTCCTATCACCACTGGTGTTGCAGGTTCTTCACTCCGCCTGCTGCAGACCAGAGCCAGGGTGTTGATGGGTGAGCTGACTCCAGCTACATTGAGTGTAAACTCTATTAACACCCAGATGTACCACATATATTTGTAGGGGTTGTTTTGCTGCTGATAAGGTTGGATCCATCTAGGCAAGGGTTCCAATGGAATATACACCGGGTGTTTCCTGTAGAAGGACTCATACGAGATGGTCACCTGTGAGCCGCTATCCAGTAGCATTGGTGCCCGCTGTCCATCAATGGTACCTGGCACAGTGGCTGGTGGTCCTCAGAGCCTTCAGATACTGCCTAAGAGGTTTGGGTGCTGGGGTTGCTGGTAGAGACTATAGGTGATTTTCCTCTCAGGTGGACTTGCTGATCTGGGTGGATGCTGGTTGCCAGATCACTTACCCACCAATTGTGTGACTGTAACCTGTGGCCTCTGGTGGTGCAGACTTTGTTTATTGCCTCTACTCGGTCAGATCATAGCAACCTTGAGGATTCAGGTGCTCTGCTTCCTAGTCCTCGCTGGCATATCCCACTGTTACACATGCTGAAGTGTTTAAGGACTAGAACTGCTCTGTTACTCTGATGTAATCTGGTGGTTTTATGCACTGTGATGAATCGAGGGAATGTGTCCCTTCTATCCAAGGGGGAGCCTTCCCCTTTGGGGCTATGGAGATGAGCCCACTCTGCAAACCCTCCATAGGGGTCTGGGCAAGTGGGACAAACCTGGGAGAGATGCTCCCTTAGGAGACAAGGACTCTAAGGAACTCCCTAATCCCTCTCCTGTGATGGCATACATGGGACTGCCTGAGATACTTAACAGCAATAAGAAACCAAGATTGGGCTGAAGACAACATTAACATGCACCATGAGTATCAAAGAAATTACACTGTCTCTTTAAGCATAGACCTCGACTTCACTGTGACGGGAACGTTTAAGGAGGAGGACACTCTGATATTGAGGAGAGAGAGAATCATATGGCAGCATATGCCCCTAGAAGCATAACACATCCAGTAGGTAGAGCAAATGAGATCCGCGGAGCCTGCGAAGTTCAGAATGACCCTGAACTAGAGTATTAGACTCTGGGAAGACAGCATACTGAATCAGCGAGAAACCAAGAGTCTGAGAACCCAGAACCTGTTTGTGGCATGAGCATGAGATGTTCATGGTGGGCAGGGAGCCCAACCAACTACCCTGATATCAACCCGCAGAAGTATCTGCAACGTCACCGGTTGCCAGGAGAGACGCTGGACTGTAGTAGGAAAGGGAAGCAAGAAACTGGCAAAGAGACGCCACCAGAGAAAATGACAGATAAAGCAAAGCCAAGCAGGAAGGAAGGTCCAAAGTGACTGCAGACCCCAGAGATGTTCCCTCTTGAAGAGAGAGGTAACGGGGAGAATGGGGGGGGGGACTGAGAAGCCAAAAGAGAATTGTTATACGAGTGGAAAACTCGTCCCAGTGGAATTGTTGAAAGTCAAATTTCAAAGTTGATAAATCTGAACTGTATTAATATCAGAAGAGACATCATAGGTAAACCTGAGAAAGAGAACATTGATAATCCGAGAAGACCACCTGTGGAAGTGCGGAGAATATCTCCACGTTCAAGAGATATCGAAGAGAGCGTGTTAAGGAGAGAACACTACGAGATTAAGACAACTCATCACAGTGAAAGGGATGGAAACATAAACACAACGCTAGGGAATTTAAACAACACAGAGGAGAGAAAGTAGGTTAAGGGAAGCCAAGAAAATTAGTTTCTTCCAATGCAACTAACAGATAAAGAGAGAGGTAAGAAAAACCCCTGGCGTCCCAGAAGCTACAGTTGAAGTCAATACTATGACGTAACCGCAAAAAACGTGGATCAAATACCCAATAACAAAGAGAAACTAATACCCTCTAGAGGAGCAGTAACTATCCAGAACGGATAACCCAGACAAGAGAAGATATCAGGCAATGTGGATACAAGGATCAAACAAACTTTACAAAAGAGCCCCGGGAAATTCATCCCACAAGCTAAAGGAAGAGTCAAAGACCTTACCCAAGAATTGCAAGCCCTGATACAGAAGGTGGCCAGAGACTATTTGAAAACAAGATATTGATGGATCACCTAAGCTTCACCAAGAGAAGGGACTCATTCTCCTGACCTTAGTTTTTCTGAATAGTGGTATGGTCAGATAGGGTTAGTTTTGGATAGTGGACTATTAGGCCCATCCCCGTAGGGGCCATGCAGCACCATCGACAGGCTGCAAGCACAGGCACACAGGCCCACATGAACAGAAGCACCATTAACAAGCTGAAAGCACAGGCACACATGCACAGCACTGAACTAGGTAGCCTGTGGGCGCTCACACTCAAAATACCCCTTACCAAGCCACATGGACCGAGTTAATAGGGGCATGGAGACACAAGAAACAAAGAACAGACAGAAACCACAGGTCCCAGCATCACTTCAAGAACCCGACAACTCTGATATCAGTAGGGCTATATAAACCCTACCCAGACGTGAAGCCATCGTTACCATAGGTTTTCTCACACAAACGCCTTACCTTTTCTACAGCTCAGTCCTCCCGCTCTGGTCCTTATGATGGTCCTCTTCATCCTGGGCCGTGTCTGCAAAGAAGACAGAAGGGAAAAAAAGTTTGCCATTTACCTGTACATCTGCCACCTGACGCAGATCACGCTTCTATATCACACTTCACTCCTGCTTAACCCTCACACTGGACACACACGGCAACAAAACACCTTGTGTGCTCTGCAACTCACTCTAGGATTTACTTACCTGATCGGGTGACATTATCCAGGCTTTCCAGCTCAGAGCTTCCGCTCGAACCTGGAATATAAAGAAAAGATTGTTAGTGCTCAGCAAAAGCCTGTGAAACCAGTGATGGAACTGGTTCTACGCAGTCATAATGAAGGACAAATCCTGTGCCAGTGAAGAAACTGGAATTAACAGATCATCACCGTAAAGAAAGAAGGACATACTAAAGAAGAACATTCAGTAACAACCAGCTGGTGGTAGATGGTATACCCCCATCACATCCAGTGCCAACAACTGGGTGGAGAACCTGAAACTCTGTCCTTCCACTCACTCCAGGTACAAGCACCCCATAGTTATAGGGAGAGATAGGCTTCTTCATATTATTTAAAAAAACATTGTTGGAAATGTACTACTTTTTTTAAATTTAATTCTTTATTTATTTGTTTTGGTTTGTTATAAACCTTTACAAAATTCAAGAACGATTTCTAGTCAACAGATGAATTCAAAACAACAGAAAAACTGTAACTCAATAGTTTTCACTTAAAATCACAAGAATCACAAACATCTAAAACATAGTATCCGTTCTATACAGCATCTGACTCTAAGTACTTTAAGGACTGAATATCGGTAAGAAACTTCCATAACAGTCTTACAAAATCTCTGTCAGTGCTTCGATATCTATATCACAAAAAAATTGTGAGCTCAATTGTTTTCACTTAAAATCACAAGAATCACAAACATCTAAAACATAGTATCCATTCTATACAGCATCTGACTTTGAGTACTTTAAGGACTGAATGTCGCTAAAATCCTTCCAAGACAGTCTTACAAAACCTCTGTCAGTGCTTAGATCTCTATATCATATTTAAAATAGGAAACAGTGTTAACACAAATCACAAACATTTCTCAAAAAGGAAGTTACACGTATACTTAGGATGATAGAATTCTCGTGCAACATTCTGTTCCAAATAAATTCCCTATTAACTGTTGATCGTACAAATTGTGCAAAATAAACAATCCTTTGGCTCAGAAGAGCTGGGCAGATAAGAAGAATGTGTTGAAGGATTCAATTATCCCCTCAGCTTTGCAGAATTGACACCATTGCCAGCTGTCAAGGCATCTACTTCTAATACTCTTAATTTGGTTGGTTTGGATAACATTGAACCTAAAACGCATAAAATCATTGCATAACCTCTTGCACGGGTACTTCTTCAAGTACCCTTCCATTACTGGTGACCATTTCCATATCGAACATGCCTGATTATACAGTTTTGGCTCTAAAATTCTATTCACAGTATTCTGCCAATCGAAGCCCATAAGGCTTTCTTTAATTTTAGCTGGTTTGTTGAGCATTGTTGTGACAGACATACCCAAGTTTCTCCGACATTTCATCGTCTCGATGTGCAGGATATTTATAAAAGGGTTGGTGATTTCCTTGCCTGCATACGCATAAAGTTCCCCCTCAATTGATATTTTTCATTTTCTCCACAAACACATTCTTTTCCAAATTAATAAGGTTTTGAGAGATTGTAATCCAAATTCATACCGTATGAGCTCAATCGGTATGCATTTGGGTAAAAAAAAATAACACATTACTCCAAAATCTTCAAGTAATCCATGAAGTAATTTGCAAACAGTTCCAAACCATAAACAAGTCTCGGCACAACTTTCTTGATATGAAATTCCCTCAAAGGTACCATGGAAAATTTACCAAATTTAATTTCTATGGATCGCATTTGCCTTATTGCAACTTCAGCTTTTAATTTGAGTTGGCTTTTGATTAAAGCAATAGATCCCACCCCTGAAAAGTAGTAGGCCAGATATTTGAAGGCACATTGAGACTTAATCAATTTTCCTTCACAAAACCAAGTAAAGGCACTTTGCCGCTTGTTGGGTCTACCAAAATGGACACTAATGGTCTTAGCTGGGTTCATTTTTAGTGATAGCTCAGATATAAACCTTTCAAACAATTTAATTAAACATTGGAGACCCACCTTTGTATTATCCATCAGTTAGAAGTCATCTGCGTAAGCCATCCATGAAAGGCGAATGTTACTAAGTTTAGGAGAGACTAGCCCTTTGTTGGCCAACGCGACTTCTGCCCCACTGACATACAGGTTAAATATCGTAGGGGCTAAATTGCACCCCTGGCATAGACCGTTAGGAATTATAAATTCTGATGAAAGATGGCCTTCAGAATTTAAACAAACCTTTAACCTTGTATCTGAATAGAAGGCAATTACGATGTCTAGAAGGTGCCGTGGCATATCTAGATTTCTCAGCCGTTGCCATAGAGTATGTCTGTCAACAAGATCGAAAGCCATACTTAAATCCATTAATGCAATGAATGTCGGCCTCGCTCCTAGTTTCATTGATTTGTCAGATAGGCATCTTAAAATTAATCCTCCACAGTCTGTACCAATATTCTTCTTAAAACCAATTTGTTTGGGGTCCAGAATGTGATTGGTCAAAATCCATTCGTGAATATCAAGAAGCACCAAGGAAGCAAATAATTTGGACTCGGGAACGGCTATTGCAATTGACCTGTAGCTCGTTGGGCACAGACGGGACCTCTTTTTGAAAATGGGTAGGACTACAGAAACCCTCCAAGACAGTGGGATACGTTTGGTACACAAGATGTTGTCAAAAAGAAAATACAGTATTTTTGCCCATAGTACTGGGTTTAGCTTTAATATTTTGTTAGATAAGTTGTTAGGACCTGGAGCGCCTGAGTTTTTAGATTTTTTAATTAAACCCACAATGTTTCCACTGAGTGATCCAAGGCCCAATTCAATCTATCATCTATCCCAACCCCCTCCTTCTGCTCACTGCTTTTATAGAGGCTAGAAAAATGGCTAAACCATATATCTTCAGTAATAAGGTTCACGGTTGAATCATTCTGTGGTCTTTCTAAGTCATTGATCAAATACCAGAAATTATTGGAGTTTGCCCCCCTCAAATATTTTAACATAGCTTCGCCATCCAGTTGGGCTCTGCGCCCTCTGTGATCAATCATCCAGTTTTTATAGCTTTGTTTGATTTTTTTTTCATGGTCAACATACTAATTTCAGATAGCCCTGATTTATGTCGGTGCCGTAACTCTTTCCTCAACAAACATTTACGATCGTGGACGTCACTATCTGTGTAATGGTTGTGAGCTTTGTTTTCCCTTATCCTATTAGATGAATTAACCTCGAACTTTAAAATATTAGTTTATATATAGTGTGTAAAATTAGTTGCTGAGTAGTTCTCAGCCCGCTGTTCGTGGGATAGCGTATCATAATCTCTAACCATGGTTGCAGAGATTTTTACAGTTTTTTTGTGGGTCCACTTAATTAATTCCCCTTAGTATTAGACAGTAAACCTTTGTAAACATCAACCGCCAAGTTTTGAGAATTCATCGCTATTTCCAGGGTAAGCATGCAGTGGTCACTACAGGTTGACTGTGTAACATCAAATTTCACCAGGCGATTCACCAACCCACCAGAGAGAAAGACATGGGGCCTCATTAGGACCCTTACAGCCACGTAATGAACAGTGCCGGTAAGGGACAGGCACCGTTCATTACTGGCTGCCCTATTACGAGGACTGCTGTGGGTCCCGCTAAGGAACGCCTGTTCAGACCAGGCGTCCCTTAGCGGGACCCGCTAGCAGTCCAGCATGCTAACAACGGGCCTGTCAATAACAGGCCCGTTGTTAGCATCGTCCCCATTCCCATTGAGCCCTATGGGGGCTCAAATGGGAATGGGAATGTACCGGGTCCGGGTCCTGCGAAAGGGATTTACCTGGCCCTCCAAGGTCAGAATGGCCCAGTAAGTCCCCTTTTGCGGGACCTGGACCTGGTACCCGGTATGAGGGTAGCCATGCCGCTTTTAGCGGCATGGCTACCTGCATACTCGTAATGAGGCCCATAGTCTATTATTGACTCAAAACCCCTAGCTTTCCAGGTGAAGTGATCATTGTGCAACAGGTCGAGCCCCCATAACTCTCCAAAGTGAGTCCATAACCTCCCTCGCAGTTTAGCATTCCCTCCCACTCCGTTCTGGGTATCTGTATTGGAGTATATCACATCCCTGGTCACACGTTTAACAGATCACTCGGCATTCATATTTCCTGCAATAACGAGCTGTCCACCTGGGTTCTCGTGATTCCATGCTTCAATTGAGACCCGTAGGTTGTTTAACTCATTCTCTAATTGTTGATCCGACTGTTCACTGGGGTTCCAGTACACGTTAACAATGAGTAAAGGAACACCCACTCCTTTGACCCCCACCAAAAAAGACACCACCAGAAAGAAATTTGAAAAACACCATTCACCCGTTTTGACCCATAGAGTAGAGTCTTTGGCTGCTATCCCTTGGGGCGTCCCTTGATGCCACTGTGTGCACAAATTGCAGACACGCTGAATCCTTCCCAGCACTATTTCTCTCTGGACCAAGATTCTTGAATAAGAACAAAGTCGAACCGAGCCAATTCTGACATCAGTTTCCGTTGCTAATTAATTTAAAGCACCCTTGCGAATTCCAACTCAACAGTTTCAAGCAATTATGTGAGCTAAAGGGGCTTGCCCAGCTGATTCAGCATGTCAATTGATTCACGCAGAGACAGAGCCAACAACCTCCAATCCTCTTTTTCCGAGTTGAGTTCCTGGTTGAAATTCGACCTCTCGTTGTTCACTTCATGGTTGCCCCATTCACACTTCCTTGACACTTGTGCATTAATCTGGCCAGTAGGAATCTTGAAATTCTGTTCAAAGATATCAAAGCCTCTACATTGAAGTGATTCTGCTTCTTTCAAAAGTAGTGCCCTCACCAAGGGGGAGGGTATAACCAATCGTACATAGTCATATCTGACTTTATGAATGAAATCAACCAAATATATATCTGCTGAGGTGGTTAGACTTAGCTCAGGGATTGAGGCAAACAAGGACAGTATGTAAGGTCTATTCAGGGATATGTTACCTATATCATTGAATAAAGATCTAATAATAAGACCAGGTAGCTCAGGGTTGGAGGGCTTTCTTAGATCTATCTCATTATTCATTAATTCCATCTCTACCCGGCCCCCCACCGTCATCATTCACAACCTTGTGTAAACCAGTAGGCCTGTGCCTAGTAATCTCATGGGCCTCGTTTCTGCTTACATTGGTGACAGTTGATTTATTTGGAGGGCCCGTGTCCACCAAATTCAACCTACTCTCCGATGGAATTAGACTTTCTGCAAGCTCCTTAAGAACCATACATCGCAGATCAGCTTCCTTGAGCAGTCACCCTGCCTTATCGACACCCTTAGGCACTTCCTTTATTTCAATTGGAGCCAATAAGTCTCCACTTTTTTCTTGAATGACTACCTGTTCGGACTCTGTAGTCAAATTAATACAGGTCGAGTCGTGAGAGTCTTTCCACTCTATGTTACCAAGACCCATATTAACTATAATTCTCTCTACTTTCCTGGGAGAGTCATGTAGGTCTCATGTGTTTGTGATGTGTTGAGTCGCCCCAACTTTTGGGGCAGGAGCCAACGGTGGGTTGATCATGGTTGGGGTTGGTTGTCTCATATACATTAGTAGTTAGGGTCGGATTTTTGAAAATTTCAAAAATATCGTCCCTTTTCTTTTTCATTACATCCCCCTCCGAAAATACGCTCTGCGAGGCTTGATCAGAGGTTTTCTTAGTATGGGGCGGAGGGCCTGTATCGGTCTTGCATTTGGGGGGCCTCTACCTGGTCTTTCTATCACCAACACCTCATCAGTTATTTCTTGAATTGTGTGTTTAAGCTCGGAATCGCTCAAAAATGTCCTTGATGATTTTTTGTTTGTCTCACTTTTTTTTCAGTTTAGCAAATTTTTTTCCCTGTCTTTTAGACATTTTTATTTGAAAGCCGTAAGTAACCACCTGATTCGGGATTGCTTCCCCCTCTGTCTTCTGATTTCCCACCGCCCCCAACACCTTATTCGTTCCCCCTGTACTCCATTCAGTATGAGGATCTGTCTGAACCCCATCCCCTCCCTGTGTTTTGGGAATTATTATTATTTCCCCTGTTGCCGATACCACCAGTTGCCCATTCGGCATCTTTGCGTCTACCCCATCCCCCTTTTCAGCAGGGATCTTTACTGATACAACTGATACATCCTTAATAGCAAGAAACTGTAATACTTCTATTTTAGTTGGCAGCGTTGCTACCTCACTGGATAATTTGGTTATAGCCGCCGTCTGCTTGCGTAATTCGAGCAGAATCAGTCTATTAAAGATTCCCAGCATAACTGAAATGTCTGAAACCACTGCTAGCTGGTTTGACTCAGATGCTAGCCCGTTGATGTTAAAATCAGTGGGATATTCCTTCGACAAAAAAGTGCTAGAAAAGTCGAAGAGGTAGTCGTAATTGGGAGTAGTAGGTTTACATAAGTCTTCCACTGAGAGGCCCCTTTCATGTTTGTCTTTGGTGAGATCAGTTGGCTCCTCCTCCACAAACAGTAGATGGGAAAGGTCAACCAAGTCTTCCATTATTTTTTCCGCAAGTGAGCAATCTTGTGCACATTGCAGAAGTGTATCCTCCTCATCATTCGCCTCCGGCAAAGGCAGAGCCGCTGCTCTAGCGAGACTTGCTCGTCTCGTGCTTACCGCAGCAAAAAAGTCTGCTCCGGGTTCTTTCCTGAGCGGAGGGATTTTCTTCTTCCTCATGGTGATTTTGGTTCAAGTCGAGCTGAGAAAAGCCTTTGTTCCCCCACTGCAGACAGCTGATCCCTGATCGACGTCCCCGGCCAGCGAACAAGGGGGCGAGGGTCCCGAAACGAGGCCGAGCCAAGATACGCAGACACAATGTCATTGGTTGCGTCAGTATACCGATGAATTGTGTCTTGAAAAGACAAATTGACTAATCAGGTGAGTCGTGCCCCGATTCGTAAGTGATCCTGATATTGGTTGAGAGTTCATTTTGCAAAATCAAACACCCAGAGGAAGTTTGATTAGCCAAGGGTAAGGTTAAAGCATGCCTGGGGTATTGTCCACCTTAGCGGGATTTTTCCGAACCGGTGAACAATCTTTGGAAACTGGCCAGGTCGTGCCTCCGGGGGGAACGCCGGCTTATGATATGTACGTAAAGTATCGTGTGGGAGCATTAATGTTTTGTGAAATTTGGCATAAGCAAACCAGAAAGCAGGAAGATCTTCAGTGGCCGAGTAATGGTAGTTTTGAGATGGATCGGATAGATAATCTGGAAAAGGTGTTGATAAGGAAGAAAGCACTCCCTGCTGCACTTGATATCCTTAGGGACTGGAGGAGGGAAGCAATGCTCCTATCTAGAAGTAGAGAGAAACATGCGCACAGGCATAAGTCAAAAGAGGAGAAAGCTGAGGAAAAGGAGGAAGAGTGGAGTAATAGTTTGAGGAAGGCAAATAGATGCGACCAATTGAATATTGAAAAAATATATCCACAGGCTGCATCAGTAATTGCACTGCCCACTAGTCAGCGAGCCCCGAGTGTTTCGCAATTATCACAGCCCCAACAGACATCTCTCACTCTCACTGCCCCCTCCGTACCTCCTGGCCAGGAGGGTGCGTCTGTCCCGACTGCCTCCCAATGAGCGAAATGGAGCAAAGTGAATGTATGAGAGTGACCCGCAGCGCGATCAGCAAGGAGAGAAAGCGTGAGCTGCAAGAACAGGCGGAAATGTATATAGACAAGAATGATGAGGCATCCACGTTCGCGTCACTGTATGACTTCAGAAGGAACAACGAGAGACAGGTATTGTTGGAATGCATGGGGGAATATTTGTCGGCACAATGGAAAAAGTTAATTGGGAAGTTACCACTGCAACGATTGTTAGATTTGAATGCATTAGCACGTTGTAGAGGGAGAGATGAAGAAATAAAAGAGCATGTGAGCAGACTGTTTGAGCTTAAGAATGAATTTTATGAGGAATATTCCGAAGTATTTGCCACACCCGGGTATGGGAGTAAGGATATTGGTAGGAACAAGGCGGCGGGACCCTATATGCAGAAATCTTTGCCGCCGCCAGGTCAGGTTAGTAGTGTACTAAAAGTATGCACGCCTGAAGCGCTAAAGTGGATTTCAGATATTAGTATTCCCGCAATGGAAATACATGGAATATTTGATGAATATTCTTTACTGATGAAAAGGAAAGCACTGCAGACGATGGTTGAATATCTGATAAACAGAGATATAAGCGAGGAGAAAGCCAGCCCCCCTGAGACAATGGCAGTGTATAAGAGGGCAATGGAACGAGGGATGGGAGAAACGGCCTTATCCCTCGATCTGGGAATATTGTTGCATATGAGAGAAGGGGGAGGAACAGTGAGTGTGGCATTCCCCATGAGGGAAGTACCCCCTACCTTTGTACCAAAGGTAGAGATTCCCGCGGTAGACACTACGCCAGCTCAGGTAATTCCAGCACATTACACAGCCCAATATGTGCACGTTCCCTTCTCTAGACAGGAAGTGAATAATATAAAACAAACGATCCCTGACATACGGAAAAATCCATCGGGTTTCTATAAAGAAGTAGAGTCTTTATTGCAATCCTCAGTGTTCACTATGAGTGATATAGATCTAATATTCCCCGTAATTCTGCCAGCGGACATATGGAAACGAATAAGGAAGGTAGATGATGAGACAGCCTATGGCGCCACTTGGGCAAATTTAATACAGGAAGATAAAGATAAAGGAGTGGGTGCGAAGCCAGGGCCGAATATGATAGCATTGCTGGCACGAATAGTACAAAAATTGAAAGAAATTGTCCCAGAGAAAAGAATTCAATGGGAGAAATTGACTGCGTGTGTTCAAGGTAAGGACGAGCTGGCTACAGACTATTCTAACAGATTCAAAGAGGTATTTACAGATTTCAACAGGCAGGATGTAAGCACTGAAGCGGGAAAAAGGTTATTTGTTGATAAATATGCGAGAGGATTAATACTCCCGATTCAAAATTTAATAATGACATCAGAAAGTGCATGGCAAGCAAAAAAGTTAGGAGAAGTATTACACATGGCCCAATATTACGAGAATCGAGTGAATAGTGAGAAAGAAAGAGAAGCGAAGGATAGAACAAATTTGAAAATAAGGGTGTTACTCCAGCAAGTATTAGGACACAACAGGGGAAGGGGAAATGCACAGGGCAGGAATAATTCAAACATGCATGGAGGGCCTTTGGGATTAAATTAATGTGCGTATTGCTGAGAGGAAGGACACTCGCGAGTGCAATGTCCACACTTGCAAAATAGAGGCGGGTATGGTCAGAGAAGGCAGCACAGAGGGCACCCAGGAACAAATGGCCACAACAGAAACCATATGCAGCTGCACCAGAATGGTGCACAGAATCAAGGTCAGACTCTGAATCAAACTACTTTTACCCAGAGCCAAAATCAGCAGGGTATACAAAATGGAAATAGAGGAAGAGGCGGGAACATTTTTGATACTCAATCGGGTGCATATTACAATAATAGCAGTGACTCCACTTCGGATGATGTGTTGTTACCGCAATAGGACAGCCCACGACAGGGGTCGGAATCGGTGTCCATTCCCGTGAATCAGAAAGGACCCTACGTAGAGATGAAAGTCGGGAATGAAGAGCATAGATTCCTCGTAGATACGGGGGCACAGAAGTGCCCGATAGACCATCACTTGGTTCCAGATATACCTCTGTCAGGGAGACAAAATATCTCAGTAGGGTTCGCAGGCACCCCGGTAATAAATCCTGAGTTCAAATCAGTAGCAGTGACAATAGGGCCTTTTACTGAACATTGTCCATTTCTTTTAACAGAAAATTGTGGGGAAAATCTCCTGGGATAAAATGTATTGAAAAAACTAAGCACAGTTATCCACTGTACACCAGATGGGGTATTCTTGACCATTTCTCCTCAGAATATGCCAACATCTGAATTTGTGGCTAAACCTTTAACAGGGGAATTGAGTGAGGTGCCAACTTGTATTTGGGCAGTGAATGACAATGATGTGGGATGCTTGAAGATAGAGCCAGTGAAATTGTTTTAAAAGAAGGAGTAACGTTACCGCGCATCCCGCAGTATAACATTTCAGCAGAAGGAGAGAAAGGATTGAAAAGTATTGTTTCTGATTTGGTGAAATTGGGAGTGATTGAAGAGATTACAGGCAGCACATGCAACAGCCCCATTCTTCCGGTGTATAAGAAAGGGGGTAATGAGGTACCGCACCGTTTTATAATTGATTTGCGTGCATTAAACAAAGTAGTAGATTCCTCAATTCCTGTTAGTTCCAGATGTTACCACAATTTTGACAATGATTCCTGCTTCAGCAGAATACTTTAGTGTTATTGATTTGAAGAATGCTTTCTTCAGCATTCCGGTACACAAGGAAAGCAGATATTTGTTCGCCTTCACGTTAGGAGGGCGATCATTCACATTCACACGCATTCCACAAGGCTACACTGAAAGTCTGAGTATATACAGTAGAACATTAAAAGAACAGCTAGACATGTTAGAACTTCCGACAGGCTGTGTATTGCTCCAGTACATTGACGACTTGTTAATTGCTGCTGACACGGAAGAAATTTGTAAAAAAAGTACTATCTTGTTATTGACTCATCTAGCTGCGCATGGCCATAAAGCGAGCCTAAATAAATTTCAGTATTGTCAGAGGAGGTAGCTTATTTGGGTTACCTACTCTCAAAAGAAGGGAGAAGACTAACGCCGGAGAGAATAGAGAGCATTTCTGGTATGCCTATTCCGAAGACACAGAAAGGAGTCATAGCTATAATTGGCATGGCTTCTTATTGTCGTCAGTGGATTGTGAATTTTGCGTTAATTGTGAAGCCAACGGTGGAGTTGACAAAAAAGGATGTAGTGATGCCATTGCAATGGAATGAAGAATGTCAGAAAGCATTTGATTTGCTCAAGACTGTACTGTGTTCTGCTGCAGTTTTGGGCACGCCAAATTATGAAAAAGTTTTTAGGTTGTTTGTGCATGAGAATGAAGGCTGTCTTAACGCAGGAACAAGGTGGAAGAAATAGGCCATGCGGTTATTTTTCTTCTGTGCTGGACCCTGTAGCGCGTGCACTACCACGATGTTTGCGAGCTGTTGCAGCGGCTGCTGCGTCAGTGAAACAAACAGAAGGGATGGTATTGGGGCACACTTTAATTTTGATGGTGCCACATGCCATAGACGTTCTACTCAATAGAACGCAGACGCAACACCTAACCTCTGCTAGATTAACTATATATGAAATAGTGTTGTTCGCACCCCACATTCAAATTATGAGGTGTAGCGCTTTGAATCCAGCAGAATTGATGCCAATGCCCGAGGAAGACCTTGGTGGAAATGAATCACCCCCCATGACTGCTTAATGCTTACTGAGGAGGAAACGAAAGGGAGAATTGGTTTGAGTGATACTCCACTAAAAGAACCAGATGGAGAACTGTTTTGCGACGGTTCTTGCTTTAAATTACCTGACAGCACATCAACTGCCGCATATGCCATCACCAAGTTAAAAAGCATTGTAGAGAGTAAAAGAATTCCCTACAACTCCGCCCAAGCTGCGGAAATAATTGCCTTAACGAGAGCCTGTGAAATTTCTGAAAATCTAAGCGTGAACATATACACTGACAGCCAATACGCCTTTGGCGTGGTTCATAATTTTGGCCGACTGTGGGCCGAGAGAGGTTTTCTAACATCACATGGGGCTAGAATCCAACATGGCCCTTTGATTGTACGATTGCTGTCTGCACTTACGTGCCCAAAGCACTTTGCAATAGTAAAATGTGAAGCACATAAAAAGGTGACATTCAAGGTCGGAGAGGGAAATGCATTTGCAGACAGAATTGCGAAACAAACTGCCACTGATTTGAATACAAAAATGTTAACAGTACAGACAGAGGAAGTACCCTGTATGATAGAAAATGGAATTGCCACTGTCAAAGAGATGCAGGCAGAAGCCACTGTGGATGAAATACAAGGGTGGGCTGAGGGCTCTGCAGAATTCGATCTGGAGGGTTGTTTGGTGGACAAGAAGAGCGGGAATTGGATGTTGCCAAATGCCTATGTAAATGCAATGGTTACAATGGCTCACAGTCCCACCCATATTTGTGCAAAGAAAATAATTCAACATCTAGCCACAGTCTGGGAAAATCCACTCATAAAAAAGAATGCCGAGAGGTTGGTACAGAATTGTATACCGTGCCTACAACACAATGTGGGGAAGGGGACGGTGACTCCAACAGCCAGTTTTGGCCCTCCCTCTATGCCATTTGAGGTGATCCATTTTGATTTCATAGAAATGGAGAGATGCCAAAACTTGAAGTATGTTCTGGTGGTCATATGTGCGTTCAGCAAGTGGGTGGATCGTATCCATTGAAAGACTGCACTGCCATGAGTAGGGCAAAAGTAATGCTAAAGGAGTATTTATGTCGCTTTGGTCTGCCCCCTGTCATATGATCGGACAATGGTCCGCATTTTGTAGGTGCAGTAATACTGAAAATTTGCGCAGGTTTACAGATTTATAAACGATTCCATTGTTCGAGACATCCAATGTCGGCAGGTCTTATTGAACGCCACAACGGATCTTGAAGTCCAAGATTAGTAAGATCTGTGCAGGTAGAAAGCTAAATTGGGTAGATGCATTGCCAATAGCGTTACTGTGTATGCGAACATCTGTACATGCGAGAACTGGGCTCTCCCCGTACGAAATTATCATGGGGAGACCAGCAAATGTTTGGTGTGCACCTCAGCCGAAAAGGCTGAGGGAAGTGGAACATCCTGTACTCAGCATCTATTGTAATCCGTTAATGAAAAAACTGTGTTTGATTCATCAGCAGGCACAGGAGGCGCTGCCCATAAGATACACTGGCCCAGGACACGCATTGGAGCCAGGAAACTGGGTGCTAGTGAAAAATGTTGAATGGAAAACATCATTAGCACCCAGGTGGTGTGGGCCCTATCAGATCCTCCTGACTACGCAAACGGCGATACGGGTGGATGGACGAAAGGCGTGGATACATGCCACGCACGCCAAGAAAGTCCCACCACCACTTGACACTTTGACTGATCGGGAGAACGACCAGAAAGAGACAGTGGTTCCAGAAATGAAAAATACAATTGCCAGCTCTTTGCCACAGAAACTGCCTGATCCTGAAACAAAGCCTGATGAGATTGCATTAAAAGAGGAAGGGCAAAGAGTGCCCCAACGTTGTCCAGCAGATTATGCATCACTGCTGGCCGACATCAAGCGTATACCTCTGTGGCGGTCACCATCTTCTGTTGCGCCACAGCCTGCATCGTCACCTGGCCGCCCATCATCATCTGCCATTGTGCCCCAGACTGACTCCAAGCTTGAGACCGGAAGTGCACCTGCACTATATGTCGACCACACGATACCGGGAGCAAATCGGTATAACCTACAGAGCAGAAAAAAGGAGTGATCACACCTTCATCTTTTTGTGATTTTATTGCCTCTGTTTCCTATTCTCGGATGAAGTAGGAACCGGAGGCCTAGAGGAGGGTGGCGTGAGGGTTGTGCAAGCCAGACAGCTCAACAAACGCAACTCCTCGGTGCTAAATCCATGTGTCCGGAACCCGAGCGGACAAGCGGGGCGCACATGGTACAAAGGCAACTGCTATGAAACTCTAGAGCAATGTGCGGATGCACGGAGATCTTGCCAAGCGACAAAGCAATCCAGGATGATAAGAACAGGCATGGAAAGACTGTAGACATTTATCGAACTCTCTAACATTCCAAGAAGCGGATCAATAGGAAATATTCACGACGAGCATGGCGGAAGAAGAAGGACAAGAGGAGATGCCGGAACCAGCAAACGTCCCCTCCTGCACCAATGCTGATAATGAGTTAAACGCAGTAGATAGAAAGGTGAAAAAAGGACATGGTCGGAAGAATTGTATGCTGGGTCTAACAATAATAATGTGTATAATGAGTATATTAGCCCCAATACTAACTGTATCAGTATTGTGGTACTTGGAGGAAATGCACCCTTTGGAGGTACTTTTGCCTGTTGTGAACATTTCCACAATGGAAAGCCCAGTACATGTGATTTCCTATACCCTGTCCCCAATGGAAGAGAGACATAGGGAAGGGTATGGGAATAACACATTACTATTGATAATGAACATGACACACTCAATACTAAGAAACAAACAACTGTTCGGTTTGTGCCCACTTGCCCCAGCATGGTGGTAAGGGAATAGGATGGTATGTACAGCCCCTGCCATTGACCTCTGCATGCTATGCCTCTCTGAGTACCTTATATTATGGGAAATGGAACGAAAGTGAAACTGGTCAACTAGACAAAACAAACATGAATGAATTCGAGGAAGTGATTATGAAACCGGTGGGTTGCTCCATATTCCATAAAAGACGATTAATTACACCAGCAATAATGCCACAGGATAGATTGTCTGTGCCTTATAAATCATCTGTGATCACGTTTCATATGAACCCAGAAGGAAACAAGGATGCAAAGCCCCCTTCCTATACAGTAAATTATAATCCACGTTCGGTCCCTTTTTATTTACAGGAAAAGGGCTCTTTTCAGGTGGGGACATTCACTGGTTGCAAAAACATAGCATTCCTTGATAAAGAAGTGGAACCAATATATGTGGGAGATCCTGTGTACTTTATATGTGGAGAAAAAGCATATCCTTGGTTACCTATAAACTGGGGAGGTACTTGCTATTTAGGCTTTTTGTTTCCTGGGGTGTTTCTTTCAAAAACAGCAGATATAGCCAAATTGACTAGGTCACGACCTCGCCGACATATAGAGGACGGATTGATTGTAGAAGATATAGCAAAATCATTTATACCATTTTGTGGCCAAGCAATAAACTCTTATAATATAAGACGACTGTCCAGAATATTAGAAGAAACAATAAATGGAACAACCGACATATTATATAACATGACTCTTGAGGAAAAAGGAATTAGATTGATTTCACTAAAGAATAGAATGGCCCTTGATATAATCTTAGTTGATTGCAGCAGTGTTTGCAAAATTGTGGGATCAGCGTGTTGCGTATTTGTAAGTGACTCCTCCCCCACGATTTTCAAAGCTATAAGAAAATTGCACGTATTAAGCTCTGATCTTCACCCCCCTGAAGGAGGCTGGGAATTGAACATAAGCTCCTGGTTCTGGGAAGTATTGCGGTCCAGGGGATGGAACCTATTTGCAATCTTACTAGCAATCTTAGGAATATTCGTGACGTGTTGTTGTTGCACACATTGTCTCCCCATAGTATGCACTGAAATTAGTGAGGAATGTGTACAAATGGTAGAACGAAAAAACATTACTAAATCAAACATAATAGTAATGTATCCAAAACCATTAAAGAATTCATGGTGATCGATATTGATAATAATAAGGGGGAGACAACGAGTGTATATGAGTCAGAATTTGAATCAAATTGCGAATCCGATCCAAACACCTGGTCGGAGGAAGATGCAATGTTTGGATGAGGCGTTTGGCATACGGCCAAGAAGAGGGTTTGTCAGTCTAGAAAATTAGACACCCCTCGAATGGAGGGCAATGAAGGATAATTGGTTGGCCGAAGACCAACCGCCTCATTTAAAGTGTTAAGAATATATGCTCATTAGTCATTACATAGTTACTAGCTTAACTAGAGTGTGGCCATTTTAAGATGACCAGAATCGCCATTTTGTTTTCTCTCTCTGTTCTCTCTAATGCTGCTACTTTGCCTCAAGTAAAACTGCTTTGCTGAAGATATTATTCTGCTTCAATGGTCCAAGGTTATTAAAGACATGTTGAAACATTACGCTGGAGAGCCAGACAGAAATGCCCGGTTCCCTCCCGCATATATCCTTAAAGGCAAGGAGCAAGGCATTTTAATCAGTACACGGATGCCAGTGAGTCTCCTTAAAAGAATAGCAATGTACGAAACTACTATTAAAGGGTTTGAATTATGTTCTTCTTTACGGCCCCCCTTCTGAGCACTGTGAGGCCCCGGAGAGCAAGCTGACCTCTAGAGCGTGAATCGAAACCAGGAGATAGTAAGGCCTGGAATGTGCCAGTCCCCCTACGCGCAGCTTGTCCATGAAAACAGAAGCGCTGTGTTCTCACAAATAAAGAATATGTTACGCTCACCTGGCTCCCACAGGGGCGTCGGTCGGACCCAGACTGCTGTGGCATCCACCCACGTGATGCGTAGTGCAGCGATGACTGACTGGATCTGCCCCCTTAACTTGTCTGCTTGACCCGTAGAAATATTCTCCTACAAGTGGAGAGATGGATTTAGCCACTTTTGGATTCAAGTGATAGCACCCCGCCAGTCCTCCCCACCAATCACCTCTGAAGCGCCCTCTCAGCAATCTCACCTTATATTCTTGAAGGATGAGCCCTCCATCCTGCGAAGCACGCAGGGGCGCGTTGATGACCAGTTACTTCACTGGCCTGAAGATATTGGAAGAGTTGTAGATGAATCCTGACTCCAAAAGGTCCTGGCGAAGAGCCGTAAGTATACAGTTCGTAAGAGTTCAAAATGTCTGGAATTCATTCCTGTCCAATTCCTCTTTTATCTTGCAGCTTTGACTCAATAAGAAGATTGACAGCTGAAAGCGCTCCAGTAAAAGTCTGTGTTACCCAACACTTTCCGGTAAATAATGCCAAGGGTTAAACTTGCTGCTTTCTCCTTATCTTACAGGTGCGGCATAAGAAGATGAGGCGTGCTGATGAATTATACCTCCGGCGGTAAAATCAGGTAAGCATATGGCGGCTAAAGAGATTGTCTCTGTCTGTTCTCTCTGCTCACTTTGTTGTTTCTTGTCCCCCTTAGGTGCTGGGATTCGGCGATGTAAAGATGGAGACAGTGCCGGATCGAAGAGATGCTGCGTGGAACAGTGAGTATGGCGCGGCGCTGCTGCTAGCGATGCGACGCGTTTAAAACAAAGTCTTTCCTCTGGTTTGAAGATGCGATGAATACGGAATCAGGTAAGAAATCAGGTAATACTCTTGTTCTATCCTTTGCTTCTTTCCTTCTTTCTAGGTGCTCCAGGTTCGAGGCAGGCGTGGCAGAAGGCTGGATGCTGCTGCTGGCACGGTGAGCGTTACGCTGCTGGATGCAGAATAACGCGAAGCGTGTGCTGCTCTTCGGGCGTGGTTTAAATAGCCTCCAAAGTAGTCCCAGGTAGGTATTCCTCCCCGACCACACCCGAGTAACAAAATAGTCCCTAAGGTAAAGTAGTCCCTTCCAGGCCTCACATGGGCTTGGATCTTCTTGCAGCATGGTCTGCATCAGGTAAGTGTGCACCTATTAGCCTGGCGCCTATGGCGCCAGGACTGATGTCCCATATGAGCCTGGCGCCATAGGCGCCAGGACTGAACCCAGACAGCCCCTAGCAGGGGTTGCTGGGTTTTCCCAAGGCGACATGATGCCTGCTCCCGGGGCTGATGGACGTGGTCTGGATGCCCGGGGGTATGCATCATGACAGAATAGTGTCTGTAAATTTGAGATTGCAAACTGTTTCTAAATATGGTGATCCAAAGTGTCATATTCATCACCATGGCCAATCATCGCCTCCACTTCAAAGGGAATGAATTAGGGGCAGCATCGAATGTGTCAAATGTGTCATTACTGATTTTAAGATGCTCATTTTGTATATATGTAACTGATGTACGATTTTCGCTCTCTTGCGTCCCCCGAGGTCTGTTAGACACACGTCGTGGGGCGTGGGACCATTTGGCCAACTGGGACTATTTGTTTTGCAATAAACCCTAGATTTTGGGAATACAACCTTGTGTCTGGCGTATCAGTTTGTGTGTGGTGATTGTGCCTTGTTTCTACATCCGAGGGTCCCTCAGGGGCCCCTTCATCCCTACATCTAGCACACAGTAAACCTCAGGAGTTGGTAATTGAATAGAGGGTTACTCACATCAGCGAATGTTCCTGACATATGAAACCCACCCACCACCGCCAGCCGAACAGCCCAACAGCCAGTACACTACACAATGCACTTCCGGATGTGCCTCGCGCGATGCGTGAGCACTGGAGTAATATAGGCTGTGGAAAACGAACGAGGCTGGCAGGTGGGCGTGTCAGGGGGCAGGTCAGCAGGCGGAGCTGCAGGACAGGAAAAGGGGAGACAAAGAAGCGAAAAATTGAGTCAGGACCTGACTAGTAACACAAGCACAGCACAAGTAGCACAAAGTACAAAGAGTTCTTCAAGGCACACGTTCTAGGTCCAAATAGTTACTTGAAAAATTAAGACAAGAAAAACGAGAACACAGTCCGAGTTGCCACGCCGCCAAACTTCCTCTTGCTGACTAGAAGCAGAGGTACAAAAGTCTGTGAAATCAGGGCAACAAATGCGTGGCAGCCCAACAGCCATTACACTTCACAATGCACTTCCGGATGCGCGCGCGCGATGCGCCGGCACCGGAGTAATATAGGCTCTGGAAAACGAACGAGGCTGGCAGGAGGGCGTGTCAGGGGGCAGGTCAGCAGGCGGAGTTGAAAAATGAAGAAAAAAAACGAGAACACAGACTGAGTTGCCACGCCGCCAAACTTCCTCTTGCTGACTAGAAGCAGCGCAACAAAAGTCTGTGAAATTAGGGCAACCAATGTGTGGCAGCCCAACAGCCAGTACACTTCACAATGCACTTCCGGATGTACTACTTCTCATCCACCACATATGGCGTCAGGTGTGGGATGCTAAAGTCCCGAAATAGACAATTCCCAGAATATATAGCAGCGCCTACAGACAACCTCCCACCAATGGGTCTTTTAGGTGTAAAGCTCTCCTTAGGAACCAAGCCACACATTTCCTTAGTTGAGCCCATAAAACCCACTGCAGTTAACTCGAAATTACTGGTCGACTCAGACCAGGAAGAAGGAACCCTAGACAAACCTGAGGAAGGTGGGGATTCGGAAGAGTGGGAGGAAGCCGGAAGTGACGACTCAGAATCCTCCACCTCCTCCGTTAACCCCACTATATACACAAGTACCCTCAAGTCCCTCTTGGAGCGCCCGGTAGCATATCAAATCCAAGTGGATCAATGACTCATGGAAGGACTAGAGCAAATAAGAACCAGTCCGTCACACTATATAGTGCCACATGGCATTCTCCAACCATACCAGGAAGGGGAAGTGGGCAATTTTGATTTTTACTTTGAGCGGCTTGCCACACAATTTATTTGGGGCGAAGCATTAAAGACAATCTATCTCGCCCCTTGTTAAAAGGAGATTTGCAAACCTCCTATCAGAATAAAAATCCCCTAGAGAACACCCCTTTTTCTTAATGCAAGCAGGACTTATTAGAGCGGTGGGACAAACCGATGGGTTCTATCGCCAGAAATTTTATACGAAATACCCTTACCCAATGGTTAGGGAAGAAAATCCTACATGAGGTCCTAGAGACCCTAGCGTTGGAACAGTTGATTAGTGGACTTCCCCCACCTTTACAAAGATGGATACTACAGCAACACCAACCCTCCCTTGATACGGCCATTGAGGTAGTCCAAGATCACTCAGAACCAATGTTCCCTCTAAGCTGTGCGCATGTGCGCTTGCCCAGCTTCCTTCTGGGTGCCGCTCAGACGATTTTTTACAGCGCACACAGGTAATTCTCACCTATGCAAAAAGATTTAATAAGGCACAAGCCACAGCAATTACCTGACATTTGCTTTCTCTTAAAATAATTAACTAGTCATGATATTCTTGTGTAACTCATTTACATTACCCTACTATACAAGCGTGACTTTAAAAACCTAAAAACAGAATGCAGCCACAAGAGGTAAACCCAAATATGAAAAAGTGTCTCCATGAACAGAAAAATCGAACTAAGATATGCTTGCACATATTAACCAACTACTGTTCCCACCACACTCATGAATCATATTCTTTAG
Organism: Ambystoma mexicanum; assembly: GCF_040938575.1. Lineage (NCBI taxonomy): Eukaryota > Metazoa > Chordata > Amphibia > Caudata > Ambystomatidae > Ambystoma > Ambystoma mexicanum. The sequence continues at coordinate 829,000,511 of NC_090923.1, read as the reverse complement.
TCTACAACGCGTTTACTCTAACCTCTACACCAAAACATATTTAGATATTACTAGACAACCTTGACTCTTCCTCTCTTGGCTCTGCGAAAGGTTACCAGACATGTACCTGCATCCACTTATTTTATGTTTATTGTAATTTGAATAGTGTTCAAGTACCAGAACTTCTGTTATTCATCCTGCCTTATAAAAAGTTCCTTTTTGGAAGGCCTTCCAGCGACTACCCTGGCACCCCCGAGATGTGTCCGGCATGCTGCAGCACCACTCATGCAAAGATTCTGGAAATTCAACCCTAAATGCACTGGCTCCCGCTGCAAGCCTGTATCATCTTCAAATCCTGCGGCCGAGAGGAAATGGCGTGCTTCATGTTCATCCTCTGACAAACTGGCCTGTCGCCTGCTGCAAAGGCAATACCTGCTCTCCGTCCTCACCAAGAAGAGAGCTCATATCCAAGCCCGCATCTCTGCATCATCTAACAATTCGGCTGCACTCTTCTTTAAAATCTGCAAGGAACTAGCCAATCCTGCCGCAGTCTCTACCTCTCCTGTACCTTCCCAGGCCCTCTGCACGCCACTGGCTTCTCACTTCATTTCAAAAACTCAGGACATCCTGTCCTCACTCTCCTCCTATCGCCTCCCTCCATCCCTTGCTCTTCCTCTGGCCCTTCTGCACCCACCCCCCTTGTTCCCTCCTTCTCTGCCTTTCCCCTTTTCTCTGCTGACGATGTTTCTAGACAAGTCCGATCTATGAAAGTCTCATAGAAACAGGTTCACCGCTGTTCCCCCAAAACTATCAAGAACTACATCGACTCCCTGGTTCCTGCCCTGGCTGATTTCTACAATCACTCCTTCGCCACTGGAGTCTTCCCATCCCCTTGAAGCACTCCATTGTGCACCCCTTTCTTAAGAAACCCTCTGCCAACCCCTCCTGCCCGGATAACTATCGCCCAATCTCCATCACTCCCTTCCTGGGCAAGCTCCTGGATAAACTGGCCATCTCCCAGTTTAATCTCCACACTGAATCTGTTGGTTGTCTTTAGGGTCGGATTGGCCTCTCAGCCTTTTGGCCTGTGGCCAGGCCGAAATCATCCCTGGGGAGTGGGGGCCGGTTTCTGGACATGCCTGGCCAGTTTGGAAGAAAAAAAATAGAAAAACAAATATATATTTTTTATCCATTTTCTTTTTTTTTTTTCAGAAAGCCTTCCATCCTTCTTAGGTCGATAAATGAGTACCAACACAGGTTGGCTGATATTGTATGCATATGTGTTCTATAAAAAAGAGCTTTAGCGTAAGTGCTATACAATAGCATATTATCATTTGGCCTTGGACGTCTGCTTGGATTCACAGTAATTTAGTGTACTTGGGAACAATGCTATTTGATGCCACTTGCTGTTTTGTCAAGGGGTGAATGGTCGTGTTTCATCGCTTCCCGGGATGTCACTTTGGGGTGGGGTCAAATAACATCACTTCTGTTGACGTCATCAGAGGTCAAGGGTCGTGAGGCGAGGGGTGTCCCACTTTTCTGAGGCGAGGGGTGGGCTAGTTTGTTTTGGGTGACCAGGCGTATTTCTTGTCCCAATCCGACCCTGGTTGTCTTCATGACCATCAGTCTGGCTTCAGAGCGGCCAGAAACATGGAAACTGCTCTCCTGAACATCCGTGAAGATCTGCTCTCCAACCTTGACTCCAACACCCTGTGTCCCCTCATCTTGCTTGATCTCTCTTCTGTCTTCGATACAGTCAACCATGCCCTCCTGCTCAACAATCTCCGTGATAACCTGGGTATCACTGGTCAGGCTCTGTCGTGGCTGACCTCTTTCCTCACTGATCGACCCTCCCAGGTGAACTTGGGTCCTTTGTCTCCGATATCTTTTTCTCTACCTGTGGTGTCCCCCAGGGATCTAACCTCTCTCCCTGGCTGTTCAACCAATCCCTGCCACTCCTAGCCCAACGCATCGCTGCTCTCTGCCCCAATTTTCAGTGCTATGCGGATGATATCCAGCTCATTTTCAGGCTACCCTCGGCCTCCTCCTCTCCTTCCCTCATCCCTGACTGTCTGTCTGTTATCCTGGAGTGGTGCACTGCCAAAGACCTCTGCCTTAATGCCAGCAATACTGAGATTTTACTCATTGGCACACCCACTCCCTCCTTCCTTGCAGCTCTCTGGCCGGCCTCTCTTGGCCCTCTTCCTGTTCCCACCTGCAAGGCTAAAAACTTTGGGGTCTGTTAGGGAGAATTCTCATTTCATGGCTAATTTCCCTTACCTAGTGAGTCCCTCAGCAGCTTTGCTGGATCTCTGGAGTTGTTTCTTTCCACTTGGTAAGAGTGTGAGCTTTTCCCCCCCTCTTACTGGTATTTTCCTATGTGTTTTGACCTGTTTTTGTGATTTTGGGCTCTGGAGTACACCACTTCAGTACCCCCCCTCCTTTTGTGTGTCACACAGCACCTTCAGTGCAGTGGCACAGGGTTGTTGTTCAGACTACCCAAACTCCATTTCTGAGGTGACTACCGTCCCCCAGAAAAGGTTAAAGTTACCATTAACTTTACTTAGTCAAATTTAACCACAGATCCAGTACACACCATGGAGTGCTGGAAGGGTTAACTCTTAACTCTTTTTATCTGTACCTCACAGAGCATTGTTACGCTCTTTTTAACATCTAGACAATACACACAGATGGAGTGCTGGAAAGGTTAACTCTTAACTCTTTTTATCTGTACCTCACAGAGCATTGTTTCGCTCTTTTTAACATCTAGACATGGCTGGTGGCAGTGGTATCTACCCTAATTTTCTACCACGGTTATCTTATATAACCGTGGTAATATTGTAAGCTATTGTGTTAGCCTCGAACTTAAACCCGCTTGATCAAATATTTTTTCTTTTGGCTCCGGTGCGGTTTATTCACCATTTCTTTTTGTTAAAACCCTTCTTGTATTTACTTTGCGCGGCAAACCAGGTTTGCCTTCTTTGTTCACTGTCTTTTGGCGGGCTTCTACCTAGAAGCCCTCCTCAGGGCGCCTGGGTGTCTAGGTGAGATGAATGTGAGAGAGGGGTGTAGTCACCCCCTGCAAAGGGTATCCTAGGAAACCCAAGTCACACTTTTTCATGATTGGCTGAGGTGGTTGTCCGGGCTGGACAACCCCCCTGCTGTGTGATTGACAGCCAAGCTGTGTGAATGGGGGTTTTGCGCATAAAAGGCAGTTCTGCACTTAGAGAAAAATAATTAGAGGGAACATTGTTCAGAACCCTTTTCCAAAACCTGGATAATACCGAGAAATGAAACAGGGAAGCTAAGACCAACCTTCCCCACCCCTTCCCTCTGTTTCTCTTGTGGAGAAAAGGGTCATATTGCCCGGTTCTGGCCCAAAAATATAAAAAAGGTACCCATGGAAATGGGTTGGTTAGGGGTGGAACCCTGGGAAAAGGAGGAAGAAGAGATTGAGCTTGACGCTGACGTGACTGAAATCTATTACTGTAGGCCCCAGACATTCCAAACCCATGAGAAAAAGCAGGTCAGTGGGGTATGATCACATAGTGACGTTGAGACTTATCCTAAAGGCCCTCTGTCCTTGAAAATTAGGAATAATCCCACAACAATGAAGACGTCCATAGTACTGGGTCCACCCGAAAAAGTGATCATCGGAACAGACTTCCCCACCTTTAGAGAACTTTTAACATCTCCATGAAAACAAGAGATAAAAACTTGTTATTCTCCTCTGCAATCCTGGGAGTCTTCCATCGACCTACCAGGTACTTCCATATGGAACAGGGAACAGAAGGAGTCTTCTAATCCTGTGACAATGAAAATAACATTTTTGAGATCAAGGACAGACATATGTTTTTTTTAGAGAAGATGGGGGAGCCACGAAGTTAAGGGAAGGTTAAGTGATAATCAAGCGAATTCGCTGCAAGGGGGAGCCTTCCCCTTTGAGGCTAGGGAGGTGAGCCTGCTCCGTAAGACCATCCCCAGGGATCTGGGCAAGTGGGACCTCACTGGGAGATACTCCCTCTTAGGGGACAAGGACTTCCGTTCCTCTAAGTAACTCCCTAACCCTTCTCCTGTGATGGCATACATGGAACTGCCTGAGATGCTGAACAGCAATAAAAACCAAGACTTGGCTGAAGACAACATTAACTTATCAAAGAAATGAAGCTGTCTCTTTAAGGACAGACCTCGACTTCACTGTGAAGGTTTAAGGAGTAGGGCACGCTAAGATTGAGGTGAGAGGGAATCATATGGCATAGTGATCTCGTGCAGTTGGGATGTGCCCAAACAGTTAGGGCTGTACTGTCCCTTTTTGGAGTGGGACCACGCCTGAAATGGCTTGGCAGGAGAAGAATGGTGGTCTGGAGGGTTGACCAGAGCGCTGCCAGAGGTTCAGATGAATTCTAAACCTTCCAGCCATCACCTCTTTTGCTTTGCTGAAGTGGCAGAGCCTGCAGTGCAAACCTAAGCCATGACTTGAGGTAGCCTTTCTTGCTCGAATTCTCTGTCTTACTTCCGATTGCATTAGTTCCTCGATTCCTTCTTACTTTCTTCTGATCTGCCCTTGACTGCAATTCCTTACTGGAAACTCTTTTTCTTTCCATTTCCGCTTGTATTCTACTTTTGTCAGCCATGTCTTCCATCCTTTCTTCCCTACTGCGGTTTAATTTTCTTTTCAGCTTTTTTGTTCTCCCTCTCACTCTATTTCTTTGCCGCTCCTGCCTGCTTTCATTTCTTCTCCATTTCTTGTTTTTATTCTTTACCCTTTCTCTGTGGCTCATTTGCTCTCACAGTCAACCCTCACCCCAATCCGTGTCGGTAGCAGCTGAGAATTGTTCATTTCCGGGCGTGTTTGTATTCCTGAAATTTGATTTGACATTTCATTCCCCTTTACCTTTTGCCGCTCCAGGAAAGTCTACCTCGTAAAAAGCCACGCCGTCTTTGCCTTTACCTCAGCGGATCCTACAGGTACTCCTCGTCCAAGCTCCACTCCTCTGGGTCTCTGCTGTGCCATCCCCCAATCCAGACAAAGGCCATGGAGAGGCAGAGGACTAGCAGTCTGACTATATTCACAGTCAGATTTCTCCTGTGTGCAGGAGAGGGCAGGTGCGCATTGAAGTATTTTATGGCTGTCCTCTCTGCAGTAACTCACATCCCTATACAACACCTGCAACAACATCGAAACATACATATACAGGCTGGTACACATTTCTGAAATATGAAAACTGTTCTGACTCAAGTACACGCTCAACCTGATGATCTGTATATATTAAAATGATGTTGAAGACTGACTATCCATTCATACTTCATGAAGATGTTCATTCAATTAGTTCGGAAATGGGACAGTGCTAACAAGGGCAGCACTAAAATACATCCTCTACAAACTGGAGCGAAGAAGCTTCTCGTGCATTGTTATAAAAGGACACTGGCTACAGTGCTTGCCTTGAAAAGAACCCTCGTAGTTAATCTCGTTAGCGTGAGCCACCTAATGAGGAGTTAATGCCAGAGGGGAGCTATAAATGGAGTGCTAAATCTCCTAATGCCAAGGTCACCATGCAGCTCCATGTCGAAATGGCACAATATACTTCGTGGTAGAGAGTTCATGTTTTGCGCACTTTACTGTGTCCATGGAAAAACGATGTACTGTGATATTATACCTGCATTCCTACTCGGATTGTATGCATCAGATAACAAGCAGCTTCAACTACACATCCTTGCAACGAAAAACCTTGGAAGATGTAATTTTGGAAAAATAAGGTGTCCTGGCTGTTTCCTGTGAACAAAGAGTCCAAGGATGCTAGAAGGCTCAAGGGGACGCTGCATGCGAGCGGCATGGAGAAGCAAAAGGAGAATTTGCCTAATGAGATGTTAACACCAGGTGCTCGACAAAACCTACATTTGGGGGGTCAGGGTGAGAGAGAAGGGGGCTAGGCCTTCAAATGTTGGCAAACGCGCTAACTTCAGAGATGGTGGGGATGGTCCAACTTATTTGTTTTGGCGGCATCTAACTTGTTTATACATTCTAATGAGACTATTGTAGTGCAGGTTCAATGTTCCAAGCAGTTGACTGTCCCCATTAAGTTTCAAAGCAACCACTTAAGGACTGCTGTGAGAATGAGCCACTCCTGTCCACTCTCTACCCTTCCAATCACTCCCCTGACATATCAGTAGTAACCCCACATCACACTTTCAATTGCCTAAAAATGTATGCATAGGAATGCAGGTGCTAACAATTAAATGTTTTACGTTGGTAATTGCAGAGCCTTTCTTAACAGCGAAGCCCAGACACCGTTTAACATATGTGTCCTGCTCTGTTCGGCCACGGGTCTGTAGGTCAGCCAGGTCAAGGCAACATAGCCCAAAAATGTGGGGTCAGGAGGGGCTGAAGCCTGGTCAGCTCAATGCTGTTGCGCCACCGGTAAACACCTACATCACATTTGATTTTGCCATCTTGCAGTGCCACACTTACAGACTTTGAACTGACTGAAGGCGGGACCTCCATACTCCTCAAAAATAGCGAAGCATGATGTGAGGCAAACTAATGACATCATCTTGCTTCTAAGATTGCTTGCCTTTTTCAATTGTACTGCTAAAAAATGTGGTAAGGTTTCAGAAAAATAACCTGCATGTCAGTATCTTGTGAATTATTCGCTGATGATAAAATGTTGATGCTGTATCTCGCTCCGTCCCATTTTGATGTAAGAGCTGGAGCCAGGATAAAAGAGCTCTCACGCAGAGAACGTATTAAGAAATGCAGTGAGGAGCACTCATTGAGTAGTGAGCAGCAGCTCCTTGTAAACTCTGATTAGAGTACAGGGAAACCACCTGCAAGACAGGGACGCCATTTCAACAACATGACCTTTGACCGCTGATGACATCACATAAAGTGATGTCATTTGACCCGCCCCTAAGTGACATCACAGAAGTGACGGAACTGTAGTTTTCACACTTTGACAAAACAGGAAGTGGCATCACATAGCATTGTTCCAGTACACTAAGAAAAATATGGTTACAATATCACTGTAATATCATATTCATTTCATACAAAGAATAGAGGACCATATGTAGCATTAGTATTCGTGTGTATAGCGCCAACAATCATAAGGCAATAAAGCACTGCCAACCGACCAGTTACAAACTGTTGCTGCTGGAGAGAAAAACAGTGTATGAACAACCAATATAGTAATAAACATTGTGATCGATATATGAGAACAAAAAAGTTTTGAAAAGCTTTTTACAGCCTGGAAACTCAGCTTCTGCCCAAAGAGAGAGGGAGGCCAGCATTTGCATGCTATTACAGGTGGTGACTATTGGGCAGAGCCAACCAGTGAATATTTTCCATTTACCGAATCGTAGTCAACAGCTAGATTATCCTGAGAAAAAGAGTGTTTCTTGGTGCTGATCTTTCCCTCCAAGGACTGTCCGTTACACTTGATTTGTGGGCTGAAATCATGGCTTTTCAATGGCCATTCCACCTTTTTAGTACATGCCTGCCCCTAATGGACAGGTTGTTTCTCCATAGGTAATGCTGTGGACGATTTATGTCGCCACAAAAGCTCATTAAGCTTCAGCCCCATACATTGAATATCAGCACTGGGTTGTACTGTGACCATTGCACATGGTGTGAGTGTGTCTTTACTGTGTGCATTTCGGACAGGTTATTTTCAGCCGTTTGCAGAAAGGACATGTACAAAGCATTGCAAGGCTGGACTTGCAAGAAGCTCATTCTTCAACAATGAGGTGCAACAACAGCAAATGCAATATTGCCACCTTGTGATAGGATTTCTTAAATTTATTTGAGCATTTATAGCAGCACACCAAGCCCTCTGGCATCTGGGCGCTAATTGCATGGGTACCGTTACATAGGTGGGAGCAGTTCAAACCACTAATTAAACAAGTGGGTCTTGACCAGGGGGCGCACAGGCTATGGCAGCCTGAGTGTTGAGCTCCCTAAATTATGGGATCAGCGCCCCCCCAATTGACCCACCCGAGACTAAAAAGTAGTAGCAGTGGGCTGAGGAACACCCACTGATCATTTGGACACTATGAGCAGGGGCGCCGAGTACGGGGGCCTGAGCCCCCCCCGCAAAATCAAGTCGGGGCTAACCCCCCCCCCCAGAGAAGTGATGCAGCATCGATGGCCCTTTCCATCGATGCTCGCGAAAATGTACGATTAAGCCCTCCCCTCTAGGACTCATTGGTTTATGGTCCTGGAGAGGAGGGTGTAGGCGCAGCGGTATTCAAACTGTGGGGCGTGCCCCTCTGGTGGGACCAGAGGGACGCGCATCCACAGTTTGAAAAAAACAAAAAAAACAACAAAAAAAAAAGGATAAATCACCAAAGGGTCGGGCTGTTGCTTCATTAACAAGCAGCAGCCCGATCCACGGCCCCTGCCACACATGCTTAGTGCGACAGGGGCCGGGCCTTTGTGAGGTCTCAGGCTCCATTAGGAGCCTATTAAAGAAGACAAAAGAAAAAGCGCACACCTTCTTTTGCCGAGATGATGGTCATCTCGGCAAAAGAATGTGTGCGCTTTTTTTTGTCTTCATGAATAGGCTCCTAATGTAGCCCAAGGCCCCACAAAGGCCAGGCCTCTGTCACACTATGGGTGGTGGCAGCAGGGTCGGATTGACCCTGGCCGGGCCAAAATAGTCCCTGGGGAGTAAGGGCCGGTTTCAGGCCATGCTTGGGCCGGTTTGAAAAAAAAAAAAGGAAAAAATTCATTTTTTTCAAATTTATTTTTTCATTTTTTATTCTTCAAAAACCTTTCATCCTTCTTGGGTCGATATAAGTACCAACACCGGTTGGGTGATATTGTGTGCATATTTGTTCTATAAAAAAGAGCTTAAGGGTAAGTGCTATATAATACCATATTATCATGTGGCTTTGGACGTCTGCTTGGAGTCACAGTATTTTGACAATATGGATCTATACACACAGATATTAAAGATACGTATGGTGATCCATTCTTGTGTGAAATGTATATCACCTTAGTGAAATCATAACCATATTTTTCATAGTGTAGTTTACTTAGGAACAATGCTATTTGATGCCACTTCCTATTTTGTCAAGGTGTGAAAGGTTGTGTGTCATCGCTTCCCGGGATGTCACTTTGGTGTGGGGTCAAATGACATCACTTCCGGTGATATCATCAGAGGTCAAGTGTCGTGAGGCGAGGGGTGGGCCACTTTTTTGAGGCAAGTGGTGGGCCACTTGTTTTGGGGTGACCGGGCCTATTTCTTGTCCAAGTATGACCCTGGGTGGCAGCAGTGCTGTGGAACTGCACAAGTGTCGCAGAAGTGCTAGAACATATTTGGGCACAGGCACCTACTGTTTAACAAATTAAGCACTTGGTATACACATGCAGTTGCAATTAAATGTTCATTAAAAAAGTATGCCCTCAAGAGTATGCTATCACAGAGAAACGGGGACCCCAAAGCCAGTTCAACTACCCACTCCCAGGTGTGCTACTGAACAGGTAGATGTAAGTCGAGAGCCAACCAACCTCTTTATCCTATCTGTGCTACTGTACCATACAAATAAGCGGGAATCGCTCTCCTGCAGCCTCTCTCCCAGACATCGATTCTTGATGATTTACTGGTGCAGTCACAAAAAAAAGATTTTTTGGGGGTTCATTTTGTTTACAAAAGTAGCGCATTGCTAAAACCCCCTGGCTGCCAGTTCATTGTTTTTGGAGCGTCCCATGCTCCCTACCACCTGAGAGCCACCAACCATGGGTCCTGTTTTATAACAAATGAAAGATGCAGACAGAATAATAACTGTGTGAGTCAACTGAGAGATGAATGCACTCATGCTCCATTCAGAGAGAGGCTTTGAAAATGTAGCTCTGACAAATCAGAGAATCAGAGGGGCAAAGAAGCACTGCACATCTCCGCTCCCTCTTCATGGGTTTACGGTTGCCACCTGAAAGGTTGCCAGCAGCTAACCTGCCATCCTGTCCCAACTCCATGCCTCGTGTGCTATTCCCTGGTCAACCAAACCCTGTGAACTCATAGGACGTATAAGACCCACAGAAGTCTTTTTACTGCCCGTCCTGAACGTTTCTTGCACTAGTGCTATTAACGCGTGCAGCTCCAAGGTATAATATTAACAACCAGTGTTTGTGGGTAAAGGGCCGGCATAAAGTCTCTATTTCAGAGCCAGAGTCAAATGATAAGATGCTTGTGGCAGTATGGAGTTCCAGGCCTCTGCTTGGACGCCGGGTTCTGCAACCTTTAGCTCTGCATATGTGTTGGACTACAATGCTCATCAGCCCCAGCCAGCATAGTCAATGGTGATGGATCATAGGAGTCGTAGTCCAAAACATCTGGAGAGCCACATGTTTAAGACCCCTGGCTTTAAGGAACAGGAAGTAAAATAATCCATGAAAGTAACAGGAGTATGACGTTCCTGGATCTACATGGGTAGAATAAAAGTAGACTAGAAGAACAGCCTGGGGGCATCAAGTTTATGTAGGATGGAATGGTGGGGGTCTGAGTCACCTGAGGAGACAGGGGTATCTTACAGGTCTGAAACCTGGTAATCCACTTTACAATAAAAGACAACATGGAGAGAGGCGATGTCTCTGTGTGGCCTGTAAATCTGCCGAGATACCACCAAACTGTACTACCATTACTGCCACTTGCTCTGGCGGTATTACTGCCGGATTACAAGTGGTGATAGGCAGTGTTTGTCCCCATTAATTGGAGTTCATAGGACTCCATGGTGGATTTCAGCGGTATTATTGCTGGTAGTAATTTTGCTGGTGGTAATATCCCAAACTTCTATTTTGGGCGGTATGGTGGAGGAAATACCTCCAGCTTCTTGCTGGAGGATTTTGCCCTCAAACACATAGTTGGGCGGTGCGATAATGTGGCTCTATACAGTATTACCAGTGTTGTCAGTCAGAACTCATTTACCTCAGCAATGTATTCAGTTCTCTGTTTTTTGTCCTGACGCTTAAAATGTGCGATTTGCATTACAAGCTGTGTGCCGTAGATTGCTTCCACTCTAAGCGGGGGAGAAGTTAGGACTGTGGGGACTCACTTCTCCCACAGCAACAGCAGAGCCCGCTTGCCAGTGCCTGATAATCCCAAAATTCTCTGTAATTTTATGCAAAGCTGCATTTTATTTTTATAAGGTTATTTTACTCACTGAATGCTGATCAAGTGTTTTAAGTCTGAACTTTATTAACTGGGTGCTTGTAATTGCAGCACAAGCACTCTTTACAATCTAAACTAGAGGTGTGTTTACAATGTTGATTGTTCCAAAATACATCTCCTAGTGTGCTGCTTTTGGTCAGGTGGCCCCCTTTAAGCTGTACACAATGATGCATTGTCTGGTTGACATACTATGTGATTTGTGTATTTTATAAAGGAAACTAAGACCACTAGAACTCACCACCCTAGAAACTCCCAATCCCACCTTTGGGGGCATTCCTGTGGACATGGGAACACAGAGGAAAGAATGAATAAAAAAGTATTTGCCTTCAAGAGGAAGCTAGACCTTTGCAAAAGAACAGTTGGAGCTGGGCAAGCCACCTAGCAACATTAAGGTCCAGCTTTGATGAATACTTCCCTGAAGTAAATGCTGGCATTAATGACTGGGTGATGCAGACTTTTCTGGCAGAGGAGGTGGTGCATCATCCATTTGATGCCCAGGAAGAGCTGATTGAGGTTCAGTCGGACACTTCTCTGCTATCTGAATTTAGGAACATTGCAGTGGGTGAATTTTGACTGAAGGTAATCCTGGAGTATCCTACATTGGCATGGTCTGCTATACAGTCGCTCTTACCCTTTGGGTCTTACTACTTGTGCGAAATAGGCTTTTCAGCATTGGCTTTTTTACTGACTCCTTCATTTTTTGAATAAGGGGTGTTTCAAATGAATGTTGAAAACCCGGAAAGTGGGAGTTTTTAAAACATGGAGACAACCATGCCTACAACATTTAGACGCGAGTGCTTCCATTAGTCCCAAACATCACCTGGGTGCAGGGTGAGCCTGGGTAACTGCTTTTTAACATTGTACACTACTTTACCAGAATTTCTGGTAAACTACAATGTTAAAAGTAGTTAACACTCTTCCCCGCCAGTCTGAAACCACACTTGATTGCATTATACTTCAGCCAGGATTGCATTATACTTCAGCCAGGATTGCATTATACTTCAGCAGCACATCTGATGTGTCCACTGAAAGGTTTAAGATTAAGCTACATCCCTAACTCTATCTGGTTACCCAGAGGTAACATCTTAGCAAATTTCACTTGCGGCTGGCCAATCTACAGCAGCACCATTGTAAGTTTGAATTGTTGATGTTTTACTGAACTATGGCACCACACATGTCTTGCTTGGTAGTTTTTAATCGGGAAACGTCTTTACTTCTCGTTTCCCTTGAATTGGGAACTTTATTTTGGGTGGTGGTGGTGGTACTCCACCTTGCAGCTGTACCTTCTGTTTAGCAAGCCTTTCATTCTCCCCTCCTAGTTGTGTTGCTGGACGATTATAGAGCGGTGGAGTAGGGGCAGTGATGTCTTACTGGAATGCAACTCGAAGGCTTAAATCTCCTTCTTTCTTGACTTTAGTATATGCAGTGCATGCTAGCCAATGTTTCCACTGTTCTGTGCGCGCCAACACCCACCCCCCGCGCGCCGTTGCACCAAATTGGCGATTACATGTAAAATTGCAGTCATTTAACTGCCAGTGATGTCACCTCCTGTATTTGCCCCCCCCCCGGGAAATTCATAAGTCGGCTCCCCTGATCCCGAGTGCTGGGGACCCCCGGAAGGCCAGACGAGTGAAGAAGGAAGGAGGAGCCTTGTCCCGTTGAATGAGGGGCATGCAGCGTAGACGGAAAGGCCGAACCGGGGCACCAGTAGTGGTGAGGGGCACTGAGACACCTCATCCCGAAGATTGGGTGAGATTGAGAGCGCCCCTTGCTCGTGCAGGTTCCCACACGAAGCTCGGATACTGCGCCTTGGTGAGCAGCGGCACGGAGGTGTGTGCGTGGAACTTTGGAGGAGTGCAGTCAGACAGCAGGAGGTGGGTGAAGGCAACGCTCCCTTTGCGGCTGCCCACCCAGCTCCCGCCCCCCCCGTGCTGACTCCCAGCCCGAGGGGCGGGTGCGGAGGAAGGAGCACTGTGCGTGGGGGCCGTAGGGTCTAACGAACGGCGTGTGCTAGCTGCGGCCGGCCCCTCCACCATTGAGGAGAAGAACACACGGCAGGGAAGGAGGTGGCTTGGGGAGGCAGCACACGCATATTAACGCTAACGTGATAAGGAAGGTGAAATGGAAGAAGCTCCCTCACAAATGACTCATTAACACTGAACAATGACAAAGAAAGGGATATGTATGAAGCTTACTCATATAAACATAAGACATATTAGTGAAACTGTGCACCACATCTCTCTTCACCCTTTCTCTAGGGTTCCCACGTTGGACTGAGAAGGGCCTATACACACCAATTGAAGTGGGGGAAAAGTGCTACTGAGCTCCCAAGTCTAAGGTCCAGCTAAAGACATACGGTTTTCCGGTCTAAGGCGCAAGGAGTGCACTACTCCGTGGAAACAACAAGGAGAGATCCAGCCAGGAGGGTAGATTCAGTCGGGCTTTGACTGTTGGAGCCAGAGGAAGGTCAGGGCCCCCTTCACAGGGGCGTGTGCCTGTCTGCCAGAGGGAACGGAGAGAGCTGGGAGAGGGAGGGTGCTGTCCCAGTCCCAAAGCCATACTCAACAGGCCCAGCCCACCTGTCACTGGGGATGTCGAAGCAGAAGAAACTTTGGTGTCCTGATGGAATCCCCCCCTTTCCAGAGGGAGTGGTGGTCGGAGGGTGAGTACTGTATATCTGAGAACAGTGTCCGCACTCAGGGCCCCTGGCAAGCATATCCCTCAAAGAGGGCTGACGACGGAGAAGGAGCCTAACCTTGGCCATTGACGAACTTGGCTGGTGCCCCCTTCCCGAAGCACCTGAACTGAGGAGTGTGAACTGTACATAAACGAAAGCACTGCCTGGTCTCACAGAGGGGAAGGACCACAGAGTTGCTCAGAACATGAAAACAAAGCTAGTGCCCCCCCCAGGCGCATCGCATCTATGGTAGGGGGCAGTGAAAGAGGCCCCACAAGCAAGGAAGGGTCAGAAAGGAGGGGACACCCGACTTCAGTAGTTTGCTCACCCCCGGGGCCACAGACAGTAGCTGCATCCTGGGAATTGGTGCGCAACGTTGTCACCGAAAGGTGGATACGAGGTGGGAGTTACTCTGTGCTAAAGGTGCAGGGTGGTGAGGGCCCCCGATACCAGGGTGTGTGCCCGCTCCCCCGTGCTGCAGAGAAGGGCAACGACCAGGAAAAGGAACTCCTTACTTGCTACACACAAACGGCAGAGTGAAGTCCCAAATCAGGAGGGAGAAACAGAACTCGACCAGAAGAGAGCGTTACATGAGATCACAAAATTGTTCTTCGAGGATGACACTATTGATGAAGCTAAAATTGAAAGAATTCATCATGCTGGTGGTGCGGCTGGTGGCCCAAGGTCGGTCCTCACTAAGTTCGATAACTATACAGAAAAAGTGAAGATTCTTGAAAAAGCAAGGATGAGAGGCCTGGTCACATACAGTCACATTCAGAGTGACGATATTTCAAGACCTGTCCTCTCTGGCCCTGACCAAGCAGAAACTGTGCTCTCCCCTGACCAAATGGCTCAATGAGAGGGGAGTGGGATACAGGTGGGGGTTCCCGCTCTCCAACTACTTTGAACATGATAGTCATAAATACAAATTGACGATGAAGGAAGACTTTCGAAAGGTCACCAGGGAATTGCTCGGAGAAGCCAACACTTCAGAGAATCATGGAGACAAGGTGGCAGGCGACAGGCAGTGGCTGATCAAGGGTCATTGGAGAAGACGAATGCCGGGTTCTAGGAAATATAGAAAGTTGTACGCGTCACCCACAGCAGACACTTGAACCCAATCACAAGGCACCTAAGACAGGGACACAGAACGGGGAATTGCCCACCAGGGCGTGCTATGGTGAATTAAGCCCAGGCAGGTCGCTAATGTTTTGTTTGGGTTGGGGGCAGGGTCTATCGCTGGAGGTGGGTCGGGGGCAGACTGAAGTTGATGAGACATGGGGGTCTCACATCAGATTTAAAATGGTGATGTAAGATCAAGCAAGGGGGTGAGGGATTTGGATGAGAGAGACGAGGGGGCTAGAAGTATATTAGGTTTGATGTGCACGGGACAGGAAGGAAGCTGGTTCCAACTGGTGGTCCGACTTTTCTCTGATGATGTTAACCAGGGGGATTCGGGCGCCAAGGAGGGGTAAGCAGGGGGGGTCTGGGGTCATCTTAGCAGGGGGTAAGACATGGATCATCTCAAACAAGAGTTTACCGGTTGTTGAGGGATGGATTTATATGCAAAGGCCGCCCATAGCGCCTAAAGGTCTGAGGATAAGCATGATGAGAGGACGGCTGTAGTCCTGGGAGACAAGGGAGAGGGTCTTCTGAGGGTGGGGATATTGAATGTTAAAGGAATGAACTTGCCCGCCCACAAAGCGGTCACTGGTAGCTAGGGAATTTCGTAGAGGTGGATTGTATGTGCTGTTCCTTCAAGAGACTAAATACGCCAGAGGGGAAGAAAGGAGGGTCCCGGGTAGGGCACTCGGGCAGGAATATTGGGGATTGGCCCCCTTAGAAAAGTGGGAGTGGGAATCCTTATTGCTAAAGGACTAAGGATGGAGGTCACAAAGGTCTGGGCTGATGAGGAAGGTAGGGCTCTCCTGATCTCTGGGATTATAACAAGGTTGTGTTCACAATTGCGACAGTCTACTGCCCAAATCAGGGGCAACAGAGGCATCTGCTGAAAACCCTCTCTAAGATAATGCTCGAAGCTATGGGCCATATAAATCTGGGGGCGACTTAAGTATGTGGTCAAATTTTAGGATTGACAGACAAACCCAGGAGAGAGGGATAGAAGAAAGGCCTTGGTCGGGGCATGGGGAGGTCTTGGGAATGCTGGATGTCTATGGGCTATGAGACATATGGCAGCACCTACACCCAGATGACAGGGGGTACACCTTTTACTCGGCCCCAAACAGCACTTTTACCACAATTGATTGCATCTATATATCAAGGGGTCTATGGGAGGAGGCAATGAGTTCGTAGATCTCTCCGATTTCGTGGTCGGACCATGATTTGGTTTTGGTGGATCTTAATTGGCAAGGGATGGTACCCAGGGGGTCTAAATGGAGATGCAACAATTCCCTATGGAAAGACCTGGTGTTCCATGAGGAACTGTCCAAAGAGATTGGGGAATATTTCAAAGCGAATAACACAGGGGAGGTTTCCAGGAGAATGGATTGGGAAGCGAGGAAGGTGACATGGAGGGTGATCCTGATCAGGGAGGGGGACTGGAAAAAACGAGAGCAGAAATTAATTGAAAACAAGTTACGGGCCGAATTTGCCCAGCTAGATAGGAGGGTTAGGGGCACCGTAGAGGGGAGGGAAGAAAGGGTCTTGGAGGCGAGAAGTAAAAGGGAAGACTTGTGACTCCTTGAGGAAGGTCAGGTAACTAGGAAACTGCAGTTCCTGAAACAAAAGTTTTATGAGAAGGGAGACAAGGCGGATGCACTGTTAGCAGTGAGACTCAGGGGACAGTGAGCCAACAGGTGGGTTGAGGTCATAGAGGTAGTGGGGAAAACGGAGGACCAAAGGAGGAAGGAATGCAAGAGGCGTTCGCGTCATTCTCTGAGGACCTTTACAGAACAGGCGTCAACCCAGATACTGTAGAGACAACCCGGTACTTAGAGGGAATTCGGATGCCCAGTCTCTCCCGGGAGGATGTTGAAGTACTGGAAGCCCCAATAACGGCTGACAAAATAAGGAGGGCGGTGTCAAGCATTCCCATTAGAAAGGCCCCGGGAGAGGACGGTTTTTATGCAGGCTTTTACAAGTCCTTTCTTATCCTGCTCATCCCATTCATGGTAGAATTGTTCAGTGATATCCTGGAAACAGGAGAAGCCCCGGAGACCTTCTCCCAAGCAATGATCATTGTCAGACCGAAGGAGGGCAGGGACCCCCAAAAATGCAGTTCATATCACCCATTTCACTCTTAAATATCGATGCCAAAATGTACATGCGTGTTCTGGCGGCAAGACTAGAGATACACATGCCCCACTTGATTCACTCGGACCAAGTGGGCTTTATCAGGGGATACCAGGGGGCGGACACATTTCTGAAAACTGTGCATCTGATCCATGAAGCGAGGGACATGTGGGGGGCCCCACTCTTCTATATGTGGACGCAAAAAAAGTCTTTGACAGGGTTGAGTGGGGTTTTCTCAGGCAGGTACTGGGCAAAGTGGATCTTGGCTCAAACTTCATGCGAGGCATCATGGCAGTCTACGGGTCTCCCCAGGTGTGTATGGTGGTCAATGGAGGCTTTTCCCGATGGTTTGCTTTGAGCAGGGGTACGAGGCAGCGCTGCCCTCTCCCTGATTCTATTTGCGATCTCTTTAGAACCACTTGCACAGAGAATTAGGAATGACCGAGGGGTAGAGAGATTCATGATGGGGGAAGTGGAATACAAGTTTGCACTATATGCAGATGACATGCTCCTGCACATGAAGAACCCCCTAACCTCCATTCCCAGGGTAATTGCACTGATTGAAGAATACAGAGAGCTCTCAGGGTTTAGGATCAATAGATCAAAATTGATACTGCTTCCGCTGGACAGGGAAGGGAATGGGGATATAGGAAGGTTCACTCCCCTGGGGCTAGTTGTTAGCCGGGACACATTAAGATACTTGGGAATTCGCCTCACGGGGGTCTATTCCAGGCTAATTTCCCCACGCTGCTAGCTGGATCTAGAGAGATGGGGAAAACTAATAATTTCGTGGCTCGTCGCCTTAACGCCCTTAAGATGGTGTGTTTACCGAGATTCCTCTATGCATTTCAAATGCTACCGATATGTGTCCCTGGGGCATTTTTAAGAGCTGCAGTTTTGAAATTCCTTTGGCAGGGAAAAAAGCAGAGAATATCCTGTGATGTCCTAACCCTACCGAAAGACAGTGTACTACAAAGTCTCCACAGCTACGGGTCCTCGTCCCACACCTCAGAATGCAGAGAGAGTACCAATGGGTGGGTCTGGACAATCTACATTTGTCCCCCTCAGTTGGGGAATGGCTGTGGGTCCCTAGAAACAGGCTCCCCCGGAGAATCTGCAACCACCCTATCCTGGGCACAATATGGGATGTGTGGAGACAGGGTACGGAAATGCAAGGGGTGACGACATGGCCCTCCCCGTTGAGCATTTGTGGGCGCCAGTAATAAGGTACGCAATCCCGGATCGAGGGAAATTTCAGGCCTGGTTTAGGGCTGGTCTTGAGAGAGTGGGTCAACTATGGAGGAACAGTACATTCGTTACTATAGGTAACGGGAGGGGGGGCTGGGTTTGGGTACACTCTCCGTCTTCTCATATCGCCTGTTGAAAGGGGTGCTTACAAGTGGAAAATGGAGAGATAAGATAGGGACCTTATTCCTTTCGAGCAGCTCTTAGATAAGAACAGAAATGAAGGGCCTGATTTCGGTCATGTACAGAGTACTGGTGATTGCGGGAAATGGTCAACTGAAAAGCTGAGACGGAAAGGGGAAAATGACCTGGAGAGGGAGATAGACCCCGTGTTGTGGCTGCCATTGTGTAGAGGGGCCTCACAGATGTCAATTTCCAGCCAGTATAAGCTGCATGCCTTTAAGCTCTTACATAGGTGGCAATATGACCCAGTCAGGCTTTCTAAGATGTTTCAGGATGCTAGTCCGGAGCGCTGGCACCAGTGTGGGGCAAGGGCCAACTAGTGATATATGTGGTGGGGATGCCCATGGGTACAGATGTTTTGGGACAAAGTGTTGGGCTGGATAAAGGAACTTTATGGTGTTCAACAAACTAAAACGCTGTTCCTGACCCTGTTCAGGATGGGGGAAACTGACAGGGATCTGGGCAGGATTGGGGGCTGGTAGCGCCCCTGCTGCTTGCGGCGCGGGCCTGCCTGGTTTTGAAATGGAAATGTGCCCAGACCCCAGGTAAGAGGGAATGGGTCAACGTGGCACTGAATATTTGTATTATGAAAAGGATCACGGTGGCACTTCATGGGAGGTCAGCATCTCATGAGACCATGTTGGGGGATTTCATGGCCAAACATTTGATTAATTAAAGCACCAAGGGTTTAATATAGGGATCGAGGAAAGAGGGATTGTGTTATAGTCAATCGATTTAAAGAGTTTAGCGACCCCTCTGGGGACATCCCGGTAATTTGGACTATGGCCAAAGAACTATGAAAGGCGCAGGAGGCGGCCATGGACATGTGTGTAACTAAGTACTGTATTTCTACACCATGTTAGACAACCGAAGGATTTCCTGTCAATGTTTCTTTAAATTGAGAAGATTCTGTTACTTGGGGAGAGAGGGGTGGGAAGGGGACGGGGAAAAGGGAGTTTCCTGATTGATATGTTTACTAATGTCTTTTGTTCTTTGATTGTGAAAACCTGAAATAAAATAAAATTTAAAACAAGAACAAACAAACATCAAATGGGTCTTTAGTTTTTTCTGAAGAGCTGATAAGATGCCTCAGACCGTAAATGGGGTGGGAACTTTTTCCCGAGGTTGGCCACAATGGTGGAGAAGCTTGAGCCACCTGCACATTTTTGTCTGAATCTGGTGGTGAATAGTTGGTGGCTGTCGCAAAATCTGAGTGGTCTGGCTAGCAAATATTTCTTGATCCTTCTTGAGCAAGGTCAATTGGGGCTTTGTTCGCTAGGCAGTGGCATGCAATCATGACAATTTTAAATTGAATTCTTTCCCGGATGGGGAGCCAGTGGACTGACCGCCTTAACTCAGAGATGTGATCAGATTTGTACAAGTCCAGGGCGGCTCTGAGGGCATTGTTTTGAATGACTTGGAGCCTGTTTAAGTTTTTGTCCGAGGACCCACAAAGTAGGGCATTGCAGTAGTCTAACATGGACAAAACAAGAGAGCGGGCTACTGAGAGGCGGTTGGTGGTGGATAAGAAAGGTCTGCTTGCTCATATATGTTTTGTCGTGTAGGCTGTTGCAGAAGCGATGTTGCTCATTTTGCGGGTCATGTTTAGAGAGGCATCAAGATAGATGCCCAATGTTTTGACTGATGTGTAGACAGGGATATTGGGGCCATCTATGGAGAAGAGCCGGTAAGTCGGGTCAAGTTTTGAGAGATGGTATCTCTGCAGCCCAAATTTTCATTTTGAATACTGAGCAAAGAGTTGAAAAGATTGACTGTGCAATGATTTCCCACTCAATCCAAATGGAGGGCTCATTCCTTGGGCTAATTGAGATGTCTGTGCAGGTCTGTTGCTGTACTCCAAGGCACAACACGTGATTTACCTCAATATGAAGATATCCATGGCAGTGGCCCAATAAGAAAGACGAAAGCTGTCACAATACTGGCAGCCGGGTTACATTTGCATGGAAAACCTAAAGCACCAAACTGTTTAAACATAGAACAGAGTCTTCCAAACTAACCTTTTAATGCCGTCTTTGTACAAATTGCCCTTTGTGTTTTTTCTTGGAAACATATGTATACCTCCATTAGCATCTGTGGGTTGCGCATGCAAACTGGACACAGGTGGCAGATGTTGGTGTTATGGTGTTTAGTCTATCCTGCTCCATTGTTATTGGTTTCAGTTGTTATTTCTATGACTGTATCTAGAGCAGTATGTTCAAGGCCACCACATCCTCCATTTCTTTTGATTGCTGGGGAGTTTGCACTTCGTGCAGGTGGTCTATGTTTGTTTGGATGGATGGATGCATGGATGGACATGATGGTCTATGTAGCAGTCTGATGTCTAGCTTTGTAGGAACTCTTGAGACAGGGTCTTCTGTTGGAGAGATGGTTTGTGTTGAATGGTCATTCGGTGCTCCCAGCTGGTCAATGCGAGATCTTCCTTTTTCTACTGCTGAGAATCATACGTATGTTCCTGTTTTGGTCCAAAGCAAGTTTTATTCCCCAGCCACTAGTTTATCTTCCAAAGCATACTTTTGGTTTAAAACGGACTGTGCCACAGTCCAAATGTGTTTGGTCTGAACTTCCTTTTGCTTTCCTGTACAGTCTCATTTTCAAGGTTCAACCACCCAAGAGCATGGATGGAGGTTCCTGACCGGTGGCATGTTCTGCATTTCTGTAGGACATTAGAGACTTTAATTGGATTAGATCAGGGGCAATAATTTGTCTTGGAAGCAAAACAATGCAGAGCAACACAGATTTGAATCCCGGTCTTGGGCTTAGAGACTGATCCCCCACTGGTATGAAACATGTAATTTAATTGGATTAATGTGTTAGCGTGTTCTTTGGATCTCACTACAAGTCAAATCACATGTTCTAATTATGTCAGTGGGGTAGGGTAGTCTGTATGAATTGTCAGAGGCCAAAACAGTTCTTTTCTGCCTATTTAAATGGGGCTCTTTCCATTGTGCCACCTGATGGGCCAAGTCTACTGATGAACAGGATTTCTCAGCCATGAGCCATGCATATATACCCTGACCAGCAGGAACACCAATCCAAATGATCCTGCATTGTCATCCAAGACCGGCTTAGTGCATTGATCCTTCGCATTCTTTGGTTCTATTGTTAATTAGCTTTTTCCAATAACAACTGAAATTGAAAAAAGAAATACTATGACTATCATGATTCCCCCTTCTCGCCCATTTCCCCAGTCCCACCACATCAACTGTCCAAATGTTACAGCCGCTAATTGGTCACATTTCATGTGATTTCACCCAACAGGGCCCTGCATGATGGAGACTTGTAGGTCCATATTGAGAATGGGGGAAAAAGTCCTTATTCCTGAAGTTTGGTCTCCTCAAAAATCATGACCGGCTGATGGGAAACCTCAAAGTAGCAGCAGTGCCAAAGCCATACTGTGAATGCCTGGCACACTATTCCAGTCATCTATTGTGGTGCATGACGTAATGGTGATAAAGTAGGGAATTGACCATTAGACATTTTTAATCTAGAAGAGAGATGTAGCTTGCAACACAAATGGATTGATTATTAATTGAGGTGGTTTGCACTGCACCAACATTCAGCACAAACAGCTTCATAGCGCTGTGGACGGAGGTGATGAGTGGAGGGCCTAAGCTGCAGGAGGGGTGCAAACATTCAACACGTGATTAAGTCCTTTAAGGAAATCTGCTGGAGCAGCAGTAGTGCAAAAGAACAAAGAAGGCTGCAATCCGGGGATCAGGTAGGCAAGGAGAACAAGTACAAGTTGGGTGTTAGGTGTAAGGGTCCTAGACTGCGTGATGTGTGGTATTGGACACATGTGGGCTGATTCCAGTAGGAGTGCAAGAAGTGACATTGGGCATGGAAAAATGATTGAAGGGCCAGAGGGCTGCCCGCAGTCAGTTTAAATAAAAGAAAGGGTTTTGTTTTGGACAGGGATACCAAGGGAGACAGCAGGGGTTACCAGAAGCGTAACCAGGATTGTCTAGCAAATGGTGCCTGATGCTAATGTAGTTGGGCCCACTGCACAGACAAAAATATCTGTAAATGCCCACACAGCGCTGCTGAGTGGGCATTTACAGATTTTGGGTGGGCCTTCCCCCTCTTGCCCTACCCTGCCTACGCCTCTGGGGGTTACAGCGGAGACAGCAGGGGCCTCAGATGCTACTGCTAGTGAACCCCAAATAACTTCTCTGCTGCAAGATGTTTTGTACGTGCCTGGCTCCCATGGGAGCAAGCATGATGCAAACCTGCATACATACACTGACTGGACATGAGCAGTGACGTAGATGACACCACTGTTTGCTCCCATGCAAATGAGTAGTAATCCAGAGCCAGGCCCCAGTTGCAACCACCATCTTCCACTCTCATTTGCACGTGCGCTCACAATCCTGCCCTCACATTAACATAACTGACAATAAGGCTGTTATCAAAGTCACGGCTACCCCACCCCCCACATTGATTCATGAAATTGCACAGTTAGGTAGCATGCAACAAAGGCCAAACTCTAGGGGAGCAACATGCCCTTCCCCATTCAATGTGCATTCATGTTTGATCGAAGTCAAAATGACACATTGGTATATACAACAACTGTCATTCCTCTGGCATGCCCAAGCCATCTGACCTCAGGTATAACCCTGCTACCACCATTTCATATTGTAAGAGCTCCATCAGGACAAGGTTCACAATGGGTGATGAGGCTCAACCGGCTCATCAACTACTTGCAGGCCAAAACAGAGATAGACCAGGAAGTGAAGCGGCCCACCCCGGCTACATCTCGCGGATGTGTTATTCAACTCGCTTCCCAATACTGGCGAAGAAAATGACTACTTCTCAGCAACCACTGCACTGTGATCTTACTTTCAAACACAGGTAGACCCTGATTATGAAAGATTCGCGCTATACCAATCCAAACAAATGCAAGGGGACTCACTTGACATATCCCATGCCCGATGTTCACCAGCTGCCAAAACCATGTGAATTAATCAATGCAAATGATGAATTCTGCACTTAGGCATTACAAGGCGGCACTTTAGTGAAACTGAGCATAAACAGTGTGCGCGAACCTCAAATCTCCCTGTGGAAGATTCTTGAAATCAGGTGCAAATTTGATCTAGCAAAGCCTGCACAGATGTAATAAACAAAGCGCTCGCCAAGTTATCAACTGAAATGGCACACGCTATTGACAAAACGCTTGCAGTCAGCCAGTGCCTGCTCCTGACCTCCTACAGCAGACGCAAAGAGGGCTTGGCTGCAGACATGCAAGCTCTCGTTGTGGAAGTGGAATGCACGACCAGAGAGACTTCCTAGCAAAGGGATACCTGTGCAGAAACTGCAACAAACAAAATAATGTTGCCATAGTATGCAAGTTGCCGAGCACCAGAAAGAGGAGTCGGACCAGAAAACATGGTTTAACAAAAAGCTTTTATTCAAAGGAAAGGAAAAAGCCTTACTATCCTACTGCTAAAAGTGGGTTCCTTCCTAGCAATTAAAAACTGATGTGCTTATCAGGATGTCAAAATAACTTAAAATCAGTCCTACATCCTAACCTGTCCAACTAACTGGCCCTACTACTAGATGGAGCGGAAACCAAAACAAGAGAAAGTGTTTCTCACACTAGAGCTTGCCAACACCTCTGAGCTGAACCCCTCGCCTTCAGGCATTCTTCAGACTCAAGTGTTTGTGCAAGGACATGGTTCCTGGCCTGAGTTACCACAGCGACTTTAAAAAAAAAAAGAAATCATAAAGTTCAATATCCAAGTCTGTCTCAGTTCCTCTCGTTACAAAGTCATTCAGTTCATGAAAAATTTCAAGTGGGCAAAAAGGATTTGCCCAATTCAACAAAGTTTCAATGCTAGGCTACAATGGGGTACTCAACATATCCCCCTCCAACAATGCTGTATTTTAAGGGCGTCCAACTCGCTTACTTGAGCCTTCACACTGAGGGTAGCATGGGCGTTACACTTCAATTTTCATGTCATCTTTGACTGCACCCTTTCCTTCTCCGCCCACATCTCTGAGGTCTCTAAAAAGTCACATTTCCTACTGCCTTTCCTCTCCTTCCCCCAGAAGCTCATGGTATCCCAAACTCTCTAGGTTGGACTATTGTAACAGCCTCTTTCTAAATCTACATGCCTCTACTCTCCGTCCTCTGCAACTAATCCAGAACAGGACTGTGAGACTTGTCCTTGGCATCAAGCCCTGGGATCGTACGTATCTCTCCAGCTCTGAAATCTCTCCATTGGCTCCCAGTGGATGCAAGGATTAAATTCAAAACCCTCTGCATTGTCCACAAGGCTTTCTGGGGCCTGGGTCCAAAATACCTTCAGCTATCCCTCCGCAAATACCTCCACCCTTGAGCTCTTCGCTCCTCTACCTCTAACTCCCTCAGGGTCAGTCGTTTTTCAAAGAAACGAGCTGGGGGTAGATCTCTGTCTTCGGCTGGGGCCACCCTCTGGAACAGCCTCCCTGCCACTCTAAAACTTGAGGAGAACCATCTCCGGTTCTGGAAGCATCTGAAGACCTTCCTCTTTTCTTCTGCCTTCGCTCCCCCTCTCCCCTGCTGATCTGTTCTCTCTTGGCACCGTGCATCTGGCCACCCTCTGTCCTCCTGGCCCAGGTACCTGCTCACCTGCCACCCTCCCACACTGCCTCCGGGCCACACGTTGCACTGGGGTCTTTATCTGTACCCATGCAGCCCCCCCTTTTTCTTCCTGCACTTATGAGACCTACCCTGTCTGCTGCCTTAAACCTAGCACTTGCAAATTGATGGCTGCACTACCATTGTTTGTTGCCTTTATTATTTATTTATTGTTATTTATCTGTTTCTCCTCTGCTTCACACTTTCCACTTCTCCCCCCTTCCATGCACTTTTTCCCTCCCCCTCTCCCATGCACTTGCGTGTTCTCAATGTCACTGGGCCTAGTAAGATCGCTGTTTTGTTCTCCCCTGTTCCCCTCCCTTGCCTTGTCACGCTCTGAAACACTTGTGTACGAGCGCGATAGAAATAAAATATCAATTCAATTCAGTTATGGGTTTTCTAATCCCTAGGCTTTGCAGGGTTTGCATCACTTTCTCCTTATGGGACTTTTCAATATGTTATATTTTATTATTGTATGTTATGTTGATGGCTCTCTTGGCTTTCAGTGTTGTTGTCTGTGTTCTTATTACTCTGTCTGCTTTGGTCCTCGCTCAGGTTGTTCATGGGCTCATTAGCTGGTGAATAACTATTCACAGGCTCTCTAACCCCTGCTCTTCTCTTGTCCATCTCGGCCGGGGTTTGAGTCTCTGGGCCTCATCACAAGTTGGATGATATCCTGGCGGTATTACCGCCGGGATACCGCCAGGGCTAATAGCGTTACAGCCAAACCGCCTAGCGCTATCAATGCCGGATCACGGGTTTGGCGGAATGGGAATTCCTCATTGGGCCCATTCGGGAATTCCCGATTCCCCATTAGGCCCAATGGGGAATTTTCGGCGCAACTACCGTTGGCGGTATTACTGCACGGTAATTGCACTGAAAATCAGCAAATTCCCGGTGCATTTACCCCCAGCCCGGAACTGGGGGTAAATGCAGCCAGCCCTGTAATTTGGCGGACCCTTAAATGCAGCGGTAATAGCATTACCACCACAGTTAAGGGTTACCGCCAAACTCGTGATGAGGCTTTCTGTCTCTTTATGGAACTCTTCAATATGTCTCTCTTTGCTTTCAGTGTTCTTGTCTGTGTTCTTATTACTCTGACCCATTTGGTCCTCGCTCAGGTTGTTCGCAGGCTCACTAGCCGGTGAATGACTTGGGGTTTGGGCTTAAACACAGAGTCAAACGCCCACACATCCCTCCTTTCTGTGCAACCTGCATACCTGCTCTCTCGCAGCGCTTCTGTGTGACAGGGCCAGTGATGCCAGCATCGGCCTGCCACGTCAGTGCCTTCTCAGTATCTTGCCGGTGCTCGTGGCTCCCTCTCCTTCTCCAATTCTCAGTACGGGGGCTGAACAGCTATCGCACCTGGCATTCCTGAATTCGGTGATGTGTCGCAGGCTCTGGGCCCACCTCTCTGTGGTCTCACCTCTCCTTGTTACGTGCTCCACCCCCGGCAACCGCTCTGTGCAGCTCCTCACACAGGGGTTCTCATTATACCGAGAGAGTCCTCATCCCCAAAGGGAGAGTCACTTCCTTTGAAATCTTGCTTGCCCAAACCTCTAGGGATGGTATTGCGGAGGGAGCTCACCTCCTTATCCTCAATGGGGTGGTGCCCCCTAAGTGACGAATTTCCCAGATTCGTCACAAAGTCTAAAACAATAATGCTGTGGAATACATATAGAATGTCCTCAGTGAGGAGCTTAGAACCCATAATGAGATACAAGATAACAGCGAAGACGAAATCTTCTTCATCTACAAAATCCATCAAGACTCCTGAGTGAGGATAAGTAAACCAATGTGGTATTTAGTGCAAATCTGTAGCAAACATGTATTGGTGGTGATTGAGCAGGGTGCCTCATTATACATGCTACCTGTCTCACAATTCAACCAAATTGTATCACACCCACACCACCAAACCACCAGGGTGGGGATATTTGCATATGGGAGCAGTTACCCAATTGCCTTCTGTGGCACATTCATCATAGAAATATCCCATGGGTCGAATAGTATTAAAAAACGGGTTTTAATGGCTGAAATAAGGACAAGATTTGCTGCTGAGCTCCAAGGGAGTTGAATCACTGATCTCGTTCGCTTCTCTTTCAAACTGTTTGAATCAGAAATGAAAGCCCTCCTTGAGGAATCCAAATTCATCTTATCAGGGATAGGATGCTGAAAGGCAAGCTGGTAAAGGTTCATACAGACCCAACAGGGCAATCTATTTGTTTACGACACAGACACATCCCATTCACCATGAGAAAAAGATTGAAGATGAAAATCATCAAGAGCGCTTGTGGCCACACCCCCTGAGTTTCCCAATTGTCATTGCAAGGAAAGCAAAACAACCTGGCCAAATGCGCATCAGCGTGCACATGCGATTCTGTACCCACTCAATCAAGCAGAGCCTTACATCACTTATACCAGTGACGATGTTATAACTGACCTTACAGGCTCAAGATACTTTTCTATGCATAAATTAATATCTGGAAACCACCAGCTGAAACTTAAAAAATCTTCAGAGCAATTACCACGTTCTCCACTCAGGTGGAGTTGCAGCACTACAAGTCCAGATAGGAATTCTTGGAAATGTATTCGACAGAAACAATATCAAATTGGAACCACACCCTCAGTCATTTTTGGAACTCTGCAGTGTTTTGGGAATGATGAATTACTGTGGGTGTTCCATTCTAAAACTGCCCATGATCACAGAACAGTTGTGTGATTTAGCCAAAGCTTATGTGAAATGGGAATGTACCAATCATCAACAAGCGTTTAAAAAACAAAAGTCACCCTATTGTTTGATCCCACAATTCTTTATTTCGACATTAATGTACGTAGAGCCCTGTGCTATGACCCTTAAGCCCACATTGCCACTCCCAATGTCACCACACTGGTTCTGACGTCCATGAATGTCAAAAGGGAAGTTCATAAAATGAACACTGCACTTCTGACATACTAGGAGCCAAAGCTAACCTCAATACCCCAACATGCCAAGCTCGTCTCCTGCTGCTAGGATGCATCACAGCACTTGTTGCTGTCGCATGAGGTTATAATTCTCTCTCTCCCTTCACCAAAGACCTATGTTTATTACGAAACTGTTGATAAAGATGACAAATCAATAAGGGGGAATGGATAAAGGAAACAGGTTTTTATGATCTATCACAAGCAGAGTAAATGCTCTGGTGACCCAGATGCTAGAGATGACCCAGAGAAATTAAATAATCAGAAATCCCATAAACTTCTAATCTTCCATTTTCCTCCACTGATATCAACGGCTGGGAGCTAAGTCAAAAAGAGAAGCCCAAACACCCCTGAATTAATGTTGTGCTTTGGTCACCAATGAATGAGTCAGCTGCAGTTGTTGTACAAATGTATCTGAAGCAGGACCTTTACTTTGCTGTAGCAGTCCTCAGGGAAAACATGCAGGTTTTCATATATATGCAGAACATTGGATATATCGGAGTTTCAGAATACACGGATTTCAATTATTAGGGTGACTGTTGCAAGGAGAACCTTCCAATTCTTATCACCCACATTTACAAAGAAAGAGAAATACTGCCTTGTTACTTTGAAGATAATAACGAGAGGAGTGGGCCCACTGCACACCCATTAGCATACACATGTCTCACCAAAACTTAAATTGTACTGGGATCCCATATCATAAATGATCTTTCAAGGACGTATGTGAATTAACTACAATATTTGAGCCAATAAAATAACGGTCGACAACTTCTCTGAAAGTGTAAATTATGCAATCTTAGAGAAAGCATCCACTGTCACCACTGCCCTGAGGACCATTCAGAAATGGCAATTCCACAGTTAAATCTGTGGCTGTTTTATACCATGTTTCTGACACTATTTCCAAGGGCCATAGCACACTTACTCTGTGCAGAAAGAGAGGAAGGGTATCTACTTGCACGCATCTTTCTGAGGAAATCTCCAAAAGAAGGACCTTCTGACCAACTAATTGGCAGAACTATCTACTCTAATTCATGGCACGGTTCTGGTAAGTGCCATGGCACTTTTTAAGTACTTCTGTTTCCAATTCCTGACTGACTACAAATGAGGCATGACCCACAAAGTACAAACCATGCTTTTTAACTAAATTTCCTCCACAAGAACAAAATATATCACTCCTGGATCACGCCTTACCATCTTTCCGACCTAAGCAAGAAAGGAATCGGATAATTGTTATAAATAAAGTATCACTGACTCGTGTTGATTGGCTTGTGTTTAAGTCTTTATTTACTGAGAGCCCCCAGGTGGGTGGACCCTCTCATAGCTTCAACTCTCAACTCGCATAGTTCTGGAACCCTCCCCATTCCAGAACTATGCCAACCAAAACACTACATAACATTACATCACAACTCAGAAACCAGCAACATAACATCTCCCCCCCTACATAACACCCCAACAGAAACAGAAAAGGAACAGAGGAACTGGTGGGGAAGGAGAAGGACAATACAAGGGGCAATGCAACTTGGGTGAAACAGGAACACTGGAACACAGGAAATGTACATCTCCATAAAGGATATGAAACATACATTTCCATAAAGGATATGAATCGTAGAACCACAGTCTGCAACGCGGGAGCAACGGATGTTGAGTTGGAACATCAACATGGCGGGAATCAATTATGTAAAGTCTAATAGTAAATAAAGTCTTTCTTGAAGTTCTGTATGATTCTTCTGTTTTTAGGTGACAAGCCATCTCTCTCACAGGGATCTCTGGACCTCCTGACAACCACCTGCGATTTTTTCCACAATACAATCATCATCCAATGGCATGTTCTTCTCTGACAGCAGCACATCATCACACAACCATCTCTTGCCATCTTATAATATTACAGATCTTCTTGACGACTTCACTACCCTTTGAGGAGCCCTAAATTTAGATTGACCTTTCAGCACTTTCTTGGGCTCTCTCAGACAAATCCAATCACCTTCTTTAATCTCACTCTCTGATAAACATTTACTGGTATTGTAGTACTCCTTATGTTTGGCTTGCCTTTCCTTCACTCTTTTTAATACCTCCTCCATATCAATTTGTTTGTGACCTCTTCATACCAACCAAGCAGGTCTAAGTCTATTGGATGCTGTCGTCCCTCTCACCATTGTGAAAGGCTCCTCCTCTGTGACCGAATGTGGAGTCATCCCATAAGTATTTAAAGCTTCTTTTAATGTGTCCTTCCATGGCAGAACATTCACAATTGCCAACTGTATGATGCTCTTCACAAAGGCATTCATCTTCTCAACTAGGCCATTTGACATTGGGTGATATAACGAAGCTGTTTTGTGCTCAATTGCTCTCTATTTCATAAAAGTCTGTACTTCTGTTGACATGAACTGAACACCATTGTCTGATAATAATTCTAACGGGTCCCTCTCTCTGTTGAACACGGCTTCCATAAACCTCACTATCTTTTTGGCAGTAAAAGCTCCTTCTACAATACCTCATTCTACCCATTTTGATCTGTAGTCCAACAATACTATAATATACATTTTCTGGGCTTCCAGATTTCGTAAGGTCCAGTGATGTCTTTGGCTAATTTAGTCCAGACTGAATGTGGAATTCCGACCGGCTGCAAGGGCGTAAACCTCACCATTTTTCCTTTGTCACTCAAAGCACATGTTGTACAGTCTTTAGCCAACTCTTCCATCTCATTCCACATACCCGGCCACCAGTAATTTTCTCTCACTCTCCTCTTAGTGAGACTCCTCCCCAAATTACCTTCATGTGCAAGATCTACTAATCTTCTCCTCAATGTCACTGGTGGAATGATACGATCACCTCTAAAGACACATGTGGCATCACATGAAATGTAATCTTTTATTTGAATGTACATCATAACACTTTGATCAACCTCCTTCCGATCACCCTGAATAGCCTGTCTCAAATAACCCTGTTCAAGATCTTCAGCCAATGCTTTGGTCCATTCTTCTACGGATATGCTTGAATTTATATGTGCAATGATACTCTCTGGACTATACTAATCATAGAACCCCTCATTGTATTCACCACAATCCAAGGGTAATCCTGAAAAGCAGTCCGCCACAACATTGGATCTACCTGGAGTGTATCTCATAATTACATGGTACTGCATAATATCTAATATCCATCTCCGGATCCGAGGTGACACCAGATGTGGGCTCTTGGAGTTTAGTACATGGATCAACAGTTTATGATCTGTCCTTAACTCAATTGGCAAACCCCAAATGAGACGCCTAAAATGCTCTAGTATCCACCTCACCCCAAGTGCCTCGCTTTTAATGGTGGAATAGTTCCTTTCTGCTCCCCTCCCTTAGTATTCTCGATGCAAATGCAATTGGCACCATTCTGCCTTCCTGGATTTGTTCTAGGACACCCCCTAAGCCAATGTTACTGGCGTCTACAGAAACTACATTGCGAGCATTGCAATTGAACATCTTACATATCGGTGCCTTATTTATACACATCTTTATTTGTTGAAACTCATACTTGCATTCATCCGACCATGTAAATCTCGCAGAATTTTTCATCAGTTCTCTTATGTGTTTTGTTTTATCCTTGTGGTGAGATATACATTTCGATTAATACTCAGTCAACCCCAGGAAGCCTTGCAACTGATCTTTACTAGTTATTTCAGGAATGTTCAAAATGGTGTCTACTAAATCTTTCTTTGGTCTAATCCCCTCAGAATTAATACGGTGCCCCAAATATGTCACTTCATCCATTCTAACCTTGCATTTTTCTATCTTCAGGGTGAGTCCTCTCTCTTTTATCACTTGCAGCACTCCCAATAATTTAGTATTGTGTTCTTCCTCTGTCAAAGCTGAGATCAAAATGTCATCTTGAAAATAGTAGACACCCTTAAAACCAACAAACAATTGATGCATTATTCTTTGAAATACAGCCGCTGCAGATGCTAAACCAAATGGCATTCTTTTGTATCTGAAGGCTGCAAGAGGTGTAACAAATGATGTGAGATGTCTCGATTCCTCATCTAACATAACCTGATGATAAGCTGAAGATAAATGAAGAGTTGTTAAGAATTTTGCTGGTCTCATGGTCGTCAACTTCTCTCCGATGTTAGGTAAAGGGCGTCTGTCTAGCCATATGTTTGCATTCAACTCCATTAAATCTATACACATTCTGATTGAATCATCAGGTTTGCGCACAATAACAATCGGGGAAAGCCACTCTGAGCTGTCAATTGCTTCAATGATAATCCTGTTCACACAGCCTTGTAAGTTCTTTCTGTAACACTTCTCTCATCCCTATGGGAATATTTCTTACTCTATATGCTGCTGGTTTGGCACCCTTTTTTAATATGATTCTGTGTTGGAAGCCTTTTAATACACCAATGGTCTCGTTAAACACTCTAGGAAAACCTGCTAGATTCTCACCAGTGTCACAACTGTTCACAGATATGCTCAAAATGGGAATATTCTCTCCAGGATGTATTCGGATTTGTAATGCTGCTTGTTCCCACCATCCTACAACAGATAAGCCATTTTCCGCAACATACAGTTTGCAATATGTTTTTCTTTCTTTTAAACACAGGTGAACCCAAATATATCCAATAATGGTAATGGTAGTCTTGCCATACCCCGTGGCCCTCACTCTAGTGATTTGTAAATCCTCACACTTGCCTTTTAATTTTTTAACATAAGTCTCTACATTTACAATGGTATATGGTGAGCCTGTATCCACCATGACTTGCAATGGCACTCCATTTATTTGCATGGACACCCATGGTCCTTGATTCTTTTCGCATGGTGTGAGAGTTAAAATCTGAACCTCCTCCTCTATCTCATCTATGATTGATAATAAACTTGTGATTTCTTCCAATGTCTTGATTCTTGTGTTATTTGCACTGGTAAAGCAATTGCTTTAATTCTGTAGTCTGTTGGTAGGATATGACCCAAGTCTCCCTCTTCCTCTGGCATACTTACAAATGTTGCCAAATTTTGCCAAAGAGACCCGTGTAGCCATACTTGAAACGTTCAGCAGTGTATGCTGGGCATTCCCTCTCTATATTTGTTTGTCTGCTCCTACCACATTTGTAACACCGACCTTGCACTTTGTATACAGGCTCCCTCTCTCCCCTGCTATTCGGTTTGAAATTGTTCATCGTCATTTTCTTTACCAACTCTATAAGTGTCTCCTCATTATTCTCTTCTTTTTCATCTTGAATAGATTTAATTTCTTTACTCTCTGCCTTGCTCTGCCCCTCTCTCATACATTTTTCACCTAGTTCCATCATCCTAGCTATTTCAATTGCCTGCTCCAAAGTCGTGTCTTTTCCCTGCCACCTCTGTTGTATGTGGGGATCTGCAACATGTAATACTAATTGGTCCCTAAGGTATTCATCAGCGATTCCTGTAAATTTGCAAGTTGAAATTAAACCTCTCAATAGGCATCTACAGTCTCTCCTTTGTTTTGGCATCTGGAATAAAAATATATCTCTCAAGGTTTTCGTTTCCAAAATGTTTGGATCGTTTGGTTAAAGCACTTTGATACCTTCTGCTGCTGCTTGAACCAGACGAATCTCCTGAACCCCCATCTGTGTCATTCTGGTCCGGTAATGTGCGAAATATTCAAAGTGCCCCTGTGCCAATGCACTTCAACAAAGTGGTATCTTTCAGATCCTCACTAAATTTGGTGCCACCTATTGCTCTTAGGTATACTTAAAACCCATCTATCCATTGTTCCCACAAACTGGTAGGGTTCCCCGGATTTTGAAGAAACTGAATTGGCGCTGGAGTGTGTTGCATGGTGTGAAAACACAGTAGTAATGCTCTTTTAGTTAAGTCTCTCAATTGTCCAAGCCTCTCTATTTTTTCTTTATTTGTCACCTGTCACATGCAGTTGTTCACATTGTCTTGTTGCTTGAACGTTATCTCTTATTTTTTTTTTAATGTTTATTTATTTGCTCTTTGTAGGTAGTGATGTTATTCTCATTGATGCCCCACTTTCACTTCAGCTGTGAAAACTAGTTCACTTAAACTGTATCACCATGATATGAGATTTACTGAGTGCACCACTTGTATTTGATTGCTGTTTAGCGGTATGTTCATTTAACATCCGAAATTCCTCCCGTATGCTCTCTTCACAGTTCATAGACCGCAGCATGTTGTTGCTATGGCAACTCTCTAATAGTCATTAAGATGGCCGCCACGTAGAAGATGTCTTTTAAGGTCCTTTTCTCTAAGTTCAACAATTTTCATTGCCTGCACGCATCGGTAGATTTCATAAAATGCGGAGTTAAGCGCTGACACTAATGTTTGATTTGTAGCATTTTACTAATTACAGTACCTTAAAGAAGTCCTTGGTGCTGACTAAATAAACTTGCTGCCTCTTTGGCGTCGGCACTATCATCTTACGTGCTCTTTTAGATTCTTTTCTTCTTTGCACCACGCAGCTGCAGGGAAAAAAACACGTTGGTTCTCACGCCGATTAAACTCTTTGGTGAGGGCTCTCCTTGGTTTCACCAACTGACATCGTCGCCAATTTGTTATAAATAAAGTATTGCCAACTCGTGTTGATTGGCTTGTCTTTAAGTCTTTATTTACTCAGAGCCCCCAGATGGGGGCACCCTCTCATAGCCTCAACTCTCAACTCGCATAGTTCTGGAACCCTCCACATTCCAGAACTATGCCAACCAAAATGCTACATAACATTACATCACGACTCAGACAACAACATAATAATAATCCAACACCTGCTAAGGGGCAAGTATTATCAGGCACAAATTCTGGATCAATTCTGGACAAGACATCCTCCTTGACATTACCTTTTCACGTAATAGGAATTATAAAGACATTTGATTCCAAATTTGCAGTGGCCAGGAAGGGAGCTGAATAGCTGCTTCCTTGCAGATCTTGCTGTATGTCCTGTAAAAATCACAATGCAATTGCGATGTCAGCAGGTTCTGAGAATCAGAACTCAGACACAAAACAATCAGAACTAAAGGGGAATCACTGTGGTGACCCTGTCAAGGATGCTTCCATTGTTGCAAGACAACAGATTATGTATTCCCTATACCCCACATGGTCAGAGTAAAACAATAGAGACCCTAGTGGGGGAGGAGGGTCTGAAAAACATCCAGAACCTCCAAGAAAACCCCACAAACCAGATGCGTTGCTTAAAATAATATATTTATTTAATTTGTATTCAGCAAAGAGATGTTTTGGCGTGAGTCAAAGACAAACTGTGACAGTAAAAATTACCACAATGTCCGTCCTTGCTTCTAAAGAAATTGCCATCCATACTTTCTTCATAATCCATGGATGATATGTATTGATTATGGGTGGTCATCCATAATCTCATGCTTATCTAATATTGGCTGGACATACATCTGTATATTTGACATACTGTACAAGTTTACGAACACTGCAATATATCAAAACAAAAACAGGAACTTTAACTCTCAAAACGCAGGTGCATGTGAACATACTGGAACTTGACACATTTTGCATACAAAAGCACAATAGACCAACATATTTTAACTTCTGGAATCTTGTTTTTGTTCCGCAATCTAATAATGCTTCCTTCATCATTGTAGCTGGAATGATCTCAGGAGTATTAGTGACAAAGCAGTAGCGATGCCTAAAATGGCAGAAGCATTAGTGCACAAATGGAACAGACTGCAGCAAGTCACCCATGAGTCTGTGACCACCTTTGCCTGACAACAGCAGAGAGGCAACGATCCTACCTGGATCTCAGCAACAGTTCAGCACCACAGGACACATCTGCGTTGAATGTAAATGACTGCAAACCCTCCGTCACAGTGGGTGCTTGAATGAATGATGCTGCTCAGCTGCCCATGGTGCTCTGCGAGGAATGCTGACGTGCCTGTGGAGAGTGAGTGCAATACTCAGGGGGAGTTGCATGCAGAGGGAGAGTGCAAGTCATAAACCCATGAAGGTGTTCATGTAAGGTCAGAGGACGCTGAACGTCGGGTTATTCCAGACAGTACCTGAAGAAAGCTAGATGAAAACATATCTTCATAGGGCCTCAGACACAGGTGGAAAGTACTTACAGGATCCATGTGTATGAGGTAGCAGGC
The DNA here is from genome assembly GCF_040938575.1 of Ambystoma mexicanum. Lineage (NCBI taxonomy): Eukaryota > Metazoa > Chordata > Amphibia > Caudata > Ambystomatidae > Ambystoma > Ambystoma mexicanum. The sequence continues at coordinate 828,964,329 of NC_090923.1, read as the reverse complement.
AATAAAAGGGATGTAATGCAGTGAAAGTGACTATTTGAAATGATATTCGATTAGAAGGTACAGAAAGAGGATTTAAATCAGTGCTCTAACGTACACTTTGAGGCCTCCTAGCTGAAAACTGTTACTGAAAGGACGGTAGGTTGCACAAGGATTGCACAGAGATGTGAAATGATGACAGGACAGCACCAAAGCAGGTAACGAGCTTTATTGAAAAGCACCCCACAGCAATCATGCAAGTTAACCAACTGCTACTAGTTACTTCAACGAGTTCCAGTTCTGACGCAAGCCATGATACCATAAGGGCAGCAAGTGAAACGCTAACTGGAACAGAGAATGAGCCTGTTTAATGATTGCAAAGGAAACCCTCCAAACTGGACATTCAGCCACTGTGTGTAGCGCATCCTATGCTCATAGGGCTGCGTCAATTCTAGGGAATTAGTTCCAATCTTATCTGACAGAGTTAACAAAGTGTATAAAATGTCTTTCTTGACAGATTGCACCACCACGAACAGAAGAGGACAACAGCGCTGCACCAGATCCTGCAAGCTCGCCACCACTCCAGCTGCTTCCGGCAGACAAAGTGTATGTTAAAAACTTTGTCGATGGGTAGAGTGAGCTGCGCTATAACTGGCCTTACACAGTAGTCTATGCCTTTCCACTTGCGGTCAAGGTGAAGGAACTGCGATATTGGGTACAGCTTTCTGATGTCTGGAATGCGCCCCATACATCACCTCCTTCTATGAGTATATTGTCTGAGTGTGTTTTGTGAATATTGATACTGCCGTGAATTGCAGTGCTCCACTTGTCTCCTTTTTCCTTTTGGATAGAAAATGCAGTCTAGCAGTCAGTAACATGTTATTGTTTTGATTTGTAAAGAAAATCTAAAGAAACATGTTTTTCATTTAATCAGATAATTTGTAGAAAAGGTGTAATGTGCAAGAAAAAGTTGTAATGCTGAAATTATTTGAACAAGGAGCATATTTCAGTCTATCTGAAAACACCAAAACTGGCTCTTAATTGGGTTGCAAGTGACTAACTTAAAATCAACATTTTATTTTCTCGTTTTGACCTAAGTGACAATCAAAACTTTGTGCCTCATTACAAGTTTGCCGGTGAAAAATTGGAATTACCGGCATGCCGGTGCTACCGTGTCCGATGGCACTGCTGTCGGGATCAACGGTTGATTCTGAGTCAGCTTGCATGCCGGTAACAACATCAAACGGGCCCCAAATACCCCCATACCGGCATCCTCGCTGACACGGACTTCAATTCCGGCTCTGTGCACACAAACCTACCGGCACCGCTGTTACCGGTACCGGTATTACCGTGACTGGAAATAACTTCATTGCCGGAACAGAAAATGTACCGGCGGTCATTACAAAAGCACAATCCATTGCAATCCTCAGTGCACAGGAGTCAGAGGCATATTCTGAGCACTGAAAAACGTACACAGACATGTCATCAAGGCAACCTGCCGCACGAAGGCGCAAGCAAAGATTCAGTGAAGCCGAACTGAACATTATGGCAGACACGCTGGTCGAGAACTCTGCAGAAGTCTTCTGCAATGACCTACTGCGCCAAACGCAATTGAGGAAGAAGGCCATCTGGGAGGAGGTCGCCTGGAAGGTGTCAGCGGTGGGGACAAACCCCAGAACAGTTAGGGACTGCTGCAAGAGATGGGAAGATCTACGTCTCCGGGTGCGGAACCTCCTTGCCGCACTGCACACCCAGGGCACGGCCACAGGAGGGGGACTTGTTATGAAGAGACTGGCGCAGACAGGTAAGTAGTATAATAGATTTATTTAGGTTATCATAAGAGAAGAAGACCCCCAACATTAAGAGGCTCCTCTCCTTCAGCTCTTTCTCCAACTGACAAACATTAGAACACTGTACGAGAAATGCTGTCTTAAACATTCCATGACATCATACAGGTTAGAGGCAACAAAAGAAAATAATTATAGACTTCCTACTCACTCATACCCTTCATAAGTCATCACAACAGGACCACCATCACCAATAAAACTGCAGACCAGGAAGGAAACCTGCAGCAGCATAATGCACATGGAGTTGATCGAGGGAGTTGGAGATGCAGAGGCTGGAGGTGTCACATCCAATGAGGCTGGTGAGCCCCGTAAACCCAATGTCATATCACACACCTTGTCGCCCCAATGCTAATGGGTAGGCCAACATGTGAAGTATGTTTTACCCGAGGCCAGTATAGCCCTGCTGTCAGTCCACCCACCGTCAACCTCATTGCAGACATGCACATCGAACCTGCCTGCAACCCACATCCATAAACCACTCACAGATCACACAGGTCCCCTGTATTGCCCCCCACAAGATGCACCTGCAGGCACTCAGACACACATCCCCCTGATGCTGCACAACTGCTGTCATCACCACCGTGCTACCACATCCCCAAAGTCACGTCAGTGTCACATACCCCCACCACCAGCAGATGACAAGATGCTCACATCAATGATACATGTGGCACACTTGTCCCACCCACCATGTCCCATCCCGCTAAATCACCAATGCAGAAAATGTCATAGGCAGCAGATACATGTGTAACACATTTGTGTGACAATCAGACAACCCCATGTCATACAGCTTGTGTGGTACACCCATAACACCCAAAATGGAAAACACCACTACCCCAGGCAATACCCCAGGTAACAGGCACTGCACACACCATGTACGCACACTGCACATGCACCCACACAGCATTCCCCAACACATGCCTGTGTGCACCATGCCATGGCCATCAGCATGTCCATGCCAACGCACATACATCTATGTACTAGTACTTATGTCTGTCTGATGAATCCACAACCATCACTGATGCCCTGCCTTTCTGACCCACACAGGCACATCATCTGTCAAGGAGGCTGAACAGCCAACCACATTGCGGAACACAAGGGTTGCTGCCGCTGGACAACCGCCACCTTCACCCAGGAGTCCAGTGCATCCGGCAGCAGACGGGAGTGGGCTACTACTGCACCCGCCCAGCCACCACCCGAACAGGAGCCACCTGTTGTCAAGCCATCCCCCCGCCCGACAGGAGCCACCTGTTGTACAGCCACCTCCCGACATGAGCCACCTGTTGTCCAGCCACCCCCCCGACAGGAGCCACCTGTTGTCCAGCCACCCCCCGAAAGGAGCCACCTGTTGTACAGCTACCCCGTTGACAGAAAGAACCTGCACCCCTCATGCAAGGGAGTTTACCCAACGACATTGGGGAAGACGCTGGGCCTGATAATGTATCCAGCGACCACAGCTATGCTGATGCTGGGGGATTCAGTCCTGTGGGCCCAATTAGCCCCCAACTCATACAACCACCCCCCCAGGCAATGTTCATGACATTGAGGGCTGCCTGTCCAGGATGGAGGCACGACAAACATCTATGCACACAATGGTGCAACAATACCTGGAGGAGGCCCAGCTCATGCGGGAGACACTACATGACACCTCCAGGAGGACTGCACAGATGCTGGGCCGAACCACACAAGGCATATACCATCTGGCACGGTGTGTGAGGGAGGGGAATGGGTCAATCTCAACCCTATTTGAGTCCATCACTGTGTTGGTGCAGACACTTGCTGAACAACGGCACATGCCCTTTCCACTGGCAACATCCGCAAGCAACACTCACACAAGTTAACAACAAAGCAGGCCAAGGCATAGATCGCTGCGGCTGAATCGTCCTCCAGAAGTGCGCACCATTCCACATAAACTGGGATGAAAATAGGACACAGACTCTGTGTGTGTGGGGAGGGATAGCTGGGGAGGGGTTTTGGGGACGGATAGTTGGTGAGGGGTTATGGGGAGGGATAGTTGGGGAGGGGGTTTGGGAAAGGATAGTTGGGGAGGGGGTTTGGGGAGGGATAGTTGGGGAGAGGTTGTGGGGAGGGATAGTTGTGGGGTGGGATAGTTGGGTGGGATTGTAGAGGTAGTTAAGGCCTATCACAAATGTAAATTGTTATTTTTCTCACAATATATGCTGTTCAAAATAAAATCATGACTGGCCATTGATCTTTCAGTGTGAGTGCATTTATTTATGTACAGTATCCAGTGCCTAGTGTCCTCGATGTCCAGTGCTGCGTGTGTAGCAGGTGCTCAAAAGTAGTGGTGTATAAGGTCTGCACGCGTGGCACGTTCATCATTGCCATTGCAGCGCTGGGCATTATCCTCCTCCTCATCAGTCTCGTCCTCAGCCTCTGGTGACAGCATGTCCATGTCGTGGGGCAGGGAGACATTGCGCCTGATGCACATGTTGTGCAACATGGCTCATGCCAGCATGATTTTGCGCACCTTCTCAGGGCTGTACATGAGGGCCCCCCCCCGATCTGCTGAGGCAGCGCAACCTGGCCTTCAACAGGCCAAAAGTCTGCTCCATGGTGCAGTGAGTGCGTACATGGGCACGGTTGTATGCCTGTTCGTGCCTGTTGTGGGGTTGCCTGAAGGGGTCAATAGCCATAGCATCAGGGGATACCCAGTATCACCTGCACGGAATCAACAGAAAGGGTACATGTTAATTTCCTGGTCATTCCATGTTGGCACAGGCTGTATAGTGTTAAATTGAGAAGACTAAGATGCACAGGCAATATTGAGTTTAGATCACATAAGTTATTTTTCGTGCACCAGAAGGGAACTTTGTCAGGGTGCATGTGGGGTGTTTGTTGTGCTGTTGCATTCACATGGACCATTCACAAACAAGATTACCTCTAACCATTTCCCAGAAACCAACACAAATGGATGTAAATGTCATGAATCTGTCACATATGAAAATCAATTATATGTCCTGGTACAACAGCATTTCAATTGTATGCGTTTGTGATTTAGTGGTAGTACCAGTATGCAGTCTTTATTACAAACCCTTCTTATAGACATGCTTTGATATCGTATGCCATAAGACGAAGGACATATTGATGGAATGTGTGTGTGTGGTAAAGGGTTAAATATTTGCTATAGGGGGGGATATTTTACGGTATGAATCAGTGGATCGGGTGACACCGCCAACTTGAAATTATATATTAGTGGTAGTGAAGAATTTTCCCAATACAGAGGTTTTTGTCTAAAAGCATTCCACTAATGGCACTAACAGGCAGCGTATCTGTCAAATTTGTAGACTCACCCAGCAGTCAGGTATGCTTTGCTGTTCACTGCCCCCCGCCCTAATTCATCACTCCACATGGCCTTGTAGTTAGACTCACCCAGCAGCCAGGTATGATGTCCAGCGTGTCGTGCCATGTACTGGGGCAGCGTGGAGTTGCGCAGCACCATGGAGTCATGTGTAGAGCCAGGGAATCTTGCACAGAAATGTGTGATGAGTGGACGGGCATCACACACCATCTGTACGTTGAGGGAATGGTACAGCTTCCTTTTGCGGTGCACTACCTCCACAGCATGCCTGACCTCCAGCTCCACATGTGTGCAGTCCACCGCACCAGTAACAATAAGCATGCCTGCAAGTGCATGGAATGCTATTTTTGTGGCATTCACCTCCTCAGCAGTCCGTGGTAAGCTGATGTTGTCCTTTACGTGGGACACGAGTGCATCGAGCACTTGGAAGAGCACACGGCAGAAACAGGGTTGGGAGATACCATGCAGCTGTCCCACTGTGTGCTGGTATGTGCCTATGGCAATAAAGTATAGCATAGGCACTACCTTCAGCAAGGGGGGGATGGCTGTCCGGATATTAATGAGGCTGACCAGGTCATCATGTATGAGGTCCACTATGGTGGTGATGGTGTCCCTGTCTTGCCGGTACAGGGTGTGGATCTAAGCAGGGGTCTGGTTGAATGGGTTGGCCCTTAGGTGAGGGATTGGTGGCTGACTGTGAGGTACAACCTGCTGCACATTGGGGATTTGCTGGGCCATGATGGCCTTCCTTCTCCTTGTGTGCCTCTGCTGCAACCTCGCCTCAATGCCTCTTCAATCAGTAGCTCTGCAGGCATGTCGTCCAGCTTCAGTACTTCTACAGCTAATGCTAGCACTGTGGTTCTGGAATGGGTGTGGGGTGTGGGAGTGGCCATTTTGTGCTGTGGAAAAGCCCATTGGGTCCACCTGTGCTCATTCTGAGCATCTGTGGCATGTTCCTACACACCAGTATCCACTTAACGCCTGGTCCACTATGCCAGTGTTTCCGGCATTGTTTTCACGTTTTTACAAGCATATCCATGCCGGTGGTTGCATGTCTGTGCACCTTGGAGTGTGCACTTAACTACGCCATGCTGGCATCACATGCACGGCTGCCGCGTGTCTCTGGAGATACCGACAATGGTGTTGTCTGACACAGTGGGTCCCTTGCAATGCTGGTGTTACCGGCGTCGCAACACGGACTACACAAGTCCGGAAAAAAGGTGCAGGTACGGATATACCGGCAACGCTATTTCCGGACCGGCATACTTGTAATGAGGCCCGTTGTCTCTAACCCAAGATAGACTGTTTTTCGAATAGTCACAAATGAGGTGGCATGTTCTATATGTCACGATTATTTGTACCTCCCAATTTGCAGAAGTGATGCCCAGCTTACACCGAGGCGGCTACAACAATATGCATGCCCTTGTGCTTGTCTGTGCTGGATGTGCTGCACCCTTATTTACAGTATGGTGTCTTATGACTTGTACTGAACACATGCACATTATTTGCATGACAGTGTTCGTGCTCATGCATCATGAACCAACTGCTGTTATGAACCGCAGAGTTCAGTTGTTTTTCGTGAGAATTTGCTTTGCATTCGTAAAGTTGGAAAATAGATTCCCAAGCAGATAATTAATTAAAAGAGAAATAACGCTGAAAACAAAACAACTCGGACTGGGACAAAAAAATAGACCCAGACATGTAAAACAAGCATTGGCAATGAAACAGTTGTGCTTTTGTTTAGGAATGCGAAAGGCACTTGCCAGGCACTGCCGTGCTGGTATTTACTGGCCATTAATGGTAGCAGGTGCAAAATGGTGTGAATAGCAGCGCCTGGAAAATTCCTAATAAGTATACGCAAGCCAAGGTTGTTGGCAATGCTTGTTTTTAACAGGACTTCGGTGGGCACACAAAATGCTTATAAATCAAGTGGCTGAATGCAGACTTGGTTAAGACATTTTTATTACACCAATAACTGGTTTACAACTCCACTGAAGTCATTGGGCCTCATTACAAGTATGCCAGTCTAGAATTGATGTGCTGGTAATTTCGTTTACCGACACATTTCTGAACCAGCATACAACAAGTTTGCCAGTGGGGTGGCCTGATCAGGCACCCCACTGACAAAAAACACTGGTTTTACCAGTGCCAGTAATACCGGCAACCCTCCCCCAACCCCCGTGGAGTCCAATGGGACTCCATGTAATGGGTATTCACCTACCTTTACTGGCACCTGTAGTCTGCTGGTATTTCTGTCAGACCAGGTGCCATTAACGGTACTTCCATTTGGTGGTATCCTGCCAGATTTACCGGCGGGATACCACCAAACATGTAATGAAGCCCATTAACTCTCAGAAAACTGCTTTGAAAAAAACACTGTCAGGCACTTTGAAAGCAAAGTTTGATGGAAAGGCTTGATTAAAGTGAGCTCATAGAGTTCTCATGAGTAGGTGTTTTGAGCAGGGAGGGCAGGAACTGGCTGGGGATGGCCATAGGGATTAGCATGGCAATGGGCAGTCAATGGTTGGGCACATAATCAAACAATATCTACAAGCTGTTTGTCCTTCCTCATATACCATTTCTCCCTATCTGTACTTTAATGCGTCCGTTTTGGCTTCTATGTGATGCAAGCCCCACATAATAGCTCAACCTAAAAAGTGGGCCACATTCGCAGATCGCATTATGCAATTTTTTGTGATAAACCATGTGAGTCTAATTTTGGGAACATTTGTGGAAAGCAGACTATTTTTAAAAAAACATTTGGCCAATAACATTGATTTAGTCTTGCAGATGCACAGTTTGCTATGCCTTCAAAGTGGGCCACATTGACCCCAAAACTGGCACACACTGTCCCGCTTGGCTGGCCCTGCAGGTATTGCACTATTGCTGTACAGGCCCGTCTAAGGCAGTTTGCAGAAAACTCAGCAGAGGAAGAATGAATGGGTGACAAGGTTTATGCTAGTGATAATTTGGTTAGTCGGTTATTATTGTGTGCTTATTACTACCATGGTGAACCGCAAGCCCCTGTAGGAAAAGGTCCTACAACAGGGGCCATTTTCCATACCCTGGGATCGGTAAAAAGTGACGGCCATATTTGGGGATTGAGGTGGATTTACATGTCCACCCAATTTTCCGCTCTGCATAACAAATCTGCTTTGTTTACCCCCAACATGCTGGCCATAAACCAATGGTTTCCTATGGTTTCCTATGGAATCCACCTAAATTGACCACCTGTAAAAGGAAGCCGATTCCATAGGAATCCACAGTAAATGTCTCCCGCAATCGTTAATTATGGGAACCATTTACACTTTTGCAGACAAGTATTGGAAAAGTGAAGACTAAAGGGGATTTTGCATGTGTTTTTACAATTCTGCTATGTGCTGGAAAGTATTCAAATTGCATGGAGGGCACATTTTTACACAAAAGTAGAAATGGAGCTGGTTCCCTCTATCCAATTTCCTCTTTGGGGAACATAACACCTGCTGTATTGGTTATTAACGCTGAATGGGGAAATGAACCCCTCAGGATAGACAGCGTACAACATTCAGAATTTCTATGAACCCCTCCTCTCAGCATTTGTACAATTCTGATCGGTTAGTAAGAAGATCGTGGTTGGTCGAAGTGTACGAAAAGAAGTAGTGGAACTATGTTCCCTGCTGGACTGCCCCCATTCTCCCCAAATCCCATCACCACGCTACCTCCCACTCACAATCCAAACCCCCAAACACATGTGCCTGCTGTTTAAGGGCACGTTCAGACAGTGCACTGAAAGAGGAAGTTTAAACTCTTCCTACACTTTTATTTTAAAACGAAACCATTCCGGAACGGTTTTCTTTTAAAATAAAAGTATAGGAAGAGTAAAACCCGATTTGATTTAAAAAAGTCGAGGAGCACCGCTCCCAACCGCTCCCACCCACCCTCCTCAAGGAATGCGGCCTCAATGACTAAGTCATGCGCATGTCGTGCCTGGTAGGGTCTGAAACGAGTCTCGTAGAGGTGCCTCTGCAAGGGAGCTCCTTTTCTCCTGCCAAATAGTGGCAGTCGAAGCGCAATTAGAGTCCAGCATTTGGATGACTCTGCGAGCATATGGAATGGGATGGTATAAACAGTCAAGGCTCAGTGCAGCCGCGTGCCAAGATACAGTACAACGGTGCAAGCAAGGGAGGAAGATCAACGTTGAGTGAAACAAAATGTGGGCTGGTGGCAGATATTCTTTTTTTATGACGAGCGCTTGATATTAATCGGACTTTCTGTATATATATGGTTTTGGAATGAATATGTGGAACGTTAAATGGGGGTTCATTTTTGTATCCTCGGGCATTTAAAAAAATATGTTAAAAACTGCCATAAAAGAAGGATACCAGGTTCAATGCCTTTTTTATTTTATTTTTTTGCTATGGGAGATTTTCAAAAATGTCAACCATTTGCACTGTGTAGTCAACCTCTGCCTGCCAAAGAAGCGAATGCATTCACGCTAGGAGGCCATTTTCTGGATGGAGAAAATACATGTGATTCCTCCTAAATCTGCCAGTTTTTTTAGCAGATGTTAAAAGCAGGGAGGTTCTATAGGAATCCACTGTAAATGATGTCTGCCATGAGTAAATGGTGGATGGCATTTACATTTTGCATTATGAAGTGTAAAAGAAAGATGTTAGGCAATTTCACCTCTTTTTATCCTTTTTTAAATTTTATTTATTTTAATTCTTGTTACGCGCCACATGCCCGTGGGCCTCAGAGCGCACAGAAAACAAAAACAAGACAAACAAAACATTAAAAGACTGAAGCATAGGAAGTGTGGAGAGGTTGTAAGATTACTCTATGTTAAAAAGGTGAGTCTTTATAGTTCTTTTAAATAAAGGGTAGTTTTGAACCTTGCGTATTGCAGGTGGAAGTACATTCCACAGGAGAGGACCCTGGAAATCGAGAGTGGTACCTCCAAATTTAGCAATTTTGAATCTAGGGGAAGCAAGTACTGTAGCAGTAGAGGAACGAAGGTTCCTGCCGGTTGTCTTGACTTTGATGCATTCTGACAAATATGAGGGACTGTTTAAGGACACACACTTGTGTGTCATTGTTAACACTTTATGTGTTATTCTATGTTTTACCGGAAGCCAATGTAGCTTCTTTCTGTAGGTGGAAATGTGAGTGTGGCGCGATTGGTTAAAGATGGTGCACACAACATTATACTGAGCCACCTGCAAAGATTGTATGTTGGCAGCGGTGGTGCCAGACAGTAGGCTGTTACAATAAACTAATCTAGAATTTATCAACGCAGTGGACAGAAGTGCACAGTTTTCAGTTGCTATGAATGGGCGAATATAGTGTATTCACTTATTAATCAGTCCACAGCTAGAGCGAATGCTGGAGACGTGGGGCTTCATGGATAGTTCATCATCTAGAACAACGCCTAATGTTTTTACTTTCCTTTGGACCATGATGACATTGTCCGCGATAGTGAAGTTGGCATAGTCTATGGCTAGGTTGTTTCGGGTGTTCTTAGAGGATACTATCATGAGCTCTGTTTTATTGTTATGGAGTTGTAGGCCATCCAGTCTTGGATGGCTTTATGGATGATATTGATAGTTTCAGCATCATTTTTATAGTGACCGCTCAGCTGGATGACAATCTGAGTGTCGTCCGCGTAGTTTTTACATTGAACACCTAATTCATTTTGGAGATCCAGTAGTGGTCGTGTATACAAATTGAAAAGCAGAGGCGACAGGCATGAGACCTGTGGAACACCGCAGGTTTGAGAGATGGGGATGAAGTGATTATTACCCACACAGACCCTTACCATGCGAAGGCCCAAGAAGGACACTATCCATTTGGATGCCAGTCTGGACCAATTCGCAACCTCTCCGAGCCTTGTCACTAGCAAACTATGATCAGCAAGATCGAAGGTTGCAGAGTGGTCGAGCAGCATCAACAATGTAGCTTGATTTTTATCCGTTATTCCAGCTAGAGTAGACTTTAAGTCAAGGATGGCGGTTTCTGTTCCCTGACGATCCCTGTAGCCTGACTGTCGAGTGCCTAAAATGTTGTGCTCTTCGACATGGGCCTGAAGTTGGATGTATGCAAGTTTGTCCAAAATCCTCAGAATGAAGGGTATATTAGTTATTGGTCTGTAATTGTCTTTATTGGTGGGATCTAAATTCTCATTTTTCAACAAGGGGGTTATCCAGGCAGATTTAAGTTCAACCAGTACCGTGCCTTCATCAAAAGATACGTTTATTAATTTAGTAATCCAAGGGACGAGTAGATCTGTCGATTCCTTGAAAATATTAGTGGGGCAGTCGTCTCCGGGGCAAAAGGTGGCTTTTAAATCCTGTATCACTTTGAGCACGTCCTTTTCCGAGTAATGAGAGAAGGAGAATTGTCATATATTGCTCTGGGCATTGGTGGGATGCGTTATAGTTTTTGTGGTAAGCGACGGGGCCATGTTGTTAAGGGATTTCTTAATTTTATCTTATGGGAATTGATTTTAGACAGAAAGCCATCATGGATGTCTTGGCACCATTCTGAATCCTTTGTTATGTTGTTAGATGGTGGAGGCTGGTCTTGAAATTCTGCCCGAATCTTAAACTGCTCTCCAACATTAGATTGTGCGTTAATGATTCTTTTGTTATAGTGAGTCGCTTTAGCGTTGGTGATGAGTTTTTTAAATTCTTGTATGGATTTACACTTGGTAATACACATCAAGGAAACTGCATCGAGGGTACTGAATTGCATGCATAGTGGTCATCTCTGTGCAATTTACACTTTTCATTTAAAGCAAGCTTTAGGCTGAAGCACAGATACTGACATTACTTTGTATAGCTTGTAGTACAGGGCCTTGTGTAGTTATATTTGAATTTCTGAAATTAGCCATTGTTGGCGAGTGGCTAATTTATGATATGTTGATTGTGTCCATTGCTTTTTGCAGCTGTTATTGAGTTGCTGTCATGCCTTTTGTTAGGAGAGTTTTTTAGAACCTACTTCTTTAGGTGACGGGTTTGGAGAAGCTTAACTACAAGGTGCAACAAGTTTACAATACAGTCCTTGACTCAACTACCAGTGGTTGATATGATATGATATAATATGTCATTTATAACGTGCCTATTCACAATTGTTTCAAGGTGCGAAACACTTATGTCATGTCTGAGCAGTTGCTTAGACGTGTGAGGAGGTAGACTTATTGTGAAGTACAGAGGACGACAGGTGAGTACACAAATCTACTATTTTGTAGATAGAGGCAAGCTGTACAATCAGCACACTACTGGCAATTTAAGTCACTATAAAACCTGCGCACACCAGGTTGATACATTAAAATGGGTTACCTACCACGTTAGATTACAAGACGGTTTAGTAAAGTAATGTATACTGCGAATAGATAAAGTGTGCAGAAAAAGGTTAAGACCAGTTTTACACTTTAGAAGTACAATCCAACCCCTGTTTTAGTCCATTTTATTAGAAGCAGGTGTGCCTCTTAAGCAAGTACTTGCAAATAGTCACTGTAGCGAGTCCCAATTCGTCTTCCAGCAATGGAGGGGGTAGACTACTAATGGCCAGGCCCTAGATGACGGAAGAGAGCAGGACTCTGACTTGTAACACTACAGAGGTGTGGTGTGATGAATCCAGGGTATTTGTCCCTTCTTCGTGGGGTGGAGCCACCCCCTTTGGGGCTACGGAGGTGAGCCTGCTCAGCAAGACCCTCCATAGGGGCTGGGCAAGAGCGACCTCACTGGGCGTGTCTCCCTTCTTGCGAACAAGGACTCCAATTCATATAAGGAAATCCTTGCACGGAACATGTTATCCACCTACATTGGATGTAAAAAGACTGTTGTTAATTTTGTTTTGAATACTCTTATTTTGAAGCCACCAAACAGTGGCACTTCTTCTATCTCTTTGCCTTCAGATAATTCTGAACACAGTCTGAATGCCCTAGTTAATGAAGAAGGACACTGTTCTATTTATTCCTTTGACGTGTATAAAAAGATGACGGATTGTAAAGTAAAAGGAGACCCCAACTGCAGAATCGACATCCTGGAGGGGCGGAGCCACGCAGGGCCGCAGTGCCTATGGCAGCAAAGAGGGCGACCAAAGCGCAAGCCAAACGCCTGAGGGTTGGCATTCTACCCGACCCGAGAAACTGAGGTCGGAGGAGAGGCAGAGATGGAAACACAACCGTCTTGTCCGGTGGCGTGACCACAAAGAAGCTGTGGTGGAATGGTAGGAAGCCAAGACCAGACCTCCTCAGGGAGCCCGGATCCCCAAGTTTCTCACAAATCAACAAGTAGATACCGAACCAAGTAGCAACCGGGAGAGCCGGTGGGTTACAGGAGCCTAAGAACCCCGAGAGTGCAAATACCCTATGAAAAGGGGACAGAGAGTAATACAAATTGAATAATGGCTACAAAAACGACCAAAGTTACAAGGGCGTGAGCAATCCCACTGTGCCAATTCCCTATCAAAGGGGGAGTGAGAATAAGACTAATATTGTGAAAAGCCACTAGAAAAGCTATTGAGGTTATGGGAATAAGTAACAAAGTTCAGAACTTTCATAAAATCGGGTGAACAGTCGTCCTATCTGAAAAAATGTGTATACAAGACAATAACATATAGGAGGATCAGAGAACCATGGGGGGGACCCAACACCTAGAAGGAGGAAGTATTTTGGTTTGTGGTTATCCTGGAGGAATGGAGATGTTGCAACACGAGACCGTTTTCTTTGATACCAGAAGGAAGTGAAACCCCAATTTCATACAAAGACTGTGAAGAATATCCTGTGTTTAAAAAACACTTTTGAAACCCAACCACATCAAATAGAAATTGGGCCAAGCAGACACCCGGTTGATGATATTGAACAAACCCTCCAATTTCCCCTTTCTTTAGTGAGCTGTTTTTCCTAAAGTGGTAGGGTCAGTTCATCAGATAGGATTTGAACTGGAGAACTATAATTTGGACTTTAATGCCCCCTTTAGCTTTTTTTTGTTAGGTAGGGAACTTCCTTCACAGCAATAGGGCTAGTTAGTCATTTTGACACTTTTTATTTTTATAAAAGCTTTTGTGAATGACTCCTAATCATCCAAGTCCTTCTCCTGGTTTGCCACAGTGGGTAAAACAAGGCTGACTTTAGGCATGACTGGAGGAGGTTTAGAGACTGTGCATTCAAGGCTTCCAGAAACATTTAGGCCATACTCAGGCAGAGACCATGGGATAGGGTGAGGATTGCTTGAATTTGGTTTCAGGAGCAGGGGAGGGCAGCGAGTTGAAGCAGACCTTGATGTGACCGAGGAAAGGGTCATCAGGCTCTTGGGAGCAGTGCAGTCTGACTTCAGGTTCCAGCAGGCCCTTCCTCATGGCGAGAGGTGGCAGCACCAGATTAACACCTGGTTAAGGCCTTCCCAGTTGATTTGAAGGTAGATGTCATAAATGCAGTGATACGCCTGGCCAATACTAGTCGCAGCAGTAGTCCTCTGATAGGGCCCTGGTGGTTTGTCAGCTACAGATGCTTGGATATGCTAATAATCTCTGATGGTGAAAGGGGCTTTGGTGCTAAGGGCTGCTGTCTGTGGCTGCTGGAGACGCTGTTCCATTTCGCTTTGCATCTCGTGTGATTTTCCCCAGTTGGAACTACGAAATCACAGGAAAATTTCTAAGTCCCCAACTCCTCCTCCTTTACCCATAAGTCAATATATTGAATGGACACGCGCTTTTGCGCGCGCGCTTTGGTGAAAAGGGCTTTGGTGCTAAGGGCTGCTGTCTGTGGCTGTCCGTGGATGGCCGGGGTTGGAGGGTGTGCCAAAAGAAATTTGTGATTGCTGGCGCGGACTGTGGAGTACGAAAAGTACTGTTTGCTGTGCGCGCGCGAGTGCAGTGTTCCCTGTGGTCCAATTTACCTTGAACATCGTTAAACCTCTTGGTAATATGCATATGATGCAGTAAAACTTAAAACGTTGTCTTTCAAGCTGAAAAGGGAAGAAGAAAAAACATTTTTTTCTTTTTTGTTTTTTCTATTGTGATTTTCTGACTTAGTTAAATTGACTTTTCTTCTCTTCTTTTCTTTTTTTATTTTTTTCCCTTTTCTCTGTGTTTCTGACTTTCAGTATGTTTTAATAATTATTTATTTAATAAGTCATCACAGCTATTTTATTCTGAAGTGAAAAAGAAAAGGGGGAAAGTTATAGGCTGGAATTAAAGGGAATTTGAGAGGAAGAAGAGAAGAATTAAAAATAAAGAATAAAAAGAAATTACATACTAATGGCCTCAGGCATTTACACCCTGAAGTCAGGTATGCCGGACAATCATCCAGCTAATGTGGAAAAAACAAGATTGATATCACAGTCCCCGAAAACTAAAGTAGGAGGTTTACAGAGAAAGAAAGTACGATCCATATCTTTAGCCTCTGACATACGGCAATTTTGTACGATTGATCCATCAATTTGTGACTTGAGGGATCAATCTTCAACAGTGCCGCTAAACTCTGTGCCACACGGTATTGCTCAGAACTCACTCAGTGAACCGGACAATTGTCTCCCACAAACTGACTCTATACAAGCTCAAACGACAATAGGTCAAATTACAGTGGCAGCCCAAATGTACTCGGGAATAACTTCCTTAACAAATCAGGAATTGCAACACTCAATGTTTATTGCTACTAGTACCCAAAAAGTGCTGCTGACAGAAACTCCCGATGTGTCATCAGTAGTGCTGGGTAAAGAGACCTCAGACCTGACTCTTCTTGCTGCTTGCAGTAACAATGAGCCGTCTAGCCACCAACAAACAATCCTAACTGAATCCACTGTATCTTTGACACAACCTACACCACTTTGCACAGTCCTCGCTCAACAAAAACTGCGAGCTGCCCATGAGGCAATGATCGCAACAGGTGAAATAGAGGAGGACATGATTAGTTTTATAGATTCCTCAAATACCACCTGTACTGATCCGAGTGAGGTTTTGTATATATGTTCCAACACAGGTGACTTAAGCAAGTTGGAACAGGACAAAACAGTTATTTCTCAAAGGAGAATGTCTTCTCCTAATGTGACGGCAAGTCATGCGGAATCCGTTTTGGGTGAATTGAGAACCCCGATTAACAAACTATATAAGTCTCCAGCCATGTTTGACAAATCTCAAGGTGGTTCATCTAACAACTCTGTATCCTTCATTGCTCCGACTCCAAGAGGCTCAAGATTTGACGTACAGCCCTCAGATAATAATTTCTTCATCAATGGGTGGAGATCTGGTCGCCCTTCCTTTCCAGAAGCCCCAGCTCTCAATAACACAATGAGTGCCATGAACACTGCCCTGCTAACAATAGCAAGGCTTTATGAAGTCTTGGAGAGTAAGATGAACGTGCAGACCCAAATACTACAGCAATTGCTTGATAAAGAATCAAATAGTTTGGGTCCAGCACAGATGAGAGGAAGAGATTTAAATTTGAATTCATTGAGACCAAAATCATCAGCAGCATGTAGCACTGCCTCGCAAACAGAACGACCCAATGTTTGTCAAAGATCGACCCAATGTGAACAAGAGCTGCTGGAAATTCCAAGAACAGAAGGGTCATCTGTTATCTTAAATAATGTTGTGGCTAGCCCAAAACCAACTCCTAATCTGGAACCTGTTATTACAAATGAGACACCTCCAGTAGTGATCTGCTTGGATATATCTCAGGAAATGGGCGCCATGGGAAGTTCAACAAATCCAGCCTTAATTCGAACTTCAAGAAATGCCAATGAGACGGGGGGGCCACTTCAGGAGCTCCTAGTAAATAAGTCTCAGTCTGATAAAGATCCTTCCATGGTCCAGCTCCTCCCCAGCAAGGTGACTAACCCATTTTCCCTGATGGGCAAGACAGTTCCGAAATTGCAGGAAAAGAGGAAAAAAACAAGCATGTTAAATAAACGTAAAATCTCGAAGCCTCCTCCATCAAAGAAAGTGTGTGTCAAGTTAACTGTTCCCACAATGGCTCAGTCTTCGACTCAATCGAATCAGCCTATGGTTACATCAATTGCGTCTGCAGTAAAACAACCACTGGCTCTAGCTGCTCCACAACTGAGCCAGTCTTTTGTTAAATTGATTCCATCTACTACAGTACAACCTTCGTCTATGGTTGTAACTCAACCAACCTCGGCTGTAGCTGTACAGAATCTTACGATGACATGCCCCCAAGAACATGAACCCCTGATTAAACTAGTGGCGGTGTTATCAGATACAACTCTTCAAAACATCACATCAGAGACTCAAAAAGTCCGGAGTGATGACGTCACTCAGTCTAATCTTTCTCCTGAAGAAATACGACAAGAGATTGCAAGAATAGTAGCTCTTCACTTTGCGCAAAATACAACATCTTTTGTTATAAATGCTCAGGCCCCCACTCATTCCAAACTAACTGATGATGTAAATCTGCCATGGACTGCTCAAACTCGAAACAAGTTCACATCTTGCCCTACTTTGGAAGAGATGCAACGTGATGGTAAAAAAGTTCCTTCATAGCACATGGCGATGTTGGCGGTGCCCTCTAATCCGGCCCAACAAGACATTTCCATTCAAACCATGAATCTGAAAGGACAAGATACCGTGGTGGGGCAAACTCCCGACCGTCAGGAACTGCGGAAGGAAATTAGAGCTGCATTAGTACAGTATTTGCACTATTCTCCAGATCTTTTGGGTCACACTTTACAGTCTCAGCAGTCACTGAACAAGATGCCGGATGTATCACAGCTGTTAAAAGGACCGATGGCTGAACGAAATGGGTCAACATTCATAAGGCCTTCTTCTCAAACCTTTAAAACATCCGATGCCTCGGAATTCTCAGGATTCAATAAACAAGTGCCTGAATTTGCGACTTCAGGGAAAACGGATTGTTGTAAGCAAAACCCTGTTCACAGCGCATACTCCCACTGCCATCGGTTGATAGTATCATGTCGCCCTCAACCATTTCCTAAGTATGATCTAAATCGCAGGAGTATTCTAAACATCTGTGCCGAGGTGTCCTCCCTTCAGGATTTATCGAGCACAGACATTGACCTGGTGGAATTCATTTTCCATAATGATCTATCCAGGGTTAGAATATTCATGCGATCGGGAATTACCTTAAATGCCATTTGGCAAGCTAGATCGGAATTTTATGCCTTGGGATTTCTCATTTCACAAGATTTGGCTCAAAAAATGCCAGCCGAAGTAACCTCATCACCAGGGAATTACTCTAACACTCTGGAGCCTCCACAGGCAAATGCAAATGCTAATGCGACCTCAAGCAGGGGCGTGGATTCTCAATGGCGAAATTCATAACAATCCAGGTCAGATAAAGACATTTCGTTGATATCATGGAATACACGTGGACATAGGCATTTTCTAAACACATCTAACAGAGAACTGAATGCCTACGATATTGTTGCCTTGCAGGAGACCTGGCTTGTTGAGGAACCTATTTGGGATACACACTACATCTCCATGGTTCCTGCAATAAAAAACATGTTTGGTCGACCTATGGCGGGTCTTTTGATCGCCATAAGGAAATCCTTACATTTGCGCATTATTCCCTGCAAAACCTCCTCCCCTTACATTCAAGCTGTAAAATTATCAAGGTCAATTGATACAACTGTGATAATTAATATATATTGGGGAAAACAACATCTATCAGCAGAATTATTCTTTGCACACATGGCTGATGTACTCGACTCACTGACTATGGACACAACCATTAAATATATACTTCTCCTAGGTGATCTAAATTTGCACCTCCTTCCATCTAAGCCCGGGAACCATCCATCCCATGAGTCCCAATGGTTACACTATATATATGCCAACCATGCTCTCATGGATGCTTCAACATCTCTGGAGATATGCGAAAATAACATCAGCGATCACAATCAACTGCGTCTAACCTGGAAGTGGGCTCAATGGTCTGATCTTCCAGAATTAAATATTCAAAAAAACTTGCAATTTGTTGAGATCAGTCAAGCTGGGAACCGTATTCGATGGTCGGATCATAAACTCATGCTATTTGGCAAAGCCCTGGAAAATGAGTTTGGGCCGTATCATAATAATGAAGGAGGATGTTATATCCATTCTATGCAAATGTTTGGTACTCGGGGGAACGGTGGACGCTGTCATATTGTCAAGCATCTCCATGCGTTTGACTCGGAGCTTAAAATAAGGAAGGCCCAATTACGCAAAGATATCCGACATTTATCACTTGACCTGACACCCAATAACATCAATTTGATAAAAAATCTAAAACAAATATATAAGAACTGGTGCAGGTCACGGAGGTCATTGCGATACCAGAGAGACGGAGAAAAAATGTTGTCTCAATGTCTTACTAAAACAACCGCTGGCATATGGTCTCTCCTTAATGAGGCAGTCGGTATGCTGCAAAGCGCCTTCCAAATTAACCCAATCCCTGAGAAAATCTGGAATGACTATTATGCTGGCCTATACCGCTCTCCCCTCTCACAAATTGAAATTGATTGGACTCTCATAAGAGCGAATTCTAAACTGCATTTTGATACAGATGACATCATACATTGTATTTCCAAACTTAGCAGATCTCGCGCAGCCGGGCCAGATGGCATCAGTAATTTAATGATGAAACAAAATCCAACAAGATGGGCGGTAATATTAAACCACATCTTCCAACATGTATTACAGACTGGTAAAGTCCCTGATTCGTGGAGAAAATCTATAATAGTTCCTGTCTATAAGAAAGGCGCGAGGGGCGATCCTAGATCATACCGACCGATCGCCCTGTTAGACTGCCCTGGTAAAATCTTCACGCGCATCGTGTTAGTAGCATTCAACTCTTGGTTAACAGCAAACTCCTTTAAGGATGAGTTCCAAACAGGCTTTGTAGCCGGCCTTGGTACTTCTATAAACCTAATTACGTTGAATTCTCTAATAGACGCGCATAAGCAAAGGAAGCAGCCCATCTTTGTTGCTTTTATAGACTTCCGCACGGCATTTGATGGTGTTCCTCGTGAATTATTGTTCAAAAAACTTCTGGCAAAGGGCTGTCCTTGGCCCATCCTGCGATGGATAATACAGCTTCATTCCAACACAACCATTCAGGTTCGACTTCGCAGAGATGGACTTTTATCCGGTCACATCCAAATAGACCGGGGTCTAAAACAGGGCTGTATCTTGGCCTCGGCAGTTTTTAACTTTTTCATCTCGGATATAGGTTTTGTATTTAAGGATATAAGAACTGATGCCCCTCGACTTAAGGGAACGCCTATAAACTATCTGCTTTATGCAGATGATATGGTTCTTATGTCTAAGACCCCTCAGGGACTTAAAAGTATGTTGAAAGCTCTTGAGGGCTATGCTCATTCCAACTGCATAGCCATCAACACTTCCAAAACACAAATTATTCAATTTGGGAACCCTAGACAAAGATGTAGAACCTACTCATGGATACTACAGAACAGCTCCTTAAGCATTGTCTCAACGTACACCTATCTAGGTGTTTTAATAACTAACCATCCGATTGACTTACCTTTTGAGGAAGCTAAGAGAGCAAAACTTCATAATGCAATTTCTCAAGCAAGAATCATTAGAGCAAAATCTTGTAAATTTTTGATATTTCCAATTATAACTTATTATAAACAGAAAACATCACCTATACTATTATACGGGACAGAAACCAAACATTGGCGGCCATATACCTATTGGGCTAAGATGGAAGGAGCATTTTGGAGGAAAATGTTGCATCTACCCAACTCGGAACCTCTACCTCTAATCCGGTATGAATTAGGATTAATATCACTTCATGCCAGATATAAGTGGCTCTGGTGCTCCTTGTATCGTAAACTTGTAATGGGTCATCTAGAAAACGGCCTAACTCGAATTATGGCCTGCTACGCTGCACAGGAAACCCATGATGTATTTATAAGAGTCTGGAGGCAAAGAGTGTTGAAATTGCTTGATGATGCTAACATATCGATCCAATTGCTAGTTGATAATCCCTGTAAGGCCAAAGAAAACATGTGGCGATATGATTGGACTCTCACTAATGCCCAGTGTGCACGATATAAAAAATTTCAGGAGAACCCATTTGAGCCGAAAAGATTTGGCCAAACTGCTCGGTACTTACTGATCTCCCCAAGCCCTCAGCACCGCCAGGCTTTCATGTGCTTTAGACTAGGACTGTGCTCTACAGCTGACCTCCTTTGTAAGCGCAAAATTCTATCAAAGGAAGAAAACAAATGCAGATTCTGTCATCATACGTTGGAGACTGTGCGCCATTTACTGGTTGATTGTGACCATTGGACAGAATTAAGAGCTAAACTGTTCAAACCCTTCTTTGAAGGGCATGTCAATGTAACCTATGACCAATTATGGTCCACACTGTTTCACACGAATAAGAAAGCAATACAGTATGCGATTATTAATTTTTTGAAAATCATGAAGATTTGAATATGTTGGGAAAAACTTGTTTTAGAAATGGGAAAAAAAAACAAAAAATGAATTATATGTATTGTGTTTTTTTCTGAAAAATCTGACTGCTTACAGTGGTTTTAACTTAACTTCTAATCTAAACTTGTTTTGTTTGTAACAAAGTTTTAAGTGAAATGTTGAAAGGTTGGAAAAACGTGTTTTTCCTTGCCAAAACAACAATAAACAAAAAAAAATAATAATAATCTCTGATGTACCTAGATCTTCTTTTATCAAGGAATCAGTCTGTGGGCCACCCCCGCCCACAGATTGAAGGTACCTTCAACTTTAAGACAGGTGGAGGCTGTCAAGTAAGGGACAGCCTGACATTTCAAATTCTACCCAGCAACAAGCCAGAGCATGGCTGAAGTGTGAATTAGGACCAGACAGTCTCAAAACCCAGTTTCAGGTCGTTCAAACATACAAAGCACTGTCTGGGTGACCAGGGCTGAACTACCAGAAATGTGCATGGCTTCATTTGGAAATTTCTGACCTGAGAAGGAAGGACGATGACTACCATGAGGTGTGATGTATTTTTAGTTTTAACCATATTTAGGGCATGAGATGTCTGAGCATAATTCCCAACCATGCAGCCTTTAACATGGGCACCTAGTGTAATGTACTTGAAATATTCAGTCAATAAGTAGGATTTCCAATTAAATGCAGAGAATAACATTGGGTTTGGATTTCCGGGCTCCACCCTAGTCCTTATCTTTGTTATGGTACTTGTGAGTACATCGAGTAAACCAACTCTGTATTCTAACAGTCTGGGAAGTGAGCAAAGTGGGACTACTGTAAAATTCCATGCTTCCGGCACAGTATTAACCGTAGTGCGATAGAATGCAGTTCACAACTGGGTGAAAGGTTGAGGCAACTTATTGTCAACCTTGCTTCAACATCAACAAGCTTTTTGCTAATCTCAAAGATGCTGAACACTGATAATGGGCCGATGATCTAAACAGCTTTTTGCTTCTGTTAGATATTATGCTATTAGGTGGAGTTGACAGCTTAGCCTCAGATACTATAAATGGGTTGACTTCAGAAGACAGAGCAGGAGATTAGCTGTTCTGACAGGGCTGGCAGATAAGGGAAGAAGGCAGACAGAAGGCATTCCAAAATGAAGCACTGGAGCCATTATCCTTTATGGATCTTTATTTTAAAGCAACAAAATCGGATTTTTGGCTTTTTTTGAGGCATTTGAGTCCCCAAATGACTATGGCTATTTGCTTTTGAGAAGAACTACAATTTTCAAAGGAGCTTCAACCTTACTGTAAGGGTGCAGAAGAAGGAGGCTGACACAAAGGTGGCATGTTTGGGGCTAAAGACTTTTAACAATCAAGAAAGCAAGAGAAAACCTATCTGCCCCTATTACTAAGAGGGGTTTCCCTGCCTCAACTAAAGATAAGGGGCCTCATTCCGAGGCTGGAGGTAAGGGTTAACGGTCACCGTTAATGGCAACGGTGACCGTTAACACTTACCACCATATTCCGAGTTCCCTTTTGCGGGTTGGCATTTAACGCCTGCTTTTAGCAGGCGTTAAAAATCCAACCCGCAAAGGGACCTTGGAGTAAATTACGGCACCGTAATTTACGGTGCCGTAATTTACTCCTTCCCCATTCCCATTGAGCCCTATGGGGGCAGGAATGGGGATGGGGAACCGGTATGGTGAATGGGGAATTACCGGTCCCTCCAACCTTGGAATGGACAGGTAATTACTCCATTCACCATGCCAGATTTCCATGGAGTAAATAGCTCCATGGTTGCTTACCATGGTGCTCTTTACTCCATGGATAGCGCCAGCCTCGGAATGAGGCCCAAGGTGTCTGTCAGGATGACTGTCAACTCAAAAGTGTCCACCGTCCTGTGCCAAGAAAACCCCACTTCTGTCCCTTACACTAGACACTAAAAAATAAGACAGACCGTTTGCCCTCGCCAGAAACATTTTTCAATTCCAAGGCCGTTTTTTATCAACAAGTGGAAGGGACCGCTATGGGCGCAGCGATGTCTCCCAATTTGGCCAATTTGTATGTTGAAATGTTTGAAAAAACAACAGCATAGTCTGATAATTATCCCCACAAATCTAACCTTAAACAATGGATAAGATATATAGATGATATCTTTATTGTGTGAGAGGGGTCAAGAGAGGAAGCAGAGAGCTTCATTATGTGGCTTAATCAACAGAATGCCTTTCTGAAGTTCACCAAAGAAATACGTGAACTAGAAATACATTTCTTGGACATAACCATTTTCCACCAGGGAGGAAGCGTATGGATCAAACCTTACAGCAAGACGACAGATAGAAATGTTCTGTTTCATTTCTCTAGCCACCATGCAAAACATATAAAATCCAACTTGCCATTTGGTCAATTTCTGAGATTGAAACGAAATAGCAGTATGAAGGAGCATTATGAGAATAGTGCCAATACATTGAATAACAAGCTTCTGGAAAGGATATCCTAGGAACCTGGTTAGGGACTCAGCAAAACGGGCTTAGAATCATAACCAAGATGCCCTCATTGAAAAGGCACCCCTTAGAATGAGAAAAAAAGACTGCACCAGTTTTTGTCAATTCATTTTCCAACCTGTCTTACAAGATAAAAACAGTGATTGACAACAATTAGAGAAAAGTGTACAATAATGGGAGGCCTGCCCCCTAGTAGCGTACAAGAGATGTCAGAACATGAGGAATATCTTAGTCAGGAATGACATAACAGAGAAACATCAGGTTCTGGCAAGACAAACAACCCTTTGGGGTATGGCTCAGATGACTGCCGATTTCCCTTGTGGTCAATGTGTGATGTGTAAATACACAATGAAAACCAGTGAAGTTGACTTTGGGCTACAGACCAAATGGTGTTGGAAAGAATTGAGCATCTGCAACAGTGAAAATGTCATATACATGATCAAATGCCGGTGTGGGCTACATTATATAGGAAAGACAAGCAGAAAGTGCAAACCAGACTTATCAAGCACCATAGCTGCTTCAAAGGCAAAATTACACAGGCATCCATGGTTAAATATTTCATTGAAAAGGGCCATAGCCATGAGGATTTCACATGGGTCGTCTTTAAGAAGATCCATGGTTCAAAAAAGGAATAAGCCAATTGCAAACTTCTCAATTTTGAAAAGAAAATGATTTTTAGAACTCAGAGTCATGTGTTCGTGTTAAACGAAGAGGTCAAGTGGCATAATGTTAGTTCCGCCTAGACTGACCTGGGGATTTTCCTCACATGGCCAAGCATGCAATGGGGGTGCACGATGAGTGTTGGTCTTTGCTGATACTTTCAGTATTTGAACTAACTGGGAGCCGCACAGAAGTGTATGTTTGGAGGCCTGTAGGATGGTACTTTATCCAATTATGGACCACAGACATTAGACTTGCTGCTGTTGCTGTTTTTTAATGGTGCGCTCTGTTGGATCATATTGTACACTGCATTAAAGATGCTCAATCTATGTATTTGACGCTACTTTGTAGTCAATCAACTTACTACTAAGCGGTGCTGGTGCTAGTAGACTAAATACTACATTACATTTAATATGTTAAATAGACAGGAATATGTGGACCACGAGGGATGTACCCTGTATTTTTTTTTTAATTTTATTTACATTTATAAAGCGCCTAGCGGCCCAGAGGCATTGTGGCGCTGTTACAGAAGGCTTTGCTTACACACACATTATAATCATATGTGTGCCATATATTATTTAATTGCAAAAGTACGAAATTTCTGCTTTGTATTAAGAATGCTCTCAAACTAGTTCCCGTAATATCGTTCAGCTTCTAATAACACGTTGTAAATTTCTATTTTTTTAAATGAATTGCTGTGGGTAAATCATACTTCTATTAATCCCTATACAATTTGTATATATAAGAACCATTGTTACATGGGCTGTATAAGATGGCCGCCGTGTACTGCAGTGTTTACATATGAATGATAATAGGAGAAGTTGTCCATCATCTCTGCCCACATGGAAGTCGGAGTGTGATTAAATAAGTCCTGCGCCGCAGACGAGTTGTAACGTTCTGAGTACACGCAATCCATGCTAGGTGCACTTTTGTGTTTTTTCTGCAGTATTGAAGGTGAGATATCTGCTCAGGCACATGTAATTGTATCGGCATAAGAAATTTAGAAGTGCACGCTTTGTAATAGCATATCATATTATCCTGCTATTGGTAGATTGGGTGTAGTGTGCCCTGATCTGGGTTCAGCAGTGAGATGAGTGTTGCCATTGTGGTATAGGTTATAAAACCACATAAACTGGGTTGTTCCTTGGATATGGTGATATTTGGACATAGGGCCTCATTACACGGACAGCGGTAACCATGGTGCTATTAGCGCCATGGTTGCCGCCGGTATTTTACCGAGTCCGCCTTGGTGAATGGGGGAATTACCGCCCCATTCCAAGGTTGGCGGGCGGTAATTCCCCATTCACCAAGGCCCTTCCCCATTCCCAATTGAGCCCCCATAGAGCTCAATGGGAATGGGGAAGGAGCAAATAACGGTACCACTATTAGTGGTACCGTTATTTGCCCTGAAGTCCCTCAGCGGGTCCCTTCCTTAACGTGTGGTCTGGCCACACGTTAAGGACAGGACCCGCTGAGGGACCTCATAGTATGGCGCTAAGGGATTACCGGCACCGGTGCTCTTACCGGTGCCGGTAATCCCTTAGCTCCATCCGTGTAATGAGGCCCATAGTCTTTTAGCATGTGTATGTTCCTAAGCATGTACTAAGAGAGATTTGTTCCTCTTTTCCAATCTTATACAGCTATAGAGCGACGTTTACCTGGTTTTGACCCGTGGGGTGTTTTCAAATGGACTTTACATCAAGATGACAGTGACCTTTCACCTTACATACGTAGAATATTAAACTCCTTCAGGATAAGGTATGAGATGGATGACAATATAACGGCAACTGTGGATACAGATCGATGAGATGGGCATGTGTACCACTTGAGTACTGTATAGTTGTTTTTTAACTAGTATAGGTTTGATCAGTTTCCTTATGTGTGCTATGTATTTTGCAGTGTATCTCGGAGGCCAATTGGAGGCTATGATGAATTGTGGTTCCTATTAAATAGGGCTGTCGAATTAATTCTTCAATACAAGGGCGTTTACTGTGCATAAAGAGCAGGTACCCTTTCATATTATGTTTGTGGTTTCACAAACTCATACAATGATGAAACATAAATGATTTGATTGTTATTGTTTATGTATGAATTAATATCGCAAATGAATTGATTGGTGATGTTTGTTTCTTTCTCTCTCTTCCTTTTTATTCCCTTAACTGTCTGCATGTGGGGTCACAATTTTAGAAAGTACTCTTTATATGAACTTCACCCAGACACAAGAATCAGAAACTCATTAAAGATTTACAGAAGACAGCCCCTGATAAATGTTTGACCTATTTGGTGTTGGGGACAGAAACATGTTGGGCTCTATAAATGTGGATACATACATTGGATCAATATGCAATTATTTGTTCGTCCTATTGTGTTTTTGTATAATTTTTTTTAAGAACGTGTTGTAAGTAATATGTAGATGTATTTTATGCTCTGTTTCTTGTTTGTGAATATTAATCTGTGGGTGATCTTAGATTCTTTTTAACAGTAATGTTTTAGATTTGTACTATGTTGAATCAGGATAATTCATGTAATACAGTTGAATATGAATGTTTAGGTTTTTATTACTGGGTCAATTTTTTCAGGACTGAACAGTAAATTTGGAAGACCAGTCAGACACTAAATAGTTTCAATATTGTTAATCCCTATCCTTTCTTTTTGCTTACATATATTCTGTCTACCCCAGACAGTAGAGATAGGTTTGCCCTAGTTGGGTGAATTTTTGGGATTCTCTCAACCTGTATTATATTGACAGTCCTTTTACAGCCTCAGGAGAATGACTCCCTTCTCCTGGGTTATGGTTCGTGGTCTGTTGAAACAGCTCACAAATCTCAGAACAGTCTCATGTCGCACACGTTGTCAGGGGGAACAGCTCCCTTCCCCTGATAGTAAAGTTCGAAACAAAAACCTTTTCACACGTTGTCAGGAGGAATGGTTCCATTCCCCTGACAGTAAAGTTCCAAACAATACTTTCTTGGTGTGCCAGGAGAATGTCTCCCTTCTCCTGACACCCAGTCTCAGATAGCCCAGGGGAATGCCTCCCTTCCCCAGGCATTTCTGGTCCTTAGTGCTGGTCCGGATTACCAGGAGAATGATTCCCTTCTTCTGGTATCTTATCAGTTCCTTACAACCAGGGGGAATGACTCCCTTCTCCTGGTCTTCTTTCCATTAGGCTTCAGACTTACAACATGAATCCAAGTGTTAGGAGGGTCTGTGACCCTGGCTTCTCTTCTTCTTTGATCCTGGCCACCTGGTTCACTTCCCTGCCAAGAACTGTCATGAGGAAGATAACTTGTAGCACTTTCTTGCTTTGTGTCCCAGACCCTGGTTTCTCCCCTTCTTTGAACTATCCCACTTGGTTCACTCTCCTGCCAAATATTGCCACGAGGAAGATGACTCGTATCTTGTTTATGGTCCCTGACTCTCTTTTGACTGTCAGTGGGTTTATCCCTAGCACTGTTTTGAGGGACTCTCCCTCTCAAATTCTCTTTATGGTACTTAGTGTCCTCGACCCTTCCCTGGTTGTCAATGGCCTTCGTTCCACCACTGCAATGAGGTGGAGAAGGTTTGTAGGCTGTGTGCCCCTGCCGCACCACCCAAGTGTTATGGTTGCAAAGGGGCCTAAGGACAAATGCATGCATCCTCTTGGTAAGCCGCCCACATTCACATTGGGTCTCCCATGCCTCCCTTAGCTTCTCCGGTGTCTTGCTTTCCTTGCGGCTGTGCGATTGCATTCCAGGCTGCCGTCCGTGTTACAGCCTCCTCTCAACGCTGCTGGGCACCGGTCTGCTCCTGCAGACCCTCCAATCATCAGACTCAGTAGACGGCAAATGTCCTTGGAGCTCTCTCCCTCCATGACTAGATTTGTATCTCACGCGTTCGGTGTGCAGCACACCTGCGGCCTTCCTTTAGTCCTTTGTCAATTTTTATACAATGTTGCCAGCAGTGGCTGGGCCCATTGTATAAGTGCTTTGTCTCATTCACAGGTTTCATCTTGATTGCTTCGCGGGGTCAACTTGTACCAGCACTTGGATTAGCCAGGCTCCTGTTGTTCTTCGTCTCTGTATTTTCAATAATTGTGAGGTACTATGCATTATAACAGTACATAGGGCTACTGCTTACAAAGAGGTTAGTAGAGGAAGGAGAAGCTAGTGTATGTGGCGGTGTGATGTTCTCATAAGGGCTGTACTCTAGATGGTCGTCCTTTTCCCTAGAGGGGGAGTCCCTCCTCATGAGATCCTCACACATCATACCACCCCCATGGGGACTATCAGGTAGCAGCCTCACCTCCCTGGCATCGTGGGAAAGGGCTTCCCGTCAGGGAGACGTGATGACATCCAGTGAGTTGTCACATTACCCATAGCAATAAGCTCCCCACCTATTCACAATTCATTATTATTGGCTGATAATTTTTTTGCTGTTTTTGCCAAAAGAGACCATGGTGATTCTGATAGGTATTATTTAATGTTTTTTCCATTTGGATGGGATATTTTTTACATTTTCCTTGGATTGTGCAGACCGCTCCAGGCATCCAGTCTTCTCCAGCACTCGTCTCCCTACCTTCTACAGATAGTGAGCATGAGAGGTTTTACCCATCACTGATATCACATTGAGAAAGGTATTGAGGTATTATAAAGGGCAGGTGCTTCTATGAAGATTGCCTAGCAAGATATGATGAGGTTGTCTAGCAAGATCTGGTGAGGCAGGGGGTTACTTTTAAGGTGGCTATGATCTGAGAAGGTTGATTAGTCTTGGGTAGACTTAGAGGCAATGACAATGATTGCTGCATATTTGTTAAAAACCTTTAGCATTTTAAGTGTGTTGGGTGTAGTGACGATAAATGTAGCAATGTTTCATTATTACTTATTTCTCATAATTGAGTATAAGAAGCATTCATTGAATGTTCATTACAGAGAATTTTGTCAGAAGCATTTAAACATGAACATTATGTTTGCGGCATCTATTTGAAATGTTGTGTATCGACATGTTATAAACGGGTCATGTCTTTAATACACATACAAAGGGTTACTGGAAGGTTTGAGCAGTGGACCATCAATAAATATATGTGACATTAGTAAACCACTCCTTTGCAGATTACTGAGAATCAGCCACCCACTGCAGGGGGCTTATTGCCGGCTCTTTGTACTGCTCCACAGTGGCAGGTATAGGCTTTTCCCTGCCTCTATTTCTACCACAGCCCTTGCTGAACGGTCCTGGACACTCCCCTGGGGTGGAGGGAATGCTCTGCGAGGTAGGGGTGACAACATTCACACCATTTTGGCATCCCTGGGGGGGCTACAGCTCATCCTCTCCTACACTCTAAAATATTCTCCCGGCTACTGAAGAGGGGCTAAGGGGGTTGCTACAGGCCTGGCGATACAAAGAATAATATACACTCTAGTGAAGAGCAGGGAGTAGACTAAATATAAATAGCTTAAAGCACACTGTAGTAAAGAGCAGGGTGTCTTTTACATGTAAAGATCTTACACTGCAATCTAGTGAAGAGCAGGGTGTAGAATAAATAGCATTAAATACTTTAGTGACGAGCAGAGTGTCTTTTAAGCAAATACTCTTAGCAGCTATCTAGAATGGCTAACCCACATGTTGATGTCCCTATACCTGTAAACTGCCACGAGTGGTAAGCAGGTGGTTTACAAGAAGGGTGTGTTAGAGATGTCAACACCAACTTTACAGTGGCTGTGCCTGGAGGATTGCCAGGGGAAACCCAATTTACATATATGAAGACACCTGGTACCAAACCAGGGGACACTAAACCCTACACATTAGACGGGATCTATACCAAATACAGAACACACCTATGGGTATCCTGAGTTATCCTTCCAGAAGGTAGACCACCAGAACTAGTTTCAAGGGTGCCTGACATCTCAGTACCAGGGCTAGTCATGGCCTTTTTGCTATGCAAAGGTTAATTGTAGAACACATCCCAAAAGGGGGGCAAATGACTCAAATACCAGGGAGAACACTGACATTCTGGTTAAACATTTTGACACTGTTCGCACTCAAGCTGTAGAATATAGAGAATGGGAGCAGCATCGGTAGCACCCAGACCAGTAATAGCAGGGGAGGAAGAAACACTTCCATTCCAGACCCTCAAAACATTATTGGGAGCATGCCCTCCAAGGCAGGAGGAAATCCCTAGATGGTATTCCACTAAACTGAGGCAGCTACCCTCAAGTCACTCCTCAGCAAAGGCAGATCACTTTAGCAGTTATAATGCCAACAGGTCACAATTCATCTATGGAACACTGTGATAGTTCGGTTTCAGTGTATAGTTGGTTGTACCTTCATTTACTTGGGACTCCTTGAATTATATTACTAATCTCCATTCTGGGAGATATATTGAACTCCCAGGGAGCAAAAGCAGCAATGAGTTTAGGACTATGGATAGCTGGGGAAAATTATTCCATGATAGAGGGAGTACTCATGCCCCTTATAAAAGGTGCATCAGTGAGACTAGAAGTCTACAGATGCCTAGCGGTATTGCCCAGTGACCGGGCAGAATGCCACCTCATCTAGAAGCAGAAAGGGAAGGATACAGGCTTCCAGTTTGTCCCCTGCCAATGAAGAAAGGGAGACCTTTCGTAGCCGGACAGTATCTGTAGAAAGAGGCAGTACCAGCCTCAGGCAAGAGGCTGGTTAGGGTAGGAGACCCCTAAAGGGCAGTGGGGAGCAAAAAGAGAAGCAGAGACAACGCATTGACCCAGCACCCCAGGAAGAACTGGCAACATCACTCCAATGAAGAAGAGGTAACGGGAGTGACGGGCGACCCAGGATTGGGGAAGGGCAATGAAGTTAAAGAAGACATCTGGAGTAATCTCTCTCGTCTCAGTCACTAGATTAAAAACACTGAATATAAAGAAGGCATCAGGAGTAATCTTCTTCGCTGCAGTCACTGTGTTTCAAACACTGAATATAAAGAAGGCATTGGGAGTAATCTCCCTTGTCTCAGTAATTGCATCAAGAGTATTGAAAAGAAAGAAAGCCTCTGGAGTAATCTCCCTCCTTTTAGTAATTGCATCAAGAGTATTGAAAAGAAAGAAAGCCTGAGGAGTAATCTCGCTCGTCTCAGTAACTGCATCAAGAGTACTGAAAAGAAAGAATGCCTCAGGAGCGATCTCCCTCGTCTCAGTAATTATATAAAGAGTATTGAAAGGAAAGAAAGCTGCAGGAGTAGGTATTAGCATAATTGACCTAAAAACATTTGACCTAAAGCATTTGATCGAATTTTTGTGACCTTTTCTTCAGTCAAAGGGATGTGGGTAAGGGTATAGATTAGGTTGAGGGGAAGTGGGAACGGGTTGCGAGGGGTCTCCCGGCTTTTAGACCAAAAGAAAAAGGTCAAATAAATGTGATCAAATGTGATTAGGTCAAAAGCTTTAGGTCAAATATACCCAAATCTCCCTCATCTCCAGAGTTGGGATAAAAGTACCAAGTGTGAAGAGTACATCACTAGTGATCATCGTCATCTCAGTTGTTTAAAAGAGACTAAAAAAAAAGAACATATCGGGAGTACACTCCCTCAACACTCTATCATCAAAAGATACATTCAGGCTACAGAGTGCCACAAGAATAATCTCCTTTGTCAGAGTGTTAGAAGAGAGCAAGGACACTATGGGAAAAGTTCTCCTTGTTTTCATAGACAAGAGGAGGGGAAAGAAGAGGAATAACTGTGTATTGGAAACAACAGAAGTGTGTGGTTTTTAAACAAGCTCTAAGAGAAGCCTGGAAAAAAGTGCAAAGTTTGATTAAAAAAAAACTGTGTAGGAAACTATCCAAAGTTAACCAACATCTGAACCAACTGGACCAGGAGAAGGGAGTCATTCTTCTGGTTATTTCACTTGAATTGTTAAACCAGAAACTAAGGCACAAGGTTACTAAACAGTACTTGGAGGCTGACCACCTCGACCAAGAGAAGATAACAGTTGTTGAACTGAGGTACCAGGAGAAGGGAGTAATTCTCCTGGTATTCCCTACAAGTGCAGAATTTGAACTATTATTAGAGACTAATAGAAATATGCCAGATTGGTGATTCCACTGCATCAGGAGAAGGGAGTCATTCTCCTGGAGCTGTTTATGTTAATGTCTTTTGTTAGTGGTAACGCTAGAGTAGGTTAGTTTGGACAGAGGACAGACATTTTGAGTTTGACAACCACCCTGACAACGAGCACTCAAGTTTGTCTTTAGTTAGGTAGGGTAAACCCTTTAGGGATAGTGGAAGATAGGCCTTTTTTCATTATTACTTAAATAAAGATGTTGTAAACATGCCTCCAACTACGTACAGCAGCACACAAGAGGGGGAAAAATTAATTAAAGCAATACAGTGAACAACTATGCAGCCTCATGGGCTGCTTTAGGTGAGAGCACAGTTATACAAGAATAATATAGGACATGACACAAACTGCCTTCCACATAAAATCCAGTGTTTACAACACCAAAGGCTCAGAGACAATATCCAATCAAAGCACAGGCTATACCACATTTGAAAATAATTGTGGATCAGTTATTAGACCAAAATGTGTTCTGATACAATAGGCAAGCCCCTACAATACAGCATTACTTCCAGTGTCTAAGCCAGATGTTCATATCGGCTGGTTATTGACTTTAGGATTTTAAATGCCAATACATGCACAGAGGCTGCATAGAACATGCATAGTTCAGGCCTTCTGAGTAACATACAGAGATACAACTATAAGACTGTATTGGTTTTGGGGAATTGATTTTTTGCACACCTTTTGGATTCAGAGATCTATGCATACACAGCAATAACATTTAGGGGGAAACAGTTTTGCTTCACGAGGCTTCCACAGGGGTACAACAACAGTCCAGGGCTATTCCTTAGTGGACTACAGGCATACAGACCATGCAAGACATATGTGGATGACATATACTGCACAGATGATGACTTGAATGAACATTTAGAGAACGTGGACTTAATTATATGAACACAAGATGCTAAAGGGTACATTTTCAATTTTAAGAAGTCTAGAATAGCCCATAGAGAAATCATATTTCATTATCTGATGAGGTTATAGGACTTGCACCACAATTCCTAGAGAAATGTGCACATTTGCAAAGCCGACGTACACTTAAGCAGTTGCAGGCCATACTTGGCCCTTTAAGATTTGGACGCTCATATGTTGCAGATTATGCAGCATTAGTGAAACCACTGTATGACTTGATGAAGCCCAACTTCTGTCCAACAAACTGGAAGGGAGAGCACACATGCTTCCTGCACCATGTCTACCAACAGAGGACATAAGGTAGTCCTCTTCAAGACAGAATCACAGATAAGGCCATAGAGGTGACACTATTTCCTGGTCCAAAAGATTTTAAATATTATGACAAATCCTTGGACGTCGTCCCTTCTCCCCTAGGGGGAGCCCCTTCCCATTTGGCCAGGGAGGTGAGGTTGCTATCTGATAGTCCCCCTGGGGGTGGTACTCAGTGGGTGGATCTCATGAGGAGAGACCCCCCTGTTGGACTAGGGGCACTGTCCGGGAAGAAGGCGGAATGCCAAAAACGTATCCCAATCTCCCTCATTCTCCTAACCTATACAGGGTCCCATAATCCCACACACTCTTGTGTAGGGTAGATTATTTGGCCCCCCTAAAATGTACTTGGACGAGGAAGAGTAGGGACTATCTATGTGAATCTTATGTGGAAGCTGTGACAGAGAGGAGTACAAGAAACCCAGTTGATAACATCAATGCTGAGATGAAGAAGAGGCGTAGAGTAATAAAGAATACCCTGCGGGGCAAAGATCAACATTCTAGTCAATACGGACAATCTGTAAATCAGTGGATCATAAAAAAGGGAAGAAGGGCTGAAGAAAAAGGTAAGCCCTCCCTCGAGGAGCATCGAGCAAGGAAGCCGTGCCACACAAGAGGGGACGGGATACTGGGACGTCAGAGCCGGCGTCCTATTTGGGTCAGCAGTCGGGAGATAGACCGAAGGGCTGGAAGGAATGAAAGCTGGATGGAAGGAAGCCACTGAACCGTGCAGACTTGGAGAGATCCCCCAGCCACCTAGCCCTCACCTTGGCAGAGCTGCAAAGGAACCTGCAAGAGAGAGAGAGAAAGCGGGAGACCGAACAGAGTAGCAGAAGCCCTCTGTGCAGACAGAAAAGTAAGGTGGAAGGGAGCCACCGAGCCTTGCAGACATGGAGAGAGCCTCCAGCCCCCCACCCTTGACTACTGCGGAGATACTGCAGTTAGAGAGGAACCTGCGCGTGAGAGGGAGAATGCGGGAGACTGAATGGAACAGCAGGAGCACTCTGGGTGAGCAGAGAAGACCCAGCAACAAACCCAGAGATACCAGGGTTGTTGGGGGAAGCCAGAAGGGTACAGGAGTCCCAAGAACCAGGGTCTTGGGCCTGTTTAGAAATACAGAGACTGCCTTAACTAAAGGGAGCCAAGTAAATACCTGGCAGGGTAGTGAACCAGGTATATCTGTGACAACCTGTAAAGAATCAAGAGGGGTATGGGACCCACCACCAAGAGAGGAGGAGATCACTAACCCCCTCCTTCATCACAATACCAGGCAGGCTAGTGAAACAGGGCTGCTACACAAAACCCCAATTGTGAACACTGCAAGAAACCTGACATGGGCCAGGGTAAGTGAGTCATTTCCCTGGCACTGTGTGAAATCCGAGAAAGACCAGGGGAAGGGAGTCATTCCCCCTGGCATTGTGAACACTGCAAGAAACCTGAGAAGGGACAGGGAAAGGGAATAATTTCCGTGGCACTGTGTGAAACCTGAGAAAGACCAGGGGAAGGGAGTAATTCCCCCTTGCACAGTGACATTGTGAAAACAAGACCATACTGGCAGGCTAGCCCAAACCTGGGAAAGGGAGTCATTCCCCCATTCTTCCTGAACTGTGGAAACTGCAGCATTCTGTTGTACCTACGAAAGGGACTTCAACCTGAGGAAGGGAGTAATTCCCTCAGGAAATAGTCCCGCCACATCACCAACACCTTAGATCACTTTCTGAAGAAAGAGCCACTCTTCTGCATTAAAAGACTCACCAATCCTTTAGTTTACTTACATGTGTAAGGGAAGGAAATAGGTTTTTCACACAGGACAATGGACTTTTTGTTATGGACATTCTGACACATCCTTAGTATTTAGTTTATGCAGGCAAATCCCTTTTAGAGTTAGGGAAAGTTAGGGTTTTCACTTTTATTTTCCTTCCACACCATTACAATATGTAGTTTGTAACCATGTAGACAAAACCAATAGCATACCACTCGCATGTCTATACAATTCTAGAGCAGAACTTTGCTCCAGAAGAACATCTTCTGGATGCATTACAAATAATAGATCAGAAGGAATGCACCTTAGCTGCAAACAGAATTCTGCACATAAACTCACCGTTAGTGCAGTTAGAATCAGCTACACGTTCTAGTATCGTAAATGCGAAGGCATTATACTCCAGATGGGTTCAATGCGCCTCGACACAGACAAAACAAGACATCAAATATCATTACAAACCAGAACTACTACAAATGTATGAACTGGAATGGTCTTTAAAACCAGAAGCAATTGCAGCAGTACCAGACATTCCACTTTGGATGTTTGCAAAGGTTTTATGGTGTGATGGAAGGGCTATTCCAGCAGTTTGGATATGCTCTAAGTATTCTGCTGCCTCTGTTGCTGTGAAAGGTTGATTCAGCCATAACACAGAGTTTGAACACCTGGATACCCAAGTCACACATTTAGGGGATACAGCAGCTCAGGTTGGTGAGTTGCAAAGCCTCGTCCTTACACTGAAACAAATTAATCCACATAATTGTGTCTGATTCCGACTGTGTAGTACAAGGTTATACTTGTGACCTTCAATGGTGGCAAGCCAATTCATTCAGAGATTCTAAAGGCAAACCAATATTGTCAAAATAATGTTGGCAAAACGTATAGGACAACAAAAAGGCCAGACCTCGCACCTGGGTTATGCACACAAAGGCACACAGGAAATATTATGTGCACAGTTCAGGCAATGGACTTGCTGATGAGTCTGCGAAGCACAAACAGAAGGAGTCAACACAAGCTACCCCACCTTTACACACGTGCAGAGGTAAACCAAGTGCTTAGGTCACAGTGCTACGGATCATTGCTCTACAGGATCAAACGGTCAGATTCTGTTAAAAAACATTTTATCCAAAACAACCATGTCATAAATCAACACAATGAAAACTAAGCTCAAATACTTAATACATCTGACTCAGACTGTGACCTAAGCACTTGGTTTACCTCTGCACGTGTGTAAAGGTGGGGTAGTTTGTGTTAACTCCTTCTATTTGTGCATTATAGGCTCCCTCAACTCACCCCACGGTAACAAAAAAGAGGGATTTTGCTCATTGTATATTATATGATCAGTCTGCAAGACCGTGGACTGTTCAAAAAGTGGTAGCGGCATTAACACATCCAGCTACATACATAGATGAGGACATAAAAGCATGTTTGGATGCAAACAGCCCTAACCAACAAGGGTTCCCCAATAGATGTAACTATGCTGTAAACTAGAATACAGTGATAGTCACAATACTTAGGTCAAAAGGAGGCCCTGTTGACTGGGTACTACTAAACAAGCAGGATAGATTATAATTAATCTCACCAGCACATGCAAGCGTAGCCACAACCCAATTTGGGGTTTCAGCTACTACATGACTCTTGCAGGATAGATATTGGTGGCCAGGACTCAGTAAAGAGGTACAACAGTACATAGCACATTTATCCATATGTTTGCAGACAACAGTGGACAATTTCCAAACATCACCAGTAGGCACACTAGCAAGGGCAACAGGGCCTGCTGAATGCATGTATATGGACCACATAGGTCCACTGACACCCGTCAACAAGTACACATATGTGTTGGTTGTGGTGGACTTGTGTACAAGATTCACTTGGCTAATTCTCCAGAAGAAAGATGATTGTAAAGAGGTCATAGAGTGTTTGCTGTCCTTAGTAGCTAGGACAGCACCAACATTACTCCAAGCAGGCAATAAGCCAGCCTTTTTGGGCTGAGCCTTAAGAGAGGCCCTGTAAAGCTGCGGTTGTACTCTGCACTTCTCTAAATGGTTTTGCCCACAGGCTAATGGAGTTGTAGAGAGAGCCAATGGGATAGCAAAGCAAGCCTTCGACTAAATGCACCCCTTCTTCTGGTGGTAATTGGGTGTATGATGTACCTATAATACAGCGTAGCATAAAAAAACCTACCTCGCCTTTCTCAATGTGAGGCTAAAACACCTCATGAGTTTCTGTTTGGCGTTTCTATTGTAGAGGAGCAGGAAGCTGCCTTCTCACTAGTTCCCGCCCCCTCACCACCGTCATACTAGAATGGTGAGAGAAGAGCAGTGAATGGGACCCCCTGTGTCGTTCCCATACCACATTGAGTGTACAAGACACTTATGCACTCAGACAGCCATACAGAATGTACCCTCACGTTGAGCCAGTTGAGGATGCTGCATGGAAAGATGTCAGCACACACCTATGGACATCATGGACCGTTAAGTGAAATCTGATGATAGCAGAGTGATGTCATAAAGAAGATATATGAAACTATGTTGAAATGATATGAAAATACTTAAGAGTAACAATGTAAGTGAAGCACAAAGAGAAACATATACCCAAAGCTATCATGACTATAAAATGATGAAGTTACTTATTGATCAATAACTGTAAATACACTGTAACGCAAGGTAGAAAGGAAACAAAGACGCATAGACATTCCTCATAGATTGAAGAATAAGAAAACATATGTGAAAGCAAACTGTTGGTTAATTAAAAGTGCACAAGCTGAGCAAGTCTCTAGAGGCCAAGAGGAGCAAGTTCATCCATCATAATTAAATCAAATAGCAGGAAATAGAAGGTTGAAATGGACAAATTTGTGGTCTGCTAACAGGTGATTTCGGAGAAGAGAACAAGGACTATTCATTAAGCTTCAGACAAAGATAGTGGTGTGCATACACTCCCTTCAATATTCCAGAACAGTGAACAGTCAACAAGGTCAACTTCAAAGGGAATACTTTGTCTTACGGCCTACTGGGAAAATGGGGAGTAGTCTGACGGGAATCAAACACCTATGTTTCGTTTCACTTACGTGCTGCTAAAAGAGTTGACAGTCCAAGGTTGGAATAGTATGCCAACCAATCCGTGGGTTTGAGGGGCACCCTAACATACAATGTTGCAAAGACCAAGCCACTTACAGGTTGTCCATTATAAGCGACTTCTGCATTGGAGACTTGGGAGAATTTTTTGTGAATTTTTTTTTAAAATTTTTATTTGTTTTGGTTTATAACAAACCTTTACAAAAAGATACAAGAAAAAAATCAACAGCAAATATACATGAATAAACAAAATGAAAAACACAAAACAATATAATAGCGAAGAAAAACCATAATCTCAAGTGAGTTTAAAACACAATTGAATCAGTTTCAGAATAAGATAAATTTACAAAATAAAAATCAGATAATCAAACGGATTCATTGTTTTGCATAAAATACATATTCGTAGTGGACATAATAGGTAAAGAATCAATAAGATGGCTGAATAGACAAAGCGTAACAACAAAGATCTTGGTACAGTTCAGACAAGAAGAAAAAAAAAAAATTTTTAAAAAAATTAAAAATCACAGTAACTTTTGGAACCTAACATGAAACCTCTTTCATTAACTCAGAAAACAGCACTAGGACAATTTCAAACCAATTTCGAAAAAGAGGAGCGCTCTTTCACCACACTAACATAAATCGCAAACATTTCTTAGAGATGAAGTGACACGAATGTTCATTATTGTTGAATTCTCGTGTAACATTCTGTGCCATATAAATAATCTGTTTACCTCATAGGTGGAAGGAACAAATTGGGCAAAATAACTTATCCTATAAGGTAAAAGCCCAGGACACACCAACAGAATATGTTGTAGAGTTTCTACGACTCCTTCCTTTTTACAGAAACAACACCATTTCCAATCCCCTGTAGTGCAGTTTCTGATGCATTTAATATGATTGGTTTGAATTACATTAAAACGAAAACGCATGTAATCGTTCCGCATTTGTTTGCTAGCGTATTTCTTAAGGTAGCTTTCCATGGCCAGAAGCCATTTCCAAACGGAGCTTGCGTGTTTGTATAATTTCGTTTCAGAGATTTTTCTTTTGGTTTCTTGTCAGTCAAAGCCAAGGAGACTGGTGTTGACTTTCTTGGGTTTATTGCAAAGTGAAACTACGGACATACCAATCCTAACTAGACTTTGCAATGTCTCTTCATGTAATAAGTTGAAAAAAGGGTTGACAAGGTTCCTAGCCGCACTTACATACAAAGAGTCTTCTGCCGCCTTGTTGCATTTACGCCACAGGTACATACGTTTCCAAGCAACAGTAGTGGCAAGGGAAGTTAGTCCAAATTCATATTTAATTAGTTCAAATGGCAAACATTTAGGCAAAACAAAGAGTACGGACCTCCAAATATTACCTTCTATATGAGTCAAGGAGGTATGTAGATCGTCAGAAAACAGTTCCAGGCCATAGGTAAGACTGGGTATGGCTTTACTGATATAGAACTCCATCATTGGAGTCGTTGAAAACTTCCCAAATTTTGTATCAATTGCACGCATTTGTCTAATCACAATCTCAGCTTTTAGTTTCAGTTGATTTTTTATTAGAGTATTAGACCCTGTCCCAGAGAAGTGGAAGCCCAAATACTTGAAAGCAGATTGGGCCTTGATGGTTTTAGTACCACAAAGCCAGGAGAAAGCGTTTTCCTTCTTATAAGGTCTACCAAAGCGTACAATGACCATCTTGGATGGATTGATTTTTAATCCTAGGTCACAAATGAACTTCTCAAAGGCCTTGAGCAATCGCTGAAGGCCGACCTTAGTGTTGTCCATAAGAAGGAAGTCATCTGCATACGCCATCCAAGATAAACCGAGGCCATTCAGTTTGGGACTAATCAAACCCTTATTATTCAGAGCCTTATTGGCACCACTCACATAAAGATTAAAAATCGTGGGTGCTAACATGCAGCCTTGTCTAAGGCCATTGGGGATGACAAGTTCTTTGGAGAGGAGACCTTCTGAATTTAGTCGCACTCTTATCCTAGTATCTGAATAAAGAGCCATGATAATTTGAAGCAAATGAATAGAGATATCAAGATCTTTGAGTAATAGCCGTAGTATTTTCCTGTCCACAAGATCAAAGGCACAGCTAAGATCCATTGATGCCACAAAAGTGGATGGGTTGCCCCCCTTTATACATCTGTAAGTTAGAGATTTTAATATTAGGCCTCCACAGTCGGTACCAACAGGTTTTTTTAAGCCTATCTGTTTTACGTCAAGAATGTGCTTGTCAGTAATCCATTTTTCCAAATCACGTAAGACAAGAGAGGCAAAAATCGTGGATTCTGGATCCGCAATTGCAATAGGTCTATAACTTGACAGATCTAACCGAGAACCCTTTTTAAATACAGGAATTACAATAGACACCCTCCATGATAAAGGAATGTATTTACATAAACGAACATTTTCAAACAGCAAGAACAAAATGTGGGCCCAATTGGATGGATCAAGCTTAAGCAGTTTGTTAGAAAGGTTGTTGGGACCAGGTGCACCCGAGTTCTTGGATTTAACAATAAGGTTCGAAATGTCCTTTTTAGAGTATTTTAGGTCCCAATTCGAACTCCATTCTATCTCCAAAGGAGCAGTACTCGTGTTAAGAGTGAACAGATTAGCAAAATGACCTAGCCATATATCTTCATCAATGGTATTCATATTGGACAGCTTTTGAGGTCTCTCCACTTCATTGATTAAAGACCAAAAGTTGGAGCAGTTGGAACCTTTCAAAGCACGTAACATAGCTTCACCATCCATTTGTGAGAGATGACCTTTGTGGTGGATCAGCCAGTTTTTGTAGCTTTGTTTGATTTTCTTTTTTTTTAACGTGATATATAGTTAGGAAAGACTTGATTTATAAAGATGTCTTAATTCTTTCCTATAGGAACATCTAAGTTCATGGACTGTGCTATCAGTACTATGATTCTGACGTTGTTTTAATTCCAGTTTTTTGCCTCTTTGTTTTTCTATTTTGTTAGTAGTGGAATGGATGTATGCAGTAAATTTCATAGCAGAATAACAATCTGCCCGTTGACAAGGAGTCATGGTATCATAGTCTGTCACCATAGTGGAGGTGAACTTGATATTCTTACCATATGTCCATTTTATTCTGTTTCCTTGTAAACTGGAGGTCAAATCATATTTGTACATATAAACCTTTATACTTTGTACATTGACATTTGTTTCGAACATCAAGAAGCAATGGTCGCTACAGCTAGTTTCTTTGATCTCAAATTTGCGCATACAGATAGATAAATCAGTAGATAGAAAAATGTAATCAATGATAGAGGTGAGACCTCGGGC
This sequence comes from Ambystoma mexicanum, assembly GCF_040938575.1. NCBI lineage: Eukaryota > Metazoa > Chordata > Amphibia > Caudata > Ambystomatidae > Ambystoma > Ambystoma mexicanum. The sequence continues at coordinate 828,922,225 of NC_090923.1, read as the reverse complement.
TTTCCATGTAAAATGGTCATTGTGCAGTAGATCAAGAGCCCATAGTTCCGCAAAATGAATCCACATTCTACCCCTCGTCTTGGGGTTACCCCCAGTTTTACCCAAATCACTATCATTGGCTAAGGCAATGTCACCAATCAGACGTTCAGTATAGCAATCGGCATTGAGATCTCCTGCAATCACAATCTGGCCACCTTTGTTATTATCCAACCACAATTCAATGATAGATCCCAATCTAATTAACTCATTGGCGAGTTCCTGATCCGAGAGTTCATTTGGGTTCCAATACAGATTGACAATGAGAAGGGCTATATAATCTTGATGAGCCCCAAGCTAGAAAGAAACCACGAGAAAGTGATGAAGACATCGCCATTCCCCCGTTTTTACCAGATCATTTGTTACTTTGGCGGCTATAGTAAGGCTCCCTTTGGGGCGACCCTTATTGCCACCATGTGCACAGTTAGAAATCATCAAGTAGCCATCCCAACACAATTCTGTTCTAGACCATGTTTCTTGTAATAAAATAAAATCAAACTGTACCAAAAAACACATAAGATCCTCATTATGTAGGAGGTTAAAATTACCCTTCGAGTTCCAGCTTACAAAATTTAGAGCACGCTCAGAGCTAGAGTGGTTTGCCTAGCTGTTTGAGCGAGTCGATCGACTTGCGCAAAGACAGGGCTAGCCACCTCCACTCTTGCTTATCAAGTTCAGAGTTGGCGTTAGAGTTAACCCTTTCTACGTTGTGCAATGGGTGGCCTGTATCACCTTTCGTTTGCCTAGAAGGCCTTGTGGGGACCTCAGGTAGATGAGCCTTGTGTTCGTATATGTGTAACGCTCACCTGATTCCCACGGAGGCGCAGGTCTGGCTTCGGGACTCTGAAGATGGACAGGAAGGGCCCTCTACTCTGGCTTCTCCGGCTCGCAGGAATATTCCCCTGTGCGTGAAAAGGGAGTATTACCTACTGACTGAGTTATGCTCAAGCCTCCCACTCTCTTCCAACCCTCCACGATACCCTTCCACGATTCCCCGTGAAGTCTCACCTTAGGGTCTGAAAGGACGAGCTCTCCATCCTGCTTCTGAAGCAGGGGCGCGTTGAACCCAGTTACTTCACTGGATTGAGGTTGGATGGGAGTTCAGGTAAACTTGATTATACTGGTAAGGCGCTGTAAAAGTTCTGTTGCAAGTTCAAAAGTTCAAGCTTTAAATAATAATGTTCATTGTCTTTTTTCAGGTGATGAATGAAGATTCCTTTGGAAACTCCTTGCAATAAAGCGCTGATGTTGATATCTTTTCCCCATAGGGGCCGGGGTTCGGAATGCCGGAGATATGGCGCCGACCCGAAGTGAAACGTGCAGTTCCAGTGAAGATCTGGTAAGTCATAGATGAGCGCTGAGGTAATGTTTTTGCATTCGCTCATCTAATGTCTTTGTCTTTTTTCCCCATAGGGGCCGGGGTCCTGCTTGGAAGCAGCAAGACCCGAAATGAAATGGGAATGACCCAACAGGTAAGTCTTAGAAGGAAACTGAGCTTTTCCTATTCCCTTCCTTCTCTCACCTCTTATTCCTGTCTTTTTCTCTAGGCTCTGGGAAGTGGCTGTGTATCCGGATGATCGCTGCTGAAGATGGAGGAACCCAGGAAAGGTGAGTGAAATGCAGCGCTGCAGCGATCGTAACGAAATGCTTTTAAAAATGATGTCTTCCCTTTCAGGATCGTCGGTGATGTCTCCGTGGTGCAGATTAGCTGGTAGGTCTCTTGTCTCCCTTTGCAGGTGACCCAGGATGCTAACAGGCGTGGCTGAAGTCCAGATGCAGGAGCTGACACGGTGAGCGTCCAGCTGCGAGGAGCAGAACAACGCGAAGCGTGAGTTGCTGATCGGGTGTGGTTTAAATAGCTTTGGAAGAAGCCCCAAGTATGTATCCTTCCTCCGATCAGGTATGTATCCTTCCCCGACCACACCCGGGTGGAAAGAGTCCCACAGGTAAAGTAGTTCCATTCAGGCCTCAAGAGGGCCTGGATGTGGCAGCATGGTCTGCATCAGGTAAGTGCACATTAAAACATTTGAACACATGTCTAGCTTTATGAGCCTGGCGCCTAAGGTGCCAGGACAGAGGTCCAACATGAGCCTGGCGCCTACGGCGCCAGGACTGCATCCAAAGGGCCCCTGCTTGGGCCCGCTGGCACTCCCCTGGGGGAAATGATGCCTGCCTCTCGGGTCGCTGGGTCGGACCTGGCTCCTTGGAGGTAGGCATCATGACAGTACCCCCCCTCAAGGCCCCTCCCAAGGTTCTTCCCTCCGGGGGTTTGGGCTTGTTCGGAAATCTCCGGTGAAACCTTTGTACTAATCGAGGTGCGTGGACATGGTCACTAGGCTCCCACGATCTCTCTTGAGGTCCATATCCCTTCCAGTCAACAAGATAGAAGAGTTTTGACTTAACCACCTTGGAGTCTAAAATGTCTTTAACTTCGAATTCTAATTCCTCTTCAGTTTGAACTGGATCTGGAGGCTTGGACAATCGGGTTCCTGGTTGTACTGGCTTCAAAAGTGATGCATGAAAAACTGGATGAATACGCATGTTGGACGGTAGATCCAGTTTAAAGGCCACTGGGTTGATTATAGCTTTGATGGGATAAGGTCCTATGAATCTGGGATTGAAGGTTCGTGGGCCCTTGAGGGGTAAACGTTTAGTTGCTAGCCATACCTGGTCTCCTACTTGGTAAAGAGGAGTTTTACTTCGGTGCAAATCAGCGTTTTCTTTATACTTTTTCTTGGCTTGCTGTAAATGAGTTCCAGCTTCTTTGAAGGCTCGGGTTATTGTGGAATGCAGATGATTTACTGCGGGCATTTCCAGGGTCAGAGGTGGATCTAGGTCAGAGGTCCGAGGATGGTGACCATACAAAGTATAAAAGGGGGTTTGTCCGGTTCCTGAATGCACTGAATTGTTGTATGCATATTCTGTGATCCAAAGGATGTCTTTCCAATTTAACTCGGATTGGTGTAACATGCACCGAAGATATTGCTCGAGAGTCTGATTGGTTCTCTCGGTTTGTCCGTCGGTCGGGGGGTGGTGGCTGGTGGATAACCTCACATCTATTTGTGATAGTTGGCAACACTTTTTCCAAAAATGTGAGATAAATTGACTTCCACGATCCGAGACTAATATGGAAGGGAAACCATGTATGCGAACTATATTCTCCAGGAATTCCTTGGCCAAGGTGGAAGCTGAAGGCAAACCCTTTAAAGGGATAAAGTGGGCCATTTTGGAGAATAGGTCCACAATTACAAGGACTGTGTTGTAACCAGCACAAGGAGGCAGATCTGTTATAAAGTCCATTGACAGGGTGTGCCATGGCGCCGGAGGAATATCCAAGGGTTGAAGTAGGCCGGCTGGCCTTTTCTTTTGAGCCTTGTTTTGGGCGCAAATTCCACAAGACAGTACAAAAGACTTTATGTCTTTTCTCCAAGAAGGCCACCAGAAGTGGCGTTTGATTTTTTCCTCCGTTTTAGCGATACCAGGGTGTCCTTCCATTAAAGATTCATGATGATGGGCAATAACAAGTTCTTGCAATTCTTTACTTGGCAGAAACAACCGCTCCTGGAAGTAGGGTAAGTCATCCTTAACGGTGTAATGAGGACCCTTTTGACTCCATTCCAGTAAGGTTGAAGAGTCTAGAAGTTGTTTTACTTGCGTTTGAATATCCTCAATAGATTGCAATGAAGTTAAGCCTAAGATTCTTTGCTCAGGTATGATGGGCACAGGTTCTAAGCTCGAATTAGGTTCTTCCATGCCAATCCGGGATAAGGCGTCTGCTTTTCCATTCTTGCAGCCAGGGCGATAGGTAATTACAAAATCAAATTCCGCAAAGAATAGAGCCCATCGGAGTTGTCGTGAAGATTGAGCTTTGGCCGTCTTTAAATACTGTAAGTTTCTGTGGTCCGTAATTACGGTGATGGTGTGTCTTGCCCCGAGAAGGTAGTGACGCCAAGCCTTGAAAGCAGATTTGATGGCCAGTAACTCTTTATCGGTAATTGCGTAGTTGATTTCAGGAGCAGAAAATTTTCTGGACCAAAAGGCCACTGGGTGTAGTTGGTTAGTTTTTGGGTCTCTTTGCGACAGGACAGCTCCCATGGCCGAACTGGAAGCATCGGTTTCCACTATGTACGGGATATCTGGGTGCGGGTGCTTCAATACAGGTGCAGAGGTGAATTTGGTTTTCAGGTCCTGGAAGGCTTGTTCGGCCTCAAGAGTCCATTCGAAGCGTTTGTTTTTCTTTAGGAGAGCGGTGATGGGTTGGACTGTTCGGGAAAATTCCGGGATGAATCATCGATAGAAATTGGCAAAGCCGAGCATGCTCTGAACTCCCCTCACCGAGCTTGGAGATGGCCATTTGAGGATGGCGTCCACCTTTCGCGAGTCCATTCGGACTCCTTGAGGTGTCAGGATGAATCCGAGAAACTCAACTTCTGTGGTATGAAAAACGCATTTTTCGAGTTTTGCAAATAGTCTGTGCTGGCGCAGTTTCTCAAGAACTGCCCTAACATGTTTTCTGTGATCAGATTTTGAAGAAGAGTACACCAGGATGTCGTCAATGTAAACAATGACGCAGACATCGATAAGTTCCCGAAGAACATCGTTCATAAAGTACTGAAAGGCGGCAGGTGCATTGCACAAACCGAAGGGCATCACCTGATATTCGAAGAGCCCAAATTTGGTGCGGAATGCAGTCTTCCATTCGTCGCCTTCTTTTATGCGCACCAGGTGATAAGCTCCTCGGAGATCTAACTTGGTGTACACACAAGTGTCTTTCACCTGGTCGATAAGCTCAGGGATCAAGGGCAGAGGATAACGATTCTTAATCGTTATTTGATTTAGGGCGTGATAGTCTATACACGTTCTAAGGTCGCCTTCTTTTTTTGGCACGAAGAACAGAGCTGAAGAGACAGGAGACTTGGACGGGCGAATAAAACCATTGGCTAGGTACTGATCTAAATACTGACGCAAATGCAGGTTCTCAGGTTCCGTAAGAGCATAAATCCTACTACAAGGTAGTTGAGCATTGGGTACCAGATCGATCTGGCAATCATAAGACCGATGGGGAGGTAACGTGTTAGCCTGTTCTTTCTGAAAAACGTCTTGGAATTCTTGGTATTCTGACGGTAGCTGTACAGGGGTGGAAGTTGCTGTGGCTAGACCCATAGCTGGATTTCTTAGATAACAAGTTGGTTCACATTCAGGAAAACTTATCTTCTTTGCTCGCCAGTCAATTCTGGGATTATGTGTTTCTAACCAAGGAATTCCAAGAATTACTTGAAATTGTGGGGCCTTGATCACATCAAACACGATTGCTTCCCGATGTCCATCCTGACCCACCAGTGTCACTTCAACAGTGGAATGCGTTACAGGCCCTGAGGCTATTTCGGTTCCATCTACTGTAGTAATGACATCTTGGGTTACTTTCGGGCGGAGAGGAAGCTTAATCCTGGAAGCCAATTCACGGTCTATGTAATTTCCAATAGCTCCACTGTCGATGTATGCTTTTATAGCATGCAACTGCTGAGGCTGTTTTGGGTCCACGAGCACCATTGGCATGACGAAATGCGAGGTCAAAGAGTTAGTTTTCAAGCTCGGCAAGCTGACCCCTACGCTTGCCGGGCTAGGTCGTTTCCCGAATCAGGTGTCACTAATTCGTTATCAGTAGCTCCAACCACCTTCTTAAGTGGTTTAACTGGACATTTTCGAAGAAAGTGACCGGAAGTCCCGCAATACAGACAAAGTTGCATTTGCCGCCTTCTCTCTCGTTCCTTCTGCGTTAATGGTCCTTTAACACCACCGATTTGCATAGGTTCAGATACGTCGGTACTCTTGGAGGTAGCGTGGGTTTGGATCGGTGCTCGGTTTTCATACTTGAACCGATCTGCTTTTCTATTTTGAAGTCTGTGATCAAGTTGAACCACCAAGTCAATGTAGTCTGCGCAGACCTGGGGTGGGTTTACTATCTGAGCTAGAACATCCTTAAGCTCTCCGCGCAGGCCTCGATGAAACAATGTGATCCTTTTGCTTTCTGGCCATCCAGTTTCCACAACCAGTCTGTTAAAGGTGGCTATGTAGGACAGAAGATCCTGATTACCTTGTTGTAAGGATAGCAGTTCGTTATCAAGGGCCTGTCCTTGAGAGTGTCGAGCCAACAATGTTTCCATGCTGGCCTGGAAGCCCTGAAAATTCTGGAGAATGGGATCATCCTGATTTACCAATGGAATAGACCAATCGGCAGCACTGCCACTGAGGTAAGATAGTATAAAGGCTACCTTGGTCTGGTCGTTAGGGAAGGCTCCGGGTCTGCATAGAAAGTGTAAACGACATTGGTTCATAAAGACGGCATATTTCTTGGGATCCCCCGCAAAACGTTCGGGCGGGGCCAAAGGCATGTGTCCAGGTAGATTAATTTGTACCGGGTTACTCAAACCCATTGATGTGGAAATGTCTCCGGAATTAGGTAAAGGAGTGTGCCCTGCCTGGGCCTGTAATAACCTTTTGGCTAGGTCATCAGTTCTTTCCTTAGATAAGATCAGTTCTCTTTTGAGAGCGTTAGTCTCCTGGCGGGCTGAGTGCACCTCTGCCCGTAATTCCCCCAAAAGCTGGGCCAGCTGGTCAGTCTTGGAAGTCTCCATAGCGCCCGGGTGGGAAATTGTGGGTAGGCTTCGCGTTCTGTAACGCTCACCTGATTCCCACGGAGGCGCAGGTCTGGCTTCGGGACTCTGAAGATGGACAGGAAGGGCCCTCTACTCTGGCTTCTCCGGCTCGCAGGAATATTCCCCTGTGCGTGAAAAGGGAGTATTACCTACTGACTGAGTTATGCTCAAGCCTCCCACTCTCTTCCAACCCTCCACGATACCCTTCCACGATTCCCCGTGAAGTCTCACCTTAGGGTCTGAAAGGACGAGCTCTCCATCCTGCTTCTGACGCAGGGGCGCGTTGAACCCAGTTACTTCACTGGATTGAGGTTGGATGGGAGTTCAGGTAAGCTTGATTATACTGGTAAGGCGCTGTAAAAGTTCTGTTGCAAGTTCAAAAGTTCAAGCTTTAAATAATAATGTTCATTGTCTTTTTTCAGGTGATGAATGAAGATTCCTTTGGAAACTCCTTGCAATAAAGCGCTGATGTTGATATCTTTTCCCCAAAGGGGCCGGGGTTCGGAATGCCGGAGATATGGCGCCGACCCGAAGTGAAACGTGCAGTTCCAGTAAAGATCTGGTAAGTCATAGATGAGCGCTCAGGTAATGTTTTTGCATTCGCTCATCTAATGTCTTTGTCTTTTTTCCCCATAGGGGCCGGGGTCCTGCTTGGAAGCAGCAAGACCCGAAATGAAATGGGAATGACCCAACAGGTAAGTCTTAGAAGGAAACTGAGCTTTTCCTATTCCCTTCCTTCTCTCACCTCTTATTCTTGTCTTTTTCTCTAGGCTCTGGGAAGTGGCTGTGTATCCGGATGATCGCTGCTGAAGATGGAGGAACCCAGGAAAGGTGAGTGAAATGCAGCGCTGCAGCGATCGTAACGAAATGCTTTTAAAAATGATGTCTTCCCTTTCAGGATCGTCGGTGATGTCTCCGTGGTGCAGATTAGCTGGTAGGTCTCTTGTCTCCCTTTGCAGGTGACCCAGGATGCTGACAGGCATGGCTGAAGTCCAGATGCAGGAGCTGACACGGTGAGCGTCCAGCTGCGAGGAGCAGAACAACGCGAAGCGTGAGTTGCTGATCGGGTGTGGTTTAAATAGCTTTGGAAGAAGCCCCAAGTATGTATCCTTCCTCCGATCAGGTATGTATCCTTCCCCGACCACACCCGGGTGGAAAGTAGTCCCACAGGTAAAGTAGTTCCATTCAGGCCTCAAGAGGGCCTGGATGTGGCAGCATGGTCTGCATCAGGTAAGTGCACATTAAAACATTTGAACACATGTCTAGCTTTATGAGCCTGGCGCCTAAGGCGCCAGGACAGAGGTCCAACATGAGCCTGGCGCCTAAGGCGCCAGGATTGCGTCCAAAGGGCCCCAGCTTGGGCCCGCTGGCACTCCCCTGGGGGAAATGATGCCTGCCTCTGGGGTCGCTGGGTCGGACCTGGCTCCTTGGAGGTAGGCATCATGACAATATGTCAAACCCTCGAGATTGGAGTTGCTCGGCCTCTTTCAAGATTAGCGCTCTCACCAATGGAGATGGAATGATCAATCTAACATAGTCATACCTGAATTTATGAAGGATATCAACCAGAAAGATGTCAGTGGATGAAATGAGACTAAGTTCAGGGATAGCAGCAAACAGAGATAAGATGTATGTTCTATTTAAAACGGCATTGCCGTTGTCATCAAATAGCGTTGTAAGAATTAATCCAGGTAGATCTGGCCTTGCTGGAGGTCTAAAATCAACGTCAGGCTGAACAATAGTTGGTATTCTCTGTTCGTAGCATTCTTTAGATTCATTAGGGTATAGTTGCTCACCAGAACCCTTAGACACTCGGGGGTCAATTCCTCTCTCACTATCACATTCAATTGTATTGTTTTTGGCTGGTGGTACGGGCAGGTTACTCTCAGGTTGTAGTAGCATATTGTCTTTAAGCACTTTCCAAATAAGTTGGTACATTTCTTCCTCCCTATTATCACAAACAAGCCCCTCTGGCCCTTTACCCACAGTACTAGGTAACTTAGGGAACGCATGGGTGTTATTTGCCACATTGACAGGGTGGCCTTGACAGTTTGCTGTTATCACAGTGGGGGTTTTAGGTACTTTTGGACCGGTGGTAATCAAGCCAGTACTAACAGTAGTGCCACAGTTCTTTCCAAAGTTGACCATGGGTCCGGGCTTAGGGATATGTTGGTCAAGTTTCTTCTCAGTTATACAGTTATTTACAGTCATGTCCGCTTGAACCTTCTTTCCCCAGACCTGATTAGTAAAGGGCGGCCCTATATAATTTTCTAGTGAGGGGGATGCTTTGAAAATCTCATACATGGCTTCCCTTTTTTTTTTCAAAACATCACACAAAGCCTGTTCCGCCTCAGAGAAAAAGCCTTGTGTATCTGGGACATTCACTACATCTAAGTCTGCAGGGTTACATTGTATGTTCATGTTTTTTTTGTGATTTACATCCGGTACAAAAATTACATCCACATCTTCCAACATTGCCTGTTTGATTTCAGGTGCCCTCATGAATTTACGAGATGATTTTTCAAAAGCTTCATTACTATTTTTTTTCCTTATTTTGGCCAGTTTTTTGCCCTGTCTTTTTGATAATTTAACTTCAAAGTCATCATTGTTATTGGAGATCTCTTTTTCAACTGTGGACAATTTGGCTTTCTCCCCTTCACCATGGGTCTGACCACCACAAACCTCCTCCTGAGTCGGAGGTAGAATTATTATTTCATTGGTTGTTGGGGGGTTAGTTGTCACATTCAGATCGTTAGCACCTTTTTTATCCCTTAGTTCGTTCACCAGAATAGGAGGGAGTACCATAGCGATTGACTCACACATCTTCTCAGGTAGGTTCCCTATTACAGAAGCCAGATTAGTTAGTGCATCAGTCTGTTTTCTTAGTTCTGATAGCATTAACTGATTGAAAATCCCCATCATTGCCATCAGGTCAGTGTTGGCAGCAGGAAGTCTGTGGTCGACCAGCTTCCCTGTACCAAAAGCAGCTGATTGACCCGAACCCTGAGCGGCCAGATTAACTTCATCTAATGGAAAGGAAGATGGAAGATCAAAGTTTTCATAGTCAAAACCACTAGATGTGCATGGTTCTAGGGTAGTGGTACCGCTATCTTTAGATGCAGATGCTTTGGATTTGAGTTGGCTTTCCTCAGGGAACCAGCGCTTCTGGGTGCGCGCGCGGGTGCGCTGGGAAATGGGCTTTTATCCTTGTGGGAGAAAGCGGCATGGCCGCCCGGGGGGGCGGAGCCAGAGCCACAAGGCAAGAACTTTGTCTATGTTGTTGGAGCCAGGCAGAAAGTGCAACACAAAAGGACGTCCTCCAGACGAAATTCACTCGTATCTCCCTGCTGGAGATGCAAGATAGCAAATCTTCACGAAGTTTGGCCAGCGCTCGCAGATGACAGCCTGCTGCCCCAGTAAACAGTACTTAAGTGTACTTCTGGGAGAATTTGAATGGGGAGGTGATATGGTCGTGGGGCACTGGGTGTTTTTTCTGAAGGTATTCTATTTGGTGATTATTCCTTTTTTTTGCTAGGGTATTGCTTTGGGGTAAGGAGATTTTGTCTAGTAGTGTGTTTTGGATATTGGCGCACCACTAGATGTCTTTTATGCAGGTGGCAGGAGAGGCAACTGGTGACTCAAGTTCGCAAAGTATAGCGAATAACTGTCTGTTCCAGATTGTGCTTTCGAAATCCTCTCATTATATGTGGCCTTTTTTGCATGGAGTATGGCCTGTTTGTATGTTATTTCTGAGTTGGCATAGAGGGCTTTGTTGGAGTCTGAGGGATCTTTTTTTAAAATTGTCTCAGCAGCATTGCTTGGTGGTGCGAATAGATTAAAGCTTTGAGGTGAACCACGTTTCTATGTGAGCTGGTGGTTTAGGTTTACGTGGGGCCAGTGGTGCCTGGAGGAGCGAATTGTTGTATAAGTTAACCATAGTAGAGGCGTCAGTACAGTGAGGTTGGAGGGAGGTGAAGGGGATGAGTAGTGGCAGGATGTTGGCAGGAGTGATGTTGCAGGCTTTTCTCATGAGGATTTCGGGGAAAGCACATGGGCAACTTGTCCAGGTGAGTTGCTCACCGTGATGCAGAAGGAAATCACGCTGTGATCTGACCCGGGGCACGGCAGATTAGCAAGTATCTTGATATTGCTGTTGCATTCTGCAAGGCAGTCTAAGGTACAATCTTTATTGTGGGTAAGCTCAGGAATGCATTGGGAAAATCCTAGTGCTTCTAAGAATTTGGTCAGTGAGAGTGCATGGACATCTCTGGGGTCATTCAGGCCTAGGTTAAGGTCACCAAGGAGAGCAATTCTAGTGGAAGGTTTGGCCTCTAGTGAGAGGAGTTGTAAGATGTCTTCCTCGAAGGACAGTATTTGTCTATGGGGTCTGTAGACTAGGTGAAGATTCAGTGTGGCTGTGTGGGAGAGGGTAAGTTTGATCAATAGGAGTTCATTAGATTGGAACATAGGGCTACTTATTTCTCTAATGGCCAGCACTTTTTTTTGCAATGAAGGCTACTCTCCACCCCCCTTTGGCTAGAAGTCTATCTTTCCTGTAGATAGTGTAGTTGTCAGGGATAGCTAAGAAGAGCAATGGACGAGCAGCAGGGTGTAGCCAGGTTTCTGTAGTGGCTAGGATGTCGAGGTGCTTAGACGTGATAAGGTCAGAAATGTCTAGTGCATGTGCCAGTAGAGATCTAGCATTAATTAGTGCTCCTGTGAAGGCTACCATTGTGTTAGAGACAAGGCTAAGTGAGCCAGATAATGTGCAGATGGTGCGGGAGGCATGGGTGATGATGTTGGCAGTAGTGTCACTCGCAGAGCTAATTGAGGAGGTACGCCAGGCAGGGATGACATAGTTATCAGTAGTATTAATTACAGGGCTAACAGAGGTAGTATATATGGCAGGGGTAATTTAGTTAGCAGTAGTAGCAATTGCAGGGCTAACAGAGTTAGTATGCACAGCAGGGGTAACATAGTTATCAGTAGTATCAATTGCAGGGCTAATAGAGGTAGTATACACATCAAGGGTAACGAGTTAGCAATAGTATACATTTCAGGGCTAACAGAGGTAGTATGCACAGCAGGGGTAACATAGTTAGCAGTAGTATCAATTGCAGGGCTAACAGATGTAGTATGCATGGCAGGGGTAACATAGTTTGCAGTAGTATCAATTGCGACATGTGCAGTGTTGGTGAGCTAGATCTTTGGGACCACAACGTCCAAGCTTGAGCATCTAGTTCTCCACCTGATCGTAGAGGAGCTTTCAGAGGCAGTTAGGCCCTGGTGTTAAACGTTTGAAACACAGGTGTTGCACTGTCGGTTGTAGACCCAGAACTGTAGAAGTGCAGGCAGCAGTTGGGCACTCTTTGTGATTGTCTGTTGCGTTGGTTGAGGAGTGGTGGTAGGCTGCGATAGGTGAGGGCCAGAGCTTAGGAGAGTGGTGAAATGGCTGCTTAATTCAACTCATTGTAGTTTTTCTGTAATCGCGCTTAAGTTTGCCGCTAATTTTTCGTTTGGCTCGTATCTATCACGTGTGAAACAGCTGTTCATTGCATCCGATCTCAGAATTAAGTTTTCAACTTGCTAGTTACTCAATAATCATTGCTAGTGTTTATCTGAAACCATACAAATATATAGTGAACCAATTTTAGTGAATTAAATCCATTTTCAGTGTTTTTACCAATCCATTCGAAGCCACATTCAAACCCATTTTTGATCAGTTTGCAATCATTCCTGTTTTTCTCATGTGTTTACTGGGGGGAAATTGGGATTGATACTAGTTTGTTGAATTCTGTATTCCTGAAACCTGTTTTCTCTCCTTCCATCTCTTTATATTGCATATTGGAGGGATTGAGTAGTGTGCAGGGGGAAAGAGTAATCACATTGCATTTTTGATTGAAACCCAAAAGTATTATTCTATGCTGCATTATTTTTCCTATCATTACTCCGTGTGATTAAAGAGATTTATTGTGACATCACCCCATTGGTGATCATTGTATAACCATTAAAATAGTATGATATATATATTGCGAAATACATAAATAAATATTTTTAATTTTGCAAAACTGCCTGTTTCCTGGTTCAATGTGACCGGGGGAAGGTGCGGATTCAAAGAGAGGGGCGTGATATAAGGATATATCATTCAGAAATAAAAGATCTTATTGACATAAATAAATAATTAAGGGTTTCAATTGTGCATCCCACGCTAGGCATTGACTTAGGTGAAGTGCCGGGTTGGAATCACTTACAAGATGGATGCTTACCAGGAGCGCCGTGGGAGTGTGGAGGCAGAGTGTGGAGTCTGCCGGAGTGAAGTCTGTTCACTGTGGCTATTGTAGGAGGAGTGAACCAGCAACAGTATAATTGCCACTACTGGCCGCGGAGGGGACCGCGGAGTGTGGAGGCAGAGTGTGGAGTCTACCGAAGTGAAGTCTGTTTACTGTGGCTATTGTAGTGTCAAAAGAGACATTATATCGTGCCTCCTATTGCAATAAATATATGTATATTGGCCTACGCCAAGCTGCTCGAAAGTCGCTTGCGAAATAATCCGTGTCGCAAGGTCCTGACCTTTAGATCAATGTAAGCTGTCATTTTAGGTCAATCTGCCATTTTAGGTTTGCTTTGTAAAGTCACCCTGTGAGTTAAAATGGTGGATGATGTCATTCCAAAAATACAACATGGCCGTCTTGACCTCTGTACATGACTAATATGTAACTTGCGTGCAGGCCACTTGTTGAGGTCGTGAACTGAGACCTTGTCCTTCGTTGACCTGTGTGTAAGGGATTACTCGTGTAAAGAAACTAATCCACAAGTATACTATAAAGACAAGGTATTCAAATACTGAACATAGAACACTTGTTTAACCACATTGTATTAATGTTTAAGAAGACTAACATGGAAAATTCCAGAATACACAGTTGTTGTATAGGCTTGTTGATACATGTATTAAAAGCAAACCAGTTATATGCGGTTGTTCGAAACTTGGCATGAACCCTAGATCGATGATGTACTAATGGAATATTAACACACACTGAGCCACGCTGGAGTTAGTTGTGTTGTACTGAGGGCTGATAGCTATCTGATTTTGCTCTTTTTTTGTAACTGTATTCAGTATACAATAAAGTACTTTGTATGTTCCTTTGTAACCCATGTTCGGTGTATTTCCTTTTGGGGTACTCAGCCTCGATATTTTGATTTTGTTTTCACAGTTGGCGCCCGAATAGGGACCCTCAAGATTGATGCCGGATTGTTGAAGGTTGACACACGGTATCGGACCGGGATCGGACAGTGTTACAAAAAGGGGCCCCACTGAACGAGACGCGACATCTCAGCAGCGCTGCACGACCCGATCCCTGGACGATTAGTTTGTGGTCCGAGATGGCTTCTTGACGAGGGTCCACTTATCGAGGCGGGCAGATTTGCCGAAATCCCCATACACGAGGTAAGATTAGTTAGGTAAGATTCTTTGAAATCCGATCGGACCTCCTTAGGTTTGTTCAGGTGAGTCGTGACCCGACTCTTAATTCAACTCTGAAAATTTGAATTTGGCACATTGTATCTGCGGACACAATTATTGACCAGGTAACACCAATAATTTGATATGCCTGGGAAATTGTCTACCTGCTTCAGGGCGTTGTTCCGCAGTGAATAACAATCTTTGGAATTTAGCCATCCGGCACCACAGGAGGGGTTGCCGGCATGTACTATGTACTGTAAGCATGGAATTGGAAGTATAGTATTTAATGACATTTGGCACAGACAAATCAGACATGCCTCCGAACTTCAGTGGCCAATCAATGGTAGTTTTGAAATCCCTTGTATTGAGTATTTAGAGTCAATTCTATTAAAGAAAAAGACTAGACCTGCAGCATTTGATGTTTTGCAGAATTGGAAAAAAGAAGCGTTGCAACAACTTAAAAGTAGAGAAAAGCATGCGCGCCGTCATAAGACGAACGCCGAAAAAGCATTATTGTATGACCAAGATAAACATTCTGATTCGACTAGGAATATGGATAGGGCTTTCTCACTTGGAATTCAAAAAATATATCCTTCCAAAGACCTCCATGCTTCCAATGAATTTATAGATAAATTGATAAATGAACAAAGGCCTGGTGCCTATGAGCCACCTCCGTATGTTCCTCTTCCTACTGCTTTGCCTCTCCCTCCTGTTATTCCTGCTCTACCTGCTGTTGTTCCCGCTCCTCCTTATGTTCCCCTTCCTCCAGCTCCTCCACCTCTTCTTATTGCACCAGTTACGGTACCTCCATTGAATTTGCCTGCTCCCTCTCTTCCAAGTGGTCCTGGGCCGCTTGTAATCGATCGAGGTGCAGGGTCAAAGGTTGTCACTCGCAATACTGTACCACCGGAGAAGAAACGTGAGTTAATTGCATGGGCTGAGTACTGTATGGAGAAGGATGATCAAGCTAATGTTTTTGCCACATTTTGTAATATGAATAATTTTCCTGAGAAATGTTTTTATGAAAGGTTTAGGGATTCAGTTATGTGTAATGTGGGGAAAGTTAAATAACACAGATCTCCCGCCAGGGTTAAGGGATCTAAATACTTTAGCGTTTTCTAGAGACACTGTGGGGAAAGTAAATGAGCATGTCGAGAGGTTATTTGGGTATAGAAAGGAGTTAGAAAAGTTGCAGAATAAGGATGACGAGGAGGAAAGTATGTATGTACAGAAACGGTACCTTCCTTGTCGTAAATCGATATCTGAGGAAGTACGAATTTGTACGAAGGACGCACTTAGATGGATTTCGGATATGTCGATAATTCCAGTTGAAGTATATGACACATATAGTCAGTATACGCCAGAAATGCAGAGGAAAGTGATACAGGTAATGATAGAGTACCTACAGGATGATTGTGTAAAAAGAAAGATTAGTTGTCCCACAGAGTTATTGAGTATTTATAAGAGAGCTTTTTCACTTGACACTTCTTCGACTGCTTTAGCGCTCGATTTAGCTCTGTTGCTTAGTAAGCCTTCGGAGTCACCTTCTTCTCAGTTGCCTATGAGAGAGGTTCCTCCGACATTGGTCCCGAAGGTTGAGGTTGCAGCCGATGCTGCACAGGGTATAGTTGCTGTGAACATTCCTGCACATTATGTATCACAGTTTGTTCACGTCCTGTTCTCAAGACAGGAAGTGAATACTATTGGGCAATCTATTCCTGATATTAGGAAAAATTCGACAGGATTCTATAAAGAAATAGAGTCCGTCTTGCAATCCTCAGTATTCACCTTAGGCGATAGCGATTTGTTATTCCCTGTACTCCTGCCGTAGATTTGTGGAAGCAAGTTAAAACTATAGACGACGTGCCATGGTTGGGAGATACATGGGTAAATATAACTAGACTCGGTGGAGAAAGGCCAGCTGGTGAAAGACTGCCTCAGGTGATATTAACTTTGCCTGGTAGAATCATTGCTAAATTGAAAACCATAATTCCAGAGAAAAGAATTATATGGGACAAACTTACGGCCTGTGTCCAAGGAAAGTCTGAGAGTGCTACCGAGTTCTTTAATCGGTTCGAACAGGTATTCTTGGATTTCAGTGGACAAGACCTAGGCACAGAGTCTGGGAAAAGGTTATTTGTGGACAAATTTGTGTGTGGATTGCTGCCTGACATCCAGTCACAAATTATGTCTTCTGAAAGCGCTTGGCAGGCAAAATCGCAATCAGAAGTACTGCACATGGCTCAGTACTACGAGAACCGTGTCAATAATGAAAAAGATAGAATTGAAAAACGAAAAGGTGAATTGAAAACTAAAGTGCTATTGCAGCAAATTGTTAGAGGCCCCAGAGGGGGTAGTTCTCAGATTAGAGGTCAGTATGTCCGGCAAGGGAATGTGCCCTTGGGTCCTGTGAACATTAACCAGTACGCCTATTGTCGCCAAGAGGGTCATTGGCGTGCACAATGCCCCGTCCTTCGACAAAGGTCGAATAACACATTCGAGAATATGGGTAGACGATCCAGAGGTCGCTCGGGTGTAGGGGGCCCTGGTAGAGGTCAGTTTACACAGGATCCTCAGCGACCTTTCTCACAGGATAATCAGATTTCGATTGTGGACACCAGGAACATATTTGATCATCCTTCCGCTGCATATTTATCTGAAGAGCTTCCTTTTGATGACATTCTGTTTCGTTAGGATTGCCCGAAGCAGGGTTTGGAACCTACACCTATTCCCGTCAGTCAGAAAAGTCCCTACGTCGAAACGGTGGTGGGAAATAGGAAACATCAATTTTTGATAGACACTGGAGCACAGAAGTGTTCCATTGATCATTCACGGGTTCCAAACATTCCACTGTCAGGGCAAAACAATGTTTATGTAGGGTTTTCTGGCACACCAGTTGTTTGTCCGGTTTCTTCGCCGGTACCTATTTCTTTGGGTCCCTTTATGGACCACTGTCCATTTCTGTTGACTTCGAATTGTGGAGAGAACTTGCTGGGGTTGAATTTGTTAAAAGAATTAAATGCAATGATCTATTGTTCTTCTGATGGAGTGCGCTTGATGATTTCACCACAGCAATTTTCTGTCTCGCAATTCTTGACTAGACCTTTGCCGCCAAAATTCATTAATGTACCAGAGAGCTTATGGGCAGTTGACGACAATGATGTTGGTGTTTTACAGATTGAACCTGTTAAGATAGTTTTGAAACATGGAATTGAGCTGCCACACATTCTCCAGTATAAGATTTCAGTTGAGGGCGAGCGAGCTTTGAAATGCATTGTTTCCGATTTTGTGCATCGTGGGGTGATTGAAGAAATTTCAGGAAGTTTGTGTAATAGTCTGATTTTACCCATGTACAAGAAAGGCGATAATGCAATTCCATTCCGTTTCATAATTGATTTACGTGCCATTAATAAAGTCGTGGCTCCACAATTTCCAATTGTGCCTGATGTAACGACAATCCTAACCATGATTCCAGCTACAGCTACTTACATTAGTGTGGTGGATCTAAAGAATGCTTTCTTTAGTATTCCTATACACAAGGATAGTAGATACTTGTTCACGTTCACCTTAGGGGGACGCTCGCTCACATTTACTCGTGCACCTCAAGGGTACACAGAGAGTCCTAGCATTTATAGTAGGGCTTTGAAAGAAGAACTTCATACCCTTGAATTGCCCTCTACCTGTACATTGCTTCAGTACGTTGATGACTTGCTTTTAGCTGCTGACTCTGAGAGCGCCTGTAAGGAGGGCACTGTGTTATTGCTTATCCATCTAGCCAAGCATGGTCACAAAGCTTTGCTTAAAAAATGTCAATATTGTTGCCAGGAGGTCGCCTATTTAGGCTATCTCCTGTCAAAGGAGGGAAGAAGATTGACACCTGAAAGAATAAAGCACATTTCTGGTATGTCTGTCCAAAATACACAGAAGGAAGTTAGAGCCTTGATAGGTATGGCTTCTTACTGTAGGTTGTGGATCCCAAATTGTTCACTAGCGATCAAACTGATGTTGGCTTTGACAAAGAAGGGCATTTCTTCGCCATTGCCATGGAACGCAGAACACCAGCAATCGTTTGACTTGCTTAAGACTGCATTATGCTCTGCACCAGTTTTGGGCACACCAAACTATGAAAAGGCCTTAGTGTTGTTTGTGCAGGAATGTGATGGATGTGCTTTGGCTGTATTAACGCAGGAACATGGAGGGAAGAATAGGCTGTGCGGTTACTTTTCTTCCGCCCTCGATCCTGTAGCATGCGCTTTGCCAAGATGTTTGCGAGCTGTTGCTGCTGCTGCTGCGTCTGTAAAACAGAGTGAGGGAATGCTCCGAGGCCATGATCTAACCCTGATGGTGACCCACTCTGTAGATGTTCTACTGAACCGAACTCAAACGCAACACCTCACTTCTGCACGGTTGACAGGATATGAATTGATCTTGTTTGCTCCTCACGTTCAAATTAAGAGGTGTTGTGTTCTTAATCCGGATGAACTCCTACCTTTCCCGCAAGATACTATTTGCGGCAATGAAGAGTCACATGAACAAGAGACAAAAGGTATAATTGATTTGAAAGACACCCCTTTGGATAATCTGCAAGGAGAACTGTTTTGTGATGGCTCCTGCTTCAAACTTCCGGATGGTATATCCACAGCTGCTTATGCAATCACCACATTAAGCACGGTTGTGGAAACTAAGAGAATCACGCATAATTCTGCGCAGGCCGCAGAGATTATAGCATTGACCCGAGCTTGTGAACTTTCCGAAGGGCTTGCAGTAAATATATATACTGATAGTATATGATTGGCTCTCCAATCTGCTTATGAAGAAAAACCCAGTGTTCTGGTCTAACCTCCTAAAAATACTCTTTGAAAAAGTGCTTCACGAGGGGAGAATACCGGAGACTTGGCAAAAAGCAATCCTGGTACCCGTATTTAAAAAAGGAAATAGATCCGATCCTGGAAACTACCGTCTGCTCTCGATGTTAGACTGTTCAGGTAAATTATTTGCATCTTTACTGCTACAGAGATTGCAGACCTGGGCAGAAAATTCAGGTATCCTGGACCGCTTTCAGAGTGGATTTAGAACGGGATATTCTACTACGCATTATTTATTAATTATGAATAGTCTAAGAGATAAAGCCCTGTCCGCTAATGACCCTTCTCTGTATGCCTTATATATTGATTTCAAGGCGGCTTTTGACACAGTTAATAGAGAAAAATTATGGATGAAGCTGAGGGGAATGGCATGCCCGGAAGGATTGATCCATTACCTACAACTCCTGCACCAGAATACCTCTGTTCAGTTGAGGCTTGATGGAGGTGGATCAATCACCAGGGCGATTAAACAATTCAGAGGGGTGAAGCAGGGATGCGTAACTGCACCCACACTGTATAATCTGTTTGTATCTGATATCCCTGAATATTTACGCACTGTACGTAACTGTCCCCTGAAAGTTGGTAGCCAACATTGTTTAGTTATGGCCTACGCGGACGATGTGGTTATCTTTGACCACACGTTCAGTGGAATCCTTCGCTCGGCTGAGAGGCTCTGGGAATATGCTAAAGAGAATGAACTCACTATTAACCACACAAAAACAGAATTGATACTGTATAGTCATGGCAAGGTGAGCCGCCCGAGAATGATGTTGAGAGGAATGGAAATTCAATACACACAGTGCTACAAATATTTGTGAGTGGAATTTGATGCTAGTGGGAATTTTCAATCCTGTGTGCAAAACCGTAAAATAAAAGCGGCCCAATTAACCGCTCTGATCTGTAAGTTCTCTCGTAACCAGAGTGGTTTTTCTATTTGGGCGGCTCGCCAACTCTACATCCAATGTTGGGTCCTCATGGTGTCATATGGACTGGAAGCCCATGTTGATCTTAACCTTGATTGGCTCCAAATACGGGAAGGTAAATTCTGGCGTAAGCTTTTAGGTTTACCACAGGGAATACCGATGGCGATACTGAGATTAGAATTAGGCCTAATCTCGTTAAAAGCATTGGTCTTAAAGAAAAGAGCTGTCCTTTTCATTAAGATACATATGAACAGTACCAATCAACTCCTGATGACGATGAAAGAGAACATAATTGGCAATAAACAGGTTAAGCTTGTGAGAGAAATTATCACCCTATTTGAGATGATCGAGTGGACACCCAACTGGGGCGATAACTTTGAATACTCGAAAGCCCAAATGGGGGAAAGACTAAACATTTGGGACTGGCAAAACAACTTTAAACATCTGGAAAGCCTACACAGCTATGGGTTTATATCCCATTTACTTTACACCTATAGAAGGGCACAAAAATATCTGAACCTATGCCCTTCTGATAATTTAAGACGCTTTATACTACTCTTGCGTATTAATCACCTACCTGTCTTAACTGTGATAGGACCTGAACGTGCCATTCCCAAACATAAGCGATTTTGTAGGATGTGTAAAAATGAAATCTCACCCGAAACTGCGAGACACGTCCTTACGCTATGCCCCAGACTGAGTCTAACTTATATAAAACATTATAGTAGCTATGTCCATAACTTAGATCACATTAAGTCGAAAGATTTTTGGTATACGTGTATTAATACTCTGAATGCAAGTCTACATCTGGCTCTATATAGAGTATGGCATATGGTCAAAGGAAAACTTGAAGAATAGTTACTCCTCCATTTAAAGTTAGCTTAGGAATTATAGGTGATTGGTGATTGATGATTAGTACCCATTGCTTATAGGACGTAGACTCTATGGCTCTGGGCGATAGCCAGTTTACAAGAACTATTAAGGGAGGGACCGATTAGTGACCAATGGATTATAGGTGGATGGATAAATTACATTCTCCTTGCACGGTCAAAACATTTTCTTCTTACTTATGGATTTTATTCAACACAGGTTTATGTGAAATTGAAGGTAGTGTACTCTTTTATATTGTATCTAACTGTATGAAATTTGAATTGAGTATCTGATGAAGTTATATGAAAGAATGGACAAAGATGAAATATGTGTATTTTGATAAATGTATATGATGAAGATATTTATTTATATTCTCTGTATTATGTAATTTGATAACAATTTTATGAAATTATGTGTAAAGTTTTTGTTTAAAAAACTATATCACATTAAAATAAAATCAAATAAATAAAGATAGTCAGTATGCCTTTGAGGTTGTTCACAACTTTGGGAGACCTTGGTCAGAAAGAGGGTTCCTAACTTCACATGGCACCAAAATCCAACATTGCTCCTTAATTGTACAACTACTTGCAGCGCTTGCGCTCCCTACTCAGTTAGCAATTATGAAATGTGCAGCACAGCAAAAGGTTACAGATGATATAGGGAAAGGGAATGCTTTCACTGATAGATAGCTAGACAAACTGCTACCGATCTCCTTACAGAGATGTATGTTTCAAGGGAGACTGTAAATGCTTATGCAATGGATGAGGGTGTTGGGTCCGTACGGGATATCCAAGCTGATGCCACGTTAGAAGAATCTAAAAGGTGGGCTGAAGGCTTGGGGAAACTTGATGATGACAGGTGTTGGGTGGATATAGCGGAAGGGAAATGGCTACTCCCTGATGCGTATTTAATGATGATGGTCATCATGGCCCATGGTCCTAAGCATGTATGTGCCCAGAAGATGACAAAAATGTTAGAGAAAGTTTGGGTAAATGTCAAAATTTCGAAAATTGCCCAGCGCTACATCCAGGATTGCATGATTTGCCTACAACACAATGTGGGAAAGGGGACAGTAACTCCAAGGGGAAGTTTTGGACCACCCTCTGTCCCCTTAGAAGTTATCCACTTTGACTTGAATTGAAATGGAACAATGTGATAATAAAAAATATGTGCTGGTGGTTATCTGCGCTTTTAGTAAATGGGTTGAGGCTTTCCCTGTTAAAGATGCTACAGCCATGACTACTGCAAAAACCATCTGGTCGGACAATGGTCCACATTTTGTCGCTGCTGTAATTCTGCAGATATGCACAGCATTACAAATTGACAAACGGTTCCATTCGGCCAGACATGCTCAGAGCGCCGGACTAGTAGAAAGACACAACGGTATCATTAAGAATAAGCTCGCTAAGACGTGTGCCGGCACCAAACTAAAATGGCTGGACGCCTTACCGATCGTGTTATTATCTATGTGTACAACCCCTCAAACTAAGACTGGGCTCTCTCCATTTGAGGTGGTAATGGGGAGACCTGCCAATATTTGGAACCTTCCTAAATGCAATTCATTGAAACATTTTGAAAATGTATTACTTTCAGATTATTGCAGCCAGTTGACTAAAAACCTGTATTTGATTTATCACCAGGTACGAGAAGCTTTACCTGTGTGATACGAGGGCCTGGGCCACAGCATACGGCCTGGAAGCTGGGTGCTCGTCAAAGCATTTGAGCGCTCTTCCTGCCTTGCGCCTCGCTGGTGTGGGCCGTTCCAAGTCCTGTTGGTCACCCAAACAGCGGTGCGGGTCTGTGGGAGAAAGAACTGGATCCACGCGTCCCACGTCAAGAAACTTCCTCACCCTGTGCCACACGTTACAGAAGAAACAGAACCCCTCGGGATTGTTGGTTGCTGATACTGCAACCAACAATCCCAAAGCAGTAATTAGCACTGAGAGTGTGTCGGAGCATCTCTCTGAGCCCGTGAGGCTTGGGGAAGCTGCCATTTTGTCTCCACACTCTCTAAAAGTTTTGCATCCGGAAACTGCTATTTCAAATTCGGCATCTTCACTTGTTTCCGACACGTTGCTTCCAACAGGAAGTGACGATATATTGTTTCCAGATCAATCAGTACCAGGAAAAGTTAGGTACAATCTGCATCAAAGAAAATAGACTTACGGCACGGTTCGGCTGTGCATTTCAAGAAGAAAAGGATCATCAAGTTCTTGTTTTTGTCATGATCACTGCTTCCAAGGAGCTAGGACCAGCCCAACGTCCTTGGAAGCAGGCCCCTAACCTTCATCCTAGGCACCAGCCGGTCCACACTGGGACCTTTTGGACCTTGTCCTGGCGCCGGTGGCACCAGGCTCATCAAAGTCACTGGTCCCGGCACTGGAAGCGCCGGGCTCATAATTTGTATGAAGATGCTTGGGTGGATTTACCTGCAGCAGACCATGCTGCTTACTTACCAGCCACATAGGAATCCTCTGTGAGCCGGGACTACTTTCTTACCTGGGTGGGGCAAGCTCCACTCCCTGGATACAACACTGGAACTCTTCTGGAACAGGAACTCTTTTCTTACCTAGGCAAGGCCGTGGAGGAAGACGCCTCATCACTCCAAGGCTATTTAAACCACACCCGATTGATGAAACGTGCTTCGCGTTATTCTGCATCTGCAGCAGAACGCTCACCGTGTCTGTTCCAGTTTTCTTCTTTCCGATCCTGAACCTGCAAGAACAAACGCTTACCATTCCTGTATCCAGCCTTCAGTAGCACCTGCAAAGACAAGAAACAACAGGTTAGCACGGCAACCTTCACGCGCAGCGCTTTCCTCACCTGATCCATCGGCAGCTACCATCTCTTCACGCTGCTCCTCCGCCTGTGAAGACAAAAGCATAGTTATTCCTGTGTGGAATTACTTACCGGCACTCCGCGAATTCCGGTTTTCTTCAACGCTGCAATCCTGCACCTGAAAGACAAAAGAAGAGACATTAGACAGGTATTTTACTTACGCGCCATCGCGCCCGCCACAATAGGGCGCCTGCAAATACTCCGGCGTTTCCAGCGTCTCTTCAACACCCGAACTCACAACTGCAAGGGAAAAGAGACAGTTAGAGAGCTTTTGAAAAGCAGGCAACCGGCATTTACTTACGCATTTCCAAGCGCGTTATTCCAAGACTCTGGCTCGAACTTCGGCTTTCTTCACACCATCTTCTAGCTCAAGAGCCCTTCAAGACAAATAGAAAAAGCATTATACAGAGCCCTGTTCCACATTAACGTGCCCACGCACCTAAAGACTGTAAGGACTTAAAAGGTGTCCGGAAACTCACCGTTCGTGCAGTTAACGACGGTAGCAATCCTCTGAGGTCAAGAGGCCTACGTTTCACCCAGTGAAGGAACTGGCAACGGCACCCTGCACCAGACGCAGATGGAGAGTCCAGCATTCACCTATCTAAGGTGAGCACGTTGACCTTGGGGCTCCACGGAAAAGCGAGGAAGGGAAAGGGAGAGAGATACCCGACAACCCCAGATCATTAACCCCATATTCTTTCACCTGCAGATATCTCACTCTTCGAGTTAGACACACAGTGCGAAGAGGCTCAGCCCCGGAAGCCAATCGAGTCCTGCACTTCACTTTTCGAGTCACAGACACCATCCTGCCAAGACCGGCGCCTCCGTGGGAATCAGGTGAGCGTTACAGAACGCGAAGCCCACCGCAAAACTCCTACCCAGGCGCAATGGAAACCTCGGATACTGATCAATTGGCCCAGTTGCTTGGGGAACTAAGAGCAGAAGTACATGCAGCTTGTCAGGAAACAAACGCTCTAAGAAGAGAGCTGATAATATCCAAGGAGCGAACAGAGGACCTCGCTAGGCAATTGCTACAAACTCAGGCAGGACAAACACCTTTGCCCGCTCCAGGAGGAAATTATCCTTCAGCATCTTCCTCAAATCCAGTGCAAATCAATCTACCCGGTAATGTGCCCTTGGCTCCGCCCGAACGCTTTTCTGGTGACCCAAAGAGATTTGCAGTGTTCATTAACCAGTGTCGCCTACACTTCTTATGTAGACCAGCTGCCTTCCCAACAGATCAGGCCAAGGTGGCTTTTGTGCTTTCTTATCTCAGTGGCAGTGCCGCAGATTGGTCGATCCCTTTAGTCACTCAGGATGATCCGGTTCTTCATGATTTCCAGGCCTTCCAGTCCAGCATGGAGAAACTGTTCGCAAGACATGCACAAGGGCTGGCCTTGGACAATGAACTCCTTTCGTTACGACAGGGTAATCAAGACCTCTTGACTTACATTGCCTCATTCAACAGACTTATAGTGGAAACTCAATGGCCTGAGGATAAAAGAATAACGCTTTTCTACAGAGGCCTGCGTGGAGAGCTCAAGGATGTGCTAGCTCAAGTTGTGAATCCTCCACAAGAATGCTCAGACTATATTGACTTAGTTGTTCAATTGGACCACAGATTACAGAACAGAAAGGCTGATTGTTCCAAATTTGATACCCGAGTGTTTTCTAAACCGCAGACCTCTACTAGGGGAGCTGACACCGTGGAACCCATGCAAATAGGGGGCATGAAAGGACCTTTAACCCAAAAAGAGCGAGAAAGGAGAAGACAGCTGCAATTATGCCTCTATTGCGGAAACTCGGGGCACTTTCTTCGAGACCAGCTAAGAAGGCTGTAGGAGCCGCAGATACCTGTACCACAAATTCTGAGCAGGGAAACGACCTAGCCCGACAAGTGTAGAGGTCCTCTTGCCAAGCGTTAAAATCTGTTCCATGACCTCGCATTTCGTGGTGCCTATGGTCCTCATTAGCCCTGAACGTCCGGATCGTTTGCATGCAATTGAAGCTTACATCGACAGCGGAGCAATCGGTAATTATGTGGACCGTGAAATGGTATCAAGGATGAATCTACCTCTTGTCCCTAAGGCAGTAAAAGACGTCATTACTACAGTGGATGGCACGGAGATAGCCTCCGGACCAGTAACTCACGCCACCCAAGAAGTGACGTTAGTGAGCCAAGAGGGACACCGGGAGAAAATCGTGTTCGATGTGATCAAGGCCCCTCAGTTCCAGATCATTCTGGGAATTCCTTGGTTAGAGAAGCACAATCCTCAGATCGATTGGCGAGCAAAGACGGTTCAGTTTCCAGAATGTATCTCCACTTGTTATCCTCGGCCTGATGTTCCATTGGCGGCAATCTCTTCTGAGGTTCCCAAACTACCTCCCGAATACCAGAAATTCCAAGACGTCTTTCGGAAGGACCAAGCTAACACCCTGCCTCCTCATAGGTCTTACGACTGTCAAATAGATCTGATACCCGGAACAACTCCTCCTTGCAGTAGGATTTATGCCCTCACCGAGCCAGAGAATCTTCACCTCAGACAATATCTGGACCAATACCTAGCTAACGGATTTATCCGTCCTTCAAAATCTCCAGCTTCCTCGGCTTTGTTCTTCGTTCCGAAAAAGGAAGGAGACCTTAGGACTTGTGTAGATTACCGCGCCCTGAATCAAATCACTGTTAAAAACAGATACCCGTTACCTTTGATCCCTGAACTCCTGGACCAAGTCAAAGACGCATGTATATATACAAAGTTGGATCTCAGAGGAGCCTACCACTTGGTACGAATAAAAGAGGGCGATGAATGGAAGACGGCCTTCCGCACCAAGTACGGGCTGTTTGAATATCAAGTTATGCCCTATGCAACGCTCCTGCCGCCTTCCAGTATTTTATGAATGATGTCCTTAGAGAACTCATAGATGTGTGTGTTGTTGTCTACATTGATGACATCCTCGTCTATTCATCATCTGAAGAGGAACATCAGAAACACGTTAAAGAGGTCCTCGAGAGATTACGTCAACATAACCTTTTTGCTAAGCTTGAAAAATGCGTTTTCAACGTAACTGAAGTTGAGTTCCTGGGATTCATATTGTCACCAAACGGAGTCCATATGGATTCAAAGAAAGTCGATGCAATCATCAAGTGGCCTTCACCAACCTCTGTAAAAGGAGTTCAAAGCATGTTAGGGTTCGCTAACATTTACCGCAGGTTCATTCCTGAATTCTCTCGAATAGTCCAGCCCATCACCGCTCTATTAAAGAAAAACAAACGTTTTGAGTGGTCTACCGAGGCGGAACAAGCTTTTCAGGACTTAAAAGCTAAATTCATCTCTGCACCTGTTCTAAAACACCCTCGCCCAGAACTCCCCTACATCGTAGAAACAGATGCTTCTAGTCTTGCTATGGGGGCAGTTTTATCACAAAGAGATCCGGTCACACACCAATTACATCCTGTAGCCTTTTGGTCCCGCAAATTCTCGGCTCCCGAGATCAACTATTCAATTACAGACAAGGAACTTTTAGCTATCAGATCAGCCTTTAAAGCCTGGCGGCATTATCTTTTGGGAGCCAGACACACAGTCACCGTAATGACAGATCACCGCAACTTACAATATCTGAAGACGGCCAAAGCTCAGTCTTCCAGGCAGCTCCGCTGGGCTCTGTTTTTGGCTGAGTTTGACTTTATAATTACTTATCGACCAGGCAGTAAAAACGGAAAAGCAGATGCCCTCTCCCGGATGGGAATAGATGAACACTTGACCAATCCTGAACCAATACCCATAATCCCAGAACAAAGGATTTTGGGCTTGGTCAGCGCTCAATCCTTTGAAGACATCGAGACTACAGTCAAATCACTCCTAACTCCGGCAGAATTACAGGACTGGCAATTCAAGGGGAAGGATTTCTCAGTGGACCAAGACCTACCATATTTCCGAGGACGATTGTACTTGCCCTGTGAGAAAATACAAAAACAGATAATCTCCTGTTATCACGACTCATTAATGGAGGGTCACCCTGGCATTACCAAAACCATGGAAAAGGTCAAAAGACATTTCTGGTGGCCATCATGGAAGAAGGATATTAGAGACTTTGTGATCTCCTGCGGTGTGTGTGCTCAGAATAAAAGTCAGAAGGAGAAACCAGCCGGCCTCTTACACCCACTGGACATCCCTCCCTGTCCATGGCATACCCTGTCCATGGATTTCATCACGGACTTACCTCCATGCTCAGGGTATAATACCATTTTAGTAGTCGTGGATCTATTCTCCAAGATGGCTCACTTCATTCCCCTGAAGGGCCTACCTTCAGCTTCAGTATTAGCCCGAGAATTCTTAGAAAACATCGTTCGGTTACACGGTTTTCCCTCGGTTTTGGTCTCCGATAGGGGAAGTCAATTCATCTCCCACTTTTGGCGAAGTTGCTGTCGCTTAGCCCAAATTGATGTGAGACTTTCAACCAGTCACCATCCCCAAACTGACGGACAAACCGAGAGGACAAATCAAACTCTGGAGCAATATTTACGTTGCATGCTCCAACAAACTGAAAACCCTTGGAAGGATATTCTTTGGATCGCTGAATACGCTTATAACAATTCGACCCATTCTGGAACCGGGAAGACTCCCTTCTTCCTATTATACGGAAACCATCCTAGGACCTCTAACCTGGATCCTCCCCAAGAATTCGAAACACCTGCTGTGGATCACTTGCACTCGGTGATCACTCGTACTTTTAAAGAAGCCACTGCCCATCTGCAAAGAGCTAAAGCTCTATACAAGAAAGGAGCGGATCAACACCGTAAAGAGGCCCCTCACTACGCAGTGGGAGATCAGGTCTGGTTATCCACTAAGCACCTGCCTCTAAAAGGACCCCGCACCTTCATCCTGAGATACTTAGGACCCTTTCTCATCTCTGCTATAATTAATCCGGTGGCTGTCAAATTGGAATTGCCTTCGCATATGAAAATACATCCAGTATTCCATGTCTCCTTACTAAAACCAGTACAACCAGAAACCCGATTGACCGAACTCCCAGAACCTGTTCTAGTGGATGGAGAACTTGAGTTCGAAGTAAAGAACATCCTAGACTCCAAAATCTCCAAATCTAAATTATATTACCTGGTTGATTGGAAAGTATACAGCCCCCAGGAAAGGTCTTGGGAACCCTCAGAACATGTCCACGCACCTCGTCTGGTCAAGAAATTCCATCTGAATCACCCCGACAAGCCAAAACCCCCGGAGAAGACACGCTTAGGAGGGGCCTTGAGGGGGGGTGCTGTCATGATCACTGCTTCCAAGGAGCTAGGACCAGCCCAACGTCCTTGGAAGCAGGCCCCTAACCTTCATCCTAGGCACCAGCCGGTCCACACTGGGACCTTTTGGACCTTGTCCTGGCGCCGGTGGCACCAGGCTCATCAAAGTCACTGGTCCCGGCACTGGAAGCGCCGGGCTCATAATTTGTATGAAGATGCTTGGGTGGACTTACCTGCAGCAGACCATGCTGCTTACTTACCAGCCACATAGGAATCCTATGTGAGCCGGGACTACTTTCTTACCTGGGTGGGGCAAGCTCCACTCCCTGGATACAACACTGGAACTCTTCTGGAACAGGAACTCTTTTCTTACCTAGGCGAGGCCGTGGAGGAAGACGCCTCATCACTCCAAGGCTATTTAAACCACACCCGATTGATGAAACGTGCTTCGCGTTATTCTGCATCTGCAGCAGAACGCTCACCGTGTCTGTTCCAGTTTTCTTCTTTCCGATCCTGAACCTGCAAGAACAAACGCTTACCATTCCTGTATCCAGCCTTCAGTAGCACCTGCAAAGGCAAGAAACAACAGGTTAGCACGGCAACCTTCACGCGCAGCGCTTTCCTCACCTGATCCATCGGCAGCTACCATCTCTTCACGATGCTCCTCCGCCTGTGAAGACAAAAGCATAGTTATTCCTGTGTGGAATTACTTACCGGCACTCCGCGAATTCCGGTTTTCTTCAACGCTGCAATCCTGCACCTGAAAGACAAAAGAAGAGACATTAGACAGGTATTTTACTTACGCGCCATCGCGCCCGCCACAATAGGGCGCCTGCAAATACTCCGGCGTTTCCAGCATCTCTTCAACACCCGAACTCACAACTGCAAGGGAAAAGAGACAGTTAGAGAGCTTTTGAAAAGCAGGCAACCGGCATTTACTTACGCATTTCCAAGCGTGTTATTCCAAGACTCTGGCTCGAACTTCGGCTTTCTTCACACCATCTTCTACCTCAAGAGCCCTTCAAGACAAATAGAAAAAGCATTATACAGAGCCCTGTTCCACATTAACGTGCCCACGCACCTAAAGACTGTAAGGACTTAAAAGGTGTCCGGAAACTCACCGTTCGTGCAGTTAACGACGGTAGCAATCCTCTGAGGTCAAGAGGCCTACGTTTCACCCAGTGAAGGAATTGGCAACGGCACCCTGCACCAGACGCAGATGGAGAGTCCAGCATTCACCTATCTAAGGTGAGCACGTTGACCTTGGGGCTCCACGGAAAAGCGAGGAAGGGAAAGGGAGAGAGATACCCGACAACCCCAGATCATTAACCCCATATTCTTTCACCTGCAGATATCTCACTCTTCGAGTTAGACACACAGTGCGAAGAGGCTCAGCCCCAGAAGCCAATCGAGTCCTGCACTTCACTTTTCGAGTCACAGACACCATCCTGCCAAGACCGGCGCCTCCGTGGGAATCAGGTGAGCGTTACCGTTTTTGCCCAAATTTGAGAAAGGGGATTCTGTTGGCTAGGGTTGTGGAAGGACTAAGAAGTCGGTCCACCAGGTGGTCGCCAGCAACGAACATTGGGGTATCCATTTGAAGACTGCAATGCCTGCTTCCGCTACCGCTTGTATGGGACTTGTAAATAAGGGGGTGACCAACCGGGACAATGGACAAAATGCCTGGGCCCCGAAAATGTATTGCTGTGTTGTTATAATGATATTTGGGTTTATAATAGTCATTGTCTTAGGATTGCAGTACCTTGAGGAAATGCATCCTTTACAATCCTTGTTGCCCACTGAAAGTATACCTGCTGTTCCTACTCCCTTTGTACATTTGCATACTCTGTCCCCTAGGGACTCTCAGCATAGACAAAGGTACCACAATAACACTCTGTTACTTATCATGAATGCTACGCATGCCATTTTTAATAAATCTAACTGTTGGGTCTGCTCACATTTACCGCAACACGGGGATAAGGGGCTAGGTTGGTTTATTCATCCTTTACCTTTGACAACTGCTTGCTATGCCTCTCTTAGAGCACTGTTCTTTGGCCGTTGGAATGATAGCATCTCAGGGAACTTTGATGGCACCAATTTGAATAGTTTTCAGAAACGTGTTTTGACTCCCCTGGGATGCTCGCTTTTCGCAAACAGGAGTAAACCTAACGTTGCTTCTATTAGGGCTTCTGATAAACTGTCTCGTCCTTTCCAATCTTTGATTTCCTTTAAGATGGCTCCAATAGGCAATAAGGATGCCATGCCTCCTTCTTACACTGTTAATCATAGCCCTGATTCAGTTTCTTTTTGCATACAGAGGGATGGAACTCAGTCAATGGGAGATTTTCTAGGTTGTGCCAAAGTTCCAAATTTGACTGGGGAAAACAGACCTTTGTATGTAGGCGAACCTGTCTACTTTGTCTGCGGTAATGTAGCATTCCCATGGTTGCCCAGGGATTGGCAGGGAACCTGTTATTTAGGGATCCTGTTACCTGGGGTGTTTATAGCTAGTACAAAAGAAGTTTCAAAGGCTCGTCCACG
Organism: Ambystoma mexicanum; assembly: GCF_040938575.1. Classification (NCBI taxonomy): domain Eukaryota; kingdom Metazoa; phylum Chordata; class Amphibia; order Caudata; family Ambystomatidae; genus Ambystoma; species Ambystoma mexicanum. Next base: position 828,890,786 of record NC_090923.1, on the reverse strand, counting down.
GCGGCACGAGAATGGTGACACCCCAGCACAAATCTTGGGAGATATAGCAAAATCAGCTGTGCATTTTGGGGGCAGATAGCGAATTCAGAAGATATCAGAAAACTAGCGAGAGAACTGGAGAGAATCATCAACCAGACCACGGACATACTCTATAATATGACGTTAGAACAGAAGGCGATAAGACTAGTAGCACTTAAAAAACGGATGGCATTAGATGTCATTCTGGCTGAATGTGGTGGTGTGTGTAAATTAGTGGGGTCCGCTTGCTGTATTTTCGTACCAGATTCCTCCCCAACCATCTTCAAGGCAATACAAAATCTGCATGTCCTTAGTTCAGAAGTGCATGTTCCCAAGGGAAACTGGGATCTTAGCCCTTGGTTCTGGGACTTGCGATCTTGGGGTTGGAAGGTACTTTCGGTCTTGCTGATTATTTTGGGAATCCTGTTGTTTCTTTGTTGCTGTATTCAGTGTCTACCTGGTATGTGTTCAATGCTAGGGGGATGTTGCGCACAAGCAATAGGTTCGATAGGACATAAAGTGTATGTCCTAGATAAAACTTCCAAAGAATATGCGTTGAAAGAAATTTTAGCGAATGACCTAATGGCAATAGATTTTTCCGACAGTGATTCAGGGTGCATGGACGATGATGCATGGAGTTATTTGCAAGGAGATCCAAAGTAGTTTTTGCACTTGGCAAAGGCCAAAAGGAGGGTTTGTCAAAAGAGACATTATATTGTGCCTCCTATTGCAAAAAATATATGTATATTGGCCTACGCCAAGGTGCTTGAAAGTCGCTTGTGAAAGAATCCGTGTCGCAAGGTCCTGACCTTTAGATCAATGTGAGCTGCCATTTTAGGTCAATCCGCCATTTTAGGTTTGCTTTGTAAAGTCACCCTGTGAGTTAAAATGGTGGACGATGTCATTCCACAAATACAACATGGCCGTCTTGACCTCTGTACATAGCTAATATGTAACTTGCCTGCAGGCCACTTGTTGAGGTCGTGAACTGAGACCTTGTCCTTCGTTGACCTGTGTGTAAGGGATTACTCGTGTAAAGAAACTAATCCACGAGTATACTATAAAGCAATGTATTCGAATACTGAACATATAACACTTGTTTAACCACATTGTATTAATGTTTAAGAAGACTTACATGGAAAATCCCAAAATACACAGTTGCTGTATAGGCTTGTTGATACATGTATTAAAAGCAAACCAGTTATATGCGGTTGTTCGAGACTTGGCATGAACCCTAGATCGATGATGTATTAATGGAATATTAACCCGAAGTGGGGCTGGACATCGTGCTCACAAAATTTATAAAAAGCCAATGCATTCTAATGTACAGCGTCTCTCACTGAACACACTGAACCACGCTGGAGTTCGTTGTGTTGTACTGAGGGCCGATAGCTATCTGATTTTGCTCTGTTTTTGTAACTGGATTCAGTATAAAATAAAGTACTTTGTATGTTCCTTTGTAACCCGTGATATTTTGATTTTGTTTTCTAAGTAGGAGGAGTGAACCAGCAACAGTATAATTGCCACTACTGGCCGCGGAGCGGGCCGTGGAGTTTGGAGGTAGAGTGTGGAGTCTGCTGGAGTGAAGTCTGTTTACTGTGGCTATTGTAGGAGGAGTGGACCAGCAACAGTATAATTGCCGCTACTGGCCGCAGAGCGGGCCGCGGAGTGTGGAGGCAGAGTGTGGAGTCTGCCGGAGTCCGCGGGATCAGTGGGATCAGCAGAGCTGAGGAAGTGAGGAAGTGACCCAGCAAGGTAAGAGACTCCCAAATAAGTATAATCACAGGCACCACAAGAGGATCTTGAATCCCCCATACTCTTTCATACACAGACTTCCACCCTCCAAAACAATTTAGTTGCATAAATTAACTGTTAGCGGCTCAACAAACCGCAAATTAAAAAATTGTCACGTGATATTGGAAAGAAGATTGGGAACTTTTGGCGCGGGGGAACTGCAGGACTTTTTGCCTTTGACCCACAACCAGTAGATTGTGAAGTTCAGTTGGAAACATCAGAAAACAGAAGGAATCGTACCCCAAAATAATACATCAACTTAACATCCCAAGTTTGAAAAGTACGAGTGTGTTAGTGGCGGAGAATACAGAATAGAAATCGCTCCATAGACTTTGATCACTCAGAGAGACTAGTGTGGGGGGACTGCAGGACCCGGTCCTTTGACCCCCACACGCTGCAAGACGCATACAGAAAGTAATTGAAAATTCTAGAAACAACCCCCTGAAACACCCTCCCGCCCCATTACCGTTCATGGTGCTTGTGAACGCCTCTAGCCTGCAATCACGGGCAGACGAAGTACGAGGGCGCCCGTGTAAGAAGAGGGGCAGGGGAGTTTAGCTGCCGCGGCGCAGCGACGGCTGCAGATCGTGTGGGGGAGAGAGCGAAAGCAAACAGTGAACAATGGAGCAAGTACAAGCTCCGCCCCCAAACTTGAGATTATTAAATATGACGAGAGGCGAAGAGGAAACAAAATCAACAACAATGAAACAATTAACAGGATGTAACACAAGACTAAGAACAAAAAAATTTCGGTGAAACTGCTACAGCACACTGGAAGCAGCAGTAGAATGACGGAGGAAGAACAAGGGGTGTGTCAGCCTGTGGCCCTCGGCTGCCTGAACCTTAAAGAGACAGAACCTGACATCAATGCAAAGGTTAATATAAAAGAAAAAAAGCCTGAATCAGTGCGGCACATAATAGATACAGGAAAGACAGACGAAATATCAAAGCAACAGGATGATTCCAAAAATATTTCACCCCAGTATTACAACAAGGGGCAAACAGATAATGAAATAAATACAGAAGAAAAAAACACCTCACAGTTGCAACGAGGATATGGACAAGATCACAAGGTTATGCATCTGCAAGATAGAGAGCCTGAATTAGACATTGATTCAAATAACAGCACAAGGAAACAACTCAAGCGAGCTTAACAAATCCGACAATATACCACTCTCACAGAAAGAAAGAGCCATCAAAGCAAAGGAACAATGGAAATTATATTACCAAAGAGCAACTAAATCAGAACGATTTGCTAAAGAAACCGCTCCCATCAGTCAACGTCGACTAGAACGACTCTCGCTTGATCTAACTGAAATCGAAGCACTCATGGAATTACAACAAGCAAACAGGAAAAATCAACGACAGGCGAATTTAACAGGAACAGCGATGGAAATAAATAAGGCGAGTGACAATACTCTAAGCTATTTAGATTCAAGCAATGTAACGGAAAACAGGACACAAATATCGAATACAGAAGCAGAAATAAAAGAAAGATCCTGTAAGACGGAAGAACACACTTATTACGGTGCACAAAATGCAGTAAAACAACAAGAATCGATTGCCACTTCAATGCTTGACCTCCAAAATATGGTGATAGCTGTAACAACGCAAACAATGATACCCTACATAAAATTACAAGAGGCTAACAATGAAACAACCAAAGAACATACTACTATACTGGGTTCCATATTCTCCAAACAGAAGACCCTCATATATAAGATACAAGAACGGCTTAGCATTGAAGCGGAAAACAGCTATGTTTGGCAACAACGCCTAGCCGACATAGCGAGGCACGACAGAATGGATAAAGCAATGCTAACAGAAGCCTTAATCTCATTTACAAAGACATCATTATTGAAGAAAGATACACAGGAAAACATAAAAAAGCCAAATGAACACTCTGACGGAGCAATAAGGACACTCCCCTCTAAGATAAGCTTGTCCCGCCCACAGATCAAGAACGAAAAGAACCACCCAGAAAGCTTGAATATAGATGAGGACATCCTACTGATAGACCTGACACCAGAAGATTTACAGCCCAAAATAAGCACTACGTCGGCTAATCTGATCCTGAAGCATTGTGCATCAAAAATCGAACAACACAGTAAATCAGTCAAAGGGAACCAAAACTATAGTATATTTGAACAACTCCATCAGAATAATTCAAATAAAGTGAAAACGGTTGCGGCCAAAAAGCTAACCAAAAAACAACAAAGATGCTCAAGTGCGTTCCTTAGAAATTTGTCACAGAGCGCTAAAGAAATTACTGACAAAGCCAAACTTTCAGAATCAAAAGTAACGAGAACAGCAAACCCTGAAACTAAGGATATAGCCACTAAGAAAGAAGAAGCAGAAGAGCTGATCCAAAACAAAGAAAGCACAAGTAGGGGCAGAATCGCTCAGTCCCCTAGTTCTACAACAACTGACCAGGGAAACATTGAATCCTTAATGAATCTATCCACATATTCGACATATGAAGCAGAGAGTGCCAAGAATGAAGAAACCACGGGAACAGCGATACTGGAAGATCTAACGAAGACCTCCTCAATGATAGTAATCAATTCCTATGAGGAAACAATCATTGGATCGCACATATCCATAGAGCTCTCCTGCAAGGAGATTTCAGACGAAGAACTGAACTCTAGAAACGACACTCCGAGTTCGACAAGGATAGAGAGATCAGTCCATATAGAAGAAATCAGCAACTTAAGTAACAAACACACTGACCGGAGCAAGAATCAAGATGCCAACTTGGAAAGTTTACATCTTGAACACCCAAGATTCATAGACCCACATTACAAAAAAAAAGCAATCAGAATAAAGCTGGAAGGAAAATCTGAGAAAGAGACCAAAATAGTGATGAATAGAGCAAATATTCTTCGACTGTTCAAGGTAATTCCAAAATTGAAAATGGTGAAGTCAAAAGACCTCAAATTAATCAAGTTTATAGACGAAATAAGGCTCGACAAAATTTGGATACACTGCTATTCATGGGAACTACAGAGTTTAATAACATCATGTGCCAAAGAACTAGAATGTCTTGGATTCATAACAAAGACAGAAGATATCGAAGATGGTAGCGACGAAGAAAACCCCAATGCGACCTGGCAGGATAACAACAGTATATACTCAGACATCAGTGGCGACTCTAGTAACAGGACCTCCGAGAATGAAGGATGGAAAGAAAAAGAAGAGGCAAGATGGTACAAGGATTACCAATTTATTTTTGTTATCCCAGCCAGCATACTGACAAAATACCACAATAAAGGAATTACGAAACATCCCCTTTTTGGCGAGAGATTAATCCAGATAAAAACAGGCAAGAGAAGCATAAAAAACTGATGCAATAACAACGAACGGAAAGTACCAATACATTATTTACACAATGCGTGTGGAACACAAGGGACCATACGCATCTTTTCCAAAGTGAACAACCGGAGTTAAATACAGCAAATGTGATATGTCTTCAGGAGACGTGGTTAACTGAACCACCGGTATGTGTCATGATGCCTGCCCCCGGAAGACCAGACCAGGCCCAGCAGCCCCGGAAGCAGGCATCATGCAACTTGGAGCATGCCCAAAAGCCCCAGTTAGGGGCTGTTTGGGTGCAGTCCTGGCGCCTATGGCGCCAGGCTCATAAAGATAAAGTCAGTCCTGGCGCCATGGGCGCCAGGCTCATTATTGATAACTTACCTGAAGCAGACCATGCTGCATACTCACCTGAGGCAGACCATGCTGCATGAAGACTCAAGCCAAATGAGGCTTAGGAGGGACTATTTTACTGAAGGGACTATTTTGTTACTTGGGTGGGGCTGTGGAAGAATACTTACCTGGATCTTCTTCCAAGGCTATTTAAACCACGGCCGGACAGCCACACGTGCTTCGCGTTATTCTGCTTGCTGCAGCGTAACGCTCACCGTGTTTTCAGCAGCTCCAGTCTTCAGCCACGCCCGCTTCAGTCCTGGGACTCCTGAAACAAGAAGAAAAGAAGGATAAAGGTTAGAACAGGAGTTTTAACATTAATCCTTACCTGAATCCTGATCCATTTCGCCACGGAACTGAAAGACAGAAGTCTTTGAAGCATCGCTTCGCATTCCTACGGCGCCGCGCTGAACTCACCTGCTTGGCAGTACTTCAGCATTCCATCACGCTCTCTCCATCTCGCAGCCGCCCTCCTAAGGAGACAAAGACAGCAAGGTGAGCAAGGGGACTCTCTAAAGCTATACAAGCTACCCCCAAGGACTTACCAGATTTACCACGGGAGGTACTCACCTCATCTCGGGTCTGCGCAGTCAACTCTGCTTCATCGCCGTACCCCGGCCCCTAAGGGGAAAACCACAATAGACTTACCTGAATCTTACCGAGTGCATTTGGAAATCTTCGAGTGGATTAATCGGCAACCTGCAAGGAATCGGACAGAGTGAAGACCAGACATTTGAACTCTTATGAACAATTGGACTTTAGAGTCAATGCTGGAACTCACCAATTCCTCTACGCCAGTGAACTAACTGGTCATCAACGCGCCCCTGCGGTCGACGCAGGTTGGAAAGCTCATCCTTCCAAACCATTAGGTGAGACTAAGGAGGGGACATCAATAGTGATCTGTGGGAAGACAACGGGAGTGGGGAAAGTGGGTTGACACTCAATTCCACGGGTGGTTAATTCCTCTTCTCCTTTGCAGAAGAATATTCTTGCGAGCCAGACAAACTAGGCTGAGCGGGCCAGTCCAGTCAGTCATCTCGGCGCTACACGTCACGCTGGTGGAAGCAACAGCGGCCCAGTTCCGGTCGACGCCCCCATGGGAACCAGGTGAGCGTAACAGAACGCGAAGCCTACCCACAAATACCCACCTGGGCGTCATGGAGACCTCGGAAACTGATCAGTTGGCCCAATTATTAGGGGAATTAAGGGCCGAAGTGCATTCCGCCCGCCAAGAAACCAATGCCCTCAGGAGGGAACGGATAGTGTCAAAAGAACGAACTGATGAGTTGGCCAGACAACTATTACAGAGCCAGGCTGGACAAACACCTCTACCAGGACTTAGGGCAAGTCCAGCTCCTGTACCATCGAGTAACCCGGTGCAGATAAATTTACCTGGAGCCGTTCCTTTGGCTCCGCCTGAACTCTTTGCCGGAGACCCAAAAGGGTTTGCAACATTCATGAATCAATGCCACTTGCACTTTTTATGTAGACCTGGAGCTTTCCCAAACGATCAGGCCAAGGTAGCCTTTGTACTGTCATATCTCAGCGGCAGTGCAGCGGATTGGTCCATTCCACTAGTTAACCAGGATGACCCGATTCTTCGAGATTTCCAGGGTTTTCGAACAAGCATGGAAAGACTATTCGCCCGACACTCCCGAGGACAGGCTTTGGACAACAAACTTTTATCCCTACGCCAAGGTAACCAGGATCTTTTATCTTACATTGCAACTTTCAATAGATTAGTAGTGGAAACCAAATGGCCTGAAGCCAAGCGAATCACATTATTCCATCGAGGACTTCGGGGAGAACTCAAAGATGTTTTGGCCCAAATCGTGAACCCGCCTCAAGACTGTGCTGAATATATAGATCTAGTGGTCCAGCTCGATCACAGACTTCAAACCAGGAAGGCTGACCGAACCAAGTTTGAGAACAGGGTGTTGGTTAAAACCCACGTAAGCTCCAAGGGAGTAGATGTCTCAGAACCTATGCAAATCGGGGGGGTTAAAGGACTCTTAACCCAAAAGGAGAGAGATAGAAGATGGCAACTGCAATTATGTTTATATTGCGGAACTACTGGTCATTTTCTTCGGAACTGCCCAGTAAAACCACCCAAGAAAGTTATAGGAGCAGCAGACGAAAACCATGTGAAATCTGACTCGGGAAACGACCACGCCCGGCAAGCGTAGAGGTCCGCTTGCCGAGCTTAAAGAAGGACACTCTGACCTCGCATTTCACCATACCCATGGTCCTTGTAGATCCAGAGCAGCCATCACGCATGCAGGCGGTAAAGGCGAACGTAGACAGTGGAGCCATAGGAAATTACTTGGACTGGGAATTGGCTACCAGGATGAATCTATCTCTCACCTGCAAGACCACGGCCGATGTTGTCACCACTGTAGATGGAACGGAAATTGCCTCTGGACCCGTAACTCATTCCACTGCAGAGATGACATTGCTGAGTCAAGATGGGCATCAAGAGGCTATGGTGTTTGACTTAATCAAGGTCCCACAGTTTCAGCTGATACTGGGGATACCTTGGTAGGAAAAACATAATCCCTGTATTAATTGGGAGAGAAGAGACTAACCTTCCCAGAATGTGCTCACACCTGCTACCCAAGGAAAACTCAAAACTCAGTCCTGGCCCCAGTAATTCCAGTAGCCATACAATTACCTGTTGAATACCAAGACTTTCAGGATGTCTTCCAAAAGGAACAGGCAAACACCTTACCACCTCACAGATCGTATGATTGTCAAATAGATCTTGTACCTGGAGCACAACCACCTTGCAGCAGAATCTATGCCCTTACAGAACCCGAAAATCTCCATTTGCGCCAGTACCTAGACCAGTACCTTGCTAATGGCTTCATTCGCCCGTCCAAGTCCCCTGCATCTTCAGCTTTGTTCTTCGTACCGAAAAAGGAAGGCGACCTTAGAACATGTATAGACTACCGTGCACTGAATCTGATAACCATCAATAATCGATACCCACTGCCTTTGATCCCAGAACTACTAGACCAGGTGAAGGACGCTTGTATATACACGAAACTAGACCTTCGGGGGGCATATCATCTGGTACGTGTCAAAGAGGGTGACGAATGGAAGACTGCTTTTCACACCAAGTACGGACTATTTGAGTACCAGGTGATGCCCTTTGGACTATGCAATGCACCAGCAGCCTTCCAGTTCTTCATGAACAATGTCCTCCGAGAGCTTATCGATGTTTGTGTGGTTGTTTACATCGACGACATCTTAGTATACTCTTTATCAGAATCTGAGCATGTAAAACACGTCCGAGCAGTCCTAGAGAAGTTACGCCAGCATAAATTATATGCTAAACTGGAAAAGTGCATCTTCCACACTACGGAAGTGGAATTCCTTGGATTTATTCTGACCCCGAGAGGAATCCGGATGGATACACGAAAAGTGGATGCCATTCTTAATTGGCCTTCGCCAAGTTCAATCAAAGGAGTTCAAAGCATGCTTGGCTTTGCCAATTTCTACCGCAGGTTTATCCCGGACTTCTCACACATCGTACATCCCATTACAACGCTATTGCGAAAAAACAAACGCTTTGTGTGGACAGAGGAAGCCGAGAACGCCTTCCAAGAGTTAAAAGCTAAATTCACATCTGCTCCCATATTAAGACACCCGCGCCCCGAGCTTCCTTACATAGTGGAAACAGATGCATCCGGTTCAGCCATGGGAGCAGTCCTTTCCCAAAAGGATCCCGAAACTAACCAGCTTCACCCAGTGGCGTTTTGGTCAAGAACATTTTCAGCCCCCAAATTAAACTATGCCATAACCGACAAGGAGCTGCTGGCCATCAAGTCCGCCTTCAAGGCTTGGCGGCACTATCTACTGGGTGCCAGACATACCATCACGGTCATCACCGATCACCGCAACTTACAATACCTAAAGACAGCCAAAGCCCAATCTTCGCGCCAACTCCGTTGGGCATTGTTCTTCGCCGAGTTTGATTTTGTAATAACCTGTCGACCAGGTTGTAAGAATGGTAAAGCAGACGCCTTGTCCCGGATTGGAATGGGAGAAGCAGAAATAACTTTAGAACCCGTACCCATAATTCCGGAACAGAGAATCCTTGGCCTGACATCCATACAGACACTGGAGGACATTCAAAACAAGATCCACCAACTCTTTGATTCCGTTGCCCTACAGGACTGGGCAAAGAAAGGTCCAGAGTACTCTGTCATCGATGATTTACCTTATTACCAAGGCCGGCTATTTTTACCGCAAAAGGAACTACAGGAACTTGTCATTTCCCATTACCATGACACCTTAATAGAAGGGCATCCGGGTATTCCAAAAACCGAAGCTAAAATTAGGAAGCAATTTTGGTGGCCCACCTGGCGAAAGGATGTCAAGTCATTTGTCATGTCGTGTGGCATTTGCGCACAAAATAAAGGACAAAAGAAAAAACCTGCTGGATTATTGCAACCAATAGACATACCACCTACCCCTTGGCATACCTTGTCATTAGACTTCATCACGGATTTACCCCTGTACCAAGGTTACAATACCATTCTAGTTATTGTAGATCTTTTTTCTAAAATGGCCCACTTCATTCCTTTAAAAGGGATACCTTCAGCTTCAATCCTGGCCAAGGAATTCCTTGAAAATGTTGTCCGCCTGCATGGCTTTCCTTCAGTGTTAATTTCAGATCGGGGCAGTCAATTCATTTCACATTTTTGGAGGAAATGCTGCCAACTGGCACAAATTGATGTTAGGCTTTCGACCAGTCACAAAACTCAGACCGACGGTCAAACGGAGAGGACCAACCAGACTCTCGAACAGTACCTCCGTTGTATGCTACATCAGTCTGAGGGGAATTGGAAAGACATTCTGTGGATCGCAGAGTATGCCTAAAATAATTCCGTACACTCAGGAACTGGACAAAGTCCTTTTTTTACCATTTATGGGCACCATCCTCGAACCTCGGATTTGGACTCACCCCAGCATTTAGAGATGCCCGCAGTGGACCATCTCCACGCTGTTATTACACAAGCCTTTAAAGAAGCAACCATCCATTTGAAAAAGGCTAAGGAAAAATACAAAAAGGATGCAGATAAGCACAGAAGTGAAGCTCCTCAATACCAAATAGAGGACCAAGTATGGTTAGCCACTAAGCACTTACCACTCAAGGGGACTCGAACCTTTAACCCCAGGTATTTGGGACCTTTTTCTGTCAAGGCAATTATTAACCCAGTGGCCGTCAAGTTGGACCTACCTGCTCATATGCGAATCCATCCCGTCTTCCACGTGTCTCTTTTGAAGCCAGTGCAACTAGGAACTAGGCTAACCACTCCACCTGAACCTATCTTCATAGACGGGGAGCCCGAGTTCGAAGTCAAGAATATTTTGGACTCAAAAAGAGTGAGATCAAAACTCTTTTACCTAATTGACTGGAAAGGTTATGGTCCGCAGGAAAGGTCTTGGGAACCTAGTGACCACGTGCATGCACCTCGTTTAGTGAAGAGGTTCCATCGGGAATTTCCAGACAAACCACGGCCAAGGGAGAGAACGACTTTAGGAGGGGCCTTGAGGGGGAGTGATGTCATGATGCCTGCCCCCGGAAGACCAGACCAGGCCCAGCAGCCCCGGAAGCAGGCATCATGCCACTTGAAGCATGCCCAAAAGCCCCAGTTAGGGGCTGTTTGGGTGCAGTCCTGGCGCCTATGGCGCCAGGCTCATAAAGATAAAGTCAGTCCTGGCACCATGGGCACCAGGCTCATTATTGATAACTTACCTGAAGCAGACCATGCTGCATACTCACCTGAGGCAGACCATGCTGCATGAAGACTCAAGCCAAATGAGGCTTACGAGGGACTATTTTACTGAAGGGACTATTTTGTTACTTGGGTGGGGCTGTGGAGGAATACTTACCTGGATCTTCTTCCAAGGCTATTTAAACCACGCCCGGACAGCCACACGTGCTTCGCGTTATTCTGCTTGCTGCAGCGTAACGCTCACCGTGTTTTCAGCAGCTCCAGTCTTCAGCCACGCCCGCTTCAGTCCTGGGACTCCTGAAACAAGAAGAAAAGAAGGATAAAGGTTAGAACAGGAGTTTTAACTTTAATCCTTACCTGAATCCTGATCCATTTCCCCACGGAACTGAAAGACAGAAGTCTTTGAAGCATCGCTTCGCATTCCTACGGCGCCGCGCTGAACTCACCTGCTTGGCGGTACTTCAGCATTCCATCACGCTCTCTCCATCTCGCGGCCGCCCTCCGACACCTAAGGAGACAAAGACAGCAAAGTGAGCAAGGGGACTCTCTAAGGCTATATAAGCGACCCCCAAGGACTTACCAGATTTACCACGGGAGGTACTCACCTCATCTCGGGTCGGCGCAGTCAACTCTGCTTCATCGCCGTACCCCGGCCCCTAAGGGGAAAACCACAATAGACTTACCTGAATCTTACCGAGTGCATTTGGAAATCTTCGAGTGGATTAATCGGCAACCTGCAAGGAATCGGACAGAGTGAAGATCAGACATTTGAACTCTTATGAACAATTGGACTTTAGAGTCAATACTGGAACTCACCAATTCCTCTACACCAGTGAAGTAACTGGTCATCAACGCGCCCCTGCGGTCGACGCAGGATGGAGAGCTCATCCTTCCAAACCATCAGGTGAGACTAAGGAGGGGACATCAAGAGTGATCTGTGGGAAGACAACGGGAGTGGGGAAGGTGGGTTGACACTCAATTCCACGGGTGGTTAATTCCTCTTCTCCTTTGCAGAAGAATATTCTTGCGAGCCAGACAAACTAGGCTGAGCGGGCCAGTCCAGTCAGTCATCTCGGCGCTACACGTCACGCTGGTGGAAACAACAGCGGCCCAGTTCCGGTCAACGCCCCCGTGGGAACCAGGTGAGCGTAACAGTATGTGAAGGATTTCTCACATACACGAATCCTGCAACAACCAACATAGCAGGTAGACCGTCAGCAGGCCTTCTTACCCTAATCAGACAAGAAGTGGCATTCAAATTGATTGAGTATCAATATATTGGAAATTGGGCACAAAACACTTTATTGAAGACACAAACAAAGAAGCAACAACTGAACCCTACCATGTCAACAAGTGACAAATACTTAAATATCACAAATGTTTACTGGAACCCGAGGAAATTCAATGAAGACACAGTAATAGATTCTATATTGACTAAGATAGACAACATCGCACAGAAACACCAAGGTGTAGAATTCATCATATGCAGTGATTTCAATTTGCATCTTTTTGATGGCAAAGGAAAAATAATAGAAGAACCTTTGCTTGAACATAGAGCCCAAAGATGGACAATAGAAACACGTAATAGAATCATTGACTACATTTACATCAGTAAAGGAATCTCACAAACTAAAACCAAGGCCACAAATGTGTTTAGTGCACATAGCAACCACTACATAATTAAGCGCTCGTGGGAAATGAACACTAGCGAACGCTCGAAAATAAATATTCCCACATTGACCCTGTCAAACAGAATGAATCATCTGAGGATACCACAAAGCAAACTAACAGATATCACAGACTCCTTTAAGAACTCAAAGAAAGAAGTTGATAGCAAAATCAATTATGGATGGTTATTGAACCAATTCCAACTAAAGCAGAGACAGAATAAACATCTACAGTCTGAACCAAAATACACATATAATAAAGTAATCACGGAAAAGAAACAAGAAAAGAAAACTGAAATTAAGAAACCCAAAAAGGAATCCCCACGAACTAAAAAAAGAATGATTGGACAAGCAAAACAAAAATTTTAAAATTGGCTAAAAAATGCAAAAATGATGCAAGAGCAAGAAAATGCAGAACACATGATGAAGACTCTTAAAAACAGAAATACACGACGCCTATGGGAACTACTGAAACGGGATAAAAACACAGAGGATGCGATGAAAGTGGACGTCTCAGAAGAAGCTTGGGTAAATTATTTCACTGACCTTTATAAAGAAAGACCAACAGCTGGAAATAAAATCCCGCACCCCACGGGAAAGAGATGGAGTGTAAGCTACAATATGGAAGAACTGACCAACACAATAAAAAAAATAAATGCATCAAGAGCCCCCGGTCCTGATGGCATATCAAATGCAACATTAAAACAGAACCCAGAAATCTGGGCACAATTTTGCGGAAAAATAATAGATCTGATGAATCGCACTAAAAGAATCCCAGATTCATGGAGAATAGCAACACTCATACCTATATACAAACAAGGATCATCCAAAGATCCAATGAATTACCGACCATTGTCACTCTTGGATCCCCTGGGGAACATTTTCGCTAACATACTACTCACAAGACTAAATATTTGGGCAAAACAAACTAATCATCTTGCAGTTCGACAGGCAGGATTTGTACGCAACGTTGGCACAAATGCAAACTTGACAATTCTAAACTAGCATACGTCGATCTGAGCCTTGCCTAAGCTTGGACCAAACTTGAGCAATGGAGATGTCCCTGTGACATACTGGAGCCGATAAAACTCTTGTATACTAACACCAAAATACAAGTGAGAATGACAGCAGATGGCATCATAACTAACCAAATTAATACCTGGCACGGTCTAAAGCAAGGATATCCATTGGCAGCAGCTCTGTTCAGCCTATTTAAGTCGGATTTCGAAGAGTTGATAAATGTACCAAATATCAACCCTACGGAATTAAACGCAACTGCGGTCCCATGCTTGATCTATGCAGATGATATTATTCTGCTGGCAAAAACACTGTGTGGACTACAAATGGCATTCAGCAAAACGCAATAATATATGGAAAAAAACGAACTCACAATAAACATCAAGAAGACAAAAATCATGGCCCTGACATATAGAAAGCAAAAAGGGAAAAAACCCTTTTCATACTATTTACAACAGGAAAAATTGATACAGGTTACTACGTACAAATATCTAGGAATATGGATGAATCAATCATCCACAGAAATACCATGGGCACAACATTTGAAGACCAAAACCAAAGCACTAGCACGACAGGGTCTGGTGATTCATTTCAAATTCAGAAAATTCTCACTAAAGCCGGTGGTAACCTTTTATAAACAAAAGGTTACAGCGATACCTGCATATGGGGCAGAAGCAATGATCAATCTGGATAGATCAATATGGACAAAGCTGGAGGCGATTTACTGGCTGAAAGTACTAGGCCTACCTCAAAATATGCCGATGGCCCGAAGACGATACGAGCTGGGCCTTCAATCGCTTGAATCAATAATAGAATGGAAAACATTGGATTTATTCAGAAAACTGAATAGCGAAGAGAAGATACCGGCCTTAGAAATTCTAAGAACAACAGAGTTACAAGTGAACGATACAGCACTAAAAAAATGGAAAGAAGCGTCAATGAGCATATGTAATGAAAAGGGAATAACATTGGAGACTCTAACACGAATGCCACAAATCTAAAAAAAAAAAATCTTAGTCGACTTGATTGGATAACGACACAAGAAAAGAAAGACCGATATAAATTGAACTTAAAGTGTAACGGAGAGTCACGAGCACTTAACCAACTTTCCCACTACCTCAATTTATACCCCGATCGAAGAATATGTGACAAATTCTTAAGACTGAGATTAAATTTACACCCCACAAGAGAAGTGTTGGGAAAATGGAATCAAAACAAAAATGCGAACAGCGACTGCAGAAACCCTATACCATGTAATAATGGAATGTGAAGCACTCAATCAAAAAAGACTGTTATATAGCGACAAATACCAAAGTGCACCTGTCGAAATGGAAACAGAGGAACGATGGAGTCAAATCCTCATAGGAAACAACAGAAAGATGGTCGCTGCAATCATACATTTCTGGGAAACCATAACCTCAGAAAACGGCAACAGCAGACAGGAGTACGAAAATTAAAGATTTTAAAATGCGGACTAAACTAATTGAACGATTCATAAATGTAAGGTTTAAGATGTAAACCAAATGCATTTTTAAATTAAAAAAAAATAACTTATAGACATAAATAAATAAGGAAGGGATTCAATTGTGCATCCCACGATAGGCATTGACTAAGGTGAACACCTACTGCACAAACTATTTGTCTGGGGTGAATGGACAGAACAGGATCAGAATGTGTGGTTGCAGGGAATTAAACAGCAGACCACTGCAACAGGATTAGACATATGGCAAGATCAGGGTCCATTACATATGGTACTAAGTGAACTGTATATGGCCCCTAAGGCAAAAGAAGAGCAAAGTAAGATTGGCAAAATAGCGGCATATCTGTACCTCCATATTGGAGCAATACAGGAAAAATATGCCGAAGGCCAAGATCTGGTAAACAAGCAACTGCAAACATTAGAAAAAGTCCATACTGATCTGGACTCTGCAGAGCAAAGGCTGCAGAGGAGACATGAATCAGAAAATGAAATCAGGCAGTACCTGACAAAAATAAAAGAAGATATGGGTGTCCTGCAGCAGGAGAAGGTAGAGCAGGATACCACAATGCTGGCCTTGCAGAAGGAGTACCAAGAAAGTTTGGACTCTCTACTGCAGAGCCAGAAAAAGGTGGAACAGCAAATACATTTTAACAGGGCATGCGCAGAGCAGGTAGTCACCCTGCAAAGCCGCCTAGACAAAGAAAAAGAAGAGAATAATAAACTAATTCTCAAAGACCTGGACACCCAGGCAGAATTTGATGAGGAGCGCCAGAAAGCTGGTGTGCTCCAAAGACAGAGGGACGACCTGGCTGCACAGAGGCATACTCTTGTTCAGGAAAGGGACACCTTAGGCCAGGAGGTCAGTTATTTAAAAGAGAAGATAGAAGAACATCACCTGGCCTTTCAGGGACTGGGCGACCTCCAAAAAAGACTGTGAAAAACTGTTAGAGCACACCAGTAAGGTGGAAGATGCTCTAGCAAGGAAGGACCAGGCCGGTACGGACAGGACTCAGGAGGTAACCCTCCTGCAGCAAAAACTGGCCCAGTACTCTAAATTGACACAGGAAGCACAGAGAGACAATGAGGCTCTCTGTGAGAAAAATGGCAAGCTCCACAGACAGGTAGCTATGTAAGAACAACTGATAGGAACTAGCAAGGCCTTGGTAGAGGAACAGAAAGCTCAGGTTCTTGCATGGCAACAGGGAGCAGGGGCTGAGAGAGATGAGGTCTGCTGGGATATGGAAACACCTGAGCATAACCTCAGGAACCCTAGTACTAGAGGCCTTCATCTCTTCCAATCCCTGGACTCTGCCAATCCCATGTCCACTGGCGCACATGAGCCAAGGGCCACGGGGATGGCAGACTTCAATCCAATGAGGAATATGGGGCTCATAGACCAGCACCTCTTAGGAATGGATGGGCGGCCATCTGGGTATGGGTTCCCTAGTGCTGTAAACTTTAGTGGGGAACTCCATGAGAGTAGGCCCACTAAGGGCATCCTGAAAACCTCTGCCCAGCTAGGACAGTGGGGGGGTACTCGTCAAATCCTGGGAGTAAGGAGGAATCAGAAGACTCCTCTGAGTGCCCCGGGACACAGGAAACTAGGCCCCCAAATTCTGCCAGCCATTCCCAGGCTTGCAGAATCCAGCAGAGCCTAGGAGACTAGTCGGGCACCTCTGGTAGTAGTGCCTCTGAGTCAGAGGAGGAGTGGACCAGGGTCACCCGAACCAACAAGGCCAACAAGGTAAAAAAGGCCTTGCTCAAGGATCCCCTAAAACAAATCAAAGCAATAAGGAGCGTCATCACGCCCTATCAGAAGAACGTGAAATATTCAATTTGGGAGCACTTAGAGCTTTGTGAACAGATGATGGAAACTTTACATTTGAAGGACAGCCAGAGCTGTATTCCATATCTGAAATAGACCTTCTCTCCCGAGTACTCCAGCTTCTTTGCGGGCTGGAGGACCAAAATCATTCTAGATGGTCCACCTATAGGGCGGCCATCTTGAAACATTTTTCTGTGCACAGGAATCCTCAGGAGACTCGCAAGGCAGCCTACAACTTGCAATGTGGGGAAGATCAGGCCCCACTAGAGTTTGTTCAAGAATTGAAGCGTGCCTTTGTGCAGACCACCACAAGGGTGCGCACTGACAGCAAAGAATGTGTGAATACTTTCTTCCACGCTCTCCCCAAGTACATCATGACCCAGCTAGTGAGAGACTTTCACGAGAAAAAATCACTAGACTGGGTCATTGAATAAGCCACACGCATTTATGAGGTGCAAAAGCCAGTGGAAAACATAAATAATCTAAAAAGTCCCAAAACAACCGACACCGCTGCTGCTGCTAAGGTGGCAGAGGTGAAGGTTGCTCCCATTTTAGACTAAGAGATGGGGGGCCTTAAAACCTGCCTGCACAGAATCAAAGCAACCCCAAGCCCAGAAGGGGCCAATCACAAACAGGGAGCCAGGAAGGCAAGCCCACAAATGGGACCCATAACTCCCCTGACTACATCAGCCCCCGCTACAAGGGGAACAGACCCATCCTGGGTTATGTGTGGACTCACACAGCCCAAGGGGGGGAATCCAACCAGACAGCAGCTAACCCAGGGAACTTCCCTCCTTACTTCCCCCAGGAGGACAGTAATCCCCCAAATACTGGACAGAATTTCTTCCCAGGGTACCTGCCAAATTTCAACCCCCAAAATAATATATCCTTCTTTCCCCACTTTCCTGAACCCAGACAGCCCAATCCGGGAGAGGGGAGGCCAAGGGTGGAGGGGTACCTACATTTTCCAAACCCGGGGTATTTTGGAAGAAGGGATAGCTACCCTTCCCGGGATCAGCCCAGGGGAGACATGAGTACCCTGTATCAGCATGAGCGGGTGTCACAACTAGAGCACCAGGTCCAAAACATGGCACAGGATCTGGGTCGCATGGTGAGGGCTCAACAGAACCCTCAGATGAGCATGGCGGCGCAGAATGCCTCATACCCTGGACCTGGTGCTCCAGAGCAATGACGGGGGAAGAACCCTGACAACACACCAGTTCCCAGGGAAGAGCCACAAGGGGAGGTGGGTGTAAAGCCTTGGAGGAAGCTTTCTTCCCCACTTGTAAAAAGCCCCTGGAAACCCAAGAACCGGAACCAACATCTCCTGCCCCTGAAAGTTTGCCACCCAAGGAGCAGAGAGGGGGTAGGAGAAATAAAGAATCCAAAAAGACCCATTTTGAGGAGGAGGTACAAATCATCCAATTTGAAGGAGAGGGATCCTCAGAGGATCCTGGGCAGGGGAGTTGCTAGGTCTGGAAAAGACCCGGGGCTAAGCTGATGTCGGAACTGTTGGGACTGGGGGCTAGCTAGTCTTTTGGCTGTAGCTCCTGAGATTCTATCCGGGGCTACAACCAAAAGATCAGGGGCAATAGCCCCCTTAGCCCCCCCCTAGCAACGCCCCTGATCCTGGGAAAAGGATCTTCTCCTTCAGAGATGGGGGAACTCCTCCCAAAGAAAAATGGGTCCCAAAGGATCCAAATCCAGACTGGGTAGATGTGGAGACTGAGTTAGCAACGCCCATCATCTAACCCCAGAATCATCAGCATCAAAATCCCCTGGTTCAAACCCATCCTGGTGACTGCCTCCAAAAAGGGGGGGGGGCAGCCCAGAACCAGGGGAACCCAAAACTTCCCCCATATCTAGCTGTCACCTTTTTCGTTCAGATTCCCAAGACTCCAAACAGAATCCTGCTCAAATCACCTCTATATCAGTGTCCAAAACCAAGAAACTAACCAACCAGTTGTCCAAAAATGTACATTATCTGTGCCCTCTTGAGGAGAAGGAGGGAAGATTCTATGCCCCGGTCCAGATACAGGGGCAGTGTACAATTTTGGCACTGGTGGACACTGGATCCCAAGCTACCCTTCTGTAAAAAAAGGGCCTTTGATAAACTGAATTCGGGAAGGGGGGAGAAATACCAAATTCCTCTCACCCCTCTTCCTGGACAACTTCAGAACTTCGACGGGAAGGAAATTCCCGTTGAGGGGACTGCGGATTTGGACATTAAAATTGGGCGACACAAGGTGAAGCACCCGGTCATAGTTGTAACTCCGGAGGGCACCCCTTGTTTACCAGGGAATGACATCCTGCGAAGGTTGTCACCCCTAATATATTGTGTAAACAAGGTCCTCTAGACCCAGACTAGCCAACCAATAAAATTGAAACAGAATGTCAACCATGTTAGTTTAAATGGCACATGCCACATGGTTGAACAAAAATCTGACCGAGTGGAATTTCACTTCCAGAACAACCAAATCCCAGACGTGACAGTAATAGCAGTAGGACAACAAACTGGTGATGGGGGGTCCTTTCTATTTCTGAAAATCAACCTTCCTTCCAGTCTAAGGTGGCATTCCACACTGGAAGGAAACACTCTGAAATTCTTTACAAATTCACAATCAGAAAACCCCACTCCTATAGTCCAGAAAGATGAGAAATCAGCTCAAAGCCTGGCTGATATTCAGAAAATTGGAGAGCAGTTGTTCATCCCTATTCAGTTAAATGAAGGGAAGGACTCTGTTCTCGCCCGAGTGTGTGTGAACAACGGTAAGAGCTTCATCAGCGAGGCCATGTTCTGCAAACTCCCAAAAGATCCAGCCATTCCCACATTTAAACTAATAGATACATGGGAAATGGATCTGGAAACACCCAATTCCAAACATCTCCTGCATTGCGGTGTATGCTCAAAATTTCAATAGGCAACAAGAGCATAGTCCATAATTGTTGGGTCATGCGACACGTCACTGCCGCCTTTTACTTAGGCAATGACATTCTCAATCGCTTTACCATTAGTTTGGACCTAATAAACTTCAAAGGTTGGTCCCGATTAGCGGATAATCCCATGGGCTTTGATAAACCAGAGAAAGCATTTAGGTCAGCTCAATTGCTGCCTTATGCCGTTGAAATTTAGATTGGAGAGGAAGTCACCATCCCAGAAAGGACCCAACAATTCTCCTTGGAAGTGAAAGTTAAAAGAGGACAGAAATTGAAAAACACTGATAACTATATTAATTTGAATGCTTATTTCCAACAGCAAGGGTTGGGGGTAAACCCAACACCACTAGTCAATATAGAACATGACACCATTCCAATAGAGGTGGACAACAGAGACTTAAAGAGTATCACTCTAGCCGCAGGCACCATTATTGGAATGGCGGTTGATGACCGACATTTTTCCATAGATTTAGGTAATGAACTGTTGGGGGGCAGCAGTACACATGGACCCGGACTCCCTTCGGATACATCAACTCCGGCAATTAATTCAACATTTTTCTACATAAGGCCATACCCGACCTGGGTGAAAGGGGTAACCTGGCCTATGTAGATGATGTTTTAGTCAAAAGCTCTTCTGTGGAGGAACACATAGTGGAGATCCGTTATGTTTTGACACAGTTGAGGGCTGCCAGAGCAAAACTCTCCTTTCAAAAGGCACAGTGGTGCAGAACCCGTGTCAATTTCTTGGGGCATGAGATTACTCCTCGGGGTCTCTGTCCCCAGGAAGAGAAAGTGGAAGCACTCCAGAAATTAAAAGACCCCACAACTCTGAGGGAACTAAGGAGCCTCCTTGGACTAACTAATTACAGCAGAAAGTTCATTGAGGATTACACAGAGATCACAAGACCCCTGATCCATCTTTTGAAGGGGGGACCAAGGGAGAGTGGGGTCCAGAACAAGCTGAGGCAGTAAGACAACTCAAAAGAAGCCTCTCACAAGCGACTTGCCTAGTTTACCCTGTCAAAAACAAGGAGTTTTTCTGGGAAACAGGGTTCTCAAATACATGCTTGACTGCAGTATTGTACCAAAAGCATGACAAGGTCAATAAAGTAATCTCCTATGCGAGTAACACTTTATCCTCTGTGGAGGAAAAATTCAACGATTGTGAGAAGGCACCCCTGGCAACGGTGCGGGCATTGAAGAATTACCACCCGTTTATCCAGGGGGAACACATCATAGTGGAGACTCCACACAAGCCTCTGCAATATCTCCAAAGTGACAGAATCCATTCCGGAAATGTGAGTAATTCCCGAATTACTTCCTGGATTGCTTCAATGCAAGGCTTTCCAGTGGAGGTCAGATATGGCCAAAACAAGAAGAGTCCCCTCGCGCAAGGTCTGGCTGACTTGCATGATTGTGCCAGAGAAAACTGCCTTGAGAACGAAAGTCTTAAAATCAAGGACAACATGGAGCATAACTCAATTCCCCACACAAAGTCTTTGAAGAAGACAAGTGTGAGGGAGTGCCCACTGTCTATGTGGATGGATGCTCCTACCATGTTGACAACAACGGGGAAAAAGAACTTGTGGCCGGCGTAGGGAATGCATGGGTGAATGATGCCCCAGAACCCTCCGCTGGGTACAAGATTGGTCCCCGAAGTAGTCAAGGGCAGAGTTGATGGCTGTGCATCAAGCCATCCTCACTGCTGTCCAACACCAACTCCATGAACTGGTCATAATCACAGATTCTGATTATGTACGGAATGGGTTCGTGGAGCACCTGGTTAACTGGAATACCAGAGGCATGCTATGTGCTAATAACACATCATTGAAACATGGGAAATTAATCCAAAATATTGATGATCTGGTCACCTCCAATGGGATGACCATCTACTGGAAAAAGATCAAGGGTCATTCTAAAGTAGAGGGACCAGACAAAACTGGAAATTACCTAGCTGATCAGCTGGCCAAAACCAGAGCCATCCAAGGGGATCTACTTGATTCCCTGTTTGGGGAAATCCAGGTCACTGCTATGACTAGGTCCCAGACAAATGATCACAATGAACTCTCAACTGCACAATGGAGTAAGGAGACCCCAGATGATGATTTGATTACGACTCAAAAAGGGGATCCAATAATTGGAAAGTTTTATCAACACATTGAGGACCCTGAGAACTTTCCCCTGATGGATACCGATTACACAGGGAAAGATGACCTCAGAGTTGATAAAATGTCCAAAAATGTTCTGAATCCAAGACGGTTTGTTGGTGAGGAGATCCCGAGCTGACCATGATCAGTGGGTGGTCCCTACCTCATTCCGAAGCCTCATGTTAAGTCACGCCCATGATGCGGCCAAAGCCGGTCATAGGGGGTTTCATACAACACTTGAAATCTTAAGAGAGGTTACATACTGGCCACACATTGGGCAGGACCTCGACCAATACTTGAAGGGGTGTCTTCTGTGTGCACAATTTCAGCCAACATCCCTCACACACCGTGTGCCTCTCCAAAAGAGGGGGATGACACTGCCTTGATCAGATTTACAAGTCAATTTTATCGGGCCCGTGATTCGCTCCTCTAGGGTGAACAAGTACATGTTAACCGTGACATGCTTGTTCACTAAATGGGTGGAATGTCTCCCGGCCCCAAATTGCAAGGCAGAAACAGCAGCTGCCCTGATGATCAACCACATCTTCTCGCGTTTTGGACTACCCCAAATGATTGAGTCAGACCGAGGAAGCCACTTCACTAGCGAAGTGATGACAAAGATGTGGGAGATACTTGGGGTCAAAAGGAAATTACACATTGCCTACCGGCTAGCCTCTACTGGTGCAGTAGAGAGATACAAAAAGAAAATTGTGAGCATATTAAAAAGGTTTGTGGCAGATTCTGGGTCAAGTTGGAATATTCGATTACCTCCTGTCCTGATGGCCATCAGATCGACCCCTTCATCTGCAACTAAAATGTCACCGTTTGAGCTGATGACTGGACGAAGGATGGTGCTTCCCCAGCATCCGCTCTACAGAACCCAAGAGCAGACATTGATCAATGCCTCCACAACTCATGAGTATGTTGAAAATCTGAGAAAACACCTTCAACATGCTTTTGCCAATGCTCAGTGAAATCTAGAAAGATCTGCAGACAGTATCAAGACCCACTATGACTTAAAGACTACTAGAAAGAATACCATGTAGGAGACCGGGTCTACTTATACAATTTCCAAAGGAACCAGGCCAAACAGCGCAAATGTTTGCCTAGCTGGAGGGGTCCTTTTGAAATTGTAGATACAATCTCACCAGTCGCCTACAAAATCTGCATCCCCAAAGGCAGTTTGGCAGAGGGGGAAGATAACTAGGTCCATATCAAACAACTGAAGTATTGCCAGCCTAGGCACACTCTGCAGCAACTAGAGGATTCTTCTGGAACCCCAGAGGGGGTCACTCCATCTCCCTAGAATTCCAACTATAAAAATGATTCCATCTATATAATCAATAAATTGCAAATAGAAAAGATTGTCAAAATGTATGTATCTGCCCCACTACATGAATAGTGGTGGGGACATGTCTCCAAATATGCTTTGCTTTGTCATCCTAGAATTGGAAACCACAGAGACTAAAACCAAAGAGGACCACCCAGGGACCGGAAGGAAAGATCCAAGGGGCCTGGGGTATTGCTCCATACCCTCATCAGGAATCGGCGAGGAGAACCGGTCGATCCACCACTGATGGGGGAAGCAGATGAATTTGCCATTTGGACCAGAAAGAAAAGAAACTGATCATCCCAATCTCGCGACTTCCCCTTGACGGGCCGTCAAAAGCCAAATGGCAAGGGGAGGGGGCTTGTGGGATGTACTGACCCACTAGTATCTGCCCTGCGACATCACTGTGTGCTGGTGGCACCAGAACCAGCAAAATGGCCGCAAAAAGCCCCATGCGCGCTAAACCTATGAAAATTGCACTGTGAAACCGGAAAAGATGGCTGCCACTCTACTTTGCCTGTGTCAGTGGTGGAACAGGAGACCACACTGCTGAAACCTGTCATTGGGCTACCCACAGAGTGAAAATGGAAACTACATGAAAGGCAGTGCTTTATTGCAAGGAAACCCAGAAGTGCTCTGAAATCCTTTTTCCTTGGTTGCTGAAATTACAAGATAATGGTTCAAAACATCAGAGAATATCCAACATCCTTGCTGGGTGTTATCCATCATTTCATTTAAAGAATTAACAGGCGTGCACAATTGTATATTTTTGAAAAGGACTGGCAAAGGACAGTGCGAATTTGTAAAAATGGTAAAATTACAGTATTGTTAATGAGAAATTGTTGGTCACATTTTAAAAGTACTCAGAACTCTGTGCTATGTTCATAACCACTAAATTTGTGGTTTTGTAGCAATTGTGGTGATGGCAGAAACATGAAACTTCATATGATTATGCCCAGATATCATGCTCACATTTGTGTAAAATTGTGGACAAATCTGACATTGGGTACCAGACCAAAAGTGCGAAAAATTGCCAAATCTAGACCCAAGCTCTCACCGCGACGGCGCTTGGATGAATACTTGCTCCACAAAATATGGGATAGAGATATGCCAGTGGTATCAAGTTTGTAAAATTGTAAATATGTCTTGTATGAAAAGTAGATTTCATTTGCGGAAGCAAAGGGGAGGTTTTCCCTGGATCATAGCACACATCGTCATGATGACACCCGGTTTTCTTCTCAAATCAAGGGAGAGGAAAGACCCTAACCAATAGAATACCAGGGGGTGTGCCTGGTAGAATTCAACATACCCACCCCTTTAGAAAATACATAAATAGAGACAGCTTAGGACCTAGAAACACACACACATTCACCCACCAACCGATTGCTGGCGGAGCACTTTGCAAGAGAAATCCATATTCCCGACTCCAGACTCCAGAACTTTGAAAGAACTTTGAAAGCAGAAAGGCCCATTTCCAAAGCTGAACCCTTCTTAGCGTGGCCTTTAAAATCCAGAAACCAGATTTTACCCCAGACCTCTAAGGGGAACAAAACAACTGCCTGGCTGTGCTGTACCGCTTTCTTGCTAAGAATTCTTTCCAGAATCCAAAGATCCAACCTAGTAGAGCCGAGCTGTGACCAGATAGCTGTGAACCAGAACCAGAGCCCGTCAGATCCAGTCCAGTCCCACCGTGCGGTGTCCAGAGTGCCGTGCTGATCGCTGACCAGACCAGTCCGGTGTGCTCGCAGAATTCCTGTCCAGAAAGTATCCCAGAGCAGATCCCTGACAGGTCCATTAGAAACATTGGTAGTGAGTATCCATAGCATTGGATTGTCACCAGCATATGTATTATCCATAAGTAATCCTATCCAAACTCATTCTCTTATATCCAGAACTGTATTGCTAAAAATCTTTTGTCTTGCCTGAACTCTTTCTCTTACCCTATAGTCCTTTGTAATAGTAGTGTTAAAATCATCTTTGCGCTGATATATTTTCTGAAGAAAGGCGAGCGTCTCGGCAGGCCAAACCAACCAGTGATATCCTGGGCTGGTGGCTGTGCTGTCGTGTAGTTTGCATCTTCATAGTCTCCCCTAGTGTAAAGAAACCTTCTTTGTTAATTTTAAAAGCGCATTCTTGTTTTGCATTTTTGACTCTCTCTGAAAAAAACGACCTCCCCAAAATCCTTCATAACTTCTTCACCATTTATGCTAGACATTTAAGTGTCTAATTGAAGTTAACATCCTCAGCTTTCCAATGAACCCAAAACCGCATCTCAACTCCTTGTAGTTTTTCCGCAATCGTGCTTACCGTGCACGGAAAAGTTTGCCGCAAATTTTTCGTTTGGCTCAAATCTATCACGTGTGAAATAGCTACTCATTGCATCCGACCTCAGAATTAAGTTTTCAACTTGCTATTTACTCAATAATCATTGCTAGTGTTTATCTGACACCATACAAAGCGGCTCCCACTAGTATTGAAACAATTTTAGTGAATTAAATCAATTTTCAGTGTTTTTACCACTCCATTCGAAGCCACATTCAAAACCATTTTTGATCAGTTTGCAATCATTCCTGTTTTTCTCTGTGTTTATTAGGGGGAAATTGGGATTGATACTAGTTTGTTGAATTCTGTATTCCTGAAACCTGTTTTCTCTCCTTCCATCTCTTTATATTGCATATTGGGGGGATTGACTAGTGTGCAGGGGGAAAGAGTAATCACATTGTATTTTTGATTGACACCCAAAATTATTATTCTATGCTGCATTATTTTTCCTATCATTACTCCGTGTGATTAAAGAGATTTATTGTGACATCACCACATTGGTGATCATTGTATAACCATGAAAGTAGTGTGATATGTATATTGTGAAATACATAAATAAATAGTTTTAATTTTGCAAAACAGCCTGCTTCCTGGTTCAGTGTGACCGGGGGTGATTCAAAGAGAGGGGCGTGATATAAGGGTATATCATTCAGAAATAAAAGAACTTATAGACAGAAATAAATAATTAAGGGTTTCAATTGTGCATCCCACGCTAGGCATTGACTTAGGTGAAGTGCCGGGTTGGAATCACTTACAAGATGGATGCTTACCAGGAGCGCCGTGGGTAGGAAGGTGGAGGGTCGAATGCTCGTGTGGTCAGGAAACCTCCACGCCATACTGATGCACATCCGGTGGGGTACTGGATGAGCGGGTAGAGGATTGGATGGGGGTATATGTGTAGTGTCCGGGTGGTGCACGTAGGTGCTGCTGGATAGTTGCCGGGGTGTATGAAGGGGGTATTGGGCATAATCTGGCACAAATTGGCTAGGCCAGAAAACTTGCGATGAAGGAGAGACCTGCTGCAAGGAGGGGACTGTGCTCCGAGACCCCCGACCGGCCTATAGAGTCACTGTTTGCTCAGAAGCACTTTAAGACAAGATAGCAGCAACCGTGAGATGGATGGGGGTGCGGATATATACTTCACCACCAATCAATAAGGACAACTCAACGGTTTGACAAAGGGAGTCCATTTAATGACAAGCACAAAAAACGGGGAGTCATGAATATCAGCAATGGTGCGATCTTCCTTCTCGCTTCAACTCCAATGAACTTCATAAAAATCCTAACATTTATACTGAAAACTCATCATCATTGACGTGTAACACTCAAAAGTTGACATGCAATTCTATTGGTTCGGAAAAGGTAACTTTACTATAAGTAGTATATATGTATAGAGTAACGGAGTGAGGGGATTGGGTAAACACTGTCAGGTGGGCATCTAAGCCCTTCCTTCAAAAATGACTACTGCAGACATCACCAAAAGTACGACGTCCCATTGGTTCTACTAACTATAGGACCCTAGATTACTTGGTCCACTGTGATCTGGTTGGCACCAACCCCATGCATACTTTTTCACTTTGCTTAGCAGCACACAGAATGGCCGGCCAGGTGCAGGGTGCCCCTCAACTCACCCGGCCTTCCTCCAATCATCACTTTAGTGGCTATGTGCCAATTATTTCGCTGTGGTTGGACTTGAGACTGAATCTTCTGTCTAGATATCTTCTCCTGGCTCACAGCCATGCATAGGTGTGCGGGTCTTGCTCTGTTCGCTCAGCTGGTCACGCGATTTGCCTTTTCTTCAACACTTCGTGTATTTGATTTTATGTTCACCCACCACCTGCCTTTGCCTTCTTATCTTGCCCCTTCAAAGCAGCATATTATGGTACTTGCTTCAGTTAATTTTAGCTACTGCTTGTTCATTTTGATGGATACGACATTGGTTCCCTAGGCACGCGTTGCCTCTGCTGAGTTTCGTTTCTGCCGCTCAGCTCTTAATTTCGTTGAATGTGAAACCTTTCTCGAATGGCCTTAGTAATTTTTGTTTATTCTGCTTTTTGTGCAAAGTGGAAGTATACCTCATATAAAGTGCTTTATTTGAGGTAGATATGTATATGGCGCTTGCCACACTATCCCTCTACTAAGCATAGCAAGCTGCACGATTCTCTTAGCTTTCTTGCGGTTCCATGCATATTTACGCGTATAAACTGGTCAAATATCTTTGCCATGCTTACAGCTTAAGCTTCTTACATTTGACATCGCCTTCACACTCTAAGTTCACAATATCCTTGTTCATGGCGTTTCGTCTCTTTGCGTCATTCTCTGGTCGTCATTTCTTCTATATGTGAGTCAGTCCGGGTTCTTGTGACATCACCATTCATCTTCCATTAGGACCTTTTTGGTTCAGGGACTGTACTCAGGCGATCTTCGGTTTGTCTCATTTGTTGATATGGCTTTCTCAATGGGTACCTTACTGTCCATGGTTTCCTCGGTACTGGTACTTCGATAGGCATCATTTTCTGATAGGTACTGGACAGAGCCCCAATGCGGCCCCCTGCTGGTTTATTTGCTGATCATACGTCACATATCTCGGTGTGAACGTTCCTGGTACTACAAAATGGACATTTGGAGTGCGGCCTGTATTTGGGACCTCCTCTACAGACCAAAGGGGACAAACACCTTTTGAGATCTTGGGTGCTTATCTTCCTTACAGATGTTGAGCTCCCAATTAAGCCAGAGGTGGGTGGAGTCAGTATTTGATTCAGCACAGCTGCCAATCCTGGCACGACTATTTTTGGAGCACAGTTTGCGGCTGGTGGCAGTGTGCAGCTGTACGGTTTCTCCAACCGAAGCAAAGACATGGGATGCAGTGCGGTCCTAGCAGAGACCGGCAGAGACGTGCAGGCTCATCTCCCTTGGCCTTAGGTGGTGGCCTTGTGGGGTGGCCAATATATATTAAATTATGCAACCATGAAAGAGTCTTTCCAGCAACTTCTAAAAAAGGATCTCCCTTTTTGTTGGCCAACAAGCGTTCGTAGTTGATACCAGCCCTGGTGGATTAGGAGCCATATTGGCACGATAAGAAGAAGATATGACAGCATGTAACCTCATAGTTGCCTATGCTAATGCTAGCAGAACACTATCTACAATAGAAGCTGTGCACTCACAACCAGAAAGAAAAAGCCTGGCTGCAGTCTTAGCACATGAACATTTACATCACTGGCAACAAATTCACACTGATGACTGATCATCAAGCATTGCTATCACTATTTGGGAACGCCAGAACAAGAATGATACCAGAAATCGAGAGATGGGGCATACGACTGCAAAAATATGATTACATCGACCAGGCCAAGGCATTCACCCGGTGGACAGCCTCTCCTGCCACCCAAATAATACAGCAACCAGAAAATTACAGAATGAAGCAGGCGACTTTATATGATATTCAATAACAGGTGGCCTACCACCAGCGATCTCGGAAGACTTTATATCAGCATCTAGAGAAGACTCTAAAGACTCTAAAGATTCAATTCAACTCATGAAAGATAACAAGTGGAGAGAATATTGCTTGACAGAAATGGCACATCCATAGGTGAATAAAGACAATTGGATCAAATTGCACTAAGAAGCACTGACCAAGCCATAACAGATCCCAACTTATCATTGAGAAGATACTGGCCCTCATACCGAGTCTGGCGGTAGGGGATACTGGGCACCGGTAAGTAGACCGGTGCCGGTAATCCCCTACCGCCCGATTCCGAGGTCCCCTAACGGGACCCGTAAGGTACGTTTGGTCTGACCAAACGTACCTTACGGGTCCCGTTAGGGGACCCGGGTGCAAATAACAGGCTTGCCATTCGCTAGCCCGTTATTTGCGCTCTCCCCATTACCATTGAGCCCTATTGGGGCTCAAATGGGAATGGCATTTTCAATGGGGACTTACCGGTCCCGCAAAGGTCGGACTACACCAGTAAGGCCCCATTGAACTGCACCAGTGCCTGACCCCTTATCAGTGGCAGTCATGGCGCAAATAGCGCCATGACTACCACCAATCTCGGAATGAGGGCCACTGACTGGTTGTCCCCAAAAGTTTACAAAGAGACTTAGTTAATTTCTTCAATGAAGGTCACCATGGCATTGTAAGCATGAAAAGCTTTCTGAATTCAATGTCAGATTTTCTACTTTGTGCTTTCATCATCTCCATTTGTATGTGTTGTTTTATAGTACTGGGCAGCTGCCGCTTTTCTATTAGCCTTTCTTTCATAATGTTCTGGCCTCAGTTTTTTTTACTCAATTTGTTTATTGCTTTTATGTTATTTTTACACTTGGATAGTTAGTCTTTTATTTATTTCTGATCCTTTAAGTTCTCTGTGTTTTGCAGAGCTTTCTTATACTTGGAGTTCACACTCTTGTGTCAACATCTCATGTGTGTCAATAATATGAATCTTGAAAGGTGGAGGTTTGCGTTATGAGATAAGAGTCCCATTGAGGGGTTGACCATGAATTCTTTGAATAAAACAATTGCAAGGTGTAGGTTATTTATGCCTTAATGGCTGACTCGCTATATGTATTAACTTGGAATATGAAGGGGGTGAACAACCCGATTAAGAGAAAAAAGTTGCTTACCTTTTTAGGCAAAAAGAAACCCAACATTGGGCCTCATTATAAGTATGGCGGTAAGGTAACAACGGTGCCGGTAGCGCTACCGTATCGCCTACTACCCTCAAGCACAGCAATTTGGATGCACCGGACCACATAAACAGTGCCGGTGCATCTGCGGTCCCCATTCCCATTGAGCCTATAGGGCTCAATGGGAATGGGGATGTACCGGGTCTGGCACCCACGAAAGGGCAATTACCAGGTCCCGTGGGGCCAGAATACCCCGGTAATAGCCCATTCGCGGGTGCCGAACACGGATACGAGTTTGGAGGTAGCCTTGCCAGTTTTACGGGCAAGGCTACCTCCAAACTCGTAATGAGGCCCATTGTACTACTCCAGGAAACCCATTTTCAACTTGAAAAAATGTATTATATTTTAAATAATTTATATGTAAAAGAATATTCCAGTTACTTTGCTAGTAATTCTAGAGGAGTAGCTAGAAGAAAAACGTACGTTTCACTGTGGAAAAAGTGAATATTGATATTGAGGGGAGATTTGTAGCAATTAGGCTACAGGTGGAAAATAGACAACAAATTATTTTGAATGTATTTGCCCCCAATGATGTTGCTCAATGTGAATTTGTGGGAAAATTGGGTGATGTCCTAAAAGAAATGGATAATGGACCAATATTAATAGGTGGGGATTTCAATACTATCCTAGATAAGGCTTTGGACACATTGGAAATATCTCATTCTCATGCAGAGGATAGGGCCAGAAAAGGTCATTTAATGCAGTCATGGGACTTACACGATATTTGGTGTTGTCTACATCCAGGAAAAAAGTGATATGGTTTTTGTTCGGTACCGTATGGCACTTCTTCTCAAATTGATTTCTTTTTAGTCAGCAGGGACCTGTTGGTGATATGAATGTATCAGAGATGGGTGATATGGTGATTTCTGATCATGCATATGCAAATTTAAAGGTAGACCGCAGGGAGGTGCTGAATCAGTTGACAGATTGACTATTGTTTGGGATGTGTTGGAAACCTTCTTATGTGGTAAAACAATCAGCTATGCCTTCAAGAAAGAAAGTGAGTGAAGCAGATTATAAACAATTGGAATCCGATTATAAACAACATATAGCCGAACATACCGCCAATCCTTCAGTTAAATCCTTCATGACTATGATGAATGCAAAAAGTTCTTTAGATAAAATGATACACTAAAAGGCAGAAAGAGATTTATTTTATACAAAGCAAGCGTTTTGGGAGTATGGGGAAACATCTGGGACATTTTTGGCTGACAGATTGCGGGGAAGAGACAGGGCGAAACAAGTGCTTTTCATTTCAGAAGATAATGGCACACTTTTAAGGAAAAAAGAAGACATTTGTGGTCCACTTAGAACGTTTTATGCATCATTGTATTGTGAAGATGGATTTGTAGATGAAGTTGAAGTGGCTGACATTCTAGGACGTGTTTGCATCCCGGAGTCAAATGATAGTGATAGACTTCTTTTGGATAGAGAAATTTCAGTACAGGAAATTATCGATTCTATGGGGTTGATGTCTCCTGGCAAATCCCCAGGGCCGGAAGAATTCCCAATTTAATTCTATGCTGCATTTAGTGCGTCCCTTACACCTTTTATGGTTGAACTTTTTACGGAAATTATTAATTCCGAACAGATGGCCGATTCCATGAAAACTGCATTTATCCCTAAGCCTGGGAAAATTCATTCGAACTGTGGAAATTATAGACCCATATCTCTGCTAAATGCCAATATCAAACCTCTGGCAAAGATTTTTGCAGTACGAATTAACACGTTGGGCCTCATTACGAGTGTGCTGGTGCAGTAAAAACAGTGCCGGTAAGCCTACTGGCACCGTTGTTACCGGACTGGCACACTACGAGTCTGCGAGTGGGTGCCGTCCCGCCCGCCAGGGTCAGACCTGGCGGGCTGAATGGCACCCACCCGCAGTCTTTCACAGAAGCACCGGCACCATTATTAACGTGCCAGTGCTTCCGACATCCCCATTCCCATTGAATGGGAATGAGGATTAACCATTCACTGGCGCCTGACTTCCCGGAAACATCGGCGTCATAATCCCCCGGTGTTTGCGGCAAGCCAGGTGCAGGTAAATATTGCAAGTCCGGTGGTAACCCGCCGGTAGCACGGGCAGGGTTACCACCAGACTTCTAATGAGGCCCATTTTTGCCGAAGTTCATTCACCAAAATCAGACGGGATTTATTTTTGGAAGAAATGTTTTGATAATTTAAGAGAGCTTTTAGATGTGGTGCATTTAAAGGGTGATTCATCGGACCCTTACGCTGCAGTTAGTATGGACGTGGAAAAGGCATTCGATAGGGTAAATTAGACTTTCCTTCAACAAGTATTGATAAAAGTCAATTGTGGATCACGTCTATTAAAACTTGTTAATGCATTTTATAGAGATACTGATGCAAGGTGAAAGGTTGCTTATCTGAGTGTTTTCCTATTTATCATGGTACTCGGCAGGGTTGTCCTTTATGCCCTCTTTTTTTGGTCTTTTTATTGAGACCTTGGCTATCTCTATTGGAGGAAATTATGGTATAAAAGGTGCGCCATTGGGTGACTGCATCTTCAAGGTCCTATTGAATGCAGAAGAACTTCTAGTTTACTTTCTGATCCTGAACCATCATTAAAGGAGTTAGTAGTAACTCTGCAGACATTTGGCCGTGTGACCAATTACAAAATGTATCTTTCTAAGACATGGATTTCCCCTATATCACCTGCGTGTCATAGAGATCCGCTGGGAGTTGAACGTGATGTATGGACGGAAAATGGATTTAAAAATCTGGGTATACATATCTCTAGGCAAGTAAATAACCTGTTAGCTTATAAGATCTGAGCAAACCCTGCAGAAATAGCTATATTGTGTTTGAAATGGAGTTGGCTGAATTTGAAGTTGTGGGGCAAAAGCAATGTTATCAAGATGACTCTGCTTCCAAAGCCGCTTTATATTTTTAGTATGCTTCCATTTCCTTTAACAGGAAACTTAATTTGCGACATTGATGACGTTTTTCTGGACTTTCTGTGGGGAGACGGGGGCAGATCCATCAACCCTAGAGATGTGCTTCTGAACACGATGTGCTTGGGAGGATTTGGCTTTCCAAATATTGCTTCATACTACATAGCCTTCACCCATCGCACATTACAATTTTGGCTGAGGGAAGAAGCTGCTACTTGTCCGAATTGAGTTAACATAGAGAAATCCTCTCTTTATCCAATACCTCTGGATTGCCTACTTAGTATGGACAAAAAATTTGCTATTGATAAGACCCCTCCATTTGTTAGGTATGTCCTGAAAGTTTGGAAGAAATGTTGTGAGACATCAGGAGTAAAATATCTTCTGAGCTTGGAATCGTCTATCTGGGGAACTCAAAGATTCAATTTAACAATCGTCCTACATTGTGGGCTTCCAGGCAGTCTTTGGGTATCTGGAAAATTGGGCACATTTTTGATGGAACTTCTATGCACCATTTTGAGTTCTTGAGGTGTAAGTATAAGCTGCGAATGTCAGAACTATTCCGTTATTGTGTACTTCATGAGATTTTTTAATTATGATTTGCGCCATTGAACACTTCTGTACATAGTGTCCCCCTTATATTGCATTTGTCTAGGTGTGAATCTATTTCAGCTTCTACCTTGTATAAGCTCCTTGCACCAAAGGATGTTAATGTGGCATCTGAATGCAGTAGGGAGATATAGTTCAGATCTAGGTTTGGATCTCTCAGATGGTAAGTGGAATCGCATTTGTGCAGGCCCTTGTAGAAATAAAATTGATCTGGACTTGAGATTTACTCAACATCGGGTCATACATTCTATTTATTGGTCCCCTTTTGAAGATGAAGCACTGTAAACTTATGCAAGATGATATTTGCTGGAATTGTAAATCAGATGTTGCAACGGGTTTGCATATGTTTTGGCCATGCCCGAAAATTACTTGTTTTTGGGAGGCTGTCATTCAGGGTATTTAGACCTTTTTGCTGAATTTTCACTCCCTTTTACTCCGTTATATGTGTGCTGGGTTTGTTTCCTATGGATCTTCGGGTGTCTGCTGATTTACTCTTTTGGGCATATAGAGTGTTGATGGTTGCAATGAATCAAATTTTAACATGTTGGAAGAATGATGCTAGACCTTCTATTGATGACTGGTTACATGACCTTTCTATTCTTTCAAGTAGGGAGAAAGTAATGTATCAGTGGTTGATAAAAATGGATAACTACGTTGCCATATGGAATGTT
The DNA here is from genome assembly GCF_040938575.1 of Ambystoma mexicanum. NCBI lineage: Eukaryota > Metazoa > Chordata > Amphibia > Caudata > Ambystomatidae > Ambystoma > Ambystoma mexicanum. The sequence continues at coordinate 828,855,922 of NC_090923.1, read as the reverse complement.
TTCAATGATTTATATTTGTGAAATATGTTTTTTTTTATTTCTCTGTCCTCTTTCATTTCTTTCTTTCTTTTTTTTCTCTTTGTCTCTGTTCCTCCGTCTCACTTCCCCCTCTCTATTGATTCTTTTATTACCTTCAACATCTCTCATACTGTAGACATCCATAATAAAAATGTTTAAAACAACGAGAAGGGAAGGAGGGAAAAAGGGGGAAAAATAAAAAAAGGAATAAAATGGGGGAAAAGACAAAGAGGGGGAAAAGGAAAGAAAGGGAAAGATACAGAAGCATTAGAATGTTGTTATATTATATTGCTCTAAGGTTATTATTGTATTAATTCCTTATTTAGATTCTTTTATTGTAATTATTTGTTTCTCTTTGAACATTTTAATAAAAATGATTAACAAAAAAAAAAAAGAAAAGGTTCCTGAGAAACCAAGTGTGGTTCCTATACAAAGAAATTTTAGTAGAAGAAATCCTTAGTAAGTGCATAACATGCCAATAAACAGCCCTAAATGAACCGCCAGTGCCTCTACAAAAAACGAAATGACCAGAAAGTGTCTGGGATACGATTTCTACTGTCCATGTCCAATAGCTCGTATCTGCTGGTAGCCGTTAGTCAATATTAAAACTTTCCTATCATTAAGGCAGGAGTGCTGGATGAAGTATTCAGTGAATCGGGGATCCCTCAGCCTCTATAGACAGACAATGGGCTTCCAATTCAATGGTAATTACTTCAAACGATTTGCCCAAGACATGGATTTTCAACATTCAAAAATCACACCGTTATGGCCTTATCACAATGACATGGCTGTGAAATTCATGTGAGCTATCAAAAAGATCATGCAGATCATGCAGTCATCTGAAATATGTCAGTTGAGCAATCTCTGTGGCAAATGTTAAACCACTACTAGAAACCTCTCTCTTCATGATTCAACAGGCATGACCCCAGATAATGATGAAATATCCCTGAAGAACCTGATTGCCAATTACAACAATTTGCTAGGGGGTGAAGCTATCGCCACCAAGCCAGAAACATTACAAAGAGACAAGCTGCAAGGACGCAGGCTGACCTTAAACGAGGAGCGAGGCCTATAGAATTTAACATAGGTGAAGAAGTAATTGTCAGACACAGACCAGTGAAGAAGGCATACTCACGATATGCAGCCTTTATGACCACACACGAGCATGATAATTACATCAGCTAGTCAGAGAGAAATCGCCAGAAATGCCCATTACAGGCATTTAAAAAAGGTCACAGAGGCAAACACCAATCAAACAAAATAGGGCTGATAATGTCTGAGAGTTGCGGAGGCTGTACACACTGGTGCACTGGAAACTGGAGACAAGTCTGAGGATGAAGGACGTTAAGAACCTCATAAGGAAACCCCAGAGACGGTGGTGTTGCCCCTTTGAGAATGTGTGTCATGACTGCCTGTCAATAAAAGGAGCCTCAGATGGCACATGCGCCAGAACGGTGGCAGACTCCATGAATGGCCCTTCTGCATCTGCCTCGTGTCTCATTTGTTGGGCCTGCAGGCTGATGCCATGAGATCACGACCCTGCCAAATGGCTTGCAGGTTGAGAACCGTGTGATCACGGTTCTGCTGCCCTCACTGATCTGGGTGCACCCAGATCCGTATGTGTAACCTGGGTGCCCTCAGGCCACTGTCAAGCTGTGTGATCACAGCCCGGTTGCAATCCGGGGAGCCCCTGGCAACTGATGTCTGTGGTGTAACCACAGCAACTCTAAGTGTATGCTGGGTGTTATCAGCAATGATCGCAGCTGAAGATAATGCTGGGTACCCCCAGCACTGAGAACGACCCGTGTGCCCCTGACCACCCTCCAACAGAGACTGGTGGACGAAATGTGAGACCACCTGATAAGGTAAGTGGACAGGAAAGGTTGAGTCTTTAGGAACTATTTGCCTGCCCATGGGGGAAGTGGAAAGGGAGGGGCATAGTGGGAGGAAGGCATTGAGGAAAGAGGATAAAAATTATTGTCAGCTAAATATCTGTTTATATAAATAATACACATTTTCCATCAGTCGGACCCGCATCTCTTGATCAGCACGAGCCACCCAGGAGTAAACATAACACTGTCATTAATTTGGCAATTACTGGGATGAGGACGAGGAGGTAATATCGAGCACCACCACAGACCGTGAAAGGGGGGCAAAGGAAAGCAGATTCCATGAAGTGATAGATAGTAAATAGTGGTCAGACGAGGAAGGCTAAGGGGAAGTGGGGGGAATGCGTAAGTCGGGAGAGCAGGTAGAACCGATCTAGTCCACTATTTCAAACATTTGCAAAACATATGCAAAAAAGTACCCCACGATGTCATGCAATCCAACTAGCAAACTATGAAATACAAGAAATAAAACAGCAACAGAGGGAATCGTAACTGTAAGCTCTTCCTTTATGAGCTAGTAAGTATACACGGTATTTCATGTGTCCAGCCAGGATGAATGTCTGTCTGTGTTAACTGTACGGTACGTGAAACAGTGACATCATGCTTCACTGATGAGCCATACGAGTAATGACCACGGAAGGTGTGGGGCTGACGGGACGAGTGGGACAAGACAGGAGTGACACCTAGCAAAACATCCCCGTGTCTCTACTCTGAGTAGCAGCATGTCCTGCACTGTGTGCCCCACTCCCTCTCTCCGCAGCCTTCTCACACACCCTATTCATTTCTCCTAGTTTAGAAATATTTCTAGAGTGACTCAGAGAGGCCAGTAACCTAAAGTGACTCACAGGCAGGATTTCCAGATCTATTTGCTGAGTTGCTGCCAAAACAGTCTTAAGGCCATTTCTTTTCCTTTAGCGTTTTGTAAACTCCCATATTCTTTTTTAAGTGTTTGTGAGTTTCCATACAAGTAAACATAATTAAAATAAGTGTGTAATGGACGGTAGAAATAGCAAATTCCTTCCACACATTTTGACTGCTATTGACAATAACATTTATGATTAAACTTCATTAAAAGCCGTCAGTGGGAAATACCTGAATTGTAAGCAGCGACTTGTACCGAGGGTTGGTAAATCTGTACCCTAACACGGTGTCCTTCTTCCTTGCACAAACTAAATGACACAAATCGCACAATTCAAGAGTCACCTTTACTGTAGGTTATTTAGTATCCCTCGGCTTGCATGACATTCGTTCCCCAAGGCTCTCCTGAGTGCACAGGGTTGTGGAACGGGGTGACCCCAGAGGACGGTTGCCTGAAATTCGTGAATATAAAGCGCATCCTTGAAATAGTTTCGAAAGGCCTTAGGATAGTGTTTTATTGGAGTTGTGCCAGCAGGGAGACAAATTAGACCCACCTAAACCAACAAGCTTAGGAAATTGCATACCTTCGACATGTGTAAGAGGCCAATCTTGCTTTAAGTAGTTCTTTTATTTTATTTACCGTAGGCAGGGATGAAGAGTAAGGCCTACAGGAGTTTCTTGTGGGAAACAAACTAAAAGGGAGGAGTGACTAGGCAAAACGTAATTGACTGATGGCGTATCAGGTAGCTTCCCTACTTTCTGCAGGTCCCTGGCATTGGGTCCGTTTCTGAGGCTTGCTCAGGTAGCTTTACACCAACAAGTACTGAGTGGCTCAGCTAAGGATGATGTACTTTCTCTTGAGCAAATCCCTTACTGTGGTTCTGGGTTATTCTCGTCCTGAAACGATCACTAACTCACATGCTCTGGGAGACAATACTGCTCACAACCTGAGCTCTTCTTTCTTAGTTATGAGGCCGTTTTTGTCTGGCACAAGATTCCCCAGGCGTCACATAGGGCTTTCTGGATTTATTGCTACCAGGTAACACCACCCCAGAACTCCACGGTTGTTCAAGGTATTGGACACTTTTGGAACAGCTGGACCCCAAGAAACCTTCACATTCTCCACATGGCAGGGCTTTTATTTGCCCCTTTTGCTAGAGTTGGTCTCTACTAGTTTCTTTGTACCACCCTTAACTGGCCCTTAGACTGAAACCTGCTTCACCAACTGACAAGCACCCTCCTGACCCAGCTCTCCCTCACATTCCTCTCCTCTGCTTCCTGTCATACTCTCTCCCCTCTGGCGCTTTCGTCCTTCCTGTGGTGTTCCTCTCCTCTCTTCTTCCCCTCAGTGCTCAATGTCATCTTCCTCAGTTGTCCTTCCTTCTCGTCTCTTTTTCACTCTCTCACCACTTTGTCCTTTACCTCCTCTTCTCTCTCTTTCTTCAGATTCTTCCCTCCTCCTTTAACCTCTGATGTTGCTCCTCCCCTCTCTCCTCTTTATCTCTCTCTGTGTTCACCTCTTCCTTTTTTCTCTCACTCTCTTGATGGTCTTCCTCCTCTTCTCTGCTTTTTCCCTCACACTGTGTCATTCTCTTCCCCTTCACTCCTCCATCTTTCTCTTCACTTTGTATTGCCATCAAGCTCCCAAATTCCACATATCATTCCGATCAGGTCCCTGTGTACTTATTTGAACTGTCGGTTGGGATGCACCCAGAGCTGGTGAAGCGTGGCCTCTTCCTAATTGCCTCGCAACTCCAACTGGGTATTGCTGACATGTGCTGAAGTAGTGTATAATCAATAGGGCTCCTGGCAATTTCCTGATCTATCGGGTAAGTCTAATAGTATACACACAATTGATCAGGGCGGCCAAACGAGGTCACCACACCCATATATTCAGAGAGTTAGAAAGCTGATACCAATCTAATAGAACAACCTTTTTGCAAAAGTATTTCGTCAAGAGACAACAACCCAACAAATAGTTGGTGAACTAAACAAACATAGTGGTCATAAATGAGTTGATTTAAACAACTGAAGTAGTGACAGTGTTGGCGTTGAACACTGCAGGAAGGAATGTCGACATGGACACGGATGTGTTTCGGCCATGGGGAGAAGGAAACGCTCACAGTTAAATGGCCTTCATCAGGACAAACAAAAATGGTGGTAGGGCAATGAATGTATGGTCCTGTCTTGCTCTGCCTGTGGAGAGAGAAGATAAGAGTGTATAAGAATGGGTGCGAACGTTTGGATCAGTGATTAAGTATTTTGTTCTGGCATTAAATGCTACTTATTATGAATGCAGAAACCAACCCCCCAGAAAAGGGGGCTGGTATTCTTACTGTGTTCTATTATTTTGACACGGTTTAGTGGTATCAGATGATGTACGGAGTCAGATCAGGTGATACAGTGTATCAGATAACGCCAGGGGTCTGGGCAAGCTGTAAATGGGACTCAATGATACATCATGACGTCTGTGAAATCCAAATCCCCAGAGTAACAACTGTTATGTGATAAACGTTCCAGAAATGGATCAAGACTTGTGGATCGGAATCGGAAATGATTGGGCACTGTGGTCGAATGAGAACTTGCAGATTCAATGTAATGTGAAAGTAAAGCCAGTTCATATATTGACTGTTAAAGGTTGAATCTGTAGGGAGGTGATTGCCAAAGGTTTGATTATAAATGTTTCTTATAAGTGAAAACTGTGTGCATCCAAAAGGAAGTTTAGAACTTGATGTTAGCTTCACTTTGATAGGTATGACTGAGAGACATGGTGTTTTATGTCTGTAGAGTAAAAATCTGAAATGTATTTAAAGTACAAGGTCAAATTTGATTGGTGTTCTATTGTCCCCTACCGTTTGCAGAGCTTATTGAAACTATTGCCAGACTTACAAAGACTGTCGGACATTAACAAGGAACTATACATGAGTGTCATGAACTGATCCCGCTGGAAGCTATGGAAATCCTGGAGCATCCGCTGTTAACGTGCCATCTAGTTGGTTCCTTCGTGGAATCGCCGGTCTAGCTCTTTCCAACATGACGCCCATATTGATGCTTATCTGCTAATCAGAACTTCCCAGCTCCGCGTTGCAACCCTTGTCACTCTGCCGCTGGGTTAAGTCGGTACCAGTTTACCTTGCTTGTGCTTTTCTTCCCTTCCTTGCTTCCGCCTCACCTCCTGGCCCTGTTCCCTGTTGCCGCTCTCCACTCTTCATGCTACAGTTTTGCTCCCCATGCTGCGGTGGTCTTCTGCTCTCTGTTTTCATCAGCTCAGACCTCCTCACTGTCGTGTCAATCCACTTTCTGCTTGCATTCATTTCCTGCTGCCATGTTTTCATTGGATCCTTTATTGCCCGAGCTGACAGTCTTTTCATCATGCCATCCTGGTTCAACTTGACGATCTGGACATAGGGTTTATTTCTGCTGCCTCAGGCTTTTTCCCCTTGCTGGGCTATACCAGGAGGTTTGGGGGGGTTGTCCCTAGCCTTTGCTGGTAGGCACAGATGGGCATAGTGGCTTCCCCTCGGGATAGACCCTTACTCTACGAGGGCCAACGCTCAACAAGAAGGACCACTATTGCAACACAGGAGGGGTGTTCGTACAAGACCATCTCAGATCTATCAGGTGAGGGGGAGGAATAGTATTCTGAGAATTACTAAAGCAACATTTAATCATGAGAGAAACAACTTTGAATTAGCGCAAGAAATAGTAACCCTATGCACCACAACTGTTTCATGCAACTAAGATATTGAAATTAGGTGAATCATAAAAAGGATCAGTACTAATTGTCACTTTTCCATGCTGCTGGTTGTGCTGCTGTCGCAAAGGTCTCGAGAACCTTTACACTTTCACAATGAGAAGATGCTACTTATGTGACTTAACAGTGAAGACGTCCAATCGCTGATTCTCACAATGATGTGGAAGAAAATGAAAGCATACTAATTGAAAGGCTAGGAATTATGAAAAAACGAGGATACTTAGTGAAAATCTCCAATGACGCAATAATACATTGATTAGGTTTCAATTCATCTGGGTAGGAGGAGGGAATAAAGGTATGATCAGACAGACCAGAGTGGAGATAGCTGAGAAAAGAAAGGCAATCAATGGAGAAATCAAATATTCATGTAAATTGTGCAGAAATGACTAAAAGGAGAACTGTCGAACTGAAAGTATATCATTTCTGATGAGCTGCGGATGTATATGAGCCATGGGCAGAGCAGCACTGCTTCCCGGATTACCATGAATTAATATAATCATAAGCCCGAAAGAGAAATGATGACTTTCGGTTTTCTCTCCCCCGACATTTCTTACACCCTCTTCCCCCCAACCCCATACTTACCTGTGGGTGGCACGCGTCCCTGTGTGCCGCCATCGCCTGCATCGCTCTGCAATGTCAATTCCCTTCCATTACGTGGATGGGAACCAACGCCATTGGGCCTTCATTTCTTTTTTTTCTTCTTATCCTTATTCAAACGGGTGCAGGGGACACCCTTGTAACCCTCGTTGACATTATAGTGAACAAGGGTGCGGGGGGCAGCCCTGCAACCCCCACAGCCTTTGTTCACTATAATGCCACAGAATGGGGGATTTGTTCGAAATCTTTGACGGTATGAAATTTTCGTGCATACGAAATTCGAACAAATCTCCCATTCGTTTTTTTTTTCAGTCTAATATACGGATTCCCCAGGTCACTACTTAGGTAATGATGCATTAACCGCAGCATGTTTATGGAAGCAGCACTGTAAGAGATTTGATTGGTTGGCATGGATGTGAAAACCTATACGATCGTGCAGGCATGATATGAGTTTCTGTTATAGGCCCAGGTACGCTGTACCATCACATGAAGGGATGTTTAGCCTCCTGAGAACCGGAATTGGAATCACATGGGCGCTAGGTGCCTGATCAAGTCTTATTATGAATAATGGAAAGAGTTGCTAGAGGCAGTGGTCTGTATCACAAGGGTAGTGCGGAATGAAATGTACAGGTCAATCAATGGTTCTGTAAAGCCATGCCCTCCAAGGCCAGAAGGTGCTGTGTTAGGAAGTTCATCATTAATGTAGCCGACTAAATGTATCATACTGACATTTCTGCATAAGGCTCATTGTGAAAAACCCTGAGGTTACAGTTTTTAGGAGCTACATTTTCTGGAGGGTGATACTATGCCAGTTTCTCGGTCCATTTCTGCACAGTTGTTTGTATCTATATCATGTCTCTACCTTTGTTGCCTGGATTATGTGGTGTGGCTTTGGTTTCCACAGCAGTGCATGCTCTGCTGCGGCCTGTCATTTCTTAGTGTTCTGCGTTGATTGGCTGCCAAGTAGAGGGATTTTGCTGCAGCAGGGCGGATGCCACCTGCACACATAGTGACAGGAGTAATAGTCAATCATGTTAGTGTGTGTGCCTATGCAGGCAATTCCCCACAGATGTATCCAACTCGGCAGAAAATGTCTTTCTATGGCCTGCAGTGTCCTGGTCTAGCTGGCTGGCTGCACGGTGGCAGTCCGGTGCTGCGCGGTGGTAGTTATTAAATTGTTCGTTCAACACAACAGCAGCTCCTCCATGGGTGAACTGGGATGTCTCCAGCAGCCCAGACAGAATCAGACTGTAACCCGTTTCATAGTCTTAAAATATTTATATATGCATACACACATACACACAACACTGTACACCTATAAGCACTCATGAGCACTGCCACAGCAAAAGAAGACTTCTGCGTGCATTGCTAAAATGGCTTTGCCATTAGGTCATGGATTAATGTTCTCTCACAAGCATTTTACTAAGAATTAGAACATTTGCAAAGGCACAGCTCATGAGCATTGATGATACATAAATAGATCTAATAGTGCTTACTACTCTCCTTCAGAGCACTGCTTCAGTGCTCATATTAACCATTTTAATAGTACATAGTGTATTATCAGTACACCGTAGAAGGATAAAAAACAAAGTTAGCCCTTCTGGGAATTTAACATGTGATGTGTGGTGGGAAAACAGATCTCAGCTGAAAGCACCCAACTCAGTCAGCAAGTGAACCTGAGCTGGGTAGATTTGGACGACCAGTAAAGCCAGCTATCTGTTTAATGTAATGGCTCCAGGGTGCTGCAGAAAGTGTCAGAGGTTGCTTAGTTATGAAAATTCAACATTGTATTGTCTTGTCTCTGTTGAAGCATCCAATTGCTTTATGGTGTGACAGGGTCAGGGACAGACGCCCTACCAGGGCAGTTGCCAGAGCTGATGCTTTCCCAGAGGAGGGTGAGGTAGTTGGGGATGCGCCAATCTCTGACTTCCTGACAGTGTGTTGTGGTGTAATTGCACGCGGGGAAAGCCTGCACAGCATGGACAACGATTCCTTTCTCGCTTGGAGACCATGACAAGGATTGAAAGGAGGGCGGGGGTCTTAACAGCTTTTTTTAACAGTTGTATTGGGGAAACCCAAGCACCTGGGGAAAAGGTAGGATTAGATTGTTCCTTAGAAACAGGTGATTGAACCCGGGCTGGCTGGGCTATAAAGGTCCAGCTAGACAGATTGAGGATAAAATGTGTTTGGGGGGAGGCCAAGGGCTGAGTAGGTGGCTCAAAAGACGAGGTGTTGGGGAGTGGACAGTGGAGATAAGTGTTGCGATAATGTGGCAGTTACAGGTAAAATGTTTTGTGTGAGAGAGTGGCACCAATTGATGTAGTGCAGAGAGAGCGTGAATGGAAGAGGGTGGTGTTGTGACTTCCCTTCGTGGGGTCGCCAGTAAGGCTCTGCCAATGCCAGCGGGCCTTGCAGTGTCCCTGGACCCTCACCTGGAGCACGGCTGGAGGTCACACCCCCATAGGCGGGCAAGAGCACCTCGTGCTGGAGCATACCCTTGTGGATGCCACGGTTTGCCGGACTCCTCCGGGGCATGAACGGGGTGGACAGGTGGGGAAGGCAGATGGAAACAGCGGATTGCCATGCTTTCTTGGGCTGGTGGACATCCGTGCACCAGGCGGATTGCCTAAGTGCCTTCCTTCTCAGCAGTGACTGCCAGCACCGTGTGGATCGTCCCGGGTCATAGCGGCGGAGTGCCGCGTTGTAGCAGGACGACGGACTGCCGCATAGCAGCCGGGTTGCCTCGGATTGCAGCACACCCTTCCTCACTGAATTATTTCGTTATGGCAGGACAGCGGAATGCCGTTTAGTGGGCACAGGTCCTGAACCTCCTCCTCGCCGCCAGTTGTTGTGTCTTCCCTTTCTGGGGTCCCTCACTCAAGCTACAGAAAGAAGGAGCCAACGTAAATTGAACCTTTCCTTTATTCCTCCTCTTCACAACCGCCTTGCCTTTCCTCCACCTCCCTTTCTGGCTTCCGCTCCCCATACCCCTGGCTTCCTGTTCCCCTCTTAAGGTTGTGCTGTCCTGAAGGTGGTCCTTCACTTTCCCACTGCAACATCCCCCCCACTTAACATTAAGCTTCTTACGCTTCTCTTCAGTTAGTCCGGCAGCTCCTTGTTCCGTGCTGTTGACGGGACGCCTCCGTGCCCCTCCCCGTCTATTTGGACTCTTCTAGTAGCACGCACCACCGGCATTTCCCATTCGCTTCCTCGAATAGTCGTGCATCATCCCTTGAGTGCTGGTCCGGTGGCCTCACCTGCTTTCCCGATTCCCACAGGTGCACCTCGTCCATTGCTCTAATTATTCTTCTTTGCAGGGTGGGGTGCATCTGGGTGTGAAGAGTACCCTCTCCCTGCACACTAACTCAAAGTATCCTCCTCTTCCGCATCTGGCACAGTGGTGCCCCAGGGCCGGGCACAGTCCTCAGTCCTCTGCTCTGCTGGGCTGCGGTTGACGAGATGCCCTGTCTATGTCATAGTGGTCACAAGGTGCAGTTGAGCGATCTGCGTGCAGGGCAGCAATCTTTCCCTCCTCCCTCGGGCTTTCGATCTTTGCAGCTTGCACATCCACCCTTTCGTAGATGCGGGCTAGTTCTAGTATTTCCTCCAGCCGGAGAGATTTCTTGAGGAGATGCTTTTGGAATATTGGTGACGTGCTGCCTTCTATTATTCGCAAGCATATTGTCTCATCATTTGAGAAGTTGGCAAAATCACAGTGGGTTATTTTCTTGTGTAACCTGAGGACAAAGTCACGTGTCGTTTCGTGGGGGATTTGCTGGCACTGATTGAATTCGTACCTTTTGAAATCCTTGTTTGGCTGTGCGACCAACCTCTTGTTTAACGCTGCGATGGCCAGGTCATATGGCGCCTTCTCTTGCTGTGGGATTGTCTTGAGGATTCCCTGTATCTCTTTCCCCGCCAGGTTGGATAGGACATCAAGGGGTACTGTACACCTTTCGTCCCCTACCGCTTTCATAAAATCTGAGGATTCCTCCACCCATTCTTCCCACCGGGGACCCCTATCCTGTTGTGGATGTAGTTGGAAGGGTTGTGGCCTTCTTAGTAAGATAGCTCTGGATGTGGCCATGTTCTGGGCCTCTTCTGGGTGTTCCTCTTGCATGCTTGTGTTTCTGGATCACATCTTTGCCTTCTGGTGCCTCGTGTGACCTGCCTTGCTTGTGTATGGGGCTTCAACTGCCCCTTTGCTGGTATGTATCCCTCTTTCTTCTTTACAGAGCCTCGCTTATTACTTGCTCTGTGGTGCGTGAGTCCTTCTGGTGGCTCTTCACTCTCAAAGGATTCTTCCCTGCCCTCCACCCCCAGTGACGTTGTTTCACCAAAATGCCAGGGGTAGCGGAAGTGACATCTCACAACCTTGACCCCTGATGATATCACAGGAAGTGATGTCATTTGATCCCACCCCGAAGTGATATCGCGAGAAACGATGGAACACGACCCCTTGACAAAACAGGAAGTGGCATCACATAGCATTGCACACTACGAAAACCATGGTTACGATATCACTATAATGTGATGTACATTTCATACAAGAATGGATCGCCATATGCATCATTAAGATCAGTGTGTATAGGCGCATATTACCAAATTACTGTGAATGCAAGCAGACGTCCATGACCAAATGATAGTGATGTGTTATTATATAGCACTTACGCTTAAGCGCTTTATATAGAAAAAATATACACCCAATATCACCCAACCTGTGTTGGTACTCATTTATCATCTCAGAAGGATGAAAGGCTGAGTTAAGGCGTTTAAGAACAGACCAAATCAGTGACACACCGACTGAAGTGTGCCTGAAATAAACCTTCGATGAGTCTAGCAATTACTGTATAGAACTCCAGAAAGACCCATTATTTGGTATTCCTATTCTTTGTTATTTAGGGTCAGTGCTGAAAGTGTTAGCCTTGTGGCCCTCCTGTTCTTATTTTTCTTCTTTTTTTTAAGGGGCCTGAACAAGATAGGCAGCCACTCCAGAAGTAAACAGCCACATGGTGCTGGCCACAGCCCAGGAGCTTGCATTACAAAAAAAAATATATATATATAAGCTGCCAGAAGATACCTATTCACCAGATGTCTCAGTTTTAGAGATCACTCTCAGATGTTACTGGACATGCTCCATTATTGTCTTACTCATAATGCCTTTATGTTTGATGGACAACATTACAAGCAACTATGCGGTACTGCCATGGGTACTACAGTAGCACCGACATATGCAAACCTTTTTATGGGCAACTGGGAGGCAAATTTGCTGGCTGATGAAACAATGCATCTACATACCAACAAGGTAGCTCTATGGCGTCGCTATATCGACGATTTGTTCATAATATGGGAGGGCAGTGAAACAGAATGGATGTGTTTTTTCAATACCTTGAATGCACAGAACAGTAATCTCAAATTCACCAACATCATGATCCAACAGAAGTGGTATTTCTGGACATTAAAGTCAAGATCAAAGATGGAGTGATTATTACGGAAACATATCGAAAACCAACAAGTACTAACTCATTACTCCATGCAGACAGTGCACATCCAAGATGCCTCAAAAACAGTATACCTTATGGTGAATTTCTGCGTATGAAAAGGAATTGCAGCGAGAGTAAAACATTTGAAGAAAATGCAATTAGAACAGTGGCCAACTTTGTAGCAAGAGGCTATAAGAAGTCAACAATCAATAGCGCATTTAACCAATGTGCCAAACAAACCAGAGGGGCCATCTTAAGAAAAAACAAAGAGAAACGCCAATTGAAATTACAGGACACAAAAATGGACAATATAAGATTCATCACAACGTACAACAACGGGGCCAGAGAAATCTAAAAAATTATGGGTAAACATTGGTCAATACTAAAGAGAGATTTGGACATAAAAAAGCACATCCAGCCAAATGCAAGTGTGACATTCAGGAAAGCCAAATCATTACAATCAGAATTGTCGCCAAGTCTCTTTTTAACCCCTGTTCAATCTACAACACAGTGGTTAGCAAGCAACCAAAATGGGTTCTACAAATGTACCAAGTGTAAAGCTTGCAAATATGGGATTTCTCTCAAACATTATATACACCCTCGGACACAGAGAAAGATAACAATAACTAAACACATTACCTGTTCTACATCTTACGTAGTGTACGTAATTACATGTGACTGTAACCTCTGGTATATCGGAAGCACAAAGTTGGAAGTAAAACTCTGCGTGTTGCAACACCTTCGAGCCATCAAAAATAAAGACCCATCTTATCCTCTCGCAAAACATTTTGAAGAAAAGCACAATGGGGATATATCTTCTTTAAAATATTTTGGAATAGATAAAATATCCCCACATCCGAGAGGCGGCAATCGGGAAAGAAAATTACGACAAACAGAATGCAAATACATTGTTGATTATCATACTAAGAACCCGGGAGGTCGCAACAAAGATGAAGAACTCTATACCTTTGTGGGGGACTAGAACATTTTAGGAACAAGCTGTGTTCATAAATGTCTTCCCACTCAGTGTCTAAATGTATCCACAATATCCTTTCTTGAACAAGATATTTGGTTTTAAACAAGTATTAATTTTTGTATACAACTTTGCAAAATATACGGTTTTAATAATTTTTTAAGAAGCTTTCTTAAATATATTGTAATACATGTGACAATTACAGGTCTCCAGTTTTAACATCCATTAGTCCATGTCTCAGATATCTTTGCATTTTTTAATTCCGCAGATCCTGGAAATATGACGAACAAAAAACCAACTAAAGATAACACCCTTAAAGAATATAATTCTTAGAATTGAATAGCCACATAGTGGGACTGATCTAATGTTATGGACACTAGTTCTGAAATGCCAAGATGTAATTTAATCAAATGTATCAAACTTTGTCATTACTGGCCTTCAAAAGACAAAATGAATGTAAGTTATGTATCAACTATATGCCATACAAATTGTAAGCACTATGCACTTTATTGAGGCAAATATGGATAATAGCATTTAACTATTATTTTCTACTAATTTTTTCTTTTCTCATACAAAAACAACCGATAAACCAGGCCAACATGACAACCCATTGAATTTAAGACCATTATCAATCCTTATACGACATATCTATATACCAACGATGGAGAACAACTAGCAATTGTGTAAAATATATGCAAAATTATAACATTGCTTTTAATTTCTAGCACCGTGCACTTTAAGCACTATGCACTTTAAGGTCATGATAAAGCATTATGCACTTTACGGTCATGACAGCTGTGTAAACTGTGCAAAATATGTGCAAAATTATAACATTGCTCTTAATTTCTAGCACTGTGCACTTTAAGCACTATGCACTTTAAGGTCATGATAAAGCACTATGCACTTTGCGGTCATAACAAATCATTATGCACTACATGGCTAACATAATCCATCAGCAAATAACAATGGAAGGATTCGGATAGAGTATGGTCAAATTGTTAACATAATATGAATACTAAATATCCTGTGCTAATATTATGGCAATAATGTCAAGGTAGTCTCCATGCAGGATCAGTTATTCACAGACTGTCATCAGGAATCCCAAACAATCGGAATTTTAAAAAGGAGTGGCGTTCCAAAAATATCATATGCACTTGTGAAATCAAACAAAGAAATTATATAAATGAAATTCTCAAGCAAATGAAATGATGGAAGCACAAGATGTATGAGAAAGTTGGCAATACACGTTGTAAGAAAGCATTTCCAATATGGCACCCATGTTAACCAGGTTAAATGCAATGCATCTTTTCACATGAAAGTGAAGAGGGACTACAACATCAGAGAAACGTTAAATGGAGATACCTGTTTTCTATGTTTACAATCCGACGAAGCCCGGAAGGGTGAAACACGTTACTGTTTGTTCTCTCCTGAAACTGCTTGTCCACCGTGTTTTTCTGGCAAAATAAAGGACGTGTGATGGAGTTCCTTTTTTGCATCTGGTGCATTTTTACTTGGGAGAAGAGTGGCGCCTAAAAAAGCTTTGATTAGCTTTTTTTTTCTTGTTTTTCTTTCTTCGATATATATATATATATATATATATATATATAATTTTTTTTAGCGGTCGCAAGGGAGATCTCAGAGGTCACAGTCGAGACCTCTGGCGACCCCTAAATGACATCTCCCGGTCCACCCCTTTCCAATGAGCCTTTCCTGGATGGGCCCTGGAGGGAAATCTGGGCGTGGAGTGCCTGTCCACATAGGCCCTCTCCTGGGCTCCGGGATATCCGTGGGAAGGTGGAGGAGTCCTTGTCATGCTGCTATCTGGGCTGGAGCTCTGGGTTGGCGGCCCCCAGGGGCAGTGGAAAGCTGTGCCTCAAGTGGGAGTTGGCGCTGCCAACTCCAGCGGGTCTTGGAGGGTCCCTGGAACCTCACCTGGAGCGCAGCTGGAGGTTGCACTCCTTGGTGTCGTAGGCGTGCAGGAGCTCCGTGTATTGGGGTATACTCTTGTGGATGTGGCCGATTGCCGGATGCCTCCTGGGTGTGAACGGAGGGACAGGTGGGGAAGGTGGATGGAAACGGCGGATTAACGTGCTTTCTCGGCCTGGCGGACAGCCATGCACCTGGCGACTTGCCTCAGTGCTTTCCTTCTCAGCAGCAATGGAGTACCACTATATTTTATTCCTGGACTGCTGGCGGACTGCCAGCACTGTGTGGATCCTCCTGGGCCGTGGTGGCGGAGTGTCGTGTTTTAGCAGGACGGCAGACTGTCGCATAGCAGGTGGGTTGCCTTGGATTGCGGCACACCCTTTCTCACTGAATTATTTCGTTATGGCAGGACAGCGGAATGCTGTGTAGTAGGCGGAAGTCCTGAACCTCCTCCAGGCCGCCTCTTCCCTTCGTGCGTTCACATGCACTCTGGTCACTCACCCAAGCCATTGAAAGACAGAGGCAATATAACTCGAACCTTCCCTTTATTCCTCCTCTTCACAACTACCTTTCATTTCCTCCCACTTCTCCTTCTGGCTTCCCCTGCCCATACCCCCTGGCTTCCTGTTCCCCTCTTAAGGTTGTGTTTTTCTGAAGGTGGTCCTTCACGTTCCCACTGCATCAGGTGGGAGAGTGAGAGAGAGGGATATATATATAGGGGTATTTGAGAGTAGAGATGGTAGAGGCGTGTGAGATGTGGGACTGGGATAAGTGGGAGAGGGAGAGAGTTAGACCAGAGGGTGTTATTGGAGAGAGGAGATAGGAGTAATTGGAAGAGGGAGGGGCGGAGAATCAGTTGAGGAAGGAGAGAGAGAGGTTGAGAAATCTTTTTTGTTTGGAATACCAATAACAACCGAGAATAAGGGTATTTTTAGAAAATCCCAAGAGGGAGAGATAGAGAAGGCCAAGGTCTTTAGGCACTTGCTTAGCCCAGACTAGACCTGGGATTATCGTGCTTTAGCGACTTGTCTCAAAAAGTTGTATTGGAGAATGGGGAAAAGGTAGGATTAGATTGTCTCCTAGAGGCAGGTGATTGAACCCGGGCTGGCTGGGCTATACAAGTCTTGCTAGACAGATAAAGGATGAAAGGTGTTTGGGGGAGTTCAAGGGCTGAGTAGGTGGTTCAAAAGACAAGGCATTGGGGAGCGGACAGTCGAGAGAAGTGTTGTGAAGGCAGTGGCAGGTAAAATGTTTTGTGTGAGAGAGAGTGGCACCAATTAAAGTAGTGCAGAGAGAGCGTGAATGGAACAGGGTGGGAGAGTGAGAGAGAGGGATAGATGAAGGGGCATTTCAGAGTAGAGATATTAGAGATCTGTGAGATGTGTTAGTGAGATAAGAGGGAGAGAGACTTAGATCAGAGGGTGGTAGTGGAGAGGAGATAGGAGTAATAGGAAGAGGGTGGGCAGAGTATCAGTTGAGGAAGGAGAGAGAAAAGTTGAGGAATCTTTTTGTTTGGAATACCAATAACAACCAAGAATAAGGGTCCTTTTAGAAAATCCCAAGAGGGAGAGATTGAGAAGGCCTTGGCCTTTAGGCGCTTGCTTAGACCAGAGCAGACCTGGGCAGCAGGGGTTACTGTGTTTTAACTTCTTGTCTAAGAAAGTTGTATTGGGCAATGGGGACACTTGGGCTACAGTGGTGCGCGTTCATGTGAAGGTGAAGTATAGATTAGGGTAGCCTGTAGGCCATGTCCACCCCAACCTCCCAAGAAGTTTAATTTCATTGATAATACATACTGCGGAAAACATATCCTCTGTTGTCTGTGGATTATGAAGGCCATCCGTGAAAATGGGAAAGGGAGGAGGGTGGTAATCATCAACATCAAGCAAACAGGTGGTGGACCATTGCAGTGTGGGGCTCTGTTTGCCCACTGGCAGAAGGCCTATGCAGTATGCACAGAAGACTGAACTTTGGAAGGATGGCTCACAACCTCTTGGTTGGGTATGCCGTGTTTTCAATGACAGAAATTACTTTGAAGTGATTACTTAGAAATGACTTCGAAATATATAGGTAGTTGTGGGTTAAGGGGCAAAAGGGGGGTGGGGAGAGGTAAAGGTAATAGTGAAAGAAAAGGGGGGGTTCAGGGAGACCCCCCATAGGAATGCCTTGATTGTGGCTCAAGAGTTGCCCAACTCATACCCTGCCCTCCTGGACTTAGTGCTACAGGTGGATTCATGCCTCCGTGAAAGATGTAGAGAACGCAGACAAGCCTTCCAGAGATCGATTGTTCCATAGCCTGGTGGAACCAATCCAGTTGTATCTGGTTCTCTAGCCCTTAACGGGGAAGAACTATGCAATTAGGGGCAATCTGTCAACATTTGTCCCCTGAAGAAAGAAAACGATGATGTAAGGGGAATCTGTGCCTGTACCGTGTACAGTGTGGCTAATTCCTGAGGGGCTTTATGTTAAAACCCACGCACAAGCAGAAAAAGATTTGTCCCGTCCATGATTGGAATCGCATGGATGTGCTCAAACCTTCTGATTCCTTCATAAACGTGTTGCCCGCTTCTCCACGACTGAGTATACTGGTGACTTTGCAGTGGGCAACCCGAACGTCGCTGTGGCTTCGACCTATATCGATTCTGGCGTTTACTGCATTTATATTGATCTCCCTCTAGTACTTAAGTGCGGTATTTCTTATGTGGTTAAAGCAGCCCCGGAGCCAGCTAGGGCAGTGGGCGGCCAATAGTCGTCCTCTGGACCCATCACAGCAAACACCTCTGAGTTGACTTTGATGTGCCAGGCCTTCATTCTGAGAGCATACACTTTGACCCCATTGCCACGCATCAATATGGTATATTCCGGACCATGAGTTGGCCCAAGCACCGTAACCCCCAGATCGATTGGGAAGGTGCCACAGTGGTGTTTTCATCGAATACCTGTGCTACCACCTGTACGAACCCCATCGACATAACAAATATGGAGGGGAGCACCAGTCTGGCGCTGATATACTCGGTACATGATATCGGTGCCATTATTCCAGAGTTATCACAGTGTTATTCGGACTTCACTGACATATTTGACAAGGACATGACTGTACAACTGCCACCATAACATAGGTTTGATTGTCCCATAGATAAGGGGCGCAAATACTATGTGCCAGGGTTTATCCCCTGGCAGAGGCCGAAGACCGATACCTACAGGTGTACCTACAGGAAACTCTGAAAAGGTTTTTAATCGACATTCTAAATCCCCTGCACCCTCACCCTTGTTCTTCATACCCAAGAAGGAGGCGGTTTGTTGAGGGCCTATATTGACTATCGGGAAATAAACTCCATCACTGTTCAGAACCGTAATTAGGTACGGTCTGCTACTTTTTTAACAAAGCTCGATTTAAGGGGGCATTTCATCTAGTACAGTTCCAGGTGGGATCTGCTATGTTTTATACAAATGTTAGGTCATGTCCTTTGGTCTATGCAATGCACCTGCCAATTTTCAGCACTTTATGACATGACATGATATGTTATTTATAACGCGCTTAAAACCCAGAGGTTTCTAAGCGCGGACCCGGGGATCGAACCTGTGTTGCTCAGTGTCATCGAATCTGTGGTGTTCGTGTCGTCTGTCTTTCAAGGCGAGCACGTTTTCCCTGAGGGAACGAGGTGTTCCATGACTCACTGGACACTTATGTTATCAGGATGATATTTTGGTGTATTCATCATCTTTACCGCAATAATAGGCCATGTATCATTGGTCCTAGCATGGCTATGACAAAGCTACCTGCATGCGAAGACAGGGAAATGTGTCTTTCCATACACTCCATACAGTTCTTTGGTTATGTCACAAACCTCCGGGAGTCAATATGGATGGTGGAAAGGTAAAAACTGTCCTACAATGGCTGGTGCTCCATAACCTCAAATCCCTATAGGTCTTCCTTGGATTTGCAAACATTTACCTTCACTTCATCAAGAGATTCTCAGCCATAGTTGCCCCTATGACCTTCCTGACCCGTAAAAACACCCTGTTCCAGTGGACTACAACCACACAACAAGTGCTTGATTCCCTCAAAAAAGCATTCATGATAGGCCCCGTACTATAGCATTCCTAGAAGAGAATTGCCTTATGTGGTTGAGGCTGATGCTTCCAATATCATGATAGGTGCAGTTCTATCCCAACAATGGGCCTCATTCGAAGTTGGGCGGTAAGGGATTACCAGCACTGGTAAGGACACCGGTGCCGGTAATCCCTTAGCACCCTATTCCGAGGTCCTCTGACCAGGCGTTATGGACGGGACCCGTTAAGGGACTCCTGGGACTTCAGAGCTAATAACGGTACTGCAAATTGCGGTACCGTTATTAGCTACTTCCCTATTCCCATTGTGCCCTATAGGGCTCAAATGGGGATGGTTTTTTCAATGGGGACTTACCGGTCCCTCCAAGGTCAGAATGGACCGGTAAATCCCCATTGAAGCAACCCGGAGGCGATACTGGTATGGGAGGCAGCCATGGAGCTAATTGCTCCATGGCTACCACCATACTCGGACTGAGGCCCAATGTCTCCAAACACAGGCTTTACATCTGGTGGCTTTCTAATCAAGAAAGCTAAATCTGGCTGAAGTAAAATACCCCATCATGGATAAAGGGCTACTAGCCATCAAGGTAGCATTTGAAGACTTGATACATCACTTATTAGTGACTAATCACAAGTTAACGGTATATACCCACCTCAGAAACCGAATACCCATCAACACCGCCAAGTGTGTGAACGCACGCCAAGCACATTGGCATTTGTTTTTTTCTGCTTTTGATTTGATCACGTATCGTCCCGGTTCTGCTTATACTAAGGCTAATGCCCTGTCCCGAATGTATGGTAGTCAGCTTGCAGCCCCCCGAGACACTCACTTATATTATACCCAAAGGGCACATCATGAGCTTTTGTGATACCACCTCCTCTATATTGAAATACTTACATAACTGGGTGTTAAAGAACCCCTCCGAGGGTGCCCAGTAGCAACTGTCTATACAGAACGGCTCCCCTACAAGAAGGAGATATTGTATCTTCCCGATTCTTATCAGCAGATAAGTAGCCTTGCAGTGGAGCCACAACTCTATGGTGACTGGAAATCCAGGAAGACCAAAAACTCTGGAAATGATTGGTCATTGTTGTTGGTGGCTTTTCACCCCCCTGGCCCATGTAGATTCCTGTTATATGTGTGCTCAGTGGAAGAATAGATGGGGAAACCTGGTAGGGTTACTAAGGCCCTTCCCATTACCTTTGTCTCCATGGCGCACAGTCTCCCCGGACTTCATAACAGATATGCCTACCGTCCGTGACCTAAACACCCTCTTGATCCTGATAGACAGTTTCACCAAAACAGGGCACTTCATGGTTTGCACAGGTTTTCCCTCAGTGCCTGCCCTACCTCAGCCCTTTGTCCATGAAATGTTTGTGCTTCATGGCTTTCCATCTGTTCTAGTTATCGATCGAGGGTGCCAGTTCAGTGTCCGTTTCAGGAAGTTCTTTTCCCACCTGTTGTCTATTTATCACTGTTTTTTGTCTGTATACCATCCGCAGACGGACAAACGGAACAATTACATCAGACACTGGAACAGTACTTGAAGTGCTTTAGCTTACATAACCAGTTTGAGTGGTCATCATTGTTACCGTTGGCCAAATTTGCATACAACAGCACGCTACACTCGTCCACAAGGGAGTCCCATTCTGTGTTTCTCCTCATTCTCCTTTTGTGTTTGTTCTGTCTGACTTCCTGGATTTCGGACTCTCTTGCCTATACACTGCTGTACCCTCCTTCCTTCTGTAATGCTGTCAACCTGTGCTTGGACCCTGCCTGCCTCATGGACTTCCACATTGCCCCTGCCCACTAACACTGTCAATCTGTGCCTGAACCCTACCTGCCTTATACACTGATTTCTTGTCAGTGCTTACCTGTTGTTGGAACTTGCATGTTGAAACTTACCAGCTCTTTGTTTTCCTTCTGCTACTTTGGGCTTTCAATTGAGTTACCTACAGACCAAATCTGGTACATTTGGACTCCTTGATGACTGTTCCACTTGGAACGGAACTTGTTTTCCGGCCCTTGTGCGATGCGGGATATCCGTTCATTTGTTTTATGTTTTCATCCTCCTAGCATCAGCTCATGGTTCCTGTCCCTCTTCACTACCATTTTACGAACATCCTGGGCATACTACAAGTGCTTCTACTCACAATGTAACATTCAGGGCATTTGTGTACCTTGTTTAATTTGCTGTTTGCTTCCTTCTCTGGGAATGCAGGTGTCCTTCTGCCTGTTGACTCTTCTGGTGGAGGTTTGCTGCTCAATTAGGCGATTGGCTGGTGCCCATCCGGGAGCGGACTATGTTCACCCACGGACTCCAGCCCGGACCTGTCTCTAACAATCTCTGATTGCTATATCTAATCAAGTTAGTGGGATTTCAGACAGCGAGAGTTGTATATCAGATTCAAACAATGTATCACAATTAGTATAAAGTGCTTGGTGGTAAAAAATGAATATCTTATTGATACCCTCTAATAATGAAGTCACATCTCCCAGTTTGTCTTGCACTGATAGAATAGTATTAACTGCTCTATTATTCTGGAGGAGTCTTGTCAGAGCTCTCCCAGGTCATTTGTTCTCCTTGTATTTTCTAGCCATTACACGTTTAACCGCTTGCTCGGCTGCTTCCCACTAGTAGTCAAGCTTTGTTTGACCTTTGACAGTTTACAGTGATCAACGGTAGTGGAATATTCACATTCAAGTTTCCACAGCATGGCCGCTAATCTATCGAGTTCACTTCTAATCATTTTAGCAGTCCACTCTTAAACGTAATACATACACCTCTTATGTATGCTTTAAATGCATCCTATTACATGGACTGAAGCTTAAACTATTCAAAGTTTATCTCAAAATATGGCATGATGTGTGCTTTTACTTCACTTTTGCATACTGTATCTAGAAAGTTATTCAGTTTAAACTTGCACATTTGTAGCATACTACCTTAACTGTATCATGATATATTTAGTACAACAGGATGGTGATCAGAATATGTTCTTGGTAAAACAATACATTCTTTAACATCATTTACAAGGGATGTTTGTATTAAACATATCTCTTCTAGAGTGCATATCATGCACTGAGAGATAATATGGAGACTCACTAATGGTGGTATGTAATTGTCACCATACATCAGTTATTTCTAAATGTGAAGATAGACAAGCACTGAGTCTCTCTGGGTGCCTCACTCCATTGGTTTATCTTTCAAATGGAGCAACAAAGTGCAGAGCACACCATTTAACATGTTTCAAACATAAATGTAAAGTGTTAGTGAAACTGGCTGAGAAAGAACAATTCAAAGAGCACTTGAATTTAGTCTAGTCAGACTATAGTGAATCAAGTTAATCCAAAGGGCACAAAATGCAAAACGCAACATTTCACATGTCTCCAAACATTACTTAATGTATTAGTGAGAATATGGTTTCAAAAAAAGGATTCAGAAAAGGTACATATATTTGGTCTAGTGAGACTGTAGTAAAGCAAATAAATCTAAAGGACACATTGATTTAGCTGACACGTGTTTTGAGCTAAGCTCTTCCTCAGGACTGTTACTGTGATATACATTTTCCAAACCACAAATAGATCATAATAGCGAAAGTATATGACAAACAATTAAAACAATAGATGTACCACAACAAGAAATACAGTGAGAGAAAAGATAAATAAAAAAAGCAAAATGCATGATTATGCATGTACATGTGATTTCCATAAATTTATGCAGTTGAATTTAACTGATGTTTCTAATGTCGAATAACACAAAAATGTGATTGCTAACTCTTGTTAGTAAATCATTGTTAGTATTAACCGATGCCGTGGGAGTTGTACAGCGCAGTTAGGCAGGTATTAGTATAATTGTGAATCACTATCAAATATAGGTGTTGGGAAAATAATTAAATGCGTGTATAAATAAAATATTGGCTCCAGAAATTAGTGTATTACCCATTGCATGGGCACCTATAGTGAGCATTAAGTTAAATTTGTTGTTAGATTGTGGCTGTGCAGAACCACTTCATACCTGAATCTTTGATTCTTCTTATTAATTGTGTATTAAGGAAATACAAAATGTAAGTATTTATACTTATGCTCAATATTGGTGAAGGGCAGACATATATTTTCCCCTTGCCGTGGTGATTAGCACTAGAGCTATTGAACACTTATTCGATGCTGCGTGGCAGCAATAAAATCTATTTTGAATGCAACCGCTACCAACGCGTGAAAGCTGCAGATGAGATCTGTGCCCTGATTAATACACCATACATGTAATGTTATAATTGGAAAGTACACTTGAAGAAAAATAACAGAATCGTTTACCTGGATTCTAAGTTATTGGAGGAAAGTTACATGGTGCGAAGATACTGTCTTCCCGCGGTATGATAGCCACATCGAAACAAATTCTGTTGACAAAAAACATAAACGTAATCACAGTAGAAACTGTAGAAGAACTGACCTACGTACCATTGAATTTATTGTGAAAAAATTGTACACCAGCCATGTTAGCCCATGTACTATAATCACCTAAAGGGGATTGCCCAATGCGTCCTGTGCACAATCTAATAATAGGTTAAGGGGCATATTAAACTCATAACGTGTGCGTTATCATGTTTACAGCGTTAAGCAGTTAATATCTGCGGTCTGCTATCCGCTTGAGGCACTGATCCGATGCTGTTGCATATGATCTTTTTAATTACTCTATTTGCCCACTCGTCTTTGTCCTGTCTGACAAGTGGCCCAAGGATCTTTGAGTAATGTATTATTGGTATGTTTGCAACAAGGGCGAACGTTGTGCTCCTCTGATAAGAGTCACTGTGTTCTGTAGACAGAGTAGTAGGACTCACCTGAGTCCTAATCAGTATGTTCCAAATAGAAAGCGCCATATTGGAACAAAGTATACATAGTTTCAGATATAGGCGAGGATCTCTGTTATTATCAAGTTCTGCCGTCTATTTAGATTGCTATTGTAATATATAGTCATGTGGTTCCTGAACAAAGCACGGTATGTTAGCTGTGTCTAAAAAATTAGAATTAATTGAGCCTATTATGACAATGCTAGGCTGCACTGACAGTTCCCATGGCTTACATCAACAATATCATAGTTACAGAGAAGATCAACCAATGTATAGCACATTAACAATGATTCTTGACAATTTGAGGGTTAATGAACACATGCATTTTGTGGTCTTTGTTCAGGCCCTCTTTAGTGACTTGCAGCTCAAAAATCAATCTGGCTTCTTTCTGCCTCATAGCTAGGAGTCTGTTGTCACATCTGATGTTGTGTTTAAATTGTTTAATGCCAACACATCTTATACAACTTGACCCCTATGTTCTACATTCCAATGATTAGCATATGTATTCAATGAATTTTGAATTTTGATTGCATATAGCTGCTCACATATTCGGAACCTCAATTTCTGTTTAGTGCTGCCGATATAACATTTCTGGCAAGCACAAACGATGCAATAAACTATATAATTAGATCTATAATTGATCAATTCTTGTATGTGTATATTGTGGCCATTGTACCTGGTGTAACTTGTGATTCTGTTCAGTGCATTCTTGCAAAAATCTGTGGAAGCCCAAATTCTAAATGTGACTTTATCTGTAGGATCTCAAGAGCAGACGCTGACAAAGGCCTAGTAGTGGAGGTTGATCGGTCGCAATCCTGATCTAAAATCGCATTAAAATCCCTGGCTTAATCAGGTCAATGTTTGAGTGTACATCACATTTATCTGCAACGCTAATAATACATTCATGAAAATCTACACTAGCAGCCTAACAAGCATATAGTTGTCCATACATTATTACATTTCATCTTTCCAGACCATTGTCAATCATTTCAAGTGTAAATCCCAGAGATTAGTGCACTCGAGTTTTTGAGTGGGATGTATAAAAGCTGTGATTGCCTTATTGTTTAACAAATTATTCGTGTTGTGGGCCATAGAAATGTGTTTTTTGTGAATTACAATATTCGTATCATGTCTTTCAATCTAACATAAACTCTTCCTTGCTTTAATTGGATTGTTAAGGACCCATTTGTTCCAATTTAATAACTTCATGAAAAGCAATTGCCGCAGAACTTTATCCCCCAGAGTCCATCAATAATGGAGTAATTACATGCTTGGATGAAGATAAATATTTACTAAAGCCTACAGCTTCCAGCATCCTCTCAGCGATCATTTTAACTGTTGAACATTCCTTTGTTCTAGTGCCCTCTGACACCCTCACTGTTAACCCCAAAAACTGTTAAATACCTATAGCACAAAAAAACCTCCCACATTAGGAGGAATACATGAAAAATGTGACCATTGCCAGGAGGGCCAACAACATCCACCACTGCAGTCACAGCGGCCAACGCTCTACTATGCAAGCAGTATATGCCTATCTGAAGTATCAACTGCTTTGTTTGATAATCAACAGATAACAATTTTAGTTATTTGCAGCTACATGGACTATACAAAAGCGCCATCTCACTCCAGGATGTGAACTAAAGAAGCAGTGAGGAGGCAAAACACTGCACTATACACTCCATCCTCCCTCATTCCTGTGACTTTAATCTATATTTTCAGAGCAAGAATGATCCAAGGTATCTAAGTAACTTTGAACTGGCTGGAAAACATGTGTGTCTATTAGGTGGGATTACATGCCACTTTACACAAGGGGTTTCTTTATTTACAGAATACGAGCAGGTGGGGCATCCTCCTGTTGCAGGCTCTGAGTAAGTTCTAGGAGTTGGGGATCAGGTCCCTTTAGGGTTTGATAGGGTTACTGCCATGACGTTGGCAACAGTGGTCGTTGGTGCTTTGCTTCCTTTCTGCTATTTGTTGGCCAAGTAGGGGGGCTTCTGTATGTGAAGGGATATATTACTTGTATTTCATGTGAGAACTAATGGAGACCCCGCGGAACAGTTTTACTATCAATCTTTGTTTGGTCCATGAGGTTAAGCACCAACGCCGAGCTTTCTTCTTTGTTTGCACCGTCCTCGGTGCTTGGAGGCACGTCCTCGTTTCCTGCCTCCTGATTGGCCCCTGCCCTCATCAAATGCAGAGACCCGGCCTTGCCGTGAGGCGAAGCTGGGTCCGCGCATTTAAGGGCAGCGCTTAAGGGCTCCCTCCTGTCTTTTCCCTGTCCTTTCCATGGACTTGCCTGCAGCCTACCCTCCTGGTCACCCAGCGTTCTTCACAACACCTTAATGCAGGGTCACGGCGCAAAGGTAAGGAGTGCACGTACCTCCGCTTCCTTCTTGTTCCGTGTCTACATTCTTACTTATCCCCCCCTGGTCTTCTCCCCCACCTCCATCTACCACTTGATTCTACAGTAAAACCCAGCACCCAAGTGAACTTGACTATGCAGCATCACTTGCTGCACCATCGTTGACTCTTTTTCACTGCCCTCCACCTCCAGTTGACTCTTGCTTTCAGCCTCTCCACCTGCCATTGGACCCTCCCCTCAGTGCCACAACAAACATTCTCGACTTTGGCACATGTTCTTGCACGCCTTTCATCTTTCTGTGAACCGATCATCTACAGTCTCTAATTCCACCTCAGTGGAACCTTGTAACTCATCATTGTTAAATACTGTTTGTAAATGTCTATGCACTTTATCATTCTATACTGCACTCCTGCCTCCATGACATTGGGTGATTTACCTGTACCTCATGCATGTTTCACCCTTCCTCTAATCGAACGCACTACAAATGTTTGGTCCATTATCTATGCATGTTTCCACTGTTTGCATTCACTGTTTTTAATTTACCTTGAATTGCTACCTCTATATAACTCGTGCCTGTACACCTGTTCTGATCCATCTACATCCCCCCCTTTTTTGCCCTTTTGCCTCTTTCCCTCTCCCCTCTGGTCGTCTGCCACCCTTCTTCTCATCTCAATCCTTAAGTTTGTAAGCATGCCCGCCTCTGCGGAGACTTGGTCCCGCTACTGCCTGGCAATACCAATTACATTTCCACGTCTGCCCCGCCACCTCACCTTACGTGACCCTCCGCCCCCTGCTCCGCGCTGATCCTACTCACGCTTCTTGAGGTGCATACCCTGAGGTGCTTCTCCTGTTCTATGTGCTGGGTACCTCAAACCCACCCTCTTCTACTTCCCACTCTACTTCCTACTCTCTCTTGCCTGCATCTCCCCCCTCCTTTGGGGACCTAGACACTCCCTCGAGGTCTTTCCCCTCCTAGCACTTACTCCTATCATCTGTTCCTTGACCGTTGATAGTAGCTTGTCTGTCTCCCCTCCTACCCTTTTGTTCTCCATTCCCCCTCCCCTGCTTTAAATTTATCTCTGATCAAATTTGCTCAGCAGCGTGTCCTGTTCCTCCTCTCCCCTCTATCCCTCCTGCCCCCCCTCCCAACACTCCTCTTGTATTCCGCCTGCACTGCGTAAATTGTCGTCAGACATAGTAATGTTACTGCTTGCTTTGTTCTCCTTTTCCATTACCTCCTGCCTTACTTGTTTTTTTGCACTTGCACTATCAGAAATGTCGACAGGCCTATTACGATAGTTTTTTCACATTCTGTATTGCTTCAAGGACTTTAACTGAATGTACTGTATTTTTCCTTTGTTCCCTCCCTCCTTGAAGCGCTTTGAAACACTTTTGTGTATAGGCGCTATATAAATAAACTATCATATCATATCATATCAAGCAAACATGAAACTGCCATTGTGGCCACTGACCACCGTGGGGTGGCAAGATTGATGCATCTGTAAATCCGGTGCACCTGCCTCATTTCATTCACACAGCCAGTGGCCTTCAACATCCACCCACATTGTGTATGCATGCTGATTGGTTGACTCATAGTTCTGCTCGGCCAACATGTCTCGTAGAAGCTTCAGAGAGCCTGAGGCCGGATAGAGTTAGTCAGTTTGTAGATATAGCGTAGGGGCATTTAAATCTAAGGACCACTCAAGATGCACCACAGCACCCCAGAACTGCATGCTTCTTAACAGTGAACTCTACAACCCGAGACTATAGTATGCCCAGCGCACCCTGTGAACGGCAGTTGTTTTACGAACGCAGTTTACACACAATCTCTCTCCTTCCAGACAGGAACCAGCTGTTACGTGACGTTTGCTGCATCACCTGAAGGGTTAGCTTGGTGCACAGATGACAAGTCTTCCTTGAAGTTATAATGACCCTGGCCTCAGCCAGCCACATATTGCCACATAAGGATCAATTTGTGGATTCATCGTGAAAATATGTCTAGAGTTTCAAGAAAACAAGTGGCAGAACTGCAGAACAAGCTCATTCATCCATTCTCAGAGAATGACTCACAGGAACACATTTCCAATTGTTCAAAGGATTTAGGACATAAAGAGATAGATCAAGGCAGGCAAAGACACCTGGACTAGGGTGGCTTAGATGTACCCAGGCGGCCAGTGCACACCCACAGACCCCTAAGCTAGAGGCGTAGTTTTGCCTGCGGGGATCCTGGGGTCTGGACTTGGTGGCAGGGGAAGGAAAGGGTGGTGGGGGGCTCCTGGTCTGCCCTAAACAGAAAGAAGTGCAACAATGGCGGTGATTTCAGTCAATCTAAATGCCTCTCTTACGCCTCCCTCTGAAATGCATTCCACAAGGACAGCAAATAAACAGGCCAATTGAGCACTCAGCCATATCTTTATCTGTTCCGTAAGCACACAGCCCCTATCAGGTGAAGAAACAAACATTGATAATCGGTGTAGATCGCCCGTCTGCTTTGGATTCTTCATAGGTAAACTCTGTTTTGGTTTGAAGCAGTGGTGGAACCAGGTTTTGATGCAAGCGGGCGGGGGGCACTGCACCCGTTGGGTCAGAGGGGTCTGGTCACGACCCTTTCTTTACTCTTTACGGGTTAACTAGTAACCGTTGACAGGGAGGCTGATGCCTGCCCTGTTAAACTATATATGGAAAAGGCTTTTGGGGCTGGGGTAGAGCCATGTGCATTGCAATGGCGGTTAGTTAAACAGGAGGCTGATGTTTCTGCATAATACATTTTACAGCACATTTTGCAGCAGGAATAGAAAAACATCATATAATTTACAGGAAGGTCTAAACATACAACATCTCAGCAACAGTCACCTAATCTGCTGAGTTGTCTTTTCAGCATTCTGCTCTAGGATCCCCTGCTCCCCGTGCACCTGCAAAGCAGATTTGGCCTACCCACTACAAACAAAGGTCAGGTGGTCCATTATCGAGGCGCCTTTCCAATTTTCAAGTGAGCAGCAAGGTCAGGTGGTCCATTATCGAGGCGCCTTTCCAATTTTCAAGTGAGCAGCAAGATCAGGTGGTCCATTATCGAGGCGCCTTTCCAATTTTGACAACATTGAGTTGTGCTGTTCCAGTGGGACAAGGACGAAATGCTAAAAAAAAATGATTTTCTTTTGGCTGAATGAAGTTAGCATGTCCATGCACCAGGAATCGTCCAACGTAAGGGGACACAAGCAGGGGAGTTGCTAGGGCTGGAAAAGACCTGGGGCTAAGCTGATGTCGGAACTGTCGGGACTGGGGGCTAGCTAGTCTTTTGGCTGTAGCTCCTGAGATTCTATCCGGGGCTACAACCAAAAGATAAGGGGCTATAGCCCCTTTAGCCCCCCCTAGCAACGCCCCTGGACACAAGATAGATTTTGGTAGTTAATACAGAGTCAGGGTTCCAGTGAAAGACTACCCATTTTCACTCCCAAAACCGATCAGCACTCAAAATATCACACTACTAATATATACCCATGCTTGGATGTGCATGTGTGTTTTTGAGTGTAAGTGTGACAGGTTTATTGGCGTGGTACCTTAATCAGTGGCCGTGCTGGCATACATTGTATATATGGCATCATTAAATTATTTTACAGCGACAAAGATTACATTTTCTGTGGGAACGTGCATCAAGAAAGTGTTTTACAGTTGCAATGCTGACATATATTGTAGGCATCAGCATTATTCAGGTTTTCTTACAGTGGCAATAATGACATACACCAGGGGCATCAGTCTCATAAAGTGTTTTACATTAGCAATGATGACGTACAGTGGGCATCAGCATCATGAATATATTTTTCAATGGCAATAATGCAATATACTGTGGGCATGTACCTCGTGAAAGTGCTTTACAGAGGCAATGGTGACATTTATTGTGGAAGCAGCATCACAAAAGTGTTTTCCAATGGCATTGACAACATATATTGTGGACACCAGGCTCTCAAAAGTATTTTGCTGTGGCAATTCTGGCAGATAATGTGGCCCACCAGAATCATGGACGCGTTTACAGTGGCAGTTGTCACAAGGCAGAGAGAACAGGGGCATCAGTCTCATAAAGTGTTTTACATTAGCAATGATGACCTACAGTGGGCATCAGCATCATGAATATATTTTTCAATGGCAATAATGCAATATACTGTGGGCATGTACCTTGTGAAAGTGCTTTACAGAGGCAATGGTGACATTTATTGTGGAAGCAGCATCACAAAAGTGTTTTCCAATGGCAATGACAACATATATTGTGGACACCAGGCTCTCAAAAGTATTTTGCTGTGGCAATTCTGGCAGATAATGTGGCCCACCAGAATCATGGACGCGTTTACAGTGGCAGTTGTCACAAGGCAGAGAGAACACACAACTATTGACAAAGGAATAAAGTGAAAGGGTTTTATCAAGCACAAGTAAAATATGAGGCTATTGATTGAAAATGGCTTCAGGGTGGCTGTAACATAAAGGTACTTGGAAAACGTAGTCCCTGAAAGCAGAATTATATATGAAGGACATAAAATAAAAAGGTATACAGAAAGTTCCAGACAGGAAGGTCTAAGTAATTGTAGAGGTCTGTGTTTATCCTTTCTTCAGGGGACCATAATGCTTCTTTGCCCCTTCTTTGGCTTCTTCCCTTTGCCATGAGCCCCACAAGTCCTCTCTGTTTTGTGACTCTCCTTGTCTCGGTTAGTTACTCCCCTCTTTCGGGCTCTCACCTATTTTTAACATCCCCTCTATCTAGCCCTGTGTCCTGCCAGTACCGACATTACCGTAGCCCCAGATCTTCTCCAAACCTAGCAACAACCCTGCTAAGAGGTCTCTCTGGATGTCCTAGTGTTTTCCCATAGCATATCTTTTTCTGAATACCTGAAAGACATTCAGGAATCTGCTCCGGATTTTGGATCTCTAAACCTGATGCATCTTGGGAGAAGCAGCCCCAAACACCCTTTTTCTTTGAGACCTGGTAGTTCCTAGCTAGTGGCTCTCTCACAGGGTTTGGGAATAGTTCAGGGCCGGTCCTGTCAGTCTTACTCTCAGGCAGACCGGGGCCTGGATGCAATGCTGGCACTGTGACTTTGTCACAAAATGCTGATAAATATCTTGGTCACCAGTATTGTGAAAATGACTTACATTGGAAACAATGACATATTGTGGTCATACGTATCATGAAAGTGTATAGTGGCAACAATTACATATACTGTGGGTACAAGCCTCTTTAAAGTGCCTTACAATGGTAATTTATATGAAGTATATATAAGGAATATAAATTTACTCTTAGAATTGTTTCGTTGACTACAGAGAAATAACCCCAATCTAATCCCCCACCGCAACAATCCCATCCAACAATCTGGGACAGGAAAAAGCATGTTTTAATCATAATATGTTGTTATACATATTTACAATAATAAATCAAGACAATGCAAATGGTACTCTAACTTCCAGTGCTGGTGAAGTCACCTGTAAAGCACTACAAATAACTGCAAAGAAAATGAATACACTGAGCCCTGCCCACTTTTGTCTCACTAACATTTTCATTTAACATAACATATCAAGTCTACTTTCGATCTTCACAGAAACATCCATACACAGAAAAAAATACGAATGACTATTCTAGAGAATGTGCTCATATACTTTAGACAGCTTCTGGCCTCTGATCCATTGGACTTTGTGATAGCCAGCTGCCTTAGGCAATTGTGTACAGAGTCTCAGGTCTCCTCTAAGAAAATAGTTAATTCTCACTGCTTTGATGTTAGAATTATATCAATTATTTAAGATATGTGATGTTCATCGCTGACAATCAAACTATGTTGAAACCTATCAAAGCGGATTCGAGACAGTTTTGGGACCGAATAAACAACATTTCAGAGCAGACTGTGGCGACCAAGAGTGATGTTATTCAAGAGGCTGTTTGAGTTGATTTTTTTACTAAGAAGTTTTCTCTGCCGTCCTTCTTTTCTAATTTGCCTGTTCTTTCCAGAGGCCCGGCCAATTCCGGGTTTGTCACTCTAGGATATGGATGGCATTGAATGGGCCATCTCCAAGTTGAAACCCTCCAGCACACCTGGCCCGGATGGCATGCCTACCTTTTTGTTGAAAAAGGAACCTTACCGTGATAACATCTGTAGTACTCACATAGTTCCCACCTCTTGGTACCAGTCCATTATCATTCATATCTATAAAAAGAGGGATGCAACACTGTCCTCCAACTACAGATCTATAGGCCTTCTTCACACAGTGCGTAGGTCTTTGCCATACCCCTGTTGAGAGATCTTAACAGAAGTCTAAATCAACGGAATGTCCTTTCTGGTTTCCAGGCGGACTTTCGGCAAAACATGGGGACCTCGCTTTATGTCACCATTCTGGAGCACCTGTTGTATAGTGTCAGGTATATCCATGCAGGTCCAATATACATTGCCCACTTTTTACTTTATTATTCAGGAGCTGCTCTGGCAGAAGCTATTACAGTCGGGCACTCCCCTCTACTTGGTCCAACTAATTGCCCTCTTACATCGCAACTCCACTTTGAGAGTCCATCTGAACCAGTCAGGGGCGGTCTCAGAACTGATCCCTGTTTGTCTTGGGTTACGTCAGGGATGTATTCTGGCTCCCACTCTCTTCAATGTCTATCTCTCCGACATTGAGGAGCTGTGGGAGGCCAATGACCTTATCCCTGTAAAATTGGGCCACTGAAGGACCCATTGGCTTGACTTTGCTGATGACATTATCCTGTTTGCTTGAACCTCTTTGGGTCTACAAAAAAAGCTGGATCTATTTCACTCATACACTGCAAAACAATCTCACGGCAAATGGGGTGAAATCAAAAGTGCTTATATTTTCCAACAAAAGAAAAGTGAAAACCTTTTGCTGGTCCCTTGGGGCGAAAGAGTAGAGCGGGTTGATTCTATATGGTACTTGGGGTACAATTTGTCAAACACTGCTGGATTGCAGATGTGGAAGTCTTTGCTAAAGAATAAGTTAGCATTTTTGTTGTCGCCTATGAAACGACTCCACGTAAAACTGCACATTTTCCCTCATCCCACTTCTGAAATACTATCTATCCAAAATCAAACTGATTCTACTGTATGGACTTGATTTGTATTTATTGGATCTGGGTTTGTATAGGATTCTCTTCAGGGCCAAATTTGGAAACAAGTTTTGGGGCATTGCAAATTCTATTCCCAACTCGATAGTGAGACATGATCTTGACTTGGTGTCGCTTCAGGCTCAATACCAGTGGAGGTTGCTGTTTAATTATCAAAAAATGGTGTCTCATTCTGATAATTTTCTTTATGTTGACCTGCAACATATTCTATTTGCATCTTCTGTTAAGTTTGTTAGTGCTTATAACATCTTGATGCTCAACTTGCTTGAGCGTAGTGGTTCTTCTACTGAGGAACTTAAGCTACGACCTCACGCTGTGAAAGCCAAGCTCTTCAGGTATGACTGGAGAACCACCCTGGAAGAGCTACCCTCTTTCTCTTTGTTTATAGAATTTGCTAATTTTCTTCATAAAAAAGACCATCTTTCAGTCTATCTGAAATGTTTTCTGTGCAACAAACTAAGATCTACTTGTTTGTGCTTCAGGCTCAAACAATTCCACTAGTCAAGGGGCCAGTCCTTCCTCATCCCAGGGTCCCATTGGGCCCAGTCCTGGCGCCTCTGGCACCAGGCTCATTTTAAAGTGTGCTCTGTACACTCTAGGCCTAGGGCGTGTGCAGCTTGGCCGGGCATGGCCATGGAACAGAACTGGAAGGCACGTGCAAGGTGGAGTTTGTAGGCAGAGCTAATGGGAGGGGCCTGAACCAGCCTATATAAGGCCAGCCCATCCACGTGCCCTCGCTTCGCGTTATTCTGCTTCGAAGCAGCATAATGCTCTCGGCTGTACTTACCTGTGCCTCTCTGGATTTTACAGCCTCACCTTGGAGATACTCCTGAAAAAGCTTCTTACCAGCAGTCTTCCGCCCCATCTCCGCGAGCATCTTCACTTCAACTACTCCATCGCTGCGGACGCATTTTACCTGCTGTCAGCCGCTCCATCTCTGGATGCGCATCCTACCTGCTGCCAGCCTCTACATCGCTGAGCGCGCACCCTACCTGCTACCAGCCTCTACATTGCTGAGCGCGCATCTTACCTGCTGCCAGCCGCTACATCGTTGAGTGTTCCAGCCGCTACATTGTTGAGCGTGCCTCTTACCTGCAACTCGTTGCGGCCTGTGCCAGACTCTTCTTCTTACCTCCATTCCATTACGGTCGGAGCAGAGTCTTCTTTCTAACCGGCATTCGGAGACGCCGTCCTGCAATCGCGAATCTTCATTGAGGACCCGGACACCATTTTCCATCGTTGGCCTGCACCTACAGGGAAATAAGTACAAACAGGTTAGAACTCCTATGTATTCACACAGCCGCATTGTACAAGAGACTAAAGTTCCCTTATAAAGACCTTATAAAGACCATCTTACCTGTCACTGTTGAAACTCCATCAGCCTCAAAGGTCTTCTGGACTCTCTTCGATCCAGATTCACTTCCCCTTACCTATGGAAATGGAATGAGACATGGCAAGAATTACTATTAGACGGAATACAAACATTCTAATTGAACTATAATCATACAAAAGACTTACCTTATTCGTGGATTGGTCGCAGCTGGTCTGGATCAACACTTCCATTGTCCAGTGAAGTAACTTGGTCCGTTCTACGCGCCCCTGCTCGGAAAAGCAGGACGGATAGCTCAACATCACCAAATTACAGGTGAGCGCCTATTGAAAAGTGCTTGCCCATCGTGTTCTGGCACGAAAGGGCTGGAGGGAGTCACAATATCCCCACTCCATTCTCACTGCCTCTCCTCTTCACGCAGGGGCAACATCCATCTCCTGAGCCGCAGGTCCAACCACTCTCTGAAGAGGAAGGTGATTTCGAGGAGCCAGGTCGAAGGAGGGCTCCAACCGTGCCCCAATGCCCCCGCGGAGACCAGGTGAGCGTAACAGATCGCGAAGCCAGTCCAAACTTCCGCCTGGGCATTATGGAAACTTCCAAAACCAACCAGTTAGCCCAGCTATTGGGAGAGCTATGGGCCGAGGTACATGCCTCCAGACAGGAGACTAATTCCCTGAGGAGAGACCTTATTATAGCCCAAGAACGAACAGATGACCTGGCAAGACAAATGCTTCAGGCACACTCAGGACAGGTCCCGTTACCTGGAATTACACCAACACTGGTGTATCAGCCCTCACCAGTTCAGGTGGTACTCCCAGGGGCGGTTCCACTTGCTCCACCTGAACGCACCTCATTGGTCTATACCAGTGGCTCTGGATGATCCAATCCTTCAGAACTCTGCAGAATTCCAACGGGAATTGGAAAAACTGTTCGCCAGACACACTCAAGGGCAAGCATTGGACAACGAACTACTGTCTGTGAGACAAGGAAACCATGACTTATTGACTTACATTGCCACCTTCAACCGCCTTGTAGCACAGACCAACTGGCCGGAGGAGAAAAGGACCACGCTGTTTTACCGGGGGCTTCGTGGTGAGTTAAAGGACATACTAGCTCAAGTTATCAACCCACCCGAATGCTGTGCAGACTATATTAACCTAACTGTGCAGTTAGACCACCGGCTACAAGACCGAAAAATGGACCGCACAAGGGCTGAAGGATGATCAGTGTATGTAAGGTCTCGGGACACTCAGACCAAGGGTCATGAAAACCCTGAATCTATGCAAATAGGGGGACTACAGGCTCCCATTTCTAAGGCTAAAAGAGAAAAAAGAAGAGAACAGTGCCTTTGTTTATATTGTGGAAAAGTCGGACATTTCCTACGGGATTTCCCTTCAAAACCCCCCAAGAAGGTGGTAGGTGCCACAGACAATGACAGTCAAGACAAGGAACAGGAGACGGAAAACACGGACTCCCGGCAAGTGTAGAGGTCCACTTGTCGAGCAGAGTCAAGAGAGTTGTAACAACCTCACACCTGGTCATTCCAGTATTAATAGCCCACCCCCAACAACCATTGAAAGTGCATGCTCTAGAAGCCTACATCGATAGTGGTGCAGTGGGTAATTATATCGATCAGGGGTTGGCTGCACGGATAGGCTTTCCGCTTCAGCAAAAACCGCACTCGGAAAATGTCACGGCCGTGGATGGCTCTCAGCTGTCTTTGGGCCCTGTGACTCAACATACCGACATGGTATTGCTGACATGTCAAGATGGTCACTGGGAAAGCATTTCGTTTGACCTCATATGGGCTCCCCAGTTCCAAATGATTTTAGGAATGCCATGGCTGGAAACCCATAACCCAAGGATCGACTGGCGCACCAGAAGGCTTACCTCTCCTCGAGAATGCACCAAGAGTTGCTATCTTAAGGATGTGAGGAGATTACAACACCAGGGGAAACCCATCTTGGGAATGTCGGGCTCATTGCCTTCTGAATATCAAGACTTTGCGGATGTGTTCCAAAAGGAACACGCCAATACCCTACCACCACACAGAACATACGATTGCCAAATCGATCTGGTCCTAGGAGCACAAGTCCCCTGCAGCAGAATCTACGCTCTGACAGAGCAGGAAAATCAGCAACCACGAACATATCTTGATCAGTATCTAGGTAATGGATTCATCCGCTCATCCAAGTGTCTGACCTCCTCAGCTGTCTTCTTCATACCCAAGACAGAAGGGGACCTCAGGACCTGCATAGATTGCAGGGCGTTAAACCAGATCACTGTAAAAAATAGGTATCCTCTGCCACTCATTCCTGAAGTAATCAACCAGGTGAAGAATGCTCAAATCTATACGAAGCTGGATCTGCGGGGGGCTTACCACATGGTCAGAGTGAAAAAAGGCAACAAATGGAAGACAGTATTCTGAACCAAATATGGGCTCTCCGAGTATCGGGTTATTGGGCTATGCAATGCACCAGCCGCATTCCAGTTCTTTATGAACGACCTACTCCACGAACTGATAGACGTCTGTGTCCTTGTTTATATCGATGATATCCTTATTTATTCGGCATCCCAGGAAGAGCATGTGGGCCATGTAAGAGCCGTATTGGAAAAGCTCTGTAAGAACCAATTATTCGCCAAATTGGAAAAATGTTTTTTCCACGTTGCAGAAGTCGAGTTCTTGGGCTTCATGCTTACCCCTCGAGGAGTACACATGGATACTCGTGAAGTGGAAGCAATCCTTCAATGGCCATCTCCAACATCAATCAAAGGAGTGCAGAGTTTACTCGGGTTTGCCAATTTCTATCGGCAATTTATTCCAGGATTATCGCAAATCGTCCATCCTATCACCTCTTTGCTAAAAAAGAATAAAAGGTTTTCTTGGACCTCTGATGCTGAAAAAGCATTTCAAGAATTGAAATCGGCCTTCACTTCAGCCCCTGTTCTCTTTCATGGTATCTCTTTGGGCTTGCGTAAGTACCGCCAAGTTGGCCTCATTCAGGTACCTATTTTGCCAGTAAGCATTGAGAGGATTCTCTTTCTAAAGGGGCACATAGAATTCCCGGAAAGTCGAAAGCTTCTTTTTCTCTGCTCCAGTTAAAAGGCCCTCTTATTTCCGTAGAACTTGAATAAATATTTGGTTGCATTGAACTTGCAGCTTTACTAGTATGGCCCGACTCCTAGCCCCCTGCTCAAAGAAGTGCTTCCTAGACCTCGGCAGTGTACTTTCCACCTCTGACCTAATGAGCTGTTTAAGTAGCCCTTTAGCCACAACAAGCTTCCTCTGTATCTCCCTTGACTGGTTGTTTTTGTGCTGTCTCTATAAAACTTCACCCTGACTTCTCAAATAAGTTTCGACAAGCACTCACACACGCTTAACCTTTGCAGAGAGTCCCATAAACCCCCCTCTCAGAATTACCTTCAAGTGTCCCATTTGTTGAACTGAAATGTATCAGCTGGTTTATTTTCCTAAGAAAGTGGGCTATCTTTTCCGAAGTGACCCGCCTGTGTAATGGGTGTGACGAAATGTGGGATTCAGCCACTTCTCCCCAGGGGGAGCCTTTCCCTGTGAGGCTACTGAGGTGAGCATGCTACGCAATATCCTCCCTACGGATAGAGGCAAGCAGAAACTCACCGGGGAGACTCCCCGCTTGGGGACAAGGACTCCCTTTCCGATGAGGAACTCCCTAACCAACCCACCTATAGCCCACTTGTAATAACACCTACCAGATGAAAACATGAAGAACAAGCTGACAATTGTTATTGTCATGTTGAATAAACCTGAAAAGAAATACATATGTGCTACTGAGACTAAGACAACCACTGGAGCAGTAAATAGTACAAGCAGAACAGAGAAGGACTTTAACGCTCTGCCGGGGAAATCCCACATTAATGTCATAAATCGGAGACGAGCTCTGGATGTGAGAGAAGCTTGGGAGATCCAAATCAGCTTTGAGAGCAGAGTTGAAGAAGACAGGGATGCACGGCTTCAGGTGCTGAGAGGAAGCTGGCGTGCGAGTCTGGGCATCTTACCCTCAGGAAGACCTGAAGTACGAGAAGCCGAAGGGCTAATACAATGCCCAGGGAGTGATTGAGTGAGAAGTGGTTGGGTGACCAAAGCCCAGTGGATTTAGCAGTCCTTAAACAACGCTAAGACTGCTTACCTAAAAGCACTGTGAGAATGCAGACCGAAGAAGAAGTGAAGAGCCAAAAAAGCCAACCTGACAATCACAGAGGAAGGCCCTGTGCAGATAGCAAGCCCAGTGACATGATCCCTGAGACAGAAAAGTAACCGAGAGGGAGGGAGACCAGGGTGGGGAACTGAAAATAACTAATGGAACACTCATACTCGTATCAGCAAGGACCAAATATAGGAAGTACATAATAAGCGTGGGAATCATTACAGGAACACTCATAATTGTTCTATTAAGAACCAATTGTTGGGACAGAATGAGAATCATTACTTTAATATGCATACTTGTCCCAATAAGAGCCAAGTGTTAGAGAAGAGTGAGAAACATTACTATAATACTCATACTTGTCTCACTACGAGTAAAGTGTTGGAGAAGAGTGAGAATCATTACTGGAGCCCTCATACTCATCCCAGTAAGAACCAAGTGTTGGAAACGAGTGAGAATCATTACTATAATACTCATACTTGTCCCAGTAAGAGCCAAGTGTTGGAAACGAGTGAGAATCATTACTATAATACTCATACTTGTCCCAGTAAGAGCCAAGTGTTGGAGAAGAGTCAGAATCATTACTGGAACACTCATACTCATCCCAGTAATGGCAAAGGGTGGAAAATACATAAGAAGAGAGAGAATCATTACTGGAACACTCATACTCATCCCAGTAATGGCAAAGGGTGGAAAATACATAAGAAGAGAGAGAATCATTACTGGAACACTCATACTCATCCCAGTAAAGACCAAGTGCTGGAAATAGTCAAGAAGAGTGGGAGCTATAATTGGAACATAGTTGTCTCAGTCAAGAAAAGGATTGGACATTCAGTAAAGTGAAAGTTTCACATTTAACTACCAAGAGAATAAGAGAATTGCCCAAAGGGAAAAGGGGGATAGAAACAAATAGGAACACAAGAAAGAAGAATAAAATGGAGAGGGAAAAGCAATGTTTAAATGGCACCATTGAAAAATTGAAGAGACCATTATCTGCACTATACAACCTAATAAAATAGTTGCAAAGAACTACCTACAAATAGTTTACAAAAGTGAACTTGCTGAGAAGCAGCAGCCCTAAGTAGAAGCGAGTCATACTCCTGTGGCTTAGCTGTTTTGAAAGTGGCAGGGACAGGTTAGATTCGTTTGGACAGAGGACAGAGATCTTCCTTTTGGACTCACTGACAACTGACGAGCACCTTAACTCATTTTTGTTAGGTAGGGAAAACCCGTAATTTAGAGAAAGTCAGGAGTTTTCACTTTTATTTTAATAAAGAATATCTAAAAATGGAAGACCAGAGCCTTCGTCCTTCTTATGACCCTCAACATGGGTCACTGAGTAAGTAGCTTTTAAGTCTTCAAATACCACCTCCCCTCCTTTTCCCTGCTGGTGTTCTCTCTAGCATCGCCATGGTATGGTCTGATCATACATTTGTACCTATCTCAGCATTATCACCCTTTTCGCTAACGTAAGTGAAAGAAAAATCCTATCAATGGGAGGATACGAACAATGGACATGTGAAAAAGGAGAAATCCTGTCCGTCTGCATGCAAAACTTTAAGCTGTCGACCAACCGTTGGGGTTTACATTTTGACTTAACTTTAGCTGAAATTGCTCCCTTTGTTCCATGTGTTCTTCTCCCAGTTCTACCCATGTACAGGTCAATCACCATGTTCAAGTACCTGACAAATATTACCTCTTCCTTTCCAAGATGTTCCACCACCCTTAGGCATCTCTTAACAAATGTCTCTTGAGCCTGATTGGGGTCATATACCACCATAACAGAGATCGTGTGATTCCCTGTCTTCCCTCTGATAAGGAGCATGGTAAGTCAGAATCAGAACTCGGAAACTGAAGATTTGTTTTAAGGATTGTATTTTTTTTTTAGTTCACCTAATCTTTCCCTAAATCTACAAGCTCCAGCACTATTCTATGAAAGAAAGTCCAAAGGGTGCTTGTTAGGATGTCTGTAAATTAACCAAGTCCTCTATCCAGATTCCTATTCTAACCTAACCACTTTCCCTATCTTCCAAAAGAAAACAACAAAAAAACAAAGAAATACTTTGTAGTACTATTAGCCTGGAAGGAATGGCTGCTAGCTTCTAGCTCCAACCCTTTCACTTTTGAGTAAAAGCCTTTGCGATCGGCTGTTCTTGGTGTGCTGAAATGCTTTCAAGGTGTTCCAGCCCAGGCCTCTCTCCATCTCTTCCCACTTTGGGATTCTTTTAGCCTTCCTTCCCACTCTGGGGTTCTCTAAGTCTTTCCCCACTCTGGAACTCTTCTCCTTCTCAATCCCAAGTCTGGGGAGTTTGGGGGGTTCTCAGGCTGCACTCACTCTTTGTACTCTCATTCCCAACTCTGGGGTGTTCTCATGCCCTCCCCACTCGGGGCTCTTCTTACTCTCACTCCGCATTCTGGGGTGATCTCATGCTCTCCTCACTCTGGGACTCTTCCAGTTTCTCTCCTCTTTGGGCCTTTCTCCTTCTTCCACTTCACTTTAGTGCTCTTCTCCTTCTCGCTTCCCTCCTCCAGGGTGTCCTTCATCTTTCCTCAATCTATTTGTTTTCTCTATTCCTCTCTACTTTTCCCGCCTTCCTCTCCACCTACCTGAGTGGCTCAGCAGGAGTGCTGTTAGGTCTTGCCGGTTCTCCGGTTGGCAGGGAGCCGCTTACATGTCTCTTCTTCTGGGTTCCATGTCAGTCTCCCAGGGTTTAAATCTCTCCTCCTGGCTATTCTGTCGGCATGGAGTCGCTTATGTGACTTTTCTACTGTGTTCCACGTCAGCCTTCGGAGAGTCTACTTTCTTGTTCCAGCAGCTCGGTTGGTGTGAAGTCCCTTATGCAACTTTTGCTGGACTCGGCATCGGTCCTCTGATCCCCCTTATTCTTGCTCTTGCAGCTCGGTCGGGTTGGAATTGTTTATAAGCTGGGATCT
Source organism: Ambystoma mexicanum (assembly GCF_040938575.1). Taxonomy (NCBI): domain Eukaryota; kingdom Metazoa; phylum Chordata; class Amphibia; order Caudata; family Ambystomatidae; genus Ambystoma; species Ambystoma mexicanum. The sequence goes on along the minus strand of NC_090923.1, from coordinate 828,813,590 downwards.
GTATCATCTGGCTAAGTATTTCTCATTCTCTCTGCTTGGTTGTTGCAGAGTCGCTTATGTGGCTTCTCTGCTGGACTGTCCCATTCTACCAAGACTCTCTCTCATTCTCTTGGCCTTTCCGGGCTGCTCTGGCTGGCTGTCAGCTGCGTCTCGCTGCACTCTCCTGGTGCACGTTGTAGTCTTGCCCTTTGATACAGGCATTTCCTCTCTCTCTCCAGCCACACCTCCTTTTGCATCTTTGGCATGGTTAACCTCTGTGGGGATTGCTTAGCCTCCTCTGTGATTGGCAGTTCCAGGGACGTTCCTCCAGTAGGCTGGTTCATGTGTTTCTCCTTAGTCTTCACAGGACAAATATCTAGGGTAGAAGCCAAGTCAGCCATTAGTAAAGTGTGTATATGGTCATCGTAAATTTCAACCCCTACATACTTTACAAAGATGTTAATTCCTGGGAGGGGATAGTGACTTATATCCCTATTGGAGTCTCTATCCTCTGAGGGGAGTCTCCTCCAGAAGCCAGAAGGATCCCACTTACCCTGTCCCCTAGGAGGAGTTAATTGTAGCAGGTTTACCTCCCTACTCCAAAATGGGATGGCTCACGATAAGGAGAGGTGGCAATCTCCCTGGAATTATCACAGGAGTTAACGACCTTCTGGGTCACGGATTTCTCTTTCAATGCTGAAAGGGTAGGCTTGTCTTAACATAATAGCTATCTCACCCTCTTGGATCTGGGGCAAGCATTGAACTTCTGAGGGTACATATTGTGTCTAAGCTCCCTTGTATCCCCTCACAGAAGGTGCATCTGGTGGATATATACCAACCAGAGGTGTGTAGAATTGAGCTCTCTAAACAGATGGGATCTCACCTTGGGGGTGATCAATCCCCTGACATTTACTGGCCAGATGTGCATCATGGCATTATATCTCCACTTTTGAGCAGGGGAAAAGAATAAGACTCCCCTTGTCACTTGGATAGAGACAGCAAAACCACCAACTTTCTTCCAAATACATGAACACCAACTCTAAGCTAACCCTTTTCCAAACTTCCTACTCGCTCCCCTACACCCCCCATCATTTCCATGGGTAATTCTTGGGCTGGAGCCCAAATACCTTTAGGGCACTCCATAACAATCCTTCTTCCACTTCCCCCAACTGTCCCCCATGCTTACAAGATACATCTACTCACTTAATGGGTCTGCCCAAGTCAATGCATGTCTTCCTTCCTGATCTTTCTTAGAATAAGTTTGTCTTATGGCAATACCCACCACTGCAGGGTATTTTTTTCCTCTCCCCCACACCTCCCCGTAACAGGCCAACACAATGGCCATTGTGCCCTAGGTTCGCAAAATCAGGAAGTAACCCAACCAGAGTCCCTTGGCTATTTTGCCTTCACACATTGCCTTTGCCCCTTTGATCCACACTGACTGGTTGACCACCTTTTTCAGACATCATCATAGGTTGTTCCAGGGGAGTCCTTCAGTGCAAAGAGATAATGAAGGCAAGTCATCATATCTGATCCCTCTAGTCCTTACTTTAGGGGTCTCAAACTGATGTTTTCCCTTCGGGATCGATGCTCCAGATCTTCATATTTATATTAGAGTAGCTCCATGGATTTCTTTAAAGATTCCACATCTGTGTTGGGCTCAACCATTCAGTTACCCATTGCTGATATGTCCACTTCACAATAATTGACTCAGGATGTAAGCATCTCAATATCCCAAGCATATTCTGTTATCAATTTTGTCAGGTCAGCTTTATCAAGGCAATCTCTTCCTTGAGAAAATTCTTCTTGCACTGGTCAGCCCAATAGCACTCGGCTGACATGGTGGTGTCACCTCTCTCCTGAGACTGATGCAGGCTACAGTATTACCTTTCTGGTATTTATGCTCCCACCCGTGTTCCTCCTGCCAGGCAACAGCTGCACTTCTGAAAGGCACCTGCATTAGCAAAAGTTGCAGCATGGGATCCCTGCCCCACCAGGTGCCTCTTTGGTGCCCATGGTCCACCAATGACCACCAAGAGCACACCAGGATGCAGCAGGAGCTCCCCTCCAAGCACAGTAAACGGATCAAAGAAATGGATCAAAGAAAAGCCCCCCACTACTCAGTCCAGAGGTTCAAGCTGTCAAATCATTTACAAAGGTGATTGTATTCTTTCCTCAAGCCTCCTCTCCTCTTTTTGCAGTCGACCAAAGACTCAGGACTAATAAAGCAGATGTTACTCTTTTGTTGTGTAGCTCTTCAGGCTTAACCATGTCCCCCTCTTAACTCTATTGAGCCGCCATGTCAGCATCTCTGTGTTTTAGCTGCATGCCTCAGCAAAATCCATAGAGTAGTTGCCTGCCCTGATGAGTGCCCACTTCTGCTGTTGTCTACCGGGGTGGTCTCACACCTTTCCTGCGATATTCTCACACTTCCCCACGTGAGCAAAGTGCCATGCTGCCTCTCTCGGGGACTGACTGATGTCTTGGTCATCAACACCATCTTAACACCCATTTTGTAGCTTGGGGGATATCAGCCGCCTCTTTGCTTACTCTACTGGGTCGAGTTACCGGGAATCTCACGTTCCAACTGCTCACCCTGGTTTGGAAATCTCTAGGGATCACCCCACAGCATCCTGAAGGCACGAGGAGTTAGCAGGCCAAGCTCCAAGCAATAGCAATGTGATTCCACATCCAATTATTAGGCCATCTTGACCACACCCCAGGCACTCACTCTTTATTTGTCTTTCAACAGCCAAGGACAGGTAAGGGCACCAATTCTAGTTTGTGCATTTACTCCACAATCCCTCACAGGTAATCTGGTCCTGCTGTTGGGAAAGAGTTCTGCATTCAGTCCATTCTGGATAAGACTTTTTTAAAGCTATTTCCCCATCAGCTAACTCCAGTTAGAATCAAAATATGCTACTGTCCTGTCACACTGGCTCTCTTGTTTCTCTTTTTCCTCAAAAACCCTCACTTCTTCCTATATATTTGAACTTAAATACCCATCAAAATTCCCCCCATAGCTTCATTTAACACAGTGTTTTAAATTGGACAATCCCTGTTATAGGTTCCCTTCACTTTATCACAAGTACCAGGACCCTCCTCTATACCTCTACTTGCCCATCAAATTTTAGGTGTCATAAGTGGATGTGCCACCTATGAACCAGCCCTCATCGGTCCCCCCTCAGGAGTGACAAACCAATATTTAACTGGGATATTCACTGGTGAAAAATACATTTTCAGATGTGTAAGACTAGTCTGTATATGAAATCACCATTCATGATTCTTATATTTCATGCATGATGGAGTTAAAATATGCACATTGAGCACAAGTCATATATTTTAAAACATAATTTTATATGCACATGAGTCTACTTTTTCTGAATTCAGATCTGTATTTGGTTTTTCACTGAGACTGGGAATGTTTTTCCAATTATCAGCTGCCATGAATAATTTAAAGTCGTCTTTGTGTTGTACAATTAGCTAAATTGCATCTGTGTGTGGCTTGATCATTATCATTAGATATCAATTTTTGCTTATGAAAATGTTATGTAACTTGACAAAAGCACAAATTGGTAATACATTTTTCATCACTGAGACCTAATGGAACAGATGGACATTCTTTTTGGAGCCTAATCTGTTTGGAGAGCACTGTCATTTTCAATGAAGACATTCTGCCTATCAATGACCGAAGTACATTCTTCCACTTACCATTATCTAAATTAAGCTTTTCCAATGGTCTCCTATAGTTTTCCCAGAATAGATCAAATGCATCCTTATTAATTGTGACACCCACCCAGATATCACATGTGTTACAATCGTTATGCAAAACCGAGATTATCATCAAACCAAACCACATAGTAAGAGGAAACAGGATCACCTTTGTCACCTTCACCCTCTTGTCACATTCACCCTATTCAAATCTTCGAATAACTTGCATTACCGGACTTAGATATTTTGTGTGGGTTTTTAATGATTAGCACCATGCCATCTGTATAATCAATTATCAATTTATGTGTGAGTAGTTGGAAGCCACTATGTTTGTGTGTCGCCCTAATCAATGTGGCTAGAGGCTCAACAGCTATGGCAAGCAACAACAGTGAAAGGGACAACCCTGTCTTGTACCTGTACTCATTAGACTTGTGTTGGATAGTTGACCATTCATGCTAATTCTAGCGTTAGGTTAATTATATAATAAATTAAAGAAATAGAGGGCCAACTCCCAACTTTCATAACACTGCAAAAAGAAAAAGGTCTTTCAATCTGTATCAAGAAGAGCAGCTATCAACTGAAGGTCAGGCTGAAGAAGATTCAAAAGTACAAATGTTGCCCTGAGATATATGAGGTCGATCTGCCTGTAATAAACCCTGAATGATCCGATCTATGCAGAACGTCATAAGTAGAATACAGTGATTTGCCAGAATCTTACTGTCTCTTTTTAGGAGAGAGATAGGACTGTATGAGGAGCAGTAGAAGTGGTCTTTATCAGGTTTCAAAATTAAAGGTCATTGTTTGACATACGTGCACCATTGAAGCTGATTGGGCTGCAACATTTGACCTCCACTTGTGCTTGTTTTCGGGCCCAGCTGAGCTATATGTGTGTTTCCATTTCTGCCAACCTTGTGTGTGTGGGGGTGGAGAGAGAGGGGAGGATGGCAGCATTTAGTGTTGCACAGAGTAAACAATTCAGCATTGTGTGATGCAATCATGAGAGTTCATACAGGGGAAAATGCTGGAATTTTGAGGGAAAGCCATCACTGGTGTGTTTTTACATGGGTAAATACTGGCACGTTTGGGGAAATGCATCACAGGGAGGCTCTTATAGGGGTAAATACTGACATTTTGGGTAAAGCCATCACAGATGTGCTCTTGCAGAGCACATACTGGCAGTTTGAGGGTAAAGCGACACACGTGTGTTTGCAGTGCCGGCCGTAGGGGCAGCAGCACTCTGGCGAATTGCCCCCCCACCTCCCTGCACGCCCCTGGTCAACAGGGGGTGGGTCAGAGGGGGGCGGGCCAGGATGTGCCATTTTTTTTTTTACCAGGAGGTAATGATGTGAATAGGGCGCATCAGCAGCCGATTGTTATTAAATGCGCTCTGCCGCCGTGGGTGCATTTAATAACAAAGGGGCACCTGCCGCACCTTATGCCCCTACGCCAGCTCGGAGAGCCCTTGAAAGACTCCCCCGAGCTGGCGTGGTGGGAGGGCAAATGGCACCCTTTTGTTATTAAATGTGCCCACTGCGGCGGGCACATTTAATAGAAAAAGCCCCCTGCCGCGCCTTCTCCCACTACGCCAGCTCAGGGGAGCCCTTGAAAGACTCCCCCAAGCTGGCATGGCGGGGGCTAATGGTGCCCTGGGGCTGTGGTGCCCTGGGCGGTGGCCCGGCCCTCCCTCCCCTAAGGCCGGCTCTGTGTGTTTGTATAATGGCGAATAATGGCATTTTGGAACAAAGCCATTACTGCTGTGTCCTCACAGATGCAAATGCTAACATTGTTGGGGCAAAGCCATTACAGATGTGTTTTTACAGGGGCAAAGGGTGGCATGTTACGTCCAAGCCATCACAAATGTGTGCTTACAGGGCAATCTATATCTGCAAACCGTTCCAACTAATGGCCGAGCATCAATTCTATCATGCGCTGCCGTGCTTTCTATCAATTACACGAAATAATAAATAACAAGTTACGCATAAAAACTCAGTTTTACTCTTTACTCACTCATAAACTCAAGTGTGTGTTTGCAATTTTTTTGCAATTTCAGTCAAAACTAAACAAGAAAACTGGCAAACGTAATACATGGAACTATTTGGTGCCTTCTAGTGGCGTTGCCGGTTCGATTTCGTGTTACCTTACAAAATCTACTGTAAATTGCATGTCGTTTTACACACTTGTCCTAAAGAAAAGGGAACCATTTACACCCCGTATTTTAAATAATTCCCTGTAGAATCCCTGCACCACCCCCAGGGTTGCTTTGGGCTCCCTGCGTGCGCTCGGTTGTGCACATTCGTTGGAAATATATTCACCCCACCGCTGGAAAAATATACTTGCCTCCAGTGCCATTCACACATACCACAAGGACTGCAAGGCCCACCCACCCCATTAAGGTGCAGAGGCCAGCATCAGGCTACAAGCAGTAACATCATGCACGTACATTACCAGCAACAAGCCATGCAGGACCAGAAGTGTCTCAATTGTATGTCCTAAGGGCCCGATGTTACAGGTCTACTTCACCACATGCAGTCCTGGGTCCCGAGTCTCAGACCATGATGTCAGATGATGGCTGGCCGGCCACCAGCAACCAGTGTTACTTGTAGTAGGATAAGCCCCGCCCCTTGGAAGTACTGGAATCAATCCACACAGGCTCCAGGCCACCATTGCACCTGGTTATCATGGTGTCCTGGTTACTCAGACGGACGATGCAGGGAAAATGCTGACTCCACTCCCCACTCTCTCTGAAGCTAATGAAGTCTTTGGAAACCTTCCGCAGCTTCTGTCTTCTGGTAGGCAGGGATTTTCAGCTTCTACAAACCTATATTCCGGCATTTCTTTTCTCTAAGGTAGACAAGGTGTTTCTGGAAGTGTAAAGCCGCTGGAGTCAAAATAGGAAGAGGAGGTGGTGGTCTGGGAAAGGCCTATTCGTTTTCTCACTGTAGCAACACTTCGATGGAGCCTGCATTTGCAGGGTGTCCTCCCGGCTGGAGCGTGAGCAATAAACGCTCCGAGGACTGTCTCTAGAAGGAGCACCCAGAGCTAAGAACTGTGCTTAATGTTGGCCTCAAAGCCTTGGCGAGGGGAGAGGAAACACAATCCAGATGCTCGGCATTAACATGTAGCAGATGTATGATCACACTTACTAATTGATGAGAGTTTCTCCCAGAGTTAAATGCACTAAAAAACTGCTTTCCAGCTGGAGTGCTGTACAACAAATGAAAGGTAGTTTCAAATGTATGAGGAACACATAGGGGGGTACAACGATGTTGCGGTGGGGAACTCTCAGAGACAAGCAAGTGCTTAAAACGCCATAGTAGGCAATCCACTGAAAAGATTAGATGATACTTGTGGACCCAGTCTGCTGTCACATTGCCACTTGATGAACACGATCTAATGACCATCCATAGAAGAAATAGGTGAACTAAGAGAATGCAAAAGGCCAATATTAGCATCTCTAGAATACTGAGAGTGGCTGCAGCAGTGTGTGTGAAGGAAGGCAAGTACGAGGAAGGCCACCTCCGCATTTAAGAGTTTGCCCAATCATGATTCTGGCGCAAAATCTGAGTTTTACCTCCAGCTTTTTGCTGGAGGTAAAAATCTCAATTTCCGGGCCTTATTCGGCGCTATTAGCGCAGCGCCCTTTGCGCCGACGCTAATAGTGCCACACCAACCCGTTGGGTCCCATGGACCCAATGGGAATGGGGATTTACTGCCTTACCACTACTCATGATCTGGCGGCAATTGCTCCGGACTGAGTAGCGTTAACGCAAATTGCATTGGGCTGTATCCCGGTACAATTAACGCCGGGATACCGCACAACTCCTGATGAGGCCCATGGACATCATCAGCATGATAACGTGAATTTATTTAAATAGCACACTAATGCCGCATTTAAAAGGATGATCATGATTAAAATATAGAATTATGAGTATTCTGGAAAACAATTTGCAAAAGATAAACAAAAAGAAATAAGTAATGTACTTGGTTCGAAAACAAAAGGCACTCTGTATTTTCCAGTTGTCCAGCAGAGGACAGCACATTCCAGATTTCAAGGGTTATCGTCCTAAATGACCGGGTCCAAAAGCCTGAATGCATGATTTGGCCAAATTTCGGCCGTTTGAAAATTCTGAACAGGTGAAAAGTCGACCAAATCACGCATTTGGTACTGGGGGCTGCGGGGGTGTCCCCCACACCCTTGCTCACTATATTGTGAGTGGGGGATGCGGGGGTGTCTCCCGCAGCCATCCACAAAACAAAAACATAAAAAAGGAAAGGACTCTGCGTGCCGGTACCCGATCACGGTAGTGAAAGGGAACAGGTGTCGCAGGGACACAGCGAGTCAGAAGTAAGGTAAGTAGGGGTTTGGGGGTGGGGATGGGGTGTGGTTGGGGGCAGGGGCCAAGTCAGAAATGTTCGGGGGAGAAAAAACTGAAGGTTATTTCGGAAAAATAATCTTCTGTCTTTTCTCCCTTGAACATTTCTACCTCGGGCTTTCAACTCAGATCGTATGCACCATTGAGATGGCATTTTGTTAGCCCAGTGAAGGAAAGACTGGTGGAACATTAATCTACAAAGCAAATAAAGTCTGCCTCATTGTGGCCATGTGCTTTATGTTGCACAAGTCACCATCTGATGCAACTTACGGATTCCTGAGGTGGCCAATTATAATGGTGACCCTGTGCGTGACAGGCAGCCACCATGGCCTTCACTGCAACAGGACAGTGTGGATGAGCTGGTGCTGCAGATGTTGCTGTGAGAAAAAAGATCATCAACAACTTCTTCTTAAAGATGTAAGTGCATCACTACAAAGAATAATATTTACTACCTCCCCACATCCCCGTGCCCCCACACCCACCAACTCAGCCGCCACCCAGTAAAGGATCAGAACATCGCAGGAACTCTATAGATGTATTGAACCGGGAAAGATGGTAATGTTGCTGGGCCCCATTGGCATTTCAGTTAAAAAATTATGTAATATATAATGTCCGGTGTCTGTCCATGAAAAGACAAATACAATATAATATCCATGATTATGATATCCAGGGTGAGTTGCAACAGGTTCAGGTAGCAACAGGGTGCACAATAATCCGGGCAGCAGAGAAAACAACACAAATACAATGTCTAACCAGAAAGAGGAAGCGTTTGGAGTACAGTTAGTTGTGAAAGGGCTTCTTCTTCAGGCTTGGGCATATAACTAGACGATGGATTGAGCAACAGGGTTGAAAGGATCCAACAGGGGACTGCTGTGCAGAATAGGGGACCAGAGATAGATTATAGGTCCCCCTCACACATAAACCTTAATGTGAGTAAGGGACGTCTCCTGGCAGGATGGCAACCAAGTCAATACAACGAGTGACTGGCCATGGCACTGGCTGGTCTCCACCATCTGGCGGTAGTGGGCACCATTGTTGTGGATCAATTGGTGCACCACAGCAGAAGTGGTGCTGGCAGCAAAGCAAGCAGGCAGGCATTGACTGGCGGCCTGCTCTTGGGGCAGTTGAGCATCCTCCCTGTTCTCAGCGTAGGCCTCGCGAGCAGCAGCAGAGGCCTCCTCTTAGGCAAACTGCAAATCCTATTTGGCCTGGGCACAGGCCTCTGTAGATGCAGAAACCTTGGCCTGTGCTCGGGTCAATCGAGCACCCATCATAGACCTAGAGTACGCGTCCATGGCAGCAGTAGCAGAGGCCTGCTCTCAGGGAAATCAGGTGTCCTCTCTGGCTCAGCTTAGGCAGCAACAGCAGAAACAGCAACAGAGACCGTCTCTTGGGCCAATAATGGTCTGCTTTGGCCCCAGTGCAGGGAAGGCTTCTGTAGCAGCTTAGGCCTGATCTCGAACAAACAGAGCATTCCCCCTGCCCTCTTGCTTTGCTACCCGTACCTCCTCAAGCAAATCCACCCTTAACTGGATGACTGCCACCAACTCATGCAGCACATCATCCAGGAACTACTGAACTCCCTCCCGCTCATCCCATTCCTGGGCTGTCTCCATGGCTGTCAGTCTCTCCTTTATTTCAGTTAAAGACACTAACAGCCACAGGGGCAGGTGCAAGGGGCACAGGCGTGGGCAGGGGTGTGAATGCCGGCTTCTTGGTGGGAAGAAGTCCAAGTGCCCCTGGAAGAGGTGCAGCTGGCTCCCTACCTGGCCTAGGAAGATATGTCTCCACAGGAGTGGTGGTGTTGTCCACCATCTGGTTCTCCTCAGCTTTCAGCTGAGGGATGGCACGTTGAGTCATGGTGACAGTGGCTTTAGTGGCAATGGGGGTGAGAGTGTCTTGGCCATTGTTGCCTTGCAGGTGGTGTCTTCTGCTGGAGGAGGGCTGGGGCGTGATGATGTCGGCTACTGTTGGGATATAGTCCCATGGAGCTTCGGATTCTTCTCAGTAGTTTGGGATGAGAATCACTTGCCCACTACATGTGTTTTTCCCTGTTGCCTTCATCCTCATCCTCTGCTTCTTGACAGGTCTCTTGTGGGTCCCCTCTGGGAGAGGTCATAATATCAGTCTGTAAAGTGCATGAAACATGAGATATGTGCACACCACATATGGTGCAACACATCGGGCTTCACTGTCCAAAGTCTAATTCTTGGTACTTTGTTGGAGTAACAGAGGTACACAGGGATGGAGACATAATTGTGTGGTTCATAGTTATGAAAGCCTGCACTATAGTGTTGTATGGTCACTTGGCCATGCAGTGAGTAGGATCACACAGGTAATGCATGTATGGCATTCATGTGTGCACAAATTAAGCGTTATCTACATCACCACCTCAAGATGCCGTCTAGTCTATCCCTTTGGCGCACATTCCTATGGCCAACATTTCTCCTGCAGATGCATCCACACATTTGACATGGAAATAATAAATATTGCCAGTCCTCCACCCCCCTTTGGTCTTCTACTGTCCTGAGCTGATGTGATCATACCACTATGGTGTTGCTGGCATGCGCTCCACGTGGTTGGGCGGTGTGCAGTTATGCTTTTGGTATGCTTGCATGTCATCACAATGACCCCTCCCCAGCATAACTACATATCTGTCTGCATGACTGACATTCACTTCTCTGTGCATGGAAATCTGGTTATAGATGATTGATGAGCTGCATGTTTCTGAACACAGCTTGTGTAGGGAGACATTGTGCATGGATCATACCAGCTGCTGACCCCTGCTTGTCAAGTACCTTACATTTTGCAACAAGGCTCTAGTGATTGCACATGGCATCCATATGTTCATTTTCCTTCATCCCACGTGTCAGCTCTGTCATCAAGCTGACCTTTCAGCTGATTGAGGCCATAGAATTGAGAGGAGCTGAGAGGGGGCTGCTGGGCGCTTTATGTCCATGTTGCTGGACCAACACAGGAGAGCTAAGACACCTCAGGCTTACAGCATGCACAGAGGGTATGCATTTGGCAGCTAAGTGATGGCATGATTTCTGTGGATTGGCGTCCTGCTGTTTCAAATCTACTTTCCCATTTCTGCGTGCATGCACACACACCTGTGATTTGCTCTGGGGTGTGGCGCAAGGACATTTGGCATGACATCACTTCGGAAGTCACCTGGGGCTTCTTTTATAAATCCATGGAATAGAGTCTAGAATGCAGGCAGCAGAGGAAGCAGCTTAATCCTGCAGCTCCTGGCCCTCTCCTTTTGTGGATTATGGTAGATAATGAACTCTAAAAAGAAGATCGAAATTGCTGATAACCCCATCCCAAAAAAGCCTAAATCAATCTCTGAGATGACTGAAGTACCAAGCCCGCAGGATATCTACTCTCTCCTTTTGAAGGTTGCACAGGATTTGAGTAAGGTGGCACAGGATGTTGGGGATGTCAAGTCATCTATGGAAGATCTCTCCATTAAAGTCTCCCAGATTGATGGCTAGGTTTCAGCTTTGGAAACTGGTTCTGCTTCTATGTCTTCAGAAATATCAGGCAGCTATAGAGCTTACAAAAACCTAAGGGATGACTTTCACAAAGGCTCTGTGAAGACTATGGACATTGACCTCAAGATCAGATGTAAGAATTTGCGCATGGTGGGCATTGTGGAATCCTCAGGAGAAGATTTGGTTCAGACTGTGATTGAAGTTTTGAGGTCTGCCTACAAATGTGATCACATTACCTCTACTGACATAGATAACGTTTATAGAGTGGGAAGGAAGCTGGGACCCAAAGTGAGACAGATACTGGTCTCTTTCATGAACACTAGGAGCAAGGAGGATGTCCTGAGGGCTGCTAGAAGTATGGACACTGCTTTTTACAAGGGCAACAGAATCTCCATATACCCAGATTACCCCAAAGAGATATTGGAAATCAGGAAGTCTTTCAAAAGCCCCAAAGATTTGGCAAGATCTCTGGGCATTAAATCTTTTCTGAAAAGGATGAACCTGCTGACAATGGTGTTTCTGGATGGAGAAAAGACAACATCTGACCCTGCAGAGGCGTTAAAGTGGCTAAATGCAGAGAGATACCCCCTTTGTAATGTATTGATCTTCTATTCGGTTACATCAGTGTCATCCCTGTTGGTAAATACTTTTTTTTACTTTAGCTTCTCTTAAAACCATCATATTTTCATTTATTAAGATGGTGCCTGGCTGGGGATACAGTTAAACATATTTTTTACCTTCGAACTATCTGCTTTCAAAAAATGCTTACGGTCTTCCTTTCTTCATCGAACACACATCGCTCAGTGGATCCGCATTCTGAGTAAAGCACCTAGCGCTTTGGCGTGCGTGTGTACATTCATCTACAAAGTCAGTTGACTCCCCCAGTTCGGATGAGAGTGGCGAGCTGGGGATTGTCCTGCGCGGTATCGGCAGTCAGGATGTACTTTTTGGCTTACTGCACAAAAACCCAGACTCATTTAAAAGTGGAAAAGGTCGCTTTAATGTGACAGGCCAAAGCTTACAATTCAAAATGCTTAACTGGCTCCATGGCCTAACAAACTAAATAAATATTACAACAAACAATTAAATAATTAAACATTCTCCTTTTTCATTTTCATCTTCCCAACAATTAAATAAATAACTCATCTATCTCCTCCCTACTTACCCCTTGGAGCCTACCGTCTCCTTGCCCTTTTCCCAGGCGTCCCGCTTTCTCCCAGGGGCCATGCCCCTCCAGGCTCAATACCTGTTCCCCCGGGGTGACCTGCTTGTGCATACAGCGCCACCCCATCCTTTCCCGTGTCATTCCCCATTGTGCTTCCGTCCCCTCACATCAAAAGGGGCCATGCCCCCGGCGCCCAGAACACTTCAACCCCATTATACTCCCCTCTACACCAATCTCCCCCTTTCCTTTGACCTGCAGCCAGCCTGACCTGCCACATCAGCAACGAAAATTACATCACATCTTCACAATGCCCCGACCTGTCACAAAAAACTACCACCCCTACCTCTAGCAAAAAACCCCCACAAAATGTACCCTGGACCCTCTCCCGGCTTCAAACAGGCCTATGGCCTAAACCCAAAATGAAGGGGTGGGAGGGCGGGACAATCTTCAAGTCCTAACCGTCGCCTGGCTCCCGAACCTTCCCTGAGCCCCTTAAATACCCCGGGAGGCGCTCTGCCTCCCACGGCCACTCGCTGGCCGTGTGCAGCGCCAAAAACTCCCCGGGGGGAAACGCTTCGCGTTCCCCCCGGTGCCCCCCTTCAGCAGATTACAGCACCAGCACAACCGGAAAATTCGAGGATTGCATAGGGGATACATTGACCGCATCAAATGTCTTTATTTTCAGCAGCATTTCCTTGATATAGCAGCAGTCGTGCATCTGCGACAGTGGCCTCTGTAACGTCACTATTTCAATAAGGTGAGGCGCATAATTTAAAGCAGCTGCGTTTCACACATAACATCCAAGTACACCCCAGTATGAAGGTTGTTTTTCTGTAACCATGCTCGCCAACGCTTTCTATTTGTTGGAGGGGAGTTTTAAGAAAGCAACTGTACTACATAGGGGCAGAGGTGGACTGGGAACCAAAAGAGGCCCTGGAAATAATTTTCAAAATGGCCCCATATTACACATTTTCACAAGCCCAACCCATTTCCTATGAGAAATTTTGGAAATAAAATACAAAAGAGGCCCAGGGTGCAGAGGCCTACCGGGAAATCTCCAGAGTTCCCTATAGGCCAGTACAGCCCTGCATAGGGTGAGAATGCACTTTCTTGTCTTGGGGGGGGGGCGGCGCTGACACTGAACTTGCAACGGCCGACTATTACTGTGTATTTTCAATGGTGACACTACTAGCACCTGGTCGGCCATTGTCAGACATACCCCCTACCCCATTTCATTGAGCGGTATGCTTACATGTCCCTACCTTTTCTTGGACTACCATTGCCCTTTCACGCGTGTGGCACAGAGGTTGGTACCAATACATGGCTGGGAAGAGATATTAGCAGAATGCTATTGGAGAGCGAAGTTCTGTCTGAGGTATGCAACCAGGGGGATTCTTCCTTTGACTGAGCAACTGTGGATGTCTTCACCCTTGGAAGAATAGTTACATCAATGTCTGAATGGGCCGGATTACTACTTGGTTTCCCTGGCGTCATTTGCTCCCAGTCTAATTGTACAAGTACAATTGGGGGTTATTGGCTGCTAATTTGTGATGGTTCTGGTGCACACCTAGCAGGCTCCAACAAGTTGTAATCCTCTAAGGGCTGCAGCGACCCATGTTTGAAATCAACATATAATAGCCCTGAGCAAGGTTTTAATTTTTCTCCTACCATATATGCTCTTGGAGACTTATTAAGGTTCACAACATCCCAATTGATGAGCTACGGTTTGCCGTGACAAAAGACTTGACTCCCCCTGATTCACCTGGAGAAGAGGAGGGAGTGACAGTGATGTGCTAACCTGTCCAACGGCAAACATTTCCGAAACAAAATTGAAACTGTCATGCAGATATTTTCTACCCATTTAAAGCTTTGGAGAATGGTGATGTCTGTGTGAAGCAACAACCATTAAATTCATCAATGTTGGTTTTGACCTGTTGCAAGGTGTTGCAGATGGTAGTCTATTCATACACATTTGCAGTATAGACTAAAGGTCGGGTTGCATGCCGTGGAATTGAGTAGTTTATTTCAGTTTTCAAATCATCTTTCTCAATTAACTGGATCAATATGGATCTGACAAGCTAGAGACTTTGGTTGAATAGCTCCTTGCAGTCCTATGGTTTGGATCTTCCATGTCCATGGAGCTCCGTGTTTTGGTTGTGTTGGAGGGAAATGTTGAAATGTTTTTCAAGGGAAAATTAACAATGCTCATGGTTTTTTGTTTTTAATATATGCTACATTGCAGGGAATAATATATTTGATATTACATGAATTTTATGGTAAGGGTTGATTGCAACCACATTTCAACTTGGGGATATGCTTGGCAGTGAGTGTGACATCTGGTATGTCTGGGTGGGTCTCATGGTGGCCTTTATGCTAAGTATTCGTGACAAAATGTGCTGAATTACGTTGATATTGTTACATCATCTTGGATTTTATTATTTGATCTGTTTGGGAATTCTGGGAAATAATTGAGATGGTGAGATTGGGTTCTTATGTGATTTGCACTTAGATACATATATTTGAGTACCTACATTTGAATAGTTTTGAAGGCGCTATTTATGTCAATACTTTCTATGGGTCTAAAGATGTGGCTAATTGTAGGATAGGTCCGGAAGTAAGATGGTTTGTATATGTGATATGCTGTCAGACACTAGTTGTCATAAATGGACTTAGAATAGTCGTTTTTTTTTGTTTTGGTTTTCTTTTTAGGTCCTGGATTTAGTTTAGCTTTTTTTTACCTTAGTGGGAATTAAGCTGTCTATAGGAGTTTTTTCATTCTTGTGACTGTGCTGTAATATTTAGATGGTTCACGGAAGAGTTATTGGTGTATGTTGTTGTGGTTTAGTTTTGACTAGGTAGACAGGGATGACATTGGTTCTGAATTGAATATTAATGCTGGTGGGTTTGTGATCTTTTCATAGTTGACTTTAATTAGTTTTTTGAATTTGGGTTCAGTTGATTTTAGGAGAGGTGTCCAGGGCGCTGGACATCTTAGTATGTGGTATACGTTTTTCTATTTTACACTGTTACTTGTGTTTTGCATCTACGTTGGGGTAGGGGGGTAGGGTTCACAACTAATAATTACACAGACGTTTTGGGGTCTGTAGGTGGGGTGTTACATTATGAATTGGTGTTGGGTCGATTAAGTTGGTGGTACAGAATGGATAGACATTTAAGAGTGATCACTTGGAATGTGAATGGTTTAAACAATACTGGAAAAAGAAAAAAAGTTATGTCCTACTTGAATGATCTCAGGGGGGATGTATGTCTTCTCCAAGAGACGCATCTCATTAAAGGGGAGCTTGAAACCTTAAAGAAGAATGGATTGGAAGAGTGTATGGGTCCGGTTTCAACTGGAATTCTAGAGGTGTGGCCATCTTGATCAGATAAAATGCCCGATAAAAATTGTGAAAGAAATGACTGAAAATGAAGGCAGGATAGTTGCCATTGTAACAAATATTCAGGGTACGGAGGTCATTTTTTGTAATATTTATGCCCCTAAAGTGGATGATGGTTCTTTTATTTGAAAAGTTGCTCAAATCATACAGAATTTGGGGTCAAGGAACATTGTTTTAGGTGGAGATTTTAATACAGTTCTAGACTGTGACGTTAATAGATCTGGCTCTAGGTTTGGTAGGCTTAATGACAGACATTCCAGGGCTTTGTATGACCTCTTGGAGGAACACAATTTGAGGGATGGGTGGCGGATGGAGAATCCGGGGGCCTGAGAATTTACATTCTACTCAGGGGCACATATGTCATATTCGGAAATCTAACCAGCAACCAGCGTCGGAGAGCGAGTGGGAACTTAAAATCGAAAAAGATGATATACTTAGAAATATCATGAGACTCAGCTCCTCCAGAGTGCCTGGCCCAGATGGGCTCACCAATTCCCAACTAAAACAACAACCAGACCTATGGGCAGAATTTTGCCATATTCTGTTTCAGTCCATCTTGAGAAACCGGAAGATCCCATCGTCTTGGAAGAGTGCAATCGTTCCTATTTTCAAAAAAGGTAATAGAACGGAACCTAAGAACTACGGAGCGATTGCACTCCTCGACGTTGTCGGAAACATTTTTGCTACCCAGTTAAACATACTTCGACTAAAATGGATACAAGAGTCTGGTTGATTCGATCCGCGCCAGGCTGGCTTTGTCAAAGGAGTGGGATGCTGTTTAAATTTGACAATCATAAATCTCCTAAAAATGGAAGCTATTAGTCATAACAAAAGTATCTATGTAGCTATTGTAGACCTGATAGATCATGAACTTCTATGGAGAAAACTTAAGCGATGGAAGTGCCGAGATCAACTGCTACAGCCAATTCAAGACCTGCACACAGAAACAGAAATCAAGGTCAGATTAGATAAAGTTGGCACCCTCAGCAAACCAATTGTGACCAATCATGGTGTAAAACAGGGATGCCCATTAGCAGGAACCCTGTTCCGCCTATTCTTATCTGACATCGAAGATTCACTTGGAGCTGTAAATTCATACCCACCCAAAATCAACGGGAACACAGTGAACTGGCTGCTTTATGCAGATGACATTTCTGTATTAGACTTAGCACCAATTTGTTTGTCATGAAAGCTAGCAGCTTTGGAGAATTACGTGATGGAAAACAAACTAAGAATCAATCCAGCCAAATCCGAGGTCTTAATCTTACAAGATCTTACAAGAGCTAAGAGACGTAATAAGAACAACGACCCGAAATGGAGATTGAATGATGAGGTCCTGAGCTGTGTAACTAAGGTTAGGTACCTTGGTATATGGCTCAACAGCAACATAAATGATGCCCCGTGGTTTGCAGATGCAAAAAACAAATGCAAACAACCAGCTTGCCAAGGTGCTATCATAACCAAAAAATACGGAAAATTATCCTTGCAACCTGCATTGGCTCACTACAATCAGAAAGCAGTTCCGACATTGATCTACGGTGCTGAGAGCGCCCTAGGGGCGCCGGCTAATCTCTGGTCTCAATTGGAAAATCAGTACTGGAGACGTGTCTTACAATTACAAAAAGGTATACCATCTGCTTGCCTGCGCTATGAACTGAACCTGGTGTCAACTAATGTGAGAGTTATGTGGAACATGCTGTCAGTTTATCGCAAGACCATCATTGACCAACGGACCCCACAGCCAATCTGGGAAGTGGAATCTCGACTTCAACACCTGTTAGATGGGTAAATGAATGTGAAAACTACCTGAAAGAGTTATCAACAGATTGTGGGACACTGAAAACAAATCCAAATCGGGTGAAAAAGAAATTATGAGAGCGAGACTTGTGCGCAACGGTAGCAGAAATAAACCGCTATAAACTAATGGAAGATGCAGCAAAAGAAGGAAAAACTCAGAACAAGCTCCCTCAATATCTGATGAAATCTCCAAATGCAAACTTCCAAAGGTTTGTGATGAAATTTCGGCTGAATGTATTTGACACAAGAGTAAGCCTAAATCTGAGACATAAAAAAACTGGTGAATCTGTCATGCCGTTTTTGTGGAAATTACTTCAAAAACCTTAAAGCACTTAACACTATACTGTGCAAGTCTGAGATCATTGAGAACAGTGCATATGGCTCATATGGTAACTCACTACCCAACACTATCTGGAGAAGAGATGTGGACAAAATTTGCCAACCCAAGAGAAAAAGAAACTTATGGCCTGGCAAACTTTCTATGCAATCTGAACACAAGGCTAAAAGAACAAAACGAATTAGAGAGTGAAAATTAAACAAGCAAACACTGAGGAAATAGGGTGAATGATGCACAGACTGACAGAAGCACGAGCTATTCTCTCCTGCTGAGACCCACTAATGTTGTACTCTTGGATTTTTTAGTTGAAGCTGTTGCCCTTTTCTTTAGACAATCGATTTGTGAAGATGTTCTATTGCGGGTTGGCAAGGATGAGATTGTACATTGACTCCTTTTCTTTTTAAAAAGTTTGTTATAAAATAAATGAAATAATAAAAAATAAAAAAAAATGTCATATTCGAGGCTGGACATGCTACTGACGTCAGGAAAGGTTTCTGAAAATTATCTAACATCCAATATTGTTATCTAGTACTGTCTGATCATGCACATGTTGTAATGGACGTGAATCTTAATTTTGCATTGAACAAACATTACACATGGAGGTTGAATACCAGGGTATTAGAAAATGAGAAAGAGATGGCTAAAATTGCCACTGAAATTGAATTTTTTTTTAAAGAGAATTGCACGGGGGAGGTTAGACCTGGTATAGTCTGGGAAGCATTCAAATGTACCGTGAGGGGTATGTTCATCAGTTTGGTAAGTGGTCTGAAGAAAAGATCTGATAATAGACATCAGGAATTAGAATCAGGTATTAAGAACATCACAAGGGATTTGCTGTCTAATCTGAATGCCTCTGTCTTGATTCAGAAACATAAACGTTTGAAGTTGGAATTAGCAGACCTGCTTTCAGACAGGGCAAATAAGATTTACTTTAAACGAAAATGCTCCTATTTTGAAAAAGGGGAAACATTTTTTGAGCAATGGCTGGCTTATAGACTGAGGAAGAGGGAGTCTGAAAGAACAATTACTTCTATCCGGGGCCAAGACAATCTTCTTACTTTCAAGCCGAAAGAAATCAATAAGGTCTTCCAGACTTTCTATTCTGACCTATACAAAAATGAGCTGTATATTTCATCAGCTGTGGATGGGTTCCCGGATGGTTTGCCACTCCCTAGTTTATCGGGGATGGAATCAGAATTGTTGGATAGAGATATAACGCTAGATGAGGTCAGAGCAGCAATTGGGAAACTATATTCGGGTCATTCTCCTGGACCGGATGGTCTACCAGTTGAATTCTATAAATGGCTGCCAGCTTCTGCATTAACTCTTTTATTAGACATGTTTAAATCATCCCATTCAGAGGGTCTCCTACCCCCTACAATGAGACATGCTATGTTATCAGTCTTTTTGAAAAAAGGAAAAGATGAAACTTTGGCTTCCAGCTATAGGCCTATTAGTTTGCTCAATGTTGAAAATAAAATACTGGCCAAATTGCTTGCTTTGAGACTTGAGAATCTGCTGCCTAAACTGATCCATCCAGATCAATCGGGCTTTGTGAAAGAGATGAATACCACCAGCAATATACGAAAGTTATTACAAACTATTTTTGTGGCTTCCAGATCAGTGGAGGATTCAGCGGTGCTTTCTTTAGATGCTGATAAAACTTTTGACAGAGTTAACTGGAAATTCTTATTCAGAGTCCTGGCGAAGATGGGAATTGGCTCCAATTTCATTTCTTGGATTGACCTTCTATATAGCAGGCCTACGGCTGAAGTGAACACCAGTGGTCTAAGGTCAGATATATTTGAATTAGAGAGAGGGACTCGACAGGGCTGGCCCCTGTCTCCATTACCATTTTGTCATTCGTATTGAACCTCTTGCGGTGGCACTGCGGATGGAAAGGAATCTGCAAGGTGTGAATTGTTGGGGTATACAGCAAAAGATTTGGTTCTATGCTGACGATTTACTGCTGGTTCTAAAAAATCTTAGTCTTTCTATTCCGGCTCTTATGGAAATGTTATCTGCCTTTCACAAGCTCTCAGGCTATAAAATAAACTGGGCCAAGTCTGAGGTTCTATCATTGGTGCCATGTTGTGACAAGAAATTCATTACACAGTGGGGTTTCAAATGGTGTGCCAAAAAATTGCTGTATCTGGGAGTGTGGATTCTGCCGAATTTAAGTGATTTTGTATTGGAAAACATGAATATGATTTTAACTGCATACAAATTGGATTTGGAAAGATGGTGCTCTCTGAGATTGTCCTTGTGGGGAAAAGTAAATGCGTTAAAAATGGTTTCCACGCTTAGGATTAATTATATACTTAGCATGATTCCGATTGATATAGGGAAGAATTTCTGGCAAGAACTGAATAGACTTACCCAAAAAATGTTGTGGGATCATACAGCACCTAGGTTTAAGCTGTGTAAATTAGAACTACCTCTGGAAAAAGGTGGATTGGGTGTGCAGGCATATCATTTGGCTCTTATGTCTCGCACCTTAATGGATTTTGTAGAGCCGGAACCGAATGAGTGGGTGTGTGCTGAAAGTAGCCATTTTGGTCCTTTACAGCCCAAAGCATTATTGACAACTATGCAGGGTGTTAAAGATCCATTGTCTAAATGTCTATTCAATTCGTGGTTAGGCCTGAATGTTAGTTTGGGTTACAATGCATTGAAGCACCCTAAAGCCTCTATTTGGTTAAATCCCAGTATTAAATATGAGGGGAAGCCCTTATTTTGGTCGGAATGGTTTCTGGCAGGCGTACACTGGTTATGTGACTTGTTTGAGAATGGAAGATGGTTGACTGCGAAGGGATTACAATCTAAATTTGATATTCCGAACTTCACTGTGATTATCGTAAGATTGGAAGGGCTGTCAGTGATATTGACCTGGAAAAAAGTCTGAATGTTGAAATACTTTGGCAGAAACCTAAAATGGAAGGATGTGGTTTGGCGAGTCGTGTCTATAGTCGGATTGCAGGAGAATTTAAGAGCAATGATTGGCTGAGAGAGGAATGGGGCAGAAGGATTGGGAGTGCAATTGACGAGGATCAGTGGTCAAATATGTGTGCGAATACTAGGTTGTGCTCTTTAAGTTTGGTGGAGCGATCCCGGCAGATTAAAATCTTCAATAGGGTCTTTTGGACTCCGGAAAGACTTTTTAGAAGGGGAATGATGGACAACTCTGATTGCTGGTCTTGCACTAGGGTAAAAGGTTTTTGGTTTGAATTCCGTAGGATCTGTGATACTATGTTAGATGAAAGAATAGCCTTTGATTTTCAGATCTTGATACTCAATAATAATGTCCTTTTGGAGGGACTATCCATGTGTCAGAAAAAATGGATATTTCGTGGTGCAATGGTGGGTAAGCGGATCATATTGAGAGGTTGGAAAACTATGAATCCAGTTATGATTGAAAATTGGATTGATGAAATGCATGGATTAGCGGAAAGGGAGAGAGTTATCTTTCAATGTAATGGAAAGCTTCATTTGTTTGATAAATATGGGGGAAATTCCTCACTATGTATCAATTGGTACTCTGTGTGGGTTGTGAACTCTGGTGCTGGATGGGGGGTTGGGGGGTCTTGTAAATATGTACAGGTTATTCGATGTGAGGTGTAGTTTTTCGAAAATTATTTCTTTGGATGTTGTTGTTTGTTACTGCTGTGTACTTAAAACGAAAATAAAGTTTTCAAAAAAAAATCCATGGAATATTGAAGCATGCATACACTCAGGGGTTATGTGTACACACATAAACACATGATTTTGAGCATGCTTTGCATCTTCAGGGTGCTTC
This sequence comes from Ambystoma mexicanum, assembly GCF_040938575.1. NCBI lineage: Eukaryota > Metazoa > Chordata > Amphibia > Caudata > Ambystomatidae > Ambystoma > Ambystoma mexicanum. The sequence continues at coordinate 828,791,537 of NC_090923.1, read as the reverse complement.
TACTTTTTTTTGTTAAATGGATGTGGTACATGTGTCAAAATTGATATTGATGATGACATCGCCATCAGCTCCACCTAGCCACATTGATAGCACACATGTGTTTGACTTGTTCCCTATATATTCCACCTGCTTTTACCAGCACTGATAAGGTGTTGGATTCTATGGTACTCAGTAGGAACTGACTATCACTTTTAGGTACTTGGAGGGATGGCATTTCATGTTTTAACACTATGAACTGTACCTGATTCAAATGAACCCAGGTATGTCTGGATGTTCAAGCATTGTTTCCAATTTATGTAGGCGTAGGTATGCACAGAATCATATAGCCATATGAGTTACGTCTCAGTAGTGACTCCATGTCCCAGGGAGGCTGTACAGGGTTGTGGCCCAGTGGTGTGCTTTGCCTCACGTGATAACCTCCTTGTGTGGCTTGTGAAGTGACAACATATGTTGGTCCATAAAGCATCAGGTAATTGTTTTGTATATATGAATGTGGCCAGGTGTGCCCATTTATGTGTATGACTAAATGTGGTCATCATCTGAATGAAATGACATAGGTCAAATAAGCAGTATGTGGCCACATGCAAGAGCAAGGTAACAGCAGGAACATGTCGGCAGCATCCATTGAAGAAGATGTCACATGTTATTCACAGGGGGTGGCTCTTGTCTTCTGAGTTAAAGGTCTTTCCTACTCGCTCTTTAAAATGGTGTCTCTGATCTGTCTGTCCCATGCATACAGTTTGTTCACCTTCTGTCCAGGTCTCTATCCTCCAGTTCAATGGCGGTCAGTGCCTGCTCCTCCTATGGCCACAGGTCCAGAGGTGGAAGTGTGAGCCTCCTCCCATGGCCAGGCATTCCCTGTGGTGTTCAGCAACCAGTTTCGGGTCATACCTCTTTGGGTCCTGGCAACGCTTCTGAATCTGGGCCACCCTGTAAGGTGTTGTTGCAACTTCATGGCCTGCCAGAGTTTGCTGTGCTGGCGTTGTGGGATCTGCAGTAGCGCATGACTCACGACTTGCTCCACCAGAACCTTTAGCTCATTGTCTGTAAACCTGGCGCAGCGTGTCTGTGGCACAGTAGGGGTGGGTGCCCAATGTTGTGGGTTCAGAAGAAAGGCACGCTTGTCATTCAAATAGTGGTAACAGGTGCCAGTTGCAGGGGAGAGGAGGTGCGGAGGGGTGGTAATCAGTGAGGGGGTGAAAAGAGAATATAGAGGCGGTGATGCCAGCCCAGTCCAAAGGGTGATGCACAGGAGTTAGTAAGTTGTGGTACCAAACTTAGTGGGGTGGAAAGGGCATGTAGGGGTTCACCAGTCAAGAAGGGATTAACAATTAACAGGTAGTGGGTGTCAGCAGTCCAGGGGAAGGCACAAGGGACGGGTAGGGATGTCACTAGTTCAGGGGGCACAAGAGGAAAGTAATGGGTTTCACTAGTCTAGGGAGTTCAGGGGAGGTAAATGAGGACGGTAAGGGGTCTCACCTGTCCAGGAGGGCCACAAGGGCCAGGTAGGTAGGTAGGTTTGTCACGGGGGATGGAGCAGTGGATGCACAGGCACAGTATGATATGATATATGACATTCATAACGCGCCTATACACCAGTGTTTCAAGGCGCGACGAGGCAAGGGAGGGGGAACAGAGGGAAGATAGACAACAATCTTACTAGGCCAGGTGTAATTCAGATCGCGCAAGTGCAAGGGAAGGGGGAAAGAAAAGTGCGGGAGGGGGAGAGGAAAGTGCAGTACATGGGATAATAAATAATACCATAAAATAAATAAAGAACGGCCAACTGGTGGTAAGTGCAGGGTGAGTGTAGACATAAGAGCTGGTTTGGGGACTGTAGGGATACAGAAAACAGTCCCCAGGTTTAGGGGTTGCCAGGGAGGCATCGCAAGCGTGCACCTGGCAGGGCTTGGGCCCGAGATTAGATGGGTGGCCAGGTAACCCATGCAGTCACATTATCAGCCAGGTCTTCAGCAGGGGAGAGGGGGAGAGAAAGCAGAAGCAAAGAGGAAGGTCTTGAGGTGCTTCCGGAACCGAAGATGGTTCTCCTCAAGTTTCTAAGAGGCAGGGAGGCTGTTCCAGAGAGAGGCCCCAGTCGAAGAGAGAGATCTACCACCAACTCGTTGCTTGGAGAAGCGACTGACCCTGAGGGCGTTGGAGGCGGATGAGCGAAGAGCTCGAGAGGGAAGATGTCTAGCAAGAGAGAGTTGAGGGTTTTGAACTTAATCCTCGCAGCCACTGGGAGCCAGTGCAGAGGTGTCATTCCTGGAGAGATACAATCACTGTGCTTGAGGCCAAGGACAAGTCTTGCAGTCCTGTTCTGGATGAGTTGCAGAGGGCGTAGAGTAGAAGCAAGCAGATTTGGAAAGGTCTGTTGCAATAGTCCAGCCTGGAGAGAACCAGAGCTCTGGAGACAGTGAGCTTCTGGGGGAAGGAGAGGAAAGGAAGAATACCTCTGAGGAGGTGCAGCTGGTAGTGTGACTTCTTAGAGATGTTAGAGATGTGAGGGAAGAATGAGAGTGTGGAGTCGAAGATGACCCCCAGGCTTTAAGCCTTGCAGGTGGGAGCAGGAAGAGGGCCAAGAGAGGCCTGCCAGAGATCTACAGGAAAGGAGTGAGTGGGTGTGCCGATGAGGAGAATCTCAGTCTTACTGGCATTAAGGCAGAGATCATTGGCGGCACACCACTCCTGGATAGCAGACAGACAGTCAGAGATGAGGGACTGGGAAGAGGTGGCCGAAGGTAGCCTGAAAATGAGCTGAGTGTCATCTGCATAGCACTGAAAGTTGGGGCAGAAAGTGGCAATGCGGTGGGCAAGGAGTGCCAGGTATTGGTTGAACAGCCAGGGAGAGAGGGTAGACCCCTGGGGGACACCACAGGTAGAGAAAAAGATAGCAGAGAGGAAGGACCCAAGTTGGACCTGGGAGGGTCGGTCAGAGAGGAAGGAAGTCAGCCACGCCAGTGCTGACCGGTGATACCTAGGTTATCACGGAGACACTTTAGCAGGATGGCATGGTTGACAGTGTCAAAGGCAGAAGAGAGATCAAGCAAGATGAGGACACAGGGGGAGTTAGAGTCAAGGTTTGAGAGCAGGTGTTCACGGATGTTCAGGAGAGCAGTTTTCATGCTTCTGGCAGCTCTGAAGCCAGACTGATGGTCATGAAGACAACCATCAGATTCAGTATGGAGCTTAAGCTGGGAGATGGCCAGTTTCTCCAAGAGCTTGCCCAGGAACAGAGTGATGGAGATTGGGCGATAGTTGGCTGGGCAGAGGAACCGGAAGAGGGTTTCTTAAGAAGAGGGTGCACAAAGGAGTGCTTTGGGGGGATGGGAAGACTCCAGTGGTGAAGGAGTGGTTGCAAAAGTCAGCCAGAGCAGGAGCCAGAGTGTCAATGTGGTCCTTGATGATTTTGGAGGAACAGGGGTGAACCTGTTTTGACGAGACTTTCATAGATCGGACTTGCCTAGAAACCTTGTCTGCAGAGAACAGGGGAAAGGCAGAGAAGGAGGTAGGAGAGATGGATGCAGAAGGGCCAGAGAAAGAGCAGGGCGTATAGGGAGGGATGGGAGAGGAGGAGCGTGCGAACAGGATGCCCTGAGTTTTAGAGATGAAGTGAGAAGCCAGTGCCATGCAGATGGCCTGGGAAGGGACAGGAGAGGTAGAGACTGCAGCATGATTGGCCAGTTCCTTGCAGATTTTAAAGAGTTCAGCCGAGTTATTAGATGCCGCCGAGACGCGGGCTTGGATATGAGCTCTCTTCTTGGTGAGGACAGAGAGACTGTATAGCCTTTGTAGCAGGCGGCAGGCCAGTTTGTCAGAGGATGTACAAGAAGCACGCCATTTCCTCTCTGCCACCCTGCACTTGCGTTTAAGGGTGACGAGGTCTGAGTGGTACCAGGAGTTGCACTTGGCTTTAGGCTTCAGGCGAATCCTCATGACAGGGGCAAGGATATTAAGGGTATCAGATATAGCAGAGTGGAGCGTGGAGAGGGCTGTGTCAGGGTGAGAATCAGCCCAAGGGGGAGGGGGAGAAAGTGGCGGCGAAAGCCTCAACTGATACGCGCTTCATGGGTCGGATGACCGAGAAGGTGGGTGACATTGATGGAGGTGGCCTGGCCTGTGGGGTAGAGCGGGTGAGAGTAGTAGTGTTGTCCTACTTTGGGGCTTTCATGTGGGGCACAGGCTGCAGTGGAGGCGGGGGATGTTTTCAGGGCTCTGGGTTCATGTGTGTGTTGTTGCATATCTCTCTGCTTAGGCAAACCGCTTTGTTAATGCAAGGGTCCGAAGCAGAAATGATACACTGCGGTGTAGTCCTGTGACATGTAAGCCTCACTTTACACTTTACATGGAATTCCAAGGAAGAACTAGTGTTACACCTTGGAAGCCACTCTAAGGTGTCAAACGATGAAAATGAGGTTTATATACCTTGCGTTGATGCGTGTATAATTATAGACTGCTTCCGGAGTGCATTTGAAGTGCTCAGGAACATGACATCCACATCCTGTGTGTACATCTTGCAGGGAGTTGGAAAATGAGCACCAATGTACGTTCGTTCCTTCATGGGATTTCTGTCTTCGTTTTGCCATCCTCCTACATGTGACGTCCTACAACCTCCCCCCTTGTAATCCTCACCCCACAAACATTGCAATCCGTGCGTTTCCCAATCGTGCCTGTTTGTGTATCTCTGAGAGGGGTCGTTTCCAAAGTAAACATGCACACATGTTCCTCGTTCCGCTCAAGCTTGGGAGTTCCTGGAATCTTTTCCAGCATCTCATAAGCAAGCCATAACTCACAGCAGGGCTTTAAAAGCGAAGGTTCCCCATGCAAAAAGGGGCAACTCCACAGAGACGTCAAGGCGGCAGCATTTAACTGTTTTCCTGCTTTTTACCGTTTCATTTTCACTCTCCTCACCACGTTATATTATGTCATTTAAAGCCCAATTCGAAATGAGCACATAGAAAAGCGTTCATTTGATAAACATGTGGTTATGAGCACTGATCAGCTGTGGTGGCTCAGATGTGCAGAATAGTACTTTCCCTGCTGAGTGGCTGAACGTGAACCTTGGCTTCTCATGAGCTCAGTGGATTTTAAAATGGAGCAGATGGACACGTTGATGGTGTCATATCACGTGTAGATACAATTAGGGGTGCCTTTCATTCATAAATCATTTACTGGGTAGCACAGTCGAGAAAGACATATTTACTCATTCTGTATGGACTTTTCTGTGCTAGTAATAATGTGTTCTGTATTATGTTAATAACCATGGAAACCCCAAATTACAAAATAAGTAAAACAAAAAATGAAGTGAGTGTGGTGCATAACACATCATGCTTCAGGGAGGGCACACATGGATTGTGTTTGGCCACTCTCCCTTTCCATCCTGGCCCCCTCTGCGTTTTTCTCTCTATTCGCTAGACCCCAGTCTGATTTGGATGACTGTGGCGTACGTGGACTATTACTCACTTACCATTCAGCATTTGTTTAATCAACACTTGCATTTATTTAATAGGACAAATGCATAACTCATAATCAACATATTAGCGCATTGACGGTGACTGGCTATGTAAACTGGTGTTGATGGTCAAGCTTGGGTATGTTTAGGACAATACAATACATATCAAAACCAACGAACTTCAGTTGTGTTCAATTTCACATCTTGGGAGCCAAGGTCATGATGATGCCTGGCCCCTCTCTGCCAGACCTCAAAGCAGCACAGGTGGCCTCAAGATGGGGAAGATCACACCGGGATTCTATGGGAATGGCGTTCCGGCGTTGAGAGGCGAGTAGTTCAAAAGCCCTGAATTTGCATGAGGAAACAGGCGGTTTGGGGACTTGCTGTACCACTGGCCTGTTTAGTCCACAGAGCGCTCCATTATTCCTTGGAGGTATTGCTGCTCTATACAAATAGAGAAACAAGTTTAATCTCTTTGCTACGACCTGAATGTCTAGATAACCACGTGCACGGCTGGAGGCAAAGGGAGGGAACTGCACACTTGAGCCCCAGTCTGGGAATCATTGTGATATTTTCCTAGAAAGAAGGGATTTCCAACAGGACCTTTTGGCATATAGTTGGTGAGGTTACCTTAAAGGTGTGATGGAGCCCGTGGTAGTGCTCTTGTGCATCATTGTGATCTGTTCTGTTGTGGTATACACAGGGTGTGCAGGTCTGGGTGAATTATCTTCCAACCAGATATGAAGATTGAGAAGTTTCTTTATTTCGTAATAAACAGATATACATATGCAAAGCCCCACGAACACAACACCTCCCAGATCCTACTGCTCCTTCAACTGTCCCTCCCCAGAACATCTCTCAACTTTCCACGTTCCACATTCCAACATACTAGTACTGTAACAAAGCATTGAATAGAATATAACACTGGACACTTGGAAACATTTTGAAAGTGGATCCCTACGGTGGAGGTGTTCTGGGATGTAGTGTTTGGAGTTGGTTGGCTAGCTCGCAGTTTGGGGTATGCCAGAATAAATGGGATGACTGGTTTAAACAATTGTCTGCATCTCTTACTTGGGAAAGTCATTTATAGGCAGTTGTTTGGAGCACAAATGGCAGGAGGCAGCACTAGAACGGGCAAGTCTGGCCCTAAAACAAGGAAGTCTTGCCCCATAGGAAAGAAAGAGGTTGAGGAGAAATGGTTCTTCCAGATATAGATATATGCCAGGGCTCGGTCTGGTGTTGTATGCCCTTCTGGCTGATTCCCCCAGGCAGGGGAACACACACTCTGCAACAGGAAACAGCAGCAAAGCTTGAGCATAAAGATGATATGTGATGCCATCCTCTGCAGTGCATGAGTCCCAGGACCCGAGTATGACCTCATGGTCCTGCTGAATAGCACGCTGGCCTAATAAAGATTCACACAGGTCCACATGGATCTGTCTTTTAGTAGATAACCTCACCAGCTCTGTTCCTCTACAATTCCTTCACCATTCGTAGCACCTCTCATCCATTGTACTTATCCGTGCCCGACTTTACTTACTGTCCTCCCCAACTGTACTTACTTTCTCCCCACTTTAACTTAAAGCCTCCCCACTTTCATTTACTCTTGCCACTGACACATTCCCCCTCCCTGTTAGCACCCCACGCCCCTCTCTACGCACCATGCATGGGTACCTCAAGTTTCACACGGGACAAGAATGTGTACAGTGGTGAAAGCAGGAAGCATAGAGGCAATCACCTTCACTGTGTCACTGTCTCACTGCATACATACATTATCTGAATTGCATACAATCTACATTTTGCAGGTGACTCTGGAAAGCTACTCATGCCTTGGCTTCTCACCACAAAACGGGACTCTTGGAAAGTGCAAGTGGAACACGAGGGCTGCTGATCTGGTGTTGCCCAGAACACACAAGACAGTGGACTTGCCGCCTTTCCAGCATGCAGGATGGATGCAAAGTGACGCATAGCTGAGATGAGGATGAGGATCAGAGGACATGCACATGGTGCAAGATGAGGAGACACAGAAGGATGAGGAGGCATCAGGCATTGTGCCGGGCACTGTGGTGAGGATGCTGAAGATCCTCGGGTGGAGAGATGACCCAAGCATGGAACAGATCAAGGCCAGAGTTCAACAAGGTTAATCTGTCGAGATGGAGAGAGGCAGGAGAGCACAAAAGGTCCAGAGGCACTGGAGGACACAGCTCTCTGCTAGCTGTTTCCCTGGAGCATGGGAGCATCCCTGTGGGGGAAGAGGGTTCCTTTACTGCAGTGCAGTTGGAGGTTTGCTTCTGACCAGCTGATGTGGACTCTCCAGACCCCTCCCTTTGGAGTCTTGGTAAAATGGACCTTTTCCCTATGCACTTCTATTGTCGGTCTATGGCTCCATGAGGCTGGATGTGTTTTCTGTCCATTCTCCCACTGGCGTTCATTAACAGCTGAGGAGCAGTATCTTGGTCCATTTGGTTTCTGAAGAACCAGTCACCTGTCCAGCTGAATGCTCTCCCTTACTGCTTTTAACAGTATTTTATTGCTTTTCATGCTTATACCATATCGGTATCTTGTATCGTTTCCAAAGTGCCAAAATGTCTTTGTGCAAAGACTGAGCTCTCTAAGGAATAAGCTCAACTCAACATTTCAGCATTATAGAGCAGGCATTTTAGGTATGAAAGGCCAAGATCTGCTATTTGCACTGCACGAGAGAATGGGAGTATAGAATGGAGAAGGTTGGCAAAATCACTTTCAAGTTCTGCATGCTCTCCAACCTGGCAATAAAACAAACGTTACCGATACCTGACCACAACTATCCACACTCCAACAGTGTGGAAGAGCCACAGCTCCATCCACCTGGCCAAGGTGATGCTCAGGATGTTTGAGTCACATGTTTGAATGTCCACGTACTTAATTTCGTGTGATACATTACCAATTATTGAAGAATACGGTCCAAGTTCTAAATGTATCTTTAACTTGAACCCCCTGATCACTCTACTCCCATACAAGCATCAAGCAAAGCCCCACCCCCCCTTCTGAGACACCCTCGCACCCATCAAAACCCCCTCATCCCTCCAGCTTCAACCCAACACCTGTCCAACATCTTCTTCCATTCGCAATCACCCCAATCACGTCACATGCCATAGCCTTATTTGCATATTGGTGTCCTTCCGACGTCCATTTCTGCAGGGAGGAGACCTGCTGTAGTGTCAGAATGCCTCCTCACTCTTTCCCCTACAGTCGACCCCAAGAAGCTGATGCAGGAGGATTGGACAGTTGAAACAGGATCTGAGTGATGAGGCCACTGCAATTGTAGTATGTTCTTAAGTTGTGGTCATTAAAAGGAAGGTCTGCCCACTTTACTGTGTGGCCACATGTGTCCAGTAGATCAGTGTGGCAATAACCCCCACTAGCCTCTTACCAGAATGACACTTGGACGGGAACTGCTCTTCCATAGCTGCAACATGCTGCTATGCTAGGTCCTCCTGCACCACCGGTCTGGCCTCCAGTTCCTGCAGCAGCATCAACACTATTCCATGCAATGCATCTTCAGGGTCAGTGGGTGCAAGAGGAGTGAGTATGTCCCGGCCGGCATTCCCTGGTGAGTCCCTAACATGCCAGGTCACAGAGGTGTTGGGGGGTGTTTCCAGACCTGCTCCACTATCCTGTTGGCCCATGAAATCATAGGTGTAAAGTGGAGTGACTGAAGACGGCCTAGAGATAGTGCCAGCAGGTGGGCGGTTAAACTTGGTTTGTGCCTCCACTGCCCTTGTCTTACCTCGCACTAGTAGCCAATGCTATTAGCACATCGCACCCGAAGCTGTAGAGGTGGTGGTGGCTGGACTACCAGGGCCAGTGGTAGTGGTGCTGGAGGTGGAGGCAGAGGGAAGGGGGAGGGGTGTTTGGAAGCCGTGGGCCAGAGCTGAAGATGGTGGTCATAGAGGTGCTGCAGTGTTGGTGGTGTCAGAGGCAAATTAAGTGGTTGTGGGACTAGCACTCTGCTGTGGGCCTACACTCTGACCTGTTCCATTCTTAGATGTAACTGCACCTGTTAGGCAGACAATAAATGTACTCCCGCATGGCATGAGGTATCATGGGACTCCATTTGTGAGACTTTGATATTAGCAGTTACATAAGGATAATGGGTGACGATTGGTGGGGTTCAAGCAACAAACGTGTGATACGTGTACATTTGACATCAGGTGTCATGGCCACAGGCCCCAGAACACAAAAACCACACCATCTAGTGATGGGGGCAATGCGTCACTTGACTCACTTATGTCCCTTTGGGACCTATAAACACAGGGGCCCTGGCTGGACTCAGTCCTGGAGCCAGGCTCATATAGAGATGTGAGCAGGAACACTTTATTTCAGTGCAGGAGTGCTTTTAATTTATTTCAGTGCAGGAGTGCTTTTATTTTACAAGAACTTTCCAGGAGTTGAAAGTCTTTATTCCAGGGAACATCCTCATGTGCTGACTCATCGGGTGTGGCTCCCTAGGCCTGGTCTTCATGTGCAGACTCATCGGGTGTGGCAGGGTGTGGCAGGCAGGCTGAACCTGGTGGGCGTAGCTTCAGAAGCTCAGCTTCATAAGCTGCTCCATCCTTAAGGCTGGTGCTTCGCGTTACTGAGCACTCACGTGCAGCGTGTTGCTCACTGCCCCTTGGACCAGTTTACTTACCTTTGAAACCAGGCGTTCTCCTGCATACTCACCTCCAGGAAACCGGTGCTTCATTGCTTCATCTGCAGACTCATCTCCTGACATCCAGTGATCGTGATCCCGATGCTGCAGCACCGCACTCCGCATTCACGAACTCGGACCCTGTGAAGAAGAAGAAAGACATGGTTAGAACATCCGTCCTAGGGCCGCACCGCATTTGAACCCTGTGTGCCCCCTAGTTAACAAGTTACCAGCTACTGTACCGCTGCAGCTTCGTTCCTCATTCCCTCCGGCTGTCGCCTTGAGCTCCACAGCTTCTGCCGGGCCGGCAACATCACCTGCAAGGGAAGAAAGCAAAAGAGCAAACATCAAAAGTGTAGCAGACAGCAATACAAGATAACAAACTTTACAATACAACACAAACAGACGAGGAAGGACAAAGGCAATCAGGAACACTTACCTGAAGTATAGTGGCTTAGTCGCAGCAGGAATGGACTACCACGTGCAAGGGACCAGTGAAGGAACTCAGTCCAGATCATACAAGTGCCCCTGCCAGAAGCAGCAGGATGGAGTGCTCACCAAAACTAATCAACAGGAGCAGTCCCGAGCAGCATCACCTGTTACCATCAGTCACCACATAAGCGCAGAGTGTGAAGTCGGACCCGAGCGACCTCACCCCCGCCAGGGCTGCAACCGTGCCCCAACGCCTCCGCAGAGACCAGGTGAGCGTAACATCAGGTTATGGTCATTTTGGGTACTTCCTTGATTTGGCATTACAAATCTTACATTCTGACCCAGATGGGACATGCTCATGTGCATATAAGACATATATATGTTTTCCACATTGTAGACAAATCGATTTGTTCACTTATGTGCTCAACTCACTTCCAGGCTGTGATGGTGCTTTTCAGGCCTCCTGGCTGTCAAACCCCTTGAGGCCATCAAGGTGAAGAACAGAGTCAGGATTCTCCTCAGATGGGCACATGCCAAGGGGAGGGTCTTGCCGATATCTGGTTGTCAAAACCTCCTGATTCTACTCCGATTCCACTCCGACACCAGCTGCCTCACCCACTGCTTGTGGCACTCACACCTCACCTCGTGGCATTCATCTGCTGTTCCATATGATACTATTTTGTATGCTGCTCCATAATGCAGAACACCATATGGCTTATATTTTTCCCATCAGATACCCATTATTCAGGGGTCTCTTCTATCTCGACGCAAGGACAATGATTTATTGCTCACAATAACCACCAACTCCTGATGTGGTCATGGATGCCGCATGGCTCCCTGCTCCTGACATTCTCAATGGATTATGTTTCCTGTTTTCAAAATGGCCAGCTGCCACATTTCTGGTTTTGAGCACACACAGTTACGGTATTTACCGAATGGTACCAAATGCTTTTTAAAAATGTTTCCGCTTTTTATGTTATGATATTTGTACCATGCACTGCTGCCTTTTGCATGGCCTCCAGGCGCTCACATGGCTCTGTAAGAAAAGTGGGTGGGGTTGGGTAGTGGGGAAAGAGGGATTAGATAAAAGTTGTGCTCTTCTGCTGATGCTTGCAGAACCAGGAGAAACTGGCGTTTGTGCGTGTGAGCTTCCTGGGTGTGCTTTGTTGTGTGCAATGGGCTTGTTGTGTCTGGGCGGTAGCGTCCAGTGTCTGGGTTAATTGTTTGCAACTATCTGGTTTTGTTGCGTGGCTAGCGGTGGATGCGCTGTCTGTGTGTTTTCGGTGTGTAGTTTTGCTGGCCCTTTTGGGTGTGTGTAGTGTGTGAGAGGTATGCGTATGTGGAAAAGAGGGGGGTGGTTAGTTGGTTTCTGTTTGGCTCTGGGTGTGTGGCGGTTTTATTGTTGGTACTTCAATCCATGTTGTCCCTTGTTTGCTTTGGCCTCAGAGTATGGTTTGTGGGTGTGTGTGTGTTTTTATGCTTATCTCGGTGAGTTGAATAGTCAGGTTTTCAGTCGTTTTCTGAAAGTTAGGTGGTCTTCCGTCATTCTTATTTCCTTTGGTACCGAGTTCCATAGTTTGGCTATCAAATACATGTGCATAGCTACATTACAGCTTTGTCTACTGTAAACTTGCAATCATGTAGAGACCTTCAGATTCCTGCATGCAGCGTTAGGAATTAACACATTCATAAAACACAGGCCAGAATTCGTTACTAGGACCAGAGGTCCAAGACTTCATAGCCTGGCAAGCATCCACACTTTCATGTTACTGTTCAATAGCTCTATGGATTAACTTTTGAACCTTACATTCGTGCATGGGTTGATTTTCAAACATGAGTGCACGATGAACCACCCCTTTTTATTATAACCTTTGCCTGTTTTAATGAACCCATCAAACACATGTTGTGATAAGAGCTATTATTACCAGATACAGATCTTGAAAAACCCTTCTTTACTTTGTTCCCTCAATGGGCTACAGCAACACGTGTTGGAGAATTAGCGAAGCCATGCCCTCACTACGAGCTATGGGAGGACATCCACAATGTTCTACAGTGATGATGTAACAAAAAGATTTAGCAGGCGACTGGCGCATAGGCTTTGACATAGTGTGAATTGGAACCAGCCCATCGCTGTTCTCCAGGGGGTAAGGGATTCCAGATAAGGGTTGGACAGGACATGGACTTGTCAGCTGGTGGGGCAGCACTGTAGGAAGCGATAAGTGTAAACAAGCATCACATACATAGGAGTAAATTTCCCAATCTAACTACCAGTTACATTTGTCACAAGAAAATCAATTCTGACGACACTATAAAGATGTTTCATCTAACAACTTGAATAGAAAATGTGTAAACAGAAATTAGAGCGGTTTTTGAGCACTTCTTTCAACGAGTCTACAGGCAAGTCAAGGGTCAAACAAGGGTCTCCACTATAAAGAAAAAGCCAGAGGAAGAGGCATTCTCTCTCTACCTTGGTCACCTCTTTGAAAGTTCTAATTGAATCCCCCTAAACAGACATTACATACTGTCTCAGTTGTTTGAAATCCAGAGTTTAAGGTTGGTTACTACTGGCGATATTGGGCTTGTGGAATTTGTTCATGATGATTGCCTGGATATTGTCAAATTGCATTTAAGCTCTCAAATTCTCAAAAATGCAACTTTGGCTGAAAATGAATCATTCCTTTCTCTAGGCTTTGAAATTGCTGATGTGGGTGCTTCTATTATATCAAGATGTGTGCCCCAAGAACTTGGTGTTTGGAGAAAGGGAAGTGGAGTGACAGATTGCCACACAGCCAGATATGGCACGGGCATCTGCACAGTTTCGGCAAAAGGAGGTGAACTGATTGGCTGAACTATAATCAGGTAGCCTGAAATGCAGACTTGTCTTTTGTGTCCTGGAATTCTAGGAGTTTTGTAAATATTGTGAACAATCCAGATTTTTTTTCCTCATTTGTTATTGTGTGCTTGCAGGAAACTTTGCTGATGGACCCGCCAATTATACATGGCTTTGATGTAGTCTATATTAAGGCAGAACGAGGTACGAGGGGTCGCCCATTTGGAGGCATATTGATTGCTATTAGGAGAAATCTGGCCTTTGCATTCCGAATAATAGATTTGAAAAGGCAGGACATGCTGGCATTCTTGCTTAAAGGGACGGGAAAATATGGGGGAGGTTCCAGCCACTGTTTGTTGGTAAAAGTGTATATCTAAACCCTGAACCCACTAAAATCGAGAAAGCCCTGAACTTTCTGTCTTGCTTATTTCTGGGGAAATTCCCAAAGATGGAGCTTTGGTTATGGTCCTGGGTGATTTCAATGCTGAATGCTTGGATGATTGCTGGTACCATGAATAGATGAGGTTAAAAACATCAAGGGTACCACAGGTCAGGAGACAAAGGGTACGCCAGGAGTTTGAGGCTTGGGACTTGATGCCATTGAATGGAAATTTCTCAGGTGATGTCCCCCCGAGTTTTACTTGGCAAAATGGTCCCTGGAAGTTGACTATCGACTATTATTTCCTGTCAGAAAATTTGTTCCAGAAAGGTGGTAGCTTGAATGTAAAAAGTTGAGAACTGAGTGATCATGCTATGGTCTGCTGCAAGCTCTCCCTTTGTGGGGTAACAGGGTCTGATGGTAAGGCCCTGAATGTTGGAACCATGTAATAAAGTGGTCCCCCCTGAGAATAGCTATGGCCTTTGATAGTAAGATTGGGAGTCTCTTAAGTGCAGAGGAGGACGTCCTGTGATCTCTGGATGGGTTCGCCCCTTCTGTCTCTAATGTCCTAGAGGGCCTAATGCCAGCAAAGCAGCTGGAAAAAGGATTAAGGAAGATGGGACGAAATTGAGTAGTACCCAAGGTTTTTTTTTTGTTGATAAAATGTGATGCAAATTGTGCATTTTAAAGAATATTTATTCAGCAACACTGGTTAAAACTATTAGCCGCATAGTGAAGGAGCTCATTAAACTGTCTCAAATTGGCCAAAAAAGTGCCCCATTTTTTACCCAAAAAACAGGCCCATAACCCTCAGAAGGATCCTTTAGCATTGTATTATGAAACTGGCAGGAAATGTTTACACAAAGTAAAGGCACAAAAAGATAGATCATGTGCATCATATATGCAGAAAAAGGGGTGATATTTTTCATAAAGTGTAGTAAATCTAAAGACATCATTAGAAGCTGTTATTACTAAGTTAATTGGTGCCTATTTTAAAGATGGAAGATGCAGACCAATGTTAGCGAAGTTAGTATTTGTTAGTATTTGTTGTGTTACAAGAGTCAAGTTTATATATCATTGAAAGTCAGGCTCCTCTGCACTGTTTTTAGAAAAAGGCATTGAAGCTCTTCCCAGGATTATGAGAAAGCAAAAAGATATGGGTGAAACAAGGAGATGGACCATTAGCAACTAGAATTGCATATACGAAAGGTCCTGTCTGACTGTAGACAGAGACAGAAAGAGAGAGAGCGAGAAAGAGAGAGAGGGGGAAGAGAGAAATAGAGTGAGAGAGTGAGAGAGTGAGATAGTGAGAGAGAGTGAGAGAGAGAGAGAGAGAGAGAGAGAGAGAGAGAGAGAGAGAAATAGAGAGAGAGAGAGAGACTGATGTTTTGCTTTCGCTCTGGAAAAGAAAAGTCTATCTGGCTGGATCAGGATGAGGGAAGGGCAAATTGATCACATGCAGATGTAGTACAATTGTTGGCAGAGGATGGATGCTGAGAACATGCCAGGGAACTTTGTGTTGAGAAGCAAAGCAGACCACAGCATTGTTTAAGTTTTGGGTTTTTGATGTTTGCCACTAAGCACAGAGTCAGCCGAGCTGTAAGGATTCTTTTCCTATAGCAAGCTTTCGATATGACTTTTTGCCCACTGACAGACTTCACCTCATGCGCAAGAGTGGAGGCAGATGACCAGGAGGTTGGGCAATAGATAAGTATAAGATAATATGTCCAGCAATTGAAAATGGCGCCTGTCAATTTGATGAATGATAGTGTCTTGTGATTGATTTTAAGGGTGCACCCAATGATTCTGAAGAGAAGCTGGTTGAACCTGTTCCTGAATAGATGTTTTTTGGCCCAGATAATGGAGGCAGGCTAGGCTTGTTGAGTAGTTACCGTTTGAAATGTTGATTGACCTGTTACAGGAGCACAAGGGAGGAATACTGTGACATTAGGTTGTGAGTTTCAATATTGCTTATTGCTTTTAGCAATTATATTGAATGTGAGGGCTTTTGAATCAGAACAAACCAAAATTGACCTAGACTGTCAGACGAAGCCAGAGACCTAGTGAAAGTGTATTGGGATAGAAGATCTAGTCTAGTTGTAACTGAGATAGCCTAGCCACACAATTGCAACTGTTCATGGTGTGTCCATGTTTCAAGTGATATACTATATGCTGTCAGTATGTATGTCAGTTCCCACCTGACACTCTGCCCTTCTCTTCTTCAGCTAGAAACCTCGGCATCATCTATGACCCTTCTCACCACTTCTCTACTTTCATCTCCAAAACTGCAACAGTGGCTTGCCTCAACCTCCAAAATATTAGGATAATCAAGAGCCACCTTTCTTTCAACACAACCAAACATTTCGGACGAGTGTTTGAGTCCAGCAGTGCCTTTTCTTGCCGTGACAGACTGGAGTCTGTCTACACTTGCAGTAATCACCAGAGGAGTCAGAGCCTTTAAAAATAGCTGGTCTGGCGGAGCCATGGCGGAGTGCGGACCATTGTTTTGAGTGTTTAGGTGTGAAGGGCGAAGGGCACTGACACCCATACCAGATTGCACTTCAGGAGACCATGCTACCAGGAGCCGAACCATGTTGTTTATAAAAAAATTGCCTTACTCCTTGGCAGCGCACCTAGTTGGTGAAACCAGGTGAGCCTGTGTTCTGCTGGCTTGTTCTGCTTGCCCGTTGGAGGGTGGAAGTATCTCTCATTAACTGAAGGAAAAACAGTCCACCAGGCTAAATCTCTCAGCGTGGCCGATTTAACTATAATAGGAATTTGAACTGAAGTGGTGACTGTGGGCCTACGAGCTTTGGAACCCCCTTTCTGTTTAATACTCGACATACGAGTAAATGTAAAAGTGGCGGAGTGAGGCAGAGTGACGGCAGAGTCACTTGGTGACCTGGTGCGCGTGCACAACTGCGATTACAAAGATCACTGTTTGATGGCTGCTACTCCTGTGGATGCCCATGAAGCTATTCGGTGATTGGCAAAAGTAATGCTTTATACTGTACACATCATATAAACAACTGTTATAAATTACTTGCGCACAGGGAGACTTTGGGAACCCCCTACATGTATCTCAGCTTATTTACAGCTTACCGGCTGTCGCAGAAGGGGGAGGCACTTATAGTTACATCAGATCCCATGTGGACATCTGGGGTGCGAAAGCTGTATTACGAGCTGACAGACCAGTACAAAAGACAGCCCCAAGGCCTGTGTGCATTCAAACTATTGACGGGGCTAGCTCTGCACCTACAGTGTATAGGCACTTGCTGTCAGCCACTGTGAAGCACAGCTAGACATAAAGTACTCGGCCATCAAAATGAAATTCAAGAATACCTGCTGAGCTGGTTTGCGCAGTGAGGTAGCGCGGAAAGAGAAAGGGCTGCGTAGCTCTGTGCTGACACGCAAACCTCAAAAAGACGTTCTTGAGACAAAAAAAGGGAAGAAAGAACATGGTTTTGACGATTGTGTTCCCCTGGTCACCCAAACAAGCATCACCGGCTTCATCTCGGGGCTGCGAAACGAGCCTGTGACTAAGGGAGGTAATAAGCAGACAAACACCTTTGCCTATTCTGGACTTCCATCAGCACAGCAGGAATCTAGGGAGGGTGGGGTCTCGCCTGTTGCTCCACATTTTAGCACCACTGGGGATTCCTCTGCATTACTGTCCGGGTCCACCCATTCGTTGGACAACAACGGCTCCCTTTTCAACCTGTGCAGAACATTACAATGTAATTCAATAGGGACTGCCAAAAATGCGAACATCGCTGAATTGCCAGGTAACCTTTCATCCAGGTAAAATCTTGAATTACTGGCAGGTGAGCTTGCATCGGGAGGCAAGAATGACATTGAAAACGCAGTGACAACATCACAGTGGGTTAATGCATATTTAAAGTTTGATGGGTTCTCTAACTCTCAACTAGAAGATATTTCTGCAAAACTAGGTGCAGTATTACTGTGTACTAAAATTGTCAAGGACCAGGGTATAATGAAGCAGTCGCTGGCCACGGTAATGGCACTGCCCCCTTGGCCAAAACCACACAGCCACAGGATCCCGAGTTGTGGGCTGGTGAACTCGGCTACTCCTATGAAAGAGGCACCAGTCGTTCCTGACACAAGGGTCACCCAGAGCGATGGTGAAGAGCAAGAAGAAGGGGATGCTAGTATCTATATGT
Organism: Ambystoma mexicanum; assembly: GCF_040938575.1. Lineage (NCBI taxonomy): Eukaryota > Metazoa > Chordata > Amphibia > Caudata > Ambystomatidae > Ambystoma > Ambystoma mexicanum. The sequence continues at coordinate 828,773,591 of NC_090923.1, read as the reverse complement.
ACCTGGATGACACTGAGTCTTCATGGAGGTCCCAAGACTATGTCAATATTGCAGCCGAAAATAAAGAAGATGCTCTCTATGCCCTTTGCGTGGAAATGTAATTCATGGAAAAATCCACATCATCCGTCTCCCAGGAGAACGCCTAAGGATACAGTGTTAACTAAACCAATTTTTCCTAACACTGCACCCCTCCACAGAGACATAACCAGGACATTGGACACCGTTGGAGCGGATCATGCTGGTGTACCTGCTAGACAATAAATTATAAAGAATACCTTGGCAGATGGCATTAGAAGGACGGTAATTCTGCAGGGACCTATGGACAGGTGGGCCCTCTCCAAGACTAAAATAAAGGCCCATAAAAAGAAGGATGTGGCTACGACTCTGTATTGCAACTCGAAGGACAGGGATGAGTGTTGGTTACCAAAGCAAGCTCATACTACTGTTAACGTGCCCTGTAACGGAAATGGCTTTGGGAGGATTGGTACAGGTAAGGACAGTTCCATAAGACAGAGGTCAACATCACGAGTCATGTTTGCACGAGATTTGGACTCTAACCAGGGTATGGCCATCGAGAATAACAACGTGAAAGGGGTCGGGATAGCTGGCAAACCAACCATTGGATCTTACATCCCTGAGATCGGACTAATTAAGCCTGGATGTCTGGTCAAGGTTGAGAAGTCGCACACCTCAGAAAGGAGCCCTTTCTTGAACAGGTCAACACTGCTCCGGCTATGGACAACTATTCCTTGGTTGTCCACCATTACATCTGCAGACATTACAGAGTTGGCTTTGCCTAAGTGGGACGGTAGTTCTAATTGGGTTTTGCTACGAATCGCCTCCCCTGTGGTGTTGTGTGCTAATGTTGACGCTCTTGACGGATTGGGGTTGAAATTATTTTTCTGTGGCGTTAAGCTAGAATCACCTGAGAGACACAGCTTGCACCCTGCAGGACAGTATGGTAGAGGGTTGGCACCGTCTGGGTGGAAAAGAGGCTTGCTTGGCCCAGTACACCCCACCCCACTAACTGGGCAATGCCCTTGTTACCCATTGGGTCGGGAGGGGGTGTACTGGGTTCCCCCCAAACCAATTATTGGGAGCAAAAACCCCCCCATAGGTCATAACTGACCAATTAGGATCGTCAGTTGGAACACACAGGGCCATAGACATCTCCTGCAACCTGATGGATCCATACAAATCCTGTCTAATTATGACTTATTTTTACTGCAGGAGACATGGCTCGATTGTACAGCACAGATTGCGGGTTTACCACCTTTAACAAATTCCGGCAAACAAAAGCCTTAAAGGCAGGTCATTTGGCGGATTCATTATTGGAATAAGCCAGTGGTTCAACTATTGTGAAATATGGAAGTCAGTCGACAGTGGATACATTCAAGGCGTGGAAATATGGAGCAGAACAAAGTACGAGGATACAAGGGTGTTGATTATTAACCTGTACTTTCCTCCTAGTTTAAAATTAATTGAAGTAACCCTCCTAAGGTTGGAGGAAATGCTATCTATAAATGCCTCTCGGCATGGGAATGAGGGATTTGTACTACTGGGAGGTGATTTAAATGCCAGATGTCGGGACGACTTGCAGTGCCCGCCTTATCGTTAAGTGGTCTCACATTGTGAAATGCTCCAAGGAGATGGTAAACACAAGGGGAAAAGATTGGTGAACCGTCGGAGGCAGTGGGACCTTCCCATGTCAAATGGCAGAACTGATGGACACATACCAGTTCAATACACTTGGGAGGGGAAAAACTCTAAGGCTACCTTGGATTATTTCTTTGGAAATAATGCCTGTTTGTTGGCTGTGGGTGAGCTCAGATTCATGGCTTGTGATTATAGTGATCATAAACTACTCACCCTTACTGTTCACCAGGGGGAGATTCATGGGTGTTCGGGGTTATCGCCCAACCATGCCGGGAACTGTGTAGGATGGACCAGCAGGAACTTACATAAAATTGGGACATTATTTAATGCTTTAAAGTGGACAGAGAAAAACTTGTTTGGTGCCTTGAATTGTTAAGAGATGGAGGATTGGCTAAAGAGCTTTGCCACTAAAATTGGTAAATGCCCTAAGAGGTGGTTAATTACTAGTAACAAAGCCAACAACAAATATGACTGGGTTATGTAGGATGCCAAGCATACCATGCGTAGTGAAATTAGATTGTGCTTGTGTCCACCGCCAATACGGAGGGGAAGCACCGATGGGTGAGACAGATAAAGAATAATTACAGGGGATGGCAAAAACGCTGGAAGTTGTCAATAAAAAATATACATTGGCAAAACATGATTATGACGCTGGGGAAAGGTAACATCAAGGATATTAGGATATTGTTGAACAAAGCAAAAGGAGACATTAGGGAAAAAGTTCTGAACTCCATCCAGGATTTTGAGTGGCTTGATTTTATTAAGGGGGAAATCAGGACAACTAAGAGGGCCTCCCTTCCCCAATATTTGATTGGGGGCTGGCCCTTGATTAGCAGTGAAGACGAAATCGAAAATAAAATCAAGAAACTCAAAAACTCCAGGGCTCGGGGTCCTAACGGTCTGGCAAACACTGTCCTTAAGCAAAACCCCAAGAAGTGAGCAGCCATATTGAACATTTTGTTTGACAAAGTGCGTTTCTCCCCGGTGATCCCAACCTCATGGCAATAGACTGTGTTCATACCAATCTATAAAAAGGGGTACCGTGGTGCGCCTGCTAATTATGGGTTGCTTTCCCTCTTGGATTCCACTGGAAAACTATTTGCCTCCTTTGTGTTAGGTGCCTTGCAACATTGGGGTGCCGAAGCCAATATTTTAGGCTTTGCGCAGACAGGGTTTCGCCCAGGGTGTGGCACCTCTCACAATATAAGACTCATGGACTCACTGTATAGGGAAGCATCATCCCGGGGGCATGGGAGGCTGTGAGGCGGCTGCACTGTATTCTATCTTTGTTGACTTTCGGGCAGCTCTCAATGGTGTGTGCCGAGAGAGGTTTTGGGGTAAGATGAAACTATGGGTGTGCCCTGCGTGGCTATTGAGGATCCTTAAGGGTCGATATTATGACAAGATGGTACAGGTACACCTGGATGACCAGGGTGGTCTAACATCCCTGGTGCGGACCAACACGGGTGTTAAGCAGGGATGCACCCTGGCACCATTGTTGTACAGCATATACACAGCTGACCTCCCTCTACTTTTAATCAGGCAGCAGGATGTTGCCCTAGAGTGGGGTGGGAGGCACTGTCTCTTGTATGCTGTATGCGGACGACCTTGTGCTATTTAACCATACATTTAGTGGAGCAAAGGCAATGTTCGAGAAGTTGGTTGAGTACACTGTGGCCAATGATCTACGCATTACTATGGAAAAAACAAAGGTTATGGTGGTTGCTCCCAACATGATAAAAATGCCCAGTATTTAATACTAGTCTTAGTGTTTTAGCAAAGGTGCAAAAGTACCTGTATCTAGGCCTGGAAAAGAGCCCATCCAGATCTTACCGTCACATAAAAGAATCTAAAAGCACAAAAGTTAAACGCCTGACCCACCTGATCGGCAAGTTTGCGAACCATACTGCAGGCTACTCTTTTGAAAGGGTACTTGATATTGATACTTTATTTCTATCGCGCTCATACACAAGTGTTTCAGAGCGTGACAAGGCAAGGGAGGGGAACAAGGGAGAACAAAACAACGATCTTACTAGCTCCAGTGACATTGAGAATGCGCAAGTGCATGGGAGAGGGGGAGGGGAAAGGTGCATGGAAGGGAGGAGAAGTGGAAAGTGTGGAGCAAAGGAGAAACAGATAAATAATAATAAATAATAAAGACAACAAACAGTGGTAGTGCAGCTAGCAATTGGCAAGTGCTGGGTGTAAGGCAGCAGGTCTGATAAGTGCAGGAAGAAAAAAGGGGGGGCTGTATGGGTACAGACACAGACCTCAGTGCAAGGGGTGGCCCGGAGGCAGTGCGGGAGGGTGGCAGGGTGAGCAGGTACCTTGCCCCGGAGGACAGAGGGTGGCCAGGTGCACGGTGCCAAGAGAGAACAGATCAGCAGGGTAGAGGGGGAGCGAAGGCAGAAGCAAAGAGGAAGGTCTTGAGGTGCTTCCGTAACTGGAGATGGTTCTCCTCAAGTTTTAGAGTGGCAGGGAGGCGGTTCCAGAGGAAGGCCCCAGCCGAAGACAAAGATCTACCCCCAGCTTGTTTCTTTAAAAAATGACTTACCCTGAGGGAGTTAGAGGTAGAGGAGCGAAGAGCTTAAGAGGGGAGATAATTGTGGAGGGATAGCTGAAGATATTTTGGACTCAGGCCCCAGAAAGCTTTGTGGACAATGCAGAGGGTTTTGAATTTAATGCTTGCATCCTTTGGGACCCAATGGAGAGATTTCAGAGCTGGAGAGATACGATGCCAGGGCTTGAGGCCAAGGACAAGTCTCGTAGTGCTGTTCTGGATTAGTTGCAGAGGGCAGAGAGTAGAGGCAGGTAGATTTAGATAGAGGCTGTTACAATAGTTCAACCTAGAGAGAACCAGAGCTTGGGAGACCATGTGCTTCTGGGGAAGGAGAGGAAAGGCAGAGTACCTCTGAGGAGGTGCAGTAGGAAGTTTGACTTTTTAGAGACATCAGAGATGTGGGCGGAGAAGGAAAGTCTGGAGTCAAAGATGACCCTGAGGTTCTTAGCCTCGCAGGTGGGGTAGGAGGAGGGCAAAGGAAGGCCAGCCAGAGAGTGAGGGGAAAGGATGGTGAAGGTGTGCCGATGAGGAGGATCTCCGTCTTGCTGGCATTCAAAGATCATTGGTGGCAGTTATGCAATCAGAGATGAGAGAGGGAGAGGAGGTGGCCGAGGGCAGCCTGAAAATGAGTTGTGTCATCAGCGTAGCACTGGAAATTTGATAAGAAAATGGCAATGCAGTGAGCGAGAGTTGCCAGATGTTGGTTGAAAATCCAGGGTGAGAAGTTATACCCGTGGGGAACACCACAGCTAGAGAGGAAGATAGATGATAGGAAGAACCCAAGTTGGACCTGGGAGGGTCGATCAGAGAGGAAAGAGGTCAGCCAGGCCAGAGCCTGATCAGTCATACCCAGGTTATCACGGAGACTGTTGAGCAGGATGGTATGGTTGACCATGTCGAAGGCAGAAGAGAGATCGAGGAGGATGAGGACTGTCGAGGTTGGAGAGAAGATCTTCACAGATGTTCAGGAGAGCAGTTTCCATGCTTCTGGCAGCTCTGAAGCCAGACTGGTGGTCATGGAGACAGCCAACAGAATTGGAATGAAGGTTAAGCTGAGAGATGGCCAACTTTTCCAGGAGTTTGCCCAGAAAGGGAGTAATGGAAATTGGGCGATAGTTAGCCGGACAAGAAGGATCAGCTGTGGGTTTCTTGAGAAGAGAATGCTTCAGAGGGGAGGGGAAGAATCCTGAGGAAAAGGAGTGGTTGCAAAAATCAGCAAGGGCCGGAGCGAGGGTGTCAATGTGGTCCTTGATGGTTTTAGAGGAATAGGGATGAACCTGTTTTGATGAGGCTTTCATAGATCGGACTTGTCTAGCAACCTCATCAGGGGAGAAAAGAGGAAAGGACGAGAAGGAGGGTGGGGGATGGCTGAAGGAGGGTCAGCAAGCACAGACAGAGAGGGGAGAGGAGGGGAATGGGTGGAGAGGGTGGACAGGATGTCCTGGGTTTTTGAGAAAAAGTGAGAGGCAAGGGCATTGCAAAGAGCCTGGGAGGCAACAGGAGGGGTAGAGACTGCATAGTCTCAATTACCCTGTATAGTTAATGTCTGTGTCCGATGGTCCTCTACGGTCCTGATGCACTAGTTATCATGGAATAGCAGTGGCCTGCGAGGGCTATTTCTGGAAAAGGATACTTAAACTGCCACTATCGACACCAATTGAGTTCCTAAGGTTGGAGCTTGGTTTAGTATCCTTAAAAGGCCAAGCAATGGATAGACAGGGGATGTTGTACTTAAAAACTAATTCTAGCCCAAAATGTCAACTACTTGCCTTAATGACGATACCTAAAGGTTTGGGAAGGCCGACTAAAGGTAATGAATTTAACAACTTGATTGATAAGCTTTGTGTAAATATGGCTTGGACCCCAGATTTTAAATGGGGTAAAAGTCTCACCACCTTACAACATATATTTTAAAATATGTTTATTTTTGAACAAGGTAGGAAAAATAATACATCCACATAATATCCGCATTTAGTATGCATTACATACGAGTATGTTTCTCCCTTCCGCCCACCCTCCCTATGTTCGTCACCTTTTCAGGTTCCCTCTCCTCCCTCCTGCTCCTGTGGGGCAGCCCAGCTCTCTAGCACCCGCCTGCCCAGCTGGGGTTTGTAGGTCAATCCTGGGAAGTCTCGATCATACTCAAGGACAAGGTTCCAAATGTTATGGAAGCGGTGGAGGAGACCCGGTCTAGCTGCGTCACCTTTTCTGCAATTAGTACATCCCACAGCTTCACCCACCAGAGGGGCAGGAGTGGGCCCTCTACAGATTTCCATGTGTGGGCCACCACTATTCTACCCGCCAACCAGCATTGGGACAACAGTTTGGCTTTAGGGCCTGTGCGTGGATAAATCCCGGGAACCGGGGTGCACAGGAGGATAGGTTCGGGCTCTAGGGGGAGTTTTGTGTGCGTGATTTCTGCAATGGCTGCCAGGCATTCCTTCCAGAAACTTTGGGTTTTTGGACAAGTCCACCACATGTGGAAAAAGGATCCTGTTTGGCTGCACCGTCTCCAGCAAGCTGGGTCTACAGTATGGTTCATGTAGTGGAGTCTTAGAGGGGGTAGTACCAGTACAGTAAGATTTTGTAGGCACATTCTCTATTCGTGACACAGGCTGATGCCAATTGGGCGCGGGTCCAGATGTCCACCCAGGATTGGTCCTGTATGGAGTGTCCTAGGTCTGCTTCCCATTGTGCCATGGATCTAGATTTGGAGGTGATAAAGTCTTTCTGGAGGGGTACTTGAGAGTTAGTTCTATGGGGGTGGGAGAGCGGGTCGCTGCTTGGTGTGTCTGTGGGTGGGTGCACCAGTGTCGCAGCTGGAGGTATGTAAATCTGTCCTTTTCATGGAGGTGGAAGGTTTCCTTACATCGGTCATAAGAAAGTGGTTGTCCTCCTTCGAAAAGCTGCCCCACAGTCTCCAGTCCCCTCTCAATCCAGTTTTTGAAGTTTTGGGGAACTGCTCCAGGTGAGAAGGCTGGGCTCAGAAAAACCGGGGATGAGGGGCTGAGCCCCTTTGGGATCTTCTTTTGCTTCAACGTTTTGTCCCAAATGGCAGTGGTATGTTTGGTGGCTAATAGTAGGTTCTGCCATTGCCGTCTCATCGCTAGTGGGATGTGGGGGAGAAAGCGTAGGGGGAGAGCCGAGTGTGATTGTTCTATGTCCACCAACCTGGGGCGATTAGTGATTGTTTGCCATGCTTGGAAGCACGCTATTTTGGGTGCCATCTGGTATTTCTGTAGGTCTGGGACCCCCAGGCCGCCAAGTTTTGCATTCCCCAACAACATATATTTAAAAGAAAACTAAAACAGTGGAATTGGACAAACAATTATACTTATCTCTCAACCTTGAGAACTTATGTAGATATTACAAATGTAACACATTCGTACCCTACAGCACAAATATACTTTATACAGTGTCCAAGCACCACTGTTAGGTGGTTTTTACTCAAATTAAGGATTAACCAACTCCTTCTTTTGGCAACCTGTGGGGCAAGGAACAACATCGTCAGGAATGGACCTGTCGCATCTGTAGTAGCCGGGTCTCGTTGGAGACAGCAAAAGATCTGTTTACGGAGTGTACTTATTTAGGTCCGGCCATTATGATTATGCCAGGTAGTTTTGTGGACACCTACAAGTCCATAAAACTGGATTCCTTTTGGGCGTATTGTCTTAACTCAGAGAGCGAAAGGGTACAGCTAGCTCTGTACAGACTGTGGGGCATTATCAAGAATCTTTTACCTAAGGATTATTGTAGGGACAATTAGGCTGTGTTATTGTAATAATTCGTAATATTTGCAATATGTTGATGCCTAGGACTCCCTTAGTTGACAATCACTACCTATCTTAACTGATCTGATTTGTACATGTCTGAGATGACTTGTATTTTTAGTATTTATAATATTAAAGTTCTTCTATATACATTAAGAATGTCTCCTCTGGGAACCCGTCCATCTATAATCTGTAGAGGAGGCCTCAAATATGCCCTGCCCTCCAACCGACCATTTTGAAGTTCCAGGAATGGTCACGCCGAGATATGTGACGAATGATGAGCAAGTGAACCAGCAGAGAGCTGCAGTGGGACTCTGCCCGGTACCTATCAGACGGACAGTACCTATTGAAGTACCTACACTTAAGAAACCTTGGACAGTAAGGTACCCATTGAGAAAACCGTATCGACAAGTGAGACAGAATGATGATCGTCAAAACGTAATGCCTGAAGAAGTCACGAAAGTCCTAAAAGAGGACGAATGGTGACTTCACAAAAACTTGGACTGACTCGCAGATAAAGAAAACGATGACCTGTGAATGACAAAAAGAGACGAAACACCAAGGATAAGCGACATCCTGAGTTGAAGTAAAAGGACAATGTCAAGTATAAGAATCTTTTAGTTTCAAGGGGATGAGGAGTCTTATGTGTCTTAGGTGTCAGGACCCTTGGTCCTCTGCGCACCTCCTGTTGGTGGTAGTCGTTAGGCCTGCCGCCTGTCACGTGGTTTATCTGGGGGACCAACTCCTAGGTTCCCGGTTGAATTGAAGCCATTTCCGAAAAATTCGAGCTCGAGTCGCCGATCCTGGCATAAGACAAGGCTTACGAGCCCACACCTGGAACCCTAACCTGGGCCTCCAGTCGCCAGCTCAACCACGAGTTTGCTGCTTAATGACCTATGCCTTGATAAAGACTTCAGTTGAAACGCGCGTCGGCTACCTGTTTCACCAACTTTGAGCTACTTGTTTCACCCAAAAATATTTTTTGTTGGCACCAAAATGCGTATTACCTTGTTGTTCTGTTAACAATAAATGCACAAAATCACCAAAGTACATGACCAAAGGACTGGACTCTTACTAGACTATTACAAATGTCTTAAATTGGGCTACCAAACGCAGCCAGCGCCCACAACTGCCAAAGGTTTGTCACCCCACTAAGTATAAGAAGCTTATGCCATAAGAGTGATGAAGATATGCAACCAGTCCACACGTGTACATATGCTTGGAAACACAAGAAAGCTGAGGAAATCGTGCGGCTTGCTATGCATAGTAGGAAATTAGATGCAGCAAGCGCCACATATACATATCTACTTCAAAAGGAGCACTTTATATGACGTATATGTCCACTTTGCAAAAGAGCAGAACCAACCGCAAGTTACCAGAAGCCCCAGGAGAGAAGGCCCTCAAACATGGGAATCGAGAGCCAATGACAGAAATGAAACTCAGATGCATGAGACCCGTGCAAAGAAATCAAGGTCATCTTAGCTGACACAGGCTAATACAATTTATGACTCCAAGAGAGGAGTATCCTGTTCAAAGGAGTCGAGATAAGCAGCAGAAGGCATTTGGTGGACAGAAAGCTAAAATCAAATACACAAATTACATGGAGAAGGAGACAATTTCACGGTGCCTAAAACACGTGACCTGCCAAGCAAGAAGAGTTGGAGCCTTCACACCTACGCGCAGCCTTGAGCCATTCACACATATCCGAGTTCTCCCAGACAGAGAGGCAGCATTGAGGCCTACAAATTAGAAACTAATTGACACATGGCCAGTGGGTCAGTGATGGATGGTGGTACTGGTTGCTGGGAGGCTAGGGGAGCTGACGGGCACCCTGCACCTGGTCGACCATTCTGCATGCTGCTAAGCAAAGTGGAAAAGTACAAGGTGACGTGGTATCAACCCAATCGCAATGTGCCAAGTAATCTAGAATCCTATAGTCCGTAGAACCAATTAGATGTCGTACTTTTAGAGACGTCCACAGTAGTCATTCTGAAGGAAGGGCTTAGATGTCCCACCTGACACTAGTTATTCAATCCTTTTACTCCACTATCATATACAGATATAGTACCTATAGTAAAGTTACCTTCCTACAGCCAATAGAATTGCATGCAACATTTTTAGCGTTTCACGTCAGTGATGATGAGTTTTTAGTATAAAGGATGTGATTCTTGTGAAGTTCACCGGAGTTGAAGCGAGAAAGAAGATCGAGCAACTGCTGATATTCATAACTCCCTGTTTTTTGTACTTGTCATTAAACAGACTCCCTTTGCCAAACCATTGAGTTGTCATTATTGATTTTATGCTTGAGTACTAATCTGCATCCCCATCCATCTCACGGGTGCTGCTATTCCATCTTAAAGTGCCGTTTGGGAAAACCCCAGTCCTATGGGCCGGCTGGGGTCCCTCCTGCACAAATCTATGGTCTTAAATTTCTTGAGTGCTGACCAAAACCTTGCGTCTAATGAATGTTTTTCGGATTCCTCGTGCTAAGAGGATAGGAGTGTAGCTCTTGTAATGAACTTTGGTTGCGCCTCACACGTCAATGGATTAGAAGATGTTTTAATTAACTAACCTTGAATTTTGTTTTGCTTCGATATTTCATTGATAAGTGTATAATTACGATTAATATGATGCTTTAAATTTGTAAAAGTTTAAGTACTACATACCAATAAATAAATACAATTTAAAAAGAATTCTTAAACACACTTGTCTTCTCTAAAAAGGACTACTGTGCCAGCATCCGCTTTGGTTTCCCTAACTATGCTTTCTGTCTTCTCGACAAGTTCATTAACTACACTACCAGAAATCTCTTTGAACTCCTTCACTTCACAACTACCTCCTCGTACCATCACCAGGCTGGTGACTGACGATGAAAAAAAGGGCAAGATTAACATTTCTTCTCCTGTTTCACAAATCTATCCACGGTAGTGCACCACTGTATCTATACTCCTTTATCCAATGCAACAAACCTTCTCGTAGTGTCTGCTTTGCCTCCTTGACAACCCGTGTGGCACCACCTCCTGGCTTCTTATCGCTTCAAGTCTTCCGCTATTCTTGCTCCACTTGCATGGAATTCTCTTCCCAGTCCACCGACTTCGGTCACACCATTACCTTGGACTCGGTTGCTCTTCTCTGCTCCTGTGCTTCTGTTTCCTCCGGTTCGGGTTTTACCCATTGTGACGAATCAACTTCCGGGGCACCAGTGGTCCAGGGATGAATATCGGTTTCTAAACCATCAATGAGCCCCACACCTCTAATACACCAGAAGGGATCCAAACAGAATGGCAACACAAGTCAATTATAAACCTCCTTGTCCAATTTTGGTACCGTGGACTGAACGGCAGGCATATCTTTGCAAGGTTGTGAATTGTTGGTTAGTTGCAACACAGTGAAAATACAATTATTACCCAATGATAAAAGGGACTGTCCAGTCAAGGTTGTATACAAATATTCACTTAATTATTATCAAAACAGTCAGTTCTAGCACACTACAAAATACAACCCACCCTGTAAAGGAATGCAGAGGACAGACAGTATCAAAGAAGAAAAAGGGATGCACTCTGGATACTGACAAGAGGGTAGTCAGTAAAGTAATTACTTGCAGTAGTTCAAGGACACTTGGTTTCAACACAAAGCGAGTAATGGGTTGTAAAATGTCATTACGGGCCTTTGGAGAAGGACCAGTAGGACAGAACCACAATATACCTTGTTCTGTAGATGTTCTTGGTGCTCGACAGGGTTCAGTCGGTTTCTGGGTGCCTTGCAGCTTCTGCGACAGAGTTCAAGACGGGAGACAGCTGCGGTTATCAGGCGGCAGGCAGTTCGGTGAGTGAGGCTTGAAGGATGGCTGCAGGCTGGCCTGCACGGCAGCTCAGGGTCAGGAATCGTCGTCTCAGTGCTGGTTGACAGGTCTGGAGCACTGTTCGAGGCATCTCTGGCAGCGTTAGCGACAGCAGTGTAACAGTCAGCGGTGCAGTCAGTTGAGCTATAGGGGCTCAAGCCGAAAATGTCCTTTAAGGCAGATGTTGGTAGATGCTTGTCGATGCACTCCTCCTGGCTTCTTCACTGGGCTTGTGTTGTCCTTTAAGGCAGACGGCCCAAACGCTGAGGAGAGTGTTGCAGGCATCTGCCTTGTCATTGGTTTGGTTCAGAGACTCTCTGGCAACTCCCACCTAGGAAGCCTGCTGCAGAGCCTAGCAGGGCACACTGTGTGCTGGCTGGGTGCCGGTTCTGGAGCTGCTGGAGGGTCCTCTGGATTTGGTATCTCCCAGTGTTTCCTGGGAGATGTTTAGGGGAGGGATCTTGCTTTCCTTTTGGAGGTCCTGGCCTTCCTTCACTGGAGAAAGATGTAAGGCAGACTGTACCTTCAGCCATGGTCCAATACTGAGTTCTTCTTGGTACTCCTTGTGAAGTCTTCAGATGATCTGCCCAAAAGAGGGTCTCAGCCTTCTTTTAAAGCCACATAGGCCACAGTGATTGGTGTAGGTGAACCCTACCTTAATGAACCAATCCTGCATCCCCACCAACAATCTCCTGTATGCATGGAGCCATAACCAGAGTGCTTTGCAACAGGAAAGGTAAAGGGGTGAAAACATGTAATACTAAGCCCCACCCATAATCCTGTCTGTTGTGCATTAAAGGGTCCCTCTGGTTAATTGAGTTTTCTGTGGTTCCTGATTAAAGCAGAAGGTCTCCCTTGAAGCTGCAGCATGACCAGACTTTCTAGCTTCTGCAGACCACATTCTCATACCTTCTGAATGGGTTCCCCCTGCTGGGATGACTACTGAAAACAGCTGTCCCAGACATGACAGTTCACTGCCCTTGATACTGAGAGGCAGGAGCTGGCTTCAGGTTGACACAAATGCATATGAAAGGTTGTTGGGGTTTCCTATCTCCTTATTAAAACCTCTGCAGCCAGGCCCCATGTGGGCCTGTTTGAAGTATACTGTATTAGTATGTTAATTATGGTAATTGCAGCCACCTTTCTGCAGGGTTCAACTAAAGGTCAGGGTGGATCCGTGAAGCCTTCGATAGTTAATTAGGCTCGCCATGGCAGAAGGAAGGTTTTGCCCTCCCCATTCTGAGAGGACAGGGTGTAATCCTGGCTGTCATATCCCAACTAAATATGACGAGGGGTGTTGCGCCTGTAGGCTGTGTCCACCCAGAATACACAGGTCTAGGTATGTCGTGCAGTGAACATAGGAAAATGTGTGCAGATTAACCCCACCCATTTTCCAGAGATTGACCTACCATCCTTCAATTTCATTTAGAATTTCAAAAAAAAACCCAGGTGAGCGCACATCCACCGTGCGGATGGTCGCATTTCTCACACCCGTGTAGGGTGTACACGCCAAATTCCTGGCAAGATTGGGAACAGCATGTTCCTCTTCGCTTTGGCATTCCTCACACAGCTGATTTAAAGCTCCTGGACTTCTCTCACTCTCTGGACTCCTCCTCCTCTTCCTTGATTTATGATGCAATGCCAGTCTTCCCCAGTGGAGCGTCAGAGTCCTTCTTCTCTGTTGGAGGAGTACTCTGTCTTACTTGCATGATCTTCTTCTTCTCAGTATCAAACAAGTATTTCTTTTGATGTTTACTTAAGGTTTCAGCATAGCAATAACACACATCAGCTTGTTACTGTATCAGTGATTATTTATTGATGAATGATTTAGGCAATTCCTCTTCAAAATGGGAGTCCTTGTCCCCTAGGGAGGAGTCTCCCCCAGTGAGGTCCTGCTTGCCTCTACCCCTAGGGAGGGTATTGCATAGTTGGCTCACCTCAATGGCCTCACTGGGAAAGGTGCCCTCCCAACCCCCGGGGAGAAGTGATTGAATCCCATGATTTCTCACAATGTCCACCCATGTATTGTCCTCAGTGACTGTTCCATTTACTCCCCTCCACAACCTGGTCAGAATGTCACTCAAACTCATCCTATTGTAAGAAGCACACTGCTTCCTGTTAAATATGTTAAATATGATTTCTTATCTACTGTATGTTCTTCTATGATCAAAAGAGCATTGTTCCTCCCTGTATATAAATATAAATAATAAAATAAATATGCTTGCGGCACTATGGTCGAGGCCAGAATGAATAAAGTATCTCATTTTTTGATTTAAAAGAACCTTTGATAACCTATTTGAAACAGAAGTATTTTTAGCTTGTAGTATATTTTCTTAATCCAGCCATAAAAATGTTAACACTATGTGTGATTCATGTCTCAGGTATCAAAGAGCTGGAGCTGTCTACATGGATGGTGAATATTTAAATTGCAGAATCCCACAGTAAAAGGTGTTGATGTCTTGAGATTGCTTCCAAGCAAATTGCATGTGCTATGAGATTATATATTGTTATATTTATTAAGGTACCACATAAAAAACTATTCTAACCCATAATACCTTTTACCTAGACAAAGAGGTAAATGTGATGACACTTGATTCAGGTGTGATGACTCTTGGACCAAGATGACTCAATAATGTTAGCAACACATTCTCAGACTGCAAGTCATGTAAAAGGTCTAGCTCTGTGGGCATTATCTCAATTACAACCCTAGAGGAGGGAGGATTCCCTGTGGTGAAACTGAATGGACCACAGGAGGTTTCCTTGTGTTACCCATTGCTTCTCTCCTCTTCCACCTTCTCGATGCTCCTATTCATCTCCCCTCCCCTCACTTCTCCTCTGTCCGGCTGAGTTTTTGCCAGCTTTTCCAGTCTGTAGACTCCTGCCTCTCCTAGGTTGACTCTTGCCTCTTCCATCTTGGATCACCCTCAACTTTCTCCATGCCTTCCTTTTTTCTTCCTTTGCAGCTCTTCTCCACCTCCTCCTCTTTTCTTTCTCCTCCCCTTCTTTACCCTCACCCTTCGTGTTGGTGTCCTCCTCCTTAATCTCCGCCTTCCCCTGGTTGGCGTTCCTTCTGGTTCCATCAACTCCACTTCTCTAATGTCTACCCTCAATCCTCTCCCTCTCTGATTTCCTCTTTGCAGTTTTTTTCTATCCTCCAGACTTCACCTTCTCCTCTCTGGTCTTCTTCCTCCAGCCTCTTGCACCATACTTATAATCTCTCCAAATGTTCATTCCATTCTGCCATGCCTCTGGCCTTATATACTGAACTGACTCTGCCACAAGGGATATGCCTTGCCTAATGGGACTTAAGTGTTGGTGATCTTGCCTCCTGAAACATGGTTGATTGTGATTTACTGAACCACACCTTTTCTGCCACTCCCAGGGCCCAACTCCCCTGTGCGTGCCTCCATGCACTAGACCATTACGTTTGCCTGCTGCCATCTTAAATTCAGAACATGTCCATAGGTGGGGAGGACCAGGTGGGTGCTCTGGGTTCACCCGATCGTGAGCCTTAGCCAGCACAGAGAAGGTTTCATGAGCATCACCACATGTGCATGACCGCACACACATCCAAGTTTGTCTTTCTCTTTGTAGCTGTTGAATATATCTGACAATTGCCCTATCTGAAACTCCATGTTAGAAGTGCTTCCGAACCTGCCAGGGGCATATGGGGAATATATGCTTGTGGCACCATGCCTGAGTTGGCATTCAGTACCCACAGAGAGAGAGTGGTATTGAACATAGGTAAGTCTACTGCACTAAGATCCCTTAAACGATCCCTTAAATCAACAGAACCATGAGTAGACTCCATATTACAAGCCCCTACCACTCAAGTAGGGTGAGGTGGAGTGAGTCAGGGGATTCCCCTTGGGATGCCTCTGGCCCCAGCATCATTTAGCAGTTGGTGGTGGCACCTGGTCCTCATTGCTCTACCGCATTTCACCCAAAGTTCAGGTAGAGGTCTTCGACAAAGTACATGTACTAGTTGGAATGGAGCCAATCGTTTCCTCTCTTTTTCTACCTTTTCTGAAACCATGTGCAATAACATCTCTGTTTGCAAACTGTTCAATAATGGATGCATTCACCATTTCTTCAACTCAATTCGCCATAAAACGGAAATTCTTTTCTTTCCTTCCTCTTCTATTTCTTCTTCTCCCCCTCTCTCTTTCATCTCGTATCCTGCATCCCACATTTCTCTGTCTGCTTCTGCTCAAATTTAGGAGTCATCTTTGACTCTAATCTTTCCTTCGCTTGCCACATCTCCACCACTGCTCTGACCTGTCATTTTCAGCTTTTCTCTATTTGTAAAATTCGCCCTTTGTTGACATTTAATGCTAGTAAACTCCTTATCACCTCCCTGGTTCTATCCAGACAGACTACTGCTCAGACCTTCTTATCAGTCTTCCAGCGTATCCTCTTGCTCATTGCGCTCAATCAACAATTCTGCTATTTTATCTCTATCGTCTCCCCCCTCCAGCCTTATTTCACATGCTTTACATTCCATTACTTGGCTTTCCTTTGAGTATCGTCTATTATTTCACTTCTTGGGCATTGTATTTAAATGTACTCACGGTTTGGCTCCTTCGTATCTGTATGTGATTTAGTTCTATACTCATTCCCCCCTCTATGCTCCCAATCTCTCTTTCTCTTAGCTACCTCCAAATCTCCTAGTATGTCCTCCCGATTTTGATCTTTCTCCTGACTCCCGAACTTTGGAATACCTTTCCCCTTTCTGTTCATTCTTCATTGTCTTTGTATTTTTTCTGATCCTGTCTCAAAGCCTATCTGTTGGCATCATCTTAATGTGACATTGTAACGTTTCCTTTGCACTTCTTGTACCATTATTTACTTATGTGCAGCTCTTTGGTGAAAGCATTATATGAATTCAATACATGAAATTAAATGATCTAATGGGATGGTGATGTCCTTCTGCATGGAAATATGTGTGTGGCTGAACAACTAGTTCTCTTGAAGGAGAAGAGTTGGGGATTTGATGCAGTCCAGTTAAGGAAGTCTGATACTGTCTGAAAGAGTACACTTGTTCTGTTTATCCTGAATCTTGGAACCAATGATTTTGCTATGTTGAAGTTGTCCTTTTTTAGGGTCTTAATTGCCTATTTCAGGTAAGGAAGTCTATCTCTGTTTCGGATCACCCCAAAGTGTCATGTTGAAGCAGCTGGTCTTTCTATGGCGGTTAAGATCAGGGTTGTACCAAGCAAAGGTGGGGTCCTGTCTGAGCACAAAGACTCTATTGAGATGTCAGCCTCTATGAAGATGGAATTATGGGAACATGTTATGCGTCTGCAGGATGGGTAACTGAGCAGTGTATCAGGAGGTTTGTGATGAGTACTTTGAATTGCACTGAGAAAGGTTTGACTTTTCAACCAAAAAGAAACTCTGGGGCTTCCCAGAATGCATATTCAGAGGAGGCTCTCAGTGCACAGCAGTCTAATTCATTGGGCTGTTCTAGCGAAGGGAATGTTATATTTTAGGTTTATGATGCTATTGCTCAGCAAGATCAAGATAGGGCAGTATCTGTGGATGTGAGATTATTTGGATGAGAGGAAGGTGAAGACATTGATGGACCATATTTTAAAGAGTGTGGGTTCCCAGTGGATGTCTTCAGTGTATAGATCGAAGTTGCCAAAGCCATCAATGGCAACAGCACCAGCACCTGGTAAGCCAGTGATAGTGTTCAGAAGGAGCATGTGGATGACTGGCGGGATGTAGGACAAGATAATTTTAAGACAAGAAATTAAAGGTAGAACAATGCTAAGGGTCAGAAGTCGGTGAAATGGGTGAAGCGGGAGAGGGGTTGTTCTGCTATAGGGTACTTGTGGATGGGAATGCATCCACCTCTCTAAGATTGTCAAGGTGTTTGAAAGAATACCTGAGTATCAAATTAGACAGAGCATAAAGTAGCCAAAAAGCTAACTCAATATTGCAAAATATCACAATTTTGAAGTGGAGGGAGGAGAGCTGTGTAAAGTTGTTTAGTGCCGGGTTTTCAGTGAAACACAAACTCCCAATTGATAAGGTCATTGTCAGTAGATGACCCTGCGTCGTTAAGAGGCCATCCTTCCTGAGAGAATCTTAAAACCAGTCGAGGAACTTAAATGAGTCTCCAAATAACAAACAACAAATCTGTCATGGCTGTGGCTGAAGGGCTCAGAAGAGCAGTGCAACAGAAGCACCCTCTTTCTTCGCCGGAACCAGACACAATACCCTAACTTCTGCAGGGGAAGATAGATTGCTGCTATATCACAGTCTCCTGTTGGGCTTGCCTGGTCATATCTGACCAGGGTAGGGGCTAAGATTCAGGACCAAAATGCTGCCACATCCTCTCTGTCAGACCAGCCTTAGTATACCTGGCCACCGGGCAGGACTCAGGACACACTTTGGCAAAGATGCTGACCAAGACGCAAGTTCCCGACTCTGACTCTTCCGTCCTGACAGCGTCTTGTCCTCCATGACGTGGGATGGGTTCCACCAACAAGATGGTATCAGCACCATTAGCAAAAGCAATAGATATGAATTGCCTCAACTGGGACAGACTGGTTTAGGGCAGAGAAGTGTTGGCAGTTATAATAGTCTGATATGCAATTAGCATACTTACCCCGCAGAAACCCAAATCCCCTGATTTGCAACACCACACTCCATTCACACAGGCCATTAAAGTCATAGAGTGGGGTGACTCTTCTGCCCTCTTCCACTAGGAAAGCCTCAGGGGGCTAGGCAAGGGTCACCCCACTGTCCTCAGGCATCCTACAGACATTCAGAATGTGTACACGCAAAATGGACAGTATGTAGACATAAACCCCACCACTCAGATCGTGGTGGTAACAGGGCGCAGATAAGATGGGTACAGCATACCCCAATGCAGATCTGACATAATAAGACAAAGATTGGAAATCATTGGAACGTGTGAAACTTTTGTCACATGTTAATGATTTGTTTGGGGGTACTCATATTTACCAATATAGATAAATATGTTCAAACGTTCCTGGTTTAGATGTATCTAATGCTGACTGTGTAAAACTTCCTGAAATGGAAGGGTAACTCATCGCATTGCCCCAACAAGCATTCCATTGATCTGACACCTCTCTGAAAAAATAACATTTCCCGCCCAAAATTTCCGAAATCGAGAAAAGATAGAGGAGGAGGAAGCCGTGCATGGCTGCGTGTAATAGAGAACCTAACCCATGGTTCCACAATCGGGCTATCTATGGGTGCATATTTTTAGCATGAGCTGTCCTCTCTTCTGTCTGTGGTAACCCCACACTAAAAACGCTTGTGACACTGATGATCAAAGGGTGTTTAATTAGCGCTTGGAAATAACATATGTGCTCATCAAAGCCTCGCCTGCCCGGCAGCTCTGGATGAAGTCAGAATTCCCCCAGGGGTGCGAGTATCTGAACTCATGACATGGCCAACTGCTCCGAAGGAAGCAGATTACTCATCCATTGTTTGTTTTCTTTTGCTTGCAAGCGCGTTGTATTGCCCTTCCCGCATATAGTTTAACTGTTGAACGCATTTCATATGACACATGCACAGATATTGCCAGCAAATAAAGACCTCCATCAGAGCAATCGGGGTCGCTGGGCACAGACAAATGTGGGCCCCTAAACCAAAGAAATGAACTGAAGCACATACACATCTCTGTTTTCCCTAATCCCACCCAGAGCTCCAGCCCTTTGCTTGATACGATTCGCTGGCAGCGATCAAAATAAGCACAGGAACAACCCGGAAATCCCCCGACATTCTGCACCCGTGGGGGAATCACAATCATGTTTAAAAAGTGTTATTTCTAGGTCAACATTAGCAGCCCGCGAGCATGCTATTCGTGTTCTGATATAGGTAGAGGAAACGTTTTTAGCAGTAGGGGGAGGTATATGCGCCGTAGCACAGGCACTGATCACCAGATCAGTATGAGAACGGTGCACACACCGCATCATAGATATGACATAACAATCCCGACGAAGGTGCATGTCCCAGAGTACATGTTTAGAGTTATGCGTTAAAAGCCTCGGGGAAGGTAAATGCCCCCTATCGGGACAACAAGACACAGGTTAGGAGCCATGAGAAACGTAAACATTCTCTATCACAAATATAGAAGCTATACGGAAAGTACACAGAGACCTACCATTAATTCAGGACACAGATTAGCAGCCTCGCAGAAAGCGCACATGCTTAATCATGGGAGGCAGATTGGAAGAAAAGGGAAAATACACATAGCATTCCTTAGATACAGGCAGGGACGTCATTTCGTCAAAATGCCAGGAGTAGCGGAAGTGACATCTCACGACCCTTGACCCGAAGTGACATCACGGGAAGAGATGGAACACAACCTTTCACACCTTGACAAAACAGGAAGTGGCATCACATAACATTGTTCCTAAGTACACTATGATAAATATGTTTATGATATCACTGTAATGTGATATACATTTCATAAAAGAATGAATCACGTGTGTAAAGGCCCAAAATACTGTGAATGGAAGCATATGCCCAAGGCCAAATGATAATGATAATGATGTGTTATTGTATAGCACTTAAACTTTAGCACTTTATATAGAACAAATATGCATACAATATTACCCAACCGGTGTTGGCATTCATTTATAGATCTCAGAAGGATCAAAGGCTGAGTTGACCTTGAGGGGATTCGAACATGCGACATGCAGATCACAGACACATTGCAGCAGCGAGTGCTCAACCCACTGAGCTATTTTACCAGTTATATCTATCTTACCGGCTATAGTAAAATGAGAAATTACATGTCTGAAAGTATATTAAACTGTGTAGTGGATACCAATAAACTGGTAACTGAGATTTAACAACAGGCCAGTTCGTCTGCACGTCTGGTGCAAAGTTGGCCACATGTCAAGCGTGCGTGGATCTTCTTTTCAGGCTTCAAAGGTTGACACAACACATACCATCGGGAGGGTTCATAACTATGGTTTAAAGAATTTAGAGAGATGCAGGGAAAGCAGGCCACTCACACGGCATCCCGTACTCTGGGCACCCGTTACCTCATACATGCAAACAAACATCCTGAACAGCATGCCAGAGAGACAGGAAAGATAGACACATTACAAAAAAGCATTAACTGTGGCACAATAAAATCAAGGGTCACTTGATGTGCTATGGACAAACATTTCTACACTGTACACAAGCTTTTAGGCACAAGGATTTTGTCAAGTGACCGAGGACACTGAGATGGAAAACTTTTGATGATCCTAACAGAGTCAGCAGTCGAAAAAAACCTGCTCTGACTGCAACTTGTGAAATGCAAAATACATATAGTTTTTGTCTGCATTGTGTTTTTTAGGTGTTTAAGAACAGTCTAAATCAGTGAATCCCCTCTTAAGTGTGCCTAAAATAAACCTTGAATGAGTCTAGTAATTATTTTTATAGAATTCCAGAAAGACTATTTGTTATTCCTATTCTTTCTTATTTAGGATCACTGCTCAAAGTGATACACTTGTGGAACCCCCTGTTTTTTTAGGAGGCCTGAACAAGAAAGCCAGACACTCCCGAAACAAAGAGTCACATGGATCTGGCCACAGTCCAGAAGCTTCCATACAAATACATTTTTTTTTTAGGGGTAGTAAGGGAGACCGCAGTTGCGACTCCTGGTGACCCCCAAATGACATCCCTGGATAGAGGATGCAGATTAGAATTTACGAGGAAGATGCAGGTAATCGAAAAACGATTGGCATTTACAGAGGACGATGGTTTTCAATTTGCGTTGCTATGAGTGATCCAAGAAACACATTATTCTTGTGCTGTGCAATCTATTCGTTGTCATATTTATTATACATGTGGAAATGCTATCGCCTGCCCGTGGGGGGAAGGGTGTGGGAGTGCGGCGTCTCGACTCCAATCAGAGGAAGCTGTCACTGCGGCCACGCCCTCTCTACTACTTGAATCCCAGCCTCCGCCGCAGGGTGAAGCCCACAGAGAAAAAGGGCACAGAATTTTAGGGCCCCCACCTTCACCCAAACTGTCACTGATGCCACGCCCCCTCTAATACTTGAATTGTACCCCCCTCCCTCTCCCCCACCCGCACAGTGAAGCCCATGGGGGAAAGGGCGCAGGAGTTTGGCGTTCTGACCCGCATCCCGAGGAAACTGAGGAAGCTGTCACTGAGGCCACGCCCCTCCTACTACTTGAATCCCGTCTTCCCCCACGCAGGATGAAGCCTGCAGGGGAAAGGGCGCAGGAGTTTGGCGGCCTCAGGAGGAGGAAGCTGCTGCATCTGCCAGAACAGGACTGTCCAAGAGTACAAACAATGGAAGCTATAATGGGAGAAGCGGACCCCCAGGCTTAGCTCTCAACCATTTGTCTTGCAAAGGCGGGTGAAATCACCCGATTTTGTTTTTGGCGGGTGAGACGCCCATTGGAATGAATGGGCGTGCAGGAGGCTTGGCGGGTGAGTCAGCCCTTTGCAAGGCGGGTGACACCCGCCAAAAGCGGGTGAGTTGAGGAGAGAACCCTTCAACATCGTAATATGACTGTCGGCCCAAATAACTGTTTGCCATTTTTCACTAGCAGGATAAATAAGGGGGAAGAGCAAGTAACAATAAAGTGCAAAATCTTGGACAGTAAATCAGCAAATGGTGGTGGGTCTGTCAAAACCCAGGTGCTGTCCCCCCACGAAAAGAAAAAATCCCTCAGCCCCACACAAATCATGGGCGAGGCCTATTCCTAATAAAGGAAATCAATCAATTCCTGGGTACTATCTATGAAGCTAGTGGGGGCAATATTACGGACAGTAAGACATGGGACCATGCCCCTATGGGCAGCACCAAGTGTAATAGAATTGCGGCTTGCGACGTTGAGCAGCGGGAGAGGAATATCAATATGAGCTAATCTCCAGAAATGATAGGAAAGACTGGTGTCTCAGGCGGTTATTATTGTGGGCAGGGGGGACTGAGGTGCCATCCCAACCCCTCCAACCTCCGAGGATCTCAGCACAGACAGGCCCACCGAAATTAGTTTTGAACCCCCGCATACCCTCCAAGCCAACAAGTGTGGCAATCGCGCGGAGGGTGGTAATGGAGGAGTTGCAACCACCCTGGTTCCCGAGGCAGTGGTGACCAACAAGTGGCTTCTAATCAGCCCCTCCACCATCCATACTGTCACTTCCTCGACCGGTCTTGCTATGGACATAAGCGACACAGTGCCCGTGCCTTCCATAGAGCTGGCGATTGCAGACCAGATCCATGCCATCAGTCTAACCTCGAAGCAGCCCATGGGGGCAGGGAAGCTAATCAGCAAAAAAATAAAAAGGGAGATCTAAATGACCCAAAGGACAAGGGCAACAAGATCTTAACCCCATGGGGATCCAAGCTAAATCTGTACCCTTTGTCACTGTACCCCGACTTAAATGGGCCCTCAGTTCCAATGGACCTAATGGGTTTTTACAGTGTGGAGACCAAACGGCGACCTGACCATATTGTCTCTGCAACTAGCCTTTCCCCTGTAGATCCTGATCAAAACAAGAAGGAGGCGATGAATTCCCCTGGCAATAGCCAATTGCTGCATTTCAATCATTTTTGTACTCCTATACTAGCTGTCCCACCCAACCATGTCTCCTAGCCGTCAAGGGAGCACCCACACTTTGTGGACAGGATTGTAGTGATGTTCTGTCGGAACTTAGGGATGTAAAAAGATTACTCCTTGTTCTCATAGAGGCTCCTGCAGAGGGGGAGCGTTAAGGAGATTTTCAATGGGATTGGTGGGTACTATGAGTGCCAATCAACCATCTGGCACTACAGCCCACTTCAATTTGGACGCCCCCATAAGTATTACGAGACCGAGTATATGGGGAATGGGACCCATTTGTGTAAGTGTAGAACCCACTGGCTCTGATAGGGCCCTGACCACACAGGTGCTCTCGGCCCCAACTAATCCTGGTAGCCTTGTGCCAACTCCAAGCTCAGTAAACCAAAATATACAATTGCTTAAGCAGCCCATACCAAGGGGGCACACCAGACATCCAGAACCAACACACTAAATGGCAAGCCAGCTGATAGGGTTGGCTATGTAGCACCAGATCATGTAACAACCAATGCCGGCCCAAGGCAGGGTCCAAAGAGGGGTATAGTATGCTTGCACCAGGTTCTCAAACTACTCCGCAACCAGCCAGAATCTAGGGACGCTTTGATAAACAAATGCCTGCACTGGCTTTGCATCGTACGCGGTTGCCTACTTGTATCTCGGTAGATTGTACTAGACTGTACTACGGGGGAGACTGCCCATGACTCCATCCGGGTAGAACTACGCGACCAGAGAATAGCCAATGGCATCCTGCGCATCAACATGAAAGCTCTCCAATACCAAATAGTACAATTTTAATCAGACCTTATCTAGACCATAAAATCGATTTCCAGTTTGCAACAAGGCCCCACAATCTCGTGCTTTCGCTGCAAATGCGTTACCACTGGGGAAAAGGCCCACGGGGAATTGCAGTTGGAAGGGGTACATGGAATGTAACAGACTGCTAGCTGTATGATGGTCATGGGCGAGTCTCTGGGGTCACTGCAATTTTGACGCCATATGATGGAAGGATCTACTGATTGTAATTTATATTGTCATGTTTATGTGTGTATGTTAGTATGTACTTTCATAGCCTTACGGCCAAATAAACTTATTGATGCTATCGCCTGTTATACCATAAGTGAGAATTTTTTGAATAGCATACTCTTTTAACTAAATCACCCTTAAGTGCAAACAATTTTGAAATATTTAGTGACTGGCAATTTCAACAGTTTAGACACTATAAGATTAACTGAGTTGCCCAAAATCACACACTTTGGTTAAGTAGTGGAACTTGGATTTCAGCCTAGTCCTCAATTTGTAAACTTGACCACATTGTTTCCCGGTTCTTGTTGTACAGCAAAGTGCAATTATTTGTGAGTGTTTAACTTTCTAAAGAGGAACTAAAATACTTTTTTGGATACCTGACTTGTAAAGTATAATGCCTGTGGCATTTGGTTGTGTCTCTTCTGCTTACATGACCTTGCACCTAAAAGGCCCAATTGGAAAGAAGTAGCAAGAATTGAGATGAGCAATGCCACCAGAATGTAAGAGGACAACCCTTGAAGGTAGCACAGTATTATAATGTGAATAAGATGATCTCTCCAGGATCACAGGTTCCCTCGGGTGGCAAAGCCTGGATATGGGCCTTGGCACTTTGGTACCATTGCCTCCAATTTTGCTACCTAACCGCCTCTTCCGACAGACACATTTTGCTCTTCATTGGGTGGTGCGTAAATATATTGTGATGCTGGACCCCGCTGCCCACTTTTTACAACCTTCATTTGGAGTTGCTTAGCTATATGTGTTGCTGTCCACATTCCCTCCTAACCTGCAGAAAAGTCACTATGTCTGACAGTCAGTAAATCACCAGAGGTTTGGACCTAGCAAGGCTAGAGCAGCAGAAATGGAAAAAGGAAAGATCCAGGAAACAGGTATTCTCAATCAGTGCCCCAAAATTGTGGAACCTCATAGCCATCACCACCCGACTCACTCCCACCATCATGCAATTCAGAAAACAAAATGGAGAACCCCCCCTGTTCAAGCGGCACCTTATTCGCACCTAGTAGGGAACACCCACCATAACCCACCAAGACCAGTTTCCTCTCTGATGACCAGCCTTACAGCCCACCTCCAATTCCACCCTACACCACCGCTCAGCACTATTGCATTCTATGTCGAAATTATTGTTTCACCATATAATCATCCAATGTATGCCTGTAACTCCTACCGAGGTATAGTACACTGTTCCTTCCTCATGCTCAATTAATACTCAAAATAAAATAAATAACAAAGTTAGAAATAAAGTACACCTGCACCACATTGTTGCATTCGCACACGGGAAAGGGAGCACAGCCAATCAGGAGTCTGGGGACACAGTATTGTCCAATTTGACCTACTCCCATTTGACTGCAGCTTTTTTACCTCATTCGGTAGGTCAAAAGGTACACTTTAATCAAAAAATAGTTGTGGGTTGGGGTAAGGGAATAGTTTGAGGTGGGGCAAGTTGGGTGGGTGTGGGGGCTCTCCACCCACATTAGGTGGGGTTGCGGGGGGCGGGGGGTCTCCCTCCACAGTAGGTAAAAATGAGGTCAAAAAAGTTAGGTCAAATGGGCAGTAGGTCATGTTTTTTAGGTCAAACAACCCATATCAGGGAAAACAGGTCGGAAACCGCCAGTGACTGCCCATGTTCTCCCAATCACCTGTGTCCTTTCCCGAGTGCCATTATTTTGTTGCCTCATCCCTCCAGTCCCATTTCTCGCTCTCAGCCCCCACAACATCCTGCACACCTCACCCCCAACATGGTTTCTGTGATCCTGCGCTGCCCATGCAGTCCCGTCATAGAAATAATAAAAAACACTTAGTTGGCAACAGCCATCTTAGTTTTTTATGGGAGATTGGGCACGCATAATAAGCCCATCTCCCATAAAATAATCATTTTCAATATCCGCACCCCAGAGGAAGGCCCCGGGTGCAAAATGCTTTCACCCCTTTGCTCGTGGGCATACAGGGCTGGTAATAAGCACTGGTCCCTCACAGAGGCCCTCGCATTGTTTGGGCCTACCTAGGGTCGGGCTGGAAAACCGTTACTGGCCCTATACGCCCCTGAACCTGGTAGTTGATAGCTGTAATATTCGTTTTCATCGGTAGAGCTTTCTGGTGCAGGTACGTAATTTTATGGCACAGTATTTGCTACTATCAGCAAAATCCACATGTTCAAGTTCATCAGCCTCTGCAATAGGAGAAGCGGAATTAGCCTTGCCAGAATGTGGTACTGTGAACTGCCATTGAAACACACATGTCAGCAAAGAGTGAGTGCTCAACAGAGCAATCTCACGAACCACTGTGACACTCAAAGTTATCAAAACTTCAGTTATGCCATGTAACCAATATATCACCTAAAGAAAGGTAAAGACATTACATAAGTTGTGCTATAGTAGAAACACAGACCACAATAAAGGCATAACGGATTGCATGATTAATTGGTATGAGGTCATAATGTCCCCATACGTAATGTCGCTGGGAAAAGCCATCAGTGACATTACACATGGTGACATTATGTATGGGGACGGGTTGCGGGGAGGTCCCCTGCCCCCATTAAAAAAAACGGGGACTGAGGGTTGTCCCCTGCATGTTCAGTGTGATAAATGCTCTGCAAAAAAAGCACGGGGACATTATTACATGGAATGATTATTGTTCAGATCACAGCTTAGTTGTCAATAGCCAGGCAAAAGGCTTAGTAATGTAGCAGCTCAACAAACGATATCATGCTATTTTTGTTTTGTTAAAATTCTGTGTTCCAATGGCTAGCCAAGTGGGGACCCATTCAAGGGTTGCCATTTTACAAACAAATGTGGTCTGGGCGATATGAAGTCTTCGCTAATTTCAATTGAAGCAATTAGACTTAAGGACCTGATGTCAATGAATTGTAATGGAACGGGAAACGCTTGAAAAGCGATTTCTCCGATACATGGAGTCAGATGGTCAATATATGCAGCAACAGAACCCCTACTCGCAGCCTCTTCCTAGGTGCAGCAGAATCAGTAAATATCCTGGCAAAACTACTGTATAAGGAACTGTTGTGTATATGCGCATACGGTGCACAAGGTCGTGCATAGAGATTCCAAGGGGAGCAATAACACCGAAATTGAATAGACTGCACTCGGTCAAACTGGGCCTGCTCATACCTTCCCACAACAAGCCTTGGGAAGGAATATGTACTACAACCCTGCAGACTAGGCATATTCCCACAATGAGCCTTGGGAAGGAAGATGGACTACAACCCTGCAGACTAGGCACATTCCCACAATGAGCCCTGGGAAGCGAGAGGGGCTACAACCCCGCAGACCAGGCGCATTCCCACAATGAGTCTTGGGAAGGAAGATGGACTACAACCCTGCAGACTAGGCACATTCCCACAATGGGCCCTGGGAAGCGAGAGGGGCTACAACCCCGCAGACCAGGCACATTCCCACAATGAGACTTGGGAAGGGAGAGGGGCTACAACCCTGCCGACCAGGTACATTCCCATAATGAGCCTTGAGAAGGGAGAGGGGCTACTACCCTGCCGACCAGGTACATTCCCACAATGAGCCTTGAGAAGGGAGAGGGGCTACTACCCTACAGACCAGCCACATCCCCACAGTGAGTCTTGGGAAGGGAGAGGGGCTACAACCCTGCCGACCAGGTACATTCCCACAATGAGCCTTGAGAAGGGAGATGGGCTACTACCCTGCCGACCAGGTACATTCCCACAATGAGCCTTGAGAAGGGAGAGGGGCTACTACCCTACAGACCAGCCACATCCCCACAGTGAGTCTTGGGAAGGGAGAGGGGCTACAACTCTGCCGACCAGGTACATTCCCACAATGAGCCTTGAGAAGGGAGAGGGGCTACTACCCTGCCGACCAGGTACATTCCCACAATGAGCCCTGGGAAGCGAGAGGGGCTACAACCCCGCAGACCAGGCGCATTCCCACAATGAGTCTTGGGAAGGAAGATGGACTACAACCCTGCAGACTAGGCACATTCCCACAATGAGCCCTGGGAAGCGAGAGGGGCTACAACCCCGCAGACCAGGCGCATTCCCACAATGAGACTTGGGAAGGGAGAGGGGCTACAACCCTGCAGACTAGGCACATTCCCACAATGGGCCCTGGGAAGCGAGAGGGGCTACAATCCTGCAGACCAGGCACATTCCCACAATGAGACTTGGGAAGGGAGAGGGGCTACAACCCTGCAGACCAGGCACATTCCCACAATGAGCCTTGAGAAGGGAGAGGGGCTACTACCCTACAGACCAGTCACATCCCCACAATGAGCCTTGAGAAGGGAGAGGGGCTACTACCCTGCAGACCAGGCACATTCCCACAATGAGACTTGGGAAGGGAGAGGGGCTACAACCCTGCCGACCAGGTACATTCCCACAATGAGCCTTGAGAAGGGAGAGGGGCTACTACCCTACAGACCAGTCACATCCCCACAGTGAGTCTTGGGAAGGGAGAGGGGCTACAACCATGCAGACCCCATGTTTATGGAAAAGTTCATACAGTGAAAACATAGAAAAGTGTGGTAATACATTAGCAGATGTCCCAACATTTAGAGTAATCCATGTTTGCTAGCAATTTAGTGGGTTCAGTTTATAATACTGTGGAATTGCTCAGCGACTGGATGCTGTAATGATTGGACTATTTCCAATGGACTCTTCATTTACAGCTCTGTCTTTGCTTTCAGAAAAGGTTGTCTGAATATTGTTACAGAATTTGTCAGAGAAGAATTTGACTAGTGATCGCGGTGCATATTCCAAGTACTGATTTATACTGTATTTCAAAAGATTCAATATGTGGGAATTATATGTTCAAGTTCTCCAGTTAAAAAGATTACAGTGTCTTTATTTGTAGCCAAAAACTCGGCTATGTTTTCAAGAACATTCCATTAAGTTAGTCTTGTTTTGACCCTTAAAATGATCCAAAACATGTTTTGCTAAGAGGCAGCACCATCAGGGCTCCTTGGCTTTTATTTTTTACCAACTTTATTTATAATCGGTTGCATCCGCATGTTATGTTATGTTAATATACTTATAATGCGCCAAAGGCAGAGGGCATCCTGGCGCCCTGAACAGAAAGAGGATGGATACAGTGAACTCTTGTTACACGAACAAGGTAGTCTTCAATTGTTTTCTGAATGACAGATGGTTTACCTCTTTACGGAGATGTTCTGGTAGAGCATTCCAAGCCCGTGCTGCCAGCACATGAAAGACACAACCATTTCCGCTGGCTCTCTTAATGCGGTCTACTTCTAGGAGACATGCCTTTGAAGATCGAAGATTTCTTTTTTGTTGGTAAATGCTCAGCCTGTCTTTGAGGTAAGCCGAAGCGTTACCAAAGACACATTTGTGGCAAATGGTCAACAGCTTAAACTGTATCCTTACTGTGACAGGCGGCCAGTGTAAATTCTTCTGAGCTGTAGATTTAGGCTCAGTACAGTTCAACTGATATATAATGCGCACTGCAGCATTCTGAATCTTCTGCAATTACTGGATATCAATCTTTTTAGCTCCCCCTACGAGGGCATTACAGTAATCTACTCTCGGGAGCATCACTGCTCTAACTAGCTTTTTGCGGTTTTCTACTGAGACCAGTGGGGCAACCTGCCGTAACACTTTAAGGTGGTAGTTAGTGCTTTTCACAATTGCTTCTACATGAGCACCACTATCCAAGCTGGCTTCCAGAAAGGTGCCCAAGGTTTTCACCTTGTGCACCACTGGAATCCGGCTGCCATTGATCGTGAAGCTGGCATAAGGATGACTCAGCTTGTTTCTGGTTTGCCAAGGGCCGTACAGCATGAGCTTGGTCTTGGCAGAGTTAAGGCATAACCAGTTTGTGGTCATCCAACCCTTGATGGTCTGATAGACCAAGTCCAGCTTCTGTTGATCTTTTTCATGGTCCCCACTAATTCTCCAGTGCTAACTGGAAGTCATCTGCATAGTTACAGAAGAATAGATCCAGACTACCTAGTCAATGCACAAAGGGATGATGTAAATGTTAAAAAGCAAGGGGCGAGACATGCCCCCTGGGGGACTCCATAAGTGGTGATTTCAGCATCAGACGCACTTTCACCCCAGTGAACTCGTGAGCAGCGTCCCTCAAGGAAGGACTTAAGCCAGTTTATTGTCTCCCCTGAGAAACCCCCAACGGGGCCATCCGGTCCAGCAGGATCCCATGATCTAGCAGATAGAAGGCTGCCGATAGGTCTAACAATATCAGCAGCCCCGATTTGCTCATCTCCAACCTAGAGAACATTTGTGTCTGCAGATCTAACAGTGCACACTCAGTACCATAAAAGCTATGGAAACCGGATAGCTTTTTATGCAAGATACTGGCTCCTGTGATATAGGTCTGAAGTTGTAACCTATGATTTCAGAAAGAAAAGCGTATTGGTGATGGGCCTAAAGTTGGCTGTGTTGTTGGGATCTAATCACACCTTTTTTAATAGAGGGGTGACCACAACATTTTTTATAGACTGTGGGATAATGCCAGTTCGAAATGAGGAATTTACAAACCTA
Source organism: Ambystoma mexicanum (assembly GCF_040938575.1). NCBI lineage: Eukaryota > Metazoa > Chordata > Amphibia > Caudata > Ambystomatidae > Ambystoma > Ambystoma mexicanum. The sequence goes on along the minus strand of NC_090923.1, from coordinate 828,742,656 downwards.
CAAAGGAAAGGGGCGAAGATGTCTTTGTGTTCTAATATTATTTTGGATGGATGGAGTTCACCCGGACAGCTAGTGGGGTGCATGATGTTAAGGACATTATGGATTTCTGCTGTAGTGCGCTCCTTAAACCTAAAACAAGCGTGTCATTTCAGCTGATTTAGATCTTTGTCTACCGAATTTTGGGAGCCCATTTTAAGGTTTAGAGTGCCATATGAGTTTACTGACATTTCGGTACCAGATAGACAAAAATGAACAAAAGGACATATCATAATGCCTTCAGTCTGTTCCACCCTGCCCTCCCATCATTGTTCACTCCCTTTCCCTATGTCGCCCAGGAATTGCGCCACTAAACGCAGCTTGTACACTTGTGCGGTAAAGTCAAAGCCATACTCCAAAAGTGGAGTCCAGATGTCTGTGAACTGGTGTAGTACCCCCTCCTTAGCTGCTGTGGCCTTCTCTGCCACCAGTATATCCCAGATTTTGGCCCACCACTGGGGAAACAGTGGGCCCTCAGGAGCTTTCCAAGTCCCGCCCATTGTGATCCGAGCTGCCAAAGGAGGTGAGCAATCAATTTGGCTATTTCCTATGACCTTGGGTATACCCCCGGCACCGGCACCCCCAACAGACTCACTTCAGCCTCCAATGGGACGCAGACTTGAGTGATAGCCTTGACTGTGTGAACCACTTTCTCCCAAAATGAACGAATTAGGGGACATTCCGACCACATATGAAAGTATGTCCCCAAGACCCAGACTTCCAAGATCAGGCCGGGTCTAGCGAACTCTCAATGTGATGCAGCCTCACCAGGGGGGTAGTACCACTGATATGTTAGTTTAAAGGCACATTCCTTATTGGTCACACACTTGGAAGAGGAATAGTTTCTTGACCAGATGTCCACCCATGTCTGGTCTTCCATAGAGTGGCCTAGATATGCCTCCCATTGGGTCATATATTGGGGTTGGAGTGTCCCTCATGTCCACCTGGAGAAGCCTATACAGTTTGGAAATGTTCCTCCCTTGTGTGCCCTCAAGTAAAAAAAACCCTGTCAGACCATCGGATGAACTAATCAGTGTCGAAGTCGGGCGTAACTATATCTAGCAGCGTGGACAGGGCGAACCGATTCCTTACAGTCCACAAAGGTCACGGGTGACCTTTCTCCAAAAGTTGGTCCTTCGGGATTCCTGCTCTTTTCAATGCCCAGTCTCCTGTTCTCACCATTGTAGAAAGAAGCCCAGGCCAGTGCTTCCGCGTAGGAGCAGAGATATATGGGAGGAAGCGGAGGGATAAATGCAGTCTAGATTGTTCTATCTCCACCCGTTTTGGGGGGTCGTTGAGCATGAAACAGGTGGAAATGTGTGATAGCTGTCCTGCAACATAATAATTGCGCAAGTTAGGGACCCCCAAAATCCCCAGCCGGACATTCCCCAACATCACCCCCTTAGGAATCCTCGACCTTTTAATTAATCGAAGAACCTTCCGTTGTAAACGAAAGAGGGTTTTCTGCGGGATCTCCACTGGGAGCGCTGCGCAGTCGTAGAGGAGTAATGGGATCAAATTTATTTTAGTGGCCGTGATCCAACCCATTAACGTGATCTCTTGGCATGTCCACCTTGTGAGATCAGCCTCCAGGGCTTGGAGGAGTTGAGGGAAGTTAGCAGCATATAGCTCTTTCGGGTGTGCCGAGATTGCAGATCCCCAAATATTTTATGGCCCTGACATTCCACTGGATTGGACAGCATGGCTAGAAGGCCTCTACCTCCTCTGGCGTCAAGTCCACTCCAAGGGCCCCTGATTTATGATAATTGACTTCAAAGCCAGCAACATGTTTGAAAGAATACAACTCTATAAGCGACTGGCGAAAAATGACTGTACATTCGTTAGGGTAAGCATCACAACGTCCACAAATAAGGACATCTTATAGTGTTTCCTGCCCACCCAAACCCCTTCAATAACAGGATTGTTGCAGACCCATTCGGCAAAGGGTTCCATTATCAAAGCAAAAAGTAACAGGGAGAGGGGGCATCCTTGCTTCGTCCCATATGTGAAGGATATGTGGTTTGATTGCCTCAGGTTCACATGCAGAGGGGTTTTGTGCGCATTATAATTGGCCAGAAGCATCCTCTGGAAGCACGGTCCAAATTGGAAAGCCTCCAGGGTTAATTTCATAAAGGCCCAATCAACCTTTTCAAATGCCTTGGTGGCATCTAGCACCAGCAGCACCATCTCATAGTGCTCCGAGGTTGCCATCTCCACCAGATCCAGAATCTGTCGGATGTTATCTCCCGTGGTTCTACCCACCAAAAACCCTGTTTGATCCGTGTTGATTAATTTGGGGAGAACTGCGGCCAGGCGATTGCCCCGAATTTTAGAGAATAAATGTTAGCACCAATGTTCAGGAAAGAGATCGGTCTATAAGAGGCACAGGGGGTCATTACGAGTGAGGCGTTAAGGGGTTAACAGCGCCGGTAAAGGTGTCGGCGCCGTCAACCCCTTAATGCCTCATTACAAGTCTGCTCGCAGGAACCCGCTAAGGGCACTCAGAATTGTAATAGTGTGGCGTTAGGTGTGCCACTCACTCCCTTCTATGTTACAGAACCATTAAGCTTTTGATATAAAAGACCACCTGTTGCTACACTTTTTTCAAGATTAATGCAGTTTGATATATTACTCCTTGCTAAGCAATAGTCCTTCATGAATTTTTAAGCGGGTAGTTCAACGTCATCACATTGTGAAGGAACTTCAACGTGGGTGTGTTCTAATGGAGCTCCTTTTCAGATGAGTGTAGATTCACCTCACTATCAGCTTCAGCCTGGGATATTTGCAGCCATGAAAGCATTGACATTTTTAAATTCAGTGTACATCAATCCTTGCAATCTGTGCAGCAACCTCTAGTCTAAACTGGAAAGAGAAACTCCATGAACATATTTTTGGGGGTTGGAATTGGTGAGAAAATGATATAGTTTGATACAGGATTAGAGGGCTTCAAACCTCTAGGCAGCTCGCCAAAGCCATAGCCAAGGGGGTGGTTATGGGAAATAAGTGGTGGTTATGGGAAGTAATTAACTTAAAGTAAGTTGTTCCAGTTCATTTACTCAGTGGTTTTATGGTTCATAACTGGTATGCACGGGATATGCGACCACATACTTCTTAAAAACACTTTTGCTGCTGGCGTGTTTACAGTAGCCTCAGCAAAGAGACCATGGTTTCATGGTCATTTGCTTTATTTTTGTGTGTGCTTTGAACTTAATCAAATACAAAAGTTGAGTACATTGTACAGGGCAATACTTTAGTTAGGTACCGCACTTGCACTTTTGTATAGGATTTACAACACACAAACCTAGCTGAGAGGCAATGGACTGCTGTACATGTGGGAGGCTCTCATGGGGTCCCATATAAGGTGAGGGGATAACAAGGGAGATGGAATGGGTATGGTAAGCAGGAGAGAGGGGGAACCCTGGAGGGGGAGAAGTAGGGTTGACTAAAGCAATCGTCTATTGGCAAGATGTTCTTTGAGAAGCAGGGCCCTCAGGTCCTTTCTGAAGTGTAGGATGGACAGGGCCAGTCTTATATATATGTTGGTGACATGTTTCAGAGGCAGGGTGTATAGTTGGAAAACGTCTGTTTTCTTGTTTTTTCCCTATTGTAGTTCTTTGTTTCCATTTGGCAATGTTGCGGCTTCTGGTTGTGCGTTGACCTTCAGAGATGTTGGGTGTATCAGTCAGCTAAAGAGGTATTTGGGCCATGGCTGCTTTGTAGGTGATTCGGGATGGCTTGAACCTAATGTGTGCTTGAAGGGGTAGCAAGTGCAGCTCCTTCAGGAAAGGGGTGATGTAGTGAAATGTTCTTTTCCCTGGTGAGGCGTACGGCAGTGTGATGGACTGCTTTCAAGGGGTCCATGGTGCATTTGGGACTTAACTGTTCTGAAACTCGGGCAAGAATGAAAAGATCACTTTGAGGAGAAGCGCCAGCATGCAGCATATTTCAGAGGCATAAGCAGGGTAGGGCCTGAGCGGGCAAGGCCCACCCAAAATCTGTAAATGCCCAGTCAGCAGCCCTGTGTGGGCATTTACAGATGTTAATGTCATGGCGGTGGGCCCAACTACATTAGCTTCAGGCCGCGCTTGTTCTGGCTAAGCCTCTGACATGCCGTTTGCTTAAAATGGGATATGAGGACTGGAAAGGAACTACTTGCTTGAGAGGGCTGAGTTAGAACATATACCAAGGATTTAAATACACAAATAAATAAGGGGAAATATACAGGGAGGTTGACAGGAAGATCATAATGATGGAAGATGGCAGTTAAGGGAGGGAGGATGCATTTTCGAGGGGGATTGAGGACGTTTGAGGTGGTTGATGTGGTGTGACGTCCTTTGGCAGGGTCGTGTTTGGAAGCTTGCAAGCACTGCCTTGCTATAAACAAACTGGCAAAAAGAGGGCTTCACTTACTATCAAAATCTTGATGCTTTCACAGCGGCTAAATTTACCAAAGCACAATGGCATTCTTACTTTTCTATCTCCTGTTATTCGAACGCAAACACTCACTGACAGACACATCAAGTATCAAGTGCAGGCTCCCGCTCATTTCAGGTACCCTTTATAACGGCAGTGCCAGGGGTCACTGATAGTAGCGTGCTTTTGATGGACCAAAGTCCAGCACTCATTCATAAACTCCTACGCTCATTCCTTTGTGGGTGTTTTCCTAGAGTAGGTCAGCAAACAATAATTCACATCTAAGTTCATTATTCCTATCATGTACTCCTTGATGTTCCTCCAAGTAGGCCTTCACTCACCATACTTTCCCCACACGGCTCCTCACTCGCATGCACTGCAAAGAAGAGCGGACACTCGGAGAGGGTATAAGAAACATCTTTAGTCAAGCGTGTACCTCAGCCAAACTGAGCTCCTCCCCCAACCTGTGACCCTGGCTACCCCACACATTTGACATGGGAGCTGACATCAAAAGACATCACAACCCCCCCTTCTTAAAAACATGTTATTACTCAGCTAATTCCTTCAATAAGTCTCTGGGGTCTATTCCTCGCTCGCTGGGGCCTCTCCATCAGATCAGGGTCTGCCTTGGTGAGTGCAGTCATTTTTCCGGATCTGGTGTTATGCCCTGCGCCGAAAACATGTGTCCAAAAAACCAAAGGGTACGTTTCCTGAACTCACATTTTTCTCTATTTAGGGTGCTTCCTCAAGTGCCATGCACACTCTCATGAAGGTGTTATTGTGTTGTTCTTGATTTTGTCCAATTACTAGAATATCATCACTGTAATTTAAACAGTTGGGGATATGTTTTATGACATTGGGCCTCATTACGACTTTGGCGGTAGGGGGTTAACGGCACAGGTAGAGCTGCCGGTGCCATTAACCCCCTACCGCCTCATTACGAGGTCTGCTCGTGGGTCCCGCGAGCAGCCCAGATGCTAACAACGGGCCCGTCATTAACGGGCCCGTTGTTAGCATCCTCCCCATTCCCATTGAGCCCTATGGGGGCTCAAATGGGAATGGGGATGTGCTGGGTCTGGGTTCCCGGAATGCGGAAATACCGGGCCCTCCAAGGTCGGAATGGCCCAGTATTTCCCCATTCAGGGAACACGGACCCAGACCCGAGTTTGGGGGTAAGCATGCCCTTATTAAGGGCATGGCTATACCTCCAAACTCATAATGAGGCCCATTTTGTATTTCCGCCTGAAAGATTTTGGCACCTGACGAGACTCCAAAGCTTAGGCATTTGTGTCTACAGACTCCCAGATGGGTGACGAAAGTTGTTATGTATCTTGACTCTTTGCTCAGTTCCAATTGATGATATTATTTGTTAAGGTCCAGTTCTGAAAATACTGTGGCGCCATTTAGCAGGTGGACCATGTCGGTGCTCTTTGGAGCCTGATGACGCTCTCTCAGTATCGCTTAATTCGGCCGGCGCATGTCTACACATATTCTAATTTCCTGTGAGTCCTTCTTGGGCACCAGAACTATGGGTGACACAGAGGATTCCATGTCATTTTAGGGACACCCGTTTTTAGAACGGGTGTTTTGCCACGGGAGTTTTTCTGAAAAAACATCTTCACAATTTTTAATATTTTTTTGGGGGGCCTACTCCAAAGCCCCTTCATTTAAATGTTTTTTATTTTCCACCCCCAAGCCTTCATTTGCCCTTTGCCACCCCCCCCAAAACATTTTGATGGCGTTTTTCAGAAAAACCCATGCAGCAAAACTCCTGTCGTACAAACCAGTGTCAGTAAAAGGACGCTATACCCCACGGAGTTGGCCTACTGCAGGATCTATGATGTCTGCATCTAGAAGTTAGTGTAGCTCTTCCTCACCTTGTCGTTGGCTGTTCACTGGGAAGCCACAATAGTGTTGGGCTGCTGGCGGTACTTGTGGGTCTATGTGCAGGTTGATTTGGCAGTCTTTTAGTTTTCCCAGACCTTTGAACAGTGTTGGGAACAGTTGCTCTATCTTGGCTGAGGGAGCCACGTATTTGTGTGCCATGAGTCTGTAAAGTACATGTATGAGGCCCATGTCTATAGCATCTTTAAAGCTTAGGATGCACCCACTGTCCATTGCAGCCTACAGTGCATGCATGGGTATCCGTTTTGTCTGTGTTTTATATCTGTACTGTGCCATGAAATAGCCTTTGCAGGGTAACAGACTTTTTGAACCATAAGGATAAATGTTTACCTCTGCTGGTCGTAGGCAGGGAGCATTTGGGAGATTGTTGTAGACCTCTTTGCTTATGACATTTATTGTGGCACCTGTACCTTCTAGGAACTCAGCCGCCATGCCATTTATTTGGAGAAGTATGCATACAGGTAGCCTCTTTTTCGTGGCTCCTCCCGAGGTGGTTCTCTTCTTCTCGACCCTTCTTCTGAGGACTCACTGGATCTACTATCTGTCTGTGACTGTTCAACCAGGTAGCAAACGTATCTTTTGGGTCTTCTTGATATGGACCCTGTTATATTGTTTGATCCCCATTCCGCTGATGTTCTCTCTTGTGGCTTTCCTTCGTCCCTTCTGTCCCTCTGCCATCGTTGAGGTGGCTTGTATGGTTGGCTTGCTGTCCCCAGTGGACTCTACATCCGTCCTTCCCTGCCTTGTGCTGGTCTCCCGCCATTTCCTTTGCCCCGAGCCTGGCTGCGGTATATGCGACACAATGCTTTAAAGAGGTTGTCAGCCCAGCCCCCACATGCTGAGCATTTTTGTCCAATGGCTGGACAGGCTCCTTCGTGAGGAAATTCGTATCCACATCGATAACAGAAGGGTTCTTCATTGCGTTTACCTGGTTGCATTGTCTCTAGTTTTTGGACATTTTCTGTCTTCCCATGCAAAATGTTAGTGTCACTCAGCCCTTCCACGTGCAGGGCTACAGCTGCGTCTGATCTCACTAGGCATAGGATCTCGTCCAGGGATCGAGGTTTCTGTAATAATCTTTTTCTAAAATCAGCACATTCGCAACCTGTGATGATCTGGGACCGTAGTGCTTTGTCATTTGAGTAGTTGTTGAAGTCGCAATGTTTTAGTCGAATGCATAGGCGCATGACACTACATCGATTCTCCTTTCTGTTGCTTTGTTGTGTGGAACACGTGTCATTCATAATCCACATTTGTGTGAGGTGTAAAGTAGTCAGTGTGAGCTGTCTTGAGATTGCCGTAGGTGTCCGTGGTTCAAGTCGGCAGTTCATCCACAATATCACACACATTGGGGCCTGTGGACATGGTAGTATGCTGTGTATCTTTTCTTCCACCAGAGGTCTGATCGCTTTGATGTAGACCTTGAAATCCCTCATCCATCTTCTTCATCTGGGCCCCAGACTACTGGTTTCCGATAGTCAAAATAGGTAGGTAGCTGTGTAATCAAGTTGTCCTGCAACCTTGAGGGCAGGGCTGATGGTGGCGTGACAGGTACAGTCAGCTCCTCCTCTTCTGACATGTTGACTCAGTGGGAAGCGTGTAGTTAGGGCCCATAGTTTGCTGGTATGTGAGTTATGGATTTTCCTTGTGGCTGCGCCGTTTGTCTGAGTGCCTTGAGCTTTGTTGTGTTGGCAGATGATAGAGAGAACACAAAGAAAAGAAAATGCTGGCTTGGGTATTGCCTTGTGCTCTCCTCCAGCTGTATCACCCTAACTCTGCTTTGTAGGTGTGCTTTGTGTGGCACACACAATGTCCTTAACAGTTTTGTTTCCTTGGTGCGCATTTCTTGCGGCTTCATCAAATCAAACGCATGTATGACAACAAAAATCAAACACGAGCTGCGTAGGCGCCACAGCCTACAGGTATGTATGCCACCTGCTGGATTGTCTGGGTCTCCTCCCACGGCAGTTACCTTGCGTCGTGCAGGTACATGAGCCGCTCTGTCCGTCACTCTCCTTCCAGGTGCCGGAAGTCTCACCTGCTCCTTTGCCAGTAAACTGCTTCTGCAACAGGCCGCTCCGCTTCACCTGCCGCGCGCCGCCTTCCGACCCAGGTTACTCAGCCTGAGTCATCCAATGCGGGTCCAGACACACATAGGTCAGACCACTCGTCACCAATTTGATGTTCCTCCAAGCATCCAAGTAGGCCTTCACTCGGCATACTTTCCCCACATGGCTCCTCACTCCCATACACTGCAAAGAGGAGCAGACACTCAGAGAGGGTATAAGACATGTCTTTATTCAAGAGTGTACCTCATCCAAACTGAGCTCCTCCCCACAACCCGTGACCCTGGCTATCCCTCACACATGACATGGGTGCCGGCATCACAAGACGTCATATACTCAATCATTCAAACATAACTTCTGTACACTGAACAAAAGCACTCGCTCATTTCCATGCACTTGTGATGGACTGCATACTAGCTCACACTCATTAACCTCTCTGTATTATATTCTTCTTTGTTATAGTTTCGAGATAAGTAATTTTATTCTTTTGCTTCAAATTGTATGAGTCCCCCAAACCCGGGGAGCTTGCAGTGTGCTCTAATACCAGCTTTTGCTTCTGCCAAGGAGCTTCCCGTCTGCCTTGCTCGCGTGCAGCAATAATATTTGTGCCTGTCCTTAAATTCCTTTCAGGCTCTATCCCCAACAGCTGCTCGCACAGTGCAGCGGGGGAGTTAGCGCACCAACTCGACCGCACACATTCTCATCAGGCATTTTCCAATCATGGGTATAGCAATAACACCCAATTAAAGACCTTTAGAAAAACAAAGTGTATAATAAGACGTGGAAACAATTCGTTTTTAGGAAGACTAGCATGCCACCTAGAACCAAATTCCTACTGAATTGCCCAACTCACCTTTGCTTATCCAGTGTCCATTATAATCATTTGGTTTCAGGTGTTCTCTTTTCATTGACTACTTTAGATTTCAATAATTTTAAACTGACATTGGTGACTACAATGGAATCTAGTAAATCTATGTAAATGTTATATCTATAGATGATGCTGTTTGCACACCTGAGGTCCCCAATGCATCCATTGGACAAAAATGCTCAGCATGTGGGGGCTGGGCTGACAACCTCTTTAAAGCATTGTGTCGCATATACCACAGCCAGGCTCGGGGCAAAGGAAATGGCGGGAGACCAGCACAAGGCAGGGAAGGACGGATGTAGAGTCCACCGGGGACAGCAAGCCAACCATACAAGCCACCTCAACGATGGCAGAGGGACAGAAGAGACGAAGGAAAGCCACAAGAGAGAACATCAGCGGAATGGGGATCAAACAATATAACAGGGTCCATATCAAGAAGACCCAAAAGATACATTTGCTACCTGGTTGAACAGTCACAGACAGATAGTAGATCCAGTGAGTCCTCAGAAGAAGGGTCGAGAAGAAGAGAACCACCTCGGGAGGAGCAGGGGTGAACTCGTTTATAGGGTAGCCCTAGCATTTTGACAACAGGCTGATATTTTGAAAGGAGTTTAGGGCTGGACAAGAGTCTGCCTCAGGTCAGGCAGGCCCCTGGTACCCTGCCCTTGCTCACTGTGGTCTTTCGGAGAACTGCAGAAATATCCCCGACAGACCAATCAGTGCATGTATGCAACAGTTAATGTTCCAATTCAACTGAAATGTCAAGTGGTCTTGTGTAACACACTCCTGCCATTTTGGCAACCTCTGGCTGTATGGTTTGGGAATGGGTTAGGGGTACAGAAAGCTATGAAACCTGAGGGGTTGGTGGGTGGAGGATGGAAGTAAATGAACCTGGAGTGCTGGATGGATTCTAGGTCGTTTATGGCAGCAACAATTGGGTGTCTGTTTATCCAGCAGGGAGATGCCAGCATGTATTAATGCCAGAACTGGGGAATCTGGAGAGCCAATAGTCTGGAACAAGGAATGGGTTGAGTGTGATAGGGCTAAGGATGTTGCAAGGAATGCATTGAGTTTGAAGTGGCTCTGAGTATTTAATGTGGTGGGATCCGTAATAGCAGGTGTAAGTCTGTAGCGTGAATGGGCTATGTGCTTATGGGCTATAGTGAAAACAAATTGAAAGGTGAGTAAGTTGGTTGGAGGTCGGAGAAGTAGCTAGGGAGGCTGTTGTGCAGTGAGTCCAAGTGGGGTATAGTGCCATCTGTGCTATGGCCCTTCTGCTCCAGGTCTGGGCTTTGCGATATGGGTTAGGGTTGTGTTGATGGCCCGTGTTTGTGGGGGTTGGGAGGGTTGAGATCTCTGAGCACACTGAGTTCGGTCTCAAGAATGTTTTTGGATTTCAGCTTTATTTTCTGGTGTCTTTGCACTTGTGGGTGAGACTAACCCTGAGTCTGACATCAAGAGCATCTGTCTTTGTGACGTTTTGTGTTCCAATGTATCTTTGGATCTTACTTTATGATCGCTGGTACTTAGGGATCTTTGGCGGGTACACAGCTGTGCTTATTTGTCCATGGTAGTCTCATGAACAAGGTTTTCAGAACATTTCTGAAGGCCAGTGTTCTTCTACTGTAAGCATTTTTCTTTCTAAAGGTTGGTTGCAAGGAATGAGAATCGGGATCCTCCTTGACATTTGTGGTTGAGGTGTGGGGGTGTTTCTTGAGCTTCGTTGCTGTGTTAAAGCATTCTGATAGCCATTTAGTGACTATGAAAGGCACGGTGGGTGATACAGGCTGGTTTGTATTGGTGTCTGTGTTTCATTGGGAGGTATTCAAGGGCTGGAGAGATGAGTTGCCATTTTCTCAGTCTTAGTAGGAGTCTCGCTAGGTGCTACTATCTCTTGTTTTCCCCTCTTCACACCTTTGGGTGATACTTCCTTCCCAGATGAAACATCCATGACTGCCATTCTCCCCTTTTTTGTGTCTGGGTCCAGCATATCTCTTAGGCTCTTCGGCTCCTGGTTCAGCTCCTCTCCCTCTCCAGCTTTCGGTACCAGTGTGGCCCGGCACCTCTGGGTATCCCCACCAGTCATCTGTGCCTTCAGCAGCATCCTACTCTCCCCTCTAACCAGCTCCAAAAAAGTTCCTGTCTCCTTTCTCTAGTCTTTAACTCCATCTCTAAATTCCCACACTGAGAGAATTAGTCCTTGGGTGTATGTAGGCCTGGGATCCCTCAGTTTGGGCTGGACATCATATGGGTGTCTGTGCAAGCATGGTAGTTTTGTAGATGGCCTGTGATTGGTTGTGTAATACTGAGGCCCGTGGGCAAATCTCTGGGCTCAAGGGTTGGGCTAAGACTTCAAGATGTCTGTCCACCATCTTGGAAAACTTCTCTGTGCTGTTAGACTCTTGAGATGGCAAGTCTACATTTATTCCATTAATTGTGTTTGTGTTGCATAAGACATTCGAAGAAGTCTGGGTTTGCAGACTTCCCAGATTAGAGCAGTTTCTTTCAGGAAAACTATGGGTACACCCACAGTTTGCATAAGCGTCATGCGGAGCTGTGCAGAAAATGTGTATCTACTATCCTTGCTAGCTTGAGTCCCCAAGTTGAGCCAGGTCACTATTTGAGGTCACTAAGTCACTAGGTCACTAGGTAGGTTGCACAAATGTTTGATGCTTGCGTTCACTAAACAAATGTCACTGGGAGTTTGTAAATACATCTGGGAATTGCCTAAGATCTTGGGGTGAGTCGTGCAACAATTTATTGCATGCTTCCATGGTCTAATCAGGCGCCAAACCTGAGTGCTGCAGAAAGATGTCAATACATCCGCGGCTGGCCCCAAGTCTCAGGGCAAGCCGCTCAATTATTTTGTGTGTGGCTCTATGGTCCTCCCAATTCTCTAGAAAAGGGGCTGAGGATAATCTATGTTGACCTCAAAGTCCAACTCACCTGATTCCAGGTCCGAACATGTCCTCATCTAAGGCACCAGCCCTTCTTAAAGCGGAGGGTGGTCCATCATGACTCCTGTGACTGACTGCTTCCTTGGAACGGGGGTTCCAGTGAGGATGATCAGGGTATCCCCTCCCCCTATACTGCCCTGTCCTATCATCCTTTATTTTGGAAAGGTGCCCAACCCCTTCCTTATAAAGGCAAATTGTCACTAGGAATTGAACAAAAGCAATATTGATTTAAGGGGTTCAATCCATGTTGCTGTAACAATGAAATGAAGGTGACAAGAAGGAAAAGAGCCCCATCAGAAAAGTAAGATGGTGGAGCCTCTTCTGAGGTCCACCTTTCCCTCTCTGGCTACTGTAACTTCACCCCTTTCCCATTTCTGTTGAATTCAAATGCCATCTGCAGTGCAGCACCGTGGTGTGAGGCTGGCCTTTGTTATGTGAGTGACGCTCTGAATCAGGGTTGCTAGGAGAACTCCTGATGAGAGCTCCTCTGCCTAAGAGAGGTTTTACCCTTCTAGGTGGAGAATCAATTGAAGAAAGCATCCTGGACATTGTTCCTCTGGGTGCAGTGCAGACAGCCAAGCTAGCCTTGAATATACATGGTCTTGACATCACTGACCTGCGCTCACAATGTTGACATTTGTATGATATCAAATTGTTGTGGCTTTATTAATTGCATAATAAATATGTCCTATTAATAGCGATTACCCTGCCACCAAACTGCTAAGGCAACATCTATTATATTTTAGATTAGAGGTTCAGAAGTTAAAATGCTACTTCTAGCTGCAAACAACTTGGGTCCCTGCGGCTGTTAGTGATGCACATGTGACCTCTGAACCTGCCCTGCTCCAATGGAGAGCAGGGGCTGTCGATTTCTGGAGACTGGTGCACAAAGGTACATGGATACAATTTGCTTTTGACTTGGAGACTTTTGAAAGGGGGTTCTGATTAGCAGACACTCCTTTCAGAAACAGAACTACCTGCATCATTTTATTTATGCATAAACAGGGTCGGATTGGCCCCTCGGCCTTTCGGCCCATGGCCGAGCCGAAATCGTCCCTGGGGAGTGGGGGCTGGTTTCTGGCCATGTCTGGGCCGGTTTGGAAGAAAAAAAAATAGAAAAAAAATGTTTTATTTTTTTGATTTTTTTATTTTTCAAAAAGCCTTTCATCCATTATTCTTAGGTCGATAAATGAATACCAACACAGGTCGGGTGATATTGTATGCATATTTTTTTTATTAAAAATAGCTTAAGCGTAAGTGCTATACAATAACATTATCATTTGGCCTTGGACGTACGCTTGGATTCACAGTGATTTAGTGTACTTAGGACCAATGATATTGGATTCCACTTCCTGTTTTGTCATGGGGTGAAAGGTTGTGTTTCATCGCTCCCTGGGATGTCACTTTGGGGTGCGGTAAAATGGCATCACTTCTGTTGATGTCATCAGAGGTCAAGGGTCGTGAGGCGAGGGGTGGGCCATTTCTTTGAGGCGAGGGGTGGCCACTTTTTTTTGGGTGACCGGGCCTATTTCTTGTCCCAGTCCGACCCTGTGCATAAACATAAAAAAAGCTAGGGCTGTCACACCCTTTCAGATGGCAATCCATTACAGGTTGTGGGTATGTTCCTCTGGAACATTGGGTCCGAAAGAAGGCAATGCCTTATGCGGCCAAGATATCTAAATATCACGCTAATCATCATTTAGACAGAACCTGAAAGAAAGTGACAACTCAGTTGAGGACCAATATAAGAAAATGTGATTGTTTAAGAAAGGCAGAAAATATGTCACTACCTGGGGATATGTTTTAGTCATCAAGTTATCACCAATTGAATGCAACCACAGTGAAATGGCTGACCACAAGCTAAGAAGCTCTATATAAACAACCATAGGGGACAAGCGTGGAATTCCTTGGAAGCTAATATGTGACTCAAACCTCAAGCATTCCTAGTCCAACAAACCCATCACGAAAACAGAAGAGCCGTTGCCTTAAAGAATGACTTTCTGGGAAATAAACAACTTGAGAAAAAGAAGGGGGATGTCCAACTAAGCAAAATGCCCATGCAATAGAAATTAGGTAGGATATCTGGAACTCGTTCTTTTGAGATGGCCATTGTATGACTCTCCAAGGAATAGGCTGCTTGAGAATCATCTGTCATATGAATGCCTGGATGAAGCTATAGATCTAATGAGTTACTAAGAAACTTCCATCAAGAGGTCACATTGAAAGTGGCAGAATTTCTCTCAAGGTGTACCAGCAGGAGATATAAATTCAAATGAAGCAGGAACTTTAAAACAAAGGCAGCAGAATGACTACAGAGTTATCTGAAGCCCGCACTGTGCTGGCATCAACATTTATTATTCTGGGCTCCCAACTTTCCACTACTTCTGTCTGTTTGTCCCTTGCTTACCACGTGTTTCTTTTTTAGAATTTGTTTTTATTCTTTGACATTGTTAAGCAACTCTTAGACAGATTTTTATAATATATTTGTATGCTAAGTCCTTAAGCCAAAGGCTTTATAAATTACATTAAATGAGATATAACAGTGGATATGACTAGAAGGCAATTATTAAAGAGGGATTTACTCATTAGCATTTGTGTTTCATACAGCGCAAACCTAGCTCGGAAAACAAGATGCGAACTAAGGACCACGTATCACATAGATAGTGGCAGGGGGCAAACATCACAAAGCAAATAGCAAGAAATATCACTGTGCAAATGCCAGGAATCAATATCACAGTGGACTTTACTATGGAGCAAATATCACAGTACAGATAGCAGGGAGCAAATAACACAGTAAGTCCTGATAAGAAGCAAGTATTACATTAGGCTTTACCAATTACATAAATCACAGAGAAGGGTAAGCAGATCACATAGCAAATGGCAGTGCACTTTCCTAGTGAGCAAATATAACAGTGCATTTAACTATGGGTGAATTATTGCAGTGGGTTTTACTAAGGAGCTAATATTTAGTGGCAGAATGGCAGAGAGCAGTTATCGCTGCATGAATAACAGGCAATAGAATAACAGTTTGAATAGCGGGTGGGGGGAATATGACAATGGGTTTGCCAAGGAGCAATTATTATTTTTTTTTAATTATTTTTTTTTAAATGTTATAGTTTAATTTTTTTAACTTTTCATTTGTCTCCAGTTTTGGCATATTGTGAAAATGAGTTTATGTGATCTTCCGTTAAGCATCATTGTCCATCTCTCTTCTGTCTCCATCTTCTGTTCCCCAATCTTGTAGTAGGCGCCAATTCTAGTTCTTTGTTCAGAAAGTTTGTTACATTCCATTAGCAGATGGAAGAGCGTTTCTGGTTGTTGAGTGTTGGAGCAGAAACGGCAGAAGTGTTCGGTTGCAGGAATTTGTCAGGTTTTGGCTAAATAAAAGCGGGTTGGTATTGTGTTCATACGAATTTTCAAATATATTGCTCGCGTTTTGATGTCGGGGAAGATGGTCAGCTAGGTTGGTAGCTCATTGATGGCTCTGATATCTATTTTGCATTGTAGGTTGAGGGTGTATTTTGTTTTCTCTTCCAAGGTTTTTATCCAATCGTTTTTCATTATTTTTGTTTTGGCATGTTGCGGGCGTAACGTGAGCATTGCGTGGGAAATTTCTTCTGTTTTCATGTGTTGCTCGAGATTGTTTTTCCATTTGGTAAGTATTGTGTTGATCATTGCTTCGTCGTGGGTCTTCAGTATTTGAATTGCTGGTGTTTTCTCATTGGTGAGGAGTTTGCGGTAAAGGTCTAGTTGTTTCCATAAAATGATTGAGCTAATGGACTGTACTGCTACTTCGTGCCTGATCCTTGGCATGGGGAAAGAGGGTGGCAGTTGCAGGATCCTACGCCAGAAGGAAGCTTCTAGTTTTGTCCGGTCATAGTCCATTGCGTTTATCATAGCTTCTGTTCCGTAGGCTATTTTTGGAATCACCTTTTGTTTGTAGTATGTGGTTATGGGTTTGAAAGAAAATTTGCCAAATTTTCACTGGATCACGCAGCCTTGTCTAGCTAGAAATTGGATCCTTTGTTCTAGTTTCAAAGTCCACTCTTTTTCGGATTTGGATTGATGTGAATTCCCAGATATTTGAATGTCTTTATTTCTTCAAGCTGATTGTGATTAAGATAGATATTTAATTGCTTCTCGTTGTTCTTGATCGATTTGGTCAGTTGCATAATTTTTGTCTTCTTTGTGTTGATGGTGAGTTCGTTAAGGGTCATGTAGTTGCTTAATTGGCTGATACTGTTTTGCAGGCATGAAGGTGTCTTATCCAGGAGGATGATGTCATCCGCATATGTCATGATTTTGACCGGTGTTGAATTGATCTTGGGCGGGTTGAGGGCGTCAGGTTGTAGGTGAATCTCGATGTCTGCAGTGAAGAGGTTGTAGAGTGTTGCTGCGAGGGGGCATCCTTGCTTGAGTCCATTTTCAGTTGATATTTTCGGAGTTGTGTGCCCTTCTCATGTGAGTCTTATGGTTATAGATGTATTTGAATAAAGTTGTCTGATTGGCCCCAAGATGTCGTTTGGGCATTTACATTTTTCGAGTTTGTTCCAGAGTTTTTGCCGAGATATACCATCAAATGTCATGTGTAGGTCTATGAAAGCTGTATAGATTTTTGTTTTGTTGTATATTGCTTTGTGTTTTATCAGGTTTAGCAGGAGTAAATTGATGTTTGTCCCGATATTTGGGGTAAAGCCAGTTTGTCTTGCAGAGAAGCGATGTGTCTCGGTTGCCCACTGATTGAGTTTTTTTAGTAGGATCGACGCAAACAGCTTTCCTAGGGGGTCGAGTAGTGCAATTGGGCGAAAGTTTGTCGGATCATCTCGCGGTCCTTGTTTGTGAATGGGTAGGATAGTGGCAGTTTTCCATGATGTTGGTATCCGGTTGAGCTTGTTTATGAGTGTCATGATGTTCCTCATTAGGTTGGCCCATGAGTGCAGATCTTTCTTTATCATTGCATTCGATGTCCTGTCAGGACCTTGGGCGCGGGAGATGTTGAGTTTTTGTATCATATCAGAGATATCTTGATAATTGAAGATTACTGTCCATTTTATGTTCTGTCTCTTTGCTTTGGCTTCAGTTTCTGATGGACGGGCTTTGTATATATTGGTGTAATGTTCGATCCATTGTTGTTCCGTCACATTTCCTATCAGTTTGTGTTGGTGTGCTGAGTTGTTGTTCAGTAGGTTTCATAGGTCATGGAGATTGTGTGTTTTGTAGGTTTCTAAAATTGCTTCTGCATCTGCTTGAAGTATCATCATGCGATGCGTTTTGATCCAATTGTTGTAGTTTTGTTTTGCCGCTTTTATTTTAGTGAGTGATTCGTTGTCTTTTCCTTTCTTTAGTTGTCGTACAGTTTTTCTCAGTGCCCTTTTCCTTTCGGTAACCTCCTTGTTGTAGGAGTGCCGATAAGGTTGTGAGGTTTGTTGTATGGTTGGCTTGTAAAAGGGTTGTAGTAGCCATTGGTAGTTTAATTTCTGGTATTCAGGTAAAGCGGTTTGTGTGAATTGGCTTGTAAGTGAGGTTATTGCTTGTTGGGGTATGCATAGTTTTTTCCCAGCTGTACAGACTTCGAGCGGGGTAGGTCAAATTGGCTGTGATCGGTGTGGGATGTCTTGTCCATGTACGACTATTTGATTATGGTCGCTTCTTGTCGTTGTTATGATACTTGCTGTTTGTGCTGTGGCTCTCAGATTTTCCGAAAGATAAATATAGTCGATTATGGCAGATGATTTGCCTCGGGACCAGGTAGGTAGAGGTCTGTTTGTTTCACCTGTGGGATAATCGATAAGTAGAAGATTGCGTATATTGATTTCTTTTGTCCATTTGTTTGCACGGATTGTTACTTTTTCATCCAGAATAAATTGTCTGTCCCTTTGCCATACGTGGAGATTTAGGTCTCCACATATTATGAATTGGATTCCTGGATATTTGCATGAGAGGTTGTCAATTGTTATGAAGACACCGTCCAAGAAGGCTTCGTTGTTAATTGCAACTGGGTTCCAGTACAAGTTCATTATTGAAATGTTCCTTTTGTGGTGAGTTGTAGACTGGTCGGAATCTAGACTTCTTCTTGTAGTTATTTTTATGACTGTGTTTTGATCCACGGGTTGATGTTTGTGGTTTCCAATATAGACCATGTGAGGTCAATCTTGATTAATGTTAAGAGACCTGAGGTCGGTCTACCTTTAATTCTTGGTGGAGCTGGGTTGAGAAAGGCTAGAAATCCGTCACAGCATGGAGTATTGGAGAGCCAAGTTTCTTAGAAGCAGATGATCTGGTATGAGTCAAATTCTGGTGATGGGTCATTGAACAAGTGGGAGTTTCCCCGTGTGTTCCATGAGCACAGGGACCAGGTGTTTATTGTGTCGGTTAATGGTTATGAGATGTTGCTCAGTTCAGTGTCGTCTGAGTAAGTTAAGCTGTCTACTGATCGATACTGACATCTGATCGGACGGTCATTGTTATAGCTCAACCTTGTTTCGTCTTGTTTGGTTGCACCATTCTCCCTGGTATGTTGGCGTCCAAATTGGCGATCGTCATCGTTGTATGTTGCCTCAATACGTTCACGTTTGGAGGTGTAGTCCGTGGTCTTCTTTAAGTGGTCGCACGTTGTTGCGAAGTCATTTTCTCCGTTTTTTATTTGGTTGTAGGACGTGCAGCTAAAACCGAGTTTGTGTAGTGCATCTCTTAATTTTAAGATTTGGTCCATGGTTGTTTTATTGTGTAATTTCAGCGATATTTTGTCGTTGGAGTTCTCATCGATAAAGGTGAGTAGGTCGATATCTCTGGAGCGAATTTGATTCAAGTTTGGAATTGCTTGAAACAGTATTAAGATGTTTGCTCTGTTTAAAACAAGCTTGGTCGATCTGTTGGTGGTATTTTCTATTTGTACCATGTGATTCTCCCTTGACTGAAAAGGGTTCAGGAATATTGGCTGCGGTACTCTGCAGAGCATCTATTTCTGTAGTTCTGTGAAGTGTCCTTAAGTTCTTCTCTGGGGTATCCAAATAAACAAATCCCAAAATAAATAAAGAAAATGTCCAATAATTCCAAGGCCAGGGGTTATCCAAAAGCAATCCAATGATACGGTCTGAAGTAGTTTTCAGTAAGCTGGGTTTAGGTCTTCCTCAGTGAGTGAGTTTGGATGCTGTGGTCGGCAGGTTGGAGAGAGTGTGTATGCCATGAGGCGGCACCGAAGAAGGAAAACAGATTTGCCGTGGGACGGCAATGAGGCAAGAAGGTGAATTGCTGCAGGACGGCAAGGTAAACAATTCCGTTGCAGCAAGACGGCAATGAGGCAGGAAGGTGAGTTGCCGCGGGACCGCAAGGTGAAATAAATCTGTTTGCAGTGAGACGGCAAAGAGGTAGTAAGTTGAGTTGCTGTGGGACGGCAAGGTAAATACACTAGAACAAAGCAGTATCGAAAGACTGGAAAAAGCTGCTTCGTAGGAATGAACAGCTTAGAGGTTATCAGCAAACTTCAATTAGAAGCGCCTATATCTGGAAGTGTTCTTTTTTTATTTCTGGAATCCGGAAGTCATCATGCCTGCGTAGGCCCCTCGCATCGGATAACCATAGCACCAATCGATTTTAACCGACGCGAGGGAGCGGCAGTAGAAGGAACATTTCCATGTCCAATACGTTGTTTTAAACGCCACGGCAACCGCCACCTGTGCCATAAAGCCAAAGGAAGCTGAAGTCAGCCACCATGTATAGTGGATTTCACATGGCAGACTGTGACAGTACCCTTCCTGAAAGAACCAGACACCCTACGGGGGTGCACATCCTCGGCCCGTTCCATGGTCCTGTCCTCCGGACCAAAGCACTTCCAGTCAAGAAGATAGAAACAGCTCCCCTGGGAAACCTTGGTTTCCAGTATAGCGTTCATGGCACATTTTGATATGTCATAATACCCATCTCCCCTGGGCTCAAGTTGGACCCCATTGATGGGTTGCGTAACTAATTACTTCCACACAGTGAGATAAGCTGATCCAGAGGTGAAGAGATCAATGCTACTTCATTTGGTGGGCGAAGAGATAGAGGATCTTTTCCACTCCCTCCCCAACACAGGAGGTAACAACGATTATGATGCTGCCAGGATAGCCCTATCAGCACAATTTAAGCCACAAATAAACCCCCTCTATGAATGTTTCAATCTTTGCCAGGCAACCCAAAAGTCAAGTGACTCTTTTGATGCAATCCATGCCAGGCTGCAACATTTTGTCAAGTCTTGTGAGCCAGTGACGAAATAAGGGTGCAATAAAATACAAGGATGCACCTCTGTAAAGCTTCGAAGAAATATCTTGTGGGAACCTGGACTGCAGGTGACAGTTTCATCAGTGGTGTTGACAGAGATGGATAGAGTTGGGTTGGCGTTGGCCAAGGACTGCAATTGGACTTCTATCCTTTCCACACATTCCAAAATTGTAGACATCAGTACAAAGCCTCAGTGCTCTCCATCATATGCTGGCTCTGGAGGGTGATAGTCCTCACCATGCTGCCCAGTTTCCTACACAGATGTGACATGTGCTAACCTGTCTTCTTCCTACAACATGTAATGACCTTTCTGATGTCTTGGAGGACATGGAGGTGTTCATTAGGCAAGTCCTCCTGCTGATGTAATCTGCTCTCCATCGATCACAGATGTTATATGACTGCATGGTGTTGGGCTTCCATTACATTACCACAGGATGGCCAGTGCCTTCACTGCTCATACCTGACAAGTGGGATGCAGAGGGAATAGATTCACACAAGACTCCAGGAGCCACTTGTTGCCCAATATTGGCAGGCCCATATGAATCAGGCGACCACACACCAGTGTCACCCTGATCATTATCAGTGTCATATGTGGCTACTCCTGTAGGTGTGCCAAGTGGAGTGTTTGTGTCCTCAACTTCCTGTTCATCCCTAAAGTCTACTGCCAAGACTTTGGATTTCAGAATGAGTGCTAACACATCCTGGCCAACCTCTACAGGCACTACATGTGTAGACGGTAGCCTCTTGGGTGCTTCTGAAGGACATGGTACTTCACTTTGTACAGGTGGTGCCTGTAGTTTACTCTGTGCTGGCTGCTTGGAGGGAAATGGTGTAGCTTGGTTGGTGTCTTGCCCTTTGCTTGACTTGTACAAGAGGAGTGGCTGCTGACCTCTGGGTTATCTTACTCCCTGTTTTTGCAGTTGGTATGGTGGTGATGATGATGGTGGTGGTGAGGGCTGAGACAGGCCCTTGGTACCTGAATCCCCCTCGTGGTCACTGGAGATGTCCTCTATGGAAACACATGAGAAACTGTGCAGTTTGTAAATTAAGATATCCATACTATCATTTTTAATAAGTTGAAATGATTTGTGATTATGATTGACATTTTATTTGTTCCTTTATAGGTGTATTTTTAATTTAAGTCATATGCAAGGACAAACCTTTCTAACTCTGTTTTATCACGGTGCTTCAAAACTATTGTCTCTCATTTTATTTGATGTAAATCAATGTATTAATGTGTAAATTAAATTGTTTAATATTGAAAAAGTTGAGTTTTCTCAACTATATTCAATAAAGAATGAAAAAAAGACCATGTGGTCATTTACTCGGCTGATGTTATTTTATGTCATGTTATGTTAGGGGGTATCATGGCGCTAAGGCAGAGGAAGGGGCCAGAGAGGGGGCAACAGACAAAGACAAAGGATGCCTTTTTTAGGGCAGGGTCCCAACCGAGGGGATTGGGACAACCAGGTCAGGACATGGAGCCGAACAAGGAATCAGTGGTGATTAACTTGTCCAACTATGTACTTTCAAGTGAAAAAGAGAATACTCTCAACAGGGGCCTCAGTTTTGTTATGACCAAAACCCATGATCCCCTTGAATTTCGTATTGAGTTTTTTGCATTTATGCGTAAAGTACGCCTTAATGAATATTTCAGTGAACACGAGGGTTACAACAGTAATAACTGCAGTGGTCTTCGTAATGCGTCGACCTTCTGTGCACCCAGCTACTCTCACACCGCCGAATCCACGGTATTTGAAAGACAAGTGTTGGCTGAAGTTCTAAAGTTAGATTCCTGTGAGAAATCTCATAATTCGAACTTTAGTAAACCCCAGAAAGATTCTGTTCTAAAACTTGCAAAAGATAAGAATCTCATTATCAGACAAGCAGATAAAGGGGGAGCTATTGTTTTGATGAATCGCAGTGATTATGTTAAAGAATGTGAGAGACTTCTTTCTGACAGTGTGAGCTATTTGAAACTTACTTGTGACCCTACTGCTCGGCTGATGAAGATCATAAAAGAAAAAGTTACTTTGGCATATGACTTAGAGATGATTAGCAAACAAGAATTTGAATTTCTAATAAGGGAACAAGGCAGGGTACCTGTGTTCTATATTTTGCCTAAGGTGCATAAGAGATTGGTAGACCCTCCCGGACGTCCCATAGTCTCTAGGGTCAACTCCATTTTAGAACCATTGTCTAAGTTTGCAGATTTTTATCTGCGCTCATTTGTGATGAAAATGCAGAGTTATTTGAGGGATACTACCGATGCCATCAATAAAATAGAGAACATAGATTTTGTTCAAGGCAATTCTTTATTGATAGGTTTGGATATTCAATCCCTCTATACTATGATACCACAAAGGGCGACATTAGAGGTTGTTGAAGAAATTCTGCTGGGCAGAGAGGATGGACACCCTGTGAGCAGTGCCTTTATTTTGTGGTGTACTGAGTTTGCCCTTACCCAAAACTTTTTCCAGTTCCAAGGAACTTTTTTCCAACAGATAGAAGGCACTGCCATGGGTGCGGCCATGGCCCCTAATTTAGCCAACCTCTATGTTGAATATTTTGAAAAAATTGTGATATACCCAGCCACTAATCCTTATATCCATCAGTTGAGGAAGTGGCTGAGGTACATAGACGATATACTCATTGTATGGGATGGTACGAGAGAAGAAGCTGAGTGCTTTATGACCTGGTTGAACCAACAGAATCTTTTTCTGAAATTTACGGGATCCATATGTGACTTTGAGACTCATTTTCTGGATATTACCATCTTTCATGAGAATGGAGTGTTAAAAGTGAAACCCTACACAAAGACTACTGACAAGAATTCTCTTCTGCACTTTAACAGCCATCATGCTAAGCATTTGAAAAACAACTTACCTTTTGGGCAGTTTTTAAGGTTAAAAAGGAATAGTAGTAGAAAAGAGGATTTCCGTCTAAGTGCGGACGCACTTACTCAGAAACTGCGAAACAAAGGCTATCCACCTAGAGTGATTAAGGGCCTCATTACACGGAAGGCGGTGAGCCATGGCGCTATTAGCGCCATGGCTCATGCCGGTAAAATACCGGCACCGCCTTGGCGGAAAGGGGATTTACCGCCCCATTCCAAGGTTGGAGGGGCGGTAAATCCCCCTTCCGCCATTGCCCTTCCCCATTCCCATTTCTGCCCCATAGGGCTCTATGGGAATGGGGAAGGCGCTAATTACCGCACCGCAATTTCGCGGTGCCGTAATTAGCTCCGAGGTCCCTTAGCGGGTTGGTTTTTAACGCCTGCAAAAAGCAGGCGTTAAAGCACCAACCCGCTAAGGGACCTCGTAGTAAGGCGGTAATGGTTAACGGTCACTGTTACCATTAACGGTGGCCGTTAACCATTACCGCCTTCCGTGTAATGAGGCCCTAAGACTGCTTCAAAAAGAGCATACAATAATAATCGGGAGGCTCTTTTGGAGAAAAATGTGAAAATAAAGAGAAAGATTGGTACTGTTTTTGTTAATACTTTT
Source organism: Ambystoma mexicanum (assembly GCF_040938575.1). NCBI lineage: Eukaryota > Metazoa > Chordata > Amphibia > Caudata > Ambystomatidae > Ambystoma > Ambystoma mexicanum. The sequence continues at coordinate 828,718,649 of NC_090923.1, read as the reverse complement.
TCAAATTTATCGTACAAAATTTAATCTATTGTGATGAAAACTTGGAAAAAGGTATACAGAGGAAAGAAGCCTTGCCCCCTTTGGTGGCCTTTAGAAAAAGTCAAAACCTAAGGAACATTTTGATCAGGAATGATGTAACTGAGAAAAGTACACCACTGGTGAGACAAACCAGGTTATGGGGTTTACCAGAAATAAAAGGGCATTTTCCTTGCGGTAAATGTAGTATGTGTGCCCAAACTAAAGAGATTAGATATATACAAATTTTACCTAATCTGAAATGGGTGTGTAATGAAATGACCAACTGTAACACATCCAATGTTGTGTATTTAATCACATGCCCCTGTGGCCTATATTATGTAGGCAAGACTAACAGACAATGTAAAGTCCGTATGGTGGAATATCGGAGCTGCATCAGAAATCAAGTGATTGCAGCTCCTTTAGTGAAACATTTTCTTTATATGAAACATGGCTGCAATGACTTTACATAGTTTATTTTGAAAAAGGTGCATGGCCATAGGAAAGCCGAGACAGACCAGAAATGATTGAACCTGGAACAAAAAATTATTTTTAAATTGCAAAGTAATGTTCTGGGGCTCAATGAGAGTATTGATTGGCATCTGGTCAGCCAAACATAAATGTTTTCTGCAATCTGATTATTGTTTGCAATTTTGGCTGTGTTTTGAAATTATTATTTTTTTTTAATTTTCCTTATTTTGTGCCATCTATATTTGCAAAAATTTGACTATGTCTGTTGCTTGATTTTTGCAATGCTGTGTCGATTTCTTTTGAATGGTTTTGTGCCCCCCAGTGCACTCTCTTCTCAACACTGCTTCCCCTTGTTGTTGGGTGGTTTGATGCAAAGATGGCCGCTAGTTTTTTCTTACCGGCTAGTACCTAACTGAAGAGTGTAGTCCTTCCTTAGTGTTCACTAGGAAAATTGCATGTAAAAGATGGCCGCTGTATTTTCTTGCCGGCGAGTATTTAATCGAAAAGTATAGTCCTTTCTTAGTGTTTACTAGGAAGTGGTGAGCGTTTTGCTGCACTTGGTGAAAACACATGCTGGTGCTGCACGGTCCTCTTTCAAACCCCGTGAGTCATTAGCGAGGAGTTTGTTTCTCTTAATCTAGAGGTGAGCATGTTGTTCTTGAACTTTAGTAGCTACATTACTTTTAGTGATGTTGGTGGCTATTATCCCTTTTCCGCAGTTTTTTACTTACTGAACGTTGAGGTTTTGTCTACTATCTCTCACTACTTGGTCACGTTCAGCATGTTTTTACACATTTAATGGCTGTGAAGACCGCTGGTGTATGACACTACTGTTTGGAAGCATGAGCTCTAATGCACGACATAGGCTGGGCTTGAAATGGTTTCTTTTCTTCCCTTTTTGTACACATTTGGGAGCCGTGGTGTATCGGTGCATTTTAATGCTCTTTGAGATGGTTGGTGACCGCCCTTCTTATATTACAGATTGGTTCTGCATCCTCTTTTGTAATCATCTGCAGACTTGGTTGTCATTACAAGGGATTTCCTCCCCTTGCCCCACGTTGTGGGTGGCTTCACTTGCGTGAAGGTAATTTTTATTTGATATATCCTGAACAATTTATGACTGTTGTCCTGTAGTAATCTGTGGCTCATTGGTAGTGTGATGTGTCCTTTCTAGGTGTGACGATATTTTCGGCGGATTGAGACGCCTTTTGAAGTATCTTGGTTTTTCAATGAAGAAAAATTAGCCTATCTGTCATTTACAGACGTGCGTTGAAGATTCACCACATTAAGGTAAATCTAATTGGTTTAATTTCTAAATCTTTTTGTGGAATTGTTCTCTTGACTGAGTCAACTCCACTTTTACATTTGGTAATACCCCCTCCCCTGGGGATCTGATTAGTTTCCTCTGTTTCTCTTCTTTGCAGGCTGGTTGCCTGAAACTACCCATTCAACACGGTGTTGAGAAGAATAGTGGATGTTTTAAAGGTTCCCCTGAAGAATGTTCGCCCGAAAGGGGCTTTAAAGAACAGAAACATGTTGGGATTATATGTTGTTTTAGTGACACATTTAGGTTTTTTCTATGTACTGTGATATGTGACTTTCTCTGTGTCCATTTGTAAGTGGTTTATTTGAAATTTAGCTTTTTAGATTTTGTAGGTTTTAGTGGTAGTTGTGTACACTGTGTTAGGTGTGGGTAGTATCTTATGTTTTAATTTAAATATTCTGTATTAAACAAAAATGTTTTTTGAAATTTGGAATGTTGCACGCAGTCTATATTGTCAAGACTTGTAGTGCCGGAGAATCTGTCAGAGGTGTCTAATCGTTGGGGGAGAAGGAGGGGTGGAAGTAGAGAAAGTTTACCATCTTATCCTTCTTTTATAATATCATAGAGTTTGGGAGCAGCATTAAACCTATGCAGGATTGAAAATTAAGTTTTTGAGAAGTCAGAAAAGGCAACATAGTTTCTCTCTGAAGTGCTGATGGGAGGGTGGTGCACAGTTTTACTTTTACTGCCGGAACCACAAAGGAGTGACCCCCCTGTCTTTTTCTTTGGTATCTTGGTACAGCAATCTTTCTATTGTGGTTGGATTTTAGGAATCAAGTTGATGCGTGCAATTTCAGTTTGTTTGAGAGAAGATTTGAATTTGGATGTTGAAGGTTTCTAAAGACAAGGCATATACTCTTAAATACAATTTCTTTTTTTTCCCGGGACACAATGTAGGCAACACAGTGCTGGGGTAATATGGTCATGTTTATTTTGTTTCTATATCACTCTAGCTGCAGAATTTGAACTCTTTGTCATTGTGAGATAAGAAGCTTTGTAAGTCCCAAATATATACTATTGTTAAATTGTAAGCGAGAGGGACACTCGCTTACAATTCGCTTACTAAAACCTGATGTGAGAATGTGAGAATGACAGGTAAGGGAGAAGGTATTTTATTTTCCTAATGAGCAGGTTTATGTCACTTTGTTACCCAAGATAATGCCCATTTTTTAACTTTCCTATTGGGTTTTTGGCAGTTGTCGAAAGTATTTGGCCAACATAGAGGAGTCAAGATGTTAGGTTTCTCAGTCACGATTAGGATCTTAGTTGTATTGGAAATGTTTTTAAGTAGTTCAAGTCCATCCAGCATTTAATCAAGAACAGGAAATCTCTAATCCTACTAGACATGCTGAAATCACCCTCCTCCATGTCTACCAAGTTCAGGGTATCTTTTGCATAATTAAAGAAGGTAACTTCTGATTGATGAATAATCTTTGTTAAAGGAAGGAGAAACAAATTAAACAGTATGGACGACAGTGTAGAGACCCATGGGACTCCGCAATTCATAGGGAAAGGTTGCAAGGCGAAAGGGCCCTGGTGTACATGTTTGGATTGCTCTGTCAAGAAGGACTGAATCCATGAATGGACGGAGCCGTGAAATCCTTCACTATGGAGTCTATTGTATAGACTATGGTGGTTGACCGCGTCGAACGCTGCTGCTGGGTCTAGTAAAATCAGGGAAACTAGAACAACCTTTATCTGTATATTCTCTTACATGGTCTTAAACACTGGTAGTGATTAATTCTGTGCTACAAAGTGGTATAAAGCCCAGCTGGGCATTATCCAATAGTCTGGCATTCTCAACATATGTTTGGACCTGAGTCACTTCCACTCTCTCAAGTTGTTTAGATAGGATTGGTAATTGCAAAATGGGGTGAAAATTCCCCAGATCTGTGGAATCCACAGATGACTTTTTAAGGAGACATTTGATCAACAAATGTTTTCGGATTAGGGAAAGATTCCTGAGGTTAATAGTATATCAATGATCTTGATGATCTTGAATGAGTGGACATAGATTGCAAGCAACTCTGGGTAGTAATATATTAGGTAGGGAGCCAGAGCACTAAGTGGAAGAAAAGAGAAAAACAAGACCATGACTGACTAAGTTGGTGAATGATTCAAAGACATTATGAGCTGGTATAACGCTGTCACGACCACACACCCTGGATCATATACACAGATACCCCGGATGGTGGGTGCCATGGGACCAGGCCGAGGAATGACTCATTTGTGTCCCTTCAGAACACACAGACACAGGGGGCCCGGCTGGACTTTGTCTTGGCGCCTCTGGCACCAGACTCATGTGGGGAATTGACATTGGGTTGCAGTAATTCTATTGGACCACTTATTTCCCAGGCCTCTTATTTGCAAGGTGCTGGGTGTGGCCTTCTTGGCCCAGCCCCACGTGCCAGGGACTAAGGGTGGCTGGGTGTGGCAGACAGAACAGGCTAATGGGTGTGGCCAAGGAGCTCAGATATATAAGCCGCTCCATCCTTGGAGCCAGCGCTTCGCGTTAACTTGCATTCAACAGCAACATGACGCTTACTGATGCATGAACCTGGAGAGAAATACTCACCCAGGAATCTGCCGCTCAGGTCTGCCATCTCTCCACGACATTCATCTTCAGCGAGTCCGGTCACTGCAACAGAAGAAGACAAGACAAGGTTAGCACATCGTAACAACTGGGAGCATGCCGCATTTTAGAGCATGCGCGCAACGCTGCCATACAACACACCTGTTACCTGCAACCGCTAATCCAGTTCTTCATCGCTCCGGTTACAGCATCCGTGCTCAGCAACTCCCGGGCCCCGTTTCCATCACCTACACGGGGGAAAGAGCAAAAACAGGATTACAGAAGGTACGGACAATAACACACAGAATGGACACTTGTTGAGGAACGGAACAAACGATGGATAACGGAAGACGGAACAATCCAAAGACAAGCAAGGAAAGGCTGAAAACCAACACGCAAAAAAGACAGACAAGAATAAGAACACTACTTACCAAAACCATACAAAAGCCAAGCAAGGAAAGACTGAAAACCAACATGCAAAGAAGACAGACAAGATTAAGAACACTACTTACCAAAAGAACCGGGTAGTCGCATCTGGACTGGACTACTGCCCGCAAAGGACCAGTGAAGGAACTCGGTCCTTGGCAATTAAGCGCACCTGCCAGAAGTAGCAGGATGGATTGCACACAGATTCTACTAAAAGGTGAGCCAACTGGGACAGTGCACCTATCGGGAGTACAATCCTGATGGAGGGACGGAAGGGGCGCAAGGTCGCAGCTAGCATCACTCAATGCTCCCCTTTGTATTCGCGCAGGTGCGTGACCCTGAGAAGCTCCTACCACGGTCACACATGTCCACGGCAACCACATCCCCTGGACGCAATAACCCCTGGGAGGGCTACAACCATGCCCCAACGCCCCTGCAGAGACAAGGTAAGCGTAACAGAACGCGAAGCCTCCTACAAATCTATGCATGGGCGTAATGGAAACGTCGGAAACTGTCCAATTGGCCCAATTGCTTGCAGAACTACAGGCTGAAGTACATGCATCAAGACAAGAAACTAATGCCCTGAGGAGAGAATTAATTGTGTAGCGTACAGACGATCTAGCAAGGCAGCTGCTCCAGACACAGGATGGCCAGGCCCGAATACCCGGGTCTGCACCTTCCAGTACAGCCTCACAATCCACGCCAGTACAAGTTGTCCTTCCTTTGGCGGTTCCTCTGGCTCCTCCGAGCGTTTTTCAGGTGATCCCAGTAAAGACGCTGTCTTTATGAACCAATGACGCCTGCATTTCTTGTGCAGACTGAGAGCATTCCCCAACGAACAGTCAAGAGTAGCGTTTGTGCTTTCATACTTGGGGGGTAGTGCAGCGGATTGGGCCATACCTTTGGTGAACCAGGATGACCCCTTGCTTCCTGATTTCGGGGGTTTCCAACATGAACTGGAGAAGCTGTTTGCTCGACACATTCGAGGTCAAGCTCTGGACAACGAGCTGTTGTTACTTCGGCAGGGCAACCAGGACTTGTTAACACCTTCAATCGCCTTATAGCCGAAACCAACTGGCCATAGGGGAAGAGAACTTCGCTATTCTATCGGGGTTTGCGAGGAGAACTAAAGGATGTATTAACCCAGGTAGTAAATCCTCCCGAAGGATGTGAAGAATACATTGACTTAACAGTGCAACTAGACCATAGGTTGCAGGACCGCAAAACTGATTGAGCTAAGTCAGAGGGGCGATCAGTCTACGTGCGTCCTTGTGAGGCTCCAACCAAACAACATGACCAGTCTGAGTCCATGCAGATTGGAGGCTTGCGGAGTCCACTCAGGAAGGAAGAAAGAGAGAAAAGGAGGCAGCAGCAGCTTTGTTTGTATTGCGGTCAGGCCGGCCACTTCCACCGAGAATGCCCGGTGAAACCACCTAGAAGAACGGTAGGAGCAAAGGACAAAGCTGAAGAAAAACCTGATTCGGAAAACTCCAGCACCCGGCAAGCGTAGGGGTCCACTTGTCGAGCAGTAAGAAGGAACCTTTACAGACCTCACACTTAGTCATTCCTGTGCTCTTGGTCAACTACAAACAACCGTCGAAGCTGCATGCCTTGGAGGCGTACATAGATCGTGGAGTTGTGGGCAATTACATCGACCAAGACCTGGTGAATCGGATAGGCCTTCCTCTTCGACAGAAGCAGACATCGGAAAACGTCACAGCAGTTGATGGATCTCAGCTGTCCTCGGGCCCCGTGATGTACTACACCGAGAAAGTCACCCTTCTGTGACAGGACGGCCACCGGGAGGACCTCACCTCCGATCTCATCAGTGCCCCCCAGTTCCAGCTGATCCTGGGGATGCCCTGGCTGGAGACCCATAATCCCAAGATCGATTGGCGCACACGAGTTCGGACCTTCTCCCAAGACTGTGCCGACACATGTTATGGTAAAGGAACTACCTCAAAAGGCCCAACAATACCAAGACTCAAAGAGGGGATCATGCTGGGTTTAAGCGGAACTCTACCACCTGAATACAAGGACTACATAGGTGTGTGTAACGCTCACCTGATTCCCACGGAGGCGCAGGTCTGGCTTCGAGTGCTGATGCTTCTTCAATGGTGAAGCGCAGGACTCTGAAGATGGACAGGAAGGGCCCTCTACTCTGGCTTCTCCGGCTCGCAGGAATATTCCCCTGTGCGTGAAAAGGGAGTATTACCTACTGACTGAGTTATGCTCAAGCCTCCCACTCTCTTCCAACCCTCCACGATACCCTTCCACGATTCCCCGTGAAGTCTCACCTTAGGGTCTGAAAGGACAAGCTCTCCATCCTGCTTCTGACGCAGGGGCGCGTTGAACCCAGTTACTTCACTGGATTGAGGTTGGATGGGAGTTCAGGTAAGCTTGATTATACTGGTAAGGCGCTGTAAAAGTTCTGTTGCAAGTTCAAAAGTTCAAGCTTTAAATAATAATGTTCATTGGCCCTCATTACGACCCTGGCGGAAATCGAAAAACGATGGCGGAAATGCAATACCGCCATCGAATAGCGCTCGGTGCGATTATGACCCGTCACCGTAAAGTACGATGCCATTAGCGACACCGTAGTGAACGCCAACGCTAACTGCACCAAGTACGCGCACGCGCGCCATGCGAAACCGTAATTACCACCATGGCGCAACGGTACGCGAATTCTGACCCTAGCGGACATTTACCTAACGCCATCAAGCATGGCGGAAAGTACCATTCCGCCATGGTGAGAAGTACGGCATCGCGAACCAACCGTAAATGGCCCTACTGAGTGCCTGTACACCACTCCCTGGCCACATTGCACAACTCCTCGTAGGTGCAATGAAGTCACACAATGCAACCAGTGGAATGTACAAGTCACCCATGCATGCCAACGAACAAATGAATGTAGGGGCTCCAAGTGCCTTGTGAGTGGCCATCCATATTTGCCATGGCACCATTGCCGTACTGATGCAGCACAGGCATGTGAAGGTTCAAGTACAGCAACATGAACTGAAATATGAGACAAACAAAAACAGGCCCCCCATCGCTTGACACCAGTGTAAGGCAACATTCAAAGCAGTATCCTGAGTGAGACTGCATCAGCCCTGTACTCCTGCCAGTAAACAAACCAACCATCAGCATAAGCATGTACCACACAAGTTGGCAGAGTGACTGAGCAGCCAGGCCCATCTCAAGAGGGGCCAATGGGAGCTGCAGGGCACAGATGGCACGAATACAGAAGCTATTCCAATGGACATGACCTCAGTCTCCCTCCAAGAAACGCACGCAAACACAGGCACCTGTGACCAGCCATATTCTGATAATCACATCATTCCACCAATCCACCTGGCTGACCGGCATCTGTTACACAAAAGCTAATCCCCTGAGCATGACAACATCAAAACAGTCATAATGGCAGCCCCTATCCCTGACCTCACTGGGCTTCGTAGGCAAACGCGGCCAGTACAGTACCACGCAACTATACTCAGAAGCCGGAACCCAATGCAGATCTTCTCACAATACTTCGCTCCACAAATAGGAATATGCTACATTACTTGCAAAGAATAACGCTACACGGTCAATATCAGAATAGAAATTTAATGCACAACAAAATCACCAAGTCCATACAGCCATTAGGTCATGAACTCCAAAATATATTTCATCATTGTGGGCTGCATCCGCAATAAATGACCAGCTTCTTCTTGTGTGACGCCCTGTTCCTTCATGGTACACAGGGGCTACATTCACGTTCAAAAAGGCAACATGGAAGCGCCTACAACCGCAGGGCCGTCCCATTAGGTAGGCACTAGTCCAGCTGAAAGGTCGATATGTTGCTCCTAGCCACTAGTACTGCGTAAGGGCATGTGGCCCATTGGCGATCGTCCCATAAGATCGTAATGGTGCTCCACTGATTAACACGAAGCAGCAGGTGTCGGGAGTAAAAGCCATCTGCAGGAGTGGCATACAGATGGCAGCGGCAAAAGGGGAGGAGATTCCTGTCACCCAAATGAAATGAAAAAGAATAGTATGGGCATCAGAACTTCATTTGAATTACTCACTTCAATGATCACACTAAATCCACAGCCATATGCATGCTAGCCCACTCAAAAGGCTTATTCCCACCCAAAAATCACTTGCAAATCATGACTATATAAATCGAGGTGAAAACACTATTACAAATGAATCTTTGTGTGCATGCGTCTGTTAAAACAGAATCCATTAGATGGGATTAGTAACGTGCATAGACACAAGTGTTTGAAGGCGCGTCGAGACAGGGAGGGTTCAACAAGGGCAGATAGACGATGGTCCCACTATGGCAGCCCTGCATCACATAGCGCAGGGGAAGTGGATAGATTCCAAAAAGCCCTGTACATGGCAAACTCTCTATTAAATCATCTGTCCATGCATCCATACATCATTCCCTCATCCCGGTATGAAAACGCCTGATTATTTACTCACATAACATGTGAAATTTCCATTGAGTCTGTGCGGAATGCAGTCTGCAAAATCCACTGTGCTCCAGCCCGGAATTCCAGTGTTGTGAAGTAACATGGATATTTGGGAACGTCCTGCCTTATCGTCCACTACGCTATTGCGCATCCCATACTATTCATATCAATCATTGCATTCTCACCATGGCCCCTGTCCGAAGGACATTATACAATAGAACTTCATATCTGCAGTCAGACCTGTGGGCGTCTCCTCGCCACTAGCTGAAAACCGAAAGCGCTGTCCTTCGAATTCCTCATTTGCAACATCACGTCGAAAAGGCATTTGTGACCGCTTGAAATCACAAATCCATCCATGTAGTGCGGCAGTGTGTGAAAATGGCAACTGGCTTCACTCACAAATGGGACGCCCCGCCCGTCGGTGAACCTCGGTACAGTGCTGCATGAGGGTCCACCGTTAATCGAGTACTACATTCCACTGACCCTTCACAAGTTTGTTCGCGACTGCAAAGATAGTATGTGAAACAATGGGACCATAGCAGAATGAACATATAAACCAATATTTCACTGCCATCGGGATTAAATACATGATTGTAATAGCAAGATGCCATGCGTCAAATTGCAGCGTTGTGTGCGGGACGTGCTCGCCCAAAGAGGATTGCAGCTGGCACAGGTGGAATGAATCACCACAGGTGGAGGCTATACAGCCTGAAAACACATAAATTGCACACCCAACCCCCTCCCACAACCACACCCACTCCAAAATGCTACCGGCAGGACTAGCGATGTTGGCCCTGGGGGACCTGATAGCACTGCAAGTACTCCAACTTCAAGAAGAAGACGAACACCAACTACTACAACAACCGGCCGCACAGAGGAGACGCAGGAGGAGGAGGAGGGCAAGGCAGGGCCAGCAAGGCCCGCCAGCACAGCCACTACCATCACGCAGGCAGCCCGCAATCCCACGCCTCCGAGCTCATCCGTTCAACCTCACTGATGAGCAGATCCACACCCTCTACCATTTGGACCGGGACACCATAACCGCCATTGTGGACATGACACAGGCTGACCTTGTCAGCATGATAGATAGCCCAACCGCCATCCCACCCCTACTGAAGGTGGTGTCTGTACTCCACTTCCTGGCCACAGGCACCTACCAGCACACAGTCAGACAGTTGCATGGCATTTCACAGCCACTGTTGTCACGGACACTATTGCAAGTGCTCGATGCCCTCCTGAAGCACGCAGACGACTACATCTCTCTACCACACTCGGAGCAGGAAATTACGAACACAAAAGTGGGATTCCATGCACTTGCCGGCATACCGGGTTGCATTGGTGCCATCGACTGCACCCATGTGGAATTGGTTGTCCCACATGCCATGGAGGCCCAGTACCGCAACCGAAAACAATATCATTCTCTTAATGTACAAATGGTGTGTGACTCCAACAGGATCATTACACATTGTTGTGCCCGATTTCCTGGATCAACCCATGATTCTATGGTCTTGAGGAACTCTACAATACCACGCTACATGGAGCGACACGCAGGGAACAGATCCTGGCTACTCAGTGAGTCTCATTTCATGCATGATAATGTGGGGTATGTGATGCGGCAATGACCTGGCAGGAAGGGGTGGGGGGATGCGTACGTAGCAATGTCATTCCACAAATATTCTTTATTGTCCACATACAGGTGATGCCGGGTATCCACTGAAGAGATGGCTCCTTACACCACTCCGGAACCCACAGAACCAGCATGAGGAGGACTACAACCATGCCCACTCACGTACCCGTGTAGTCATAGAACAGGCATTCGGCCTACTGAAGGGTCGTTTCCGCTGCCTCAGCAGGTCTGGCGGGGCACTCCTGTACCGCCATGAGAAGGTTGCAAAGATGGTCATGGCATGTGTCATGCTACACAACATGTGCGTACGTAGAAATGTGCCCATGCCCCCTGACGCAGAACTGCAAGCACCTGAAGATGGTCATGATGAGGGTGGGGATGTGGCAGCACCTCAAGGAGTCCGCGAGGCACAGGAGGGACGTGAAATTCGTCAGATTCTCATAGATTCATGCTTCTAGCACTCACGCCTGGTGGCTGATACATGGACACGGGACTTGTGGCACTGTGTGTGTCTGGAACATGCACAATATGGACTGTACGCCTATTAAGGCCTCGTACACAAAGATCAATGTCCACACATCTCATTGGATGATTGTGAAATGTTTATAGCATATGTGAAATTATGTTACACACCCCATCGACCCGCCACCCAAGTAAGCCCAACACACCCCCTCCACCCTCCTACCTCCCCCCGAACACCAGTGTCCAAAGATGCTCATTGTCAGTGGGCAGACGCTATTGCAAGCCCCCTCTCCGGGCATCAGGGGCACCCCTGCCTGTGGAGCTCAGGTTCCTCCCAGATCTACGTTGGGGGCTGCCCTGGACGGAACTTGCAACGGATGATGTCTCTGCCTGCTCACGTCCATGCATGTCCCTAAGGGTTTGTGAGAGCTCAGTGAGCACACGGCGCACAGCGGCAAGTTCAGCACATACGTCTTTGGACGTCGCATGCAGTTCCCCCCTCAGGCTCTCGGTGCTTCTCTCCATTTGTACTCTCAGGCTCTCGGTGCTTCTCTCCATTTGCGCCCTTAGTGCCTCTGTACTTCTCTCCATTTCTGCCCTAAGTGTCTCAGTAGATGTTTCTATGGCTGACTTAGTACCCCCACATTCATCAGCATGGTCCTTGAGGAGCGTGGCCAGTTGCTGCTGTTGCACGATCACCTGGTCGAGGGACTGTTGCCTCTGCTGTGCCATGGCCATTTGCGGTGGTGTCACAGAGGGGCTGATCACCTCATGTTGCCTTGCCACAGGGCTTGTGGGGGATGGCCAGTCGTCGTCTTGTGGGTGCCCCTGCGTGGTATCCTCATAGTGTACGGGATGAAACGAACAGGGGGATTGAGACAGGTCATGGATGGATCCTACATCGACATCACCGTTTTCTGTGTCGGAGCATGCTGCCATTAATGCAGTGTCACCTATGGTGCTGCTGCCACCAGAAGCAGTGCCTTCTGTGGCATCCATTGGGGGGACCTGTGGTGGTGCTGCTGTGGGCATGCTGGCTGCTGGGGTGCCTGTTGAAGTCCCCTCCTGTGTGCTGCCACTTGATTCGTGCTGCTGCCATGTCTTGATCCGTGCAGCTGAGGTGGAGGGTCTTTGGCCGTTGGTCTTGGCCCTCTTTGCAGGTGTGCTGGTAGGGGTGTCCTGGAGCTCGTCGTTTGAATCGGACCCTGTGGTGGAGTAAAGGAGGGCGAGCGTTATTGATGGGTCTGTGGAAATTGGAATGGCAATGTATCACATGCATTGGGGTGGTACCTGAGGGTGATTTGGGTCAGGGCCTTGGAGGTGGTTTCATTTTTGTGTGGATTGAGGATGCAGTTGTTTTGCAGCCTGCAGTTAGGGTGTGCCTGCTGCACGTGTAGAGGGTGTTTTTAGGATTTTTAATTATTTATGTATTTAATGTGACTTTTAAAGTGCGCTATCAGGCCAATGTATGTGGACGTTCTCCTGGACATGTGTTTCTGTTGCACTATGTGGACACATGGTACTTCACATGATTGGACATTGTGGATTTAGCATTGTTTTCTTTGGCCCACCTACCTGATTCTTCGGATGTCTGCACTCCTTTCTCCATCTTTCCGACTCCCTCTATACTCTCCATTCCAATGGTGGAGGCACAGATTTCTTCCCAGGGGGTCAACTTGATGGGTGATTCCGATCCTCCCCCGGTAGCTGTGGCAATGTTACGGTTGGCGGATAGTATGCTCCGTACGCGTATCCGCAAGTCGTCCCATCGCTTTCTGCATTGCTGTGGGTTGCGGGGTGCGGTCCCCACCGCACTTACCCGCTGTGCCACCAGGGCCCATATGGCCTTCTTGTTCGCAAGTGCCGTCCTGGTCATTTGCGTCGAGAAGACGACGGCAGCATTCTCCTGGAGGGTCTCTGTGAGCACGGTGAGTTCCTCACGGGAGAAGTGGACCTGCTGCTTGCGGTCGCACGCTTTTTTCGCTACTTTTCCCATTTTTATTGTTTTCACTAGGGTGGATGACGGGTTGGGATGTGTCTCAGGGTAGTATTTTTAATGGTTGTGTGGGAATTCTGATTTTATAGGTGTACGGCGTGCTGTTTCCCGTTCCGGGACCATGTTTTTACTTCCGTTTCCGTATATTTACGGTCACTGTATTTTCCGATTGCCGCTCATTACGGTGACCGCTATGATGGGTGGCGGAATTGCACCTAGGGCGCCGTACGACGGCGGTGAGGGGCGTTTTGGGGACATTTGCGCCATCGCGGACTTTGCACTTCCGCCATGGCGTAGTGCTCGTGCCCGATGGGTCGGAATTAGCCGCACTTTACTCCGTCGTGCAATGGCGGAAACGCTATTTACGCTATGGCGGTCAGGTCGGTTACTTTCCGCCAGGGTCGTAATGAGGGCCATTGTCTTTTTTCAGGTGATGAATGAAGATTCCTTTGGAGACTTCTTGCAACAAAGCGCTGATGTTGATGTCTTTTCCCCATAGGGGCCGGGGTTCGGAATGCCGGAGATATGGCGCCGACCCGAAGTGAAACGTGCAGTTCCAGTAAAGATCCAGTAAAGATCTGGTAAGTCCTAGATGAGCGCTCAGGTAATGTTTTTCTAATGTCTTTGTCTTTTTTCCCCATAGGGGCCGGGGTCCTGCTTGGAAGCAGCAAGACCCGAAATGAAATGGGAATGACCCAACAGGTAAATCTTAGAAGGAAACTGAGCTTTTCCTATTCCCTTCCTTCTCTCACCTCTTGTTCTTGTCTTTTTCTCTAGGCTCTGGGAAGTGGCTGTGTATCCGGATGATCGCTGCTGAAGATGGAGGAACCCAGGAAAGGTGAGTGAAATGCAACGCTGCAGCGATCGTAACGAAATGCTTTTAAAAATGTCTTCCCTTTCAGGATCGTCGGTGATGTCTCCGTGGTGCAGATTAGCTGGTAGGTCTCTTGTCTCCCTTTGCAGGTGACCCAGGATGCTGACAGGCGTGGCTGAAGTCCAGATGCAGGAGCTGACACGGTGAGCGTCCAGCTGCGAGGAGCAGAACAACGCGAAGCGTGAGTTGCTGATCGGGTGTGGTTTAAATAGCTTTGGAAGAAGTTCCAAGTGTGTATCCTTCCTCCAATCAGGTATGTATCCTTCCCCGACCACACCCGGGTGGAAAGTAGTCCCACAGGTAAAGTAGTTCCTATTCAGGCCTCAAGAGGGCCTGGATGTGGCAGCATGGTCTGCATCAGGTAAGTGCACATTAAAACACTTGAACACATGTCTAGCTTTATGAGCCTGGCGCCTAAGGTACCAGGACAGAGGTCCAACATGAGCCTGGCGCCTAAGGTGCCAGGACTGAGTCCAAAGGGCCCCAGCTTGGGCCCGCTGGCACTCCCCTGGGGGAAATGATGCCTGCCTCTGGGGTTGCTGGGTCGGACCTGGCTCCTTCGAGGTAGGCATCATGACAGTACCCCCCTCAAGGCCCCTCCCAAGGTTCTTCCCTCCGGGGGTTTGGGCTTGTTCGGAAATCTCCGGTGAAACCTTTGTACTAATCGAGGTGCGTGGACATGGTTACTAGGCTCCCACGATCTCTCCTGAGGTCCATATCCCTTCCAGTCAACAAGATAGAAGAGTTTCGACTTTACCACCTTGGAGTCTAAAATGTCTTTAACTTCGAATTCCAATTCCCCTTCAATTTGAACTGGATCTGGAGGCTTGGACAGTCGGGTTCCTGGTTGTACTGGCTTCAAAAGTGATGCATGAAAAAATGGATGAATACGCATGTTGGACGGTAGATCCAGTTTAAAGGCCACTGGGTTGATTATAGCTTTGATGGGATAAGGTCCTATGAATCTGGGATTGAAGGTTCGCGGGCCCTTGAGGGGTAAATGTTTAGTTGCTAGCCATACCTGGTCTCCTACTTGGTAAGGAGGAGTTTTACTTCGGTGCAAATCAGCGTTTTCTTTATACTTTTTCTTGGCCTGCTGTAAATGAGTTGCAGCTTCTTTGAAGGCTCGGGTTATTGTGGAATGCAGATGATTTACTGCGGGCATTTCCAGGGTTAGAGGTGGATCTAGATCAGAGGTCCGAGGATGGTGACCATACAAAGTATAAAAGGGGGTTTGTCCGGTTCCAGAATGCACTGAATTGTTGTATGCATATTCTGCGATCCAAAGGATGTCTTTCCAATTTAACTCGGATTGGTGTAACATGCACCGAAGATATTGCTCGAGAGTCTGATTGGTTCTCTCGGTTTGTCCGTCGGTCTGGGGGTGGTGGCTGGTGGATAACCGCACATCTATTTGTGCTAGTTGGCAACACTTCTTCCAAAAATGTGAGATAAATTGACTTCCACGATCCGAGACTAAAATGGACGGGAAACCATGTATGCAAACTATATTCTCCAGGAATTCCTTGGCCAAGGTGGAAGCTGAAGGCAAACCCTTTAAAGGGATAAAGTGGGCCATTTTGGAGAATAGCTCCACAATTACAAGGATTGTGTTGTAACCAGCACAAGGAGGCAGATCTGTTATAAAGTCCATTGACAGGGTGTGCCATGGTGCCGGTGGAATATCCAAGGGTTGAAGTAGGCCGGCTGGCCTTTTCTTTTGAGCCTTGTTTTGGGCGCAAATTCCACAAGACAGTACAAAAGACTTTATGTCTTTTCTCCAAGAAGGCCACCAGAAGTGGCGTTTGATTTTTTCCTCCGTTTTAGCGATACCAGGGTGACCTTCCATTAAAGATTCATGATGATGGGCAATAACAAGTTCTTGCAATTCTTTACTTGGCAGAAACAACCGCTCCTGGAAGTAGGGTAAGTCATCCTTAACGGTGTAATGAGGACATTTTGACTCCATTCCAGTAAGGTTGAAGAGTCTAGAAGTTGTTTTACTTGCGTTTGGATATCCTCAATAGATTGCAATGAAGTTAAGCCTAAGATTCTTTGCTCAGGTATGATGGGCACAGGTTCTAAGCTCAAATTAGGTTCTTCCATGCCAATCCGGGATAAGGCGTCTGCTTTTCCATTCTTGCAGCCAGGGCGATAGGTAATTACAAAATCAAATTCTGCAAAGAATAGAGCCCATCGGAGTTGTCGTGAAGATTGAGCTTTGGCCATCTTTAAATACTGTAAGTTTCTGTGGTCCGTAATTACGGTGATGGTGTGTCTTGCCCCGAGAAGGTAGTGACGCCAAGCCTTGAAAGCAGATTTGATGGCCAGTAACTCTTTATCGGTAATTGCGTAGTTGATTTCAGGAGGAGAAAATCTTCTGGACCAAAAGGCCACTGGGTGTAGTTGGTTAGTTTTTGGGTCTCTTTGCGACAGGACAGCTCCCATGGCCGAACTGGAAGCATCGGTTTCCACTATGTAAGGGAGATCTGGGTGCGGGTGCTTCAATACAGGTGCAGAGGTGAGTTTGGTTTTCAGGTCCTGGAAGGCTTGTTCGGCCTCAAGAGTCCATTCAAAGCGTTTGTTTTTCTTTAGGAGAGCGGTGATGGGTTGGACTGTTCGGGAAAATTCCGGGATGAGTCTTCGATAGAAATTAGCAAAGCCGAGCATGCTCTGAACTCCCTTCACCGAGCTTGGAGATGGCCATTTGAGGATGGTGTCCACCTTTCGCGAGTCCATTCGGACTCCTTGAGGTGTCAGGATGAATCCGAGAAACTCAACTTCTGTGGTATGAAAAATGCATTTTTCGAGTTTTGCAAATAGTCTGTGCTGGCGCAGTTTCTCAAGAACTGCCCTAACATGTTTTCTGTGATCAGATTCTGAAGAAGAGTAAACCAGGATGTCGTCAATGTAAACAATGACGCAGACATCAATAAGTTTCCGAAGAACAGCATTCATAAAGTACTGAAAGGCGGCAGGTGCATTGCACAAACCGAAGGGCATCACCTGATATTCGAAGAGCCCAAATTTGGTGCGGAATGCAGTCTTCCATTCGTCGCCTTCTTTTATGCGCACCAGGTGATAAGCTCCTCGGAGATCTAACTTGGTGTACACACAAGCGTCTTTCACCTGGTCGATAAGCTCAGGGATCAAGGGCAGAGGATAACGATTCTTAATCGTTATTTGATTTAGGGCGCGATAGTCTATATACGTTCTAAGGTCGCCTTCTTTTTTTGGCACGAAGAACAGAGCTGAAGAGACAGGAGACTTGGACGGGCGAATAAAACCATTGGCTAGGTACTGATCTAAATACTGACGCAAATGCAGGTTTTCAAGTTCCGTAAGAGCATAAATCCTACTACAAGGTAGTTGAGCATTGGGTACCAGATCGATCTGGCAATCATAAGACCGATGGGGAGGTAACATGTTAGCCTTTTCTTTCTGAAAAACGTCTTGGAATTCTTGGTATTCTGACGGTAGCTGTACAGGGGTGGAAGTTGCTGTGGCTAGACCCATAGCTGGATTTCTTGGATAACAAGTTGGTTCACAATCAGGAAAACTTATCTTCTTTGCTTGACAGTCAATTCTGGGATTATGTGTTTCTAACCAAGGAATTCCAAGAATTACTTGAAGTTGTGGGGCCTTGATCACATCAAACACAATTGCTTCCCGATGTCCATCCTGACCCACCAGTGTCACTTCAACAGTGGAATGCGTTACAGGCCCTGAGGCTATTTTGGTTCCATCTACTGTAGTAATGACATCTTGGGTTACTTTCGGGCGGAGAGGAAGCTTAATCCTGGAAGCCAATTCACGGTCTATGTAATTTCCAATAGCTCCACTGTCGATGTATGCTTTTCTGTTTTGAAGTCTGTGATCAAGTTGAACCACCAAGTCAATGTAGTCTGCGCAGACCTGGGGTGGGTTTACTATCTGAGCTAGAACATCCTTAAGCTCTCCGCGCAGGCCTCGATGAAACAATGTGATCCTTTTGCTTTCTGGCCATCCAGTTTCCACAACCAGTCTGTTAAAGGTGGCTATGTAGGACAGAAGATCCTGATTACCTTGTCGTAAGGATAGCAGTTCGTTATCAAGGGCCTGTCCTTGAGAGTGTCGAGCGAACAATCTTTCCATGCTGGCCTGGAAGCCCTGAAAATTCTGGAGAATGGGATCATCCTGATTTACCAATGGAATAGACCAATCGGCAGCACTGCCACTGAGGTAAGATAGTATAAAGGCTACCTTGGTCTGGTCGTTAGGGAAGGCTCCGGGTCTGCATAGAAAGTGTAAATGACATTGGTTCATAAAGACGGCATATTTCTTGGGATCCCCCGCAAAACGTTCAGGCGGGGCCAAAGGCATGTGTCCAGGTAGATTAATTTGTACCGGGTTACTCAAACCCATTGATGTGGAAATGTCTCCGGAATTAGGTAAAGGAGTGTGCCCTGCCTGGGCCTGTAATAACCTTTTGGCTAGGTCATCAGTTCTTTCCTTAGATAAGATCAGTTCTCTTTTGAGAGCGTTAGTCTCCTGGCGGGCTGAGTGCACCTCTGCCCGTAATTCCCCCAAAAGCTGGGCCAGCTGGTCAGTCTCGGAAGTCTCCATAGCGCCCGGGTGGGAAATTGTGGGTAGGCTTCGCGTTCTGTAACGCTCACCTGATTCCCACGGAGGCGCAGGTCTGGCTTCGAGTGCTGATGCTTCTTCAATGGTGAAGCGCAGGACTCTGAAGATGGACAGGAAGGGCCCTCTACTCTGGCTTCTCCGGCTCGCAGGAATATTCCCCTGTGCGTGAAAAGGGAGTATTACCTACTGACTGAGTTATGCTCAAGCCTCCCACTCTCTTCCAACCCTCCACGATACCCTTCCACGATTCCCTGTGAAGTCTCACCTTTGGGTCTGAAAGGACAAGCTCTCCATCCTGCTTCTGACGCAGGGGCGCGTTGAACCCAGTTACTTCACTGGATTGAGGTTGGATGGGAGTTCAGGTAAGCTTGATTATACTGGTAAGGCGCTGTAAAAGTTCTGTTGCAAGTTCAAAAGTTCAAGCTTTAAATAATAATGTTCATTGTCTTTTTTTCAGGTGATGAATGAAGATTCCTTTGGAGACTTCTTGCAACAAAGCGCTGATGTTGATGTCTTTTCCCCATAGGGGCCGGGGTTCGGAATGCCGGAGATATGGCGCCGACCCGAAGTGAACTGTGCAGTTCCAGTAAAGATCTGGTAAGTCCTAGATGAGCGCTCAGGTAATGTTTTTGCATTCGCTCATCTAATTTCTTTGTCTTTTTTCCCCATAGGGGCCGGGGTCCTGCTTGGAAGCAGCAAGACCCGAAATGAAATGGGAATGACCCAACAGGTAAGTCTTAGAAGGAAACTGAGCTTTCCCTATTCCCTTCCTTCTCTCACCTCTTGTCTTTTTCTCTAGGCTCTGGGAAGTGTCTGTGTATCCGTATGATCGCTGCTGAAGATGGAGGAACCCAGGAAAGGTGAGTGAAATGCAGCGCTGCAGCGATCGTAACGAAATGCTTTTAAAAATGATGTCTTCCCTTTCAGGATCGTCGGTGATGTCTCCGTGGTGCAGATTAGCTGGTAGGTCTCTTGTCTCCCTTTGCAGGTGACCCAGGATGCTGACAGGCGTGGCTGAAGTCCAGATGCAGGAGCTGACACGGTGAGCGTCCAGCTGCGAGGAGCAGAACAACGCGAAGCGTGAGTTGCTAATCGGGTGTGGTTTAAATAGCTTTGGAAGAAGTTCCAAGTGTGTATCCTTCCTCCAATCAGGTATGTATCCTTCCCCGACCACACCCGGGTGGAAAGTAGTCCCACAGGTAAAGTAGTTCCTATTCAGGCCTCAAGAGGGCCTGGATGTGGCAGCATGGTCTGCATCAGGTAAGTGCACATTAAAACACTTGAACACATGTCTAGCTTTATGAGCCTGGCGCCTAAGGCGCCAGGACAGAGGTCCAACATGAGCCTGGCAGCTAAGGTGCCAGGACTGAGTCCAAAGGGCCCCAGCTTGGGCCCGCTGGCACTCCCCTGGGGGAAATGATGCCTGCCTCTGGGGTTGCTGGGTCGGACCTGGCTCCTTGGAGGTAGGCATCATGACAGTGTGTTCCAGAAAGAGCAGGCGAACACTCTACCTCCACACAGGCCTTACGACTGCCAGATAGATCTCGTACCCGGAGCTCAGGTTCCCTGCAGCCAGATTTATGCTCTAACTGAACAGGAGAATCAGCACTTAAAGACGTACCTAGATCAATACCTGGAAAACGGCTTCATTCGTCCCTTCCAAGTCACCTGCGGCCTTGCCCCTCTTTTTTGTGCCAAAAAGGAGGGGGACTTAAGAACTTGTATTGACTACAGATCACTCAACCAGATCACGGTAAAAACACGATACCCATTGGATCACTCAACCAGATCACGGTAAAAACACGATACCCATTGCCACTTATCCCAGAACTCCTAGATCAGGACATGGACGCCCGCATTTACACAAAACTGGACCTCCGAGGGGCCTATCACCTAGTAAGAGTTAAAAAGGGGGACGAGTGGAAGATGGCTTTCCGCACAAAATATGGCCTTTTTGAGTACCAGGTTATGCCCTTTGGGCTCTGTAACGCCCCTGCGGCATTCCAATTCTTCATGAATGACATTCTACGTGAGCTATTAGATGTCTGTGCACTAGTGTACATAGACAATATCTTAATTTAATAGGCTACAAAAGAAGATCATGTCATCCACGTCCGAGCAGACCTGGAGAAACTCCTGCAACATTGGTTATATGCCAAATTAGAAAAATGCTTCTTCCACGTAACAGAAGTTGAATTCCTCGGATTTGTTCTCACTCCCAGAGGCGTGCGCATGGACACACGCAAAGTGGACACTATTCTTAACTGGCCCTCACCAACATCCGTAAAAAGGAGTTCAGAGCATGCTCGGATTCACAAATTTTTACCGCTGATTCATCCTGGAATTTTCCCAGATCGTCCACCCAATCACCTCTTTGTTGCGGAAGAACAAACAGTTCCATTGGTCTGCATAGGCAGCAGAACACTTCCTGAAATTGAAACAAGCATTCACTTCAGCGCCAATTTTGTGACATCCTCGACATGAACTTCCATATATAGTTGAAACCGACGCCTCCAACATAGCCATAGGAGCAGTTCTATCACAGCCGGACCCTGATACCGGACAGTTACACCCCGTGGCGTTCTGTCACGCAAGTTCACCACACCCAAATTAAATTAGGCGATTACTGACAAAGAATTGCTAGCCATCAAGGCAGCATTTAAAGCCTGGAGGCACTACCTTTTGTGAGCTAGACACACAGTCACCCTAATCACGGATCATCGTAACCTGCAATACCTGAAAACCACCAAAGCTCAGTCCCAACGTCAACTTTGTTGGGCAGTTTTTTTTTTTTGTGAATACGATTTGACCATCACTTACAGACCCGGAATATGCAATGGGAAAGCAGACGCCCTGTCCCGAATGAGCAAGGATGAGGATGCTTTTGCTGCACCAGACCCAGTGGCAATCATCCCAAAAGGAAGGATCCTAGGCACGATTACTGTGGCTTCCGCCTTGGATGACTTAAAATCTGACCTCCAACATCTTATGGAGCAAAAAGCACAACAGGAATTGACAGCAAAAGGAGAAAAATACACCATTGTGGACATTCTGCCAGTCTATCAAAAGCGACTCTACATTCCAGAAAAAGAACGACAGAACCAGATTATCACAAGCTACCACGATTCGTTAGTGGAAGGACATCTGGGAATAACCAAGACCTCGGCCAAGATTTAAAAGAACTACCGGTTGCCAACCTGGTGGAGAGATGTGGCCCGGTTTATCGCAACCTGTGGTGTTTGCGCACAGAACAAATCCCAAAAACAAAGCACTGCAGGTCCCCTCCGTCCTCTGATGGTACCACCTGCTCCATGGCACACTCTGTCGTTGGACTTTATCATGGATCTCCATTCCTGCAACGGGTACAACACCATGTTAGTCATTGTAGACTTATTCTCCAAGATGGCCAATTTCATTCCTCTGAAAGGTCTTCCAACTGCATCCGCTCTAGCCACAGTGTTTCTGGAACAAGTAGTCTGGTTACATGGTTTTCCATCAGTTTTGATATCTGACCGGGGAAGCCAGTTTGTTTCCACATTCTGGAAGAGGTGCTGCAAACTCGCTAAGATTAACCTTCGTTTATCCACAAGCCATCATCCCCAGACCGATGGTCAGACCGAACGAACGAATCAAACACTGGAACAATATGTTAGATGTATGCTGCAACAAACTGAGGACTCCTGGAAGGACATACTATGGTTAGCAGAGTATGCCTATAACAACTCTATCCACACCAGTACGGGGCAAAGCCCATTCTTCATTATGTAAGGACGACAACCACGAACATCCGTCTTCGACCCACCTGAATCATTGGAAATGCCAGCAGTAAAGACACTACACAAGACCATTACCTCGGTCCTCAAGGAAGCTGCAAAACAACTAACCAAGGCCAAAGAAAAGCATAAGCACTTTGCGGATCAACATCGAAAGAAGGCTCCAAACTATCATGTCGGAGACAGAGTATGGGTGGCAACCAGATATATTCCCCTGAAAGGACCACGGGCATTTCACCCCGATACTTGGGACCCTACACCATCAAGGCTATAATCAACCCTGTCGCCATGAAACTAGAACTGCCACCAAATATGCACATCCAGCCTGTATTCCATGTTTCTTTCCTGAAACTAGTGCAGTCTGGTACACGGATTGACACACCACCGGATCCTCTAATATTGAATGGGGAACCAGAATTCAAAGTCAAGAACATCTTGGACTCCAAATTGGTCCAATCCAAGTTATGCTATCTCATTAATTGGAAAGGGTATGGATCCCAAGACCGGACCTGGGAACCTGGTGAATATGTCCATGACCCACGATTAATCAGATGTTTTCATCTCAATAACCCAACCAAACCAGGTCCATAGAAGGGATCACCCTTAGGAGGGGCCTTGAGGGAGAGTGCTGTCACGACCACACACCCAGGATCATATACACAGGTAGCCCAGATGTTGGGTGCCCTGGGGCAATGCTGAGGAATGACTCATTTGTGTCCCTTCGGAACACACAGACACAGGCGGCCCGGCTGGAATTTGTCTTGGCGCCTCTGGCACCAGACTCATGTGGGGAATTGACATTGGGTTGCAGTAATTCCATTGGACCACTTATTTCCCCGGCCTCTTATTTGCGAGGTGCTGGGTGTGGCCTTCTTGGCCCAGCTTCACGTGCCAGGGACTAGGTGTGGCTGGGTGTGACAGACAGAACAAGCTAATGGGCGTGGCCAAGAAGCTCAGCTATATAAGCCTCTCCATCCTCAGAGACAGCGCTTCGCGTTAACTTGCATTCAACAGCAACGTGACGCTTACCGATGCATGAACCGGTAGAGAAATACTCACCCAGGTATCCGATGCTCCGCTGTGCCATCTCTTCACGACGTTCTTCTTCAGCGAGTCCGGTCGCTGCGACAGAAGAAGACAAGACAAGGTTAGCACATCGCAACATCTGGGAGCATGCCGCATTTAAGAGCATGCGCGCAATGCTGCAATACAACTCAC
Organism: Ambystoma mexicanum; assembly: GCF_040938575.1. NCBI lineage: Eukaryota > Metazoa > Chordata > Amphibia > Caudata > Ambystomatidae > Ambystoma > Ambystoma mexicanum. Next base: position 828,694,814 of record NC_090923.1, on the reverse strand, counting down.
CTGTTACCTGCAACCGCAAATCCAGTTCTTCATCGCTCCCGTTACCGCATCCGTGCTCAGCAACTCCCGGCCCCCGTTTCCATCACCTACACAGGGGAAAGAGCAAAAACAGGATTACAGAAGGTTCGGACAATAGAACACAGAAAGGACACTTGTTGAGGAACGGAGCAAACAAAAGATAACGGAAGACGAACAATACAAAGACAAGCAAGGAAAGGCTGAAAACCAACATGCAAAAAAGACAGACAAGAATAAGAACACTACTTACCAAAACCATTCAAAAGCCAAGCAAGGAAAGGCTGAAAAGCAACACGCAAAAGAAGACAGACAAGATTCAGAACACTACTTACCAAAAGAAACGGGTAGTCGCGGGTGGACTGGACTACTGCCCTCAAAGGACCAGTGAAGGAACTCGGTCCTTGCAATTAAGCGCCCCTGCCAGAAGTAGCAGGATGTAGTGCCCACAGATTCTACTAAAAGGTGAGCCAACTGGGACAGTGCACCTATTGGGAGTACAATCCTGAGGGAGGGACGGAAGGGGCGCAAGGTCGCAGCTAGCATCACTCAACGCTCCCCTTTGTATTCGCGCAGGTGCGTGACCCTGAGAAACTCCTACCGTGGTCACTGGCGTCCACGGAAACCACATCCCCTGGATGCGTTTCACCCCTTGGAGGGCTACAACCGTGCCCCAATGCCCCCGCAGAGACAAGGTAAGCGTAACAGACACTCTGGGCACACTTAGGTTGTAAAGGGCAGCCGTCGATATTGACAATAAATCCTGCCTGATTTTCTCAATTTTGTGCGTTAAGTGATGAGCCAGTTGCTCAGCCAGTAATTGTGTGGGACGTATCAAAGTTGTGTCCAGTCCATTGCAGGTCTCATTAACCACTGCAAATAGCTTCCTGGATATTACAGGGGCGGATTCAATCTTGTGTCCATAGTATAGTTATTCAGCTCTTGAATCTCTTTTGCTAGAGAAGTTAGTGTTGACTAAGCTCCCCAGGGATGTAATTTGGGGTTTTCTCCCTTGCTACCCCTGTTAAAATATTTATTTTTTAAGCATTGTTTTTTTAAACTGAAGCTCCTGGAGTAGTGTGGGCCACAACAGGTCTGGGGGTGCCCTGGCACAGTTTTCACCCATCAGGGTGAAGGCTGGGCCGGGGCTTGCAGTGCGAGGAGGAAGCACTCAGTAGGGGTTGGCGCTGACGGTGACATGTGGCATGTGTCACATGCCACGTTCAGCTCCAACCTCTTCTCTTCCGGGTTCCTCGTGGCTCATATACAGGAACCAGGAAGGTTTTAAAAGAAAATGTGATGTGTATTTTGCATGTGTGAAGTGCGTGTCAGATGTATTTATGTGCTATGGGTGAATGAGATGAAATGTTATAGTGTGTGTGTTTGAATGTTCTGGGTGGTTGGGTGTGTGCCTGTGTAAATAATGCAGTGAAAGGCGATGTAACAGAAGGTATATGGGTGAGTGACTGGTGGGTGAATGAGTATGAATGTGGTAGTGTGTGAATGTTCTGGGTGGGTGGGTTCTTAGTGTGCCTGTGTAGAGAATGCGAGAAGGTGCATGAGTGACTGACTGGTGGTTGAATAAGTATGAATGATATAGTGTGTTTCAAAGTTCTGGATGGGTAAGTGTCTGTATGGAGAATGCAGTGTGAGTGGATGTAAGAGAAGGTATATGGGTCAGTGAGTGGTGGGTGAATGTGTAGGAATGTGATTGTGTCTGTTTGAAGGTTCTGGTTGGGTGGGTGTGTTCCAGTGTTCAGAATGCAGTGCAAGTGGATGTGAGAGGTTTATGGGTGAGTGAATGGTGGGTGAGTGAGTAGCAATGTCAGTGTGTGTGTGTAAATGTCCTGGGTGGGTGCCAGTGTGCCAGTGTAAGTGTATGTGAGAACAGGTATATGGGTGAGTGACTGGTGAGTGAATGGGTATGATTGTGCGTGTGAGTTTTCTGTGAGAGGAGATGTAAGGGTGGGTGAGATAGAGAGAGAGAGAGAGAGAGAGAGAGAGAGAGAGAGAGAGAGAGAGAGAGAGAGTGTGTGATCACTAAAGCATTTTTTGACACATCCTTTATTGACCTTGAATGTTGTACCGGTATTTTCTTCATGTCTGTGATTACCTGGATAGACTGGCATTTTGGTACAGCCAGTCTAGCCATTTCTTACTGTGGCATGACATTTATTACTCAACATTTTTGGTAAAGCAAGCATGATAAGTAGTATTACCTCTCTAGACTGATGTTGTGGTGTAGCAGCCTGTATATTTCTTACTGTGGAATGGCTTTTCATTAACTGAGCATCTGGATGAAGCAAGGATGATAAGTGTTCATATGGGTGTAGACTGGCTTACATTGGAACCAGTTTGGACATGTTTTCTTATTGTGACGTGTCACTTTTAATGACAAAAACCAACAGGAGCATTTTCTTACAAAGGAGTACTGGCATACATTGGCAGACCCAGCTTTGTGCCTAGCACCAGTAATGATACGAAAAAGAAATCTGAAAGCGAACATTAGTATGTTTTTATATGGGAATACTAGCATATGTCGGTGGAGCCAGCATGGAAATGTATGGACACAGCCAGCATGAAAATGTTTTTTATACTGGCATATATTCAAGGGGCCGGCATGACAATGTATTGGGAAATGCACTGTGCACTTTTGGTAACTTCCAACTATTATACTTTTTTCCATGAGTTACCCTACACCCTACAAAAACAATTGTCTGGCCTTGTACCCACATTTTCACAGAAAGTGTGCTGTGTAATGCACCATTTTAAACCATTATTCAAAACATTTTCTCATGGGAGGGGGAAGTATCCCCCTGACTCGCCCCAAACCCGTTTTCATTAGTTGGGGCCCCCACACCATGCTCGGTCGCAATCGCATATTTGTGGCAAATATTTACACCCTACAATAAAACAACTCACCAGCAACCACTGGTAGCTGGTATATTTTGGGACCAGGTACCTCCCCCTTCTTTCTACGCTAGATGAAACATTTAAGCTTTGATTAAAAAAACATATTTACTTCTTTCACTTAGAGTAGTGCATGCCCCTCCAGCGGCATAATCATCATGCACATTGCGCACATGTGGTGATGCAGGCCGGCCCGGGGTGTGGCGTGCCCTGTGCTTTGTTAAGGAGTATGAGGGGTGACTCAGCATGTGCTATGCCACTGATTGGGCTCTGCTCACCTTGAACGCATTCATGTGTAATGTGAGTGGCTGAGAGGGGCCGTAAACTTGACCAGGATCCTGCTCTGGTGCAACACTGTTTAAGAAAATAAGCGTATACATGGAGCCGCAGAAGAGCGGGAGCCATTGAGTGACCCACCATTCCCCACTCAAACGCCTTCTTGGAAAGGGCTTTGTGGACGCTTCATTTATAGGCCGGTCCTGGCATGGGCGTAGGACATGGGGGAGAAAGGGGGGACAAATCCCCCTCCACAATTTTAAGTGGGGGGGGTGTAATGTCATTTGTCCCCCCCAGAAAATGTGTTTGGTGTGTCGTGCAGGGATCTGTTTTTGAAGTGGGGAGAGGGGTTGCTTACTATGTAAGCTGCCCTCTCCCCCCTGACCCCCAAAGCATGGGGGCAATACCCTAGGGGAAGGTGGGTGATCATCTGCCCCAGCGAAGGGGGGGCAAACAAAAAAAAAGATGCTTTTTCTTTACGTAGTTTTGGGTGGGGTGGGTGCGGGTGAGACCACTAGCCACCAGGGATTTTTACAAGGGGGTGGCCCTCTCTCCCCCACCCTAAGTGGATGGGGCACCTTATGTAGCCCTCCCTGGGGGCAGATTTCTGCCCCTAGGAAGGGGTACATGAGATGCCCTCCATCCATTTGGGGTGGGGGGGGGAGAGGCCACTGCAAATATTGGCAGAGCCACCCCTCCCAAGCCTGGGGCAGTACGTTTTGACCACCCCCCGGGGGCAGATGGCCACACACATGTGTCCATCTGACCCTAGGGAAGGGCAAAACAAACATATATATATTATAACGTGTTTTGGGTGGTGGCCCACTAGACTACCAGGATTTTTTTGTGTTTGAAAGGGGGGTGGCCCTCTCCCCCCACCCTAAGTGGATGCGGGGGCACCTTATATAGCCCTTCCTGGCGGCAGATTTCTGCCCGTAGGAAGGTGAGGGGGAGGCCACTGCAAATATTGGCAGAGCACCCTGCCCCCAAAGCCTGGGCAGTACGTTTTCCCACCCCCCAGGGGGCAGATGGTCACACACATGTACCCTATGCCCCTAGGGAAGGGCAAAACAAATATATATATACATTATAACTTGTTTTGGGTGGGGGCCCACTAGACCACCAGGATTTTTTGTGTTTGAAAGGAGGGGTGCCCCTCTCCCCCACCCTAAGTGGATGGGGCACCTTATGTAGCCTTCCCTCGGGGCACATTTCTGCACCTAGGAAGGGGTACATGAGATGCTCCCATCCATTTTGGGTGGGGGTGCACTACAAATATTGACAGATCCACCCCCAAAGCCTGGGTCAGTACATTTTGCCCCGCCCGAAGGGGCAGATGGCCAAATCCATGTGCCCATCTGCCCCTAGGAAAGGGGCAAAACAAAAATAAAACAAATTATAACTTTTTTTGGGTAGGTGTGGGGGGGTCACTGAACCACCATGGATGTTATGAGTGGAAAAGGGGGTGGCCTTCTCCTCCCCCACCCCAAATGGATGGGGGGCATCTCATGTAGCCCTCCCTGGGGGCAGACTTCTGGCACAATCTGCCCCTAGGAAAGTGGCAAAACAAAAACAAAAATTAAAAATATGATAACTTGTTTTGGGTGGGTGTGGGGGTCACTAAACCACCATGGATCTTTTTAGTGGAAAGGGGGGTGCCCATAGGTGTCTGTTTTCTGTTACCGTTACCGTTTTCGTCGGGAAACCTGTGGGAGTGCAGGAAGATAGGCCATGTGTTGTTGGCTGCGTGTTTCGGTGGGTGACCAGAGTGTTTTCTGGAATCTTTCCCTACATAGTTGTTGCCTAACCTGCACAAATCACCTCTTCCTAAACTTGGAATATTGTCTACTTTTCAGAAATGTATGCCTTTCTGGCTTCCCATTCAGCTTTCCTACCCTTTTCATCCATTCCGTCCACGCATGTCCTATTGGACAAAAACCACAAAAGCACCTACTTCTCACAAAACGGCTGATTAGCATATCAAAATATGTTATTTTGGTTTCCACTCAATCTGTTCTTGAAAGCCTGGAAAATGGCGAATCCAGCACAGCAAACCATTTGTTCCTAGCTCTTACAAGGAAAACACAACAGGCTTCTTTGTACAACATTTTATTGGCATTTTCTGGAAAAACCCAAAATGTTCTCCTTTTTGGTTATTTTCTCTCACCTACCTACAGCAAACTAGGATTCCTGGGTGGCATTACGACCACCTACACGGGATTGAATGGCGACATACCGAAATCACCAAAAAAGGCCTTGGCACTGGGGGAAATACCCATGGCAGTTAAGGGGTTACGACGGTAAAGCCCCAGAGGAGATATCATTTGTAAGGTAGCTCAGTTAGTTAATGCTCCAAATGCAGATTGTGCACAGGAATATGTAACACCTAGGATAATAGGCAGAGTGAATGCATTCAGCTTCCAATGCAACACAGCAGTTTCCAGGTCAATGGTTCAGAAAAAGTGGTCGAAAACACTATTTCTGACGCTTTTTCTAATTGGCCAGATTTTCGTGCATTTTCTGGGTGGAGTTCGCCAGACAAATGTGGCCTTACTGCCAGCATGGATTCTCATACTGGAAATAAGGAAAGGGATTCCTCTGGGATCTGCTTGGAAATTAAACATGGTAAAAGTGGGTGGAGTCCAGAGAAAGCCATTGTCAATTCCGCCAGCAATCGCTAATTGCGCAAGGTATTTACACTCTTCCAAAGTGGAAAATTAAATGTGATTACACCTGTCTTTTATGCTAAAATCTTCCATTTTGTGGCAGAAAAGTAAAAACGTGCGCCAATGAAGTGGTCCACTCCATGCAGTTTACTTTGCTTGGGGGTTTTGCGTGATGCTACGCATGTAATAAATAAATAAATACATTTAACATGACCCCAGATAAATGGCAATTTGTGATCAGAATGAGTGAGAATGGCATGTCGCTGGTAAGAGGGTGTCTTGTGCTTCTTGAGTGCGTTGGCAAATGCCCTTAATTGCCATCTCGCGTTAAGCAGGTGCTTAAACCCATTAGTGGGGATTGCGCAATAATAAGTCGACAGAGGTATTTCAAATGGCCAGTTTCGCTCTTTGGGTGACATTGTCAAAGTGGGAGAATGTTGCCCAGCATGTGCCACTTTCTCTGCGGAGTAAATTGTGCCCACCCCGAGGAAGAAGTGTGAAAAACCCACAAGGGCACTGTGCCCTGCTCTTTCTGTGTGTGTTTTCCCCACAGGGCGACAGATGCTGACTCGGACATGGGTAAGTCTCAGGTGGCAAGCCTGTACCCTAGTTGATGTGGCAAAGGGTTCCAGACTTCTGAGGCTGATAACATTAGTAGCTTTGAGTTACATGCCACCTGACAGGTATGTGTGATAAAGTTACAAAGCAGAGCTGTTAGTGGGCTAAAGCAGGAGGCAATGTCTGCCCACTCTCAAAGGGTACGCACAACCAAAAGTAATAGGCCCCTCCCACCATCATGGCTGTAGGGGCCAGGCTCCAAACCAGGGCAAGAATGTCCTCTGATCATCCATGCCCACGAGTAGGGTACCCCTCGTGCTCCAGAAACCCTGTTGAGCAACCTCTGTGCTTTTCAGGTGATACTAACATTATTTAAAGCCAGAAGTCTAAAAGGTAATCGCTTAATTGCAGCTGGAAATTAGCTCCTGGCGTGATCAAAATGTCTCAACCAAGTGTGGCATCATCCCCTTCATTTATAAGTAATATATGTGTTCTCGCGTTTCTTCATCCACTGAATTACTGTTAGAAACAAAGGCAAGAGTTGTGTCTCTTGTCTAGGCATTAGGAAGGCAGTTGCCAGCCTCTGGCATAATATGGCCATGTTCTTCCAATATTGGCTAGCTGTGGCTCTCTTATGGCCAGGTAGAACCATTTATGGCAGTGACTGGCAAATGCCTTTCCCCTGCAGACAGAAAAGCGGAAATAAGGGGCCAATTCAAGACACGGAACAAATAGAAGTTAAGACAGACTGCAGCTGCCATTACTGTATTAGGGAGAATATTTTGAGGGTTCAAGCAAGGAGGTATGTATTAAGCAAGCAAGCAGTGAGACAAGGCAGAGGCAAAGAGCGGGAGGGGCTCTTTGAATAAGGTAACAATGCATAGGACCCATGCTCTGCCGTCCTAGTAACATATGAGAGAATCAAATAGATCAGGTTTTGCAGCAAATGTTAAACGAGAAAGGAACAGAATTCAGCTCTGCATTCAGAAAAACAAAGGCAAAGAAAGGCTAGTCTCTGAAGCCAGCATGAGATGGAATAAGAGGGACCAGACTCATCGTGAGAGGCTGGCCCAGCCCTCGCAGGGGTGCTAGAGGGGCAGCCCACATAGCGGGCTGTGCCTCTGGCCACCCCCCTGGGTCCACATACACCTCACCTACTAGGCATCCCGGGTCTGACACATCCGGCCGTGGACCTGGGGAGTGCTTATAAGGGGGTGGGCTTGCGATCGCTCATCCTCCTCGTTTGCTGTACCCCCCTGACTCCCCAAGGACAGTCAAAGCAGCAACATCACACACCTGGTCCCTCTACTCCCATAACAGGATTTACTCAGCGGTACAAACAAGATTTCCTCTTTCTTTGAAACACCCATCCTTCCATTCCAAGAGGCACACACGTCTCCTTGCCCCACACAAAAAAAGTAGCAATTTACAGTTGGTAGAAAAGGCTTCAACTGCTTTATTTGGCAGGAGTCCACGTACAGGTGATCTGCCTCTTAACGAGCTGGTGTCCTAGCTGTGGCCCACTGGAAGTAATTGTTATTTCTTCTCTCTTACCATGAGCTCATAGTCAGATAAAAAATCCAGAAATGCAACATACAAAGACATGTTCTTTGCTGCTGCATCCTTTAATTTTCTTCTGTTTTCTTTTCTTCTTTCCTCTTGTTTTATACAGTGATATTTGTAATTTAATACGTACTGCTATTTTAATTCTAATTTTGTGAAAAGTCGAGTTCTTTGACTGAAACACAATAATTAAATAACGCAAAGTCCCCAAGATGTCCCCTGTCCCCCCAGATTTTATGTGTCTCCTACACACCTGGGTCCTGGAGAGGGTAATTGAATAACGCACCTCGCACATAGAGCTCTAAAAATCGTAGATGCATTGAGGTCCACTCTTGAGAGAAGTGCAGCCCCCAACCCCGCTTTCATCACCTCATTTCATTCAAAAAGATTGAAGAAGAGTCATGTACCAAAGCCTAGGACATTAAGGTGTTATGTTTGGCTCTGGGTTGTTATGTACAACATGTGGTTGCTTGTCACATAAAAATAAATGCACATGGAGCAGATGGCGTAGCTTACACCCGCACAATAGGTTTCTTCTATCCAAGCTGCAGGACAAGATCACAGACAAAAAAGCTAATTTACCCAATATTGACACACCAACTAGCAGTCCTACGCCCTCCCATAAACCATCACAACGCTTTAGTTTCACCAGAGTCACCAATTCTGGAGGTGGAAAAAATCATCCTCTCCCTCAAACCCTCCAACTGTCAAGGAGATAAATGCCCAGCCCAAATCATTAAAGATGCTGCGAGAGGCTGGCACACTTTAAGCTAATTAATGCTTCATTCTCTACTGGCACAATCCCTAGCAATTTAGAGGAGTCCTGGGTTCTCCCCCTCCTCAAAAAACAGTCCTTAGATCCAACTATTCCCACCACAACAGTGCCATTTTTACTTAAAATCTTAGGCCACCCTGTCTATCTCCAGATATAGGAGTATTTAGAGATTAACCAGCTCCTAGAAACACGACAATCAGGCTTCAGGCCTCAACACGGTACCGAAACTGTACTAACTGATCTCACGGCCCAAATAGACGAACTTGGGGACAAAGGGAAATCGGCTTTACTACTTCTTCTAGATCTCTCGGCTGCGTTTGATGTGGTGGTCCAGAAGGTCCAATTCAATCACCTGGACTCAGCAGCTCAATTCTCCCAGGAGGCTATAGTCTGGATCCAGTCCTTTCTGAGTAACATGACTATGAGGGTCTTCTCGCCATCAGCAGCAGCAGACCCTATTCCGAATACATGTGGAGTGCCACAGGGTTCCTGTGTCTCACCCACAATGTAGAATATATTTACTAACCCCCTTTTCGATGATCTGGACCATCTTGGTATCACCTACACTAACTATGCAGATCATAGCCAGATTCTCATGCCACTTACTGGGGATTATGACAAGGATTTGGCCTTGGTAAATAAAATCTATCTCATCATCCAGGCACGGATGGCTATCCACCGTCTATGCCTGAATGATGACAAAACTGAACTCATCATTCTGGGAACCACTTTCAATCTCAATAAACTTGGCCACAAATCTACCTCTTTTAATATCGATGGCAACACTATTAAAGTGGTACAAGAGGTAAAAACTTTGGGTGTTTACCTAGACTCACCCTCACCTTTGCCAAACAGGTCCATTCTAGGGCCTCTGCATACACATGCAAGCTAATCAGAGCAGGTAAACCATTCCTATCTAAGAATAGTTGCACCATTCTGGCCAGAGCCTTAATTTTGTCGAGATTGGACTATTGTAATTCCCTATACTTAGGTGCCAATAAGTACATTATCGACAAAATCCGAATTCTACAGAATAATGCCCTTAGAGTGGCACTGGGCATAGCTAAAAAAGAGCACATCTCTGAGGTAAGAAGACAGAAAACCCGGCTTTCTACCAGCGACATAATTGTGCTCAAAACTGCCTCGCTTACACACAAGTGCCTTAACAACACAGCACCTCGATATCTCATAGAGAGAATCAATAGAAAATGTTCCAGTCGTCCAACCAGGACTGCAAACACAAACTGCCTAGTGGTACCTAGGTTTAAACTGACTAAAGTTGGAGGAAGTAGTTTCCCAGTTAAAGCTGCTGAGGCATGGAACTACCTCCCCCCGTCACTTAGGACAGACCAAACTTACCTGAACTTCAGACATAACATCAACGACTGGCTTAGAGAAAATGACCACTAAAGTACCCCAGTTATTGACCTACTGTCTTTACCCCTTTGTACCAGCCCATATACTGCATTGTAAACAGTTATTACATTGCCTAGTAGATGCTGAACCGTAACCTTGTATATTATGTAATGTTTTGATAGATTATGTAATGTTTTGACTATTCTGATCGTATGTATATACCGCTCAATAGCGGACCAACGCTATCCTTTCTGCAAATATTTTGTCTTTCATTGTATGTAAATATGTAATCTTAAACTGAAAATATTCATGTTTCCTCTGCACCCTGATACCCCTGGGTCTGGCACGCATTATAAATAAAATAAACAAACAAACAAACCTAGGGTGAGCTGTTGAAATAGTTCAGCAGCTACGGATTCCAGCACCAGTAAGATAGCCCTGCTGTACATTTGCATTCAGCAGCGTTCTGTGTGTAGCCTACTGGTTACAGGTTCAAATCCTTATACGATAACTCAGCAGGCTAATGTGTTTGCTGCAGAGATGCTCTTAATCACCTGGGCACATCATTGATTCCACACTTGGGCCCCGTTAACCAATGAATTCATCAAATACTCAATCACACTTAGGGCCTGATAAATAGAATTTTTTGGGCGGTGTGAAGTGACTTTGCACTGCCAACGAACACCCTGATTCATAGAGCAGTGCAAAGCACTGCAAAAGTACACGTTACACTGCTCCACGAATCAGGGTGCAGCAGTGCAAAGTGTATTTTTGCAGTGCAAAGTGAATTTGCACTGCAAAATACAATTTTCACTGCTCCATGAATCAGGGTGTTTGTTGGCAGTGCAAAGTCACTTTGCACCACGCTAAAAAAATCCATGAATCAGGCCCTAAGTGTTCATGGTTTTTATCACCATGTGTGTGAGTTTGTGGAGTGCATACAGTGGATTATCCAACATCACTATGAACAAGTATTGCCCTCAGCGCCTTCCATGATATAACAAAGCCTTTAGAAATAGCAGAGCAGATAATGGGAAGAGTTAATTTGTTTAACATCGAATTCCAGGTAGGCCAAATAGTGTCTTATCTTGTGATACGGTTAACAAGATCAGGCTTTGTGGTGGCCGGGCCACGAAATACCGTCTGATTGTTTTGTAACCGGTCCCCGTGGGAGCTCAGCCATGTTACTGAGTCACTGGATTTACCAGAAGAGAACTTGGGACTTTTCGAGACTGGAAAAAGTCCCGCAGGGAAAGCAGAAAAGCCAGCAGACCTCAGAAACTATCCGGCTGTCAAAAGTCCAGGTAACGTCCCAAGAAAGTAAAGAAGTCACTATGTATTCTAATGCCCCTTGATTTGTTCTCATATAGCAGTGGCGCTTCTAGGTTTGAACTTGGATCCTAAGAGCTACACCTTTGGGGTTTTTACACGAAGCGATGCCTCTCAACCTGTTTAATGGGAATTCAGGTGTTTAGGTGAGTGATCTGGGTAAAGTGAATGGGGGTTGACGGTAAAGAACGATTGCCGGAAAGCCTTGGCATTAGAAGACTGGTGCCAAACAGGCTTCTGCACTCAGAGGTACAGAAGCACCCAACGACTGCACCGGGAGAGTCCGACATACACACAGTTACTATTTACACATTCATGAAAAATAAGCGAACTGTTTGTCAGCCTGCTGCTCTTTCTGAATGAGGAAATCGTACGGAAAATGTTCACAATATTTTGAACCCGGTGGCAACTCTTCTTCATTTTGCCTGGCAAGGTAATGTTACAATTGTGTACTATCAGTGTCCTGCTGGCCAACAGTGACAGCTACACCAAAACATAATAAAGTGTATATTTCACACTTTAAAAACAAGAAAGATTGATGGATAGAACATGGTCCCATTGAAGCCACTGCAACGGGCGTTTGTTCTTTTGGTCTGTTGGGAGAGTGGTGGGGCAATACATTGCAAGATGGCAACACCCACCACATGAAGGTGAGCTGAGAGGAATGCATAAAGCTTCCTGAGCTAGTCATGGTTGTCAAGGCTAGGGCACAAGCTCACGTTTTCTTAACTCCTATAGCACCACACCTTGCCTCTAGTCCTGCTCGAAGGCAACATGATATTACTGAGGACTGCTAACGGGAAGATACAGAGCAACCAGCATACAACTGAGTGCTGCTGAAAGTCGAACTAGTTCAAAAGGTACCGGAAAGAATCGTTTTTTTCGTTGTGGTGCACACCTTTTAACCAAAGCCTACAGTACGCGGATGCAACCGTGCTTCTACCCAAGCAGGAGCACTGGGTTTCAATGATCCTCTCCCGTTGCAAACGAGGAGCAGCTTGTGTGGAAAGCATTCGTCCTGCATCCATCCATATATCCTGGCTCCACTGCAAAGAGAGTGGGTGGGGAGCTGCAAGAGGCAGGGGCATCAGTAGTCTGCCCCCCACTTGCACAGCTCAGCTGGCCTTGCGATAGAGGGCGTGTGTATGTGATGCCACGTGTATAGGATGGGGTGAGTACCCTGACAAATGATGAGACCTAGGAAAAGGTCTGTGTCCCGGAGAAATGTATGTCATAACATTGTGCATGGTGGCACACATCCAGGTTGTTGTGCATAGAGTGGTACAAAATGACTCGTGGGCAAATTCTGGGAGTTGGGTATGGTGTGGGTCAGCTTGGCTGGTAAGATAGCACAGTGAGTAAACGCGGGCCTCTGACAGCTGTATGAGATCTGCCAGGGGAAATAGGGCAGATTGGTTTACATGGTAGGAGCTCTAGCAAAAGGATGCTTCCACGGGAGTCGGATCTGATAAACAGCCCCCCTTTCAGACAGTGCTGTGGTTTAAAACTTGGCATTGGTGGGTTTGTGTGCAGATGGACATGCCGGCCATTGAGTGAATAACTGTACTGACTATCATCCATAAATAAGACACCACATGTATGCCACATGTAAACCTTCTGCTGTAGTAAAAGGCGCTAGTGTGGAAGAAACAGGGTTGTATCCTTTAAAGGAACTTTGTGCTCCAACAGCTGTCCGGAATGCACATTTGACTTATGAACTTGCCCTTCACCCTTGCAGGACTGCTGCTGAGAGTACCAGACGACTGTCTCAGCAAAGGCACATGGGTGCACTATAATCTTGGCATGAAACATTTATGAAAGGGGGCTGATTAGCCGGCCCCCCTTTCAGAACCAGAATTACCTGCATCTTTTTATATTAATAGCATAAATAAGGGACGGCTTTCACACCCTTGCAGATGGCAATCCGACACACAGGCCTAAAAGATATTTGCAGTGGCCATGTCATCTTGGTCTGTCTTAAATTGTCATAGCAACAATTAAGAAACCACTGCCTAACTTTTTAAAGACATCTTCATTGAACTTGAACATTGCGTCCAAAGTTATTGCCTGGCTAGTCATGTCTTCAGATCCAGTGTGCCACTTTTTACTGCAAAGGCTGCATTTATGGTGTTATGGGTGATGGGGTGTTACTTATAGCTCTCCCATTCTTACCCGACCAATCAATCCTGTTTCCATGCAGCCATATTTTCTATGCCATCTACTATTGACTTCTTAGTACACCTCGCCCTGCCAACCTTCATCTCTAAAGAGAAAAACGAATGGTCACTATTTATAGTCGGAAGACCATTAGGTAGCCAAACATATGAAAATATGAATTGCTTGCAAAATAATACTCTAAGGGGCACTTCATGCAGCCATCTAGTCTAGTGCACTCTCCTCCTCAATTCATAGTCTGCAAACTAACATGAATTGACCCATTTTTCAAAAAGTTCTAGCCATTATTTCCTTGCTCGTTAGATTTATTTTCTTTTGGGTTTGGGGGCTTTCCTGGATTACAATCATACGGTTATCACCATTGCTATCAGACCATGGAGGTTTTTCTGGGCATCGGGAATTGAAGTCGTAACCTAAGAATGCTAAATCTGTCTGGCTTGCAACTGAACATGCATCTCAGCAGGACTTGAGAGCTTCAGAAACGCACGCTTCTAAGGGAAGCAGTGACAGATTTATGTTAATAAACCATGAACATGTAGGTTATTGCTATCAAGGTTTTGGAAGTTGACAGCCAATACATTAGGGATATTTCTCCCTTACAGAAATGCATGCAGCTATTCTGAGGCCACAAATGCCTTTTTTTGCCAGTTTGATGTAGATCTTAAAACCGTCAGTCGTAGAGGAAAGCAGTAACCAAGTCTCCTGTGTCATAAACATGTCATAGGCAGAAACATAACCGAGATGTTTTTGTCTACTAATAATGATGACTTGTACCCTATCGCATTCCATTTTGCAGAAGGCGAGGCAGCCAGGCCCAATTGTCTTCATGTGCTTTTATTTTACAGGGGTTGTTGCCACCTTTTCGGCTATCCTTCGATTTCATTGTGCAAATGCACAACATATTTGCAATTGATTTTACTTGCATAAAAGATCATTAATGAGACCAGCTTCTTTTCATTATTAGATCATTATTTTTCCCCTCATTGACCTGCTCCACATGCAAATCAGAACCCTTTATATGGAAGTCCTCACAATATATACTTCAGTCTCAAATTAGCAGCTACTGAAGAAACAAAATCAATGTTCACGTTTGATAAAAATCGATGGTCAGGATATTCAACATAATCAATGTCTGTTGCTGCCACTACATTTAACCTAGGGATCATGTAGAATAAGGCTAAGATCATAGAACTATTTAAGGGAACATGATCCAATGGTAAACACTTTTGTAAGTTATAATAGAAGTGAGAGATTTCCTATTATGATATAATATGATAGGTTATTTATAACGCGCTTAATACCCATAGGTTTCTAAGCGCCGACCTGGGGATTGAACCTGTGTTGCTCTGTGTCGTCTTGCTTCCAAGGCGAGCACGTTGTCGCTGAGCTATCCTCCCTAGACACGCCTGCTTTCTGCTTCTTCTGCCCATTTTATCTGTTGTGGAGGGATTAGCATGTCACAGCAGTCTCTAGGGCCAGAAACCCTGCTCAGATACCAGGTAAGCATGCGCCAACCTTGGTTTTCTCCCTCCGTACCCAAAGGCCATCCCCACCATCACCAGGCAACCCCAACATCAATGCAGCAACCTCACCCACATCAGCCTCAAGCCTATCAGCACCCACACACCGTCCACAAAATGAAAGTTGATGCTCGCCAACATCCGCTTAGCTATGACCCATGCAGCAGACATTGCCAACCTCATCACTATACATGACCTTGATGCCATCTTCATCACCGAGACCTGGCTGACACCCACCTCCACCAACATCCTAGACATGTCCCCGATGGCTACAGCATCCAACACAGAGACCAGCCGAACAAGACAGGCGGAGGCCTTGCAGTCATACACAAGATCTTGTGGCCTCACCAGACTTGACATTGACAATATTGGCTCCTTCAAACTCCTCGCCTGACACTTCCCGCTCTCCCCAATGGAAACAGTTACCTTCCATCTCATCTACAGGCCACCCAAACCCAACATCGCCTTCATCAGAGACTTGACCGACCTGGTCACCACTATGTCCCTCACGCACAATACCAACATCTACAGTTCAGGGCTGCTACCACATTGGGCATGTGTGCCATGGTGTAAGATCTTGATTTTGTGGCATTCACCTGTTTCAGGATGGTGGTGGGTGAGATGTGCCTTTTCACATGGCGCAGGAGTGTGTCCGGCACCTGACACAGCACTTTAGTGAAAGCAGGCGGTGAGATGCCTTGCAGTTGGCTCACAGTGTGCTGGAACGTGCCAGTGGAAAGGAAGTGCAGTACCTTCACCAGCGGTGGTATGGCTGTCCTGATAGCGATCCTGCTCCCTATGTCGCCCTGGACCTGGTTCTGCAGATCTGAAATAGATTTCTTGTTGAGGCGGTACAGGGTGAGGATCTGGCTGTCAGTGAGGGTCCATGGTGAAGCCCTAACCTGGGGTATGGGCGCACACCTTGCATGGCGTCTCTGCCTCACCATCCCCCTCCTCTCCTCTGTCTCATTGTCACTGTGCTGGTCCTCCAGCCCCTGAAGCTCTAATAGGGTTCAGCCCGCAATAGGGTTCCCATAGGAATAGCCTGGAGAAGATGCATGTAAATGCTGACAGAGACTAGTGGCAGCATTGTGGTGGAGGGAAGTGTGTTTGGGGAAGGTTTGGGCCACTTGTCATCTTTCTGTGTGCATTGGGTGCACCTGTGCCCCATTTCCATCATCTGTATGCATTTACCCCCTGCTTTCAGGTGTAGGTATCTCTGTCTTGTTTTGGTTGGTATTACTTGAAAAAAATGACACTGTTACCACCATTTCCCAACTCGTAATCGGCCTGTAATACAGTTGTGCCGGTAATATTGGTGCTGGTATTACCGGTACTGGTATTTACGGAGCTAGAAATACCGTTGCTGGAAAAACCGGTATTACCGCCAACTCGTAACATGCCGGAACGGTAAAAGTGCTGGTAAGCAGATTTACAACCATAGTGGCGTTTCCTGCAGGAAATAGAGTAGAAAGGAAGAGACCCTCAACATAAAACCAAGATGGTGAACGCCATTCTCATGCTTTCCTTCCCTATCTGGCTACTCTAACTCTAACCCTTTCATATGCGTGCTGACTTCAAAGGCCCTCGCCTCTGTAGTGCAGCACCCAGGTGTGAGGCAGGCTCAGTTATGTCAGAGCTTCCTTTGAAGCACCGACTCCCAGAAGATCTCCTAATGAGAGGCCCTGGGACTGGAGGGGAGCTGTTACCCTTCTTCCGCGGGAATCAATAGAGGCAGCTCCTTGCTGTTGTCTCACTGGGTTCAAGTGGAGGCAGCCAGGCTAGCCATGAATCCACATTGACCTTTCATCACTGGGCCTGGGCTCACAGGATTGACACTTGCATGATATCGATTCACAATGGCTTTAATAATTGTGTGCCCTTTAGTCACTATGTGGCAAAACTCTGATTGAGCCGGCAGCACCTTTACTTAATGTGAATGTTTCTTAATTGTCAACTTTCTTTTTTTGAAAATATTTGGTCCTGTTGCCAAAGAGTCCCACTTGCACCGCGGAACAAACTATACAATGTGATAACTATCCTTAGGTATCTCAACCCAAGGGATTTGGATAAAAACATTTTTTGTTGGATTACCCATGATCTTTATTGATTATGTTTGTAGATTTTGTCCCTGAAGAAAATCGAAGGACCAAAATGCATTGGATGTCTATGTTTGCCCGTGTCTTTGGATTAAACAAGCATTTTATTAATAGTACTAGCGGAAATATTATCAGGGCACGGGCAAATTACAAAAGGTCAGTGGAAAATAGGAACATTCAGTTGGAGAATGTAGCGTGGGACGAATTCCTTTTGGCCGCCTCCAACAAGGACTCTAAGAAATTCTGTGACATTGTTGCAGGTGGACCGGTATATAAGAGAGGAAAGTCAAATTGGGAAAATCATGTGGGTGCTAAAATTTGGCTAGACCATTTTACTGCTTGGCCCTATTCAAGGGCAAGGCAGTTAGATATGAGGGTGGTGATCTGTGACCCACACTGTGCATGACCTTGAAGGAGGTGGAAACCGCATTCAAACAACAATCACAAAACCGCACACTAGGCTCAGATGCAGGCCCCGCAGATTTAGTCGAAGGGGAATTATAATTGTGCGCTCTATTGCTGACAATTTGCTTTAATACATACTTGAAGTCAAGAGTATAGCCACAATCGTGGAAAAATGCCATTATATAACCCATATTTAAAGGGGATCGGGCAGCCCCCAGCCTATAGGCCCATTTCTCTGTTGGACACCTCCTTCAAGATCTTTGGACGTGCTGTCCTTTAACATCTAGAGGAATGGATATCTCCAAGCCAAATTCTCTCAGAAATTCAATATGGCTTTAGACCAGGTCTGGGTACTCGAGAACAAGCATTACATTTATATTTGGTTGGGGCAGCCTCTATTTTTACAATGGGGGAACCAATCTATTTGGCATTCATGGACAAGAGCACAGCTTTTGACCGAGTAGACAGGGCCAATCTATGGCAGGTGCTCGGGTCCATGGGATGCCTGGCAGAGTTGTTAAAGGTACTGCACATCATCCATGAGGACAATAGAGCATGTGTGCATTTTGGGGAGCAGGGGCAATGCCAAGATTGTGCCATAGCCCCTGTACTATTTGCACTATACATTAATGGGCTAAATAAAGTACTAGTGGGAACAAAAGCAGATTTCCCTAGAGTGGGCACTAAAGCCCTGCCTGTATTGGCGTACGCAGACAATATGGTTTTAATTGCCCACACCCCAAAAGCCCTACAGCAGTTGATTGATGTGTACACTGAATTCATGTCAGAATTGGGGCGATCATTAAATACTAGTAGTAGTACTAGTAAATCTAGCAGGGATGGCATGCTCCCGAAAGGGAGGCAAAAAAGATTAAAATGTGTAACATGACAAGTAATAGAGTCATTATTCCACGGGTGACTAAATTTGACTACCTGGGCATTTGCTTTACTGACAATTGGCGGTGCTATCTCACATACAGAAACAGAGTATGAAACTGAAACAAACTCTGGGGGGCATTTCGCGCTTTAGGTCAAGGTGCCAGGCCCAACAAATCAAACTAATCCTTGAGGTTTACAGAGTACAAGCTAAAGCCACGTCTAATTATGGAGCGGCGCTTTGGCCAACGAAAAAATAACATGTATTGAGGTAACCGAGGATAACTTTGTAAAAAAACGATTGGGCCTTCCTTGTTCTGCTCCGAACTATGCTGCACATTCAGAGTTAGGTATCACCCACATTGGGGATGATTGGTATATGGCACCGCTGCTGCACTGGCTAACATTATGGTCAAACCCAAGAGCCAGCCTCTCCTACAGTATTATTAAAGGTTTAATGAGGGGATCCTCTCGGGGAAAAATACCATGGCTGAATTTTATTTCAAAATGCCTTTCACAGCTGAATGTTCTAAGTCTGTACTGCCCAGACGTAATGCTGTCCACTGCTGAGTCTAATACGTATAAGCAGGCGTTTCGCTCTCTAAATCTATCAAAGTGGTAAACATCTGGGTTTCTGAACGATTCAAATAGAAAACATGTGCTAATCACTCAACCTGATGTAATTCAACCCTACCTATTGTATAGCAATAAAGTGAAAGACTGCTGGGCATTGACCAGGGCATGCTTCAACCTTTTATGGCTCAGGGACAAAACGAAGAACTGGTTGGGCCCTGAGCAGGATGCGGCTGCCCGGGCCGCAATGCAGATAAAGAAGATCTGCACCATTTTGTTTTTTGTGCCCATACTATCAAGCTATTAGAAAGCAGACCATTGCACTTTTATTAAGAGAAGCTAATTTCCATCAATGTCGACCTGCTCTGACCTTTTTGCTACATGCTGATTCAATCCCTGTTGCATGGGGGTGCTTGGAATTCCTAAAAATGTAATGCAACCAAAGGAAACATCTGCTGCATGAATAATTTAATTTATATGGCGTTGTATTGACGTTGCTGCTTACATAATAACATTTGGATTACTTATGAATACATGTTGAGCCACAATTGTAATACATTTAAGATGTGTTGAACACAAGAGGTACTTCCAATCCCTTCAGATAATATGGGCCTCATCACGAGTTTGGCGGTAACCCTTAAATCTGGCGGTCGCGCTATTACCGCCGTATTTAAGGGTCCGCCAAATCAGGGCTTTGGTGGATTTCTCCCCAGCTCTGAGCTGGGGGGAAATCCGCCGAAAATGTGCGCTATTACCGCCGGCGGGTAATCCGCCGGCGGTAAGAGCGCGACAATTCCCCATTGAGCCCAATGGGGAATGGGGCATTCCCGAATGGGCTCAGTGGGGAATGGGGAATTCCATCACCGCCAAACCCGTGATCCGGCGCTAATAGCTAATATCGCCGGCATTACCGCCCAACTCGTGATGAGGCCCTATATCATAAGTATGGCTAGTTTTAGAGATTACACTGCCAAAAGACTGATTAGGTAGTTAATTATGACATTTTAGATCAGAGGTGCAGAGGTTAAAAAGCTACTGCTGCCTGCAGCGATTTTGAGTCACTGCGGCTGTCGGGGATCCACATGGGATGTTTGAACCTGCCTTGTGCCAATTAAGAGCTAGAACAGGAGACTGGTGCAGTAAAGCACATTGATGCACTGTACTTCTGGCACGATGGAGGGGGTGGCTGAATAGCAAACTCTCCTTTCAGGAACAGAATTTCCTGATACATGTTATTTAAAAAAATATATAATAATAAATAAGCTACAACTTTCACACCTGCACCAGATGGCATTCTATCACAAGGACACAATGGCCCTCATCACGAGTCTGGCGGTAACCCTTAAATGCAGCGGTAGCACTATTAGCGCCGCATTTAAGGGTCCACCAGATCATGGCTTTGACGGATTTCCCCCCAGCTCTAAGCTGGGGGGAAATCTGCTGCAAAATTGCCGGTTTTTAGCACGATTACCGCCGGTGGGAAATCCGCCAGCGGTAATAGCGCAAATTTTCCCCATTGGGCCCAATAGGGAATGAGGAATTCCCGAATGGGCCCAATGAGGAATGGGCAATAACCCTTCTGCCAAACCCGTGATCCGGCGCTAATAGCGCCGGGGGGTTTGGCGGTAGGGCTATTAGCACCGGCGCTAATAGCGCCGGCGTTACCACCCAACTCGTGATGAGGCCCAATGTATTTACACAGCCATGCTTTTGCCATCTTGGCTCGTGTTTGAGTCCTAGAGACAAACCAGACCCCTTGGCTCAGCTGTGCTCTACCCATGAATTTCCTGGCTTGCCCACCTCTAGCAGGACCCGAGGGAGTAACTTCCCCTTGTTCCTGTTTCTTCCACTCTAGCTTAGCAGGGAACTGGGCACGTCGGACCTGCATGGCTCTAGCAAAAGTGAGCCTGACTGAAGCATACAGGAACAATCATAGAGGATGATAGAAAGATGAAGGAGCACAAAAATCAGGTAGAGGTAATTAATGGCTAATCCCCCTCACTAAAATGAGAAGGGGGTTTAGATTCTATTAAAGCCAAGGAGGCGAGTATTATGTATAACAATCTTTACTTCTAAACCACAGCAGCAAAGAAAAAACTTTTACAAACAAAAAAGTTTAAATAACAGAACTAAATAAAGTTCACAGTCAATGAAAGGGGAACTCCCCAATCCAACATGGAGGACAGGTCATGCCCTGCAGATGACCCATGAGCAGGGATCAATCTCTATATGTGCCCTTTACTCTAATCTAAACTCCTCTTTCTGCAGCTGTCTTGCATTCGGCGATCGCTGCAAACACCAGATGATATACCTCGGAGACAGGATCCAACGACGTTCAAGGATCACACACTCTCCGCATCCTGCAACTGCGACGAATGCTCCTGAACAGAACATCTCACCCTGAAGCTGTAAGAACAAGAAACAACATCTAATACTCGCCTTCTTGTCTTTAATGGAATCTAAACCCCCTTCTCTCGTTAGTGAGGGGGATTAGCCATTCCATGTCAAGACAGGAGTCTTCATATTATGCAAGTTTAAAGCCATTGCATCACATTAACCCCAACATGATCAATACACTTGTGATAAAATAAAATGTTTTTAATGATTATTCCCTTGACCAATCAGCTGCTTTGATAATTTTTCCCCCAGGCCACCCCCCCGGAAAAAGTCCTAAACCCATAGCACCTTTAACTGAAGAACCAAAGGAGTAATAAACTCCCTCCTTCCGCATAACTTACTTAATCTATCTGGTCAAAGGAGGGCAAGGGACCTCGCAATAGGGTTCCCATAGGAATAGCAGCTGAGAGGCATTAGGATGCAAAGAGTCTCTGTACTTCAACTCAAAACATTTTAAACAGTAAATAACGCATAGATTAAAATCTTCTGGAAAACCTGGATAAGAGATAGAGGAAACCAAACACTTACACCTCCTGGCAATAAAGAAAGTGACCCTCTGAGGAGTGAACATTTTACTGTCCATATCTAATGCTCTGATACTAGAAAAAACATCTTAAAAGGAACAAAACCTGCATGGATAACTTGGAAAACAGTTGTAGCACAGACAAACCTTCATTAGAAAGGACAAAAAATGGACTAATCCAATACGATACAAATGTCGCCTAGAAGAAATAATACCTAGCTTAGGTGGGACCCTAATGCCAATGGACTTGAAGGCCCTGCGCACCCTGGACTGCCTATCCACTGTCTTCACCCTTAACGACAACATGTCTCGTTGAGAAAGTGGCAGCTAAATAAATTAACTGACATGTAATGTTGTCCTTTCTAAACAACTCCACCAGAATTTACCTATCTCTACTGTAAGGGAGAAACGGAACCGTAAAATTTGAGCCACACACTGACTAACCCAGCAGTTCCAATCTGAAGGGTATCCTGACTTATCAGAGGCTGCCCCAAAGTCCTTGATGACACAGTTACAGTCTTGCGAAAGCCCTCGGAAGCACCAGGAAGAGATGAAAAGTTCTAATAAATAAGGGAGAGGAGTCCATGAAGGACCAGCTCGAAAGAGAAAGCTGTCGGGACGGAGAGAGGCCACGGGTGTAGAGGGATGAGACTAGTAATATCCACCGTCAATTCCAGTAGGCTGGGAAAACACCCCCAGAAAGGCCAACAATAGCATAGTCGCCTGCCTGCGTCCCTGAACCAGGACTCGTAATATCATGATAAAGGAGAAACACATACGAAAAAGGGGGGGCCCGACCAATCCTGGAGGAAAGAGTCAGAAGGCAGTGCACTGGGATCCGTACTCTAACTGTAGAGCCAGGTAACTTATAAGTCACGAGGTAAAAAGAACCACTAATCAGAACCCAAAGATACCAGATCTTGGCAAAGAGAGAGCCCTGTCTAACATCCAGTTGCTCCTGTGCTGTAGATGTCCAAAAGAAAGAAAAAAAACAGGCTGTAACAGAGTTGCTTACTCCAGGAAAATACTCTGCTTTCAACACAATGGCCCTCATTACGACCCTGGCGGAATCCGCGGTGCTAAATGCACCGCGGAGCATGGCGGAAAGCCGCCGATAGCGCCATGGGGGTTGGCGGATTTACCACCCCATGCCGACCTTGGCGGAGCGGTAAATCCCCAATCCCCATTTTACCCTTCCCCATTCCCATTCTTGCCCCATAGGGTATAATGGGAGTGGGGAAGGAGTTAATTACGCCGCCGTAAAGTACGGCGGCGTAATTAACAACGAGGTCCCTTAGCGCCATGGTTTTCTCCGCCCGGTAAAACCAGGCGGAGAAAACCTCCATGGCGCTAAGGGAACTCGTAGTACGGCGGACGGGTCCGCCGCGATTAGCGCTGGCGGAAACCCACTCCGCCAGGGTCCTAATGAGGCCCAATGTCCCCATCCAAACAGAAAATACCTTTTTGCATTGTTAAATCTGCTATGGCCTTGGAACTGGTCCCCTCCCCCCCCCAGATGATTGATGTAGCGCACAGCCTAAAAATGTCATTGATCCTAGAGAAGCCTCATGACTGCAAGAGAGCACGCTAAAAGCTCCAGACGGCTGACATGCAGTTGCTTCACTGAAGTGGACCACTCTTGCCTGTGGAAACTTGTCCTATCTTGGCACCCCCAGCCCAGACTGGTGGCATTTAACTCCTGAAAGACATCCG
The DNA here is from genome assembly GCF_040938575.1 of Ambystoma mexicanum. Classification (NCBI taxonomy): domain Eukaryota; kingdom Metazoa; phylum Chordata; class Amphibia; order Caudata; family Ambystomatidae; genus Ambystoma; species Ambystoma mexicanum. Next base: position 828,671,085 of record NC_090923.1, on the reverse strand, counting down.
AAGACGGAACTGAAAAAGTGCCCTGTCATTCTAGGCATCCATGAGCCTGAGCCACTAAAGGAGCTCCAAGCTGACCTCTGGGAACAGAACCCTAACTGTGGGGAAGACAGAATTTTGTGAAGATGTCTGGTCTTAAGGCGTTATAACGCACTGTAATGGAGAGGGGAAAGGTAACTTGATGGAACTGACCACAACACTTAAATACCTAGTATTTATAACAAAATAAACCCATGACTGTAGAAGGGACACCACTAACTCCACCTGATTCTAAAGGGACTGAGAACTGCAAACTAAAACAAGTATAAATTCCAAGAAGAATTATCCGAATTCCTTGGACCTGAGGTGAAACATCACCAGCATCATTACCCTGGTAGAGCACCAGGGGCTGATAAAAAGGGCCAAACTGAAGGGGAGGACACTGGCAAGTGCGAGACCCACAGTGGAACTGAAGAAAAAACACCTGATGAGGAGGTAAAGCCCAGAAACCACCCGGTACACATCCTTAAGGTCTAACTAGATCATACAATACGCCGGGAGAAGGGAGTCAATGAGTAGAACAAACCCTTCCATTTTGAAGTGATGATATACTACCAATAGATGCTAGAATTTGTAAGTTAACAATTGGGCAACCCCCCCCCCCTCAGGTAATGAGACCAGAGCTATCGTGCTCAGAAAATGAGAAGGTGAGAAGGACGCTGGTACCACTGTCCCTTCAAAAAATGAGGTCACTGGCCTCCACCACTTATCAAATCCTGCTTGGTCGTATTGGACACTAGGGGAAGAAGCAAGGAAAAACGGACAAAAAGAATACTTCTAGCACATGAGGCATTACTGATGGTACTCTAGGTCTAGCAGGACATGACAAGACCTCACCAATGGAGCCAAAAAAGTATTTATTTCTAGGGTACAACTGGGTTTGTGCCCCTCACGCAGAGGAGTAATTGTGCACACCTCTTGATGCGCCTTGCCGGAGATGGGTAGAGCCCTGGGAGAAACCGCCAGAGGAACGGGCTCTATTCCCCTGAGGGGCAAAGATCTTAACAATCGTAACCTTGCCTAATGACAATTTAGGATGAAGTCACATGACAAAGGACTTGCACCATTCTGTAAAAATGTAGGCATTAGTGATGCCGAGCAGGCAAACCGTTCCCAAAATACAGTCCCGCAGGACTTGCACATCAACAGGCAATCAGACAGTTCCAAAGTCTGGGTGACCGGACCCAACACCTTCAATAACCTGCCTTGACAACTCCTGATGGATTTATCCACCCCTTTTTTTGGGGTGTGTCCCTATGTTTGGGACCAAAAGGATACCATGAAGTGGTCGATCCCTGGAAAGAGGGCCACCTTAATAAGAAAGAAGGATGAACAATGAAACCCCCCTGGCAACGAGAACCCTTTTTGTGGAGGATAAATGGGAGATCTAAGTTTCTCTTGCGCCTCACCGGAGACAAAACCCAGTCTTCTGGGCTATCAGTAGAAGAAATAGAGATTGCGGAAAGCATCTATTAGATCCATGGAGGAACAGACTGGGATTGTCAGTACTTGTCCAACTCACTTTTCTGACCCCTTACCCTGGTAGGAGGTGGGGGAAATGGGGAGGGGAAAAGGTATTACTAGGGGAAGTGAGAGGACTGAGTTACATGATTGGATATTCAAATGCACCTACAGGGATCTTGACTGGAAGGATGAGAGTCAGAGATCTCTTTAATAGGCATGTTAAGTGCTGAGGCTTGCAAAGAAATAAGGTTTTACCAAGCAGTGTCCAATGAGGACTGTCTGGGGTACTAATGGCTGGATAGGCAGGAAGGGATCCCCTATGGGTCTATAACAACCTTCCCCCAACCCCTCACTTTTATTAAAAGGAAATAAAATGTAATTCTATTATTTGTATTTAATATAACCGCAAACCCAGCAGGTAAAGGTTAATGCTCTTTACACACGGCTCATATTCTCGCCGTAACAGAGGAAACATACTGTGCAAGTGCACATCCAAGCTGCTCACCCTAGCAGAGTGCGGCACCCAGCAGCACACGAGGGGGTAACCTGGCCCTATAATTCAGGAAAAGCCTGAAGCTGAGCAGGCCATGGTACGCCTATTGCAAGGCAAGCACGTAGCCGCTGTGCAACACCTGAAGCAAAAGCTTCTGAAAAAACTTGCACGTGGGGCAGGGGTGGGTGGTACACCAGTCTCACTTGAAGCCGGAGAGAACCATGAAACATAATATAATATATATATTAAATATATACCCAAAGTATATTAAAATATATTTTAAATATAATATATAATAAAATATAACATATAAAATAATACATAATAAAATATAATATAGGATATAATATAATAACATCCCCCACGCGCGTCGGGTCTGAAACAAAAGCTTCCAACAGCCCCGTGCACGCGGAGGGCATGGAGTGGGCAGGCCGACCGGCGCCGCCAAATCCGAAGGGAATGCGTATTACTCGCAACAGGCCCACATGCGTTAGGTCTGAAGTGAAAGCTTCGGCAGACCCGCGTGCACAGAGGGCATGGAGTGGGCGGGCCAACCGGCACGCCAACTCCAAATGCGCATTAATAATAAAAGCCAACAGCCCACACGCGTCGGGTCTGAAGTGAAAGCTTCCGTCAGACCCGCACATGTAGGGCCTGGAGTGACAACCAACGCTGCAAAGCGCACCAAACCCACGCGCATTGGGTCTGAAGCCAAAGCTTCCGACAGTCCTGCGCGTGTTGGGTTAACAGAAAAAAGGGGAAAACCGCTAATAATAAAGCGGCGGTAGCACGCAATACAATAATAAACTTTAACAAGAAGCCAAGGAAAAACCTGTTTGAAAGTGAAAACAGTAAGTATTACTGCAAAGTAAAACACTACCTTCTACACAATATCATATAATGTATAATATACAAAGTACAATGTGCCAACTACTGACTATCATGCAAGGCACAACTAAAACGAGTGACTTAGCTGTGGTGTCAGCAGCAAAGAAAGAGGAGTTGAGATTAGAGTAAAGGACATATATAGAGGTGGATCCCTGCTCATTGGTCATCTGCAGGGCATGACCTGTCCTCCATGTTGGATTGGGGAGTTCCCCTTTCATTGACTGTGAACTTTATTTAGTTCTGTTATTTAAACGTTTTTGTTTGTAAATGTTTTTTCTTTGCTGCTGTGGTTCAGAAGTAAAGATTGTTATGCATAATATGAAGCCTCCTGTCTTGACATGTAATTGGCCAAAAGCGGATTTCTCATCTAGAGGATGCGGGCATCGTCCTAGACCGGGCTGAGACGAGGAAGAGAGTGGAGGACGTAATGATCTGATTTATTTAGCTCGTCATATTAAGTTATTTTAAGTTGTTTTAGCACTTAATTTATAAAAATGCTTTCAAAACATGTCATACTCATGCGTCATTATACAAAGCCAATGACAGCAAATTCATAACTTTCCAATCAAGAATTAAAATGATACTTTTCCTTATGTACATCCTTTAATAAAAGTAGAAGAGGACCTACTGAACTGCTCTTACTCAATAATAATACTTAGTTGACTGGATAATTAGCCACAATATCGAGATAACAACTCCAGTAACTTACCCATGTATTTGGTCCGACCACCATAAAATTGAAGTCACACTCACACAAAAGCATAAAATCGAGAAACCTTTAAATATCCCAAATAAAATTCAAGGGAGAAACCTAAAGAAAATGACCACTGCTATACTCACCCAAGGAATAGAGCACATCATGAGTACGACTGATAGTGACTCCTGTGATAAGATCATACATGCTTATAACGACCATTTTCAGGAACTCCTAGATACATATGCTCCTGAAAAAGACAAGCAAGTAAGGCCCAACGCAAATCACCAAAAATGGTTCAATGAAGAATACACTGCACTCGAACAAGGAAAAAGAAAACTTGAAAGGAAATGGTTAAAAGACGCCACTGAAGCAAACAAAACCATTTGGAACAATGCAGACACCAAATACAAGAAAAAGCTGACTATACTAAAAAAAAATTCCACAGTTAAACCCTTTCAAATTTTCAAATCTATAGAGAAACCCAAAGCTCTTTCACCTCCATTTCAACCCACTAAGACTGACTGCGATAATGTACAAATAGCCTTTCACAACAAAACTCTCAAAGCCAGAGAGGCTATAACAAAGTGTAAGACAATTAGCTCACTCCAATCTAACCACACTAGCAAAGAAACCCAAATGACACAAAATCCAAAACTCCAGTTCACACTACTTACCAAGGATACCATGAGGAAAACTCTCTCAAAAATAAACTGCACATCATATACAGAAAACATACTTCCACCAAAACTGATCCTTGATAATCCAGAAGTATTCATCCCATTCCTCACACGCATGGTAAACGCCTCTTTTAGAGACCATACTGTTCCAACAACAATAAAAACAGTCACAGTTACACCCCTGCCCAAAAAACAGAATTAAATCAACAGGACCCATCAAATCTTCGCCCCATTACCAACTGTAATTTCTTGCTGAAAATACTGGACAAAATTGCTACAGAACAACTACAAGAGTACGTAGACTGCAATAATCTCCTCCATCCACAGCAGTCAGGATTCAGAAAAGCGCACAGCACTGAATCTGCCCTGCTCGACCTACAGACAGAAATTCTAGGACTCCTGGACAAAGGAAGAGCAAGTCTACCCTTTTTATTGGACCTCTCTGCGGCTCTTGATTTGTTAGACCACCAGAAGCTCCAAGAGGCCCTAGACTGTTGGAAACTGCTCCCAGGGAGCAATTGACTGGATATCGTCATTCCTTCAAAACAGACAATCCAAAATAATATGGGGAAATCACGCATCTACAGCAAAACCAGTGGATTGTGGCGTCCCACAAGGAGCTAGTTTCTCCCCACTGTTGTTTAACTTGTACCTACGGTGCCTATGCACATTACTAACCCAACTTGGTATATTTTTCACCAGCTTTGCTGACGACACACAGCTAGTGGAGATTATAACCAAGACAGTAATTCATTAACATTCATTTACAACACAATTGAAGCCTGGATTAAGGTAAATTGGATGTGCCTCAATGGCACTAAAACTGAGCTCATGATCTTTGGCTCACATTTGCCCAGAACGAAACTGAGTCCAGATTACGCCACTTTTAACATCAAGGAAACACCAATCATGGTGGTGGAAAAAGTTAAAACATTAGGAGTTTACATGCAGGCATCACTTGGAGCTGAAGCCCAGGTAGCATACTTAAAAAGAAACTGCCAATACTACCAAAAACTCCTGATTAAAATTAAACCTCTATTAAACAAGCAAAACAGCACAGCCATAGCTAGAGCCACGATCCTCTCAAGATTAGACTATGGAAATGCACTAATGCTGGGAGCTAGCAAAAAATGCATAAACCAGTGCCAAGTGATTCAAAACAACACGTTTAGAACCATCACTGGCAAAACAAAAAGGGACCACATTACAGGAGAAAGGAGAGACCTGCACTGGCTAGCCATCGATGCAAGAATCACATTCAAATCCCTGATGCTAGTTCACCGCTCCACAAATGGAAATGGCCCAATATACCTCCAAAAACAACTTAAGAAATACGAACCTACTCAAAACCTTAGAACCATGAACAAATGACTACTACAGGCCAAGCCTTAAAAAAATATATATAATTGACTAGGTAGAGCATTCCCTACCAAATCCATTGCAAAATGGAACACCCTGCCTGAATTCTTAAGAACTGAAACAAACCTGCAAAGCTTTAAAAAGAAACTGAAAACTTTCTTATTCAAATAATCATCCAGTAAATTGACCACCACAAACTGATGTAAGTATATTTTTTTATTGTCCCGTCACCATGTCCCCTGTCTCTATGGAAAGCGTTTTGATGCCTGCGGGCTGCAGCGCTACAGAAATAAATAAATAAATAATAAAATAAATAAAAATATTCTGAGAAACATAATACTGCTGGTGAAATGTCGTTATTGACTGATTGATGCAAACACGCCAATCCCCTAAAGCGCAAATTAATGTTATTTTCCAGCAATGCGTTCAGTTTCATAAACACCTTTGTGGGGACTCTGAATTGTGATATCGCAGGAAGGCGATCTCGCCAGATCAAGGAGCGAGAAGCGCGCGTGGAATGCGCCAGCCGGCAGAACGCGGCGGGCAGCATTCTGAACACACTGCCCCAGCTCTCCTCCTGCATCCTGGGAGTTCCAGTGGCCCGAGGCCTCAAAAGTGAGGACACCACTCCTAGAGCGTAATACCATGGCTGAGGGCAGCCACCTGGGTGCTCTGGTAGAGTGACTGTGTGCATCCCATGCACATACAGCATACAGAGACTCAACTGTATGCCTTGGACAGCAGTTATTGTGAGTACAGTTTCACCCTCACCCCGGGACATTATCTACCCCAGTTAACCAGTTCTTAAGGTGTCAAAATAAACACTGTCTACAGCACCACCTGTGTCCTGTCCTTATTCTGGCCACCACAACCTTTCTTAGGTAGATATCAGCAACTTTCCAAAGTCCCATGTTAATGACATTATAATCAGGGTTTAACTGGGAACCAAATGCAGCTTTGTCAAACCAGACCTCATATTGCAACTACCTGTGTAAAGTGCAACAAACAAGACTTTTTCGAGCGCTGTTTGGCAGCTTTCTACACAAAACGTTTTTTGAAAAAATATGACCAAAAAAAAGTATATACTACACCACATTTCTCCACAAAAAAAATCATTAAATAGCCAACAACTTCAGAAGTGCAAAAAAGATGTTGAATAGTGAAGAATGTTAACACTGTATGCACTGGTGGAGCTTGGGTGGTGACCGCCTCCCATTGACCACGCCCAACGACCTGGTCGACCCACGCATTCGTGGTCCGGCTTGCTGTGAATGGGTGGAGTGGGAGCATTACCTCAGTAGTTGACACGGAACCATACTCATCACATGACTTGCATGTTACATATCAGTGTTGCCAGGTCCGCTTATTATAAGCGACTTTGTGCTTGTTTTTGCCAAAGTCGCGTATAATATTTGGAGGTCGCTTGTCGCGGTTTTTGTCCGCTTGTGGACCATATGAGCGCATGTAATTAGGCTTGTTTATATTGCAGTTAAGCCCAGGGCCGTCACGAGGGGCTTGCAGGGGGGGGCAAACTGCCCCGGGCCTTGCACTTGCGGGGGGCCTCGCGGCCCCCTCTCCTAAAGAGAAGGCAGCACAGTCTCCCGTGTCCTTTATTCACACAGGGGACTGTGCTGTCTGCTCTCTGCCCCTGCAATGATTTTGCTGTTTGTTGTGAAGCCGTTTGGCTCCGCAACAAACAGCAAACAATGGGAGACAGCAGGGCTCCGAAGTGAGCTCTGCTGCCCGCCGTTATTCAGCTGACAACGTGGACATGCTGCCTGACAAGAGAGGGCTCCTCTCCTGTCAGTCAGTGTGTTCACGTTGCTCAGCGTGAGCAGCTGATTGATGGGAGAGGAGTTTTCTCCTGTCAGGCAGCATGTCTACGTGTCGGCTGCGTGGATGCTTTTGAAGGGTGCATGTAGGGAAGGTAAGTGTTTTTTTTATTTTAAATTAAATGTGTATATATGTGTATTTAAATTAGTATGTATAAGTGTATGTATGAGTGCATGTTGGTGTTTGTGTCAATGGTGTGTTTGGTTTTATGTATGCATGCATGTATGTATGGAGTTGTGTAACTGGTGGATGAATGCATGGGTGAAAGTGTTTTATGTGTATGTGTGTTCAGCCCCACCCCTACATTTAGCCACCCTGGGAGCACTTCATTAAGGTGTGGGTTCATGGCATCAGAGGTGCACCTAGGCTAAAATGTGGGGGGTTTGGGGGGAGCCGGAGTGGGGGGTGGATACTGACACTTCAAATGTTGGGAGAGGCGCTAACATTAGAGGCTGTGAGGGAGGGGCAAACTTACTTGAGTGGGGGCATCTAACATATTTTCACATTCAAATGAGACTATTCTGGTGAAGCTTCAATGTTACAAGCAGCTACCTCTCGCCTTAATTTCTGAAACGTCACACTTAAGGACTGCTGTGAGAATGAGATGTCTCATGTCACCACTTCCTTTATAATCACTCCCCTGATATGCACGTGCTAACCCCACATCTCAATTTCATTTACCTAAAAAATGTATGCATATGAATGCAGGTTCTAACAGTGAAATGTTTTATGTTAAAAATTGCAGCGCCTTTGTTAACAGCAAAGCCAAGGCACCATTTTTTTTTTTTTTTTTTTTAATTAAAATGTTTTGTTTGATTTTACAAACTTTTCATTTCTTCATAAAAAATAAAATACAACAAAAGAAACTAGACAAAGTGACATTATAAAATAGGAATCTCATATAATCTTTGTTTCTGCTTCCTTCGTGCGTTTCAAATATCATTTGTTAATAGCTATCCAGAATTTAATAATTGTTAAAATTAACTTTTGATCTTGACCTCTTAGCAGATTGCCAAAGCCAAGGCACCATTTAACGTTTGTGTCCTGTTCGGTCTGACCACGGCTCTGTCGGTCAACCCGGCAGGGGCTGGATGACAGTTTTCAAAGCCGATACTGAGTGGGGGCAATAAGCCCATTGCACTTTCGGTCTCCTCCCTGAGGGATGGCATCTGGGCCTTTCACCTTTTACAGTTGAAATGGGCCCCCAAGTAGCTGCCCCCATGTTGGCAGTCTTATGACACAGAAACGTACTGATAATCTGCAGATTTGAACCTCTTTGCTGCATTATTCTGACTTCATTATTGATTTAAGCACTCCACAGGTGCCTTGGACCATTATTCCAATCTGTAAGGGGTTCCCCAAGCATCAAAAAGAAATGGGACCCCACCAGCCCTGACACATCTTTAGCCAGCCCTGCTCCCATTTACCTATGAATTCCCTGAGCCCAGCTAGGAAGCTGAAAAGCTATTTCACCTTCCCTTTGGCCACTAGTCGTACCTTTCACTCCAAATCAGAGGCTGTTTACTTTCATAGTGCTATGCTAATCTCGGGAGAGGTGGGCCATCTAAAAGCTATATCAAAGTGAGTCTGTTGATATCGCATGGATAGGTTTTTGTGCTCAGCATGTTTGATGCTGATGCTTCTCCTTAACGAGTCCTACGGGCTGGCGACACATCGAAAGAGGCCTTCTGCCTTAAAGTGGCCAGGGGCTGACGCCACCCATGGAGCCAGGTCCAGTCAACAAAGCCCAACATTTCAGTAAGGGGCTAGAGCCCAATCTGCTCAATGGTGTTGCGCCACTGCATAGCATTCTTTTTGTTTGGGTTATTAGGTGTGCCACCAATAAGCCAAAACTATTGCTTTAGCGAACAGACAATGGTGGAAATAAACTTTTTCTCTGGGGCATCCCTCCTACCGCAGTGAAAGAGGCCAGGCCCCGTGACGGGATGATTAGGAGGGTATAGGGCAGGTATTTTAGTCACCCCATGAACATTTGCCTCTTCCACTCAGAGGATTTATCGTCAGCAAAGTTCAAAATCTGCACCCCTTTAAACCTAAAAAATGCACATCAATATTTCCAGTACAGTGCAACATTGACAAGGCATTTCACAGGGCTCCCGCTCAGACCCTCAAGTGGTCTTGTGGGGAAGTGTCTCACTTTTGGAAGCTAGCGGCCACGGTTTAAATCACTGTTGTTGTTTAGTTATTTGCCCATCCATTGACTTCTCATGGCCATGCTAATCCCTATGTCAATTCTCACCCAGTTCCTGCCCTCCCCACCCAAAACACCTCCTCACTGCAACTCTTTGAGCTAGCTTTAATCAAGGCCTTGCCATCAAACTTTGCCCTCAAAGTGTCTGTGAGTTTTTTTTCTCAAAGGAGTCTGAGAGTTCATGACTTCATTGGAGTTGTAAACACGGAACTGGTGTAATAGAAATGTCTTAATCGGGTCTAGCCACTCGATTTAAAAACACCCTGGGCCTCATTACGAGTTTGGAGGTAGCCATGGAGCTCTTAGCTCCATGGCTGCCTCCAAACCGGGCTCCTTTACCGGGTTCCTGCAATGAAGAATAACCGGGTCATTCCGACATTGGAGGACCCGGTAATTCCTCCTTGCAGGAACCATTCCCCATTCCCATTGAGCCCCCATAGGGCTCAATGGGAATGGGGATGGAGGTAACAACGGGCACATTACAAGTGTCCCGTGGTTACTTCCCTCTTCCCCTCGCGGGACTCGGAAAAGACGTCTGGTTTTACAAAGGGAAACTCGTAATTGGCGCTCCCGGAATGAAGGGGGCCGGTCCTGTACCGGCCCCCTTCATTCCGGGAGCGCCAGGGTCGTAATGAGGCCCCCTGTGTGTCTTTCGCTGAAGTCCCGTTAAAAACAAGAAATGGCATAGCCAACGGTTTTGGCTTGTGTATAAGTATTAGGCATTTGCCAGGCACTGCTATTAGCTACTTAGGTACTCAAACCATTTTGCACCGGCACTATAAATGGCCAGCTAATACGAATACAGAAGTGCCTTTCCCATGCCTACACGAATGCTCAAACTGTTAGCATTGCCAATGCTCTTTTTGCTTTACCCTTGATGCACAGGACTATGCATCAAGGTTACAGCAAACATACTACTTGACTAAATTGGCCCACAATTAATGTAGGCCAATCTAGCCAGTAATAACACTTATGGCACACAGTCAGCCTGGATATACTTTCTGTGGCATGGCATTTTTACTGGCTGGGAGTCTGTACATGGTAACAATTGCATATATTGATTCAGCCTGCATGGACATATATGAGAACAACCAGCATGAATATATTTTTATACTAGCATATCTTGCGTGGAAAGGCAGCATGAAATATATTGAAAAATGTTCCTGTGCACGGTTTGTGATTTGCAACTATTGGGATTTTCCATGTGCTTCCATACAAAACCAATTGCAAACTGTATGGATTTCTACCCAATTTTGCAAAGAAAGTGCTGTAAAATGCATAATTTTAACCCAATATTTCAAACATTTTCTTGGGAGTGAGAACCCCACCTCCAGCAACCCTTGTTCCATTTGGGCTCCCTCACTGTGCTCTGTTGATACTGCCCAATTGCCACAAACTTTTAAGCCTCTTAAGTTCAGAAATGTACCAGCTTCGACTGTACATCATTTGTCACTGAGTATGATGTGTGTTTTAATGCACATACAGGGGCAGTGCGCTCCTTAATGATATGATATGGCATTTATAATGTGCCGGTACACACGTGTTTCTAGGTGCGACAAGGCAAGGAGGGGGAAACAAAAGAGTAGGACAAAACACAGATCTTACGAGGTCTTGTGTCATTCAGATCGCGCAAGAGCAGGGAAGGGGGAGGGGAGAAGTGCCGAGGGTGGGGTAGGATGCAGAAGTGCAGGAACAAAGGAGAAACAAGAGTGCAGCCAACGGGTGGGTAGTGTGGGTACTCATAAGTGCAGCTAATGGGTGGAGAATAAGTGCAAGAGAGGGACTGTAGGTTTACAGGTACAGAGTGCAGGGGAGCCAAGAGGAAGTGCAGGATTGCAACAGGACAGGCAGGGACCTGGGCCCGAATTCAGAGCTTGACCAGGTGACCAGTGCATGGTTCAGGAAGTGATTAGCAAGGGCGAGGAAGAGAGAAGGCAGAAGCAAAGAGACAGGTCTTGAGTCGTTTCCTGAACTGGAGATGGTTCTGCTCAAGTTTCAGAGAGGCAGGGAGGCTGTTTTCAGAGAGAGTCCCCAGCCAAAGAAAGAGATCTGCCCTCAACTCTTTGCTTGGAAAAGTGACTGACCCTCAGAGAGTTGGAGGTGGTGGACTGGAGAGCTCATGCCATCCTATATATATTTATGCACATGATACAAAAGTTAGTCCGGCATTGGAGTTGTATTAATAAACCATGTTTGGGATCCTGCACACAAACTCAAAGGGAGATTTCTCGAGTCTCCTGTTTGTGGATGTGCCGCCTCTGCTGAGTGCAAAAAATTCTAAGGGGGCCTCACCAAATGTTTTGCCCCGGGCCTCACCACATCTTCTGACAGCCCTGGTTAAGGCCATTACACGTCGCACAGAGCGTCCTGCACTGGGCTGCTGGCAGCACTTGACAGCAATTGCTGCTTTGTCTTGCTCTCGGGTGCGCCCTGTATTTTGCACATGCTTAGGTGTTTGGCACTGATGGGATCGTTACTTGCCCACCAGGTGGCCCATCAATGCCAAATGCCTAAACATATGCAAAAAGAAAGTGCACTTTAAAGGTTTTGTCATGCAGATAGACACACATGTAAAGGAGGGGATTGTTTTAGTTTAGCAAGCGTCACTCTATAGCATTATTATCTTGGTGAAAACCCATAGTGCTGACGCATTATCCACTAAAATGCTTTATTTATTTTTTTAAAACTTTTTTTGCAAGACTGGGTTAGAGGATTATTGGAATCTATATACAACATGTTTTCAGAGAGATGTATTCAGGAAGGCATTGTTTCTTTTCAGCTTCCAATTGGCCATGTTACAATGTATTTCAGGCCCGTATTATTTTGCAATCTGGGACTTCTAGTCACCATGCAATAAAATATTGTTGTTCTAACACACTATGGGCCTCATTAGGACCCAGGCAGTAAGAGGTTTACGGCGGCGTAAACAGCGCCGACCCTTACCGCCTGATTCCGAGGTCCCTTAGCGCCATGGAGGTTTTAACACCTGCTTCAGGTGTTAAAATCCATGGCGCTAAGGGACCTTGTTGTTAATTACGCCACCGTAATTTACGGTGGCGTAATTAACGCCTTCCCCACTCCCATTATGCCCTATGGGGCAAAAATGGGAATGGGGAAGGGTAAATGGGGATTGGGGACTTACCGCCCCGCCGACCTAGGAATGGGGCAGTAAGTCCGCCTACCACCATGGCGGAATTGCAACCTTAGCGGCATGGACCATGGTGCTAATAGCACCATGGTCCTCCGCCAAGGTTGTAATGAGGGCCTATGTCAGTGTTCTGTCTATGTATGTTTTTCTTGTTGTGTTATGTTTCTTACTTTTGAGACCTTTCCACAACTTTTTAGGTGCACGCTTGTTTTTTCAGTTTATTTGGATGGGAGTCAGCTTGTTTTGGGCTTGTTTTGGAAGGGCATTCAGATTATTTTTTCCTTCCGACCTGGCAACACTGGTTACATTCAATGGTGCAACCAGGTGTGTGAAGACACAGCTGATACAAGCGTTGCGAGCGGGAATATGTGAGTAGGGAAACGGGAGTGGTGCTCCTGCTGAGCGGGAAGGCATGAGTCCTCAAGAATGGTGCAGGTGGACTGGAGATAGAGGACCCAATTAGTTTGTGGAAAGGTAGTTCAAAGAAATACGTCTTTGTGTGTGCATCACTGCTGTGAGTGCAATACACGCATTGTGTGCTTTTGGAGTGAATCTGTGTCTACACTTGATGAGGGTCTTCCCCCCTGTGGCTGTTAGCAACAGGTGCAAATCATGGCAGGGACATTTCTGAGCCTTTCATATTTGTTTTTGAACTGTGCGGCTGTCATACTAGCATTTCCATCTCACAAACGTGGATGGGAATGCTTTTTATTTTCTCGAGCATTTCACCAGAGTCGGGCCCTTTAACGGTGAAATGCGCTCCCAGCAACTGCGTTGTTGCTGGGACCCCATCATAAATTAGTTTGTTTGTTTGTTTACTCAGTTGTAATGGGCACCAAACCCTAAGGTAGCAGGGTGCAGCAGTTACAGAAACTGCACAGCTTTGGTTTGCAGGATATATATACAAAGTTACAATGTAATAGTACGAAAACAAAAGAGCAGGACAAAAGTACAAGGATACAGTGCATGAAATCAGAGAGAAATAAAAAAGAAGGGTATGCAGTTATTACAAAGGTTTACACACCCATTGATTTGAGCCAGTTAATAAGGCTAAGGACCTCATTAGGACCCTGGCGCTCCCGGAATGAAGGGGGCCGGTACGGGACCGGCCCCCTTCATTACGTGGGCGCCGAGATACGAGCTTCCCTTTGCAGGACCCGGATCAGACGCCTGGTAAAACCAGGTGTCCTTTCTGGGTCCCGTGAGGGGAAGAGGGAGGTAATAATGGGCCAGATGTAATATGCCCGTTATTACCTCCCTCCCCATTCCCATTGAGCCCTCCGGGGGCTCAAATGGGAATGGGCAATGGTTCCTGCAAGGAGGAATTACCGGGTCCTCCTATGTCGGAATGACTCGGTTATTCCTCATTGCAGGAACCCGGTAATGGAGCCCGGTTTGTAGGCAGCCATGGAGCTAATAGCTCCATGGCTACCTCCAAACTCGTAATGAGGCCCCAAGTCTAAACTATGTGTAAGGTTGGTCTTCTCTAAAGGAGTGTGGCAGGGAGCTCCAAAGTTGGGCAGCTTTGACCGTGAAGCTGCATCCACCAACTTTAGAGAGCTTAAATCTAGGTGTATTCAGACAGAGTTGGTTCGTCTCGTGGGTCTGACAGATGTTCTTCTATGGAATCTATCCATGAGATAGCTGGGGAGCGGCATTATTCAATGCTTTGTGTGTCAGGCATGCAGGGCCTCATTACGCGGTAGGCGGTAGCCATGGCGCTATTAGCGCCATGGCTGCCCCCTTACCGCATTCCGGGTCCGGGTTCCCGAAATAGGGACCTACCGAGTCATTCCAACCTTGGAGGACCCTGTAAGTCCCCATTCCGGGAACCATTCCCCATTCCCATTCGAGCCCCCATAGGGCTCAATGGGAGTGGGGATGGAGCTAATAACGGTACCGCAATTTGCGGTGCCGTTATTAGCTCTGAAGTCCCTTAACGGGTCCCTTCCATAACGCCTGGTAAAACCAGGCGTTAAGGAAGGGACCCACTAAGGGACCTCGGAATAGGATGGTAAGGGATTACCGGCACAGGTGTCCTTACTGGTGCCGGTAATCTCTTACCGCCTACCGCTTAATGAGGCCCTCAGTCTTTAACTGGATTTTGTTATATGTAGATAGCTAGTTATTGTGACGCCTAATCGTGGCTATATGTGCTCTTCTCGCCACACCAAGTGCTGCCCTTAGGGCGTTATTGTGGAGTGTTTGTATCCTTTGTATAATGGATTTGTTGGCGCCAATATAGAGGGCATTGCAAAATTCGAGCATAGATAGTATAAGGGCTCTGGTTAGGATAATGCAATTGTCGTTGGAGAGAAAGGGTTTGCCATTTCTAATGAGCTTACAAGTGTAGGCCGTGGTAGACGCCAAGGCATTCACTTGTTTGGAGAAGGAAAGAGTGGCATCACGGTAGAAGCCAAGAGTTTGCACCTCCTTGGCAACTTTAATAAGGTTACCATCAATTATGAAGGATGAATAGTCCTGTCCTAATTTCTTGAGGTCGGTTACCCAAAATGATCAACTCTGTTTTGTCATCATTCAGGCATAGACCGTGTGATGCCATCCATGCCTGGATGATGAGGTACACTCCATTTACCAAGGCCAAATCCTTGTCATAATCCGCAGAAAGTGGGAGGAGAATCTGGGTATCATCTGCATAGTTTAGTTAGTGTAGGTGATACCGAGATGGTCCAGATCATCGAAAAGGGGTTTAGTAAATATATTGTACAATGTAGGCGAGACGCAGGAGCCCTGGGGCACTCCACATGTTATGGGGATTGGGTAAGCTGCTGCCGAGTGGGAGAAGACTCTCATCATCCTGTCACTCAGGAATAATTCCAGCCATGCTATAGCCTCAGGTGAGAAATGAGCAGCTGAGTCTAAGTGGCTGCATAAGACCTTGTGGTACACAAGGTCAAATGCAGCCGATAAGTCGAGCAGTTAGAGGAGAGCTGTTTTCCCTTTTTCTCTTAGCTCATCAACCTGCGACTTCAGGTCTATAAGGGCAGTCTCCGTTCTGTGTTGGGGCGGAAGCCAGATTGTCGTGCTCCTAGAAGTTTGTGTAGTTCCAGTTATTTCTGGATTTGGAGGTATGCAACCTTGTCCAGTATTTTTAAGAGAAATGGCACTGTGGTTATGGGACGATAATTAGTAGGTATTAGTGGATCAAGTGTTTGCTTTTCTAGCAATGGGAGCACCCAAGATTGTTTGAGGTTAGTGGGATAGTACCGGAGATGAAAGAGGCGTTGATTAGTTTAGAGATGAATGGGGCAAGATCTCTTGCTGCATCCTTAATGAGCTGAGCTGGGAAGAGGTCACCCTTGTAGTTAGAGAGCTTAAGAGACAGAATGGGCCTCATAACGACCCAGGCGGTAAGTTACCGCCTGGGCCGTGACTTTACCACCATGGCGTAAACTACGTTTACGCCATGGTGGTTGGCGGACTTACCGCCCCATTCCGACCTTGGCGGGGCGGTAAGTCCCCAGTCCCCATTTACCCTTCCCCATTCCCATTTTTGCCCCATAGGGCATAATGGAAGTGGGGAAGGCATTAATTACGCCACCGTAATTACGGTGGCGTAATTAACTCCATGGTCCCTTAGCGCCATGGATTTTAACACCTGCTAAAAGCAGGTGTTAAATTCGCCATGGCGCTAAGGGACCTCGTACTCAGGCGGTAAGGGTCGGCGCTGTTTACGGCGCCGTAAACCCCTTACCGCCTGGGTCGTAATGAGGCCGAATGACTTTTTCAACCTCGAGAATTGTTGGTTTGGTAAAGTTAAAGCGGGTAGGGGAGTCAGGTGTAGGTTCATTAGTAAGTGTGTCAGGAATTATTTTAATCGGGTGAGAAGATGGGCAGGGGAGGCCTTTTTTTGGGCTATTTTGTTTTGGAGGGTGGTTACCTTATTAGATAGTGCCTGTTGTATGTCTGAACACCATGTTTTGTCCTTCGTGTAGATATCAGGAGTAGAGATGGGGGACTCCAGTTCCTTAAGTATGGTGAATAATTCCTTCATACTGGAGTTGGAGATGCGTTGATTGTAGGAGTTACGTTTAGCCAAGACAATTTCTTTTTTGTATTGAGATGAAATTTCAATTAGTTTGGTTTTGTTTCCTTCTGAGGGATGTCATCTTCATGACGTTTCACAAGTCCTCTTAAGTAATCGTAAATCTTTTAACTCTGAGGTGAACCATTTGTTCAAATGGGTTTTGGACTTGCTAGGTCTAAGTTTAAGTGGGGCAATCGTGTCAAGCGACATGAGCATGATTTTGTTGTATTCATTCACCAGTGTTTCAGGATCTAAAGTATCCGCTAATGCATTGAGGGTTGAAAGGATGGCAGGGATCGCATTATCCACAGTAATGTTCTTTTTGTTCCTTGTTAGGCAAGGAGGGGCCATAGGTATGGCTGGTGACGGAGGTCTAGTAGTTAATAGGGTAAAAGAAAGGAGGAAGTGGTCAGTCCAAGGTTGAGGGTTGATGGAGGTGATGTTGGCGGTGCAATTGTATTCCGATACCCAGTCTCGGGTTCTCCCTTTGTTGTGGGTAGGTTTGAGGACTTTTTGGGATAGGCCAAGTTCATGTAGGATGCTGGCTATAGCTGTGGCATGATTGTCCAGCGGGTTGTTAAAGCCCAGATTGAAGTCTCCTAAGAGTATTAGTTGCGAGGAAGTTTTGAGATTGTTAGAAAGGTGAGGATGTCCTCTTCAAACATGCCAATGGGACCCGGAGGCCTGTAGATAAGATAAATAGTGAGGGTTTGGGAGTTGGCCAGTGGGATTTTGACTGTGAGTACTTCACAGGATTGGGTACTTTGGGATTGAACAAGTCTTATGGAGAGGCAAGTTTTTGAGATGATGGCAATGCCTCAGTCTCTTGCCTTATCTCTGTCCTGTCGAACTATCGTATAGCCGTCACAGACAGCTAGCGATAACATGGGACCTGCTGCATCATGCAGCCATGTCTCGGTGATGGCAAGGAAGTCCAGGTTATCTGTCAATATTAAGTCATAGATATCTGTAGCATGAGCAACCAGTGACCTGGCGTTTATTAGGGCTCCTTTAAGTAGGTGAGTATTGGTAGTCTCTGTGGCAGGGGTAGGGATGGTGGTTAATTTTAGTTTAGTAGGGTTGAGCGTAGTGAGGTATTTGGTGATGCCGTGAGGGTGTGGCTTAGTTTTGATAAAATTAGCAATATACGGTTTCTGATTAGTGGCAAGGTTAGTTTTTTTGTTCACTGTAGTCAAGGATTTGGTAGGTGGTTCTAGTTGAGAATATAATGTCTGATGGCATTGTGATCACACTGGGAAGGGCGTGTGTGTCCGGAAGGGCTAGCATGATTCAGTATGGTAGGAGGTTGAGTATCACTAATATACTGAGGCTGCAGGTGAGAACTATAGTGGGCATATTATAGTAGCAGGTATGCGTGGTGACTAGGGAAGCACTAGGATTAACAATTAGGGCTAGTCCAAGATAATAGTATGGTTTAAGGCATTGGAGAGTGCAGCTGGCTAGTCCTGAGTAGGCCACAATAGTATGCTTTAGGAGTGGTGGCTTGTTCAATTTACCAAGGGTAACAGAGATAAGTCTAGGCAGGTTGTACATGCTGCGGTAGTTAATATAGTGGTCCTAATAGTGGAGGAAGCGACCTAGATGTAAGAGGCTAGTCCAATTGGCAGGGAATGGTAGTCTGGTCCTAGACGTCCAGGCAGTAAAGTAACACTTAATATGGTAGGCTAGTCCACTTTAGCAAGGGAGTGGTAGGCTAGTCCTGGCAATGCAAGCAGTATCAATTGATATAATAGACTAGTCCGATATATCAAGGGTGGTAGGCTAGTCCTGACAATACGGCAGTAATGCTTAATACAGTAGGGTAGTCCGATTTAGTAAGGTGTAGGCTAGTCCTGGCAATACAAACAGTAACACGTAATAAAATAGGCTAGACCAATAGTTAGTAAAGGTGGTGGGCTGTTCCTGGCAATGTGGCATTAACACTTAAAACAGTAGGCTAGTCCGATTCTAGCAAAGGTGTGCTAGTCCTGGCAGTGTGGCAGTAACATTTAATACAGTAGGCTAGTCTAATTATTCAGGCAGAACAAACAGTAGCACATAATGAAAATAAGCTAGTCTGGTTTAACATAGGATGGAGGCTAGTATAGCATTGCAATTGATAGCACTCAATGATATGATATGATATGGCATTTGTAACGCGCCTATACACAAGTGTTTCATGGCGCGACGAGGCAGGGAGGGGGAACAAGGGGAAGACAGACAACGATCCTACTAGGCCAGGTGTCATTTAGATCGCGCAAGTGCAGAGGTAGAGGGGAGGGAAAAAGTGCAAGGGGAAGGGGGAGAGGGGGAAGTGCAAGGTAAGTAGAATAAAAATAACATAATAGGGCCAGCTGGTGGCAAGTGCAAGGTAAGTGCAGACAAGTGCTGGGAAGGGGGGGCTGTAGGGATACAGAGACAGTCCCGCAGTGCAGGGGTTGCCAGGGAGGCAGTGCAAGTGGAGAGTGGCTGGGCCAATGACGGAGGTCGGTGAGAGTGGCCCAGTTGCAGATTCAGTGCAGTTTCAGTGAAGAGTTTAGCAGGGGAGAGGGAGAGAGAAAGCAGAAGCAAAGAGGAAGGTTTTGAGGTGCTTCCGGAACCGGAGATGGTTCTCCTCAAGTTTCAGAGAGGCAGGAAGGCTGTTCCAGAGGGAGGCCCCTGCCGCGGAGAGAGATCTACCCCCAGCTCGTTGCTTCGAGAAGCGGCTGACCCTGAGGGAGTTGGAAACGGATGAGCGGAAGGGCTTGGGAAGGAAGATATTTAGGAAGAGAGAGTTGAAGGTATTTAGGTCCCAGGCCCCAGAAGGCCTTGTGGACAATGCAGAGGGTTTTGAACTTAATCCTCGCAGCCACAGAGAGCCAGTGTAGAGATTTCAGTCCTGGAGAGATACGGTCCCTGGGCTTGAGGCCAAGGACAAGTCTCGCAGTCCTGTTCTGGATGAGTTGCAGAGGGCGGAGAGTGGAGGCAGGCAGATTAAGATAGAGGCTGTTACAGTAGCCCAGCTTCGTGAGAACCAGGGCTCGGGAGACAGTGAGCTTCTGGGGGAAGGAGAGGAAGGGAAGAATACCTCTGAGGAGGTGCAGCTGGTAGTGTGACTTCTTAGCGACGTCAGATATATGAGGAGAGAAGGAGAGTGTGGAGTCGAAGATGACCCCGAGGTTTTTTGCCTTGCAGGTAGGAGCAGGAAGAGGGCCAAGGGAGGCTGGCCAGAGAGCTGCAGGGAAGGAGGGAGTGGGTGTGCCGATGAGTAGAATCTCAGTCTTACTGGCATTAAGTCAGAGGTCATTGGCAGCACACCATTCCTGGATAGCAGACAGACAGTCAGAGATGAGGGAAGGAGAGGAGGAGGCCGAGGGTAGCCTGAAAATGAGCTGTGTATCGTCCGTATAGCACTGAAAGTTGGGACAGAGAGCGGCGATGTGGTGGGCAAGGAGTGCCAGATACTGGTTGAAGAGCCAGGGAGAGAGATTAGATCCCTGGGGGACACCACAGGTAGAGAAAAAGATGTCAGAGAGGAAGGACCCCAGTTGGACCTGGGAGGGTCGATTGGAAAGGAAAGAGGTCAGCCACGCCAGAGCCTGACCAGTGATACCCAGGTTATCACGGAGATGGTTGAGCAGGATGGCATGGTTGACAGTGTCAAAGGCAGAAGAGAGATCAAGCAGAATGAGAACACACAGAGTGTTGGAGTCAAGATTCGAGAGCAGGTCCTCACGGATGTTCAGGAGAGCAGTTTCCGTGCTTCTGGCAGCTCTGAAGCCAGATTGATGGTCATGAAGACTACCAACAGATTCAGCGTGGAGGTTAAGCTGGGAGATGGCCAGTTTCTCCAGTAGCTTGCCCAGGAAGGGAGTGATGGAGATTGGGCGATAGTTAGCCGGGCAGGAGGGGTCGGAAGAGGGTTTCTTAAGAAGAGGGTGCACAAGGGAGTGCTTAAGGGGGGATGGGAAGACTCCAGAGGCGAAGAAGTGATTTCAAAAGTCAGCCAGGGCAGGATCCAGTGAGTCGATGTGGTCCTTGATAGTTTTGGATGAACAGGGGTGAACCTGTTTAGACAAGACTTTCATAGATCGGACTTGTATGGAAACCTCATCAGCAGAGAAAAGGGGAAAGGCAGAGAAGGAGGGAGGAGGGGTGGCTGCAGAAGGGCCAGAGGAAGAGCCGGGAAGAGAGGGAGGGAGGTGATAGGAGGAGAGTGAGGACAGGATGTCCTGAGTTTTAGAGATGAAGTTAGCGGCCAGTGCAGTGCAGAGGGCCTGGGAGGGGACAGGAGAGGTAGAGACTGCAGCAGGGTTGGCAAGCTCCTTGCAGATTTTAAAGAGTTCGGCCGAATTGTTAGATGCCGCAGAGATGCGGGCTTGGATAATGGCTCTCTTCTTGGTGAGAACGGAGAGACGGTATTGCCTTTGGAGCAGGCGGCAGGCCAGTTTGTCAGAGGATGAACATGAAGCACTCCATTTCCTCTCTGCCACCCTGCACTTGCGTTTTAGGGTGACGAGATCCGAGTCATACCAGGAGTTACATTTGGCTTTGGGCTTCAGGCGGATTCTCATGACAGGGGCAAGGATATCAAGAGTATCAGATATAGCAGAGTGGAGCGTGGAGAGGGCTGTGTCAGGGTGGGGGTCAGCCGAAGGGAGAGGGGGGGTGAGAAGGTAGCAGCGAAAGCCTCAACTGACACGCGCTTCATGGGTCGGATGACCGAGAAGGTGGGTGGCAGTGATGAGGGTGGCTTTGCCTGTGGGGTAGGGAGGGTGAGGTGGGAGGATAGGAGAAAGTGATCACTCCAGGAGAGAGGAGTGGAGAGAGGGACGGAGAGGGGAAGGTCAGAAGAGATCAGAGCATCAAGAGTGTGCCCTGCAGAGTGAGTAGGTCCAGATGGGAGAATAGAGAGTGAGAGAGAGTCACAGAGGTCACGAAAGAGTCCAGAGGGGGGACAGGAGGCATCCAGGTGGATGTTGAAGTCACCAAGAAAGAGGAGTTGTGTGGTTGAGGACAGGAGTGAGGAGGAGAGGTCAGCCCACTCAGAGAGGAAGGAGGAAATTTGACCAGGTGGCCATAGATAGTAGCCACGTTAAGGGAATGGCTAGGAGAGAGAGAGATAGACCAATGTAAAATTTGGTCCAGGCTTAGCAGGTTGTGGCAGTGCAGGTAAAACACAATTAATATCCTATGTTGGATCAGAGTTAACATAGATATCAACAGTACAGTATTTGTGAGGGAAGGAGTAGGCACGCCTTAATTGCCGCTTGTAGCGAAGATCGGGTGAGTCATATCTTCACAAATGCGGGAATTCATAATGGCATAGATGCAAACTGATGTCATGGTTCAGGTATAGTAGCGCGAGATTTGCAGATTACAACACAGATGCGAGGTGTTTGAAAATTGTTAGGGTGCCGTGTCGGGTGGTCAAAGGGTTGATAGATGGTGAGTGGCATAGGCACAGTTCAACGGTACATGGTAGGGTTACAGACGAACGTGCCTTAATTATGATGTGGGCACCGGACCAAGGTCAATTAGTTAGAGAGAACGGATGGGAGACCACCGTAATGTCTCAACCTTAGCTAGGCGTGAACAGATCTTGGGTGCACGGTGCTCCAGTATATGTGTGAGCAGATACAGTAATAATGCTGAGATAACGAGTTTATAGCACATACCTCATGTTTCTTTAGTAACGGGTATAGTCACGCATAGTGTTCAGAGTGCACCATTAGTTTCCAGCCCCTCTTGAAATGCTCGGGTCCCCTTTGAGGATTAGGTGACTAAGCATTTCATCAATAATCGTGAATAAAATAACCTTATTCTCTGAGCTCCTTTCATTTGTGCTCATTTATGACTATCTGACTTGTGTGTTTGATGGGTGAGAGGTGCATAAATGCAGTATGAATGTGGCATAGAAAATATTTTCACCAAGCAAAGTTGGCACAAAATAGGCACGGGCACAGCCATATACATATTCATGAAGTGGAATGCTAGCAAACATTTTAGGCACATGAAAGCTCTGGTTGTGGCAATACTGGCACTTACTGGTCATATCCAGTATACAAATGTGTTACAGTGGAATACTGGCCCAATTTAGGCAAAGCCAGCAAGATTGTGTTCTTTCAGTGACAATACTGCTGTTTATTATGCACAGCCAACAAGAACATATTTTACAGTGACTGTACTGTTACATTTTTCAGCATGAAAGTTATTTCAGTGGCAATAGTGGCATTTATCAGCAGAAACATGTTTTACATTGGGGATACTGGCATATATTTGACACAGAAAACATTCTTACAGATCACTGGCAAAGGCATTTTAGTGAGAACATTGGCATATATTGTGGGCAGAGCATTATGAAATCATTCCACTGTGTAAAAAGGGTGACATATATTTTGGACACTGTGATCAACAAAGTGTGTTTTACCGTGGCAGTTGTGAGGGTGTAGGCGTAAGAGACAGACACAAGGGTGGCATGTTGATTGCCAAATACTTTTATTAATAACACAAATGGGGGGAGTTGGAGGAAAACCAGGGGTTTTCCTGCCTCAACAAAACTAACTAATGAACCTTTTGATGTCAGAATGTCCAAAGTAAAGTTTCTGTCCAGCCTTGTAGTTCAAAACAAAAGTTCCAAAACAAAAAGGTGTAGTAAAGCAAATAAAAGACTCAAGGGGTGGATTCCCTTCCCCTGGAATCGTTCCAGCTTTTTTCAACTTGTCTCTTTGTTTTTAATATTCACAATCAGCCTTTTTTTTACTTGGCAAACCTGACTCCCAGGCCCTGCCACAATGAAGAATGGCTTGGCTGCCTTAGCCAAACTGATTGAGGGCCCCAGACCCTTGGTGAGCAGACCGGGCTTCCAGGTGCTGCGTGGGGAAGTATAGCCTGATCTCTCTCGCCCCAAGCTGAGGGTCCCCAACCCCTTTCTCTTAATTTCTGCGGGTCCTAGACCCTGTTCTCAGTACCCCTCCTCTTGGTCCACTGTAACAAATCAACTTCCGGTGGGCGCCAGTGGTCCAGGGATGAATATCTGTTTCTAAACCATCAATCAGCCCCACACCTCTAGTACACCAGAAGGGATCAGAACAGATTGGAAACACAGGCAAATGATAAACCTCCTTGTCCAATTTTGGTAACGTGAACGGAACAGCAGGCTTATCTCCGAAAGGTCGTGGATCGTTGATTAGTTGCAACACAGCGAAATACCATTATTACTCAATGATAAAAGGGACTTTCCGGTCAAGGTTGTATACAAATATCTACCTTATTATTAACACAACAGACAGTTCTAGCACACTACAAAATACATCCCACACTGTATAGGAATGCAGAGGACAGACAGTTTCAGAGAAGGAAAAAGGATGCACTCTGGATACTGACAGGAGGCTAGTAGGTATAGTAATTAATCCCAATAGGTCAAAGATACTTGGTCTCAACTCAAAGGAAACAATGGGTTAGAAAATGTCACTAGGGGCCTTCATAGAAGGATCAGGGGACAAAACCACAATTTACCTTGTGCTGTAGGAGTTCTTGGTGCTCAACAGGATCGTGTCGCTTTCAGTGTGCATTGCAGCATCTGCGACATAGTTCAAGATGGGAGACAGCTGTGGATATCAGACGGCAGGCAGTTCGGCAAGCGAAACTGGATGGACGGCTGCAGGCTGGCCTACACAGCGGCTTGGGGTCAGGAATCGTCTCAGTGCCGGCATCAGTGACTGCGGTGCAACAACAGTCAGCGGTGCAGTCAGCTGCATCTCGAGGGGCGTGACTGGCTCAAGAATGTCCTTTACAGTTGACGTCTGTAGATGCTTGATGATGCACTCCTCCTAGCTTCTTCACTGAGCATGTGTCGTCCTTTAAGGAGGACGGCCCAAAGCTGAGGAGAGTGAGAGTTTGCTGCAGAGCGTAGCGGGGCATGCTGTGTGCAGGCTGGGTAACAGTTCTGGAGCTACTGGAAGGTCGTCTGGATTCGGTATCTCCCTCTGTTCCATGGGAGATGTTTAGGGGAGAGATCTTGCTTCCCTCTTGAAGGTCCTGGCCTTCGTTCACTGGCGGAAGATGTAAGGCAGACTGTACCTTCAGCCATGGTCCAATGATGAGTTCTTCCTTCTGCTGAATCCTTCAGATGATCGGCTAAAAGAGGGGCTTTGCCCTCTTTTAAAGCCAGATGGACCACAGCAATTGGTGTAGACTAAGCCTACCTTAATGAACCAATCCTGGGTCCCCACCAACAATCTCCTGTATTCATGAGTTCAAAACCAGGGTGCTTTGCAACAGAAAAGGTAAAGGGGTGAAAATATGTAATACTAAATCCCAACCATTTTCCTGTCTTTTTGCGTATCAAAGGGTCTCTATGGTTAATGGAGCTCTCTGTGGTCCCTGATTAAAGCGGCAGGTCTCCCTTGAAGCTGCAGCGAGGAATGAGGTCTCCTGTGGGGATGACTACTGTAAACTCCCAGTCCCAGATATTACATTTTCCTGTCAATTGATAATGAAGGCGGGAGCTAACATCAGGTTGACATAGGAGAGAGGGTGTTGGGGGTTTCCAGCCTCTGCAGCCATGCCCCATGTGTGCTTGTTCGAAACTCTAATTAGTATGCGAATGCTGCCACCAGCTACATGGCTCAACATGGTGGATCCATGGAGTCTATGTTAGTTAATTGGGCTGGCCGTTTCAGGGGACAGGTTTGCATCCCCAGATGTGGGTCCCAGATCTCCTTTACTAGGTCACTCTGCCCTGGTGAGTATTCCTTCTGTTCTTTGCTCTGGCCTCCTTGTGCTCTCTGGGTCTCCTCAACCCTGGGATCAGCCACCCTTGTACCTCGGGTCTTGCCGGCCACCCTCCAGTTGTTCGCGGGTCTACCAGGAGCTTTGGTGGCTTCTTCTGTGCACCGGGACCTTCTCTGGACTTCTGCACATCTTCCCTGCAGCTTTCTGGCAGTTTTGTTGCACTTGGGTTACCAGTGGATTTCTTGTATCTTTTCCAGTCTGCCTTCTTCGTCACAGGCTTCCCTCCTGGACACTGTCTGCATCTCTGCACTGTAGGTCTGCACGGCCGTTGCCAAGCTCCCGGTCCGTGCCGAGCGATGAATGAAGACCTCATCGTTCTCTTGCCTCTCTGTCTTTGAATGACAGCCGACCAATGGAATTACTAGAAAACTAGAGCGTGTGCCTTCCTTTTTTGATCAGTGATCCTCATTACCCAAAGCCTCCACCTCGTCTCAGTAGTTCTTGTCTGAGACATACGACAGACATATGGGAATGGTAGACATTGTGGAATTGGAGGAGTTTTGAGGGCAGCTGGGAGAGTCAAAGGGATACTGCTTCTCCCGAGATAGTCACCACTCTCCATGGGGTCCTCCCTCCCGCTGAGTCCCACACGCTGGGGGACTGTCGGGTAGTGCCCTCACCTCCCTTTCCGTCATGGAAACGGGGTCCCCATCTAAAGTGGTGACGATACCTCTGGATTTGTCACACAATGCTGTCACATACGGTGTGCATGTGGATCATGAAAATGTGCTGAAAGTGCTCCTGTGCGCTCTTGGTGACCTGGCATGTGTTACTCTACAGATACAATTGTAAATTGTATGGATTTGTATCCAGTTTTTCTAAAAAATAGTGTGCCGTTAAATGCCCTTTATTCTAAAAATGTATTGCAGAGAATTCCCCTTAAACTCCCTATGATGGTTCAAGTCTCTCGTCTCACTAATTTGGGGGTAAAACGAACACATCTCTACTAAAAAGAAATCACATGGTGCCAGTGACCTTATCATTTAGAATGGAGTTGCCCCTACCCCCGTAAGTCCCCACATAAAGTGGCATCGGAAACATCCTCTATCACTGTTTTCATTCTTGAATAACAGAAATTAATAGACATCATTCAGATCATACTTCCAGAAAATCTTCATCGTCTTTACAAAAATTGCATCTCCATTGATTTCAACGGGATCGCTCTCCAAACCAGCTGACTTTATTCTCTTTGGAGACTCAAGTGGTATTCTCTTTGGTTACTCAGGTGGTTGGTAGGTATGCTCAGGCACACACCCCTCTCCGTGTCCCACAAACACACAGTTGCCCTCAATGTATTCCATTCAAGACCCTTACTCTTTTACTGTCTATTACATAATCTCCCACTCTTCTTCCCCTGTGACGATATGACTTCAGCTGTGCAGGAGTATGGGGATGAGTAGCGAAAAAACCACTGACTCAGCCCTCACAATTCTACAAACCAACTGTAATCTCAGTGATAAAGATAGAACGGACAGAGCCAAGAGATATACCTCCTTCCCCTTTTGTGGTAACATTGGCTGAGGGAAGGCTATACAGAAAATTATCACAGCTCAAGGGAATGTACAATCAAGGGTCTAAAAAAATATATATACTTTAAACACACCATCTGCAAGAAAACTACATAGAGAAACTGTACAAAACAACAGAGAATATGCAACAAAAGAGATGGCAGCACTCTGGATAAGACTACAGGGGTGATAGGCAATTTCAATGATCACAATGTTCTTTTAAAAGGATATGTGTTGAGGAAAAAGGTGCAAAAGTGACCTAATCAATGTCTAGCGCCCCAAATGGACCAAAGGGGAAGTTATAGGCCAATAATACTTTTTTTGGCAGTTCGACTACGGCAAACTAAGCTGTTCGGTGCTGTTCGAGTGGCTCAAGGCTGTTTCGGTGCAGCAGTCACTTTGACCTAGATAGGGAGCGCAGGGTCGAAGAGGTGCATGTTGCAGTTTGAAAGCGATGCTTGAAAGCGAGAAGATTGTGAGGCCACCAGGGTTGGTTTGATGGTTAGTTTGAAGAGTCTGGACACTGGATGCGCTGGTCGACAGGATTGGGTCAATGAAGTGCTCTGGGAGCTGCGGATCATGAGGGCCACCAAGATTGGTTCGACGGTCGGATAGAAGGCAAAGAAGCTGGCATCTGGATGTGCAGGTTTGCTTTGAGAAGTTTGATGCAGTGTCCGATGGTCAAGATTCAAGGATCCACCATGGCCGCCGATTCGACTTGCAATGATGGTCAACAGTGAAGATGCTGGCAGAATGAGTGGCAGTTCAAAAGCAGCACATGACACAAAGAGCTTCTAGTTCAAGTCGAAGCAATGACGCACTCAGCTAGTGCATTGCAGTGGCAAACAGGTGTAAACAAAGATCTTAGCAAGCACCAAAGGCAGCTCTGGAGGGTCTTGCTAGTTTGGGATGCAGTGAACCCAGTTTGACAACAGTTTGACTGTATTGATGCAATGAAACACAGAACTCTTTTTTATTTATTATTTTATTTATTTGCATATTTAGTTTAAAATAAAACTTTTAGCAACAAAGAATAAGCCTTGTCCATCTCATTCCTAATGTTCTCGACCGAAAGGAACGGTTTACAAACAGAAAATTGCAACGCAGGTATCCAAGAGGATGTTTTAGGTTTTTTTGGTTGTGAGTAGAGGTACACATTAATTTATAATGGAGCTGTAAAAGCACCATCTCTGTCATCCTGAGACATTCGTTTAAAAAGTTTAGTGCTGCAATTGTTAAGCTGAGTCGGTCTTCTCTCAGAACCATTGACCACCACTCGTCAACAGAAAGGGAACTTGTAAATTCCACCGATTTGGCAAAGAACTTAGATCTTATTTCGGTGAGGCCAGGGCAGAGGGTAAGTAGATGTTGTACAGTCTTGCCAGGTATGGTTACTTTTAGATAGTGTAACTGATTGAAAATCTGCTAATGTATCCAGTTTAGACATGTATTCTAAGTAGAATATTATTTGTTTTAGAATCTGCAGATATCAGAATTTTGGATTAAAGCGTTTGATGAATAGATCTACAAATAACCACTCCTGATGAAGGAAATCTTATTTCCGAAACGCGTTGAGTTTTTATGTACAATTATTTCTGAATACATGACAGCAATATGAAACTAATATTGTAACCTTGTATCATCAGTTTGATTTTTTTTCTGCCCCATCTTGCTAAATTACATTAAAATTACGCTCTAACCCCAAACTTATGCCTAATTGAATTGACCTAGAAGATGTTTTTGACAAAGAATCTACCTTATAACTGATTGGGTTCACTTAAAACTACTATTTTTCACTTTGTAAATAAGAATGTTTGAAAAACGTACCGATAAATAATTATTACTTATGTACGTATGAATGCTATTTACTTATTGTTTGTCATTGTACAATCTCCCGAGTGTGCAGGGGACGCGGGTGTTCCACAGACCGTGGACACTTTTCTTACAGTGCCAGTGCTGTGCTACTCTCCTCTGCACCTCATTAACGTAGTTACTCTCATTACCTTCAACCTACCTAGGAGTGCACTTGTTACCCTTTGTTTTTGTTCTGAGAGCTCTGCACATTGACAGGATTTCCACAATCTTGTTTCTGTCTGCCTTTCCTTCCTGTCCCCTCCACTTCCTCTAGCACAAAGCACTTTGAGTGTGATGTCAGAACTACAAAGTCCACTTCCTTCAAGGACAAGGGTTGGACCTTAAAGCAGGCTAGATTTATTCCAATCACTTATGGACTTTACCTGTAAAAGAAGAGATCTCACACAACATCTATGAATAAGCGTTTGGACTCCAATCCTTCAAGGTTTCATTGGACCTCTGTTGGAAAAGGTGAAGATGGAGCTTTATCCACTAAAGATCCACTGGGACTACAAGGGGTGAACCTGCTGCAGGAAAAAGGTCTCTCTCTCTAACAGTCACAGCGGTACCCAGGACCTCACTGTGTTGAAGGACTCCAGCAGTTGTGTGCCTGTCTCCTTCATGTTTGGCAGCACGAGAAAAGCACTAATCTTTTCCCTGAGCCCCTGAATGGGGCTCACAACATCCCGAGAGCCTAGACAGCCGGGATCCTAGCTTTTATTTTTACCTTTGAACTACTTGGAACCGTGTTTCAATCCCATTCAACACATTTGAACCACCAGGACTCTCCGTTACTGCCTTTTGCACTCTCCCAATCCTCGAATTGGCTCTAGAGACTGGTTAGGTGACTTATCAGTTTTGCACCCATGAACATATCTTTTTAAAGAACAGCGTGGTTATTACGTGCCTTAAATCCATGATTCATTACTCAGAGTGCTTAATCTTGCTATCTTTGCGTATTGTGTGTTCTTTCCTCAGGGGTGGGTTTTGCCTAGTGTTTTTATAGTTAGTTATGATTGTACATGGTGTGTTTGATTAATATACATTACATGGCCTGCGGTAGCTGCCATGTAGTTATGGTTAAATTGCTAATCCCATAGGAAGAGCACTTTTTGGGTGGCTTATAACTTCGCTCCCCCTGGACGAATCCACACCAAACTTTGCAAAGAAAGTATATGGCCCACTCTGAACTTTTTTGCAATGTTTGGTGAGGTTTGGTCCAGGGGGGGTAAAGTTATAGGGGGGGTCCCAAAATGTATTTTTTTCTCATTGACACAACGGGAAAAAACTTTGCTAACTTTGTTAAAGGGACGTTATGGTTAAGTTGCACTCATTAAAACCTATGAAATTCAATGAAAAAACGTTGTTAAGGGGACGTTATGGTTAAGTTGCACTAATAAAAACCTTTGCAATTCACTGAAAAAACGTTGTTAAAGGGACAGTATGGTTAAATTGCGCTACTAAAAACCTATGAGATTCAGTAAAAAAAGTTGTTAAAAGGACGTTATGGTTACAAGTAAAATCGAAAAACCCCTGAAATTCGCCAGTTATGGTAAGCTAAGCAACCATAACTCGCGCCACCACCGTGCACTGCTAAG
This sequence comes from Ambystoma mexicanum, assembly GCF_040938575.1. Lineage (NCBI taxonomy): Eukaryota > Metazoa > Chordata > Amphibia > Caudata > Ambystomatidae > Ambystoma > Ambystoma mexicanum. The sequence continues at coordinate 828,640,495 of NC_090923.1, read as the reverse complement.
ACCAACACCCAGGACATCAATGATGACATCACAAATATCATTAATGACATCACTGATGACATCACATGTGCATTTATTTTTCATACAAGGGCTTGTGAATGTAATGTTGGCAAAAAAGTATCAGTGATTATCAGATGTGTAATAAACTACATACTTCATTACGCAATGTAGTGTTCTAAAGAATATTCCATTGCAGTGTTCTTTCTAGTACAGGAACCTACTCATACAGAAATGTAGGTATTGGATGCAGCATACACCATAGAGGTGCAATATTTGTAATTTTCCAAAGCTATATAGTAAAACAGTGAATGTTTCTGCATCAGACTTTTCCGTAATGTGAAACATGTACTAAGTAGCTAATAATGCATCACTTACTACATATTTCTAATAATACACACAACACATAAATAGACTAAAATGCATACAAATATGGGGCTTATATATGGAGAGTAAAGTAAGCAAACAAGAGACAGTATCATTAGCAACTGTGTATAATCTACATGATTGTATTCACGCACAAAAATGCTGTGTTTCAGGCCTGCCCCTTCCCCTATATATGTACATCATAAGATTTGATTAAATTCTAAGGAAAGTAGTGTAAGAACATGTGAGAATAGCAACATCTATGAATGTAATACCTTTTGAATGTTAAGTTTCTGACTGTCAGTAAATAAAACCACCTGGCCTAGATATGGCAGTGAACAAAAAAGAAGGGGCTAGACATGTGATGTCATCAGCGATGTCATCAATGATATTTGTGATGTCATCTTTGATGTCCTGGGTGTTAGTCCTAGCAGTGCACGGTGGTGGTGTGAGTTATGGTTGCTTAGCTTATCATAACTATTTCAGTTTTTTTATTTTATTTTACTTGTAACCATAACGTCCTTTTAACAACGTTTTTTTTACTCAATATATATATATTTATATATATATCAAGGTTATATATATATATATATAACCTTGATTGGACATTCCTTTAATTTGGACTGTTATACTTTGCGGTTTGGGTTGCTACTGAAATACATTCACACCCCTTTTAAGAGCATGGCCTTCCCTCGACCCACATTACCACAAAAGGCAAAGGAGGTATATTTCTTAACTGTGCCAGTTTTAGTTTCATGATTGTGTTGCCTCTTGGTTTGTAGCAGTGTAAGGGCTGAGTGGGCATTTTAGCCCCTACTCATCCTTGTACCTTTGCAGGGCAGAATCCAACTCATCACAAATTGGATCTGACAAAAATGTGCCTATTACATAAAAGCACTACTGGCCCACAACTGTAAAGGAAAATACAGAGAAAGTAGATATGAAAATAAAGTGGCACTCTGGGTTTGTAGGTGGGGGTGCTCTGGACAAGATATTAGCAGCAACATGTTAAAGCTTTGTGGATACATCTTTTAAAAGGTAAACAAAAGGAGTGCTTAAAAAACACTGGGCTGCTTTTCAGGTGAACCAGGGGCACATTATGTATTTGTCGAGGTACGTTTTGGCATCAGACCTGGACTTTGGGCACTGTTGGCACCAAGGTAGGGTAAGGGAGAAGCATTGACAAGTTTTTAACAATATGGTGCTGTTCAGCAGCGCTGACAGCTTGTGGGTCAAGGAGGCTGGGGACGGCAACCGAAGTTGGGTTGGTAGTGCTGCAAGACTTGGCGGGCCCAGGTGAGGAAAAGCAGATACTTGCCTTTGGCGGCCAACAGGCTCAGCTGGCTCAACACAGAATTAGTGTACTGCAGTAGCATCGTCGAGATCCAGCAAAACTCAGAGAAGCGTTCGAGCATTGAGGTTGCAGATGACTTCAGCGACTCTCTTACAGCAACTTGGGCAGTGACGAAGTTTCCCACACCAGTGTTGCAGCAGTTTGGAGATACTGTAACGCTTACCTGACCTCTGAGGGAGCCTAGGGAGCCTCCGGACAATGGGTGCTGGGGCATACTAGCCAGGACTGCATAGTGCGCAGGACTGCACCTAAAACAATGGAAACAAAGGTCACCCTGTGGATTCCAGATATGCCCTCTCCTTCTGTCTTCCTCCCTCCCTTGAGGATCCCGGGATGTCTTCAGCTAAGGTCTTGCTCACCTGATGGTCACAATGGTGAGCTCTCTGTCCTGCTGTCTTGCAGGGGTGCTTTTGTTCCTTGTAGGGGCTGTGCCAGTTACTTCATTGGCGCCCAAGTCCAGCCCAGCTGCGACTTGAGAGTGGCCTTTGGTGTCCTTGTGCAGTGTTAGTGCTGTGTTCAGGTATAATTGGACTTGCAGTGCTGTTGGTTTGCCTGCACAGCGAGCGCGCGTTGTAGTAGAGCTGCTCAATGGTGTTCGTTGTTTGGAGTGTGGAACGTAGAAGCTGGGGTATGACTGCTGACGGTAAGTGTAGAGCGCGTTGGAGAGCTTTTGGAATGCTCTGATAATTCAATGCTTGTAGGTACGTCTTTCCACGCTTTGCGCATATTGCCACTAACCCTCTGCTTCTGAGGTGTGCGTGTTGGTTGTGCGCGTAATACGGCAGTTTGCTTGCCTTTGATGTGGAGCGTGTTGTATGCACGAAGTCAGTGGTTTACTCTGTTCCTTTCTTTCCTTTGCAGGCGGCGGCTGTCGGCAGCTGGGGTTGCTGAGGTTTGTCTAGCTGGGAACACTGAGACGCGGGGAGCCGAGTGGTCGAGGAAGCACTGAACGCCAAATGCAGGTTCTGTGGGGTTCTTCAGTGCAAGATGCAAAGATGTCCCGCAGCATCACTGGTAAGCTTTACCTTGGTGTTTCCTTGCTTGCAAACATTTGTTTTCTGACTTTTTACTTCTTTTTTCAGGTCCGGTCAGGAGCGCCGGCAAGCGTCACGCTGCTGAGTGCAGATCAACGCGAAGCACGGGGGAGGCTCTGGGCATGGCTTAAATAGGCATCCACTCCCAGAGACTAGCAATCCCGTGGAAAGAGTCCATGGCCTGCTAGACGGCCATCTCAGTGGAAATAGGAAGTCCTTTACCTTCATACCAAACTGTGTGCCTCAATAGTATTGTATGACTGGGACAAGCGCCAAGCATAAACCCATATAGCCCCAATGTGTGTGATCTTGGGCCAGCTGGTGCCAAAGGGAGTTGGGTGCCAATTGGAGGATGGGTGGAATGCCCTAGCAGGGCTAGTTTCTGGTGGTCATGACAGATATAGGGGGAGTCAAGGGTCACGTCCTTGGTTCTGTTGTTGCTGGGAAGCTCAGCCCAGCATTTTAGGGACAAGGTGAGTCCTTGCTTCTACCCTTATAAATTGGGATTTATGGCTACCAGTGCATCCATTGCAATAGGCCTTGTCCAGTCAGCTGGTCATACCACATATGCCCTGTGGATGGTTAGGGACAACAGTGTGCCTCCTGCTGGGACGTCTCTGTCTTCACCTCTATATCAGAGGACCTTTGAATAGGCTGTATCTCCAGTAGAGCTCCAGGTGAATCATTCAATCTTGACGTTTAAAGATCAATCAACTGTGGGAAGGGTCTTGCCTCCACCATACATAGGCCACATGCTACAAGGGAATGGTCCAGAGAAAGCCTGTTGTCAAAGGTCCAATCAAGGCTGCTGTTACAGGTGTGCTTTGCCTGCTGATATCATACCAAGAGTTCTTTATCTGCAGTAAGTAGGGAGTTGGAATGGAACTTTGGCAAAACCTAGCAAATTCAAGCTGATGAGACCCCTATGTGGTCAGAACCACTCCTTTAGGCACTCTAGCTTCACCACCTTCCACTGTCTGCCTACTTCAAAAGGGGTCCAGCAATCAGCACTATAGTGTGAGAGGGTCATTGTCATGGCAGGTCGGTCATTGAAGCATATGTCCCAGGAGGCCCCACGGGGAGAGTTCCTGTTCGCTGGAAAAGTGTGTTGGATCTCCTCAGGGGAATCAAAGGAAAAGCTTCCTGGGTCCCACATGGTTGTCGTAGGTACACGCAGGCCAGACGACTAATACACACTCAGTACTGTCATGCATGAGTCAGTGATAACCAAGCTGATAATATGGCATCCAATGCTTGTGTCCATATAATTGTGGATTGTCAGTAGCCACAATGTCAAAACCTGAAACAGCTTATTAAGTTCCACCAGGCTGCCTGGGTTACACCGTTATGATATTTTGAAGCAGAGGTACATAAAGATGTTACCTTTGAACCTGCCCTGCTTCAGGGCAATTGCTGGGGATGTCAGGACACGTTCCCAGCAAAGAACATGTATGCATTATGTTTTTTGGCATGGAACATAATTAAAGTAGGATCTGGTTAGCAAATACCTCTAGATTCTTGCAAATGCAAAGGATATATAAACCCGCAGGACTGCAGCGTTGCTTGTCAGGAGTGATGAACTATCTGTCACTGAACCATCCAACAGTAAATCCCACCAAATCCTACTGATGACCAGCAGCAAGAAAAAAAGCAGAAGGAAGGTCAAAAGGTGGCACAATATAATGTATTAGTAAGGCTCAGAGACTGGTATCTCAGATTTCGAATGAATTGCTTACTGACATTGGAGGTAATGGGGCCCAAATTGGGGATTCCCAAGGAATTACGGTTGTGTAGAATGTGTGGTGTGGAATTGGAGTCGTTGAAGCATCTGGTACCGGAGCTTTTGTACACGAGGATTGCAACCTTTGAACCCTTTATTAATTCCACTGCTGAGGTTATATCTTCAGCCTTATGGCACAGGCTAAGGACGACTGTTCATCTGTCTCTCATGTTAGCCCTGGCAACATTTCTGGTGCCGATCTTCGATAGACTTGAAGAAGTTATGATTGGTATGCTAGCAGATTTAGTGAGGGTCACCGGTGACTAGAGAGCACGCTCTCCCTCTGACTCCTACTTGCGCGCGATCCATAGTCTGGAGGCAGGATGAGTCGTCATGTTCCTCATTTTGCAGCTTCCATAATCAAACTCCGGGTTGCACGATTGAATGGTTGTGTATGTAAGGCAGGTGAGTAAACGGAAAAACAGATATTTCTTATTAAATGGATCGGGTGGGATCTGATAATTGCTTTCTTTTCCCTCGTCTATCATCAATTGTATTGTATTCTGTGTGTAATTTGTTGTACTGTGAGTGTATTTACTTATTTTATTTTTCTTGTGTTGTAATGTAAAAGTACCATGTGTACTATAAACATTTTTTTTTTTAAACATTTTTTTAAAAAAAGAATTGTAATTGAATTATAGATGATGTGAACTGCACTTGTTCCTTAATGCAAACAATTTTTTTGCCAAGTTAGTTTTTGGGAATAACCAGGGGTTGTCCTGGGAGACTCTCTGCCAGACATGAGTCCTGGTTACAAGAGCCTTACCCAGAGTCTTTACCTCACTATCTTTCACAGAGGAGAGATAGCCTAAACATATCAGTCTTTGTTCTGCCCTGGGGCAGTCCAGCACTGAAATGCTAGGCAATTTTCCTCTGAACAAGAGTACCAACAGCAACCCCAGACACGTGTTTCGGTCTGGTTGAACCTCATCAGTAGGGTGTAGATGTTCCTCTCTAAGAATAGTTAGCAAGGGGTCCACGTCTGGATTCCTCTAGTAACTTAGGGTGAGACCCAAAGTTACTTGAAATATGCAAATAACAAGGGGGGTCCTGGGAGACTCTCTCTCTGCCAGACATGAGTCCTGGTTACAAGAGCCTTACACAGAGTCTTTAGCTCACTATCTTTCACAGAGGAGAAATATCCTAAACATATCAGTCGTTGTCCTGCCCTGTGGCAGTCCAGCACCGAAATGCTAGGCAATTCTCCTCTGAACAAGAGTACCAACAGCAACCCCAGACACGTGTTTGGGTCTGGTTGAACCTCATCAGTAGGGTGTAGCTGTGCCTTTCTAAGAATAGTGAACAAGGGGTCCACATCTGGATGCCCCTAGTAATTTAGGGCGAGACCCAAAGTTACTTGAAATATGCAAATAACAAGGGGGGTCCTGGGAGACTCTCTGCCAGACATGAGTCCTGGTTATAAGAGCCTTACCCAGAGTCTTTAGCTCGCTATGTTTCACAGAGGAGGAGGGTCCAGAAACTTACAGGGACTATGCCCTAGCACCCCTTATCGGTAAGATGCTCCCTGTAAACAGACATATGAGCACCTCAGCAAGCCACACATGCAACACTGTACAGCACCCAACACTTTTGCCACTCTCCTAGAAGCCACCCCAGTGGAAGCCTACAAGGTGCCACAGTTTGGGGCAGGAAGAAGGACCTTGAGCTGTGTTTCATTCATGAAATGCAAAAGAAACACAACTATAGTCTCACTCCCAGTCCCAGCCAGCCTGAACTTCACAGGTGACAAAGACATCACCTTTCAAAAGGTAAATGCTGTGGATGGCAATTGTGAGGAACCTGAGGGCGTCCTCACTTCCTTTTCCCAATATCCTTCCCCATCGCTTTTGGATCCTGACCCTGAGGGTGGATTTATTTATTTATTGTTTGCTTGTTAGGAACTTATACAGGAAATAAATACTGTTTCAAAGCACCCATAGGGCAGCAGGGAGGGAGCGTGGGATAGCAGTACAATTAAAATACCAACAAAAAAAAAAATGCAGTGAGGGAAGGGACGGTCGAACCTACTATGCCTTGTGAGTATTCAGAACATGCAAGTGCAGCAAGGAAGAGGGCAGTGGGGTAGGTGCTGTGGTGTCTGTGCTTGCGGGTGAATCACAGATGATGCAAGGTATGGTAAGTGCCAGGCGGCCAGGAACCGCGTTGAGTGGAAAGTGCGAATCTCCAGTGTGAAGGGTGCGCCAAGGCAAGTGCTGAATAGGGATGTAACGGTATTACGGTATACCGTTAAAGATACCGTGAACCACTTAATTGAACAATAATAACCGTCACATTGTTTATACCGGTATACCGTTCATACCGTTAAGTGTGCTTTTCAATCTAATTTGGAAAGGCTGCAGTAAGTAAGTGCCGCACAGTCTTGGTCTTGCACTGTTGGATGTGCCGTCTGCAAGTAGTTTCAGTTGGAGCAGTTTTTAATGCCATTCCATAAACCACACGTGCCTGACACAAAATCACTATGTTAGCAATAGGAAGAATAAATACAGTGCCAAGAAGGAAAAGGGTTTACTTTGGGTTGGCGGCTTTGGGGTTTCTATATTTATAATGGATGTTTTCTAAACATATGACAATGGGGGATTTCCCTGGTTCTATCATTGAATTTACATATAATAAGTCACACTGCGAAATGTACTCATCTCTGTGGGTATTCCCTGCTGCCATACCAAAGGGTAACATGTCCGTGATTACTGAACACCTTTTGGTCCGCAAGTAAACTAAAGGCTGTAACGTAAAGAGAGAGTGCGTGTGTGTATGCGCACAAGCGTATACTACCATCAGACTCCATTGATCTGTGGCATGCAGGTTATCAAGATGGCAACATGTTCATCTTCACCAGTGGCCAGTGGGGGAGCTAAAAGCCTAAATGCCACTTAAGACAAACTATTCAGTTTTCTTTGCCAGTCGCAGCAGGTCTCCTCTCCCCCCCCTCCTCCTCCTCTCCACACGTGTGTTTGTGTTTGGTGGAAGCAAGGGGTGGCATTTCAGTGGAAAGTATGTTGAAAAGCCCAATTCTGGCCCTGGATGCCTGGTTTTGTTTGTGATGATTAATCTGACAATTTATGACCTTTTAGAAAATATTTGTGAAGATTAGTTAACTCCACCTGCTATACCGCGATAACCATGATATACCGTCATTTGGCAAGAAGGTTATCGTACCGTCATAAAACTAATACCGTGACACCCCTAGTGCTGAAGGAAGACAGAAGCTGGGGAGATTGGGTGTGACTGGTCCGAGGACCCGCGGATGCATAAGGGTCCATGACACCAATCACAGCAATTGTGAGATTAGCAGAGGAAGGAAGAAGTGAAGGAGGAGGAAAGGTAGAGAGAGCTGTAATGGGCGGACCGTGTGACACGACAACTGTGCCTAGACCGAGGATACCCTGTCTGTGAAGGCCAAGAAAACATACAAATAACAGGTCTGCATGCATTAAAGAGATAGCTGAAGTAAAAAAGAGAGCAATCTGTGTAAAATACTAAGAAATCAGAAGGAGTGTATTTTTCACCTGAAACTGGCTTTGAAGATTAAGAGACGAAACAAAGTCTGACTTGGCAAGCTGGACAAGGGGAAGGAAACCCTATGACTTTGTGAACTTTGTTGTTGCCCTGGGAAAAGGAACCTCAAAGCCCATTTGGAACGTTGTTGTCTTCTCAGGGAAGGGAAATCCGAGATCCTTTTGAACTGTGTTTTCCTTTTGGGGAAGGGAGACACAAGACTCTTTTGGAACTGTGTTGACCTCTCGGGGGAAGGGAAACCCAAGATCCTTTTGAACTGTGTTGTCCTCTTGGGCAAGGAAACCCAGAGATCCTTTTTGAACTTTCGTGTCTTCTTGGAGAAGGGGACCCCGAGACTTTGTGGAACTGCATTGAACTTGGTGAAGGGGAGCTGGAAAGTAAGCCAAGAGCTGGGAGAAGTTCAGAAGTTTATTTTACAACACTACTTCTTTTTCTGTTGAACTTACTGACTCTGACTATCCTTCGTTTCTTTAGGTAAGGAATTCCCACCCTAGCATAGGGCAAGTTAGGCCTTCCTCCATCCTGACATTTAAGTCAATAAAAGTAGTTTGCTTGAACTTTGAATCTTTTGTCTGTATCTTGTTTCATGATGCCTTTGCACAATGCACTGAGCCGATTAGTGCCACCAATAGAGGAACACAAACACTTCCCCCACTTTAAAAAAACAAATCAGAAATGCACAATTGAAAATTAACCAATACTTGCACCTTTTCTTAGGGGGCTGACTACTACCTTCCTACAGCTCCATATTTAAAAAGCCAGCTTCCACCTTCTGAAGCCTATTGGGGAAACTCCCAGATTTTATACTAGCTAATCCAGCAATTAATATAATATCCCAACAATTCAAGTTTATCAGGATGTAATTTCTCACTGGAAATGCAATTTAGTGTAAGGGCTTATTTTACAGAACTGGCAAAGCCAGTAGGTCTGGATTTGAAAATGTATAGAGAAGGATTATTTTGTTAAGCCAGAAAAGGAAAAAAAGGCTTATTATGTTTTATTATTAATAATAAAACATTCTTATAATGTGTAGCACGCCCAGGGGCATCAGTGCGCACATATAAGAAGAGACAGTACACACTGCTCATGATAGAGGGAAATCAGAGTAAATAGCGTGTGAGTTCCAGGTAATCAATAGAGGAAAATCTAATCTTTGGAATTAAAAAGAAAGGTCTAAATGAACTTTTGAAGCCTGAGACGTTTCTCATTTCGAGCAAAATAGAATTCCAGAGGCTAGGTGCAGAAGTATTAAAACTGGTGCCCCGGACGTTCTTTAACTTGTGCCTTGGTGTAATTTATCATGGCAGTTATAACGAAAGAAGTGTGTGGTTGGGGCCTCTGTAGCCTCTTCATCAGACAGGTGCTTTCACTGCCACACATTTGTATGTTAAGATAACATTTTATAAGAGATGTGATGGTGGACCTGAGCCAATGCAAGGATCTCCTAGCCTGAGTGACATGATAATTTCTTGCCAGTCAACACACCGCTCTGACAGCACCATTTTGGGCTACCTGTAACATTTCTAGATAACCTTTACAGGGGCCTGCGAGAAGACTGTTACAGTAGTCATTTCTTTAATTAATAGGTGCTGTGGCCAGCATAGCCAAGTTGGCCAGTGATATATATGGTTTAATCTGACTAATCAATTTAGTTGTGTAGGCACAGCAAGCTTTCATTTGCACCACATGCTTTTTCATGTTTAACGTCGAATAAAGATGGACTCCAAGCATTTTCCCCAAGGGTTCACTTGAATTGTACAGTCTGCGATTTTAAATTGGCTATACCTACCCTCTAACTTTTTTAAACGTTGACTAGAGCCTACTAACCTGAGTCCAGTCTTGTTATTGCTTAGGGCCAATAAGTTGGTGTTCATCCATCCCTGAATCATGCTCTATGTCTGATTAATTATATTTATGTCCTTCTCATAGTCACTCGTGAACTCTAAGAGAACCTGGGTATCATTGGCATAATTGGTATATTTAATGCCAACACTATCCAGGAGGTCAAAGAGCAGACAGGTGTTCAGGGTAAACAGGGAGGGGAAAAGACAAGCCCCTTGATGGACTCCACAGGATAACAATTCAGGAGGTGCTTGAAAACCATCAGAGGCCACTGTGGCCAACCGTGGCCCCAAGAGAGAATCCATCCAAGAAAGGGCAGGTTAAGAACAATTTACAATTCTTTCCAACCTCTCGAGCAGTAAGTCATAGTCAACAAGATTAAATGCTGCCGAGAGGTTGAGAAGCATTAGTAGAGCCACCTCTCCAGAGTCCATGATGTTATCCAGGTTAGTTCTTAAGTTGAGCATAGCAGGTTCCGTACCGTGCATACCATGAACACTAGACTGCAAATATGCCACCCTATACAAAATCTTTAATAAAAAAGGAACATTGGTAATAGGGCAGTCATTACCCTAAAGCCCAAGATCTAATGTTTCCTTTTTCAAAATTGGTGTAGTCCATACCCCCTTAAGGATGGGAGGGACCACTGATGTACAGAATGATGAGTTAACTATCTTGGGGCGCCAGGCAGCCAATAGCATACTTGATAATGCTGGCTGGACACACATCTCCAACGCAGATGGAAGGCTTCAGACTTTTGACAAGTCATCCTCGGAAATGTGTTTAAAACTAAATTCGGGAGATAGATTGTGGTGCACACACAAGCAATTTTTATTATTGACCACATTGTTACCCACATGAGGTGGGTGCATACGATGTGCGTTGATTGTAGCTCAGTGAGATTTTATTTTTATTGTGAAACCATGTTGAATTTTAGTGCAACATGTATTGCTTTTTGATAAAGTGGGACAGGTGCTATTATTTTCCCCCAATCTCTTTAAGAACAGAAAACAATTCTCTTTGGCTTAATTTCACAGTAAGGATCCTATTTTCAAAGTGATCGCTTTTAGCTGTAAGAACTGCTTTTTTATATTTTGCCTGTGTTGCGGTATGTTGCGCGGTTCTCCAGACAAGGATGTTTTTGCCATATCCTTTTGCACTGTCTTTATTCTTCTACATTCTATTTTCTTCTCGTAAAACCAAGTTTTACCCAAGGTCTCTATCTTTACCATTTTTGTGGTGACGGGTGCCAGTGTGTTTATGCTTAATGTAGTAAAAAAAAAATCGAAATTGTTCCGCATGTACACACGTATCATTGGTTTGAACAAGTTTTCTTATCAATGGACAGGTCAAGTTTGCAAAGGCTTTAGGAGAGACCCTCTGGATATTTATTACTTTGGGTTCTATCTTTGAAGGACTGTTGGCTTTTTTACAGTTCATTGATAGAAGAAGTGCGAAGGAGATCAAAAGGTGATCAGTCCAGGGACTGGTAGAGATAACCAAACGGGTCAGAAGACGATTGTAAGTTAGCACCCAATCTAAAATATGTCCCTGTTTATGTGAAGGGCTCTTAACTAGTTGGGAAAACCCAATTGCCTGGAGGGCAGTAAGGAGAGAGTCTGCCTCAGAATAATTCTTTTGATAAGCCCACAAGTTAAAGTCACCTAAAATTAGCATATATGCAGAAGTCTTAGTAAAATCTCCTATTAGGGTGAGGAGTTGTTCTCCGAATGATGGTGTGGTCATTGGTGGTCGGTAAAGGACAAGAATACTAATAGTAGTATTATGGTCTATACTTAATTTAATAAAAGTATATTCACTATTATCTAGAGTAGTTACAGTGTGTGTATGTGCACCAAACGTAGCTCTCAAGATAATAGCGGTACCACCACCTATACATTGCGTACAGTCTGTTCTGCAAGTTCGATATCCTATGGTGATGGCCAGAAGGGCGGCATGATTTGGTGTGTCACTAAGATGAGTTTCAGTTAGACATATTATGCCCAAATCTTGGCTCGCAATCAGACCTGCCACCTGTAGCATGTCTGATGATAAAAAAAGTATTTAATAATGCAGTTTTCATTAATGTCTGGGTGCGGAATGGGAACCATTTTTTTAATTTCAGGTACAGGCTTGTTTAAGAAGTTTGTAATGCTCAAGATGGTGTGCTACTAAATTTTATTTATCAGCGCTGTCTCCATTCTGCATAAATAAGAATTTCTGGTGCCTGTTGGCTATTAATGTGACATTGTTCAAGCGTACTGGGCTCTGGCAGTTCCACTGCTGGAACCTGTGTTGCACTATTGTTTTTTATGTCTATACAGGTGATGTTAGTGGTATTTGTAATGACTTATGGGGATGACAAACTCTGGATCAGTTGGGCGCTGGTAGGGTATGGTGGTCCAATGGTCGCTGTTGAGCGATTTGATCAATTATATGGTCCAGTCAGGTCATAGTCATTAATTTGTTTATTTTTGGTTAGTTAGCACCAAAGAAAACATCATTGTAGAAATGAATGACAAGTTTTTGACATGGTAACTCGCTACACAGACGACGCGCGTTTCAACCTAAGTATTTTTCAAGGCTGTGATTTGGTGATGTTGTGATGTGCACCGTGAAGTGACATAGTGATACCCATTGTTATTTATGACATATATATTCCATTCAATATGCATGTATTTAATAAATAGTTTCAGTAATGAGGAATGGAAACACATTGTGGCAACAGATTGGTAATTAGCAAAACCTGTGATAGTTAGTGGTGGTGACGGGGTGGATAACAGGGCAGAACATATAACAATTGATAGTTACATTTAGGCATGATGAGATGTATGGTTACAGGTAAAGTAAAATTGAGACAGAGTAAGAGACAATGTATCAAGGGAGACAAAGGAAAAGGAGAGTCAATTAGTTAAGTCAAGGGCCAAACGAATTTTGTATGACAGCCTAGTTGAAGGAATGTAGAAGAAGCAGAGTCTTACCCAATTGAGTTAAGGGGTGGACTTCAAAATGCTGTAAGCTGGTCTTCCCAGATAAGGGCGCCAGGGGGGCTGGATAGGCGATCTGAAAAGTAGATAGATAGGGTTCTCAGCAGGGATGGGACCCATGGACGAGTGGGCGATGTTAGATAGATACTACGCGGGAGAGGTGAGGGTGCTAGGCTGTAGCAATTAGGCAGGAGGCCGGGGAAGGACGTCTATGAGGGGGCGTCTGATGGGAGGCTTACCGTTGGCCGGGTCCGGCGAGTTCGTTGCGTGTGAGCGTTCTCGGAAATCCGTGTGCTGTGGATCAGCCCTACTTACGGGAATTTATAAGAGCAATGCGCGGATTGGTTGGTTCATCGAGCGGTGTGATTGGTCTAAGAAGGCCGTCCCGCGGGTTGGGAACCTGTCATGGTTTACGTCACAGGGGTGAGATTAGAAAACATAGGGGAATTGCCCAGAACGAGCCTGATCAGGATTGGTGCATGGAAGGAAGTTACAACAATTGTGACCATAATGTATGTGTAGGCAGAAACTCTCACAGGTTTATGTACGATTGATTACAGGAAAACATGGAAATCATGGTCACTATTTAATCCAAAAGTAACGGCGCGATATTTGCATATCAGCTTTGCTTCTTTCTGGCGTAGTTGTAGTTCTCTATCTCCACCCCTTATGTCGGTTGATATTTTCTCCAGTCCCACGAAGGTGATGTCTTCCTTGTTGTCCCACTGGTGTTCTTCCTGCCAGTATAATGCAGTGGATATCTGGTTTCCTGGGAATGTAGGAAATTGAGATGTTCCCTGATCCTTGTTCTGAGTTCTCTTTTAGTACTCCCAATATATTTGCGATTACATATACAGTTAATAGCATAAACCACAAATTTGGATCTACAGTTGATGTAGTCTCTGATTGTATGTGTGTCATTGGTACTAAAAGTCAAAGTCTTGGTCGTTGTAGCGAATTTGCACATGGAGCAGTTTCCACACTTGTAGAAGCCCACTGGTTTGTTGCTGGTGAGCCAGTTGCCATCAGTTTTTGGAATAGGCGCCATGAATGATGGGCAAAGGATGTTTTTGAGTGTTGTGGCCTTGGTATAGGTTAGGATTGGCTTGTCTGGGATCCATGCCTTGATATCTTCATCTATTGATAAGATATGCCAATGTCTCTTCAGAATCTTCTGTACTTGATGGCTATCACTGCAGAACTGGGTAATGTATCTTATTGGGCTGTCATTTGTTACCTGTTTACTGGTGGGTATCTTGGGAGTCAAAAGCGTGCTGCGTTCTTTACTGTTAGCCATAGCTATGGCTGCTTGTATTGATTGGTCTGGGTATCCTCTCTCATGAAAGCGTCTGCTAAGTGTTGCACATTCGTTTCCATATGATGGCCCGGTGCTGCAGTTCCTTTTGGCTCGGAGGAATTCACCTTTGGGGATATTATTGATTACAGATCTTTTGTGGCAGCTGGATGCGTGCAAGACTGAGTTGACTTCTGTCGGTTTCCTATAAGTTGAGGTCATTAGTTCTGTGCCAGCTGGCGTGATAGTGATATCCAGGAAGTCAATGCTCTCCTTACTTGAGGTCCCCGTTAGTTCAATCCCAAAATTGTTCTCATTCAAATAGCGTTTGAATGACTCAGGTTCTTCATCTGTACCACACCAGATCATCAGGATGTTGTCAATGTATTGCATTCAAGTGTGGATCAGTTTGTTGAAGTCGTGGTTGGTGAAGGCGTGTACTTGCTCATAATGGTACATAAATAGGTTGGGCATTGAGGGTGCATATGTCGCACCCATGGCTATGCCTTTTGTTTGCCTGTAGTATTGTTGGTCAAATAGGAAGATCGTATTGGTCGGTGAGAATTCCAGAAATTCTTTAGTAAGTTCCAAATGTGACCAGAATGAGGCTGATGCTTTTGTGAAGGCAAAATCAATGGCCTTTAGGGCTAGTCCGTGGTCTATGGATGTGTAAAGAGCTTTAACATCCAGAGTTACCAGAGTGTAGTCTTGGTTCCACACGATATCCTGCAAAATTAGTAGGGTGTGCATTGTGTCACGTAGGAAGGTTGGTATCTTTGGGACCTCAGGTGCCAGGATGTTGTTGATGTATTTGCTCAAAGGTTCCGTTACCCATCCTATTCCACTCAGTATTGGGCGTCCTTCTGGTATGGGGTCAAATATCTTGTGGATTTTATGCAAAAAAAAGATCGTCGGCATCCTAGGGTGTGATAGGTGTAGGTATTTCATTTCGTCATCTGACAAAAGTCCACGCTTGTGCCATTTGGTCAGCAGGCTGCTGGCTTCCGTTAGGATTTCCTTCCTTGGGTTCTTACTTATGGTGTCATAGCAACCAGGTGTAGTCAAATGGATGAGGGCCATTTTTACGTAGTCAGATCTGTCCATTATGACCACGTTGCCCTCCTTGTCAGCTTCCTTGATTATGATTTGGTGGTTGTCTTGTAATCTATTGAGTGCGAGTCGTTCTTGACTGGTAATGTTATCTTCTCCTCTTGAATGGTTCATTCTCATGCGGTCCTGTAACGCTTGGAGGTCTCTTGTGACCGCCAGGCTGAAAATGTCTATTGCATTGTCCCCTTGTAGGTTGGGAGTGAATTTGGATTTTGGTTTCATTTCTGGTATTTTCAAGTTGCTTTCTTCAATATTCAGTTCTTGCATGGTCTGGTGCATGTTCTGTGTTTCCTTGTTGGGTGAATGGTCCAGGGTTGTCAGGAGGTGGGTACATTCAAGATGTTCCATATCTAAGGTGCTCAGTGGTACTGGTACAGGTTTGGGTTGTTTCCACTTGACTTGTTTTGAGAAGAATTTTTTGAGTTTGAGTTTCCTGATGTATTTGAATAGGTCGATCGGGGCATTCACATAGTTGGTTTGCTTTGCTGGAGCGAAAGAGAGACCTTTGTTCAGGATTTCTGAGTCATATTCTGAGAGGATGTGTTTGGAGAGATTCGTCACTAAGTATGTTATCTTAGCGTTCGTTGCTGTAGCTGTGTTTGGGATCTCGTTAATCTGATAGCACTTTCTTGTTCTTCTTGGGCGTTTCTTGGTCCCCGCTTTCTTGCCTCTCTTGGCTCTAATCTTGGTGGGATATTTCCCCGGGTAGGGTCTAAAAAATGGACTTGTTTGTTATTTCGTTGTTGTTGTTGCTGTTGTGACACTCGGTTTCCTTTCCTGTAGCGTTGGATCTTGTCCAGGAAATTGTAGCCAATATTTCTGCTTAGTTCATGTTGTCTGGACAATCTTGATGCAGCCCTTCCTTCTCTATGTGGGGTTCTGACCTTTCGGTCTCTGTTTGTGGCGTATCAGGTGCCTGGTCACAGTCTTCATTCTCTTCAGTTTCTTGTTCTGGTTCACTGTCTGCGTCCGATGTTGCTGGAGAGCTGGCTGGGGAACATCCTTTGGAGTTATTTCCTTGTATATTGTCAAACTTTGGGTGGAAGGTGAAGACTCTATTGTCTTGGTAATCTCTTTCATCCCTTGCAAATTTTCTGCATTTTCTGATTTTGACTTCGTCTTGGTGATTTCGCAAAATTTCGTTCATGATTTTGTAGTTTTTTTCTTTAGTTGCCGTGGGCGAATTGTTGGATTCGATGTCAATTTTTAGTTGATCTATCTGTAGTACTAATATCCCATGTGCTCTATCAGCATGTTCTAGGAGTAGTTCCATCATTATTTTGGAACCCATGATGAGGTTTTCTTCCCATTTGGCCGCCAGGTCCGCGTCCTCAGGGTCTGTAAAGTCTGGGAAAATGATGATTCTTAAGCCCCTTGGGATTTTCTCTTGTTCCACGTAAGTTTGGAGGGTAAATCTCTCCCAGAATGTATTGATTTCCTTGGTACAAAGTCTTTCTAGTTTTACAAATTGTTGCCTGAGGTTATCCGGCACCCTTGGAGTGGGCGGAAATGCATGCACTGTGGATCCTTTTGCGGCAAAGAGATTCTTGGTGTCAGTTTTCCTTGATTCTAAATAATCGGCCATGTTGGCTCGGGTGCTGCGGGGATCTGGTCCCTGAGTTGTAGTTTTAGCAAGGGTGGAGTTGATTGTGGCGGGACTTCCTTTCTCCTGCGCACCTCCTCTTTTCTTGTTTCCGAATCTGACCAACAGCCTGGATCCTGGTTTGTCGAGGAACCAACTCCGGGGTTCCGGGGTTCCCATTTATTTGTAAGAATTGTGGGGATGACAAACTCTGGATCAGTTGGGCGCTGGTAGGGTATGGTGGTCCAATGGTCGCTGTTGAGCGATTTGATCAATTATATGGCCCAGTCAGGTCATAGTCATTAATTTGTTTATTTTTGGTTAGTTAGCACCAAAGAAAACATCATTGTCGAAATGAATGACATGTTTTTGACATGGTAACTTGCTACACAATGACATGACGTACATTATTAGGTGCCAGTAGAGGTGTATGATGCGCCATATATCGCTCCACAATATCATTATGGTTAGTATGTTTATAAAACGTTTTTGCATCCCAGGAGCCTGTTCCTAGGTTGCTCTTAGCAGCCTTAATGGCTTCTAGAGGATGCATGTTAATGTATTAAGCAATATGTGTCACTGGTTTTCCAGATGATTGTGCTGTTGATGCCAGACTGTCTTGTGTTGTGAAGGTAAGGCAATGCAGGAAACCAACCCAAGACCCACCAGGATGCAACTGGGAAATCCTGAATCGGCTCCCCATAACCCGGGCTTGCTCTTCCCAGAATTCTGTGGCGCAGGAACAGTGCAGTCACTGACTGGGAAGGCCAGACTGCGTTCAGATGTCCAAAGCTAATATCTCTGAGGAGGATGTTGATAGAAGGCGGGGACTTCCTGAGCATGTCGATGACCCAATCAGATCTTTACAGAGACAGGTAAGGTGGAGCTGACAGGGAACAGGCAGATGAGGGTATGACTGAAAAAGGCAGAGCAGAACCATGGAAGCTGGACAAGATGACAGAAAGGGGGAGCAGGGCAGAACTGTTGGGCAAGAATTAGCTGAAGTAAAAAAGAGGATTACTAGGGCAAGGAACACTGGATTTCTGGAGCAGAATACAGGGCAGAGAATCAACGCGCTAAGATGCGAGGAACCAAATGTCTCTGAATGTTTTTATGGTGCCGGTAACACAATGAGGCTTGGACAGAAACCCACGGTTGTCAAGTTTTCTACACCTCACATGGGCGGAGCCAGGAACACGACAGTTCGTGAACCGTGGACCCAAAATGGCAGCACCCAAAGAATGCTGCAACCTTGCGAAATGGATCCACGGAAAGCATCAGCGTGTATACAGGTGCCACAAACCAGCCCGAAGACCCCTCAAGGTAAGTGGAGCCGGGTGGGAGGCACCTCGCCGGGAGAACAGTGTGACATAATGTCAGTAAATAACCAAAAGTGGTGATAAAGATACAGAAATAAAGTTATCAACATACCTTAAAGGGATGGACAGCACTACAGCACGGTCGGCATGAACCAGCACAGACCGGCTTGTTACCAACGCTGCTTCAAACAGTGAATAGAAACTCTATTGTGTAACTGACACACACACATGTAAACAAAAACATTGTCAGGGGTTTCCATCTTTTTTTAGATGGCAGCTATGAAAATAATGCATTTGTTATGATGGAATGGGCAAATGAATGGCACTCTCGGCATCATGAGGCAGCTCATCATCATGAATTGGAAGCATTGTTATTATATTATTTAACCACACTACCGATGGCAACCATAGACAAATAACAGGTATGTTCTAGTTCCAAAAACCTCAATGTGCCAAGCAGCATAGCTAACAATAAAAGCAAAAACAATGGAACACAAAAGCGGAAATATTATTGTTTGAAGCAGCATTGCAACAAAATAAGCATTTAAAAGCAACAATCAATAACGTTCTCCAAATGGTTCCACGTGTTAATAACCCTGCAAAGATTTTGCCATACAAACATTTTGCCATATTTTTGCGGCAATATTAAGTCATGGACCCCTCTGCAACCCCCACATTTTTTTAATAGTGTGGGGGACACCCCTCAAACCTCCAGTCCCAATAACCCCATAAATTATCCCCACTAATAATATCGTCTATGGCCATAACCCGCAACCATATATATGGCGATATTATTGGTGGGGATAATATTACTTGATACACTTCAAATTAGACGCTAGACTTGGCTTATACAAAAACGTTGATCCTATTTTCACCATGATCAACTCATCAAGTGTCTTCAAATGTTCAGGTAGATTGCATGCTTCTCTTCTGTGTTGAAGGTATCCCTCTGTAACTTTAGCAGATGTTCTAGCTTGGGGCGCAGGACGGCAAATATAGAATTTGTATTTGGCCAAAGTAAACATGTTCCAATGTTTAGCCAAGAATCATGGACCAGGCTGTTCACTTTACAAAAATAATAAGAACAATACATATAAATGCACAACATAGAAGACGAGATTATCAATGCATAGGTAACATTCCACAGCTCGCCAAGCCAACGTACTCAGCAACACTGTTTTCAAAAAAATAGTACTCAGAAATGCATCACAGAGAAGCTGATCGGAACTGGGGTCCGTCATAGAAGAGCTCTTGCAGAGAGCTAACTCTCACTCTAGCCAGACTTAAGCCTTAATTACATTTCGAGAAGTTCAAAGGTGCCATACAACGATTTATGAAAGAGCTGACCTGCCCAGAAAACTCAAAATACCCAAACAGGATTTACCAATTAAATGCATTTCTTTATTCTATTATGTACAACACAAAACCAACTTGTAGGCAATTATTAAACACCACAAAAGAAAGGGTGTGAGACAGGACGGTTTGCACTTGGAGACAGCTATGCTCTCTGTGACTGTATTTAACAGACCCCAGTGCCAGAAAAATCCAATAAAGGAGGAAGGAAAACAAGATAGAAAACAAGGTACCATTGTGCCATATTTCAGAATATAATGCACGTTTTGTTTTTAATTATATCCCAATGTGCCACCAATTCCTAAAAGAGTCAACGCAAAATGGCAGCAATTGTCTTCAAATCAACTATATTTGCTCCAGGATCATGACTGGGATATTAAGCAGGTTGAATAAAAGACCTCTGATAAAATGGCGTTCATTTTTTTAGCTGAAGCCAATCATTATTCCCTGCTCTTTTGCCTACTGGTTTCAGCTGGGTATTCTATTCAGCTGGGTACTGCCTTCAATGGAATGCTCATGAACTACCTGTGGTCCAGTTACAGCCTCTCACAAGGAATCATTTAGCTCATTGGTATATTGCCCAGCAGTGGAATATCAGTCCCGACACAAAGGTCTATGGGCCTCATTACGGGTCTGAGCCAAAATCAGCGGTAACTTCGCTGTTGTGGAATTAGCGTTACCGCTGTGTGGTTCAGCGTAATTACCGCCGAATTACAACCTGGCGGGTGCGCGCACACACCAATGGCGGTAACGGTAATTCCGCCAAGTGGAGTTAGCACCCGACCACCAGTGAGATGATGAAATTCCACCAACAATCAGGGGAATTACTATTACCACCATGGTGGTCAGCAGAATTCGTCATCGCTATATAAGGAAGCACCGTGGTGGCTGTTTTGGAAAATACAATTCATTGAATATCTCGAGAAAGGAGTGCCATCTAGACACCCAGCAAAGGCCAACCATGTCATCAGGAAAGGGCAAAGGCAGGGTGCCCGATATGAGGCTGGAGAAGCCTACATTTACTGATCAGGAGATCACAGTGTTGACAGAGCCAGTGGTTACCCACTCTGAAGAGCTGTATGGGGCCTGAATAGGAAGGCCATCCAACAGCACAAGAACACCCTATGGGTGGAAATCCGGGACAAGGTGGTGGCCGTAGGCCACGTCCCACGTGAGGTGGAGGACATGAAAAAGAGGTGGAATTACATCAATGCCAGGAGCCTCATCTCCATCCAACTCCGGGAGACAGCTGCATCTGGAGGTGGCTCAGTGGAACCACTTCAATGGACACCATGGGAGGACATGGTCAGTGGCAACCTGCACATGGTCGGGATCGAGGCGTGGACACGTCTGAGTTAGGAGCCAGTTGCCAAGCTGAATCTGGCGAGTACCACCGTGATATTTGCTCCCATACATGGACAACCCTGCAGGTATCCACGAACACCCACACTGCCATGCAAGCAACGTGAACCCCAGCAGGCATATATCATCCATGTGAGGCATCAGGCCACAACAACATGATTCAGGGGGTACAGGAATCCCCTGAATGACACCCATGCACAGGCAACATAACCACTATGCAACCATATGACATGTCCATGCCTATGGATGCACATCATTTGTGTTTCATCAAAGCCACTAGCCCCTCAACTGCAACGCTCCATGTAGATACACATTGAGGAGTACATGTCTGACAAAATGGCCACCTGACCCACACACAACCAAATGCACTGCACCCACCTGACTGCACAACCGGATACCAACAGTCCTGACGCACCACTGCACAGGACAGCCAGTAGCTCAGCCCATCCCAGGGATGTATGACCAAAGCACACCTGGCCGGCCAGACACAATGCATGCCATGTACACAGTGGCTGACACATGATGCTAGCACCCCCAGGAGGCCCAACACACAGTGACAACATAGTACAAGTGACAGTGAATGGTCATTTGCCATGCACCTCAGCAACAATGTAGTAATGCACATGTCAATTTGCCCCAACAAGAATGCAAGATACAGAGGAAACAACTGAGGAGGCTGGCACCTCCACTACACCTGCACCAACGACTGCCAGCAAGCAGCCAGGCCAAGGTAGTTCAGGAGTGGGAGTGTACCACTCAAGAAGAAGCACCAGGCCATCAGACCATCGACAGACACTCCAGCCATCTAGATTGGCACCCCCACGGGCCACCACAGACCCCAATTGTGCAATCAGTGCCACCAGGAACAAGCCACTGGCCCGACTGTGGACGCACAGGTGGGGCAAAGTGTGGACGACAGCCACTTATCTGAGCAGCCACTGCAGGCACCGCAGACGAGCAGTATGAGAGTGCCTCGCCTGCATTCAGCCAGCTACATTCCCCGAAGCGCTATTTTTCACCTGAATCCTCACCCTTTTCCCCACTGCAGTCGCCAAGATCCCATCAGGCATCCTGCCATTATTCTCCGCTATGTGGAGGAGTCACCTGAGGAGCAGGACGGGCATGCTTGCCGTCAAGGGCAGCATGAGGATCATGACAGTGGACATTCATCACGGGCAGCGTCTGTCCCCACACTCCAGGCCATCTGGGACCGTCTGGACCGGATGGAACAGAGGCAGGCGGGGATGCACGCCATGGCGCAGGAACAATTAGGGCATTCTAAGGCCATGCGCGATTGCATCCAAGAGGCCTCTTTATGGTTTTCAAGGGGCATCTTTGCAGGAGCACAGTGACTTGCAATGGAAGCCTATGCCTCCCAAGCCATGGGGTGCGGGAACTGGCTGAACAATTGTCCTCATCCCATGAGTCCAGGGCCAGAGCAATATACCTAAGCATGTACCAACTACGGGGGAGCATGCAGGGGAGCTCACAGTCGGCTACCCCTACTGAGGGGTCATTGACAAGCACTCCGCCCAGGCGGTCACAACAGTGTGCCTCAAATGCTGCAAAGCCTTCAGACTAGGGGGAGAAGCGCAAGCGCTAGTGGGAATAGTTCTTGGGGCTGGAGGTGGGGGCTGGGAGTAGTTCTTGGGGCTGGGGCTGAGGTGGGGGTGGGAGTTGGTGTTGGTGTAGGGTTAGCATGTTGCCAGAAATAAACACAGTTGAATCATGATCATTTTGATTGTTTTCATTTAATGCAATTTAGACATGTGTGTTCATTGCATGTATGGGCGGCATGTGTCCAGAGTCAAAAGTTATTGTCCATGAGGTCCTGGCAGACCATCTGACCTTCCCTCGCATCCCCACTTATGTCCTGTGGTGCCCTGTTCACTCCTTCACCATCTTCCTCATCAGAGCTAGGGGGAGGGGTCATTGTTCTCATCCACAGACATTTCAATATTCCTACGTATGCACAAGTTGTGCAGCATAGCGCATACCACTACGATTTTGCCAACCTTCTCTGGGCTGTACATGAGTGCGCTGCCTGTGTGGTGAAGGCACTTGAATCTTGATTTTTAGCAGGCCAAATGTCTGCTCAATGCATGCCCTGGTCCTCCTTTTTTTAACTTTTATTTGTTTATAGTTTATAAAAACTTTTACAAAAAAGAAAATATTTTTGATAAAATCAAACATCAGCATATGTAATTACATTCCTGTTCTAAAAGAAGAGTACAATTTCATTCATTCTTCATACCTTTTATATCATATTTACATTTACCTGAATACCTTTAGTCTTTCTAATTTATTTTACACACATTTCTTAAGAATGCTAAAACTCTTAACCTCAAGGACATTGATTCTCCATGTAACATCATTGACCATAAGACATCTTTCAATAACCATACCTTATACACAAATTCTCCAAAATAACTTATTCTAGATGTCATGAGTTCTGGACATTCGATCATTAAATGGAATAACATTTCTGTCTCTCCAGGCTCTTTACAGAAACTACACATTCCCTTATCCATATGTTTATGTGACCGTAAACAAATAATTTCATGTGTAGAAAGAACATTAAATCTTAATCTCATAAAATCAATTTGCATCTTCTTACAAGGAAATGTCTTTAGATATGATCCCGTGTCTCCAGAGATTTTTTCTGATGATAGTATATGCGCATACAGTCTGTATTTACAAATTACACTTAGATTTTCTTCCCTGTCCAGTAACTTAATTTTTCTCTTTACCTTATTCGGATTGGTTTTCATCAGTTCCATTGACTCACCTATTTCTTCAATATTGCATCACATTCCACCCTTAATTTTTTTATATATCCAACCGTATCATTCGCTCTTAATTGTTGGTAAAGTGTGCCCTCTTGGGAATATTCACATTTACTCATAAGGCATACTTTTTCCACTGAATCACGCTTATAAAAGATTGCAGACCCATCTCATACCTAATTACTTCCAACGGGATACATTTTAGTAATAAATACAGTATGACTCGCCATATCTTACTTTTAATAGCTCCATAGCTCTGTATTCAGGCTCCATCCTTTTTGGCCAGAATTCTAGCCCATACAATATAGTGGGCATTAATTTACTTCTATAAAATTCCCTGCATGGTTCCAATGAAAATGTTCCATATTTACAATCTACTCTCTTCATCTGATTTAACATTCCACTTACTTTAGAATCCAGATAGTTCACAAAAAAGATTTTTTTTTACTTTGCAACTATAGGATACCCCAGGATTTGGAAATTCTCTTTCACTGTAAGTTCGTTATTTTCTCAATTCCATACGTACTTACTCTTTTTTTCCCCCTTGTCCTCCCTTTGATATCTTGATTATTACTGTTTTGGATGGATACATTTTTAACTCCATACTTGCCATATAGTTACCAAAGGTTTTTATTAGTCTTTGTAATCCCACCGCGTGGTATCTATAAGCAGAAAATCATCGGCGTAACTTGCCCAATTTATTTTCATTTTCCCAATTTTAGGAGACACAACAGTATTTACATCCAACTCCTTTTCAACCCGGACACATACAAATTATATAAAGTAGGTCCCAATATACAACCTTGTCTAATTCCCTTATCAGTTAAACACTCTTTTGTTAATACACTTTCAGAAATCAGAAGCCGATTCATGAAATTAATGTGTGCTGAAAATTCCCGCGCAAGCATGCGAAAGCGTGCGAATCGCAGCGCAAGTGCGAAAATCGCAGCGAAACCCGTGCATAGCGATTCATGGAAGTACGTGCGCGTGTAAATCCATGGATGTGTGCTAAAATCCTGCGTGGCACACGCTGGCGCACACGTCTTCAAACAGCATGCGCTACGCGCACAGCGAGCGCACACAACAAAAGTAGGCGTAACACGGGGCGTAAAATGCAGAATGGGGAACAACGCGTGCAAATGTGGGCGTCACGGGGGAAGTACAGGAAGCAAATGCGCGGAACGCCCACACGTATTCATGGAATCGAACGGGGCTAACGCATGCGCCAAAGAAGACATGCTAATCCGGAAACACGTACACCAGCAGGAAGCAGGCGTACATGGACCCGCGCAGCATACAATTGCACGCAAATAACAAACAAGCTCAGACGCCAAGATGAATATACCATTCCTCGCAGCAGTGGTTGTGGGATACCGCAGGGGGAGGAGGATAGTCAGGGCCAGAATTTTTACACCCAGAACCAGCCTTTTTGGGATGCCTGATGACCAGGTTTATGGGAGGTACAGGTTTCCACCTCACATAATACTCGACCTGGTGAGTGAGTGGGAGGATGGCTACACATCACCCACCCTGTGCTCCCAAGCACTGAGCCCCTTGATAAAGGTGCTCAATGTACTGCACTTCTTGGCCACTGGTTCATTTCAGCGGACAAGTGCCATAGTGGGGGGGGTCTCACAGGCCACGCAGTCACGCTGCCTGCACCAGGTGTTGGCCATCATGACTGCACGCCCATCAGTCCGCAGGCACATATACCTGCCCAGAACACCTGCAGAAAGGCAGGCTGTCGTCCAGGATTTTCACGGGGTGGCACACTTCCCCAAAGTGCTAGGTGCCATTGACTGCACCCATGTGGCTCTACGTCCTCCCAGGGCAACTGAGCACATCTACAGAAACCGCAAGCACTGGCATTCCATCAACGTGCAGGTAGTATGTGATGTCTAGAGAATCATCACCTCAGTATATGCCAACTATCCAGGGTCCACCCATGACAGTTTCATTTACAACCGGGACCTAGAAGCTGGGCGGCATGGCGATACATGGCTGCTTGGTGAGTATAAATGCCCCTGCACATGCATGCATGTCAGATACTGAGTAATGTCACAACCCCAATAATGATACCCATCATCACCTCCCCAGGGGACAGTGCCTACCCACTGAGCACCCACATGATGATGCCAATTCGGAACCCCACCACACCACCCGAGGTAAGATACAACACAGCCCATATTGCAACCCGGGGCATAGTGGAGCGCACATTCGGAGTGCTCAAGTCATGCTTTCGCTCTCTTGACTGCTCTGGTGGGCAGCTGCTATACGCGCCCCCAGTAGTGTGCAGGATCATAGTGGCAGCATGTGTCCTGCACAACATTGCAACACGCCGGGGCCTGCCGGTGGACATGGTGGTGCCCCCACATCCCCAACTACAAGCACGGCCGCTGCGCATGGGAGGGGAAAGGGCACGTGGTGAGTCAGCCCGTACGCAGCTGGTGGCTAATTACTTCACCTAAAATCACACCCCTTTGGAGTGCACACAGCCCTGGCACATACCAGCTGACAATCAATGATGATGACATAAGGGACAGTCAACTGTCACAACCATACCAGCCTGAGATTGGTCTCCTGGAATTGTTACATTGTGTGTATCCCTACCTGCCGAAAGACAACCAATGCTGTGTCACAAAAAAAACACATTTATGCTGCGTGAATGACTACCCCCTTGCAAAATACAACATGAAAATAGCGCCATGTCACCCAACCCCTCCCCAGCTCCGCCACCCAACACACCAAGGCATGTCATGCAATGTGAAAGCAAAGCAATGCACAAGACCTGACACAAGTGTCACAAAGTGCACTGTCCCAAATGGAAACTGCCCACAGATAATATGCTCCCAGTAATCAATAACAAACAGCACACATGAACAAATACTTACCACCAACACAATACAGCAACACACCATGAAACATTGCAAAAACATGACGGTACTAAGATAAAGTAGTGGTAGTCTTACAACCTGAATAAGCCAGCACATCAACCCCTTCCAACTGTAGAGTGTTGCTGCCACGCAAATGTGTCCGTGTACTGCATACAACATGAACTCCATCTGCAAAGGAGACGGCCTTGTGAAGACATGAGGAAGGAACCTGCAAATTATGAGGAAGACATGGATTCACAAGCACATATCAATACACCATGCAGTGTACAGTACAACAACAATACCCACTAGGGATGTACACACAGTATTGACTACAGACTGCCCACACAGCTCATGGGAGCCCAATGTCACTGTGTAAGTCACTGTCACTTGGTCACACCCTTTGCAAGCCCATGATAACGGGAAGCAGGAGGGGTGTGTGTGTCACGAACCCAAGCATCTAACCCAAACTCAGGACAAGCCTGCATATGCCCAGCCGGAATACAGTGGATGCCCACGGGAGCCACGCAAGGCAACACACTGTAAACAAAAAAAAACAAAAAATATCAAAAATGGCCATGTGGGGGCCAGAGGCAGAGGCACCCAGGAGGTTTGACCCATCCTGCGTGGATGTTGCAAGAAAATAAAATACCTCCATGGGCTCATGGCCTGCACGGCTATGCCATTGTGGGAGAACTGCTGTCGCTCTCTTCACCCTCTACTGCTGCATCAGGAGGTGGCACTATGGGAGGCAGCCCATGCAAAGCCCTGGTATGGTCCTCCATGGCAGCAAGCATGCGGGTCTGGAAGGTCTGATTCTGGAGGATTAAAGTGCAGCAATCCCCATGCATCACGTCACGGGTTGCCTGCACTTCTGCACGCATGGCCTCGCGGGATGCCCGGATCTCCTCACGTGTTGCCTGCAGCTCAGCTGAGAGCGAACGTGTGAGCTACTCCAGCTGCTGTTCTGCCCTAACATTTCGGGAAGCCTCAAGTTCAAGCGGCCTCTGCCTGAGGTTATGGAGTTCCACCCTCAGGGCTTCCCTGTGGCCCTGTGACTCTATTGATATGGATTCACGCAGAGTCTCCAGTGCCGCCCGTCGGTCCCTGTTGGACGCTAACATGTCTTCCCTGTGTGATTGGCAAATGGAGTCTGTTGCCTGCTGTTGTTGCTCCATCTGCCTTTCATGGGGGATAATGGAAGTGTCCACCCTCTCCATTGCCTGAGCCATCATTTGTACTGATGCTGCCTGTTGGGTTGCCATACCGTACATGGAGTTTTCCCATACAGTATTGCCTGGTGGCTTACGGCCACCTCGTCGGCGGGCACCACACCTGTTCGGGGCAAGGCGAACTGCACCTTGCTGTGCTGGCACTGCCTGAGGCTACAGGACTGCATTCCCCCTCTGATCTGCTGGCCCAGGAACAGGATCAGATGCTGTGGAGTGTGACCCTGCATCCGTAAACGCCAAAGGCTGACCTACCAACACTGACATCCCCATAGAGGGTTCTACCCCTGGTGCAGGTAGGTTGGACAGAACAGAATACCTGCCAGAAGCACTGACCTGCGACAATACATAAGTCTCATCATCCGACTCAGCACCTGAATAGAGGTCTGGCCTGGTCGTGGCTGAGAATCCTCCTGGGTCTGCACCATCTCCTGAACCTCACCAGCATCAAGTGCGTTGTCACCTGCAAAAACATGAAATGCAAGAAATGGAAACAGGCATGAGCACCATAGCACACACATAGGCCTGACAAGACAGATATCCTATAAATGGTTTACACATGTCTCACATGACTATAACCCTGGCATGCATGCACTGTCAATGAGTTTGAAGGGGAGTCAAAAAGGCAGACAATGAGGACACCAAGATGGAAAAGCAACACATTCGCAGCATGTCGTGTAGCAATGGCATCACACATCAGCCTGTGAGTGGTTTGTCCAATACACATACATGACACATGCCAGCACACAGATGTCATGTAGCATAGCCATGGTAAATTAGACAACTACAGCGATATGTCAGTGAATGAGTACTGTCACACATCCATGTCACATGGACATGATGAGAAGATTAATGCAGAATAGTGTTGCAAAATATGCATCTGCCACACACTGCAACACATCCAGTGTACAATAAGACAGTGATTGTAGGCAGATGTACACATCAATGGTTGATCACTTCAACATGACAGGAAACAACTATCATGTTCCACATGCAAACAGGCCCTAAAATTAATCTCAGCAGGCCAATACTCCCTCGCCCTGAATGGTCTAATCATTCACATAACCAGGTAACTAAAGTGGCACAATGTGGGGTGTAAACAATGACAGAAGCATGTCACATATGTGGCATTAGGGATGAAAAAAGCATATGAAAAATGGGATAATCTAAACAATCAGCCTGAATGAGCACAGAAAAAATCAGAACAATGTTGTTGCAAGATGATAGTTCAAGTGCAACAGCAGTAATGTGGGGCTAATTGGCTACTGTGGGCAGAAGGGACACTGTCATACCCAAATCAAAGGCACGTGAATGTATTGGAGGAAGTACATGGGTGACCCATAACACTCAGGAGTACACTCCCTCATCTGGCACTCAATCAGAACCCATCACCCAAACAACATACACATGGATTACACACACATGCATGGGCACTCACCGGACAATGCGTAGTAATCAGGTAGCTCTCCCACGCCTTGGATCTGTTCCTCTGTGATGAAGGTCCAAGCAACAGACTCATGTTCAGTGAGTTTGTTGTCCTCTGGTGGAGACCCACCGCCAGTCACCAGAGTAGCGGCATGATTTGAGGCCAGCTTGTTCTTTGCTCTGCCTTTCAGGTCATTCCACCGCTTGTAGCAATCATCAGCTGTGCGCCTCACAAATCCAAGGGCACTTATGCGGTCTGCGATGATCTGCCAGTGTGCCCTACGTTGACCAGGTGTGGTCTTGCGCCCTGCAGTCACCACCATTTCGCGGCTATGTGCCGACACATAGGTCACAAGTGCATCAAGTTCGGCGTCATTAAAGCTAGGCTTCCTTGACGTGCCGGACTTTGTAGCCGTGACTGGGGTCTCAGCCTGTAGTGCCAGAGCACCCTTTTTCCTCTTTTTCAAAGGTGGAGCGGAGCCTGAGTGGCTTGCGCCGCTCTGGTCAGGTAGGGGCAGAAGCGCAGGTGGACTGGGTACTGGGAGTGTGCGAAGGAACAATGACCATAGGTCTTGGTGCAGGCATTGGCTGAAGTGTGATGTTGGCAGGGGCAATGTCAGTTTGATGGGCCAGGACTGACACTGTCCCGGCTGGGAGACTCAGAGCTGGGGTGGATAGAGCTGCAGCTGCCCCTGCAGCCTCCCCACCCTGCCTACTTGGGGCAGCAGATGACATTGCTGCCCCAGATCCACGTGGCCTGGTGACACCAACTTGCACCGGCACACATGGCTTAGACTTGCTGACCTGGAAGTCAGCCTGGGAGTCATCCTATGCCGGGTCAGGTGCCACAATGGGCTGGTCCAACAAGGGCTGAGCTGGGATGGTGTCAGCCACGTTTCCCTCAACCATGGGGGGGGAGCATGGGTGTCCCTGATTGCTCCTCCACACATGGGGGTCTAGGGGCACCCTGCAAATCCTGGCCATGTCCCCTACCGCGCCCACCACGCCCACCTTTTGGAGGTCGGCCACCTTTGCCTCCCTTACCGCTTGGTCGCCCCCCAACCATGGCACTGATGTTATTGTGCATATGGGAGTTGCAGTAAACAATTGTCCTGGGCAATTGGGGGTGAAAGGGGTAGGGTACTATATGGAATTCGTACCCCAGTGCTCTAGCAAGGCTGTCTGTGACCCCTGGGGGAAGATGACGGGTCACGCAACGCACAGGCACCCCGAAAACAAAAAGTAAAGTGCACGCAACCCCTCGTAGACCACGTGCATGGAAAAATGAACCCGCACTATGCTGTGGCACCCAGAACACAAAAATAAGCGTACACATGTTACACGCAGCCTACAATGACCTCTGAAGGGGTACGCGACATACGGGCAAGCACAGTTGGTAAATGCGTGCGCGACTCACCATCTGCCTGGAAAAAGAAAGTGAAAAAAATGCGCGTGTGCGCGTTGGCAACACCCCCGCCAAAATAAGAATTGTACGCTGTCTGAGGAGACAGGACAAAAGAAGAAGTGAACGCTGTTTGAGGAAACAGGCCCAACAAAAAAAATGAACTTGAAACGCTGTGAAGTAATCGCGTGTGAACCGACAAGAAGTACAGAATTCACCCACTCGCGCTCCATGAAAAGCACGTACAAGGAAATGGGGTCCTACACGTACCTTTTAAAGTGGCCCACATGTACAGCGTCACTTACGCGTGTATGCGCTAAGGCCCTTTCCTCCATTTACACGAGCTGACACTCGGACGTGCAGTTTTTGGACGTGTACGATGAACATGCACCCGTGTTGATGGAAACGCCCGTGCGCGTCACGTCACTTACGCGCGTTGGCCCTTTCCTCGGATTAAACGCATTCACACGCGGACGTGCAGTTTTTTCACGCATGCTGAACCACTATGCCCACGTCACGAGGGAAACACCCGCGCGCGTAACGTCACAGAAGCGCTCACGCGCTAAGGGCCTTTGGTCCAATTACACGCTGACGTGCAATTTATTCACGTGCCAAATCACTCCGCATCAAGCTGCCCACGCAACAACCCACAGAAGACCACACTCCTGCCCAGAAGGCCGAACGACTGCCCGCCCAGAGCCCCGAGCATGCTCCCACCTGCCATCTGCTGCTGCCTGACTGCCTGCTGCTCATGTGCCCTGCTATTTGCTGCCTGCACGTCAGCCAGGGGTGCAGTTGCTGTGACCACCCCTGCTGGAACCGAAGACTCCCGAATGGATACCATCGCTCCACAGCCCAGCCCCAGGACCCAGTTGCCCACCCACTCCTGCCTTTGAGGTTACCATGTCGGGCACAACACCATCTGGCACCACTGGCAACCCCCAGCCAGAGAGGCAGAGGGCCACCAGCTTCACTGCCAGGGAAGTTGGTGTCCTGGTGGAGCAAGTCCTGTGGCAGTATGATGCCCTCTTTGGAAGTTCACTCGCCGACTATGAAGTGCGGACCAGGATCTGGATGGACATCGTGACTGCCATCAACGCGGAGGGGGTGGCAGTCCGCGACTTACAATGTCAAGAAGCGCTGGGAGGACTTCAGGTGCAGGACCCTCAACAAGGCCCGGCGCCTCTTGAAGGAAGCGGATGCCAAGGGGCGCCGGGGCCACCTGTCCGACCACCAAATGAAGGTCCTGGAACGCATACGCCCAGTGCTCCACGTCCAGGTCCTTGAGAGGCAGACCCATCTGGAGTCGAGCGGTAATTGTACATGCATACTGATTGGACGCTGTGCGTGTCGTGGTGTGCCAGTAGTGTGCAGGTTGCACATGTGTTTTTGTAGGGCCATGTAGGGATGTGTAGGTACAGGGGCTTGAGGCTGACACATGTGAGTCCTCTCAGGTGTGAGACACATCGATGGTGTATGGGTTGGTAAGCATGCAAGCCAAATGCAGATGTGGGAGCACACATGTTTGCATTTTTGTGTATGTACGTTGGCATGGTTGTGGTGTCACACATGGATGGTGGTTCCAGCTGCATGTATCTGCACTGTGTACATGTGCATGTGTGTGTATTTGACAAGTGTGCAACTGTGATGCAACATGGATGCATGTGACACTGATATGTAGAAGGCTGAATGCAGATGTGACATGGATGGCGATCTCATCACTGCGAAAGTTGGTGGAGATGTACACATGTATGTAAGTGTGGTGGCGTGTGTGCATGTCTTGTGCACTCCCCGTGTTTCATGTGATGTTAGGCTCACCTTCGGCTGCTCATGCTGTTGTATGTGTATGGATAGTGCTGCCTGGTGCAATATTGCTGTGGAATTGCTCGTGTGTGATTTGAAATGACATGTGTGTTGGGGATTGTGATGCCATATCTGAAGTGTGACACTGCCACTCATGTGTGTATCAGTCCATTGTACAGTGCCCTGATGCCTGTGTCCTATCTCTCCCTGTCTGCAGCGTCAACTGATGAAGAGGGCGGAGAGGGTGCTGTGGAGCAAGGCGGCAGGGATCGCACCGCCAGCCGGAGATGCAAGGCCTGGCTCCCCTCCCAGGTTGTCATCTCGTCAGGGAGTGAGGAGTCCAGTGCCGCATCCCAGGCCACAGCTGCCGAGGTTAGGTCCAAGAGGCGGAGGTCGGAGTTGGACTCCTCAGCAGCAGAAGGGGCAGCTGAGACCCCACAGGGTCCGACGGAGGAAGATGGCACGGAGTCATCCAGGTTGGTGGGGGGTTTGGTGGAGGAGGAGGCCGTGGAAGGGACAGACACAGGGTCTGGAGGTGGGGATTCCACTGGTGCTAGTGGTGCAGTGCAGGGGCAGGGACAGGAGGCAGCACAGTCCGCCGCGGAGGTGCCTGTGTGTAATCCTGTGTGTAAGCCAGACGTGGCTATCCGGGACCGGGTTGAGCCTGCCCTGAGGGGGATGGTGTTGCGTCAACGGGGCATGCGAGGTGACCTGCAGTGTTTTCGTGAGGACATTGCACGTTCTCTCGAATGCCTCGTTGACTGCGTTGATCTACTGGGATGGGTCACCAGGGCCGGATTTCTCAGTTTGCTGGACCTTGTTCCGACCCCCTCCTCACCTGAACCCCCTATGCGTCAGTCGTCCTCCATGTCATCTTCCCACCCATGTATCTCCTGGGTACCCTGTGGAGCTGCCTCTAACCCAGCGGCCAGGCTGGTGGAGGACACATCCCTGCCACAGTCGGGAGTCAGATGTCCAGCAGGGGTGGCCACCTCAACAACTGCACCCCAGCCAGAGGAGGACATGCAGGCAGCAAGAGCAGGGGCACAGGCACAGGCAGAGCAGCAGCAACAAGGTGGGAGCCATGATGGCTCGGGACATCAACATCGAAGGGGCAGGCATCGGCCAGAGGGCAGGAGGACCCAGGATTGGAAGTGTCTTCCGTGTGGCAGCGGTTGGGCCACGCCATAGATGCGGAGCAGCAACGGGCGGAAGAGGCACGGCTCATGATGGTCAGGGCAGAGAACTCCATGCGGAGGGCACTGAGGTGGGCCGAGTGCCTCGAGGCAATTCGCAGGGAGTTGGAGGTGAACATGTCATCGTCCCTGCGAACCCTCGGGGCCATGGAAGAGGACCGCCTCCAGGACATTGAGCGGGAGTTCGATGATGCCCTGGCCCGGGACATCGAAAAGTGAGCTGTCGGACTAGCCCGCTGCCATTGTAAATAGTTTTTAGAGTTAGGTTTCCTTTTCCTTTTCCTTTGATTTGTGGTGAATGGACTATGCCACACACATTTGTATATATTTTTTTTATTAGGTAGTTTCTTAGGTAGGTTTCATTTCTTTCGTTGGGCTCATGGACCCTTGACAATGGATTGTACATAGATGGACAATGAATTTGTTTGAACTTTTTATTTTGATTTCACCATGGATCAATGGATTTTTCTTATTAGGTTTCCTTTGGATTTGCGTTGGTGGAGGGAGAGTTTTGACTATTTTTCTTTAGGATTACTTTGGATTGGTTGTACTTTTCATTTACTCATCTTTTGCACATGCTTTTCATTTCATGTTTGCTATTTTGTTATGCTTTCATTTCATTGCTTTATTTTTGTACATAATACATTTTCATATTTTAGTTCCATGTGTGGGATTCACTCATTTTGTTAATGCATGTGAAAATGTGGGTTTACACAATCAATGACAACCAGTGTGTGTGCGTGACGGACATGTG
This sequence comes from Ambystoma mexicanum, assembly GCF_040938575.1. Lineage (NCBI taxonomy): Eukaryota > Metazoa > Chordata > Amphibia > Caudata > Ambystomatidae > Ambystoma > Ambystoma mexicanum. Next base: position 828,606,110 of record NC_090923.1, on the reverse strand, counting down.
TTGATGTACATACATGCCATTTGGGTCGTTTCATGTAATGGGCATTTGAATGTGGGGTGTATGTTATGCTTGGTTGGTTATTTGGGCAGGGGTGGCGTGCCGTGGGATTTTGGTGGCCATGAGGGCCGTGGTTGTGGGTCATGTTGACATGTTGGGGGGGAAATTAGTGGGGGCCTGCTGGCAGGTGCCCCTCACTGATGGAGGGGTGGGGCTGCTGGGGGACATGAGTGGGGGCCTGCTGGCAGGCGCCCCTCACTGCTGGGGAGTGGGGGTGCTGGGGGACATGAGTGGGACATGAGTGGGGGCCTGCTGGCAGGTGCCCCTCACTGATGGGGGTGGGTGTGCTGGGGGACATGAGGGGGACATGAGTGCGGGCATGCTGGCAGGTGCCCCTCACTGATGGGGGGTGAGGGTGCTGGGGGACATGAGTGGGGGCATGCTGGCAGGTGCCCCTCACTGATGGGGGGTGGGAGTGCTGGGGGACATGAGTGGGGGCCTGCTGGCAGGTGCCCCTCACTGATGGGGTGGTGGGGGTGCTGGGGGACATGAGTGGGGGCCTACTGGCAGGTGCCCCTCACTGATGGGGGGTAGGGGTGCTGGGGGACATGAGTGGGACATGAGTGGGGGCCTGCTGGCAGGTGCCCCTCACTGATGGGGGTGGGGGTGCTGGGGGACATGAGTTGGGGCCTGCTGGCAGGTGCCCCTCACTGATGGGGGGTGGGGGTGCTGGGGGACATGAGTGGGGGCCTGCTGGCAGGTGCCCCTCACTGATGGGGGGTGGGGGTGCAGGGGGACATGAGTTGGTGATCACTAGTGCAACATGACACGTGGCCTGGCTAGGGGGCATGGCCATGGTGGACGGGCTGCCTGTGGGACATGTCCAGGGGTGCAGGGTAGTCCCCTGTGGTGTGAGCTGCCTGCAGGGGCCGTGGAGGGGATAGAGGGGACACCTGGGAGGACCCACACTGCCAATTTACGTGTAGGACTCCCCGCACACCACACTGGATACACGTAACCCGCTCTGACAGCAAAATTGTGTGTGAAACCTCCCGCGCACCCCAGTAATACACGTACCTCGCTCGCACAGGGCCAATCGTGTGTGAAACCTCCTGCGCACCTCAGTAACACACGTACCCCGCTCGCACAGGGCCAATCGCGTGTGATAGTTCCCGCGCACCCCAGTAATACACGTACCCCGCTCACACAGGGCCAATTGCGTGTGATAGTTCCCGCGCACCCCAGTAATACACGTACCCCGCTCGCACAGGGCCAATCGCGTGTGAAACCTCCTGCGCTCCCCAGTAATACACGTACCCCGCTCGCACAGAGCCAATCGCGTGTGAAACCTCCCACGCACCCCAGTAATACACATACCCCGCTCGCACAGGGCCAATCGCGTGTGAAAGTTCCCACGCACCCATTAACACACGTAACCCGCTCGCACAGGGCCAATCACGTGGGAAACTCCTCGCACCGGGGTGTACATGTATTTAGAGGGGTGCACGGGGAGTTTTACTGGCGTTTTCATGGTTCGGGGCCTGTGCGCCATGTACAGGATTTGTGCGCTGTGCATGGCGCACGGGAAGGGGCTGGGGGCGTAAATGTCGCTGCGGCAGGGTCGCTGCGCCACTCTGCGCCACGGCTTGTTTTGGATGCTAAAATCCATGAATACGCTGTGCACGGAAATGGATTTTAACGCACGCGGCTGGCGCAGAAAGTCACACGCGCACACTGTGCGCCAGCTGCGTGCGCCACTTGTGCGCTGAATTCTATGAATTACTGTGCAAATCTTATTTGAATCTGAGAATCCTTATGTAAGAATATTATCATGCTCAATAAACCTTTCGGCATTCCGTAGCTGTCCAATTTCTGCCAAAGAATGTTCCTATTTACAGAATCAAACGCTTTGCTGAGATCCATTGATGCAACATGAATTGGAACAGTATTTATTTTCCAAACCTGATTCTGTAAACAATTCAGCACTAGTCCCCCGCAATCTGTTCCTATATCCTTTCGAAAGCCTATTTGTCTAAAGTCTAAAACATGATTTGTTACACTCCATTCATTTACACTGTCAAGCACCAACGAGGCAAAAGTCTTTGAATCTGCATCCATTATGCTTATAGTTATATAATTTGAAGGCAACAGTCGTGATCCCTTCTTAAAAATGGGTACCATATAAGATCTTTTCCATTTCTCTGGAATGGTGTGTGTCTCAATTACGTCTTTAAATTCAACATTCAATATCTTAGCCCATATTAGAGATGAATGTTTCAGTACTTCAATCGTTAATTTATTCAGGCCAGCCACCCTTGATGGATTCTCCTTCTTAATTTTTGCCTCAATTTGCTCCACAGATACTTCCAATTGCCAGTCCACAGCTACCCTGAAGTGAGATCCCTTGTCTTTCGGGATAAAGTTTTCTTTAATATATTCCAACCAATTTTTCTCCGTAATAGGGTTACACATACTCGTCAAATTATTTTCATCCTTTTTATTTACAAGTTCCCAAAAAGCCCTTGAATTATTTCCTTGAATGCTCTTTAACATTTTTTCTCCATCTACCTGAAGCATTCTCCAGTGTTCATGCTTTAACCAGTTTGTATACCTTTGCTTCTGTATCCTTATAGCTTCTAACTTCTCCATAATAGTAACTGTGGACCTTGATATTTTTCTTATCTCCCTTTGCATTGCATTTTATTATGTCTTATTTCAATGTTATATACATGTTTATTCTTCTTATCTGACATAATCTTGCTTTCCACATTCTCTATAGACCCTTTTACCATAGATTCCAGGTATTCAGGTAATCCCTTCACTGAGTATCTTACTGCTTTATCTTCAAACGTACTTACTTCAAATTCCCTTAACATGAGCATATTAAAGTTCTTCACCTTTTTATTCGTCCACCTAACTCGATTACCTCTAGTGTTAACGCACAAGTTATTCAAGTTACGTTCTACCCTAATAATATCAATGTCCAACCATTCTAATTGCAGAAGTAACATTGCATGATCACTTGCATAGGAGTCTTTAACTTGAAAACTCTGTATACTTTGAAAAACATTGGTGGACATAAATATAAAGTCAATTTCTGATTTGGAACCTCTTGCTGCCCACGTTGGGTTATCATTATCAAGCCGTCTCATGCCCAATTAGAGGCCCAATTCAGCCACATACCCCCTCAACTTTCTTTTTCTTCGCCTTAACTACATGTTCATATTCAGACAAAAAGCAATCATATCTTTCCAATGTATCTAAATTACAACTTGCATTTAGCTCCCCGGCTAAGACTACTCTGACAAACTCATTCCTCGAAACCCAATCCTCTAATTTCTGATTTAGCTTCTCTAGAATATTTTCCAAATTGACCTCCATAGATCTATAAACGTTAATCAACAAAAGGGCACCCCTTTCAACACATCTTCACCTCCCATCCTGTACCAAGTATATCACCATTTATACTACATTCCTCACTTTTCTCTAAACCCTATCCCATGTTCACAAATGTTGCTATGTCTCCCCTGGGTCTCCCCAGTTTTTCCCTGAATTGCACATATACAGGTTGCATCGTAACCATCCAATATAAATCTTTCTGTGGCCCATGTGTCTTGTAAAAACACTACATTGTTTTTTTAAAATCTTCACAAATCTTCCTATTTTCTAGAAGGTGTTTGTGCCCCCTATAATTCCAGCAGAGTATATTAAATTCCCCTGTTGGTCTAAAGAGGTTGCCTCAAAGCTCTTAGTTGTAGAATAGATTCTTCCAAGACCTCTGCCAAACGTCACAACTTTTTTCCCTTGCATTCAGTTGATTTTCTTCCTGATTTGCAATGTCTTTCTCACAAAACCTCCTTTCCTTCTCTCTCTCTACTTTTATTCACCCAAATAGAGACGTCATATCCATATTTATGGAGACTTTCCGCTTCCTTCATTATAATATTTCTGACCAAAGGTGAGTTTATTACCAATCTTACATAATCGTACCTAAAATCCACCAGTTGAATATCAGCTGAGGAAATTAGCCTCAGTTCAGGGATAAGTTCAAGCAATTCCATTATTCTCCTCCTATTCAGTGAACAAGGGCCTCCTTCATCAAACAAATACTGCAGAATTAGACCTGGTGCGTCTGGCTGCTTCGGTTTCCTACGTTTCCACGCATTTGTCAATTCCATTCCAACTCCCTCTCCCGAGGAGCTCTCCCTCCCTTCTTTACATGTTCCTTTACTGACATCCTCTCCTTCCCTTCCATAGTTACCATATCTCTCATCCTCTCCTAGCTTTCCCCCTTTCTTGATTACTTGCATTCCTTTCACGCCTTGCACTTTGTACAGATTCTTTTCCTTTAGAATGTCCCTTACTATATTCCTGACATTTTCTTCAAATGTTATTTTCCCTTCAAAATTCTCACGATAACCATTGACATCCTTTGGGATTAAATGCTTTTCTGTTAGACCCCTCATTTTTTCATCCCTCCCCTTAGGCAAAAGATATTCCTCCACTTTATCTTCCTCCCCTTCTATCTCCCAAACACTTTCACCACTTGCACTCTGAGGAGCATACTGTAGCCTATGATGGTTTGTTGGTACATGTGCTGGGTGTTTATTTGTTGCCCTTCCTTCATTTATTTTACACATTTTTCAGGTTTTTTTCTGCTTAAGTTCATCCTTCAATCTTACCTCTGAATTACTGTAATCCTTTTGTATTCCTTTATCCACTATCTTCTCTTTATTATTCAGAACCTCCTCCTCATTAGTATTGCTCTTTTCCTCCTCTGCCTCTTTTTCCCTTATTGCTTGTTCTGCATTTAAGCCTCTTCTCATGTTCCGCAGACATTTTAATGATGATGCCTTACACGTCTTTAATTATGCTGCTTTTAAAACCCTCTGTTTTCTTTTTTTCCCTTTTTCTTGCATTTTTGGAGATTACAACACGCAACTCTTCATCCTCACCTTCCTTTCTTCCATTTTCTTCTAGTAATTCATCAGGAATCTCTATAACTTCTTCTTTAACGTTCTTACCTTCTTCTATCTGCCCTTCAACTTCTTTTTGCTTTTCTTCTCCACTCACCTTTTTTTCCCCACCTAATTCACTATCCTGTTGATTGTCCCCTTGTATTCCTTCCTTCAACATCCCACCTTTTTCTTCGCAGGCATCTATTTGTTTCCATTATTTCTAACTTCGTTAGCCTTTCCAAAATACTTTTTAGACAGGCTGATTGACCTTTCATTTCATTTATTACCCATGCTCTTTTTTCAAGTAAGGTCAGTAGGATAGGTTTTCTATCTGATTTCCCACTACTTTCATCTTCTTGATCTTCGTCCACTTTGTCTTCTGCTTCTCCCTGCCCAAAATCTATTGGTTTGACCATCCTTGCCATTTGTGTAAAAATACCCTTTGAAAATATCAAAGGGGTGTCGGGCATGGGACTTCCTTGCTCATCTTGAATCCCAAAACCCTCCCCTTCTTGTTCCTTCCCTCTTAATGGCAGGACTTCAACTTGCCCATCTCCTTCAAATAATGATTGTGACTGACCCTGTTCCATTCCTTCACGCACTCCTTTACCTCCCTCCATTTCTTCAATCACTTTGACCATTTCCCTATCTGTCCCCAACAGATTTTCTTCGACTTCCACTTCATCATCGGAAATGGGTGTTTTTTGCCTCAGTGATTGAGGGAGAGGCATTGTTAATGCCTTTGCTATTGTGCTCCTTCTTGTAGTAAAGACCATCGGGCCTAGAACTGCTTCCTTCCTAGAACAAATAATTTTTTTCCTCATGCCTTGTTTCTTGGATTAATTCCAAACACTCCTATGTTATTTCTCAAATAGTAGACTTTAAAAATCCATTCTCCGCCCTTTACAACTAATCCAGAACAGGGCTGCGAGACTTGTCCTTGGCCTCAAGCCCTGGGATTGTATCTCTCCAGCTCTGAAATCCCTTCATTGGTTCCCTGTGGTTGCAAGGATTAAATGTAAAACCCTTTGCATTGTCCACAAGGCTTTCTGGGGCCTGGGTCCAAATTACCTTCAACTATCCCTCCATAAACACCTCTCCTCTAGAGCCCTTCGCTCCTCTACCTCCAACTCCCTCAGGGTCAGTCGTTTTTCTAACAAAAGAGCTGGTGGTAGATCTTTGTCTTCTGCGGGGGCCTCCCTCTGGAACTGCCTACCTGCCACCTTGAAACTTGAGGAGAAGCACCTACGGTTCGGAAGCTCCTCAAGACCTTCCTCTTCGCCTCTGCCTTTCCACCTCTTCTCCCCTGCTGATCTGCTTTCTCTCTCAGCAATGCTGCACTTGGCCACCCTCTGCTCATCGGGCTCAGGTACCTGCTCACCCTGTCGTCCTCCTGCACTGCCCCCTGGCCACGCCTTGCACTGGGACCTGTTTCTGTACCCATACAGGCCCCCCCACTCTTTGCACTGATCAGATACTCCCTATCTGACTAACCTTGCACTTGCCCCCTCGCAGGCTGCACTACCACTGTTTCTGATCGCTGTATTTAATTATTTACTTATTATTTATCTTGTCCTCTCTTATGCTCTGCACTTTCCAATTTCTTCCCCTCCCATGCACTTTCCCCCTTTACCCTTCCCCATGCACTTGCGCGTTCTCAATGTCACTGGGCCTAGTAAGATCGTTGTGTTTGTTCTCGCCACTGTTCCCCTCCCTTTGCCTGGTCGCGCTCTGAAACACCTGTGTATGAGCGCAATATAAATAAAATATATCATATCATATCATAATATCAAAGCGTTTTTTTTCTCCACAGAACCACCAGCCGTCTCCCTGCTTGACCACGTTATGGACAGACCCTTATTTACTGTCTTTCTGCATATATATTTCCATTACGTACCGTGCCCTCTTTTCAAGAATTAAAGGCACCCGTATCGTCCGTTACTTCATTCATTCATCATTTAAAACAGTAAACTTCATTATATAGTTGGTAATTACGCCACATATATTTTGAGGTTTTTGAGGATTTCGTTTTTAAACAGAACATGTATAACATTCAACGTACCCTCCTCATAAGGTCACCCTATAATTATAACATGTTCACTTGTACTATAAGGCATGTTCACATTTTCAGTATTCTGTATTAGATATTCATACCTCATTTACGTGTCGATCATTCTAATAACTTGTTTTCTTCTTAGGGCGCAACACCCGCAAGTTTGTATTCTTCCGCGTTGTGTTATGTAAAGCAGTATCATCCACTCGTTTCTATCGGCGCCCCTTTTTATTTTTTAGAAGTAAGTTATCTTACTTCCTGAAAGATTATCCTCTGCTTTTACTAAAACACAGCGCTCGCTCATCACATCACTTACATGAAGAGTCCTTAGAGCCTTCTATATTTACTCTGTTCTTATATGTAAAAACCACCTGCACAGCCCAGCCCGCAGCCACTCAGGCAAACAAGCACTTCTGGGTGTTGTAAGTGGGAAAAGGGACAGAGCCCCTTTAAGAGGGGAGCCCAGGACTATGGGAGGGAGCGGGAAGCGGGAGGAAAGGGAGGGGCAAGGGAAGAGGGAAGCCAGTAAGGCTATGGAGGAATGAAGGGAAGGTTGGAGTGCACAATGGCTCCTGTGTGGTTATTGGGCATACTTGAAGCAGCCCCACGAGGGGGCCCAACAACTGGCGACGAAGGGAAACGTCCCACGCCGTGAAGAAAATGGACAAGAGAGGTCCCTGGGAACAAGGAGCGAGGGGCCCGTGTGCCCAGCAGCAGTGATGGGCCCGTGTGCCCAGCAGCAGTGGGCCCGTGTGCCCAGCAGCAGTGATGGGCCCGTGTGCCCAGCAGCAGTGGGCCCGTGTGCCCAGCAGCAGTGAGGGGCCCGTGAGCCCTGCAGTGAGCACGTGAGCTCGGAACAACGGTGGGCCAGAGCGCCCGGCAAGAGGAGGTGGGCCTGTGAGCCCTGCAGCGGGCCTGTGCGCCCAGAGTAAATGGGCCGGTGTGCCCTCGTGGTGGGCCCGTGTGCCCGGCAGTGGGAGGTGGGCCTGTGCGCCCTACAGCGGGCCTGCGCGCCCAGTGTCATCGGGCCCGTGTGCCCAACAGCTTTAGCGGGCCTGTGCGCCCTACAATAGTGCAGTGGCCTGTGTGCCTGCCGGAGGGCCCGTGTGCCCAGCAGCATCCGGGGGCCCGTGTGCCTGCAGTGATTGAGGGCCCGTGCGCCCAGCGGTGATTGGGGGCCCGTGTGCCCAGCCGCATTCGGGGGCCCGTGTGCCCGAGGGCCTGTGCGCCTGCAGCGGAGGGGGGCCCGTGCGCCCAGCAACGTAGGAGGGCCGTGAGCCCAGTGGAGGAACCGACGGCAGCAGACCAGGAGGAACGACCTCGCGGGCCCGTGTGCCTGGCATCCACCAAGAGGCCCGTGCGCCTCTGGAGGGAAGGACCAGCGGCTGCTGAGCCGCCGGACAAGAAGGGAGAAGACCGCGTCTGCAGCACCCGCATCAGCGCAGCAGGCCCAGCTGATCCACCTCTTCATCCCGCCATCGGCAGCAGGAAGAAAGGAAGACAACGGACCGCGGCGGCCACACCCCACCAAGTAAGGTGTTCTGTCGGGGGTCGGGAAGGGAACGGCCACAAACCAGGGAATCCCCGTGTCTCCCACACAGTGACATCCGAAAAAAAAGGGAAAGGGAAACCCCGTGTCTCCCACAAAGGACGTGACATTCAAAAAAAAAAAAGGAAAAGGGAATCCCCGAGATCCCCGTGTCTCCTACAAAGTGACAGTCAAACAGAAAGGGAAACGCTCGCGTGAGCGCCAAAAAAAAAATAAAAATACATATGTATAATAAGATAGAGAAGGAACAGACTTGGGATACGAGGAAAAGAAAGAGGTCCCAAACGAAGCAAGGAAACGGGCCCAACAGTGTCACAGGACACCCTGCTGGCCCCGGGACGCCAGCCCACGGACCCACTAATGGGCCTCATGAAGGAAAGAAGGGACAGCAGCACACGTGCGCAGACCACGCCACGCAGGCCACACGTGTTGCCAACCACATCACAGCAGCCCCACTACCCGGATCAACTGGATAGGGTGCCACCTCACATCGAACACGGCCAACAACCCCACCAGAGTTGAGGTTGCGTATAAACTTGAGCCACCTGCCACCACACTGCATGCCAGGAGGCCACCCAGCCCAAGTCACAAGACCCTGCCACCGGTGCAGAAACGTGACAGGGCCACAGAAGGACAATACCAACACAATTTGTGCATCACCACCACAAGGTCAACCACAAGGTGGAGAGCCATCACGCCTCTCACACCCCTGCAGACTACAAAGGACCAAGGGAACCCATTTGGATACTACCAACAGCCCACAAGAGTAAAGCTGCACCTGAACTGCCGCTGCTCAACACGAGAATACGAGTAACCACGCCACAGGCCAACCAACTGCCCATGACCATCCAGAAAGCCAGGAGCGAAAGCCAGGAGTGACAACCAAGGACCTACCGCCCCGTGGAGCACCACAACGCGCCCACACCATGACCGACCACACACAAGCAGACGCCGACGCAGAGGCGCAAACACTGGCAAGCCTGGGCCTCACATCACATGCTGCCGCCATGAGAAGACCCGACCCATTCGCCTTGCACCCGCGCCACGACCAAGGAACAAGGTGGGAAGAATGGATCGAAGAGTTTGAAGACTTCCTAGGAGCAATAGGGAACAAAGACCCACCAAACAAACTCAGCATATTTAGGAACTTGGTAGGAAAAGAGGTAAAGGACATCATCAAGACAATCCCAGCTACAGACAAAACAACATACCAACGTCTCCTCGAGGCAGTCAACGACAAGCTGATAGTAGGATCCAACAAAGACTACGAACGCCTTGAATTCAACCAACACAGGCAGCGTCCGCACGAATCCATTGGAGAATTCGTCTTACGTCTCCAGCAGAAAATAATAAACTGCGACTTCGCCAACTTCAACGATGAAGATGCTATAAGACTGCAGATCATAGAAGGGTGCACCTCGTCAACGCTTAGAAAACACCTTCTCAAAAAGCCCCTGTCCCTGGCGAAAACACTCAATCTGGCGAAGACATACGAGAGAATTGAAGCACAGGCAGCCGCCATTGAAAGAAACGTTGAAAGCGACATCATCGCAGCCCTCACAGAAGGGCAACCACAACAGTCTAAGCCCACTCGACCCTGGAGAAAGAGGAAACCTGGAAGACACCGGCAACAAAGCTCGAACAAAGAGCAGTTCCTCGAGCGAGGGTGGAAACTCACACACAGAGAACCATACCCAGCCGTTGGACGAACATGCTGGCGCTGTGGCCAGGAAGGTCACCTTCAGGGAATGTGCAGAACAGGACCACCCACAAGCTCTGCAAACCAACCCACACCATCAGCCCAGACAAGATACCCTAGTCCACCGATGGCACGGTTAGAGATCAGAAAAGACATCAAGGCCACGAACACCAGCCCACCGAGACGTCACAGACATGCACACCCCCTCTACACGGAGATAGCCCACCAAAAGGGAGACGGACCGGCACTTGGCACACGAACGCCACCCGTTCTGCGAGAGAACTATGAATCTCGCAACCACCCAGTACCCTTCGAGATATCGTACGGGGGGGGGAATGCGGAAGCCACAGGAAACGTTGGTACAAGGCAACTGTACCAGACAGGGGCGGAAGAACAACCCCTAGATAAACCCCAGGACCATGCCGGCCAATGGAGGACCGCACAGACAATACAGCCAAAAGGTCAGTCACGACGCGACCCAACCCAAGGAGGCCGCAGAGTGTCCGACGCCATCCGCATGATACCGAGTCCTGCCATAGGGCACAGCCGTCTTAGCCACCGGACAGCACTACAGCATGCACTCATCAGCATTCACTATAGGTCATTCGGAGTAACCCACAAGAAGGACCACGTGCCCGAGCAAAATGCGGGAGAAGAAAACAAAGCCAGAGGACAGACGAACCGCACAGACCCCATCCTAGCGACAAGGGACAGAGAGCAGGTGACAACTATGGTGCGCTTGTGCCTTTTTGTGGAATTCTGGGAACTTGTGGGCAGGACTTGTCTACGGCACAAAACAATAAGAATACAAGGTTTTATGTCCAACTGCATAAAGATCTAAACGTTCTTAAGCCTTCTCACACTCCCTGGGTCCACTGATGTCGCTCACCCCTTCAGAAGAAATGCTTTTAAACGTTCGTATTCACAGCTTCACACGCTCACGTTAAGTATCAGCAGCAGTCTCCCCATGCTAACAGGCACTTCTGGGCACTTCCTTGGTGCCCTGGTCCTCCTCTGCGCCTCATTGCAGCCTATCTCCTGTAGTGTAGCAGGATTTTTCACAAGCGTTGTTGGCCATGGCAACTGCGGGTTTCCAGTGTCACCTGAAAAACGTGAATGGGCTGTGTGGGTCGGAGAACAAGTTAATTGTCCAGGCGTGCATACCCCTATGTTTATGGATCAGTCATTGTGCATGGTGCACTTTGTGTGCATCAAGGTTGATGGGACTTGGGCTACATTGTTCACTTGCAGTTTTTTACGTTGTGGGAGTCGACAGTCATGAGGTATTTGTCACTGCTATGACATTGGCAATGCACTGGTCAACTATGGTGTCGCAGTACGCTATGTAGATCCTATGACAAAGCTTACTTGGGTTGTACATTGCCCTGATTGCGTTGTGCCGCCTTGCATGGCTGGATGCCCTGTGTTATCACATGGTTGAAGTCTGTGTCCTGGTGTGGGCCAGTCAGGGTGCTTGGCCTGTTCTGTGCATTAGTGTTTTTGCATCATGGGACTTGCAGTTGATTCACTTTGCTTATGCTTACATACCCCACAAGCCTGGTGTGCTGTCCTCTGTGCCTCCCCATGTATGCAGGTAGGGTGCTGTTGCTCAGTATCAGCGAGTCATGTGTGGCCCCAGGATATCGGGCACAGCATTGCAGGTCATCTGCACATTCACGGAACAGTATTGTTTCCTGTTGCTGTATGACTGTTCTGTTGCCTGGAGGTTGGGTGGGAGGGTGTTACCAGTGCTACATGGGTGCAATCCAATGCCGCAATGGTGTTGCAGTGTCCCAACTGTGTGTTGAAATGCACCCGTGCCAAAGAAATGTAGCACTGCCACAAGTTTCAGCAGGGGGGGGGTGGCAATGGTACTCTGCAGTTCAGCCTGTGTCAGGGTGAGCAGTTTGGTGATGGTTGGACGGTCCAATCGGTATAAGGTGACTAATTGGCTGACTGTGAGTGTCCATGAGGATGGTGGACACGTGGAATGGGCACCTGTCTCCTTCCCTGTTGTCCTGTTGTGGTCCAGCATGCTGCTTTAGCTGCATGTAGAGTAGCAGGTTGTGGAGCGCTTAATCTACATCAGCTTTTGGCTGCGTGTTGCTTAGATGTGTATTGGGGGTGGGTTTGGCCCTTTTATACTTCTCCTGACTGGTTCTGGTGCACCTGGGCCTTGATTTGTGAAACCAGTATGCATTTACCTGCATCTTTTTTGAGGAGATAACTGTGCTGTGTATTTGGTGGAATTTCCTCCAGTTTTTGGAGGTAATTCTGCTGGTTTTGAACTTGTAATGTGTTTTTGTTTTTTGACTGTAATTCCGTCGGCGGAATTAGCCCCGGCACAGATTACCCCGATTCTTGGTGGAATTACTGCTGGAGGGAATTCTGCTGGTGGTAATTCCGCCAGAGGAATTACCGCCGATTTTTATTCGCAGTCGTAATTTGGCGTAGTGGTATAGTTGCCGGTAACGGAGTTACCACCAATTTTACCACTTACCACCATACTTGTAATGCGACCCTATGTCTCTCTGCGTCAGTTAGGTGTCCAGAAACCTCACACAGTTTTGCCTTAACATACCATAAAATGGATCATTCATTTGCTCGGTTAATCGCCTATCATAATATAATTTAGGACTAATGCAACATGTATTTCACTTCAATGATTGAACGCTCCAGGGAGACATTGTTAAGCGTCATTTGTAAAGTGATCATCTGTCAAGCAATGGCCTTTGAACACTGAAGAGAAAGAGAGCTGCTATTTTAGAGGACAAAAGTCCACCACGGAATTACATAGAAGTACTTTGGGCAACAGAGTCGTTTCCATTAGCAGAGTAGTAAAAGGAAGTTTAACCTTAGAAATATGGATAATTATCATGTGCTTCAAATAACTGTGCGTTCTTCTCTATTCAGGTCATAGATTATGCTTCTTTGCGTGAGGACTTGCAAAGAAGCATAAATCAGGCAGCCATGAAGCGCTACTGAGATAAAAGTGATGAGTGCCAGCTCAGATGATATCACTTCAAACTATCCCAGTGCAGCTGGTTGAATAGGTGGGAAAGTAATTATATTCAATCATGTATAAATTGCACATTGATCCAAAAATCACACCAATCGTATAACATTACCAGCATAGCATACTAAACATCCAGTGCCAGATTATCCATTAGGCCAAGTAGGCACTGGCCTATGAGCCCCACTCCTTTTAGGGGCCCCGGCGCCCGTCAGTGCTTAATTTGGATTTTGTATTTGTGCCCAGATTTCACAACAAACAAATTGAGGAAAGTTAAAATGTAAAGTTTTGTTGGTTTAATTAAAAAAAATAAAAACATTGTTTAATGACATTAATAATTGTTAATGTTTAGTTAATGTTTAATTTTGTGTAATACAATTGGTTTATTAAAATTGTTGGTTGTTAAATTTAAAACGTACGGGGAGATAATTTGCGAGGGGGCCCCTGAAATTTCAACTGCCTAGCGGCCTTCACAGAGTTTAATCCGGCACTGTACACAGCCCAGCAAAACAGAACATAATTGTCACATATGCACCTCTTCTGCCACACATATAATCCAATGGCCATCACTGACCGTCTAACCGGATTCACAGTCGCTTTACTCCGACTCACTGCACAGCATGTACATTCTCGCTCCAATCCATTCCTCTCCAAATTAAACAGATGACACCATGTTATTCAGACACCAATTTTCTAGTATGCGATTTACTTTTACAAATCATTAGCATAAATTGATTAAGTCAGACTTATTTTCTGTTAGGTAACCATGTGAACAACTTAAGAATGGAAACATTTTTATATAAACCGAAAGATAGCTTTCACCCCATAGTAGGCAGTCCAGGGACCATCCAAGTGTTAGAGGCGGACCCCACCCACTAATCAGAAAACACTGTTCCCTGTCTTTCACTAAACATCCACTAAAAGGAACATGCACATAATAGACAACACCCTTCCAAAACATGGAACCATGAACATACATGCATCAGCACCGGGCATCATATATATTTAAAGGTTAGCCAAATATTTAAAAAGTACATATATGTCAGAGTACATATATGTCCGCATCTAAAGCTGCCCGCGAGAGGGCTTGAGCTTTCTCCTAACATCAGCATCACAGATGACCACAGCCACAATGGAATCGTTGCCCGCATCCAGGTAGGCTTATGCCTCCCCATTCCTGAACACACCTTGCAAGCTGCTCCTCTCCATTACATCTACTTTTCATCTTGAAACATCCACTGAGGCATTTATTTTTGCTAAAATCTTACGAGCTGAATGCCACAGCCAGCAATTTCAAGATGGCCGCCTCTGCAACACAAGCTTAGGTGTGCCTTCTCGCCTCTCGCCGCCGCTCTCTGTTTGGGTCAGGCAATAGCCTAATTTTGATTTGCCAAGCCGGCAGGCGGAAGCCGGCGTACCGCAGCTGAAGGGCCGCAGCAAAAGGGTCTGTCTGCGATGGTTCGTCGACTGTGGAGCAGACCCGCTGTTACTTCATCATATTCCATCGATCATTGTGAGAAAACCACTATAATATATCCCACTTCTAACTACCATTCCCGCTCCTGCCCTCCCATGCCTAGTATTTAACCAAGCGGCATATTTTCGACTCTGTGACCTACGCCACATACGCCCAGCACCAACACAAACTGATCGACCTTCTCCCCTGCATCTTACGGCCAGAGCAGCGCTCAGTGCACCTAAAAGCCATAATAACTTTGTGACTATCTCGTGCATTCAAAGCAACTGCATGATTAGCCTTCGATAGGCTTGTATAGCAACATTCAGTCAGCTTAACCCTACGGAGCTTGATCATGCCCACCTATTATTGCCTTTGCTTATGTTGGCTATGATGATGAGCAGTAAACCGCTACTCACCTATGCTTCTTCCTAAGCAGAAATTTTACTTAACCCACTGTGCCAAATTGTGGTTTTGTACCCTATTGGTAGCAACCTGAACTAGCCTGTTACGTATTTCTGCATCCTATTGGTAGCAACCTGAACTAGCCTCTTTGCCAAACCATGTTTTTGCACCCTATTGGTAGCAATCTGAACTAGCCTGCTACTCCAAACTATGTTTAGTACCTTATTGGTAGCATTCTGAACTATCCGTCTATCCCAAGCAATGTTTTTCCACACTATTGTTAACAAGTCAAACTAGCCTACTATGCCACACTGTGCTTCTTCATCCACTGGTAGCAATGTGTACTAGCCCACCATGACAAACTGTGTTTCTCTATCCTATTGGTAACTTGCTGAACGAGCCCACTAGGCCAATTTGTGTCATTCTAACCTATTGGCAGAATTTGAACTACTCTACTGATTGCACACTGGTATCACATCCCATAGCTTGCAACACAAAATCAGCCGACCACCTCAGACTGCGCTCCATCACTATGTACGTGATGGGCATATATACAGTCCTAATAAGGGCCATTTTAGATCTGTTTTCTATGACTAGCACCACAAGCCTATACCCCCACCTGTACCTTATGCAGCTATGTAAGGCCATCTACCAGCATTCATGGATATCCCATCGACAACAGTGTTACGTAAGTCCTGCACGACCACCAGCTCCCAACGCTCACAATCAGGACCCACCCAAAACCTACAGACCATGTAGCTCCTCTACCAGAAACCATAGACTGTGCTCCAGGTTACCCAAATTATTCGAACCTCTCGCCAGGTCAACAATCAATACAAATATTAAGAAATTATGCCCACAATTTAAACCTACCAACTCTATCTTAAACATTACCCACTCCACTCATCTGCTACCAAACAATGGCCAGCGGAACAACCCACCTATTGCACCCCTCGAGAATATAACAAACAACCAGAGCCCCCCAAAATCACTATCGGGGAATAATGTCCCACACCTCAAAGGTGCCTTAATAAATGCCTGTTCCGTAGTGGCACACGCCATGGGGATAGCCGACCTTTTACAGGCAGCAAAATTCGACTTCCTTGCCATCACTGAGTCTTGGCTTCATGATGCAGCCGGTCCCACCCTAATGCTAGCAGTCCCAGAGGAGTATACAATACTCAGAGCAGACAGAACTGAGGCTCGCTGTGGAGGCATAGCTATAATAGCCAAAACCAACCTAGCCATGAGAGTAGCCCCATCACCAGATGCCAAATCTTGTGAATCCTTGGTCGCTAAACTACCGATCTCCATCTCCCAAACTCTTACTATTAACTTACTATGCAGACCCCCTGGCCCTATCGAGTCGTTTGAAGAGGACCTAACTACCATCCTTTCCGACAACCTAAAGAATACCGTGCAAATCCTGCTGCTTGGTGACTTCAACCTAGGGTTTAAAGACCCGAAAGCAACACTAATCGCTGGCACTCTCGATGAACTAGGCTTCAGTCAAAGGGTGACTCTTCCCACCGACAACAAAGGAAGAACTCTTGATTGGGTGGCAGACTATAACTGTAGTGCCTCCATCAGGCCCATCACCCCACTGTCATGGACAGACCTCCACCTGTTGTCTTTCTCTCTAGAAGCCATTACACCGACCACTGATAATAACCTAATGGCCCCTCCTATTCCCACTTGGAATAAAAAAAGCATTATGGCTGATAAACTTGTACCTCTAATAATACCAAATCTGAATTCCCTACCAGAGTCTACCGATCCTTCCATCCTAGTTGACGAATACAACTAAATAATGTCCGAAGCCCTAGACTCAATTGCCCTGTCTAAGCTAAGAAAGAGCAAACCCAAAATGCATCTGAATACTTGTTTCTCACCATACCGCAAATCATTGAGACTACAAAAAAGAAAAAGAAAAGCTATATCGGACTATAATAAATACTCCTAGCCAAACAAGACTCTTACAACAAAAGAATCTCGCAAGCCAACTCAAGCATAAAATAACTTTTCTTAATACTTAAAGAACTCGAAACTCCGATCCCTGTGTCAGACAACTGTGTGAAGGACAGAAATTGGTGCACTAGCATTCAAAAAGCCTTTTCTATCCAAGTAGCATCCCTCCAGGACAAGATAGCCAATAAAAAAGAAAACCTTTACAACTCAACCCTACAACCCAGCACGCCCATGCCCTCACACAAACCCATACACCGTTTCAGCTTCTTCAAAGTATTATCCTAGAGGTTGAAAAAGTCATCCTCACCCTCAAACCATCTAACTGCCAAGGAGACCCATGCCCAGCCCAAATTATCAAAGACGCTGCTAGAGATCTATCACCCTTCATCTCGAAGCTAATCAACACATCCTTTTCCACCGCACCATCCCCAGCAACCTCAAGGAGTCCTGGGTACTCCCACTCCTCAAAAATTATTCCCTAGACACCTCCATACCCACTAATTACAAACCCATCACCACAGTTCCTTTCCTGCACAAAATGTTAGACAGGATAGCATACCTCCAAATACAACAGTATCTAGAACAGAACCATCTCTTGGGAGTCTGTCAGTCTGGCTTCAGGCCACAACACGGGACCGAAACAGCACTGATAGACCTTAAGGCCCAAATCGACGCACTTGGGGACAATGGAAAAACCACCCTGTTACTATTACTTGACCTTTCTGCAGCGTTCAATTTGGTAGACCATAAAGTCCTCTGTAATCACCTGGATTCAGCTGCGCGCTACTCTCAAGAAGCAATAGGCTGGATACAATCCTTCCTGAATAATAGGACCATGCGTGTCTTTTCACCTTCAGCATCTGTCGACCCCAACCCCATTACCTGTGGGGTGCCACAGGGCTCATGTGTCTCCCCTACCTTGTACAATATATTCACTAAGCCCCTTTTTGATGATCTTGATGGTCTTGGTATCACCTACTCTAACTATGCAGATGATACCCAGATCCTCTTACCATTGACAGGTGATTATGATAAGGATTCGGCCTTGGTGAACACCTCATCATCCAGGCATGGATGGCCCCCCATGGTCTATACTTGAATGATGACAAACCGAGCTCATAATCCTCGGCACCAGCTTGAACCTTAATAAACTCAGCCATAAATACACCAGCTTTAACATCGATGGGAACACCATTAAAGTTGACAAAGAAGTTAAAACATTAGGTTTCTACTTAGACTCCACCTTATCCTTCACCAAACAGGTCAACTCCGTGGCCTCCGCCACTGCTTACACCTGTAAGCTAATTAGAGCTGCCAAGCCTTTCCTTTCCATACACAGTTGCATCACCTTGGCCAGAGCCCTAATTCTATTGAAGCTGAACTATTATAACGCCCTATATCTGCGAGCCAACAAGTATACCACCAATAAAATCCAGGTTCTCCAAAACAATGCCCTTAGAGCAGCATTGGTTATCAAAAAAAGATCATATCTCAGAGACAAGGAGAACGAATAACTGGCTCACCACCAAGGACAAAGCCCTTCCAAAAATGGCCTCACTTACACACAAGTGTCTAAACAATGCCCCCCACGTTATCTGATAGAAAGATGTAAGAGACAATCATCCAACCGTCCAACAAGAGTGGCCAACTCTAATACCCTGACGGTACCTAGGTTTAAACTCTCCAAAACTGGAGGATGTAGCTTCCTAGTTAAAGCCGCCCAACTGTGGAATTCACTACCCCCTGCCATAAGGGCAGACCAAACATACCCACACTTCAGACACAACATCATTAACTGGATCAAAGAAAATGATCTCTAAAACACAGAGTGCCCCTTCGGCTCCACTCTATTCTTCTTTACTGTACTGCCACTTATTGCCTTATAGCTCTTCCTGGCCTCCCTTGTACATTCCTCCCAAGGTCTGCCGCCATACTCTGCTACTTGTGCCGGCCTCTGTCTATATATAATATCTGATGTTCTCTTTCTTTGACCTCCTGACTTTTTCTGAAATTGTTGACTCTATCCTTATTGTATTTACTTGTACAGCACTGTAACCCGAGCTGAAAATATCCTTGTTTCTTCCTGCGCCCTGATAACCTTGGTCTGGTGCGCATTATAAATAATAAAACAAACAAATAAAGTCAACCAAGTGCAGCAAAGGAACTTTTGCATCGTATCCAAGTGGCACCTGTCAATCCTTCTTGCTGATGTTTCAAGGAACCCATGTGGGGATTGGAGTAGACCACACGCCATGACATCTAATGAAGGCGTTAGGGTTTGTTGTGCATGCTAGTGGCACTTTACGCACTAAGCAAACACTATTGAAACATTTGGCATACTTAATCAATTTGATTTTTTTTTGTTCCTATCAATGTCTCGATGCAACGCCTTAACCTGCAACCTATTCAGTATCCTAAGAGGTTGCTAGAGTTCAGCAGCAGTCCACCAACATCCAAACATAACTTTTAACAATGTCAATAGGAGGGATGCCCTACTTATTCTCAATACAGTCACCCACACCACCACATTCTTTGTGGTGACAGAAATTGTATTTCATTAATTTAACTGTTCAAATCCAGTCAAATTGATTCTAATGAAGGGCCCTTACATGGCGTGCTTAGAAAGATTAGGTAGATGTATTTTTATGATCTCGGAAACATACCTGTGAATCGTTCTATCCTGAATGATGGCTTAAACACACAATGATGGCACCATTAATGGTGGGTAGAGACAGTGATTCAGATTAGATTTAGAGGCAGGAAGTCTTTCTACATACTTTTGGAGGTTGGGAGTAAACGTATTTTTCAGAGAGTCAAAAAAAATGTATCACTCCTTATTCTACAATCCCACCCCACCCCAAAATGCTGGGACAAGAAACAGGCCTTATTTGAATTCATTCTCTACTTGGATATGATTTGCAAACTGCTGAGCGCTCTGCACAAGAAAATGCTTTCTGCTCTACATTGTGCCAAGAACACAGAAAATGCTATTTGTTGTACAATGCACGCACAACACAGAAAATTATATTTGCTCTACACTTACTTTGCTTTGAATATGTTGAGACGACAAAGACCATTTCGCTCTTAAATGCTAAAGCATTCTATCAGGAAACAATTCCCGCCACAATAACAACCACTCAAATGGATTTAGCATTCTAAATGACTTGGGCGTTGTATACACATTCATAGAGCCAGGATCGACTCTCCGAGCCTTTCAGTAATCTCCCCAGTCAGTCAGGCCTCTCTACTCTCCATTTCATCCACCTCTGGGAATCAGGTCTGCCTCAGGTAAAATCTGCTTCAGGCTTCCTCTTGGACAATGCCCCTGGTCTCTCTTATACCTCTAAGTGGCATCCAACATCAGCGCTCACCCAGTTATAGAGACTTTCCACTTTCTGTAACCTTCAAAATCCCAGAGCTCTCGCTCCATTTTCTCGGTTTCTACTTATGTAATCTCTCATTTTTCCCATGAGATGTCACATGATAAAACAATGTCTGATTGGTGAATTATTCCAATTGAGTGGCCTAACAGGTTAACACTCCCAGAGAATAGGCTGCTTCTTTTAATGGGTCAAACAGTTTTTGAACATGTGACAGGCTGCTCCCAGACATGTGTGGACACAATCAAATTTTCTTCCATATCTTCTGGAAATAATTCTTTCTATCAATGATATGTGGATTTTTATATACCCATGATCAAACCAAATACATACATATGCAACATGATTATATGCGATAATGTTTGAGGAAGTTACTACATTTGTACGATTGATATATATATATCTTGTTTTTAGTATCATTTTGTAGGGAAGACTCTTGCTGTTTCATCACACTTGTGCTTTGTGTTCTGAAATCGGTTTTCGAAATTTAGAGGCAAATAATATCATTTGAATGGTCAGCTTTATTTCTGTTTAATTTTGCACATTAAAACCTGTGTCAAAATAATGAATCTTGCTGACATCTGCTATAGGCTCTTTTTTTTATTTTCCATTAGCTGCAGGCCAGATGGTTCTTATGGGCAAGCTAATTTCAGAGTTGAACGTTAAGTGTAAATATTTTCCTTTGATGCCTCGGGTTGGGAAGCAGGCATGTTCATAGTTTTCTTTTTTTAATTTGTGTTTATTAGTTGTCTCAGGCATCTTATTATTCTACAACCTTTGCATCATTACAACACATGATATATTCAAAGACTTCCCCCCACAACCCACCCACTGTCCAACATCCTGCCCTACCCCTAACTAAACAGTACATTAGAATCACGGCTTACTTTCTGCATAGATCTGCAGGGATTTTACTTATACCTGTTCGCAGTTCTACTCCTCTAGGTCCATGGTTTCTCATTCGACACCTTTGAATCTACCCCATCAAGCAATTAGCATCTGCAGAGGTTCAGGGAGGTTTGTCTTCTGGCGAGCGGAACAGTGTGTGCACTAAAGCATTCCAGGTCATTACATCCTTTGAGGGTTCTCTCCTTCCCATTTGGATGGCTGTATACCACATAGCCGCCTCTGCTATAGACCACCTCCTTAGATCCTTCCACCATCTACTTATACATGGACCATCCTTTGACTTCCACACCATTGCAATCCTTCTTTTTGACGGTACCAAGGCCAGGTCTATCAGTCTGCTCCCTCACTGTTTAGGACTTTCGAATATGACAAGAAGGCAAGCTTCCGGCATCTATGTGTATCTAGTTATACCCCCGCTCCTTAATCTTAATTGTATTTCTCACCAGAATACTTGCACCACTGAACAGTTCCAGAACATGTGCCCCATCCCTGCATCACCTATTCCACATCTTGGACATCTCCTCACCTCTGAACCCAGGAAGTGTGACAGAAGCTGTGGTGTCATGTATGCTTTGTGTAGTATATAGAATTGCGTTTGTTTCAGTCGAGCATTTCTTGAAATTATTTTTGGGTACCATCGTGATCTGGACCATTCACTTTCTGTTATTGCCCTACCCATATCTGATTCCCATGCACTCTTCCCTTTGGTCATTTTTTTGGTATAACCTCCAGTAACTCTTGGTATAGTCTCGACACTTTGTGTCCCCCTTTCGGCACATCGCGTAGCAGCCCCAACATACTGTTCTCGTCTAGGGGAAGCTTGGCCGATTTGTGCACATTGCATAAATTATTCTGGAATATGTCAAGAACTTCCCCCTGTGCACACCAAATACCTCCACCAGCACTGAGAATGTTAAAAGCCTATCCGAGGAGAGTAGATCTCCAACCGTTATTATTCCCTTACTTTCCCAGTATGACCTCATCTGTGCTAGGTCTTTGGTGTTTTCCCGTAGATAGCCGCTATTGGTATCTGGTGTGAGTAGGGCTCTTCCAGCTTCAGTACTGCTCTAGCTCTGGAACAGCTTTTCTTACCCAGTTGCAGGAGTTCCGGAGGATCAGTGATCCTGTCAGTCCCAACCATAGTGTCTCCTTCAGCAAGTAAGGGGCTGTGCATGCACCTAACAGGGTGTGCTCTATATTTTTGTAATCCGCCAGCCATCCCACCACATGCTGTAGTTGTCCTGCCAAATAATAGAGCTCAAAATGTGGAAGTCTCATTAGTCCATCCTCGTAATCTCTATTCAAAGTGTACAGAGCCACTCTTTGTCTGCCCTTTCCCTAAATGAACCCCCCTCAATCAGAGAGTTCAGCTACCTAAAAAAAGACTGTGGTATAACATATGGGACATTAACAAAGTGGTACAGTAAACGAGGGAGGACAACCATCTTTAGGAACGCGACCCTACCCGTTACCGAAAGAGGCAGCTTTTGCCAGAATCTAACTGAGGTCTCCAGTACAGATCTGGCCCATAACATGTTCTGCTGGTGGGTCTTTGTTACGTCATGGTGGACATCAATTCCCAGGTACCTGAATGTCTTGGTTTTCCACTTCAGTCCTAGGCGCGGCAGCCTCGACTCTTCTACATTGACCCAGCTTCCCAAAGGGAATATGTAGGACTTTTCCTTACTAATTGATAATCCCTATAACTCCGCAAAGTTTGCCAGCACCTCTAGGTTCGACTCTAAAGCATCTTCCAGGCTTCATACGTATAGTAACATGTCATCTGTGTAAAGTGATATGACATGGTACACTCTGTCCACCTGTAGCCCTGTGTCCCTAAATTCCCTCCTAAGAAATGCTGCAAGAGGTTCTAAGGCTAAAATGTACTACACAGTAGACAATGGACACCCTTGTTTTTTTTACCCCTTTGTAAAGGGAACGGCTCCAATATGAGTTTACCCGTTCTCACTCTAGCTATAGGTCTAGAGTAGCACAACTGGACCCATCTCATGAACTTCTCACCTATACTGAAGCTTTTTAGGGAGGCAAACAGCCATTCCCACCTGACCAAATAAATGTTTTTGATGGCGTCCAATGCTTCCACTGCACAGCCCTCTGGCCAGTCTCATCTCCTGTCAATGATCGCATGCAACCGTCTCGGGTTTTCTGTTATTGCTCTCCCTGGGACATATCCCATCTGATCAAGCTGTATTCATGATCTGATCACCCTTTTCAGCCTCTCTGCTACGACTGCCATAAGAATCTTTGTATCTTGATTCATTAACAATATTGGACAATATGATTCACAGTGCTTCCCTTCCTTCCCAGGCTTCAGAATCAGGATTCTAATGGATTCCTCCATACTTTGGGGTAGTTTCCCCATCTCACATTTCTCCTCGTAAGTTTGTAGCAGCTACGGTGCCACCCCCTCTATAAATTCCTTATAGAATTCTGCCAGGAGGCCATCCCCTCCAGGAGTTTTGCCAGTGGGTAACATGGTTATAACCCCCCTCACCGCTTCCAGCGAAAGCAGTGCTTCCAACATTTCGCTTTGTTCTATACTTAGGGTGGGCAGGTCTATCTCGGTCAGGGTCTCTTCAATCTCTCTCATCTTGGTGTCACCCAGGTCTTCGTACAGGCATTGATAGAATGTCCGAAAGGTCTCATTGATTTCTTTTTGTGACCTCCATACTTCCCCAAATTGATCCTCAATTTCTAATGTGCCCTCCCGGTAGTCCCTGCTTCTGCATAGCCATGCTAGTAGTTTCCCATGCTTGTCTTATGCAACCTTTCCATATATCATGCAAAACTGTACTTCCCCAGTCTGTCCCATTGTGCTAGACATTCTTGTCTGAGTCCAAGAAGCCTCTCCTCTGTCTCCTTGCTTCCCCCTTCTGTGCACTCTACCTGCTTGATTTTTGCTTCTGTACCCTTTACCTTCCTTTCTAGCTCCTTCTGAGTCCCCCTGCTTTCACCACCTTAAAAGCATCCCAGAGGGTTTTTCTCCCGTCTATACTGCCCTCATTGAAATCAAAGTATTCACTTATCTGCTGCTCAATTTCTTCCCTAAATGGTATATCCCGCAGGGCCTCGGCTCAAAGTCTCCATGTGCGTATTGGGGCTGATAGATTGCTGATTATTGAGTCCACTATTAGGGGCGAGTGGTCTGAAAGGATTCTACCTTCATAGGAGGCTCCAACAAATTCCCCCAACTGACCTACTCCCATGAGGAATTAATCTATTCCTGTATAGATTGTATGCACCCCCGGATAAAATGTAACTTCTGTCTTGGGTCCCTCCAGCCATCTCCAGACCTCTTGTAGCTCTAAATCTGGCATGAGCTCCAACAGGTCCTTTGCTGGAGGGGCGGGGGGTGTAACAGTGGTGTGTATTTGCCATCCAGCCTGTCTAGCCTCGGGCCAATCGAACAGTTAAAATCCCCACCCCAAATCCGAGTCATTCACCTAAGGGGGACAGTCTCTCGTATAGGGATCGGAAAAAGGTAGCAGCATTGTGGTTGTGTGCATATGTGTTTATTAAGCAGACCTCCTTTTTATCCAAGTAGCCATGCACTAGCACCATTCTTCCCTCATCATCCATGTAATTATGCACCTTCCGAAAGGGCACCATCGAGGCTACCCAGGTAAGAACTCCCCTTGCATAGTTAGAATATACTGAACTAAACCTGAACTAAACCCCTCCCCCCACTTATCACCTGCAATTGTCTTTCTGCCGTAAAGCGTTTCCTGGAGCGGTGCTATCTGAACCCCTTTACGGCATAGATAAGTAGCCACTCTTATCCTTTTTATACAATTATTTAAGCCTCTCACATTCCAGGAGGACATTCGTACTACTTCAGCCATTTGGTTTGTTCCCGTTCCTTCCCCCTTTATTCAATGTTTCAGGATGCTCCGTTGACCTCGCTCTCCTCACTGCATATTTCTGTCTATCTCCGCTGGTCAAACCTCCCTAGATCTAAGCCGTGTTGTAACTGAAACCTACCCTCTCTAACAAACATTAACAAACTGCCCACCAGAAAAGTCCTGTGGAGGCGTAACCACCAATTGTCCCCTCTACTGTTCGGGTCCTGGTGGCTGGGTAGCGCTTTGTACCCCACCTGCTCCTAGGAAAACGAGATGGTAAAACAAACAAACCAACAAGGGGGTTGAACCTGTGGGTTGTGTTGGGTAGGGGTGTATTACTTAATCCTTCCCCCTGCCTTCCTCAAACCTTGGTGTCTCTGTAAGGTCTGTGAATCTAGAGCCTCAATCTTACATTACAAATCGTCTCCGAGTGCCGGACTTCCAGGTATCCTCGCCCCTGTCCCGGGTTAGCGTCCATCCATGTATTTACCTCCTCTGGGACATCAAAGAAGAGAGTCTTCCCTTTGTATATCACTTTCATTTCAACTTCGCAGGGTACAGGAGAATTTATTTTGTACCCTGCTGTCGTAGTCTTTCCTTCATAGGGATGAATAGACCTCTCCTCCTTTGTACCTGCACAGTATAATCCGGGTAAATAACCAATAAGGTGAATTTCCCCTCCTATTCTAGAGAATGATGAAATCTTTTCTTTGTCTCAGAAATTCAGGATTTTAGCAATGATAGATTGAGGCAGGGCACCGGGGGGTGGTGGGGTGTCTTCACTTCAGTGCTCTATGGGCCATTTCAATGGTAAACCCGTGTGACAATGCTCCCGGGCCAATCTCCTGAAGGGGCATCAGCGTGGTGGGGCCCCTTCCTTCTTTTCGGTCCTGCAGCCACAGAATTCGGATGTAACTCCTTCTTTCCTTGCCTTCTGCATCCTCTGCCTGATCTTGCAGCAGCCGTACCTTTACTTTCAGCTCCTGGACTGTCTCCTGCAGTGCCTTTTAGGTGGCTGAGACTTCTTCCACTTTCTTCTCGTTTTCACTTACTCTGCCTGCCAGGTAACGCAAATCTTGCCACAAGAGTCCAACATCCCTTTTGCTCTCACCTATACAAGCCTCCATGGATGTTCTGAGGGCTGCTATTGCCTCTAGTATTTTGTCATTTGTGCAATCAGATGGAGGATCCTGGGTTCCTTCTGCCAGCTGTTCGCTGTTGTTATTGGGTAATTGCTTAAGCTCTTCTTTCCTGGCAAATGCCTCCATCTTGGTCTGCATTGCGTGTGCTGAGCTCTTCTTCCTGCCCCCCTCTGACATCAGTCCACTTGATGCTTTTCAAATCCTATCCGACTCCAGGTAGTTGAAGGCTGTCATCATTCAGCTCACTTTGGAACGTCCACGAGAGGTGGTATCAATACTGTCCCTTTTACCACTGCATGTTCTCAAGATGCCCTTCTCTTACTCAATTTTAAGCACTGTATTGCTTGGCAGCCCTGTCTTCTCTTGTTACCGCCAGGGGTGTTTTATATGGAGGGCAAGGGGACCCTGCTTAGTTCCGTTGCATGTCACTGCGGGAGTGGGCGAGCCTGGACTATCTGATAGTTATTGTGTGGAGTGTATTTATCTACGTCTTTAGGCAACCACAATTGCTTCTTCCAGTTTTATTATCAGCATTTCCCACCTTGCTTAATTTTGCACTGCAGTCTGATGCCATTTAATAGTCTCCTGTCGCTAGTGTCCCCTTCTGTGCCCTGGTTAGGCTTCCTGCAGCATGCTGAAGAACACTTTTTCCCTTTTACCTGCTTCTCCTTGGGGACTGCGTTCAGGCACCCTCTGTCCGTCTTATACTGCGGGGTCACTGCTGATCTAGAGGAGGCAGACACTGGCAGGGCTACAGGGCAGCGCAATGCGGTCACTAGAATAGAACACTGGGACTCCCAGGCTCCCTCTGCTCCCCCGTCTTCTGCCTGCATGTGGCTTGCGGTCAGTGGGTGCCACGTACCATTATTTCCCTTCTGTTCTCTGCGCAAAGCACTCTGCAGTGCCCCCTCCTTCGCTGCCCTCCGGTATCAATCGCCTCCTGACCTGCAGCCCACAGGTTCCTCTGATTATTCGGCTTTCTCTTTCTCTTACTGTTCAAATCTGCACCGGGATACTGTTGACCTTGCTACTGGTCCATTGCTCAGCTTTGGAACTCACAGTCCGGCTTCTACGTGCTCAGTGAATTTCACCTGCCATTTTGGATACAGCGTGCAGCAGCGCTCCTCTGCATTTTCCACTTCTATTAAACTTTTTGAACGCATTTTCAGGGACCAGGGAGCCCCTCTATTGATTTGCCTTCCGGCAGACTGAGTATCAGAGCCTCACAGCATGCCTAGATGCATGAAGAGTATCTCACTGAAGTATGTTGTCGGGGAGCTCGAGAGGAACGCGTCTTCCTCACATTGCCGTTGGCCACGCCAATCAAGCATATTCCTCATGTGACCAACTTAGCCCTTATCATCACAGTTGTAAGTGATTTCAATCCGGCACACACCCAAGTCACGCCCAGCATGTAGTGCACAATTGAAACCCTTATTTATTTGTATCTATCTATAGGTTCAATATTCTGAACGATATACCACTCATATCACACCCTTCTCCTTGCTGAAATCAATAGTTCTCTACTGCTTGCAAGAGCCTTGGCATCTGGATCTGGAAGGATGTTAAAGCTGGATGTAGAATGCTGGATCAGAGTGCTTCACCAGAATCAGGAAAGTGAGTGAATCAGTGAGTCCCTTTGCATTGTCAGCTGTCTCCATTTATCCTTTCAAATGACATCACAAAATTGGTGTATGGGCCGGCTTAGCTAAGCATGCCCCTGTGAGCTGGGAAACCTCATCTACTCCTTGCAACTGAGTAATTGGATCAAGGCCGGATTATGTCACATTTCATGGTTTGTTTTATAGTTCTTAGAAACCTCCCTTTAGCTACTGGTCTCAAAATCGGTTTTCATCCTAAATACATATTTCTACATTGGTCACCTTTACACAAATCACAAACAATGATTCCATATTTTATGGAGTAGGTGTTCCTCAAAATCCTGGAGCTGTGGGATCTTGTTTCACCTTTTTACAGAATGTTATCCTTTTCACCATGAACACAATTTCCAAATTTTCTGCAAATTACCACAAATGTGCGCGTTCAACATGGGGATGTGTGTGTAAATTTTCACAATTCTAGTATGAATACATTTCACATAAAACCACATATATTGCCATTCCTGTCCAGAAAATGTTACACAGTTCTGCCGTCTCTTGAAACGTGCAGCCAAAAATTAGACTAACAGATATGTCTTTGGCATATTTTTCACCACTTTGAATCACAAGTTATGAGTCTTTAATATTTGTTCATTGTTCATGCTTAACAGCAGATGGTCTGCCCATTTGTCTCTCCCTGCAGTCCAGGAACAGCCCCCTCCTTTGGGAGTCCCTTCCAGGAGCAGTTTCCGACCCCTTTGACACCTCCATTTCCTGGGCTGAAGCTCTGCCATTGTTCATTCTCTTTCTGTAGACAAAAGTCTGGGCTAACCCACAATTAGAATCTCCCAGTGAGTTTCTGCTGAGAGGATATCCCTCCCCCTCGGAGAAACCTGCTTTTCCAGTTCTTGCAGCTCAGCCAGGATAATTTATTCTTAATTCAAATCCAGCAAAACCAACCCTATTGCATCAAATCACATAAATACATTACTTTATTTGCTTTCAATCTGTGGGATCAAAAACACAACTAAGATCTGTATTCCTTTTAGCAACAATCCTTTTTATGTTTGCTAATCCAGCAGACTTTTAGTTTAATACTTTGAAGTTTCATCAGGGGCTCCTCTGACAGCTGTCATCCTGTCTATCTATCTATCTATCTATCTATCTATCTATCTATCTATCTATCTATCTATCTATCTATCTATCTATCTATCTATCTATCTATCTATCTATCTATCTATCTATCTATCTATCTATGTATCTGTATTCTTGTATTGCGCCACTAACCCATAGGCCTCAGGGTGCACACAAAAGGAAGAAGGAGACAGACAACAAAAAACAAAGTCAGACAGGGAAAACAAAGAGACATGGAGACTTGGTGAACCCAAACCTCACAAAGACCAGCAGGATGAGGAAAAGATCCTGTCACCCACATGTAGCCCAAGGTAATGCACACAGATTTTGACAGGGGCTGTCAGTTTAAAGACAATCCAGTTTGTCTGAAGAATGTTTTGCTCTTCCTATTTAGGACTTTGTATGTTCACAATGCTTCATAAGATTACATGAATTTTAGCGCCAAGCAAGATTTTGGATGTTGAGAAGTGTTATGGGCATTCTGGAGTTTTTGGCACCAAGGCAAATGTGATTTACAGGCACATTTTTGAGTTTCATTTGCAAAGCGCTGCATCTCTCTCTCTGCACTCTGTTTGCTGGTCATGGAGCCCACTGGCACATTTTCTGCAGTGTGTGCTCTATCCCATCACATATGCACTGTGGGTGGCAGATCGTGCATCCATCTTTTTGTGTGTTGAAACACGCGGTTTTTTAGGTTTTTGGTGCACCAAGAGTTTTGCCGCTATTGTTGCAGTTTCTTGCTCTATAAGTAAGAGTGGTACCGCATAGCACAGCAAAGTGGGTCAATACATCCCACTCAGTAGACCTCTGTTATGTCTCTGCTGGAAAGTATTTCAGTTTATATATGTATATGTAAGGTATTTTCTAAGCCCTAAGCACATCATCCATTTGTTTTACTGGGCTCAATTTGTTTCTTTGATTTGGGTATAAGAGGATTTGGCTTTCCAGAATGGAATGGCTTCTCCCCATTAGTAATGTGTTCTCATGTTGAATAGAAGTTTAGTGTGAATCAGACTCATTGAAGAACCAGCCAAAACAAGTAGTGGCATGGCCAAAATTAGAACTGCGATTTGGCCAAGCAGCTTAATCAGTAATGTATTCCCCATATACGTTCTAACAGACTATCATGGAATTATGGACCTTTTATATATTGAACATATGCTTTTCACCATTTATAATTGCATTACAACACTTTCTTTGACATATATTGAAACAATAGCAACACTAGGTACATTTTATTACTTTTGGAAAAGAAGCTCTTTTTATATTCACTATTATTTCACATTCTTTGAATGAAATACATGCAAAATAAAAACAAGTATTGTGAATTCTGAAACATGTATTGATCTTTATAGCAAAAATTAGAGGAGTGTTTTCTTCATCCACAACCAAAGCTGTACTCCATTTGAAAACACAAGGCATGTTGGTTTATGAAATTACAGGTTAATACATTGGCTAGTGTGTCTTTTAAATTAGACATGTCAATGATACAAACTGAGCTCTTTGAATTTTGTAGGTATTTTTACTGTTGTATTTATTTGACATTTATGTAGTGCTTTACTCCAAAGCACTTTACAGAATACACTTACAATAAAATAAAATGACATTTCCAGACTATACAACATCAGGAGTGAAGGATGTGGCTTTTAAGAGTAGTGCAAAATAGAGAGTAGGAGGTAATAGAATGAAGAGAGAGGGGAAGAGCATTCTAGTAGAGTGTAGCCAGCAATAAAAAATAACAAAATCATTAAAATTGAAACTGAGAATGAATTGAACAAGAGGGAAGATAAAGAGAGACAAGAGACAGAAAATAAAAAGGTGACGGTCCATAAAGAGATTTCAAGACAATACAGAGGAAATTTTGAATTGAAGGCATGAATGAAAAGAAAGCCAGCCGAGAGAGGATGGGGACAGTGAAATAGAGTCAGGAGGATATGATAGATTATTTAGAACGTGCATAATACCCAGATTTTTCTAAGTGTTGACCCGGGGATCGAACCTGCGTTGCTCTGTGTCATCTTGCTTCCAAGCCGACTACGTTGCTCCTGAGGTAACCTCCTGAGACAGGAGAGAGCAAATATATGAGATGAATGGAAGCGTTGAAAACAGATTTTCGAGGAGCTAATGGAGAGGGAGGTAGACCAACAAGTGTGGTAGAGCAATAGAATAGTCGTGAAAAAATAAGTGAGGAGATCAAAGGTTTGGTAGCATTAAACGTCAGAAACCGGGTGAGCTTTACGGATGTTAAAAAGATGATAATGACAGGAGCGGGAGATGATAGAAATGTGATGAGAGAAAGATAGATCAGAATCAAGATAGAGACCAAGGTTTCGAGCAGCGCTAGATATAGGCAGTAGAGAGGGAGGAAAAGAGGCAAAAGAAGGAGGGGAAGGGGTAATATTACTAGCAGGGGGAAAAGAGAACTTCAGTTTTGGTTGCAATCAAAACAAGAAATTTGTCTGACATCCACGATTTTAATAGCTAGGAGGCAGGACAGGAAGTAAGATGGCATGGATAGAAGGTGAAAAAGAGGAAAAGGACAGAAAAGGTTGAGTGTCATCCGCATAAAAGTGATAAAATATCCTAAAAGAATAAAGAGAAGCAGCAAGAGGAGAAGTGTAAACAGAGAAAGGAAAAGGTCCCAAGATGGAACCTTGAGGAACACCGTGAAGAAGAGGTAAAGTATCAGAAGAAGACCCAGCCCAAGATACCGAATACGTACGGTTGAATAGATATGAACAAAATAAAGATAGAACACAGCCAGAGAAACCAAAAGAGGCAATAGAAGATAGAAGTAAAGTATGATCCACTGTGTGCAAGAGATCAGAATAGTATGAACGTTTAGCCGAGAGAAGAGCATCATCATATAACGGGTATCACAGTGCTTGATCTACCAGAAATTCAGCGGGAGCTGATCAGAAAAGGTATGTTTTCATCATCCTTCTGAAGGCCTATAAGCATAATGCAGGAAATGTCTAGTGGCAGCTCATTCCAGGATATAGCAGCTAGTATTGCACATGGTCGTCGGAGAGCTCAAGGTACATACCTTCTTTATGCACTTTCTATTGAGACTCTTCAACTGAAGCATGTATGTTAACATCTGCTACAACTCTCCCGTTCCCATATGAAACAGACAATTGCAGGGTGCTATTAGGATGTGTTGTCGCTTGTACTCTCTTACCCTCTCAAGCAATCATAATTCTGCTCTACAAACAATATTGGCAAAGCCAACAGTTTGGGCTTTGTAGGAATGGGATAGGCATTTGCTAGGCACTGATTTAATGTTACTACCTGGCCACAAGATTACGATAGCTGGAAAATTGAGTGATATAAAAGCAGAGTAGCATAACACCACATAATATATGATAGCAGTACCTGGTAAATACATATATAATATCTCAATGCAAACCTGTTGGCTTTGTCTCTGTGTTTTTATCAGGATTTATTTATTTATTTATTCATATTTTTAAAGCGCACATCAGCCCTGGGGCATCGTGGCGCTGTTACATGTATATACATTGCTGGTTACAGGGGAAGGCTTAGTAGTTACATTGAGACTTAGCATAACGTTTCATCTTGGTGTTACATTAATACATAGATTATATAATTACATTGTAGCACTTCATAGGAATACAAGCATATGTGTGCACATAACATGTTTGTGGCTGGATGAGGTAGGCTGAATAGTAGGGTAAGGGAGGGTTATATGAAGAGTGTGGTTTTGAGGGATTTTCGGAAGGCAAGTAAGGAAGGTTCTGCTCTGAGTGCGTTCGGGAGTGCATTCCAGAGTTTAGGTGCAATGTGGGGAAAGCCAATGCCGCTGGCGTTAGCTATTTTTATGGGTGGTACGCGGAGTTGGTTGGCATGGTGGCTTCTTACAGGGCGGGTAGTGATGTTTCTGGATATGGTTTCTGATAGGTAGGATGGGGCTGCTAGATTTATGCATTTGTGTGTGAGGGTGAGAATTTTGAAGTTAATCCTTTCCTTGACTGGTAGCCAGTGGGCTTCGCGTTGTTGGGTGTCTTGACCCATGTTTGAACTATTATGCTGCAACATTTGGTGCTGTGGGCTTAGAAAATCCAAGATGGCGGAAAAGCCCACATTTGCGCCAGAATCCAGGAGAACAGCACAGTTTTGCGCACACCAAAATGGTCCCCTGACATGCTACCCACCAGTGTAAAGAAAGATGGTTCTGTTCAAAATCCGTTTTTATTAATGTCAAAAATTGCTAAGATCATAGGCCCGAAACCACCAAACAAAAATCCAACTAGGGTTGAGTGTTTTACTTTACTCTACTGCAGATCCACATCAACGCCATGTCAAGCAAGGATCATATACTATCAAGTAAAATCCTTTCTTTTTGAAATGTATTAATTCAAGACAGCTGTCAAAAATAGGTGCAGTACCGGCATTGGACACTGACCGGCGCTGGCGCTCTATAAATCCTGACAGGAGAGCTGTCTTGCAGAACTGTGCAGTGAACAGAAGGGGGTCTTATGTAATTAAAAGTTCAAAAGACTTGCTTTTCCTGAAAACCATTAACACCTCAGAGACACACACAACAGCCCAGGATATCACATGGCCCTGTTGATTGAGAGGGAGGAGTTTCCCCTGCAGCCTGCAGGACACAAC
This sequence comes from Ambystoma mexicanum, assembly GCF_040938575.1. Lineage (NCBI taxonomy): Eukaryota > Metazoa > Chordata > Amphibia > Caudata > Ambystomatidae > Ambystoma > Ambystoma mexicanum. Next base: position 828,572,354 of record NC_090923.1, on the reverse strand, counting down.
ACAATAGACCCTGTCAATTGAATGGGGTATGCTGATTTTGGGTGTGGACTGTAAACAAGTCTTCTGGAAGAAGGAGAGGCCTGTGATCTATGACTCACCAAGCTTCTGGGGGCGGGCCAGACTGGATTGTGGATTCATATTGCAGCAAATATATGTTTAAGTTAAATGCTTCTGAAATATTGTATTAAGCTCACAGAAATGTACAATTTGGGGGTCCTTAATATGGAAAATCCCCTCACGATTTGAAACCAAACTCCACTTTGTGCGGTGTTCTGGGACCGAACCCCGCTATTTATTAATATTGCTGACACTGTGTTTAGGATAGAGACATAGTAATTTCCAGTAATATGCTCAGGGAAGGGGCGCAGGTCTGTGTAAATTATGAGGAAAATCCAATATGGCGAAAGTCACTAAAAAGCAAAAAATGTTGTCATTTCTCAACCCAATCTCTTAGAAAGATCAGAGTTGGGCAAGAATGTACCTTAATTCATCTGCAATGTGTACATGTAATTTCAACAAACTGTGTATCTGGGAAATATGTGTTTTGGGTAAAATTGATTTTCCTAAGTAAATGCAAAGGGGAGTGTTCTTTCTGTATGCCATAAAATTGATGCCTGATTACGCTCCATTCCTTCCCCCAATCAAGGGAGAGAGCAGAGCGTGTCCAATCATAAGTTGTGAGGGGCAGGCTTAGTTATGCCCACGCACACACCCATTTTCAAAACACATAAAAAGAGACTGCTTTGGACAGGCAAGGGACATTCACTTTCCACTTTTTTGCGCAGCATTTTGCCGGACCAGACAATATCCAGAAGGACCATCTCCAGAACTTAGAATCCAGACTTCAGAACTTGTAGCAGAGGCCTGAACCACCAGCTAAATCTTTTTTCAGCAGGCCTCAAAAGCTTTTTCAAATTATTCAGACAGCTGGGCTGAGCTGTTTGATCCTGGCTAGAACCCTGTGCCAGTACCCAGAAAGCAGTACTGAATCCAGAACCACAGACCAGACCAGACCAGATCGCTGTGAGCAGAACCAGAGATCCAGACCAGACCGCTGTGAAGTGCAGAGCAGAGCTGACCCAGAGAGCTGTGACTTCAGAACCACCCGCCAGGAGTCCAGTCCAAACCTGATCAGACCTAACGGCCTATTTCAAATTTATAGTGTGAGTACTCAGCCAGAACTGTGTAAAACCAATCTCTTAGTCCAAAATAATCTGATTTTAACCTGTCCAGAACTGCATCATAGAATCGTGTGTCCCTTCTTCGATTTTAAACCTGTAAAAGTGTCATTTTGCCATTTTGAATCATTATTTCATTTCTGAAAAACTACCTTCATAAAAATGTTCGTATCTTTGGACTCATAGGTGCTAGGAACGAGATTTAACTTCCATTTTAAAGCTAGGATTCTAAGCTTTCCAACAAGCCTAAAACCGACTTATAGTTATTCCGTAATCGTGCTCGACGCATTCGGAAAAATTGTCGCGAATTGAAAAATTAGCTGCTGTCAACATAGCCACTTTTGCTTGCATTGCTGAAATTCATTTTCAACCTGATAATCCCTTATTAATCATTGTTAGGTTGACCTGAACTAAATCAAAGTAGCTGCCACCTACCCTGAATCTCCTATCAGGAATTAAAATCATTTTTGCATATTTTTCCATTCTTTGCATACCACATTTAAAAGTATTTTGTCTGTGTTTTAAGATCATCCCTGTGATCTAAGCTTGCTAGGGGGGAACTAAAATTTGTATTGTATTGTGATTATATTCCTGAAAACTGTGTGCTTCACTTCCATCTCCTTATATTGCATAGGGGGGGAGTGAATTGCCACAAGGGAAAAAGTGAACATATTATCTCTTGTGAAACCCTATCAGTTATTTCTGTACTGCATTCTTTCCATCATTGTTTTTCCTTGAAACCATAAAAGCATTCTCAGTTACCTTTTCCTCCCTATATCAACTCCTAAATCATTAAATAAGCATACAATTGTAATATTATCCATTGTTGATCACCGTCATATTCTTAAGTGTGATATCAAATATTAATTTATTATAAAAGTGTGATATATATATATTGTTTAATTTTTCCAATAAATCTTTTAAATTGCAAAACAAACCTACTTCTTGGCTCAGTGAGGTCAGGGGGATTCAAAGAGAGGGGCGCTATATAAGGGTTTATCATCCAGAGTATAACTTGTCATAAAAATATATAAATAAGGGCTTCCCTTGGGCGTCCCAGATGAGGCACTGACTTAGTGGGATTGCTGAATTGAAGTCAATTAACAGCGTATGGCCTGTGAGATATGGTCATTTTTGGGAATGTGTAGGTCTGCGCAGACCGTGTTGTTTTGAGTTATTTGGAGTCTGTTAATGTTTTTTGAGTAGGTGCCTGCCATGAGGGAATTGCAGTAATCGAGCTTGGCTCCTTTTGTGGCTCTGGCTATGGATAAGCAGTTTTGAGAGGTCAAAAAGGGTTTTATGGCGGTTATAAGTTTAGTGGTATGTGCAGAGGCAGAGGAGATGGTGCTCCCCTGTTTTGTCATTGAGAGAGTAGAGTCTAAATAGACTCCTAGGGTCTTGACTGATGTGGACACTGGTATGATAGTGTGGTCAACAGTGAAATGAGTGTATTGGTTGTCAAGGTTGGAGAGAATTTCCTTGGGGCCCAGGATGATAATCTCTGTTTTATTCCCGTTTAAGCAAAGACCATTGATAGCCATCCAGGTTTGAATGGTGGTGTATATCTGGAGGAGGGTTTCAGCATCAAAGTTGCGTTTCCCAGTGAGTGGAAGTAGGACTTGGGTGTCATCTGCATAGTTGGTGTATGCTATGCTGTGCGCATGCAGCATGTCAAAAAGTGGTTTGGTGAAAAGGTTATAGAGGGTAGGGGCAGCCTTGGGGTACTCCACAGTTGATGGTGGTGGGAGCGGCGTTGGCTAGGTCAGAGTAGACCTTCATGACTCTTCCTTCTAGGAAGGAAGTTATCCACGAGGTGGCTTTGTCAGAGATGTGGGCAGCATTGGAAAGGTGGGAGGTGAGGATATCATGGTCCACAAGATCAAACGCCGCAGAGAGATTGAGGAGGAGCAAGCGGGCTGGTTTACCAGTGTCCATTATTTTAGTCATTTGATTTTTAAGATCTAAGAGTGCGGTTTCTGTGCCATGGCCTTTACGGAAGCCTGATTGTCTTTTTCCTAGGATGGCATTGGATTCCAGGTATTGTTGGATTTGGATGTGAGCGGCTTTATCGAGTATTTTGAGGAGGAATGGAACAGTGGTTATGGGGCGGTAGTTGTTGGGACAGATGGGGTCAAGGGTGGTTTTATTTATGAGAGGGCGTACCTAAGCTTCTTTAAGGCTTTGTGGTACGATTCCAGTGGAGAAGGATGCATTGATGAATGCTGTGATGATTGCTGTGAGTGAGTCTTCGCAATCTTTAATGTTGGTAGGTGGACAGATGTCCCCTTTGCAAGTGGAAGGTTTGATATGTTTGAGTAGGTTGGTGACTTCAGCCTCTGTAACGTCTCTGAAGACGAAGGGGGGTATTTGAGCTGGAAGTTTAGGTTGGTGGGGTGGATGAGGGGTGTCCTGATTGGGTAGAGATTTGCGCTGGACTATTATTTTGTCTTGTAGCATTTTTACTTTGTTGATGAGGGCGTCCTGAATGCTAGAGCACCAGGCTTTGTCTTTAGTGATTTGGTCCAGGGTATTAGCCGGGAAGTGAGATTTCTAAAGATGGAGAAGATTTCTCTAGATGTAGAGTTAGCTTTAGAGATTCTTTGGCTGTATGATTCTGATTTGGCAAGAAAAATTGCTTTTTTGTATGTGGCTGAGATTTTTTTAAATTAATTTAGCCAGGATTGATTGGGCGATGATACCCACTTTGCTAATGCTTGACGCTTGTTAATACGAAGCACAGATACTTCTTCCGTGAACCAGGAGTTCGAGTGCAGTGATTTATTTCTCTTTTTTGTCTTCAAGGGGAGCTATGGATTTGATAGCTTGGGTGAGCACGTGTGCGTAGGTGTTAGCCAGAGAGATGGGATCATTGTTAAATGGTGGTTTAAGTTCAGGGATATCGAGAAGCGGTGCAAGGTTGATTTTGTTTAGTTTTTTAGAGCTTCTGGCTTTGGCGGCTGGGGCATGCGAAAGTACCTTGCGACTAGGAGTGTTGGGAATGGCAAATTGGATGAGGTGGTGGTCTATCCATGGGAGGGATGAGATGTTTATACTCGATATGGTGCAGTTGTGGTCAGCGATCCAGTCGATAGAGCGGCCTTTGTAATTTGTAGGTGCATTAATTTTATGTCCGAACCCCATGTGGGAGAGATCTTTGGCTAGAGAGGCAGCTGCTTTGTCCTTGGGGTCAAGTAAGCCTAGGTTAAGATCACTGAGAAGGATGGTTTTGGTAGAGTTTTTTAGGTTATTCCCTAAAGGTTGTTTTTGGTAGTCTGGTGGTGAGCCAGGTGGCCTGTAGGTGATTATGATGTTTATTGTACAGTTGGCGGAATAGAGAGAGTTTGGCAGTGAGGAGGTCAGCATTGTCATTCCAGGGTTGGTTACCTGGTCTGACGGAAAGGGTATCTTTGAGGATGAGGGCTACACCTCCACCTTTGGATGTCTTACGGTCCTGTCTCATGATGGAGTAGCCTTGTGGGAGGGCAAGGGCGAGGGAGGGGCCTGATGCTTCGGGAAGCCAAGTTTCAGAGATAGCTAGTAGGTCAAATTTAAGGGTGGTGATAAGATCATTGATCTCCAGTGCATGTGCTGGGAGAGAACAGGCGTTAAAAAGCGCACATTTCAGTTCTGTGTGGGATGGTGTGAGTGGCCGTTGAGTGTAAATGTTTAGGTTTGGGTCGGGGGGTGTGGGCAGTGTGCGATTGTGAGGATCTAAGGGATTGGGGCTAGGTGTAGTGCTGGTGGTGGTGTACGAATTGTGTTGTGTGGGAAGTGAGTGTGTGGCCAGTGTGGGTGTGCGAGAGCCGAGTCTGTTGTTTCTTTGGTCGTTAGTGGGTGGGGTGCTGCGGTGAGTGATGTGTAGCTTAGTGCGAGCTCTGAGCCTGCAAAGCCTATGAGTGAGGAGGGGTTGGTCTTGGGTATTGATGGTGTTGGGGTTGGGCGTGGTGCTTCGTAGTGGGCATAATGAGGTGAGATTGTGGTCTAGTGTTGGTACCAGGTCTACGTGAGTGAGTGACATGCAGCAGATGGAGCAGAGTGCGAGTGTGAGGAGAAAGATGCCTAGGCGAGTGAGGTGCGCTGGGGCGGTGGTGCTGTCAGGCAGGACACATGAAGATATATTTGTGCTGGAGAGTGATAGTGTAGTGTGTAGATGCAGTTCTATCTATGCCAGTTTACTATACATTGATCAGATAGGCTTTCCACCAACGACAGTGTGGGGGGCAGGTAGACTTACAGTAGTTACTCCAACATAGATATGGTAGACAGTTCAGGTTGGAGTTAACGTATTGAGACTAGGCTGGTTCTACATAAGAAAACAGTGCAGTTAGGCATATCAATTCACAATGGGCTAGTCCACTTGGTGAGGTCATTCAGGTTAAGTACTAGTTAGGCTAGTACATATAGGCACTCAGAATAGGTAATTCACAGTTAGGATAGTACAGAAAGGCACTCAGCATGGCAATTCACAGTTATGCTAGTGCAGATAGGCACTCAGAATAGGCAATTCATAATTAGGCTAGTGCAGATAGGCACTCAGAATGGTAATTCACAGTTAGGCTAGTGTGGATAGGCACTCAGAATAGGCAATTCATAATTAGGCTAGTGCAGATAGGCACTCAGAATGGTAATTCACAGTTAGGCTACTGTGGATAGGCACTCAGAATAGGCAATTCATAATTAGGCTAGTACAGATAGGCACTCAGAATGGCAATTTATAATTAGGCTAGTACAGATAGGCACTCAGAATGGCAATTTATAATTAGGCTAATACAGATAGGCACTCAGAATAGGTAATTCACAATTAGGCTAGTACATGTAGGTATACAGAGATAGGCTAGTTCTGCATAGTAACAGAGCAATTAGGCCTGTGGAGAGGCTAATCCCAATTATGGCCAGGTCAAAAGATCATATGGTCATATACTTTGAATGTCTTGAACAGTGGCCTTGGGTGGTAGCAGGAGGCGACTGTTACTTTTTTAAAAGCAGTGTAATTATAGAGCATGTATGAGGCAAGTGTCAAGTATCAGAACAGATTACAAGTTTTTTGTGAGAGCAGAGTGGCATCACTTTGAGATACTGGGTTTGGAGAGTTGGGTCTTGGTGCATGGACTTGTAGGTGGCTAGACAGTGCACAGAGATATCTGAGCAGGATGGCCGTGTTAACCTAGTTATTATATATGGATTACATATGGATTCAGTATGTTTTGCATATGCAGACCTTCCAGGATTTTACAGCATGAAATGGCAAATTTTGCGGCATGAAATGGCAAATTTTGCAGCACAAACCTTTATTTATTGCAGCATTTTTGTGGGACATTTTTTATTAACTGGTGGGTGTAAGATTGCCACATTGCAGGAAATGGGCAGAGTGCAAGGCTATAAGAGAGCCAGGATATCATTATTATGTATCTTTTGTATTAATTTAATAGTAACAGTCCCAGATGTCTCTGGCTTGGCAGAACAGTGTTTGATTTGGCTACATTTTTGGTTTAATGTGCATGCCTATTTAATAGTATTAACTAAATTGATCATTATCAGATGTAATGCTGAAAATATTCCCCTTCTATGTTCTCCAATCCCCCAAACACCCACACACCTCTCTCACCAACACACATCACACATCTCACCAACTTCCCATCACAACTTGAATTCCTGAACCTCTCACTCTGTCACACAAATACTCATGTGCTATGTCACACTGTCAAGTCACAATTTGCACTGCCCAGCCCCTGCCACACTCCAAATCATACTCCCAACTCACACCTTACACTCAATTCCTCCCGCAATATACAGTGCTTCATTCTTTTGTGCTGCTTCTGCATCTTGCAGCCTTTCTCCCATTCTATTGCACTCTTCCCTCATCCTATTTCCCAATCTGCAGCTCACTGCCTCTTTCCGGCCAACCGCTTCCTCTCTACTTTCTGGCTCACTGACCACACGCTCCCTCTACTTTCTGTAACTCCGCTCGCTCTCAGATTTCGGGCCCACCGCATCACTGCTTCCTCTGCTCTCTTGTGCAGCGCTTCCTCCTCTGGCCCACTGCTTTCTTGCCTATCACATCACATCCCACCCATCACTCTCCCTCGCTCTCCTTTCCCTCTCATAGTGTAAGTTTTTTTATTTTTTTTTAATGTAGATTTTGACCCAGATCCTCAAAAAATGGGGCATTTAAAAATAGAGCCGAGGATATGCTATTTTTAGACAACCCATTTTTGGAAATGAGCAGGTCACCTTATTCTCAAAGGTGACCGGCGCATTTCCACAGGCTTGAGCTGTAGCGCAAATTGTGCGCTGGCAAGCTGCCTTGAATGGTGTTCTGGGTTGTTTGACCGAAGTGTAATTATTTGCAGTGGAATTGACCGTAGTCCATTTCGCCGCAAATTGATTTGCACTTCAGCCAAACAACCCAAAATGTATCTTTCACCACCACCCCCTCTCCTACTTAACTGCTTGGTCACTGCAGCTTCCCCTGCAACCCTGCGTTGTCAGATCCGTCCCTCTAACGTGGATCGGATCCGACTTCGCAGGGTCCTTTTTTTGTTATTTTCTTTTTTTTCTGTCCCCGCCTCCAATTTTGAGGAAGTGGGGAATACCCCTGCAGCCCCTTAACCCAAATAATACTGAACTTGGGGAGCAGGTGACACCCCCGCAACACATGTTCAGAATTTATACAAATCGATCAAATAGTACTGGACAAAATAGGTCAAATTATACCATTCTATCGATTTTTGTCATCAAAATGGGTAGTACCTTGAATAGATTCACTCTCCCAACAGTGTTCTGCAAGCTCCCAGTGCCTTTCACAGGGACAGGCCCTTCAGGGGCCTGACACTGTAAAATGCGACCCACAAAATGCATTTTTATCCTGTTTGAGGAACAGAAATGCAAGCAACACAGCAGCGGTTCATACCTTAAAAGAAATGCATGATAGGGTCAGGAAAGACCCTGTCATGCAGTGGCACCCCCACATCCCGTGCGCGTAGGGTTGCCTACAATTTCTGCACATTTAAAAGTGCATCTTGCTTGTAAATGAGTGATGCGATTTTAAATTGGCAGAAACGCCACTTTATTTGATCAAGGAGGTGAAAAAGGCCATCTGAATGGGCGCACATATAAAATGGCCAATTCATGTGTCTCTTGTGGATTGGGCTGCTCTTTTTTTGGGCGTAAGTGATGAGATGTGTTGGTGCATTTCATTTCTTGCGGAAAAAAAAAGTTGATAACCTGCCACCCTGAGTAATTATTTTTTTAAACGGTAATTTTTGCAGATACATTTTTTAAATGTTTTTTGGAAAAAAATTTTTAAGGTGCTGTTTTTGCGTGAAACAGCCATTTTCGCGGCATTTTACACAAAACTGCTGTTTTCGCAGTATTTTGTGGGATCGCAAAATCGCTAAAAGCTGAAGGGTCTGCATATGAATACTTCAGTAGGAGGTTGCATATAGATAGCTACTTACAGAGACAGCAGGACGGCCGCCGGCGTTCGGCCACGGACAGGCGCAGACAGGCTCTTTTGCTGGGCCCTTCTGCGGCGCACTTCTGCTGTGGCTTCCGCCTGACGGCGGAGGTGGGGGCTGTAAAAGAAGTCGAGCAGCCAATCAATCCGTCGGCTGGGTGGATGCCCTTAGCAGTGCCACAAGCTTGTAAATAGTGTGGCAGCCATTGACCACGTTGCTGGTAATGGCGAACTTCTGCAGTGGGACGTCGGAACAATGTCGGACGTCGGATTAGATTCGGCAAAGCATGCTGCAATTAGCTAGATGCATTGCGGGCGTAATTTCAGCAATATAGTGAGGTCGGGGGCTGGTGGGTTCCGAGCAATGCTTCTCACCATCACGGGTGGGACAATTCCCCTGTATGCATGACTAGTGAGCTAGGGGGGGGGCTCCTGCCTGCTCCTCCTGGTGCTGCAGCTGTAGAGTGAACGAAGGGTAGGGCGCAGACAGGCCCTACCCTGTCAATGCAAGGAAGAGATATGCATCAAATGACTGAAGGCACGCTTGGCTAAGACCTTTTTATTACACCAGTAGCAATTTACAGCTGCAATTAAGCCATTAACTCTCAGAAGACTTCTTAGGAAAAACACTGGCAAGCTGCTTGATGTTATTCCTTGATAGTGTGAGCTCAGAGAGCTTCCAGGAGGGAGTTATTTGGGTGGGGATGGGCAGGTAGTGGGTGAGAATGGCCATAAGGAGTCGCATGGCCATGGGCAGTCAATGGGTGGGTAAATGACTTCAAAACACCCACAAGTTGTGTATTGCCCCCTTCTCTATACTCCAATGCAATAATTTTGGCTTAAGCGCCACCTAATAGCCCAAACTAAAAGGAGACTTCCCTTTTTGCTGCAAGGAAGTTTAAAAGCCACCTGGCCAGAAGCCAGCTACCCAGCATGCTCTTATCTTCACCCCTTGCTACATTACTAGCTGCCTCTACTGCTGGAGTAGTGGAGCTGGCTTGTGGCTATGGTAGTTTCACCTCTGATGCCCCCCTATGGGGGCAGAGTGGGTGCAGCCTCTTACATCTTATATGATGTACAATCATACAACCCTCTCGTAGAACACACTGCTGCATATCAAGCTACGTGTACACTCTATAAAAATCAATTTAAAGATCCAGGCATACAAATATACGCCTTACAGACTCAGACGCATGTCCATCCTTTGCAACTAAAATAAGTAGGTTTTTTTAATGTTATGCTATGGTATGTTAAAGGTTCTTATGCTGCACACTGTTGTAACCTGCATGGTTTCTTGGTGCTCTGGCAGATCTGTAAAGCAAGAGTTGAGGAGTGTAAGTTAGTAGGACTGAGCGGTAGAGAAGAGCAAGAGAGCTGTGATGTGCTGTTGGCAGGTTCAATTCGGTTGGCACTGTTCACTGAGCGTAGGTTTGTTTTTCGTTGGTGGCTGCCATGTGCTATTGGGCGAGGATATGTTTGGTTTGTTTAGTTGTTGTGGTGTAGTAAAGTGCCTGCGGTTTTTTTGTGCTGTAGAGGTATGGTTGTGTTTAGTTCAGTGTTGGAGACGTATATGCAGAAGGGTGTGTTTTAGTAGGGTTGGTTAGTGGCAGTACCCTTTCCTACCCCTACTGTGCTGACTACCTCTTTCCCATATCCCTTACCCTGTTGTACATTCTGTATGCAGCAATTACCAGCCCTACGGGTTCCACCAGGGGTGATGTGTTCCCTTTGGTCCGTCCGTGCGAGATATTGTTAGCTAACGCAGATAAGCTAAGTGAAAGATTGGCTCACTAACAGAAATGGCTAAATGCGAGATGCTGCTCACTAACACAGTCGACCTAACTACGAGATAAGACTTCCTAACACAGATGGGCTAAGTGAAAGATATGGCTCAATAATAAGTATGGGCTACAAATCACCTACGTTTGAGATATCTGAACAGTGGTAGAAAAGTGCCTACATTTGAAACACAGCAGCAAATGGAGAACCACCTAAAATTGGGACACAGCGGTAAATGGTGAACTACCTAAAATTGGGACACAGCCAGTGCAGGAAATTGGCCGGAACAAGACAGAGCGGCGCTCCGGCAAAAAATGTCTTGCCGGAGCCCCGCTCCATCCTCCAGACCCAGGAGGTGCCAGACATGACTCACGCAGATCCTGTGCCTCATCAGACTCGGCAGTCGAGTCTTAATGCTGCCGAGTCTTCTTTCACAAGTGTTGTGAACATGTAGTGCTGCAGCCTGCATATAGAAACTGCTGAAGCCTTGCATACAGTTCTGCAGCTGTTCAAACTGGTATACATGCCCTGCATTTTACAGACATCTCTTTATTAGGATGAATATTGTGACCTATCAAAACAGAACAGTCCATTATTCGCTTAAAAGGCTTTCTTAAGGAATCCCTATAAGACATGTGTAACATTTCACATTGTGGACATTATATTGTTCCCATAATGATCTTCACTTTTATGCAAACCACCAAGGATGGGTTCTATAGAGAGATATGCTGGGCAACCTGGCTGAGGGCCAAGCCTCTCGGCCCTGCCCCCTGCTTCCCAAAGCCCTGCCCCTCCTAAGAAGGGACGGTTCCCCCAATAAATGTTTTCCATTTCCAACACTGGACACAACAGTGATTGCAAAACAACTTGCTATCCGGCTAACATGGGTGTGCTGTGCTATGTAAGATGATATGAGTGGTAGGGCTTTACTGGAATGCAGTAATTGCTGTATTCCCCACCCAGACCACACTTACCTTATCATTCACTGCTGGTTGACGGCTGCCTGCTTCACAGGAGTACACGGGTAAACACGGGCAAACACGGACTGGAGCTGCCTCTTCAGGAGCGGCCCTTTGCCTTGGGCCCTTAGTCAGGTATGACTTTTCAAAAACCTTCCACAATTTTAATAGTTCAGCATACGATACAATACTTGTTACATACAAACACAATTATTATTATTATTTTTTTTAAGTACAAACATAATTAATAATCACACAACAAATTAGTTAAAACCAAGTCAAATCAATGCACAAGCGATCAAATACGAAACGTGGTCATATTAACGCATCCCCCGTTTTCAAAATAAACAGAGCAACCTGTACCCCAAATAGCAAATGATACCAAAAGTTATCCGAAGATCGAATTCAAGAATTTATGAACGGATCGACTAAAACGTTTTACTTTTAATGCATGATGACTTTCACAATGAACAACTAAGTTATGGAAGTGTGGTGTCCCCTTTAAGTTGTGCACGATGTAACTGTGTCCCGTGCGGTTGAAGAATAAAAGGGTCATTGCCACGTGTTCTCCGGCAGAGCAGCGTGACAGGTCGGGGGTCCATGCTGAACGGAAGGTCCTGACCCTGGGACTCCCTCATTACACTGGCGACGAGTTGGCTCTTAGCTAAATCCAGACCCATGGGGCCATGCGGCGGTGAGAGGTAGGCGACAACTCTGTCTACATTGCTTTCTCTGGCCACGGGGTCTGTGTGCTCTGTGTTTCTCAGCTGCCATTGTACCGCACGTGGTGGGGGAGGTTGCAGCTGCTTTAAGAGTGCTTTTTGGACACCCCACGATTGCATGGGGCTGGACCATCATTGGGAGGGGGGGAGAATCGGAAGCCTCCACCCATAGAAAGAAAGAAAAATGTGTTCACACTCTTCTCGCTGCGTCACCCAGATGGATGAGCTGAAAGAAACAACGCAACGCTGGTGGTCACATTTGCCACTCTCCAGCTTTCTTACTTTGTGACTCTTATTGTATGGACACTAATGGGTGCAGCTGGGGAAGTCCTAATATCCTAGCTGTGCTCCATATTTGAAACAGCCTTTCTGGTGTGTGGAAGGGTGGTTGTGTGGAAGGTGGTGAGGAGGAAGTCAAGCATCTGTGGTGCTGGACTCTGGACTGGCCATCATTTTAATACAACGTGTGTTATGGCCCTGAACTTATTGGGGTGCTTGTGCGCTCACCAACATGGGGGATGAAGCACAGGCAGATGCAGAGCCTGCCGCAGGTCTGCCAGCCGTGCCAAGGGGTGCCCGAGACCTGCATCAACAAGGTGCGCTAGCACCCATGCCTGAGTTTGATGTCTTGGGGGCGCCATTGAGCCTGTGCCCTTGCTGGAAGTCGTGGATTGATCGAATGGACATCTACTTCAGGGCCACGGGAGAAACGGATGAAGACAATAAGGTGGTGACACGGCTATACTCGGCTGGTCCGGCGGTGAACCAGATATTTCAGTCACTGGAACCTGCGGATGCTATGTATGCTGTTGCAAAAGATGCACTGCGCAAACATTTCATGCCCTTAGCTAATGTGGACTACGAGAGATTTTGATATGCAGTGCAAGCAAAGAAACAAATCTCTCGATAGGTTCTATGGACGCCTACGGTAGATGGCGATAGCTTGTGCCATGGATAATGAGCAGGCCATGATCCCAAACCAACTCATCCAGGGCTGTGTGTCGGGGAAACCCTGACGCCAAGTCCTTCGAGAGCCAGGCCTTACGCTGCCCCGAATTTGGAGCTAGGGCAGTCATATGAGGTGGCGGAGATGGGGGCATCACAAATGGATGCAGTAATTCACCCTGCCAGGTTGGAAGAGGTGTGTGCGATTGGCCGGGGGCCAAGGTGCGAGCGGGGCATGTCAGCCAGCTACGCAGCAGAGAGACAAGTTCACCTGGAGGCCCGAATTTTGTTTGAGGTGCAGATATGATCTGCTGCATCCCACTGAGTGCCCTGCTAAGGGTAAGGCCTGTGGGCGGTGTAGCACGATGGACCATTATGCTCGAATGTGCAGAGCCCCGTTGCCGGTGGTCACCCAGAGGGGGGCGATCAGGGCTGGATTTTCCAGGCAGCAATGTCCGCCGAACGTGGCAGTGGTAGATCAGGAAGAGGATGGAAACATCCAGGACCTGGAGGAGGAGGAGGATGAAGAAAACATCTTCTTTATTTCAAGCATGAGCGTCCAGAAGGCCAGGGCAGGCAGCAGCTGAAGTGCATGGTTCAAGTGGATGGATCGCCAATTCCGGTGCTGGTGGACATGGGTGCTTCGCTCAATGTCATGGCCAGGGTACACTATGAATCGCTGAGAGAATCCCCAACCCTGCAGTGTCAAAGTTGTGAATTTTCACATTTGGTGGAGACAGACCCATCCCGCTGGTGGGGCCTTTGTGTCGAAGGTCGCGCATGGCAACACGTCTATCAGGGTGCGGTTCTTCGTGTTGGACGTAAGCACTAACACCCTTCTGAACTATGCAGCAGCTGAAGCGCTTGGCATTGTCAGTTTTGCCTACAGTGTGTACATGGAGGATGTACAGGCAGTCACAGGCAGTCCTCGAGAGGTTTGAGGCGGTGTTCACAGGAATTGGACAGATGGTAGGCGAGCCCGTGAGGCTACACATCGATAAACCCATCCAGCCGATAGCACCGAATAGTCTAATTTCACCTGCGAGATCTGGTGGATAAGGAATTGGACAGTCTTGTGAATCTCGATATCATCGAGAAGGTGGAAGGCCCGACACCATGGGTGTCACCCATTGTGATCGCCCACAGGCCCAAACAACGGGACTCAGTCAGGATTTGCGTCGACATACGCCTCCCCAACAAGGCCATCAAGCGGGAGAGGCACCTCACCCCCACCATTGATGACATCATTGCGGAGCTGCAGGGCATGAGGTTCATCTCGAAGCTGGACCTGCAGGCGGGGTACCACCAGGTTGTGCTGCATCCAGAGTGTTGGTATTATACATTTATGACACACCAGGGGCTGTATAGTTACAAGCGGCTCCACTTCGGTGTGTCGTCAGCTGCTGAGGTTTTTCAGTACCTAATACGAGGAGCCCTGGCCGACCTGGAAGGAGTTCTAAACATCAGTGACGATATCCTGGTTTTTACCAAGTCTGATGTGGAGCACATGACATGGCTGGTGAGAACTCTAGAACGGATCCAAGCTCTGGGTTTGACGCTGCACCGAGAAAAGTGTGAGTACCTCCGCATTAGCATCAAGTTCTTCAGATTTGTGTTCAGGGGGGATCCACGGTCCCCCGCAAGGTCAAAGACCGCATGGAGGCAAGGACCCCAGAGAATGTGACGGATGGCCAAATCTTCCTGTGGATGGTTACCTACTTTGGCCGGTTCATCAAGAACCTTGCCACAAGGTTGGAGCCGCTAAGGAGCTTGACGAAGAAGGAGTCCACTTGGTAGGGGGGTCCCCTCGAGCAGGCGGCTTTTGAGGATGTAAAAGGGGCCTTCACGGCGGAAGACACCATGGTGTTTTTTGGCCCTGCAGTCTCATCAGAAGTGGTGGTGGACGCTAGCCCTTTTGGCCTGGGAGCTGTACTCATGTTGACAGATGAAAAGGGAGAGGAAAGACCCTTAGCATACACCATTTGTGCTGTGTGGGTCACCGAGCAGAGATATTCGCAGATTGAACGCAAGGCCTTGGCGGTGCTGTCGGGGTACCGGCATTTAAAACTCAGATATATTTATTTAGCCTCCTTGCCCGCTTGGGTACTTCCTAATTATGAGAAATGTTTCCAAACTCAAACGTCTTCTTCTCGAAAAACGTGTACGCTTTTTTATATGGAAAGTGACAAAGAGCCTGTGCGTTTCTCCAGAAAAATAATTGTCTAGTTGGTTATTCCATAACAGAGTGTCACTGTCAAGAGGCTACTGTTACATGTGAATGAAAAGAGTTAGTCTGCTGGCCCTGCAGTGCAGATCGACATTGTAATGCTATTCTGGTGTGCCAACCTGGGTCTCGGCCCCATCACGAAATACTACATGTCGTGTGCTTTAGCCAAAGCGTACTGACAAGACCTAGGAGAGGGGAAATGCCAAAACAACTAAACGAGGATGGCAGACAAACGTGTCAAAAAAGTAGTTTCTCCGATCAAATAGCATAGGACAAAAACAGTCGCATGCATACCGAGCACCCCACATGATCAAGCCCCGGGGTGTGTGACGGTGACAACTTATCAAGCGGTCTGTGTCTGTGTGGGGAAGGAAACGATGACTCCGTGTTGGTGATTAGCACGGCAGGGGCGCGGTATTTGTGATTTAAGAGCATTGTGAAGGAAAGGTTCACAGGAAGAGCAGGGGGCGGAGGCAGCGGGCCTGGAGAGCGGCCTGACGTCAGGGCCCCGGGACTCCCAGAGCTCGGGCGGGCGGGAACGGCCCTCCTCTGAGCTGCCTGTGCTGTGTAGAGCTCGCGCACACCCTCGCAGCATAATCCGGCTCCTGGTCTGCCCCGGCCGGCTCCCAGCAGCAGAGGCGGCACGGGCCGCAGAGGGCGAGCGAAGCCTCGAGGAGCACCCGGACCCGGAGAAGAAGACGCGCGCCCCAGCTGCAGGCAAGTGAAATACCAGGGCTAATGTTATGCAATGAAAAAAAATCGTCATTAAACTGGAGCTATGGCAGGCTGTGCGTAACTGCGTCTATGAGGTGACAACATATCACACAATAGCTAAATAGAATTGCAATTTGCAAATACTATAGATCCTTTGATGAATTATATCGTAGTTCTGCCCGTTTATTAACCCTAAAGAAAGGAGTATGTGCTTTATTTGCTTTGTACCTCCCCGCTCTTCACTATTGCATAGCCCCTGTATTGTTTGACCTTGTCACGCACGTAAACGGAGTAATGCATGGCACGCGCAAAACCTTCCGTGCAGGGTTGCCAGGTCTGGAAAAGACCAGGGGTTCGGGGCTAGCTTACACTCCCCTTAAGTTGTTGAACACCTTGCCACGTGACGTTCCTCTAAATAACTATAAACCAGGTTCACTAAATGCTCAATAAAATCTCACGAGAATTGTTCCAACGTGGTGTCATTAGGTACCCCTGTTGTGTAATTCGCAGTGCCGTGTAATAAAGGGTGGGAGGGGCGGGGGTTGGCTCGCTGCTCCTTTACAGGTGGTGCCGGGGTACTGAGTTCACGGTATACTGTACATTCCTAGCAAATGTTAACGGGTGCCCAGCCGACCGACCGTGTAAGTCAGCGTAAGGTCAGTTGGTTCAATGAACCATTACAGAAATCTGTACACACACAATGTATGTATGTATTGTCGGGTTGCACAAGCCCGTAGTTTGTAAAATTCACATCGCTATTCACAAATGTATAACCTAAAGTAAAAGTGCACGTATGAAAGGCCGCCAATTAAATAATTATGACTCTTGATCGCTGCAAACGCCCCCGCAAATTTTGGGGCTGCCAGAAGAAAGCGTACTTTGTTTCCTTTAGTGGCTACTGCCCCGCAGTTCTCTCCCAGGCTCAGCCCGTAAGATTTGTAAACAGAACTTTGAAGCAGTTCCGTCGCCGTACTGTCCGGGGGCCTCGCATTCCACCCTAAGCGCAGCAAGTTCTCGGAATCGGCCAGCACGCCCCTGTGATTTCATGTGTGTATGGAATTGGTTCGAAACCTCGTGTAAACACGTCCCTTCGTTGCACACGGGAATAGTTCCGTGCGTTTTGCAGACTCCTTCAAGATCCCGGACTCTACTCCTTCATTATTGACTTTTCTCCTTACTAAATCAACACGCGTTTATTAGTTTGGCTGCACCACCTATAAGCCAAAACTATTTTATTGACGGGAGATAGGATATGAGAAGGGATGTTTGGTTATTTTTCCATCCATTAACCGCCCATACTAATCCCTATAGCCATTATAAGCCGCTTCCTGCCCCATCTCGGCCAAAACCTACTTCTCTTTGGGCTGGCTTTATTAAGCAGTAACATCAAACGTTGTGCTGAATTGCCTGCCACTGTTATTTCAATGCAGTATTCAGTGGGTTGATGCTTTAATTGGATCTTTAAATGCACTACTGGTGGCAAGTGTGCTGCTATCCACTCGATGTGTAACCAGTACACGTGTCCTTGCACTGTATTTCTGTTAAAAAGAATCTTTTGCATAGCCAACAGTTTTTGTCTTGTACTCCAACTGGTATTTGCCAGTCACTGTTATCACATTTCCAGGTGTTTGCACCATTTTCCAGCTGCTACCATTAATGGTCAGTTGGTACCCTTCTGACAGTATCTGGCAAATGCATATCCCAGACCTACACAAAGCCAAAACTGTTGGCTTTTTCAATACTTTGTTTATCTTCGAGACTTTGCACCTATATTTTTAAAAACGCCTACTTTTCTTGGCCACCTTCTTGCATAGATTTCGAGGCGTGTATCTTTCTGCTGGTTATCAGTTCATTTCCAGTGTCGTCTTGGCGGTGTTTTTACCCCCCTGATCTCCGTTGATTGTACTGCCCTCCCGTGCGTGTACCACAGACCCCTATTGGTGCAGTCACTGGTCCCGGGATTTGTATGTTTGCGAATTTTTGGGCCAGGCTCAACGTTTCTGACATCTCTTTCCAGGGTTTGGTCCGGATTTTTTTTGTTTTATCGTGATTTTTCAGGTGTGAGGCTGCACTCAACCCTTTTGGGTCGCTCGTTTATAACTGGTCTAGACGAAGACGCAAGCTGTAAGGCTGTGGGTGTCCGGCCCCTGTTGTGGCCGGACACCCACTGGTAGGGAGGACGTGTGTGGTGTTGAACGGGGGAGGGGTGTAAGTGTGGATTAAGCCCCAGGCCTTCTGCTTGTCTGTTGTGGTCCCTCCAATGTTGGGTGTGGTAAGAGGGAGGGCACCTGTGAACCGAAGCTAGGGTGGGAGTATTCCAGTTTGCCCCGGCAGGAAACTGGCCGTAGTGTATTGCCCGCACTGCATCTGTTGCATCTGCAGTACGAACTTTAAACGACATTAAACCCCATTCCCCTGGCAGGAAGAGTCATTTGAGAGCACGCACAGGAGTCGAAGTTAAGCTGTGATAAGCAGGCGCTGAAATCAGCTCCTGGGTGTCGGGCATCGCCCAGTGGGGAGGGGCTACTGCTGGAGAACCAGAAGTGAGTACACTGCGCGCTGCACATCTATCGTCCACACGGGATGCACAGAGTAATTGTGTACCTACGTATGATGCGTTATAATGAAATGTGTTGCTCATTCTTATTTAAATGTTCCAACCCTCGGAGTTAATTTCCCATATACATGCTGGTTTGTCTGGGGCGCCGAAAGTAGCGCTTGCTAACTGTTGGTTTTAGAAGCAGGCGCTGAATAGCTATCAGCCATTTCGTACCCCGTGTCTGTAAGATATCGCAGTGAGTTAAGCCCGTGCAATTGTATTTGTCCATTTGAACCTGCATGTCACAGGGGCAACAGCAGACTGTTTTTATTCAGCCGGTTGTATCGCTGTAAAGCGTTTCGGGGTTTGTGGTAACTTGTGAGACCTTTTTATGCAGAGGAGAATTTACAGTTGTGTGGCATTCGTTTTGTTCTGGTGGGTAGGATTTTCCTCCAGTGTATTGTGGGCGATTATGTGTTGGACGTTTGATCGTGGTGGTGGAGGCAACCTTGGAGGTCTGGTCAGTGATGCCCTTCTGGATTAGGGATGGGATGGGGTTGGAGCAGTTACCAACAGTCGTGGGCTGCTACCAGCATTAACAAAAAGAGGGGATCATGTTGCCAATATTTGTAGCATGGTATGACATTAGCATCCTAAAAATATTGCCAACCAGCGTTAGATACTTGCAGCAGCAAAGGCTCCGCCTGGCGTCACAGCTGGCACGACACGCTTTGCACTGCTCTAGATGCAAGCAACGAGTTTCTCAAGTAACTTACTTTAGTTGCACGTCACGAAGTTCTTATGTACTAACGAATGCTGTGTTGTGTCAAACCATTAAACAGGAGACCGGCAGCAGGGCTGCGGATCCAAGTAGTCTGCTCTGATTAGAACACCTCTCATCAAACTATACAGATAAGCAGGTTACCCCTCGCCTGGCTGTGTGAATAGTGAAGCAGGAATGGGTAATCTCTTTAACAAAGCCCTCTGCGTAGGCCACTGTTCCTCCAACTGGAATGTGTGGCCCAAATAAACTCTAAACACTCCTGTTTACCAGATCCCAGCATACAATGCACCGAAGGATTAACGTCCTGAAGGCTTCCAAATGTCTGGTGGGTAGAGCACACCAGCTTTAGGTTTGTTCTTTCACCGCAACCTTCGGCTCTCCAGATGTTTCAGACTACAATTCCCATCAACCCTAGAAAACATTGTCAATGGGAATGGATCAAGTGAGTGGTAGTCCAAAACATCCGGGGAGCCAAAGGTTGCAATCATTGCTCTATAACAGAGCAACTCGCTAATGCTTGATAATACGACTTTATGTAACCGAGCTGCAGCAGCTACGCAACGTGACCCTCTCAAATAGAAGCAAGGCCTTGTGGGGGGCAGGCGTGGAGCTCGGGAATAGGTTATCTGCTCCCAAAGGACTCCCTGGTGCCGGGATTCATGGGAAATGGGGCGGGGGGGGGGGTGACTGCATTATTGTAATAGCCAAAAGAACATTTAGATTAGTGAAACGTTTATGCAATGTTACAAAACAATTTTGCATCGTAGGACTGAAGAGTTAATAATTATTAGGTGTTTCTAGAGCACATTGTTCACCACCGTGTAGCATTTGTCGCTATGGAGTGGCAAAGGTGTTCGCCTCAGAAGTTGGTGAAGCGAGTCTGAGCCATGATTCTATGGACCATCGACACGAAAGTGGTAGTGATGCTTAATGTTACTAAAAGTTACAACTTGAGGATCTTTCGTAAGCGGCTCTTTTGGAGCCACTAGTATATCCCGGCCGATAATGGTTCCAGCGGTGGGACTTATGCCCCCGGCATTCGAAGGTACCTCAAAATTCCATAGTTGTGGAATGGGCAGTCACTGGATCCCTGTATCCCTGTGCTAACACTGCATGAAATGGGGCCTTTCCCGGCACCATGCTTAGAAATTACTACAGTGGCGGTTTGGCGCAATACAAAAGCATAGACACATAACCACATACTCTTGATGATGCCCAGCGGCATTTCCACCATGCACAGTGCTGCGTGGATGCAAACGGCAAAGTGGAGCCATATCATCCGCCGCTGCATCCCCACTTGCTGCATTCAATTTGAGACTGTACAGATAAGTAGATTTGGGGGTTAACCTCTGATCTGGCTGTGTAAATCTGAGACTGGGATGGGAATTGTATTCCGAGGTCGATGATGTTTTAGTTCACGTGAGAGGCTAAGAACTTGTTGAACACCAGGGAGTCCTTTGAGAGCCGATGAGCTATTTCGGAACTCCACGCCTGGTACCGCAAGGCCTGGCTTCTATTTTAGAAAGTCGTGTTAAATGGTTGCTGCTCAGTTACATAAACTTTGAGGTTGTTGGCATCCCACAACTGCTGGTCAGCTGCTACAGCACAACGCCCATCCCTACTGCAGCCAACTCCTGTATTCGGAAGTGTAAGAACAACTGACCAGACCTCAACAAATGTTACACCATGATCGCCACCCCAGCACACAATTACCCATCTTGCTTTCGGCAAAGTGTCCAATAAACAAACCATAACAAAATCCTAGCCTTATCATAGGCCACTGAACGGTACCCCCCCCGCCCCATCACCTCAGTATGAAAGATCACGGACCCTATAACCCTGTGCAAAGATACCACATGCTGCATATGAGCTTTCGAGGTATAGCTATACGAGACTTGAATTTGGAGGCAACTTGCTACATAGATGACTTCTGAGTGACAGCACAAAGAGTTTCTAAGTTCTGTAGCAGTGAGGGTTATTGGGCGAATTGCCAAGTTTTGAGAGCCCTTAATGGCTCTCGTTGCTCATTCTGGTGGAGTGATGGAGTAAGAGCGATTCAGAGATGATATACAGGCTGTTCCAGAAGTCTGACACATTACCAAGCTTAGTCTGGTGGGGGAGAAGGTTAGACTTCTTCAAAGGACTTTTAAACAGTGGTTGCAGGTGAATTTGTTTTTTATTTGGAGGGGCATACCTATTTCCCACAGCTATTGAGCATAGTGTGGGAGCCCGAATCAACAAGGGGAATTCGGGAGGGGGGATTTCCCCCCCAGGAAATGTTTTGACAAATGGGCTAGAATAGTTGATTATACTGAACTCTTTGCAAGCTGTATGGCTTTTTACCCAATTTTTCACGATGGGTTTCCTTGGGCAACTCATGGAAAAATCCAGTAAGTCACCAACAGTGCATCGATGCATTTCTCAAGGATTTCGTGAGTTTCTCCCACAATACATGCCAGTGCCAGTACATAAAGCATTGTCACTCTGGCTGTGCCCATACATTTCACGCTGGCTACACCAATATATGCCAGTATCCTCACATGCGCACCCATATACACCATACACTGGCTCCTTCAAACACACCATATATTCATACATAACCAAGTTCTGCTCTTACCTTAAGCCCTTGTTCGGATTCTACTCCCTACTGCAGGCCACAAAGGCTCTCCTGCGCAATGCGGCCAGGCTAGTCACTTCTTATTGTGATATGACATTTTGTAATTGGCATCTTTGATAAAGCAAACATAAGTGTTAAGCTCGTCTGGCATTTTAGTACAGACCGTGTGGACGTGTTTTCATACTTTGGCATGGATTTTTAATGGTAAAGCCAATTGGAGTGTGCCAATGTATGGGCACAGCCAGTGTGAAAATGTGTTATACTGGCACATATTGTGGGGAAAAGCCATCATGAAAATGTGTTGGAGAAATGCTCACGTGCACTGTTAGTGACTTGATCTATTGTTTTTTTTTCCTGAATTACCCTACAAAATCCAATGGCAAACTGTTCGGCTTCTGACCCAATTTTTCAAAAAAGTCTGCTCTAAAATGCACCATTATTTAAAAGATTTGCGGGGCAAGAAGCCCCGCGTAAACCCCCAAGAGTGGTGCGGGCCCCCTCGCCCTGGCATATATGGGGTCTTAATGGCTAACATGGGTCCACCTGTGCAAGCAGGATATCAACGAGTTTGCGCAGAGCACACCTGTCTGCAAGAACGGTGGCACGTGCGTGAATGAGGTGGGATATACTTCAGTGCATCTGCAAGCAGGCTTATACCTGCCGCACCTCTGAAAACCTTTACATGCCTTGCTATCCTGCCACCCCTGCCAGAACGGCGGCCCGTGCCATCCGACCGGCGACGCCTTCTAGGAATGCACGTCTTCCAGGTTTTGAATCTCAGAACTTGCCGTGGGGCCCTCGAGATCTCGCCTCTGCATCATGTTTTTCCTAAGGTAACCACAGCAACGCTCTACAAGCCGTCAGACGTGCCATACCGGCCAGCGTGTCCTATACCACGCTTACCTACGGCTTCCTTCACCTTCTGTGCACACCCTTTGAGATCACTGCACCCTCCCGCTTATAGCCCTCCTTTATCTCTGCTGCCTGAAGTGCGACACTGCCTTCGCTCGCTTCGGCCCCCCTGACGCCATCGCTATCACAGACCGTCATTGAACACGGCAGAGGAACAATCTCATCGGCAAGCACACCGTTATTTGCACACCGTTATTTGCAGACACTTTAACCTCAACTGCCCCTACCGGCTATTAATGTGCGTTACTGAACCACGCCGCTCTCCCGACATCAACTTTACCGGTTTGGCCTCCACTACTCTGCTCCGGTGACCGGAAGTTTACCTGTACAGCTGCCCCCTCTAGAATGCAGCTGCTAGGATGTGTTACGGCTGCCTGGACATTACCCAGCGGTCTCCTGCATTGTGAACAGGATCCCCAGTATTGTATCCTGACTGTCTTAATGCACCCTTCAATTGGTGTCTTCCCCATTTTAGGTCTGTGTCCAGCGATATCTCGGACCTCGACGATGCCTGACATCAGCTCATCAAACTCTTTTCATTGGCACTGTGTATTCTCCCCAATGGTTGAACTCAGAAATGCTGCTTAAAATGTTTTCTACATATCCATGCTTTACTCTTAACTGACCGCCGTAAGATGCCCTCACGACCACTACAGTCTATAACCTGTGGTGTGATCTTTGCTAGTCTGTATGTATGCGCTGTTGCTGTATTATGATGCCCGCGTAACTTGCCTGGCCTCATATGACTTGTTACCTAAGATGTAATATTTTTAGCCCGTATACCTACACTCTCGCCCTTTATAGTTGCAAGACTGCCACAGCCCCTACTACACAAAGTGTGATTCTGCCAGTCTGCATACCGCACCCATTACATGATTGTATCATACCAGAATTGACCTTGGTTTACTACGCTGCCCACTCCTCCAATCCAGGCCTGTAATTTACCTGATGTGACCGGTAGCGGCGTGCTGCCTAAATGCCATCAGAAGCCTTGTAACCACCGGACTTAACCTAGCAGCCTACGCTACCCATTCACCCAATCCTGGCCTGTAACTTACCTGATGTGACCGGTAGCGGCGTGCTGCCTAAATGCCATCAGAAGCCTTGTCACCACCGGACTTAACCTAGCAGCCTACGCTACCCATTCACCCAATCCTGGCCTGTAACTTACCTGATGTGACCGGTAGCGGCGTGCTGCCTAAATGCCATCAGAAGCCTTGTAACCACCGGACTTAACCTAGCAGCCTACGCTACCCATTCACCCAATCCTGGCCTGTAACTTACCTGATGTGACCGGTAGCGGCGTGCTGCTTGAATGCCATCAGAAGCCTTGTCACCACCGGACTTAACCTAGCAGCCTACGCTACCCATTCACCCAATCCTGGCCTGTAACTTACCTGATGTGACCGGTAGCGGCGTGCTGCTTGAATGCCATCAGAAGCCTTGTCACCACCGGACTTAACCTAGCAGCCTACGCTACCCATTCACCCAATCCTGGCCTGTAACTTACCTGATGTGACCGGTAGCGGCGTGCTGCCTAAATGCCATCAGAAGCCTTGTAACCACCGGACTTAACCTAGCAGCCTACGCTACCCATTCACCCAATCCTGGCCTGTAACTTACCTGATGTGACCGGTAGCGGCGTGCTGCCTAAATGCCATCAGAAGCCTTGTAACCACCGGACTTAACCTAGCAGCCTACGCTACCCATTCACCCAATCCTGGCCTGTAACTTACCTGATGTGACCGGTAGCGGCGTGCTGCCTAAATGCCATTCGAAGCCTTGTAACCACCTGACTTAACCTGGCAGCCTGTACTGCCTTACCACCTCCTACTTACATCTGAAGCACTTTGCATGCTGCAACTACTTCTGTAATTATACCATGTAACCTATTTGTAAGTTTGATGTAACTACTTCCTAAGCAAACCTTGAAACCAACCATTTTAAGATAAGCGTCCAGATGCCTGCGAGTTCGGTGCGCTATATAAATGCTAAAATAAATAAATAAAATATCTGGGACAAATATTTACGCCCCTCCAGTAAAAAAAATTCACCAGCCGCCACTGGCCAATGCAAGGCGGAAGTAGCAGATGCCCCGGCCTTGCACGTCCCATTGGACATGCAAGGTGGGGAAGAGAAAGCCCGCCCAGGAGAACTGCCTCAGCTGCAGCAAACGAATGAGGGAGCACTCAGTGTTTTCGAAGGGCGAGCTTGGCTCGTTCACAATGGGCAGCGATTTGTGGCAGGTCGCCATCCCGTCACCCGTTATTGACACCCTGCCCGTGTGCCATGCCCACATCCATGCATCAATAGAGGAGGGCTTCCTGGCTCTGTGCAATAGTGTACAACTGTGACCAACGGGTGGGATTTAAATCCTGTTTGTGCACTGGAATCCCCCCACGACAAGGTGGTGATTTCTGAGGATTGCCCAAGAGGCAATTTTTCACGTATGGTGGAAGATATGGCTGCCTTTCGTTTCCGTTTGACAAGTAGTAATTGATATCATCCGTCTACGTCACCCAATTACGAATTGAGCAAATGAGGCAAAGGGCGAGACAGTTGCCTAACATCACATGCCGAGACAGACGTTCCGTGTCTCAAATATCACCTCTGCGTCACCTATACTGCACGTTCCTTCCTTTTAGATGTGGAAGGCTATGAGCAGTCGCACCGTGACATAATCGCCTGGAGGGATTCTGGTGACACTTTATGACACATGAAATATGCGACGCGAAAACCACACGGCTCTGTCTAGGGATTCTAAATTCTTCACAAAACGCACTTGTGAGGAAAGGGTGTGCCTTGTTGTGTAGTGGAACATATTGACAGGCTTCCCAGGACTCCAGCAGGAGCTCTCCCACCATTCTGGTCCCGCATGTAATACTGGACCTTACAGCATTTAGAACTGTTGTAATCTAGGCCCTGCCATGTTTGGAACAGCCATAATCGAAGTAATTCCACCGTTCTTTGTGGGTGAAGATGTTCGTATGTGGGGAAGCCTGGAAGGTCTACGTTGTTTTGTGTCTTACCCGTCATTGTCGCTCACAGCTGGTGGAAACGAATACGGGAAGTGATGTCCGAGCACAATTTCAAAAGGAGTTATTCAACTGAATAGCCTAGACAATAACAGCCCAATCAGGAAAACAAATACAGCCCTCTGGGAAATATCTGGCGGAAAACGGACTGAAAGTGACACATGCCCGCCGAATTGCTGGATTTTTGTAATTTGTGACTTTCAGGATTTGCTGCACAAATATTATGCTTTTGATTTACTTCTTCTTGAGTGTAACATGGATTTCCTAGCTTGGGCTCCTTGCTCCTGACAAAGGCAGTGCCGGCCTATCTTGCGGTCGTGACACTAGCCAATACAATGTGGTTCACGTTTTTGGTTCTTCAGAAACCCTTAATGATCATAAAATATGAGGTAACGTATTTTGTCCTTAAGAGAGGCCTCACATTTTACTCTAGCCATTGGCTAATGATAATTGACTCTTGGTACCCGTGTGCTGTGTGTGTTTCAGGCCTTTCTAGTAGCTTACAACATGACTTTTTTTTTTTTTTTTGTCCTCATTTTTATTTTTCAGGGAGCTGCTTTCTTTAGTTACTAGTTGCAGTTGATGAAGGCAATTCCCCTCTGCCTGGGGCTTCCAAACATTTTAATGTTTTGCCCCCACTGGAGTAAAAATAGTCTTGGTGAGGCCCCTCTAAAAGTTGGATCTAATTATGTTCTAATAAAAGCAGCCACCCTACTTTTGAATATAGCCTCCTGCCTTGCTGGACGTCCTGTCGGCCTATAAGGTGGAGAGGTGGGGGAGAAGGGAGAGTTTCAGCCTCACAGTTTGAAGACTAGTGCTTTATCGTGGATGTGAGGAATTCGACCATCCACATGATATATGATGCAGCATTTATAACGCCTCTGTACACAAGTGCTTCTAGGCGCGAAAAGACAAGGAAGGGGAAACAAAGGGAGGACAAAATACTAGGCTTGTGTCATTCAGATCGCACAAGGCGAAGTGCCAGTGGGGAGGGGAAAGTGCAAGTGCAGTGCAGGTAACTCACAATTGCAGCCAGCGGGTGGCTCCTATGTGCAGAGAAAAGGGACTGTAGGGCTGCAGATACAGACAAGTGCTGCGGAGCCCGGAAGCAGTGCAAGGCAACTGGACATGCAGGAGCCTGGGCCTGAGTTCAGAGGGTGACCAGTGCGCGGAGCAGTCTGGTGCATCAGCAGGGACAAGGAAGAGAGAAAGTGGAAGCGAAAAAGAAGGTCTTGAGTTGCTTCCAGAATTGGAGATGGTTCTGCTCAAGTTTGAGAAAGGCAGGGAGGCTGTTCCAGAGGGAGGCTCCAGCCGAGGAGATAGATCTGCCGCCAACTCTCTGCTTGGAGAAGCGTCTCCACCTCAGAGAGTTGGAGCTGGATGAGCGGAGAGCTCGAGAAGGAAGAGGTTTTGGAAGAGAAAGTTGGAAGTAGAGCGTCCCCAGGCCCCAGCAAACCATGTGGATGATGCAGAGGGTCTTGACGTTGATCCTTGGCAGCCACGAGGAGTCAGTGAAGAGATTTCAGATCTGGAGAGATGCGATCCCTGGGCTTGAGGCCAACAAAGTCTCAGTCCTGTTCTGGATGAGTTGTAGAGTAAAGGCAAGAAGATTTAGAAAGAGGCTGTTTCAATAGTCCAGCCTTGAGATGACCAGAGCTCTGGAGACAGTGAGCTTCTGGGGGAAATTGAGAAAAGAAAGAATACCTGTGAGGAGGTGCAGCTGATAGTTTGACTTCTTAGAGATGTCTGAGAGAGAGAGGGTGCAGTCAAAGATGACGCCAAGGTTCTTAGCCGCAAAGGAAGGAGCAGGTAGAGGGCCCAGGGTGGACAGCCAGAGAGGGAGGGGGAAAGGAGGGAACGGGTGTCCAATGAGCAGGAGCTCGGTCTTACTGGCATTAATGCAGAGATCATTTTTGGGACGCCATTCCTGAATTGCGGCCAGACAGTCTGGTATGAGAAAAGAAGCAGAAGTGGCTAAGGGCAACCTGAAAGGGAGCTGAGTCACCCGCAATATCATTGTAATTTGGAGCAGAAAGTAGCGATGCGGTGGGCAAGAGTTGCCAGGTAGTGGTTGAAGATGCAGGAAGAGAGGTCAGACCCCTGGGGAACACCACACTTTGAAAGAGAGATACAAGAGGGGAAAGACCCCAGTTGGACCTGAGAGGGTCGGTCGGTGAGGGAGGTCAACCAAGCCAGGGCCTGATCAGTAATACCAAGGTTGTCGCAGAGACGATTGAGCAAGATGGCATGGGTGACTGTGCCAAAAGCAGAAGATATATCGAGGAGAATGAGGACAGACGGGAGGTTAGAGTCAAGATTGGAGAGCAAGTCTTTGCTTGTTTTCAGGAGAGCAGTTTCCGTGCTTCTAGCAGCTCTGATGCCAGACTGGTGGTCACTAAGGCAACCAACCGATTCAGTATGTAGATTAAGCTGGGAGATGGGCAACTTTTCGAAGAGTTTGCCCAGGAAAGAGTGATGGAGATAGGGCGATAGCTAGAGAGGAAGGATTGGCCGAGTGCTTCTTTAGAAGGGGTTGCACGAGTGCTTAAGGGGGAGGGTAAAGTTCCAGTGGCAAAGGAATGATTATCGGCCAAGCCTGGAGGAAGGTTGTCGATTTGGTCTTTGGTCTTTGATTGTTCTGTATGAGCAGGGGAGAACCTGCTTTGACGAGTCTTTTATAGATCAGACTTGTCTAGAAACAACCTCAGGGGTCCAAGAGTTTGGCCAGGAAAGGAGTAATGGTGATGGAGTGATGGACATGGATGGTGTGCGCTCACCTGGGCTTTTTGACATTTTTAATTAAATGGAATGATGGTAGAACAACCTCAGTAAAATGTGTAGGGCTAATCCACACACATTTTCCTATGCTCACGCTACGACAAACGCACAGACCTGTGGACACAACCTACAGGAGCAGTCCACCCTGTCGTATTTAGTTGGAATGTGACAGTCGGGAGTACACTGTCATCTCCAGGAAGGAGGAGGACCAAGCATTCCCACCCCCTTCCATGGCCAGCCTCATTAACTAACAAAGGCTCCATGGATCCGCCCTGCTCTTTTGTTGGGCCCTGCAGCTGGTGGCATCATTTAACATCCCAATTAGAGGGTACTTCAAACAGGTCCACATGGGGCTTTGCTGCAGAGGTTAACAAAGGAGACCGGAAACCCACAGCCTTTCATATGTAACTGTCAACGTGAAGCTAGCTCCTGCCCTCAGTATTACCGACAGTGAGCTGTCATGTCTGGGTCTAGCCCCCCCGCACTAGGGCAGTGGGGGCCCATTCATAAGGTACAAGAATGTGGTTTGCAGGAGCCAGAGAGCCTGGACTTGCTTCAGCTTCAAGGGAGACCTGCTGTTTTAACAGGGACCAAATAGAGCGGACTATTAACAAGAGAGACCCTTTGATCAACAGAGCGGAAGGTGGGTGGGACCTAGTACCACAAGGGAGTGTGGCCAGAGATCTTTCTGCTGAGAAAAGGTTTTTGCCTGTTGCAAAGCATTCTGACTTCACACACGCAGAAAACTGTTGGTAGGGACCCCAGGATTGGTTCACTAGGGTGGGCCCACTTGACTTTAAAAGAGGGCTGAGCCCATCTTTTGGCAGATCATTTGAAGAATTCACAAGAAGTAGGAAAAAAATAACTCCTCCTTGGTTCCTGGCTGAAAGTACAGTCTGTCTTACAGCTTCTGCCAGTGAAGGCAGGCCAGGCCATCTAAAGATTCCCTCCCCTTAAATTCTCCCAGGGAACAGAGGGAGATGAGTACTCGGAGGACCATCTAGCCACTACAGAACCGGTACTCAGCCAGCACACAGCTTGCCCTGCTAGGATCTGGAGCAAGCTTCCTGGGTATAAAGTGCCAGAGTCTCTGAAACTACAACCAAGTACCAGGCAGTTGCTTGGAACACATTCCACAGCTGTGGGCTGCCCGCCTTAAAGGATGACACAAGCCCATTGGAGAAGTGCCTCGATGAACATCTACCGACATCTGCCTTAAAGGAGATTTTTGAGCCAGTCAAGTTCCTCAAAGCTGCAACTAACTGCAATGCTGATCGTTGTCAAGCTGCAGTCACTTAATGGCATCCACAATGTCTCGGTCAGTGCTTCAGAACCGCTCAGCACGGAGACAATTCCTGAGCCGCCATGTAGGTCAGCTTCGCTCGCCGACCCGTCTTGCCGCCTGATTCCCGCAGCTGACTCCCATCTTGAACTCTGTCACAGAATCCTGCAAGTGCCCGGAAGCCGACTCGACACTGTTGAGCACCAAAAAACACCGACAGCAGAAGGTACATTGCGGTTCTGTCCCCCTGGTCCTTTCCCAAAGGCCCTTAGAGACAATTTCGCTCATTGCTCCCTTTGTGCTGAAGCCAAGAAACCTAAACTGTTGCGGTTATAAACTGCCTACCCTCTTGTCGGTATCCATAGTGCATCCCTTTTCCTTCTTTGAAACTGTCTGTCCTCTGCATTCAGGGTTGTATTTCGTAGTGTTGCCTGAACTGTCTGGTGTGATATAGATGAAGTCAATTATTTTTATACAACCTTGCCTGGACAGTCCCTTTATCACTTGGGTAATTGTATTTTTGTGTGTTGTAACTAGCCAACGATCCACAACCTTTTGAAGAGAAACCTGCTGTTCTGACCTGGTTACCAAAATTGGACAATTCATTTTTTTTAAAAAAAACGTTATTTGAAGTCGGTTGCAAGCATAGAACATTTCACAATAGGACTCTGATAATTAACATTGCATGGTGTGCTGCTGTCTTTGGCCAGTTCTCCACCCCGCAACCCTCAGCCCCATCCCCTCCCCAGCTTTGGCCTGGACTAGCAGGCCCCCATGATGTTGGTGATTTTGTAGGAATAACCCTGCTAGAGATGGCCTGTACGTCTGTGCCAGGAAGTTCTTGCCATACTCCAGGATCGGGGAAGCAGATGTCTGTGACATCGCCCAATCCTTGGCTGCTGTGACCTTTTCTGCCACCATGATGTCCCAGACCTTGATCCACCAGTGTCAGCAGTGGACCTTCGGGAGACTTCCAAGTCCGGGCAATCGTGATCCTTGCAGCTAGGGGAAGTTGAGTGACTAGCTTGGCTGTTGCTCCCGATCTCTGATACAGCCCTGGGACTGGGACCCCCAACAAGGCCACCTCGGGCTCCATTAGGATTTTGACCAGGACAATCGCTTCAATGGAGTCTCAAACCTTCTCCCAAAAGGTTCGAGCCAGGGGGCACTCCCATCACATATGCATGTATGTCCATTGAGCCTTGCATTTCTTCCTGCAGGTTGTGTCCAGCGAGCTCTTGAAGTGGTGCAGCTGCACAGAGGGGGCGTGGGGGGGTGTAATACCAATGGTAATTGCGCTTGAAAGCACATTGTTACACATGTAGAGGCAGAATAGTTTCTAAGCCATATGTCCACCCAACTCAACTCTGGCCCTCCAAAGGATGGCCAAGTCTGCCTCCCACTGGGCTTTATTGGAGGGTTGGAGCACCCTCTTCAAGAGCTTGTATAATCTGGAAGTGTTCCCTCCTCAAAAGCCTTCTAGCAAAGTGAGCTCTATGGGACTCATCAGTGGGTGGATGATCCACTACCAAATTTGAACTCAAGTATACGTTTCCGCCTCAGAGTGAACGTTGCCTTAAACGTTAGGTCCGGGGCGTGTAGTGCAAAAGCTGGAATATAGGTGTTCGCATGAGCTGCCGTGGTCCTGGTGCCGCGTGTAGAAAAAGCGATAAAGGAAAAACCATTTGCCTGCCCTATATATGTAAGAGTGCCATTTGAATACTCACAATCACAAACTGACAAATTTCAAATCGGGAATAAACTTGCGAGAGTGCCCTTAACTTTATGAATTGAAAAATCAGGATTGAAGCATGGCTGCACTATGTAACGCCTATATTCCAGCTTTTGGACTACACGTGGGATTTTTCCATCCAATGAGCATTGAGTCTCTGCCCCCTGGGACCCGACTGGCAGATCATTTGCAGGCTTCACTCTGGCTGTGCCTGAGCCCAGGTGAGCCCTCCTTTTGCCCCTAACTATTGGTGACCTTCATTTCCGCGACACTAGCTGTGGTTTTTTCAATAATGCCTCTCCATTTTGGCGCCTTTTTTACCGGCTTGTGCCCAAGATATGGCGACGGCCAGCAGTAGTATACCTACTTCATTTTGAAAGCAGCGGATTATCCTAATGAGGTCTGTTCATGCTGTTTTGTGCATGCCGTCTTCACAACGTGGGGCTTGACGGTTCATTCGTTGCTGGCCTCTGCAGAGTCTCTCTCATGGTGTTGTCTTCTCTTCGCCACCTAGCACGGTTCGCCCTTCCAGGTCTCACTAACCTTCTGCTCCGAGTCAACATTATAGGGATGGGAACGGGTGTACACCCTGGCATGCACGTGCCTACACAAAATTATAGTTTATTTTTAACTATTTTACTATGTGGGATGCATGTGGCAAAGACACCAAATGGTTGTGGTATTTCGTATTAAGGTAAGGTAGTGCATTTGACTTATGCACCCATTTCCTTCCTCCTTTTTTTTTTTTTAAAATTTTTTTTTTTAGCACATTTTCATTCATCTTCTGATGAAGACATGGACAAAATCAGTCTGTGGCGTCGAAACCGGTTGAGAGACTTTAAAAGGGTTGTTATTTGTTAGCCCAATTCCGTTCAGATCCACCTTCGCAATAGATCATATGAAATAATACATAATTTGTCTGTCCGTGGTGACAAGTATTATGTCCCACTTCCTAATGTTGCAATTTGTTGGTATGTTTTTAGTTAGTGTTGGTATGTATGATTGACACAGAGTGTAGCTAAAGGCTGAATGTGGCCCTTTGAATGATGAAATATTGTTATGTAATTTTAATTTGTATTAGGTAGTCTCATGCTTTCCTGTTATGTTATATAAATTGTGAAGTGTTAGTAATATGTGATTAATTCACTCTTTTTTTTAAAATGTATGTATCCTGCTAATTAAACTTTTGATACGCTGTTTGTAAAATAAATATGTCCTCTGGACAATTCTTTCAATAATCTTTGGGGTGCAAATGTTGCCATTATATATTTGTACCTCTTCATATCATGCACTCTTTCTGCGGCACTACCTGTACCACTGGTCCAAACATATCCCTGGAGCTCTGTGAATGGAAGGTCGACTGGCTCATAGGTGCAATTTTTCTCCCCCTTTTTTGGGGGAGTATTTGTACTTCTATTTCTTTTTATTTGGAGTATTTGCTTATTTTAGGACATACACATGGGTGATATCCACCACACCTGTAGGGCTTGTTTGCGCTCAGCTAGTGAGTCCAGGAAATAATGTAAACCTTGTTCATTTTACAGTTTAAGTTTTAAGATCATTAAGGCTTTAAAAAAAAAAATCATGCCTCAGAAAATCACAAAATCTTGCGATCTACAACCAGACCTACAGGAAGAAAACCTGCCCTGTTCCAATGCCACTAGTCCTGCCCCAAGGTCATTCTGGTTGCCACCAGTTCTGCCCCACATACCCATTACCCCATTCTGTCTCATTTCACTCTGCACCCCCATTCTGACTAGTGTAACACACTACCCCCTATTTTGCCATATTGTCATTCACTATCCACACTTGTGCTGCATGTCACTCATTGCCCCATACGGTTGCCCCTTTTGCCCCCCCCACATATTCAGTGGCACATCCTTGAGTGGTTGCTTGTTTTTTTTTTCTTGTCCTTGCAGCAAGGTCCGTCTTTGATCCTCTGACTGTGAACAAAAACTAGAAACCGAGACATAGGTGCCAAACATGTACTTTGTACCCGAGTCCCACCTCTGTACATGACCCATAGAAGGCCTTGGGGGCTTCTGGACTTTTGGAGCCCTGGAATGTGCTTTTCTGCTGATGCCAGGGCTGTGAAATCAGACTCTCCAGGCCTCCTTATGGTCCTGGGTTCACCAGCACCCTCACTCTGTGCTTGCAGGGGCAGCAACCAAGCAAACCCGTAAGTGCGACTGGATGAGATTTTAACCTGCAGCATATTGGGGGTGGTCTATAGGCATGCGTCACTGGCACAGGAAACGATATATGTGCAGAGTGCTTCCCGTCAACCAGGCTCTGATCTCAGTCTGGTTGGTGGGGAGAGCTCTGCACTTCTTAGGTTTTATCTGGATTCCACCCTCACCTTTGCTAAACAGTTTAACTCCATGGTCTCTGTCTCTGCATACACATGTAAGCTCATCAGAGCCGGCAAACCTTTCCTTTCTAAAAATAGCTGTGACATTCTAGCCAGAGCTTTAATTCTGTCCAAACTGGACTATTGTAACTCCCTATACCTGGGCGCCAATAAGTACATCATTATTAAAATTCAGATTCTCCAGACTAATGCCCTTAGAGCAGCACTGGGCATAGCGAGAAATGAGCACATTTCTGAGGCAAGGAGACGGAATAACTGGCTTTCCACTAGTGACAAAATCTGGCTTGAAACTGCCTTGCTAACCCACAAGTGCCTTAACAATGCTGCACCCCGCTATCTCATAGAGAGAATCAATAGAAAATCCTCCAACCGGCCCACCAGAACTGCAAACACAAACTGTCTGATGGTGCCCAGGTTCAAATTGACCAAAGCTGGTGGGAGTTGCTTCCCAGTCAAAGCGGCTCAGCTCTGGAACTCCCTACCTCCTTCCCTGAGGGCGGATCAAACTTATCTGAAATTCAGACACATCATTAATTGGCTCAAAGAAAATGATCTCTAATACATCCGAGTCGCTGTCTCCACTCTTTTGCATTGTATATAGACTCCAGTATGCCTTTCTAATGTTAGAACCTCTATCTCAATTTATGTAATGTAATCTGGATTTTGCGAACTGTATGTATATTCCTTGCAATTGATTCTTTACTCTATGATAAATGTGTAACCCTAAGCTTAAAATATTCATGTACCCTTGGCGCCCTGATACCTTTGCGTCTGGCGCGCATTATAAATAAAATAAACTTACAAACTTCTGTCTTTACTCCTCCATAATGGCTATTGGGGAGTGCACTGCTCATTACTCAGAATTGGAGAATATAGGAGTTGGACAGAACTAACTAAAACTCTCACATGTTTTTAATTCTGGACCCACAACGCATAGTTTTTATACCCAACCGGGTCTCTTACTGGTGCTTGACTTCTGGTCCTAAAATAACCTACAAATCTCTCTGAAATGGAGCAGACCAGCTTCTTGGAGAGGGAAATCCTGAAGTAATGCTTCCCGCAGTCCTGGTCGATTCCAGTTCCTCACAGATGGTGATGAAAGCTGTGGGCGCACATGCAGCCCCTCCGCCCTTAACCTTTCCCAAATGGAGACCAAGTTATTTCATGTTGTGTTATTTACGAGACTATTGTATTATGATATTGGAGTTTTTGTCGGCTCAGTTCCTTGAAAGTTTGGGTGTGATGCCCCCGAGGTTTTTAAAAATAGGATATGATTATTCACGTGATCATGCGCTCTTCCGCATGGAGTATGACACACTAGAAACATATGTCAATTGTTCTGGATAAAAGCTTCAATTTCAATCTGTGGTCTGTGCTAAATGTTAGGTGAAAGGTATTGTGTAACTCAATTCTTAGAGCAGCAGTTGTGTAGGTCGTTGGTCCACATAACTAAGCCAACATCGGCCTTTGTAAAAGATCACCTGCAATATTATTTTGGTGCATGCAATGTTATGTATCTTGGGGTAGACTATATATATTGGAATTTTTCATGCCCAAAAGTTGAAATTCTCGTGTCCAGAAAGTGAAAAATGCGTGGGTAGGTAGCCTTTTTACATATAACCTAAACCTTTTTCCATTGCTCATTCTATTTTTGTTTCACTTTTATCCTAGTGTCATTCTTGGATCCTTGGAGCCACTGATAGATCAGGCAGGCAGTAGTTGCAATATACTACCCGTTTCAGTCCACACCTCATTGCAGTCCTAGAGGTATCTCCCCCCGGTGGCTTGGAAAATATTGTATTGCAAGGTCGTATTTCCCCTTGAAAATCTGCCTACTTTTACCCCTGAGTGGAAAAAGTACCCTAAAGGTGTTATTATCCTCTACAGAAGGGCAGCAAGCAAAACCATTCCCTTCAATGCTGGGTGAAAACACGATTTCACTGGGACATTGGAAGGGGCTAACAAGTGGCAATCTATTCCAGCCCCTTTTCAACATAATGCTTAAAAGGGCCAGTATTGATCCTTCTGTGTACGTAAAAATGTACAGTATCGTTATAAACCACCTGTATGGAAATTAGTAAATTAATACATTGTCTCGGGAGGATAGCTCAGCGGCAACGTTCTCGCCTTGGAAGCAAGACGACACAGAGCAACACAGGTACGATCCCCTGGTCCGCGCTTAGAACCTCTGGGTAACGGGCCAAAATGATGCAGATAATTCTATTTATGAAAGTGGGATCGTTTAATGGATCCCACTTTTATAATGCTCAGTGCCAAAAAGGCATCATGCATGTACCTTGCTGCGACCCATGTCGTGACCTCCCCGCCCAACAGTGGCAGCGGGGCAGGTTCAAAGATCACATGTGCATTTCTCGATACAGCTGCTGGAAGTTAGTTCCTACAGGCAGAGGAAGCTATTTAACTGCTTGCTTCTCTGGTTCAACATTTTATACTTGTGTACCCCAAAAGCTTATATTTCAATATAAGCCATGTCTAGTATGACATGGTGGCTACTGGTGATTACACAATTACACCCCACAAGATTTTGGGATCCAATTATTGTCCGCTCGGTGAGCAGTAACTCCTTCATGATGGGGCCTGTTGTGTATCAGCCGTTGCGCTGGGGCGTACCCACAACCATTTTGGCTCCAGCCCAGGAAGCTTTTCATTGATCCCACTGAGAATGGTCAACCCCTTTCTCTAGGGAACAGGGACCCTCTCCAGGAGGTTCTCGGGATACCATTGCTTGAAAGACAGTCCTGTCATAGTAATGGCATCTGACACCTTTAGCAGTTGGCCGTCCGAGGAGAGTAACCCACAGGGGAGATTCAGTCCACAGAGGGCTTTCGCCATCTTGGATTTCGATAGGACATCAAAACATCCTGTTCACCCCTCTCCCCACCCCCCTTCCTTCAGATAAGCCACTCCTCCCCCCACCCCCTTCAGTTAAGGCACTCCGAGCATGACATCAGCAGGCAGAGAACACTTCTTACAGCAGCCTAAATTGGACCCTTACCCGCGTGCTGGGTCTTCTAGCATCCACAGCTCAACACTGCCTACCCGTTTACCATCCTCTTTGAGCTTCAAGCTGTTGCAGTACCATGATGCTGTGTTTAGCCAGTTCAGCTCCCCTGCCACTGAAGGCAAGTCTCCACTTCTCCATTACTGACACCGCTGAGTCTTCAAGCACCGTTGACCCAACTTTGCTTGCTGTTTCAGCGTCTTAGACCAGCAAGCAGTTATTATGACAAACTGCACTGTGTTGTGGGATTCCATCGACATCCCTCCTCGACCCTGGCTCAGTGCTGAGCACCCATACTCCCAGTTTGATGCCGAAAGACTAAGAAGGTATTTGAAGTGGCCCTGTCTCCTTAGTTCCCCCTTAAAGTATCTTGGTGCTTTTAAGACCCCTTTTTTTTAGTTTTTAGAAAGACCTAGTCAATTTGGATATTTTGGTGATGAAATCGTGGTCTGAGCACCCAGTCTAACCCAGAATCCCCTTTTATTCTAATACCCGCTTTCTGTGTTTTCTCTTACAGGGGTGGGTTAGTAGTGTTTTGATTAGTTGTGTGTGTATTTGTGTTAGTTTAATTTAAGATCCTTTTTTATACAAGCTTGGTTGGATATTCTTTTATTTTGTGACCACAATACTATTGATTGGAATGCTTTTGTACCAGCTCATCCCACTTCTGAACTGAAAAGGGTGCCCTTGCACAATGTACCGAAAGAGAAGGATCTACACCTGTTGGGTTGTACCTTTTTCACCTTAATGCTTGGGATCACTGCTGGTTTTGTATTCGTGGGGTATGGTTTGAGATTCCCGGGGATTGAAAGTCAAGTAGCTCCTGGTTTGGGTGTTTTGACACCTGGAAATGCTACCAGCAACTGATTTGAAAACTATGTTTGTGTTGTAATTGCCTGATACCACTACTAGAAAGGAACTGAGATTTCTGAGTGAATTGGAAATACATTGAAAGATACATTTCTTTCTATGCTTATGGTGGCTCCACCAAATTAAGGCCACCCCATTTAACTTTCAATAGATTCATTTCTTCAGTTTCACAAGGGTATGTGAGTTGAGTTATTCATTGAAGTTTGAATGGCAATGGCTTATTCAGTCAGTGCTGACATGTAAAAAATGTTATTTATACTTAAACATTCATATGGGTTTACAGTAAAGGGAGCCAGGACTGTGTTTAGTTTGGGCTATAATCTGAAACTATGGCATTGGAGTACAGATGGGGAGGAATAACATATGAGGAGGGACACAGTCTGTAGGTGTTATGTGCCCACCCATGGCCATGCTAATCCCTTTAGCCATTCCCACCCATTCCTGCCTCTGCCCAGCCAAAACCATCAGGCTTTGCATTGAAAGTGTCTGCCATTGTTCGCTCTGATATGTTAGGTTATTTATAACGTGCTTAATACCTAGAGGTTTCTAAGTGCAGACCTGGGGATTGAATCTGTGGTGCTCTGTCGTCTTGCTTCCAAGGCCAGCACGTTGCCCCTGAGCTATCCTGCCGAGACGATAATCGGTCTTCTTAGAGTTAATTACTTAATTGGAGTTATAAACGCACTGCGGGTGTAATAATGTCTTGGGCCAGCCATCATCCACTTGATTCAAAGCACTCTTGAGTGTCCTTCACTAAAGTCCTGTTAAACAAGCATTGGCAAAGCCATTGAAGTCCCGTTTACAACCGGCATTGGCAAAACCAACATTTTCGGCTTGTGCATACGTTTTAAGCTTTTACAAGGAACTGCTGTTGGATGCCCAGGTACTCGCACCATTTTGCACCTGCTCCCAACAAATAATGAATACCACCACGGCTGCGACTGGCAAGTCCCTTTCCCATGCCTACATAAAAACCCAACTGTTGGCATTGCCAATTCTTGTTTATTTTTTAGTCAGCGATTTCCTCTGTCAGTTGTCATAATGGACTTTCAGCCAGTCTTCCAGCTGTTAACCTTTCCCCATCACATGCTTCGTTCAAAGCAATACACGTGTAATGTGACTGTCATTGGCAGCTGCAGCAGATAATACAACGATTGCAGGAGGGGCTGTTTACTTTAACAAGTCTCACCTCTTTATTTCTTAATAACTGTGCCGTTATCCTGGGTTGGACCGTTTGCATTTCAAAACCGCCATTTGCTTCTGCATCTGTGCTTGCCCTTCAGTGAAATGATTTGACCAAGTATTGCTTGTATTAAAACTTTTTTAAGCTTTCTGACTAGTGTCTGCTTGATGTGCAAAAAAACAGGTTAATCTTTTGTGAATAATGTCTTCAAATTATGCAGAACATTGATCTCTAGTGGCCCAATGCCAGATATAGATGACACGGAAGTTTTTTTAAAACATAGTAGCACACATTTTAATCAATAAACACATAGTTAAATGTTATATGCAATGTTTTAAAACCCTAAATCACAATTCATCATCATATATTTCATCTATACTTCTCTCATTCCAAACTCACTCATTCATACAAAATTCTTCCTAAGAAAACAAATTTGGCTCTTTCCACATAATAGTATACAAGATACTCTGGTTGACTGTTTGACCAGACAAATACGACACCTGAAAGCAAAAACTGGGCAGAAAATGCCTTGATTTCTATCTTCAGAATTATATGTATTAAGTGAACGATACATTATGTGGAAAGAGCCAAATTTGTTTTCTTAGCAAGAATTTTGTATGAATGAGTGAGTTTGGAATGAGAGAAGTATAGATGAAATATATGATGATTAATTGTGATTTATGATTTTAAAACATTGCATATAACATTTAACTATGTGTTTATTGATAAAAATTTGTGAAACTATGTTTAAAAAAAACCTCTGTCATCTCTATCCATTGGTCCAATCTTGTTTTTGCAAACTCTACATTTTGCCTGTGGGTCCAGGGATTTAAAGCTGGTATACCCCTTTATTTTTGAACCAATGCAGATATGAAATAACAACTTGCAGCTTTTGCGATGCCGTAATAATGCATTTTGGTACTTGTAGTCTTGCCCTTGTGTACAGGAATGCAATAATGCATGCTCTAAAAATGGCATATTTTTGAGACCAAAGTGTGAATGAAGTAGTGGTGGCAAGTAACAATATAGTGTGCAGATGTTTTCATTACCAGCTTTAGTGGGCTATACAATTTTCATATTCAGCAGTCACTTTGCATGTAGATTACTGTTGTGTGGTGGTAAACAAATCATTGACTTCTCCCATGCAGGCCAGGTACACATATGCAAATCTCCATAGATATTGGTGCAAACTGCATGCATAGGTTTGAAGTCTAGCAGAGCTGTCTCTGCCTTTCTTTCTTAGGCAGTTAAAAGGAGTGTCATTTTTGTTATATAATAGCAACATCTATTAATTGCACTCTGGTGGAGTGACTATCCTGATGAGTGCATCTTTCAATGTGAAATTATTGAATACGGTCGATCTGGGTTTCTAACGTTCCTTTTGCTGATTGTGTTAATCTCCATTACACATGGTACAAAGACATGCATGCCATGTCACTTCAATAGCTCGCGCCTCGCGGGTCATGCAAGTAACTCCACGTTGGAGGACACTCTAGTTTCAGCTCCTGCTCCTGTGAAGCCCATGTTTGACCTCTGATGTGGGGCTAAGTAGGTGCTTCTGCCACTACTCCTCCCTGTGACCCTGCAGAGCAGTAGTCCGTTTGTCTGGCTTTCATACAAATGTTTTCGTAGTATACAAACATTATACCCTCGCCCAATCCGCAGGGTAGTAAGACAAGTTGCATGGTTGCCAAATGCTAGGGCGCCTTTGCGAGACTGCTTGCCTCTTCCCTGGATTCGTGTGGGTTCATTAGGGCACCCCTTGTTTAATATTGCTGTCAACCTTGATTTCCAGCACAATTGCGTTGCCCTGCACACGTGACGGCTCTACACTGTTGCTGGAGTGCCCTCATGCCAGAATTGGAGACGGACAATTGCCCAGGGTGTCGTCTTGATGCTGTGAACGACTTCTTCCTGCTGTCGCTCCCCCAAACCGTTATGCAGAAGAAGAGTCTTAAGAGGTAATTCAATGTGTTTTGTTTTGTAACGTGTTGCATTGCAGTCAAGAAACTTTGATGCACTGGGATTGTGGTGAGGCGCAGTCGGTGAACAGTCGCATCCAAGCCTGAAGGCTACGTACCGCATCTTGGAAATCAAGGTGGTTCTAAGCAGGCAAGAGCGAGGTTGAAGGAGCGAGACTGGGGTAGGAGATGCTTCACAGCAAAGTCTGTAGGCCAGATTAGGAGTTGGAAAGAGTGGAGAAAGGGGGAGACGTCAGGCAGAGAGCCTGAGGGAGGCTAAAGCAGTGAGGGGTTCGTGGGATATTGGCAGGTAGGATAGCTCTGGGGGGTAACCTGCTTGCCTTGGGAACAGGACGATGCTGTACAACATGGGTTCAGTACCGTGTCACGTGTGGGATACATCCAGCATGATGTGCTGTATAGATCACTAATCACAAAATAATGACAGAGAAAGAGAAACTCGACTGCCCTTCGTGGAAATATATTGGCAACTTTTGCGAGTGACTGTAGGTATGGAGACGGATCCATTAAACAGCTTGACGCGTGGAATGCCTTCAAGTATTACAGGATGTTTTTGTGCCACATGAATGGTTATTGGTCCCATGAGTGGGGTGTTCCTTGGCACACACTAGCGGCACAGCATGCGCTCATGTTTGTTTCATTACATCACTGGTGTTCACAAGGCTCAACCACAGAGCTGCTTCTGAGTCTTTCATGTAATAATGTATACATATCACATCCATCCTCGCTCTACTATTCCGATTCCCCCCCCCCCCACACTCTATTCCAGAGATTGCTTGGAACTTTCTCTGCTTTGCACATATAGTGCTGCCAACTTCTCACCCAGTGTCTGCAAAGTGTGCCCCCTCCGCAAGGGACAGCATAATATTCTGTCTTCGTTGTTTCCCGACTCCTTGACTTGAGATTGCAAGATTGAAACCTTCGGTGGGATGCCTGATTCAAAGGGCTCAAACTTCAAATCATGTTGGACAAGACACGGATCTAGCATCCCAGGTGGCTTCAGGGTGTCTGTCTGCGGTGTCATCGCCACCATCAAAACTCCCTGAGCCCTCTAGCTCCAAGAGCAAAGTAAATCTGAGCAGCAAGGGGGCCACCCGAAAGGGGGTGAGGCGTCCACCTACAAGGAAGCCTCCCATTCCCGGAATACATATCTTGCTAAATCTAGCCTTGTAGCCGAAGTCCAAATGGTGCAAATCACTGCCAGTGGCATAGGGAGCTTTCTTGCAGAGATTGAGGAGCTAAGTGGCTTGGAGTGCCCAGGAAAGAAAAAAAAAACCAGCACTCGCAATGCCAGCAATTTGGGCTTTTGTGTAGGCATGGGAAAGGCACTGGTCAGGCACTGACTTAGTGGTATTAACTGGCTATTAATGGTAGCAGGTGAGAAAATTGAGCGAGTATCTAGGCTTTTAATAGCGGTGCCTGGCATTCGCCTAATACTTATACAAAAGCCAAAACTGTTGGCTTTGCCATTGCTTTTTAAACCTTTTTTTACAAGGCTTCAGACACCCATAGTGCTTACAAATCCAGTGGCTGAAGGCATAATTTTAATTTATATTTCTGTACACCAGTGGTATGTTTACAGCTCCCATTGAGACAA
Organism: Ambystoma mexicanum; assembly: GCF_040938575.1. NCBI lineage: Eukaryota > Metazoa > Chordata > Amphibia > Caudata > Ambystomatidae > Ambystoma > Ambystoma mexicanum. Next base: position 828,529,670 of record NC_090923.1, on the reverse strand, counting down.
TGACTCTCGGACTGCTTTGAAAAAACACTAGCAGGTGCTTTCAGTGCATAGCTTGATGGTAATGTTTGATTAAAGCGAGCTCAAAGAGTTCCCATAAGGCAGTATTTTGGGCAGGAACTGGGTGCGAATGGCCATAGTGATTAGCATGGCAATGGACAGTCAATGGGTGGGGAAAAACAAATGGCACATACGAGCTCTGTGTCCCTCATGCCCTTTCTCCCGATCTGTATTCTAGTGCAATAGTTTTGCCTTTGCACCGCCTAATTGACCAAAGTAAAAATGTGCACCTGGGGAATACATCTCCAGTGTGAAAACTATTGGAAGCGGCGCTCGACAGAAGTAGTCGTGCTACGATATTCTGAAGCACTGCGGTGAGCAATGCTCTCCTCACGTGTGCACTGGAGTGCTGACATGAAATAGTTGCGATATAATGCCAATGGGCTGTGGGAGGATGAGTCTGTTGCACACCATCTTCCTGACTCTCTGCCTACAAAACCTAGACTGGGGCGGTGCATTCAAGGAGAGGTAAATCTTCTCCTGAACGTGCTGCTGAGCCAGAATTCAGCCCTCTCGGACCATGGTGGTGGGTGCTCCTATCCCGCTGTGCATCCGACACTCAGATTTTGGCTTCCCTTGCTTGCGAAGGTGGGTGGGATACTGCGAGCAAAGAGGTCTGCTCTGCCTTCCTCTTCTTCACCTTCATTTGGGGGATTTAGTGGGAAAGAACCAGTCCCTCATGGAACCACTCTTGTGTCAGTGGTGTATTGACGGGCAGACGCGGCTATTGCTTCCTTTTCGCCTCTGACAGGATTGGCAGCCACGCTGCCGACCGTTCCACATATGCCGTTGACGGGTGCTGGGAAGGAGCCTGGTCCCTTTTCCTACACTTTGCTAAACTGTTGCATGAGGAATTGAACGGAGGCATCGGCTGTCACCCTTATTGGTGCTGTATGTGGAGAGTGTGAGCAACCCCATGGACACCCACAACAAAGTGTTGTTGGCAGCTGCCTTCCCTTCTGGGATCTTTCACCATAACACACAACACCATCCTCTTCCTGAGAGGATAGGTGATCCTACGAAAAGGGGCATTTCACAAATCAAGGATCCACCAAAATTGGCCCATCATTTTCTGGTGAATAGTTTAAACCCCAGAGCAGCATGAATGGTACAGGGCAAATGTCTGACTCTTCCACAACACGTGGACACCTCAACTGCACAAGTCTAAATGTTATTTGGTAGGATACTCGGAGGAAAAGGGTATACAACGGTAGGGCACCCCTACAAAAATGTATGCCGAATTCATAGTCTTTGCATTAAAAGAACAAAGCCTGTGAATGAAGCTCAGTGACATCCATGAGTTTGGTCACCACTCAAATTTGCAGATTTATGCCTATTGCCCGGTGAATTTTATTTTCTTTTTCTCAAATTCTCCCCCACCAATATTGCCTGACCTCAACCCACCATCTACATCGTGTTGGTAAATTTCGAGGGGAAAAGACCAGCAAAATAAATGGGAGCCGTTTTTGTCAGCGACACTACCAAGCTGCAGAGAGGACCCAATTCTCAACTCTCACTGCACTTCCTCGTTAAGAAGGTGCATTATATGTTGGCCCAGTCCCTATGTAGATATCTGTGCTCATGTGGCACATAATAAAGGGGATCACTGCTTCAAGAACACTACACTCCATTTTTGAGACGTCGGCCCACCAGTGCAGGAAGCCTGGAAGCGGCCCCAGGAAGTTGGCAATATACCTTTCTGTGTAGGACTCCAATATGGCATGGTTTCAGTGAAAATGGCGATACGGGCAGATGGACAATCTCATTCAGCGACCCAGCTGAGGCATTGAATGCTTTCACGTGAAGACTACACAATAGTAGATTAAGTTCATTTAGGAATACCCCTGCACTCAATGCACCCCTCCCCTCAAAATGTACGACCAATGCAGCTTGGCATATTGGCTCACCCTATTCTTTATAGACTCCATTTGCTTGTCAGTAATTCAAGGCTGGCCACCATGCTATTTTTTGGTTTGGTGTTTGGGGCATGGCTGCTCACCCCTGTGCACTTTATAAAAATTACAACCAGTGTTTGCTTTTACAGATGTCTGTAACTACTTTCTGACCAGACACTGCCATGATCTCTCAAAGGAGCACGGTGAAGCCGAGAGCTGGATTTCGGTTCTGTTGGACTGCTTGTGGGGATGTACAAGAAGCTGACGTGTTTAGTCACAGATGCACATGGGTGGGAGTTTGCGGCTTTAAAGATAACGTTTTCAGGAGAGGATTGAGAAGAACTCTCGTTGTGACTTGGTTACACGCATGCACGGTCATTACTAATCTGAGGTATGATCGCGTATGGAAAGCACCCCTGCACTAGAGGTCCTTTCCATATGTTCTCTAATGTAAAGTTGCAAGTTTTGGAATGATCATGAAATTGGACAACGGGAAGATCAAGAATGTTTTGGCTTGTGCGGCTAGGCTCCAGATAATGCAAGAAGTTACTTGTTACAACTGAGATGTCCTGTACTGCCTAAAGACAGAGGTGTCCTGAAGTATTTCTACTTGTGGTTCTCGAGCTCCAGAGGTGTGACGGGCATCAAATAATAACATGGGGATATTGCAGGCTTCCATCTCAATTCGTATAAATCAGAGAATCCTCCTTTGACACAAGTAATGCAACTCTGTGACCACCACAGTCTTTAAACGTAAAGACGTTATGGGCTGAAATCTCAACGCAACGGTGTCCATAAACAAAAATACCCTGCTCGATGAGAATTATGTTGTAACCCTACAGACCGTAGAAGCGAAAGTGGTGAGATGTATAAAGCCCCTCCAACTTTGCTTATCAAAATTGCGATGGCTCCAGAAGGTCCATATTTTCCAAACTTTCCCCTATCACCACTAGATCCTATTTTGACTGTTAACATTATCTTACACCTCATATGAATGCATACAAAACAGAGGACATTCTATGCAACATTGATAGTTCAAGGTCGGCCGGTGGCCCTTGACTTTGAGGCCTAATACCATTTGCTGAAAGCACAGTGTAGGCCATTGTGGCTCACGTGTGCATAAATGTTTCCACACATCTCAGCCGAGAGCAATAGTACATCTAGAGTTGCTGAGGATATTCTGTGGGTCTCGAATCGGGAGTCATAAATGCGTGGGGAAGACTCCACCATACAAGGAAAGTATGCAGGTACCTACGAAAGATAGCTGGCATTCTCTTACTGGCCAGCATACCCTATTGTTTTATATAGAAGGTCTGGAGGCTTTTACAGCGAGGTCGGATCAACATTTGGGGGCGACTGCACTAGGGCAGGGAATTCTCGCCTCTAGCAATGTTTGCAACTCACATGCTTGGTTTTCCAATGGAACCTCCTGAACTATCATCGGCACAACATGTAGTAAATTTAGCAGGGGCATACATATTTTTTCTGGTTCTATATTCATTATTATTTTTTTTTATGGTTTGGTTTCTGACAATGAGGGGGTTTCGAACGTCGTACCATTTTCTCCACTGGATTTCTGTAGCTGACAGACAGGACCGTAGTGCAGGTGTATGCAACCTGCAGCTCTCAAGATGATTTGTACCACGGCTCCATGCATGCTCCTTCACCATTGACTATGCTGGCTCGTGCAGATAGTAGTTGTAGTCCATAGCATCTGGACAGACAAAGTTCCATAGCCCTGCGCCAGTCAAATGTGAGAACAAGATGGATGGATGGATGGAAGTAAGGAAGTCCTAGGACACCTAGTGAGGGATGAAAATGTGCAGATTGTCTATAGACTGAGGCCTACTATAACTATGCACATACTCTTCTCAATGCTGTTTTGCTCCTAGGAAACGCCACGCACACACCAAATATACCGGACTCTGAGTCGGGTGTATTGTTTGTTGGCTGGATTCCCTAGTCTGGTGTGGGAACACCCTCCTTTCCTAGAGGCCAGTGGAAAAGGCCATTGGACAAAGTAAATCATGAATCGTGCAGTTCCTTTACTCTCCGCTATGGACTTGTTTTTTTGTAAAGCTACAATGCGAAGGGGATTCCTTATCCTTCGACTCTTTGCTGGCTAGGTGGCTAGTCTTCATATGTGGGTCCACCACCGTCCCATGGTTGTCAGATATGCTTTGCTGTAATAAACTCAACGATACCCACTGTACACTGCTCTTGTGGGGCAAAGAATATATGAATTTCTCTGAGAACCTATCTTTTGGATACTAATGGCTCCCGTGGCCTTCAATATACTCTCCAATTGTTGCTGATTTCCCGTGTGTACCACACTGCTGAAATGAGGGGTGATGGAGCATTATAGTGAATTGGTAGATTACTACATCATCTAAGCATTGTAGTCGGCGCATTATTGCTCGAGCAGTACTCTGTTCCTCTACTCCAGTAGGATGAAGGGCAACATCTGCCCTGATAGGCTTCAGGCCTGCAACTGAAGTCTGCACACTGATCTCCATAGCAAGTTATTTGCTTGCTGAGCCGTTTTACTTAATTTATTGGAAAGGTGAGGTAGCTTGAATGAATCGGTCATGATCTTGAGTCGCATTCGACAAGGGTTAATGTGCTTGCGTTCCCTTTTCGCTGATACTGAAACTGCACTGGTTACCTGGCCACCCTCTGATCTTGGGCCCAGGTCCCCTCCCCCGCCAGTCGCACACCTGCACTGCCTTCCTGACATCCCCCGCACTGGGGACTGTTTTCTGTATCCCTACAGTCCCACCACCAGCACTTGACACCTGATGTCTGCACTTACCACCACCTGGCCGTTCTTCCACTTATTGTTATTTATTCTAATATCCCATGTTCTGCACTATTTCCTCCCCTTGCCCCCTGCACTTCCCTCTTCCCATGCACTTGCGCAATCTGAATGGCACTTGGCCTATTTGGATCGTTTTCTTTGTCTTCCCTCTGTTTCCCTCCCCTCCCTTGCCTTGTCGCGACTTCAAACACTTGTTTATAGGCGCGTTATAAATGCCATATCATGTCATATAACTCCCTGTGCTTTGCAAATGCCCCACCACAACCTGCTTATGTGTCTGTTTTCATGAACTTGGACAACCTTTTCACTACACATTCATGACCATTTGTGTTGTCAAGACGTGTTTGCGGCGCTAATATTGTTCATATATAGTGCTTCATGCCGGACTCCTGCAGCTTCTCATCTCTGGAATGGGTGTTCTTTCTTTCTCATATTTTTGATTGGTACTTGATTTGTCCTCAGAGTTGGTCCTGCAACAGACGTCACAGAGGAGTTACGCAAGCGGATGCGACGAGCTGCAGTTTAATTTTAGAACGAGATGCTCCCCAATGTAACACCTGAGGTGTTCAGGTTAACGAATAATCTAATCTGGTGTTTGAGTGGCTCTGCAAGAAAAGAGATGGGGTTTGGGATATTGGTGGTATTGGGGCGGATGGCGGTGAACGAGAAACTCCAAGCACCCGAATGCGAGGTGATGTTCTGATCTTTTTTGTTTGATCAATATGCTTGTTCTGCTTTGTCAATTATTGTTGGCTTGGTAAACATGTTTCACCCTCAACATTCACAAAGCCAGCCCCGTTGTCTCTAACAGTTGTTTTGGCATAAAAGCCATCAGGGGCAGTGTCTTTTGCAATTCCTAGGCCCTCTGCCATGAAGGGAGAACTAATGCATCGTGCACTGCCACTCTTCTGCTCGGCACCCACTGTGCCCCAATGGCCCGGGGTTACACGCACTGCTGTAAGAGGGCCTTCCCCATGACTGTCCACTTCAGTGTGCGTGATGGGCATCGGCGTCGAGTGGTCGATACGCCCCACGCACCAAGCGACCGCATTCCCTGCATGGCGTGATCTGTGTACACAGACTGCCTTCATGTGGGAACGCCAGTGAACCATTCTATCGGGAACGCTTTCTGCCCTGGAACATTTAAACCCTTTTTAATTCTCTTTCTCTCTAATCCGAATTCTTACTAAGTACGATTTGGGGGACTGACCTTGCTATCCTCTTTCCAAGTCGAGCGTTTAAAAAAAAACGAGTCTTCTGTCATCAGGAGGCACTTGTGCGACTGACCTGTTGGCGCTTGGAACGGATGGTTCCTCGTGATCCTGGCCTGTAACGCCAATCGCTCAGTAGGTTTTCAATGTTCGACTTGATTTTCCTGCATTGAATTTCTCGATATAATAAGTGTGCGAAGCATATGTGGGGCGCCGCGGGGTGTGTGGGGAGAGTGGTTTGGGAGGTTGGGCTGAGGGTGGGGGGGCCTACAGTCAACAATGTTGAAGAGCAGAGTAGACCTGTCACCCCAGCAGGGCAGTAGGAATGAGTTGGGAATGGCGTGTAGGAGCAACAAAGACCTGTAATAAGGTGGTGGGTCCTCCCAAAATGTACTTGCAACAGCTTTTTGTGGTCCACTCAACACAAGCACATAATCACTGCTTAGCACTCAGCAGGAACCCAAGTAAAGTAATTGTTTTAAAAGAGGCTCTTGGACAAAATTAAGAGGTATGCCCCAAGTACGAAAGGTACAGTTCCACAGCTGCAAAAATGTCTGTAAATGTAGTGGAACACTGTTCCCCCTGAGTACAGCTCACTTGGATCGCTTAAGAGTGCTAAAACAATGAGCACAGAAGATTGGCTTCTGAGTTTCAAAGCCACCCCCAGGCTTTGAACCATTTTGCAGATAAAAACATGCGATTTAACAAGAGTAAAGGGTCTACCGCTGCCTTTCCAATTTCAGGATAATACTCAGAAGTGATTATTGGTGCTGCTCAAGATCCCCACAAATCAATGCAGTCATTTCTTATTTAGTTTACATTTTATAATTGTGAAACGCTATAGTAGACATGTCCTCTACTTTGTATTCATCCTCGGGAAAAAGCTTAAGATCCTTTTTGATTCCTTGTTTCCCAGTCAAAATGTCTCCAAATCCGTGAGAAACGAGTGTTAATTAAAATGTGCTTTTATTTAAATATTTAGAATTTTAAACGTACAATGATAAATCACCTTCCCAGAGGGAAACTAAGGACCATCCGAAGTCTTGCACAGTGGCAATAGTGAAACCACCGGCCAGTGTGCTTTGTGAATGATCCTAGACTTGATACCGCCAAACCTTTCAAGCGGTAAAGTGCACCATGTATATAAAAAATGATCAGCACTCTCCCTCCCTCCCCCCAACCTATCTTTGAGGCTTCAAGTGACGGCGGAGTTATCCATAAAATGAATATGCGGTGAATACAGAAAATGATGGCTCTAAAACACTGCAGACCATTTTGCTTGAGGTCGCTGGACCTGCGGGCCCAACTCACTAGCCGTCAGACATTGGTAAGCTTATCTGTTAGACTCGGGCCTTATATGTGGCTTACTATGTCTTGGAGCTTTCAGCCGCTGTGAAAGCAAGCTTGTGAATACTCTTTATCTGGCCCGCCAGTAACTTACCTAAAAAAAAAAATACAAAAAAAAATAAAATTAAATAAATAAAAATGATGTCCAAAGCCATCTGTTGAAACCATGAGGGCCCTAATGTCTCCTCATGCTACCTTCCCTTTTCCGGCTTTATTGGAGGTATGGAGTTGCCCCCAGCTGAGCCAGTTCAACCCTTGGAAGACACCGTTAAATCAGGCGGCAAAAGCTGTTGTTGTCTGATTTGAGAAGAGGCACAGGCAGCCGTTGAGTCGTGGAGCGCATAGTCTTTACCTTTACATTTTTATAACACCCGGACCCAAGGGTATCACGGCGTTTGGTACAGTGAATAGTACATTTCGGATCATGCATTGGTAGTGATGGCAACAGAAAACCGAGATTATTTGTATTTGTCAAACAACCAGGTTGTTACTAGCTTTTTGAATGTAGTGTAGGCTCTTATGTTCTTAAAGCGGGCGGGGGGGTGATCAGCAAAGTGCTGGAGCTGGATCTTAGCGCACACATGGGGACATTTTGAATAATCCTGTTGTTGAGGTAGAGGGGTGCCTCATTATAAATGCATCAGTGCGCAATGGACAACTTTAAAGTCCAACCGAGCTTTGATGGACAGCCAGTGAGTCTCTCGTCTGGTTGCTGTGATGCAATCAGTGTGAGCGTTTTGCTCCGAGGGCAGCACAGAGTGCTTTACTTTGCAGTAATTGAAGTTTGGACAAGTTGGTAGCAGTGGTACCCATAAGTAAGACCTTGCAGTAATCCAGTTTTTTGTGAGAATCAAAGTTCGTGTGAGGTGAGAGGAATTGTCTACGTGTGGAGATGAGCCTTGCAGTGTAGGCAGTAGTCTGCTTCAAGGATTCCCAAGGTTTTTATACGTTTCAGCACATGGATGGTCGTGCCATAAATGCAGGAGGAAAAAGAAGCATCCAGGTTTTTGAACCAGTACGGAGATCCAACAATGAGCTCCCTTTTATAATTTAAAAACAAGTTGTGGGTGACCATCCAGTTGGCTGTTGATTCCCCAATGAATACTCTTGTGGTACGACCACTAAGGAAAGATTTGATCCATGAGGTGGCTTCAGGGGCTTCAGGTGAGATGGAAGTGTTGGCTGAGGTGATGGTATAGGATACTATGGCCGACTAAGTCAAACGCAGCTGAGAGATCTAGTAGAAGAAGGTTGGCTAGGTTGCCAGAGTCCCTGGTCTTATCCATTTGGATTCCAAGTCCAGCACGGCAGTTTTTGTGGAATGTTAAGTAGGAAAGGGACTGTGGTGATCAGGCGGTAATTAGTAGGATGGAGAGGTCTAGGAAAGTCTCTTTATTTTTTTAAAGGAGTGGTGTAATCTAGGCAGATTTGATATTTGGGGGCACAGTGCTGGACAGGAAGGAGGCATTGGCAAACCCAGTGATGAGCACTAGCGTGGGTGCCCAAAGCGTCACAAGGCGGGCAGAGCAATGGTTGTCTTTGCAATTAGAGGGGTTTGGCACACAGATGGTGGCAACCACTTTTTCTTGAGTGACTTTGGGGGGGGGGTATATTTTAGGATTGTGCGCCACTGGGTTGATCCAAGGTGCGGGACATGTGGATTTTGGTAGCAAGCGAGGCTTTATTTTTTTAAGCACAGATCTTGATAAGTAAAGCTTCCATTTTATGGGAAGGGCATCCTGCATTGTGGTACCAAGCTTTGTCCGAGTGAGTACCTGCAATAGGGAGGTTGGGAGTTCCAACCATTCAGAGGATGGAAAATGTTTTAGCATTGGCGCTTGCATTGGAGATTCTGACATTGTAGCTATTCGATTTGCAGGCGACTACCGCTTTCTTGTAAGCGAAGTCTGCTGAGGCGAGGGCCGTGCAGTTGCTTGGGGAGGGGTGCTTTTTGCATAGGCATTCTAGGGATCTTGTGTTCCTTCATAGGATGACTAGTTCCTCTGAGATCCAAGTGTTAGGTTTATGCAGTTTGGGAATTTTAGTTTTGACAGGTTCATGTAGATCAAGAGTCTGGAGCAGGTTCTGTGCACGGGTGCTTGAGCTAAGCGAGGCTAGGAGTGAGGGCAGTAGATCCTCGTGTCTGATTGCGAGTATAACTGACTTGTATTGGCTTCAGGATAGTAGCTAGGATTCTGTGGAGTTTAGTCTGGGACAGATTGAAGTGGAGCAGGGAACGGTCAGACCAGGGTACTGATTCAAGTGCTGAGATGATAATGCTTGCATTGGCGTAAGAATCCAATCTAAGGTCGCCCTCTGGAATGATTGGTTGCATCTATCTGTTGGATAAATATCTCAGAGTGCCATTGTGAGCGCCAAGGCTTTGGGTGTCGTTGTAGCCTAGGTTGAGATCGCCCAGAATGATGCACTTGGTCATGGGTTTCCTAAAGGGAGTGATAAGGAGTGGGATGTCTGCTTGGACAACTGGGTCCATTAGGTGGCCTATAGATCAGCAGCAGGTTGAGTGTGGTTTGGGGGTTGGTGGTGAGCTTGAGTATCAGCATTTTATACCCTGCGGTGGTGGGTAAGGGCATGGCCTGATCTGTAAGGAAGCTTTGGCTATGAGGGATACCCCTACTCCAATGACTTTAAGGCGGTCTGTCCTACAAATAGTATAGTTAGGAGGGACGGCTACGGAGAGCAGGGGGCCAGAGGCATTGTGAAGCCTCTCCTCAGCGGCCCACTTTTCAACCAAAGCTATACTTTGGACAAAGTCCTTCCTGACTAACAGAACCACGAGGGTCTTCTCACCTACTGCAGCAGCGTTGCCAGCCCCAGTCACCTGTGGAGTTCCTCAAGGCTCCTGCATCTACCCCACACTGTAAAATATCTTTACCAAGCCTCTATTCCACCTTCTCAATGACTTGGGTATCACCTACACTAACTATGCAGACGATACCCAAATCCTCATCCCTATTACAAATACGTTTGACACTGACTCAAAATCACTAAATAAAATCTACCAAACCATCCAGGCCTAGATGGCCCAGCATGGCTTTTGCTTAAATGATGAAAAAACAGAGTTACTCCTCCATAGGCTCACAAAACCGCCTAAACAAACTCTGTGACTCCTTCAAATCCTTTGTTATTGTTGGGATTATGATCAATGTTTCCAAGGAAGTAAAAACCCTGGGTATTTACATTGACTCGGCACTCATTAACCAGATAAGTCTATGCCACGGCCTCGGCGGCAGCTTACGTTTCAAAACTCCTTAATGCGGTAGATCTTTCCTGTCATCTGACAGCTGTATTCCGCTTGGTAGAGCTCTCATCTGATCCAGAATAGACTATTGTAACGCCCTCTATGCAGGCTCTAAAAACAGCAATATCAAAAAACTTCAGGTGATTCAAAACAGTACCCTAAGAGCAGCACTTAACATACCAAAAAACAAACACATTACCATGGCAAGACGGAATGACCACTGGTTGCCGGTCCACGAACGAATATTGTTCACAATCCACAAATGTCTGTCCAACTCAGCCCCTAGTACTTATCCAACAAATTCACTAAAAAACAATCCAATAGACCCACTTGATCAGCCCACTCGCACTTAACATACCCAGATTGAAACGACAGAAAGCAGGGGGTCGCAGCTTCCCAGTGGTAGCTGGCAAACACTGGAATGCTCTTCCATCACCACTAAGATCTGAATCGTCCTATTGGTCCTTCTGCAAAAGCTTGTAAATCTGGCTATTCACACAGGAGCGGCTAAAGTAGCTCTCTTACAATCCACCTGAAATATATACTATGACTAACACTGTTAACAATTCTGTTGAGAGTTCAAAGTAATGCATACGGTTAACGGTATATATTACTGAAAATCGTTCTGCATGTATGTATGTACTTTATGCTGTATTGTCAAAAAACCAGCGCCTAGATGCCTCAGGTTTGGGTGCCCTTTACAAATGTCTAAATAAATGATTCAGTGGTTGCTAAGATATCCAAGTGGAGTTTGAGGATAAGAGCATGGATTTCTGTGGCATGTACGCTTAGGGATTGCATGTAAATTAGGGCACATTTTAGGTCCTCTGTATGCTTGGGTGTAATGGGACAAGTACAAGTGGGAGCCTGTTGTATCATGTCAGAAGGCGGTGGTGAGCGAGAGCTGGTCCGTGAGCCTAGTCTAGCCAGTCGGGTGGCACCTGATGGTGGAAGGGAAATGACATTGATGGGAAGAGTTCTTGCCCAGACTCTAGGCCGGCAGGTAGGGTACTTCCTTGGACCTGGGTATGTGAGGTCGGTGTCAGGCTGTGATCTTGTGTGGTTGGTAAATTGTGCAAGTCGGTGGTGTTTTGGTGCTCTGTGGTGAAGGTAGGGGGTGAGCCAAGGCCAGAGCCTGTCGGGTCTTGTTTGAGTGAAGGGCAGCCAAAAGGGGCTATGCTGGGTCTTGGCTGAGAAGTGTTGGTGTCCATTACCTGTGATTGGGGAAAAGACTGCATGGGAATGAGAGGCAGCAGCCGCAGGGTGTCCAGCATGTCCGGAATAGACATCTAGGGTAATGATCAATAGACTGGAACAAGGTGCGGATGTCATGCGAGGAGGTAAGTGTGCAGCACTGCAACACTAGACGTGGGGTCTGGGTGCCGAACACGGAGAGGAGAAATGGAGTGGGGGGCTGGAGGGGGGGGAGGAGGTCCATAGGTCCATTGTGGGATTTGGGAAGATCCCTCTAAGAGAAGGGATCAGTGGCAGGAGCAGTCCTGGGGATCAGGCGAGATCTGCCAGGCAGTGTTTAGCCATGGCGTGGCTGGTGCATGAGCGCAGGCAGGATCGGGATCCCATGAGCTGTGGCCAGGTGAATCACAGTATGTGTGTTGAAACGGTGTGTGGGGATGAGCCGAGATGGCGCAATCGTAGTCTGGTGCAGCTTGAGGGCAGGGGTGCAGAGTGAACATTGCTTCACACGTATAGGTAGTCTTGAGGCTTCTGTGGGTTTACTGGTGTGGCTGGGAGGGACACGAGACGAGGAGGCGAGGCTGTCACACTTGGTGCCCGGTTCAGTTAGAAGCAATGCGGGCATGGGCAGCAAGGAAGAGGGGCGCTATCGGTCGGAGGGGGAGGATTAGGTACAGGAATATCCTTGCACAAAACAAGGGACATGTGCAGTGAGGCACAAAGCTCCGAAGAGTCGTGTCAGCACAGGGCGGGTAGGAATCTTGTCGGAGGCGAGGCGGGAGGGAGCCAATAGGGAGTGAAATCGCAAAACAAAAAGGCTTGCAGGTACAAGTGAACGAGGAGCAGAGACCCCTCTTACATTGGCATTGTGACTGGTCATCCGATCGAGTAGGCGAGCCGGCAGCAGGATATTTTGGCCTACAGGGATAGGGCACGACAGGCACCAGTAGCCTTAGAAACGGGTCTTGAAGGAGGAGGTAGCAATCTCGGAGGATCCCGGTGAATGTGCAAATCGCACTGCATGAAGATTCTCTTGGAAGGAAGTCTTTATTTTGTTTCTCTTGATTAACTGGGTCATTTGGAAGTCTTGAACACCACAGGTAAGTGCGCTCCACAATTCTTGAAGACTAGCTTCAATTGTGTTGGGACATTTAATTTGCTTGGCTCACCAGAGCTGTTTTGTGCACAAAAATGTGACTCCTGGTACCTGTGTAGCAGAGCCATTTTCCGGATGGTGAAGGAATTTCCAAATTTGCTTTGCATCAGAACTTCGTTTGCGTGGCTGTTTCCGAATGCTGCCAAGATGTCGAGCGTGTGAATCGTTAATGCGCTCTCCAGGCCTGTATATGTTCTATGGGCAAATAGCATCGTTAATAATTAATCCGATCGTTGTGGGGGAGAATGTGCAGCTTACATTTTTCGGGAATGTAGAATAGTCCTGTGTTTACACCATAGGGGCTTCATGACTATGCATGGGCCTGACCTGAAACTGACTGCATCTTGCATCTCTATTGGCTTATGGTTTGGGCCCCTGCATGGATTATGGCCATGACCGCTTTTCTGCAGTGCACAATACCCACCCAGGCGGTGGATTGTGACATTTTCTGAAAGATCCTGTCTGGAAGGACAGTAGGAATTGTTAAAGTAGATTTTTGAAAATGCTTCTTGTGGTGCACTGTTCTGTATCGCCGGCCTGTACCTAGTACACCAGTATATCCCAGTGGGCAGCCCCCAATGATGGATCTGGGATGGTTTTATCTTGATTAGGCTGGAAGTATGTGCGCAAGATATTGGTTTTCAATTCGTCCAACAGCTACCACTGAACTTGAGAATCCGGGATCTGCTTTCCAATTGAGTTGTCTGGAAAGTTAATACGATTCATTCTCTGGACTACTGATGTAATAAAGTGCACATAACTTGTCTAATGAACTCTGTTTCTTTTACATCTCTTCTGTCTGACGTAGTCTTAAATGTGTGCCATGTCTGGAATCCTATCCTATTCTCCCCTGTTAAGAGCATTAGTTCCGTTGCCAGAACCCCAGCCTCCCTAATCCCGCACTTGTCTTCGCTCGGCGCCATCCACCTGGGAGACATTCCACGTCTGCTTTAGGGAGGAATGATTGCATGGGCGGGTAGCTGCAAAATGAGTCTTTTGGCATTTCACTGAGTCACCTACCAGATTACAGAGCATTCTAAAAATTCTAAAATGTCCGAGCCATGATCTGCTTTAGGAGACCGACAGTTTCCATATAATATTCTTCCATGGCAACCTGAAACGCTGGCGCTTCAGCACCGTTACACTGAGCCAACTGGCCCACTACCAATTATGCTGAGATCACTCTGATGCAGAGGTATTTAAACTTTCCTTTTTAAAGGGAGGAAAGAAAAAGCAGGGCAGGGTGGAGCCCTGGGCAGGTGCGGCGTGTCCATAATAAGGGCATCGACCCAGTGGCCACCCCTCACCTATAATGGAGGAGCCAGCCCAGTGAAACACAGAGCCCTCCCTCACTTGCTCTTTCCCGCTGAGGGAGCGCTCCTGGGCTGGCTGAACTGTCAAAGATAAACAGCGTTTACTTTTGACAGATTAGTCCCCCCACCCTCCGCCCCTGCCACGCATGCTCAATGAGCCATGCAAGGTTGGGGGCGCTTTGCTTCGCAGCGTCGCATAGCTCATTGGAAATGCTGACTGGGGAACTGCATGTCTGTATGTGCGAGGGGCAGCTCATGGGCCTCCTCGCACATACAGAGCAGGCTGTTTCAGCACACAAGCGCAGGCCCCTGCTCTTGCTTCCTGATTCCTGTCCATGATGTATGGATGTGTGTAGGCTTGTGTTATGAGTGAGTATGATGATTGGTGCTTGTGTGAAATGAGCGTGCTTGCTGTGTGAATGTGTGTTGATCCGTGGAGGGGATTTTTGGCGAGTTGGGGGGAGGTGTGCGGGCTTTAGAGGAGGGTTGTACAATGGCATTTAAAAATGCCTTTGTTGCACTTTACCCCTTATCAACCTGCTAAAACCAGCTCTCCTTCTGAGGCGCTGTGGGGGTACAGGGGGACAGAGATGGCATGCTCCCCGCACCCCCTTGATTTATGCCCCTCCACGTAAAATTCACAAGTCACCACTGTCCCTGTGCTGGGAGGGGGGTGGGGGAGCCCAGGGCCTGTGAGTGGTGGGAGCGGGGTGAGGTGAGCCCGGGGTCTGTGGTGTGGTGGGGAGAGCCCAGGGACTGTGCTAGTAGTGGATGAGGAAGCCAAGAGACCGTGATGGGAGCAGATGGGGAGCCCAGGGACTATTCGGGGAGTAGGGTGCAGTGATGGCACACAATGGATCATGAATGGCTGTCCAGTTTGCACTTTTGGCGCTGCCCGGCCTGCCCACATTTTGCATGAGGTGGGGGGCTGGGCCCAGGACAAAAAAGTTTGACGACCACTGCTCTGATGGAACTGTCAAAGATTTCCTATTGAGCTGTTGATTTGCCATTCTGGGCAACCAAAAGGTTCTGCAAGGGGTTGTCTGGGAGAGTGGGACAACGCAGACACTAAATGGTGATCCCAGCAGAGTCAAAGACACAGAAGTGGGAGGAACAAGAGAAAACAGTTACTACACAGGGGCAGTGCATAATATCCAATGTACTGCAGAAAGAGCTAACCAAATCATAGAAAATAACTCAACATGACTGGAAAAACACATGGATCATCGGAAGCAACACCTCTCTACCATGCTGTATTGAAATGGGTAGTTGGCACTTTCTACACAGTCAAAATGGGTAGAAAACCCACTGAACCCTTTGAGAAGATTATCCCAACAAGCACTCTGCTGGCAAAACTCGTCCCCTTCCAAGGCCTACAATGCTGGCAACCACAAAGATAGTCCCTCTCCACAAATATCTCCAAGAGGCCTGAAGGAAGGTCTCCAGAAACTACATGGAATCCTGCAGGCAGTTTAGTGGCCCCATAGTTACATCCCTTCCATACTGACCGACATCTTAATTTTGGAAAGGCAAACCTTCCAAAGAGTTCACATCTGTTTCCACATCGATCTCTGGCACAACTGAAGGGTACATTCTTTGCCATCTATGATTGCATTTCTTAGTTGTGTATTCTTGATGCCCCCCTTGTGAATTGGACTTGATCTTACGACTCGCCTGTTGCCCACAAAAGGTACATTTCCTGCACACCATCACTATAAACAAGACGCATGTTTTGGTCTACAACGGTTGTCCTAAACAGCTCGAGAGCCAAAAGTTGCAGACCCAAGCGCTAGACCTGGTTACATCACAAAAGTGACTGAGGCAGTTGCTACATGAGCTTGCCACAAACAGCAAAACAAATGGGTGAACTCCGAATCAACACAATTGAAACAAATAAACGCTGAAAGATCAGGTTTCATCCAGCATTGACACAATCCCGGGCTAAGGAATTCCCAAAAGCAACATTCTGAAATGCAGAACAAAAATGATTACAACTAGTTTCAGCTGCTCATCACATCTTGCACAGAGCTAGAAGCCGTGTGACTGCCAGGAAGGCTCAGTGTGCAGAAAGTACTTTGAAAACCAGCACGTGTACAGGCATTGCCCTCACAACATTGCTCTTAAATGCCACAATGAACCCTACACGTGGTGGCACAGCCTCTCAAACACGCGTTGAACGTACTAATTCAATAAGGAGAATACATCTCATTCCAGAACAAGATCTGGGCCAAGCAATACATCGAGTGCTGCAGGTAAATGCACACTCCTAGCAAGGACCCACCATTATACAGTTCTCTACTAAGCAGAATGGCGCTGATTTAAAATAAATAAATAAAAAAAAATATGACTAACTCGCCAAACAACTATATTGCTGTAAGATCAAAGATCAGAATTGTTTTATTTGTTAATTGCTGATCTAATATTCACCTTTATTAACCACACATATGAACCGGCTCTGAAGTGCCTTTCCTAGAAACATGTGTAGACAAAAAGCTTAAATGGGCATAGGCAGAACGCCATTCATAAATTACACCCGGCATTGGCAATGCCAACAGTTTTGAATTTTGTGTAAGCATGGGAAAGGCCTTTCCAGGCACTGCCGTAGTGATTATAACTGACCATTGATGGCAGCAGCAGCAGCAAAATGCTGTGAATACCTGGGCGTATAATAGCAGTACCTGGCAAATGCCGAAATCTTGCACACAAGCCAATACGTTTGGCTTTGGCAATTTATTTAACAGGACTTCCGTGAAGGTCACACATGGTCTTAGAAATTGAGTGACTGATGGAAGACATAGTGAAGACATTTTTAATTACACCAGTAGGGCCTTTACAGCTCCAATTCACTTTCAGAAGGCTGAGCTCGAGCTCCGGGTTTGATCATAAGGCTTGATAGCTCAAAGAGATCCTAGGAGGATGTGTTTGGTCGTGGAGGGACAGGAAGTGGGTGGGAATGGCCATAGGCAGTCAATGGGTAGATGCAAGCTACTAGCCAGCCATAACAACTTATTCACCACCCCAATTCTACACATACACCCAGCATACAATTTCTTACTTGCTAGCCAATGGCTAGTGGCGGGAACACATTTTGCACCTTGATGGATGAATAACCCAATCCCCACACCTGCAAGCTTTGTATCCCTGTGCATATGCCATTTCTCCCGGGCTATCATTTAATGTAATCGTTTCTGCTTATATGTGGCCCCCGTGAGAGTTCTAATTTAATGTACCAATGTGATGAGGCACAGTCCTATGTATCCAGACATATTGTAATGTTCATTCACGTGCCCATCGCACTTTGCTCCCATAGGCACAGATCTAGATACATTCTGACCTGAAATTTTTCCTCTGCTGTGAACATTTTCCCCCTCCTTTTCATACGCAAAGCTACCCAGTGTGAACCGAGCAAAACTACTCTTATTTGTTTCGATGTAGTGTAGAAATGTGATTATAACTAACTTGCTGCAGGCAGCTTAACCTTTTTGTGATTTGATGTTCATCTCTTTTTTGAGTTTCAAAACCAGCAATGAATTACAAGTCTGAACTATTAGAAACTTAATCAAATCTAAAAGCCATGCAAAATGCTTTATAAAAAAATAGATACATGTTGACACTGTATTATATACCGAATGCTAAACCACTTACTGTAAAACATAAGAACTTTAAAACTCGAGAGTTCTCTGCCAAATATGGCACCAGGCTTCAGGATCAGAATCTAAGGTTTCAACAGCGCTTCGAGCAGGCTTTTAATATCTGTATAATGTTCTTTTGTGGGGCTGTTATTCTTTATAATATCCTGTAGGAGGTCAGAAGGAGGAGACCGACTATAAGGAGTCATGTTTAACTTTCTTTTATTTAAAAATGAAGAAAAAGCCTCCCTAGCCCTAATCTATGGGATTCTCTACCTAACAAAACTAAACTAGGGTGCTCGTCATCCGATGTGAAGTCCAAACTTGATAGTCTGTCCTCTGCCAAAACTAGCCTAAGCTGACCACGCCACAACAGGAGAATTAGTCCCTTCTCCTGGGGTGCGTCTCAGCATAAGTCTTCAATATGATATCTTCAAATAGTCTCATTCTATTGCTTTATTTTATTTATTTATAAGGCGACGGGAGCCCACAGGCATCAGGGCACCATAACAAAAACGCAAAGGTACAACAAAATACACAGGACAATCTGGTATAGGAGTGAACAGTGAGGGTCTCAGTTGAAAAGTGTAATAGCTCCTTCAGTTCTTTCAGTGGATCTTCCCAGACCCTGATGTATTCCCTTGTTTCTCTAACTACTTGTCTTCTTCTCAAAATGTGTAGACAGTCATGTCTTATTCCTCTCACAGTTCTGCCAGTCACAAGAGCATGTATCATGTACTGTAAGTATTCCTTAAAATGTTGCCAGTCACTGGGACGGGTATCGGTCCCCTGGATGTTCTTCATTTTTCGTACATTTTTGCCCATCACTGGGATGAGGATGTAGGGTCCCTGAGTGACCTTCACTCTTTATATATTTCTGCCAATCACTGGGACGCAGGTGCAGGGTCCTTGAGTGATCTTCACGCTTTACGCCTCGCTCTCCGGATATCCTGCTCTCCTCTGTACCTTTATTGAAAGGGTTCTGCGTCATAGGATCTTTGCTCTTCTTTGGTGGTTTCGGCAAAGAAAGGATTTTGCTTTCAGTTTTGTTCCACGCCACCACCTTCTTCCTTTGGCCTGCTGGTAGAGTTCTTCCATAAACAGACCACCTCGGGTCTGTTATTGGCGTATCGCTTACTTGGCATGCCAATGGTAGGGCTCTTCACTGGCCCTTCTCGAGTGGGGGCGATTATGGATTTTCTCCACTCTGCTGGTCGGACAGTGTGCTGCTGTCCCTTCTCTGTAGCTGCTTTTGAACAGCCAAGGTAGCATCTTCCCTCAGTTTTCCAGCCTCCTCGATCCAGCCTTTTTAAACTGGTGTGTTTCACTTCCTTGTTCTCTTGACCCTCCTTTTTATAACACACTGCTGGGGCTTTCCCAGTTTCCAAAGAAAGTCCTTCCTTTGTGTTTGGTTCGTATTCACTATGCCTCCAGTTGGCTTCTTTGTGTCAGTATTTGACAGACAAGAACTCTGCATTACTCTCATGCTCTTATTGTTCACAGTATCAGGTTGACATGGTTCTTCAGGTATTACATCACAATTATACATGTGAGAGGAGTTTAGTTGTCTGTCAGTTAATGTAGTTGTGTTGGGCTTTGGGGGGACACTAAGAAGGGAGTTCCTTATGGGAAAAAGAGTCTTGTGAGGCCCCACATACCACCACCCCTTGGGGGGATGTTGAATAGTGGGCTTGCCTCAAAGGACAGGGGTCCTCACTTGAGGAAAGTGACTGAATCCTTTGAATGAATGTCAGTGGCAAGTTTTAGAAGAACCAGTATTGTAGATTGTTACCAAGTTGAGGGCTTCTTGAGGCACAGGGATGGGCCTAGGAGTAGGAATGGTACTCTGGGTAGAGTAGAGCTTATGGACAGGATTGTCTTTGGTTGTATGGCTGTCAAGTCTGTGATGGGTCACTGGTGTGAATGGATTTCAGGCTAGGAGCACGGATGGTCCTTGAGTAAGGTGCATGTACCTGCTTACAAATGTTTGGTAAGGTGAACTGGCGAGAAAGATTTCAAGTTAGCCAATAAATATGTAATTTGCTAGTTCAGCGCCATTACTAGTGGAATATTATTCAAAACTGTGTATAATAACTATTATGTTACCCTTGTCATTATAGTGCAATAACATCTTCTCAGGGTTACAATTTAGGTATACAAACCATGGAACCTATGCATGTGCATATTTTGTCTCTATTCCAAATATTTAAACCACAATAGGTATTGTGTATCATGTTGCCAGCATGCCATGTAGGGACTCTGATAGCATGCTACAAAAATGCAGAGCTCAAGGCCGTGCTTGTAAATGTCAGTAGAACACTTGCAATACCCAATTCAACCATAATACAAACGACAGCAATGCATTATTTACATTGTTTTGTATTGTGGTTGTCATTTATATAGCGCCTTTTAACATTTATTATAGTCTCAATGCGCTAGTGACGAGGATGCCCTCGGGGACCGAGAGTGATGGAGAACATTGAGTAGGATTAGAATGCATGTGTACATGTGGCAACGATAAGGCTTAGCAGGCCTGGCCGGGCTCCGATAGTATAGCAACCCACAAAGTCAGGCATGTGGATGGGTGCTGTGAGGGGTCGGGCGATGACGTGAGTGCTAGAGACTCGCTATGTGTCCAGCTGGACCAAATTTGCCATAGGTCTTCGCTGCATACTGATGTCAGGGGTGTTTAGGTGAAACTATTGTGACCAGCGAGACCAAATTCGTTGTAGTTGTTGCTGTATTCTGATGAGTGTGGGTATCCATACCTGTGGCCAGTGTCCACCGAGTGGTGTTTATACGTACCTAGAAACCCGCATGGAGATTAGTTGTATGTGCACCCGATCAGGTAGTGTCATCCTCTGTCGATTCCTGCGGCTGCGACAAATGTTTAGCAACAGGCTATCCTTCACAAATTGCCACTAGTAGAGCATGGGCTACACTTTCAAACTTTTCCTTGGTGGAGAGCATGGATCTTCAGATACGTTGCTGTCCTTCCAGTAGCAGAGCTAGAGAGGGGGCAGGGGTGTGGTGACCCTTGTAGAAATGTGTGGACCATGAGGAGCAGTCTGCGACTTTTCTTTTTCCAAATGTTAGCTCTGCACTGCGCCTCTTATTACTTTACACTGCTTGGCAATTGAATCTTTACTATCAATTTCAGATCCACTATTGTCACCAGAGCATTCCATCTAGATCCTATCGACCTCTGATCAGTACTCCAGATTAAATGCCTTGAGAATGCACTCCTTATTCATCCCTTTTTTTTATTTGGTCCTTCAATTTTCTCTGCAGCAGCTGCTGTTCCACTTGAATGTACCTTATGTAGATCTCTAGGTATCTTCCAGCTGAGGTCCCCTAAATCTATTGTCAAACTAGCTTCTCTTCGGGTAGTATGCTGAATAACTAGTGGATGTATCTATGATGCTCTTATGTACATGTACCAGTGGGGCAATGTGTTGACTGCATCTTGGCTTTCCCCCTTTATTTATGCTTCCCAAATCATTTGAGGGAGAAAGGTTCCACCTTTCAGTGGAAACCATTAATAAGAATATATAGATAACTGAAGATTGGGTATGTCCTTGATAATAATTGCTATATATTGGTTTGTTTCACTAAGGGGGCTCCTCTGATAAGGCCCCTGGCATACAATCCCACCCACAATTCTGGTGACAATAACTAGGCTAATTTAGGAATCACTATTTTATTTCAGTAAAATTAATGTGGTCATCAAGCTTTATGCAGGGGACAGCCCCACAGTATTACACTGTTATAAGTAGCTTGTCTACAAAAATAACCTGCTTGCACAAATATCCCTTTTTCACACACATGCATCCATCATGTAATCCAATCTCTATATCTTTGATTCTGAATAGCAATTGGCACTCTAGTCTTAATTCTGAAGCTTGTCGGCCAATAAATCAAAACTCTTGACTTCAAACATTTCTTAATTACACTAGGTATTGATAGACCTTTTGTTTTGCCCAACATCACCAAGTGCTGGAATCGTAGAATTGTTGCATACATCACACTGCCCGGGTAAATATGGTGCTGTGGGTTGCTAGTATGTATGCAGTGTGAAAGAATATTTAACTACAATGGGTTTTCTGCAGGTTTTCGGCTATGGATGCAGTGCAATTTATTCAGAATGTACAGAATTCTGGTTTATCCACCCAACCTAGGAGAATAGTTTTCGGATATTCTGGTACAAGTAGGGTGTGGCCCTTCCCTTTTATTTCGCAGACTGAGATTCTTTTTGTCTACAGCTATTCGTCCTTCTGCAGCCATCAACTTGGTCTCCCTGATTAGTCCATCCATCTTCGTCCTAAACTTTGAATTTGATATTTGAGATACAGCATTTTTTATGACAGTTTGGGAAAATTGTATCTTAATTGAACAATCCCTTCCATTGACTTGTCCAAAAGTCGCACAGCCCGACACTACATACGCCCAATCTCCATTGGATGTTCATATGTCTTAATATAAAAAAAAGGTCAGGGGCTACTTAGCTAAGAGTAATATCAAATTATAAATTGGCCCACATTCACATGGAATATGTGAAGTTCATTTTCATAAAGCTATCATATTATTAATTTAAATTTTTAATAAACCTACACATAGTGTTTGGATTTGTTTGGTGGGGGCCTTGACGATAATGCACCCTTCTCCTTGTTTCCACCTCAAGCCCTTGCAGTGACATCTTAAAAATATGGTGTCTGAAATGTAATTAAATCTAGGGGGGAAAATGGGATCTTGTGTTTCAGCACAATGACTCATGTGAGCAAGCCTTTGGTGTTGCTTTAGTCGATGATTGATTTGAGTAATGACAGGTTGTCTTTGTTCCACTGCATTAGGCTCACCAGTTGGTAGGTTTGATTGCAAGACAAAGTTTAAAGGTCTGATTTTATTGAGCGCATTTCCTTTAGAGGCTCTGCAATAAAAATTAGTCTTCGAACTTCTGGTCAATTTAGATGGTAATCTCAGTTCATACAGACGATTTGAGCTTGCAGGAATGTTAGAATATTTAAGCCCCATCTTGCAAGTATCTCTTGGATTGGGGACTAGTTTGGTATGAGTTGAACGCTGGTCAGCTTATTCTGTCATCTCACTATAGAGCTAAGATGAAAACAAATATTATTGCAGTCAATCATTGGTTTTTACACAATTACAACTACAAAATTTGGGCCACAGTCCGACAGCTGTTTTG
Source organism: Ambystoma mexicanum (assembly GCF_040938575.1). NCBI lineage: Eukaryota > Metazoa > Chordata > Amphibia > Caudata > Ambystomatidae > Ambystoma > Ambystoma mexicanum. The sequence continues at coordinate 828,506,585 of NC_090923.1, read as the reverse complement.
TCACTTTATATCTCCTCTGATTTTCTTTGAAATACATTATCAGGAACATTTTACATACAGTGATGGCAAAGCATGACTTTAAATGACTACAGATGTTCCACTTTAAATGGTGCTTCAAATAGATATGCATCATACAATTTGTTGCTAATGTGGCAATTTCTGTGCCATGTGTCGGGTGCTGTTTCACAAGGGAGTATCTAACTAATGGCTAGAAATGTCAATGACTACAGTGATGTATTATATTGGCGCCTCTCGCTTTGCATTTGTTTTGGACAGCTAGTAATCGGTTATATTATTTCTATAGTTCAGGGCGCTGGGAAGGTAAAACAACCCTGGCACAAAGGTTGTGTGATAATTATAAAAGAAAGGTATTCTATAGTTAAGGATACTTCTGTCCCCTGCACACCATTAGGGCTGGTATGAGTCAAAGTTTCTGCAACTTAGATTATGTATGTATATATATATATATATATATATATATATAATATTAGTTCTTGAGCCTTCAGTTTGAGACTTGAGAGAGAAAAAGTACATTTTCAATAGCAATTTGTGATCATGCAAGCAGTCTTATCTGTACAAGGAAGGTTTTAATTACAACAAGTAACGATAGGATTCATTATACTTTAAATTTCATGGTTTAATGCATTTTGGAATAGTTCCCTTTATCAGGAGCATCATTTTGCAAATCTGTTAAATATAAAAACATACTTTAATTATGAAACACATATATGGTAGTCTCAAACTTGGATGGCAACTCAAAACACCCATGTGGAATATTACATTGATTTACCTTAATATAAAAGGATCCTTGTAATCTTCAAGTTATTCATTGTCGTTGTAGAATTCGTATGCTAAATGGGAAATATGTGGGCAAAGTAATAAAGTTTTTTTTAAATTCTGTATAGGAGGAAAAAGCGAATGATATAATAGTAAAGGCAAGCAGTACTTTTTATAAAAAGGAACGGTTGTTCTGCTGAAGAAAGTGTTGCTGAGGTTGTTTTTTTTCCACTGAATTTCAGGGGTTTTGTTATGCTATTTTTTTCTCTGAGGCTCCCTGGCAATGGTCACCGTCCAGCTGCACCAATTACTAAAAAAATACCCTGCCAACTGGTCCTGGGCAATTAGCCTAGTAGCTAACCAGTTCACGCCTGCCATGGTCTTTGGCTATGGCTTTTGGCAGTGTCCACGGTCCGCATTGCAGACATTAGATAAAAAGACAGTGGGCCACTGGCCATGCTGGACCAATTGCTAATAAAGATAAAGGCCAACTGGCCATGGCTTATGGCAGTGGCCCATATCCCCCTGCCTAGCACCCAACTAGATGCCATGGCCAGTAGCAGTGGCCACGGACGACATTGCGAAAGTACTGTGGGCCACTGGCCATGGCCAGAGGGCCCAGCCTTCGGTCATGTCCATTGTCTCTGTTGCACTAAATATGCAACCTCACTCTTATGGGGCGTTATCCATGTTGCACCCTGGGCAACCATATATATGCATGTATTGTGAGGGGTCAGAAATGTGAGGCGGACAACGTTTGTGAATGATTTTCAAAAGATGCCATTTCATTAACTCAAGTTGGATCAATGCCTCCCTATCCCTACACTGATGAGTATTTCCCTGCCTATCAAAATAAACTAAGGAAAAAAACTCTTAACAAAAGGTTTCTGTCCCTCACACTTATTCATATAGAAAATTAACAAGGTAATGTATGACAGTTTCAATATAACAGAAATCTGCTAAATTCACAACCTGGTAGTGTTTCTCCTTTTAATCAATTCCCCTTCCCCAGGTTCTAACAGGATTTTCTTCGACGGTTTCAAAAGGATAAGGAAATCCTGTTATCCAGTAAACGTTCCAATTTTCTTCCAACTTGAACTCCACCAACAGTTCACAATGTTTAACAAGTTGTCACTTTTCAGTTGGTGATAAAAAGTTCCATAAAACTTCAACTCATAAGACAAGAAGATTTCAGCAGTTCATTAAGATCAACAAACATGTCTTTGTCAAGATGTCAAGATGTTTCTGTAACAGTTCATAATGTACAATAGCAATTCTGGCACTACTTCTTCATCAATACTTTTTTTTTAACCACTTCATAGTACTTCAACAACTTCTGCCTGCTGCACCCACCTGCCAGGCCTATACTACAAGGGTCTTTTGTCCTGGTGTACTCTCTGCCACAACTAATGTAACTACTACAAGTACTTCTGTGGTAAAAGTAGTCTTCAATCAATTTAGCCATGTGGCTCGCTTTTCTACGACATCAAACGTAACCACTTCTTTAGGGAAGAGAAACACATTGGTGCTGCTCTTTACACACTTGTGATTGCCATGTGCAATGCAGGTTATGCTCCTCTACTTCTGAATATCTCCTGTCAGAAGGGCAACTTGCCTGACGCTCTTGTTTCCCCACTTATGTATTAACCAAATGCTGATAATAGTTTTCTCTCACTTCTACTACTTTGGCAATGTGGGTTTAGGTCACTTCCTCTTACAGCCTCTTTTACACACTGGCTATGACGTTTACAAACGGGTGGATTCTTAATTGCCCTCACTTGTCTTTGGCAATACTATATGTTGTCCTGATATTATTCTCTTTTGACTTGGGCATTTGTATAGCTTTCTTGGATCTGCTTGTCAAGTTCTTATTCTGCGACTTTCTCTTTAAGTCAGCTTGATTTTCAAAAGTATTATTATTCTGCCTTACATCAGGTCGGTATTCCAAATAACAGTTGTCTCCACTTTATTCTCTTGCCTTTACTTCTGTACGTAATAAACCCAGACTTGGCCAGCAGGCGATTGGAGCGCTCCAGTGTCACAACACACTAGTGAACTCATCGGGTCTGGTGGCCACGTCCGCTGCCTCCAGGTCTTCTGCTCCAAAGGCTCTCCGGTGCTCACCTGCCACCAAAGTCCGACTTAATACGAGGGAAGCTTTCATACTGTTTGCTTCCGCCACGTGACAGCTACGGTCTCCAGGGGGCAAGTTGTCACACCCAACTCTTCCCTAAGGCAATCAAAGCCTCAGAGATAAAGAGAACCTCCCAGGACCGTCATCCGTTCGACACACAACGGTCGTCTCAGCATCTCTGCTGTTTTCCAGCTTCTGCTTCCACTGCAACGTGGATGTTCCATGACTACTCCACCTCCTACTCTCTATGGCCTGCACCGGAGGGGGCTTTTTAGGTGTGGGTCATTAAGCTCATTACGCTGCAACTTGTAGTCTTGTACCTCTGCAGCCCTCTTCATCCCAGTACTTAAGACATTTTGGGACTTCAAGTCCCCAATGTTCCAATCATCTTTCCTCACAGTTTCAATTTTACAGGGTCTCTGGGAAAGTTATAAAATGGGGTATCCCATTCTTATTCACCTGCTTCCCCACTCATGTGATCCTCCCACAGAACCCCACCCCCAGGGTCAGGATTAGGAAGTGCCTGCCTTTCCCTGGCCACATGAGTAGGGTGCCAGGCCCCAGGTTTTGTGTTGAATCAGCTTGGATTCATCACAGTATGTGTTTATGGGTGTGTGTGTGTGGGTGTGTGTGTGTGTGTGTGTATGTATATATATATATATATATATATATATATAATCTGAGGTTTGTGGAATCTGCTTAGATCACATGCTGTCCATAGGCCGACATCTAGTGGAAGCTGCGGAGTATTACAGTTTGTTTTTCGAAACTCAAAAATGGGCGTCGACACAGGGCGTGCCAGTAATACTATCCCTAGTGTGACGTCCACTGTACCCAAGATCCCTCCCGCGTCTAGGATCCTCAGATTGTTTTTTTCCACCATACTGGTCGGAAGCATTTTGCGGAGTCCCCTGGCCTTAGCCATACTTTTGCTAAAATATTGATTAATTTACATCCTTTCCCCATCCCAACGTCGAACTTCGACACTCGACGCCGGCTGGAGAAGAAATCGACCGTCGGCTGCTGCACGACGGATTTGGGCCTCGGAAGGCCTATGGCCTCGGCCCTGCAAGTAGGGAGAGTGGGGGGTTGGACATACTCTACACTCTTGGTATATAGGTACACCTTATACATTTCCTACACTTAACAGCCCGCTGCCTCAAGGTTCGTATGGAGGGTACCCCTTTTCAATTCTGCCCCAAGTGCAATCGCAAATACCCTTGGGTGGACAGGCACGCCACGTGCAATCTCTGCTTGCCGAGGGACCACCCCGAAGCGAACTGCAGAGCGTGTAGTAGGTTTAAACCTAAGACACTTAAGGACCGTTCGACGAAGAGTTGGGCCCACCACGCCAGGCAGGCGGCCATGGCAGCGGAGGGCGCCTTCAGCGATGGCAGCGAAGCCGTGCTTTCGGACGGCGAGGGCATTACGGCGTCGAAAGACAGCCGATCGCAGGTCCCCGACCTCGGAAGGTCATCCGACAGGGCGGCTATGGGGAAGACCCCCGGCGACACAGGCGCTTCACACACCACTCACACAAAACACACAAAGTCCAACCGAGACTCGACGACGTCGAGTTCTCGGAAAGAGGCACAAAGAGAACGGTCCGAATCGGTGTCCTCTGGGCGTTCTCGATCGATATCGCCGCATGACTCCAGGCAATCATCCACTCTTGCCAAGAGTGCCTCGCTCCCTAGGCTAACAGAAGTTCGATCGTCGGAGGACGAAGACGACTTCCACCCCCAGGCCGCGCTCCAGGAGTCGGAGCCCGCAGACAAGATCAGCGCAGTCCCACGTTCGAAGGACAGGGACTCTACCCCCGATCCTCGACGCCAGGGGTCGAAAACCTTCGGAGCCACAAAGGAACAGGGAAAACACTTTTCCACTCACGGGGAGTTGGGAAAAGAGCAGAAGAAGCAGCCTCTGCACTCTTCCACACCTGTAAAACACTCCACTCCTCCTAAACAGACAGACAAGACCAGGTCTGCTGATATTTCAGAAACCAGCAAATCTACTCAAGATAAATATCCTAAACTTTCTGAGAGAGTCATTCCCAGTTCAAAAAATTGGTTGAGTGATGACATAGATAGGGTCATGTCAAGGATGTCTTCTTTGGCAGACTTTTACGATAAAAATCCAGACCATTTCCTTTAATATGATCCACAAGGGGCTACACCCTCAGGCTCTAATGATCCTATCCCCCCCGAGTAAGAAGCCCCGGTTTGAGACACCAATGAGGTCTACAGACCCCTTCGAGGTACAACCATACTCACGGCCATACTCACTGTATCAAGGAGAGACTTCCTTTGGTGAGAACCAAGATTTTGGCATGGTAGAAGAGCAAACCGGGACGGGCTACTATGGGGATGATGAGGACCACGAAGAGGAAGACCCTGAAACCTACAGAGTAGATTCCCCGGTAGAGAAGGAAGCCCCGGTTACCGACTCCCCTGTCGATAACCAACCCCTCCTGAACGAGGTTCTCACACGTGCAGCAGAACATTTCCATATTGACACTCACTGTGTCCAGGAAGAGAGGGACTTCGCCGAGGAGTTGGTGGGAGAAAGGAGGCCTGTTGCCCAGACCATCCCTATCCTTAAGTCTATTCAGCGAAGAATAGACCCGTCCCTGGTGAACCCGAACCTCACCAGAGCAGTCAATCCCAGAGTTGAAAAACTTTTCAGGGCAGCCTAGTCTGACCCTCTCTACATAAGAGGACATCTGAAGCCAGACTCCTTAGTTGTCACTAACACTCGTAAGAGGGCTGGAACACCCTTGTCGTCGTCCGAAGCTCCTCCAGACAAGGAGAGCAAAAAACTATATGGTTTCAGCAGGAAAGTAGCCTCAACATCCGCCCATCAGGCAAGGATTGCAAACTCCACCACCCTGTTGGCCAGCTACAACTGCCATCAGTGGGAAGAAGTCGCGGCAGTCATCGCCTCTGCACCAGAACCCTTAAAGGGCCAGTTCGCACGAATTTCCGCAGAGGGTAGAGCCGTGTCTGGTTGCATTTTAAAAGCAAATTTTGACGCCGCGGACAGCGCAGGCAGATTGATAGCAGAAGGTACTGTTATCAAGAGACATGCGTGGTTTACGGCAGTCTGGTTTTGAGGCAGTAACCCAGGCATCATTGTTGGACAAACCGGTGGAAGCCGATCTGTTTGGTAAGGCGGTTGAGGACGCGCTGAAGAATGCCAAGGACGAATACGAGACACTCAAGTCCCTTGGCCAGTTAACCAATAAACCCCCTAACCAGAGAGGGAATAGTAATTTACGTCGCCCACGCGGCCAAAATTCCCAGAGAGGATCTAACTATTCCCAGGGGCAGGGTACACAGTGGAACAACAGCCAACAGTCTACCCAGGGTTACGGCAGGGGTAATAGGAGAGGACGTAGTAAAGGCAGAGGCAGCCCCAGTAAAGGAGGCGGCACGCCTCCACCAAAGCAGTGACGCTCAGTTCAAGGTCCCTTCTCACGCAACCCCAGTAGGGGGACGCATTTCCAACTTCACCCAGGCTTGGGAAGGGATCACATCAGACAGATGGGTGCTGTCAACAGTATCCGAGGGGTACTGTATAGAACTACTGCAGCGTCCCCGGAACCATCCTCCACGACAAAGAGTACACTCTTTAGAACATCAGAAGATTCTCCTCGAGGAGATCGCCATTCTGCTAGCAAAGGACGCGATAGAACTCGTCCCTGGACACCAGGTAAACAAGGTTATTTATTCAACTTACTTCCTTGTGCCAAAAAAAGATTTAACAATGCGCCCAGTATTGGACTTACGGCCTGCCAACAAGTATGTCAAGCCCCAAAAGTTTTGTATGACTACGCTACAAGAGGTAATCCCCCTCCTAAAAAAGGGAGATTACATGGCAACCTTGGATATGAAAGATGCCTATTTTCATATTTCCATGTTCCCAGCGCACAGAAGGTACTTGCGCTTCAAGGTGGACAGTCGGCACTACCAATTCAAGGTACTGCCCTTCGGGATAGCTTTGGCACCAAGGGCATTCACCAAGGTACTGGCGGTGGCGGCTGCACACCTACGCAGGGAGGCAATCCCGGTGTACCCTTATCTGGACGACTGGCTCATAACGGGGGAAACCCCAGTAATTTGCAGGACAAACATTCAAAGGACTATCGACCTCCTCCACGAATTAGGCTTCTCAATCAACGAGAAAAAGTCAAGCCTGGTGCCAAGCACCTCCAAACAGTTCCTAGGAGCAATCCTAGATACTCAAGAGGGGTTGACCTTTCCTTCAGAGGAAAGAATTCGGAATATACTACTGCAAATTCCGCAATATCAGTCCGGTCACCAAATAAAGGTACGCAAAGCAATGCGTTTGCTGGGCATGATGGCGTCATGTATTTACCTGGTCCCCCACGCGCGCCTGCGCATGCGTCCCATGCAGGAATGGTTGGCGAAACAGTGGTCTCAGGCAAGTGGTCAGTGGGACGATCTAGTGGTTGTTTCGCCAACACTAGTACAAAGCCTTCACTGGTGGACAAGAGAGAATCTTGCACAGGGAAAACCCTTTTACGATCCCGAAGTACAGGCAGTAGTCACTACAGATGCATGTTTGACGGGGTGGGGAGCTCACCATCTCCACCACACAGCTCAGGGTCTCTGGTCTCCCTCAGTCGCCAAGAACCACATCAACTTGCTAGAGCTTCTGGCAGTATTCAGAGCGCTTCAAGCGTTCGAGCCCCACCTTCTAAACCTGTCAGTGCAAATCCGGACGGACAGCACAACAGCCATGTTCTACCTGAACAAGCAAGGAGGGACTCGTTCGCCAAATCTGTCCAAGCTTGCCCAGAAAATCTGGATATGGGCACTCAGACGGAACATCTTCCTGTCATCACAACATGTTCCAGGGGAGCTCAATTCCCTAGCGGATGCTCTGAGCAGAGACCCCCTCCCAGAGGAACACGAATGGGTTCTACACAGAGAGGTCATAGAAGATATCCTCTCTCAGTGGGGTTTCCCCACTATAGACTTATTCGCCATAAGCGAAAAGAGACAATGCACAGTATTTGCATCCAGGTTCCCCCAACCAGACTCCCAGGGGAACGCCCTGTGGATGAACTGGTCAGGGATGTTTGCGTACGCTTTTCCACCAAATCCTCTCATCAGGAAGGTGGTCAACAAGATGAACAGAGAGTCAATGACGCTCGTCCTAGTTGCTCTTATGTGGGCAAGACAACCGTGGTTCCCACACCTACGCAGGATGGCGGTGTGCAAGCCCATCAAACTTCCAGCCTGGTACAACCTACTGTCCCAGCACCAAGGTCAAACAGTGCATCAACAACCCAACTCAATGAACCTGGCAGCATGGCTCCTGAGGTCATAGTTTGGACATCCCAAATTACCACAGAGGTGTATGGACATCCTAAAGGAATCTAGGAAACCAAACACAAGGCACTGTTACTTTGACAAGTGGAAGAGGTTTGTTATCTGGTGCCAGAGTAGACAAATCAACCCAGTTGATTGCACTCCTTCCACTATTGTTACATACATGCTCCACCTGCTAGATGCAGGATTGGTTTTTAACTCACTGAAAGTACACCTGGCAGCCCTGTCGGCATAAACCACTTCCCATAAAAGGTCTCGTGGTGGAAAGTACCAGTGGTTAAAGCCTTCATGGAAGGAGTAAAGAGACTTCACCCTCCTATTTCAAACCCACCACCAGGGTGGGACCTTAATGTGGTGCTATCTAAGCTCATGGGCCCCCCTTTCGAGCCCATGCATAAAAGCAGTCTCAAACACCTGACTTATAAAACGGCCTTCTTAGTAGCTATTACTTCTATAAGAAGGGTCAGTGAAATTCAGGCTCTGTCAGTGCAGGATCCCTTCTTTACTGTCCATAAAGGCAAACTGGTTTTACGCACACACCCTAGGTTCTCACCTAAGTTTATATCTAAATTCCACGTAAACCAGTCCATCGAGCTTCCGGCTTTCTTCCAGGACACTCAAAGCTCGGCTGAGGTGAAACTACACACCCTAGATGTGCGTAGGGCAGTCCTCTACTATGTAAATAAAACCAGACTGCTAAGGAAAACAGATCAACTGTTTGTCTCCGTAGCTAAAGGCAGAGAGGGGGATCGCGCCTTAAAGGTGCCATCTCGAAGTGGATTATTAACTGTATCCAGCTGTGTTACTCACTCGCTGAAAGAACTCTGCCTTTCACGCCAAGAGCCCACTCTACTAGAGGCATTGGGGCCACTCTGGCTTTCATTGCAAATGTACCCCTTGACACCATTTGCAAAGCAGCTACTTGGAGCTCTATTCACACTTTTACTCAGCATTACTGCATTGACACCCATTCCAAGGCAGATGCACAAGTGGGACAAGCGGTTCTAAGACACTTATTTGCTCATGACCCTTCTCACATCCCACCTCCTTCTTCAGGTACTGCTCGCTAATCTATGCACACAATGTGATCTAAGCAGATTCCACAAGCCTCAGAAGAGATACATTACTCACCGTAATCGTATTTCTGATGCTTGTATCTGCTTAGATTCACATGCGACCCACCCTTCCTCCCCTCTGAGAGAAGGCGCATGGTTGAGTGTAGTGTTACCTTTCTATCTATCTGCTTGGATTATCTGTACTCGCGCTACTCCTCATGCTACCTCATGTCAGAAAAAATACAATCTGAGGATCCTAGACGTGTGAGGGATCTTGGGTACAGTGGACGTCACACTAGGGATAGTATTACTGGCACGCCCTGTGTCGACGCCCATTTTCGAGTTTCGAAAAACAAACTAATACTCTGCAGCTTCCATTAGATGTCGGCCTATGCACAGCATGTGAATCTAAGCAGATACAAGCATCAGAAATACGATTACAGTGAGTAATGTATCCCATATATATACACACACGCCTAGTTAGGTTGCACAGATGTAACGCAACAAAACCCTACAAATTCAGCAGATGTGGGAAGTCATGACCAGCGCTCCCGTTGATGTCTCTAGTAATGCGATTCCGCATAATGCCATTTTGTATGTCTTTGTGAATCCCTTCTCTTATAATATATATATATGCTCATTGGCTTTGCAATGGGAACGCGCCGAGTTAAACTAGTCATGACTTCCCACATTGCTGAATTTCAAGGTTTTTTTGCGTTAAATCTGCGTAACTTAACTGCACCTTAACTAAGGTTTTTTTCAGTGAATTTAAAGGGTTTTGTGTGCCATTAGCCGTGGCCACTATGCATGTCTTCAGGCCCCCTAACCAGGGCATTTGGCCCTGGCCAGTGAGCACGGCCTTTGGCTGTGCCAATTATATATTTTACAATGCTACCTTTCTTGCTTCCTCACTAGCCATGGCCTTTGCTCATGACATTTGGCTCCGTGCTTTGACCGTGGCCCCTTTACATGTTGCCCCAATAGGTTTCTTCCGGGCCCAAAATCAGTGGCCAGTACTTAGGCCTTCAGCCATGGCCACTCTACATATTGGTCCAGTAGGTTTCCTTAATGGGCTCACTAGCTATGGCCAGTGACTATATATGACATGTTGCCCCAATAGACCTCGTTGGGGCCCACTGTCCTTGGCCAGTGGCTACGGCCTTTGCCCATGTCCACTTTTCATATTGCACCCTTCCGTTCTTTTAAGTAACACAGTAGCCCTATTCTTCGACTACACCAATTGCCCCCCCTGTAGCTGTAAAATTCCACGTTTTTTTTTTGTATTCTCCTTTTCATAACTCTAAAATGTTTTTCCCATAACCGGGGTTATATTAGCAATGTACTACAAATCAACATGGTTATCTGTAACGCCTGCAATTTAACTACAGTTATCCGTAGAAAGCATGCAAAATACCAACTCTTGCCTGCCCTCCCAGGTGCTCACCAAGTTCCCTCTTGCCATGCTCCACCCACTCTCCTCAAGTCCTTTTCCATCCCTAGCCCTCTCCCCATTTCATCCCCCAACAATGGTTATTTGTGTGAGGCACTTTCATTCCTGGTCCTGTTTTCTGCTATATCTGCAGTTATCCTCGGTATATAACCGTGGTTATGTGAAAACCATTGAGCTCTGAACTTGGTCGCTAACCTCTCTCCCATACAACCCCCAAATTCTCCCCAATTACGCATGGTGTCCCCTTCCCCTCCCCACCTCTAGCCTACTGCCACTTCATCCTTTTATCTCCTTCAAATGGCAATCCCAGATATACCCGTTATAACTGCGATTATCTCGCGCATCAAACAAAAAAAGGCTGATTTTTTTCATTTCTGAAAAGCCTCTCTGCTGCAATACCATGGGATATAATTTTGGGAGAAGGGGGCACCCCAGTCTCTGTCAAATATTTTAACTACCGGACGCAATAACCCCAGACCTCGCCTGGAAATCGAGTCAACGCTTCGTGCCCAAGTTGTGTCATACCTGGTTCAATTCCATCCAGTGGTCTTTGCTGTGTAGAAAGTTTTACTTTTTTCTCCATGGGGAAATGAAGGGGAGCAGGTTAAAAACATAATTTTGTTGCTTTCCTAATAACCTTCATTTTATTAACAAATCATTCCAACATTTTTCAGTGTGTGCGGCCCATGTCAAACCCTTTGTTTGCAAAACATCAGCCAAATCTGTCATGCAAGTCAAAAGTTATTAGCAATTAATTTCTGGGTTTCCTTAATCAACTTCTAGTGCGGCAACATCCGGCCTATTTATTATTTATATTTATTATTTTGTTTTTCGTGCCGGTGTTAAAGCATGCAGATGCCACGGGAATCTGTTCTAAATGCAGTCTGCCAGGCATAATTTGTAGGCAGTTGTGTGAAAATGAAGAGTAAGGGCACTTTCACCTAGTTTTACTATTCACTTTTAAACTCTTTGTAAATGTTTATAATTGCAAGCAGGGGACGTAACAGCACAAATGTACTAATGTTGGTGGACTCCTGCATGCAATTAAATTTTTCTGTTACTTTTTTTGTTATTTTAGTACATATTTTGAATTGGGAACCTACCCTTCTTTTTTTGTACATTTATGGTGAAATTACAGTCGGTGGTTTGCATCGAACAAAAACCACGGTCTTTTTTTTCATTTCTAAAAAGCCTCGGTTGCTGCAATGCACCATGGCAGAAACACACAAGTTTAGTCCAACCAGGGGCACCCAGGGACCTTTATTTGCAAGCTTTCGTAATCTTCAGATTACCTCAGCGTATAGAAAGAACAAAGCTCTTGGAATAGCAGGACAGTTTACAAATTCACCTCTGGAATGTCTTATCTGTTTGACTGTTCGATTTATTTGGTTCCTCCAGAAAGAGCCTAACACTTCAGAAGTTCCCCCACATGTTCCAGTCTGAAAGATTTAAAGGGGTCACTGCAAACAACATGCAAGAGAAATAAACAACTGCTGGGCTGCTGAAGGGCATGAAGGATAGGGTGATGTCAGTCATGGCATGTGCAAACCTACTGGAGGCTGGCATGTTTCGACTGAGTCAATTGGGTGTCCATCTCCACTAAACCTGTTGCCCACCATGCCAACCTCCGTTTAATCTTGGGATAGGCAACCCAGCCAGTCACTTGTTGGACAATAGTATTAGAAAATTGTTCAGGCTGTTGGTCCCATTTTCAGTATTGCCTCTGAAAGGCTGACCTGACTGAAATGGAGCAAGCCATTTGTCATGCTGGTCCCTGGTGGCAGTCATCCACATGTGTTTCTAGAAAGACCATGGGGAGAGTGTGCCATCAGTCATGTCTTGGGCATTTAGCTTGTTAAGGCTGGCATGAAAAGGATGATGCCGTATTGTGCTTTTCTCTAGATTGGTGTGAAAAGAAAACGGTCTGACATTGAACAGGAGCGATCACCAATCTCTGGGAACCTTGTAGGGCAGAGCTTTTAAAGTGCATGGGTCAGAGCGAGTCCAGCAACAGAAAATTGCCTCAGAGTAGCAGATGGGGCTAGGGGAGAGAAGCAGATGGGGCTAGGGGATGTGTCATTAAAGAGGTTTAGAAAATATTCTAGGAAATAACAGGTCTTTCTGTTTTGACCTTTTGATTCTATAAGGGCGTGAAGAATGGGAATTTGTTATTTGTGATAGTGACTCATGAAGTTATGATGTCTGTTATAAACATATTCTAGTTTATTGAATGTGCTTGCATTTGTATACATATTTTACATGCATTTATTGTCCAGTTTCAGCAATGCATTTTAAAGTCATCCAGGGTATGAATTGGTTCCAAAAGTGCTCACTGATGGGCAAGTCCTTATTTCATCACTTAATGTTATGACTGTGGAGATTCATCTGCTGATGTAGTTGCTTGTTAGTTTCCCCAAAAAAGTAGTCCCTCTGGTGCATTTCATGCTCCTAATCATACACAACATTGGTGGATGCGTTTGTGAACTTCCTGTGTATTGTAATCCTCCCCTGTGTGGGGTATCTTGATTGTACCTGAACCGTAACCTTGTGGACAGGTTTGGCATCATTCAATTTTGTGTGTTTCATATTCGGAGATTCCAGAAGTGAATTTGTAAGCTCTCCTGCTATTCTAAGAGCTTCATTCTTTCTGTGCCAGATGTAGCAATGTGGCGATTATGAAAGCTTGCAAATGAATGACTTTTGTATCCTAACTAGGGTATCGCCCTGTTGCCTTTTTTTTTCTTTGGATGAACAAAATATATATTTCACATAATTTGCCATTTCAGCCAAGTCGCACACAACATCGTGTAACCCAGAAACCATCACTGGAAGTTACCTCCAGTTCTGAACCAGATCGACAATGCATTGTGGGTATGCAAATTAACTCGAATGTCAAGCTGTTGCTCCAGGAAAATATTTGCCTGTTATATACATAACATTTTTCAACCCTAGATGAACAGGTCTCAAGAATTCGGAATACGCAATAGATTTTTCAACCTCATTGAGGATTGTGGGTGTGTAATATACACCTTTGTGGTGCGAACACGTGTACCCTGCATTCTATGCTTTTCTAAATAATAAAATGGTGGTCGGTCAAAAAACCGAAAAAAAAATATCGAATTACCAAAATCTCGAAAAAAAAATCTTGAATTATTTATTTATATGTATTTGTGGGTTCAGGTAAGTATAAAAAAAAAAGGGTAAAATAAAAAAAAAAATGAAAGGGGGGTTGGGGGGAACCCCCCATTTCGAAATAAAAAAGTATGAAAAAAAAATTTGTTTTTTTTTTTTTTTTTTTTTCGAGATTTTCAAATCGATATTTTTTTTCGAGATTTTTTTATTCGTTTTTTTTTACTATAAACCTAATAAAATATTACTGTTAATTCAGTCTCTCCTGCCCTTGTTGTGTGGTCCGCCTGCATTTTCGCTGCATTTTTGTACGATTTTATAGGAAAGTCCATTTGAGCCAAGTCACACATTCCACAACGCCACCTAGTAGCCATCACTGGAAGTTCACCTCCAGTCTGAGCCACAACAGCAAGGCATTGTGGGTATACAAATCGGCTCAAATGCAAACCTTTTACTCCAGGAAATGATCTTTGTCTAAGAGGGCAGTGCTATTTTATACATAACTTAATCAACCCAAGAATGGCATTTACAAGGCTGCCAGGACAACTACATACCGGGTTTCATCCTTATTAGGGATCATCAGTGCAGTATAGCCCTGCCAGCTTGTGTTTGGAGCATTTGGACATGTTTTCACAACACCAAGAAAGTTATGGTGGCAACCCAAATGCCCCAACCACAAGGCTGTCAGGGCTACTGCCGTTCTTTCTGGTGGGCATGGTGGGAAACGGAGATGTTAGTGGCCTTAATCCCTTACAGAGCACTCCCAGCAGACATGAGGGGGCAACCGGTTGGGCCCCTTGTGACCAATTGAATTCCGTTCCGCAGGAGTACAAGGATGAGTACGGTGAAAAGGCCCACTCCACCTTCCCACATCTACAAAACGCAATGCAGTTGTAAAGAAAAAACATGGCCTTTTTTGGTAATGTGGGCTGAGGGAAGGCTATACTCTCGAGGGGCGTGAAGGTGGACCAGTAGTGACCCATTAGCACATCATAAAACACTGTCTTTTCTATGATTTGAAGGAACGGTAGCGGTTTCTGGCGCACACCTGAGACCAGTCTGTTTCTTCAGATGTGCTAAATGCAACAATTACTATCACAAGCGGGCTCCTGCCAGAGATGGGTAGAGTCTGAGTGAACTACAGCTTACTGAAGGTACTGGCATTGAATGTTGCCACCTCCCTGCCAGAGTGCTAGCTGTACAGTGTCAATATGGCATTGCACTGCTGCTGGTCAGACTTAATGTTGAGTGAAGGGTGGCAATGTTCTCAAGGCCCTCCTAATGCTGCCTACTTGCTCCTGCACCCTCCACACATTACTCAATATGCATTATTGAATTGACTGTTATGCCCCTCTTTGAGCCTTCACCCTCTAAGCAGGTGTCCCAGGTCTAAGGTTGCTGTATTTGTTGTTGTGAACCCCTACCCAGGTGTCCCAGATCCAAACAAATATTGCATTAACTGGTGTGCCCTCTTTAGGCTTTTCTCCCGCTATTTCCCCCAGTTCAATGGGTTACTACCCCCCCCAATTCAATAACTAAGCAACCCAACAATCAACCACCATAACCAAAAGGACCTCCAAGATAAAATAAAACACAGAAACCAAAAAGGAAGGAGCAATAAACAAACCTAACCACAAAAGTCTTTCAACTGAGGTCTCAACTATACACAACCTCCCCAATACAAACCACAAACCGCAAAGACTAAACCCGAAAGACCAGGAAACTCACTAATCCGAAGAGGACACCCACTAGAATTCATCATGCCTCTCCACAAGAAAGACAACAAAGCCAAAACAGACAACAGAAATAATAAGAAAACCCACACCATTCTGGAAGGCACTGACCAGCATGATCTCACAAGTCCAAATAACTTGACAACAAACATCCCAGAACGCCCGGGGAGACATACAAAGAAAAGAGCAAAGACAGGGTACATTGCTTTCTACCTCTCCACATATAACCGCTTGACAAGCAAAAACGGCACAGTAACAACGAACCAACGGCCAACAAGCGTCACAAATACAGACCCCCATCAGGGCACCAAACGCAACATGAACACTAATAAACCACTCCAACCTGGTCTTCACCATGAACAATACCCCAACCACCAACCAGAATCAGGGACAAGTTGGAATCCATCACCCTTTACATGCCCTACGTTACCAGAGATTGGAACAACCGACGGTACCTACACAATTTACCAACGAAACCAGCCAATCCCGCCATACACCTTATCGCCCTACTCAAATAAGGGACTGATCACCAAAGAACCACTCCCTCCAAAATGTTCAACCAGGGAAAACCCACCAGCAACGGAAACCCAACTGACAACACACCAAGCCATACAAAAAACAACCCGGAAGGAAAATCAAACAAACTACGCTGCAGCCTTCTCAACGTTAGATCCATGGCAAAGCACTCAATAGAAATTCATGACCTCTTAAGTGAAGGAGGCACAGACATGCTCTTTCACACAGAAACCTAGTTATCAGACCACTATAAAGCCATTCCGAACGTAGCAATACCAGATACTTAAAAATTAATACATGCCAACAGAGAAAACCGAAGAGGAGGAATCGCGATCAACCACAAAACACATCCGAGTCTCTCGAATCATCACAACCAACGCAGACGATTATGAATCCCTACTCATCAAGATAGAACTCAACAACCAATCCAACATAGTATTCTTCCTGATCTACAGGACCACCTTCTTAAAACCCCAACTTGTTCAACAAAATTAGCGGATGAGGTCGCCATGCTATCAACCCACCACGACAAGCTAGTTATACTTGGAGATTTCAACATATGGTTGGAAAAACCAAAATGATTCCACAGCAAACTCACTCCTGGAAACATTGCATTTCAAGCAAATAGTAAATGGATCCACCCACGATACCAGGCACACAATGGATGCAATTTTCTGCAGGGAAGGATTATGCGCCACCTACACCAATGGTATGGAGCGACCACTCTACATCCCAAACCTTCCTACGGGCTAGGAAGGAAAAACTCCATACCAGCCAGAAATTGGATGGACCAGGACCTAGAGGTCCTTAGAAACCTCCTTTCTCAACCGTCCCAAGCGAAAACCCACCGAAATAGGCATAGACACAGCAGAAGATTGGGTCACTGAGGCCCTTGACCAATTAGCACCAGCTAAAACCTTCAAAGCAACGCCAAAAAAACTGGCAGTAAAATGGTTCACAGAACAACTGAACTAAAAAAAGAAAAACAAAATGAGAGTACAATATACTCGATGAGACAAACCAAAGACAACTCAAACAATACAAGTTAACAGTCCTCAAAGCAAAATATTTCTACTATGTGACAAGAATAGAATTGACAAACCATCCACAGAAAGAACTCTTCAAAATCATCAAAAAGATAAAAACGTCTTCCCATAGAATTCCATCACCCCGACACAAGCACCTTTTGACATCACCTACCACCTAAGAGCAAAAATAGGCACAATACAGGAGACCGTCAACCTAGCCCGGGCAAATACAACCACAACTGCCGGACCACAGACACCGTGCAAAACACAGACAACCGCAAAACACACCTGCCTAGAACCAATCGCAGACCAAACCTTTGCCACACTGATCTAGGACACCAACATTGCAGGATCCCAAAGGGACCCTAGTCCCCTGGACATCTTCAAAGGAATCTTCAACCACAGAACCCCAGTGACACCTCTGGAACCTAAGTAATCTATTACTCAAAAGGGGAATAGTACTGTCCTCCTTCAAAACAGTATACATTAAACCGCTGATAACAGAATCGGAAAGCGCAGAAGACCCAAGCAACTACAGACTGATATCCGACCTGCCCTACACAGAAAATATCCTGGAGAACCATGTGTACAAAATCATTCTTAACCATGTCAAAACAAATGGAATACTTGACCAGTCACAAGTTGGCTTTAGTCTATTGAGAGGAACAGAATCCACACTTCTTCCGATATGGGACGACTTGAAAATAAACACAGATAACGATGCCCAATCGGCCCTCATACTATTGGACATATCAGCGACTTTTGACAATCAGCCATGCAACACTAATAAAAAGATGAATGTAATGTGGCATACAGAAATCACACTAAAATGGCTTACCTCATTCCTAACGGACCAACCCAAAAGAACCTACCTACCACTTTTCACCTCAAATATATCCTGCAGAGTCTGACAGGGATCCAGCCTCTCCACTCAACAATAACATGTACCCACTGATGAAAAGCATTTGAACCCACGGAATAACCGCCTATGACTACACAGACGACGCACATCTTTTTGTGAAAACAAACTGAGCACAGGAACAAAATAACAGCCTCAACAACTGCCTCACAGACCTCTACACCTGGATGACGCTGAACAACTTCGAACTGAACTGGGCAAAAATTGAAATAGTGCTCTAACCTGCAGGATTCGATGGAGGGAACCTACAACTGGACTGGCCGATCAGCAGAGACTAACCTAGGAATACTCATGGACAATGGAGTATCACTGGAACCGCAAGTCAACGCAATCACCAAAAAATGCTTTGATGGGATTTTGCCCTCCGACATATTCCACATCTATGACAGTAATGACCGCAGCTCTGGAATACGTTGGGGGAACATCGAATCGAAAGTACTTTACCAGGTAAGATAAGTAACTTGTTTTTCTTCCTCCTACAACTGCTCAGAGATTACTCCCCTACCTCTCCCCCCTACCTCGACTTCCCTCACAATCATATCCCTGATACTCACAAGCATTAACTACGCAAGCAGCCTCTACCTAGGAATGCTGGAAACACTTACCAAGAAACTCCTAAAGGGTGCAAGATACAGCATCCAGGACCCTATTAAGACACAACGGAAGAGGCAACATCACTCCAGCACTGAAAAGCCTACACTGGTTACCAGAAAAAAGCGCATCCAATTCAAAGCACTCTGCATCCCACAAAGCCTTGCACAGACAAGGAGCGCAATAGCGGAATTCCCCCAAGACCAGATTAGCCGGTATCGCCCAGGAAGGGAACGAAGATCCAGCAACGACCAACAAATAAATGCAAAGTACTACAAAAAAAAAAGAAAATTTGAGGGAACAGCGTTCTTGCGTCTAATCGCTAACATCTGGAACCATGTGCCCAAAGAAATTAGAACCACAGAAGACCACATAACCTTCAGGAAACTGCTAAAAATGTGGCCATTCAGCAGACAATGACCGCCTCGAAAGGACACTGGCAACAACACCACGGACTAACTAGAGAGGAGATGGGAAGGCAAAAAGAACTACAAGCAAGAACCTGGTTAGATACCGCCAAGCGGCATCCTAAGGGCCACGCCAGAGAGGTTCCAACAAACTGACCAATTACTAACCCACTTTCCCTTCCTGCTCCTTCTATATAACTGACGCCTCTACACCAGACCTGGACTAGCCACACTCCACAAACTGAGAACCATTACTATGTCCACAACTAGAGTGACCCACCCACATAGTCCATAAAACCATCAACCATGCAACTACACACTAAGATGCCGGATTATCCTACAGCTGTGACCACCTGTGAATCTGGATCCCTTATGGACGCTATCTAACCAGTGCACATGACCAACCCGTAATAACCTACACAACACACTAACACAAACACTACCACACACCTGGGGCACCAAATCTTACCCATACCGTTACAATGCACAAGGCCTCTCACAAAACTACCACATGCAACACTCTTGACACCAGTGCCTCTTGGTTCTGAATCTATCCTCTCACCTGGGGACTGCCCCTGGGAGGTAGTGGTGCGCAGTACAAATCAACATAACATTTTCTAGATCCCTACTCGATTGACTTTTCCTGCCAGTGTACATAATGTGTGGCTTCTTGCACTTAATCTGGCATTTCATGGAACTGTAGCTGCCCTAAGCCACTATCCCATAGCCTCTCTGCTATGAAGGGATGGAGTCCAACCAGAGCACTGCTACTCCAAAGATGGGCCTAATGGCCAAGCTCCACTAGTTCAAACTAAGGGTAAGGACTTGGTGTTGGCATCACACACACACACACACACACACACACACTCTCTGATCGGTTTTGATTTAGATTTTTGCAGTGCCTAAATTAAACAAACTACCCTCAAGTTCTCAAAATGATTAATTTGTTTCAGCTGCCTTTTGTTAGCCCCCAGGTACAATTGCTACCTTGTGAAAGTTTATGAATTACTCTCTACCAAGACCCGTGCCACGGTCAACATGAATCATCCCCCAAGTTGTGTTTTACCCTGTGATGAGCTGGAAACCACAAACTCAATATACCTTGTTATACTACTCAGTAACTGTGGTATGCTACACCTAACTGAGACCTGACTGATGGATTTCCCAACCTCGGTGGCCTACTGCTTAAGCAAGGCGGGGTGCTGGCACCACTCCACAAATCCTCCCTATGGTTTAGAATGTGTTAAATCCCTATTGGTCGGATTAGAATGCTTCTAGGTGGATCTAAGGCCCCCCTGAGCAAAATTTGGGCGGGTCGGGACCCCCCAGAAATACCAAATGGACAGTATATATTGCGTGCCGTCACCTGCTCCCATCAAAGTCGCTGGGCTCCCTCATCCCACTCCTACCCAGTTGCTGGTCTCTCCCCACCCCATCACATACCCTGGGCTCTCCCCACTCTGCTCCCATGGTTCCCGCCCATTGTGCTCCCACCATAGTCCCTGGGTTCCCCCATCCCGTTCCCAACACAGTCTGAGGACCAGTGGCGGCTGGTGATTATTTTTTAAGTGGAGGGACATTAAGGGGGGGTTTCCCCCCTGTGAATTTATTTTAAATAATAGGTTAAAATGTTGCATTGTAGAGCATACTTTTAACAAAAAATGGGTAAATAGCCAAACAGTTTGCAATTGGTGCTGGGAGTCCAGGGGGTAGGCATTGATATTTATGTTGATATTTTATTTCTATTGCGCTCGTACACAAGTGTTTCAGAGCGCGACAAGGTAAGGGAGGGGAACAGAGGAGAATAAAACAGCGATCTTACTAGGCCCAGTGACATTGAGAACACGCAAGTGTGAGGGGAAAAGTGCATTGAAGCGGGGAAAAGTGGAAAGTGCGAAGCAGAGGAGAAACAGATAAATAACAATAAATCAATAATAAAGGCAACAAACAGTGGTAGTGCAGCCAGCAATTTGCAAGTTCTACGTTTAAGGCAGCAGACAGGGTAGGTCTGATAAGTGCAGGAAGAAAGATGGTTCTCCTCAGGTTTTAGGGTGGCAGGGCGCTGTTCCAGAGGGAGGCCCCAGCCTTGGCGGAGAGGGGATTTACCGCCCCATTCCAAGGTTGGAGGGGCGGTAAATCCCCCTTCCGCCATTGCCCTTCCCCATTCCCATTTCTGCCCAATAGGGCTCTATGGGAATGGGGAAGGCGCTAATTATGGCACCGCAATTTTGCGGTGCCGTAATTAGCTCTGAGGTCCCTTAGCGTGTTGGTTTTTAACGCCTGGAACAAGCAGGCATTAAAGCACCAACCCGCTAAGGGACCTCGTAGTAAGGCGGTATTGGTTAACGGTCACCGTTACCATTAACGGTGGCCGTTAACCATTACCGCCTTCCGTGTAATGAGGCCCTATGTGTGTATGCAAGGCGCTGCACATTCATACAGCAATCCCTCTATCATTCACATGAGCATCCATCACCATACACTCACTCATAACATAAGCATACACGCATCCATACACATGTTTAAATAAAAACAATGAACATAAACATACCTTCTGCATTGGCCTGCGTGTGGGTGCTGAAACGGCCTGCTCCAGCTGCTCTGTCCGTATGTGCGAAGAGGCGCAGGAGCTCCCCCTCGGACATACAGACATGCAGTGCCCCAGCCAGCATTTCCAATGAGCTATGCAATGCTGGCGAAGCAAAACGCCCCAGCACTTGTATGGCTCAGTGAGCATGTGCGGCTGGGGAACTAAACTGAACTGTCAAAGGGAAACAGCGTTTCCCTTTGACAGTTCAGCCAGCCCAGGAGCACTCCATTAGCTGGATAAAGCAGCTGAGGGAGTGCTCACTGTTTCATTGGGCTGGCTCCTCCACTGGGTGAGCGCCCCTTGCCATTATGGATGAGCCGCCAGGCTTGGACAGGCCTATAGGGCAATGCCTGTACCAAAAATGTAAAATGATAGTGTGGGCCAATCAAAATGGGCCACCATTTTGGCCAATGTGGACCATTTTGATGAGTTACTTAACTATGCAGTTAGTAATGTTGACCATTGTTGCTGAATAGATCACAATTTACTTACATTTTAACACAAAGCACCCCCTTGGGTACTATTGAAACAGTGGGCTTCATAACTACTCTGGCAGTAGCTGTGCCGGTAAAACCAGCATGGCTACCGCTGGAGTTGCATCCGGGTCTGGCACCCGCGAATGGGCAATTACCAGGTCATGCCGAGTTAGGCGGACATGATAATTGCCCTTTCCCGGGTGCCGGGACCGGTAGATCCCCATTCCCATTTGTGCCCCATAGGGCTAAATGGGAATGGGCAGCTCGGATGCACCGGCACCGTTAATAACGGTGCCGGTGCATCCGACGAACTGTGCTCGCGGCTGCCGCACGGCCTGCTAGGTCAGACCTGGTGGGCTGTCAGGGACCCGCAAACACAACTCTTACTATGGTGGTACTGTAGCAACGGTGCCAGTAGCTTACCGGCACCGTTGTTACCATACCGCCAAAGTTGTAATGAGGCCCAGTCTGTGACTAAAGGAATGAATATCCATTTACAACTGTGGGCCACTTTTTTTCATTGTTGCCTGAGACAGTTTCATGCTTCAGCCCGACCATGTGAGCCATCCCTGCCCATTTCTTCAAATCTAAAAAAAAAAAATATATATATATATATTTTTTATAATTCATCCTGAGCTCTCAGGGCCCCCCTGGGATGCACCCGCAGACCCCTAGGGGGTCGCGACCCACAGTTTGATTACCACTGATCTAAGGTGTCTGCCTTTTGCTGGACACTGCTCTGTAAGGGACATGGAAGACCAGTACAAAGTAATGCATTCTAGGTTGGATCATATTTACCTTGAGTGGCTGGCTAAAGGGTAGGCCACATTAAACCAGTCCAAGACTTGACTCCTGATCATGGTTAAATAAGGCAATATTTGCCTTCACATACTGATCATAGTGGATGCTGCTGTTGAACTGTCAAAATCTGCAAGAAACATGGGTGTTACTTTTGATTTGAGGTGTGGGATTGGAAAACCAGATGAGTAACCTAGTCAATGGCCTCTACTGCAAACCAGAAGGAAAGCTCCTTCATTCATCCTCACAAATGAGCCAAAAGTAGTTCTTGGGGTACCCTGCCCCTTCAAACAGCAATCCACATCTTGAAGTGCAGCATTCTATCTGATCCCCTGCTATTCCCATGCCCTCCTGCTCACCCCCTCCAATTAAGGCTCAGGGGGTACATTAATGAGGCTCCCATCTCTTTTGTTGGTGAGCAGCATTTGCCTAGAAGTTATTCTTTTGGACAGTCAAAATAATCCTTCTGTGCATTCCTTTCCTCTCTTTGGCACTCAGAAGTGGGGCACCACCATAGAGCTTTTTGGGCTCTGCCCTGCCCACGCCCGCCCTGACATTTTTGACTATTGACGCGCCTGGCTGACCCACAGAGCCATGACAGGACAGACCTAAACTGCGCTTGTGCTTCGCTAGTAATAAAGCATTTCACTGTGGTTAATAAAGCATTTCACTGTTAACACCTGCATTTATATGCAGACTTTTTTGGCAATTGAAATCGTCATGTGGGCTTTGTACTTGCGTGCCTTCTCCTGTCCATCGACCCAATCACTCCCCTTGCATGGAGTGATTGGAACGTTAAAGGGAACAGGAGACAGCTCATTCTCGCATCAGCCTGAAGTGTGTGGTTTCAGATGTGAAGGAGTGAGTAACTGCTTATAACATTGAAGCTGCACTAGACTAATGTGTAGGGAAGTTAGATGGCCCCACTCATGTTTTGTTAAGCAGAGAGGTAGTGGAAGCATTGTTGCATTTTAGGTAATTTTTGAATGTGTGCAAGGAGCCTTTAATCCTGACTGTAAGCCCTACACCAGCGCGTGATGCTTGCCTTCACACCCCATCAGATGATCGGACCCCAAAGCGATTTTTTTTTTTTTTTCCAAGGGTTAAGAACATATTTTGGGTGCACCACTAACCATAAAAGTGGTTTAAAGTGGAATTGATCTACAGTGTGGCGTTTGGAAAAGAAAAGAAATTGTGCCATTTTTTAACGATTATTTTGAACATTTCCTGTGATCGGCATTTCCTTTTGTCGCAGTTCAACTGCCAGCTGTGCCCCCTCTGAACCCTGCCTCCTCAGAACTCTGCCCTCTCTCCGCCCCTTGTGGGATCCCCCTTCACATTGTTTCCATTTCCACCACTGTGGGTGAGGACTGAGACTGCCTTAAATCTGGTAATGCATAACATTATCTCTTAGTGGCACTTATCAGCATGTCAATGTTGCGATTGGTGTGCGGTTGGCTATGCTGCACATTGTTGGCCAATATAATGCTGAGTGCTACAAAATCTGAAGGATGTAGGCAGTCAGAAAGTAGTCCCCGGCCAATGAACACCAAATTGCGGGTCGTGAATTTGTACCCTGGTTTAGCATGATGGGGCAGCATGATGGGTCAAAGTGTGATGCAGCCTAGAAAAGCACATGTTACTCCCTGTGCTCTTACAGATGGCTTCTGCGGACATCTCTTTTTTTGCTTTTTTTTGTTTATATACAGGAGCTACATCCAGGCTTGGCAATGGCATCCAATGGCTTGGCAGGCAAAAAACGATGGTCTGGAGGGTTGCCCAGAGCAATGCCAGAGGTTCAGATGCATTCTAAACCTTCCAGCCATCACCTCTTTGTTTCTGCTTTGTTCAATGCAGTGACGGCATAATTTAGTCCTCATTGGTAGGTTGCATATGTTGGTCTGATTTGACTATTTTCTGTTCTTCGCTGCGTGGATTTGGCAATGTACTTGAACACTAACAATTGTAATTTTCAGTGCTTTGAGGCTCAAGTTTGCTTCACTGCGAAAATAAATGTTTGGTTGTTATGACCGATGAGTTCGTTTTCAGTTCGAGATTTTACAAGAGCCCCTTCTGGCCTCGTCCGTTGATAAAAAAGGAGCGGCAGAGAATAGAACTATGGGAGTGGATCATTCCAAAAACCAGATTTGAGGTCAGGAAAGTATTTCAGAGAAAGCTTTGCAAATATGCGTTTTGCCACAAGACCAACGTGCGTCAGAGGCTTCTTTAAATAGACGCACGCTCCATACGGTTTCCTGTGATCCCTGACCTTCAAGAAACTCCCAAGCATATTGCCTGTCTTTTTACAGTCCCTTCACCCGGGCAAATCTAGAATGATTGCTAAAGAAAACAGGCTAAAAACCCATACTGGGGCTATGTTGCATGGGACCGGGGGTGAAGAAGAGGGTGCCATTTTGAAGGGAGGAGTACTGAGGGTAGCTTGTTTTGCGGAGATCCCATGCTGTTCTCTTGAATTGTTGCATTAGACTTGTCTGTGGAAGTAGCAGCCATTGCTCGCGCCTGCCCTGCTCCCAATCCCACGGGATTGAAGATTTGCCATTTAAGGTCAAATAACAGAAAAGGAGATCCAGTAACCGCAAAGACCTGTTATGTTACTGGCCGCTATCTCTAGAGATGTCTGCACAAACACAATTCCAGTTATTCGGGCCGTGCAGTTAATATAAAACTTTCGTTTTTTTAATTGTGAATTGGTTTGGAGAAGACAAATCTAAGAAACCGCCAGCGGTTATTCTGCCAAAATCCCCCATGGAGGCCTATGGACTCCAATTGATGTGGACTAACACTGCCTACACCTACTTGTAATCCGGCAGTTATACTGCCGTTTCAGGTGTTGGTAACAGTAATTCCCTTTGCTGGTATCTCAGCTGATTTACCACTAAACTTGTAATGAGGCCGTTTCTGCTTTTAAGGTGGAGTGGAGGGTAGCCTTGCTGGGATGCCTGGAAGTGTTACATGGTCTCTGTCACAGACTGTAACCAAGTTATGGTGGCCAAACACACATCCACTATATGACTTGTATTAGCAGCAACAACCATCACTGCATGGTTGACTGGCATCCCTCCCTTCACTGTAACATGTATGGGATTTATAAAGTGAGGAGCTGGGGAAGCAACGAAGCACTGTACAAAACCGACACACCAAGTGGGTTACAAGCTGGGTAGCAGCAGTAGCTGGAATATATAATGGGGAGCAGGCAAAGGGGAGGTGAGACTGTGTCACTCGGCCTTTAGCGCTATGGTTCTCTGCGTAGGCACTGCCTTGTGGTGCCCATTCACCCTTGCCTTTTCTAATGCTGCTATTCCCTACATACCAAAGACAAACTGACATTACTTTTCTCCCTCAGGGTGAGGTCAGTGAGTCTGTGGTAGTTAAAGTTAGTAGAACTTCTGTCTGCGCATCAAAAATATTTTTCAATATTACCCACAAGTACTCCTCAAGAAACCGCTCTGTTGACATAAGCAAGTTCAACCGGATGTGTGATCCATTTTTACAGACCAGGAAACTGAGCAAGTGGCAAAATGTGGACCTTACACACACACACACACACACATTTGCTCTGAAGTGGCTGCAAATGGCATGTAGTGCCTTACAATGAAATAATTCACGCATTTATCTTCCGTCCTTGTCTCACTGCAAGGATGGAAAAACCTCTTGCTCAAAACTCTCGAATGGATGCAAAAAAAAGTAGGGAGTTTAGTTCCATGGGAATTCTTAGAGGGGCAGATGGGGTGCCTCCTTGGGTTACTGATCTGACTGTTGAGCCTGAAGGTGCCCACTAGAATTTTGCAAAGGTTTCGACGTCAGTGGCCCATTTATGTAATGTCCTCTTTGGTGTTACCTCTGCTTTGTAATGCAGGCAGAATGGCCACCAAAGGGATTTCTACCAGAATTTTCATAACCAAACTGTTATTTGAAGAAAGGTTGAATTCTATTGAGACTCATTAGTCCACCAAGGTTGGTAAGCGGTTATTTTCCAAGTGGCATTTGAAGGCCATTCTTCTTTAGTTGAAAAAACCCCTCAATTTTCACATTAACATTTCCTTTGCTCATCTGTTCTGGATCTAGGGGTCAATTTCTTCCTATTCCACTGAACCCTGACCCCATTGTTTCAAATCTTCAACAGTTCATTTGTTATAGGAACCCCCATAGATTGGCCCACCTAGAGCCCCACTGAAATAAGTAAAGTTATGTTATCTTGCCTTTGTATAGCGCCTCCTGCCGTAGCTTTTGGCATCAAAGCACTTTTGCCAGTCAGACAGGCAAATGAGAAGTATGATAGAACATTCAGTAGTGGTAGGGAGGAGAAAAGTCGGGTAGTTGGGATAAGGCAAAGGGATAGATAGATGCCTAGGAAAGCACAAGAAGGAAAATGTGGAGGAACTTTGTACAATTGGACCACATTTATCGTGGGATAACAGTTTATTCTATGGGGCACAGAACGAAAGGGTAGATGGCTGGAGAAGAGGTGTTTGTTGCACCAGGGGATATGTTATGTTATGTTAATTGAATTTGTATAGCGCATGTTGGCCCAAGGGCATCATGGCGCTGGAGAGTGAAAGCTGCTTACCGAGGAAAGAACCAGTACATAAGAAACGAGGAAGCTAGAATAAGATGGTCTTAAGAGCTCTTCTGAACCCCAGATGGTTAGGGGTACTTCTAAGTGATGGAGGCAGACTATTCCAAAGTTTTGCAGCGGCAATGGAAAAAGCCGTTTTGCCAACCCTCTCGCGGTTAAAGCTAAGAACAGCGACAAGGTTGGTCGAGGAAGAGCGTAGATCACGTCCAGTGCCGGTCAAGTGGCACAGCGAGTAGAGCGCTCGCTTTGACACCCGTGCAGAGCCTGTTAACGCAGGTTCGAATCCCGGCGGGGCCAAACTCAGCCTTTCATCCTTCCGAGGTCGATAAATGAGCACCACACACCGTGGGTAATAATAAGCAGCGCTCGGATACCTGAGGGTTTGTAGCGCTATATAAAAGCCTAATTATTTTTATTATTATTAGGAGAGTAGCGAAGGAACTTAGCTTGTAAAAACTCAGCTCCTTGGCCATAGACCGCACGGTGAACGATGCAGAGTGTCTTGAAAAGGACCCGCTGGGCCACTGGAAGCCAATGAAGTCGACGAAGCACTGGCGAAATGTGAGCGCCGTAAGGAGAGCCAGTAGCTAACCTGGCCGCCAGGTTCTGCATGCGCTGAAGTCGCTGCGTAAGGCCAATAGGTTTGGAAAGAGGAGTTACAATAATCCAACCATGTGAGAACTAATGCTGCCACCACCGGGGGGCGGGTAGCTTCAGGTAGCAAAGGTAAAACCCTCTTGAGAACTCTAATCTGATGGTGGGCAGACTGGAATGTCTGGAATGTATGCACTGCATGGTGAGCCTGGGCATGTTGATGCCATGGCCAAAAAAACACAGGTGGCAAAGCACTTCTACTTACTTCCCTAACCCCCCCAACAACATTTGAGAGGGGATGCATGCCAGAAATCCAAATTTTCTAAGTTTGCAAAAGCGGGCAAAACACTTTCTTCTTTCATGTCATGGTTACCAAAACCCTAGACTTAGCACGTTTATGGCTTATCCGTGGTCAGACCTTTGAGCCTGCCACAGTGTCCTGGTGAACCAAGGCGTGTAGAAACTATGCCCAAGAAAACAGTGTGTGCGAACACCCGCTACTTACTCCCCTAAAACCTGAACTGCCAGCTTCTAAAGATAGGTAAAAGTTGAAACTCTAACCCAGCAATCTTCTGAAGGCCACATAAAATGCTACTGTATCCATAGATTATCCACTATTATCCTTTGCCTTCTAGGCCAGTCGGGGATCATGGCTGATGTGAAGATTTAAAAACTGAGTCAGACAATAAGAGAAGTTCACTTGCTTATTGTCGGATCATTCGAATCTTAGCACTGCCCCCTTAGTTGCCCACAGTACTTGTAATATTTTTGTCAATTTCTTGGTGACCTTGAACTAGGACCTCTTATCCAGTGCTTTTTCTTTCACCCTTTATTGTGCAGACCTTGACCTTTTTGTCTCCAGGGTCCAGGTTTGAATTTATCCTACCGCCAGCACAGTTGCCAACAACTAGAGAGCATTACCTCCAAGTTCCACAATTGAGTATCTTTTCATTCCCTTTTTCATGATTGGCCCGTTCAACGGCTTCTCCCTTCTGGAGCTTCTTGTCGTCTAAATTTCTCCCCTAGGTTGTGCCTCCAATTTCTCCTTCATCCTCCCCAACTGCCCTTGCCCCCTTTTGTATATTGGCAGGCATCTGCGAACAGGTCTCTGCTCTTAGGTCAACTCCCTGCCACCTCTGTCACTCGAGCATACCACTCCTCGAGTTAAAGCTCCTGCGGCTCTATCTTCAAAGCGTTGGGTGTTTCTCCTGTGATTCTCGCTCTCCTTGTATCTCAGCAGTGCCTTGTTCATATACCTTCTGGTTTCGTCTCTGCTGCCCACTAGGTTCATGCTAATGTCTGACATCAGACACTGCCCTATTGCTCTCCGCTGCTTCCAAGCATTCTCTGGCAACCCATCTTTCTCAGGACCTCTTTCCCCTCACTTGGACTTCAACCCCGAGTGCTGTGGATGGCATAAGCAGATAATTGAACTGGAGGAAAGAACTGACTGCTTTTCCCACATGCTTGTCTGCTGTACCGGAGCGAGAGGACAGAAGCTACAGCTGGAATGTTGACTTTTCATTGACCAAGGCCGGCCCTTTCTAGCCCAGGATGTGCTGAATACATCGGGGCCTGACTGTGGATAGTAGAGAGAGATTTAAAGTGAATCCTCTGTGGTACGGAAGTGTGGCAAACTAGGAGGGAAAAGTTTTATCTCCTTGCTTCAAATGCTAGTGGGGCTGCCACATTTGGGATCGGATTGTGTTCTGATGAGTAAGTAGTGGGGAGACTCCCAGTGCAGAAGTCTGGTAGAATATATGATCTGATATGATATACCGCGCTTAATACCCAGAGGTTTCTAAACGCGGACCCGGGGATCGAACCTGTGTCGCTCTGTGTCGTCTTGCGTCCAAGGCGAGCACGTTGCCCTTGAGCTATCCTCCCGTGACATCTATAATAAATCGGAGCAATAGCAATGTTTTTATTTGCGTGTAGAGTAACTGCATACCTAGGAATTTAATACAGAAACCTATAGTTCATATGTGTGTGGTTGGACATGTATGTGCCCGAAACGGGGACAATAGCTCTTTTGAGCTTCATTCTTGGCCTTCCAAAATCCTCGTGTTTTTGTATTCACAAAAGTGGTGTGGTGTGATGTTGAGGATCTCTACTGACTTCTGTTTGCCAAAGGACAAACCATGTCCCGTATAAGCAAAACTAAAGAAGTGATGATTGAAAGGTTGTGAATTAATCTTAACCTCCTGGCATTGCTCTAAGCAACCCTCCAGACCATCATTCTTCAGCCTGCCACCACATTGGAGAAAGACCATATCTGAATCAGGCTTGGTCCCACCTCTGACTTGGCAGCCTAGCGCACACTGTTTGTGGTTGCTTGTGGTCTCGTGCAGAACAGATGTGACCAAACTATTTACAGTGCGTTATTCTGGCCTTCCACAAGCTGCCTGGTTTGTTATTTTGAGGATCGCCACTGTTTTCTGTTTGGAAGGACACACCATGTCTCAGTCAGATATACCAGCATATATTAAGCTCTGATTAGGTTGTTAAATTTAATTTGATAAGCTATTTCAAAAAGGTACTGCTGGCATTAGGCTTTAGTCAATTTTTCAATTGTAACTGGCCCCAAAACATAAAGCGTTCTTAGCGAGTAAGAAATGGTGTGCTGTGTTCATGTAGAAAATTGAGAAGGCAAGTAACTTTCTTATGCCTTTCTAGTAGCTTGCAACTTGGCATTTTAACTTTTTCACAACGATTTGGAATCGGGGGTAAAGTATCTTTGTGACATTCACTCCTGTTTTAAAAAACTTCCCATTGCCTTTCTAATAGGGAAATCGTCCAACTCCAAGCAAACCAAAGATTTCAAGTTCATTGTGACGGAATAACTGTGGAATCATTGTTATGGTTTATATTTTTGCCTTCTTTATGGGTCAACATCTCCAGGACGCTACTTCTACGTGTTTTTATTCCAAGTTGCATAGCATTTATGTTTTCGTCGTCAATTCAAGGTTTGCGTATTGCAGAGTCACGTTTTCCATCAGCCTTAGCATTAAGAGACCGCAGTCTTTGTATTTTAAATGCCCCCTGCCTATTAATGTACTTTATTATTCTATTAGTTTATTTTTATCATGACTGCTGCTCACCAACTATTGGGATTTTTACCCGTGTGTGTAGGTTTACCAATGAGTTGTAATTTTAACTGTTCTTTTGAAATATCTTTTTATGGAATTGACTATTTAGGAATTAAAGAAATTAATATACAGAAGCCTTACTTCAGATTGGCAAATATTATGAAACCTAAAAATCTCTCCTTCCTAATATGTATAACCCTCCAATTCCATGGTTATTAGTTTTCACCGAGAGCGGTCCTAAAACATGTATCCAGACTGGATAATGAAAAACCCTTTGTCTTATCTACTCCTATGACAAACCAACCCCAACGGCTTAACTATTGAGCATAACTAATGTCTTACATTACTTTAATTTGGTGGGTGGCTACTTTTTGAACACTTTCCATTTCACTAGCCTTTTTAGATACAGCATGTGGACTGGAGCCATCTCTTTTGTAATCCAGCATGTAGTTGTAATCATTCGGAATAATTTAGCAGCAATAGTGTCGCTTTTCTGCCTATGTAAACTTAACACTAAATTTATTTTCTTTTCTTGCAGGACCTTCACAAAGGAATCTACTGGATTGAGTCACTTGCTGATTTGTGAGTTTCAAGAATTCTAGCCGAGGAGGCTGAGCCAGGTGTTGCAAGTCAGATTAATTTCGAAACCGGACATTTGTTATATATTTTCAAGTTACTTTACCCAATACGCTCTGTTTCCACCAAGTATCGTGCTTGTTTTTCTCAGAAGACCTTGTACTCTCATAAGGCATTTCCGAAATTCAGACATCAACAGATCAACAAAATGCCAGCCAAGACCCCAATGTATTTAAAAACCTCCACTCCTAAAAGGGGCAAAAAGTTAAAGCTTCGGGATGTGTTATCCAGTGAGATGATAAGTCCGCCACTTGGGGACTTCCGGCACAGCGCTCACATTGGATTGGATGGGGAAGGTGATATGTTTGGAGAACTCTCCTTCTTGCAAGGAAAGTATGACCTTCTTCCAAGTTTTACCAGAAAGTTCACCTTTCAGAGGACTGAAGGCAGTCTGAATGAGGACTACGGCATGTGTTCACCTCCTGGGGGCTACCGGTCATTCCTAAAGAGTGCAGTGTCCTTACCGGTTTTCAGTGGCATGCAGAATCCGGAGCAAGCCCCACCTAAGCCTCCAAGGTTGCACCTGGAAGAAGCCCCCAATCACAGGTCCATGTCGGTCAGCTGTGGCGAGAGCTTCCACAGTAACGAGGAAATGTCATTTTCCTCTATTCCACATCACGAACAGATCAACTCGTCCACCTCTTATTCAGCGGTTTCAATTTCTTCCTCTGAGGATTCACTCTCGTGCAGTAGGGAGCCAGACTCGAATCAGGGTGTCAGTAGCTCCACTCCTGTCTTCAGCAACACAGAGAACTTGTCTTCCCTTGAGACTGACATGCCAAAATCAGAATCCCTGTTGGGGCTGGATCTAGACCTGGGGCCTTCCATCTTGGATGATGTGCTTCGAATCATGGACGATTACAAGACACAAGACACCAAGGAACTGTGAGGCTCTGTAGTGAACTGTTGTATTGCAGATTTCATATGCTTGGCTGCGGTATAAACTCAATGACTCATTCAAATGTTCATGAAACCAGTTCTTCATTAGGGACACAAATGAACTAAATGCTTAACTTTGAAGAAAGCTGCAACAGCAGACTAACCTTTAAAGTTTTCAAACATGTAATAATCTATTACTGCTCTTTGAAGATCTGGTTGTCTACGTTATTCCATCAAGATTCACTGATGTTGTTCGTTCTTGGTTTATGACCAAGCTTATCTCGAGAGTGAACAGATTTTTGATGGCTCATTTCCTGGTGGTTATTTTATCTGGGCAATTGCAGAATGCTGACTTTTCTTTTTCTTCCAATTTCTTTTTTAAATCATGTTCTCTACCACAAATGTAATTTCTAGACTTACTAGAAGTACCCATGACCTATATACTTCAAAACTTTACTTTATTCACCAGTGTTTTATCTGATCAGTGGGTGGTTTTAGAACAGATGTGCATTGCTGATGTTGTGCTTTCCTGAGATTTTCCAAGTATGACCTGTTTCCTCTATGCATTTCCGAATCTACTCTCCTGGCATTCTCCTAAATTGTGCAAAGCAATACCATTATAGTTGTGAACTGCTTGACCAAGATTTCCCTTGGCAGTACCACATATGGAAGATCATACCTGATCTTTGTTTGACCCCAAGCTAAACGGATGGAGCGAACTAGTGCACCAAGATTTATAAATTCCTTGACTGGCTTACAGTTTCTTTGGGCAGGTAATGTCCTATTTGAACTTGCCAGCTGCCCTCCACATCTACAGGGTGTGAGCTGTAAAAGGTAGGACGGCTGGGTTGTTAATTCTGCTTGATAGACGAGCTACATTCTTCAGTTACTCCAATATGCGCTTCCTTTTCTCGCCTGAACGTTTCTTCTGAGTTGTGTGAGCTTGATCTAGAGGAGGACTGGAGTTTTATGTTTAAAAGGTAGGAATTCAGTAAACCATGGTAACATCAGGATGCCGTGCTATCCGTGAGGTGGTGTGGCTGTGCACAGTGCTATCGGGCAGGTCAATAAATACTTTTATATGGACGGGTAGACAAACATGATGTTCTGTTTGTTGTACTTTGAATGTGCGCAGGCGCACTGATTATTGGACTTCACACCCTCGCTTTGGAATGCGAACTCAGATTGAGCATTTGATATTAGTTCAGTTAGTTAATGGTCAGCTTTAGATAGCAAACCCAGGAATTCAGACACGTCTGTCCTCTCACTGTGCTAACATCCACCAACACATTAACATAGACAAACCTCTCTTTGTCATCGAAATAATCAGAAGCATGACCTCAGCAGATTTGCTGGAAATTCCTGCGTGGCATAATTTCACATTACAGCATGCAATGTTTGCAATGTGACGAGTGGGATTTCAGGCAATTCATTCTGTCTCGCCTAAGGCAGATGAGAACCTGCCGCTCACGAAAAGGACTGGGTAATCACTTGCAATTTTGTTGAGCTAGGGAACAATTGCTGCTTCGTATCGTTCCAGCGCTGGGCAATGTGAACTAAGAATAGAATTTTAGGCTGCAATAATTTGTTTAATAGTAATAAGTTGGGCAGCCATCATCTTCTCCACGCTCCTGCATACACTGCATGGCTGTGTACAGCATTCCATGCTAGGTGTGATGCAGCCTGGTATGCCTATCTCAAATTCTGAAGCCTCTAAGAAGGACCCATCACGAGCAAGAGGTTTATGCAAGCATCCGGTGGCATTCAACAGAGTTGCACTCTTAAGTGGCAGATAAGATCTGCAGTAAGGCTGGTGTGGGCATTTAGACTGTGCTCGGACCTGATTCTCTGTGGCAAAAGCCAGCTGATGAAGGTGGTTATGAACATACATTGCCCAATGTTTGATATTCCTCAAGAAATCATTCTGTGCAATCCATGTAATGAATCACAATGCTCAGCGTCAATTCTATGGAATGATTTGTTTAGTCGTTTGTTGGTTGCTGTTGTGGCTTGAAGACCAAATGAATTGATCGCGTTTTACACATGTAATGCATTCCATGTGCAGTATTTCATAGCATGGAAGATGGGTGCTTATGTTGAATTGGGGGTATGGTAAGTGCTAGTAAGGTAGGCGATTGTTACGCACTAGTTACAGCGCTGCTGAGCAGGAAGGCATATAGGTAGATGACAACTGTGAAGCCCCATTTGTCTTATTGTATACTCACTATACGTAAATCGTTTGTGGGGCTGCTTTGATAGTTACTGGACGTGAATATGAATGTAATTGAATTTAGATGGTGGCTGAGTCCTATGTGAGCAATTGAGGATGAGTGATAAAGATTCTTATAGAATGCTATTCACATGACTGGAGTAAAAGGCACTCCACCGACACAGGAGATTTCTGACATGCTGAGACTTGAATGTCTTGAGCAAGAGCTACCCTGCTTGAAGTGTTGTCAAATTGTTTCGAAATGGTTTACCACGTTTTAAAGGGGTCTGTATCGGATCATTTAACAGTTTGGCCATTTTGTGCAAGTCCTTTACTTAGTCCTATTTGCACCTCACTGAAGTGGAGTATATGGACTTGCAAATTGGTTGCATCGCTGAAAGAAGGGAATAGTAATGAGTTCTACACAACCAAGGTGGAAGTGGGAAGCTGAACACAGGTTTAGTTGGTAGGAAAAAAAAGAAAAAACTTTTTTACTTTTTTTTTTTTAGCTCCAGCCTTTCTGAACCTCCATGTAGACTCTTTTGATGCTTAAGAATGGGTTTGTTGACTGACGCAATTGTAATACACCAAAATAAACCTACTGAATCATTGTCTTCCATGCCCTCTTTCAGTTCCGAAATGGCGTTCCTCCTTTCTGGGAATACTTGGATGTTCACAAAGACATGTAAAGTGGATTTGTCAGAATATTTGATTACCAGCGTGTCTATGTGCAGGCAATTGATACCTTGTGTCATGTACAAAGGATTTTGTTATGCAGCGAACAACTAACCCTAAGTACTAATAACTTGAATGGAAATAGGACCGCAGATGCAATTTGTCTGCTTTGTGTAATCTTGTATAGTTTTTTTCAGCTGGGTGTACATGCTGCTTTGCATGCGCCCGGTCTTGCCGAGGCAAACACAGCTGTCCAGCTTGGTGAAGTGTTACATCTGGCTGCAAAACATGTCAATATGTTCATTTATTATGTAATTAAAAATACATCGTTTTGTTTTTTAATCATGTCTGTTTCACATTATATATCTTTCCATTCTCCGTGCATGAAAATGCTTTATCTAGAGGAGAGTTTGTATTGCAATTTTAGTTTGGGCTATTAGGTGGTCTAAGTACCATCTATAAGCCGACCTATTGCAGAGTACAGCTAGAACAGAGATGGGGTGTGAGGGGGGTGGAGAACACGAAGCTTGTAGGTGGAGAACACGAAGCTTGTAGGTGTTTGTGTTTTGTTTACCCACTATACCAATGCTAAGCCCTATGCCCATTCCAACCCACTACTTGCCCCTCTCTGCCCAAAACACACCCTCCTTGGATCTCTTTGCGCTAGCTCTATCTAGCAGTATTATCACACCTTGTGATGTGCGTTTCAGTGTTATTTCAAAGTTGTCTTTCTGAGTCACATCTGGGCCATTTAGCAAGACCAATTACAGGGGCCAACATTGACTCTGGGTGATTTAAGGTAAATTAAACAATTGCAAGTGTTACAAAATCATGTTACCAGAATCGTAATACATGGACCACCCTTGATCAAATGTGATACTGGACAAATCACTTGCCCTCCATGCACCATGTTTAGAAATTGCTTTTTCTTCAGAAATGAGTACTTTCAGATATATTTAAGTCAAGCTAGAATTCTGACATCGGGTGGACCTACTAGTCAAATACCTGCCACACCCAGAATTTTACAGTCCCACCTACTAGTCAAATACCTGCCCCACCCAGAATTTTACAGTCCCACCACACAGTTCTGCGCAAGAAATAGTGTTCCCAAAATGCGAATTTATTGAAACAAAGAAATGAAAGACAAAAGGAAGACAAAGGTGGCCTCCAGCTTTATGCAGGGGAGGTCACCACATCAGACAGCTGGTCTCTAAAGGTGAAATTGACCTGCGTGCATTAATCTCACTATTTCTCATGCACGCATGTACTCTTGTTCCATGATCAATTTATAATATCTGAGGCTTATGGATCTGATTAGAATCACATGCTTTGCATAGCCCGATGTTAGGCAGAATCCTGTGCAGTGCCCTTAGGGACCACTACACACAATTAAGACTACAGGTGGCAATACAAGTGTTACCTTTGGTACAAGCCTGTACTACTATGTCAGAGTGGTAGCAGTGGCGGAGCAGCCAGGCTTATCTCAAGAGTATATGAGCAGTAGCGGAGATTACACAAAGGGACCACAATTACTGTGACTCAGGCAAACACTGACTCAAGGTTTCAGGTAAAAAATAGAAGTACATTTATTTTTTAAACCATTCGTTATAAACACAATACTTCTATTAAACTCAAATAAAAACCTACTACAACTAACCAATTCACTTTGTACAGTAAGTCTCAAGGTAAGTACCCTGTGTTTGAATGAACCGGTGTTACGAACAAACCACGTTACCACGAATACGATTGCGATCACTTTTTGACAGTTCGGTCTACTAAATAAACGCGTATCCGTGACATGAAATGCTACTGGGGCAAAATCACACTTAGCACCTGAGATACCCAGAGGGAGTTGGAGGCAAAACTCACAGGCAATATTTTGGTTAGGCAGGCAGAATCAAGAAACACTCAGACAGGAGTTCAAAAGTCAAAGGGCCGGAGTCAGGGCCGAAAGACACCGGGGCCTGTTGCCGAAGATCACACAGTCAGACAGTTCACGATTCAACGTAGCCAAAAGTACTTCGATTTGTCAATATTCGGAAGCAAAAGTTAGAAGAAGGAGGGAAGACAAGGGCAAGCCTTGGAAAAGAAGAAAAGGGATTCACCCAGTTTCCTCAAGTAGAACACAGTACCTGGTTCCAATGGTGCAGCAGGTGCCCTAGCAGTTGTTCCTGTTGGTTTCCTGCAGACCCACGATTCCTGGAGCTTTGTTGTGAAGGAGGACATCTGAAGGGGGTCTGCGCCACACAGGGATGAAGCCGGTAGCAGCGACGAGGAATAAAAGGTGTGCTACTTAGCCACCTGAAGAGCCTCTCCTGTTTTTATCTGGACCACTAGAGCAGCGTGCAGCGATTTTCGACCAAGGTAGAGGATCCTCTGGCTGTGGAAGATGAGCAAGTTATCCCCACCAAGCTCAAGGGAAGAAGACTCCGGACTGGATCTTCTCTGAGTCGTTGAAGGGAAGATAGCTCGGGACTGCAGCAGGGCTTCACCGGGACGGGGTAGTTGCAGCAGCCGTGGTTCTCTCCGCTTCTCTTAGGTTCCTTGTAGTTCCAGTGGCGACTGTCTGACTTCTAGGCCAAGAGACCTGCCTTTTATGCGAAAAAACCCCCATTCACACAGCCTGGCTTTCAATCCAGCCCGGACAACTATCCCGGCCAATCATGACAAAGTGCGACTTGGGTTTCCTAGGATACCCTGTGCAGGGGGTGACTACACCCCTCCCTCACATTCAGCCCATCTAGACACCCAGGCGCCTTGAGGAGGGCTTCTGAGCAGAAGCCCGCCAAAAGGCAGTGAACAAAGAAGGCAAACCTAGTTTGCCGCGCAAAGTAAGACACAAGAAGGACTTTAACAAAAAGAAATGGCAAATAAACCCAACCAGAGCCAAAAGAAAGATGATTTGGTCAAGCGGGTTTATGTTCGAGGCTAATATAATTGCGGTAGAAAAGTTAGGGTAGATACCACTGCCACGTTTAAATGTTAAATGAGCGAAACAATGCTCTAGGAGGTACAGATAAAAAGGCATACAAATGAACCCTTTCCAGTACTCCATGGAAGATGGGGTGTACTGGATCTGTGGTAGATTGACTAAGTAAAGTTAATGACAACTTTACCCTTTTCTGGGGGACGGTAGTTCCCTCAGAAATGGAGTCGAGGGAAATCTCAAAGACCACCCTGTGCCACGGCACTGAAGGTGCTGTGTGACACACAAAAAGAAGGGGGCTACTGAAGTGGTGTACTTCAGAGTCCACAATCACAAAAACACGTATAAACACTTAGCAAAACACAGGTAAGAGTGGGGGAAAAAGCTCTCGCTCTTACCAAGTGGAAAAAATAAACTACAGAAGTCCAGCAAAGCTGCTGGGGGACTCACTAGGTGAGGGAAATTAGCCATAGATGAGACTTCTCCCTAACAGCCGACATCTAGTGGTTGGAGCGGAGTATTACAAGATGGCTTTTTCGAATCGGAAAAGGGACATCAACTGGTGTGACTGTAATTCTATCCCTATTGTGATGTGTACTGTACCCATTATCCCTCACGCGTCGAGGTCCTCTGATTAGTTTTTTTCCGCCATCTGGTTGGTCACACTCTGCAGAGTTCTCAAAGTGCTATCCTTCATTATTAAGTGTGCTTTTGAAAATATGTATATATATATAATACTTTAGTTAAACCGTCCCGTTAATAACTCCCGCTGGAGCACAAAGATCGCAGAACCACTGTTGCACTGGACTTCTAGCAGTTTAGAAAATGGGCAGTCTACAACTACAACTACAGGTCTCGGTCTTCAGAGTAGGGAGAGTGGGGGAAAGACACTTACACTTATAGTTCCGGAGAATGCCTTTTTACATTTCCTTCATACAGTTTATATCTTGCTGTCCTCCAGTGTCCAACATGGAGAATACTCCCTTTGAGTTTTGACCCACGTGCAAAAAGAATTTTCGTGCAGACAACCATAAGGTCTGCCATTATTGCCTCCTTGAGATCACCGGGAAGACAAATGCCGGTTGTTTGGGCTCTTTAAGCTTAAAACACTAAAAGATTGGTTGTCAAAATGCTGGGCAGCCTTCGCGATGCAGGCTGAGGCATCTCCGGACTACCCCGCCCGAGCAGAGGAGTCTAAGCCGGAACAAGACGGCCCTGTTTGGTAGCTGAAGAGCTATCAAACTGTGAGTCCCGCTGGCCGGTTCCTAGGTCCAAACCGCAGGAGACTACACCTGGCAACAAGGCCAAACATACTAAAGTGACCCACATAACCATTTTGTCACCCTCTGTAGGACTGCCAAGTAAAGACAAACACATTTAAGTCCAAGCACTCTACGCCCTCTAACTTCTTCGACGCTCCCGTCTCAGGGTCAAAACTCCTCAGCAGAAAAGAACTACCTCAGCGCTTTTTTGGGTAGGCCGATCAAGGGGCGCCTAAGCGCACTCTATGCATGTCCCTAAGCCTATGTCTGCGCGGAAGGCCTCCACACCCAAGGATTCAGTACCTATACAAAAACAACATTCAGAGCATGTTGGAATAAGACCACACACGCACTTGCCGAATCCACTTCTGCTTTTTCAGTCGAAGAGAACCTCTAGGACAGGGCAAAACAAGTGTAGAATGTCCTTCTCCACTACAAGGCCCTATTCACCTCGGGGGAGTGACAAAACAAAGGTTTGAGGTAACAGTGAATAAAATGGCTTAATTTATGGAGTGCCTAGAAAAACACCCTCTCCAAAACAAATGGGCAAGGAGGAGATACCAAAGGCAGATCCCATCAAAGAACGTTAGAATGGAACCAACTGGTCAGCATGAGGAGCCTGAGGAAATTTAGCTTTTCTTAGATGAGGATGATGATTTTTGGGGAGGATAACACTAGCACAGATCTAGATGATCTCCCTGTGCCCTTACCAGATAGATATCGATGAGCCTATCATCTTCGTATTATAATCTCTTCAGGGCCTGGCCCACTTCAGGATGTGATACTTTCCTATACAGTGGGAAGAATATTATGACAACAAAAGGAAAGTCTCTAAACCCTATCAGGATTGTGTATCCACATTAGAGTGGCAGTACATACAGTGCTTATCAAATTGTTACTCCACATTCATATAATACACGGGTATCAATGCATTCTATTCAAAATGTACACTCAGTATTAAAAATCAGTACTGGATATCTGATGCTACAAAACATAAATAATCTGATACATTTTGAAGACCAAGTCTTTGTCACTTGATTACCCATAGTCTGGTTCCTCTGACCCTAAATTATAGCCTATGGTGATATTTTGCCCTACTTATATGTTTCTGTCATTAATGGCCAACATATGCCAGACATTCTTCAGGGGCGATGTGTGTTCTAAAAAAAGTGATTAACACACGTCCACTGTTTGCGAGCACGTGATGGATTCCTTTCTTAATCCACCCGTTAATTCTCTGCGGATACCTATAATCATGGATACACATAACCAATATTTATATATGTACCTTTGATCTCTATATATAGAAAACCCTACCTGTGAGGTTTCACTGATATCCAGTTTCCACCAAATAGCACCTTTTCAATCTTGCTCTAGCCGTTTCTTAATCATGGTAATCTTCCTGCGTCACCCCTAAAGCACCCCATTGATAAAACGTGTTGTTTCCCCTCATGAATATAGTCCAGAATGACTAACCAACTTCTCATTAGCTCTTACCTACTTAGTCCCCGCGGACTAGGAAAGGTGAGTCTCCATCTCATCAGAAGCTCCCTAATAGTGGTGCACTGCCACTGCAAACCAACACATGCATGGGAGAATATGATTAGCCCATTATTTCGAGTGATAACACGAGTAAATAGAAATAAACTCGTGAATAACTTACTTTCTGGGTGCATTGATTTTTAGGTACGTAGTATTTACTTTTCTATTTTTCTGGTACGCGTGCAGGTCATTCTCTGGGTGTACTCCAGGGACGGAAATGAATTCCAATGTTAACTCACCCACCTGACGGTAATCGAATGGTCCCGATACCGCTGTGTATTGCCTCTTCAAGGAACTTCTGCCGTCCGGGGTGAATGGCCGCATTATAGAGCCCAACTCCAAACCCGTGCGAGTCCATTAACAAAGAAACAAGTACTTCCCTTTGTTCTCACATGGGCGTGTTGAATTACACGTTGCACGTGCACTGTCTTGTTGATCCACTAGGATTATCAGTAGTTATGTTCCTAATATGCCACATCACGCCCGCTACTCAAGAGTCAAGAGTGCAATATATATTCTCTGATATTCAAATAAACATAAAATCCACCATATCGCATTTCAATGATTTACACTCCTGTAACACATTAAACAGAAAATGTCATGCTGCTGCGCTAAGACTTATGGTACCAGTAGTTCTGTTCCTCATATGCCACATAAAGCATGTTACTCATAACAGATTCAGACTGCAATATATATATATATATATATATATATATATAGGGTATTCAAACACACCTGATTAACACTATTTTAAATTTAAATGATTTACACTCGTATAAACCAGAATGTTTCATGTTGCACATTAAATGCTGCTTCTTCCAGCCCCATAGCAACGACCCAGCAGGCTACTTATTATCTCTTGTATTGTCATACATATGTATTTAAATGAGTCACATACCTTGCCAAATATGGAATACATCTATTACAATTCAAGCTAGGGTTTAACATACCCTCTCTCATATTGCATGCCCCTATCTGCCATCAAAATGCATCACAAGGATGACCCAACAGTGTACATCACTTGATGTTCTGCTACCCGATCCCTTCATTGAGACCTCCAATGTGGCCTTTTTGTCAAAGAAATCAATTTGTGTTCCAGGGTGATGAGATACCTCGTACCCGTTTCAGAATCACCCATTCAAAATCATTAAATTCATGTTTCATTTCCCAAAAATGTTTGACTAAGGGGGCTTGTTCAATTTTAAACAGCTCCTATGTGCAATCCTCCTTGAATAAAATGTATTGGTACCTGTGTATTATATGAATGGGGAGTAACCTTTTGCCAACCACTGGATACACAACCCTGATACGGGTTAGAGACTTTTGTTGTCATAACCCTATCTTCACCCATTGATGACAATTTATTACATAATGACCGGCACATTATTTCGAAATAGATGCTCATGAATTTGAAGAGGACACGAATTTCGTAAATGACTTCCTCAATGAAAATAGTCAGGCTAGACCCCTCCTTAACTCCAGTGGTAACCAAACCAGTTAACTGGAGAGTGGGAAAAAAAGATTTAAACCAGCGCCTACAGATCCCCCTCTGCATCAGGGGTCACTTAAAGCAAGACTCACTAATTATCACCACGACTCGAAAAAGGACAGGGACCCCTTTGGCTACATCTGAGGCCTCTCCTGTTATGGATAGTAAAAACGTTTGGCCTTATGCTGCAGAAGTAGCCACCTTCTTGCCTATCCGATGCGCGTTGCCAACAACTCAGCCTTGATGGCGGGACCAAGTAGAACTTGCTGCTAACGCCCAGGAGCCCTTAAGAATCTGAATACTTAAGGCCTTATCCGAGGGGAAACCGCATGCTAATGCAGTACTTAAAAATACCTTGGATGCATCAGATACTAATGGAAGAATCATTGTGGAAGACCCGGCCTATACTAAAGAAGCATGCGTAGCTCAAACTCAGGCTGGGACTCGAGCCACTCTTTTAAACATGCCAGTAGAGAATTAAGTTCTATTTGGCAAGGCAGTAGTTCAGGCCCTAGAAACAGCAAAAAAGGACCACGAAACACGAAAAACGCTTAATCAGATTTCCAACTGCCCTTTTCAAAAGAGGGGAGCACATGGATTGAAAGAGGGGAGCACAGTCTAGCCAGCAAGTGTTCATGGCCAAGGCTTTTCAAAATCAGTGGCTCAAGCACCCTACGGCTCTAGTGCAGGTTCCTTCCCTTCCTAGTTTGGGAACCAGGGTCAAGCACCTGCCTCTCAATCCATGTTTATAAGGCAGTTTGGAAGGGACCGAGGTAGACGGAGAGGTCAAACTCTAAGTGGTTTGGCCACATCCACACAGCAATGACTCCATGCCCCAGGTACTCGCCCGTTTCACACACACATGCCCTATTGTTGCCAACCGGTAACCCCAGGGCAAACAAAACTAACAGGGTTAAATTATTCACAAAACTCACTTTATCATTTTATACTTCACAAGTAAGCCATCCTTTGGGTTAAGAGACAGCCCAGTCAATACTTCTTAACACTATGATCTTACCAGCGCATTTCGGATATTCAAATGTATCCTTCTTCCAAGGCTAAAGTGCTGTCCTCTGTACTTCAATCTTAACATTCAATGCTTCCACGAAAAAATAAATTTCTATACTTAATATCTATTAACTATATCCTTCCTCATTCACAATTACATTTGCACTTAGTTACTATCCTTTAAAATCTGGTGAGTATCACTCCATAGTCGTGTGCCTAAACAAAACCTGGATAACTATCTTTTTCCCCACCTTCATGTCCATAGTTGATCAAAGAAAAGTCAAAACATAAACACTAAAAAAAAGATTGCTCTTATCTGACCGGAAAGTCGGCTGGCATTACATTTCTTCAAGGATTATCGCACCCACACCACTTCACCCAGTATGGCAAGTCCTAACAAAGGAAGCAAAAAACAAATTCTGTATTCTGATATTAACAATGACGTTATATCACATACTGCATTGCAATGCGCCACTTAATTCCACCTCTTTCCGACGAGGACTGCAGGGCATCCTACCTGCGAAACCGATGGGCGCCCTGCATCCATTGATATGCTCGCTGTCTCCTTGGTAACCGCTGCGTGGAAGACAGCCATCTTTGCCTGGTGTTGATACTCTAATATGTAGCTGCTGCATAAAGCGTTCCTTTAGTATTGTC
The DNA here is from genome assembly GCF_040938575.1 of Ambystoma mexicanum. Lineage (NCBI taxonomy): Eukaryota > Metazoa > Chordata > Amphibia > Caudata > Ambystomatidae > Ambystoma > Ambystoma mexicanum. Next base: position 828,462,062 of record NC_090923.1, on the reverse strand, counting down.
CTTCAGAATTTTCTCATGCAAATCAATATCCACAGTCTCAGATACTTTTAGATTACTCTGTCATATGCTGCACTTGCACCTTTACTAATGACCCTGTTCAGGTATTTATTTAGCTATGGTACTGCGGGTGTCTATCTGCATTCTCATCACTAAATGTACATTCCTAGCAATAAATTGGCTTCCATTCTCTACCTACTGTATCGATGCATAACCTCCCAGCTATCATAGAAACAGCCCTTCTAAAGCTATGTTGTGGAATTAGACCAACCGCGGCCATCTTAACCATGTGTACATCCCATTACAACCTTTAGATTCAAACACCAGAAGCCCACAGAGCCTGCAAGTGTTGCTCTTAGATTACTCGCTCAATTATTTGTTTGTTAAAACCATACATAACTCCCATTTCACCACAGTAAGGGGGTCACATAACATAATTTGCCCACTAATGGGAGGGAATCACCACAGACAAGTGGGTGCTGTCTACAGTACAATATGGGTATTGTATTGAATTTCAAGAACAACCGCACAATCACCTGCCAAGACATAGAAGAATACCAGCAGAACAGCTGTAGATTCTCCAAAAAATACATATGCTGCTACAAAGGTGAGCCATGGAACCCGTTCATCAAAGGTAAACCAGGGTATTTATTTTGTGTACTGCATTGTGCAAAAGACAGACAACATGAAATGGCCAGTTTTAGATCGACGGTCAGCAAACACCTGTGTAAAGCCACAAAGGTTCAGGATGACAACACTTCAGGAAGTCATCCCACTGCTTAGGAAAGGAGACTTTATGGCAACACTCAACAAAAAGACCAGCCTAAAACCCAGTCAGCAAAAACAATTTTTAGGGGCTGTTATTCGAACAAAGGACACCCTAGTGTTTCTCTCCAAAAAGAGAAACCACAACCTCATTTGCCGGATTCCTTGTTCTACAGCCGTTCGACAGTTCAGTCAGCCTATGCTCCTTTTCGGCATGATGGCGTCCTGCAACTTCATCGTGCCACATGCAACACTTAATATGTGTCCATTACACTTCGCAAACCCCGGTGTCAGCCCTGCAATGGTGGACAAGGGAAAACATGTTACAAGGAAACAGTTTTTCAATCCACTGGCGAAGATCTCAAACACAACAGACACATGACTTTCAGGTTGGGGAGCCCATTGTTTCCAACAGACTACACAAGGCATGTGCTAAAGCAGACTTGCCACAAAACATCAACACCCTAGACTTGCTTGCAGTTTTCAAGGCACTTAAGGCTTTCATACATCAGTTAATTGTTAAAAATTTGCTAATTTGACAGACCGTACAGAAGTCATGTTTTACATCAGGAAACAGAAACAGGGTGGGACTCCCTCCCTCTCTCCGTCTGTCCACACTAGCACAGAAGATCTGGAACTGGAGCCTCAAAAGAGGAATACATCTGCAAACCCAACATGTTCCAGGGGAACATAACTGCTTAGCAAACATGCTAAGCAGAAGCACATGTCAACCCTCGGAACACGAGCTGGAGTTGCATTCGGACATTCTACATAATACTTTTACACATTGGGGGCAACCAGAAATACATCTATTTGCCACAGAAAAAAATTCCACATGCCCAAATTATCCCTCCAGGTTCCTGCAGAAGGGATCCAAGGGGAATGCTCTGTGGATCTGGGCTATTTGCTTACGCTTTTCCTCCAACCCCACTATTGAACAGGGTAGTCACAAGATGCACCGAGATAATAGCTCCCATGTGGGCTTGTCAGACGTGGTTTTCCCAGCTCCTCAAAATGTCCACCTGCCCTCCAATTAACTGCCATGTCCTTACAACAAGCTGTCACAGAATCAGGGATAAACCCTTTATCCTCCACCCCAGACAACCATTTTAGCTGCTTGCCTCCTGAAGTCAGAGGTCGGCCACCTTAATTTGCCTGCGAGATGCATGGAAAACCTAAACGAGGCCTGTAAACCCAATGCTAGACACTGATACTGTGGAAATGGTTTGTAGTTTGGTGTAAAAAGTCAAATATCAATTATATTTACTGTTCTCCATCACATATAGTGCAATATGTATTGCTCTTATTAGAATCTGGTCTTGTTTTCAATTCATGGAAAGTCCATCTTTCAGGCTGCACAGGGGTATTGACAGGTCTGGAAAATATAAGGGGCTAAGCTTATGTTGGGACTGGCGGGACTCAGGGCTAGGTAGCATTTTGGTTGTAGCACCAGAGCTTCTATCCGTGGCTACAACCAAAGGTACTGGGGCTATAGCCCCCTCTGCCCCCGTCACCCCCCCTCAGCCCTAACCCACTCCCTGTAGCAAGGCCTCTACGCAGCTCTTTCTGCTTATACCACTTCTCAAAGCCAGATCTCTTGGTGGAGAGTACCAGTTGTCAAGGCCTTCATGGAAGGAGTCAAACGTCTGTACCGCCAATGGCGAAGCCACCACCTGGTTGGGATTTAAACATTGTGTTAAGCAAGCTCATGGGCCACCGTTTTCAGCCAATGCATAAAGCAAGCCTAAAGGATATCATTCATAAGGTCACCTTTCTCATAGTGATTACATCTAATTGAAGAGTGAGTGAACTTTAGGCATTATCTGTGACAGAACCCTTTGTCGCAATTCATAAAAGCAAAGTTGTTTTAAGAACCCATCTATGATTTTCCAATAAATGCATTTCTAAATTTAATGTAATCCAATCAAGTGAACTGCCTGATTTCTTTCAAAACACGCAGAACGCAGGGGAAAGGGCATTCCACACACACTGGATGTCCGAATGGCAGTCATGTACTGCCTAAACAAAACTAAACCGCTCAGAAAAACGGAACAGTTTTTTGTTTCCTTGGCAGCTGGAAGAGAAGGGGACCCTGTCTCAAAGGCTACTATTTCTAGATGGATTGGAAGTTGCATCCAGCACTGTTAACTATTATCAAGCAAGATACTATAATTTACAACTAACTCTCACTCAACACGTGCCACTAGATGCAATATGCAAAGCAGTAAGATTAGTTCTGTGCACACTTTCACACAACATTGTGTTGACACACAGGCCAGGAATGACTCACATGTGGGACAAGCAGTGCTAAAACATTTTGTCTTTATTTTAATTATTGTTCACTTGTTAGGTGCTTCCACAGGAATCATATACTGTTTCAAAGCACCCACAGGGCAACAGGGAGGGGACAGGGGATGATAGAAAATGTAAGTACAACAATAATAAATAATTAAGTTCATTAAATAAACAAAGAAGATAAGTGAGGAGGGGAAGACAAACCTACTATGCCTTGTGAGTGTTCAGAACGTACAAGTGCAAAGGGGAGAGGGTATGGGATAGGTGCTGCGTGCTCATAGTGAGCAGCAGGTGAAGTGCTGTGAAGAAAAGGTAAGTGCAACCTCCAACGGGAGGGTGAGCCGAAGCAAGTGCAGATAGGTCAGGGCCCCGAGGATGCATAAGGGACCTGCACTTCAGTCACACTACTGTGTGATTAACAGGGGAGAGACTGAGTGAAGGAAGAGGTGAAGAGGAAGGTCTTGATGCTTTTCCAAAATTTAAGGAGGTGCGCTCAAGACGAAGATTGAGGGGGAGGCTATTCCAAAGAATGGAGCCCGCTGAAGAAAGTGATCGACTACCTGCTCAAACTACTTCACACACAAGGAGTTGGAGCCAGAGGAATGCAGGTGTCTAGAAGGGAGCAGCTGAGATGATAACCCACTTCCCTTGCACTTCTGTTCCTTCTGTAAACTTACCACCTTCTGCCACTGCTTGATAGTGTATGCTTAAGTATGTGATTCTAAGCAGACCCACAAGGCTCAAAAGACAAATATTACATATCTGTAATCGTCTTTCTGATGCTTGTATCTGCTTGGATTCACATACGCCCACTCAGCAACCATAGACAAACTTACATTTCTTCACATTCACACTTCACTATGTACTCCACCCAACTTCAGGTTGGGGGCGGGGGAATAACCATCTGAGGACCTGGACACGTGAGCGATCATGGGTACAGCACAGATAGTATTGCAGACATGTCCAGTTGATGTCTCTTTTCAAAATAAAAAAAAGCGATTTTGTAATACCACTAGATGTTGACCTTTGCAAAGCATGTGAATCTAAGCAGATGCAGGCATCAGAAAGACCATTACAGGTATGCAATATTTGTCATTGAATTCCTAGTGTTATTCAGAAAATGATATATAGGTACACTTCTACCACTTGTTGATAAGTATATCAAAATCCTTTACTTCATAAAAACTCTCATTACATATAAAGTCACTGTAATGACACGCTGGACAGGTGGTAAAGTGTTTTCAAAACCAAGGTTAGTCTTTATTGACTAATAAGGGAACATAAAATAAAGGATAGTTTCTCCTTAAATGTAGTCAAAAATTGTCTTTGGTCTAGGGCTTCTCCTAGGATAAGGTAGGAACCTGGAACTAGTCCTCGTAAGCCCACCGCAGTCCTGGTGCTTCTTCCTCGCCTTTGTGTCTGTTATGAAACAGAAGGGAGAAGATTCCATTAGTCCCTTTATATAGGGGTTGGAGTTGCCTTGACCTATCCGGGATCACCTTTCCAGGAAACCTAGATGAGCCCCCCAAGCCCTGCCCCCTTCTTCCGGGAATGTCAGTCGCCATAATGGATTCCACATGGGCAACACACGAGGACTGTTGGATGTGAACTCATGCTCCGGGATATTAGCTAAGTCCACATCAGTATTAACTAATGCTTCCATGTTCTCTAATGTTCGTAGCTTCTTTGCTTCCTGAAACCGATGTTCCGTCTGCTCCAAGCCACCCACACGGCGCCACTCCATGTCAACAACTCTATGCATTCCCGGCGGTTTCTCTCTTATCTCCCGAAGCCGAACCACTTCAGGAACTCTCCCTGCAGTAGCGGCCACACTGGCAATGTCCTCCTCCATACCGTTATATAGGGCAGCCTCATTCATCTTGCACATAGTTTGTTCACTGCCGAGGTTAGTGTTTCCATTGTTCATGTTTACCCCATGTTTGGCTGCTGTCAGGGAGGCTGACTCATAGGCCTCCTTACCCCACCAGTGTGTTTCTGTGGTATCTTCTCCACTATTATCCGTTGAGGGGTTAGTGCAGGTTCGATTGGGTAGTGCTGTCCCACTTTCTAAGGTGGGTCCCTCTGCCTGCCTAGGGGTTTTACATACACCCCCTGAGGAATCGAGCCGATCAGGCCGGTCCATGCTCCGTGATAGATAGTCCGGCATGACCTGAAATAATGCCAGTTTATGTACGGTCTTGAAGCAGAAGGCCTGTAGAGTAAGGAACCAACTCAACACACTCTGGTTTGAGTCTTTGTGAAGCGCCAACCACTGTAGCGGAGCGTGGTCAGTAAACCCTGTGAAGGCTCTCCCTAACAGATATTTGGGTTTCGATGTACCATTTTATGGCCAAACACACTTTTTATGGGTTGAATACGCCATTTCGTGTGGTAGCAATTTGCGGCTTATGAACGCAACTGGATACAGCGATTCATCTGTGCCTTGCGACAGAACAGCTACCAAACCTTTACCTGAGGCATCTGTTTGTACGTAAAACGGTTTCTCAAAAGTCGGGGCACTATAGAACCGGGAGTGCTGAAAGGTGGTTTTTTAGAAGCTGGAATGCAGCTATTGCCGAGCTGTCTTGTAGGATGTCTTCTTTATATGAAGCTTTGAGGGCTTCAGTAAGAGGACTGGCAATACTTGAAAATAGAGGTAGAAACCACCTATGGTACCCCATGAATCCCAAGAAAGCACAGGTCTGTTTTCTGTTGCTTGGCATGGACAACCTCATGATGGCCTCCACTTTGTCTGATTGGGGTTTTAGGACCCCTTCACCAACCATGTAACCCAGATATCTCGTTTCCCTTGCGGCCAGTATGGTATTCTTCGAGGTTTATATGTAGCCCGGCTTTCTCAAGCGCCGCAATCACTTGCTGCAGATGGGATAAGTGTTCCTCCCATGAACAGCTGAAAACAACGTCATCCAGATAGGCTGAACTGTATGGTTCGTGTGGGGCTAGAACTCTGTTCATTAATGCCTGGAAAGTTGCTGGTGTGCCATGTAATCTGAAGGGTAAAACAGTGAATTGGTATAAACCTGAAGGCGTTGAAAAAGCTGTCTTCAGTTTATCATCCTGGCGTAGTGGGATCTGCCACTATCCTTTTGTCAGATCGATGGTGCTATGTATTCAGCTGCTCCCAACCTTTCTAACAGTTCATCAATCCTTGGCATGGGATAGGCTTGATACGTAGAGATGGAGCTTAGCTTCCAAATAGTCCATACAGAACCTGGTAGACTCATCTGGCTTAGGCACTAGTACGATCGGAGATGACCAGTGACTTGTGGATGGTTCTATCACGCCTAGACGTAACATCTCTTCTACCTCAGTCTGAATGGCGTCTCTTTCTGATTCTGGTAGTCTGTATGGGCGTATTCTTACTCTTTTTGATTTGGGCCAGTGTTAATCTCATGTTCCACCAGACTGGTCCTCCCCAGATAGAAAGAAAACACGTGACTCATAGGTTTGAGGTGAGCCTCCAGTTCCTGCCGTAGGTTAGGAGTGAGTTGAGCCCCCCACTGTACCACACTGAAAACAAACTCCGAGCTGTCCGTCTGTACGTGACTCGCACTCCGGGCATCCATCTTGGGCTCTTTCCATTCCTTCAAGAGGTTAATATGATAGTTCTGGGACTTTTATTTTCTGTCCGGTTGTTCCACCAGATAGTTCACCGGGCCTAGAACGGATGTGATTCTATAGGGACCTCGCCATTGGGCCAGCATCTTGTTATGGGATGTTGGCAACAAAACCAACACTTTGTCGCCTACCTGAAATGTCCGGGCCCTTGTGTTCATGTTATAATATTTCTCCTGAGAGGTCTGTGCTCTCCCCAGGTTCTCTCGTGCCATCTCTCTGTTTGGTAAGATGCGGTCTTAGATCAATCGCATAATCTGTGAAGTTTGTTTCTTCCTCCTGTTCTTCCCATTCTGTTTTAGCTATGTCGAGAATGGTTTTGGGCCGATGGCCGACTAGCAACTCAAAAGGTGCGAACCCGGTGGAGGACTGTGGGGTGTCCCTCAATACCTTTAACACCCAGGGCAACACTTGGTCCCAATCTTTACCTGTTGGAGCGGTGACCCTCTTCAGCATCAACTTGATTGTCTTGTTATACCGTTCTACCAACCCTTTGGTCTGAGGGTGATATATTGAGGTATGTAATTGTTTGATGCATAGTTGTTGGCACACTTTGTGCATCACCCCTGAAACAAAGTTCCTTCCCTGGTCCGGTACAATTTCGGATGGTAACCCTACCCGGGCAAAGAATGGGACCAGTTGGTTACATACTTGCGTGGAACTTATCCCCCTCATAGGAAAGGCCTCTGGGTATCTAGTGGCATAGTCGACTATGACTAGTATGTATTGGTGTCTGTGGCTATTAGGTTTGAGAGGACCAACAAGATCCATACCAATCCTCGAGAAAGGTTCTTTTATAAGTGGCATGGGATGCAGCGGGGCCTTTTTTGGTCTGTTCGGACTGGTCTTCTGACACGTTGGGCACTCTTCACAGTATTTGGCCACTTCCCTATATACTCTGGCCCAAAATAATCTTTTTAGGAGTTTGTCTTGGGTTTTACCTTGTCCAAGGTGACCCCCCACCACATCATCATGTGCTAATCTTAACACTGTGGGTCTGAAACTGACAGGAACCAATAATTGTTCTATTTCCCTTTGTTCTTGGTTTAGAGTAACCCGGTATATGAATCCCCTAATTGCTTTGAACCATGGGTATCCATTTCCTGTACCCGACTTAGAAATGGCTTGTTCCTTTGCGACTCTCAATGTTGGGTCTGTTAGCAGTTCACTCCAGAATGTTTTCTTCCGATCTTCGGATAACCAACCTATCAGGCCCATGTATTGGTTGGTTTCAGCCCATTTTATTTTGGCTTCCCTCACTTCTCTCTGGGTTTTCTTAGTAGTTTTCTCTCTAAGCCTCGATCTTGGATTGGGAGTATGGGCTGTTTTTAGCCATTTGGTATCGTTAACACATTTCTCAAAGCACGGAAGATCAGTCCCAACTAACACAGGTGCAGGTATGTGTGGCATTATGGCAACCCTCATTCTGGAAAAAAAAACATTCACTTCTAGGTCGACCTCTTTTGACGGGTAGGTTTTTATGTCCCCATGCATGCACTTAATGGGTATGCAACATTCTCCACATTTTACATCCCCACTTACTTCTGGTCTTAGGGCAGACTGTTCGTTCCCAATGTCAAAGTCCTTGTCGTGTTATTCCATCCACTCTGACTTTCACTAGATAGGGCTCTCTTCTTCTTCTGAACTCTCTTGACTGAGCGTAACCAACTTCCATGGGTTCAACTTTATGTTTCCTTGGACAAAACCAGGCAATATGCCCCATTCCCCACAATCAAACCACTGAGGTTGACTATTGACTGTTGGCCATCCAGTTCCCCTCATCTCTGGCCGTATGAGTTTGGTTTCCACTGGGCCTGGTCCTCGGCTTACCACCTTAGTTGACTCAATGGGGGCTTAAATGTGAGGGACCAGCCTTCTGGAAGGCGGAAGCTATCAATGGCTTCAGCCAGAGTAGGTTGGTGGTGTTGGTGGACCCATCGTTGCATTGCCGGCGGCAGGGTCTCTACAAACTGTTTTAGTTTGACTTTGTCCATTATGTCCTGCACAGACCCAGTCGTTGGTTTTAATGACTTGTCACTTAGATCATGTATACGGTAATAGAGTTGTCTTGGCGTTTCCCCATTGCGTAGTCGGGTCTCTCTCAGCCTTGCTCTTTAAGCCTCCTTGTCAACACCCATCCTTTCCAGTATGTTTTTTTTTTAATTTTTAATGTCCGCATAAGTGGAATCGCCTGCTGGATTTACAGTCTGGTATGCCCCTTGCATGGGACCCGTCAATAAGGGTGCAATGAAGTGCCCCCATTTTTCCACTGGCCACTTGGAGTTGCGTGCCACTCTTTTGAATTGGTAAAGAAGTACCCTAGGTCTTTTCCTTGTTGGTACTTCTGTAACACATTAGTTGGGGCTATGTTTGTTCCCCTTGTAGCAACCATGGCCTCAGTGTCTTTTTGTCGGGCATCTTGGTTTGCCGGCTGCAGTTGAATGGCCTGCTGTAGGGCCTGCCTGTCCATCTGTGCTTGTGCTTGATGCGACTGCAGTTGCATCAACTGTTGCAGCTATTGTTTCCATTGTCTTTGATCTAGGGCTTCTCCTAGGATAAGGTAGGAACCTGGAACTAGTCCTCGTAAGCCCACCGCAGTCCTGGTGCTCCTTCGCCTTCGTGTCTGTTCTAAAACAGAAGGGAGAAGATTCCATTAGTCCCTTCTTTCTGTTGTCTAAATATAGGGGTTGGAGTCGCCTTGACCTATCAGGGATCACCTTTATAGGAAACCTAGATAAACCCCCCAAGCCCTGCCCCCTTCTTTTCCGGAATGCTGGTCGCCATAATGGATTCCACACGCGCAACACACGAGGACTGTTGGATGTGAACACATGCTCCGGGATATTAGGTAAGTCCACATCAGTATCAACTAATGCGTCCATGTTCTCTAATGTTCGTAGCTTCTTTCCATCCTGAAACCAATGTTCCGTCCGCTCCAAGCCATTCACACGGCACCACTCTGTGTCGACAACTCTATGCATTCCCGGCGGTTTCTCTCTCATCTCCCGAAGCCGAACCGCTTCAGGAACTCTCCCCGCAGTAGCGGCCACACTGGCAATGTCCTCCTCCATACTGTTATATAGGGCAGCCTCATTCATCTTGAACGTAGTTCGTTCATTGCCGAGGTTAGCGTTTCCATTGTTCATGTTTACCCCATGGTTGGCTGCTGTCAGGGAGGCTGACTCGTAGGCCTCCTTACCCCACCAGTGTGTTTCCGTGGCGTCCTCTCCACTATTATCCGTTGGGGGTTAGTGCCGGTTCGATTGGGTAGTGCTGTCCCGCTTTCTAAGGTGGGTCCCACTGCCTGGCTAGGGGTTTTACAGTCACATTTGCAAATTAATCGATGCCCTCTACGATCCTCAATGACTGTTGCATGTCTTATATTTGCACAGACTATTTCTTTTATCATCCGCCCAATTTGCAATATTCTAAGGGGAATAGAAATTACTGGAATAAATGTGCTCACATTTCCCCATATTTTTTTCAATACATGACTATTGCCTTCACAGAATGCACATTATAAAACCTATCCTCATGAGGCCATGTTAAGGCGTTCTTCAAACCATGATGCAATGTCCACTAGATTTGTGTTAGTGCTTAGGGTATTTCTTGATATCACTTATTCGTATTATTGTCAACGTTCCCTATTTTACAGTGTGCTGATGACAGAATGCACTTCTGTAAATATAATCTCCCTCAACTTTCAATTCAATGAAATTGGGATAAAGCTCATCCTTGCAAACCTTTATATCCTATTTATTCCCTGAAAAATGTTCTCAACCCCATACTCTGAGCAGGAAGGGCATGCTTGCTATACACAATCAAGTCTCATTAAAATTCGAATGAAATGGGGAAGCACTGTTGCATGTCACAGAACATATTAACATATTTCTGTTTGGCAAAGGTGCCCCCTAGTGACAACCACCACCCTAATTCTCTTGTACCTCAGGTTCTAATCGGGGTAATAATTCCAGGGTGTCTATCGAATTATATTTATGGAGTTGTAATGCGCCCGTTGAATTACATTTTCATTGCATGGAACAGCGTAAACCCTCATCTGTTCCCAGGAAATCTTAGTCAGCAGTCCCCTCTTGGTCATGTCCATGAAGTCAGTACTGCCTCAAGTTAGGTTGGTTCCAGTGCTTCATGAACCAGGCCTAATTCTCCAGATGATATCCAACATCAGCATTCATCTAATGGGGCATGTCATCCTCCTATCTCTAGCTTTTCCCAGTGCCAGAATGAACTGTTCTGTAACAGTTATTTTAATCTCTCAGAATTCTCAGGCAATGACATAATTATTTTGCACTGCGTGATTGGCTGTGGGTAAGCCAATGAAAGGGTTAGGCCAGACACTCCTATTTAATGTACACCCACTTCCTTCATTGGATGATTTTAAATTTCCATTTTGTGGTCAGAATAATGTTGTGGCATAAACCCCTCCATGTTTTTAGCAGCAAATGTGTTTATCTTTTATAGTTCATGATCGCAACATGCTAACTCAATGAAGCCAAAATAATTGAACTATACATTTACACATGTTTGAATATGTAACTAGACCATAGGCCATATTCAGTCCTAATTCTAAAAACTATTCATAATTTTATTATTTATTAGAAACCATAGACTAGTCAAACTTGGTATCAAATAGATAATCTATAAAACACAATTGGCTTCAGGTTCCTACGTCTTGCCATTACAAGTTATGAATAGTATTAGCTTTTGCGTTTTTGTATCAATGGTATCATATACCCTGCATCTCCAAATTATTTATACTGGGTGCGTCATTGCTTCAGCAACATGCCACCATAGTGTCTTATAACAGTGATGGATTGGAGTGAAATGACAGAAACCCTGTGTTCTCTGCACACAGAGCAAATCATCTGCTTGGGTTGATTATCATGGAGGGTTCAAAGGGGTCAATCTTTAATGGACAAATTTGCTTTTGAAGCTGGCCATAAACTCTGGCTTTGTTCAGCTTGGTAATCTCTCCACTTCATTGCAAGAGGCCCACTTCCGTGTGCATTTTGTATTTATTTTCCAAAGATGTGTTCCAGGATGTGTCTCAAAGGTGGGAGGAATTTTACTCTAGGTGAATTTGAGTTCACAGGCAGTGGGCACAATTTCAAACTGAATGAAATAAATTGGTAGAGCTATTGCTTTCTTTTCTTTCTTTAGAATTTTATCATTTTTACATTTAATTTCACCTTTTATTTAGTTGTTCCACTTGTAAGTAACATGTTAGTTTAGAATCACAGGTGCATTGTATGGCATCTACAAACATAGCAACATTCTGGGAATTCCTGAGATCATTCATTTAACTCAAATATTCAAAGTACATGTTTTTTTGTGTCATGGCCTGGGTTTCCGTTCTCGTAAGTACATTTGAGGTTCTTTGGCCTTTACATTTTTGGATGTAACTATGTTCCATTGCAACAGGGATAGTTCTTGTGCTTTCAGTGCTACATCTCAAGGAAGCAAGTAACTGATGGAAGGTACATTTATTTAAAGTGATGGGGTCTTGTATTGCCTCGAGCTTTACATTTGAGGTTGTCTCCATGTCTTTTGTTAGGTGTAGTTCATTATAACAATAGAATCATATGTTGCACTTGAAGAAACCATGCAACTTCTCAACATCCCTCACTGTTTTCTCAGGTTATTTTTCTTTCCTTTACTACTCTCTGCAGTACTAAATTAATAATGAACTGGTTAAAATAGACATATGCCACCCTAGTTTGTATCACTTTGAAAATTGCTGCCTTTTAATTTCAAGTCCAGATTTTCCTAGTATCACCCTAACAGAACTTTGAGATCCATCTTTAGGACATGTCCAGCTATAATTTAAACTAATCAGGAGGGAGATCCATTGTGGTTAAGGGTCCTTTTATTTAGAAAAACCTGTCTCTAAAAGATATTAAGATTATCTTAATATCTCAAATCTAAAGTTACACTTATCTTTTACAAATGTATCTAAAGGTGTAATTTCAATGTTATTGAATACAAAGCACATGTGTTCTGTAGTTGTGTTCCTAAATGTAGGATTCTGTAGCTCTTTTGGCTCCAGTTAGAGTTTAATGAACCAAAAAAACCTGTATAATGCTCCCTCCAGTTAGCATAAGTCCTAAGTAATTAACTTCTTTCATCCCCAAAGAACAGTTTTCTTTCTGAATGGTCAACCTACATTAATTCAATTCACTTGACACCTTGCTCAATATCTAGTCCCATACAACCGCCAGGCTTTCTCGTTCTGCTTGAGAGTATGCTAGTTCGGTGGAAGATCGAGCTTTGCTAGCATTCATCTGTTAGCATATGCCTCTTCCGCTGATTGTCCTGTTCGGTTTGGGCGAGTATGGTGCCGCGACCCACTGGGCTGGCGTCCGTTATTTCAGTTTCTCTCCGGTTTGAAATATGCTAATTTGCGGTTATTCACAAGCTTGGTTTTTATGGCCTGGAATGCCTCTTTGCAGGTCTTGTCCCATACGAATGGTGTGTCTTTCTTGAGTAGTTGTTTTAATGGGTCTCTGAGTGTGGCATAGTTGGGAAGGTAGCGGGCACAGTATCCTGCCATGCCCAGGAACTAATGTAGTGCAGCTGTTCCTGTCAGGGAGGTTAGGTCAAGGATCGAACTGATCTTCTCTTGGTCCGCTTTTATCCCTTGGTCTGAGAAAATGTGTCCAAAGAATCTAAGGCTGTCTCTGTTGAAGTCGTATTTACACCCATTAAAAGTGAGTCCCGCTGTATTTAGGATTTCACACACCCGGGTCAGGGCCTGATTGTGTTGTTCTTGAGAGGTGCTAAATAAGAGCATGTCATCGCTGTAGTTCAGTGTGGCCATTAGCCTGTGGATAAGGCGATTAGCCTGTGGATAGTCACCCTGGAATATTTCTGCTGTGGAGGATATTCCAAAATTGAGCCACTTATAATGGAAGAGTCCTTCATTTGTTGCAAACATGCTGATGGGTCTCGTAAGGAAGGCATGGTATCAAACAGTAAGACAGAAGACACAAGAGATCACAGTTCAAGGGTGTTAATTGAACTTCAACTGGGTTTGAAAAATGCCTATCTCATCCTAAATCTCAAGATGGGAGCAAGCTATGACAATCAAATAATAATAACGCAGTCCTAGTGGTGTCTTGTCAAAATTAAAGGGTGTATATTAGTAAACATATTGCCAATCCTTACTCCTAAATACAAATAGTGTGGCAAACAATGTTATGCAAAAGAAAAGTGTTCAAGAAATAAAATGTCACGATATTCAAGCCGTTGGCCTCCCTTCCGCATGTTTTCAGCACTGTACAAGGCGGCGCACTCTAGCTTAGCAAAGTCTCTTGCTTCTCTAGCACAAAGATGCAGATCTAATCTCAGTTTCCGGGCCTTGAATGTCAGTCTCTTTGCCATTAAAAGTCTCTTACTTCAGAGGGGCTAGTGCAACAAACAAACATTCAAAAGTTCACTTCTCCTCAGAAGTCTCATGTACAACTTCTTGGGTGATTTTCGATTCACCCCGGGCTACCTCCGCCGGGCTCAGACATTTTTCAATTGATCTCGTACCAAATCCATGTCTTTCCAAACTTTCTCTAATTCATCGTATTCAAAGACTTTCGACTGTGGATGGGATTTGACTTGACCCGTTGCAGGACCACTTTGATTCACATTTATTAATTCTGTTTCGATTCGTCTCCCTCTGCCGGGCTCGGACCAACTTTATCTACTTTTATCACTTCTCACCTGGGTACCTTACAGAGACCTTTGATTGAGCACCCACGCTGTGTTGGACCACTCTATCCAAGGGATTGTAGCTTGCTTTAAAGTTCAATCACTCACCCAGCGGTTTAACTTCATTTGTGCCTCTTATCACATGTGTTTTTACTAATGTTCGTTCCAGTGCTCGCCATACAATGTTGCTGCTTGCAACCTTGGCTTCAACACAGACTGGTCTTGTATCTGTCTCCCCAAATCACTGGCTGTGTTGATTTGCCTGACGTTGCTTTGTTCTTGGAGCCAAGGACAGTACCACAGTAGCTGGTGGTTCTTCCTGCCTTGATTATTAACGCAGAAGAGCCCTGGGTACCTCCGACACACAATGCAGTATTTTTCAGCCTTGTTTCCTGGTCTTACACTTTCTGATCTTGAGGTTTTGCGAAAGTATTGGTTCCTTGACGAAAAAAGGTCAAGGGAACTTCCCTCCTTGCGACCCCCCCTTCTGTTTTGCTGACTTTCTCCGCTTGTTAAACTGCCGTCTTGAAAATGCTGTTTCCTTGTGTGCTTTGCCTCGCTCAGAGTGTGCTCTCGTGCTCCGCCTTTTATCCATGTGGGGAAGTGTAATGGAAGTCAGGTATGTTTGTGATGGTCACTAATTGCCTGACCTTTCCTGATCATTATATCGGGACATGTCGGGTATAAGGTTTGTGTGTTAGTCTGTTTTCTCTTGTAGTGGGCTGTCTGTGAGGAAGTGGTCATGTTGTAAAGAGGCCGGGGGTTGGAGTTCCTAAATATCCTACTTGGTAGGATGGGGGTAAAGGTGTTATAGGGAAGGGGATACCGCAGGTCACAATCCGGTGTCGCACTACCCGAAGACCCTTCACCCAGGTGATCCTCCTGGAATGGTCCACCCCCAGGAACTGTATCCAAAACCGATGGCCTTGTCCTGGTCACCTGTATCACAGATCAGCGGGGACTAGTGGGTGAGACACCTTCTGGTTTTTCAGTCTTGAATCTGGGTGAATGACTGTTAAGATGGATTTCTGAACTAGTTTCCTGGAACGGGGTAACCTTCTGGACAAGCCAGACCAGTCAAGGTAGCATTGACGGCGGTCAAGACTAGGTCTCAGGAGGGGTGAGGGTGATCGAAAGCCCACAATGACCACACACCGTAAACAACACCACAAATGTCAGATGCATATATAAAAAAATATATATACATTTATTAAAGACCTTTTAAATCAAACTAGGAGGCAGTCCAGTCACTAAGATATGGAGCCTTGAGCTCAAAAGGACATTTGGTGCTGGCGCATGCGTTTGTGCAGTAAAGTTCAAAACAGGGTCTCTTCAGGGGACTTTAGCCACTCGGATAGGTGGGAGAGGTTGTGAAGAATAAGATCCACTATTCAAGGAGGGTCTCCCCAAGAGGGCAGAGCAGAATCCAAGAATTGGAAATAGCTCGGTAGCACAGGCTATCTTGATAAAGAATAGTGGCCCTCAGTGGACACTTGTGTGTAAAAGTCTATGGATGCGTCAGGGGCCACCGATGAGGGATGCAAGTACTTACCGACCCTCTGCGCACTCTAGACCAAACTTCACCAGTCCTGTCAATGTCGTTCGCAGGTTCAAATCCTGCAGTTTTGCAGCTTTCTGGGGCTGCGTTCTGGGGATGATTCCATGGCGGGACAGTGGAGATTTCTCCACTCCTGGTGAAGGGATCAGGCCAGTTCTGCTGCAGAAAGTCTTAGGGCACAGGGGGGCACAGCAGCAAGGCACCCACAAAGATTGTCACCACAGTTGGGTGACACAGTGACTGCATATGCTCAGGTTTAGGCGTACTCTCCTAATTCCAGATCTTGGAATGCTAGGTGTACGAAACTCAGCGGCAGAGTGCCTTATACCCAGAGCTTCCAGTCTCCAAAGGCTCAAGTCGAAACTAGAGACAGCAGCAGTTCCTGGGCAGAGGTCCTGTACAAGCTGGTCAGTTCACTTTGCGGTCCAGAATCTCTTCTGAAAAGGCCCGCTTACAGGTTAAGCAGGAGGTGCTGAGAATAGTTGACCCCACTATTCCAATAGGTCAAAGCGCCCTTGCAGGTCTTCTAGGTTCAATCAGAAAAAGGGGGTCCGATGGGACAACAGCAGGGTCAGGGTGCCAAACCTTCCAGCGGGTCACCAGCATTTCCATGGATCTGCTTCTTCATTTCAGGATACTTGGCTCCTTTACTCGAATGGGTGTAAGGTGCCTTGTCTTATCCAAAATCTCATTCGCGCCAAAACAAAGAAAACCAATAAGAGATCTGCTCCCATTCAGCCTCCCAGACGTGGACAAATCACAGACCACAGTAGTCTGAGTCATCCCATGCCAGCACACCAGACATCCTGGCATCCAGGATGTGTATTGGAACTAGACCGCTCCAGCTCACATCCTGGATGCAGACACACACGAGGCATGCAGAAGCCCGGCGAAAGCTTCGGTTTGTGCAGGGGTCTGGATGACCAAATAAGGAATTTCCCGTGTTGGCTCGACCTGGGGAAGGCAAAGGGACAAGATGGCCAAAGGACATAACAAAGGACCTTGTGGCATGGCCATTTTAGGCACTGGCCACTGTCCTGGGCCAAACATGGTAAACACAGGTTGGACCATAGAAGAGTCATAAATCGGTACAAAGTAACAGCTGCCACCAGCTCTGTCCAGGACACACATGTACATTCACCAAAGATCCTTTGAGGGTGTCTAAGGCCTTCAAAATGAAAAAGGGACCCAGCACACTGTACTGAAAGGTACTTTGTGCACTGATAAAATGTTACTAAAAAATAGCAACTAAGTGAAACAAAGTCTCCCAGTACTGATGGTCTTTGAGGGCATGTCAGTTTCCCCATAACAAAATGAGCAAAAGCCCAGAGGAGTACAGCAGAAGGCTGGGCTCCACTGGAAAAAGTCAGACTAGGATGGTCAGACAACAGCACAAGGTTGCAGGGTTCACAACTGGAGGGAAAATTACCCATAAATGGAAATCTTTTCCAACAATGACCAGCTTGTGGTACCCTTGGTTGAGGTCTTGTTTGGAGAATCAGTTTGCCTGGCTGAGTCTGACCATCATGTCCTCTATATTTGGGCCTAGGTGCTTTCCTCTTTGGATTTCTGCATTTGGAATGCATATGTCAACACAGAGGCGTAACCAATGTTTTCCTTTGGGACCATGACCAGGGGAGACACCCATTCCATTGGCCCACTTAACCTTTCGATAGTCGTTGTCCAGCAGGATTTGTAACTTTTACTTGCAGGTGGGACCCAACCCGGCGTGGGTGTTGAGGTACTGGAGCTACCCTCGGCTCAATGTGGAGGGAGATCAGAGTCTTTGAGCATGCCTACACCTTCAAATAGAGCACGGAACAAGGATTTGATTGTGTCAAGCGACATCCTTTGGTATGACATGTGCCCCCGTTGGGAGATCTTGGACAACTTCCGATTGGTTGTAGTGGATGTCTATCAGGGCGAGTACCTGTGCTGTGTGATAATTTAGCAGGCATCGCCCTGTCGAGGGGCTTTGTATGACTTGGATGATCATAAGTACTGTCCTTTGTGATACAGATCGCATTGGATTGTCCAATGGACTGAAGTGAGTGTGCTGCGCCCCATTGGAATATTTGAGTTTGTGACAGTTGTAGAGGCTAGCAGTCGTTGATGACTTGGTAGAGGGTCTCATTCATCACATTCACAGTTGCCCCTGTGTATAAGATGAACTGTTGGTTTAGTCCTCCAATTTGGACATTGATCTTCGGGACTACACTGTCGTCTGTTGCCTCGCTGATCAGTCTCATTACTCTGCTGTATGTGGCCTGTGGGCTGTTCCTTCTCTGGTTTTGTCGTTCACCTTCTTGATCCTCGGGTGGGTTTTCGTACGGATCTAGTCCATGGCTGGAATGTGGGTTTGGATATGGGTCCATGTCATAATTGCTGTTGTGGGTTCCAGGTTGGTGAGAGTAATGCTCTGATGGACTTGATAGGTAGTGATAATCAACAGAGTATTGTGGCAGGGTTTGCCCCGCCAGGTCTTCCAAGCTCTTACCATTCTGGCTTGCGGTTTAAATGTGGCTGTGTTCCTTCCTAGGTTCGATCTCTGAGTGTAACGATCTCGATATGTCCTGTAGCTGTGACCTCGGGTTTGTTCTTGTTGTTTCATTGCTCCGGGGTTTGTGGGTGACCTGAAGTTTAGGAGTGGAGGGGTTTTCTCCCAGCACATGGCTTGGAAATAATTTTCCAGGCTGCATCTTATGCACACTTGTCCTATATCTGGGCATTTCCCCCTGTGAGGGTACTCAAACCCACATTGATAGCACTGTCTTTCTCCTTGGGGCTTTTGATGAGAGCCTCTTGGCCCTGGTCTGAGTGGTAGTCCTTGGGTTCTGGTTCCTGTGCTTGATATGTTCTGCATCACTGCTACACATACACTAAGAGTTTTCAATGGCTGCCACTGGCACGTCTACTCTCTTGCTTGTAAACTCTGCCTAAGTCTATGATCTCTGGTAATGAGTGGATTTTTCAGAAGATGTTTCCTGAAGATTGAGGATGTGCACCCTTCTATTATTCTCAGTCTATTTGCCTCTTCATTTGAGAAATTCGCAAAATCACAGTGGGTTATCTTTCTTTGTAGACATATGACGAACTCGCCAATGGTTTCTTGGGGGAGCTGCGCACACTGATTGAAGGATTCCCTTTCATAGGCCCTATTGGGTATGATGACTAACTTGTTGCTGACAGCAGCTATCATTTGGGCATATGTGGTCTTGTCTTGCATCGAGATGGTTTTCAGGATGTTTTTGATTTATTTCCCAGCCAGATTGACAAAGATGTCCGTTTTGTTAGGCAAGTCCTGATGTCCTAAGTCTTCAAATTCATCCATCCATTGCTCGCATCTTTAACCCTGATCATGGTGTAGTTGTAGCATGAAAGGAATAGGCCGTCTGAGGAATGCTGCATTGATGCAGTTCCTGCCACTCCTCCTGACTCTACAGGCACTTGTGCCTGGTCTTCCATTGTATCGCAATGACTCTGCCTGGCTCTCCTGGTGGCACTTGTCCTTACTTAGCAGTGTTTCGGATGCAGGCTGTGGGCCTATGTTTATGTTATGATATTGGGCATCTGGTGTTGCTGGGGGTCTTCCGTTATCCTTTCTCCCCCTTTGCTGTCCCTCTGTGGGGCTTGCCTTTTGCACCTTAGCGACGCGTTGCCTTCCCCTTGTGCCAATCTTCCTGTGTCCTCCCTCTTGTTATCGCCTTTCTTAGTGGCTATTTTGCTGCCTAAAACCTACTTAGTCTCTCCTTGCTGGTGTCCCTGTGGTGCCCACTTGCCGCCCTCCTAGCATGTGATTCACTCTCTGGGCACTGTTGTCACCTTCATTCAATGCAGTGTTTGGCTAGCCTGCCCTCCAGGTCTTTCTCTTCCTGCGTGCAGTCGCATGTTTCCGTTCACTTTCCCCTACCACGACATCGGCGTCACGCGCCAGGCCTTCTTCACCACCGGTTGATCTGCGCCATTCGGTTTGTCTCTCATGGCGCCACCACACGCTGGGCCTTCTTCTCTGCTCGGTGCACTGTGCCACTCTGTCCCTTACGCCATGATGACTGATATTGCTGCGATCAGCTTTTTGAGGGCGCACAGGCTCATGCGCCTTCATCGCCGGTTGTTGTACTGTTGGCTGGCCCTGTGGCCATAAACGACACATAGACAAGGTTGTCTGTTACCTTTCTTTATTATCACCTCTACAAAACTGGTTTCCCTTTCCCTTTGCCTCTCCCTTTCCTCCTTCCTCTCGTGCACTCCCAAAGTCACGTGGTTCGTCCATGGTGTGACTTAACTCTTTCAAGCCCCGCAACACATTCCCACATCTTAAGGAACACCCCATGGCTATAGCTGCTCCCTACCCCGTTACCTGTACAGACAGTCAATCCTGCATCAATTCATGCTTAATTGCAGAAGACAAACGAATGCTGAGCAGGGTTTTGTAGTGACGCAGGAATGGGATTTATGTTCCAATCTATTAAAATATACAAACGCAACCCATAACCATCGAGATCACCATTAGATGCGACACAGGAGAAAAACACAGATACCCTTCCCAGACGTCCTGGAACGGGTGCTAGAGTGACATAAAGTGAGGGAACAATGGTGGATTTCCTTGAAAAGTAGTGGAAAACGTTTGTTTTCCGACCACTTCAACCTCTGTTGTGGGAGGTAAAAAGTCCCTTTTCACTTTTCTCTGCCGCTTGCTGACACATGCTGCTCTGTGCGTCACTGCATCCGCGTCTCCTTTGCTGTGTATGAAGGCGTTGTAGTGATGCCTTTTGGTTCCCAAATAGTTCTTAATCTCCCTACTTCATTGGTACCTGCCTTCTCAGCTCTATACCTTCTTGTTGTGTATTCAATTAATTTGTGTTCCATGAAGGAAGTCTTTGGAAACTTTTGAATAATCACATCTTGGCTGGTTTTGCTCTCTGTGGTCTCCTCACTTAGAAATCTTTGTGTTCCTCTGGTCTGTGTCTTGATTACAACCTCAGTACACGTTTTTGTTGTAGAGCTCTAAATTGCATTTTTTTTTGGTTTCATTTTTCCTTTGTTATGGTACTCCCATAAATGCCTTGTATCTGTGCAGGTGTGCTGTAACAGACTGTGTATTCTTGTTTTAGTGCATCCGTCTTGTCACAGTTGCTGTGCTAGTATTTGGATGGTTTGGTGGCTTTCCTGGTGCCATGTACATCTTTCCTCTTGTGATGGTGCTCCTTAACGTGTTCCGATTTTTGTGTACAAAGGTACTTTGGCCTCAATCTCTTGAAGGATTCACATGGGTGTAATTCCACCCATTCTCTCACTCATAAATAAAATGGGGACACACCAGTGGCTGCACTGTGTGCTATGTTGTGCCAAAATGGCAATGAGAACTGCCTCCTTGCAAACTGCAGGCCTACAGAGCATTCACTCATTGAAATGAATACTGTGTGAATGTGTGTTTTAATGAGCAAGTGAATGTTTTTTTAAATGAATGATCTGTGAATGTGTGTTTAAATCAGCTTTCACATGCTCATTTAAACACGCATTCACGCAGTATTAATTTCAAACAGCATTCATACATCATGTGTTCACTTGCACCATTAAAACACACATTTATTCAGCATCCACTCGTTCAATCATGTCTTTCATCAACCGCCGGTAGATGCCTAGTAAAAAAAATGCATCATTGCATGTCACCATACCCACCTGTTAGGCAGAAACCTGTGCAGTTCCGTTAGGGACCACTGCAAAAGATTTAAGACTACAGGTGTTGGCAGTAAACCCACTTGGTAGCAGTCTGTACCACCCAGATTTACCTGGTAGCTGTGGCTGAGCAGTCAGACTTCCCTCAAAACGAGTTGGGCAGTTTGAAAAGTATACACAATAGGCACTCAGATACAACAATACAAGCAAACACTGACCAGAGCTTTGGTATCAAAGTATATAATTATTTATTTAAAAACACACAGTTTGAAACACTCCAGCACTCTTATTGTAAAATATTCTAAACACAGTTACTATTGTAATATATACACCCCTTTTCCCTTATCAGATAAGTCACAGTAAAACACCACTTATTTTCATACAGAGCTGAGCGCTTAACTAGATTGCACTCCAATAAGTTTGTGAGAAAGGGAGGGAGAAAGACAGAATATGGAAAGGTACACCACTCTAAGATTCAGGAACACTATAAGCAAGGCAGAAGAGCAAAAGTCACTGGTGAGCCAAAGTCCAAAGGCTGGGCCCACTCTTAGAGAGAGCAGAGCACAAATGCGCCCAAGATCACACAGTTACACTAGGCTTAGAAAGTCTTGCAGAGGGTTCAAAAAGAGTTTCGAGAGGCTTTAGGAAAGTTTAGCCAGGGTGTCACAGGCTAACCCAGGTTCGAAAGCCGGGGCTAAATCTACCCCGTACAGTCGGTAGCAAGGGAAGCCAGGCGGGACACGGTACTTTAAGTGGGAAGGATCCTCCAGCGGTGGCAGTTGTTCCTGGTAGTGGGTGCAAGTTGCGTCGTCGTTCAGGGGAAGAGAAGATCTCGACTTGGAAGAAAGATGAAGGTCGTTCCACTACCAGGGCAGAAACCAGCCGCAGAGTTTTCCGGTTAAAGGTAGTACCTTTGTTTCGCGGTCGTGGTAAAACGTGGTATCCCGGTTGCCGGGGTGCTTGGCACAGGCAAGGCGGCCACGAGGTACGTCGGGAAGGCGAAAAGACGGTGAAACTGGTTATCCCCACCAGTCAAAGGAAGAAGACTCTCCGGCGGGAGATCTCCTCTGTCGTTGGGAAAAGTGGTGAGATGGTCCAGCAGGGCTCCACCGGTGGTGGTGTCGTGGCAGGTCGGCTCTGCTTCTCCCTCGTCGGATTCTTAGGTCCTGTGGTGACTTCTGAAGTTCCAGTCCCCAAAGCCCTGCTTTTATGCAGCAAACTCCCATTCACTCAGCCTAGCTGTCACTCAAACATGCTAAGTGGTGAGCCGGTCGGCTCACCACTTGGGCCAATCAGGAAGAAGTGCGACTTGAGTTGCCGAGGCAACTCAGTCCAGGGTGCCTACATTTCCCTCCACCCCTCCTAAGTACCCCAGGCAGAGTGGCACCACTTTGGAGGGCTTCTGTGGAGAAGCCCGCCAAAAAGTGGAACAAAGGGCTCGACTTGGGTTGGAGTCACAGAAGAGAACACAAACGCCATTTTAGAATCAAGTTTTGGCAAACAATACCAACCGGAGAATTAATATTAATTCAATAAACCGGCGGTATGTTCGAGGCTACCGTAAATAATTAAATAAAGATAGTAGCCTAAAACAATGGGAAATCCCATAGGAAAATATTCGCGGTTGAATATAAAAAGTAGTATCCACTGCCACCAGCCAAAACTTGATCAGGGGGGACGGAGACGTGCCCCCTCGACTAACAGACCCCGGGGCAATTGAATTGCCCCAGCCAGTACGTTCACAATATGATGGTTTGTACTGGTTCTGTTCGGAATTTAAGACTAGTAAAGTCAATGGTGACTTTACATGCCCTGGGAGACAGTAGTCAGTCCCAGGGTATGGAGTCTATACTGGGGGGTCACTATGACACCCCTGTGTCACTGCACTGTGGGTGCTGTGTAACACACATCACAAAAACACATGAAGCCCTATGGAGTAAAAGACCCCATAGCCCATTAAACACATCTAGATTCAAAGAAACACACTCAAATCATGCCCAAGAGTGAGGGAAAAAGAGTCTCACTCTTGGCAGGAGAAAAAAATAAACCCCAAAAATCCAGCAAATATGCTGGGGGACTCACTAGGTTAGGAAATTCAGCCTAAACAAAGAATTCTCCCTAACACCACCACAAACATGCATACACATTCACACGTGCATACATACACCAAACACTCATTCATGCACACACTGACATTGTAATACATTGTATGTGGTTATTTATATAGCACTCTTCCCCCACTTGGGTGGCCTCAATGCGCTTTTTTAATGGTTAGGGCGCCCTCAGTGACCTTAGTCAGTGTGGTGGAAAATTCTAAGGAGTTTAGCTTAGGAGATGCATGTGTGCATGTTGCCGTTCTAGGGTTTGGTGACTGGCAAGGCTTGACTAAGCAGCCCAAAAGAGAGGCCAGGCACGTGGGTTGGTGCTGTTGAGGGTTAGCAATAGATTGCTATTGTTGAGAAGGTCAATGTGTGGCCAGCTATACCGAATTCCTTTCGAATGGTAGACGCTGTATGCTAGAGGCGTTGAGGTACATCAGGTGTTTCAGTCTGGATGGCTATGTGTGGTGCTGGACCGGATGAGCATAGCCATAGCAGGATTCTACCATGCATGGATGCTTGGCTGTGCCTGTGTCCACACTAGTGGTGTGAGATATACGTACTGTGAGCTTCGAAATTGTTCAGCTGGTGCGATCTTTGTCCAGTGCAGCAGAGGAACAGGCCTATATTTGAGAGTCCTATACCATTGGTGAAGCTTAGGTTTGGAATAAATTTTGTTTTATAGTATAAAGGCATTTATTGGTGGATAGGATTAGCTTATGAGATCCTGTATGTAGGATTTCACTAAATATAAAGAACATTTGGGTGCAGGGGCTACACGTAGATTTGAGAATCCTGCATAGTGGAAGAGAGGCCTCGGTTTCACAATGCAGTAGGTTCCACCATACAACAAAGATGGAGGGTCCACCTACATCCGATAGTCCCGCATAGTGCGAGAGAGGCCCAGGCCTCAGAACGCAGTAGGTCTCACCATATAATGACCAAAGACGGAGGCTGCTCCTAGACTTGAGAATCCTGCACAATGGGAGAGGGGCCCAGGTCCCACAGTGCAGTTGGTTCTGCCCTGTAATAAACAAGTATGGAGACCGCACCTAGACTAGAGAGTCCCGCAGAGCAGCAAAGAGGCCCATGCTCCACAAAGCAGCAGGTACCACCATGCAATAAACAAAGACAGAAACTACACATAGACTAGAGAGCCCTGCACAGTGGGAGAGAGGCCCAGGTTCCGCAATGCAGTCGGTTTCGCCATGTAATAAACGAAGATGGGGACTACAACTACATTATAGAGTCCTGTATAGTGGGAGAGGCCTAGGCTTCACAATGCAGTAGGTTTAATCATGTAATACAGTTGGCTTCCGCAATACAACAGGCACAGGTTGCCTGCCGCACCCAGACCCGAGAGCACATCTACAGTGGGAGACTCAACACAGAGAACTCCCCAAGCGAGCGATGCAGGCTAAGAATTCACAGTGATTCCTCAGTGATGGGCGTGTGGTACCCTGGGCTACTTATCTCATTGTATGTGGTCTCTCTCGTGGATGGATCTGGTGGGCGGTGTGCATGGTGGGTATGTTTCAGGTGTGCCACAATGAAGGCTGCTCACATACCAGGAGGACTTGTTGGCTGGGGGTGTTGTTGTGGGAGGGTTGATAGTGTTTCACTGCTGTTCATGGACACCTTGTGGACTTTCCTTGCCTCTGGGGTCCACCACTGTTAAGGTGGCTCAGGCTTGGATAGTCCTGCTTTGAGGAGTCCGGAGGATCTTCCCGGAGCTCAGGTCCGGCTTAAAAACAATGCACTCGATTCTGGTGTTCCTGTCCCCTGGTACTCTGTTCCAAGAGCAGCGAAGAACTGCAGCCAGCAGGGAGAGGGGTTCCAGTCAAGTTCGTTTTGGGGTCAGCTGGTCCCACCAACCAAGGGAAGAAGTCATCCGTTCCGGGCCTCTCTAGTCGATACGAAATATGAAGCTTCAGCACAGCAGCAGGGCCCCACCGGGCAAACCAACGGTCCAGGAGGTTGCAGCAAGCTTCCCTTAGTTTCTTCCTGGGTTCCTTCGTCCAGTGGTCACTCTGCCTTCCTTGCAAAAGACCGCCTTCTTATGCAGGTTTTTCCCATTCATTCACAGCCCAGCTGTCACTCACAGCAGGGTGGCTGTCCTCCAAGGACGGACAGCCAGCCAATCACCTTTGGGTGCATTCCTGTAACCAAGGAGATTAAGCACAGGGAGGTTTGGGACACTCCCTCGTATCCCGCCCCACCAGACACACCAGAGCCAGAGGTGGACCCCACAAGTGAATCCCACCAAAGACAAAATAAACAAAGGGACCAAACCTGGTCTGGTGCGCAGAGTAAATCTCAAGGACTACACAAACAAGAAATGTTGAAAAAGGAAGACCGGGGCCATTCTGAAAAAATGGGCACCCATGGGTGCAACCCGCAGTAAAAACGCAAAACGGAAGGAAAATCAAACTACTGCCACCAGCCATCAATTGCAGTAAGGGTACCATAAATGCCACATCAGAGAGAAGGTAGACAAAGGAGATACTAAGTAACCCCACCAGCATTCTAAGATAGTGTGTGCTGGGTCCACAAAGAGCAAAGGCAAGTAAAGTCAGTTTCACTTTACTACTCTTGGAAACACTTTATACAAGAGAAGGTATTTAAGCATTAGCAGAAATCCTAAGGACTTCTCTGTGACACTGCACTGAGGGCGCTGTGTGTCACAACACACAAAGATGATGCTTATGGAGTCTGGCCCTGCCCTGTGTTCTATGGTGAAATCAAACCCTTGGAGGGTGATTGACCACTTTAACAATTTAGGATTCTCCCCCTTCATCTGCATTCACCATCTGAAGGGTTGGTGGTCTGTCTGAATTACAAAAGTAGATCCATACATGTATGGTCTTAACTTCTTCAGAGACCACACAATGGCAAAACAGTCACATTCAATAGATGCCCATCTTGTCTCATGGTCCTTCAGTTTCTTACTGAGTAAGCAGATAGGGTGTTCCCTGCCATTCTCATCCAGCTGACTCAAAACTGCACCTACTCCTGTATTAGAAGCATCAGTCTGTACAATAAAGTATTGGTTGTAGTCGGGAGCGCTCAAGACTGGAGCTTGACAAAGGGCTCTCTTAAGTACTTCAAAGGCGTCAGAGCATTCCTCATTCCACCTTACCTTCTTGGGGAATTTGGGTGAGGAGATCCATTCAAGGGAAAAGCTGTGGTCCCATAGTTCTCAATGAAGTTCCTATAGTAACCAGCGAGACCTAGAAAGGCTCTCACTTGGGTTTGAGTAGTAGGGGTGGCCCAGTCTTATATAGCTTGTACTTTGCTAGGCAATGGCCTTATTTCACCTCCTCTTCCTACCTCACGTCCAAGGTAGACATAATTAAAAAATATGTAAAGCTATTAACTGCATGCAGCTCCGGTCGAGATTCAGCTCTGCCACGGCCTCCAGCGAGCCTCCGGCTCCTGCACAGCATGAGCAGGGACCATGAAGCAGCATTCCCAATCAGCTATGCAAGTCTGGGAAAGCAAAACACCCTAGGTTTTGCACAGCTCATTGAACATGCACAGCTATAAAATTGACCTGTCAAAGGGAAACCGCGTTTCCCTGTGACAGTTCAGCCAGCCCAAGAGCGCTTCCTCTGCTGCAAAAAGCATAATGGGCGAGGCTTCTGCTGGGTCGGCGTCCCCTTGGCCATTATGGACAAGCTGCCTCTGTGTACTCCATGAGCTAATGATGTCAGTGGCTACTTTCTTCCACGTGTTTCTTTTCCATTTCATGTTGTGCAAGGGCACCCTTTTGGTGGGCAAGCGTTCGTTGCTTTCATGACGGACTTGACATCTTTCTATAGTTTGGTCTACATCGTAGTCGATCCTAAGCCACCAGTTATGTTCCCTTAGTTGCCTTTTTGTGGGGGTCTTTCGTAAATGCCCTTCATGAGCAAATTTAAGATTACCTACGTCCAACATCATCAGAATTCATTTGTTTGCTCACAGCAATGGTGTTTCATGTATGTGCAGTTTGATGGCAACTTCGCCAAAGAGTTGCGCCCCTATGATGTATTTCTCTCAGCAGGTTTCCTTTGTTTACATAGTCCATTACTATTTTGTTTTTTAGACTTTCCTATTTATTGTAAAGTTTCAACAAAACAAACCATGCATAATCGTAGTAGGTTTCCACAATATCATCTCCCAATGAACCCTCCTCCCACCCCCAGTAACACACATAAAATAAATCAAAATAAATCAAAGCCAAGTCTAAAGAAATCAAAATGGTGATCACAGAGTCCTCACTTCAGTAAATACATTTAGTTGGCATTGACAGGAGCAGGTCACCCTCAGGTCCGAACTCTGGTTGCCCTCCCATCCTGGAGCCTGCAGTACAATTAGAGGCCTTCCACCCATTGGGTATCCATCATTGATGAAGTGAGATGGAGTCCCACTCCATGTTGCTTTCACTTATTATCGGATGTCCTACCCGCCCTTCTCCCACAGCCATCACAGTTGCCCACCCACCAGAGGTTCCATCGCCTGGTCTCCCTGTGAACCTTCCCTGGAAACAACTCCCAGTCTGTCAAATTCCCACCTTCTAATCACTGATCCCATTCCTCCTGAAACGACCGCCAGTGGTTGTTGACCATGGCAGTATGTTTTTCCATGATGTACATGTCCAGAAGTTTATGCTCCCACTCCTCCCTTCTCCCTCCTCGGGTTATTCAGGGACTTCCATTTCAGGGCTAACGCTACATTCCCTGCCCTTAGCATTGCCCCACACATTCTCAGGAGTCTAAAAACATCACTACCCATAGGCGGTATTCCCAACAACCACTGCAGAGGATCCATTGCCAAATCTGCACGCGTAAGATCCTTTGTCCAGCTCATGCAATGTACTTCTTTTATAATACTGAGCAGTCCCTGTTGATAGTAAAAGAAAACCTTGAGTTTGTAATAGAATGAGGCTGTAGGTCTTCATAGTTTATGTTAATGATGTTGAGGCTCCTTGTTAGTTATAACTTGGAGTCCTACATCATTGTGATTGTAAAAATAAAGGTTGTAAGTATTGAATCTTAGAGTCTAATGTGATTAAAGTTGCAATTTCAAATACCTGGATTTCCTAGGAGAAAGGTTTTCTTTTACTATCAACAGGGACTGCTCAGTATTATAAAAGAAGTACATTTTTTCAACAAGATCAGTATTCTATTTGCACAGAAGTCGATTTATCTGCACAAGCTACAAACAAGAATTGATCAGTAAGAACTACCTCTTGCTTTATTTTGAATCTTCATATAGATATACACTTATATATTTGTTAGTTATGTTCAAATATTGCACCGGACAATTAGTAGATATATTAGACATGTGACTTCAAACAAATCTGAAATCGTAAAGGAAAAATGAAAATGTCAAAATATGAACGTGTATACAAAAAGTATGTTGTTGTTTAACAACCAATCAAAATCATTTTTGAAAACTGTTTTCTTTATTCTTGTTCACAATGCTATGTATATATTTTTTGCAGATATAATTGTTTCAATCACATACCTCCTGAGGAACCACTGCATCATAAGTGGGGAAACACGTGTCGAGGGTTTAAACATGTGACAATTACTCTTTTGTTAAATTTCATCTGTGAAAAGAACAGATTTTCTAATAATTGAAATCAAATAAACACTTTTTTTGGAGCGCCTGTCAAACAGTGTTTGAACCCTTTCTTTGAAGCTTTGTTAAAGCTCTTTTCAGCCTTGAGAGCAATCAAACACCTTTGTAGGCAGCACCAACAAGATTAAGGACAACCTAAAAATAATTTACCAAGATCCAGTCACTCGCCTGATTTACTCCATACCAAGGCTGACACTCCTTTTATTTATATTGCATGAGAATTCTGGCAACGTCCACTCCAAAATGGCTGCCGCCGCTGTGCAGAACTGTTGTGTGCAGGCCTGGCCCCCTCATGGCCCGCACCCGCATGATTGGTCACTTGGGTCTACACTTGGGCAGGCCAATGGAAGCTGGCAGGTAAAGCCGGGCCCCCACTGAGGCCGAACACTAAGACTGGATCCTTTATCTGTCTGGACGTTTATGGCATAGGCCCTAACGCTTATGTCCCCAGGACTGCTATGTCAACATCGACCGCTATGCTCCTCCAACATCAGGACTCTCCACAAATTTCTGTAGGTAAGCTGGCTCATGTGCCTGCCTCAACACCCACAGGATGCCACTTACAGCCCGCCTACTGTTTTCTGGATGCCCACTGTGTATTGGCTCTGCATCACCCCCCGTCCGCCGCAACCATCAAAAGCACCAGTACAACTATCCTACCCTCCCCACTCTTTTCCTCCCACCACTCCGTCCATTCCCTCCTCCCAACCCCACCTGCCACCCAGTCGCAAGTATCCACCAATGGGGCTCCTCACTGCCCCTCCCAATTGCAAGGTCAAAAAACACACAATCTTCCAAGCCCTCAAGCCATACCTTTGATCAAAAGGTTTAGACCCCCCACTACATACCCAGTGCCCTCCCCAGGTCACACACTGGACAGTCCCCAACCTCCCCTTCTTTTCTAAACCATAGCCAATAACAAGGTACCTCAGACACAACCAGCAGCCCATGTTCAGGCACAACCTATACCGGCCCTCACAGCCCAGCTTGGCCACGGAAAGAAACCTCAGACTGTCACTCTGCACGACCACACCTCTCCCTTCAAGTACTCTCCCACCCCTCTCAACACCCTGCCGATTACATCTAGGCGCACGCACCCCTTCCTTCTCCCTGCTCCCACAGGAAGCTTGCACACACTACCAACGCCTCGCCTATCCCAGGTGCCCCGATCAATGCCCACTCCATCACCACCCACGCCCCTCATATCAGAGACCTATTACCAACCTGAACCTGGATATCCTTGCAGTAACTGAATCTTGGCTTCACCCTGCAGCAGGCCCAGCCCTGACCATCGCCCTCCCCCCAAAATACAACATACTCTGTTGTGACCACCCTGTATCCAGAGGGGATGGAGTCACCATCATCCACAGGGACTCCCTTACATTCAAGACTACCACAACCACTGACCTTACAGCTTGTGAACTACTCACTGCCCAGCTTGTACTCTCACCTACGACAACCATTACCTTCCATGTACTCTACAACCCACCTGCCCCACTTAAATCTTGTGTCAACGACCTAACTCAACTCCTCACCACCAGTCTCAAATCTACTTCCAAAGTCATCGTCCTAGGTGACCTCAACCTAGGACTAAATGACACATCTGATAAGGAAGCCACTATGCTCTCTAATGCGCTCTCAGCCCTGGGTCTCACTCAGCACATAACCAACTCTACACACCGTCTTGGAAGGACACTTGATTGGCTCACACAACTTAACTGCAGCATAATCATTGTAGCCATCTCCCCCAACCTTCTGTCCGACCATCACACCATTACTGTCACATTACCACCCACCTATGCTCCCCCTGCTACCACTCCTCCCCCTCACACTTCCCCACCATGTTTAGATGCTCTCACAATCTCACTAAAGATAAGGTCCTCCCCATCCTTCTAGCAAACATCTCCCTCACCAAACCTGCCCTGCCAGGCACTGCAGCAGACCTGGTAAACAGCTATAACACAGCCATCCTATGAACCATCAATGCCATTGCCCTGTTAAACCGCAGAAAGCCAAACCCACTTTGCATTTGAACCCCTGGTTCACCCCAAGCCTCCAAGCTATGAGACAAAGAATCGGACTCTTGAAACCTCTTGGCGCAACGTCCCGTCAGCCACCAACAAAAGATCCTTCCTTAACTTTTCCAAGGAATATCAGCAGGCCATCCTCAGTGCCAAAGCTACTTCACTGTCAACAAGAATTTCCAATGCCAAATCCCAAGCGCGTGAACTCTTCTCCATGGGAGCTTGAAACCCCAGTCCTTCCCACCACCACCTACACCAAAGATAACTCTTGGTGCCAGAACATGCAAACATTTCTCACCAGTAAAATCTCCACTCTCCAAGATAAAAGAAGCCATTATCCTCTCCAAGTCCACCGCTCTCATCCATAACCCCCAACCGTCATACCCCTCGTCCGCTCCAGATCTCAACACAGCTTTCAGCTTCAAATCCTTCTCAAAATCAGAAATTGCTAACCTCAATGCCAGCCTGAAACCCACACGCCGTCAGCGTGATGCATGCCCAGCACCAATTGTGAAGGACAGCGCATTTGCCCTTGCCCCCATCATCACAGCATTTTTCAACTCCTCCTTCTCTACTTGACCTATCCCAGCCAACCTCAAAGAAGCATGGATATCCCCTTTGATCAAGAAAGCCACTCTTGACCCTACTATCCCCACTAACTACAGGCCTATCGCCACCATCCCATTTCTCCTAAAAATACTTAATCGTGCTACCTACATTCAAATGCAAGCCTACCTGGAAAAACACAACATCCTCAGCCCACGTCAGTCGGGCTTCAGACCAGGCCCTAGTACAGAATCTGCACTACTTGACTTGAAAAATCAACTTGACGATATTTGTGATGCAGGCAAACTTGCCCTCCTCCTTCTCAATCTATCCGCAGTCTTCAACCTGGTCAACCACAAAACCCTCTGCCACCATCTCATATCTGCAGCTAACTTTTGCCAGGAAGTCACCGCCTGGGTGGCCTCATTCCTAGCAGACAGAACTGCCTGGGTATATGCCGGTAACGATGCAGCTCACCCTACCCAAGTCTCCTTCATTGTCCCCCAGGGCTCTTTTGTCTCCCCCACTCTTTACAACATTTACACCAAACCCCTTTTTGACCTCCTTGACTTTCTGGGCATCTCCTATACTAACTACGCTGATTACACCCAGATCCTTATCTCCCTCTCAGCAATCTAGGACCAGGACGCTAAACACATCAACACCATTTATGATACCATTCAAGCCCGGATGGCCTTACACCAACTCTGCGTAAACTATCAAAAACCTGAAATCCTGATTATAGGCCCTCCCTCACGCCTTGCCAAACTCGACCCTGCATTCTGCTCTTTGAACATTGATGCCTGCCCTTTCCCGGTGTCTGGCTCTGTCAAACCACTTGGCGTTTTCTTAAACTCTAGTATCAGCA
The DNA here is from genome assembly GCF_040938575.1 of Ambystoma mexicanum. Lineage (NCBI taxonomy): Eukaryota > Metazoa > Chordata > Amphibia > Caudata > Ambystomatidae > Ambystoma > Ambystoma mexicanum. The sequence continues at coordinate 828,429,251 of NC_090923.1, read as the reverse complement.
TGAAACTCCAAGTCAACCCAATTGCATCCTCACAGCGCACACCACCAAACTACCGATAGTCGCTAAGCACCTCCTCTCCCAAGAGGACCAGGGCACTTATCAGCTCCCAGCTGGATTATTGCAATTCCCCCTTCGCCTGCACCTCAGAACGTTACCTCTTGAAACTCCAGTCCATCCAGAACAACGCTATCTGAGTAGCTCTGGGTCTAGCAAAGAGGGGCCATGTCTCAGCCCATGGAAAAGCAGCACACCGGCTACCTATCATAGACAGAATCAACTTCAAAATACTCTCCATAAAACACCAATATCTCACCAACACAGCACCTATCTACGTTTCTAAACTGATAGCCAAGACTAAGTCCACCAAACCTACAAGATCGCCCTAGTTCAACCTTCTGGCCATTCCACGCTTTAAACGCAGCAGAGCAGGAGGAGCCAGCTTCCCGATCACTGCTGCCTGACTCTGGAACAACCTTCCCTCCCACTCATGGGCCGAGCCTCGCTACTGGCCTTTCAGGAAACAACTAAAAACCTGTTTCTTTAACTGACACTTACCCACACTTTTGACTTGCTGCACCGATCCTGGTGGTGCCCCTCTTGAATATGGTACTGTAACTCTCGCCTTCTTCATGCTTTCCCCCTCCCTTTCTGCCTCCCTAAGCGCTGCGCCTGGATGCCTGTTTGGTTTTGTGCGCATTATAAATGTAAAAATAAATAAATAAATGTGACTGCTCTGGGACCCACCAGGATGTAAGCCTTCAATTTTCTCCCACAATTCGTTGTCTTTCCCGCTTTTCGCCTGCTCCTATTCTTATTAGAACTCTCCGTAATGTTGCTTTAAAACCTTCCCACAGAAAATGGGGACTAATATCTCCCTTGTCATTAAACTCAAAGCATACCTTAATCTCTGTCAATATGGCCTGCACCATGTCCTTGTTCTTAAGTAAGAAGTAATTACAGCTCCACATACCTCTTTTGCTGCAGGCCAGCCGGGACCCCAGCTTACCCACAAATCTCTCAACAATGCCGCACCCACTTACTTGGCGGAGAGATTCCACAAACAGACCTCCACGAGACCAGTGAGAGGAGCCAACAGAGACCGGCTTTCCATACCTTGTTTCAAACGTTCCACAATTGGAGGCAATAGCTTCCCGGTGAAAGCGGCCAAATTATGGAACTCTCTGCCTCCCAGCCTGAGCAGACCAATCCTACCTCAAGTTTAGATCCAACACCATCACATGGCTGAAAGCTAATAACTCATAAATTATCCACTGCTTAGGACAGAGTTAGTACCAACAGGCCACTACTAAGGTACCCACCATTTGACATGACATCTTCATCTCACTGCTAACATCCCGTAATTATCTTTGCTTACCTATTTCTTCTGCATACTTTGTATATTCGGTGTATTCTGATCCTATTCTGAACACAATTCCCCACTGGAGACTGCTTGCATACTCTTCTCTGCATACTATTTCTGTAAATAAGTATCCCATGTATATATACCACTGTAATTATTACCTGCACGTAAATTGTATACTTCTTTGTGTAATTATTACCTGTACGTAAACTGTATATATCTTTGTGTAACCAAGCTTCGAATATACTTGTAACTGTTGCGCCCTGTTACCCAAGGGTATGATGCGCATTACAAATAATAAAACAAACAAACATGGTCAGACCATGCTATTGGTTCTACTGTGGATTCTTGAGAATAAACATTTCAAGGTAACCTCCAACAATATGAGGTTGATTCTGGAAAAGGAGTCCTGCTTCTGAGAGTGGTAGATAAACATAGAGTGCCCTGCTGACCTAGGAGTCAGGGAATCGACTAAGCCCAAGTCCTGGTTGATCTGATGGAATCTTCTCAGATTTGTGTATCTTCAAGGTAGCTACAGTGATGTACTTCATCTACTTCCTATCCCTAAGGGGGTCCAGCACCATATTAAAGTCAACTCTCATCAGTAGGGGACCCACAACAAACCCTTTGAGTTCCTCTTTAACGGCCTCCCAAATGCAATCTGGCCCTCATTAGGACTGTAAACCGATCCCAGGGTTAGAAGCTTCCCCTGCAACTGGAGTCTCACGAAGATGTAGCGGCCATCTGGGTCTCTGAGTGCCTTCTCCACCACCACCCTCACACGACTAGCAATAATTAGCACCAAGGCCCTCTTTTCTGTCGCTCCAGAAGCGCAGATAACCTCCCCCACTGCCTTTGATTTCAACTTGGGGTCCCTACCCCTCAACCAGTGGGTTTCTTGTAAACACAGCACATCTAACCAAGAGCTCAGGAATGCCCGTATTAATAAAGAATGTTTAGTGGGGTAGTTGATACCACAGGCATTGAGAGAGCCCATGATATGAAATGATTGGTTATTTATAACACGCTTAATACCCAGAGGTTTTTTAAACCTGGGCCCGGGGATCGAACCTGTGTTGCTCCGTGTTGTCTTGCTTCCGAGGCGAGCACGTTGCCGCTGAGCTATCCTCCCATTGTTTGGTTACCCCCCCGTCCTGTCATTTGATAGAAGTAAGAATCTCCCACCCTGTTCTCCTCCTTGGTTTCCATACCGTGGAAAAGTAAAAGAACATCCCACAATGTTGGCAATTTTTACCATGCACCCATAACCTTAGATGAACCTGGAGAGCAATCACAGTGAAAAAGTAAATAATAACAATGAAAAACAACCGACTTCCTTGTTTCTCCATACCAACCACAAACCTCCCTCCCATAGGCGTCCAGAGCCACAGCCCAACCTTCATCAAGTACGCGTTGGACCACCAGGCGATCCCAAAACCCTGGGTCAATATGACCCAACTAACTCCACATCTTTTTGACCCCCCCACAACTCCCTCCCTGCGTAAGTACCGAATCAATACAGTGATACATCCTTCAAGGACTGCTGGAGGATATGCCCCCTTACCCAAACTAAAGAACAGTCAAACATAACCAGCCACCCAAACAATCATTTATAAACTGTATGCTCACAGTGTATACCTCCCTTCCCCCCTACCTCTGCAAGTGTCAAACTCTCACAATATATCTTTACAAGCTATTACTCAGGAGACTCTCCCACCACGCTACCCGCACAGCATACTTCCCCAGATGCCAGGAGCCGAGTCACCTGCTCCCATTTAGACCCTTTCACCATTAATACTAGCGTTGGACCCTCGCATGAATTGAGACCCTATACCAGTTTAGGAATACAGTTTGAAGACTACCTTCAGGAAGGACCTCTTGAGGGGGTATTTAGTTTCATGAATTTCCTTGAGCCTGGCATACAGTGTTTTTTAGGGGTCTTGGTGAACCACAGCTCACCAGAGGGCGCGTTGACCTTTGCTTGTGTTGAGGTTTCTGGGTTACCCACCAGTTCTCCCCTAACCTACCTTATGTCATCTTTGATAACCAGATGATATTTATAGCCATCATTCTGAAACGAGATGGAGAAGGGGAACTCCCCTTTTGTTAAGCCATTTTGTAAGTGGGGCACATCCTGCATCTCACAAGAGTAAAGGAAGAAAGATCCTGGAAGATTGTAATTCTGGAGGCACCCTGTTTCATCAGGCCCGCTTTTCGAACTTTCTCCATGATTCTCCTCTTCTCTGTATAATTGTGAAAACGGGCCAGGACTGACAGCACCTTTGCCACTTCATGTAGGGGTTTTCTTTGGTCTCTCTGTTCCTCCAGCTTTTTCTGGAATGCCAAAGAAGCGTAGGTCATTTCTTCGTTCCCTATTTTCAAAGTCGTCCATCTTCTGTGTCATTTCTGTCTCGCTTCTGTCCCCCCGGCAACCGCCATTGCAGTCCTGAGACCCAGCGTGGGTCTGACTCCTTCCAATGAGGGAGCACGCTCACTCCCAGGCTGAGGTTAGACACCATACCCTGGGGTGTCAGGCCTCACAGTGCGCTGCAGGATCGCACTTTGTTCTTAGGCAGGCGACACAGAGACCTAAGGCAGATCTTGGCTTCATCGGCCTTCTTGGGAGATTTCGACCTGTGGCGGGACGATTTGCTCCAAACTTAAATGTGCACAAGCCAGTCAACTGGAGCTATGACAGCTCTCCACAATCCCAGGGGGGGCCAGAAGGGTGGGCTTGGTCCCCTTTCTGACCCTGAGCAGCGGGAGCTTTATATGAGAGGTGCTGCCATCAGCATGCCCCCTGGTGGTCTCATCTACTACTATTTTAAGCATCTTGTCCTCTTCTATTTGGGTTGCATACTCTTCCAGAGTGATTGCTCCTGGCACTTGCTCAGGCAGGTTATTAATGCTCTGAACAGTACTCTCCTCTTTGAGAGAGGCTATGAACCTGGGAGGAGTCTTGAAGGAAAATTGCCTTGTGTGTTCTACCAACCGCTGATGTATTAAACTTGCATTTTCTTAAGCAAATCTTGCGAATGTGGGTGAGATCTTTTCAGTTAGAGGTTACTAGAATATGACCAATGGCTTTTGCTCAGTGTGCAAGCTAAATTGTCTGCCCCACAGGTAGGTTTGGAAATGGGTGGTTGCCCTTGTGCAAGCCAGTATCTCAATCAATAAGCCGATGGAAAGTCTATGGTCCTGGTTATATTACCGCCTTGTGCATTAAGGGTGCTCCTAGCTCATACTCATAGGCGCTTGCATCCACTGATGGCAATGTTTGACATTTTGACTCATAAGGACGTAGGTATGTGGCATTTGCAATTTCTCCTTTTTTGAAATCTTCTTCACAGCCACCCGACCATTCATATTGAGCTCTTTTGAGGAGAAATGCACTCATGCTTTCTGTGGTGGTAGTGACATTTTTGACAAACTTTGCATATATATTTAGCCATTTCCATAAATTATTTCGGTTGGTTTCTACCTATTGGCATCAGTGCTTCCAAGATGCATTTTACTAGGCTGTTTCGATTTGTGCACTCCCTCTCTCATGAACATTCAATGATGAAGTTGGTCTTTCCAGGTTTGAGCACTTGTCTCTGCGATGTTATGCTTGTGGGATTTTTTTACCCATGCATCCAAGCCCTACAATAAAACTGTGCAGTACTGGCATGGACATCATGATGGCCAGAACTCCCGAGAGAGTGCACAGGGAAAACATGAAGAATAGGCTGCCACCCATTTTTGCCTATGTTGTGAGCACAGTATGGCACTGCCTAAAACCACCAGTGGGCTACACACACAGTAGCCTGAAACCATTTGGAATGGCAATGCTGATTGCCAAAAAAGCAACTCAGAACTGTGGGGAATTCATTTTCTTAATCCCAAAAATGATTGCATTACCAGTACTCACCACTATCAGAAAGCCGGCGTTTTAAAACCACCAGACATTTGTGTAAAACTGAACAAATGAAACCAAACCAGACCAAGGAAAGACTTGCTAAGAGGTGGATACAATGTAAAACTATATTCTGAAATGACTTGAAGGAAGTAATTATTTAATGTATATGTAAAAATTGTCAGTTTGATTTGAATGAATTGAGTTGTCACCTCTCTGATTAGATTAGGGGTGGAGCAGCTAGGGACTACAGGGAGTTGAACAAAGGCCTGTCCTGGACTCAGGCAAATGTTATATTGGGGGGCCGTAAAGTGGCTTCCTCTTAGGGGAAACTGGGAGGGGCAGTGCTTCTGCTAGCAGCTGAGCTTGGGGGAAGTGGATAAACCAGTTATTCCACCCTGTGATGTGGGAAGCCACACCCCTTTTTGACCAGGGCATAATTTTAAAAAGATAGATAACTCATAGTGCGGACTTGTCAGAATTATATAAGTAATATCATTATTTTGTGATTTTTCTGTGAACATTTTGAGAGGCATTAGGACCCTGTGGTGTATTCTGGGGGGTTGCTAGCGGAAAATAGGGTCTCACTCCAAATGTCTGCATATTAAAAATCTGACACTTCATCAATTAATGTCCATACTCCTTGTGCACATGTGTGTAATTTTGGGTAAATGTCAGATATTGCAAAACCAGTTAAAAAGCGCAAAATGTTGTCATTTTTGAATGCAAGCCCCCAGGAAGATCAGAGGCGGACAAGCATGGACCATAAGGAATATATAATGTGCACATGTAATTTCAACAAATTGTATATCTGGGAAGGATGTATTTGAATCAAATATAGATTTGTGGGCAAACTGATCAGGGGAGGATCCTCTGACCCATAAACAGACTTTATCATGCTGACAATCCATTTCCTTCCCCCAATCATGGGAGAGGGGAGAATTGGGCCAATGACAAGTAGAGAGGGGCAGGCTTAGCTAGGCCCAGGCACACACCCATTTTCAAAACACGTAAAAAGAGACTGCTGGGACAGGTAGAGAGATTCAATTCCATTTGCTGCGGAGCATGCTGACCGACGACTTCACATCCAGAGATCCAGACTTCAAATCCATCAATCTCCAAAGACCAGAACTTTACTTCAGAACTTAAAGTAAGGGCCTAAACCCACAAACTGAGAACTCTTCTCAGCAGGCATCAGCATCCTTAAATCATTTGCAGACTATTCACAGCCGGGCTGAGCTGTTGATTCTGGCCTGAAACCCTGCACCAGAAAGATCCAGAAGCAGTGCTGTACCCAGAGAAAGCAGAGGCACCCAGAAAGAAGACCAGAGATCCAGAGAACCACAGGCCGCTGTATCCAGGGAGCTGACCCAGATCACTGTGAAGTGCCGAGACCAGAACCGGAGTCCAGTCCAAATCCTGACCAGATCCGTGGCGAAGCCTATTTCAAATTTATATTGTGAATACCTAGCAGAACTGTGCAGAACCAATCTCTTAGTTAAAATAATCTAATCCAAACAATTTTAACCTAAGTAGAACAGCCTCCTAGAAATCGTGTCATCTGTCATTTTTAAAGCTGCACAACTGTCACCTGTCAATTCTGAAGCTGCAAGCTGTCACCTGTCATTTTGAGTTTACTTTAAATCCGAAAAACTACCTTTATTTAATCGTCCATATCTCTGGAACCGGTTGGGCTAGGAACAAGATTTAACTTTCCTCTGAAAGCTTAGAATCTCAGCTTTCCAACGAACCTAGGACCGTATACTTTTGCTGTAATCACGATTCACGCACTCGCTAATTTTGCCGCGATTTGCGATTTGGCCTGATTTCTTTATCTGTAAAAAGATAGCAGCTTTTTGCTTTCCTTTGCTAAAAATTTGTTTGCCTCTTAATAACCATCCCTGAATCATTGCTAAAGTGAGCCTGAGCTAAAGGGAATTAAAAGCATTTTCAGCATATTTCTCACTTCATTGCCACCACATTCAAAGCACTTGGGCCTGTGTTTTAAAACTCATACCTGTTTTCTCTAAGCTTGCTGGGGTGGGAATTGAATTTCGTATTGTATTTGATTGCATTCCTGAGAACTGTGTGTGTTACTTCAATCTCCTTCCATTTCTTACATTGCATAGGGGAGGGGGGTGAATTGCCAGAGAAAAAGTGATTATCTTATCTTTTGCTAAAATCATATCAAGTATTTCTGTACTGCATTTTATTCCCCATTGCTTTTCCCTTGAAATCATAAAAGTATTTTTGCTACTTTATCCATCCTACACCCAGTCCTTATTGATTATAAAGAAGTGTGCTAGTGTCAGATTACCCATTGTTGATTAACATTATATTTATAAGGGCGATATCGATTATTAATTTATTATAAAAGCGTGGTATCTATATTTTGTTTTATTTCTCAAATGAAACTTTTAAACTTGCAAAACAGAACTACTTCTTGGCTCAGTGGGGTCAGGGGGATTCTAAGAGAGGGGTGGTATATAGGGGTAGTCATCCAGAACTCATGAACTGGACATAAAGATATATCAATAAGGGTTTCCATTCAGTATCCCAGACTAGGCATTGACTTAGCGGTAGTGTTGAATTGAATCCTCTCACAAATTGGGGGCTCGTAGCCGGGGATTCCGGATTAGATCTATCACTTGTGCAGATTAATACAGTGTGCTAACTGACAAGATACATACATCCGGTCGGATCACCACTCTGTGTTACGCTGTAAAGCACTCCTCAAAGGAACGCTCTAAGGAAACGGTCTGTTTTGCAAAAATAAAATACAAACTTCTGTAAGTCAGGAAGGAACTCAAATTCCAGAATGACGACACTGGTAGACATTAAAATAGCCAGAGAGCACTTCTTACATAAGCTATTTGTGAGAGGTGAGTGGACTCATCAGGACCAAACGGTCTGGTTGGAGGCAATCGCGCAACAGGTCACTGAAACAGGGTCAGATATATGGGGAGATCAGAGTCCCCTACATGTGGCCCTGAGTGAACTATATATGGCCCCTAAAGCCAAAGATGAACATAATAAGATTGCCAGGATAGCGGCATATTTGTATCTATATATGGGAGCCACACAGGACAAATGTGCTGAAGGCCAAGATCTGGAAAATAGGCAACAGATGGCGTTAGAGAAGGCCCAATCTGATCTGGACTCTTCTGAGCAGAGGCTGCTCAGGAGTCAGAAAAGGACAGCAGACAGTACATCACTAAAATAAAGGAGGATATGGATGTGCTGCAACAGGAAAAGGCGGACCAGGATACCAGATTTCTGGCCTTGCAGAAGGAGTACCAAGAAGGTTTGGACTCCCTACTGCAGAGCCAGAAAAAGCTGGAGCAACAATTAGATTTCAATAGGGCATGTGCCGAGCAGGTAGTCACCCTGCAAAGCCACCTAGATAGGGAGAAGGAGGGAGCAATAAACTGATTTTGAAAGACCTGGATACCCAGGCAGAGTTTGACCAGGAGCGCCAGAAAGCTGGTGCCTTCCAAAGGCAAAGGGACGACCTGGCGGCACAGATGCAGGCTCTTAGTCAGGAAAGGGATACCTTAGGCCAGGAAGTCTGCCACTTAAAAAGGAAAATGGAAGAAAATCACCTGGCCCTCCAGGGACTGGGTGACCTCCAAAAAGAACACCAGAACTTGTTAGAGCACACCAGGAGGGTGGAAGATGCTCTGGCAAGAAAGGAGCAGGCCAATAGGGACACAGCTCAGGAGGTAACCCTCCTGCAGCAGAGACTGGCCCAGTACTCCAGGACCAATCAGGAGGCACAGAGAGAAAATTAGGCTCTCTGTCAGCACAATGATAGGCTCCAGCAACAGGTAGCGATGCAGGAGAGACTGATAGAGTCTAGTAAGGCCTTAACTGAGGAACTGAAAGCGCAGGCTCTTGCATTGCAACAGGGAGGAGGGGCTGATAGAGATGAGGTGCGCTGGGAAAGGGAAATGCCTGAGCATAACCTCAGGAGCCCTGGTACCAGAGACCTTAATCTCTCCCATACCTTGGACTCTGCCACCCCCATGTCCCCTCGCGCACATGAGCCCAGGGCCACGGAGACGGCAGATTACTATCCAGCTAGAAGTATGGAGCTCATAGGCCAGTACCTCCCAGGAATGGATGGGCGGGCATCCGGGTATTGGCACCCAAGCACAGTGCAATTTAGTGGGGAACCCCAGGAGAGTAGGCCCATTAAGGGCATCCTGAAAACCTCTGCCCAGTTAGGTCAGTGGGGGGGTACCCATCAAATCCTGGCAGCAAGGAGGGATCTGAAGACTCCTCTGAGCATTACAGGACACAGGAGACCAGGTCCCCACATTCTGTCAGCCATTCCCAGGCTCGCAGAATCCGGGAAAACCTGGAAGATCAGACGGGCACCTCTGGGAGCAGCGCTTCTGAGTCGGAGGATGAATGGACCAGGGTTACCCGAACCAAAAAGGCCAATAAGGCAAAAAGGGCCTTGCTTAAGGACCCATTGAAACAAATAAAGACAATAAGGAGTGTCATCACGCCTTATCATAAGAACGCCAAGTATTCTGTTTGGGAACACTTGGAGCTCTATGAGCAAATGATGGAGACTTTCCATTTGAAGGACAGTCAAAGCTGTATTCAATATGTAAAGTGGACCTTCTCACCAGAATACTCCAGTTTCTTTGCGGGGCTGGAGGATCAAAACCATTCAAGGTGGTCCACATACAGGGCGGCCATCTTGAAACATTTTTCTGTGCACAGAAATCCTCAAGAGGCTCGCAAGGCAGCCTACAATTTGCAATGTGGGGAGGATCAGGCCCCACAAGAGTTTGTGCAAGAATTAAAGCGTGCTTTTGCGCAGACCACCAGAAGGGTACGCACGGATAGCAGAGAATTTATCAATACGTTTTTCCATGCCTTACCCAAATACATAATGACCCAGCTCGTGAGAGATTTTCATGAGAAAAGATCTTTAGACTGGGTCATTGAACAGGCTACCTGGATCTATGAGGTGCAGAAGCCTATCGAAAATAAAAATAACGCGCCGAAAAACCCCAAAACCAACAGCACCCCTGCTGCTGCCAAGGTGGCAGAGGTAAAGGTTGCCCCCGTTTTAGATTTGGAGATGGGGGCGCCTAAAAACCTGCCTGCATCAAATAATTCACAGCCCAGAAGGCCCTCAGGCCAGTCACAGACAGGGAGTCGAGGAGGTAGTCCCACAAATGGGGTCCCCCGCTCCCCTGACTATGTAAGTCCCCGCTATAAGGGAAACCGACCAATCCTGGGTTATGTGTGGACTCCTCCAGCCCAAGGGGGGGGGATCCAGCCAAGCACCTAACCCAGGGAACTTCCCTCGCAACTTCCCACAGGAGGGCAGAAGTTCTCCAAATCCTGGGCAGAACTTTTTCCCCAGGTATCCACCCAATTTCCCGCCTCAAAATCATCCATCCTTCTTTCCCCAATTCCCTGAGCCCAGACAACCTAATCCGGGAGAGGGGAGGCCAAGGGTGGAGGGGTACCAAAATCTTTCCAACCAGGGGTACTACCAGAGAAGGGATAGCTACCCTTCCCGGGATCAGCCCAGGGGAGAAAATAGAGCCCCGTATCAGCCTGATCGGGTTTCCCAGTTAGAGCGCCAGGTCCAAAATATGGCACGGGATCTGGGTCACATACTGAGGGCTCAACAGAACCCTCAGATGAGCATGCCACCGCAGAATGCCCCAAACTCTGGACCTGGTGCTCCAGAACAATGACGGGGCAGCACCCCGATAACACACCGGTTCCCAGGGAGGAGGCACAAGGGGAAGGGGGGTGTAAAGCCTTGGAGGAAGCTTCCTTCCCAACTTGTAAACAGCCCCTGGAAAACCAGGAACCGGAAACAAAATCTCCTACCCCAGAAAGTCTGCCACCCAAGGAGCAGAGAGGAGGTAGGAGAAACAAAGGACCCAAACAGACCCACTTTGTGAAGGAGGTACAGGTCTTCCAATTTGAGGGAGAGGGATCCTCAGAAGATCCTGGGAAAAGGATCTTCTCCTTCAGAGATGGGGGAACTGTCAATTCAGACTGCGGAGATGTGGAGACTGAGCTACCGCCGCCCATCATCTCATCCCAGAACCGACAATACCGAAATCCCGTGGTTCAAACCCATCCTGGTGACTGCCTCCAAAAAGGGGGGTCGGCCCAGAATCGGAACCAGGGGAACCCACAATGGCTCTGATCTCCAGTTGCCAACTTTTTCTTTCAGATTCCCAAGGCTCTCCACAGAATTCTGCCCAAATCTCTTCACTAGCAATGTCCAAAACCAGAAAGTTAGCCCACCAGTTGTCCAAAAATGTGCATTATCTGTGCCCCCTTGAGGAGAAGGAGGGAAGATACTATGCCCCGGTACAAGTACAGGGGCAGGGTACAATTTTGGCACTGGTGGACACTGGATCCCAAGCTACCCTTCTGTCCAAAAGGGCCTTTGAGGAACTAAATGCAGGAAGGGGGGAGAATTACCGAATTCCTCTCACCTCTCTTCCTGGACAACTGCAGAACTTTGACGGGAAGGAAATTCCTGTTGAGGGGACTGCAGACTTGGACATTAAAATTGGGCGACACAAGGTGAAACACCCGGTCATAGTAGTGACTCCAGAGGGCACCCCTTGTTTACTAGGGAATGACCTCCTGAGAAGGTTGTCACCCCTAATAGATTGCGTAAACAAGGTCCTCTGGACCCAGATTAGCCGACCAATAAAATTAAAACAGAGTGTCAACCATGTTAGTTTAAACGGCACCTGCCACATGGTTGAACAAAAATCTGACCAAGTAGAATTTCACTTCCAGAACAACCAAACTCCAGACGTGACAGTAATAGCAGTAGGACAACAGACTGGTGATGGGGGGTCCTCTCTATTTCTGAAAATCAACCTTCCTTGCAGTTTAAGGTGGTATTCCACACTGGAAGGAAACACCCTGAAATTCTTTACTAATCCACAATCAGAAACTCCCACTCCTATAGTCCAGAAAGATGTGAACTCAGCTCAGAGCCTGGCTGATATTCAGCAAATTGGAGAGCAGTTGTTCATCCCTGTTCAGTTAAATGATGGGAAGGACTCTGTTCTCGCTCGAGTGTGTGTGAACAAGGGTAAGAGTTTCATCAGCGAAGCCATGTTCCGCCAACTCCCAAAAGATCCAGCCATTCCCACATTCAAACTGATAGACAAATGGGAAATGCACCTGGAAGCACCCAATTCCAAACATCTCCTGCCAAGCAGGTGTATGCTCAAAATCTCCATTGGCAACAAGAGCATAGTCCATAATTGTTGGGTCGTGCGAGACGTCACTGCCGCCTTTTACTTAGGCAGTGACATTCTCAATCGCTTTGCCATTAGTTTGGACCTAATAAACTTCAAAGCTTGGTCCCGATTAGCGGATAATCCCATGGGCTTTGATGATCCAGAAAAAGCATTTAGGTCAGCTCAATTGCTACCTTATGCAGTTGAAATTCAGATCAAAGAGGAAGTCACCATCCCAGAAAGGACCTGACAATTCTCCCTGGAAGTGAAAGTTAAAAGAGGACAAAAGAAAAACCCTGATGCTTACATACATCTAAATGCTTCTCTCCAACAGCAAGGGTTAGGGGTAAACCCAACACCATTAGTCAACATAGAACATGACACCATTCCAATAGAGGTGGATAAGAGCGACTTAAAGAGTATTACTCTAGCCGCAGGCACCATTATTGGAATGGCGGTTGATGACCGACATTTCTCCATTGATTTAGGAAATGAACTGTTAGGACCAATCCCCAAGGACTGTTTTGACAGTGACAGTGAGGACAATACAACACCAGACAGGATTTTCACCCGGCATGGGGGGAACTTCCTGGTGTACACTTCTTGCCCTTATGGTAAGGAAGATGTGACTTGTGACTTCAGGAGGGATGAGGTGATTTTCCAGGTCCATGAGGGCTGCCCTTCCCACCTGAAGCCTCCAGTCCAAATCAGCACTCTGACCAGGGACTTCTCCACCCAGCTGGAGGAGGCCGCTGAGATAGCCAAACCAGAAGTCTTTCCAGGCAGATGGTGGAAGAGAAAGTCAACCTAGCTGATGCCTGTGTGACTCTGGAACATAAGCAAAAGTTGAAACAAGTTTTCTTGGATTTCCAAGATCTCTTTGGGGTAGACTCATATGACTGTGGTCGCACCGACATCCACACAACAACAATTCCCACGGACCCTGGAATGACTCCAGTGTTTGTGAAGCAATATCGTTTGCCTCTCGCATCGATGGAGTCCCTTACTGAAATAATTAAGAACCTAGAGTCCCGGGGAATAATCCGTCCAGTCCACAGCACTTTCAATAATCCGGTGCTGGGAATATTGAAGCCAAACGGCCAGTGGAGACTCTGTGCCGACCTTAGGGAGCTCAACAAACGGGTCCATACTTCCCGATGGCCTCTGCCCTACATTGACCAAGGGCTGGCCCAGATTCAGGGGTCACAGGTATTCACAGCAATAGACCTGACCAATGGATACTGGACCGTGCCTGTCAGTAGGGAGGACCAATACAAACTGGCTTTTACCTTTGGGGGCCAGCAGTACACATGGACCCGGACTCCCTTCGGATACCTCAACTCCGGCAATGAATTCAACATTTTCCTACATAAGGCCATGCCCGACCTGGGTGCGAGGGGTAACCTGGCTTATGTAGATGATGTCCTCATCAAAAGTTCATCTGTGGAGGAACACATAGCGGAGATCCGTTATGTTCTGACATAGTTGAGGGCCGCCGGAGCAAAACTTTCCTTTCAGAAAGCACAGTGGTGTAGAACCCGTGTTAATTTCTTGGGGCATGAGATTACTCCTCAGGGTCTCTGTCCCCAAGAAAAGAAAGTGAAAGCACTCCAGAAACTGAAAGACCCCACAACTCTGCGGGAACTAAGGAGCCTCCTTGGACTGACTAATTACAGCAGAAAGTTCATTGAAGGCTACGCAGAGATCACTAGACCCCTGATTCATCTCTTGAAGGGGGGGTCAAGTGGGAATGGGGTCCAGAACAATCCGAGGCGGTAAGACAACTCAAAAGAAGCCTCTCACAAGCGCCTTGCCTAGCTTACCCTGTCAGAAACAAGGAGTTCTTCCTGGAGACGGGGTTCTCTAATACGTGCTTGACGGCAGTATTATACCAAAAGCATGACAAGGTCAATAAAGTAATCTCCTATGCGAGCAAAACTTTATCCTCTGTGGAGGAAAAATTCAACGATTGTGATAAGGCATTCCTGGCAACGGTGTGGGCATTGAAGAATTACCGCCCGTTTATCCAGGGGGAACACATCATAGTGGAGACTCCACACCAGCCTCTGCAATATCTCCAAAGTGACAGAATCCGGGCCGGAAATGTGAGTAATCCCGAATTACTTCCTGGATTCTGTCAATGCAAGGCTTTCCTGTAGAGGTCAGATATGGCCAAAACAAGAAGAGTCCCCTCGCGCAAGGTCTGGCTGACTTGCATGATTGTGCCAGAGAAAACTGTCTCGAGGACGAAAGTCTAAAAATCAAGGACAACATGGAGGCATACCTTAATTCCCCACACAAAGTCTTTGAAGAAGACAAGTGTAAGGGAATGCCCACTGTCTATGTGGATGGATGCTCGTACCATGTTGACGACAACTGGGAGAAAGAACTGGTGGCCGGCGTAGGGAATGCATGGGTGAATGAGTCACCAGAACCCTCCGCTGGATACAAAATTGGTCCCCGAAGTAGTCAGGTGGCGGAATTGATGGCTGTGCATCAGGCCATCCTCACTGCTGTCCAGCATCAACTCCACGAATTGGTCATAATCACAGATTCGGATTATGTACGTAATGGGTTCGTGGAGCACCTGGTCAACTGGAAAACCAGAGGCATGTTATGCGCTAATAACAAACCCCTGAAACATGGGAAGTTAATCCAAAATATTGATGATCTGGTCACTTCGAATGGGATGACCATCTACTGGAAAAAGATCAAGGGTCATTCCAAAGTAGAGGGACCAGACAAAACTGGAAATGACTTAGCTGATCAGCTGGCCAAAACCGGGGCCATCCAAGGGGATCTAATAGAAATAGAGTCCCTGTTGGGGGAAATCCAGGTCACTGCTATCACTAGGTCCCAGACAAATGCTCACAATGATCTTTCAACTGCACAATGGAGTAAGGAGACCCCTGATGCTGATTTAATTACAGCTCAGAAGGGGGATCCAATTATTGGTAAGTTTTACCAACACCTTGCGGACCCTTAGAACTTTCCCCTGACGGATACCGATTACATTGGGAAAGAGGACCTAAGAGTGTTGATGAAATGTCCAAAAATGTTCCGAATCCAAGACGGTTTGCTGGTACGGAAATCCAAAGCTGGCCACGATCAGTGGGTGGTTCCTACCTCATTCCGAAGCCTGATGTTAAGTCACGCCCATGATGCGGCCACCGCCGGTCATAGGGGGTTTCACACAACACTGGAAATCTTAAGAGAGGTTGCATACTGGCCACACATGGGGCAGGACCTCAACCAATACTTGAAGGGGTGTCTTGTGTGTGCACAATTTCAGCCATCATCCCTCACACACCATGCGCCTCTCCAAAAGAGGGGGATGACACTGCCATGGTCAGATTTGCAAATCGACTTTGTAGGCCCTGTAATCCGCTCGTCTAGAGGAAACAAGTAGATGTTGACCGTTACATGCTTGTTTACCAAGTGGGTGGAATATCTCCCAGCGCCAACTGCAAGGCAGAAACAGCAGCTGCCCTGATGATTAACCACATCTTTTCCCGTTTTGGTCTACCTCAAAGGATTGAGTCAGACAGAGGTAGCCACTTCACCAGTGAAGTAATGACAAAGATGTGGGAGATACTGGGGGTTAAAAGGAAGCTACACATTGCTTACAGACCAGCTTCTTCTGGAGCAGTGAAGAGATATAACCGAACCATTGTGAGCATATTAAAAAAGTTTGTGGCAGATTATGGGCCAAGTTGGGATATCCGATTACCTCTGGTCCTAATGGCCATCAGATCTACCCCTTCATCTGCAACCAAAATGTCACCATTTGAGTTGATGACTGGACGCAAGATGGTGCTTCCCCAGCATTTGCTCTACAGAACCCAAGAGCAAACGTTGATAAATGCCTCCACAACTCATGAGTATGTGGAGAATTTAAGGAAACACCTTCAGCATGCTTTTGCCTATGCTCAGCGGAATCTAGAAAGATCAGCCGAGAGCATGAAGACCCACTATGATTTAAAAACTACCCGAAAGGAATATAAGGTGGGTGATCGTGTCTATCTATACAATTTCCAAAGGAACCAGGCCAAACAGCGAAAATTCTTGCCTACATGGAAGGGACCGTTTGAAATTATCAACAAGATCTCCCCTGTTGCCTATAAGATCTGCATCCCCAAAGGCAGTCTGGCGGAAGGGGAAGAGAAGTGGGTACATATAAATCAGCTAAAGTGTTGCCATCCCAGGCACACTCTGCAACAACTGGAGGAATCCACTGGAATCCCAGAGGGGACCGCTCCAGATTAATTCAGTTCCAACCCTAAAATATCCCACATATAGTCTCTAAAATATTATACTCTTGTAAGCCACTGTCTTTGAATGATAACCTGTATCTCAAAAGTAAAATGTTAGGTATGCTAAAGTGTAAAATGTATATGTCTGCCACACCATTAGTAGTGATGGAAAAATGTCTACGAATAGGTATTGCCGCTTTTCCTTTGTCGTCCTAGGAGAAAGAAAACCTGGAGACTGGCCAAGGAGGACGATCCGGAGACCGGGAGCAGAGACCCAAGGGGCCCGGAGTACCGCCCAATCCTCCCATCAGGACCAGCAAGGATAACTGATTGATCGACTGGAGGGAGGAAAAGATGCTGAACTGTGCCACCTATGGAATTGGAAGAAGAGGAGGCGAACATCCCAGATCTTGCGAGTTCCATCAGTGAAAGGACAGAATGGCCATCGCAAGAGGGGGGGCTTGTGGGATGTTTTTACCCATGCATCCAAGCCCTACAACAAAACTGTGCAGTACTGGCATGGAAAACATCATGATGGCCAGAACTCCCCAGAGAGTGCACAGGGAAAACATGAAGAATAGGCTGGCACCCATTTTTGCCTATGTTGTGAGCACAGGAGGGCACTGCCTAAAACCACCAGTGGGCTACACACACAGTAGCCTGAAACCATTGGGAATGGCAATGCTGATTGCCAAAAAAGCAACTCAGAACTGTGGGGAATTCATTTTCTTAATCCCAAAAATGGTTGCATTACCAGTACTCACCACTATCAGAAAGCCGGCGTTTTAAAACCACCAGACTTTTGTGTAAAACTGAACAAATGAAACAAAACCAGACCAAGGAAAGACTTGCTAAGAGGTGGATACAATGTAAAACTATATTCTTGAAGGAAGTCATTATTTAATGTATATGTAAAAATTGTCAGTTTGATTTGAATGTAGAAAACTGGGAACAAAAAGTGACATTTAGCTGAAACCTGGCTTAATGAAACTGGATTCCGCCTGACAACTACCCCGACAGGAGTTGAAACCTGCTCAGCCACTCCCCTTGCCAAAAGGAGTTGTCACCTCTCTGATTAGATTAGGGGTGGAGCAGCTGGGGGCTACAGGGAGTTGAACAAAGGCCTGTCCTGGACTCAGGCAAATGTTATATTGGGGGGCCGTAAAGTGGCTTCCTCTTAGGGGAAACTGGGAGGGGCAGTGCCTCTGCTAGCAGCTGAGCTTGGGGGAAGTGGATAAACCAGTTATTCCACCCTGTGATGTGGGAAGCCACACCCCTTTTTGACCAGGGCATAATTTTAAAAAGATAGATAACTCATAGTGCGGACTTGTCAGAATTATATAAGTAATATCATTATTTTTGTGATTTTTCTGTGAACATTTTGAGAGGTGTTAGGACCCTGTGGTGTATTCTGGGGGGTTGCTAGCGGAAAATAGGGTCTCACTCCAAATGTCTGCATGTTAAAAATCTGACACTTCATCAATTAATGTCCATACTCCTTGCGCACATGTGTGTAATTTTGGGTAAATGTCCGATATTGCAAAACCAGTTAAAAAGCGCAAAATGTTGTCATTTTTGAATGCAAGCCCCCAGGAAGATCAGAGGCGGACAAGCATGGACCATAAGGAATATATAATGTGCACATGTAATTTCAACAAATTGTATATCTGGGAAGGATGTATTTGAATCAAATATAGATTTGTGGGCAAACTGACCAGGGGAGGATCCTCTGACCCATAAACAGACTTCATCATGCTGACAATCCATTTCCTTCCCCCAATCATGGGGGAGGGGAGAATTGGGCCAATGACAAGTAGAGCGGGGCAGGCTTAGCTAGGCCCAGGCACACACCCATTTTCAAAACACATAAAAAGAGACTGCTGGGACAGGTAGAGAGATTCAATTCCATTTGCTGCGAAGCATGCTGACCGACGACTTCACATCCAGAGATCCAGACTTCAAATCCATCAATCTCCAAAGACCAGAACTTTACTTTAGAACTTAAAGTAAGGGCCTAAACCCACAAACTGAGAACTCTTCTCAGCAGGCATCAGCATCCATAAAATCATTTGCAGACTATTCACAGCCGGGCTGAGCTGTTGATTCTGGCCTGAAACCCTGCGCCAGAAAGATCCAGAAGCAGTGCTGTACCCAGAGAAAGCAGAGACACCCAGAAAGAAGACCAGAGATCCAGAGAACCACAGGCCGCTGTATCTGGGGAGCTGACCCAGATCACTGTGAAGTGCCGAGACCAGAACCGGAGTCCAGTCCAAAACCTGACCAGATCCGTGGCGAGGCCTATTTCAAATTTATATTGTGAGTAACTAGCAGAACTGTACAAAACCAATCCCTTAGTTAAAATAATCTAATCCAAACTATTTTAACCTAAGTAGAACAGCCTCCTAGAAATCGTGTCTTCTGTCATTTTTAAAGCTGCACAACTGTCACCTGTCAATTCTGAAGCTGCAAGCTGTCACCTGTCATTTTGAGTTTACTTTAAATCCGAAAAACTACCTTTATTTAATCGTCCATATCTTTTGCCGTAATCACGATTCACGCACTCGCGAATTTTGCCGCGATTTGCGATTTGGCCTGATTTCTTTACCTGTAAAAAGATAGCAGCTTTTTGCTTTCCTTTGCTAAAAATTTGTTTGCCTCTTAATAACCATCCCTGAATCATTGCTAAAGTGAGCCTGAGCTCATCCCAAGTATCTCTCACTCACCCTGAACCTCCTAAAGGGAATTAAAAGCATTTTCAGCATATTTCTCACTTCATTGCCACCACATTCAAAGCACTTGGGCCTGTGTTTTAAAACTCATACCTGTTTTCTCTAAGCTTGCTGGGGTGGGGATTGAATTTCGTATTGTATTTGATTGCATTCCTGAGAACTGTGTGTGTTACTTCCATCTCCTTCCATTTCTTACAATGCATAGGGGAGGGGGGTGAATTGCCAGAGAAAAAGTGATTATCTTATCTTTTGCTAAAATCATATCAAGTATTTCTGTACTGCATTTTATTCTCCATTGCTTTTCCCTTGAAATCATAAAAGTATTTTTGCTGCTTTATCCATCCTACACCCACTCCTCATTGATTATAAAGAAGTGTGCTAGTGTCAGATTACCCATTGTTGATTAACATTATATTTATAAGGGTGATATCGATTATTAATTTATTATAAAAGCGTGGTATCTATATTTTGTTTTATTTCTCAAATAAACCTTTTAAACTTGCAAAACAGAACTACTTCTTGGTTCAGTGGGGTCAGGGGGATTCTAAGAGAGGGGTGGTATATAGGGGTAGTCATCCAGAACTCATGAACTGGACATAAAGATATATCAATAAGGGTTTCCATTCAGTATCCCAGACTAGGCATTGACTTAGCGGTAGTGTTGAATTGAATCCTCTTACAATACGGTGCACATTTCTAATGCCATAAGAACCTTGCCTATGCTCGCATTGAACACATTTTTCATCTTAAAAGTACTTGACTGCATAGGTGCCTTCTAGTGTTATGGCCATCAGTCTTTGTAAGGTGGGCACCACTGAGCATAACCCGAATGGCTTCCAGGTGTATTGGAAAACCTAAATGAGGTGATGAATGACCTAAAGCGTTTGAACATTTTGTGCAAAAGATTATGGCGGTATGCTCTTCTCATCTCCAGTTTTGAGGAGATGGTCATGTCTTTCAAATCTTAACTTGGGCTATTGGCTTTTCTCATGGCTCTGATCAGGCTAAGCTATATGGTGGCTTCTGCTGGCCACATCACACCTTCCTTGAGCAGGTCTGCCAGTACTGCCTCATGCTCCACCATAGCAGTCACTAGTACAGGGTGCACTTTGTGGTTCACGGGCCTGGTATTTTTGCTTGAGCTTATTTCGCGGAAGTATTTATGAGGTTGTGGCATGACTTGTTCCACGACACTGGGGTCAAGTTTGATGTCCCTTCTAGCTTCGAGGGGCCTCCCAGTGACTTGGCACCCACCTTTCATCATGTATACCCTATCATCAGTAGACCTGGTCTCACACTTTAAGCATTTATGTATTCCATAACTGTGATGGCCTGCACGTCATAATTAAATGGTCTTCATGTTTCAGGTGATTCATAGGATTTGATTGGCTGTATACATCTTTGTATGTGTCTATCAATATGATGGTGTAGTCCGCCGTAGAGTCAACCAACATCTGCACGCTTGCACGCACCAGGTGCACCTCACAACATGAGCTTGGATCTGTTTGTCCTTTTTTTTCTTCTCGGGCACCTAAAATGACTGCTTCATTCTCTTCTCCTGGTGAGGTGCGCCTGCTGCTGGAGCTGTGTTGATCACCATGATCACAGGACGGGTTTTGCATCTCTTTGCGAAGTGTCCATGCTTTGAACATCTGGGGAACTTCGTCTTTCATTAAATCATTTGCATTGCTTGCTAAGTGTTTGTTCCCACAGAAGAAACATTCCCATACTTGTCCCGCTGGCAGTCTTCCTGGTGCACTGCATTTAATTCCTATTTCTTTGTCCTACTTTGTGGGTTTTACTGCAGTGCTCTGCTTTGCTCTTTCTTCTATGCATTAGCGATCGCCATGTTTTCGTTTAGGGTGAGGTTTCGTCCTGCCTGAGCTGTTCTTGTATTGGAATGTTCCTGGAGTCCATCGGTATCATCGGTCGATGATGGCGCCAAACCCACAGGATATAAACCCTTCTATTAGGTTTACAGGCGACTCATTTTACAGAAAACCTGACTATGCTTCAGGTCGTTACCTTTCTGTTGCCTTTTACACGACTTCCTCTTACCTTTCATTGATCTGCTGTCTGTCTGGGTTCTTTTCCGGAGGGAATTGAATACACTTTTTTCCTGCTGCTTCCAGTGCATTTATCAGCATGGTGGCTCTCCTGTCATCTGACGCATGGTCTGCGACCAACGCCGTGACGTGCATCTCAATCTTCCTTAATGTGCCAATTGGGTAGTCTTGGTGCACCTGGCATCTGTGTAAACGTGATGGTGCAAGTCCTTGTACCATGATTTCTCTGTTGTGCATTCTCTTACTACCACTTTCTTCCTTTTGATCTTCTCTCTATTCGCACCCAGGGAATGGTGCTCAGCCAATCAGGTGGCTGTAACAGTCGGCGAGGATACACTCTGCTGTTTCCAGCCACCCGAGGCCCATCCCATGGTGGCAGCATCTTTTTTTTGTTGATGTAGGGAGGCTCTCCCTGTTGCCCCTTCCCTTCACCCCTCCAAAACAAACCATACCACGTCCCTCCCCTTACCTGCTGGACCAGAGCTTTGTTCTCTGTTCCCAGTGCTCTTGTCATAGAAATGGAAAAGGGAATTGCAGAAGCAGCTTCATAAGAGTGCCATGAACGTAGTAGGATTGGATCAGTAGAGGAAAGACATTTTCCCTTTTTACAAGTTTGACTGTACTGTGAATTTTGGTGGAAATTCCAGCACTGTCAGATTTTTGGTGGTAACCGCAGTACTGCCAATTTTACCACTCCACCAAATTTTGAGTTGCCATTGAAGTGCAGGATTTACCTGAAGTAAATACTCCACTTTACGCCAACAACTGGTGGAATTACCATAGCAATTACCACCCATGGTTATTCTACCAAATCCTCCCAGGAGTTCTATGGACTCCATGAATAGCCTCTAACACTGCCTCACTGCCACTCTAGTGGCAGAAACAGCAAAAGAGTTTGGCGGTTGTACTGATGAAAGTACCACCATAATCGTTAAACTTTTGTGTTTTGCCAGATGTTTTAGTTATCAAAAGGGCTGACGGTTCAGAAATCACCTCCGACGAAAATGACTAGGAAAAAAGGCCTTTAATATGACTTTCCAATTGTGAGGTGCAGTAAGATTAAATTCCAGTGTGGTAGCATTGATGTCGGAATGTGGTAGCATTGATGTCGGAGAGTATAGGATTCATGGCTATTTTGAGGAATGAGTATATAGGAATACGCTCATACCAGCTCGCTCTTTGAGATGTCGGTCTGCAGGGAATTGAGACG
This sequence comes from Ambystoma mexicanum, assembly GCF_040938575.1. NCBI lineage: Eukaryota > Metazoa > Chordata > Amphibia > Caudata > Ambystomatidae > Ambystoma > Ambystoma mexicanum. The sequence goes on along the minus strand of NC_090923.1, from coordinate 828,406,488 downwards.
CTGGCAGCAGGCCTTCAGTCACCGTTTGATTTTACAAAGTAATTGTAGGACACTATGAATCTTTGAGCTTTCTCATCGTGAGGGGTAGACTGTCTGATGCATTTTTATTTTATTATTATTGTGCATCATTCAAAACACTGACTTTTAACACAGTTAAAAACAATTAAAATAGAAGAGCTATATAAAGTTATGCAGAAGATTGGAAAAAGGTAACGAGTATCCTACACATATGTACCAAGCATTGGCTTAGCCAATAGTTTTGGCGTCTACTGCTGTTCTTTGTAGTTTGCATTTATAGGCAGCAGGGTGCAAGGAGGAGAGCACACAATCGAAGATGCGATAAGGGGTGCAGGTGAGCAATAGAAGGAGAATAGACAAAGACATTGAGCGAGAGAGTGCAGTTGATGATGAGCAAGAGGAAATATGAGCGAGAAAGGGGGAGAATGGGAGGGTAAGAGAAAAAGTGAGGGTGCTAGAGGAAGGAGGAGAGAAAGAGCTGCAAGCATAGGTGAGAGGTGGAGAAGATGGAATGAGGATGCAAGCGAGGATGTCTTCAAAGTTGCCAAGGTATGGGTGAGTGGGAGAATGAGGGGCGAGAGGAGGAAGGGTGCAGAGAGGGTGACCGCGCAAGGTGAGAGTGTGTCTGTGCTTGGAGGGAGAGAATGTGACAGCGCATGGAGCGAGAGTGTGACAGTGCACATAACGCATGACAGTGCAGAGCGAGTAGGAGTCATAGCGCATGGAGAAAGAGAGTGACAGTTCATAGAGCGCAATCGGACACAGCCCCCCGCTATTTACAAATGGCTGGTGAGACTACACATCTGAATGTCTGATCAAGTGACATGGGACTGAGGGAGGGCCAATGCAGCAGAAATGCAATTCTAGGTGATGGCACTAGGGACTTTATAGAGGAGTCTATGGGCACAATATTTGGTCCCTAAAATGATTAAATCTGCCCCATTGTTGGGCATCTTTCTCATATAGTGTGAATTTAATCACTTATAAGGACTCTAATGTGCACAGTTAAGTCATTGTGAGATTACATATTTTGCCCAGGATCACACACTTTGACTAAACAATGAAGTAGTGATTTTAACCCACTCTGTAATTTAAGCACTTGACCACACATCTCCCACACTTTACTTGGTACACATGTTTACGTTATGGATTTCAGGGCCTACGATAATACTGCATGATGGAGTTTACTTGCAGAATCTACTAATTGCAGCAACCTAGCAACATGTATATCCTTGAAGTAGCATATTAAGCTAAAAGAATATCATTGTAGCTTTATTTTTCACTTCTTAAAGGAAAACTACAAGTCCCAGACTTCAAACTAATGAAAGTCTGAAACTAATCTATTTAATGCAACTGTATTTTCACTACTTTCAGACACACTCTGAAAGACGTTGTGCAATAAAATAAGTTAGTTATAGACATTCTCTGTCAAATACTTCCAGTTCTTTGTTATGTTTGATGTTAAGACTATTTGACCATGGAAAGAAGAAAACCTATCAAGATTATAATAGAGTCCAAAAGATGTCAAATTTGGTCATAGGCTGAAAGTATCACAGGATCCAACATATGGTTTAGGGAAAAAAGCAGGTGCCAGGGCGGGACCCAATGTGAAAGTCAGGCCTGAGTGTGAACATCTAGAGGTGCACTCTCCTCCTCCATCCCAACACCATGTGAATACAACCCAGGTGTAATTCAAGGTAGCAAAGGGAAACTGAGAGAATGCCTCAGCCATCAGTGGCAAGGAGTGTAGAGATATGAGAAAGAAATGAGTCGGCTGCAATTCAACTTACTGAGTGGAATAAAGAGTGTGGGGGGGGGTTAGTAAAGAAACTAATGGTCGTGCAGAGACTGCTTTAAGTCCATTTCTGTTTGGTTATGGCACTTATTAGCATTCGCACCTGGGGAAGGGCACTGAGCCAATCAGGCGCCTGGAAAACTGGCGTGCATAAACATTCTCTGCCTGCTGTTTCCAGCCACCCAAGACCCTTCTCCGGGTGGCACCATCTTTTTTCCCCCTTAAATGTAAGGAGGCAACAGCTCTCCTCCTGCTCCTAGCCACCATAGACATGGAAAAGGGACAGAGTCCCTTTTCCCTATGGCGGCGGCCAGCTTGTTTTTTTTCTCGAGAGATTGGTGTCGCTTGCGCAGTCAGTCTCCCAAGACAAGAAACCATTTGCTTTCGCACCCCGGATAAACCCAGGGGTGTGAATGGCTTTCACCCCCACTGTGGAGGGCGGAGATGGTCATTAACAGCCCACAGCATTTGCTTTGACCTGCATGGGCTCTGGTTGGCAGGCTGTTAAAGGCCATGTCTACCTCCCACAGCAGAGGTGAAAGCCATATTCTCACATCAACATTTGGGTTGGCTTTATCAACCCTCTGTGGAATTGCTCGAGTCCCTTGATACACCCTCTGGCCTAGAGCAATTTACCCATGTTGCTGGGGTCTCGTCTTCCTGTTGTACATGTCAACCCCTTACCCACATGCCCCAGAGGACTATCTGATCCTGCAGCCCCACTTGTTCCCCAGACCCACCCACTCCCAACTGCAGTAAGGTGAGCTATCCCATACCAGGGTAGTTTGCCTGCCTATACCTAACATATGACCCTGCTCTCTTGAAGTACACCTCAAACACCAAAAGGTGCTGGCAACATGTGAAATGGGGAAGGGAGAACTTGAGTCAGTGACAGTCCCTATCTCCCACCATATGAGGAGCCATGCAACATACTGCTTCCTAATGGTGTGCTTCCTGCGCCTATCTCTGACCAGAGGGGAATCTCCTAACTGGATTGGGCTTGCCAACTCAAGTTGCCCCGTGGCTGAGCAGAGGCTATGGTGGCTAAGAAATTGACCTATTCCATTCTTCTTATTGCGATTGCACAGCAAGAGAGGTGTGCCCAATGGGTGAGCACCTGAACTCCTAGAGCTGACCACCAGAATCACTACGGAATCAATACCACTATCAGGGCACACAATTTGCACTAGCCATTGGCTAATGATAATTCACTCGTGGTGAGTAAGAAATGGTGTGCAGACTGTATGCTTATAATTGAGGTGGCAAGTAACATTTATGTCTGGCTTGTAGTTTGCAACTTGACATTTTTAGCACTGTCACTATTGAAACAAAACGAAAGTTGCCATTCCACCCCTCTTGCTCCCAGGAGATCAAGTCCTGTTGCATACTTTGCAAAGAGGGGTTTGAAACCACTGAATCCTTCTGTGTCTTGCCCTTGGCTAAACTTCACATGAAGCTGAATCGTGTTATCTCCTCCTGTTGTAACCCAGCAATAGAATGTCTGGCCTAATTCCCAAAAAGCACTAAACCTACCTTTGATTCAGCCCAGCTTATGAGTTGTGCAGGGAAGTGGTAGGGTGGGATGCCTTTCATCAAGCATTTCGGTTGACAGGTGGCCCCACCCATTCACCAAGCCCCTGAACCACTATAAATTTGATTGAACCCTTATAAATCTAATGCCCCCCAAAAATGTTATATCCATTTCATATAAACTCAATAAGAACCCTAATAAAGTTGATGACCTCCCAAAAAAAAATTTGATAAGAATTCCAATGTGCTTGATATGAAATTGTGATATAGATTTACCCAAACCCCGATAAAATGAATTGAGCCCCAATACATTTGGTGACCCCCCCTCACAAATGGGTATACACATTTTATATGCATTTTATATAAACTTGATCAGAACCCCAATGTATTTGATATAAATAGGTATATGTCTATGGGCGGTTCGAAGGTCATGACACCCTGATGGCTATTTGCCATACATCTGTTTCCCCCTATAGTTCCCAACACCCTTTGGACCAAATTGCCATTCATAACGTGAAGAGTAAAGGCTCCAAGAAACCCCTTTTCAGTTCTAGTTTTCCTTCATGTAGAACTGAACTTACATATGGAATCATTAAGAAAGACTCTCCAAGAGATATACATCAGAAACCATCAATGGACTTCAATTCCTACAACCACCTAAGTCATCAATTAATATCAGTGGACTTCAATTTCCAGAACCACCTAAGTACTGGCAAGGAGGATGGAGGAACTGACGCAGAGCAGCAGGACCGCAAAGTTTAATGAGCGTGCTAGTTGGGTGGAATCACCTGTGCACAGGACCTTTAAAAATGGTAACCAATCTTTCACTACCAGCTCAGGAGAAGACGTGACAGCTCCATTGAAGGCAGACAGAAGCTGGAGACGCGAGCCGGTGTCGCTCCCAAAGGAAAGTAACATGCTGCGAGCGAGGCATGCTGGGAGATGCCAGCAACCACACGTGGGCCCATGGGAGTTTGGCAGCTAAGACAAGCAGCGTTGTCCTTACTGGGAGAGTAAGAGAAATCAGCGTGCAGGAGAAGAGCCACGAGAGAGCCTGGAGCGACGCCAGAGCCTCCCAAAGTGGGGAACAAGCGGCAAGGTTACACAGCATATGCGCAAGGAAGACCGAAAACGCTACAAAATGCCCGAGCATAGTGGGGACCCTATGCCATTTCGGCGACCATGACAAAGAGAATTTGAACATTGTAAAGTCACCTAAAGTGAAATAACAAGATTACTTCTAAATTAAAAGGGCATAGCTAGACTACTGCAACAGCCTCTTTCTAAATTTGCCTGCTTCTACTCTCTGCCTTCTGCAACTCATCCAGGACAAGACTGCGAGACTTGTCCTTGATCTCAAGCCCAGGGATCATATCTCTCCAGGACTGAAATCTCTGCACTTGCTCCCAGTTGCTGTGAGGATAAAGTTCAAAACCCTCTGCATTGTTCACAAGGCCGTCTGGGGCCTGTGGCCTCAATACCTTCTAATCTCTCTTCCTAAATATCTTCCCTCTCAAGCTCTTCGCTCATCCGCCTCCAACTCCCTCCGGGTCAGTCGCTTCGCCAAGCAACAAGTTGGTGGTAGATCTCTTTCTTTGGCTGGGGACTCTGTCTGGAACAGCTTCCCTGCCTCCCTGAAACTTGAGAACCATCTCCGGTTCCGGAAGCACCTCAAGACCTTCCTCTTTGCTTCTGCCTTCTCTCCTCCTCTCCCTGCTGAACTCCTGACTGAAACTGCACTAGTCACCTGGCTACCTTCTGATCTCGGGCCCAGGTATCCTCCTCCGCCAGCTGCACACCTGCACTGCCTCCCGAGCAACCCCTGCATTTGGGGGATGTTTCTGTATCCCTACAGCTCCCACCAGCACTTGACATTTGATGTCTGCACTTACCTCTGCACTTGCCACTAGCTGGCCACACTTTTACCTATTACTTTATTTATTTATTACTGTTGATCCTATGTATTGCACTGCCGCTTCCCCCGTACTATCCCTCCCACCTCCCCTGCACTTGCCGATCTCAATGTCACCTGGCCTAGTAAGATCGTTGTCTCTGTCTTCCCTCTGTTTCCCCCTCCCTTGCCTCGTCACACCTTGAAACACTTGGGTATAGGTGCGTTACAAAATTCCATATCATATCAGAGTGCAACCCCAAGCCCAATAAGGAATTAATGCAAATGTGGGGGGACATTAACAGAACAGTGAACAAGTAGATATATTAAGCTAAGAAAGGTATATGCTACTTGGTTGTCAAGAGAAATTATAGTATATGAGAAGTCCAGGCAAGCATACACCAGGCAGTTGTGAACACAATAAAGGTCCTGGCAGGAGAGTACACCAGGCAGTGGAAAGCGCATAAAGAGTCCTGTTAGGGGAGTATAACAGGCAAATTGCTAACCTACAAGGAGTGCCAAACATAAACAGTGTTTGTTAAAGAAGGAACTTTTTAACAGGATTGTTATGGGCCAAGAAAGACACAGAACTGGTAGACCCATAGACATTTGTGATACCAGTGAAGAATCCAGGGGAAGGGAATCACCATCTGGAACTGAGGTATTTTCCATTGTGGAGAACATTTTCATTGCAGGTGTCCTATTTTTATTTAAGAAAAATAGATAGTGTTCACTGCAGACCTCTCTTTATGGTGAGTAAACTCTGTGTTAATTAGAGACAAGGGTCGATAAGGGAGAAGTTTACAGTCTTAAAGTGCAGGGGAGAAGAAAACGGTCCTGGCACATGGGCCGCCAAATTGTGCAAAGCAAGTAAAGTCCCACTGTGGGAATTGCCTTACCTACCTTGAGTCATTTCTAACTACAATTGAACCAATCAATATTGTTTTCTTGAATATTTGGCTGTCTCTAGCTATTGAGAGTGTGCATGGGACGGGAGTTCCCCCACAGTGGGAACTTGATCTACTATTTTTATCTATTTTTATTTAAGAACACCTTTTTGCAAATACCAGGTGAGAGACGTTTCCCTTTTAACTTTCTTATTTTGTTTGTAGTGTAAAGGACCGGATAGAGCGTTTGGACATAAGGATGGCCTTTGATTTCTGACATCCTGACACAGACAGATCCTTAATTTTTGGTTTTTAGGTAGGGAAACTCCTCTTTATAATAGGATCAGAGAGGTATTTTCCCAACCCATTTAAGTTGAATAAAAGTATTTAATAACAAACATGACAACTTTGTGTCCGGCTTTCATTTCTGACCCCTCTCATCATTTTCCAGAGGTTTTCTGACAAAATAAACTCTTGCCTCAGCTGGAAGGTCAGGTTAGCACACTCACAAATTATTGTTTTAGTCTGTCATCCATAACACCTGCTAATCAACAGCCATAGGGATGTGGCAAGCCTCTTGGTGCTAACATCCTTTTATCAAACACAACGCTGAGAGTCTTCTGTAGAATACTCATTCTAATTTCCCATTGCTTTTTCATGCGTATGATACACAGATGTGTAACGGTAATATCCCTAGAGTTTTTACGCGCATTTCACTGTGCATACGACAATTCAAGTTTTTTCAAACTGCAAAAATGGATCTCAGCTGTATTGTTAACATTTCACATTATGCCTTTCACTTTAATACTGACAGTCCCTAGAGATCTACGATTGCGTATGTTTTAGGCCCTGCAGATACAAACTGCACAATGTTCTCACCGGGTGCTAGCTCTGAAGTTAGATCCCCTAGGTAATCGCTGGTGGCCGTATTTACATCCCCAGGGGCACTGAAAAAAATAACACTATCGGTATTATGATACAGAACCCTCTCTTGCAATTGCCCCATCACACCATACAGCTTCAAGCATACGTGAGCTGTTGTGAATGAGGCTATGAATGTTGTCCGAATTTGTTGGGTATTCCTCTGCATATCGCTAGCACAAACAAGCTGTTTAACCATCTATGAACATGAGCTGCTCTCATTGCAAGAATTATCGAATAAATAAGCATGAAGCTCATCAGGGTCTGTGATGATGACTCTTTTTGACAAATTAATTCTTGTACAGACGTGCCCTATAGTGAATTAAGACATAGTTTTGCTATCAGCCACCGACCAGGGTTGTCTGCTATGTGTTCCATATGCAAATATATGCCCTGATGTTTGTAATAATCATCCACATAAGCTTATTTAGTGGCATTGTCCAGAGACCATGTCGGAAAGCCAGAGGCATCTTGTTTTGGCTGTAGGAACATTTGTAATGTATTCGTAGAAGAGCGATACAGTGATTGTTTTAAAATGTCTTATCTCGTGTATGCATCCCAGTTGATAGCCATGTTTGAAAGTGGCCTGCAACTCGATCGTACACCAAGTGCCTGTCAGCACCTGGGTTTCATCTGTGTGTTTACACCTGGTATCTGTATTGTCTCGACGCATGTACGGCAAAGCAGGAACAATAGCTTGCCACCACATCTATAGGGCAATGTCACGCCCTCGCCGAAAACCCCCTCTGGCAAACCCATTGGCCAGGTGGAGTCAGGACTCGGGCCTCTAGAACCTGGCATCCTTTTCCAAAACCCTCTTGGGTCCCACTCCTGGCGCCTATGGCGCCAAGCTCATACACCATGAAAAACATGTGCTTGGGAACTACTTAATGTGTTATCAGCCAACATGGAGGCTTCCACATAGCTTAGTTCTAAGGAACCAAGCTATGCGGTCTAGTGTTTTGGGTGTGGTAGCCTAGGGACTACTTTACCTGGACTATTTAGTTGGGGCTATTTAAACCACAACCGAGCAAGACAACACACTTCGCGTTACTTTGCAGCTTGCAACGTGACGCTCACCGTGTCCAGCTATTCCCTCGAACCTCGGAAAAGCAGAACCTGCAAGGAGACAAAAGGAACATCATTAGCAGCAGCATCTTACCTGCAGTCTTCATCTTTAGCCACTCGCAGCTACTGAGAACAGCTTCCTCGAATCTGCACGCCTCCCGGACAGGACGACCTGAAAGAGGAACATAGAGGCAACTTTAAAAAAAGCAGTAGAGACATTTGCAAGTTATGAACTGCTCAAAAGGCTTATCTGGCTGGTCGCCTCTTGGCTGGCACCACTCCGGACATTCCACTTGCGCTGAAGAACACCGCGACCTACAAGGAAGGAAAACACAGGTTAGCAAAGGCAAGACTTTGCAGCGCTGTGCATAGCGCCTACTTACCACATCATAGCGCTCTTAATACACCATTTACCACCGGGGCTCAACCAAGCCAGTTCGCTGCGCTGAAGCTCTGCATACCTAACAGAGAAAAAAGAGACATTTTAAACAAAGAAAGGCATGCAGGATAACAACACAACTAAAGAACAGCAATAAGACCTACCTCAACAATATCAAATGGGCCGGCGTCAGTGAAGTAACTGGACCGCACACGCCCATGAAAGACAACGCGCCCCTGCACAGAAGGCAGGACGGAGAGCACGCCTAACTCTACCACAAGGTGAGGAGAGGGCCGAAAGGGGCTGAAATCATGCAGGGGTGGAGGGAGGATACTTACCCCGGTCGGTCAGCCTTGAACACAGTCCTCCTGTATTTTCAGGCAGAACCTTCCCCGCAAACCACATCTGGGCAAAGCTGAGAAGCATACCAGCAAGTAACCCAGCTGGGTGGCGTCCCTGTGGATACCAGGTGAGCGTAACAGGCAATGCTGGTAAGCAAAGGCCCTGTGGTGGATAAACCGTGCACTGGAACAAACCAAAATACTGATCTATATTTCCAAAATTGTCTCAGATGATCTCTGGTGTCCTAGCAGGTGTACAGCTGGGTGTAAACTGGTGAAATCTAAATAGTGTATTTGCTCACCCTCTGAGATGCAATGGTGTAACTTTAAAGAATGTGCATGTCCTGCATACATCTTGGGATTGTATGGGATCAGGCAGTTTCTTTACTTTAGGAAAACTACCCACTTTTGGGTTGCTTTGTGCCATTGAGCACCACTCATATTCCCAAATACTGACAATGCAAACTCCCCGACTGGATATGAACATCTGTTTCAACAGTGTGCGTTTATAAAACTGCTCGTACATAGGACCTGTCACAGTATTGAAGCCCCCGGCGTGATAACATTCAGGACACCCATGATGAAAACAACTGTTGAATTTGTAGGCTGTTTCCACACGCTGAACCAAAGCATATCCATCTAACCAGTATTTACCATAGTGTTTTTCACTGCTGCCAGTTAGGGCGTGTTGTATCACTAGATTTTTGGTCTCTGCTATGTATAAGAGCTATTAAATAGCTGCCGTGGAATAACATTTTTAGTGCCCATTGTATGAATCCTGGGGCAGCAGTGTGATTGTTTCCGGCTTTAGGTACAATTGTCTGTAGATCTGCATACAGCAACTAGCCAGCGTGAGAGTTTTAAAAGGATCGGCACATGTCATGTGTAAACCACCCTGTATAGGTGTTTCCCGACGGGTCGTTGAAATGATCCTGTCCCTGAACAAATTACAAGCCTGTCTTAAAATGTTGACATCTCCTTGCCAGTAAGCCCTTAACTCCTGGCTAATGTAAAATACGTTGTGCTCATTTGCCTTATACCATGTCATGAACTGGTCTTTCTCGCTAGGCATTATGTACCGAACACCATATTGATCAGGGGCTGGGATTGGGCCTACATAGTTTTGAGTAGCTGTTGTGTTGAAAAGATTTGGAAAGAAGCCCTTTGAACCAGGAAAACTAAAAACATTTGGAATTTTACTGGGTTTTCTGGGCAGGAAGTTTAAGGAGTCGATAAAACGTATTTGCAATGTTATCACAAGCATTGACATGCATTTATCACCCTTTGTGATAAGTTTCACTCTAATTTGCTCCTTTACCAATTATTTGAGTATAAAGTAGCTATCATTCCCTTTGGCCTTATGAGCTAAAAAGTGAAGCCTATGAATTTAGTTGTTACAAAGGTGCTAACAAAATCACTCACACACAAATTACCCTCAAACTCCTACAACTATCACCTGCTAAATGTCTGGCATAAATGTAGTTTGGATAGTGTTTTTTTTCCTTCTACCTGGCTTCCATGTCATACACAATACAATCCTCGCTTTTCTTTTGAGGTCCACCAGGTGTCCTATAACACAGGTTTTCAGCTGTGATGACAGGTACATTGCATACCGGGCAAATTAACCTATTTCATTTATGACTCTTAGGGGGTACATTCCCTGTAGTTGGGACAGTCAAAACGTGGCTAACACATGACAGCCCCCACAGCCGCTTTCTCAATGGGAATACTTAGACAAACATGCAACGTTGCAAAGGTGTGTCATGGCAGACATTTTGAAGGTCTTGCCTTAAGCGCTTTACACGTGTACAAGCCACAATTATACTGAAAGCTGTGTTTATTCTTGTTGAAAATATGGTGACAATGCTTACAGAGGTGTTTAACCCCTAGGAAGTTTTGTAGATTTGTTAGACCATAGACATGGTCATCATGATGCAAAACATACCACGTGTTCTTTGCAGTTTTAGCCATTAGCGGGAAGTATCGCCATTAATCTCTGTTGAAGTAAAGTATTTGATGGTTCTAGCAAAATACCGCTCAAAGAGAACCAACTGTCCAAAATGTACAGGTGTTTCCGTCAGACTACCCAGCTCTTTATGGGCTTTCACTGCTTTGTCACGTATATGAGCATCTGTCCAGCTTCGCGGTTTGAATAAACCTATGAGACTAGATGCCAGACAAATATGGCCCGTGATTAAAATGTAATAGCCATCTGCTTTTAGATTTTATGATATCACTGTGAATGACTGTTCAAAGGTTGTACATACCTCTGGAGCGGGGCCTGATAACTACTAATGACAAACAACTAATGATTCTTAATGGTGCAAAACACATAATTTTGGTCTTACTCTACATGAGACTCCACAGATTTTACAGAATTGTAAAACACAGAAGACATTGCACATAAATTGCCTTGTAAATAAGGGCCTGGTTAAACCATCAGCACCCATGAGTATCTGGATAACATTGTTGGGTCCAACAGTTTCTTTTATACACCTGACCAGTGTTTCTACGGCTGCTGTTATAACAGCTAGACCTTGTCCCAAGGACTGTAAATGATCCAAGATTACAAATCAGAATTCCTTGTAATACTTATGAGTATTACAAGAATGTTGAGAATGTTTTATATGCCCGTTGATATATCTGCACCATTTCCAAGTATACAGGAGCATCAGGCTTTGGGTTTTGTGGTTGTGACATATTAGGACGATCACGTCTGGATGTAACCAGCCTGGCCTTTCTGAAGATTTTAAATAACTGACGTTGCTGGGCTTTGGATCTATACCATTCTAAGCATCATTTACTGTCTTTAAGTCCCTCTGAACTAGGTATCCACCCCCCTCTGTAGAGATATACCGACTGTAACAGCGCTTGTGTTTCGAACTTTACACACTGGATAATTCCTGCTACATTGGGTGTTAGTTAAATGTGTGCATGCTCTAGCAGTTCACTGGCTGTTTAAAAGGTGCACTTGTTTTGTAATGGGCTATTTCTCTTTCGGGTGTGAGCTATTTACTAGTCACAAGCATTTCCTGTTGTTAGACCCTGTTACGTATGATGATTGTGATTCCCCTTTCAGAGGGAATTGGTGGAGTAGCAAATGTACTAATGCTAGGTATGATTACACCATCATTTTCAGTGGCTATTAGTGACCTAGAAGATGTGTTATCATTTTTCAAACTGACTGGGCCCCTCGGCCACTAGCATGCTATGTTCCACATTTTGAGCATAGGATAGTTGAGCTGGCTTACCATGGATGCCCCACAATGCCTAGCCGCTAAGGCTGTAGTGCTATCAAACAGCTGTTTTGTTAATGTAGAAAATACCTGGTCCACATATTGAAAAGAACCCCTGATATTATGTTCCCCCAGTTTACTTTTACAATAGTGCTTCAAAGTTTTCACAACAGCCAGCATTTATTATAGCTCTGTTTTAACGTGGGGGGTGTCTACATGTTTTTTCTGTTCTTTTTTGATGGGGTGGGGGGTTTCACACTGTACTGTACCATGTTCTTTCATCGTCAGTCATTTTTACGATTGCCTTTTAAACGAGTACAAAATTACGGAAAAGGTCATCACATTCTTATTTCTTTTGGGTGGGTTTCCCACCCCCCAAACACCTACCTCCCCCACCTATTTTTATCTATTCCTGACCCCCAAACCCCTTATCAACCCTTTCCCACCCCCCAAAAAATGTCAATAACCTTTTTCATAATCTTTTATTCGTTTAAAAGGCAGTCGTAAAAATGACTGATGATGAAACAACGTTATACCCCGCACATGATGTACATCTGCATACATTGGCTGTTTCATCCATAGTGATGATACTAGCGTTGAGGCCATTTTGAATGTTAGGTTCGTGACATTAACACTGCTCTTCTGAGTTTCAACATCCTAAGCAATGCATGCATTTGTGTCATTGGGTCAGGATGAGGGTAATCACATACATATTTGAATCATCGACATGGTTCTTTTGAGTTTCAACATCATGAGCATTATGTGTACCTGTGTGTTTAGTGCTTGTACTCGGGTCATGGACAAATGTTCCAGGGGTCATTTGGAAGAGATTGTAAGCCATTTCACAAACCTCCTGCATGGACATATTAATACAGGGTTGTAACTCATCAGCCCTCAGAGCACCCAGCACTGCATCTATACAATCAAACTGCACACCCTCATTAACAGGACTATCACAAGCCCCCACAAATACATCTTCATCCTCCCATGGGCTAATGTTTTCGTACGGAACGAGATCAGGCTCATACTGGTAAACAGATCTTATATGTACTGGCGAATGATCGCCCTGGGGCCTGGTGGTGTTATTGGATGGGTTCATTTGGGCATTGACAACAGTATTTGCAATAACTTGCTCTTTAGAGTTACCTATATCATTTTCTAATTCACAACCAATACCTGTTACACTTTGCCCATTAGTTAACGATGTAGACTGTGTTTTAGCAATGAGGGTGTTACATGCTATAACATTGACATCATCGTCGATGATTACCATAGCCTGGGCTGTGTCATCACTCTGTTGAACACGTGTGTGTGCCACCCGGCTATAGCAGTCGTCTGTTGTTTCTATAGCCTGAAGACCAAGTGCATCACCATAGGACATAGCAATGCAATTTGCCAGCGTATCACCCCCTGTCCGACTGCTAGACATGCATTTATTTCTTTTACTGCTCAACATTGTTCCTTCAATCCTTCCTCCTACTTTAACAACATGTTCACTTGTAACATCGTTCTGTACTGGAGCTGTCTTTTGTGAGAGTGGACAGTTAAAACAGCTTTTCTAGCTGCACACCTGAGCTCGTTCTTGAGCGCCAGTCTCACCTGAGCTTGTTGAATTCTCCTGAAGGTTTTTTTAAGACCAAACAATCCACTGCCATGCATGATGGCACAGGCATTGCAAGCTGTCCTATCTCCATTCCCACACATCCAGTAGCAGGTTTCACGTGTAAAGGAACTGTTGATCTACAGTGACTTGCAGCTTTCCCATGAAACAGGTCAGTCCACAATGGAAAATACCCTCTGATCTGTTGAAGGGATCCAGGTTCCATGGCCCCTTGATGAAGCAAGACTGTACTCTGTAGCATCCTGATGATGCAGATCAGACCCCATTGAAAAGTCCCTCTGATCTGTTGTAGGGACCCATGTTCGAGGGTATTGGCATAGTTGTTCTAATGCCAACTTGACCTAATCCGATTTGACCACATCTTTTTGGTCAAATTCTGTAGGTCAAATGGTACATTTTAATTTATAAATAGTTGTGGGCTGGGGTAAGGGAATAGAATGAGATGGGGAGAAGTCGCAGGGGCACGGGGGTCTCCCCCCGCATTAGGTCACAAATAATTCAACCAAGATAATTAGGTCAAATCGGCAGTAGGTCATGTTTCTTAGGTCAAACAACCCATATCCTGTTCCAGTGCCCCTTGGAGAAGCAAAGCTGCAACCTGCAGGCAGTGTCTCCATTGAAAAGGGTCTCTGATCTGTTGTACAGACCCAGGTTCCAGTGGCCTTTAATGAAGCAAGACTGCAACCTCTATCGTCGCTATGATGCTGGTCAGTACCCATGGAAAAGGCCCTCTGATCTGTTGAAGGGACCCAGGTTCCAGTGCCCCTTGAAGAAGCAAGGCTGCAACCTGCAGGCAGTGTCTCCATTGAAAAGGGTCTCTGATCTGTTGTAGAGACCCATGTTCCAGTGGCCCTTGAAGAAGCAAGGCTGCGACCTCCATCGTCCCTATGATGCAGATCAGTCCCCATGGAAAAGCTCACTGATCCCGGTTCCAGTGGCCCTGGCCGTGTCATAAAATCAATTCTGATCTGCTGAAGCATTCTCTACAAGGCAGGGGTAGCCAAGAGGCGTCAGAGGTACTCTACGACTTCTTTTAATGAATCTACGATTGCTGTCAATGAGTAGGCTTCATTTCATGGTGTTAGTCCTACCCTTTGGATTACCCACTGATGGCTGTGCAGTCCCACAATGGAACCCATTGTACATTTAAACATAGTGCAAGAGAATTTGGATTTAAAACATGCATTCAACAGATCAATAAAACTGTTGTCTTTAAAAGTTTAAAATAGCGAGCTCTTCAAAATGAGTGCTTTCAATAGAAAATATAAGCAGATATGGCAGTTAAACGAAAGTGTGAATACCACTGCTATAGACTAATAACACAAGGCATGACCACTGGCTATATTCTCATGCCTGTACAGCTCTGAGTATGAAATCCATTTTAACTTTAAAGAGAGTATAAGAGAGTCTGTATTTAAAACATGCTTTGAACATGTCTATGAAACAGTTGTCCATAAAAGTTTAAAATAGCGAGGCTCTTCAAACTGAGTGCTTTCAATAGAAAATATAAGCAGATATGGCAGTAAAAGCGTGAATAAATTTGAATACCCCTGCTATAGACTAATAACACACAACGTGACCTCTGGCTATAATTTCATGAAAGTGCAGCCACGAGTCTGAAATCAATTGTAACTTTGAAAAGAGTATGAGAGTTTGGATTTAAAACACACTCTGAATAAATAGGTCTATAAAACTACGTTCTTGAAAAGTTTAAAACAGCTATAGACTACAGACTAAAAACATAAGGCATGGCATATGGCTGTTTTAATGAACATTCTCTTAACCGTGCTTACAATAGGGCTGTCCAGTAGCGATGTAGTGCTCATGTCTTACAGCTATGTCCAGTGAAGCGATGGGGTAGGCTGTCTATCCTTCACTGTACACGTGTGCCAATGCTGCGTCGGGCACAGTGGTCAAGTGCTCTGCAGGCTTGTTAGCTCTTCACAGAAACAAGCTGGCTGCTATTTCTCTGTGGCAATTGCAATGCCTATAGAGACAAAGAAGGTTTGGATTTTAAAAATATGATCGCAACATGTCAATAAAACAGTTGTCTTTAAAAGTTTAACATAGCTATAGATTAATAACACACAACCGGGTCTCTGGCTATTTTAAGGATTATTGTTTTAAAGGGTTTAAAGTCTGGGCAGTTACGGGTCAAATCATGCAGCGCTGTCATGTAGAGGGGCTGTTTTGTCTCCACATGAGCTCCAGTAGAGGGTCATGTCCTGTGCTTGGATAAAGTATTTCTCTTCAAAGGGTGCAGCTCATTGCTATCAGCATGGTACAGCTGAATTGCTGTCTCAGTGTGCCACCCCACGATTCCAAGTAGTCTTTTAAAGGCTATGTTATGCCATGTTAAGGTTTATCAGATTGTGCCCACATGGCTTACAAGGGGGGGTCCCAATTATGCTGTTTTATGTGACCCTCTGGTGACCCTCTGCTGTGGCTTCAGATGTTTGGATTTTTTTGAAGAGGACCCCACCCTTTAAAATGTAAAAACGGCATGCTCTGTTGATTACAGTAACATCTAAAATGCACTTATTACACGAGCACCTAAAACCATACTCTAAATACCATTAGACCCACACATTTATTATAAACAGCGATCTTCTATAACAGCAGTTGTAAAAGTTATGTATCGCTATAAAAAGTATTGATCTGTTGTGAAATAAATAAATACTACTCTACATTGTTGTATGAAGTCTGCACAAATATGTATAACATCCTGAACGTGGTGGGGGGCCGTGACCAAATAGCTAAATATTGCAGTGAAATGTGTCAGTTGATAGTATGCATTACATGTGTGCTTTTTTTATTTTATAGTTCAATATCAAATCGATAGGGTCTCCCTCAAAGTTGTATTTTTTATATAAAATTAATTGGGGTTCGTCTCAAATTTATATCGAATGTATATAATAATTCCTGGGGGGTCATCAAATTTATATGAACATTTTGGAGGTCATCAAATGTATTGGGGGTCAATCAATTTATATCGAATTTATATAAAAAAACATGGGGGCCTTTCAATTTATTGGGGTTCAATCAAATTTATATTGAATTTCTATTAAAACAAATTGGGGGTCATTACATTTATTGGGGTTCTATCAAATGTATATCAAATTTATATAAACAAATGTATTAGGGTTCAATTTATATAAAATTTATATCAACATTTTGGGGGGTTGTTACATTTTCTGTGGTTCAATCAAATTTGTATCGAATTTATATAAAACAATTATGGGGGCATAAAATCTATTGGGGTTCAATCAATTTATATCAAATTCATATAAAAATATTTGAGGGGATCATCAGTTTTATTGGAGTTCAATCTATATATATCGAAATTATTTAAAACATTTTGGGAGTCATTACATTTATTGGGGTCCAATCAAATTTTTATTGAATGTAGATAAACATTTTTGGGTGGTCATCAAATGTATTGGAGTTCAATGAAGTTTATTGGGGTTTGGGTAAATCTATATCATAATTTTATATCAAACTCATCGAAATTCTTGTCAAATTTATATACAATACATATAAAATGTATATACTTTTTTTGGGGGTCATCACATTTATTGGGGTTCAATTACATTTATTGGGGTTCTGATGCATCTCTATCAAATGCTATATACACTACAGTGGGGTGCTTATCGAGTTTATATCAAATTCATCTAACACCATTTGGGGGGCATAAAGGGACGGGCCATCTGTCAACTGAAATGCTTGATGAAAGGTGTCCCACCCTACTATTAAGGGACAAATTGGTACATATTGCACAAATGTGGAAAGTATGTTAGGGGAAATAAACCACCCAGTGTGTGATGGCTCAAAGAAACCCCCAGGTCAAGTAGCATTCCCCCGCAGCAGCTGTGCAGTAAATAATGCCTGCTAACAATTTATAGACACCCATCAATTTCTGTAGTGAGCTGCACACTAATTTGTTGCAGTGGAAATCCTCCTATCCGCAGTATTGAGCCACTGCCATGCTCACCCTCACCCTGAAAATATACTTCCTTCATCAGGCCCCACACCTCATCAAGGCCCTCTTTCACTACCTCCGTTCCTCAAGCAAATGTCATATCCCCTCACCCTCTTGTTCTATTCTGTTTTCCAACTGCAGCGGCTTTCCTTAACCCCTCACACATCTTGGAGAACTATAAGGGAAACTATAACTTTAGGCAATGCATTGCTGTACCAGAGACCTCTATCCTTTGGGACAAGAAAAGAGAAGAAGAAAATGACTGATGATACCGAATGGTTTGCTGCTTTGTGTCTTCAACGCCATGACAGATGCCTAGTAATCACTGTGAGTTCAGAACAGCAATAGAAACAATAGCAGCACATGAAATGGAAAACTGTAAATACTAAAGCCAATCAAAACATTTTAAATGCATCTTTGAAATAGTATGAAATCCATCCAGTGTTCACAACACGTGGAAATACAAGAAATTGATAGATTTTCTTATTTTTGACTTGGAACGTCCAATGAGTGCCACTTACACGTCGGGCATCTTGAGGCGTATATATAGGGATATAAACTATTAATTTCCAAATATATTGAGGTGCCAAGTGGCCTAAAATAGCCTAAAACAAACCAACTCACACACTCCTGTATTTTCTCACACTCATTTTGTGCTGGAAATAGCCCAATCTGGCAATAGTAGATGTGAGGGAGCTGACACGTAGACAGACGAGTGGTGAGCAGGCAAAGGAAGAATCACAACACCAATTTAGGAAGAAAGTATCTGCTTTCCAAAAAGATCCCTAAACTCCAAAAAAGACACACACGTTGATTTAAATGGCCTGGGAACACTACAAATAGCTTTTTCTGAAGCATCAATCTAATGCCTGAGCATTTTCAGTTACCATGTCAATCTGAAATCTTTTGCGTCACTGAACTCTTTGATTCCCAGACGTCCCCTGTGGCAGTAATGGGTATCACTCAGACATGGATCCCATTTCTTCACTTTGCTATCCATGCTGCCTTTGATACTTTTTGCACTTATCCAACTTGTCCAAAAGAAGTGGTGTGGGTGACCTAATGATCAAGAAGGTCCATCAATCTGCCTCCCCTTCACCCTTTAAATTCTAAGTACTCCCCTTTATATTCACTCCCACCCCACTCCTCCAGCTCATCTCTCTCTCACCACCTTTCATATCTGTTCTTTCAACTTCGTTGGTCTGGATGTCATCCTTGACTCCATTCCAATAAATGACCCATTAGTACTCATGGGTGATTTCAACATCCCCAAATTCTTTCCCACCCACCAACTTCAACTTGACTCCCTTCTTTCCCTGACAATTCACTTACCTCATTTCACTATCTATCCACTGTCAAAAAATCCAAAATGGGTAATGGGTATGACTTGGCAACTTCAAGTTCGAAATTCTCCTGAATCTGAGTTAAGAAGAAATCTCTGCCTTCTATTCTGCCCCGTCTCAGAAGGGCTTCTTGGAGTACTTGTAACGCTCACCTTGTGTCCACAGGGACGCCAGCCAACTTGGCTGGATCGCTTCTGAGTTGGATTCACCTCCTCCCCCGGGGGCTCGAGCAGCCAGGGGTCTATTCTGGAAGACAGGAGTTCAGTTTCAGCCCCAATCACCTTCTCTCGGGGCCCGCCTCCCAAGTGTTCCCCAAGCGACCCCCTTAGAGCCTTCCTCACCTTGTATTTTGATAAGGTGCGTTCTCTGTCCTGCTGTTCTGTGCAGGGGCGCGTCGTGGGTGGGCCCCTTACGGCCAATTTACTTGACTGGCGTGAGCCCGGGAGTCCAGTCTGGCTGCGACTCCACTCCTGAGGTAAGTATTTAGTTCTTTAAAGGGTAAATGTCTGCAACAGTAGTTACCCTGTTAAACTTCTCCTTCTCTCGTAGATGCAGAAGGGGTGATGAAGACGTCGAGCTGATGGAGAGGGCGGTGCTCGAGAAGGTAAGAGAGTGCGCGAAGCGCGGCGCTATGAGCGTCCTTTGAATTGGGCTAACCTGTGCTATTCTTCCTTGCAGGTCGCCGAGAAGTTCCTGGAAGAAATGCATCCAGATGGAAGCGGAGCGTAGAGTGGAAGATGTCCGGACCGTTGCTGAATTCCAGGAGAGCTTCGGTGGGTAAGCAGAGTCTGAAATGTGTTGGAATCGGAAGACAAGCGCTTACTAATTGACCTCTTCTTTTTTAATCCTCTCTAGGATGTTACTTGCGGGTGAGGACGAGCTCCAGGGAAGACTCCGGAGCGATCAAGGAGCTGATTGCTGAACAGGTAAGGAAGAATAATGGAGTTCCTCTTCTCCCTTGTAGATGCAGGCCAAGGATGCTGCGAGCAGGTCACGGTGAACGTCACGCTGCGAGTGCAGAACAACGTGAAGCGCCTGCCTCAGCTTGGGTGTGGCTTAAATAGCCAGCAGGTATCCCAGGTGCCTCCAGGGTGGACCACGCCCTAGATGCTAGACTGCATGGTGGAGTTCCATGCCGAACCTCGTGGGGGCCGCCATATTGGTCCATTCCCCAATGGAAACTCCACCTGCCAAATGAGCCTGGCGCCAAAGGTGCCAGGACTGACTCCAGGACAGCCGAGGGGGGCATGCTTGGGCTCTTGGGGGCTTGCCGGAACACCGTGGCGAGGGCCAGAGACCCCGAATTCCCAGGCCAGGGGCTATGGTCGTGACAGTACTTTAAGTCATGCTTACTTAAGGGGTCCTTGTTCCCTTATTCCCCTCTCTCTACTCCTTGGGCTTAAGTGTGCCCCACACCCTTCATTCCCCAAGTCTTGGACTTAAGACTTCACACATCATTCATCTCTATCTTTCTCTCTTTTAGGCTTGGGCTTAAGAGTTTCCCTGACCCTTTTTCTCTCTCTGTCAGAATTAAAGGAGTTTAACACCTTCTCCTTCACAGTCTTGGGCTTAAGGGATCCCTGTCCCCTTCCTCCATCTCCCTCTCATGCTTAACGGTGATCCACCATTCTCTTGTGCCTCTATCGCTCTCATTGTCTCAATCGCAGGCTTAAGGGTTTCCTGTACCTGTCTTCTCATTCTCAGCCTTGCTGGTTTCCCCTTTGGACCACAGTATTCTCATAGGCAATGAAGTTTTGTCTTTAGACTCCTTGGAAACTGAAGAGGTTTCCCAAGGAGCATTAGGTAGAGCAGATGAGCCTGGACTAGCCTTATCCTTCCCAGTGCTCTACAAATGCTCTTCTGATTGTGAGGTCTATAAGGATCTTCCCGTTTAGTTGCCTTGCTACTATGGCCCTCTTCGATACTATGCCACACACTCTTTCCTCCTTTGCCATTGAGTCCCACCCCTTTGAATCAGGGCTTTCCCTCTACCCAATATCCTGGCCTCAGTTGGCTACTTTGAATCTTACTGTGCTGTCTGTCCACAATCTTCTCTTGACTTTCTTTCATATTCTTCTTAGTTTCTGCTACCACCTCATTTTAACGACCTTAAGATCCTTCTTATCTCCTGCTAGCAGCCCCCTCTGATGTTTACCAACCTCCTCCTTTTCCTCTACTAATACCTCTCGATGAGCACCAACCTCCACTTTATTTTCCTCTGCCACCTCATCTGATATACATCAGCTGCCTCCTTATTATTGTTGCCCCCCCTCCTCTTGATGTTTTCCAAGCTCATTTTATGTCCTTCTACCACCTCAGTCTGATGTTTACTAACCACCTCCTTATTCCCTTCTACCTCCACAACCTGATACCTGATATTTGCCAGCCTCTTACTTATATATTTATAACACCTCTACCTCCTCCTTATTTCACTCTACCGCCTCCTCCTGATGTTCACCATCCTCCTCTTTATTTTATTCTGCCACCCCTCCTGATCTTGACCAACGTCCTTCTTGTTTTCATCTACCACCTCCTCTTGATATACAACAGTTCCTTCTTTTCCTCTACCATCTCTTCCTGATATTCGGTAGTATCCTCTATATTTTCTTCTGCTACCTCCTACTGATGTTCCCAACCTCCTCCTTATTCCCTCCTACCACTGTCACCTAATGTTCACAAACCTCACGTGTATTCCTTTCTTCCTTCTCTGCTTGTTGTTTCCTAACCTCTTCCTTATTTCCTTCTGCCTTAACTCAACCTCCTCCCATGGATTTTCTAGTTCCACTTTTCTTCCACATTACTTCCTCCCTCCAAACTCTTGCCAGTAGCTTAGCTTCTTATTCAAACACCCACATTTTCTGACTGGAGGCCTAAGCTTATATAGCCCTGGAACCTTTTCCCAGGCTGGACTGTAAGTGTCTGAATTAGTGCTGCCATATTGGTAAAAGACTGCCAATTGCTGTGGTCCGTAGAATCATCTGTGCTCACTGAAGGACTGGGAGGGCAGACCAAGTCTTTAAATGGCTGGTCTTCTATTTTGAATTTCATACATGTCTTTGCTGTGGTCTCCAGGAAACAGTGAGACCTGTTGTTTCACCAAGTCCAGTGTTTGAAAATGTTAATAAGCGCAGAGTTTGTGTATTATCATCTGCTTTGCCCGTGCTTATTCCGCTCATGGGGCGAGTGCTGCCAGCAATGTCAGAGTGCAGCATGGTTTTACACGAACACACTTCACAAGCCATGCAGTACATTCTTGATTCACATGCTGCCCTGTGGGTGAAGTAAAGCAAGAATTTTTGATGAGTGTAGAATTGTGGTATCTCCAGCATTTGCACCAGCATGAAAATCGATGCTGGTGCAAATGCTGGAACATTTGTATGGTGGGGAGGAAGGAGGTGGCGGAAACACAGATTGTGTTTCATCCCTCCCCTCTGCCATACAAATGACTGAAAATGTGGGGTAACTTTAATGGAAGGCGTAAAAGCCTTATGCTAGGCCTTTATACTTTCCATTAACGTTTACCTCAGCATCAAGTTTGCGTTCAATGCTGTAAAGGGTTGATAGGGTCCTATCCACTGCGCATACCACTCACAATTCTAGTGCAAACAATAAGTATAAGTCCTTGATTTATCAAGCTCTGTATTTAATACAACATTTTCACAATATGATCTTGTTTTGCTTGCCAACACATGTTTCAACCTTAACAGATTCAAGTCTTCATCAGGGCTAGTATATATCAGATAATAATACAATCATGATTGGTTCCAACATTCAAACAAACAACATATTTTTCCAAATTGTAAATAAAGATCCTACCAACCAGACAGTGGATCAGCAGTGTATTACACAGCAAGGGAAAGTAAATGAAAAAGAACGAAAGGAGACATTTTTACAATCATGTTTTTGAACAGTGATATTTCATCACAATTTTCTCAAACCTCATGTCCAAAATTCCCATCAATGTTATTATGTAAACGTTATATTGAGTGACAGTACGCATTGCTTGGATAGCGTAAATCAAAGTGTTCACCATTCACCATTAATTAAGTCCACCAATGGATTAGAACTCAACTTAAGAGACCCAAAGTGCCTGTAGTGCAAGCCACCAAATGCATGTTTTGGTATCTTCAGATGCGATCAGCTCCTCATCTGTTTAAAAGCAGCTACTGCTTAAGTACTCACTTAAGAACTCACCTTAGCACATTCTTAATTAGGTACAACCACCACTATCTTCAGGTTCATCTGCGAATTGTCACTGCGAAAAATATGTTGTTTGTTTGAATGTTGGAACCAATCATGATTGTACTATTATCTAATATGTACCAGCCCTGATGAAGTCCTGAAACTGTTAAGGTTGATAGACGTGTTGGCAAGACAAAGCGCAACAAGATCATATTGTGAAAGTTTTGTATTAAATACAGAGCTTGATAAATCAAGGACCTATAATCATACTTATTGTTTGCACAGGAATTCTGCGTGGTATGCACAGTGGATAGGACCCTATCAATGCTTTATAGCTGTTACTATAAGGCTTATATGGGATTTTGAGCCTTTGGGTTCCTGGTCCATGCTGATACACCATATTCATCTAAAGGAGTAGTAGCTCCATTGCTTAAATACATTTTCTATTTATTAGTGTTTTGCACAGAAGAGTAGGATTCCCATAGTTCTTTTTACGTTGAAGGCTAGTTTATAACATTTTTTTGTGGAAACGCAAAATTGCATCTTTTGGGCAAAGTATTAATTTGTGGCAAGTCAATATCTGTGAAGTCCAGCAAAACAAAGTGTTGGTATCATGGGGAAACGTTAACAGGTGTTATTAGACTTCAGTGGTGCTGACAATAGTGGTGGCTGTGGCAAGACAAACCTGAGTCACATTCTTCTCATGTTTGTCTTTGCTGCTCTTCGAGTGCAGATAATCAGCAAGTTTCACATCATTATTTAACAGGTGCACCGTGGCTTGCATAATCATGTCAAGATGTCTTTCTTCTGATAAATTCCTTGATTTGATCGTAATACTCTTTATGAGGCTGGATCCTCAATCACACTCCACACTTGAGGTTTGAAAGTGGCACATACGTTCATGGGCTGTGCCACTCACTACATTGTACTCTCTTGCATTTTGTGGCATGAAGGTAACCAATACTTGAAAAGTTTTTAATGGCCCACATCGTTAATCTCTGCCACTTGTGAGAAACCTGATGGTGTCTCACCCGCTAGTCCCCGGGGATCTGTCATCCAGGTGGCCAGGACACAGCCATCGCTTTTGGATCCTGGGGTTGGACCGTTGAGGAGGATCCCCTGGATGAGGGGTCTTCAGGGAGTGGAGATGGGACATTGGAGGGTGAGACACAGTGTCCCTTTCTTGTGGCACCTTTCCCCATCCTTCCAGTTAGAATACCTAGGAACTCAACCCCCCATCTCCCTTCCTGGCACAAACACTTTCTCATGGACAGTTCACTGTGAACGACAATGCACTAACACCAGAGCCATATACCTGACATGTCCTAACACCATAGTCGTGCAAGGTCAGGCAATTACGGATAATTACACACAGCTCATTTCCATCACACTTCCCCACACAGATAAAGACAGAGCACGAAAGCACACTCTGAGCGAGGCAAACACACAAGGAAAGAGCATTTCCTAGATGGTAGTTTAATACAAGGAGAAAGACGGCGAGACCAGAGAGGGTTGCAAGGAGGGAAGTATCCTTGACCTGCAAATACTGTTACTTTGTGAGCATTTGAAAGTAAGAAATCAAAGACCAGGAACAAAGGCTGATCAAACCTTCGCAGGGTGGCGGAGTACCCGAGGCACTTCTGCGTCGATAACCAAGGTGGGGAGGAGCGATTTCCACCTTGGTACTGTCCTTGGCTCCTGCAACAAAGCAGCATCAGAAAAGACAGCACAGCAGGTGAGTTGGAGGGACTGATACCAAACCAGCTTGTGTTTTGAACCAAGGTTGCAAGCAGCAACATTGTACAAAGAGAACAGTGTGTGAGGCATTTGTGATGAACAACGCAAATACAACTGGAAGCCAAAGGAAGTAATTGAACTTTATAATTGAACTTTGGGAGGCCAAGAAAAGATACCATACACAAAGTGGTCCGGCACCACGTGGGTACTCCTTTGAAAGTCTCTGTTAGGCATCCAACCAATGCTGAGTGTGAGAGAAAAAAATATTGAGATCGAGTGAACATGCAATGGGTCAAGCTAAACCCTGTGCACATTTAAAAATCTTCGATAGTTTATTGTACATCACAATTGTTCTGAGCCGGGCTGGGGGAGACTAATTGTACGAAAGAAAGGGATCTGAACCGGCAGAGGGTGATCCGGCGTGAACCGTGAGTCACCCAAAAAATAATTCTCTGAACCTTGTATTGTAGGGGATCTGAGTCTGAAAGAGGGGATCCAATGTTGAAGCTTTGTTTTGAAAAGGATCTGAGCCAGTCTGAGGGGGGGTCCAGGGTGAACACCCAAGTTGAATACTGGTGAAAGGAAAATAACATTTGCGTTTTGTTTTTGGTACAGCAGGCCCTCTGCGTCAAGAGACTTGCAAGAAGTAAAGAGACTTGGACACAGAAGGTCCTGAACAAGGAAAATAAAACTGTATCCTTGTGCTGCAGAAGCCAGAGCGTGTGCTTTGCTCCAGTGACCCGACTTGCCCCGTGCTGAAAACGTGGGCATGGGAGGTCAACGGCCCGAGCATCCTGACATATTATTTTGTGAAGACTTCTTTCTTTTTCATGAACATCACCCCACATTATTTGTAAATTAGTGGCAAGGATTGGCAATACATTTTTTTAGTACAGGTCCTTTTATTTTGACAAGAATCCACTAGGACTGCATTATTATTATTTGATGGTTGTAGTCTGCTCCCATCTGTAAATTAAGGTTTAGATAGGCGTTTATCACACCCTTGTGCAAGTTCAATAAACACCCTTGAACTGTGGTCCTTTGTGTCTGTCTTACTGTTGATACCATACGTTCCTTACACACTGCATATGTGAAGGCATTTTACAGTGCAATAATGGAATACAGAATACACAAACATGTCCGCTTCTGATACTGCACAATCCCTAAATCTACAATCTCTTTGTATTTTACAACAAGATGCTTATAATTTTCTATTCCAAACTCAAAGGTGCATTGCGGGGTAACTAACAAATCAAATTAAAACGGGCCCACTCTTTTAGTTAATTTCTGGAACCCTCATCTGCATATGCGCACACACCAAGCCAATAAAACCCAGACTAGCTGCTGTGCTGAAGTTCTTGTTGTCAGATTATATTGAGATCTGTCCTCTGAATGTGCAGCTGTAGAAGGCTGTGTGATCATGGTACTGTCACCTACTCTGCTTGATCTTGAACTTGCATCTTGCGAACTGCAGGGCTTCTATCGTGACCAGACTGCTTTTTTGGAGTCATTTAGACAATTCTGCTAGATTGCATAGCATATCATTTAACACTGCCAAAGGAAGTGCCTCCAGTGGTGTTAAAGAGTTTCTTATAGCAGTATTTCATTTTTAGAGCATAATTTTCTCAGAACTTTCATGGTAAAAGTATTTTAGCAGCACCTCAATCGTATGCATGATAGCTTTCACTGCAAAATCGCTTGACAACCACCTAACTTCATTCAGGGGCCGAAAGGATAACAGAGCACATTGAACTATTTATCTTCTTTCGTTGAATTTCGAATTTCTCAAATGAGATCTTGAAAGGATTCACACTGATCTCAGCAATGTTTCGATTTCCCTGATCAATTGTACCTTTTTCCAAGCAATTCCTCATGTTTGGCTATGGCGACACAGTGTTGCTCAATCAAATGAGGAATAGATTGTTTAGGCAATGTTGTTTTTCCCAAGCTTTCCAGATGCACTGTATCAATGTTCTCTCTGTAATAGCTGCAGTGATAGCTTTGACATTGCAAGAAGGTAACGTAACAATTCCAGCAAACACAGTTTTGTACATTGATATATATGTCATTTATAACGCACCTGTACACAAGTGTACACATTGTGTGGTGTTGCTGCCACAGATTTGATCTTTTTATACACTAACATTTTACGGACTGAAATGTCTGTGCTTTTGTCAATTATGAGGGTGTGAAATACCGTACACTTCTGCCATGATTTTTCATCTAATTACTCTGCTGATGGACGCCAGGAATTCTAGCACATAATTATAGCGTCTCGTTCTATCTAGTATTTTGGACTAGAGAGCTATGTGACTGTGACCTTGCATGAATCACATCAATGTGTTTAATTGTTTGCAGTGGCAGTTTGTGGCAGCATGCTGCACAATTGTAACCCCAACTTGACTGCAGCATTCTTGGTTCTGGGAAGCTGTACAGCAGATCAATGGAGTTTGCCACGTAAATGGAATTTCTTCTAGTCCAATTTTTACCTATCGCTTCATTTCTTTCCTGTAAGAAATGTGCCAGCAACTTTTGCTTCCAAAAATATCCTGTGGGTTAGGCCCACATCAGCATTGGACTCAAAACTCAACAAGCCTGACCTTAACATGTGATTTCAGGGACTCTCCCTCAACATTTTTACTTAACCAATCCCCTTTGAAAGACACACAATGTGTCTTCTTATGTGAAGCTGGAGGAACACTTCCTTTCTTATGCTTGGATCAGAAGTTAAACAATTTATCCATAATATGTTTGTAAACAAAATAGTAATAATATCGATGCAGCGCAACTGCTGTGCTGACATGGAAACACTGAGTGAAGCCCAACAAACAGAGGAATGTCAACTAAGTATTGCTCACCTTTTTTCACCAAAACCCAATCCTTTATCATTCACAGAGACAGAGCTCACCGGCAATGTTTTGCAGGCTCTGGCTGTTCGCTCATGTCATTTTGAATTCTTGCAGTGTGTTTGTAAAATATTTGACAAACACACTTTGTGAGTAACAAATAGTGTTTGTGTGCTCCTGGAGAACTGCATTCGTGCCAGGAGGCAAAGGACTTGTAAGCCTGGCTAGTAGCTTGTAACTTCCAACTTTTCCCCAGAACATAAGACAGAAAGCAGCCAAATTCATTGTCGAGTGATGTGTGCTGGATGAGCAATGTACAACTCCATTAGAGTCCTCGTATTCATAAAGCTGCACTCCAAGAACCTGTGATATACTTGTCAGTCACTTACATAAGTCATACTTAAAGGCATGCTGGTTAATTTTCAGAAAGATCAGATTAAGGGCCTCATTACAAGTGTGGCGGTCTGAAAACAACGGTGCCGGTCTGGAAACAACGGTGCCGGTAAGCTCACTGGCACCCTTGTTTCCGGACCGCCACACTTGGAATCTGCCTGCTGGGGCTGCTGCGCCCTACAGGCCTGACCCTGGTGGGTGCAGCGGCCCTGGTAGGCAGATTCGTCACGGAAGCACTGGCACCATTAGCAACTGTGCCAGGGCTTCCGTCTCCCCACTCCCATGGACTCCTATGGGACTCCATGGGAATGGTGACTTACAAAATTCGGCACCTGACCTCCTGCGCCAGCTGGGGCTTGTAATGTCCCGGTGGTACTGGGAAATCAGGTGCCGGATTCGGTGTTACAGGGTTGGCGGCAACCCGCTGGTGGAACCGGCAGGTTACCGCCAACCTCGTAATGAGGCCCAAGGTCTTGGTCTTCCAGAAAATATAGGTTCAGTGCCTGATGCAATTTTCCCACACTCTCCCTGAAACCCAATTGTATTGGGGAAAGGTTTTTATTTTTAAATAACCCACTCATTGAGCTTTCCCAGAACTGCCTTACTTTTTAATTATTTTTATTGTGTTATGATTACAAAATAACCTTACACAAACATAAAAGTGTTACAAAACAGCAACAGTACATCCAACAATTACATAAAATCCAATGCAATTGGGCAAAAGAGAAGAACAATAAATCCATCTATACAATTCATCCTAACCTAGGAAATTTAAAAAAAGAGCTATAATAAAAAATATTCATTTTAGACGGAAACAGTCCATAGATAAATTTGATCACAGCTATATTCAGAGAAATCTTATCTCTCCTAAGAATCCATTCCCAGAAGACTGGGGAAGAAGGACAAGAAACATTGTGAACAAACGTGAATAAAAATGCAACTCTTTGTACATATAAATACGGACAATTTAGTAATAGATGCTCCATAGTTTCTACTAGGTCTGGATGTGTACATAAACTGCACTTACAAAGGGCATGATCTAAGCCCTTTTTTTGACGGATGACTTCTTATGTAGGACAGAGATTGAATCGAAAGCACAAAAATGATTTCCCTAAGATTTTACTTGCATTATCAAATACCCTTAAGGATCAGTCAAGCAATCGTTCAGATTTAAGCATACCTGTGGATTCCATAGTAATATTATTGCTATTACAGTGTATGTCTGACTCAATAATGTAGTTACCCTAGCAGATACTATAAATGTGGCTATGGTAGGCTCAGTACACCTCAGTCAGAATCTTGGATTCTAACTTTTGCGTTTTAATGTGGATAGGACCGTGCACTACTAATTCTGAAAAACACTGTTTCTCCCAGCAACCTCCAGCTCTTCCCATGCTAAATAATTAAGTTCTTTGTCTCTATGAGCCAACAGTGCTTTATAATCTGCCCTTTAATTCCTGATTAGGTCAATGTAAGAATTCTCATCTTTCAGTGCATTTACTACTTTTTAACAGCACAAGATGGTTTATCTTACTGTTACAGATATTAGCTAATATACATTAGTTTGTTTCACTAATAAACAGGCTAATTTAGGAATCAATATTTTGTTTTATTAACATACAATTAATGCAAAGGTGATCCTCAGACTTTATGCAGGGGAACTCACCACAATAATACACAATCACAGGCAGCTTATCTTGTCTACAAAAATGAAAACAACCTGCCTGCATAAATCTTGCTATTTCTCACACACATACAACCATTTACATAATTAGATCTCTATATGTTTAATTTAGCAATAGACAATCCAGTCATAATTCTGCTGCTTATCGTTCTCTGTACCAAACCTCTCTTGACTTCAAAACATTTCTAAATTATAACTAAGTTACATAACAAATTATTTAAAGAAATATGCTTTCCCAACAACACTAAAAAGTGGTAGCCATTTTAGGATGTCCTGATGAAAGTATGAGGGCCCCACTCCTTTTATTTTGCAGATTGAGTCCTATTGGCACGAGATAATTTTTTCTACTATATAAAGTCACAAGCAAGCGGTTTCATGGGATTTAGATTCACATCGTTTTCCAGGGGAGCAAAAATGACACATGTAAACTTGCTTTCATTCCAGAATTCTGTTTATATCTACGGCCTTCACAGATTGCATACTATAAAGCAAATCTTCATTTGGCTATGGTACGGACATCTTCGAATCATAGCTCAATATTAACAATATCTGTGAACACGCTTTGTGTACAATTTAGTCAGATTCGTTTTTTATACAGAACTGTGTGCAGGCTGCACAGAAGTGCTGTCTGCATCACACTGTGCACAGACCTTAGAAATATATTGTAGGTTCGATTGCAATGATGTGTCCCATTGTTTTAATGCAATGAGAATGCACTGTTCATTTGCATTACAACATCAAATGTATTTTAGTGGCACCCTTTCCAGACCACCTCCTTCTGGGATGTATCAAAAATGGTTCTAGAGAGCATATATAATTTCACTTGGGAATTCTCATACTCACTTTGAAATGATCTTTTCAGTTTTTAGGATCAGCATGGACCCTCACAGATGGGAAATCTCTGTTAGCCATGCACCTTCTTATCTGCGTCCATGAAGTTAGAACATCCTCAGGTTCCCTTCTCTGCAGGGTCCAGTGTGAACAGGACTCACTCCTTTGGAACAGAAATCCTCCCTTCTGCAGCCCTCAACTTGGTCCTTCCGATTAATCCATATTAATAATAATCTTCTGTGCATTTCCTATTTATAATTTAAAATATTCCGGCACTTTGCCATCAATGATGCTGTACATCTTAATTGGTCAAGTTCTTCCATTGACTATCGCAACACTCACAAACACCTACAGAACACACCCCTTGTCCTACAAATCTCCATTGGATGTTCATATGTTTGAATATGAAAATGGTGAGGGCCAATTTGCCCAGGGTCATATCAAATTCTAAATCTGTTTTTCTTTTATATCTAATTGCAGCAATATGTTGCATTAATGAAACACATTTTTCTGTAATCCCTGACCCACATGCACGTCTGGATATGCAATATGAATTTGCAGAGACAATTTCCATGGCTCACTTGGCTCCCCTAAAACCAGTTCACCACGCTGCAGCAAGTATTATTACAAGTGTGTGGAAATTTGACCAAATCACCCCTGTCCGACATGAACTACATTGTCTTCCTCCCAGTTAGTCAACTTTACAAGACTGCATGTGTCATCTACAAAGCAATCACGATTAGCAGACCAGCTTACTTTGCGGTTAAGCTCCACACATCTGGTGGCACACACTCCACACGCAGCAAATCAACCAACTGGCTTGGTAACAACTCGCCCACAAAGAGAGGACCTGCGAACAATCCTTCTCTTTTCACACACCCACCCTTTGGAACTCAATCTCGTTATCTGCTCAGAATGCCCCACAATTCTCCAATTCCTCAAATTTCTCAAATCTCTCAAAACTTAGCTTTTTCAACAACAAACACCTGATGAAAGACTAATCTCAATTGATGTACAAACCGAAACTCACAATACTGCAGTACATTGAAAAGATACCAGCCCAAACATTGGCTATACACATCCTGTACAGTGCTCCACTGGTCTCAAGTTAGGTCCACGCTTCAAACAATAAAAATAAAACAAATACAAATTATAAATAATTGTATTCATTTTTAATAATCCTACAAATATCGTGTATGGATTTGTTTGATAGAGGAGGTCTTCATGATAACAATGCACACTTCACCTTGTTTCTACACCTCGTTTTTACACTAACATATTGTGTGCATTTTAATCAAGGAAAACATCGGATCTCAGCATTCATTTCCTGACTCAAAAGGCACTTCATGTGAATATTCAGTGAAGCTATACGCTGGGGCCACAATCACTGATCGTAGACTGGTGAGTTGTGTATTCCGGTGCGTCAGGTTTGCACCATAAACCGCTGCCAACAAATACATATAAATTGCAACAATAACTTCCTACTCCCTTCCGATCAGTAGCATACTGTAATGGATGGTCACTGATTCATTACTGTCACCATTTCAGCTGTCTGGCCAGACAAAAGGGATGTCACCTCATGGGGAATAATTACTAAAGTCCCATTGATCAGACGGACATGAGGGTGGAGGGTTGTGCTTCCCGGTGGTGGTACTCTCAGTTTAAAGTTGTACCCATGCTCGTCCCCATTTTTATAAAACACCCCCTTTCCCTGTTTTCAACATTCATTTGAAACTTTGAAACACCCCTTATTGCTGAATTCAAGGAGTTTGTAAACAATTACAACACCCTGATTCATGAACATTTCTTACCTGATCAAGACAATCAGACATCTCTGTGTATTGCCCTACTTGTCTTCACATCACCGAATTGTTTCACACAAGCATCTTCTGAATAAAATGTGCAAGTGTGCATGCAACACACTGTTTCAGGCTTATGTGATGCAAGCATTTCTGTGAAGAATACACAGAGGCCATTAGCACTCTCTTGGGGAATGGCTTGATATCTGTGAAGCCCAGCTATGGCTTTTGCCATCACGTTACTTCAAACCCCTTTTTAGTGCCAACCTGCAGTATGCAACAAACAAAAAAACAACTCTTGTTAGGTTTTCAAGGAGGCATACCCCTGAGTTTACGCTTAAAAAAAGCACCCTTTTCAATGTTCTTGGGGACGAGGATGCATACCACAGAGCAGTTTAAGTGTCACCACTGGGTTGTGCTTAAGATGGAGCTTATAGTGGAACTTAGGATCTGCCTGCCATCTTGGAAATAGTTAGGCCCATTCCTGCCTGTGGCCCCTCCCAACTTCCCGAAGACAAAGTCCTCTGGGAGCTGACATCAGAAGGCAATTTTCATTTTACAGCAGCAGAGATTGCCCCCTTACAAAGGCTTTAAACTGACTCATACGCTGTGGCAAAATTATGATATAAAGCAATTGGACCCCACCCTTAGCTGAATCATCTTGAAGACTTGAACCAACTTGGACTTTGTGGAATTCTGTTGGGGTAAATTCTGCCCAAAGTCTCCATCCATTGGGGCGAGTATAAAGATTACCAAGTAGGGAGAAAACTCTGAAAGTGTCCCTGGAGATCTTCCTGGCTTGGAAGGACAAAAGAAGGACTCACCTTTCCTCTGAGACCCTGGACAGGGTTTCACAAAAACCCAGGAAAAAACAAAGCTGTCTTTAGCTTTGTCTGCAATTTCAAGATACTTTGAGCACTTGCAAGCTACGCTGACCCGAACTTTGCCTGCCTGCCCCAAGCTTCTTCGAGGCAAAGACTGTTGACATTTGCTAAATTGCATCATTTTTCAGAACCCCTTCGCTCGGGCAAAACGACCTCAATCAAGCTTGATTCTGTTGAGCACCAGAAAGAAGATATTAGAGACTTTACAGCTGTAAGCCCTTGGCTTTTTTTCTATGAGCCCCAGTGACATTTATTACCTCACTCCTTAACTTTGCAAAAGACATACCTAAAATTGGACATTACTTCAAAAACAATTGCTGGCATATCCCTATCTTCATACCCATAGTGTACCAAAAGTCTGCATATTCTGTGCATTTCACTTCTGGGGTGGGTTGTTAGGGTGATTTCCTCTAAGTTTGATTAAAGTCTTGGATGTTGTACAGAACAGTGATTGGACATTTAATTTAGGCTGGTAGCACAGTACTGTTGTTTGGATACCTCCTTGCAGACTCACACCCAACTTGCAGAGCATAGCGTGCCCTCAGTCCATGCTCACTAACAGAGGAAAAGGAGGTGTACGTTCCACCATTATACTTGAGATCACAGCTAGGTTAGTAATAGTGTTAGGCTTAGTAGGAGTTTAGTCACATTTCCTTCTGGAAGAGATGGTCGGTTAGGAATGTTATTGCACTGTTATCTCCCTAATCTGTCTGATCGCCACTGGCAGACTCATGGGCACTGTATTTCTAAATACAAATACACTTTTGGCTTGCTCTTAGTGTTCCCGGACTACAGACAATGTGGCATTAATGAAACGCCTCCAGCGTTTCCGATTGTGTACACTATGTATATAGTTGTATTAAAAGTACGGAATGTTGGCAGTGCATTATTAACACATAGCGGTCAATAATAGTGTTCTGCACCATGGCAGGCAACGTGTGAAACCAAGTGACGCTTTTCCTTTTGGATAATGTGAAACAAAAGTAGCTCACGTGGTCTCTGGCAATAGTTGGGCTATTAGCATGAAATAAATGCATTCCCGTGTGCCATTAGGTGGTGTCTGATAGGAATGGGACTGAAACGCATGTGTCACTATTTCATATTCAAACTAGCTGTCTTTTAAACAACGCCCCTTCTTCAGAATCACTGCATGATGTAAGTAACTGGAAACAGGATACTTAAAGCTGTGCCAGGGAGCCATGCCGTACAAACATACATTACACAGCCTCATTAGATTCGAGGAGAAATCCACCCTCAACCAGTCGTCCTGTTATTTACATTAACATGTGATTTACTTGTCCTAAGCCTGAACAACCTTCCCAGGGATTATGACTGGTGTATTTTAATTTATCACAAAATAAGATTGCAAAGAATTTGTTGAAAATGTGCTGCACATTTTTGCCCCTGCTCGTCATATCTACAAACATAATTTAGAATTGTATCCAGCGATTAGTGCCCCTCAAAATGAGTGGTGGAGTGATGTGACCCCAAGCCCTACTGCTCACTCCCCCTCTTTGGGTGTCGCAAATACCTTCACTTCGGCTTCCTTAATTCTCGGCTGCGTTATCACTAGTTTGGCATTAGCAACCCCCTTAAAGGCCTCAGGCCCTTTCTGCTGGGATCCAGGATTACCTAGTATCAGCAAGGGAAGGGGGACGACCCTCTCACAATATCCAACGTCCCTTTGAGTAACTCTACCACCCTACTAGGATATCTCACAAATAGCAGGCACACTATTTTCCACAGCACAATGTGGAAGAGAGCATCATTGGGTGTTAAATTAAAACAATATGTCTTGCACAAGCGAAGAGGCAAATAACGTTGTGATGTGCACATGACTGGACACTATTATTATATGTGGCACTATCCTGTAGTCTGTTAAACTGTGATTGAGGCTTTTTTTAAAAAGCATATGCCTTAAACTAAATCACTACTATGGATCCAAAATGTTGGCACATAAGGCACAGTAAGATAACATTGTTTGCACACTGTCACACACTTTAGTTAAGGGATGTAGCCATGATTTGAGCCCTGTCTGCAATCGAGGAACTTGTCCACATATCTTCTCAGCTCTAGTTGGTACAATTATATAATACAAGAACCTGAAATTCCAAGTCCCAATAAAGTAAGGCAAACAGTCACAGGCAACGCAGTACCAAAATGTTTGAAACTGACCAGCGTCTGTTTTCTGAGACTATAGGGAACATGGAATTATGAGGCATTGGGAAAGGGACATCATTGATGTGACTTAGTTCATTTTGAATGTTTTTCAAAAAAGCCTCAAACATGGTTTAATACACCATAGTGTTGTACCATCTAGTATAATAATAGTCTGACCAACTGACCATTGCTCATCCAGATTGCCTGCAATAGCAACACATTGGTGGCAGTTTCTTGTAGCCTCCCATGATGCCCTCGAGTATCAAAGGCTGGCGAGGGATGCATCTGTGATGTTACTGTGTTGGAATGCCATCTGCGGGGATGAAATAAACTGAAGTGTTTTATTTTTTATTATACTTTTAGGTATTTCTATTTCTGAAAATGGGATCTTCTAATCAGATCTCACTTTCACAATGTTCCATGCCAAACAGCATAATCCAAACCAGTACCTTGCAGTGACAGTCTACTGAAAATCCACAACAGCCGGCAGCATGGCCGACAAAACAGTTTCAACGGCCACATGTGCATTTCTGAACGCAGGGGCTTGAGCCCAAAATTCCAACATACAGGGGTTGCTTTTTAACTGGATGTACCTCCGGTTCAAAATATCCTATTTCTCTACCCAAGCAGTCAGGGGTTGATAAAAACCAAATATAAGCCATGCCTGGTTTTGACATGATGGCTACTGAGATTACATAACTATGCCGGCACAAGCATGTGGTGTCATATTATTGCCAGCTTGGTGAATGGTAGTACATTCAGGACAGGCTCTAGTGTGTATTAAGCTGTCTAGGCTAAATAAACCCACATTAACCATGCAGCCCTAGCCAGAAAGCCTTCCATTTGATCCCCCTGAAAAGGCCTGTACCCTCCAGGGAAACAGGAGCACTCACTGGGGATTCAGCTGGAACTGGTACTTTACTGGAACCTGTCATTACAATGGTCATCCCTGACCGGGGTGCTGACTGTTGGAGTCCTTTTGGCGCAGTCAGAGGAAGGAGTGGAGTTACAGTAGCACAGGACAGAGCGTCAGTCCACTGACTGGTCTCACCATCTTGGATTTTAATAGGGCTTCAAAACCTCCTGTCTCCCTCCTCACTTCGTCTTGCGGAATGGTGAAGACTTGGAGCTCCAATGAAGGGGAGCACTCTTATCCCTAAACATCACAAGGGCTGATTTGGGATGACCAGCTGGATGGACAACGTCTACTGAAAGTGAGACACTGGCACATAGGATCCTGCTCACTGCATCCCGTTATGCTATCTAAGGTAGCAGGGAAGTTGAGAGATTTAGGGCCTCATTACGAGTATGGAGGTAGACATGCCCTTAACAAGGGCATGGCTGCCTCCATACCGTGTTCCAGCACCGGGTGCCTTCAATGAGGAATAACCGGGTCATTCCAACATTGGAGGACTCGGTAATTCCTCCTTGAAGGAACCGATCCCCATTCCCATTTGAGCCTCCATAGGGCCCAATGGGAATGGGGATGGAGCTAATAACAGGCCTGTTATTAGCTCCTTGGTCCCCTCGCGGGACCCGGAAAGGATGTCTGGTTTTACCAGACGTCTGTTCCGGGTCCCGCAAGGGAATCTTGTAATTGCACATCCCGTAATGAACGGTGCTGGTCCCGTACTGGCACCCTTCATTACGGGAGCGCAAGACTCGTAATGAGGCCGAGAGACTTAAAGTAAAATCCAGAAAATGTGCCATCATGATTATGTCTCATATGCCAAGATGTAAAACACCCAAATTCTATGTAGATAAGTTTGTTCCATCTATAGTGAAGGAATATGACTATCTGGGATTGTGGTTTAGGGTAACACTCCCTAAATTTAGTCATGTGATCAAACAAAGTTGCTGTATGAAATATGTGATTAGGGACATCTTTACTTTTTCAAGACAATTTTTGGAAATTTGTTTTTATTTCAATGTGTGTTTTATAACGAAGCAAAACCCAGCATTGTGTGCACATCAGCAGTTGTACAAACCACATACATTTCAAGCCAACTCTGAAAATCTTCATCATCCTGGAGGGGGCTCATCAGACCTATAAATCAAAACACGCTCTTCGTCAACCATTAATTAAAACATAAAAAATAGGTAACTACAGAAGAATTAGCAAAGCTTGTCTGTTTCACAAATACCTAGACAACAGAACTCTGCCTGTGGAAGAAACACTCTACTCTACATACTCTCATTTAGCCACTGTTTTGGGAGTAACCTAATTTCTCTGATCCCCGGTTCACTTCTCCAATTACTAAACAACTTTTCATACATTCAAATCCCATAAGAATATTCCTAACGCATGCACGCACAAGATAAAACATAGCTTGCCCATTTTAAATCGGCCTCTATTAAGTGAGGATCATTGTAGGCTTCCTGGGCATGTTAACGCCTTCTCACCCAGAACCCACAAGCCATCGGACCAATCTATAGGCCTTGCTGCCAATAATGCTAGACTGCACTATTGCACTGCTGTACCCCTGGAATTAGGCCAACCAGCAAGTTCCTTAATTAGGACATTTGTAGGGATAATTTCAGGACACCCAAATACTAAGCACAAGCCTGTTTGCCCTCGTTAAAATCCTTTGCAACTCATCCAGAACAGGACTGCGAGACTTGTCCTTGGCCTCAAGCCCAGGGACCGTATCTCTCCAGGACTGAAATCACTACACTGGCTCCCAGTGACAGCGAGGATCAAGTTCAAAACCCTCTGCATTGTCCACAAGTCCTTCTGGGGCCTTGGGCCAAAATACCTTCAACTCTCTCTTCCTAAATATCTTCCTTCTCAAGCTCTTTGCTCATCCGCCTCCAACCCCCTCAGGGTCAGCCGCTTCTCCAAACAACGAGTTGGGGGCAGATCTCTCTCCGCTGCA
Source organism: Ambystoma mexicanum (assembly GCF_040938575.1). Lineage (NCBI taxonomy): Eukaryota > Metazoa > Chordata > Amphibia > Caudata > Ambystomatidae > Ambystoma > Ambystoma mexicanum. Next base: position 828,368,087 of record NC_090923.1, on the reverse strand, counting down.
GGGGCCTCCGTCTGGAACAGCCTTCCTGCCTCCCTGAAACTTGAGGAGAACCATCTCCGGTTGCGGAAGCACCTCAAAACCTTCCTCTTTGCCTCTGCTTTCTCTCCCCCTCTCCCCTGCTAAACTTCTGAAACTGCACTGAATCTGCAACTGGGCCACTCACCGTTCTCGGTCCTTGGCCCAGCCACTCTCCCCTGCACTGCCTCCCTGGCTACCCCCTGCACTGCGGGACTGTGTCTGTATCCCTACAGCCCCCCCTTCCCAGCACTTGTCTGCACTTATCTCACACTTGCCACTAGCTGGCCCTTGTTATTTATCCTGTATGCTATTAACCATGTACTGCACTCTCCCCTCTCCACTTCCCCCATGCACTTTCCCTTCCCCTCTACCCTTGCACTTGCGCGATTTGAATGACACCTGGCCTAGTAGGATCGTTGTCTGTCTCCCCTTGTCCCCCCCCGCTTTGTCGCGCCTTGAAACACTTGTGTATAGGCGCGTTACAAATGCCATATCATATCATATCATATCATTTAACTAGGGCATGGTGTCAAGAATTGATGTCAGAAGCCCCTTTGCTCTTTCAGCAACCCAAAAGATGTACTCCTTGTCTTTCCAGGTCATTCTTAGTTTTGCTGGTCTCAGCATCCCTGCTTTTACACCCTGGTCCAGGAAATATTTCTTGAGGACATACAATCTCTTTCTTCTTTTCTCCATCTCCTCAGCAAAGTCTGGGAAGAAGAGAATCCACCGCTGGTTGTGCTCAAGATCCCCTTTAGCCTTTGCCACCATTATAATTCTCTCTCTATCCCTCTCATGTGACATTTTAACAATCAGACTCACTTGCGTCTCATGTTTCCTGGCAGTGGGGGGCATCTTAATCCGGTGACACTTTTTGATATATATGGGATCATGCTGCGTCTCCAGGTCGAGGATTTTTGGAATCCATGTAGATGCGAAGGCAATTGGATCATCACCCTCAGCGCCAGAGGGAAGTCCCAAAACCCTAACTGTTTTTGTTCAGATTACATTCTCCTGGTATTGCAACCTACTCTCCAATGCTTTATTACCCCAATTGTTGCCTCTAACCCCTTCCCGGTTGTTTCACAATTAGGAGCGTCTCTGTACACTGTTGGTCCCATTCAGTGGCCCTTTGCTCAAAGGCAGAGGTACTAGATTCCAGTCGTGCCACCTTCTCTGCCATTTTAACAAATTAGTTTTCTAGTCGTCACGTCGACTTTTCAATACGTCCCAGCGTGGCTTTCAGCGGGTCTCTTGCAGGTGAAGAAGGCCTAGACCCTTGCAGACCACACTGTTAGTTGAACCACAGAGTGTAAAAGTCAGTAGGTTTATCGTTCTTTTTGTTTTTCCCTGTTGCCCTTGTTCTTGTCCTCTCCCCTCTTCTTATCAGTCCTGTGGGTCCTGGCTTAAATCTATATTTCTTTTCGTAACCACAATATGTTTAGGAAAGCATTGGAGAGCTTGAGTCATAAGTCTCTGTGTAGACACACTGTAGACACGCTGATTGCAGACTGGGGCTGGGGCTGGGGCTGCCTTGCTGGTCAATGCTGTGCTGGATTTAGCACCAAGATACCTATTGGTAAACACTGCGCTTAATAAATCATTGTAATATAGCATTGTATAGCTCACCCTTGGAAGATGAATTGCAACCCTATTGCTGTAGTAAATTGGGTGGCTTGCTGTCTTCTGTTTATGATCCTAGCCTGAGAGAAAATGTCCACCTTCAGAGCAGCTTCATGTGGCATCTCTGATTGCCCACAATAAAGGTAGTGTCCATTGCAATAAAGAAAGGACCATCCACACAGTCTCAGCTCTCAGAGCTCCTTATAGCAGAAGGGTTAGTGCTAGAAGCACTCTGCCACGCCTCGTTGTCCGCCACTCATCACGTTCCCCGTGGGAGGCAAGCCACTTGGTAAAGGGCCCGCCTCCAACGCTGGGCGTCTCCAACGCATTCCGTGTTCCAGATACCAGCCTGCCACTTCACTCTGTCACCAGGAGCATCAAACCTGGGCCCCCCGACACCCTCCGTTCCTTGTCCTTATGACCCTTCTCACCACCCAGACAGGCACGCCTGGTAAGCCACCGTTGCTTCATTGTTCCTCTTGATGTAGGTTGTCCAGGGCTCCAGGCCACAACAAAAGTCAACCTTATATAACACTATTGGATTAGTAGAATTCGTGAACCGGGTGCTTCACTAGGATGCGGCCACGTTGTTCACACTCCACAGCGCCGTCAGTGGAGACAATTAAAAAACCCAATCAATGAGACATATGTTGGCAATCTATAGTTCCAACTTCCAAGGCACGCATTTTAGGCTTGTATGGGCCAAGCATTTGGGGCTTAACAAAAAGGGCAAATGTTGTAGTGGACACAACATTATTTTCGTAAAAGACTGTTGTCTCGCCCTTAGCCTGCTTTTAATTGGTCTTGTTTGAGGGTGCTTGGTCTGAGGGCAATTGAAGATTAATTTCCATATGGCCCCTGTTGAGTTATTCTTTAGGGTTTTTGATTGTAATGAAAAAGGAATAGTTACCCAGGAAATAGTTCTAGATGCCTGGCAGACTCAGCGGGCTACTTTTAATCCTTGGATTCCATGTGTAAAAACGGTGATTTGTTAACTTGACAACTCAGGGCTTTTCGGCAGTATTTGTTAACAGCTTTATTCATAAGACCATACGTGTTTGTGTTTGTATTCATTGATTCATAAAACGCTTCGGACAAGGACCTCAATGAGATCAAATTACAACGGAGCAGCTGAGCTATGAATATAAAATAGAATAAGGAAAGAGTAGGAGAGTATCTGATTACAAGATGTAGAGTTCCACTGTTTGGGTGCAAAAACTGAGAAAGAGCAGAAATGGAATTGCATGCAGGGAGGCATGAGAACTATTAGAAGAAAGCAGGGCTCAATTTTAAGGTACACGCGAGTGGATGGAGTCCCCTACTTTTTCCAGAGGGCACCTTGATATGCTAATTTCTGGTGAGACCACATTCAATTGGTATGCTAATGAGTCCCCCCCACTTTTTGTTTTAGGACTTGACCCTTGGAAGAAAGTGAGTTTGTGAACGCAGAGGGTGAGCTGAAACATACATGGAGCCAAGAGAAGTGAAATAGGAAGGAACCTGTCAATGAATACATTTAAGATACCACTACAATGACCATTAAAGAGAAAACGGGATGCAAAGGGCATCCAAAAAATTAACTCGAGAGCAGAAACAATGTAAGTGCTGGTGAATCAAAAAGAGTACGAATAGCAGAGTTAACACGTGAACGGAGAGATGCTAGTTAATAGGTTGCAAAAGTTAATTAACAGAGGGGACCACGGACCAGTAATCAAGTTGAGAAAAGTCAAGTGCAGTGATGAGTGCTTTGGTAGCATGAAAGGAAAGAAAAGGGCACGCTATACAGATGTTATAGAGTTGGAAACTAGAGGAGCGAAAAAAACTAGAGCTATGAAATGGGACAGAAAGGATGACTGAGGTTGTAATTGTAATTGAAATTGGTTATTTATAACGCGCTTAATACCCAGAGGTTTCTAAGCGCAGACCCGGGTTGCTCAGCGTTGTCTTGCTTCCAGAGCACGCTGTCCCTAAGCGATCCTCCCCGAGGTTGTGTGCAGATGGTGAAAAGAGGATAGAGGGCGGAAAGGAGATAGTAGGGCAGAGAGAGGAGCAGGAATAGTTAAACCGCAGACAAACGGAATCTCTGTTTCTTTTGTTTTGGCATTGAGATAGAGAAAGTGAGAGTGCATCCATGATTGGATGGTCTGCAGGGAAGGTAATGTGAAGCGAGTAAGAAAAGGAGGAAAAAAAAGACAAAGATCTGGGAATCATCAGCATGGAAATGGCAGGACATGCCAAAGGAATGAAGGGGAGACATTTGGATTGTGGACCGACCCAAGAATTGGAGAACAATTGGTCATGAGAGAAATAAGTGAAACTATTGTAAGACAGTACAAGAAAAACCCAGCGGAAGAAAGAGTAGAAAAGAGGGCAGTGTCATCAACAATATCGAAGAAAGCTGACAGATCAAGAAAAATCAAGATTGAAGAATATTTCGAATGTCAAGTAGAAGAAGTGAGTTAGATATACTGAGTAGAGCGGTTTCAGTGGAATACTGAGGAAGAAACCCAGACTGAAAAGGAGTCTGTCCTATACTCCATTAGGCATTCCCCACCATCCACTGGTGAGCTGATCACTACCTTTCCCAATAACGTAAGGCACCTGATTCAGGATTACCCTTTTAACTGTTCACTCCTTTTCTACTTGGTTCTGGTCGAAACCCACTGTACCCTCAATAAATAAATAACTACAAATTTAAATTCTCCCAACACCCACTAATTTGAATCTGTCACTTCTTTCTGTCGCTCCCATTCTGACCGTCTTTTCACTCACTCCTGTTTAGACTCCAATTGGTCTCTTTTCTCTCTTCTCTTCTTCTCTCACATCCTCACTTTTCTCTGGATCGCATTCTCTCTCACCTATCTCTCTGTCACTCACTCTTTGCTTGTCTCCTTCCTATTCTCCTGTCTCTCACTCACATTCAGTCTCAGTCCTTCCCTTTCTGTCTTCATGCTCTTCGTGACCTTTTCTTCCTCCCATTCTGTGTGACTTTTTCATTCTTCCCTCTGCCTCGTCCCACCCTCTTCTACCTAGTTACCCCTTTCTCTTTGATTTCCTTCATATATTCGTTCCCCAGATAATGAGCCTATCTCAGGTGACTGCTTTGAGCGACAGCACAAAACTCTTTTCAAGTGGGAAAAGTTCCCTTTAATGTTATGGGTCTGCAAAAACGTGCTACAATTGCTCAACAGGCCAAACCTAGACAACCTCTAATGTAAACCTGCAACTTAACTCTTCCCCCCAACCTGGCTTCCTCGCTCTCCCAACTCACACCCATTCACTGTGCAACTTTGCTAAAATATTAAGTGCCAAGCATTAACCACATCCATGCCCTTTCGCCTTGCACCTGCCACTCCAAGAAATTCCTTCAAGGATCCCCCGTCCTCTTATTACACTTTACCCCCACTGTTCCCCTGGGCTAGCCTATCCATCCAAATAGAAGTTAACAAGCCCTCCATAATGATACTGCAACAAAACCCTAAACAACAAAGCTCTTTGCTTCAACTACTAACAAAACCTCCTGTGCAATTGACACTTACAAAAAGCCCCCCTAGATGTGTTCTTTCAGCCCCACTTTTCATTTCTTTTAGCTTGCCCACAAAATCCTCAAAAACACTCCTTTGCATCAAATATGTAGTGTTTAATGCCAATCATCGACATATGTCCCCCGTTCTCCCTAGCCATTGTAATGGCCTCCTATTCCACCACAAACCCAAAACTCTATAGAACTTCTGCATCTCCCGATTTAACTCAGCACCATAACCTTCCAAGCAGTAACTCAGTCCTGTAGAACTGCACACCTGGACGATATTTATGCAAAGCTCCGGTATAATCATCAGAGCTCTTTCAAACCTGCTAATTAAATTGACACTCAGTCCACAAACAAATTATTTCCCCCCAGATGGATCACCAACTGGCTCCCTGTGGTCATCCTTCATTTTAACTAACATTGGGAACAACCGGTCACGCTTCATGACCTGTAGCCCTGACCACTGAGAATCTAACAGTGAGATCCTGAGAACTAGAAGGCAGGTCTGTCACACAAGTCCTCGTGCCTGTAAAAGTAATGCAAAGATGGCACCAATCCATCAACTCCAGGGCCTTCAATCTCCTAGCCGCCACAGTCCTTCTGCACGCCTCCCCAGCTCATTCTTTGCCTCTGGTGGTAATCCATGGATTCTCGCCACTGTGAATGAGATAAATCATCAGCTATGCCACTTTCCTTACCAACCACATGACTTGCTTTGTGGTGCTAACCTGCAGGAGCGTCAGCATTTTCTCATCCTTTGCCATCTGACTGTTTTCTACCACTACCATCTCTTGTTATCCATATTGAAATTCACTTTTTTGTTCTCCAGCTCACACCCCACACTGTCAAGGTGACTACCAATGGGAAGAACCCCAAAAAGTAGGATAGGTCCTGACAGGTTAGTTAGGCACTTCGAAGAGCCTCTCATGAAAGTTCATATGAACATGGGACTTATAATGTTAGAAACTACATTACAAAGCGAGTTTCAGTCAACTTCAGTGTATTTCAGTGTATTTTGTGAAGTAATTGCAAAAACAAATTCACAGTGGAAAAAATCAAATTCTTGCAACACATGCAGAAAGTATATAACTGGGTCGGATGTATTTCCGGACCAAAAGCCCATCTTCAGGGAAAAAGTTCTACCTGTTCTCATTGTGTGCTTGTCCTTTATGATGTAAATGTAGTGTGCTGTAGTACATGACTGAAATTCATATTTGGTTGTGGTCTTGATTAGGACCTCACAGTACGCTGGGTTACTCCTGAAAGGAGTGTGGTCCTGATAACTCGCAGTCTTGAGCAAGACGCTCCTAGAGCAGGAACGTCTCTAATCAAAGAGTACTAAGGAGGGCAATGACATGCTTTCATTGCTGGGAAGAGAAGGAGTGAGTAGGAAAGGATGAGGATCTTTCATTTCTCCTCGCAGGAGGAGGATTCACCTATGATGGATGAGGAGGGTGGGAACCTCTTGCACACGGGCCATGCAACACATAGAGAGCAAGCATCAAGAATCCTCTGGCACAATTACTAAGGCAGCGTCGGGAGTAGGAAAAGGAGTGGAACACGAGAGAGGGACATCGGAAAATAAACTGAACATGGAGGAGGCAGGAACTGAATTGGAAATTCCTACAAAGGCAGGCCCCCCTAAAGCATGGAAGCAGGGGCAGAGCATGTGATGGAACCAGAGGTCATGATGACCAGAGGTCATGATGCAGACGACAGAGAAAGTAGAGGACTCTGACATTCTCCTCATATGGTAGAAGAGGGCAGTTACTCCAATGGATGAGGCTTCAGAGAAGGTTCCTGGCTGGGAGGGGGCCATTTCAGAGAAGGAAGTAGTCTTGGCCCATCAGGGAGATGGTGCAGGCACAGGGGAAAGTCCTCGAGGAGCATCACGTCAGGGAAGAGTATCACGTGGAGGACCAGCCGTGATGATGCCCCAGTAGGCAGTGAGCCTTCCTGAGGTGGAGGATGGGAAGGAGGTGGAGGAGGAGTATGTGAAGGAGCCTCACCCTGCACCTGCCATTGCAGTGGGGGCAAGGCAGGCACATAAGTCTCTGGTTAGAGTGGAGCAGGGAGCAAAGACCCCTTCCCTTCACAAAGTGTGAATGGCCTTGCGTGTTCCAGTACATGGACCTGCCTCTGGGGAACACAGTCAAAAATGGGGAGTTTGTGGTCCTCTGCAAGATGGAGGGCTTGAGCAAGAAAATTAGGCTGGTAAAGGAAAGCAAGGGGTGGAACCTGGGGATAACAGCCATGTTCGAACTAAAAGATTCACAGGATGAACGAGTCCCACGCCCCCATTGATCCTGCCATTGTTCCCCCCTAAATCACCTTGACATCCTACCACCACAGTTCCCTCAAGGGATGATAATGATGCAGGTGTGTAGACCTTCTAAGTTCAGGGTTCAGTGGTTACTATAGTAGTGGCCACATTTTGGCACAATCCACAGGACCAGATGTTTAATTAAGTCATCTTTTGTAACACGCTCAGTACCGGTGACCAGTCTCTAAGCACGGGATCGGGATTCAAACCTGTGTTGGTCTATGTTGTCTTGCTTCCATGACAAATGCGTTGCCCCTCAGCTATCCTAAGCATACAGAAATGTACTATTTGCCTTGCCTGGTTCTTCTCAGGGGGTGGGAGCTGGACTCCAAGGAAATGAAGGCTGTCATGGAGTGGCATATGCAGCAGCACCATGCTTCCCTCATGTATGTGGCTGTGCAGGGGAAAGGAATGATGCAGTAACGGTGGAGCAACTTTTCTCTCTAGAACACTCTACATATGTGAGAGAGACAGCACTCTGTGGAGGGCCCACACACTTTATGGGTGGCTGCACTCTGCTGAATAGCCTGTGAACCTTAAGAGGTGCCGGGCACTGTATGAGAGCCTGAGAACGTTAGTGGTGGCTGAGATTTGTATGATAGCCTGAGAACTTTTACAAGTTGTCAATCGTGACTATATTAGGATTTAAACCCAATACTGTCAAAAAAGGCAATGGCATCTTGTCATCGGCAGGTCAGCAACTGGTCAGGGCCCTTTAGTCACTTCCACAGCTACCCGTTTCCCAACTGCACACCCTACTAAACAACCTAGCTCTACTTTTTGGTGTCAGGCATGTACCTGGGCAAAAGTCATTGTTATCATTTGAGCTGCCTAAGGGTAGTTATTGTTGCATAGTTTTCCACAAGGCTGTGCTCATTCATTTTTTTAAATACCAATTGTTCCAAATGCGGCACTGAGAGGCTTCTCGTGTGGTTAGACACAATAAACATAGCCCCACTATAAACTCTATCGCACTTGCTGGGGGAGGGCACAGCCTAGTGACCCAATAGCAACTTGAAATAGTGCCACTGGCCAGATGGATCACTTGCTGTACCAATACTGTAGAGGTCCATTATCCCTTCCCACTGCAAAGTGTCCAGTAGATAGGTATCACGTATCTGTGCTGCTGATGGCCCACTTTCTGTTCTTGTTGATGACCTATATTTAGTCAAGATATTTGACTCATTGGGATGTTGCCCTACAGCAATGCTCCCCATTGGCAGCACCCGCATTGCTCACAATGTTTGCAGCAGATGTCAGTGATGTGCTGCTCATTGATGTTGTCAATCTTGAGTTTGACATTCCATGTGTAGTTTCCAAAGTGTGGGTGGTTGATGTCCTTCCCGCTACCTGCAATATTTTTCTTGTTGCTTTTGCCAGTGGTTTAGCAATGGATCCTTGCATATTTCCACAATGTCTCCTCCTTGTGGTTTTTCTCAAAATCCTCCTCCCCAACACATGCTGATGAAAAGAGGATGCTTCTAGAAGGTACTTGATTATCTTTAAATCTTTAGGTGGATCTCCATGCAAGCTTACAAATCAGGTCCCTCACCAGCTATGCTGCATCAGCGTCACCTGCCAAGGCATTGGCCCTCAACATGTTGTACAAGTTCATCCCAAGCCTGTATATCAGACGGCGAACCATCCTGCATTGTGATGGCTGCCCACTTGGTAGCGCAGAGCAGACAGTCAGCAGTTGCCACTAGCTCAGTGTAACGGGTGCTCCATCTTTAGCTGTGCTCTGAGTGTTGCAATAATCTATGATAACATTGCACTGTTCACGTAACCTAGACAACATGTTCAAAGTAGAGTTCCAGTGGGTGGTCACTGAGGTCTTCAGATTGTGAATGTCAATGGGACCTTCTGGCTCATATAAAATTGGTGGAGTACATTTTTGGAATGGAAAGCTGATATTCTCGGCTACAAATATTGCAACAGCATGTATATGACACAAGTGTCCCTCGGGGAGTCTTTCCTTCATAGTCTCAGGCTGACAATTGCTGATAACACACATGACGATCAGGATACAATCATTCACAAAGCAGAGGATGGGCATTGTTTTACCAATTCGTAAGGCAGCAAGGACATCTAATCCATTGTCTGCCACAATAATCCCAACTGCAAATTACGAGGCCTTATCCACTTTGACTCCACCTTCCCCGAAATGTCTACTCTCATGGGGCTACTGAAATGCACAACCTTTCCTTGTGCCACACTAAATACACCTGCAGCCCCCTTGCATTAGTCCTGTACATTCCTTGGCTTGTAGAGAAAGGAAAGACCACACAGTGTTCTTTGATGGCCATGCAGTCAATGTTCTGACCACTGGTAATCTGACCACTGCGAAGTGGATTTTTCTGACCCTCAGACTGTTGTAGTACCTACCCCAATGTGATTATAAACTCAACATACAATTCTGATACTGCCTTGCAAGAGAGAAAATGGAGGCTAGGAATTTTCCAGCAGTGATGGTCTTTTCCCAAATTCCACTGGAAACTCGTTTTTTTTCAACAATAGAATAAGGCAAAAGGTCTCTTGGCAACATCATAGCCAGGTTAGCATAGAGCAGGTGATGTCTGTCATGTGACTTTTCATATTTATGTCCATAATCAATCCCTTTCGCAAAACCTGCCTGACTCAATGGGGTATCCCTGCTATGCATCGCCCGAGACTTAGGAGTAGGGCTTGGTGTCCCAAGCAATGAGACAGGTGCAATATTTGCAAGGTTATTATACAGACTGGTGGTGATATGTTCTATGATGCGGTGGGGATGAATACTCTTTTGACAGTTAACTTCTTCTCATGCCTCCACTGGGTGCAACATCATATGTGAATCATATGGGACCAAAAATGTCTGGTACTTAGGTTGGTCCTTGGCTTTCCTCTGCACACCACTGCAAAAGTAGCCAGAGTCAGATGCTTTTTATTGAGTTTGAAGTAGCTCCACACATTCGATTTTCAGTTAAGCAGCCTGTGCTCAACGGGACATGATGGTGTTGAAGTTGGTGTTCTAATTGCCACATGATGAATGATGAGTTGTACTTTCTAATCTATTACAATAAGGATGTTTCTCGGCGAGACTGTACACACCTGGGGGGTGATGTTCTATTACCACTACTGCCGGTGTATCTGTGGTTTCATTATCATCTTCCTCCCCAACATCATTGCTTTTCAGCTGCAATGCACATTCCTGACTGGTACATCATCCTTGTTATCATCATGATTGTTTTCTGACTTATCAGAGGATGGAGTGGAGGCGATCCAGACGTTGAGTTTTCATTCTCCTTCTGCTCTTCCACTTCTGTGTGTTTTGTTATTTCCTAATCTTCAGTAGATGAGATCTGCACCTCTTCCCCTCCTGACCCTTTAATAGTGGATGGAACCGAAAGTGCAAGCGCAATCTTCTCTGGTGATGTTTCTTGTGGCACAATATCTGTGCACGCACTCCAGAATGACACGTGACAGGGGTGTGGAAAGTAATACTGATTATGCCTACAATTGACCACCTACAATTCTGGTATTCACCATGCAGACAGCAGGGGCTGCTGCTGATTTGAAAAGACCACGAGCAGCACATTTCATTCTGCCTCTGGGCCGTTTGCCTGCTCCAGACATGTTGTCCAAATGTGCTGTTCATTCACTGAATGGTACCTCTTGTCTGCTGCTTTCTCCCACAAATATTACATGTGTTGCATTACACAGGCTGCTCTAATGGATTCGATGTTCCTCCTCCAACAGTGGCATGTGTGTGCAGGGCCATCTTAAGCACTTTTGGGGCCCTGGGCATGGACATCTTTGACCCCCCCCCCACCAAACCAAAGGAAATAATGGGGACCAAGAATACTGGTTACGCACCTTCCCCCAACACCCATTGCGCTCACATCCTATAGGTTGATATGATGCCTCGCAGCATAATAAGCACGTTTTCTCTCTTTACGTCCACTTGCCCTCTTTATTCTTGCTCCAATCAGAATGATAAACAAGTAGCATTTGAAGACAAACATTAGCAGTCTACAAAGGGGTTACTGTTCTAGTACATACAGGATACTTTTTATCAATAACATCCAGAAAGGTAGATGTAGTATTAATGCAGCACCGTATGTAAAAGGTACATGTAACCCATAATAGGCAGAGAACTCGCATTAGCTGCCTCACAGAATGCAAAACTGCTCATGCATGGATAGAGAACACCAATTGAAAGGAAGGAGAAAGCTACACATACCTTAGCATGGATAGTGGATGCAGATTAGAAGCTACCAGGAAGGTGTCTTTATCCAGACAGACTGAGATTAGAAGTGGGATATGGTTTTCAAATAGTGTTGTCATTAGATATCAAAGGAACAAATGCCTGTGGTGTGCAATGTAAATATGCTCACTATTAACACAGTGAAACCATGATTAAGGCTTTTATGAAGATCATACCATGATAAGGAAATCACTCGGAAGGGCTGACAGTTTTGAAAGGTTTAGGGACTGGCAATATTGAGAGGTTATGCAATACAAGATTAAATGAGATGCCCAGGATCACACATTGGGGTGAATGGGTGAAGCTGGGATGTGTGCCAACTCTGCATTTTCTGCATTTGAACACTTTCTTTTCGAGTATTTACTATGAACTAAAACTATTTCATTTTATATAAAAACGGACTTGGAAAGTACACAAATCACATTACCAAACATGACCATTTTTAAACAAAATATTATAGAAGGGGGATATGCAAAATGGGAATGATTCTAGCTTCATTCTCTCCATCATCAAGGGAAGTATATACGAACCAGCATACCAATCGATGTGATTTAACAAATTTAATCTGGGGTTGTCTTTTGTATTTTAAAGCTTAAAATACTTCCAAAACAATGGCTTGTGACATTTTCATTTATAAACGTGCATAAATATCTTTGACTTTTACCATTGAGCAAACCGTTTTTTGTGTCAAACAAGCAGATCTTAAAATATGCTTGCCTGAGGCCTGCAACATATGGTCCGCTCTCTTCTGTCTACCAACCCTTCCACCCAAATGGCCTACATAAGATGAAAGATCAAGTAATGGGCTAAACGATAACAGCAGCATGCAAGAAGGCAAACCTCACAGAAGACTGCACAGTAATGTAAGATATATTAGATGATTTGTCCAGGATCACTGTGTCATCTGCTGGCAAATCCAGGATACAAACAAGAATGCTGTCGTTCGATAGTCTTGAATTTGGACACTTATTCGCCTCTTGGACCAACAGTTTATGCCTTCATTGGAGGTGATTGCCTAGGTTTTACAACACCCCATCTGAACAAACCAATTTCTAGACCTTCACCATACGGATGATATGTTAGTTTTTATAGCAACCCCTATCTGGTGCAGGTACATTGCTGATAAAAGCAGATGTTGTTCGGCAAAACTAAGCACATATGCAGGCAGGTTTATAAACTTCAGACATAGGAAAGGCTCAACCAGCCTTGCTGGAATGTGATATTCTAATTTTGCATATGAACACATATTTCTGCAATTGGTGCTTCACACACTGAACTAACTTCTGAACCATTGTGGCACGAAATGTATCAATACGCATTTCACCATTGCCTATTGCACATGATCAACATAATTCCCACAGGAAGGAAAGAATGCTACAGAGTTGTGCCATAAGGAACACACACACTATGTATACCACAGTGAACACAGAAAGCAATACATGACGAATTGATCAAGGCAGAATACACGTGCCAAAACAGAAAGGCAATGGGCCTCTTTATGAGTTTGCCGGTCCTGGAATTACGATACCGGTAAGCTTGCCGGTACCGTAGTTCCCGGACCAGCAAACTACGAGTTGTGCTGAAGGGTGCCTTTCTGCCCGCCAGGTCGGACCTGGTGGGCAGAAAGGCACCCGCGAGCTCAGCATGTCGGATGCACTGGCACTGTTATAAACGGTGCCTGTACATCCGACCTACCCATTCTCATTTAGCCCTTTGGCCCCTTTGGGGCCGAATGGGGAGCATCTTTTTTCCGGCACCCATGAATGGGCAATTACCGGGTCCGGTGGGGCCGGAATGACCAGGTAATTGCCAATTTACGGCCGCTGAAAAATATTGCAAGTTTGGCGGCAGCCTGCCGGTTTTACCAGCAAGGCTACCGCCAAACTTGTAATGAAGCCCAATGGGTTTAAAGCATCAGCAGCACCCCATAAAATATCCTTACGTGTGCTATTTAAGAGTGGTGAACAATTAAATATTACTTCTTCAGATCAGCTCGCCTTGTGGGGTCCCCTCCAAGGTGGGGGCCCTGGGCAAGTGCCCCTTTCTCCCGATAATATTGCACATGCCTCTGTATCACACAGGCAGTCCTCATGGAGTGTCTCCTTCTAACCCTCCCTAGTGTGAAGAACAAGCTGGACACAGTTTTCGTTCATGTGCGCATGTGTTTTTTACAGTCACTTAAAGACACTGAATGCCTGGTGTCTCCTGTCTTCCACAATCGTTTTTTCTCCAGACTTCTATAGGTGTCACACAAAAGTCATTGGGCCTCATCAGGGATTGGGGTTGGAGCGGTGAAAATGCAGCAGTAAATCTATTACCGTCACATTACCGCTCTGCCCAATCACGAGTTTAGGTGGAAAGTGGGAGGTTTATCTCCAGCTTTTTACTGGAAGTAAAAACCTCCACTTTCCACCCATTTTCAGTGCTATTGCCGGCAGCGCAATTACCGCCAGTGGTAATAGTGCAGAGAAGCCCATAGAGTCTTATGGACTATGAATAAATGGAGAATAATAGTGCCACTTCCACTCAGTCCGGATAGACATCACCTCAGCACTCCGCACACCGCACTGGCTCCAAATAAAATGACGAATGCCTGGAATACGCCAGGAACTAAACTCTGGAATTCCATATCCAAACACCTCTGTACAGAGGAAGACTACCTAACCTTCAGAAAACAGTTAAATATGTCTCTTCAACTGATCGCAACTACATGCTCAAAAGGCCTATCAGCCTCAGCTTCCCCGTCTTCAAACAACAGTAATCACTGGGGCACCTGCCTCACCACACCAACTAACAGAGGTGTTTCTAGTGGGGGCGGTTCAGGGGGCTATTGCCCCAGGACTTTTGGTTGTAGCCCCGGATAGTTGTCCAGGGGCTACAACCAAAAGGCTAGCTAGCCCAGAGTCCTGACAGTCCCGACATTAGTGTAGCTCTGGATCTTTTCCACAACTAGCAACATCCCAGCCGACTTACTTACCATAATGAACCCGCAAGGATCGGACACCATACAGCCTAAAGGCAACCCAACAAACGCCATTGAAAACATCCAACAAGCCGCTGAACTGCTTCATTGACAGGATTATTCTGCCTCAGATATTATCCCCTATTTATATTTAATTGGTCCAGCACTTCCTACCAATAACAATATGCCTAGTCCCCAACTAACCAACCACGCTCCAAATTGTAACCCTTCCACCTTAAGCTACACTTGAACACCCCTACTGATGTGATCACAGCCTTGTCTAAACTATAGAAAGTCTTCCAAGTTATGACTTAAGCTCCACTCTTCAGCTCTATCAAACTCCCAAACATTAACAGGCCAGTTTGATGAGTTACATCACTATGCGGCTAATCGTTTTGACCAGTGTTGCTGAATAAATATTCTTTAATATGTACAATTTGCATCACAATGTATCAGAAACCTCCCTCTTCGGTACTATTCAAACAGCGTCACAAAAGGAATGAATTCCCATTTGCAACTGTGGGCCATTTTTTTCGTTGGTGCCCGAGACAATTTTATGCCTCAATCCAACCCTGCTTCAGCCCCAGCTGCCTTTCTGCTCCCAGCCCTCTGGGTCTCTTCATTCCTCACCTCCCAGGCCTCTCCTTTGCAGCCTCCTTTGTCCTTAACTGCAGTCTACCGACTCCTTCTTACGCTATCCCTTTATTCTTACCCTATCCCTCTAGACCTCTCCTGCAGCCTCCTGTTGCCTACTCTCCACAGGCTGCAGGGGCTCCTCCCCATTCTTATGACTCCAGCTACAGCTCCTGCTCTTGCACCTCCTCCTTCTGTTCACCTCCCTAGCTAGCTATGCATGAGCTCTTCCTCCTAAATCCGACAGCCTTGCAGCATAGAAGGGATGTGTGCAGTAAAGGTGTCCATTCTATTCCGCCACCGTCCCTGACCTGCAATGAAAAAAGAAGGTTCTCATTTATAACGTCCCCATGCCATCTGTACAAATTACTTACACACAGAAGATATTAGCAGGAAAATATACCACAATGGCGACACGGATTGGGTTTCTTGGTGGCTACTGAAAGTCAGAGAGGATTTAAATGTGCAGGGCTATTTGCTTGCCCAGACACATTTCTGAAGGTCAGAATTTCCACCTGTGTGAGTATCCAGGCAAACAACCCCAATGTACAGGAATAGAGCCCTGAGGAGACCAAATTCAGAAGGCGTTTCACAATGTCAGACGGTGAAGCCAACACCACTGAACCAACCAAAGCAGCTGCAGTTTGCCGCCCCACACCGTTTGACATGTCTGAGCCGCAGGGGCAGACTCGCAGTGGGTAAGGCAAATTGAGCATTATCTGGAAACCTACAACGAAGACTCATCAGACAAATTTGCCAGGCCTCTTCCGATCAATCTGCTGGGTGATGAAGTCGAAAATCTCATTCCCACTCTTCCGCTTGATCAGATTGACTCATACCAGGGACCAAAAGAAGCTCTGAGTGTCTACTTCAATCCTCAAAGGAACATTGGTCACAAAAGGCATACATTCAACATTGTCTGTCAGTCTCCAGGAAAGTCGATAGATACCTTTACCAAACAGCTGGGCAAACTGGTAGCACACAGCAACATTCATAATTTCACAAATGAGGAAGCCATTAGACTTTGGATCATAGGAGGGTGCCTATTGTCTGCGTTTCAGAAAAAGCTGCTGAGAGAGCCGTTGTCGTTCGTGAAATTTCTCATGATGGCAAGAACTGAAGCAAAAGCATAAGCATAAGCCAAGCAAATGGAAACAGGCAAAGAACCAAAAAGTGAACAGCTCTACTTAGTATCACTTTCGCTGAAGAACAGGACAGGAGTTTTTCTGTCGGTGAGGAGATATGCATCATGGGGATGATGCTATAGACGTGGTCTACAATTCCCACATGAAGAGACTGTGAAATGTCTTGCAATGTGGCAAAAATGAAGCAACTGTTATAGGTAAAACCACTTGGGAAATGTATGCAATTCGATACCAGTAAGGCGTGAGAGATGGTCACCTAGAGCTCTACACCAGCCAGACGTGACGTGAATGCCCGAAGAAACTTGATGAATCGTGTTTGCCAAGTGACAGGTCATCCTCCATCACCGGTGACATCCAGACAAGATGAAGGTATGTATTATGCATACATGATGTCCGATCTGTAGGGTGAAAATACTGCCCCAGAGTGACAGAGATGGAGAGGCCATGCTAGGCCCCTATTGTGAGATATGATACGATATGGCATTTATAACGTGCCTATACACACGTGTTTCAAGGTGCAACGAGGCATGGGAGGGGGAACAGAGGGAAGACAGAGACAACGATCTTACTAGGTCAAGTGTCATTCAGATCGCGCAAGTGCACGGGATGGGAGAAGGGGAATAGTGCAGGGGGATGGGGGAGGACAGTGCAGTACATGGGATAAATAGAATAAATAAAAAATACGGCTAGCTGGTGGCAAGTGCACAGGTAAGTGCAGACATCAGGTGTCAAGTGCTGGTAGGGGGAATGTAGGGATACTGAAAACAGTCCCCAAGTGCAGGGGTTGCCGGGGAGGCAATGCAGGTGTGCAACTGGTGGGGGAGGTGACCTGAGCCTAAGATCAGAAGGGTGGCCAGGTAACCAGTGCAGTTTCAGTCAGTAAATCAGAGGGGGAGAGAAAGCAGAAGCAAAGAAGAAGGTTTTGAGGTGCTTCCAGAACCGGAGATGGTTCTCCTCAAGTTTCAGGGAGTTTCAGGGAGGCAGGGAGGCAATTCCAGAGGGAGGTCCCAGACGAAGAAAGAGATCTACCACCAACTCGTTGCTTGGAGAAGTGACTGACCCTGAGGGAGTTGGGGACGGATGAGCGAAGAGCTCGAGGAGGAAGATATTTAGGAAGAGAGAGTTGAAGGTATTGAGTCCCCAGACCCCAAAAGGCCTTGTGGAAAATGCAGAGGGTTTTGAACGTAATCCTTGCAGCCACTGGGAGCCAGTGCAGAGATTTCAGTCCTGGTGGAGAGCTACAATCCCTGGGCTTGAGGCCAAGGACAAGTCTCGCAGTCCTGTTCTGGATGAGTTGCAGAGGGCAGAGAGTAGAAGCAGGCAGATTTAGACAGAGGCTTTTGCAATAGTCCAGCCTAGAGAGAACCAGAACTCTGGAGACAGTGAGCTTCTGGGGCCTGCGCGTTAGTTAGCCGGGCAGGACGGGTTGGCAGAGGGTTTCTTAAGAAGAGGGTGCACAAGGGAGTGCTTCAGGGGGGATGGGAAGATCCAGTGGTGAAGGAGTGGTTGTAGAAGTCGGCCAGAGCAGGAGCCACGGAGTCAATGTGGTCCTTTATGGTTTTGGAGGAACAGGGATGAACCTGTTTTGATGAGACTTTCATAGATCGGACTTGTATAGAAACCTCGTCTGGGGAGAACAGGGGAAAGGCAGAGAAGGAGGTAGGAGAGGTGGCCAAAGAACGGCCAGAGGAAGAGCAGGGAGTAGAGGGAGGAGGGGCAGAGGACGAGAGAGAGGACAGTATGTCATGGGTTTTAGAGATGAAATGAGAAGCCAGAGCCGTGCAGAGGGCCTGGGAAGGGACAGGAGAGGTAGAGGCTGCAGCAGGATTGGCCAGTTCCTTGCAGATTTTAAAGAGTTCGGCCGAGTTGTTAGATGCCGCAGAGACGCAGGTTTGGATGTGAGCTCTCTTCTTGGTGTGGACAGAGAGCCGGTATTGCCTTTGGAGAAGGCAGCAGGCCAGTTTGTCAGAGGATGTACCAGAAGCACGTCATTTCCTCTCAGCCCCCATGCACTTGCGTTTGAGGGTGAGGAGTTCTGAGTCATACCAGGCATTACACTTGGCTTTGGGCTTCAAGCAGAGCCTCATGACAGGGGCAAGAACATCGAGAGTATCAGATATAGCAGTGTGGAGCATGGAAAGGGCTGTGTCAGCCAAAGGAGGAGGGTGGGTGAGAAAAAGCCTCAACTGACACGCGCTTCATGGGTCGGAGGACCGAGAAGGTGGGTGGCAGTGCTGCAGTTGGCTTGGCCTGAGGGGTAGAGAGAGTGAGCTGGGAGGAAAGGAGAAAGTGATCACTCCAGGAGAGAGGAATGGTGAGAGGGATAGAAAGGGGAAGGCCTGACGAGATCAGAACATCCAGAGTGTGCCCTGCAGAGTGAGTCGGGCTAGAGGGGAGAACAGAGGGTGAGAGAGAGCTGCAGAGGTAGTGAAAGAGTCCAGAGGAAGGCCAAGAAGCGTCCAGGTCGATGTTAAAGTCTCCAAGAAGGAGGAGTTGAGTGGTCGAGACCAGGAAGGAAGAGGAGAGGTCAGCCCATTCAGAGAGGAAGGAGGATATCTGACCAGGTGGCCGATAGATAGTAATCAAACAAAGGTCATGTTAAACAGACAAAGATAAAATAGAAAAAATCCCAGAGCGAGACCAAAAAAGACAAAAAATCAACAGACAATTTTGTATCATTTTCTGAAAAATACATATTATTTTATTATTGTATCACAAATTAGATAAAATTCATATTCAGACTATATAAGCCTATACCAAGTATTGGATCAATATATTACAGAAAGAGTGCATCGTAATAAGAATACATTTGTAAATCATAGAAGCGGGCCCACTAAAGGGTCCACACCGCATACAAACGTGCAAGGCACTGAAAACCCAAGGTGAGTGAAGGGGATCACTCAAAGAGGGAAATCGGTGTCCACACAAATGTATGCGGAGTACCTAACAAAACATCTATTAAATATACAGTCACAAATTTAGGTAATATTAATTTTAATAAAAAGAAATATGCAAACAATTGAATATAGGTGCCATTCGTCACCTAGCCTAGTGTGGGACAAATAGAACGTATTAAAGTCAACCTAACACTTAGAAAGTAATCATTTTGATAGTTTTGACGGGGTGGAACCATCTAGCCGCATTTCCAGTTGATGCCCATCTTCCTCAGGATGAAATGCTACCTTGTAGTCAACAGCCCCAAATAGTGGCTCACTTCAATTATATGCAATTTTAGGAACAGAGCTAGATAGATGCACCCAGACAGGGTAGTCGATCCTAAAAAGAAAATATAAACGAAATATAAAATTTCAAACTGAAAGGAAACACTTCTGGGCACATTTCCTATAATCAAAGTCAAAAGACAAACATTTCAACATAAATATAATTATAATTATAATTATAAATGTAAAGCTGGGAGAAAACTACATGTACCATTTACTCAACCAGGCTGACCAATCCCAACGTCAACTATACAATTCTAGTGACGTATTAGTCCTACCACATGTAGATCTCTTTTGATGAGTCTGTGGGGACATACGAAAAAAGAAAAAAAGTGAAGGAGGCAAAACAAGAAAAACTCATGAAATTGGGAACAACCCTTAATTCATATTGTTATGTTATGTTATTTTGCACTTCTATTGCGCCTTATATACCATTGGTATGGTCTGAAGGCGCTGGTAGGTTGAACGCCCTTGGGAACTGAAGTTCAGGTCAGTAGAGAGAGTGGGGAGGGTCAAACGGCACGTGTGCGCACCGGGTATGTGTGCAGCTGGTGCAGTATTCGTGAAATAGCTGCTTCTTAGCGGTAGGTGTGGTGGTTGATATCAGGGGTATGTGTTCGTTCTGGCAGGATTTATCCAGACCGACTGTGGCTGCGTGAGGCCTGAGGAGAACGCCTGGCTGGGGGGTGTGTAACCAGCGGTGTTTACTTAGAGTGATGGGGAGTGAGCGAGAAGTGTTGGTATGAGAACAGTTATAGTGAATGGTGTCATAGTATCTCTGTGTTCTATTTGGGTGGTGATGTAGAGGAGAGAGTAAGCGTGGGGTGTGATATGGTGGGTGTCATGATGCCCGCTCCCGGGGAGCCGGTTCAAGCCCGGCGTCCCCGAAAGCGGACATCCAGTCCCCAAGGAAGGACCCAGCAACCCCATATAGGGGCCCTTTGGACAGTGTCCTGGCGCCTATGGCGCCAGGCTCATAAAAGACATCAGTCCTGGCGCCATAGGCACCAGGCTCATTATGGGAATGCTTGGGTGCACTTACCTGATGCAGACCATGCTGCAGGATCCCGGCCTCCTCGAGGCCTGAAAGGAACTACTTTACCTGGGGGACTAATTTACCATCCGGGCGTGGTCGGGGAAATATACATACCTGATTGGAGGAAGGATACATACCTGGAACTTCTTCCAAGGCTATTTAAACCCCACCCGAACAGCCACACGTGCTTCGCGTTGTTCTGCATCTAGCAGCTGGACGCTCACCGTGTCTGCTCCTGCATCCTGACTTCTGCCACGCTTGCCAGCATCCTGGATCACCTGCAAAGGAAGAGAAGAAGAGAACAGAAGAAGGAAAAGTCCTTACCTGCTAAATCCGCATCCCGGAGACATCTCGCCGACAATCCTGAAAAGGAAGACTTTAATTTAAAAGCTCATCACGTCGATCGCTGCAGCGCCGCATTCCACTCACGTTTACAGGGCGCCTCCATGTTCAGCAGCGATCATCCGGATTCGCAGTCACACCCCAGCGCCTAGGGAGAAAAAGACCAGAACAAAAGGTGAGAGAGAGAAGGGAATAAGGAAAGCTAAATCTCCATGTTAAGACTTACCTGTTGATACATTCCCTCTTCATTTCGGGTCCGCGCCGCATCCTGGCATTTCCGGACCCCGGGCCCTAAGGGGAAAAAGAGACATCAGCGTTAATGAGCGAATGAAAAGACATTACCAAAAAACGCTCATTAAAGACTTACCTGATTTCTACAAGGATTTCACCTCTCATCTGTTCCCCGGCATTCCGTACCCCGGCCCCTATGGGGAAAAAGACACTAGCATTAGTACATTAATGCATGGACACAAGGGGAACCTCTTATCAAAAAAACTTACCTGGAAGCCAAGCAAGTTTGGTTCTCACCAATCCGAAAATCCAGTGAAGTAACTGGATACCGACGCGCCCCTGCATCAGAAGCAGGATGGAGAGCTCGTCCTTCCAGACCTAAGGTGAGACGCTACGAGAAATCACAGAAGGGTTTCAAGGAGGGTGAGAGGGGAAAGTGGGAGGCCGGTTGCATTACCCCGCAGACAGTTAATCCCCTATTTTCACCTACAGAAGGATACTTCTGCGAGCCAGACAATCCAGATTTGGGGGCCCGGTCCAGTCCGTCTTCCGAACCATGCGCTTCACCTTAGAAGAGGTCACAGCAGCGCGAACCAGGCCAGCGCCCCCCCAACCCCCCTTTTTTTTTATTTTTACCTATTTTTTTCACAGAAACTAGAGCCCAAAAAAAATATCGAAAAAAAAAACAATTCGACATTTTATTTTTCGACATTTTTGATTCGACTTTTTTGACTTTCGAAATTATGTTTTCGAAATTATGACTGGACACCGACCATTACAACGTTCCAATTTACAGACAAACATCCTAGGTATCGCTGAGATGTATCTCATTGTTAGTAAAGTGGCCAAAGTGTATACAGCTATAACCAAACTGGGTCTGCAATAGGGCCAGGCAGCGTCATCACATTGAATCAATCCCACTTGATGGCATGAACTGCTTGATATTAATGTAGGTTGCCTTGAACTCAAACCACACCCAATGTACCCCACAGGCACACGGCAAACCCCACGGGATGCAGATGATGGGGAGGAGGCCACACCATCACGGCGCCTGAGGCAGCGAGCCTCCACCAGCACCACCACCCCACAAAGGGGCCGCACGGAAGAGAACCAACGCAGGCCACCTCCCACTTCACCACAACGCAGCCCTACCAGACCGCTGCAGCACACACATGCCTGCAGGGAGTCCACGGCCAGCTTGTCCCAAGCCACCAGTCATAGCGCCGATGCAGAGGGACCCACCTGTGGATCGGAGCCCGACGTGGGAGTGACACCTCCATGTGCGCATCAGGCAGGACGTCTGCATTCACCCGGAAGCAGTGACGCTGAAGGGATGGTGACACCACAGTTACCCCAGGGCCAGGCACACAGCTAGCACAAACCCCACCTGTACATGCGGGTCATGTCCGCAGACCACAGCCAGACGAAGACAGGCCATCATATGGCAGCCCTGAAGACCGGCACTCAGAGCCCGGCAGTCCAATCCCACCCACAACATGTCCCCATGCAGCCCCCCCCAACAGCGCACAAGTGGCAGGCCAGCACCTGCCACACCACGGGTACCCTACATCAAGGGGGCAGCAGTGATGGGCCGACTGGACGTGATCGAGGCCAAACAGGCTAAAGTTGAATCCATGGCCAAGGTGCACAGCCGGCACATCAAGGCCATCAGTGCATCCATACGCCATGGATGCAAGTACATAGCGCGTGACAATGCGCGCACACGAGAGTGGTGGAGCAATGCACCGCAGCCCTGACAGGGTTAGGACAAAGGGTGAGGGAGTTCTGCGAGGCAGTACCAGCACTTGCTGAGCAGTCAAGGGAGGGGAATAACCTTCTCTGACAGCACATGCAAGCAACCGGCTCAGTCCCATCAACCTCCACTACATCCACGGAGGGATCCCTTGAGCCGCCTCCTAGGTGCCGTTCTATGCGCCACCTGAGGTCACACACACCAGAGGGGCCTAGACAAGGAAAGCGGCCACGGCCATCCTAGTCGGACATGGCATCGTTGTGGGTGTCCTGATAACAAACATGCACCTACCTGCACTGTTGTGGGGTGTTCACTGGGGGAAGGGGGGATTTTGTGTGCTGGGTGTTCACTGGGGGAAGGGGGATTGTGTGCTGGATATTCACTGAGGGGAGGGGGGATTGTGTGCTGGGTGTTCACTGTGGGGAGGGGGGATTGTGTGCTGGGTGTTCACTGGGGGAGGGGGGATTGTGTGCTGGGTGTTCAGGGAGGGAGGGGGGATTGTTAAACTGAGAATAAATCACGTTTCAAAAATCACAAAGCATGGACAGTAGTGATTGTGATAAAGTGCTCTTTAATGTTGAAGTGACAAGTGTTAAATGTAGCCTTCACCCGTATAAAAAAAAACTTCAATCAATCCCTGTCTGGCCAACCTCCCCTCCCTCAGCCCAACCCTTTGTGCACGTGCAACACCTTCAGGCACGTCATCATCTTCACTCCCATCCTCAGGTGGCTGCACATGAGCATCAGGGGGCAGTGGCACATTCCTGCGACAGCAGATGTTGTGCAGCATGGCACATGTCAGTACAATTTTTCCAACTTTTTCGGGTGCATACATCAATCCCGCCCACGTACGGTCTAGGCACCGGAAGCATGCCTTCAGTAGTCCAAGTAGTCCAAATGCCCTCTCCACGCAGATCCGTGTACGTGCATGGCCAATGTTGTATGCCCGCTCTGCTGCAGTGTGTGGATGACGCACAGGGGTCATGAGCCATGTGTACTGGGGATATCCAGAATCACATGCAGGGGAGAGAAAGCAGGTTTGGGGACAAGGTAAGTTCAGTGGGTGTACAAGGCTCAGGCATCAGTGTCATTTTGCCATACTTGTCATTTGGTCACTAACATTGTGGAGTGTGCTGTGCTGCGAGCAGCATTGATTCCATGAGGCACTCACAACTTGGCACTCACAACTTGGTACGCCTCTGTTTCAGTTTGTAACAGTACTCATTCACTTGTCACTGGGGAAGGGGGCCCTTCAATCTGATTGTGCATCCGAGAAGTGGCTACTTCATGTGTCAATGCCATTCCCTTTGGCTGCTGTTGCATTTGCTGGTTATCACTATTGTGTACTGTTCTCCAGGCATTTCATTGGACATTCAGAGGAAAGGGTTTGTGGGATGTACATTGGCATTACTCAGTCTGCCTATGTGTGGTGCATTTGTGGATGTGGAGACTTTTGTGTTACATTTCCATGACTGTTTGTACTGTGTCAGTGTTGGAAGCCATAGTGCTACTCACACAGGAGGCTTTGTGGTGGTAGGCCTTCCATATGTCACTGTGCTGCCACATGTCTTTTACATCCTGAGTGGGTGTCTTCTGCTGTGTTGGACATGTCCAAGGTTTCTCGTGCAAGGTGCTTGATTGGAAATGCTGTACTGTTGGTGCTGCCCATTGACATTCAGGGATTTCATTGTGTGTGACCAGCCCCATCAGTTGTCGATGAACATGAATTATGGTATACATTTGTACTCACCCAGCAGCCATGTGTTTTGCCTTCGGTGCCTTTCCATGTACGCTGGCAGGGTACTGTTGCGCAGGACCATGGAGTCGTGGTTGGATCCTGGGTAGCGGGCACAGCAGTGGCTGAAGGTGAGGTCAGGGACACATGTTATCTGCACATTCAGGGAATGGTAATGTTTCCGGTTTCTGTAGGCTGCCTCATGTGCCTGGGGTGGTACGAGTGGTACATGTGTGCAGTCCAGGGCTGCTATTACATTCAGAACTTGGGCAATGGCATGGAATTGACCCTTCAGCTGGTTCACCTGTGCCTGTGTGGCTGGCAATGCAATGTGCTCATTGACATGGATCAACAGTGCATCCAGCACCTGTCCCAGCATGGCACTGAATGTGGACTGGGCCATGCCATGCATCATGGCAACGGTGTGTTGGTAGCTGCCAGTCCAGAGGAATTGTAGCACAGACATGAGCTTCACTAGCCGAGGTACTGCTGTGGTGATGGCTATACGGCTGCCGATGTCAGCCTGGATTGTGTCCAGCAACTGGGTGATTGTTGCCCTGTCCAGCAGATATTCAGTCACCAACTGGCCATCAGTCAGGGCCCAGGGCGTTGGCCTGACCCTGGGGATGGCTGGCCACCTTGCTGGTGCTGCTCTCCTCCTCCTTCTCCTTCTCCTCATCCCCACCACCCCCTGCACTCCCAGGGCCCTGGCCTAGTTGGCTGGCCTCTGTAGCCCCAGGCGCAACAGGTAGAAGTCCACATCAAGGCTCCCTGCTCCTACTGGTGGAATGGTGTTGGGGAGGGTGTGTTGTGCATGGGTGGGTTCTTTGTAGGCCTCTGATTTGCATTGGTTTCACCTGGGCCCTTATTGCTGTCTCCTCCCTGCTCGTACTGGTGTAATGGTGTTGGGGAGGGTGTGCTGTGCATGGGTGGGTCCTTTGTAGGCCTCTGATTTGCATTGGTTTCACCTGGGCCCTTATTGCTGTGGCCTGTGTTCTTTTACCTCCAGCTTTTTGCTGGGGTTATTTTCGGCGGATTGTCCGCTGCTTTTCTGGCGCTAATTGCGCCTACGTCGGACTCGTGATTGCAATGTTTTAGCGCAAATGGTTACTGGCGCTTTACAGCCGACGCTTGTCGCCAAGGCTGCCAATCAGGGGAGGTGGGCGGGCAGGGAGGCGGGAGGGTAGGCAAGCGAGGAAGTAGTTGAGGGAGGAGGGGATCAGCACGCTGGGGAGTACAACAATTAAGGCTGCAAGATATTCAAATGTAAGAACCCAGGAGTGGCTCAGCAACGCATTGCTCACCTGGAGGCTGCAGACACAAAAGTAAATGGGCCGTGGACTCGGCAGGCCAGGGAGGCTAAACACTGAAGGACAGGCCGCCAATCAGGGCAGGTGGGCGGGTGGGGAGATTGGAGTCAAGGCAAGCGAGGAAGTGGTTGAAGGGGAGGCAGGAGGGGATCAGCAGGCTGGGGAGTACAACAATTAAGGTTGCAAGATATTCAAATGTAAGAACCCAGGAGGGGCTCTGCAACGCAGTGCTTAACTTGTGGCTGCAGACACAAAAGTAAAATGGGTCGTGGACTCGGCAGGCCAGGGAGGCTAAACACTGAAGAACAGGCCGCCAATCAGGGGAGGTGGGCAGGCAGAGTGGCGGGAGGGAAGGCAAGCGAAGAAGTGGTTAAAGGGGAGGGAGGAGGGGATCAGCAGCGCTGGGGAGCGCAACAGTAAAGGCAGCAACATATTCAAATGTAAGAACCCAGGAGGGGCTCAGCAATGCAGTGCTCACCTGGAGGCTGCATGCATGAAAGTAAACCTTGAGTGAAGCTGGCTAAAGTTGAGTCTCATTGAAATATAAAATCCAGTACAAAACAGTGATTTCCGACATAAGGCCTGGTGAAATTAAAAGAAATGGGCCTGGTTGAATTCTACTAAAATGGACAGGTGTGCAAGTGAAAGGGAATCTACCTTAGAGCTTAAAACTACTGGATATGTACAATGAATTGGAAATGGCATGTGGTGCAGCAGATGCTGACTTTGTGCAAACGGTGAAAAGGTACCTTTTGACGGATTCAAAACTGAGACAGTACATATGGGAAAAGATACATTGAAATGCTAGGCATGTGAAAAATACCAAGGAGGAATTGTGACTTGCATTTATAAAGTGAAGCCAATTGACATATTTTGGAGAAAGACACTTACTTTTCACAAATAAACTGACATTTAAATGGAAAGGCTTACTTGTTGGAGAAGTGAACAAGGATTTTCTATGTAACTGTGGCCTTTGTGTGAATAATACCAAAAGTGAACTTGTATATGTGCAAACCGTATGTAAAGAAAGCTTGTATTATAAATAACATGCCCAGACATAATGCTAAATGTTACGTATAAGCACATCTAAAGCTGTACTGTCAGAAGTATGGGTGCAGCTTGTGTTTTCCCCACTGAACAGAAAGGTCTGTGCTTTTGAAAGTTTGAACTCAAGAACTGTGGGCTGGGCCCACCAGGAGAAGCAGGCCTGGTTCAGTTATAAATTCAAAGAAATAACAGAGAATTAGATCAGAAATCAATACCGTCAGCAGAAATGATCTTTAAGGTTAGGTCTCCCCATTAGCTGTGCATTAGTGGCCAACAGAAATGACCTTTTTAGGACTGACTCAACCTCAAGAAATGGCTTCATAGCCACTAATGGATCTTCAAACATTGTGTAAGAAACAGACCCTGCTGATAAACAGATGTTTGAGCCAGGTTAAAAGGTTGGGGCTACTCTGAGGCTGAGGGGCACATGTGATGCCTTGCCATATAATTAACATTGGGCCACCTTTCCTTTAATTAAAGGAGAATTGTGTGTCCCAGTGAGTCAGACTCATATTAAAGGGGATAAAAGGCCAGTCAGTACCATGTAAATATGAATCCTGTGTGATGTATACAATTCGAGTTTTGAAGACAATTATGATTCCGGCCTTCTCATAATTCCGAGGAAATGGAAAGTTGGTGTGATGATAGGTTATGGAAGTAAGGTTTGAATCTTGAAGGGTCAGATTTGAAACTATTTCGGCTCGGGAGCAAATTGATTACAATGGTAGCTCCTTCCAGGAAGGGCTTGCCGAGATAAGATTAGTATTTTCCGACTCACCATAACATATAGAACTCAAATATATATATATGTGCCTGCAGTTATCTCAAAAGGTAATGTAGCTGCCATGTTGTGAGTTTTTAAGGACACTGACAAAGTTAAACCCACTTGTCACTTTGGGATGATGAATCTTTCTCCTCCTTCAGCCTCCATCATCCACACCTCCCAACTACTTGTCCTATCAGCAGGCAGTGAGCATATTGGGGGGATGGAATGGAGGGAGCTAGACAATCCACATGATGGGAATTATGATAATAATGGAGTGTCACCAGCCCTATAAGAGATCAGTTTTCAATCTGAGAGGGGTTTGGGACTTACTTTTTTGACTTGGGACTTACTTTTTAGACATTTGACTTTCTTTGGGCTTTTGACATTCCCCTAGACTTTTCCACACTACTGCTGGAAGTAGTCTACTTTTGGACTCTTGCAAGGAACAACTAGCAGAGAGACAAGGAGCGCTACCACAGCACTAAACATTGCATGGAAGATGGGGACTGGGAAAAGTAGAAGCTAGCTCGTCCTGCCATTTGATGAGCCAGAGCAAGTCTGGGTGCTGGGGTCTACCCTTAACCAACGCCTTTGACCAGATCTGTGCTGTCCTCAGATGAGTCCTGCTTTGTCGCTGGATGCCCCCTAAACATGGCCTCCCATGTAAGCAGATTAATCCAAATGCCAACAAAAGTGTGGGGGGGGAATCTGCCAGCCTTAATCTCCATCTTGCAGAGTGGCTATGGGGGTGGAACTGTATGGACCCCTGGCTCATTTTATTAAATCTAACTCAAATTAATTCCCCATCGAAAAACACCCTATCAATTTAAATTGAATTGTGTTGGGAACTGCTTGCCTTAACCCTTTCCATTACATTATGGGGAGAGCGTGAAACTGTGTAGGTCCTTAGCGCATTGAATTAGAGTAAAATCAATTAATTCCCATATAGAAAAACATGGGATGAGTGTTGTTAGAGTTCGAAACTAACACAGTTCATGCCCAGTGTGTTAGAGCCAGTATAGACAATAAGTACTTGGGTGACAATTTTTCTGAAACCCCTGACTTCAGTTCAGAAGGGGGGGTGTCCATAATCCCAAAATAAGTAACCCTAAAACTCTGCCATTCAAGTGAATGTAGAGTGTAAAAAACAAAATGTCCCATTTATTTACTTGCATCATCCCAAGGCCCTGCATTTTATGGAAATAAAAAGCCCAACATGATTTTCCCATTGAGTTCATTTTCTAAACTCTGCCTTTCAAATAAAAATCCCAAAACGATTTTCCCATTGAGTTCCTTTCCCAAACTTTGCCTTTCAAATAAAAAAGCCAAAACGATTTTCTAATTGCGTTCCTTTTCTAACTTCCCCTTTCAAATAAAAAAAACAATTATTTTTTCCAGTGTGTCTATTTCCCAATCCTGCCTTTTTAATAAAAAGTTAAAAGGATTTTGCTACTGTATTCCCATTCCCTGTACCTTGCTTTCAAATTAAGGGGACATATATTTGTATTTATATTTATTTGTATTTATTTTATTTGTAGAGCGCACCAGGCCCAAGGGCATATAGGCGCATTATTTAGTTACAGTTTACAGTTTAGTTACAGGCATGGTGAGAAGAAGGCATTAGAGAAGTTTATACATATATACAAATTATACAACATGTAATTACAGGCATGGTAAAAAATAAGGCATTTGAGTGAAATATACATAAGTAGGCAGTTTATACAAGAAGTATATATTGGGAAAGAGTGGGTAATGGCAGTGAGTCAGTGATGCGGATGTAGAGGACATAGGCGTTGTGAACTAGGGTCAAAGCGAGTCCTGGGCAGACACCAGGCTGAGGCCTTGCGCTTGAAGGCCAGGAACGAAGTTTCTGCTCTTAGTGGATTGGGTAGCGAGTTCCACAGCTTGGCTGATAGGACTGGGAAGCTACGTCCACCGGATCTTTGCAAGTTGAAGCGAGGGACAGTGAGACAGTTGGTTTGGGCGCTTCTTAGAGGTCTTGTAGTGGTGTGTAGTGCGAATCTGCTGGCTAAGTAGCTGGGGGCCTGATTGGTAAGGCTTTTGTGTGTGAGAGCGAGTGCTTTGAGGGAGACTCTTTCGGGGACTGAGAGCCAAAAAAGGATTCGTCTTGAATCAGAGATGTGGAGGTTCATGGGGATATTGAGCGCCGCTTTGATGGCGTTGTTCCGATGATTTGAAGTTTGTTCATATTGCATTGGTTAGTCCCTAGATAGAGAGCGTTGCAGTAATCAATTTTGGAGAGGACCAAGGTACTGGCTAATGTGGTGCAGTTGGCTGGTGAGAGGAAGGGGCGGCAAGCTGTGATGAGCTTGCAGGTGTATGAGGCCGATGATGATACTGCGTTGGTTTGTCTGGATAGGGAGAGAGTGGAGTCGATGTAGACACCAAGTGTTTTTGTGTCCTTAGCCACTTTGATGGTGTTGCCATCAATGGAAAAGGCTTTGAACGAGGGCTGGGTGTTGCTGGGAGAGAAGAGCATTGTGATAACCCAAGCAATCACTGGGGGTTCTTTCAAATTTTCTAATTGTTAATGTGCTAGAAATCCTCTGTGTGTCATTAAATTCAAAATGTGTTCATGCTAGTAGTTGAAAGCCCATCAGAAATGTATGTCAGTCAATTGGTGCAAGTCATTTGAAATTGTGATTTTGTGTAGGAACACAGTGTTGGTGGCTGATGTTTGTGTGACCATTCTATTAGTCTTTGTCAAACCTTAAATAAATATATATTCTTACTATACAACAGCCTGGTTACTCACTCATTGGGGTGCAAGATAGGTTGGAGGCCCCATTAAAGTTGAATCTGTATAAGCGCTTTGTTGCGTACCACCTTGCAGGAACTCCCTGAGTTGAGAGTAACCGCCCAATAAATCGTGATAAAGCTGGGGGCTCATGACCGGGATTTGGTTGAGAGCCTTCACTTGTGACAGTTCAGTAGCAGCAGACTATTCATTTGGGTGTAATTGCATTGCAGTGGATAGAAAGTTGTGTTTCATTGTGAAGGTGCCATTCAGACCTGCACCTTGGGTTCCAGGATGTTGTATAGATAAATCAGTGTTGATTTTCAGTTGTCATTGTGAGTGGTAACTAAGCAGGAATAGGGTTGAGATGTCTGCACTTGCATATTGAGCATGTAAGGTTTTTATTAAGTAAATTATTACATTATTTATTAAAGGTGAATAGGTGGAATACAAACATGAAATATGGGAAGCCAGAATGATGCAGGAGGTTACCTCTGCAAATGTTGACGTGTGGCAGGACAATGGACTGTTACATCAGGCCCTGACAGACTTTTACATGACACAAACCAGAAAAGAGGAAATTAAAATGGCTCCGCTCACAGCATACATGTATTTCCATATGCTGATCTTGGAAGAAAGACACCAGAATAGTGTGGCCTCTGTGCAAAACCAGCCTGAGATTTTGAATCAAGCCCAGAAAGTGCTGAAACAAGTAGAAGCGAAAGCACAACAGAGCCACAATTTAGAGTTAAAATTATAAAATATTATTGAGCAGCTAAAAGATGAGTTGAAAACACAGCAGCAAGGAAATGTAGAGCATGCTTAGAGGATATTTTCACATTTCAATCACAGGTAAATTAACTGAAAGCTGAAAACAGCCAGTTAATTATCAAAGGGGTTGAATTATCTCAGGGTGAGTTTGATCAGATGCACCAAGATCTGGACACCTTAAAACAGCAGAGAGAGCAGTTGCGGTAAGAAAATAACAAGTTAAGTCAAGAGAATAGTTCCCTGTTTCAGGAAGTGCGTCAGTTAAGGATGGACATGGCGAAAAGTGAGTCATGTTCTCAGTAATTGACTGACAGTAGATTACAAAAAGCACAATTAACGGAATGTGTGAGGCAAGCAGAGATTGAGCTAGAGCAGGTAACACAGGCCGACATTGCACAGGGGGAGGATATTAGTCTCTTGAAAAAGAAACGGTATGATTATGCGCAGACGATGCAAGCCTCACAGAAGGAAAATGAGTCCCATTGTGAAGAGACCAAGGGACTAAGAGACTGATTAATGGCACAAAGTAAAGTTCTAGAAGCCACTAAAGCACTGGCGTCAGAATTGAAAACTCAAGCCTCTGCATACCACCAAGAGATAGGGACTGAAAAAAAGTAAGGTGAGAGGGTGGAAAGTGAAATAGCCAAATACAAACAGGCTTTGAGGCACCCTGACCAGTCAGGGTATGGAAAAGCACCCTCTGATTTCGGAGTGATGACTTCCTTACCTGGGACCACAAGCCAACTCACCAACTCATATGTACAGAGTGCAGCTGACTTCATGCTTACCACTTTTCAAGAACAGGAAAACATGAGGCAGCTGGACTCACCCAGGCCTAGTCCAACTGATGCCGAAGGCCATTCCTTATCCGACATCGATGAGGGTTCAGGGTTACCAAGTAGGAGGGAAGGTGGCCAGACCAGTGGTCTTTGGGAATTTAAAAATACTGTGGCATGTACTTCTGACCAGGAGGGCTCCTATGTTGACTCGATCAGAGAGTTGTACTGGCAGAAAATGAAGTTACAAAGGGACCACCTGGTCCGCTTTGTAGAAAGAGAAGAACCAGAGTTTGGGCCTCAAAGGAGCATCTTAAAAACCGCCACACATTCAGGGAGGTGGCGGGGAATTCCCCACCATCCCTGGAAGGAGGGATGAGGAGGATGACTACTCTCTGGTCAGAAAAGGGGACTACAAGGGAAATGACTCTGAGAGCCCTCAGCACCACAGGAGAGAAAAATCCAGACCCCGCAATTCTGGGAGGTATTCCTGGTCTCATGGCGGTAGGGAGTGACTAGAGGACAGGGAATGGACCACCAACAGCAGCTGCTCCGAGTCAGAGGATGAGTGGACTCAGGGGCAGCGGAAAAGGAAATCTGACAAACAGAAGAAAGGGCTGGTGAAAGACTCAATTTGGCAGATAAAGGCCATGAAAAGCTTCATGACTGCATACCATAAGAATGCAAAATACTCGGTATGGGAGCATCTAGAGCTTTATCACCAAATGATGACACAGGTTGGTATTGAAAATGATAGGAATTGCATGGTATTTGCTAAGTGGACATTCTCCCCTGAATACTCCAGCTTCTATTTGTATTTGTATTTGGTTTATTTATAAAGCGCAACCAGGCCCAGGGGCATACGGGCGCGTACGTTTTTTGATCATGTTACATAAGAGTACAGTTACATTAGCAAGCAGTAGGCAACAGTTCCAATACTTGCGGTTACAAATAAATACATACATTGGTATTACAGGTACAAGCATACATGTTGCATTTAAGGCGATGGTCCGAAGGTGAGACAGATAGTAATATTATTTACAATATGTACAGTGGGTAGGCAGTAAATCTAAGCTCTCGGATGTTAAGCTGTTAATGTGTCCAGGTCATGAAGCCAACGTTTCGTGTTGCGTTTAAATAGGTTGAAGGAGGTTAAAGACCTGATTGGAACAGGTAGTGTGTTCCATAGCTTTGAGGCTTGTACAGGGAAACTAACTCCTCCCGAGTTATGGAGTTTGAATCTTGGTATAGACATAGTGTTAACTTGAGCTGTTCTAAGTGGTCTTGTAGATGTGTGTGGGGTAAGTTGGTTAGAGATGTAGGATTGTGCTAGGTTAGCCCTGGCTTTGTGGTTAAGGGCAAGAACTTTGAGGGATATTCTGTGCTCTATTGGGAGCCAATGCAGATTACGTCTAGTCTCAGAGATATGCGATTTCTTAGGGATGTTGAGGGCTGCCCTAATGGCGTTATTTTGAGTTACTTGTAGCTTGTGAATATTTTTGTGGCTAGTGCCTAAGTAGAGGGCATTACAATAATCTACTTTGGACAAGACTAACGTTCTAGCAAGAGTAATGCACATGGACAAAAAGCATAACAGTGCCAATATATAAAAAGGGTCAACGAGATCTGCCAACAAATTATCGACCGATCACATTACTAGCAACAACAGGAAAGCTTTTTGCATCAGATTTACAGAAAAACCTGACAAAATGGGCAGAGACGAACAACATCATTGACCCGCGCCAAACAGGGCTCACTAAGCGAACAGGAACTGATATAAACCTATTCATCATATCAATGCTAAAAACCAATGCTATAGAGTTCAAAAAAGAACTACATTTGGCCTTTATCGATCTAAGCCAAGCATTTGATACTGTAAATAGAAGAAAGCTATGGGAAAAGTTAAAATCATGGTCGTGTCCAGCGGAATTTACTGAACCCAATAAGGGCGTTACATCGAAATACGACCACCCAAATCAGAGTGAACGACCGAGGGGATCTGACGGCCAATATCAGAATCAACAAGGGTGTGAAGCAAGGCTATCCGCTTGCAGCCACATTATTCAAACTGTTTCTAGCGGACATACCAGAAATAACAACATGTACAAGACACTTCAGTCCGAAAATAAACAACCTGGAAGTGTCGATAATATGCTATGCAGACGACATAGTAATATTAGACGAAACCAGAATCGGGCTGCAACGACTCATAAATAACCTACAGACTTACATGCAAAAAAATGACCTGACGATCAACGTGGGAAAATCAAAGATTCTGACGATAAATGGCAAGAACAACGCCATAATGAAAAAATTTAGAGAGGAGAACCTCTTGAACGAATAGAGATGATAAAATACTTAGGTGTCGGACTCAACGCCTCTACAGTGGAAAAGAGCTGGGAAGAAATTCTGCTTGCAAAAGTCAGAAATCTAAGCGCACAAGGAAGGGTCTTAGATGGTAAATATGGAAAATTTTCATTAGCACCGGTAAGAATGTTCGATGTTCAAAAAGTTCTGCCCTCCTTAGCATATGGGAGCGAAGCTGGATTGAATCTATCATATAAAATATGGTCTAAACTGGAAAGTGGATTTTGGAAGCCAGTGTTGAAGCTTCCAAGGAGCACTCCGATAGTGGCAATAAGAGCGGAACTGGGGCTCGAGTCACTTGAAGCCATAATGAAATGGAAATCATTATGCCTGCTGAGGAAAATCTGTGAAACCAGTCCGGCCGAGAGCTACAAACTACTGGCAACCAAAGGACTAGATAAAAGTTCAACTTACCTCAACCATTGGAAAAGAGAATGGTTGCAGGTTCTATCAAAAATGGACTCATCTAAAGAAGAACTGGTGACAAACCCCAACAAAGTAAAAGAAAAGCTCATGAGACAGGACTGGATTGCAACAAGAGAGGCCAAGATGAAGCTAAAGAACATAAAAAACATGGCAGTCGAACATAGAAAAAGAAACGTGCTTCCAGAGTATCTAGCAAAATTTCCATCTTACATACATAGAGCAACACTATTAAAAATCCGGTTGGGAGTCTACCCAACTAATGACTATAAAAACAGAACTGGAGGAAGAGGCACAAATGAAGGGCGCTGCAGATTCTGTCAAAACAAGTGGCACCGATGCATCTCATGACAAACTGCACTGCCGTTTCAAAGGAAAGAAAGCGAATGCTATCAAGGTATATGTTAAAAATTACCCAATGCAACGACGAGGAACGATTTCATCCAAGGACATAATCTCAGATTCTCATGTGTGGGTGTAAACTTTTTGGATAAAATCCTCAAAGAAAAAGACGATGAACTAGCCGAGGAAAACACGCTAAAGACTGGATAAATTAAGTGAATAAACAAACATATACCTTTGGAGGCGAAGGACTTAAAGATAGTCATGATATAAAATGAAATGAAAGGAAAAGAAACGAAATGAAATGAAATGGAAAGTGTGATAAAAGTTTAAATGTAAACTAAAAAAAAAAAAAAATTTACACTTTAAAAAAAAAAAAAAAAAGAGTAATGCAGTTGGGAGTTGGGAGTGGAGATAAACGGCCTACATGCGGTAATAAGTTTGTAATGAAGACGCTACTGCATTGGTTTGTTTGGTGAAGGATAATGTGGCATCGAGGTAGATACCAAGTGTTTTAGTATTATTAGAGACAGGGATGGGGTTACCATCAATAGTCAATGATTTGAAAGCAGTATTTAGTTTTTTTAGTTTAGCGTGAGTACTAAAGATAATCAACTCAGTTTTTTCATCATTGAGACAAAGTCCATGGTGTGCCATCCACACTTGTATTACTGCGTATATTTCATTGAGGGTTTTGCTATCAGTTTCATAGTCGCCAGAGATAGGAATGAGTATCTGGGTGTCATCCGCATAATTAGTATACGTGACACCCAGATAGTCAAGGATATCGAAAAGGGGCATCGTAAATACATTATAGAGTGTTGGGGACACGCAAGAGCCTTGCGAGACACCACACGGGACTGGTGAGGGTTCAGCCGAGTCAGTAGGAGAAAAGACCCTCATGGCTCTGTCAGCCAAGAAGGAGCTGATCCCGGCAGTGGCTGCGTCGGAAAGGTGAGCTGCAGATTTCAGGTGGTGGCAAAGCTGCTGACAGATCAAGCATTAAGGGCAGTGCTAGTTTGCCATTGTCTTTTAAAATTTGAATCTGAGTAGTGAGATCTATTAAGGCAGTTTCCGTGCCATGTCTAGGTCGGAAGCCGGATTGCCTTAGTCCCAGAAGATTGTTTGTTTCTAGATAAACCTGCATTTGCAGGTAGACTGCTCTATCTAGTATCTTTAGTAAGAAGGGTACAGTTGTTATCGGCCTATAGTTAGACAGGTTGGCTGGGTCAAGAGTGGGTTTTTTGATTAGTGGGATGACCCAGGCATCTTTTAAGTTATCAGGCACTACTCCCGGTTTGAAGGAGGCGTTGATAAGGTTAGTAATGAATGGTGCCAGTTCATGAGCTGCTGCTTTGATAATTGGAGCAGGACAAGCGTCGCCTTGGCAATTCGATGGTTTAAGTTTCCCAATGAAGTTTTCTACTTCCAAAATTGAGACAGGTGAGAAACTAAATGGTTTACAGGTTGGCTCAAAGGTAAGTGACTTGTTAGGAAGTTGTTTGTGATCAGGGTCAGCAAGTAACAGGTCTTTTTTCGCATTGATTTTAGATCGTAAACGGGCTATTTTATTTATAAAAAGTGCCTTCTGGATGTTGCTGCACCATAGTGCATCTGTGACACATTTATCAATACGGGCAATCGGGGATTCTAATTCTTTTAGAATCTTAAAACGTTCTTTTGTGTTAGATTCCACTTGTTCGATCCTTTTGTTATAGGTATCTTTTTGGCAAGTATAATAGCTTGTTTATAGCTAGAAGTTGCTGGAATTAGTTCATTTTTATTATTTCCTGAAGGGCACTTTTTCCAATGTGCATCTGCAGTTCTCTTAGTTTTACGTAGTTCTCTAAGATGCGGCGTGAACCATGCATTCAGGTGACGTTGTGGTTTAGGTTTCCGCAATTTTAGGGGGGCAATGGTATTCAAGGCTTTTAGTATTGCCTGATTGTAAATGTCTACTAAGACTGTGGGGTCGGAGGAGGCCACATTGTCAAGAAGGGGAAGTAATAGCGGTAGGAGTTTATCTGGTGTAATGTCTTTCTTATTTCTAGTGCGGGTGGCTGGAGCGATGATAGGAGCAGGGTGTTGTGTGTTGGCTTTGATGGAAAAGGTTGTTTTATGATGATCCGACCAAATACATGGTTCATTGGATAGAAGATCGATCGAGCAGTTAAGGTTGGTGAGCCAGTCCAATGTTCTTCCTTTGATATGTGTGGGCTCATGAATAATATGGGTATGACCCAAGTCTGATAGGGAGTTAGCTAGATCACAGGCATTATTATTCGTGGGGTCATTAAAACCAAGGTTGAAGTCCCCTAGTAGGATAGTTTGTGAATTAGGTTTAGTGTCGGTGGATGCAAGGGATACAATATCCTCTATGAATAAGGAAATGGGTCCTGGTCGTCGGTAGATAAGGTGCACTGTTGCTGTTTGGTTAGGTGATAGTGGCAGTTTGATGGACAGGCATTCGGCAGAGGGAATTTGAGCGTCCTGAATGACTCTAATGTCGTAGGTGTTTCTGAAGATGAGGGCAAGTCCGCCTCCTTTCACTTGGTTGGTGTTTCTATCGCATTTTATGATAGCATAGTCATTTGGTATAGCAAGGGCCAGAGATGGTCCAGAGGCTGCATTAAGCCAGGTTTCCGTAACTTCGAGGAGATCAAGCTTTTCATGAGTTATGAAGTCAGTGATGTCCAGTGCGTGGGCGGATAGGGACCTAGCATTCACCACGGCTGCTTTGATGAATGTGTCTTTTTCAGGAGTTTTTTGCGATGGTAGAGATGGGCCATTTATGGTGATGGGGGCTAGCTTGCTGTCTAAATCAGTGGCCAGATTAGCTAGAGTATTGTTACTGCGCCGAAGTTTGTTGCTCTTGTGGGCGTGTGGTTGGGGGCTTTTGAATTGCAATCGTGCTCCTAGTCTGGAGTTTCTAATTGAGATGCTTGGGTGGTAAGAGCATGGTAAGGTTGGGGCGTAGTTGTCAGTGATGTTACAGGATAGGGATGAGCTAATATAAAGCTTCAAGTATGGACGTTGTTTTAGTGTGGTGGTTCTAGAATTGAGTCTGAGGTTTCTATTAGTAATAGCGCACGGTTGATTGGGAGTTGGTCTGGTAGCAAAGTGGCGTATCCAGAGTGCTGGATCATCCAAGTAAGGGTTGGCAGTGTCCATAGTAGTATTCCACAAGGTGTGGGTAATAGCTAACTTAGGTGTGCTAGTGTGTGTGTGTTGGTTAGTATGCAGGTAGGGCTGGCCTGTCCAACGTCTAGTGTAAATGTACATTAGGTGGAGGAGTGTGGTCAGACACCAATACATAGTGGAAGTAAGCTAAGTCAGTGGGCAGGGATGGAGGACTCAGAGTGTGTAGTGAGTACTATGTCTGAATGCAATGGATAGCATCAGGCGATGGCATAAGGCTAGTGGCACAGGCAGTACATGAGTTCAATTAAGAGCACGTAGTACAGGTTAAGGCATCAGGTGATAACATCAGGTGATGGCATAAGGCTAGTAGCACAGGCAGTACATAAGTTCAATTGAGAGCACGTAGTTCAGGTTAGGCAGACTGGCAGGTGTGATTGCTAACCTTAATTCATTTAAATACAAGAGGTGACACGAACGTGGCCGTATGTAATATGTAACATCAGGTGACAACAGTTGGCTACAATACATAGAACGGCACATGAGTTATGTTAGATGTAGGTTGGCAGAGAGTATGAGTGCGGCTAAGCATACAGGCAGTGAGAATGTAGGCAATGATGGCAAAGTATTGCAGTAATTAAGCTTAGCGCATGGAGATGGTTCAGGCAGTTACTGGCGCTTAGTGGATTAATCTACAGAATGCGGTCGAGTAGATGAAGTGGAGCATGTGTGCCGCGAGTGCTGGGCGAGCAAGGGAGTCGCAAGAACAAAGAGTCACATGCTTCTATGTCGCCAATGTAATCAACAGTTATGTGCACAGCCAGCCAGCAAGAGCAGTGAGGGTGCGCATGTAATGGAGACAATAGTGAGGACAGGGTCTGGCGGGATACATATAATCGTCACGCATAAGTAATTACCAGCTATCACTCATCGATATCATCGGGACGGCGGCAGAGTTGATGCGGGAGGTTGGCCAGAGGTTGGCGCTCAGGCGGTGAGCAGTATCAGGGTGCCCAGAAGCTAGGAAGGCGCAGACGTGCAGGGCAATTGGGCGTTGGTAGATGCACATAGATTGGAGCGAGGGGGAGCGGGCAATTACAGTAGGGTGGATCATCAAGCACAGATACAACGTGCAGTGAGGTGCAGGTGCACAATAATGGCAATATGAAATTTACAGCGACATAGTCTTATCAAAAGTCATTTGCAGTTCGTTTACTCACGGCCCCGAGTGAGGCAGAGTTCACCGTTGTAATGAGTCAGGAATCCGGCAGGGTGTCTGGGCGAACGGCGAGGAAGGCTGAGGACAGGCGAAGACAGGAATTGGCCTTATTGTCCTGGGCCTTGGTGGGAGTGGGTCGGCTTCGCCTACCGGCTGGCGATATGCTCTAGAAGAGGGCTCAATGGCCAATCAGAGCTGAGAACAGTCAGCTATGCCCAGTTAGGCACTGGGGCTCGTCGAGGTATGGCGGGCGGCCATCTTGGAGGTGCTGAGGACCAAGATCAACAGAAATGGCCCACCTATAAGGCAGCCATTCTTAAACACTTCTCAATTCATAGGAACCCACAGGAGGTCCACAAGGCGGCATACAACCTGCAGTGTGGGGAAGACCAAGCACCTAGAGAGTTTGTGCAAGAGCTAAAACAAGCATTTGCACAACCTTCTAGGTGGGTGAACACCAATAGTCGGGAGTTCATCAACACATTTTCATGCACTCCCAAAATACATAATGACAAAATCATTAAGGGATTTCCATGAGCATAGGACCGTGGATTGGGTGATAGAACAGGGCACCAGGATCTCTGAGGTCCAAAAGCCCTCTGAAAATAAGAATAACCACAAAAAAAGATCAAACACCTGCCACTGCAAAGGTAGTTGAGGTGAACAATATTCCTACATTGGACTTGGAGTTGGGGGGGCATAAAAATATTCCTCCCACCAATCAGCAGAATGAAAGGTTGAGGACACCCTTGGATCCAACCCAATCAGGTGGTAGCCAGGTAGGATACCAGACCAACACTCCATCCGACCCTGCCACCTACATCAGTCTGAGATGTAAGGGTAGCAGACTCACCCTGGGGTATGTCTACACTTCCCTGGTGCAGTAAGAGGGGCCCGACCACGTAGGTACAAACTCTGGAAACTTCCCTCCAAACTTCCCTCAGAGTGGAAGAAATACTCCACCCCCCAACCTAAGCTTTTTTCCCAGATACCCTTCAAACCCTAATTTCCAGAATAATCCTTCTCTCTCTACCTGCTTTCAGGACAATAGATTCCCGAATCCGGGAGAAGGGAGACCTAGAATGGAAGGTTATTAGGGAAACTCCCAATACCCAAGCTTCTCCGGGAGAAGGGTCAGCTACCCTTTCCGGGAGCAGCAAAGGAATGAGTCTAGACCTCCCTACCAGCCAGAAGTAATTTCACAACTGGAGCGACAAGTGAAACAATTAACCCATGACCTGGGTTGCATGTTGAGGGCTCAGCAGAACCCTGAACTGGAAACTACTACCCCGAATAATTTAACACCCAGGTCTGTTGGCCTGGGGAGGAATGAGGGGAAGAAACCTCTGACAACCAACAGGCTCCAGAGGAGAGGGCCCGGGTGGAAGGGAGATGTGAAGCCTTAGAGGAAGTTTCCTTTCCTACCGGTACAAAACCCCTGGAAACCCCTGAAACTGAACATGAATCTGAACATGAATCTTCTACCCCTAAAAAGCTGGAACTTAAAGAACAGACATAAGTAGGAGAGATTGAAAGCCAAAGACAACCCACTTTGTGGAGGAAGTCTGCATCATCCTCTTTGAAGGAGAAGAATCCCTGGAGGATTCAGGGAAGACAATCTTCTCTTTTAGGCATGGAGGGATAACTTCCAAGCAAAGATGGGTCTCAAGAGATACGAAAAAGGTAGCAGACCCGGATTTTGACGGGGTAAGTATGGAAACCGACCCAGACCAAGAAGCTCTTAAACACAAACAATATCACACAGAGGACCCAGAAATCACAGAGGTATTCTCCTCCCAAACACGTTCAGGTAACTGACAGAAAACTGTCCAAGATCACACAGTGTCGGAGTTCAATATGAAAAAGTTAACCGCCAAGCTGACTCAGGTATAGGGTCAGTGTGCATTATCAGTGCTGGTGGATACTGTATCACAAGCCACCCTCTGGTCCAAAAAGGCCTTCGACCAACTAAATTCAGGAAGGGAGAGCGTCACCAAATTCCTCTTCCCCTCACACCTCTTCCCGGACAACTCCAAAACTTTGATGGGAATGATATTTCTGTCGAAGGGACTGCACATCTGGAAATAAACATTGGGCGACATAGTGTGAAACACCCGGTAATAATCGTGACTCCAGAGGGCGTGCCTTGTCTATTGGTGAATTACCTCCTTTGGAAAATGATCACCCCTGATTGACAGTGTGACCAAGGTCCTCTGGACTCAGACTGAGCCAATTAAATAAACACAAAGCACAAATTATGTGAGTTTGAATAGCACATGCCACATGATTGAACAACGGTCCAACAAAATAGAATTACATTTTTAGGAACAATCAAGTCCCAGACATCATCATCATCTCTTTAGGAGAACAAACAGGTGATGGCAACCCTTCTCCATTCTTGATAATCTACCTTTCTTCCAGTTTTAAGTGGCATTCCACATTGGAAGAGCATACTCTGAAATGCTATACTAGTCCAAATTCAGAGAAAAACCCAAATCCCATGATGAAAGATGGTGAAAAACCAGCTCAAAGTTTGACTGACATCCAGATAAAGGGTGAACAGCAGTTTGTCCCCATTCAGAAAAATGAGGGATGGGGGCCTGTTCTCACCAGAGTATGCCTGAATAACAGAAGAAGCTTAATCAGCTAAGCATTATTCAGGAAACTCCCAAAGGATCAGACCATTCCCACATTTAAATGAATTGATCAGTGGGAAATGGGCCTGGAAATTCCAACTTCCAAACATCACCTGCCTAGCAGGTGTATGCTAAAAATTTCCATTGGTGACAAAAGCATAGAACATAATTGTTGGGTTGTGAGAGATGTGACATTCTCATTCTATTCACAATTAATGTAGACCTAATTAATAACAAAGCCTGGTCCCGACTGGGGGATAACCCCATGGGCTTTGACAACACTGAGAAAGCATTCTGGTCAGCTCAATTGCTGCTGTAGTGGTTGAAGTTCAAGTGAGAGAAGAGATCACCATCCCAGGACAGGGGCAACAATTTACAATTCCCCTAAAAATTAAGCGAGGACAGAACCTCAAAAAGCAGAAAGCCTATATAAATTTGAATGATCAACTCCAACGACAAGGTTTGTATTTACATCCGACACCCCTAGTTGACCTAGAACATGACACCATTCGAATATTGATGGATACAGCAATCCTCGAAGTATCACTTTGGGTGCAGACACCTTTATTAGAATGGCAGTTGATGCCCAACATTATTCTACTGATTTATGTAATGAGATCGTTGGACCACTTCCAAATTACTGCTTCAATATCAACAACAGTATCCCTCGAGAAAAGATTTTCACCAGGCAAGGGGGGAATTTATTGGTGTACTCTTCCTGCTCTTATGGTGTGGAAGAGATGACCTGTGACATTGGGATGGATGAGGTGGTATTCCAAGTCAACAGTGACTACCTCCCATCCTTGGAACTGCCCATCCAGGCCAACACCATCACAAGAG
Source organism: Ambystoma mexicanum (assembly GCF_040938575.1). Classification (NCBI taxonomy): domain Eukaryota; kingdom Metazoa; phylum Chordata; class Amphibia; order Caudata; family Ambystomatidae; genus Ambystoma; species Ambystoma mexicanum. Next base: position 828,324,897 of record NC_090923.1, on the reverse strand, counting down.
GTCTTTCCACCCAACTGGAGGACACTGCCAAAATTGGCAAGTCCAAGTTCTTTCCAGGCTTTTAGCAAATGGTCAAAGAACAAATGACATTTGCTGATGCCTGTGAGACCGAGGAGCAAAAACAGAAGCTGAAACTGGTGTTTCTAGATTTTCAGGATATCTTTGCAGTGGATTCATATGACTGTGGACGCACAGAGGTACATTCCACCACCATACCCACGGACCCCGAGATGGTTCCAGTATTTGTGAAGCAATATCGGTTGCCTCTCGGATCCATGGAGTCATTCACAGAGATTATCAAAAATGTAGAATCCTGTGGGTTAATTTGTCCAATCCACAGTACCTTTAACAACCCGTTACTGGGGATACTCAAACCCAATGGCCAATGCAGACTTTGCGCAGACCTAAGGGAGTTAAATAAATGGGTCCACGTGCAAAGATGGCCCCTTTCCTACATTGATCAGGGACGAGTCAAGATCCAAGGGTCAAAGGTGTATACCGCCATTGACCTGACCAACGGTTACTGGACAGTGCCTGTGAGTAGGGAAGACCAGTGTACGCTTGCCTTTACCTTCAGAGGGCAGCAATACACGTGGACCCAAACCCCTTTTGGATACATAAATTCTGACAATTAATTTAACATCTTCCTACAGAAGGCCATGCCCGATTTGGGTTAGAGGGGAAACCTGACCTCTGTAGATGATGTCTTAATCAAATGCTTAACTGTGAAGGAACATATAGCGGAAATACACTATGTTCTGACCCAGTTGAAGAAAACCGGAGCAAACTGTCCTTTCAGAAGGCACAGTGGCAAAAAAGGTGTTAGCATTATTGAAATTGAAAGACCTTATTACTCTGTGAGAACTAAGAAGCCTTCTTGGACTCACTAATTATAGTAGAACATTTATTTATTTATTTATTTTTTCTACGCAGAGGTCACTTGACCTTTGGTCTAAATATTAAATGCTGGGTCAAGTGGTAGTGGGTTCTGGAGCAATCCGAGGCAGTAAAACAACTAAAGAGAAGCCTTTTCCAAGCCCCTTGTTTGGCTTACCCCATAAAAAACAAGGAGTTCTTCTTGGAGACGAGGTTCTCAGATAACAGCGTTATTGTACCAAAAGCACAACAAGGTCAGCAAAGTAATCTTGTACCAAGCAAGACTTTGTCCTCTGTGGAGGAAAAATTCAATGATTGCAAAAAAGCACTCCTGGCAATGGTGTGGGTGTTGAGGAATTACTGCTGATTTATCCAGGGGGAGCACATCATTGTCGAGACTCCTCACCAACCCTTGCAATATCTTGAAAGTGACCGAATCCGAACAGGGAACGTGAGTAATTACAGAATTATTTCCTGGATTCTATCCATGCAAGACTTTTCTGTGGAGGTCAGATATGGGCAAAACAAGAAGAGTCCTCTAGCGCAAGGATTGGCTGACTTGCATGACTGTGCTCAAGAAAACTGTCTTGAGTACGAAAGTCTAAGGACCAATGAGAATATGGAGGCGTACCTTACTTTCCCTCACAAAGTCTATGAGGAAAGCACGTGTCAGGGGATACCCACAGTTTATGTAGATGTGTGTTCCTACTATGTTGACAATCACAGGGTAAAATAACTAGTGGCTGGCATTCAGAATGCCTTGGTCATTGAAGCCCCGGAACCCTTAGTCAGGTGGCAGAGTTTTGGCAGTACATCAAGCTATCCTCACTGCAGAACACCACCAACTCAAACAGCTGGTCATAATTACTGACTCTGATTATGTCAGCAATGGGTTCGTGTAACACCTGATTAACTGGACAAATCGAGGCATTCTGTGTGCAAACAATAACCTGCTAAGGCATGGGAAATTAATTCAATAAATTGATGATCTGGTAAGTTCTAATGAGATGACCATCTATGAGAAAATGATCAGAGATCACTCCAAAATAGAGGGATCAGACAAAACTTGAAATTACTTCCCAAAACCAGAGCCATTTACAGGGATCACTGCAGCACACCACCAACTCAAACAGCTGGTCATAATTACTGACTCTGATTATGTCAGCAATGGGTTCGTGTAACACCTGATTAACTGGACAAATCGAGGCATTCTGTGTGCAAACAATAACCTGCTAAGGCATGGGAAATTAATTCAATTAATTGATGATCTGGTAAGTTCTAATGAGATGACCATCTATTAGAAAATGATCAGAGATCACTACAAAATAGAGGGATCAGACAAAACTTGAAATTACTTCCCAAAACCAGAGCCATTCACAGGGATCTCATAGAAACTGAATCCCTGTTGCGGGAAATCCAGGTCACTGCTGTCACCAGGTCCCAAACCCATGCAAATGATGAACTCTCAAAAGCCCAGTAGAGTAAAGAAACACCAGATGCAGATTTGATTACTGCACAAAAAGAGGACCCGATTATTGGGAAATTTTATCAACATATTGATCACCCTGTGAATTTTCCTCTGACAGAATCCGATTTTATCGGGACGGAGGATCTCCACAGCCGGTCATAAGGGGTTTCACACAACATTAGAAATCTTGTGCAAGGTCGCATATTGGCCACACATGGGCCAGGACCTCAACATATACTTAAGGGGGTCTCTTGTGTGTGCTCAGTTCCAGCCAAGTTCTCTCACACACAGAGCTCCCCTACAGAAAAGGGGAAGGACACTGCCTTGGTTGGATTTGCAAGTCGATTTCATCAGGCCACTGATATGCTCCTCTAGAGGAAACAAGTACATGTTGACCGTGACATACTTGTTTACCAAGTGGGTAGAATGTCTTCCAGCACCGAATTGTAAGGTGGAGACAGCTGCCGCTCTAATGGTCAACCACATCTTCTCTCGTTTCAGCTTTCCCTAAAAGATTGAGTCAGACTGAGGAAGTCATTTTATCAGCGAGGTGATGAACAAGATGTGGGAGATACTAAGGGTAAAGAGAAAACTCCACATTGTCAACTGCTCAGCTTCGAGCGGGGGAGGGAGAGGTACAGTAAAACAATTGTTGGCATCTTGAAGAAGTTTGTGGCGGACTCTGGACCATGTTGGGACATCCGACTACCGCTTGTCCTAATGGCCATTAGGTCCACGCTGTCCTCTACAACCTAAATGTCTCCATTTGAGCTCATGACTGGATGGAAAATGGTGGTACCTCAGCACCTGCTCTACAGAACTCAAGAGCAGACCCTGATCAACGCATCCACTACCCATGAGTACAATGAGAATTTAAGGAAACACCTTTAGCACACTTTTACTTATTCCCAGTGCAATATAGAAAAGTCGGCGGAAGGAATGAAACACTACTATGACTTAAAAACTACCAAGGAGAAGTACGAAGTAGGAGACAGGGTCTACCTGTACAATTTCTAAAGGAGCCAGACCAAGGAGATGATGTTTCTCCCCTCACCTGTCACCTATAAAGTCTGTATCCGTAAAGGAGAACATATGGAAGAGAAATGGTTTCATATGAATCAGTTGAAGAGCTGTCACTGCAGACAGTGGGGGTAGAGCCCAGGAACCATCTGAAGAATGAAAGGAAAGGATGGAAGCCTGGATGGAGATTATCACACATTTACAAGGAGTAAAGGAAGTTATACTCAAAAAGAATGTTTAAAAAAAATATATACAATATGTGTAGAAAGGTTCATGTAAGAGAAATAACTGTCAGTGGGCCTCATTATGACCCTGGCGGTAAGGCAACAACGGCGCCGGTAGTGTTACCCCTGCTGTTGTTGCCTTACCGCCTAATTACGAGTTCTGTTTGTGGGGCCGCCCTGTACGCCTGGTCAGACCAGATGTGCAGAGCGGCACCCTCTAGCAGAACAGGATGCTAACAATGGTCCCTTCATTAAAGGGACCGTTGTTAGTATCCTCCCCATTCCCATTGAGCCCTATGGGGGCTCTAATGGGAATGGGGATGTACCGGGTCCGGGTCCCGCGAATGGGAATTACCGGGCCCGCAAAGCTCGGAATGGCCCCGTAATTCCCATTTTTCAGGACCCGGACCCGAGTTTGGGGGTAGCCATGACGCTAAAAACGGCATGGCTACCTCCAAATTCGTAATGAGGCCCAATGTGTTATGTGAGGTTGTTTTGTGTTTCAAGTTGTATGTTAATTTACTGGGGAAAGAAGTACTGTATAATATACTTAACCTCTCTTTTACTCTCTGCAGACTCAATAACTCCTTCCCATCACAGCCAGGGGGTAGGAGGTTCCAAAAAGCGAGGGGTTCAAGGACCAAACCCGAAAATCCAAAAAGAGCAGAGTGCAGACCAGAGCACCACTCCCTCAGGACAGGAAAAGAGTGGACATGCTCCAACGAGAAAATTCATGGAATGAGCCAAAGAAAAGAGAACAACAAAAAAACACTCTCCCTTGCTCTTTTCAAGGGTCAACCGAGTCAAAAACCCTCGAGGGGTCTTGTGGGGTAAAAATACAGCCCCAGAGTGACAGAGATGGAGATGCCGTGCTAGGCCCCTATTGTGAGAGTGAAGCTAGCTAATGTGGAGTCCCATTGAAATATAAAAGCCAGTACAAAACAGTGGTTTCTGACATAAGGCCTAGTGAAATTAAAAGAAATGGGCCTAGCTCAATTTTACTAAAATGGACAGGTGCGCAAGTGAAAGGGAATCTACCTGAGAGCTTAAAACTGCTGGATATGTCCAATGAATGGGAAATGACATGTGCTGCAGATGCTGACTTTGTGTAAACTGGGAAAGGACCTTTTGACAGATTCAAAACTGCAGCAGTACACATGGGAAAAGATACATTGACATGCTAGGCATGTGAAAAATACCAAGGAGGGATTGTGACTTACATTTAAAAAGTGAAGCTGAGTGACATATTTTGGAGAAAGGCACTTACTTTTCACAAATAAACTGACATTTAAATGGAAAGACTTACTTGTTGGGGAAGTGAACAGGGATTTTCTATTTAACTGTGGCATGTGTGTGAAAAATATCAAAAGTGAAGTTGAATCTGTCCAAACTGCATATAAAGAAAGATTGTATTATAAACAACATGCCCAGAAATAATGCTAAATGTTACATGCAAGTACATCTTGTCAATTTAAAGCTGTACAGTTAGAAGTATGGGTACAACTTGTGTTTTCCCCACTGAACTGAAAGTTCTGTTCCTTTGAAACTTTGAACTGAAGACCTGTGGTCTGGGCTCACTGGGAAAAGCAGGCCTGGTTCAGTTATAAATACAAAGAAATAAGAGAGAATTAGATCAGAATTGTGGGAGTTGCAGATAAAACGGCCACCAGAAATGACCTTTAAGGTCAGGTCTCCCCATTAGCTGTGCATTAGTGGCCAACAGAAATGAACTTTTTAGGGCTGACTCGACCTCAAGAAATGGCTTCAGAGCCACTAATGGATCTTCAAACATTGTGTAAGAAACAGACCCTTTTGATAAGCAGATGTTTGTCTCAGGTCACAAGAACAGAAATTAACCTTAAAAAAAAGGTTGGGGCTACTGTGAAGCTGAGGGGCACATGTGATGCCTTGCCCTATGATTAACATTGGGCCACCTTTCTTTAGTTAAAAGAGAATCGTGTGCCCCAGTGAGCTCATCCCGGGCTCATATTAAAGGGGATAGGAAGCCCGTTGGTATCATGTAAATATGAATCCTGTGTGATGTATACAATTTGGGTTATGAAGACAATTATGATTCCAACCTTCTCATAATTCTGAGGAAATGGAAAGTTGGTGTGGTGATAGGTTATGGAAGTAAGGTTTGGATCTTGAAGGGTCAGATATGTGAATATTTCAGCTCATGAGACAATCGATAAAAAGGTCCCCCTGCATGCCTGCTCCCTCTTGATCTCATTCAGAGTAAGAATCCAGCATATGATTTCACTTGCACACTTTTAATTAATGTGCAGTGTTCTCTCATTGCTGCTTTCTTTGCTCCACTGGAAAAAATCTATCTGTGTCTAAGCAGATTTAAATAACATAACTAGGAAGGCATGTGCATTTGTAGGCATTTTACACCACCCCGCTATAGTATGTGCAAATACCTACCATCCTCCATGTCAGTATATTGAAGATCACTCTGCCCTCTGCTTCGCTTGAAGCTCAGTGAGAATGCTATTATATGCTGGGCTTCCATGCAATTCTCTGCTGCTCAGTACGGCACCACAGGAGACTCGCACGGGCTATCGCACTTAGCTACGTTGTACTCGCACGTGCAATTGCACGTTCCACACATGTAGCAAAAAATTACCCTGCCACAACCTAGGGCCCTAACCAGCAGGGCCCAAGGTAGGCTTCTAGATGCCACCCCTGAGCTCCTGTCTAGATAACAGTGCAGAAAAACCAAAAGGCTTCGGTAATGAGGGATCGGTGTAACACTTGTAGATAAAAAAATTAAAAACATTGGTTGAGAGTGTATGTCCTGCTGTTGGGGCCGCATTTGCAAAGTAAGGATTGTGACCAGGGAACATGAAGTGGGCGTAATGTTGTGAGGGAATTGGATGCCTCTTTCGGCTCTGCCCTCCCCTAAGCTACCAATCACTCAGATGAAGGAATCAGTAGAAGATGAGATGGGTGAGTAGGGGACACTGATGCGCTTGTGTCTATTTAAATGGAGCAAGAGAGGAAGAGAATGGCAGATGATTCCGTCAACACTTGACCAGGTGATAGCCATCATACCCACCTGGCGAAACAAATGGTTGAATTGCTCTATTCTACTAGCCAATTCATCCAACTGCAGCCTCCTTGCATCAGAGAAACAAGGACACCCAAGCTCTCTCTTGTTGTACTATCTCTGTGCTAAAGTTACATGAAACCCTGGTTTGTGGTTAAATGTCTTGAAAAGCATGGCTCTCCATGGGCACATGTTTCAGGCCAGGGCGCCAGCCCAGTAGGTGCTGAATGGTGCTCTTGGTCACTTTTCATGTGACGAGAATCCCATCAAGCAAGCAGCTCCAGTACCAAGTGTTACATCAACTCTCTAAGCACATCACCTGCACAGAATAGTCCCTTCCTACATTTTTGTTGTTGTTCGAGAATAGTTCGACTTTTATGGATTTTTCTGATGAAACTTTTTCTCCTGAGACTAAACGTGCCTGTCTGTGAACTCCCACAGTTCTCCACAAAGACTTTTAAGAGTAACGTCTGTCGTCTGCACACTGTACTGTAATACCTCAAGCCCTCTTAGGTTGCTGACACTGACATTTTCTGCTGCAAGGATTGTAATCACTTTGTAGATTGTCGCATTTTTCCATGTTGTAAGCCATTGCTACCCTGTTTCTGAGGGTGGACAGTGTTTTGTGAAAAACAGAATAAACAAACACTATTACAGTTTTGCAGCTACTAGTCTTACAGTTTTGAACATAGCAACACCGGTCCTACCTGTTAACCCAGATGCTTGTTTTGATCCTTGAGAATAGCCACCATCCCAGTTACTAAGCTTTCAACATGTTTTTTGTGCTTTTTATTGAGCTGATGCAGACATCCAAGTTAATATTTGGACAAGTCCTTAACTGGGAGTGACAAGACAGGAGTCCATGTCTCATCGGCCCTTAGGGCATTTCATCGGGAGGGATTGGATCATTGCCTCAGCCACACAGTTTGCGTCTCCATGGGGTCCATTGTCTATGTTGACACATTTGCCATACCCATGCAAGATAGACCCTGCTGCATGCAGTGCCCACACTGTAGCTGGACCTGTATTTTAGCACCAGTCTTTATGTGCAATTGATAATGTCACGTTTTTACCATACTGGAGTGTTACCCTCATTGCAAATGTTCACTAGGAGAGGGTTTATAATTTGGGATTTACCCAAAGGCTTCCTTTGTACCCTGTCTGTTTCCAGCATGGCATAATTCACTATATCCGTGGTTATTCCATTGCAGTCTATAAGAGGCAGTTAGATGTGTTGGGAGTGTCTGTGTATTGAACTTTGATGGATTTTGGGGATAGGAAATATGTTGCACTTAGATGGATTGTTGTCGGTGGGAAGGGTATTGCACCTAGATGGATTTTCTGGGAGGAGTAGGAATGGTGTTGCACTCTTTTGTTGCCCAGTACTTTCACGCATATGTTTAAGATGATGTCCTGTCACCAGCACTCTGAAGATCATAGGGACAACCGGCCCAATGTCCCCAAAGCCCTTTGAGGACAGACTGTTAATTGCACCAAGAAGATGTGTTAGGATTGCCCCTTCTATGCTTAAGATCCCCCAGGATAGCTTGCCACTGCTCTGGGGCCTTCGTGCTGGACCTCAAAGTTTGATATCAGCCTGCTAACAATACATATAAAGACAGCCATGGGGTTGTAGCTAGATATGTGGGTAGCCTGCCATCACAACTAGAAGAAAGCACATGCTGGTTAACATATGTGGTACACTTAGAGCATTTACGCCTACGATGTTTTGTCCACACATGATGCTCGAAGATATATGTTGGTAACCATCCATTGCACTTATAACTGCTTAAGTTAGCCATTGTAACGTATCTGAGACGCCCTCACGCAAAGCATAAAAAGCCAGAACTGCTACTTTTGCGTCCTCCCCACACAAATACATGCACCCATCAAACAGTGAGTGGGGTCCCTAGCAGGCATGCCTGCATCTCGGGGACCCTGCGCAGGGTCCCCTGTAACTGTTGCCTGCACCCTGACAACATGCGTATGAAAATTCGTAACCCAGGTTAAACCTACGTCCGTGCTGCGATTCCTATGGACAAGTGTCTTTACGCCTGCCTTTGGGTGGCATAGTGTTCAAGGGATATGCGTGGCCATTTCTATGCTTAGAGGCTACCCAGGTGGTTCCTTGAATATGTTTGTTTAGGTGCAATCGTGGGTGTGCGAGGGACAGCCTACGGGCCGTCCCTCGGAATGCCCACTTTTTTGCATGTTCTTCCCCATTTTCTGTGTACCGCCCCCTTCCCAGCCCTTTAGCGCAAGCCACGCCCACTCTCTGTGTGGTGTCTCATGCTCGACGGCTCGTAGAGATGTGCTGAGCCTGCGCAAACTCCGCGCAAGTCCTTGAAAAGTCCAGTGCATTCAATTCCATGAATCAACAAACAGTATTGCGCACGCAGTTTCCCTATTTTCCGTGCAAATTATTCCATGAATCAGGCCCTATATATTTATTTGGGGTGTCTGTCCAGTTTTTACAACCCTCTTTGTGGAACCAAGCTGTACACCTACACCATACTGATTGTAAGTTAGATCTTATAACTAGCGCAGTTATGTTGTTTGCATAGGCGTTACTATCACTACATTGTATATAAATTAAAGTTTATCAACCTAAGAGAGAACAAAGACTGAGCCTATACATCTCTGCAACAAATGCTTAACACACTGAGATATCTTTTAAACCATTATAGCAATCAAATATATCAATATGCATTTCAGCTTTGGTTATTGCAGGTGTGCAACACATTCATGAACGAAATGTGAAAATGCTTTCCTACTTGTGCTTCTTTATTTACTATAGAGCACACGAAACCCATTAAAGGATGAATTGATCGGATTGGAATGTACTCAGCATGCACTAGACAATAGTATGAGATGCGTCATTTGTATTTTGTAAAAAATGGGCCCTGTCTTCTTTGCATCAGAGAGTCATATGAGGTTCCCTGCCAAGATAGTTGCTTGGGGAAGGCGGCCCCTTTGACCTCCTATGAAGATGTCTCTACTGACAGAGGGCAGGAATGGGTGTTTCTATTGCCGTCAACCCTTGTCCTGAGGTGATAGGAGGACTATTCTCTCACATCCTGACAAGTCCAACAATACCCGGGTTACACTATAGTTGGAAGATATTGACCTGGACAAGGCTTCCCAAATTACCAACCTTCACTTCTGCAAGATGAATGAGTAAAGTACGGGCTCTTTTTGAGTCTTCTGCCTTCTGAGATTGTGTATTCACACATTTCCTTGACTCTAAAGGTCATTCCAGTGTTCATATCAGCCCGCAAATAATTCTGGATATCTATTCTTTCCAGGCCTCACTTTAATTTCACATAGGAAACACAACATCTGTAATTATAACAACTTCGAGTTTCTAAATTGACCAAACATGAGTTCCTACTTTCATGTAGGGTTTGTGATCTACAGCGAGACTACTCTTTGCAGTCACGCTCCTCTAACTTCTCTTTCTTCTTTGAGTGGAATCTTATACTACTATAATAGCTGCTTCCTTTATAGCTTAAGTGATATGTGCACTGTACGAGACAATTACATGTGGACTGGTATGACATTCTTGCTTTTTTATTAACTCCTTTGCAGCCCAAGCTAAACTGAGCGTGGTCCTCATTCAGAGTTGATGATATAACAAAAAAAAGTTCTGGTGATGAAATTACTACCATTTTTACCGCATTACAAAATTTAGAGTTTCAAAATTGAAACTCTCTATATACCACCTGCTTTTGTGTGGAGGACATTTCCTCACACAAAACCATTACCACATGAAATATTACCTCATGTGGTAATTACTACATGCAGTAATATGCTGCCCCAAATGAAGTGCAATGGGACAAGGGTCCCCATTACTCTGAATCATGAAGACCCTTCCTGTTACTGCTTGCTTACTTCATGCGGTAATGGCAAAAAAGGTTTGGCAGTATAACCAAAGGTAATACCACCGAATTCTTAATGGAGGCCTCATTTCGGGACCCTCATTTCTTTTGGGAGGAGAAGAGCAGAACATTGTTTGCAAGTCCTTCAAATGCTCAGAGAATGTAAACCAAAAATCAGGAATTATGGCAGTTTTAAATTGCATGCCACCTCTAACAGTACAACTCATATTAATGAAGAAATGGATGCCGAGGTCAAATGTAGCTGCGGTAGCAATTCCCCCTGTTTGGGTAGGACTTTTATAATCTGAGTCCATGGTAGAGGAAACAGTTGGTCCACTGTGGAGAACCCTATATGGTGTTTTGTTCTTCAAAACCTTTCTTTTATGTAAGGGAGGAATTGGGCCTTAACAAGATGGAGCTTTGCTCTGGCAAACCTTTTTTCGCAGGAGTGCAAATCTGCCCCCCATTAGCAGCTCACACCATTTCTCCTGTGCACGTGGAGGAGATCCTCACAAGGTTTGTGGTAAGCGAGGGGGCCTGAGCCGTTAATTTGTAAATGCTTTGAGGCATCAAGGAAAATAGGTCATCCTCCACTCAAGCAGAACGTACCAAGCCACACATCTATAAACAAGCACTGTCTCCTTCTTGGTATCTTTCGGAGCGCTTTACGTCCTCAGTGGCCACCTGCACCCCCAGCAAGTGCCATCCAAATGAGCAAATATGGCTTCTGATGTACATATATTTTACTAAGACTGTTTTGACAAATGAAGTGAGCAGGGTGGTGCCCATTTTGAATTGCTTGCTTAGTAGGGTTTCATTCTTGAATCACTATCACAGACGCATTTCAAATATCACATTTTGTGGTCATCCTTATGATCCCAAAATACTCATTGCTTTTATGCAAATTGCCAAGATTCAGCTCCTCCTGCAGATGTCCCCCAGGTGAACTTGATTTGATACCTTGAGGAGATTGGACGCTGCTCGACCTGGCATGTGGCTCCAGCCCTCAGTCCCACCCACATCACTTGCTACCTCGACACACGAAGGAGTGAGGGTCCATAGTCAATTTTGTCAATTTCCAGCACTGCCTTCCTCTTGAGCCGTGACCATGGTGCCCTTCCTTTGGGTCACTGTCAAATGCTGTGGTGCGAATGTGGCGTCTTCTTTCCGGCCTTTCAGTTGGCGTAACAACACCTGATCCCCTGTTTTAAGAGCGAATTCCTGCGCCCGCCTCTGCGCATTAGCTCTGTTTTTCATTTTGTTCTTCTCGTCCGTGTCCTTGTCCCTCGCTTGTTGTTCTAGCGGGGTTGGGAGTGTTGGATTAGGGCCTTCCGGTAGTCTCGTCTTGATGGGTCTCCTGAACATGAGACCCGCTGGGCATACCCCTGGGGTGCTGTGTGGGGTGTGTCGATATTCCCTCAGCAGTTGGTAGAGGGCCTGCTCAAAAGGCTTGTTGAGGATGGTGGCTATTTGCAGGGTCCTCTTGATGCTTCCCATGAACCTCTCGACGATGCCATTTGCTTGTGGCCATCATGGGGTTACTTTCCTGTGTTGAAAACCTGTGTATCTTGCGAAATTCTGAAAATCCTGACTTGTGAAAGGTGGGTCGTTATCCAACTTTATAACTCTCAGGACTCATATGTGGAGAACGTGTGTGGTGAAGCACCGGGATCACGCATGTGGCGGCCGTGCTCTCGTCGACCTGCGCTTCCGGGAAACACAAATGTTCATCTATAAGTACAATAACATAAGCGCCGTTGCGGAGAGGGCCGAAGAAGACTACCGCTAGTTCATCCCATACATGTTCAGGGAGTGAGGACATCTGCAACGGGCTTGGGGTGTGGTGGTGGGGCCACTTGTGTGCACGTCTGGTACTTTCCTAGCATTTCTTCCAACAGGGTGTCCAACTTTGGGAACCAGACCTTTTGTCGTAATAGGTGCTTCATTGACACCACCCCCTGGTGACCTTTGTGCGCCTGCCTGACTGTCTTTTCTCGCAGTGCCTCGGGGATTACCACCTTGCAGCCTTTCAAAACTACGTGGTCATCGACAATGGAGAGTTCATCTTTGACCAGTGCTATCCATCGGATGTTGTCTCGTACGGTTTCACTCTCCTGCTTGGCTTGTTGTTTCATGTGAGCCCGTCGTTCTGACTGGATGCAGTGTCTGGCAATGCAGAGGGCTGGGTCCTGTTCCGACTGAGTGATGAGCTCCAACCATCCCACCGGGAGTGGTTGCAGATGATGGACCACATTTGTATGCGTCTTCTATGGACGGCTGCGCGCGCGCCGGTCCAGTGGGTTGGTGGGACAGGTAGTCGGCTGGATTGTCTTCCTTGCCAGGTCGATGTTTGATATTAAATTTGTAGGCCTGGAGGCACAGCCCCCACCTTGCGATTCTGGGGGCATCCAGGCTTTTGTGTCATCATAAATCGTCAGTAGGGCTTGGTGGTCCGTTATAACTGTGAACCTCTGTCCATACAAGAACAAGTGAAAATACTCACAGGCCCACACCTCAGCGAGGCTCTCTTTTTCGGCTTGTGAGTACGCCTGTTCCATGGTGGTGAGGTTCCTGCTGGCATAGGCCACAATGAATACGTTGGCTGGGGTGGCTGAGTCTCTTTGTTTGAAGATGTCTCCCTGCCCCATGGGACTGGCATCCACGATTACTTCAGTGTCTCTTTGCGCGTCAAAGTATGTCATGTCCTCCGCCCTTGTGACGGCGTTGCGGATGGACTCAAATGCTTTCTGGCAATCCCCGGACCATTCGAAAGGCTGGTCTTTGCAGGTGAGTAGTTGTAGAGGGTTGTTCACAGTGGCGTAGTCCTTGACATATCTCGAGCAGTAGCTCACCAACCCCAGCAACGAACGTAGCTCTCTAGTGTTCTTTGGGGGTTGTTCTGTGTTGAGAGCTTCCACCTTGTCTGTATCTGGCCTCATCCACTTTTCAGAGAATATGTGGCCGAAAAACCTTAACAACCCTTTGCCAAACTCGCATTTGGCCTTGTTGATGGTGAGGCCAGCCGCCTACAGCACGGCACAAACTCGATGCAATACCACGTCATGTTCTTCCTTCGACTTTCCAAATACCAAGATATCGTCCGAATAGTTGAGACAGTTGGGCATGTGTCGGATGACCTTATGTATTTCCTCTTGGAAGATCTCTGCTGCCGACGAGATGCTGGAACAGAGGCTTTTATAAGTCCTAGTTGAGTCACGAATGTTGTGATGTAAAGTGACTCGGGCGCAATTTCGATTTGATGGTAGCCCTTTGTAAGGTCGAGTTTGGAGAACACCTTTGCGCCATGAAGGAGGTGCTTCATGTCCGTGATCCTCGGTGCCTGGTGTCGCTCCCTTTCAATTGCTATGTTTGCTGTTCGCATGTCGACACACAGGCGTATTGATCCGTCCGGGGACTTTTTGGGCACTGGTACTATGGGCGACACCAATGGCGTTGGACCTGTGACCAGTTCGATCACTTGCAGCTTGATGAGCTTGTCAAGTTCCTCCTCGACTTGCCTCTGTATATTAACAGGAATGCCCCAATAATGTTGGGCAACTGGGCAGACATCTGTGTTGATGTGCAGTTGGATTTTACAGTGCTCCAACTTCCCGAGACCCTTGAATAATTTCAGGAAAGCCTCTTGCACTGCTTTCGGCATGGCAAAATACTTATGTGCCATCACCTGATATAATATATGGACTAGACCCATGTCGACGGCAGTCCTGAAGCTCAGTATGCAGCCACTGTTGGCTTTGGTTTTCAGCACATGTAACAGGATTTTTTCTGTGTGAATTTTGTGTGTGCACCAGGCTGTAATGGTGCCCTTGCAGGGCAGTGGTGTGGTCGCGCCGTATGGACAAATGTCTACTGTAGCTTTTCTCAGCTTTGGGGGCCGGGCAAGGGAGTTGTATGCCTCCTCGCTGATGATATTGACAGTGGCTCCTGTGCCAATGAGTCAGTGGCGTGTCGTTGACTTGTAGCATAGGAATTGGGCTGTGTTGGGTAGCTGTGTCATTGTTAAGTGCCCATATGTATCCTTTCTTCTTCTGATCATCCCCCGATGATGGTGATTCACTGCTCGAGGGTGATCGCATCTCTATGTAGCGGACAAATCGTCTTCTGCCACTGTGCCTGGATCCCTCGGATGTCCGTCTCTCTTCTCGGGTATAAGTGCTTCTGCGTTCCCAGTCTTTCCGCTGTTGATTCCTCAGGTCGCCTTCCGACCTGTTGCCAGGTGGGCTCAGACGAGAGCTCCTCTTCGTTCCTGGAACCTCTGTCTGTCGGGCCTGGGGGCATTTTTGCAGACAGCTCTGAAGTGGTCCATTCCTCCCCAGGCAGCGCTTTGCTGCCCCACTGCCGGGAATTCGCTTGTGTGCAGTTATTCGTAGCCGCACCTGAAACACGTGGTTTCTGAGTGTCTTCCCTCTTGGGTGGGTGTGGTAGACAGCTTGTTAATGATGTCCGGGTCTGTGGCTGGGTGTTGTAATGTGATTTTTCCTAGACTGTCGAGTTGGGACTCTACTGCCACCACCATCCGGGCTAGTGCGAGTATATCCTCCAGTGATCTGTGTTTCTGTAGCAGCTGTTTCCTAAAGGGCTGAGACGCGCAGCAGGCAATCACCTGAGACCTTAGAGCTTCCTTGTTGGAGTAACAGTGAAATTCACAGTACTTGAGTTTGATGTGGAGACGCTTGACAAAATTATCAAGAGATTCGCCCTTTTCTTGTCACGTAGTGTGGAAGATATGTCTTTCATAATCTATGTTGGTGTGAGGAGCGAAGTATTCTGACAACTTGCCGTGCAGATCATCATATGACTCAGTGTCTAGATTGAGCAAATCCCCCGCAATGTCTCTGACAGCAGGCCCCACAGCCATGGACAGCGTGTTTTTCAATCGGGCGTCATGCGTAAGCCATATGGCTCCTTTTTAGAACTTAAAGTCTCTCAGTCATATTACCAGCGGGGCCTTAAGTTGGTGGTGTCTCTTAGGTCGAAAGGGTGGGGCATGTCGAGTACTTGTGACGCTCCTCCCGCCGCTTGCGCTGCTACTTGCGCCGTGTTGGCTGCACCTTCTGGCGCGCTGTCCTCCCCTGAGGAGGATGCCACTCGATGCAACATGGCTCGTAAAGTAAATAGGCCTCAGACGTGAGACCAAAGGTGTGGTGTCCTTAGATTTGGGTTGTGGGCAGTGCTTAAAGTGGGCCGGGGCCTGCCGGGGCCGGGCCAACGGCAGTCTCCCAAAAAGTGGGGCTGAGCCGGGGCCCTGCTGGGGCCCGTCCCACCGCCCGCAACATTGGCAGGACAATTTTGTCCGTAGTCAAAGCTTTATAAAAGACGGCTTGAATTGTGTACTTTCAAAGCCATAGAAAAGATGGCTTGCACAGTACACACACCATAGTAAGGTACGCACACAAATATATAACATTTATATATATTTGTGTGTATACCCTACGATTTGCGTACTTTTAGGCCACGCCCCTCCCACAAGCCACGCTCCCAAATGAGGGCCCCCCCCTCAATTTCTTACCCCACTTAAAGCCCTGGTTGTGGGTTTACTTTACAGGTGGGCCTTGACTTCGACGGGCTCCCGCACCCTACGAAGTAGGGCCCCTCGGCGGGGGCCCCCCTTAGTGCCGACTGACTCATGCGGCACGGTGGTAAGAGGAGTCGGGAGGAGAAGGGGGAGTGGAGGGGTGGGTGACGTCATCTCCCGCGCGCCCATTGGCGCTATAAATACACTTGGACAAGGGTCGCGGGGTCTCTCTTTGCCGGCTCCTCGCCGACGTTGCTGCAGCTTCCTGCCTACGGTTGCTGAGGAGTTCCAGGTCAGGAGTTCGGGCGTTCCAGTGAAGGGTGGATTTCATGTTCCAGTGAAGTTGGCTCGTGCGTCGGGTCAGAAGACTAACAGGAGGTAAATATCAGAGGGACTTTTAACTCACAATAGTGGTTTGGACCTGGTTGGTGGCAGGGCGTCTGGGCATCTCAGGAGGGGGCGAGCGAGTCGGGAATGGCGGGAGCTACAACGCTCGCAGGTAAGAAGGAAGATTATGTGATTCGCGGCAGTATGAAGGATTTGCGACCCTACTATTTAGTCTAACTTGCCTGAATGTTCTGGATGCCAGCTGACCGGGCCTTGGTGAATGGTACGGGGGTCCAGGTGAACACTATGCGGCCGGCCGCGGGTGGTTCATTTACATTATATGTAGTAAATGGTTGTGGAGCAACAGGGTTTGAAATATGGAGGCACGCGGTCTGCATGCGCAGACCGCAGAACGTGGGAAAGGGTGTTTGTGTCCTGGATAAGGTGTTTTGCGTGCAATACGGGCGGGATTATGACGGGAACAATGAATTGTGAGGTCCAGGCAAGGTACCATTAAGGATTTGGGAGCTACAGGCGCTAGAAATTTCGGTCTCACAGCGTTGGGGACAGGGGACTGTCTTATACAGTGTGCGGAAAGTGTCCCTTAGGTGCTTAAGCCTATTGGCTCGTATTGTTTGATTGATTTGCTAATATGAATTGTTGATCCCAGTGATAGATGGTCTACTGGCTGGCCATTAGATAAGTTCGCCGGTGTATATGCAATGAGGGTCCCGAGGGGGCCCAGGGAACTGCACGCGTAATGCTTTAGGACCTGGGTGGGGGACAGGGATTTCAGAGATATTACAAAAATGAGGAATTGACCTGCATGCTGTGTTAATTGGAACCAGGTGGTCTAAGCGTTGTGCAGTACTAGGATTGTCAGCCATGGTGCATGCAGCACAAAAGTTACCATCTCTCGCATATACCGCCGCTGGGCCGGGGAGGATATGCACTGACGTACTGAGGACGGCGGTGGGTGGTGGGCAGGTCCTAGACATCCAGGTCGGGTTTTGGAAACGGGATGTGGAGCAGCAGGCTTGTGCGGCAACGAGGATGATAATGGTCACAGTCGAAAGCAGAGCCCAGGTTAGATGGAGGTCGGGCCATGCGGTGAGGGGTAGGCGCACGAAAGGATCAATCTCGTAATGCGTGTTTGGGGGCAGATTACGGTGCTATGGTAGAGAGGAGAGAGGGGTGGGGGAGGGTGCAGTATTTTTGGAGGAGTCGCGGTCGCAGGGCATGCAGGTTATGGTTCTCGGGGGGGGGACGTCTAGACATTTTGGGAATTTGGGTAATGCTGGGCAGCTTACATGGAAGGCTCAGCATGGTGGGGCTTTAACACATATCTATAGCAGCATCTGTGAATATAAGACATGTTGGAGAATTGCACGGAGAAGGCGATGCAGCTCCAGGGCAGTGGCGACAAACGGCTCGGGTAACCATGTGATTGGAAACATGGCCGCCGGCCCAAATAAATAAATAAATAAATAAATAAATAAATAAATAAAATTGTATAAGGGTTTCAGCTCTACGTTGTAATACTATACTTTAACAGTTTCTGCAATGGAGAGTGGATATGGGGAGGGGGATCGCTGGGAGACAAAGAAGTGGCAGGCAGGATGCAGCAAAGGAAAAGGATGGGCCCGCGCGCAGGGCAATGCATACAGAACTGCTTACAAGCACGTTCTTTTCAATAGACAAATGCCTATCATGGGTGATGGGGGAAATGCATGCGTGCATGCTTATTACAAAACGCGCCTTGAGGGTGCAATTCACGGCACCTTGTTGCCAGTGTACTTCAGTAGGTCCCACATACGGCTATCGGAATAGGGTCCGAGGGAAGGGGGGTAAGTCAGGGATAGGGGTGGGGACTCGAGGTAATGGTAGGCGTCCTGGCTCGCTTTGGTAGTCGGGCAGTTGGGGGGGAGTAGGCCTTTCCCTGCTGGATGCACGTGGTTGGTAGGTAGTGCAACAAGGTTTAGAAACGTCACATTTACACAGGCAAGTTACCGGCCTGACTTCTATGGGTCAGGCGTTTTCGTGAATGTCCCTTCCAGGTAGAAGGCTCTCTCGTCACGACTAATATGGGCAGGTTGGAATCGCATGGTTAGGTACATATTTCGGAAACAACATGCTCTTTGCAGCCTATAATTCATTTTGATGTGACATCGGTGTAACTAGGCCGCCTCTGTTAAAATAGATGCCAACTTAGCCGTTCATCCTTCTGAGGTCAATAAATGAGTGCCAATTTCGGTTTGGGTGATATTGCATGTAAATATGTGCTCCGCAAAGCGCTTTGGATCAAGGCGCTATATAATAACACATCCTTAGGGTGGGGAATAATGGGCAGAAGCTGCTATTTGAATCGATTTGCCATGGCACTACAAAGGGAAGCGGATGTCTGCAATTTTCGGAGGTAGTAATCAGGCTTCTAGGGGCGGTGAGGGAGCATGTTAGATGGGTCCCGTTACGGGAATTGGCATGGGGCGGCACATTGGCGGGCAGGGAGGTTACAGTTCTGACTCCGGCATCAGGATTAGCATAATTATAAGGCAGGTTCAACCATGGCAATTCCATAATGGAATGTCACCGGTCCGTGATGGTCGCCCTGTTTTTCTACCCGCATGGGATGCATATACCAAAGGGGGGCTCGGATACAGGCAGAGGGCAGGCAGTACACTGCTTTTAAGCACGACATCAATTGCGCGGTAAGTAGGGTGGGTTACGAAGATGGGGCATGGCAAACAGCAGAAATAAGTAGGGGTAGGGAAAACACGGTGTGCCTAGTGTTGGCCGTTCAGCATTAGCCATGACGGCATCGAAATCAGGCATCTGGGATATTTGGCACGGTAATTACTCCAGGGCAGTTCCAGCCAACTTGGTGCCCAGGGCGAACCCCCCCCCCCCTGGCACAGTTCCCTCCTAAACCTCATCTACAGGTAGAAACAAGTGCGTTATAAATAAGGTGGGTTTACGTAGGGGTTTTCCGTTATGTTGGCTTCAAGGAAGGCCTTGAATAAATGCAGCTTCAAAACGCCTCGGAGATATTTGAAAAGTGACTAATGAAACCAGTGAGGTTTCCTGGATGCCATGCTTTAAATCATAGAGCACTGCAGGCAATGTTTTGTCGTTTGGTTCACCCGCGTTACCTACTGGGACCACATGTCCCAGAATACAATTATTCTTGGGCCCGGTTTTGATGATGGGGAAGGTGTTTTGCATTTCTTTACATGTAAACAGCAGCATGCAAGGGGCACCATGGGGTGGCAAGGCTAATGGCGTGATGGTGTGGGCACCGGGGTCCATTGGGTATCTGACCCGGGCAACGGCATTGCAATGGAAGGTTTGGAATCCCAGGTTGCCAAGTGGAGCGCAACACGCTCGTAGGGATTCCAAGAGGGTCATTTGGCACGCTTTCACAGACACAAAAGGAGGTTCGCAGCGGGCACGAATGGTAATGGTCGCTGGCAACAACACTCGCTCGCTTTGGGGCGTGGGCCGGGGTAAAAGGGGGGCAAGGGGGTCATCAATGCTCTTTTTAGTGGTCAAGGGTAGGGGATCTGCTTTACTACCGCGGGTGTGGGGAACGCGTTGGCACGGACAATAGTGGTGACAGACCCCGAATGGGGGCGGGCTCAACACCATTACAGGAATGGCGGTAGGGACGAGCCCAAGAAGGGGGGAGGTAGCAGTGGAGGACAGTGGGGCGGAGGTAGAGTCTGATGTTTGCCTACAATAGAAGGTACATTCAAGCCTGTGGGCAACGCCCGGCCAAAGACTGCAAGGGGCCGTTACGTGCCGGCGTGTCGTACCAAAAAAAAAAAAAAAGAAAAAAAAAAACTTCTCTCCCTAATGATTCATCAAGGACGCGCACTGCACAATCTCGTCTTTTTCACTACAGACCAGTGTCTCTTAAGGTGGGAGTTTGAACTATGTTCACAGGGTTCAAGGGTAAGATCGACCAACAGATACAGGAAGAGAGCAGTGGGGCTTCAACAATTGGCAAATTGGGTACGCCTACAGATGCCCATGAGAGCGTAGCGCCGCACGGTTTTGCATGACTAGCGGTGGGAAAATAGAGCATTTGGTCAGGGCGCAAGGGCAGAATCCCCCACTCTGGGAGGGGCAAGCAATAGAGCGGCACAGGCGCAACCTGCGCCACGGGCTTTAGAAGTGGGATGTCAACAGCGCGGGTCAAGCTAGGGGGAAGGTAGGGTGCGCAAGCCGGATCCCCCTCTCGCTCTTGCAGGAGAGGGGTGCTCCGGTGGGCGTGTGAAGGGGGGTAAAGGGAGGGGGCGCTAGGAGGGGCTGAGTGCGCGCACGGTGACAGGGGGGGTTGCAAGGGAAGAGGGGGTGGGTGAGGGTAGAGCGGACACTGGGAGGGGGGGTGGAAGAATGGGACAGGATTCTTAGCATACGGAAAGGATATGACATGGGTAAATCAGTCTATCAAATCAATAGTCATTAAGACATTGCTTAGACAGATGCAACAACAGAAGTAATCAAAAGGCTTACAAATGAGGGCCCACAAGGAAGGGGGGGTGGAACGCTATAGACTTACCCATTAACAAAGGCCGTTAGTTGGCCAGAAACGCCACCCCCCCCAACACTTAGGGGGTTTTGGGGGCCTCCGCTAGGAAACGGAACGGATCGGTCAAAGGAAGGCCTCATTTCGGAACGCTGCTGCCAGGTCAGGGGCCCTCCTGCAAGGGAGTACGGAACAAGCAGCAAACAGGAGGAGCACCAGCAGGGAAGGCTGCAGCACCATTCATCACGCCACCGGTTCCAGCCGGAGGGCCTGCGTGTCTGTTGCGGACGGAATGAATGGGGGTAAAAAGAACAGGTTGGGATTATAACTGGGGATTCGTGCACTAAGGCGACCAGGTGAATGAGGGGGAACTCATTGCGGCCGGTTGCCCGCTGTGAGTCGTGGCGGTGACACCGGTCGCAGCGACCGGTCTCTTGCAGACAAGCCCAGCGGATGTTACCTGGTGTTCCCGTTAGAAAGTACTGGCGGATACCACAAGGGGAACTGCACAGCCATCAGCTTATTAAGAACGGCGCCCAGGAGTATTAGACTCAGGGGAGGCCCACGTTAATGGGGAGGGTTAGGGGGCTTGGAAGACCTTTCCAACTCCAAAAGTGGGTGGGGGAAATGGGAAGTGCATCGTTGGAAACTGAAAATTGGAAAGCAACAATGAAGTCAGCAAGGGGGGGTGAATTGAAAGTTTGCACTGTAAACAGGGCTCCGGCAAGTACGTTGGTAACTGAGGGGAAGGGGGGCCCCTGGGAGTTGGAGGATGTTAAGGGGGGGTTCAAGAGAGGGGGGCCCTTCGTGATTGGCAGCTTAAGGAGATCAAAAAGAAACTTGTGGGGGGGCCTTGGAATGCGGGGGTAGGGGCCAGGAGGAGCAGGGGGGATAGTTGGGGAGGACCCATCTTTGGCAAAAAGCAGGGGAAGAGGATGGGGATAAGAATGATGTTGGGCTCTGGGGGATAGGTAGCGCTTGTTGGATGGGGCTCTCTAGAACAGGAGGGCGCGATGGGGGCCGGAGGGGATGGGACAACTAAGGCGGCGGGGAGAGCTAGGGCAGATCGGGGTCTTGGCGGAAGGGGGGAGAGGGGCTCCCTGGCAGGATGGGTTGGAGGAAGACCTGTTTGGGGAGAGATAATTAACAATGATTAATAAGCCAACCCGGGGAAACGGGAAGAGGGAATCCAGGGGTAAGGGAGCAAAAAGGGGAAAAGGAGACCGGAACGCATCCTTTAGAAGGAGCCTAAGCGGAAATGGAGAATGGAAAGAAAGTAAAGCACGGAATAAAATTGCACTTAAATAGCGTTGGGGAAAGAAAAATGAAAAGAAAATTGCAAAACAAAGAAATTGCTAAAGGGTAGAGAGGGACTGCTGAGGAAGGGACTGGGCGCCCGCGTCGGGTCCCCCAAGGACCCGAAGGGGCGGGGGGGGAAAGTTGCTTGCTCTCAGCGCAGAATCCTGAGCGTGAACGGAACACCTGAAAGCTAACTCCTGACTTTATGTGTAATAAAGTTTGCTGTGGCAATTTTTTCTCCCACTCATCCTACTGGTCTCTGCCTATCCTTTGGGAGGATGGGGGTTGGGCTAATTTGGGAGGAGGGTAGCTGGGCAGGAGTGAGAGTCGGAATGTGGAATGAGAGCTGGGGGGGGCATTGGGAGCAACAAGGTCTGCCACCGTGCCACCCCACTGAGGGTGTCGGCGCTACGACGGGCTCCCGCGCCCTACGAAGTAGGGCCCCTCGGCGGGGGCCCCCCTTAGTGCCGACTGACTCACGCGGCACGGTGGTAAGAGGAGTCGGGAGGGGAAGGGGGGGTGGAGGGGGTGGGTGACGTCATCTCCCGCGCGCCCATTGGCGCTATAAATACACTTGGACAAGGGTCGCGGGGTCTCTCTTTGCCGGCTCCTCGCCGACGTTGCCCTCCCGCCCGCCCTTTACAATGTTGTACTGATGTGTGATGTTTTCTCTTGCAGACAAGCCCAGCGGATGTTACCTGGTGTTCCCGTTAGAAAGTACTGGCGGATACCACAAGAGGAACTGCACAGCCATCAGCTTATTAAGAACGGCGCCCAGGAGTATTAGACTCAGGGGAGGCCCACATTAATGGGGAGGGTTAGGGGGCTTGGAAGACCTTTCCAACTCCAAAAGTGGGTGGGGGAAATGGGAAGTGCATCGTTGGAAACTGAAAATTGGAAAGCAACAATGAAGTCAGCAAGGGGGGGTGAATTGAAAGTTTGCACTGTAAACGGGGCTCCGGCAAGTACGTTGGTAACTGAGGGGAAGGGGGGTCCCTGGGAGTTGGAGGATGTTAAGGGGGGGTTCAAGAGAGGGGGCCCTTCGTGATTGGCAGCTTAAGGAGATCAAAAAGAAACTTGTGGGGGGGCCTTGGAGTGCGGGGGGTAGGGGCCAGGAGGAGCAGGGGGGATAGTTGGTGAGGACCCCTCTTTAGCGAAAAGCAGGGAAGAGGATGGGGATAAGAATGATGTTGGGCTCTGGGGGATAGGTAGCGCTTGTTGGATGGGGCTCTCTAGAACAGGAGGGCGCGATGGGGGCCGGAGGGGATGGGACAACTAAGGCGGCGGGGAGAGCTAGGGCAGATCGGGGTCTTGGCGGAAGGGGGGAGAGGGGCTCCCTGGCAGGATGGGTTGGAGGAAGACCTGTTTGGGGAGAGATAATTAACAATGATTAATAAGCCAACCCGGGGAAACGGGAAGAGGGAATCCAGGGGTAAGGGAGCAAAAAGGGGAAAAGGAGACCGGAACGCATCCTTTAGAAGGAGCCTAAGCGGAAATGGAGAATGGAAAGAAAGTAAAGCACGGAATAAAATTGCACTTAAATAGCGTTGGGGAAAGAAAAATGAAAAGAAAATTGCAAAACAAAGAAATTGCCAAAGGGTAGAGAGGGACTGCTGAGGAAGGGACTGGGCGCCCGCGTCGGGTCCCCCAAGGACCCGAAGGGGCGGGGGGGGGAAGTTGCTTGCTCTCAGCGCAGAATCCTGAGCGTGAACGGAACACCTGTAAGCTAACTCCTGACTTTATGTGTAATAAAGTTTGCTGTGGCAATTTTTTCTCCCCCTCATCCTACTGGTCTCTGCCTATCCTTTGGGAGGATGGGGGTTGGGCTAATTTGGGAGGAGGGTAGCTGGGCAGGAGTGAGAGTCGGAATGTGGAATGAGAGCTGGGGGGGGCATTGGGAGCAACAAGGTCTGCCACCGTGCCACCCCACTGAGGGTGTCGGCGCTAAGAGCTTTCCTACTCTGGCCCACTGGCTGGGTCCTCAGCCGCCTTGGGAAGGGTCCGGGTTATGGGACTCATCTGTCTTGTGCTATGTCTTTGGGGAAATTGTGGCTCCCTTTTCCGTTCCCCTTAAGTACCAGGGCGGGTACTGGAGCCTCTGGAGTTGAGATGGGGCCACATGAGTTTATTACGCACCTTCTTGCTTGTGCGTTGTGTGTGTGGCTGCTCACAGTAAACCGGCGCACTTTTCTTGGGCTCTGTGACTCAGGTGTGCCTCCCCAGGCCTCTGCGACGGTGTAGGCTGGGTGAGCCTTCTCACTCGCTCTGCCGCGCAGCCTTCTTGGGTCAGAGGGGGCGGGCCTGATCATTGGAGGCACACCGACGCGCGACTACATGCCCGATGGCATTCTCCAGTCCGTGCCTCTGCACTGTCCATCTGCGGGTCCTCTGCCGTGTCTCGCGCAGGTCCGTCAGGTACCTCGTCGGCTGATGTGAGCCTGTCACCAGGGTGCTTCCTCTCACATTCACATGCAGGCGCCAACTCTCATTCACAAAGGCGCAGGACACCGGAGCTCTTCACACACATCTGCTTTATTAAGGGCTTGACAGGAAACTGCCCTTTCTCCCTGTGCCCCCTTCCCTCACCCCAATGTCACTTCTCCTGAGAATAGCCGCAACGGCAGCCATCCCACCTAACACCATGGAGAGGCTGCCTGGGGTGTTACTGCACACCGTGACAATTACTAGTCCTAAACTGCCAGTATGTGTTAGGAGAAGTTAATAAGGGGTGTGGAGTCCAGAGGCACCTACCTGCACCGCCATCTTTTTAACTGCTTAAAAAAACGGTTGCCATCTTTTTAACTGCTTAAAAAAACGGTTGCTGGGCTCGTCAAATGGCAGTCAGCTGTTTACATACCACAAACAATTACAATTACAATGTAAACATCAACACAATATTGACTGTGTGATGTCCTGCACCTTAAAGGCTGTATCCCCACTATCATAGAAGGTGATGTTGCAAGTTCTCCCATAGAATGTTTACATCCAAAAAAGCAGCCCTTCGTGATACTACATATCCAGAAGAAGATCTTTGCACCCAATGCTCCTCGGCTCGGGACTCAAGTTACACCTTCTTAATGAAGCCCAAATATGCAGAAACACATTTGGGGCTGCACGTTGTATCTGCAGTTCAGGCCAAGCAGTTCACACCAAATTGCTCCTTTTGGCGTGGGGACATATGAATATGCATCGAGTTGGTCTGCTCTCATCCTCTCTCTTACTTATTCACAAGAAACTGTGAAATATTGAACATGTAGGCTTTTACTTCTTTTATGCTTAACAGTTCTTTTTTGACAAGATAAAACGAAGCAGCCACAGCCCACAGTGAGCATAGGATTTTCCAGAACATTTGGCTCTGCCATGAGTTTCCTGGGTGCGGCGCTGGACTGAACATAATGATATTATTGTCAAACTTTGGTCGATGTGCCAAATGCGTCCATAACAAGATCATGTGAGGGCACAAACCATGTGCCCGAGAGCCGAGAGTGAATCCTAGACAGCTCATAGATATTCACATAAGGCAACAAGCCTTGACAAAGCCAGTAGTTTGGGCTTTTAAATGGGCATGTGTGTCATGTCTCAATGTACTCACCCCATTCACCAGCTACTGACATCATAGAGGCAGCAAGTAACATAATTTTTTCAGATAGTGACATGCGGGAAGCAATGTGGTACTGGGGTCAATGTGTTTGTGCAGTTATAGGCGCACTGTGTGTGCAGTGCTTGGGCAGCCTGAGTGTGTGCTTTGATGATAGAGACAACGTGTGTCTGTGTGTAGCAGATACTCTAACTGCACTTATATTAGAATAATAGCCTTACTTATAATGAGGTAGACAAAACAAATATGTTTTCATGTTAGATGCTTCACTGTAGATAAGTGCCTATTGGGAAAGTCTCCATTCCAACATGGCCACTCTATTTGTAAGAATCAAGAAACCCCCCGCCGACTGTGTATGCTTCCTCGTAGCCTTCCCTCAAGCTACACTCTTATGGCAATATTGTTGCTACACTTATGAGCCAACACTAAAAATAGAAAGTGCAATTGAAATAAATGGAAATACAAGATTTAAATCAAACTGTTTACACATGTTCTAAAACCTTTGGGGGTCTATTTTTTAAAAGTGAGGCACATAACGGACCTCTGTTTTGATAATTGCGTCAGTTTCTTTATTGTTATTTGTTAACTGCTCTTACAGTCAGACACTGTGTCGAATATATATCAGGTGTTCTACAGCAATATGCTGACATACTATGCTGCGACTCAAATTTAGCACCAGTCGGACCAGTCATGTTACGCATAAGGTCTAAATAATGAGACTTTGTAATGCTTTGCCCCCATCAGTGCCAGGCTTAACAATGATATTACCAATAGAATCTTTCTGTATAAAGCATTCTGTCACATTAGTGATCTTGAAGTGTTAAAGACAAATACAAGGTGGCATAATTAGCCACCTCAATAGTACACATTTTACTGTTCAAGGAGAAATGAGAGTCTGGGTGGTGGCAGCTCGAATCCATTCATTAGCAGGCGGATTGCACAGCAATCTCTGCAGCTAACCCAGCGCTATGAGCTATTTTACTACTTATCAAGGCCTCATCATTATTGAGCCTGGGAGAGAGAGCTTGCTCTCTTCCAGCCCATTGAAGGCGCAGCATTTGAGAGGCTAGCTGCTTGGTCAAGCATGACCTGAACATCTTGCTGAAAGCCCAATACCATCAAGCAGCCATTTTTAGTTTTGGCTGTTAGGTGGCGCTGAAAGCACTGCCTATAAGCCAAAATATTGTCATGGGAAGTGAAGATAGGAGAGGACATATGAGGAGGGATACACAGCCTGTGGGTGTTTTGCTTGGCTATTTACCCATCCATTGACTGCCCCAGGCCATGCTGATTCCTATGGCCATTTCAACCCAGTGCACGCTGAGCACTCACATATCAGCCACGCTGAGCACTCTCACACATCAGCCATTCTTTATTAGTCACATGTCCAAGGTAAATTGTTTCACATTGTCTTCCCCCATGTCTGCATATCATTGTATCAAGGCACATTCATTTGATTATTCCCATTAATCCAAACACATTTCAATTAGTTGTTTGCCTTGACTTTGCAAGGTGAAGCGCATTAATAGGATGCTATGTGGCGATCTTCCATTGATAACAGAAGTGTCTGGCATTCCACGTGTCTGGTATAGTTTTTACAATTCACTTTTTCACATGCATAGGATTCTGGGGTATCCATTCTCAAGCTGCTGAATGGATTTACAAGCTAGTCCACACTTTGCTTTTCTTTAGTTTTGGCTATTAGGTGGCGCTGAAACTGTTTCCTATAAACTGAAACCATTGTCATCAGAAGTGAAGATTTAAGAGGGAGTGACTGGCCTGTGGGTGCTATTTAAATGTTTTCCCATCCATTGACCGCCCATGGCCATACTAGTCTTTATGTCCACCCAAAACACCTCCCAATGAGATCTCTTTGAGCTAGCGCTATAAAGCAGTAATATCAGACTTTGTTTGATGAAGGGCGTGCAAGCGTTATATGATGGTTGTATACTTAAGAGCTGGCAGTCTTGGATTGAAAAATGCTATGCATAAAATATTACTGTTGTATAAGATAATCACAATTTTCTCATCTGAAACAGAAATCAAGTGTTTCTGCTAATGTGCGTACTCGTAGTGCATTACTGTGTGGCTCTGATCTGGAGGTGAACTTCCAGTGACGAGTTCTAGGTGGATCTGTGAATGTGTGACTTTTTATCTGAAATAGCCTATTTCACTATCACATTGCAGCTAGAAGGGGTTATTCATTGTTTTTTCAAACCTTACATAATATTAGTAGGTGTTATTATTTCAAAGCAATCTTTGGTTAGTTCATGGTTTCATTGGAGCTCTAAATGTGCTACTGGTGCAATACAAATATCTTAACCAGGTGTGCCTTTGGCCAATTAAGTTATAAGCAGTATGTGTGTCTTTGCATCTGAAGTCCTAATAAAAACAAGCATCTGAAGTCCTGTCAACAAACATTAGCAAAGCCAGAAGCGTTGGTTTGTTTATAGTATTAGTCATAGACTGCTACCATATGCTGGGGCACTCACACAATATCCCAGCTGTTGTAACCTTATGGCTAGGTAGCACCATTACCACAGTACCTGACAAATGCCTATACCATGCCTGGACAAAAACACAAACTATTGGTTTTTCCAATGCTTGTGTAAAAGGCAGTGGAGCTGTCTAAGTACAGGCTAGTTTTGTGAAATATGATTTCCAAATCAGGTTTTGTTTCCCTATTGCTTGGGACATTAATATGTTTTCCACTTCAGTGCTGGATTACAATGACCTCCCAGATGTATAGGGGTCCACGACAGCCCGGGTGGTGTGTGGGTCTTCTGCCACACCATGTCCTGGGGGTCCATCAAGCTTCAAAAACCAAGTCAGAGGGCATGCATTCTGACTTTAGTAAGACATGTTCTGGATGGGGCGCACGATGGGGATGCAGGATAGGGGTGCACATGTCAGTGACCAGGAAGCTTTCCCTGCTTTGTGGTTCCTATCAGCATAGAGCATGGGAGCTGAGGGCCTGTCTGGAGAGAAATCCTTTGGGGGAGACGGATTAGAGAAACAGCAGGTGAGAAAAATAAAACTCTGTTTTGTAAGTGGGTGTGTCCGTGCATGCGAGGGTGTAGCATGTTTATGATGTATGTTTGTATGTAGGCATGTGTGCATGAAAGCGTGTGTTATGTATTATGTAATGTGTGTGAATGAGGGACTGTATGATATATAAGCGACTGGGTGTGCGTGTGAATGAGCAAGTGTACGGTGTATGTGTGTGCATGTGAATGAGCAAGTAAACAATGTGTATAAATGAGTGAGTGAATGTTATGTAAATGTGTGTGAACCCGTGCTTGTGCTGGGTTGGCCACTGAAAAGCTGACATTGTCAGGTGGCGGGTGGGGGTCAGGAGGTGGGTGTGCTAGCACTATGAATATTACAGAATTTTTTAATTGCCATGCCTCCATTAAAAAACAATCATGATAGGTGTTATTATGTTGCTGAACTGGCATTTTGGTGCAGCCAGTCTAGCCATTTCTTACTGTGGCATGTTTTGCTGGGCATTTATAATAAAGCAAGCATGATAATAATTTTTATGTGCTAGACTGACACATTCGAGCAACTAGTCAAGCTTTTTTTCTGTGGCATGACATTTTTAATGGGCATCCATCCATCCATGATAAAGGAAGCACGATATGTGATATTATGTGGCTAGACTGACATTTTGGTGCAGCCAGTCTAGCCGTTTCTTATTGTGGCATGACATTTTTTACTGGGCATCTTTTATAAAGCAAACACGATAAGTGTAATTATGTGACTAGACTAGCCATTTCTTTCTGTGGCTGGACATTGTTTGTTTGTGCTCGCTCTATCAAGCAGTAACACCAAACTTTTGGCCTGTCAGTATTTTTTCTGAGCTGTTTGCTCAGAGTTAATGGTTTAATTGCAGCTGTTAATGGCAACTGGTGCAATACAAATGTCTTAACCAAGTGGGCCTTCATCCACAAGCAACAGCAAAGCTAACAGTTTTCGATTGAGGCATTACCTGGGCATTTGCCTGGTACTGACATAATATGCCGAGGTAATCACCTAATTTTCCAGGCCGATTCTGCCATCTTATGGTCAGGTAGTACCATTATATTAGCGCCTATCTAATGCTTATCCCATACCTACAAACAAGCCTAAATTGTTGGATTGGCCAATGCTTGTTCAGCCATTTCTTACAGCGGCATTGCATTATTTACTGGACACTTATGATAAAGCAAGCATGATATGTAATATTACATGGCTAGACTAGCATTTTAATCCATCCAGTCTAGACATTTCCTACTGAGGAAAGTCATTTTTGCTTGACATCAAACATAAAGCAAACATGGTAAGTGTTATTACGTGTCTAGACTGGCCTACATTGTGCAGCCATTTTGGCCATGTTTTTCTACTATGGCATGGCATTATTTTGTGACAAACCAAACAGCAGTATGTCCTTATGCAGGGATAGTCTGTCTGGCGTATTTGTGGGAAATACATACGCCCATCCAATTAAAAAGTTCACCAGCCGCTAATGGGCGAGTGGTTACTAGGGGAAAGGGTATGCATGTGTGTATGGAGCATGGATGTTTTCTTACATGTTTTATCAGTATTTTTAGGCAAAGTCAACTTGATAAAGGTTATTATTACATGGAGGAGGGTTTTAGATGGGAAGTTTATAGCAGTTATGGACCAGACAGACTGGAAAATTTCTTTCTGTGGCATGGCATTTTCCACTCACATAAGGAGCAAGGTCAATTTGATATGTGTTCTTATATGGGGAAGGTGGTGGATGCTTGTGCAGTCAGCAGGTAAATATTTTCTTACTGTGGCATTGCATATTTTACTGGTGTTAAGAGCAAAGCCAACATGATGAGTGTTATTAGATGGTGGGTGGAGGCATTTGTTCAGTCAAACAAGGAAAAGGCTCCTTACTGTAGCATTGCAAGTTTTACTGGCATTGAGGGCAGGGCAGCGTCAACATAAAGAGTATTCGTACATGGTGGTGCAGGGCAAGCATTTATGCAGCAGCAATAACATGTTTTCTACCTGCGGCAGTAGATTTTTGATATTCTGGGTGCTAGTCTGAACAGTGCATAGGGGCACTATTTATGGCTGCATAGCTTACCATTACTGTCGAATTTCTTTGGACTTTCGATTTTCGATTTTGCACTGCCACCATGAAGCCCATTTAAAAAGGGGCTGATGTGTTGTTGTTTTTCTGCCTTGCCCCTTGCTGCCTTGCCCCTTGCTGATTCCACGCTCTGCTGGAGCACAGATCACTGAACGCCAGTAAAAGCCGTGCCGGGAGGCCATTTAGGGAAAGCCCTCCACAGAAAGGGTATGGCTGTTGGACTGCTTCATTGTTTTTCAGCTGGCTCCTTCCTGTTCGGCCCTCCCCACTAACACTACACTGTACCAGAGCACAGAATACCGAACTCCAGTAAAAGCCGGGCCAAGAGGCCTTGGTGGCAAAGCTAGTTGCACAAAGGGGGCTGCTTTTGGACTTACATATTGTTTTTTTCAGCTGGCCACTTGCTGCCCAGCCCTCTGCTGAGGCCTCTCTGCACCAGAGCACAGAAAACCGAAGGCCAGCAAAAGACGGGCCAGGAGGCCCTTGCAGGGAACCCCCTGCACAAAGGGTGTCACTGTTGGGCTGACACCTTGCTACCTACTCCCTTCTGTTAAAACCTTGCTGCACTAGAGCGCAGAACACCGAACAGCAGTAAAAGCCGGGTCAGTAGGCCCTTGCAGCGATGCCTGTCAGTCACAGGGCATCACTGTTGGGCTGTCAGGGATGCTGTGGCTCTGGTGAAGCTCAGTTGTATCCAAGGCTCTGTTGGCGATCTATCTCTGGTCCGGATGGATTCCAAGAGGCAAGTTGGCAAGTTGTTTACCCGTGGGGATGAATCAATGTAGTAGTACCTGCACTTAGATGAGGTCAAGCATTGTGAGAGCCACGGAGCGTGGGGGCTAGGAGTTGGACAGCCACAGTAAAGATGGTGCTTACCCAGGTCTAAAAGGATGACGTTGGAGACCATCCTGGAGTCATCCGATAATCATCAAACTACATTAGAAGTAATTCCCACAACATCAGAAGTCATCACGCTGTTAAAATCATCAGCGAATATCTCAGAATGGTGGGTGATGATTTGGGGATGAGCTTAGGATGACTTGCTGATTATGCCAACATCATCCCTATTTTAGAAAACGCTTTGTTCCTGGTGATTTTAGGATGACTTGCTGATTACTTGAAGAGCATCACCATGATGATTTGGGGATGATTCTGGGATGACCTACTGATTACTTGAAGAGCAAAAACATGTTTGTCCCTGATGATTTGGGTATGATTATGGGATGACCTACTGATTTCTTCAAGAGCATCGCCATGAAACATGTTTGTTCTTGATGATTTGGGGATGGCTTACTGATTACTTCAGAGCATCACAGAGTTTGTAGGATGATTTGTGGACTAATACTGATTGTCATTCAGCTTTTCCTTAGTTGCACTTGTGCTGAATGATTTTTGAATGCTTTGCTAAACACACCTTTTTGGCATTCTTTTTAATTGCATGTAAAAAGCATAATATGGATTTGATCATTTAAATTGCAACACCCAATGTAAAAGTGTTAAACTATTGACCAGGAATCATACTTAAAAAGGATACATGCCAGAGAAATAGTTTTCTTGCAGTAATAAGTGACTAGCGCAAATGTAGGGGAATGCGCCGCTAAGAACATTCCGTAGTAAAAAAATAATCATTTTAATAAGTTCACGCACCCTGCTAAACCAAATCCATGTGATTCAAGACACGTATTGGTAGAACTTGCCATGGTGCCAATCATGAATTAAGCCACAATTATCCAACCTTTACATTTGTTATATGTTTAGTAACTGTAATCACACTAAAAAAATACATAGCGCTATTCTGTCTCTAATGCCAAAAATTCTATTACTTCAGTACAAGTTATGTGAAATGTTTTCACTGGACATAAAAAGTCAAGCTTGCTATATATGAATGATAGGCTAATGAATTTTGTCATATTGCCCAATTCACATTTATACTGCTCTGTCTATGTACATACAGTGAATACACCAAAGCTCTTGGTATGTAGATCAAATGTGTCCTCTATTCTACTGTTAACCACAAGCAAAGACCCTCAAGTTAAACGTACTCACCAAAAGACAACCACCACAACAAGTACACAAGAAAAGATTCCCCACACAATATATCCTGGTTAAAAATA
Source organism: Ambystoma mexicanum (assembly GCF_040938575.1). Taxonomy (NCBI): domain Eukaryota; kingdom Metazoa; phylum Chordata; class Amphibia; order Caudata; family Ambystomatidae; genus Ambystoma; species Ambystoma mexicanum. Next base: position 828,291,870 of record NC_090923.1, on the reverse strand, counting down.
TAGTCTTTATATAAACGTTTAGATATAAATGAATCTCTACCTTACAGGTGAGTACATTATTTCACATGAACACCACACTATGTATAGGAGCCGACAAAGGGTCTCCACAAAATATGCACCTGGTCTGCCAAGTAATGATATTGACCACTAATCATAAAATCCCAATAGAAAGGCACAATTAGTCTAACAGGGCTCTTCCCTTGTACATAGAAGGAAAAGGCAGGTATATTTGGCCCTCGGGAACAAGTAAGGGAAACACACAGTAAAAATACTAGCAGCACTTAATGGAAGAAGAGGTTAAACAAGTTGTGAATTGCCAGATAAACTAGAGAACCTATCCTACAGGTGAGTTTAGACAGCCGTTTAGGAATTCCCAGCGTAGGGTTAGGGATTCAAGCTGCTCAATAGGAAAGTGGTCCCAGTGGCCTTTAAAAGCAATAGGCCCATTGGGGTTAAAGTGTAACCATTTGTAAAAGTAGCCCCCGTTAGCTACCAAAGTAAGCAAAGTGTTTCTCAGGGCTTCAGATATAAAAGTTTAATTTTCAACTTTGATGAAAAAACATACCTTTTGTATTACTGGTATCTGGATGGCTAATATGTTTTTCTCTTGTACTACCAAATGAATGGGGCCTTTCATATCATAAGACTGACACACAAGTGGAATAACGAGTGCCACATTGGTGAACGCATTTGCTTCTCTACACTGTATGAAGCTACTAACCCTACCATAGGCATTCAATCCACCCTCATTCACATATTTGATCAAACTTTGATCTCGCCTCTGAAAACAAGTGTAATTTGAACTGTAAACAAGAAGATTATTTTTCTCCATAAATATCTTGTTACATGATAAAATGCCAGCGTGAGTGATGTGGGCAATCTAAGTCACTGCTACATATTCATCTTTGGATAAAGCGTAAGAGTGCGCTGTAAACACTGTAAACACCATTTTCAATTTTCACATACTTTTTTCTATTATGTAAGCTCATCATACTTTGGTATAACTCTGCATCATCTCTACCACTTAACAAATATTTTTTTTTCAGAACTGGGATCACATGTACCATACTTATGGCACCTTGAATCTGTGTTTCTACCCCTGTATTACCATGAAAAATGCTGAAAAATGAAACCATTGAGATCTTCAAAAAAAACAGTTTGCTGTAAATAGAGCTCCTGTTGCTCGAATGCTGTCTACTAAATGTAGTAACCGATGAACATAGAAATAAACATTGGCCCTTATTCCAAGGTGGGCGGTAAGGGATACCGGGCACCGGTAAGGGGACCGGTGCCGGTAACCCCTTACCGCCCTCCTACAAGGTCCCTTATCAGGTCTGACCATTAACGGCTGGTCTGACCAGCCATTGTGGACGGGACCCGTTAAGGGACCAGGGTGCAAATAACAGGCTCGTTATTAGCACCCTCCCCATTCCCATTGAGCCCTATGGTGGCTCAAATGGGAATGGGGAATGGCATTTTCAATGGGGACTTACCGGTCCCGCAAAGGTCGGACTACACCGGTAAGTCCCCATTGAACCATACCGGTGCCGGACCCATTATTGGTGGCAGTCATGGCGCAAATTGCGCCATGACTACCACCAACCTCGGAATGAGGGCCATTGTTCAGCTGTATATAAATCTTCCTGGGTTTCATAATGCCTCCACATACGCCATGCATGTAATCAATGACAAAACCTTTGGTTATACAAAAGTACTTCAGGAACATAAACCACGTTGGTCCTTTAATTCCTCTCACAGTGTGACTAGACTGCCCATTCTCATTGTTGTCTATAACATACTTTACATCCTCTGTAATTGTATCCAGTGTTCTTGGTGGTCCTTTAGGGTCTTCATCATTATAAGGAAATACCCAACAGTGCCCTTTGCCCGAAACTGTGCTTTCACCCTCTTGAAGGCAATGACATCACCCAAACTTTCCATTGAACTGCGTGCTATTTGACACTAGACAGCGTGCAGGTAAATCACAGGTAACTGTGAGAAGTATAGCATGACATGTGAAGCTGGAATGGTTATGGTCATTAAATACAACACCATCTTCAAGTTGTGCAAGGTCATCATACAATAGCTTTAAGAAAGACCACATTATTTGCTTTTTTGAGGACAGCCATATGCCATACAATAACACATTTTCTCAAAGTTTCCTTTGGGAATTGGGCAGCTCATTAACAATCAGGTATACGGGCCACATTGATACATTGGAACTTTTAAATACAGGAACACCATCTCTGTTCATAGCAAATGAAAGACTGGATCTTTTAGAAAGCCCTTCTCCAACAAATCAAAATGAAGTTCCCTACCATAAACATCTTTCATTTCATTTTTTTCTTTATGCATATAGTGATGAAATCGATAGTTTCTCACATTTTCTGTAAACCCTTTTCGACTAAACTTGATTTGTAACTGGGGAATCAAACTATGTTGGATAAAATGGGAGATGGAATCATTTCGTGTGAAATCTTTTAAACAATGAGTATTAGGGCAAGTCTGCATATTCTTGTCAACATGTGTATAGCAATTTACACAGTAGTAATTAATAATGGGGGCTGTTTTTGAAGATGATACATTGTTCGTATCATTCTGTTACTGGGTGGAAGAATTAGGTAAATAAGATTAAGCATGTAGCTAGCAGCTTCATCACTCAAATGAAAACGAATCATAAAGCAACAGACTAGTAGAACAACCACTCCCAAACACCTGGTTGAACCTTCAAAAATAGGTTGTTTTTCATCTGAGGGCCGTATTTCATCAGCTTGTACTTGAATTTCTTCATAATCATTTTGAATGGTGTATCCAATTTGATCGGCAAGTACCTGCAAACCAGAACTATGCTCAGAATCATGACCAGAATCATTAACTTGCCCATTATTTTCACTCATCAGGGTGGCACATAACTCATTCCACATAGTGTCAGTCATGTCTTCATCTGCTTGTGGTGTATAATCTGGTAAGGTTCTACAGTCACTCTGGTCCAATTCCTCAGACACACTAATGGAAGCTGTGTGTGTGTTTCTACCAATGATGTTCTCTTCAATTTGGGTGTGCTGCTCTTCACAGTATGCGGTAGAAAGATCTGCAATGCAATACAATATCAGGTCACTCACAGGACAAATTGATTACTTCAATTAGTAAACTAGTAAACATTGGGTTGTGCATACGTACACATAGAAATAGTAAACTTGTGTTATTTGTATGAGAATCAGCTACAATCAGTTTAAATTAGTTAATCACTTCAGATCATTTATTGTAAGTGGGCCAAGGAGTAAACTCTCCAAAGTATTACGGACTACAAATAGATGTTTGTGTGCAGTGCATTTTTTAACCGAATGTATCAACAACAGTGTTTTGTGCTTATGTGCAACAAAATACTATATCGTACATTTGGAATAGTTATAATGTACCTACGAAGAAAAGGTCATCTACTCTGTTAAAAGTGTTGCCATGGTCTTCCATCGCCTTCTTGGATGTTCCACATAGAGTGTATGAATAATCTGTTTCTTCAATCACCTATTCCGACTGCAGGTAAACATAAAAACAGTATTAGAATTGTATAATTGTCATGCAGGTCTTGCTTTAAGAGCCAGAGAGTGTAAAATATTAATGCACAGAATAGAGAAACCAAACGACATGTAATGAAATCAGTAGTTTTATAAAGGTAGCGGGCGCCCCTCTCTCGCAAGAACAGACATGATAACCTGTTCAGTGGTTATTAACCACTTGAGAGTTCGCAGCCACTGCTTTTACTCACTGTGCCTTTCACAGATGGGAAATATCCATTTGCATATCAGTCTTTGTCCTGCCCAGGGGCAGTCCAGCACCGAAATACAATGGCAATTCCAATCTGAACGAGAGTACCACCAGCAACCCCATACACGTGTTTCACCCTTGTTGGGGATCATCAGTGAGGTGAAGCTGATGCCTCTCTAAGCACAGTGAGAGGGAGAACACGTCTGGTTGCCCCCAGGAGACCTAGGGTTACCAATCCCAGGTTCCTTAACAAATAGTTTTATAAAGGTAGCGGGCGCCCCTCTCTCGCAAGAACAGACATGATAACCTGTTCAGTGGTTATTAACCACTTGAGAGTTCGCAGCCACTGCTTTTACTCACTGTGCCTTTCACAGATGGGAAATATCCATTTGCATATCAGTCTTTGTCCTGCCCAGGGGCAGTCCAGCACCGAAATACAATGGCAATTCCAATCTGAACGAGAGTACCACCAGCAACCCGCTACCTTTGTAAAACTATGTAATGAAATCAGACTTAATTTCCCAACTTTAGAGGTAATCTGGTGGTGAGAGGTAATCTGGTGGTTAGGGACCAAGTCAAAAACAGGAGTTTATTTTTGGTGCACTTTCACTTCTTTTTGCTTTAGAAATATTTGCTTGTTTTTAGGAAGAAATTATTTTTGGGGAGTAAAAGCATCTAGGAAACCTCTTATCAGTAGAGTTGCATTGAACGTTTATATATTTTACCTCTGAAATCCATTTTTTGTAAGGTCCTCGTTTCCTTTTCCTCGAGGGTGCCTTTCATCCATTTCCATTTTTATGGCTCTGTTGGCTGACAGAAATACCCTAACCAGATTACACAACCAATTAAAAGTTAGTCAAATAATTAAGATAACAGAATACAGATGACAAAAGGTGCGCACTGCGTATTCATGGAGCACAAGGTGCATTTCTAGCCATCTCGCAAGTAAAAAGCAAGGGTAAAGCTTGAGAATATGTTGGGCGAAAATGGAAGCCATGAGGCCTAAACATAGCATGCACGCCCTGGGTGAGAACCACTGGCCAGTGTCATCCTCAGATGGTACTTATGGATTCACATCCACAGTGCTGATTCTGTGCCAACTTGCTGACATTGAAGAGATCACCTAGAGATTGTCAAAGCTCTAGCTCTAGTCCCAGGTGGGTGTTCCAGACACCCGCTGTGGACAAATCATTAATGCAAATATGCTGTGAACCCTCTTGAGGTCTCTTGTGGTGCGGAGGCAGATAAGTAAGCCCCAGTTACTAGCTGCCCTTTGTACTCCACTTTCCAGCATTTAATTAACCAAAGAGAACAACAGGCCATCAAGCGGGACAACTTACTGTGTACATATATATAAAATTGATCGTATCTCACCTGTTAACCAATATGACAATTGGGATTTCGCTGACCTGCAAGGGTGTGCTGGGTGCCGGTGGGTGTGGGCAGACTAAGAATGTCCCTCGAGTGGTCGAGCGTTTCTGGCATTAGCTAAGAGTTACTAAGAGTTGTAGGATGCACTTAGGTGTTCATTATTGTTGGTCGCATATGTTATGGACAGGGGCTAATCGATAAAACATTTTAGACAAAGTGGACAACAATCGACTAGCAGCACCAATGATTTGGTGGCTGACAGTATAGGTGCGCTGTATTATTGCTGATTGAATCAGAATACAATTTGTGCCAATGGTTAAACTTTTATATAACTTGTTTTAACTTGGTTGTATATCTATTTTATATTTCAGCAAATGAATTAAGGCTCATTGCCAGCCACACATTTTTTGTTGTAGCATTGTATTAATTCGCACAGTGTATTATTGTGTAGCCAACCATAACTCATGCCATTTGAATGTTCGGTTTACACCGAATAAGGGTGGAGGCAAGGCACAAGTCAATTCATTAGGTATATTGTTTTTTCAGGTACCTTAGTGGGTTAAGCTGCACATTCTGAGGTGAGGCGACAAACCTAAAATGGGGGGAAAGGAAAGTGACTTCGTCCTTGCAATCTTCTAAGGCAATCAAAAGATCTATGGTGATTAGAAAACCAATCGAGGAATCCAATATACTTCTTACCGAAATTGAGGGTCTACTTAGTACACTACCACTTTTAAAAGATGCAACTCTATCAATGTCCATAGTAGGAACAAAAGCATCAACAGCACATTTTATAATTATAAATGATGACAGGTTATCGAAGCTAACATTACCACTCCTAAAAAAGCGATGCAAAGAAGCAGGGCTAGGACTAATAAACAAGAAAAGATAAGGATAACCACCAACCACTCCTCCCATCACTTGCGAATTTAGGAGATAAACTGGAAGCCTTTGAGAAACCCAAAATGATAATCTAATAGGTGGGAAGAATTTTAAGATACTGGTCAAAATGCATAAAAAGAAAGATCAGCCGAACCACAGCGTAGAACGAGGCAATTGAGGTTAAGGTTGATCTATCATCCAGCGGCCACCACTACAAATATATATGAAGTACTGGAGTCAATAGATTGTGTGGATGACAACAGTGCAGCTCAGCAATTGAATGATAAGCCAGCCGTACCAAATAGCCTTCAAGACAGTGATCAAAGTCCAACTTCTCTCAGTGACAATAGCGCTGATCCAGAAGTATTAATTATAATTATAATTGATTATAATTGGTTATTTATAACACGCTTAATACCCAGAGGTTTCTAAGTGCAGATCCGGGGATCGAACCTATGTTGCTCTGCCTCTTCTTTCTTCCACGACAGGCACGTTAGCCCCTGACCTGTCATCCCGAGACAGACAGAAGACAGGTGGCAAGAAGCCCATCAATGAACAGAGAGCAGGCTAAGTAATGGGTCACATGACAATGGGTTTAATGGATGGAACACAATGAAAAACATTGCAAGCATATCCGAGGGCTGCATGTGCTCAAGCATCATTGATAGCCCAGAGAATCACACAAAGCATAGTATGGAAGCAAAAATTCATCAAGTAATTGGGAAAACCCTAGCAAGGTACGTACCCCCAAATGAATTGGAAGCCACCAACACAGTAAATGCCAAGTATGAGACCAATAGGCCATCTGGCATTGAATAGTGGTCGGGTAAATCTTGAGTCAAAAGAGGGAAGAAGGATACAATCGTTGGAGGACGGGCTAAGGAAGGAGACCCCACAGAGCAGAGACCAAGGAAGAGGCATTATCTATATATGGTGAACGCACCCAAATTAAATGGGAACTCCAGAGAGTACAAAGAAACATTATCGAACAAAGTTGTGGACTGAATCAGACATGTGAGGGGTTGTCGATCAGTAATTCAAGATGATATAGTGGATTGAGAGCATTAGCTAGAAAGGAATTCTGCAAAAAAATATTACATACAGGTAGAACACAAGAGCAACCATCTGGTGGAGGAATGATGTTAACATAGAATTAAGAGCTCGACCAGACATAAACACAAACATTGGATTGATGCCCAATGAGATCGAGGCGGCACGGATAACATCACAGAGACCCACAGATGGCAGAACTATAGGGTATACCATCGACAGCAGGTCTCTTAATGACATAGATACAGGGCTAGTGGGAGTAGATTGACCAACAGAGCACCTCACGACCACCAGCAACCCCATCAACCGAATTAGCATGCAGGGCACTGCTGATCGTGAAGTGCGAATCCTATCAAGGACCGTAGCAGGCTTGGTAAGACATTAACTGGATGATACCTGGAATGTATTTGGAAGATCGTTTCAGATCGTGTGTTTCCAGGAAACATGGGCAACTAAACCAATACCATACCATGGATATGTTTGCCATGACATCCCAGCATTCAAAGGAATGCGGGGAGACCAAGTAGAGGCATGGCAACCTGGATAGACCTTGCACTAATCTCCTCTCAGGAGGTTATAGATTGTAACAACAAGGATGTGCTGACCAACACATGTTGGGAAGGCATGTCATTGTTGATTTGACTAGAGCATGAGGCTTAACCATGACTCCAGCACCACCAAACCACCCTCAATATGCACTGGATGTAGCCTGCAGCCAGATCCAGTGTCCATATACCACATAATAGCATCAGGGGGCACTGTTCCTGGTTTGCAGCGATGGCCAGTGTCTGCAAACCTTGGTGCATGTGCTTCACCCATATCGAAATCCCTGCCAACCAATCTACAGTAGGAGGTGGGCAGGGCAACTTAACCATATTGTGCCTTTTTCATAGAATTTCCATGCGTTTTTTAAACAAAGATATTTCATTCTATTCCAGCACTGTATGCAAGTTATAAAAAATTCCTCTCCAAAACATATGAAACAACTAGAAAATTCTGTTAATATCTATTTTGCAGCATACATTGACATGTGTCACTTTGAGCAACATATCCTTGGGATGCAAGTTATGGCTGAAATCTCTCGGGCATGAGGTTGAGCCATGCCCCATGCTCCACAGAGCCACCCACAATATACACTGGAGCTAGCTTGTTCCCACTATACCATAATGGGACTGTGGGCCACTGTCCACGGCTTGTGGCCATAGCTGGTGGGCGCAAACTCTGGGCCATGGGCTTCAAAGATGTTGCCGGCTCTTGTGAAGCAAATCCCAGTAGATATTGGACCTGGCCTGCAGCCTGGCCCAGTGGCCTGCAGCCTGGCCCAGTGACCAGTATACCCCAATTGTGGGATCGTGGAACACTGTCCATGACTTGCGGCCATGGCCACTGGACAAACTCCCTGGGCCATGAGATTCATCGACGTTGCCTGTCCCATGAATCGACCCAAAGTAAACCTTGGTCATAGCCTGGCCCAGTGGCCACTATAGCCCGCTTAATGTTCATGGCTTGTGTCTATTGCCAGTGTCCACAATCCCTGGGGCATGGGCTTCAGCCATGTTGCAGGCCTCGCTAAGCACCTCAGAGTAGACATTGGGCATTGCCCCAGGCGATTCCCAGGGCCCACTTTAACCACATAGCTGGTCCTTCGTGTCCATGGCCGGTGGCCATATTGTCCGTGACATGGCCTATAGTATGGCCTATGGCCATGTCCCGAACAATCTAGCCAGTGCCCATGGCCTCAGGCCCTAAATGTATTAATATGTTTTGTATCTACATTTTGGCACTTTCCAATCAAATAAAACACTTGACAGATTAACATCGAATTGGCAAAAGCACGCTTTATGGACCTAGATGAAGAATCTCACTACACCAAAGTTATAAGCTGCCCTCTTCCTATTGAAAGCCAACTTAACCATGACTACAGGGTTGCTACTGCAGACCCTGTAATATACATGTATGTGTACATATGCATGAATGTGAGCATTTTTTTCAAGTTCGCGAACATCCCAGCAATGTCCCCGAACAGAATATTCCACTGCATCTTCACCTCCCTCACCTCCTCAGAGGATGTTTAATTTCTAAGGCAAGTGTAATGTTGTGCTTTTTAATATTTGTGTGCAGTTCGCAAATCCAACATGATGGCCATTTCAGAGGTTTTCACGAATCTCACATTTCTCAATTGAACAATTAATACCTTATCGTGATGGCCGCGAACATTACGCTGCTCCCTAATTGGCCCAGAGGTATGTGCAGACACCAAATCAGGAAGCAAGTCTGCAGACCGAACAGAGATATCACTAACCTTTTGACCTACATTTTGGGAATTTTTAAAAAATCCACTGGATAGATTAACACCAAATTTGCAAAAGCATGCTTTCAGGACCAGGCCACTGCACCTTGCGTAATTTTGGTGCAAATCCGTCCAGCGGTTCGGGCTCCAGTCACAAGCAACATTTTTTTTCCCATTCTAGTCTATCTGGATTTTGAAAAGTTTGGGGCCTCCCTACAACTGCTCCCCCGACCCCCTTGATGAAGCCATATCAAACTTTGCAAAAACTTGCAGAGACTGCTCTATTTTTATGCAAAGTTTTGTGTGGATCACAGCAGTGTCCCCGAACATCTGAGATGTTTGTGGACTTTGGAGATGAAAAATACTCCTTTATTGCCCTTTTCTAGGCATATTCCACCCCATCGTCACCACCCTTCCCTGCTCACTGGTTGTTTTAATTGTAAGACAAGTGTAACGTTGTGCGTTTTAATATTTTTTTTACTGCAATGTTCGCAGACTATAACTGGAGTTCGTGAATCCAATATGGCGGCCATTTCAGAGGTTTTGTTGCACCTCACATTTCTCAATTGACCACTCAATGCCTTTAAGCGATGTCTGCAAACATTACGTAGCTCCCTGATTGGTTCAGAGATGTCTGCGGATACCAGATCAGGAAGTGAGTCTGCAGACCGAACTGAGCTATCAAATATTTTTTTAAGCTACATTTTGGGCATTTTTAAAACAATTTACTGGATGAATAGCACCACATTTGTAAAGGTGCACTTTCGGTACCATGCCGCTACTCCTTGAACATATTCAGTTCAAATCCGTCCAGCGGTTCAGGCTGAAGTCACAAGAAATTTGACCAGTCAAGTCTATCTACATTTTAAAATGTTCGGGATCCCCCTAAAACTTTCCCCCCTTGATGAAACCGCATAACAGTTTGCAAAAAACTTCAGAGAAATGCCTACATTGTTTTTGCAAAGTATTGTGTAGATTCTTCAAACCTTGCTAAATATATAGGCTACCCAGAACTGTTCTTCAACTTAACCATAACTACAGAGTCGCTAGCGCCGACCTTGTAAAATATATCAGGGCAACAGTTAAGCCAAAATTCATGAGCCATTGACTTTTGTACACATTCTATTGCTAATTACTTTTGACCAAGTGGACAGATCAGGCTGAAATTAAAAAAACAAAATATTAGCGCTGGCCCACCCAAACTGGAAAATTTGTGGCAGCTTGGTCAAACTCGTCAAAAGTGATTTAACTAAAGTAAAAAGCTGTGTTCGACCTGAGCCTATTCATTTTCCCGTAGAGAAAAAGGTTCTTCCTTTGAACACATTCTAAAACTATGCCCCATATATAATGCTGCTTTTCATTTTCAATAAATAAATATCTATGTGATTTATTGGATCAATCGAAGTAGACCAATCAGCCAGACCATGAACCATCCCCTACCCATCCAGGGACCACATAAAAAGCTCTACAGCTTCACCCAAAAAAAAAGCAACCATGCAGGCTCGCCAATGGAGTCCTGCCCACCAGACATCTATAAAGCAATCCTTACACAGGGCACGCTATTGGAATGCTACCTAAACCTCTTCAACCTATCACTTTCAACTGGGAAAGTACCCCTAGCATCAAAATGTGTGCACATCTAATCTCTCCTCAAGTACACAATGGGGCAACATGGAAGACCTCTCAAACTACAGACCATTCTCAAACATTACCTACCCAGCAAAACGTTTAGAGACCTATGCGTATGAACAAGCACTGGAACATGTAGAAAGACACCAACTATTGGATCAGGCAATTTATGGATGAACACTAACAACCTCATAATCAACCCTGACAAGATGGAAATCTTGATTACATCCAACATCCAAGGAAGCAGCCAGTACATCCGATGGCCCACAAAACTGGTAACAGCACCCACAACATCAAAAGTAGGCAATCCTAATGGACAATGAGCTAACACTGGAACCACAAGTAAACATGATCATTAAGAAATACTTCTTCCTCCTACGTACAATCAAAATGATTCTACCATTCCTCTCCTTTATGCACAGAACACTGGCCGTCCTCTCCCTCATAATGTTCAGGATAGACTACACCAACAGCTTATACCTCGGAATACCGGACCACCTACTGAAGAAACTGCAACTCATACAAAACACAGCTGCCAAACTTGTCCTTAAACTTCGCGAAGGGACCACATCACTCCAGCACTAAGGATGCTACACTAGCTTGCAGTTAAAAAATGAATCACCTTCAAAACAATGTGCATAACACACAAAGCAATCCACTGCCTCAGAATTCATACAAAAGAAAATCACCATCTATCAGCCGATTAGAATACTCAGATCCAGCGATGACATCTGAAACCTTACACGAGAAAAAAACCTGGTGGATCAGCGTTCTCTTGTTTAGCCGTAAAATTTTGGAACTCCCTCCCCAGAGAAATACTAACTATGAAGAACCACCAAAAATGTAGAAAACTGCTAAAAACCTGGCTCTTGAACTCCGAATGAGATGAAAACCAATGAACAGCAGACAACATCATGAAAAGAAAATCAATAATAAATAAAATGTATATAATAGAGTACAAACTGAGAAGGACTGGGAAGTGGGCCAGCGGGGAGTGGAGTGCAGGGAAAGAGAGAGGCGTCTGAATGGGAGGAAGACCTAGACTTGCCACTCCATAAAGGGGGTCGGGTCAGTTGGGTAACAGACGAGGGGGAGGGATCCAACTTGGTTGGTTTTCTGGTAGAGGACACTAGGGAGCGAGGGGGAGAGAAATGTCTGGAGCTGGGAGTGAGGGACCACGGGTGTGAGGGGCGCATCCCCCAAGGAGGAACCGTAGCGGGAGAGGGTAACTGCTACACACCATATTGTGAGACAGGGAAGAAATATGGCCAGCACATAGCCTAAGCACTATGGGTGGATAAGATACTACCATTGAAGAGCTCTATGAAGGACCTACACCTCTGCACGCAACATGGGAGCAGTAGTCATAACCGACTGGAATGTGCAATGGAAAGGGATATGGACCACAGTCAATGAAAAACAAGGGGGTAGAATAGGACATGGCCACTAACCAATCCTACTAAGAAACTAATCTTTCCACAAACACCTCTCAAACCCTGAACTAAACACAACCAGACCTCTACAGCACAACAACCCGCACAGACTTCCCTACACCACAACAACAAAACAAACCACACATAGCCTCGCCCAACAGCACATGGCGGGTACCAACCAAAAAACACACCTACGCTCAGCAAACGGTGTCAACCGAACTGAAGCTGCCCACAGCACATCACAGCTATCTTGCTCTTTTTCTCCTGCTCACTCCTAGTAACCAATGCGCCCCCTCCCCTTTGCTTTATAAATCCGCCTGAGTGCTAAGAAACCGCATAGGCGGTGGCAGTGTGCGGTATAAGAAACTTTAACATAACATAACATACAGCCCTATGTTGACCTCAGGAGAGCAGAGCGTGCTATGTAAATCATGCTGATTAAATGATATGTGTACTGCCATCATTGGTGAAACCAGATTATCTCTGACAACAGCATTACAAAACACTCATGCGTTCACCAGGCTCTTGTCTTTTTAAAACCTCCATTCTGAATAAGGATAACCCAGAGGCGTCTGGGAGCATGTTATAATTACCAGGTTACGCATATCAAGGCAAACACGGGCACAGTGATAGAGAGATGATCACGTGTGATGCTGGAAACAGACAAATCTACTCATCCGTGTTTTGTCTCACATATGGTCTGACTAACCCCTCAAGGTTCTGGGGCCCTTCTCAAACCATCTTTCATGCCAAATACAAGGCATGCCCAAGACCTATCATTCTGATTTGGCCCGTGGAAGAGAGGCAGCTGGCTTGCAGAATTTGAAGGAGGCAAATAACCTAAGCAAGTTGTGTGTTGTCTCCTCTACTTCAATCACACCAAGACCACATGCCCAGTGAGTTTAATGCCAGAAAACGCCTCTGCATGGATTTGCTGCCATCATGTCTCGCTCTAACCAACGTTTATATCAGTTATTACTTACATACTTGGCATACATACGTCTATACCGCATTGCACATAACATAAGGACAAGCAGGTCCATTCATTTTGCCCTTTAAACTATGTGTTACTATAACACCTAATATGATTAATTGTATCAGGCTTTAACAGAATGTAGTGAACTCAGCGATGGTCCTAAACATTCTTGAATTATCTTCTAGATTAAGCTCCGATCTCACTCTTCCGGGCATCCACCACCCTTTCTGTAAATAAGTACTTCATTTCTTTCCTCTGAGTGAGTCCTCCTCCATCCAGCCTCATGTCTTGGGGACTGTGTTATCTTAAGCTTTGCTCATTGTGTCTATTACATTTAATCCCTGGAGATGCCCCCTTCTCCTTAGGTGGGTGTGTTCGACCATTGGGTTTATTTTTATTTTTTTATTTATTTTATTCATATTTTGTATAGCACGCAGCAGCCCAAAGACATCGTGGCACTTGTTACAGAAACATACTTAGTTGTAGAGTTATCACGTGGCATTATTTACATAGTGAAAGCAAATTTGGATAATATTTGTACATTTGTCAAGTGACTGTTGGATAGAAAGAATGTACATAATTACATAGTGTTAAATTACATTTATAATACAATATACATTAGGAGTATGTGTGTTGCTTACTGAGCTAGTTCTAGAAAGTGGTCTTTAGACTTTTCCAGAAAGCATGAATGGATGCTTCAGCTCTTAGAAGGGCAGGGAGTGAGTTCCATAGTTTGGGAGCAATGTATGAGAAGCCTAGCCCTCCAGCTTTAGCTCTCCGTATACGGGGAATGTGTAACTGGTTTGTGTACTGAGTTTTGGTAGGGCGTGTTGAGGTGTGTCTTGATATTGCTTCTGATAGGTATGAGGGGGCTGTGTTGTTGAGGCATCTATGGGTAATGGTGAGGACTTTGAGTGTAATGCGGTCTTTGACCTGGAGCCACCGCACAGCTTGTCTGGCTTGGGATGTGCGGTCTCTCCTGGGAATGCTTAGGGCAGCTCGTAGGGCATTTTTTTGTATAATTTGTAGACTGTGTAAGTTTTTGGAGGATGTGCCAGCCAAGAGTGCATTGCAATAACCGAGTTTGGCGCCTTTAGTTGCTCTGGCTATTGCAAGGCAGTTAGGTGCAGAAAGGTAGGGTTTAATGGCATTGATAAGTTTGGTGCTATATGCTGCCGCAGAGGCTATAGCACTAACTTGTTTGTTCATGGATAGGTTAGCATCGATGTGGACACCTAGTGTCTTGACTGAGGAAGATACTGTGATGGCTGAATTATCGATGTTAAAGTTGCTGTATTGGGGACTAAGTTTAGCTATTGTGGCTTTCTGCCTGAGGATAAGGATTTCAGTCTTATCTCTGTTAAGACACAAGCCATTAACAGCCATCCACGCTTGGATTGTGGCATAGATATCATGTAAGACAGTAAAGACAGTGGTGTCTTGGTGGTAGGAGCCCGATAGTGGTAGGAGTACTTGAGTATCATCAGCATAGTTAGTATATGCTATACCCATGGAGTCAAGTAGGTCGAAGAGGGGTTTAGTGAAGAGGTTATAGAGTGTGGGGGCTGTGCATGAACCTTGGGGGACTCCACAGTGTATGGTAGTGGGGTCAGCATTTTCTATGTTAGAGAATACCTTCATGGCTCTGCCTTCCAGGAAGGACGTAATCCATGAAGCTGCTTGTGTGGAAAAGTGGGCTGTCTGGGTGAGATGGGAGGTTAGGGTTTTATGGTCGACCAAATCAAATGCTGCCGAGAGATCGAGCAGGAGGAGTAGGACAGGTTTACCTTTGTCAATGATCTGTGAGATTTGATTTTTTAGGTCTAGTAGGGCGGTTTCTGTACCATGTCCTACGCGGAACCCAGATTGTCTTTTTTCAAATATAGAGTTGGATTCTACGTATAGTTGGATCTGGTTGTGAGCTGCCTTGTCCAGGATTTTTAGAAGGAATGGGACTGTCGTTATCGGTCTGTAGTTGTTGGGCTGAGCTGGGTCTAATGTGTTTTTTTCTAGAAGGGGGCGTACCCACGCTTCTTTCTGACTGTCAGGTACAGAGCCTGTTCTAAATGAAGCATTAATGAATGCAGTCACAAGAGGTGCTAAGTCCTTGGATCATTCCTTAATAATTTTTGGGGGGCATATGTCTCCTTTGCAGAGTGATGGTTTGAGGTGTTTGATGAGATCAAGGACCTCAGATTCGGTGGTGTCTCTGAAGTTGAATTGGGCGTGGTGGGGGTCTCTGATTTACTTGCGTGCGCCGGTTGTTATTTTGGTTAGGGAGGGCTTTGCAATGGTTATGATTTTCTTTTTGGAGGAGATCAATTTTGTTGAGCATTGCAGATTGGATGCCTGGCACCGGTTTTTGTCTTTGACTATCTCATCTGTGCTAACCGGAGGTGTGACCATTTCATTGAAGATTGTGAATATCTCTTTGACTTGCGAATTGGACTTGGAGATCCTGTCGTTAAAGGAGTTAGCTTTAGCTGTGATAATTGCTTTTTTGTATTGGAGAGCTATCTGTTTGAAGATGTTCCTGTTTAAGTCAGTTGGGTCTGCTTGCCAGTTTTTTTGTGCCTGCCACTTTTGTGAGTGGAGAGCCTGGAGTTAATCTGAGAACCAAGAGTTGTGGTGGAAGGATTTTTTTTCTTTCTTATTCTCAAGTGGGGCTATTAAGTTTATAGCATTGGTAAGTGTGTCGTTAAAGATGTCTGCTAACACTTTAGGATCCTGAGAGAATGGGGGAGCTAGACATGGGTTGTTGAGGTAAGGTCGGAGGTTATCTGCGTTGAGTTTTTTTGAACTTCTAGTTAAGGCTGGTGGCACGTGGATGAGAACTTTGGAGCTTGGGGTAGTGGGGATGTCAAATTCAATGCAGGTATGGTCTGTCCAAGGATAGGCGGTGTTTGAGGTAATGTTGGATGCACAGTTGTGATCCATGACCCAGTCAAGGGCGCGGCCTTTGGAATGGGTTGGAGAGATTACCCCTTGAGAAAAGCCTAGATCTAGTAGTTCTTTAGCTAGAGGTGAGGCAGGTTCATCTTTAGGGTCATTGTAGCCTAGGTTTAGGTCTCCTAGTAATAGAATTTTGGAAGATTTTTTAATGTTGTTACTGAGTCGGTGGGAGAGGTGGTCTTGGAAGTCTGCAGGTGGGCCCGGGGGCCTGTACAGGCTATGAATGTTGATTGTGTTGTTGGGTGAGAGCGTTAATTTACCTGATAGGATGTCAGCATTACCACGCCAGGTGCTAGGGTCTGCTAGTCTAATGGAGAGGGAGTCTTTGTAGATAAGGGCAACTCCACCTCCAGTTCTGGCCAATCTATCCTGTCTCAGGATGGCATAGCCTGGAGGTAGGGCTAGTGAGATTGCTGGGTAGGAGGCATCATTGAGCCACATTTCAGTTATGCTAAGTAGGTCAAGATTATGGGTGGATAATAGGTAATTTATCTCTAAGGTGTGTGCAGGGAGAGAGCATACATTCAGTAGTGCGCATTTGAGAGGTGGATATTGTGGCATTTTGGTTATGTTTATTTTGGAGTGTGATGTGGTAAGTTTTTTGTTGTGGGAGATTGTGTTCGGCTTAGTGCACGGTATTGCTAGAGAAAATTGGTGAGGCAAGGGGCGAGTGTCATGACCCTTGCTACAGTAGGTAGAAAGTGTGGGTGCAATGTGGGTGCTTAATCTGTTATTTCTCACAGGGAGAGGTGGATGTGCACATAACCAGTGTCTGGGTAGTGTGCGGGTTCTGAGTCGGTGAAGTGTAGCCACTAGGCTAGGGGGTTGTGACTGTGTGGTGTGATGGTCTAGTGGAGTGGGAGGTGAATGTTTTACTGTGCAATACGTATGATATGTAGGATGAGGGTGTATGGGTGTGGGTCCCAGAATTGTGGCGGCCATAGTAAATGTAACAAGGATAGCTAGGCGGAGCACAGTATTGAGAGAAAGTGTCTGGGGACCTTTGTTGTGCACTGTATGTGGGATCTTAGGTAGCATGATGGGGAGAACAGTGGTGAAAAATCAGCCCTTCCTTCATTGCCAGTGGTGGCTCAAGGATGGCACAAAGGTGGAACAATGCCTTCTTCCGGTCAACCTCTGTTGGTGTTTTAGTAGTATGGCCAAGCAATGGGCCTCTCTCGCTTCCGGCGTGATGAGAAAGCAAAACAGATAAATAACACATTTAACGCATTAATGAAACACTTCCCAGATAATTCCATTCAATAAAACGAAGAATTAAATTAAGCTGCATTGCCATAAACAAACATGTAACTAGGGGTTACTTAAAGAATAACCCGTCTCTAGCGGGTTCAATTGCCAACTGAGAGTTGATTGTCAACTTTTGTGGGCATAATTAATGCTTATTAAGCAGTTTTATGTGGACACTTGCACCAGAGCCACAATGGGCCACGTTGTTCTCCGCAGAGCACTTATTAATATATTGAGTGGTGTCCTGCAGAGCATTGACCTGGCACCAGTTTAATATAAGCTTTATTTGGCCAACTATTCTAATTTAATGAAAACCTCTCACTCTTTCCCTCCCAAGACTGGATTGGCAGAAAAGGATTTTGAAATACGTAGATCACTTCACACTAGTTTAAAACCAGTGGGCCCCAAACAAATATAATGGCACTAGGAGGCGATTGTGACCTGAAGGCCATGGTGGCATAAAGGTACACAGAGGTGTAGGTGGCGCGATCCAGCAAGCAGATTCTATCAAGAAGCCTGCTAGTGAGTGTAATAGCTACAGGAACACCTGCAGCTATTAACTGCCCTTGCCCAATAAACTTAACTGATAGGTTGGACACCTTGGAGAAGCTGATCCGGCAGCTGTTGGACTTGGCTTCTATTTGTATTTGAGTTCACATCGCACAAACTTAGCTAGGAAGCAACAGAGCACTGTACAAGTAATTTGGCGTTGAAGAGGTTAGGGAAGGGGGAGGATACAGGTTACCATAGCTTGGACCATTCTTCATGGAGAGTGTATACATAGAGGTAGCAGGCCATAAGTGGCCCCTAAGTATTCCCTGAAGAGCAGGGTTTTGCATTTTTCCTGAACTGCAGGAGCGTTCCTGATTGTGATCGCAATGGTGTTCCAGTAGGCTGCCTGTAGCCAGGAAGGGGCTGCTTCCTGTTTTTCTCTTTGTTTGCCAGTTTCTTTAACAAAAGATAAGGTTGGTGGCATGATCAGTCATAGCATGTATGCTACAACTCTCAGACCAATACTCCAGAATACACGGTTAAATGTAAATGAGACGATCAACCAACTGGGGCACAGGCAAACAAAGTTTGAGAACAGAGCGTTGGCCCCTGTACATGCAACAACATCTTGAATGCACTTGTTCCAATTGTAAATACAATTCTTTTGCACCTGGGAATTCACTGGTGACTGACTGGAATCTTCCCTTAATTGCTCAGAGCCGCAATGAGCCCCACCAAAGGAAAAGTGATAATTTGAGGATTTTAAAAGATGCAAATGGTATTACTCTCCAAGTTCCACTCGAGGTCACCCTGTATGTTCTGGTATTAACTGGTGTTCCTCATTTAACCAATAATGTGCAGGAAGATTCTTGATTTCTTATCAACAAGGCAATTCAACATTAAAAACTAGATAACATGAGATCAATTATCACACTGATCTTAAAATGGCCTGAAGGGTCAATTGGGTCGCAATAATAACCATGGATATGGGGGTCACCTCATATGTTCTGGTATTACCTGGTGTTCCTACTTTAACCAGTACTGTAGAGGAAGATACACAATGGGCCTCAGACCACGGTAGGCGGTAAGGGATTACCGGCACCGGTAAGGGCACTGGTGCCGGTAATCCCTTACCGTCCTACTACGAGGTCCCTTAGCGGGTCCCTCCCCTAACGCCTGGTTTTACCAGGCGTTAGGGAAGGGACCCGCTAAGGGACTTGGGAATGGTTCCCGGAATGGGGATTTACTGGGTCCTCCAGGGTCGGAATGACCCGGTAAGTCCCTATTCTGGGAACACGGACCCGGAATGCGGTAAGGGGGTAGCCATGGCGCCAATAGCGCTATGGCTACCGCCTACCGTGTAATGAGGCCCAATATATTTTTATCAAGACAGTTTAATTACTGAACACCTGACACTGAGATTAATTTTCACACTGATATTCCAAGGACCATAAGAGCCAATTAGGTAGGAACAAAAACAATGAATATGGGTGTGATAGTGTGATGTTAAATGCCATAAGGCCATGGTTGGTGAAATATTTTCTTGAAGCATGTGCAGATCAAAATGTGATTAAGATCCAAACATGTTTATTACCACTGGGATATTTCTATTCTCCTCTGCGAATGGCCTCGCAAACAGGTTATAAAAGAGAGAAGCAATCCTGATTCCTTGTGTCAATCCTTTTTAAGTGCTCTCAGACTTGGATACTCACGATTGACAACGGACATCACATAACACCAGAACCATCTGCGCTGTAACTGTATCACATGACCAAGTTATCTCCCTACTCTCACTTGTATGTTCTGTAACTAAACAGTTTGAAGAAGCTGGCAAAGTCCACATTTCGATGGTTCGACATATTGATAGACGAAGAACCGATGCCATAGGTTATGTGGTGGGACAGTTAATCAGAGTGACTGATTCTGACCAGAATGATGACCACATAGGTGACCGAGAAAACCTAACCTTAGATTATGTAAATCAGTCGCATAATACCCTCAGGATTCTCCAGTGGGAACTCTCTGTCAAGTTGCCGAAAGCAACTGCAGTAAATTAAGGCGCCTTGCATCAGAATTTGATATTTTATTGTAAGAAGAAACCTGAGCTGTGGAGTCAAGAAAATCAAAGGATCAATTGTGCTACTGAATCTGGACCCGATTCTGAGGTGCGTGCAAAAATAGAAAAGTGTTGTTCCTTTGAGGAGAAACACGTTTCTTAAAGGCACTGTATTCTGTTAACCGAAGTGTGTGGCGACTGGGCATCAAAGCCTCAGCGTTTACATGCCCATGATTTACGGCTCACAACGGCTCTAGTGACCATCGTTAATTCTTCTTTGCAGAGCGCTTCTTTTGCCAGCATAAGAAAAGGATTTGAAATACAGCACCTATGAGGTGTTGTCAACATTTGTACAGAGGTTTTTCTTTAATAGCTAGTCTTTTCCTGAGTGGCAACACCACTTTTCTAATTTACTGAAGTGTCAACGAGGCATTAGTAAGTGGGATAAGTGGCAGACATTTGTGCACATGTTTCTCCCACAGTGAAAGATTGTATGACTTTTGCAACTTGAAAACACGACAGCTCTTCTCCAATCCTTCCACCCACTTCAGAATGGTGGTGCTGAAAAGTGAAGGCGAAAATGCCTTTTCACGTCTTTTTTTGCCACCGGTCAGAATCAGACCTTCTGTGTCTGTGATATTGACAGGATCCCTGAGCTACGACTTACACGCATGGGAGAGAGCACCCTATGTTTACAAGTTCATGTTGGCCCAGTACGAGCCACACGATTGCCTTCTATTGCAAATGCTGTAGTATTCTATTGGGAAATGAGGTCCACACAGCAAGGAAACTCTGACATACAGAGCCATAGGTAAGAAAATGATGAATTCCTCATAACAAGTCCAGGTGGGTAAGAAGAGTTCCCAGAGCCTCAGCCTCACATCACCTTCTCTCACTCTCCCAACCATCTCAGGGAACCTCCTGTATAATTCTATTCTGGAATCAAAATAGGAGATGTTGCTATGCAAAAGGCACACACAAATTAACAAGTGAAGGATAGATATAAGTACAACATAACACACCTCCTCCCTTTGAACCTCTCTCCTCAACACACACACCACACACAATGCATCAGTTGCCCAACTTTCCCCTATTACATACCTTACCCTTCTACGTACCCACAGTATCTTCAAACTCCCTTACAATCCTATGTGATATGATAGGTTATTTATAACGCGCTTAATACCCAGAGGTTTCTAAGCGCGGACCCAGGGATCGAACCTGTGTTGTTCCGTGTCATCTTGTTTCCAAGTCGAGCACGCTGCCGCTGAGCTATCCTCCTGTGGACCCCAGAACCTTGAATCACCCTTACCCACACCCCTACTTTTCCTCACATGAACCTCATCTCCCACTCCAAACTCACCTATCTTGACACACTTGAGCGGATCATACCTGCACTTCATCTCATTAGCCTTCTCTTGAACTCTATGTCTGAGTTATTCAACATCCAATTTACATACCTCACCACAGTCTGGGGCTTCCTCCTCCTCAATACCTCAACATGTACCAGGCCTCGTAGAAGCATGGGGAACCAATCGATATGCACATGCATGCTTTAGAGGCGCTTCCTCACAATCTTGCCCACCATGTTTGGCTGTCTGCACAGCCGGCATGAGGGTGCGATTGAAGTGCTCCACAACACTACTATTTGTCTCTAGGTGATACAATGACGGCTTATGAGGAGACACACCCATTTCTTGCATGAATTCCTCCACCAGCATGGAGGTGAACTGGACACATTGTCGGTAAGCAACTTTGGAGGCAATCCCTCTCTCTGAAAGACTCCATCAAGGAAGTCTACTACCACTCGCGTATCGACTTCCGCCACTACCTTTACCTTCTCCAACCTGGAGTAGTGATTAACTCCAGTATGTACCCTCCCCCCCTTCAATCCTGAAGAGGTCCCAATATATCCACTGCAACATACTCCCAGGGCATGGATAGCAGATCCAATGGCTTGAGTGGTTGAACATAATTCCTCAAGAACTTGTCTGCCTGACCACATGGCCCACAACTCTTCACCATCTCCTCAACTTCCACATCAATCCTGGGCCAACGACAGTCACTCCTCAACCTACCCATACATTTAGTCATTCCCAAATGCCCCTCATGTGCCAATTCCAACACATTTGGATGCAAACTTGGCGAAGGTACAACTTTACTTCCCTTATAAAAAAATGCTCCCTCTACATTGAACTCTTCACAGACTTTGTAGAGAACTTTGAGCGCCTGATCATCCCCCCTCTTTCTTTCCACCCCCCTCGAACTGTCCTCATGGCCTCGAGCAGGATGGTATCTTCCCCAACGCTCTTTCCCACTCATCCCTAGTAAAAGTCCCTTCACACATGAGAAAAACCTCTTCTCCAGCTTCCTCATCCTCAAGCTGTCATCATCGCTAACCACAGCAGTATTCTCTGCACAAGAGAAAGTCTGCCACCACATTGTCCCTACCTGATTCATGCTCAACTACAAAGTCGTGCCCTTCCATGGATGCCACCCACTTCATTATATTCGCAATACTCCATTGAACCCTTTGTCTGTGAACACACCTACCAGGGGCTTTTGGTCGGTAAGTACTTTGAAACTCCTCCCCCAAAGAAACACTCAGAACTTCTTCACTGCCCAAATCACTCCAAGAGTTTCTTTTTATATAACAGAATACCTCCTCTACATATCTTGGAGTGTCCTTGAGGCTAAAGCAACCTCCCTCTCCACTGTATGTTGCCTCTGTAGCAGGACAGCTCTAAACCCTGTTTCTCTGGCCTCTGTCATCATCCAAGTGGAGCCCTTCGTATCAAAACTCGTCTATTCTGGAATGCTGGTTAGGGTTTTCTTGATATCTTCAAATTCCCTCTTACAGTCCTCTTTCCACTTAACATTGACACCCTTTTTACTCAGCCCGCTGATGGTCTCCCACCAGTACGCTAAGTGCGCAACAAACATGGTATTGTACTCTGCCAACCCGAGAAAAGACTTAACCTTGGGATTGCTAAACCATAATCTTGGAAATCCTCCTTCCAGATATCCCACTTAATCACAGGTTCCCCCGAGTTCAGAAGGCACTGAGGAGGCAAATTACTCATGGTCATGCTCCAAAGATCTGTTTCCTGACTTGTTCCTTCTGGCCTCCTTCATTGTCGCTCTGCTATTGCACACAATCTCTGTGTGCCAGGACAGATCAAAATCAGGACAGTTATAGTATTATTGCAAATTCTGGTGATGATAACATGCAGTTTTGAACTGTGCCTGACTTAATGTTGGGCTTTTTCAGCTTGTTTCAGGTGTGCCTGACCCAATGATGGCCACACCAAGTCGCGCAAGATTTTGCCAGCATGCTTGACTTCAATATGGGTGTGGCAATGTTACATGCGCATCCGTGCCCCAAAGGGATCGGACTCTGGTATCGATTCCCTGTCTCCTGCGTCAAGCACCTCCTTCAGCGCTGAGCAACTCCTTTGGCGCACACCTACACCGCCTGCCACTAATTGTCCTCCACCTTCATGGAGTATCTCTCTCATGAGTTGCCATAAGCAACTCTTCTGGAGCACTTGCGTGCCACCACCGATTCCCTTCCACCTTTGTGGGGTATCTCTAACACTCTCTGCGGAGCATACTCCTGCCCTGCCTCTCACCTAACTTTATAATCTTAGGAGATTGTCCGTCCTCTGTGCGGGGCGCACTCTCCACCAGTCTGGCATTTCCGACAGCCAGTGGATGATGGGAGCATGTCGGTCTTGTTGTTTTGACGGCCACAAGAACTCTCCATGGGTGAAATCCACATGGCAAGGAAGCTCACGAACACTCAACCACATGTAAGAAAATGATGTATTCCTTGTAACGTGCCCGAGTGGGTAAAAAGAACCCCCCAGAGCGTCCGCTTAACAACATCTCCTTCTATCCCTCTCCCAACCATCTCAGGGAACCTCCAGCATAATTCCATTCTAGAATCAACACAGGAAATGTTGCTAGACAAAAGGCATAAACAAATGAACATATATAAGTACACCATGACACATTCCATAAGCTACAGTTGAAGTAACCCTTGCAGATAGGATACTTTTAATTATTACCTGCAATTGACGCAAAGCTAAGTTGTTTGAATGCCTTAGCTTGCTTCCGTCCACACCTGCTGCTCAAATATCTAAGAGCACCATCAACAGCTAAAAAGTGTGCAGCGCACCCTCAGTGAATTTGCTGAATATATGTGCTGGTTTGTTAAGTTACATTTACAGTTACGTAAAGCTTATGCTGCAGATCACTGTGCGCCTCTTACTGTCGTTTACAATGTGCTACAATCACATACTTCATCTATGTACATTTGAGTACAGACGTCTATGGAATGGAGCTCATTTGCATGTTCCTATCGTTGTACAACTCATATTTATTTCCAGTGTTCCACGAAGCATTCAAAAATGAAAAAGAAAGCATATTGGAGCTCATTTGATTAAAATGAGTAAATTGCCGACAGAGAGCCATTACATTTTGACATACATGTAGGTGGCTCTCGGCTGCCAAGCTTTCACCATTTGCACTACGGAGTGCAAAGGTGCAGGGCAAAAGGCGGCATATGCCGCCTTTTGCCCTGCACCTTTTCACTGTGCCGTGCAAAGTGAGTAAGCCTGCCATGCTTGCACCATGCTGCACCACAGTAAAAAAGGGGAAAACTGCACTCCTGATGCTTTTGGACATGACAGCAGCTTTTGATTTTTCCAGTCTGCAAGACAGGGCCCCCTTCTCCCGGATGTGTCCAACTGGATTACATCTTTCTTGTTGGACCGTATGGCCAAAGTTTATCATGAGAGCGCTATGGCTGATGGTTGCTTGGTAACATGTGGAGTTACTCAGGGGTCATGCGTTTCTCCAACCCTATTCAACATCTTTACGCTACCTCTTTTTGAAATGTTGGATGCAGAAGGCGTAGCGTACGCCAATTATACCAATGACACTCAGTGCCTCATCCCACTCTCTTAATAACAGGCCCGTTGTTAGCTCCCTGGTCCCCTCGCGGGACCCGCAAAGGACGTCAGGTCTGACCAGACGTCCAGAGCGGGTCCCGCAAGGGAACCTCGTAATAGGGCGGAATGGGTTTAATGGCGCCGGCACCTTTACCGGCGCCGTTAAGCCCATTCCGCCTGGGTCGTAATGAGGCCCATAGTGTGGGAAGGAGTAGAACATAGCATGCAGAGTGAAAAGAGAACACAGGATACAGAGAACTCAGAGGGGGCGAGGGAGTACACAGTTAGAGAGAAGGAGAGTGGAAAAAGAGAAAGAGAGAAAGAGAGAAATAGAGAGTAATAGGGAGAGCGTGGGAAGGGAGCACATAGCCACACTGTCAATGTCCAGGTCTGTCTTATGCTGGATACTGTTTGTCGCTGGCATCCTGTCCGTCCTTTGAAAGATCTGGAGGTGACATAGGTCCTTTGACTAACATATCTCAGAATTTGGGGGATGGAGGTGTTGCCCAATTAACCCAATATTGTTGTGTGCTTTGTGTCTCTTTCCCGGGATAATGATCCCATTGAGGTAATTATTGTTTGGGAGCTGAAATTAGTTCATGAAGCTGAAAACGTGCCGCATGAGCATGCATTAATAACTCTGTCTGCCCCGTGCAAGGCTGCACCATTCTATGTCCCTCTGGGCAGTCACTCATGGTGCAGCCTATGCCCACGTCAGCAAAACGCAATCCTCCACGTCAGCAAAACGCAACCGTGATTGATGTGCACGCTTCTTTAGAGAGCCCCCTTCCACCTCTGAGGGAACGTTTCCATGGTGGCTGTTGGAGTCTGGACTTGCATATCCAGGCGTGTTCTGTTGTCACTGCCAGGTCTTTTACAAGCCATTTAGCAGTACCAGGGAGACATGGCATTTTTCCCTGATGGCACGCAGGTCTCGCTATTACATATTTCCCATCTATATTAAAAAGGGTTATGTGCACGTTGAGAGGCTCGGTGGTTGTGTGGCTCCCCTTTACTGGAGGTGTAAAGTCAAGGTTCCCAGAAATGAAATCTTATCCAAATCTAGGCCAATGGCATTGCGACCAATAAGCTTCGCTGTTGTGGATATCATTTCTTTCCATGGATAGGACAGAGGTCGACTAACCTTTAAATATGGCACTTAATGGATGCAACATGCATGAAGTATTTGTTCTTTGAAGCCAAAAGGGATATGCAGGATATTTGTTTTATGAAACATGCTATTCCGTTTGATTGCCATAGCAGAGCTCTCTAGATGCCCCACATCAGGTGCACGGAGTCCACCGATCACTGCGTGTCTGCTTCCAAGCTTGGAAAATTACAAATAAAGCATTCAAAGCCCCAGACTTCAAAGAAAAACCAAGACCCAAGGAGCCAGTCCATCCAACATGGCACAATAGTCTCAGAAAGTCAGCATCACTAGAAGTGTGCTTGTTTACATCACATTATTCTCACTTTCTGAAAAAGTGCACATGCCAGCTGCATCAGTATATTTATGTATTGATAAATAAATTCCCCTCCTCACACACACACCTCTGTGAATAACCCTCTGCTCACAATCACTTTCTCAGAAAAATTCAATTTGTAATTTAAATTTTTATTTTCACAGTAAGCAAACATAAATAAATGAACAGCAGTCCATGAAATTCACACATATCAACCTAGTGAAAGCAAAGTAATCAATTCGCCATAAACAATCCAAA
Organism: Ambystoma mexicanum; assembly: GCF_040938575.1. Taxonomy (NCBI): domain Eukaryota; kingdom Metazoa; phylum Chordata; class Amphibia; order Caudata; family Ambystomatidae; genus Ambystoma; species Ambystoma mexicanum. Next base: position 828,265,050 of record NC_090923.1, on the reverse strand, counting down.
CATATAAACATCAAAAATAGAACAAGAAGGAAGAAAGGAAAAGAAGAAAAAGAAAAAGAAAAGGAAGAAAGAGAATAAGAGCGTAGGAGTAGAAGACATAAACCAAAAATTTCAATGCAAAATACTATACCTCAGACAAAAGGGCATTACAAAAACCATCACACAAACTATAGGTATTATACAGATTATGAGTGTTCAAGGGTAAGTACATAATACCCCAGATCAAAGATCAGGTTTATCCATATGCATCAAGAAAGCAGCTCCAAATGTCCCAAAATTTTTCAATGTCACCAGTGAGTTTGTAAATGGCTTTTTCATATGTTGAAACAGTAAGTAGCTCCTCCACCCAGTCATCAATGTTAAATGAAGTACTTGATTTCCATGACCTCAATATGAATTTTTTAGCAACCATGCATGCACGAAGCAACCAAACTCTCTTACCAAAGTCAATTTCCTCCAGAGAAGAGTCATCACCCAAAATCAGTAATGAAGCATTCATGGGGATTGTGACATCTAAGACCAGACTCAACCTCTCCCGAACCTTATCCCAGAATTGCATCGTCTTGGGACAGGACCAAATCAAATGACTCAGAGATCCTCTCGAACATTTACACTTCCAGCAAAGATTGTTGTCTAAAAGTCGTCTCCTGAATATTTTCTCCGGCGTCCAATAGGCCCTGAACAACAACTTAGTTTGAGAAGCTCTGAGGGACCAATCCAAACTTACCAAACGAGTGTTTTCACAGCACCTCCGCCAACATCTGAAGTTAACATCTTCCCCCAATTCCTCCGCCCAAATTGCAGGCAATCTCGGATCATCCTTCCGATTAGCTTTTATAATTCCATACATGGTAGAAGCAGGGTGCGAGGCACTCAAGCATACAGATAGAGCTGTCCAAGCAGGACTTTGACCAGTCAATTGTGGCATCTCAACACAAGCTGAAATAATAATCTTCAGTTTCCTATATTCAGCAAACGAGCATTCTGACATGTCATACATCTGGCCAAGCTGAGCGTACGTCAACCAGTTGTCCCCCTCAAACAAATCTCCAATATATTTGATGCCAGCCACAAACCATTCCACCCAAAACAGAGGTTTACCCTGATATTTCAAGGCTGGATTATTCCATATGGAGGCATCTGGGTGTAAATATGGGTCAGCACTCACACGATTCGAGAGCTCACACCAGCAGTCTCGCAAGAATGAAGTAAGAGAGCTGACTTTTTTTGATTTGTTCTTCTGAGTAGTCAGCAACGCTTTCGGGCCAATTGGGAAACAGCACTGCATTCCCAGGATAAGAGGTCAGAATGTTCAGACTGTACATCTCCAGAGTCAATAACTCTGCACAAATGACGAGTGGAAAACGACAAATGGTAGTCTGAGAAATTAGGCAAGTTCATTCCACCCAATTTCAATGGGAGTTGAAGCTTCCAAATTGCGAGCCTCGGAGGTTTCCCATTCCAAATAAAGTTCTGCATAATCCTATTGATCTCTTTAAAGATGTTTCCAGGTATCTTAATTGGGAGCATGCTTAACAAATAATTTATCCGAGGTGCCAGGTTCATTTTCAAACAGTTGATTCTGCCCCAGGTCGACAATTTCAAAAGACTCCACCTTACCAAATCCGATCTAAGAATCGGAAGGATCCAAGAAAAATTAATGGCTGGCAACTTCACTATATCCGCTCCAATCCATATTCCAAGATACTTCAACTTTTCTGCACACCACCTGAATTGAAACTGAACACATGTATGTCTTTGACACAACCCATTGACAGGCAGGATCTCTGATTTGCTCCAATTAATCTTATATCCTGACACCAAGGAAAAGGATTGAATATCTTGCATTAAATACGAAATGCCAACAGCTGGGTCTTGCAGGGCAATCAGCAAATCGTCAGCATACAACCAAACCAAATTATCCCGACCATTTCCAATAACAGGTAGAAGACGTACGTCTGCCCGCAAGCTCACTGCAAGTGGTTCCATAGATAAAATAAATAAGAGAGGTGAAAGAGGGCAACCCTGCCTTGTACCACGATGAAGCTCAAATGGATCAGAGATAAGTCCATTCGTCAGCACATTTGCAGAGGTATTATTGTATAACAGTTTAACCCAACGCTGGAAATCGTGTCCAAAGTTCATTTTCCCCAAGCATGCGAACAAAAGTTCCATTCAACACGATCAAATGCCTTTTCAGCATCTAGGGAGATGACCGCACTGGCAACTGGTTGACTATGGCCCTTCTCAATTGTCAATAGCAGGCGTCTCATGTTATCCACCACTGCCCTACCAGAGACAAAACCTACCTGGTTCTCATGCACCAGAGTCGAAATGACCTTATTCAGGCGAACAGCCAGGATTTTGGCCAATATTTTGCAGTCACAGTTGATCAGACTGATCGGCCGATAATTCTCGCACCTTGTAGCAGATCTGTCTTTCTTTCTCAGCACCGTAATCAATGCATGTCTCATTGTATCTGGTAGGGAACCAGACTCAAAGGCATCATTAAGAACATCACACAGAAGCTGTAGTGCGGAATCAGGGAGGGCTTTATAAAATTCATTAGGGAGACCATCAGTGCCAGGTGATTTACCCACTGACATTCTTGAAATTGCATGTTGAACATCACCCATTTCCACTTTCCCTTCCAAACCTGCCGCCTCATCCGCCGTCAGACGAGAGAGAACATGAGAATCAAGGAAGCTGTCAATATCTCCATCTGCACAGGATAGTTCAGAGGTGTAAAGTTTTTCATAGAAGCCAAGGAATGAATTGTTAATAGACTTTTGCTGTGTCTCCGATGAGTTATCAAGACCTCTGATTGCGGCAATGAAGCGATCGCTGTCAGCCACCTTCAGCCGATGTGCCAGTAACTTCCCCGCTTTCTCACCATTCTCAAAATAGTTAATCTTTTGTCTAAACAGTGCATATTCAACCTGGCTTGAAATGAGCTTATTTAGTTCATATTTAGTTTTTCGCAGTTCATTTTTTGTATTTTCATCTTTGCTTGCTGCAAACAGAACATCTAGGCACTTCGCTTCAGAAGAGAGTCTCTGAATTTCTTTAGTTCTCAATTTTTTGTCCTTGCCAGTTTTAGAAATCAGCACCCCCCTAACAAAACATTTCAGTGCTTCCCAGACTGTTGATATTCGAACATCGGCAGTTCTATTAATTTGGATGAAGTTGTCAATTTCCTCTGCCACCTCTTGCCTAATCTGGTCATTTTTCAGTATATAAGAGTTCATTCTCCACCTCGGTGATTTAATCAGAGAGTACTGTAAGGACAATTGCAACGAAACAGGTGCGTGATCCGACAGGGCAATAAGTCCAATAGATGAATTATAGCAACTTGAAGTCACCCGACCAGAGGTCAGAAAGAAGTCAATTCTAGAATATGTGTCATGACACTGTGAATGAAAGCTATAATCTCTGTCCGACGGGTGTTCCAGCCTCCAGATGTCAGCCAAGTTGAATTCCCTCATTAAATTCTCCAAGGAACGTCTACACCTGTGCGGGGTTCTAGTACAATCCCCATTTGATCGATCTAAAGCAGAGTCCAAGACCTGATTAAAATCACCTCCAACTACGATCGAGTCCATATTAAAACCTTGAAGCATTTAAGCCACTTCGTGAAAAAAGATCGGATCATCCAAATTTGGTGCATATAGATTGCATAGCAGAATGTCCACACCTTGAACCCTCACCAGAACACAAATAATCCGTCCTTCTTTGTCTCCTTTGCTTGTGATGACTGATATAGGCAGATTCTTTCGGATAAGAATAGAAACCCCTCTTCTGCTAGATGAGTAATTCGAGAAGTAAGTATCCCCTACCCATCCTCTTTTCAATTTTTCAGCTTCAGGGTCTTCCAAATGTGTCTCCTGGAGGAATGCAATGTCACAAGAGCTTGAACGCAGGTGAGATAGAATTTTAGTCCTTTTCACCACATTGTTGAGTCCATTAACATTCCACGAGACAATATTTAGATGATCCACAATTTTAGTACCCATGGCACAATTCAAGTTACGAGACATGTTATAGCATATGCAATTACAGTCAAAGAACAGAATAGGAAGATAGAACAGAAAAAAGAAAAGAAAGGAAAGATAAAAGGTTAAGCACATGCCCAGAAGGGGCAGTAAACCACTAGAATATACTAACAACGGTAACAAGTAGATGGCACACTGTACAGGTACAGCAGCAAGGTAACTAAAGGTATAATGTCGCAAAACACCAAACTTTCAGTAAATTCCAAACCCAAGTCCCCACCCCCACCCAAAATTCCTACACAATGTATAAAAAACCATAACAACACAATGTCCGTGTACAACATGGACAACCCAACCATAGTAAAGAAGCAGAGCATAAACCATTACCAATCCTCTGACTAACCCCTCCCACAAATTATTACAGCATGGCCACTACAGTCAGCAACAGAATAAAGAGTCCAAGTCAACCCCAACAGAACTATATGGCAGGAAAGCTACTATGCACAAGAGACATATTCATCCGCATTCGAGTCGAGCAGGCACACCTTCCTGTCCTGAACCACAAGTTCTCTCCCCCGCCGAAGTCAACCTAAAATGGCGTTTAGCTAGTCATGTACTATGCTCCCGTTCACATTGTAATCTCTTTCGTAGTTGACCAGACACACCCGACTGCCCGACACAATTGTGGAAAAAAGTCCAAATACCCCAGTGAGACAAGAATGTATGACCCAAAAAGGAAGATGGAGGGCCCCAATACACCAAGGCAGAGGTAATTGGTAATTGAGAACACGTGTAATACTCATACATCCCGGCGTACTGCAATAGTTCTTTCATAGACGCCATGTACATATCAGGTACATTAACCAAATGGACCATAATGTCCTATCCCTTCCAATATCCTGCAATCGTACAGAAAGCCTACCAGATCAGCAAAGACACAGAATGCAGGAACCAGACATAAGCCCACTTGAATTCTATCCACAGAACTGAGGCAAACATAAAATTAACCTAACTTTTTATCATCGGATGGCTTATTCAGCAACTGGGTTTCCATCGATCATTACGCATACCTTCATGCACCCAGTAATAAGCACCACACCTTGGCAGAACCAACACAATGGCCACGTCTAAATCACATAAACAAACACCTCTTACCCTTAGCAGGTCCTGCCAAGATGTAGGCAAAACATATAATTCAAACAGTGCATTCAGTAAGGCTTTTGAAATTTCTTGAGGTAATGGCCTCAACAATGAACATATACAAACTACAGACATTGGCAATATCAAGGGATTCAAACTGACCACTACCATCAAAGATCTTTAACTTGCTCTTTACGAAACCTGGGCATAGCTCTCTATAGGCAGGATGTCACGTGAATGCACTGTTGATAACGTTTTGAATTGAGCATGCAGGAGAATGAATTATATCTGAAAACGTCTGGCACAGATGCACACTAAAAGTTCAAAACCATGTCAATTCCGCCACAGCACTCACCACTAGGCGCAAAAATACAGGTCATGCTAGATCCGACAGCACTGTACACAAGATATAGTGCACAATCAGACCGTGATGTATTACGTGGGTACGGCAACATATCAGCGAGGCTCCGGGAGGGTTCAATCTTCTCGTGGCTTTTGCTGAACGGCCAACACTTGAGTTTAGACACTGTGCGTGGCGGGAGTGCCACAGTGGGAAATCCACCCTGTATTTTCTTTGCCCCTACTTATTTCTGCCGTTTCCCACGCCCCAGTGCTATGCATACCAACTGCCTGTACACAAGCTTTACTGGGGAAAACTTGTAATAGCTGAGGGCATTGCGGGGAAATCAACGACCAAACCACAGCCTCAAAACCCAAAATCAGCAGTAGCCTGTGGAGGTGCATTGGCGTTTTAGGAGTAAGATTATGTCCCCATCTGTCTCTGAGATTGGAATACCATCCGGCCTCGTATCTTGTTTCATGAAACCCCAATTAAGGTCCCCTTGCACGTCACCCCCGCAGCGCGTGCCCTCTCTTAAACACACACACAAAAAAAAAAAAAAAAAAAAAGGGGACCTCTAGTGACCTGATGGTGCTGCAACATCACGCGAATCCCATAGCATGGGATGCGGTGACCCGCGAAAACAAAGAAAACAAAGAGACCCTCCTCAGTAACACAGTGAGACAATAAGATATTAACCAACCTTATGCTCACATCCACGACGTGCCATTGTGCCATCCAAATACCTCGTGCAAGCTGAAAGTGCACCTCTGCCATACCAAGACTCCAGGCCGAAAAAACATCAGACGGCCATCCATCGTAAAACGTTCCCATACGCTCAGCCTATGAAAGCGTCACGCAAGGGCACGTCTAACGGTGCTCTCCTCTAATGACAATAATGATAATACGAATCATACGGAGAGAAAAAGGAACACATTCAAATGCGCGCGCCTGCATCCTGACAGTTAAACGGTATAAATGAAATAAAGCCTTTAAACAGTATCTATATTTATAAGTATTTTATAAGTATTTTAAACAGTAAAATAGCACGAATATAACTGAAACTCAGAACAATAAATGTAAAAGCAAAGAACAGAGATAACCAAACGGTGACAGACAAACGAAACCTATGGGGGTGAAGACATTTTAGGTGGCAAATGTTGAAGCCAAGCGCATGCTTGTTCAGGGTTGTCAGTAACCTTTACACCATCCTGAAGGAATAGTTTCAAAGTTGCTGGCCTCATCAGAATTGTTTTAAATCCACGTTCCTTAGCCAGGCGCTTGGCTTCAGAAAATGCTTTCCTTTTAAGCGCCACCTCTTTTGGAAAATCGGGGAAAACATGAAAACGTTTCCCCTGCCACATTAGTGCATCCTGCTGCCTTGCCATGTAGAACACTCTTTCTTTGGTGGATGTCCGTGCAAATTTCACAATAATTTGCCTGGGTTTCCCTTCCTCATTTCTGCCAGCTCTAAAAGTTAAATCCAGATCAATTGGCTGAATGTTACACCCGGGTAAACTGCCCTGCAGCACATCAATCACCAAAGCAGTCAGGGGTTGATCCGGCTTCTCAGGAATGCCAACCAGGCGGATATTGCTGCTCCTAGCCTGTATCTCCAAATTCATATTTGTTAACTGCAGCTTTGACATCTCTTTCTGCATATCCCGATAAGCCCTGTAACTTCCAGAGGCTTCCCTTTCAAGTCCAGAGGTTCTGCTCTCAACATCCACCATCCTGTTTTCCAAACCACTGACTTTACTTGATAAATCATTCAGCGTTGCCTTCACTTCACTCATGTCACTGGCCACCTGCTTCAATAGTTTAAAAATTTCAGCATTACTGGGAATATCTTCCTCTGGATCATCTGTGAACTGCTTTGGTTTTTTAGAGAGAGGATTGTCCAAAGCCTCGGTTTTCTTCTTGCTTGACATCTTCCAAGTAGGCCTCAAATGGTTGCCAGGGTGGAGGGCAGGAGCTGCTTCCTTAAGCTGCTGCTCTCACAGAGGCCATTCTAGAACTCCAATTCAATTTGTGAGGATAGCTCAGCGGCAATGTGCTCGCCTTAGAAACAAGACGACACGGAGCAACACGGGTTCGATCCCTGGGTCCGTGCTTAGAAACCTCTGGGTATTAAGCGTGCTATAAATAACATAACATATCATAATGCCGGTTGCCAAACGGCCTTGTCATGTAGTAAAATATTGAGGAACTGTGAACGGGCTATATTGGTTTATTTTTGTACATAGCGATTGATACCCTTCTTTACAGGGTAGATATTGTTAGCCATTTTAATGGTAGACAATTTATCATCAACATATATGTATAAAGAAGACATAGGAACAAGACAAAATTAGCTCTTCCAAGGACTCTCTCACATTCCTTCCCACCGCTCAGTCCTGAAAAAATGGACCTTGTAGCCAAAAAATATATAAAAAATATATCCTGAATTGTATTACATTTCCATATCAAAATACAACATTTAAGCAATATGACCCAAGTGGCGGGGGCATTACCGACTCAGGTAATGCCCCCGCCGTGAGGGTCATATTGCTATTAGTACCCCGGCCCGCATTATATGCGTGACCGGGGCACTAAAAGCATTGTTTTCTGCCCCGAAAAGCCGCAGCGTTTCGGGACAGGAAAAAAAAAAACGAGTAAGAAAATGGCCGCTGGGAAAGGGAAAAAAGGAGTCCGTTTTCTCTTTCCATGGCGGCCTTCGGGAGCGGACGGGCTGGGAACACAAGTGTTCCCAGCGGGTCCGCTCCCGACAAAAAAAGAAGCAGAAGGTAAGTGGGGTTGGGAGGGCGGGAGGGGAAAGGGAGAAAAAAAAAAAAAAAAAACGTACCTTTGTCCCTGCCAGGGGATGATGGAAGCCTTCAGCTGTCTGGAGGCGCGGAGTCTCCACACTGCTGGAGGCTGCCATCGTCCCCCACCAGGGACGCAGGAGCAAGAAGGTAAGTGGGGTGGGGCAGGGAGGAGGGAGGGAAGGGGAAAAAAAAGCTTACCCGAGACCCCAGCGGTGGGCCGAGGCAGCCTCTCAGCCGTGGGTAGGCTCGGAGCGGGGATGGCCCCGCTTCGAGCCTCCTCATTGGCTGAGGGGCTGCCATGCCCCCCCGCCGAGGACAAGGCAGCTGGAGTCTCGGCCGAGAATCGAAGGTTTCTCGGCCGGGTAAGGACCCGGCGAGAGCCAATCAGAATGCGTGTTGCATTCTGCTTGACTCTCACCGGGTACTAATGTACACATATAAAACATATTTATAAAAGACTTACATTTAAATACCACCCATTAGGTCCATGACAGAACAACTTAAATCAAATCATCAGAAACTCACATACATTTTACTCAAGGTACACTCATATTAAAACATCAAACACAAACACAAATAGACACGTAGCTTAATTGCACTTTATCCATTTTGTGTATCCACACTTATAGGCCCGACATGTTTCTGTCCCTAAAACCACATTGGTTGGACATTCATCAGGGACTGTCCTCTGAACATTTTTGTTGATTCTTTGATTCTTGTATAGTGGGTGTTGTTTTTCACATTAGAAAATACTTTGTCATTGCGATCCGCTTACATATACAATCAAGAGAATAAGAAATAGAGAAAAGTATGCAACTAGTTTGTAAAGAAAATGGATTCATCTTTAACACCAAACAAAAGCAAACTATATTTCATCTGATCAAGGTTTGTGAGAACACAAACAAAAACGATTACCTGCTAATTGTGCCCATTTCTGTCCCTAAAAGCACATTGGTTGGACATTCATCAGGGACTGTCCCCTGAACATTTTTGTTGATTCTTTGATTCTTGTATAGTGGGTGTTGTTTTTCACATTAGAAAATACTTTCTGTCATTGCGATCCCCATACATATACAATCAAGAGAATAAGAAAGAGAGAAAAGAAAAAGAAAAGTCTGCAACTAGTTCATAAAGAAAATGGATTCATCTTTAACACCAAACAAAAGCAAACTATATTGCATCTGATCAAAGTTTGTGAGAACACAAACAAAAACGATTACCTGCGAATTGTACATGGTAACATCCGTGTTTCGAAGAATTAATAAAACCATCCTAATTCATAGGACAATAATTTCATAATAGCCTTCAAATGGCCTACGAGTACCACTGCCATAAAAATACATAAATAACATACATCAGAAACCACCAAATCACAGTGGGCAATAAATACCTGGACAGCCAACACTAAAAACTTAAAAAAATATACACTTCCAATTACATTGTCTTCTTTTGTCAAGGCTGAGTTTTATATTTACCATATACCTCCAAGTGTAAGAACTTAATATTCCACACAGCCAGGATTTGGCATACCATTTTCCGGATATTTCCTTACTCAGTTTCACTACTCACACGGGGCACTCGCAGCAGGGCTGACTAGACCAACTCAAAACAAAAAACAGTCGGAGTGGGGGGAGGTGGGGAAAGGAAAGCGTGAAGGGAAAGGGAGGAGTGGACGGGGGAAAGGGAGAGATTTCTCTTAGTTTAAAGTTATAAAGCCATTGAATGTTACATAGAAGCTTGCACTGTGTTCACAAAAAAAACACTGAAAACCCTTGAGGTCTAACATCCTGTGTCGACAAGTTGACCAAACACCTCGTGTCAACCCACATAATATACCCAGTCAAGGTGACAACACTGCAAAAACTAAAGCATGAGTGTGTTAGAGCCAGTATTCCAATCTTACAGTATCCGCTACAAACCTGTCTATGATCACATGCTTATGATCCCATCAGCACCCGTTTGAATCTTACCTTCTAATGCCGCAAGGTACCACCACAAATGTACTTCCTTCAGCTTGCGCGGCTCGCGTGTAGCCCGAAACTAAACAAAACTACCCCGGCCAATACAGGTCATGCCATTCTAAACTTTTCCACAAGTACCGAGTGAAACAAAAGAAGGACTACACATATTCCTTTCCCTATTCTTCTGTGTCGGAACACCCAGTAATCTGGCAGCCATTTTTAACAGTCTTACTCTCACAAGATATAGTCTAACCAAGAGTGTGTATGCAGGGCCAACCGCTTACGCTTTGATTAGTAAAATGCAGGAGTGTACTGTGTATCTTTAAACATGTATCATACATTCACTAATTAACATAGAAAGGTAGCTAGAATTCAATTGTTGCGCTACATGTATATATCATTTCTTCACGTTCCCGGTGCCACTGCTACACATAAACTGCCAGGATACAACAGTGTATGCATGTTTTAACATATTCAGTACAGTAACAAATACATTGTAGGACAAAAACAACATGTGTACATTTCTTGAATGGTTTGAACAACCAGAGGGCTACATTGACCAGACCCGTTGACCATCAACGTTGTATATGGCTGATATGATTTCTTTTAGTCTAGGTAGAGCTGAAATTATGCCACTCAACCTCCCCGTTTAGCCCAATCACATGACTTTGGGTTCTGAAAATCATTTTCTGTTAAAAAAAGGAAGTCTGTGATTAATTTCTTCCTTAATGGAACCCTGAATCTTTTTTAGTATGACCCAGTTGAAATCCTTATGGTTGTGACCCTTTACAATGAAATGTTTCACCATGGGTGCCTGTATAAATTTGCTTTTGATGCAGCTCCGGTGCTCAATAAGTCTGGTCTTACACCCTCTATTGGTTTTACCTATATAGTGTAGCCCACAAGGAGGGTAGACAACTGAGCATTCCCTTCTAGGAGTTGAACATGTGACTCGCAAGGTAAACACAGATCTCCCCAGCAAGCATCTGTTTATAACTTTGCTGCGGAAGGGTAGTCCTGCAGCAAGTGTCCCAGGTACTTTAGTTAAGCTAATTATACTTAGTTGCATTGCTTTACTCTGTTGAGGGAGCTCTTGGCCTGCGGTGGAAGGAGGTTAATGATCCGATGCATCCATGGAGCCGTAAACCAGCAGGAGACCAGTACTGAGAGCTGTCATGCTGCAGTGTGGTCCACTTTGTGTAATGGACTGGGTACTGCAGGTCATTGCCACAGAACCGCCCCTAACCCAAACCTCTAATGCATGCCTTTCCCTTTCCCCCACAGTCTCAGCTTCAGTAATTAGGGATATTTTCTCCAAGGTATAAGAAGCCTGAAGTAGCTCAAAAAGGGCAAACCACTCACGTCCTGTTTTTCCCACACATCCTATGTGAAAGGTCCAATCTGCATGCTTCCTTTGCATAAAAAGATGGCCGGGCTGTGCCAGTAGAGCTGAGTGGGGACTCAGCTGAGAAGGCTAGGGGAAATGGATCCGCCAGAAAGGTGGTGAGTGGAGGGGGGAGGGTAGCTGTGGAAGTGGCTGGGGTTCCTATATTGTCTCCCAAATTGGGAGTGCAGCGATTCAGGGGGGCGACGGAAGGGACAAGGATTCTGGGGTATCTACAGAATTAGCAGTAAAGTTGCATGAAGGTGGGTGGGGCTAGAGCATTGTCTCGTGGGGGCGAAAGAGACTATTTCAGAAGAGTCCTGGTACGTGGGGATTTTAAAAATAGATTCATTTCGAGCAGTTCACATGGGCACATAGAAGGATGCATAATTGTTCTTCTCATTTCAAATTGCAAACCATTTGTAAGCAGACATGCACATTTGCAAAAAAGGCCTGTTAGGTCCCCTTGTTGGTGTAGTTGCTTAGAGATGAAAAAAGGGCATTCGAATTTGCAAATCCAGGAGGCAAACGTCCATAGGTGCTTTCCTCTTTTTTTCATGCAAGTAAAGGGATGTGCTAAGACATTTTATTCAATGCAGGAGCAAAATGCTTTGTGTACCGAGACCCACGAGTCCCAGAAATGCATCTTGTATAAGGAAGGGCCAGGGATACGTGAAGCCTGTTTTACTTTGCAAGTATTCAGGGCATGGCGTTCCCTCCTTCCTGTCACTCCCAGTGTCTTCTGCACAATTTTGATTGTTCCCATGTGTGCTAGGCAAAAACTGATTTAGCAATTCTATTTCTGGTCGACAGCCGAATTCTCAATCTGCCTTAGGAAAGCAAGCGCCTCTCCCAGAAAGAAGAGAGGTTGTCTAGCCCATGGCTCAAATGCAGAACCTAAAACATTTTTTTCCTAAAGAGTTAGTTTTAAAGCATCTGAAGCTTCTTCTCGGCGACATCTATATAATGCTATGGAAGCAGCCACGCTTGAATCAGATCAAATAATTTGGCCTTCTACATCATGGCCGTCGCCTTTCACTGCAGAACTGCCTGGCCCTGTGCCTGCTCGCCTTTGATTGGTCCCTCTGTCATTCATAATAACCAATCAAGCGAGCCGGCAGGTGAATGCCAACCCACCTCCAAGGCTGACAAACTAAGGCCCTGTCTGTTCCCCTGTCCGTTGCCTGCCCGGGTCTGCGGTCCCTCTCATGCACCCCCGTGCAGATGGAGGATGAGGAGACCTCCACTCGCTCCGGTCTCACTGATCCAGTGGAGCATCTTACACTTCTCTAAAGGTCAGTTTCCCACAACAAACTTTTATCGACCCGTTTTCCCTCACACCTGGGACTGCCTCACCGTTCACTTCATCTCATCTGGACTTCTATTTATCTGGCTGTGCCCAGCTGCTGCATGTTGTGTTCACCTTGCTTTGCAAAACTCGAATCTGGCTGTGCCCATCTGCCGCTTTTTGTTTTCACCTTGCCTTGCCATTCTCGAATCTGGCTGTTTCATCTGCAACCTCAACTTCCTGCCCTTGTTTCTTCTCCTTCGCTCCCCACCCCACCTCACCCTCTCTGCATTCACTCTCCTCACTTATTTTTCTCCTTGTAATGTTGGTGTACTGTTCTCGTTCTATTTCAACCCCATCACCCTCACCCCCTCCACGCCACCTCCCATTACCTATACCTTTTAATGCCAAGTAGTCCACCTTTCCTGCACTCCTCCTCCCTCTCACACACCCACCACCCACCTCCACTGTTCTATATTACGCCACTATAACATTGTTAGCATTGCATAGCAGCCTGTATGTTCTACCCTGCCCCCCACCCACCTTTACCCTATTTGCTGTAATGCACTTGGAAAAACTAAGGACTGTCGTCAGACATGAAAGAGTTATCTTCACTGTTATATGTATAATTTTTGCACTTACCCGCTCTGTGCAGGCCTATATTATTCAGAAAATCAAGGGCTCTGAATGACTGTTGTTTTTTTCTCCCTATATTCCCCTCCCTCTCCTTGAGCTATTTGAAACACTCTTTGTGTATAGGCGCTATATGAATAAACAATAAATAAAAAAATTAAATAACGATAGCAGCAAACCAAGTTTTTATCATTGCACTTAAAAAAAAAAGCTTAAGTTGTTATCTCCATGAAAACAGTGCCAAACGATTCCATCTACAACAGTTATTTTTCAGCCATCTCGTTCTACTGGAACAATCTCAGGAGAGAAATTTCCACCAGTGAGTGAATACCAACCAACGTTAGATTGACTACTGTTTTAGCCATGATGAAAAAACATCATTTGTATCTACCGCAACCAGTGATTCGCAACTGGCGCCTTGAAGATAGTCTTTTTAGCGACTGTCACGTTTGTGCTCTGAAGTTTCTTGCATAAATGTGGCACGTTATAAAGCATGAAATAAAAATAAAATGGAACCGTATGTTATGCTGCCAATGAGCTTCAAGCCCACTGGATAGTTGATACCAGACTGTTTTAAAATACCACCTAATTAGGAGTTGGTTTCACATTGGATAATTACTGCATGAGGTTGCTATCCTCTTAATGAAGTGGTATTTTAAAAGTGGAATACTGCATGGGATACTTTCTATGTCCTGTGTGCTTTAAATATCTCATGCAATTCTAGCTAATAATTAGGTGGCATTTCAAGTGAAGCATATCTTTAATCAAGTACTCAAATAGGTACACAAAAATACAAATCATCTGAACAAATGATTCATATACAATATCACAACACTATTCCTATCCTGACCCTCATAATAAAAGAAGAGAGACCAAAATAAAAGTATCATATCCTGAGTCTAAAAATTCAGTAGTATGTATAGCTACGTGACATATTTTTATGGATTGTTTTATTGTGTATTGGTTTACAAATAAACCTTTCTCAACTTCAACATATATAAACAGATATTTAAAAAGAAAAAGATGAAAAGAAAAGAAAAAAGAAAAGAAAGAAAAATAATTATACAATGAAATACAAACCCAACTTTACATACAATTAACATCCACGTCATATGCATCCATTATCCTCCTTCCAAATATCTGTTATTTAAAATTACCTTAATAATTCCTATCACAACAATTGTTTATGAAATTGTAGAACCCTCTAACATAAAGGATTGCGCTAGATCATTAATTTGGTTAGATGTGCTCAAGAGTTGTGAGGCAAACATGCATTGAAGGCTTCAAACATAGAGTTATGATATGATATGACATTTGTAACACGCCTATACACAAGTGTTTCAAGGCGCTACGAGGCAGGGGGGGGAACAAGGGGGGACAGACAACGATCCTACTAGGCCAGGTGTCATTCAGATCGCGCAAGGGTAGAGGGGAAGGGAAAAGTGCATGGCGGAAAAGGAGAGGGGAAAGTGCAGTACAGGGTTATTAGCATACAGCATACAGGATAAATAACAAGGGCCAGCTGGTGGCAAGTGCGAGGTAAGTGCAGACAAGTGCTGGGAAGGGGAGGCTGTAGGGATACAGACACAGTCCCGCAGTGCAGGGGTTGCCGGGGAGACAGTGCAGGGGAGAGTGGCTGGGCCAAGGACCGAGAACGGTGAGTGGCCCAGTTGCAGATTCAATGCAGTTTCAGTAGTATTAGCATGGGAGAGAGGGAGAGAAAGCGGAGGCAAAGAGGAAGGTTTTGAGGTGCTTCCGGAACCAGAGATGGTTCTCTTCAAGTTTCAGGGAGGCAGGAAAGATAGAATTTTGTGGTATAGATAAACATGTTCCATTTTACCCAAGCTCCCATAGAGACGTCATCCAGCTCAAATCCAATAAGATATACTGGGAGACACTTGGGTAGGGATAGGACCTTCTTCCATGGGCCGAGTAAAAAAAGTCCAGTCGTCCAAGTGTCAACATGTCAATATCCTAGGCTGTAAGCAATGGTGGGAATAAATGTAGCATTATAGAAGCGAACAACTGGTATCAATGAGTAACAACAAAACAGAGTCTTTATCTGCATCATACGAGCGGAAAAAAACAGAATCTTCTTTTTTAAATGTGCTGATAATAAGTTAAAGTTGATTTTATAGAAGCTCTGAAAGCCTAGATAACACAAATGAGATGTAAACACCAATTTGAAACGTCCAGGCCCCACTTGAATCTGTGAATCTATGCCCGCAGAGAAACAGATTAACTTGGATTTAGTTACTGTCGCAGTGGGAGCGCAGAATGATTCCTCGAAGGTGACAGAACTTCACCCTCAAGCCACCACACATGAAATAAATATAAGAATTGTAGAGAGGTTGACGATGGAAGGGTGAGAAGGAGTCCTGGGGGACCCTTAACAACTGCAAAGAAAAGGAACAGGGATGAGTACACAGGACAAGCCCACAAAATGCATTACCAACCCACAGGATGCGAGCTGTTGAAAAAAGGTAAGTGGAACAACAGTACCAACTCCAAAGGTTATTATCCGTAAGTCAGGAAACCAGTTCCCCAAAAGGGGAAAAGAAAAGAAAACACAATGTTGTAGCGGACTTCAGTGGCACGAGGACGATTGTTCAAAGGACAGAAGTAAACACAAAGGAGAAAAGAAATCCAGGAAGTCCTCAAGTTCCAGTTCCAACGAAAACAGGAAACTTCCGAAGTCCAGCAAAATCCAAATGACAGCAGCAAAGTGACCAGTATCCAAAGGGCGAAGAAAGAGGAAGTCATCAGGGAGAAAGAACCAAGAGCCAATCCAGGGACGGTCCGAGTTCAAAGCCGAGGAGATTATTAAAAAGGAGGCAAATAGAAGGTGTCTGTGCAGGAAATAAGGTCAAGACTAGGAGATCAAAAATCCCAGTGAGCGGGAAGCAAGGCACTAAGGAAACCGCTACATACAGTCATGAAAACAGTTCAGTAGCAATGGGTAAAAAAACTGACACAGATTTTATTTCTGTGTTGTCGGCATGAGAGAAGAAGGTGATGTCACATGTTGCCAAATGCATGATGATGTCATGCATCCTGATGGGCGCAAGGACCGATGGGAACTGTAGCCACTGGCAGTCTGCCAGATGCCCAGGAAGTTTCCAGGATTGGCCGCGATCGCTGGGATTGCGATAGTTACTACAAGTTCAAGTTCATTCAAAGACAGATATGCATTAAGAGAATTAAGAGCTAGCTGTAAACCTATAGTGGTGCAATCAAATAGAAGAATGTCATCCAGTAGATCAGATGTTGAATATGTAATTGACCTAAACAAGGGGGAAAAGAGTTTATGTTAGTAAATGTGGTAGTTAGGTCCAACAAATAAAGATTGAGAAGACAGGGAGCTAACACGCAACCCTGTCTGTATGATTTTTTGTAAACTAAGTATAAAAACATTTTATATGACTGTATCTGTAACACTGTATAAAAATGAGACGAGTCACCTGTATTTTCCCCGTGATACCCTTGGGTATGGGCGAGTAACAAATGTAATAAACAAATAAAATAAATAAATAAGACCTGTATGGGTTGGAATTTAGATAGTTTGAGACACACTGTGGTTGAAGTATGGATTTGGATGATGATATTCAAAAGACCTGGGCTCAGGCCCTACGCAGCTAGATTAGACCACAGACGAGTCACGTTAACATAATCAACAGCTGCTTAAAGGCCTATTATAGCCACATAGATGTCCGGGCTGTCATTGGACCAAGCTTGCTTTTTCAGGCAAGTTAGAATTGGCATTGCACATTTTTCTTAAACACTGATTTCTGACACATCATTCTACCAGCAGCAGTAGCACATTCTTAGCTTTAGTTATCAACTCTTTTGCAATAGACACATGCCAAGGGAAGCTCTTGCAGCTCGCAGGTGGGGCTCTATGACCTTGGATTTGCAATACAATCAGGAAAAATGCAAATACCAGACATCTTCAGCTATAGAGTTGCATTGCATAGAAAGCTGATTGTCAAGCTCCTTGTTTACCAATGACCAACGGTTTGAGACCTGTCTTGAGAGGAGGGTTTCCAGCATATGTTGACTGCCCTTAATCAGCATTTGCTGTCTATAAAGTTTCATCCAGTTTCAGCCAGTTCTTATATCACTATTTTAGTCTGGAAACGGATTGATTGTACTCACTGCCCAATCCACCAGCTCTGACTGAAACATACCAAAATGTCACCATGATTGTGGCGACATTACAAATAGTACGCCCTTGCGCAGAACACACCCTCATTACACTGACTAAGGGGATCAGAGGTTGCAGGGGTGTATCCCGCTCACTTTAGTCAGTGTAATGGGGGTTAGGGGTTGCATGTGTGTCCCCCGCTTCCATTAGATTGTAGTGGGGCACAATAAAGAAAGCATAGTCAAACAAAATAAAGAAAAGAGAAAAGGACCCTCTGGCGCCAGTTCTGACCCACATTAGTGGGAGAGAACTGATGCTGCAGGTATAGAGGAGAGATGGCGGCACACACAGAAGTTTGCCACAGAAAAGGTAAGTGGGTAGGGGGAAGGAGCATACAGGGATGCAGGGCATAGTGATCAATGTGGCCTTAATGGAAGTTAGCAATTAGTTTTATTTTCTTTTTAACTTTATTTATTGGGCTTGACAATGCAGAAGGGAAAATGAGCAGTATACAGAAAGTCTGCAGTTATACAATCAGCATACTGGAGGAAGATCGTACAAAATAATGAAGTAAGAAAGCAACAGTTTTGGGTACAGAGGTTAAATATACAGGTAATATTGTGACATTTAGAGCATATAGGCTAAGCAGAGTTGGATACTGGAGCGATCCGGTCACTGGCATCATCCTCTGTATCAGCAGACAAGGAAAAGAGATAAGAGCGGAATTGGGTCCAAATGTTTCTGGGTCTGGACGTAATTGGTTGTAGGTGTGCCCAGCATTCCTCAGTATCAGAGGCCCAGGTGACAGCCTGGAGCCACTGAGTGGGTGTGGGGGTCATCGGGCGTAGCCAAAGCAGCAGGATACAACGGGTTGCCAGCAGTAAACAGAGGCCAGCCAATATCCTAGAGTCCCGTCCGAGCTGGGGAAGCTCATGAAAGAGACATGTAAGTGGGGAAAGGGTGGTATTGCAACTCAGTACTTCAGATACAGTAGGGCATACCTCTTCCCAAAACAGGGAGAGGCACGGGCAGGACCATACCATGTGTATGTAGTTTGCATCATCTGATCCGCCTATAGGACACGTGTGCGGATGGTCTTTCGACATGCAGTGCAGTCGAATCGGGGTGTAGTGGAATCTATGGAGAATCTTGAATTGAATCAGTTTGAATCATGTGTTGAATGAGATGTCGCGAGTGCGGGCACACATGTGAACCCAGTGTTGGTCTGTCATTTTTAAATCTAGATCCCTGCTCCAGGAGTCCCTGAGCTTAGTGAAAGGGGAGGCTATCTTACTCTGGAGGATGGTGTACAATCTGGAGACTTTTCCCTTCAAGGTTGTAGTGTTCAATATTTCTGATAATATCAAGTAGTCTGGAGGGATTGCAGGAAAGTCTGTGAACCTATTCTTGAAGGAGCGGCACAGGCCTGCATAGTGTAGCCAGTAGGAGGGCCTGCTTCGTAGAGGTTCTGGCAAGTCGGGCCATTCCAGAAAGATGCCCTGATCAAAAACATCTCGGATAGTGTTGAGGCCTGCGCTTGACCAACAATTTGTGGTTACGGTATCTACACAAGGAGATTCTGGGAAAAAGTTCCAAAGTGGAAGGTCACCATGAAAGGGGCATGGGGTGTCGGCTTGCTTCTGTAACTTATTAAGGGCTAGTGCCGTGGATCCAGCTGGTTTAAGGGGTTTAAATTTGATGTGATGGGCGGGGAGATCTAAGGAACGGATATCCCTACTATCTGTGGCAAGACGTTTGAGTTTACCATGGAGAAGAGGCTTGGTAGGTACGAACCAGTATGATGCAAAGTGGGCTTGAGCAGCTATCCGGTACCTCTCAAAGTTGGGGGTGCTGATTATGCCCCTCGACATTGGGATGGTTAGTGTTTCCAAATTCATGCAGACCAGGCCAGGGAACCACAAAAAGGTGTTGATGGTTCGAGTAAGTGTCGTAAAGAACTCACGACCCGGCCATAGAGGAACATTTAGAAATCTGTACAGGCGTTGGGGCAGCACCACCATCTGAAGGATGGTGGCCTTTCCAGCCAGGGAGATCAGCAATCTAGCCCAGCCTGTGCACTTATGGTTAAGAGTGGTGAGGTACTTCCCAAAGTTGGCTTCATGTAAGGTGCTCTGCTGACGTGTAACCACTACTCCAAGTTAGGTTATCTCGGATTGCGGCCATGCGAAACCTAGGGAGTCTCGGGGGGGTAGTGGTCTCGGTCAAAGGGAATAATATAGATTCAGACAATTTACTCAGAGACCTGAGAGGTCACTGAAGCGAACAACGTCCTCCAATATTGGGGCTAGGTCACATCCAGGTGAGCGGATGAAGAGGACAGCGTCGTCCGCGTAGAGGGAGATGATCTCGGGCTTCCGCATAGAGGGAGATGATCTCGGGTGGGCCCGACAATCTTATACCTCGGTGTGCATGTTGTTGGTGTATCCTGTCTGCCAAGGGCTCAATGGCCAGGGCAAAAATTAATGGCGAGAAGGGGCAGCCCTGTATTGTGCCCCTAGCTATTGGGAATAGAACTGAGCACCGGTCTCCTGTGTGAACCCTGGCGATGGGAGTGGAGTACGGTAGTTGAACCTAGGATTTGAATGGAGGAGCAAAGTTGCATTTTTCAAGTGCCCGCCATAGATACCTCCAGGAAACAGAGTCGAAGGCTTTCTGCATATCGAGGGTGGCTGCAACCGCTTTTGTACCTGGGTCAATTCGGGCAAGTATGTTAAAGAAGCGGCGCAGATTAAAGCGAAGTGGAGCGTCCTGGGATGAAGCCCAACTGCTCCGGGTGAATAATATATGACATATAGGGAGCCTATCTCAGGGCTAGCACCTTCGCATAGATTTTGACGTCGCAATTGATAAGAGAGAGGGGGCGGTATGAGCCACATTGTGTGGAAGGCTTGCCCGGTTTAAGTAGCACCAAGATTATTGTCTCACGAAGAGAGGGGGAGAGGGCGCTCATTCTGCAGGCCTCCTCCCAAAGATTTGACAGGTGGGGGACCAGGCAGTTCTTATATTGTTTATAAAATTCTACGGGAAGTCCGTCGAACCCGGGGGCCCTCTTGGAGGCTAGAGAGTCAATGGCTTTGGAAAATTTCCTTGGGCGTAATCGGGGTGCCTCTGGTGTCTCTAGTCTCTGGGGAAAGGATCGAGAGCGGGAGACTATCCAAGAATTTTTCTATGTCAGTGGTGGGAGAGCTGTCCACGTTGGAATAAAGAGTTTCATAAAAGTAGTGAAATTCGGCATTAATGTCCGACGATGACAGAGCCAGAGTACCATCAGCCCTCTTGACAGCTGGGATGTGTGACGTTCCGTTCTCATGATGAATCAGTCTGGCCAGTACGTGACCAGAGTGCTCACCCTCCCCGTATCTACTAGCAGACTGGGGATCATCAAGGAACTTTTGTTCGCGTTCCGCGTGGGTGCGGAGCGCATCTAATTCCGTGCCTATATCGGTAAATGTGATGGGTGACTGAGAAGAAGCATTTTGGGCCTCGAGGAGGCCAAGTCGAGATTCGCTCTTGGCAATGTCCCTCCGGATTACTCTAAGGATCCCCGAGATTGCAATGCCTCTGATATAGACTTTGAATGTCTCCCAAAGAGTGGCTTGTGATGTTACAGAACCAGTATTTAGTGTGAAAGTCGTCAAAGTTGGTTCAAAGTTCAGTCGAAAAGGCAATGGGCCTCATTACGACCCAGGCGGTAAGGGGTTTACGGCAGCGTTAACAGCGCCGACCCTTACCGCCTGAGTACGAGGTCCCTTAGCGCCATGGCGCTTTTAACACCTGCTTTTAGCAGGTGTTAAAATCCATGGCGCTAAGGGACCATGGAGTTAATTACGCCACCGTAATTTACGGTGGCGTAATTAACGCCTTCCCCACTCCCATTATGCCCTATGGGGCAAAAATGGGAATGGGGAAGGGTAAATGGGGATTGGGGACTTACCGCCCCGCCAAGGTCGGAATGGGGCGGTAAGTCCGCCAACCACCATGGCGTAAACGTAGTTTACGCCATGGTGGTAAAGTCACGGCCCAGGCGGTAACTTACCGCCTGGGTCGTAATGAGGCCCAATGTCTTGTAAGGAATGCGGTTTCAGCCTCCATGAGCGAGCCCCCGGAATGTCTGCATTCCACTTCAGGGAGACTGTCACTGGGGAGTGGTCTGAGAAAGTTCTGGAAGGATAGACATTTGAGTGATGTTTCTGACAAGTGTATCTGAGATAAGCCATCTATCTATTTGTGAGTGGGAATCATGGACCGAAGAGTAAAAGGAGAATGTACGGTAGTTGGGGTGGATAAGCCACCATGCATCGGAGATATCGAACTGGGCCTGTAATTCTATGATGGTTTTCGCTGCCTTGGAAAGTTGGCAAGGTTTGGAGCCCGATCTGTCGACGTTAATATCTAAAATAGTGTTGAAGTCCTCGCCCCAGAGAACAGGGACGAGAAGGAATCCAGATAGCAAGGAGGAGAGATGTCTATAGAAGTCGGGGTTATCAATGTTGGGGCCATATATATTCAGTAGCACAACCTCACTGCCCAAAAGGGAACAAATAATAACACGTAACGTCCCAAGGGATCTATATGAGTCACTTTGTGTTGGAATTTGAGGCTTTTATGGATTAAGATCATGACTCCTCGATTCTGGGTAGAATAGGAGGTGTAATAGCGTTGGGGGCCCCATCATCTCGCGAACCCCTCGCCCCCACTGGAGAGAGCGTTTGTTTCTTGGAAGAAAAGTAATTTAACCTTGTGCCGTTCAATGTATGACTGCATTTTCCGCATTTTGACGTGGTTACCCAGCCCTCTGACATTTCAGCTCATACACATAACACGGTTATCAGCCATTGGGATGATAAATTAGCAATAACGTACAAATTACCCAGCTGGGGGATGATCTATGAAGTCCAGACCAGCTGGACCAAGGTCCCGATCTGACAGGACCAGTATGGAAGGTTTCTGGAACCCGGATTCCCAGCCGCATGTGAAGCATTTTTACAACTTTAAAACATTCCCAAACTTCCCCCACCACCACCCCTCCCCCAATCAGAGAGGTGATGCCCTATAACACCATTAATCGAACCACAAACACCAGCGTCATCGCCTGGAGGGCCATGCGTTGGCCATGAGCGGTAGAGCATCCGATGTGGGGTATTGACTAGGCATTCTGTGATGCACAATGCAAGAGCAATACAGAGAAAGCAATGAAAGAACACCCAAACATTGGAATCCAGTCCCATGAGTCTAGTGGTCTGTAGGTGTAGCAGCCATTCGGGCCTCATTCCACACCGAATGTTACTTACGCCCCTCAAGGATCAAAAGTGAGGAGACTGTAAGAAAAGTGGTCAGTTTCAGTTAGCCTGGGAAGTGTTCATCAATGAATTTGGACGCCAACTTGGGAATGGTAAAGAAGAAAACTCAGTTTGAGTGTTCGATCCTGTGTTTAGCGGTGTATAACATAGAGTATCTAACTCCCAGGTCCCGAAGCCTTTTATTGGTGGCCAAGAAGGTTTTCCTTTCTTGTTGTAGCCACAGAGAAGTCAGGGTAAAGATTAATTCTGGAGGAACCCAGGAAGAGGTTGCTTTTGGCTCTTGCCGCACAGAGAAGAGCATCTCTGTCCCTGTAGTTTAACACTCTTGCAATGATGGGCCGGGAAGGAGTGCCAGGCCTGGGTTTCGCTGTTAGGGAACAATGGGCTCTCTCAATTGCAAACTGCAGGGAAAGTTTTGGGGAATCCAGCAGCAAAAGCAAAGTGCGCTTGACAAAGTCTTCCATGGGGCCTTCTGTGTTATCTTCTGGGACCAAAAGGATGAGTAAGTTATTGCGCTTGGAGAGCGATTCCAGGTCCTCGTCCTTCTTGCTGACATCGTGGACTTGTCTGGACAAGGCAGTCACTTCAGCCCGTAGGGCGACAATTTCATCCTCTGCCATCCCCCCTCTAGTCTCCACCTCTGTCACCCGAGCGTCCGTTTTTTCCATGTGGGCTTTGATCGAGCATATGGTTCCACTCATGTCGTCCAGTTTTGAGTGAAGAGCGGTGAATCCCTACCGCATGTATTCCATCATTTTCTGTGACTCAGTAGCTTCAGATGGTACTGACATGTGTGCCTCTGGTAGAGATTCATTTGGTTTTGGCGTAGCTTTCGCGTACCTGTTGTTTTTTGTTGGTGCCTTTGGTCATGATCACATCAACCACTTGGAAGCAGAGTTTTGTAGCACCCACAGGGTTTGGAAAGAAGGTTCGGGCCAGAAAGTCTGATCAGCGAGTGGTAATGAATGGTAGGGATGTTCGGCGAATCTCTCGGTTGAGTGCCAGATGCGGGGACATGCATCTCAGAATGCTGCTGAGCCAGGTAAAACTGCTACTGAGGTGCGACAGTTGTAGTTTGGTATAGCCTGGAAGTCGACTAAGCAGATGACTGGCAGCACTGGGCGGGAACGAACTGTCCCATGTACAATAACCCTGGAAATAGCCTTGATGAGGGTAGGGTCAGTATGTCACCCCTCGCTTCCAGACCAGAGCCGGGTGGCCTGAGTCAATCAGTGGTAGTGACTGTAGACGATTTGTTCACCCAGTCTATAGCTGAGTGGATTGTGGCCTCCCCCATATAGTAGGGTGATATGCAGTGATGAAGGTGGTGACGTTTAACTACCAATCGGCCGGGCATGGGTATTAGCCCACCATATAACAAGGATCGACGACCCCGCCGAAGGTGGATATTGTGTTAATCAATGGTGTAGAGGCTGGCACCAAAGAGAGGAGATTGTGCAGCGTGAGCTGCTCTGGCAGTGATGGTACTCGGAGACTATCCCACCCCAGTGGGCTGAGCAGTCTGATGTTCCAGCCGCTGGACTCTGGGGTAAATGCTTCTGGGGTGGTAGCAGACAGGGATTATGTAGGAGACTTGTAGGCCACAGGCCCACACGGACTGTGGCAGTCAGGGGGGTAATCATATGGGGATATTTGGACTGTAGGAGTAATGCAGGACGTAGCGAAGGCCCGATCAGCATCCACGGTAATGTAGGACACAGAGTATAAGGCAATCACTCAGGGTTCCAGCGTGGGATCAGCCCGTCACCACGTGGACAGCTGCAATCACACCTCAAGCAGATGATGAATTAGGGAGTGGTGCAGGGATAGCCAAAGTGCACGGAGGAGATTAGAACAACATTTGTTCCTCGAGCAGAGATGATGATCAGGGTTGCCCCAGTGTAGGCAGGATGAGCGGCACGATATGCAGTTCACTATGTGCCAGAGCAGGGATGTCGATGTGCCAGCTGCGAGCCGCCGTTTAAGAGGGAGCCACGATGTGCGGTTGACATGAGATATTGCTGAGGCAATGGGCGAGTTATTCAAGGAATGCATGGCATAAAAGGGATTAGTTCACCATTGTCCCACAGTGCAGGAGTTGTGGCAAGATCCCAGCGTATCCCCAGTTACAGCAGCACAGCAGTAGGTCGGGGGTAATGAGTGTGCCTGCACAGCGTGCAGCGATATAGGCAGAGGGCCTGTACCTTAAGGCTTGGTGGAAGGGTAGCGTTTCCTCTCTCGTGCCATCCTGCCATGAGTCTGTTCGGCCACCGTTTCGGCCCGCAAGGTGGCAGCGGAGCCAGCTAAGGGGGGTGCACCGCCGGGACCGTGGGTCTCCCGCGGGCTGTTGGTGCAGAGAGGAAGTGGGTCAAGCCCATGGAGGACACCATCTGTGGGTGCCAAGAGCGTATCTCGGGAGCTGTAGATTGCAGGAGGGTCTCAGTGAAGGCAGTGGTGGAGAGAGGCCGCCCAGGAGCGTCCAGACAGGAGGTTAGTTGCAGGGTGGTGAGGTGATCACCAGTCATAGCATCAGTAGTGTAGGGCAATCACAAGAAAGGGTGCGCAGCTCATAGGAGCGGCAGCCCCTCCCCCAGCTGGGCCTAGAGTCCCCAGCACTAGAGTGTGAAGGGGGCCGCCTACTATGGAAGTGTGGCACGGGATGCCGTAGGGGATCAGGTGGCAGATCAGAGGCAGTATTTTCTCCACGCACGTCACACCTTGGGAGACGCTGGTCGGACAGATTCTGCAGCAAGCTGGAGGAAATCAGACCGTGGATTTTGAAGAAGAAACGCAGCACCATCAAGGAAGAATCGGGTTAAAGGATCTTCCACAGCACAGAGCTACGGACTGAGGCGGCCATACTGTACAAGCGCAACAGCACCCCCCAGAAGTCAGCATTTTGAAAGTCGACATTATGGGCAGCCCTGTGACCACATAGCTCCGCTCTGACCAAAGAGCGTATTTGCGCCCTGGGTTCACTTTTTTCTGAGGAACAAGTGGGTCGTAGCAGTGTTTCTTAGCTCTAGAATTTAAAGATGGTATCCTCATTGGGGCCTTTCAAAAGGCAGCAGACATATCTCAAATAAACCTATTGAAATTCTGTGGCAAGAGCAAATCTAATTCCACTTTATCAGATACAAATAACATCTCATCGAGTTTAAAATTGCATCTACTAATATTCTGTAGATACCACATTACATGATTATACCCAGGAACGACAGTAAGCACATTTAAGAATGGCACCATATCCCTAGATGCAGAATCTGTGCAAAATGAAAACATCCAATCAGTTGTGATCACTTAGGTCGGCATATACGACCTGAAAAATGTACAGCAGTGATATAGAGAAGACAACACAAATATGTAGTGAATGTAAGAATAACTGGAGCCTCTATGCCAGGTTAAAGTAGGAGGAAACCCCAGATATCAGGAAAATGTGTCCAACAGAATCCCCTAGATTCCCTTTTACCAAACAAAAATTAGGCCCAAGGTTATCGGAAGGATCCGGGCAGGTGCAATAAAAGTCCCCTTCTAAGACCATGTTTTGTGGATAACCGTGGTCAAACCACGATCAAAGAAGATCCGCAAACGCCTCCAGAAAAGTATCAAGATTTGACGAGATGGGATTCAAATATAAATTAATAACCAATAGGTTAGCAGGGGACAGGGAAGAATTCAAAACCAGCTTAGCCGCAAAGAGCCCAAGACACGAATCAGACCAGATTACTGTGCTCAAAAATATATAAGTATCAGCTGAAATCAAAAGTCTGTAAACCGGCATGCCCTCACTGGCGTGGGTTGCTTTTTATAAAAGTGAAGTATAACCGTCAAGAAAAGGAACATCAGATAAATAGACCTCCTGAAGTATTAGGATTCCAAAGGGATTAAAATAAGGGCCAGAGTTAGGGAAAGAAAATGAGGATCTATTGCCTCACAAGTTCCATGATATAATATGTAGCAAAGAATTGCTGAAGAGGTTGATCTCTGGAGCCCTTACATGAACTCTCAACTAGGCGAGCCAAGTCAAGTTAAGACCAGTCAGTTAATTCACAGGAAGTATTGGCATTTCCTTGTAAAAGGCAAACAGATCATTTGTGGGGCAAAGCTAGCTGGCAAGAGATGTGCAATGCAAAAAGCACCTCATTTTGATCAATTGGGCCAAAGTGCTTAGATCTTTTAGTAACTTGGTGATTTTTAGAGGCGTTATACAAATCAGAGCCTGCAACAAAAGATGATTAGGTTCTTATAGCAACAGGGAGACCACAATTCTAGAATGAAGGTAAACCTGAATCACGTTAGTCCTAATATTGTCCACAAATTCCACCCAGTCAATATCATTAGAATCTTAGCCTTGGAACCTCGTAGAAGAAAGACAAAACATTGGCATGATTCAACACAATTGATGACGGTTGTGGAAAGATTGATTCGAGACTCAAGATTAATGAACTCAAGGAGTTTTTCATGGAAAAAGGCAAGGGTATATGGGAATTGTTTATAGCCTGTGGGCACTGCCGATGAGGTTCAGCATTAGGTGGCGGTGCGTGAACCTGTACAAATGTAGACAGTGGTGGATCTTTGTCGCCTCTCTCATAACTGGGCTCATCATCATCGCGTTCCCCTGTTGGTACGTCAATACAAAAAGAGTCCTCCCATCGAGGGTAGTGCATGGAATATCTCTAAAAGTAGGCTGTAAGGCGGTTCTCCTTGGGAAACTGGCTGGGAGAGCCGCTGATCCCCTTTGGCTTCCCTTTGTTTCCCTTCCTCTTTTCTCTGCAGGTAATTTCTTTAAGGGTGAAGCACTGGAAGACAGATCATTATTCAGATCGAGTGGCTCTTGACAAATGCTGAAGAAACTTTTCATGCATTATTCTCAAGAATTTCCTTGAGGATTTCCTCCTCATGGCTGGGTGTTTCTTCCTGTCCCTTGTTTTTTTTTTTAGCTTTCTGCTTAGGTTGGAACCACAAATTAGACTGAAGCTCTGGAGCCTGGGGAGACTTGTTCAACACCAAGTTGTTACTTTCGATTAACAAAATCTCACACAAAACTGGAGTATATGGAAGATTTTCTGAATTATCACAGTCAATTATCTCCTCTTCTTCCCGAGCAGCAGGTAAGTTATCATCGACCACTTGCGCTTGTTTGTTGATTTGATTGTGCCACGTTTCAAGCCGAGATTCATTGTCACATATGCTGGAAGTATGAAGCTTATCTTCCATGAAGATTTTTTCACATAACTTAACCAAAGAGTTGAGAACAAAGTGTAATGCTATGAATGAACTAGGACCCTGCATGAGAGATTCTCTTAGTGATTCCGACATACCACAAAGAGACTCCTCCATCTCCAAAGAGCCCACTGAAGCATTGTGGGGAGCAGAGGGGTTACAGGACATGGCAGGGGAAGCTGATAAATGGGCATTAGGGCTCCACAAAGCAGAAGCCAAGCAGACGTTTGGAGCAGCACAGGCTGAAGCGAAAGGAAAGTTCAAAGTTTGCAATTGAGTACATAAGGACACGTCCATCAAAGTGTCCGGGGCAGCAGTTAACGGTTCATCATATATGATAGACAACCAACGGAGGGATCAGATTAAATGCAGATTGGCCCCTGAGATCGCCTGGTTTTTGCCCCAGATTGTGCTAACAGGCTTAAGACAGTGCCACCATCAGAGCAGAGATTGGCGACACATACATTTTCCGGGACGTCAGGAAAGATAAAAGATGAGGGGCAATCGCACAGCCTACACAGAGACTGGCTGCACCTAGCAAGAAGTTTGCTGCGCAGGCTTTACATGATCATAAAACCTTGGGTACCGGGAACGGAGGGTCGATGGCAGATTGCAGCAGGGACAATAATCAAACCGGAAGCAGAAAGCACTAGGAGTAGAACAAAAGGAAAACGACAAAACGTACCTTCTCTAGCACCACGCCACCACAGGAACTGCAACAACTGCACTTTGCAGGGCCCTTTGCGTGGCATGCTTTGCTCACACCTGTTGCTTATGTAGGCTCCTTCTGCACCAGCTGACAACCAGGGAAGTTAGAGTGACTCCCTCCACAAGCCACGGAGCTCCCATCTCACAGTCCAGCAACAGCTGCACTTTGCAGTGCACTTTGCACCACTTATTCAATACAATCCAATAATAATGAGCAGCACTGTTTGAAAAAAGCTACTCATTCAGACATTGCACAACAGAAGCATAAAATAAAGTTATATTCATAAAAATTAGCAACTGCTAATCCCTTTTTCTCTTTTTCTTAATCTTAATCTCAGAAATGTATGCACACCCCAGCTTTCAGCAGAATCAGGGCTAAACACCAAGTGGAAACAGGTGGGTCTATACTGAGTAAAGGTTTGAGTTTTTAAAATAGGGATTGAAGCCTTCTTTCTACTATTGGAATGACGGGCAAAACAAGACAAGTGAATACTTGTTTCTAACTCATTATGGCAAAATGTGCAACCACAATACCTTCTATGCCCCCACCCTCTACAAATTTGCCAGGGTTGTTCCAATTGGCAAAATATTAGATCTAAAACGAGTTAATATTTCTCCTGTTCTTGATTTTAAAATGCTCTTACGAATTATTTTTTAGCTCCCAATTTAAAATCCTCCAAGTGTTATTTTATAAAATGCTTATCATCTTGGTTATTATAAGGTGGAATCAAACGTATGACAGCATTTATCTTGCGGGGTTCACCCGTCACCTATCTTAACAGTAGAATTGCACTCGGCTGCTCGCCTCCCCGAAGATCAAGAATGGTGTACTGGGTACATTTTGCACTCTTTGTTGGCTAAATAAAAGCTACGCGTGTACACGTTTTTCTTGATTCAGTTTCTCCTGAATAGCAACGTTAGATGCTGACTCAGACAGTCCTAAAAAATATTTTAACTGAGCTGTACAAACCCCCCCATGCAAGATGATAGCCTAGGTTTTAGCATTGTACACACCTGACAACATGTCAATATGGTGTGTTCCATATCCTTTAAAAAAAATTGAAATAACCCGAGTAGCATGGCACATTATTATATAGTGTAAAGGGGGGGACACCGCATACTCAATAAGTATAATTTCCCCCACTAGCCAAATTCTTCTGCCTTTCCATTTAGGAAAGAGGAATTGGAACTTGAATGTTTGTCCCACAATCTTCATTTACTGAAACATCTCTGGCATCCGTGTAGGAGGCATATTCATTTCATAAGAGTTGCAGAACTTTGGAAGTCCTTGCAATGAGTAAGTGTCATTGGCATCAGTCAGAATTAGAGACAACTTCACTCTTATAGTATAAATGCATATGCATATGTGTACAAATATGCATGTGTGTAAGTGAGTGTGTTGCATTGTAGATGTGTGATTGTCATGCTTGAGGCATGCATGTGTGTGTGTGTGTGTATGTGTGCTTGGTTGTATGTCTCTTTACATGTTCATGTCCAAATAAGAGTCCTGCTTCGCGTGTGCGTTGCGAAGAGGCTACCATGGTGGCATGAGTGTGTGATACTAAACACCGAAACAGATACATGAAGGTGTACTCACGAATGTAGGCATGCGAATGCACTGGTACGTGTGAGTGTAGACATGTGTTAGAAGAGCATGTGTGACAAGAATGCATGTCTGTGCCTGTGGAAGAGTACGCATGTGATGATGTGGTCTTATATGGGTGTTGTCTTGTATGTGTCAGTGAGGGTGCGTGTGTGAGTGTAAGATTATGCGCCTGTGTGAGAATGCATGTGTGTATGTGTGAATGGTACATGGGTACAAGGGTTATGGACATATGATGGCACGATCTCAAATCAAATACAAATCAAAATGATCTTAATTTCGAAGATTAGTACAACCTTTATAAAATAAACTGGCACTCATCAAAATAACATAACCATTAAATCATAAAACGTAAACATAGTTTTTTTTTAAAATAAAAAAGCACTAGGCATATCATTTATTTCTTTATTTATTTGCATTGATAAAGTGCACATGCAGCCTAGGGCATCGTGGCGCTATTACAGTAGACTTACTTAGTTACAATATATAAGCAGAAGACAAGCTGACGGTGATATTCTGAGCAGTACAAACAAAAAAGGGTTACATTGAGAATGACAGGGTTACAGTCAGCATTACATGGAAGGAGATTCTACTGGTTCCGAAGTTACAGAGGAGCCAGTTGAACCGAGCGTTATCCTGGGCTGGAGGAACTAGTGAGCTGGTGTCAGTGTGTTCTTAGTTGAATAGCTTTGTTTTAAGAGATTTACAGAAGACTGTGTGGGAGGTTTCATTCCTTAGTGTTGTGGGTAGGGCATTCCAGTTTTCTGGCGCTAGAAATGGGAAGCTCAACCCTCCAGGTCATGTGAGTATCCAAGATATGGACATCACACGAGGGAACATTAAAGCACTGCATGGACATACGATGCTAATATCTAACAAAGATCTGGCTGAAGAGGGCCATACAGTGCCACTAACTGCCATATGACTAATAGCTGGTCATATGATGACACAGACACTTTATACAGTACACACACACACATACATCAAATCAAAACCACATTCAAATACACACAAAAACACAGACCCCACAACGCATTCATCTACTGGCACACACTCGTTTTTATGTTACTGAACACGAACGCATAATAAAACCAAGAAATGATGATTTCATCTGCGGCTGCATCTGAACCGAGAGGAGGCAGATGGCCAGCCTGCGGACGGTCTCTGGGGCTCTCCCATATCATATTTCGGACAGTACAGGCGGTGCTGCTGTTCGTGAGCACAAAGACAGAATGGCAGCTTGATCAAATCTCCAAAGGCGAAACAAATGGGTACCGCACCCGCCTCCAGTTTGTGGGGACCGACCTTTCAAGATGACGTCCTTGGGATTCGTGCAACGTATCTGTATTTTCTGTTTTTTGGAATCCATGTAATTTAATTCGCAGAGGTCAGATAACAGATGTTGAATTGTCTCTGTGCTCCATCTAATATTTTGGAGGACCAGGGGTCGACGGGTTATAATACCGCACGTCTCTTGACGCCGAAGGCATGAATGCAATCCACTTTCTCCCCAGTTCTGAACATGTCTGGTAATCAGGGAGATTGTTATTGGGATACGCGAACACAAGGACAGCAAGTGCATGAAATAGAGCATGAGCCCGCACTGCCAGGACCCTTTCTGGACACCAAGCTCTCAGATATCAATAAACACCAACCGACAATCAATCATTTCTTTGTCACAGCAAGAAGACTTACAAACAATATGCACACAATAAGAACTTATTGTAGCAGATGCACTACACATTTGGTACAAAAACATTGAACAGGGATACAAAAAGTGGAGTCTTTAATACAAATATCTACCAACACAAACCAGTAAGCTTTAAAAATCATTGCATCCTAAAAAGAAGCAGTAAGCTGCACTACTTAAAGAAGCATTGACAAAGCCAATAGTTTTATGTCAAAGCTTTTTGTAGGCATTAGCTTCGCTTTCCCAGGTAAGCACGCCCTTTTCCTGTTATTTTAATCATACACCGATTTGTCAGGTATTGGCATGACATGCTCTACTTTTCACATCATATGACAGGTATTGCTATCATCAGGGGAGGCTCAAACACAATGAGCGATGGTGCGCCAACCCGCCTGTTAGGAAGAATTCCCTTCTATGGCTAATTTCCCTTACATATAGAGTCCTCCAGCAGCTTTGCTGGATTTGAGAGGTTTATTTCTTTCTCCTGCTAAGAGTAAGACCCTTTTTTCCCACTCTTAGACAGATTTCTAGTGTGTGTTTTAGGCTATCTTGTGTGCTTATGGTCTATGGGGTTTTTCTCACCCTCATAGGAATCATCTTTTTACAGGTGTGGTACACAGCACCCTCCGTGCCGTACCACTGAGGTGTCGTAGCGACCCCCAAACATAGACTCCATACCCTGGGACTGACTACTGTCTCCCAGGGCATGTAAAGTCCTCATTGACTTTACTAGTCAAATCTTATGAACAAAACCAGTACAACCCATTTTACTATGGAGGTACTGGGAAGGGTTAATAGTTTTTCCCTAGTGTTCATTTTCGAGGGGGTACCGTACAGTCCCTCTCTCAAAAGTTTCTGACTGTTGGCAGTGGTTACTACCGTAAATATTCGACTGTGAATATTTCCCTATGGGATTTTCCCATTGTTTGAGGCTACCACTTTTACTGACAGCCTCTAACATACCGCCGGTTTATTTTAATATTAACTTTACTCCGGTAGGTTTTTATTGCCAGAACTTTGATTTAATTTGTTTCTCGTGTCTTTCTCAATAGTCCTAACCCAGGTCGGGGATCCTTTGTTCGTCCTTTTGGCGGGCTTCTGCACAGAAGCCCTCCTCTAGGCGCCACTGAGTCTGGGGTAGACAGGATGTGTGGGAGGGGGAATAGGCACCCTGGACAGGGTTGCCTACGCAACCCAAGTCGCACTCTGCCCTGATAGGCTGGGGGGTTCTCCCGCCAGGAGAGCCACCCCACTGTGTGAGTGACAGCTAGGCTGTATGAATGGGGGTCTTTCTGCATATAAGCAGGGTCCTGAGGACTGGAGGACAAGACGTCGCCACTGGAACTAAGAAGCCGAAGAGGAAAGAAGCCAAAGACATCTGCAACGTCTGAACCACCAGTGAAGTCCTGCTGCAGATCCTCACCACTTTTCTCCAACGACTCGAGAAGATCTTCACCTGCAAGAGTCTTCTTCCCGTGAGCTGGTGGGGCCAACCAGTTCGCCAATCGCCTTACAGTACCTGCCTTGGTCGAATCGCCAGTGCCAAGCACTAGGAGACCAGATAGCCAGGCACCCGTCCACCCGGACCGCGATTCAAATGAGCGTGCCTTTTATTCATTTGGCAGCACCGCGGCTGGTTTCATCCCTGGGCAGTGCAGTAACTCGAACCTTCCTCCACGACGAGAGCCTCTCTTCCTCTGCTGGATCTCCCAAACTGCAGGAACTGTCAGGAACTACCGCCACCGCAGGAGCCTCTTCCACTTTTAAGGTACATTGTTCCGCCAGGCCTCCCTTTTTGTGGGGTACTGCTAAAGGTGTTTTAAATCTTTTACTTACCTACTGGGTTGGCCGCCCCTATCATCTAACATTGTCTTTCACCTTCTGCAACCGCCTTTTCGAATCGTTTAACAAAGACTTAACTGCAGCTACAAGAACATTTTGCTCCTGGGCACTTTGCCCTGTACCACTGACTCTGGCACAGGCCTATTGACTCTGGCTAAATTGGTTACAACTGCCTTCTCTAGATTGCTTCTCACCTAGAAATGTGCTGGTGCACCTAACTCTTATAACCACCTTTTCCTTCCCTCTTTTTAAACTTGTGAATTGCCATTTTGCTCGGTTTTCACCTCAGTATTATACATGCTAAAGTACTGCCTTGCCTAACTTGTTTACAATCTTATTGGGAAGTGTTGCTGGTGTAAGAGTATATTCCTATATAACTTGTCCTTTCCCTCCCTTTTGAGAAATTGTTAGAGTGCCATTTCTGCATGGTTTTCACTGTGCCGTTTTTCTCAGTTTTCACTCTTGCTCAAACTTGTCTACAATTTAAATTGAGAGTTGTGTATACTTTTCTTGATTGATTTAACTTGCTTTTATAATAGTGATTTGTGTGTGAACATCAGAGTGTGTAAAATAAATATATATATTCTTTTGATACAAAGCTTTGGGCAGTGTTTCCTTGTTCCATAGTATTGCAGTCCTAATGTGTAAACCCTGAATACTGCTCATCTCCCTCTTGAGATAAGTCTGACTACTTAGCCACATCCACCAACTAAATCTTTGTGGTACAGACAGATACCAAAGGGGATTTACTGCATATATGTGTAGTCTTAATCTTCTGTAGTGCTCCTCCCTAAGGGAACTGCACAGGATTCTGCCTAACACTGGTGTACAGCGGTGATGATAAAAGTATTGGATTTACATTTTAGAGTGCTGCCAGTACCTTGGTTCAATTAACCACAAGGCTTAACAATCACTAAACATTAATTTTAACGAAAGTCAAAGATGGAAAGCTATAGCTAGGAGACCCTCCTTGTAAATACTGCTGATTATTTAAAGGATCTCTGTAGACAGAAAAGTCTTCCTGTCAAAGGCAAGAAATCAGAAATGATTGAAAGATTGTTAGAACACCAAAGACTGGAGAGTAGAGCTGTAGTGCCTACCCCTCCAGCAAATGTAGCAAACATTGAGGATGATAATGTTGATGATGTTATTGTTGAAGCAGAAGAGGAAGAGGAGGATAACAATGTCACCCCCTCTGGCCCTCTGCCTGCTCAAAGGCCTCAACCTATGGCTACTGGACCATTGTCAGGTCCCACATTAAGTCCTGAATGTATCACTCTAGAAAAAATGAGGCTTGAACTTGAACTCAAAGGAATTAGTGCCCAAACTGAACAGAGACATCAAGAACTAAGGCTCATAGAAATAGAGCTCAACCATGAGCTAGAGATGAAGAAATTGTCTTTGGAAAATGCTTCTCTCCCCGAATCCTCTAGATCATCCAGTCCAAAAAGACCCTGGATGCATAAAGAGGTTGTGGGTATGTATGAACCTAAGTTGGATGTGTTAGATTGGTTAGCTATGTTTGAGTACAATCATGGGCTCCAGGACATCACAGGGAATCAGTTGATCCCCTGGTTGTTCTGTAGGCTCACCCCTGTTGCATCAGATGTGGTAATGGAGTTGGGGGAGGTGGATAGGATGGATTATGAATGTGCAAAGCTAGCTTTAATAGCTAGATTTGGGAAGACCCCTTCCCAGTACCTTACGAGGTTTAGGACCCTCAAAAAGCATGATAGTACCCCTTGGGCTACTTGGGTGAATGAGTGTTTGAAAAACTTAGAGGGATGGATTAAGGGTTACAGAGTGAACACTTATGAAGGAATGAGAAATCTTGTAATGTTGGAGTCTATCTATGATGCCTGCTCTCCTGAGCTCAGACATCACTTAGCTGATTCAAGAGAACTAGATTCCAAGAAACTGGCTAAGGCTGCTGACTTGTGGGTTGCCAACAGAGCTACTCACAAGGATTCTGGGGTCACTCAGAAAAAGGATGAGGTAAAGCAGCCAAAGAAAGACAATAAAGAGAATTCAAATAATTCCAATTCCAAAGAAGGCCACAAACTAAATTCTAAGGGTAAGCCACAAGGGAAACCTAATCAGGCTAGTGTACTTTCTGGTCCCAGACCAGAAGGGGGGTCAGAACAAGCCACCATCCATAAAGGAATTTGGGAAATGTTATGTTTGTGGTTCAACTGATCATGTGAAAGGGGATCCGAGATGTAAGGGTAAACCTTCAGGGATCCACACGGTCTCCTTAGTCTTCACTCCAGATGAGGAAGTACTAATGACCAGTGGAAACTTTCAACTACTAACTGAAAACCCCATCCGAGTCTCATCTAGTGTATCTTTAGTATCCTTGGTGTTGTGGGAACAACATAATTAAGATGTGTATAATTCTATCCAAATAATACTAAAGAGTATTATAAGGACAATGTCCTAGTCAATGGTCAGGAGACCCCTGCCATTAGGGACACTGGGTCCAGCATAACTGTGGTGGATGAATCATTTTTCAAGGTAGAGGATGTTGCTAAGGCACCCAAATGTCTCACCAAGTTAGCTGGAGGGCCTGTGCAGATGCTTCTCCAGTTACCAGCTCTCATCCAGTGCAATGACATGACTGTCAGAATACCTGTTAGTATCCAATCTGAAGTACCTGGAAGGGTGTTGTTAGGCAATGATCTAAAAAATCGTGGAGTAGTGTCAAGTACTCCCAGACCTCCTAGTAAGAGATTACAGGAGCTCACCAGACCTGCAAGGCAGAGGAACTTAAGAGGCTCTCCAGAGGAGATGATGGAAAAAGAAAGCACTCCTACTCCACTGGAGTTACTAACTGCAATTTCGAGACAACCAGAAGCAAAGGGGAAACCCAAGACTTCTAATAAGAAACCAGCAGAATGCACTCCAGTGCTGCCAACCAGGAAATCTCCTAGGTTAGCAAAAATCACACCTGTGATTCCACCTCCAGCTGAGGCTGAGAGGGAGGTACCACCCTGTGTGGTTGAACTAGAGCCTGAGGATTCAGATCTAGTAGGAGGCCAGGATCTTATTGGAGATCTGGACCCATTGGACCATCCTGAGCTGCAGTCTTTTCTGGCAGAAGGTGGCCCCAACAGGGCAGACTTCAGTAGGGGACAAAGAGAATGTCCAACTCTGGAAGGTCTTCGCCACCAGGCAGCTTCTCAGCTTGAAGGGCAAGACCCTGGGAAGTATAGGTTACACTGGGAAGATGGCCTCTTCTATGGTGAACCACTAGCCCATGAGATACCTTTGGATGGTCACTTGAGCTTCAAGAAGACCAAGGAAAGGCTCTCTCTCTACTTGTATTGGCCTAAAATGGGGGCTGAAGTAGATAAGTATTGCAAGAGTTGCCACAGCTGCCAAACTTCTGGTAAGAGTGGCCCCAAGAACGTGGCACCTTATTTGCCACTCCCTGTGGTGGGAGTACCATTTGAGAGGGTAGGAATCAACATTGTCGGTCCTCTTGACCCTCCAACCTCTTCAGGCAACAGGTTCATTATTCTTGTATTAGACCATGCTACTAGGTACCCTGAAGCAATTCCTATGAGGACTGTTACAGCACAGGCTGTTGCTAAGGCCCTCCTTGGTATTTTTTTTTACCAGGGTTGGGTTTCCTAAGGAGGTAATATCCGACAGGGGGTCAAATCTGATGTCCCACTACATGAAGGCCATGTGGGAAAACTATGGAGTTACCCAGAAGTTCTCAACAGCATACCACCCTCAGACAAATGGATTGGTAGAAAGGTTCAACAGACCCATGAAGAGCATGATAAGAGCTTTAGAGGACCCCCTTAAGAAAAAGTGGGATCTTCTACTGCCATGCCTTCTCTTTGCATATAGAGAAGTCCCTCAGGAGGGAGTGGGTTACAGTCCGTTTGACCTTCTCTATGGCCATCCTGTCAAAGGTCTATTGGCCCTAATCAAGGAGGGGTTGGAGAGTGTTCCTTCCCCCAAGCCAGTCAGAGTAACTGACTACGTGATAGGACTCCGGAGGAGAATGTCACACATGATGGCTGAGGCAAGTGATAACTTGAAAGCAGGCCAGGCTCTGGTTAAGCATTGGCGTGAGCAGAAGGCCAACATGGTTGAGTTCGCTTAAGACCAGCTAGTTCTTGTTATGGTGCCAACAAGGCAGAGGGCCTTGCAGGACAAGTGGATAGGACCCTTCAAGATTGTGGAAAAACTTGGAGAGGTGAACTATCTGGTGGACTTAGGCAATCCTAAGGAGGCTCCCAGAGTCTTTCACACCAACCGTCTAAAAGCTTATGTCTCGAGACCAGAACTGGGAGCTTTGCTTCTAGATTCAGCTCAAGAGGAGGAGGAGAGTGAACCTCTGCCTGATCTTCTCAGAGGCAAACCTTTAGATGATAAAATAGAAGGAGTTAATCTCTCTTCTAATCTGACTTCTGAACAACAGGAGGAGTGCAAAGTTTTGTTAAATCAATTTGCCCCCTTGTTTTCACTTTCACCAGGCTTGATCCCTTGGGGCCAGCATGACATAAACACTGGTGACTGTTTACTTGTCAAAAGCAGGGGTTACAGAATGTCAGAAAATGTAAGGACCCACATCAAAGGAGAGGTCAACAAGATGCTTGATCTCGGGGTAATAGAACCCTCTACTAGTCCATGGTCTAGCCCAGTTGTGTTAATGTCAAAGGCAGGATCCAAGGAGTTCAGATTCTGTGTGGCGTATAGAGCTCTAAATGCAGTTACTAAGACTGATGCCCATCCTTTGCCAAGGACAGAGGAGCTGGTGGATAGACTTGGTTCAGCCAAGTTCCTCAGCACATTTGATCTCAGGCCAGGCTATTGGCAAATAGCCCTGACAGACCATGCCAAGGAGAAAACTGCATTCTCCACCCCAGTTGGCTTATACCAATTTAGGGTTATGCCTTTTGGCTTAAAGAATGCACCTGCTACATTCCAAAGGATGGTTAACCAGGTTCTGAATGGGATGGAGGACTTCTGCATGGCATACTTGGATGACATTGCAGTGTTCAGCCCTACTTGGAAAGAACATGTTGACCACCTAGGATATGTTTTGCAGGCTCTTGAGAAGGCCCAACTAACCATAAAGGCAAGCAAATGTCAAATTGGTCAGAGTAAAGTGGTCTACCTTGGACATGAGGTAGGAGGTGGTGAAATAAGGCCTTTGCTCAGCAAGATAGAAGCTGTGCAAAATTGGACAACACCTACTACTCAAACCCAGGTGAGAGCCTTTTGATATGATATGATATGATAAGGCATTTGTAACGCGCCTAGACACAAGTGTTTCAAGGCGCGACGAGGCAGGGAGGGGGGAACAAGGGGAAGACAGACAACGATCCTACTAGGCCAGGTGTCATTCAGATCGCGCAAGTGCAGGGGTAGGGGGAAGGGAAAAAGTGCATGGGGAAGGGGAGGGGGGAAGTGCAGTACAAGTAAGTAGAATAAAATAAATAAATAGGGCCAGCTGGTGGCAAGTGCAAGGTAAGTGCAGACAAGTGCTGGGAAGGGGGGGCTGTGGGGATACAGAGACAGTCCCGTAGTGCAGGGGTTGCCAGGGAGGCAGTGCAAGTGGAGAGTGGCTGGGCCCAGGACCGAGGTCGGTGAGAGAGGCCCAGTTGCAGATTCAGTGCAGTTTCAGTGAAGAATTTAGCAGGGGAGAGGGAGAGAGAAAGCAGAAGCAAAGAGGAAGGTTTTGAGGTGCTTACGGAACCGGAGATGGTTCTCCTCAAGTTTCAGGGAGGCAGGAAGGCTGTTCCAGAGGGAGGCCCCTGCCGCAGAGAGAGATCTACCCCCAGCTCGTTGCTTCGAGAAGCGGCTGAACCTGAGGGAGTTGGAGACGGATGAGCGAAGGGCTCGGGAAGGAAGATATTTAGGAAGAGAGAGTTGAAGGTATTTAGGCCCCAGGCCCCAGAAGGCCTTGTGGACAATGCAGAGGGTTTTGAACTTTATCCTCGCAGCCACTGGGAGCCAGTGTAGAGATTTCAGTCCTGGAGAGATACGGTCCCTGGGCTTGAGGCCAAGGACAAGTCTCGCAGTTCTGTTCTGGATGAGTTGCAGAGGACGGAGAGTGGAGGCAGGCAGATTAAGATAGAGGCTGTTACAGTAGTCCAGCTTCGAGAGAACCAGGGCTCGGGAGACAGTGAGCTTCTGGTCTCACTGGGTATGACAGGAATTTCATTGAAAACTATGGGACCATAGCTTCTCCACTGAATGTGATCTCCTCTCCTAAGGAAGGTTCCTAAAAAGGTCAAATGGAATGAGGAGTGCAATCAGGCCTTTGAAAGCCTAAAAAGAGCCCTTTGTCAAGCTCCAGTTGTAAGAGCTCCTGACTACCACCAACCCTTCATTGTGCAAACAGATGCTTCCAATACAGGTATAGGTGCAGTCCTTAGTCAACTGGATGAGAAAGGTAGGGAACACGCCATTTGCTTCATCAGTAGGAAACTGAAGGAACCTGAACCAAGGTGGGCAACTATTGAGAGAGAATGTTTTGCCATTGTGTGGTCTCTGAAGAAGTTTAGGCCATACTTGTATGGTTCTACTTTCACCATTCAGACTGACCACCAACCCTTGAGATGGTTGATGCAAATGAAAGGGGGAAAACCCAAAACTGTTAAGATGGTCAATCTGCCTCCAAGAGTTTGACTTTACCATTGAGCACAGGTCAGGATGTCACCACCAAAATGCTGATGGTCTCTCTAGGATGTTTTTAACAGACTAGAGGTAAGAGACTCATCCAAGAGTGGATTCGATCCTCCTGTCCCTTAGTGTGGGGGGGGGGGAGTGTTAGGAAGAATTCCCTTCTACGGCTAATTTCCCTTACCTATAGAATCCCCCAGCAGATTTGAGTGGTTTATTTGTTTCTCCTGCTAAGAGTGAGACCCTTTTTTCCCACTCTTAGACAGATTGCTATTGTGTGTTTTAGTCTATCTTGTATGCTTATGGTCTATGGGGTTTTTCTCACCCTCATAGGAATCATCTTTCTACAGGTGTGGTACACAGCACCCTCCGTGCCGTACCACAGAGGTGTCGTAGCGACCCCCAAAAATAGACTCCATACCCTGGGACTGACTACTGTCTCCCAGGGCATGTAAAGTCCCCATTGACTTTACTAGTCAATTCATATGAACAAAACCAGTACAACCCATCTTACTATGGAGGTACTGGGAAGGGTTAATAGTTTTTTCCTAGTGTTCATTTTCGAGGGAGCACCGTACAGTCCCTCTCTCAAAAGTTTCTTGCTTGTGGCAGTGGTTACTACCGTAAATATTCGACTACAAATATTTCCCTATGGGATTTTCCCATTGTTCGAGGCTACCACTTTTACTGACAACCACTAACATACCGCCGGTTTATTTTAATATTAACTTTACTCCGGTAGGTTTTTATTGCCAGAAATGTGATTTAATTTCTTTCTCGTGTCTTTCTCTATAATCCTAACCCAGGTTGGGGATCCTTTGGTCGTCCTTTTGGCGCAGAAGCCATCCTATAGGCGCCACTGAGTCTGGGGTAGACAGGATGTGTGGGAGGGGGAATAGGCACCCTGGACAGGGTTGCCTACGCAACCCAAGTCACACACTGCCCTGATAGGCTGGGGGTTCTCCCGCCAGGAGAGCCACCCCACTGTGTGAGTGACAGGTAGGCTGTATGAATGGGGTCCTTGCTGCATAAAAGCAGGGTCCTGAGGACTGGAGGACAAGACATTGCCACTGGAACTAAGAAGCCGAAGAGGAGAGAAGCCAAAGACATCTTCAACGACTGAACCACCGGTGAAGCCCTGCTGCAGATCCTCACCACTTTTCTACAACGACTCGAGAAGATCTTCACCTGCAAGAGTCTTCTTCCCTTGAGCTGGTGGGGACAACCAGTTCGCCAATCACCTTCCAGGACCTGCCTTGGTTGAATCGCCAGTGCCAAGCACTAGGAGACCAGATAGCCAGGCACCCGTCCACCCGGACCGCGATTTAAAGGAGCATACCTTTTATTCGTTTGGCAGCACCACCGCTGGTTTCATCCCTGGGTAGTGCAGTAACTCGAACCTTCCTCCACAACGAGAGCCTCTCTTCGTCTGCTGGATCTCCCAAACTGCAGGAACTACCAGGAACTAACGCCACCGCAGGATCCTCTTCCACTTTTAAGGTACATTGTTCCACCAGGCCTCCCTTTTCGTTGGGTACTGCTAAAGGTGTTTTAAATCCTTTACTTACCTACTGGGTTGGCCGCCCCTATCATGTGACATTGTATTTCACCTTCTGCAACCGCCTTTTCGAATCGTTTAACAAAGACTTGACTGCAGCTACAAGAACATTTTGCTCCTTGGCACTTTGCCCTGCACCACTGACTCTGGCACAGGCCTATTGACTCTGGCTAAATCTGTTACAACTGCCTTCTCTAGATTGCTTCTCACCTAGAAATGTGCTGGTGCACCTAACTCTTATAACCACCTTTTCCTTCCCTCTTTTTAGACTTGTGAAGTGCCATTTTGCTCGGTTTCCACCTCAGTATTATACATGCTAAAGTACTGCCTTGCCTAACTTGTTCACAATCTTATTGGGAAGTGTTGCTGGTGTGTTTAAGAGTATATTCCTCTATAACTTGGCCTTTCCCTCCCTTTTGAGAAATTGTTAGAGAGCCATTTCTGCTTGGTTTTCACTGTGCCGTTTTGCTCAGTTTTCACTCTTGCTCAAACTTGTCTACAATTTAAATAGGGAGTTGTGTATACTTTTCTTGACTGATTTAACTTGCTTTTATAATAGTGATTTGTGTGTGAACATCAGATTGTGTAAAATAAATATACATATTCTTTTTGATACAAAGCTTTGGTCAGTGTTTCCTTGTTCAATAGTATTGTAGTCCTAATGTGTAAACCCTGAATACTGCTCATCTCCCTCTTGAGATAAGTCTGACTGCTTAGCCACAGCTACCAACTAAATCTTTGTGGTACAGACTGATACCAAAGGGGATTTATTGCATAAACCTGTAGTCTTAATCTTCTGTAGTGCTCCCTAAGGGAACTGCACAGGATTCTGCCTAACACCGCCTACGCCACCCATTCTGGATGAGCTATCTCGAGCCAGCCTAGTGAAACACTGAGCACTCCCTCAGCTGCTTGCTGCTTGCTGCAGCTGAGGGAGTGCTCCTGGTCTGTCTTTCCCCAGCATACATGTTCAAAGCACCATGCAAGGCCAGGTGCTTTGCTTCCACAGTCTTGCATAACCCATTGGATATGCAGGCTGTGGAACTGCACATCTGAAAGTGTGGAGGGGGTGCTCCTGGACCTCCCCCCACATTCAGACTGCCTGGGGCATTGTGGACGAAGTGCTCTGGCTCCTCTGTGCTTCCTGGTTCCTGTTCTTGGGTGCATGAACAGGAAGGCTTTCATCATGAGAGCCGCCAAGGAGCAGGATTCGGATCAGGGCTGAAGGTAAGAACAAATTAGGAATTTTGTATGTATGTTGATTTGAGTGTATGCATGCATGTATATATGTGTGAATGAACAAGTGCATGGTGTATGGGTGGCTGGGTACACATGTGAATGAGCGAACGTATGGGTACAAGTATGAATGGGTGAATGAATGATGTGTGAATGTGTGTGTACTTGTGTTTGT
The DNA here is from genome assembly GCF_040938575.1 of Ambystoma mexicanum. Taxonomy (NCBI): domain Eukaryota; kingdom Metazoa; phylum Chordata; class Amphibia; order Caudata; family Ambystomatidae; genus Ambystoma; species Ambystoma mexicanum. The sequence goes on along the minus strand of NC_090923.1, from coordinate 828,221,360 downwards.
GTCAGCCCCAGGAAATGATTTTGGCAGGGTGGAAGTGGGGGATTGATATTAATGGCATGCCATTTTTGACTGGGCATCTTGTATAAAGCAATCATGATAAGTTTCATTACAAGGTTATACTGGCATTTTAGTGCAGCTAGTCTAGCTATAATATCTTGCTGGGCATGGCATTTCTTTACAGGACATCTATGATAAAGCAAGCATGAAATGTAGTATTAAATGGCTAGACTGGAATTTTGGTGCAGCCAGTCTACCTCTTACATCTTACTGTGGCATGGTATTTTCTTACTGGGCACCTATGATAAAGCAAGCATGATAGGTGGTATTACATGGGCAGAGTGGCATTTTGTTACCGCCTGTCTAGCTATAATATCTTATTGGGACATGGCTTTTATTACAGGGAATCTATGATAAAGCAAGCATGATAAGTGGTATTACGTGGCTGGCATATCTTGGTGCAGCCAGCATGGAAATGATTGGGCAAAGTCCGCATGAAAACCGATTCAAAGCTGGCCAGATTTTTACCCAAATCTACACAGCAAGGATGCTGTGTAATGCACCATTTTAACCCATCTTTTAAAAATGTTCTTGGGGTAGAACCTTTCTATCCCCTCCGGACCGCGAGCATGTCTTGGTTGGTTCAGACACCCCCACTATGCTTGGTCGTACTAGCGCATTTGTGGAAAATGTTTATGCCCCTCCAATAATGAAATTCACCAGCTCCTGCTGGCTATCATAGCCAGTAATTCAATAAAAAGCCCTGCTACTTACATAATTTCAATGTTTTGTTACCAAAATACAAGCAACATGGACAGGCATTGCTATTAAAACCACAGGTACTTGTGATGCTATAATCCAATGACCATGTGCTCACACCATTGTCATGGCTATGTGTAGTTAGCATAGCAGTAACAGGTTCTGCCATGCAAAATAAACAAAGCTTTACCACATTCTATTAAACCCAGTTAGCAGTGCATGTCAAATTTCATTATAGCCAGTTAACAAACGAGCACGAGGATCAATTATGCCAGGTTAGCATGCAAATGCAAGATTCCATTACATGCCATCAGGACAGCACTATCAGGTTAGAGCAGGCCACATATGATAATGCTCAGTTAACACAAAATTGCCAAATTCTGTTATGCACCTTTAGGGTCACATTGAATTACTTGTATTCATGATGTTGAAGTCAGATACGCTTATGGGAACCAGCAAGCACAGTAAACACTCATTATAGTGTGCCCAGCTATCACTGAAAAGCTACATTCTGTTTGGAGCCCCTTTTGTGCATGTCTAGGAGGGGCAGTCTGTGTATGCAGTGCAGTGATGGAGGTGGTTGGCATGCAAGTGTGTGCGTGATGCTGGGATAGAGTGGGGCTGTGTGTGTGCTCACTTCAGACTTACCACTGGATTCAGTGAGAGTAATGGTAAATGATGTTGGTGGTAGTTCCACAGAAATACTGCCAAACAGCCCCCAACATCACAATGATGCTCTTTGTGTCAGTAGTGCTGGGTGTTGTGTGCAGTGCAGGCATGTTGTGCAAGTGTGTGTGCAGTGCTAGGTTGGTGTGTGTATGTGTGTGTGTAATACTGGGGCTTTATGCAGAGTTGCAGTGCCGTGTGTGGTGTGTTTGTGCAGTGTAATGCCATGCTGATGCAGGGTATTTTAGTATGTGTTCAATGCTATGACTGTGTGTTTATGTGTATAAGTATGTGTGTGTTCTGTGCGTAGACAGTGTGTTTGGATGTGTGTGTCCGCAAGCATGTGCGCACTGTTGTGTGTTGCAGTGCAGTGATGATGCAGTACAGTACTGGGGTGGTGTGTATGTGTCTATGTGTATGTGGGAAGTGCTTGCATGGTGTGTGAAATGGTGGAAGCTATGTGCAAAGCTGCAGTGTTAGGGGCAGTATATGTGTGAAGTGATGTGGTGGTGGGCATTCATGTATGTGTGCAGTGCTTGTGAAATTCATATACTGCTGGCAGCTGTGCACTGTGCTGCAGTACTACGGGCAGTGTGTTCAGTGCTGTTTTGACAGTGGTGTGTCTGCAGTACGCAGGCTGTGTGTGTGTAAGGTTATGTGGAAGTGTTTGTGTGTGTGCTGGAGCTGTTTGAGCACAGTGCAGTGGCTGTGTGTGCAGTGCAGTGCTGTGCTGAGGTTGGTGTGTGTAGTGCATTTCTGTATGTGTGTTTGTAGTGCTGGGACAGTGTGTGTGCTATACTTGGGGCAGTGTGCATGATTGCAACCCACTGCTGGGGCAGTGTATGTATGAAGTCTTGTGGCAGTGTGTGTATTTGTGTGTTTGTACAATGCTAGGCTATGTGCGCCGTTCTCTTGAAGTGTGTGTTTTAATGCAGTGACTGTGTGTGTAGGTGTGTGTGCCTGTGCAGTGCTGTATCGATGGTGGCATGTGAGTGCAGTGCGGGGGTGGTGTGTGTGTAATGCAGTTATGGGGCATTTTGTGTGTGTGTTCAGTTCTGTGCTGGGGCAGTGTGTGTGTGTGGCTGTATATGGCAGTCCTTAGGTAGTGTGTGTATATCCAATGAAATGTTGGGGCAGAATGTGTCTGTAGTGCAGGAGCGGTGTGGACAGGTGTACGTTTGCAGTATGCTCATAGTGCAAATAGTGTGCGCAATAAGTCCAGTGCTACATTGCTGGATGCAGTATTTATGTGCATATGTGTGTGTGCAGTGGGCATATGGGTGTGTGCATATGTGTGTGTGTGTGTGTGTGTGTAGTGCTTGCATGTTGTGACTAGTGCATTTGTGTGTATGTGCAGTGCTTGCATGTTGTGTGTCATGCTCGCAGCTGTGTGCAGTGCTGCAGTGGTAGGGGCAGTGTGCTTGTTCAGGACAATGTGTGTTTGTGTGTTTAAAGTGCTGTGTGAGTGTATGTATTTCTTTGTATTTTATTTGACTTTTAAAGCGCTTACGCCTAAGCTGTACACATTTTATGAATTGGTACAATAGAAGATATGAAGACAAATTTAACACCTGAACAACTTAGAAAGAAAACAAAGACAAAAGAGAATCATAAAAGAAGAAATAGACCCGTACTACTGTACATATGAAAGTCAAGCAAATGGAATTATTGAAGGACAAAGGATATTAAAAATACAAGATTAAAAATGAGGATACTAGAGGAGTCCTTGAGAGCTTTTAAGGTATAAGATGGCACAGGAAGGAGGAAGGCATGCAATATAAAGGGAGCACAAAAGAGATCACTAGAGCATGGACAATTTCAGGCAGTAAGGTTGATCCAACATCCAGTAACTCAAGTGAGGATGACCAAGTCTGGGCAGCCACGCCATCCAATGGCCCCAGACTAAAAAGTCGGGCTCAAGTGAAATGACCAGTAACAGACCGGCCAGCCAGCTGAAATAGTCTGTGTGCCACCCCATGCACAGTAGTAACAGCAAGATGGAACAAACCAGTCACTGGACTCAGATCCCTCAAACTGCCAGTCTAGTCCGCCGTCCACACGAAGCATCACAACCCCATGCCAGCGCCAGGATACCACGGTGGTGGCAGGAAGCAGCGCAACAGCAACAAAGCCATAAAAGGGGAATGGTGCTCCAGACAGAATAAAAGCATCAACACTGTATAGCACAACGCAACAGGACAAGGGGGCGCCACAGACCATACCAGGCCTTCGCCAGTCCACCGTCAAGATGGAGAGGTGAAGTCCACTGGGGAGATTAAAAAAGCAAATGCAGAAACCAGCATTCCAAGATCCATCACGGCACATGGTACAGGGCACAACGATTCACGCCACACCATGCCACCCGTAGCATGTCCCAGCTTGCACCAGGTTCGCCATTTGCCACTTGCTGGTCACTCACCACTTGCCATCTCAGCCCAGCCACAACCAGGCTCCAGAAAGGTAAACAGGCTCCAGCTCACAACCCTCCCAGCGCCCACCCCAACACCTCCGCCGGCCTCACCATCGTCCATGCTGCCGCTCCAGCGTGAAAGCACCATTGCACAACACTGCTGGCCAGCCACAATGGAAAGTCCCTCCTCCATGTGTGCACAGTGCTGTGCCTGTGTGTGTACAGTGTTCTGGTAGTGTGTGTGTGTGTTGCTGGTATATGTGTGTGTGATTTTCAGAAGTGTTTATGGTGTGAGTGTTCTAACACTCTTAAGTAAATTGCTTTCCTTTACATTTCTGTAAGAGCAGTTTTGGCATTCCTCAATCAAAGAACATTGCTTGATCGATCTTCATATAACACCTGTATCCATATGGAGTCCTAATTTGGCATATTAGCCACTTTTGTGCTCAGACTAATAACAACATGTCCAGGTAGCAGGCCCTTTTTGGGGTCTGTACCCAATCTAATAGAAAAATATAATTTTAAGGCAGTTTTTCAAGGGGACATTTGTTCTTCCAGAAATATGTGGCTATGATTATTCTGCAGGAACATGTTTCTGTCCTCTCTGTCTGGTGGTTTATGAAGGCATGCTTTAATATGTGAAGATTAAGCATGCGTCACACTTAGAGTGAAATGTGAAGATTAACCATGTGTTGCACTTACATAGAATTGCAAAGTTTAGCCATGTGTCACAATTAGAGTGAATTGTGAAGATTATGCATGCCTCACACTTAGAGTGAATTGTGAAGATTATGTATGCATCTCACTTAGAATGGTGAAGATTAGCCATGCGTCACACTTGGGGTGAATAGTGAAGTTTAACCATGCGTCACTTTTAGATAGAACTGTCAAGGTTAGCCATGCATCATACTTAAAGAGAATTATGAAGTTTAGCCATGGGTCAGACTTAGATAGAATCGTGAAATTTAGCCACACGTCTCATTAAGATAGAAATTGAGAAGATTAACCATGCCTCACATTTAGCTAGAAATTGGAAGTTTAGCCATGTGTCACACTTAGAGTGAATTGTGAAGATTATGCATGCACCACACATAGAATTGTGAAGATTAGCCATACATCATACTTAAAGTGAATTGTGAAGGTTATGCATGCATCACACTTAAATAGAATTGTGAAGTTTAAACATGTGTCACTTTTAGAGAGAATTGTGAACATTAACCATGCATCACACTTAGAGAGAATTATGAAGTTTAGCCATGTGTCAGATTTAAATGTAATCGTGACGATTAGCCACGCGTCCCATTCAGATAGAATTGAGAAGATTAACAATGCATCATACTTAGAGTGAAATGTGAGATTTAGCCATGCGTCACACTCAGAGTGAAAGGTGAAGATTAACCATGCGTCACACTTAGAGTGAACTGTAAAGATTATGCCTGCATCACACTTAGATAGAATTGTGAAGATCAGCCATGCGTCACACTTAGAGTGAATTGTGAAGATTATGCATGTATCACACTTAGAATTGCAAAGTTTAGCCATGCGTCATACCTAGAGTGAAATGTGAAGATTAGCCATGTGTCACTTTTAGAGAGAATTGTGAACATTAACCATGCATCACACTTAGAGAGAATTATGAAGTTTAGCCATGTGTCAGATTTAAATGTAATCGTGACGATTAGCCACGCGTCCCATTCAGATAGAATTGAGAAGATTAACCATGCATCATACTTAGAGTGAAATGTGAGATTTAGCCATGCGTCACACTCAGAGTGAAAGGTGAAGATTAACCATGCGTCACACTTAGAGTGAACTGTAAAGATTATGCCTGCATCACACTTAGATAGAATTGTGAAGATCAGCCATGCGTCACACTTAGAGTGAATTGTGAAGATTATGCATGTATCACACTTAGAATTGTGAAGATTGGTCATGCGGCACATTTAGAGTGAATTGTGAAAATTATGCATGCATCACACTTAGAATTGCAAAGTTTAGCCATGCGTCATACCTAGAGTGAAATGTGAAGATTAGCCATGTGTCACTTTTAGAGAGAATTGTGAACATTAACCATGCATCACACTTAGAGAGAATTATGAAGTTTAGCCATGTGTCAGATTTAAATGTAATCGTGACGATTAGCCACGCGTCCCATTCAGATAGAATTGAGAAGATTAACCATGCATCATACTTGGAGTGAAATGTGAGATTTAGCCATGCGTCACACTCAGAGTGAAAGGTGAAGATTAACCATGCGTCACTCTTAGAGTGAACTGTAAAGATTATGCCTGCATCACACTTAGATAGAATTGTGAAGATTAGCCATGCGTCACACTTAGAATTGTGAAGATTGGTCATGCGGCACATTTAGAGTGAATTGTGAAAATTATGCATGCATCACACTTAGAATTGCAAAGTTTAGCCATGCGTCATACCTAGAGTGAAATGTGAAGATTAGCCATGCATCAAATTTCGAGAGAATTATGGAGATTAGTCATTTGTCACAACAGATAGAATTGTGTAGATTAGCCACATAGAAGAATTTAGCAAGTAGCCAAAGCACTAACTACCCCACTTCTACTACCACAACCACGATAAATGTAGACTGGGCTAGCCCACCTATACCCTAACACATACCCTAACACACACCCAACAAAAGCAACACACACAACAAACAAACCCACTGGACATGACCTGTACGGACACAAGTCAGTGAGCACAACCTTAAACACCTGCTAATCTACACATACAACACATGCACAACCCAACATAACAGTCACATAGAAACATCCCAGGCATTGTACGGATACAACAAGCCAGTGCACACAACCCTAAATACCAGCAATCTACACATAAAACACATGCACACCCCAATATAACAGTCACACCGACAACATCCCAGGCATTGGGCCATACCCATACGGATACAACAAGCCAGTGCACGCAACCTACCATCTGCAAGCCAATACACACAGACAGCAGTTTCTCCTGGTTCTGGACCGATCCTATTATTCTTTCCTCACTCACCAACCCCCTCCTCTTTCTTACAGAAACACCTGAGCCCCTGGAGTCTGCCCTTGGGTGGTATCAGTGCACAGTATAAATCAACATAACAAAACATAACATATATTGCCGTGAGACATAAGGATATAGGATGCTATGGAGCCCAAATGCTCACCCCCCCCCCCTGTTGCCCAGCCTGCAACCTCTGTGGATGCTGGTAAGGACCATTTCAGTGACTTTGGGAAGCACCACCTGCTCAGACTACCAGAGTATTAAGATCTACCAAACCCTCGCGTACTGTTCATAAGAAAGTTTCTTCTGCCCCTAAAATCACGAATACTTTGGACAACTAGAGGTAGCTCCTCGTGTTAAGCCACCACTTAGCACATACTTTATGACTCAATTACCTTTTACAGTGCCTGGGAAGCAAGTTGTCTGTCATTGTTGATGACTTTGGTTCCCCCTCGTATGATTTTCCTACTCCAAGCACTGCGGTCAGTTCGGCCCTTGGAACCAACCCGCATATTTCCACAAGAGGAAGTTACTGTCTCCACAATTATTGCTAATTCACATAATAATTCCTTTGGACAAAATGCGATTCCGCCAGCTATTGTAGTTGATTCTGACTTGGAATATGTGGTTGTGTCTAATGATTTTCTTGATGTTTAGCCCATGCATCTTACTAATGGTAGCAATCTAGCTGTGAGTTCGCTCCTGAAAAATAAATCTCTGTTAGTAAAAGAAATAACTGTATATTATATAAACTTCAAACTCATGAACAAAAGTCTCCTTGCCTCTCCTCAACTACCACTGCTAAACTCCATGATCACTACTGACGAGGAATCTGATGGTTTGGATTCTGGCGAGGCCTCTTTAGCATCAGATGGAAATGTTAGCATCACGCAACCACAACTGCATGTGCTTGATTATTTGTTGACTTTGCTTGTTAATCTTTATAAGACTTCATCTGACCATGCCATCCTCCATAACGCCATTATAGAGCAATGGAGCACCCGTAACCCCTTGTCTAACATGGCTTGTGTCTTGTCTGATTCCATCAATGTGGTGCAAGCCCCAGAAGGCATTGCCATAACCCACAAATTGCTTGGTATTCCTTTCCCTCACACTAAAAATACATTGGTGGTCGAGTCGAACCATGCTCCTATTTCAACACCTGCAATGGTGAGACCAGCAACTTTGGCTGATGAAATTATCCATATTCCAGACCTTTGTGATAGTTTGACTATGCTGGTTGATGAGTACAACACCAGAGAACCTCAGTCTATTCTTGGCCCCAAAGGGTTGCCCAGTGCTAACCGCACTGAACCTATAAAGTAAATCAATATGAAACATAACATATCAGGCTCAGCCATGGCCTCTTGCTGCGCCTCGGCTTGAAAATCGAGATCAAACTCCACACAATTGCTCATTAATGACAAAGATGTGTTTGATATTACTCAACAAGGTGTACCTAGAAGTAAGGCACATAGATCTAAAGGAGTTGCAAAGGAGTTGCCAAGGAGTTTAAGAACAATAACTTAATTGCTCAAAAACGATTAGGTTTGCAATCCAAGTGCACCTTCAATGATATTCGTACATATCTCCACACTAGGGGCCCCAAGGAAGCAAACAAGCAGTCATTAAACTCAGCTTTGAACCAAGATGAAAGAGCAAACAAAGCTCTTGGCAACGAAACCTTGGTAATGGAAGGGTTGTATGGGTTAGAAGCCTTATTTCTCCATGAAGAGTCTTTCGTTGTTGAAGGGGACAGTTACTAAGGCGAGTGCCCCCCCCCTCAAGGGGACTTACATACAAGCTCTAGCCAGAATTCCAATGGTATGAGGGATATTTAGTCAGCTAATCATGACCAGGAGAAGTCTGTACTGTATTCTGGGCCTTGCTTGTCCAATAGTTGGAACAAGCATGATTCCTCATCAGCGGATGGAGATATTAAGCCAGTGCTTACAATACAAAGTTTCTTTTGTCATGATCTTGTCGTGGAAACATAACCACAGATTATTTCTGGCGGAATGGTCTATGGTTTTATTAGCCACAGGATAACAACAAACCAACAGCAGTATGAAATTTTGCGCGAGCAACCCCTGCTCCCCTCAATGCGCTGGGTTACATACTGAAAGGTACATATGCATTTTGATGAAGAGGGAAGTGTGGACATGAGACAGAAACAATGTTGCAGGTGGAAGGACAGTGTGTCAGCATACAAGTCTCAGGCAGCGAGTGTGTTCTCGCGTGCAGGACAATGCAATCAGGCTGGAAGACATATAATGATAAAGTAATTCATGCAATGTAAGCTACTTCTACAGTCCCACACGGTTCTGAGCCGGCTTGCCTAGGAAAGCGACAGCCTAAAACATGCTTGCTTGTGCCAAAAGGGAAACACATCCGAGGCGAGAGTTGAGGAGGTGAGCGCTGCTTCCCATTAAGCAATGAAGCTGTTGAGGTTAAAACATGAAGATAGGGCTCACCCTAGCATGTCAATAAGGCACTTGTTAAACATAGCAGTTTGCATTAGCAGCACAGCATTATAATGCAATCAGAGTCAGTTTATTGCACATTTTCAAACCACAGGGTTCCCGCTCACAGTGCCAGTGTATTTCAAATCGTTTAGTTCTGTTACATTTATTGCATCAAATTGTACCTTTACGCTCTATAACTGCAATTTACATTGAGATGGTCAAACTGTTAGAGAGTAATGAGTATGCTTTTCAAGGGTACACTTCACTTCACTATCAACATTGTAATTGGTCCTCTCTCGTGAAGCAGAGTTTGCACGGCTATGATCTGAAGCTTATCCTGAATATCTAAAGCCGTTCGAACATGGGTTTGCTTTGCACAGGGCCCTGAACATTATAATAAGATGGGTAGTCATTTTCCCTCAATGGGCAACTATTCGGTGAATGCAGAGAGGGCAGCACTAGGTGGTAAACCTCCATTCAATTCTCTTAAAAACCTTGCAATCACCTCAAAGCAGTTAGGGGACAGAGTAGTCAATGTTGAAGATTTTCCTGATGCTGGTGATGAACTGGATGTTAATTGTCGAAGCTGGTTCACTTCCTTTCTGTCGTTGAATCAGGCAACACGACCTTAATAAACAATTGACATTAGTTTTTTTTAACACCTGGGGCTTTTCCCAGGCAGGAGGATGTTACTTGTGACTCTTAAGGAATAGGTTATTTTTCTGTGATAACTAGCAGCTATTCCATAATACACAATCAGTGTATACCCTCTGGTTTTCTCATGCAGGACATATGTATCAACAGACGTCGCTCCAACAAAAAAGCATAACAAACTAATAAAAATAAAGCAAACCAAAAAAGTAAACTGAAAGGTGAAGCGTGATCAACCACATCCGGCTGCTCATTGGTCCCAAAGGCATACAAAGTACACATTAACATATTGCTTCCAATAAACAAGCTAAAAGAACATGAATATGATATAATATACAAATGAAAAATGACAACTGTATGAAAAAAATTGCACTGTGGCAAAATATTGATCAAAATATATTGTACTAAAGTGACTTTGGAGCAGCAAAGAATATTGTTATATTAATCAATGTTTACCAGATGTACATGGTATATCCTTTCCATCTAAGTTGTTTTGTTTCATTTCTTCAGCTTTTGCTAATGTCTGAAATGTCCTTAAGAGACATGGGATGTGATACAAGCCTGGGGTCGTCCCATAAAACCCACTGCCACATGATATTTATTTTTATTTTATTAATTTTTTACACGCCCAGACCCTCGGGTGTCACAGCGTGGTTACAAGACAGCTTAGAAATTGATAATACATTTTTACATTGGTTACATTACATTTTTGGATAGTTGGTGCGGAAATACAGTTTACACATATTCACTAACAAAATATTTCAGTACGGAAACCTGTCCTTAGGTGCTAATATTGGTTGAATAGCCAGGTTTTTAGCAATTTCTTGTAAGCCGTGAAGGAGGATTCTTTTTTGATATTAATGGGTAGGGTGTTCCGGTGTTTGGGGGCTAGAGCGGTGAAGCTGCTACCCCCGCTCTGGTGGATTTGAAGCGGGGAGGAGCCAGAAGGAGTTTGTCGTTAGATCTTAGTGATCTCCTGTAATCTTTTGGGTGAAGAGTGTTGTTAAGTTAGATAGGTCCTTTTCTGCCCAGGCATTTATGTGTCATACATAATGTTTTAAAGATGATTCTGGCTTTGATAGGGAGCCAATGAGCGTCCTTTCTAGTCTTGGAGATATGGTCTGATTTTTTTATACCTAGAGCTGCTCTTAGGACTTTGTTTTGCAGTAGTTTAATTTTAGCTAGGCTGGTATTGGATGTGCCTAGTAATAGTACATTGCAATAATCCAATTTCGACAAAACCGGGGCACTAGCTAAGGTGAGGCAATTTGCTGGGGTCAGGAATTGTCGGCTGAGAGCAATGAGTTTGGCGGTGTAAGCCGTGGAGGAGGCGAGCGCATTAATCTGTTTAGTCACAGTAAGGCTGGTGTCAATGTACACTCCCAGTGTTTTGACTTGCTTCAGCACGGGAATAGTGGTACCATCGATGTTGATGGTAGAGTATTCAGGGTGGAGGGTTGCTATTTTGGCTGGCGATCCTACAACGAGGACTTCTGTCTTTTCATCGTTGACGCAGAGGCTATTTAGAGCCATCCAATTTTGTATGATGATGTATATTTTATTGATAGTTACAGTGTCCTGGTCATAGTTACCTGTGAGAGGTATAAGGATCTGGGTGTCATCGGCAAAATTTGTGTATACGTGTCACACGCCGTCGCGGCTGGCGTGTGTGGATCCGATGGCGTTGGAGAGGCCATTAGCCCTCCCCGTCACATCAGCCCTCCGCAACGATCTAGCTCTCCAAGGTGACCGCTGTCGGAAATCCTTTTACGTTACTCGAACCTGGAAGCCTGCGCATTGCAACCTTTTTGCGTCAGGCTTTCAGGTTGGAGTATTCGTATTTTCCTCCTTGGCTTGTTGCCGTCTTTCCTTGCTCGTTTTCCCTGCTTTTCCCTTGTCTGTTCGTTTTTTTTCCCTCTGCATATTTACTTTTTTCCTTGGTCCTCCTTTTTTTATTTTCTGTTAGCTGGCGCCCCTTCAGTTTCATTGCCCTTATTGTGGTTTTCCTTTTCCTTACTCCCTTACTCTCTAGTCCGCCATTGCCTCCCTTCTTTTCCCTTACCCCACCGCTGTTCGCAACAGGATATCTCTTGGGCATTTCCCGATTCTCCCAGTCCTACCTCGCCAGTCGTTTCTCCAACTTCTCAGTGGGAGCTTACCATCTGTCAGCATTACCTCCCAGGAGGAATACCATCAGACATCGCCCAAACAGGTTTTTTTATGCCAACAGCCTTTTCCCCTAAACTGGTCTTAACCGGAAGAGGGGCCCCCCTGGTCCCTTCTCTAACGGATCGGGGTGGCTTCCTTTCGGAACAGACCCTATCTTCACACAAAAAAAAAGAAGTTGTGGAAGAAGAGGTTTGGCGGAAGCTTGGAACAAGAACCTACAGGTGAGGAGGAAGGGGAATTGGGTGATCAGGAACCGGGGTCTGAGACTAGGGAAACTGACAATATGACACCCATATCGTCTAGTGCTGAGAACAGGAGTTTGGTGTACGCGATGTACAGCGTAGGGGAGAGACAAGAGCCTTGGGGCACTCCTATGGGGACTGGGATGGGGTTGGCCGCTTCTTTCCCTATGGACACTCTGGAGGTGCGGTCGGTTAGGAAGCATTTCACCCATGCAGTGGCTTCGCTGGAGAAGTTAAACTCTCGGGCGAGTGAGGTGCAGAGTTGGTCATGTTCAACCAGGTCAAACGCAGCAGAGAGGTCCAACAGCAGGAGAATGCAGAGTTTCCCAGAATCTCTGATAGCATCCATCTGAATTTTGAGTTCCAAGAGGGCTGTTTCAGTGCTGTGGTTAGGCCTAAAACCTGATTGTCTGGTGCCGAGAAGCTGATTAGATTCCAGATGGGTTTGGATTTGGTTGTAGGTTAATTTGGCAAGGATTTTAAGTAGGAACGGCACCGTGGTTATGGGGTGATAATTAGTCGGAATGGTGGGGTCTAGGTTTGGTTTTTTTAGAAGCGGGGTAACCCAGGCTTCTTTGATGCAGGTTGGAACTAGGTTGGAATTAAAGGAAGCGTTGACAAATTTGGTGATGGTAGGGGTCAAGGTAGAGGCACAGGCTTTGATTAGTTTGGTTGGGACGGAGTCCCCTTTGCAATTGGACGCTTTTAGTTTGGAGATGGTGTCGAATACAAGATCTTGGGTGACGGGCGTGAATTGGAAGGGGGGGTTGGTGTTGTCACTGGAGGAGACAACGGGGTTAGGGGTGGTGGAGTTTTTATCTGCTAGGAGTAGTCTTTTGGTGGGGATTTTATTCTGAAGCATAGCAATTTTGGAGGCAAGTGCATCTTGTATGGTAGTGCACCATTCTTTACTCGCGTTGGTGGGTGTATCAGGAGGTAGGGGGTTTTCAAGTGCTCTGAGTATAGAGAAGAGCTCTTTGGAATCTGATGCTACATTACTTACGCGGGCATTGTAGGCATTGGCTTTGTGGGCAATGATAGTTGTTTTGTAGATGGTATTAGCGTCTTTGAAGGCTTTGGCCGAATCAGGGGAGGGGTGTTTACTATGGGCGTGTTCGAGAGAGCGTTTTTTAGTCATGCTGACAGAGCACAGACATTTTTAGAATCGTGAAGGAATTCCTTTCCTTAGTAGTGCTTGGATGGCATGCTCTGGGAGCTTGTCACTGGCTTATTTGACAGAGTATGTCACAATTACTCAAGAAGCAGGGAAAGAAATCCATGTGCCGTACACCTGACATTGTCGCAGTCAGATCACCATGCCATAGCAATATTGTAGTGCCTACGGTCAAAGAGAACCTGGGATTTCACAACACATATTTGCTACCTAAGTTCAAGAAAAAATATGATGCAGTAGACTTGCTGTAGGAGCATTTTGGGGATTTACTAAACATGCTTGATTTCCAGAACAGTCCCGAGACGATCACAAGTCAGACACATGGGTAATTGCACTGTCCGCCAGGTGACCTCACCTTGCCTTCCAGTCTTGTACAGAGCCAGGCAACTTTTAGGAATCTCATAGGGTAAATCAATCCTGCTCTCTCGATGAACATCCCCTCAGGTCTGCAACAGCACCACTACTGACCGTCAGGTGGCTATGGCTGATGCAAAGCATTTAGCTATCATGCCATGCTATATGTCAATCAAAGTTTCACTGCAAGGATGAACTAGACTTGGAATCTTCCTATCCTGTGACTCAGTTCCATTATGCGGTCTAGCTCATTTTCTGAGATCCCGGTCTGCACAGTCAGATTGAAAGGACATTGGCCGCATGGAGGCCTAGTTGCGTTTGTTGAAGCTATGAACCAAAATGGAGATCGTCTAAGAAATTCCCAGATCTAGAGATTGTTGTGGCCAAGTAGATGATCACTCTGGCTGCAACACATTCCTGATTTTCTTGAGGCCTGATTCAGGGCCAGACTATGCTGCCAGAACTCTGAGAATGTTTTCCACGCCCCTGCACACCCCGGCCAGGCTCTCAGGAGCTTTTGATTCTACTGAAATGGTTTCTTCGCCAGCAATAAAAATAGACTGACCGGCGTCTTGATCTGAGCAACACTTTGGCGCCTGTCCCGGTACATCTCGCGTATGTGTCTTGACTGTAATGGGTCAATAAATCTACAGTGTCCATTGTTACCAGTACAATCTGTGCTACAGTACTTCCAATTCATGAAGAATTACACTTGTAGGTACAGGACAAACCCATCTGTCGTCTATTGTAAACTGAATGCTCAGGGCTTTATACGTTTTAAGAAGGGTAGTGTTTATTCGCAAGGATGAAGGATAAATAGCACACTTAAATTGTGCAGAATGTATGCTACTTACACTTTGTCCTTGCGAATAACACCTTCGTCCTGGCAAATATAGACATTTTGCATTATTTACCTTTCATCCTGGCAAATAGAACTTCTGCACTATTTACCCTTCATCCCATTGTCCTTGCAAGTAGTAGAAATTCTGCACTATTTAGCCTTCGGCCCTTCATCCCTGCAAAAAGTGTAAATTCTCCACTATTTACCCTTCACCCTGGCAAATATTACACATATTGCACTATTACCCTTCATCTCATCATCCTTGCAAGTATTAGAAATTATGCACTATTTACCCTTTGTCCTGGCAAATAGTACACACATGTCTTTTCGATGCCGAACGGGAAAAACTGCACAGGCTATGAACCCAGACGTACCAACTTCCATCCCTTTCCAATAGTTTAGTGAGACAGGTTCCATGTTTCAACCAGGAAATGTTGCTTCCAAAACTATTTGGCAGTCACTTTAATAGTGGTTAGCCTATTATTTTCATATTGTAAATGACATATTCAAATATGGTACTCTGTGTTTTTAAGCGAAAAGCTCCCTATAAATTCTCTGTTTACCATAGGCATCGGTATACTCTGACCTGGGACTTTTGTGAAAATAGATCAGAGCAACGTGGGCCCTGTTGTGCAACACCGGTGGGCACTACGAGGGCCCTTTAAGGGCAATTCAGTGTGGCAGCTGTTCTTGAGACTGTACAACAAATGCATGTTACCCTCTGCACTCAGTGAGAGCATGGGTGCAGGTTGTGAGTGACATCGGAGCCTGCAGCCCCATGGAGAGGAGTGTAGATGAGGTCTGGACCCAGGTCAGTAGGAGCACCATTAGTAGAAGAAGCATACCAGGAGTGGCGGTGGGCAGCTCCAGCACAGGTGAGAATCATGAAGCGGAAGTGGGTTGCAGTGCACAGGCAACTGGCCCAGCAAGCTCTGGGATCCTTGCAGTGAAACTTTGATTGACATACAGCATGGCATGATAGCTAAATGCTTTGCATCAGCCATAGCCACCTGACGGTCAGTAGTGGTGCTGTTGCAGACCTAAGGGGATGTTCATCGAGAGAGCAGGATTGATTTACCCTATGAGATTCCTAAAGGTTGCCTGGCTCTGTACAAGACTGGAAGGCAAGGTGAGGACACATGGCGGACAGTGCAATTACCCATGTGTCTGACTTGTGATTGTCTCGGGACTGTTCTGGAAATCAGGCATGTTTAGTAAATCCCCAAAATGCTCCCACAGCAAGTCTACTGCGTCATATTCTTTCTTGAACTTGGGTTGCAAATATGTGTTGTGAAATCCCAGGTTCTCTTTAACCGTAGGCACTACAATATTGCTATGGCATGGTGATCTGACTGTGAAAGTGTGAGGTGTACGGCACATGGATTTCTTTCCCAGCTTCTTGAGTAATTGTGACATACTCTGTCAAATAAACCAGTGACAAGCTCCCAGAGCATGCCATCCAAGCACTACTAGGGAAAAGGAATTCCCTCACGATTCTAAAAATGTCTGTGCTCTGCCCACAGACTGGCTGAGAAAGTGGCATTCATGAAACTGCAGGATGAGGGATCGGCGCACCTGATTCAAACATCTTGGCCAAGGGATATATTTTTGGAGCCTTGACAAATTGAGAACGGTCATTGAGGATGATTTCCAGATGGGGCTTGACAATTAAATCCTGCTATGAGTGCTATACAGAGGACATGGAGGCTGTGGTGGAATAGTCATTTTTGGATCAACACTACAGTGTTGATCCATCCAAAAATGACAACAGGGTGATACCTTAGATAGGCTAACAAAGTCTTATATTTCGCAATCTTCTGATCACTTTATCAGTCCTAGGATGAATGAATGAAGCTCTCGGAACACAGGACATCTTAAGAATTCACCCCTGGAATGACTTATCTGTTTGTGTCTTTGTTTCTGACGTGTGCTTTCTTCACAAAGAGCCATGCACTTCAGAGGTTCCAAGCATGCATTGCAGGTTGAAGGATTTATATGGGGCACAGAAAACTACATCCAAGCAGGCAAGAGAAGCAAAGACTGCTGGGCTTCCCTCAGACAGGTCTGAAAGGATCGGGTGGTGCCAAGCATGGCTTGTGCAAACCTACCGCAAATTGGTATCACTTAGACAGAGCCAACTGCATGTCTATCTCGACTGAGCCTGTTGCCCACCAAGCCCATCTATTTTTATGCTTGGAATAGAAAGCTCAATCCGTCAAATGCTGGACAATTGTATTTCTAAAATTAATCAAGCTAAAGAGTTTGTTGCACATCCACGCGTCAACGAGCAGCATAGCATTTCTGAACTTTTGAATTTATTCAGGCGGGTTAAGGGCAAACTTAAATTTAAAAATTAACTGTGTGTCATCCGCGTAATAAGGAATGCAGATATACATTTTGTAACATTTAAATTAAAGGGGATACATATATATTAAACAATAACCGGATAGGAAGGATCCCTGTGGCACTCAGCTTGTTGGGTATCGAAGGAAGGGGGCATTGCTTATATCAATCTGATAAAAAAGATTTAATCCAATGGGTGCTTCCCCCTGAAATCCTTTATGTAAAATATGGATTAACAGAATGGTGTGGCTGGTCCATTAGAGCGCTGCTGATAAATCTAACAGCACAGGTGTAACAGCTTCTCCTTTAACACGTTCCCAACTCAGATCACTTAATATGGTAGGGACTACTGACACTGTGCTGTACTGGCACAGTGCTGTACTGACACTGTGCTGTTCTGACACTGTGCTGTATTGACACTGTGCTGTCTTGCGGACAAATCCTCCCTTCAACAACCTGCACTTTTTTGCATCACCACCTTCCGCAGTAACGTGGATGGGAACGATAAGTCTCAAAGAGGCCTAACATGACAAATGCCAGTGGGGTCACTTCGGTTTTACTTGTTGTAATGCATGACTTATGACGTTTTAAATTGTTTACAATTGATTTGGAACTGTCCACTTACAAGAAAATCATTTAGTGCCTTTTTATATTGACCGTCTCTAAAATCTCCACCCCCAATTCTTTTGAAATAATTAACTAATTCCCTTTATTCTTTCTTGCACACAGGCAGATTTACAATCCGGCCATGATTTTGGTTTTCCATAAGCAGGGTCTGGGCCAAAAATGACAGGCTTCATACTGCTAAATCGCAGTGCTTAACATAGATGCAAACATCTTTTCTGGGTGCTCATCAGCTGCTTTCAGGAGATACTGTCCAAATTAGCTCACTTCATCTTGGCAGCCAAGCCTTTGATAGCATTAGAAAAAATGATAGATATCCTGGACTAGACAAAGCACCTCAAATTAGAATATGGTAAATGTCTGTTGCTGGATGTTGAAAAGTCTTTCGAAAGGGTGCAGTGGGGATTTCTGGGAGGGCCCCTGAAATGGATGGGATTTGGTGATGTCTCCTATAGATTCATGTTTGCCATCTGCATTCAGGGTATGTTTGAACGGGCACTTTTCAACACCATTCTGATTTCATTACTGCTCTTGATCCACCCTATTGCCTTCTGAATCAAAGATAAGAAATAACAATTGGATTGTAAAGGTGACTTTTGCAGCCAAGGAGATCAAGTTTGGGATGTTTGCTGACACTGTTATGTTTACTTGACAGGCCATCAGACATCTCTAATGGGAATGATCGACAAACATAAGACCTTCTCCTGAGCCTTAAATGTAAGGTAAATCTTGAGAAATCAAAGGTCAGTATCTCAATTAACCCCAGGACGTGTAGCATCAGTTGGAGTAGACATTCCCCTTATAAATGGCCAAAACAAATCAACAGGTGTTTGAGGGTCCAGGAACCAATGGGGACGGGTGATCTGCTTGGCCCTAACCTCTGCAAGCTTTTCAGTGCAATTATGAAAGAGTTGGCCGTTTGGTATAATATAACTATTTTGTGGCATGAGAAAATTGCGAAAATGAAAATTAACAGGATTCTAAGGCTCTTCTACTTCTTCTAGGTTCACACAGGAAGCTCACTGATGCAGAACTGAATGAACTGCAGAAGCAGTTTATGGGTTTTTGTCTGGAATAATTAATGACCGAAATTAAAAGAGAAACCTTTGCATTGGCATAGATCGAAAGGGGGAGACTCAATATATCAGTATATTTTCAGTGTGCTCAGCTACTGATCATTTATGTGTAGTGAGACAGGCCATCCACTAAGCAACGGTGGAATCCTGATTACACAGTGGCGGCCAGGTATCTGTGGCAGGTTCTATGTCTTCAGAAGTCTCAAAGAATCAGCTTGGTATAGCTGAAACCGGTCACAAGGTTGATATTGAAAACGTGGTATGAACTTGCAGTGAACAGGGGGATGACAACCTTCCAGTCTATTTCATGACTACACATAGTAATTTTGATCTTTCTGCAACTGATGCAGTGGAGGATTTCAGAAATGGAGGGAATGGGGCAGTAATCACCTCACTTGTCTGTTTGAGAATGGCTCCATCTTATCCTTCGACAACTGCAGGGGAACTTTCAGATTACAAGACACTTCTGAAAGTTGACATTATCTGCCACTTAGGCATTGGCCTCCACACCTGACCATGAGGTCAGCATCCATTAGAAAGCTTACAGCCTCTGAATATTCAGTCATTTTTCTTTTACGGGAACAAGGGGTCAAGTGTTACTCAAAGCTCTGTACAGATCATGCTTGGAAGCAGTGTTTTCATCATAGCTGGGACACAGAAGTCACATTTTGAGCAGTTTAAGAAGAAATAAAAATCAG
This sequence comes from Ambystoma mexicanum, assembly GCF_040938575.1. NCBI lineage: Eukaryota > Metazoa > Chordata > Amphibia > Caudata > Ambystomatidae > Ambystoma > Ambystoma mexicanum. The sequence continues at coordinate 828,201,876 of NC_090923.1, read as the reverse complement.
ATGTTTTCAGGTGGCAACAAACTTTCCCTCCAGCAGTGTGAGATAGATGATGTGGCTAAGGTGCATTATTAGAAACTCATAATGAGTACCCAGGTAAAGTTTCATATGACCAATAAGAAAAACTGTTGAATAAAGAAGGTTGTTTCATAATGGAAAAAACGATCACGGTCAAGGGCCACAAAGTTCTATTGCCTCCCATCTGAACTGGAGAACTTCCAGCCCTTTAAGATGGGTCAGCAATACATTTGAGAGGAATGGGGATGCAGAGTTTGCTCAAACATCAATAAACCAAACGACTCAGAAAGCTGGCAAAAAGATAACTGTTTTAATATCAATTATCTAAAACAGGGAGTACAACGAATGTCATCGGACGTCTCATAGTAAGGTCTCTCAACAAACGTCATAAAAAGCACACCTTTATAATAAAATCTCGTCATAGGTGACATACAAACTGAGTATTACTAACATCATCCTATGTGTCAAACAACAAAAACCTACTGAAGCGAGTGATAGGGTCTAAGGGAACAACTAAGTATACAATCCATACTCGTCTAATGGGCATGAGAAAGGTGATAGGTGTCTTAACCTCAGGTGGGGCAACTAAGCCCTTCCCTCAAAACAGGTCACTATGAACATCACTAAATACACGACATCCCATTGGCTACTTAACTATAGGACCCCCCAATCATGCGATCCTCTATCATTGGTTGGCTTCTAACCTCTGTGAGCCCGCCTCCACCCATGCTAGCCGCACGCAGACTAGACTGCCAGGTGCTGGTGAGTTAGTCTTAAGCATCTGCTTCCCACCAATTAGAACATCATCCATCCTCACCTTAGTGGTCTGCTGTCAATTAGGCCTTTTGAACTTGCCCTTGAAAATGTTCTTTTTCTCTGGAAGATACAGGGGAGTAGAGGTGCGCTCTGCCCTCATGCGTAGGTGTGACCATCGTGCTCGTCCAACTCCTTGTCCCCACATGACTGGAGACCATGACATTGAGCTTTCAGTGTATTAAAAGGACTATTTTCCAATGAGCCTCTGACACCTTCTTTGTTCTCTCCAAGCTTCTGGACAGGAGGTTTATCCCTTCACAATATTGTAACTAATTTTTGTTCTTCTCAGCTGACTACGACCTTGCTTCCTTGGCTCTTTCAACCTCGCCTTTCTGAAATTCACTTATAATCCATTTGTTTTCTAACTGCGCCATACGTGGAAAAGATGACCTTTCTCCTTCAGCTGAACTCTTCTTGTAGTTCATAATGGGACCATCCATTCTTTACTCATTCCTATGTATCCATAGAGGCGCCCTGCTTCCTCTGGCATTTTGTTTAAGTAACCATCATACTGTCTTGAATGCAAATATGGTTTTCTCAACGGGAACCTTGCCTCCAGGATTTCCTTTGGCATCTGTCGTTTCAATTCTATGACAAAACTGGAGGCGAGCATTATGCTAAAACTCTTTATTGCCACTTCCATAGCAGCCAATATTTAAAACTGTAAACTTCCAAAATTCCAAATTTTCTTCTGTTTGCCAAACACATAACTTAAAATAGGAAGAAAATAGTCCATCCAACCAAATCCCAGAAAAAACTACAAGTCCCAACAACTCTGTAAAGTCTTTGTAGTTTTAAACCTCTTCATGAACACCAATCCGCTTCTGCCTCGGTCTCCATCTCACTTCCTGTCTCAGACTCCTTCCTCTTTCTTTGCTGCTTCCTCTAAGATAAGTCATATTGTTGGTGGTGTGCCGTTTTGGTATGTATTTTCATGGCATAGTAAGTGTTGGGAGTGTGAATGCTGATTTAGGGCACTTGGAAGGACTTTGTGGTCAGAGTGCTAAATCGTTTATTTCAGGGGCATTGTAATTTCGCTCGATCGAGCGTGCGTTCGGGTTGCAGGCAGTTGAAGCGGGGAGCCCGGGGCCACGAGTTATCTTGCTCATTTACGGGCGACCGGAGCTTCCCCGCTTCGTTTAGCAGACCGCAGGTGTTATTTTCGATCTGGACGCTCGCGCCGGTTTAGAAAAAGGACCCGCGAAGTGAGCGGGGGATCACGTGATCGAGCGTCTTCGCGCATGCGCGGATCGCTTTACTATAGCGATTTCGGCGCCGGAGACGTTCGGAAGCTCTGCTGTCATCAGAGCCTCTATTTTCATACATATTTGCGACTTCTGGGGTTATGTGCAGTGACCTTTCGCCCTGACTGCCCTCTGCAAGGCATAGGCAATTGGCACATATATAAAAAAAAAAACCCCGGATATATATTTATTTAATTTTGACAAGGCACCTTAAAAAAAAAAAAAAGAATAATAATAATAAGAAGAGGAGAGAGAAGCCTCTATGAACATGGAAGAGACTAGCTCTACTCCAGACTATAGTGAGGAGTAGTGGGAGACAGATAAAGACCTGTCTCTTAGTTTCAAGAGAGTACTGGGAGACTCGCTGTCAGTGGCGGTTTCTCAAGGGGTGAGACCCATTCAGGAACGCCTGCAAGCGCTGGAATCTCTTCTCACGACCTCGGTCCCTAAGAGAAAAGTTAGAGAGCTCAGCCCCGGAGAGGGCATATCTCAAGGTCCGCCAGAGAAGCGGGCAGCTGCACAGAAGGGGGTGGATAAAACCCGGAAGGGCCCCCACTCTTCTACCCCCCCCGGGTCAGACATTTGGGGTTATGTTGAAGCCCCGAGAGGTTGCCGACCCGTTTGATAAGTTGAAGGCGGCTTTTCTGGGTAGAACGGCAGTGCCAAACCTCGGCCCCCTGGCCCCAGGGGTGTTAAACATAGGGGAAGCCGAAGAAGGCGGAGAATCCTCGCTAGAGATAGAGGAAGAGGAAGAGGCCGGGGAGGGCCTCGGAGAAGAGGAAAAAGTGGACAGCGAGGGCCGAGTGGGTCAAGACACAGAGGATGGAGAAGAGTTGGAGGACATGTTTGACCCGGATAGCATAAGACATCCGAGGTCCGCAGACTGTGTACCTTCTCCTAGAGTGGCTCAGTACATGGCTCGAGAATTCGCAAGCCGCTAGAAAGAGAAGTGCGATTCCGGATGAGAGCGGAGTGTCCGAGGCCTGAGCTGCCGCATAAAGTGATGGACACACCAGAGCTGGATGCTGAAATGGTTACCTTCGTGACTAAAGCGACGAAGGATGTAAGACGAGGTGTCGACCGCGCCTGGAAGTCCTGCCAGGACAAAGTTTTGGATATGGTGGGTCCCCTCGCCAAAATAATGGACCTGGTGGTGCGAGCTAGGGACACGGGCATTCCGGTGGATCCAGCTACGCTCACCAGCTGGGCGCAGAGGGCGGTTTGTTTCCTCGGAAACGCTAGTAGAGCTCTCTTAGCGGAGAGGAGAAGGAGTTTACTGATCAAGATTGATAACAAATTAGGGGATCTCGCTAATTATGAGGCGGGCCAGGCGGCTAAAGGCCTTTTGTTTGGAGAGGCATTTGTTACGGAAATGTCCCGTTTTGTTGGGACGTACACTGCGTTGGAAAAAGCGCGGTCCTCCATTCGAAAGATATTCCCGGGACGAGTTTTTGAGTGGACCGGCCGCAGCAGGGGCTGCACGGTCAGTCGTTTCTCTACAAAGCAGCCCCAAGGACCCAGGTCACAGTACTGGGAAAGTAGACAGCCCGATGCCTTCTTTCCCGCCAGAGGAAGGAGTTTTCGTGGAAGAAGAGGCAGAGGAAATTTCCGACAACCCAGTTCGGCCAGAGGTAAGGCCACAACAAGAAGTTTACCCCAGAGTTGGGGGGCGGACAGCATTGTTTATAGACAAGTGGCGCGCGATATCAGGCGATGCTTGGGTCTTGCAAGCCGTAGTGGGGCTAGGTCTGGAGTTTGTGAGTGTGCTTTATCAGGACAGGTTACCATGCAAGATGAGAATGTCCAGAGAGGAGTTGTTACTCGAGAGGGAATTGAGTGCGCTTGTAATAAAAGGGGCTATAGAGGAGTGTTCAGATGAGTTTGTCGGTTTTTACAGCAATATGTTCCTGGTGCACAGAAAAGGGAAGCCAAGGCCAGTTATAACCTTGAAGGAATTGAACGGCTGGTTAATCTACAGGCATTTCAAGATGGAAGGTATCCTTCTTCTAAGAGATTTACTGCGCAAAGGGGACTGGTTAGCGAGGCTGGACTTGAAGGACGCCTACCTCACCATTCCCATACACCAGGAGTTCAGGGATTATTTCAGATTCTTCTGGAAGGAGAGAAGCTGGCGCTTTGCATGTCCGTTCGGAATGGCCTCAGCGCCTTGGGCTTTCACGAAGGTGATGAGACCAGTGGCGGAGGCCATCAAAAGCAGGGGAATTAAAATTATTGTGTATATAGACAATATCTTGCTGTTAGCCCAGAGCAGAGAGGTCCTGAGGGGACAAGTCAGCTGGGTCTGCAATCTACTGTCTTCCCTGGGATTCTTGATCAATCGGGAGAAATCAGAGCTTGACCCGAGACAGAGGATGGAGTTTCTGGGGTTTGTAGTGGACACCAGAAAGGCCATGTTGGAACTGCCACAGCAGAAGTTGAAGAGTATAAAAAAGGAGTTGAGGTCAGCGTTAGAGAAGGAGGTTGTATCTTTGCGGAGCTTAGCGCGCATAGCAGGGTTGTTGGCAGCTTCTATTCAGGCGATATTTCCAGGGCCCCTACATTACCTAGCGCTCCAGAGGTTGAAGATCAGACACCTGCGAGAGGGTGTAAGATATCACCAGTTGGTTCCGCTAGACGAGGAAGGAAGAGTAGAATTACAATGGTGGCTCCAGAATATGGAAGCATGGAATGGCAGAGCAATCTTCAGGGACATGCCGGAGATAGTTATAGAATCGGATGCAAGCAGAACCGGATGGGGTGCCAGATGTGGTCAGGCACAGACAGGGGGTCGATGGTCAGACGCTGAATTAAACATGCTTGCGGACACCCTTGCCGCACATGCTGACGTGATCAAATCACAGAACCTGAAGCACGTGGTGCAGCAGCGGAAGAAGGAAATCTGGCAGGAGGTAGCCCACAAGGTCCCCACTGTTGGAACCACCCCACAGAGTGTCAAGGATTGCAGGAAGAGGTGGGATGATCTCCGCCTCAGGGTCCACAACATCCTTGTGAGCAACAGGAGGGAGGCCATGGCCACAGGTGGGGGTCCACACTCTCCTGCCAAACTGACCACCTGGGAAGACACGGCAAGCACCTTTATAAATACCGAGTCCATGGAGGGATTTGGGGAGATGGAGATGGGTGCGGCAACATCACCAGAAGGAGGTGAGTGACCCTGCAGATCCCTGTAGGGGAAGCCATGACGTAGCACAAGTGATGTGGAAGAGAGTCTAGGCAATGCAATGCATGTCCCAACACCCACATGAACATGTTCAAGTCCAGATGGAGGGCCAAACCCTGCCAGACAGAAATGCATGCTGAGTGTCAATCCCATAACCAACACACAGCCAACACACATGGACCGTGCCCATGTAATACATCACACAAACCCCAATACAACGGCATGCCACCTGCCATGCAGCAAATGCCAAAATGCCCCCTCAGACTACCCTGTGTGACACACCTGTAAGACATGAATGCATGATTAATGAAATGCTGCACGGCACCATAGTATGCATCTGGCATGTAACACCATCACTGATGCCCTGCATCTCTTCTACCCCCCAGGCACCGATGGAGAACATGCCAGCCAAGACACCACCACGAGGGCATCCACGTCCCGGTCACAGAAAAGGGCAACCGACACCACCACCTCCGGGTCAGCCTCGCAGCCTACCCCTACAGACAGTGCGCCTGACACTGCCAACACCCAGCTGCCCACACCAGTGGAAGGGGAGGCCATAGAAGCACTGGCCACCACTGAAGATGACTTTGAGGACAATGTGGATCAGGAAGGAGTCACGGATGTGGCTTGTCCAGGCACCCCAAGCCCCGTGTCCACCCTCCCACCCTAAACTCAGCTCTCACCCACCTACAGCAGTGCTGATCCCTGCCTGCATGACTCTGACCTGAGCCCCTTCCCCGAGGACAGCACTGAAGATGCAGGCCCCCTGACAGCACCACCCACCACTCCTGCTCCCACCAACAGCCTTGAGTCACGGCTGGTGAGGGTGGAAACCCGACAGGAGTCGATGTTCGAGCTCCTGCCCCAATACATAGCGGATGGCGAGGACACCAGGCGGGAGATAGCCACAGCAATAGCGGGGACCACAGCCGCCATTACAGCCAACACAACCACAGTCAATGCCTCTGCAGTGCTGATGAGGGACTGTCTGGGGGCTATCACCCAGGTACTAACATCAATCCTGCTGCACATGCAGCGGCCACGACTTGCAGCAGGCGTAGAAATCACCACCGACACCTCATCAGCCACCACACCTGCTTCCTCTGTCCCCACCAGCCCTGTGCGTCCTACCAGAAGGAGTGCAGGGCACACTGAAATTCTGCCTCCGCAAAGCAAGAAGTCCTGAAAATATTGTGGGAAGACAATGGGAGTGGCTCACATGGTGTTGGGGGTGAATGGGAGCATTTGGGGGAGTTCACTGTGGGGTTTGTAGTTTACTGGGGGGGTTTGGGAGTTCACTGGGGGGGTTTGTAGTTTACTGGGGGGGTTTGGGAGTTCACTGGGGGAATGGGGGGATAGAGGTTGCCACATTTTAGCAGTTTGAACCAATACACCCGTTGTGAGAAAAAACATTCAAAGCCTGGACATTCTTCATTTCGTGTATATCCATTTAATGTATGACAGTGTTCAGTGCCCAACTCCCAACATTCCCTGTGAGCATGTCCACATGGACCCAGTGTGTCACTGACACATGTCTATCATAGACCTTGTTGTTCAGAAGTATTCGTGAATCAGTGATTGGCGTACTGCATGGCCATCCTGTGCATCACGTACTGGCAGGGGTGCTGCTTCACCTCCGTCTCCATCCTCATCATCCTCACCCGTGCATGCATGTGAATGTCAGGTGGCAGTGGTACATTTCTCCGGACGCACATGTTGGTGCAGCATGACACAGGCTATGGTGATCTTTGCCACCTTCTCAGGCCTATAAAGGAGAGCTCCACCAGACCTGCTTAGGCAGCGGAACCACGCCTTCAACAGGCCAAAGGTCTGCTCAATCACAACACGGTTATGGGTGTGAACCCGATTGCACTCCTCTTCATGGCTGTTCTGCGGGTTCCGCACAGGGGTAAGTAGCCACGGCCTCAAGGGATATCCTCCATCACCTGCAAGCAAATACAAATAGGTGTGTGTAACTCTGAGCTGCCACCTTCAGGAAGCACTGTCATGCCTGCAGCTATTTGGTGTGGACATGCACATGTCCCTGTACGTATGCACAAATGTTATCTAGATGCATACTATACTGCTATGAGGTGTGGTAGTTTGGATTGCATTCAATAGATGATGCAGGGTGAGATGATGCATGCTGAGACAGATGTACTGTGGTTGTACGACAATGTTTAGCCTCCCAATTATGCTGCATGTTCTACACTGTGCATGGTCACAGTAGCCACATTGGCACATTAGTGATCCTGTTTAGGCATGCATTGCTTGACATATACATGGGGGTCAGGTCGTGCGTCTCACATGTGGTTATTGAAATGCGTTAGTGGTCATATGTGTGCCAATGATGTGTTATGTTGGGGTTGGGAGGTTCAGGTCAGGTGTCATTAGCTCTGCGTGCATTCTCCAATCACTGTCCATTCCCACCCAGGTGGGGTATGCATCCCCCCATTCCCACCCAGGTGGTGTATGCATCCCCCCATTCCCACCCAGGTGGGGTATGCATCCCCACCATTCCCACCCAGGTGGTGTATGCATCCCCCTTCCCACCCAAGTGGGGTATGCATCCCCCCATTCCCACCCAGGTGGTGTATGCATCCCCCCTCATTCCCACCCAGGTGGGGTATGCATCGCAAAACATCCCTACCCCAATGCACTGCCATGGCCCACTCAGGAAACTCACCAAGCAGCCAGGCAGGTGGTCCAGCATGTCGCTCCATGTGACGGGGTAGCGTGGAGTTACGCAGCACCATGGCCTCATGTGTTGATCCGGGAAATCTCGCACAGCAATGTGTGATGATCTTGCTGGAGTCACATACCATCTGCGCATTGATGGAGTGGTATTGCTTGCGGTTGCGGTACACCACTTCTACGGCATGCGGACTACCAATTCTACATGGGTGCAGTCCAAGGCACCGACACAATTGGGCATGCCTGCCAGTGCATGGAAGCCTACTTTGGTGTTGGCTATCTCCTGGGCAGTCCGTGGTAGGGATATGTGGGTGCTAGCGTGCTTCAGGAGGGCATCCAGCACTTGGTTCAGCATGCGTGAAAATAGTGGTTGTGAAATGCCATGCAGCTGGCCCACTGTGTGCTGGTAGGTGCCTGTGGCCAGGAAGCGGAGCACAGACACCACCTTTAGTAGCAGGGGGATGGCAGTGCATATTTCTATCAGGCTTAAAATGTCATTGTGCATCATGTCCACTATGGTGGTGATGGTGTCCCGGTCCAACCGGTACATGGTGTGGATCTGCTCAGGGCTTAGGTTGAATGGACTGGGTCTGATGCGAGGGATTGGCGGCTGCCTACGAGGAACTACTGGCTGCACTGGTGGTAATTGCTGGGCCAGTCTCACACTCCTTCTCCTACTGCGTCTCTTCTGTGCTGCCTGTTGTTGCTGCTGTAGTTGTTGTTGTAGTTGCTGTTGTTGCTGTAGTTGTAGCAGTATAGACATGTTCTCCAGCGCCATGATTGCAACAGCTAGTGGTAGCATTTTGGTGTAGGAAGGGGTGTGGTGTGTGGGTGTACTCCTTTTATTTTTGGACAGACTCCATTGAGTCCACCTGTGGTGATTGTGTGAACCTGTGGCAGTTGCCTTGATTGCTGATTGCTGTTTATGGGTGGTCCACGATGCCTGTATGGCCACCATCGTGCAGCCCCTAATTGCTGCCTTCAGGATGCCGGTATTTGCATGCCCACATGGGTTGTGATGTCCTCCAATTACCAGCATGCTGGTATTTGCTCCCCGAAGGGGCGTGTGTACGCGCCCATGCCGGTATGAGGTAGCACGGTACGGGCAGTGCCAGTGTTGGCGGGTTGGCGGGTCGTAATGACCCGGACCCGTTAACGGTGCCGCTATTACCATTCCGCCTTCCTTTTTTCATTACCTCCATTCTCGTAATGAGGCCCTAGATCTTTTAAACTCTTTTTATAACAAGTGTACTTCAAAAAGTCTCAACGCACCATATGCCATTTTATTTTGCTTTTTCATGACATATGAAATAGATATTTTATTGAAATCAGTACAGACTGCTTCACACAATGTTGTGCAATTCTATGTGCTCATTAAGGCCACACTTCCAACTTCTGGTAAGAAAAATTAGTTCTTGTTCCCTTTGTAACAATCTTTTGTTTAAATCATTAGCATTGTTACCTTTCATTTGTTAGAACACTGTCCACCCAAAGTCTTCATGTTTGTGGTTATGTGCTAAAAAATCCTTTTCCATAGGGGCATCCTCTATTGTATTTTTTAGACAACTTCTATGTTCTATAATTCTTGTCTTTACCTTTCTTATGGTTTTCCTTATGTAACATTTCCCACAAGGGCAAGTTATCCTATATATCACACTTTTAGAGTCACAATTAATAAAGCATTTTCGTCCCCTTTTTTTAGTCACTCTAATATCTACTTCTGTTGACCTGCATGTGAGGTGGCATAACCCATATTTTCCACAAGAGTGGTCTACTACAGAGGCTAAACCCCAACTTTCAGTGATGCTGGGTTGTATTTTTTGATTGGTTCTGATTTCATTGCATATGACCATGTCCCTTATATTTGTGCTTCTTTTAAATTCAAAAATAGAACGTTCCCATTTTCTATCCAATTTCTTAAAAGAAATCCTCCAATTTGTACTTTCCAAATTAGGTGCTACCATTGCCCTATCGCGGTTCCTTAGATTTTTTTTTTATAAATGTTTCCCATAAACTGAAAATAATTCTCATTCAAGGCCAATTCTGTGCACCATATAATGAACGAGTTTGGTACTGGGTCACCATCACTGCGTGCCCAGAGGCATTCTTCGGCCGCTTCCAGAGTCGCTCTTTGTGGTGTCCTAGTGTAAAGTGATAGGATATTCAGTCCTATCAATAGATTTACTTAGGGCTAGAATTTTGTCTCTTCCATTTCCCTAATGATGCCCATTGAGTCCTTGATATGAGATTTAATCTCCTAACAAAAGGTCTAAGGTAACAATCCACACACTTAGAGAGGGGTTCCAATACCGAATGTATGCCACAACTGGTTGGTGTCCTTGTGGACTGTCAAGGGATTTTTTATTTTCCAGGAAACCTGTCTCCGGTTTACAAATCCAATTTCTTTCTAGAGCTTTTGTAACTTTAACTTGGATCAAATTCAAGATCCCTTGTGTAGGATCTCCTGTTAGTCTCATTCAACTGGTTATATCTTTCAGCAATCTTACCCAGTCACTGATGCATTTAATTCTATCCATAACCACATTGGCTCTGCCCTTGTCGACTTTCCTTATTCTGATGTTCTCATTTTCTTTTTCTTTGAGTCTATTGAGCAGATGCTTTTCATCTCTTGTTAAATTGTGGAAACTCTTATGATATGTTTTTTTTTCTGATTAGTTAACTTCTTCTAATACTTTCCTCTCAAAAATAATATATTCAGGAGAAAGGGTATGTGCTGAAGGCATGAAACTAGATGGTTCTTGAAAACCTGTAAAATGTGTACATCAAAAGTATGTTGTTCAAAAAACTCCTTGCTTCTTATCTTTCTCAGAGAGATTGCTGAAACTCAACCTGAAATTTGAACGGGTCATGGATTTTTGGTATAACAAACCCTAAACCCTTATTGAGTACTTCCTCTTTCGTTAAACAGTGTTGTAACAAGTTCACTTTAATGGGTGATACAGAGTTTGTCCTCCCAATCATTCCTGTTCGTGCCTCTCTCCAAAAAAGCCATCTAGTTCTTTGTCTGTTACAACTGTTTCTTCCTCTTCGATTATTACCTTCACCTCTTCTGTTAGAACCGCTGATGGGATATCCAATTGATGGTCCTTCTCCCCGTTTCCAAATCATTGTTACTACTGTCATTGCTTGTACTGTAGGATGTATTCTTAAAGTGTATTCTCCTGCTCTTTTGCATACAATTGTTCCCTCATACTTCATCTTAAAATACAGTGCCACCAACAACTGTCATGGTCTGAGTACTGACCTAGATAGACTAAGTAGTACCTTGGCAGTAGTCCTCCGCTTGGGTCCATAAGATGCCCCAAAAGGGCCACAAAAATATGCGGGTTGAGGCCCTAGTAAGACCTAAAAGGAACTCACTGGGGAAAAATAATCGTGGCACCCTAAATGTTATGTTGTTATGTTGTTTTAGGGTTAGTCATACAGGGCTCAAACCCACAGGCCAAAGAGTGCTATGTGGACAATATGAAGTAAATTACATGATTAATGACAGAAATACAAAGGACAAAGGACATAAAATGTTTTTTGTGTTGTTTTCTAAGGGTGCTTGTTTCATACTCAGATCACAAGGAGACAGGGAGTTAATTCCACAGGCTGGCCCTCTGAACTGACATGTTTCTGCCTTTGGCATAATTTGCATTACATTTGGGACAGATTAGAGTTAACGATGAGCTGAGGAGTAGGGAACGACCAGGGGTGTACATTTTCAATTTACTGGCTGAATAAGTGGGAGCTTTGCATGAGTACTGCTGTGCACCAGAGTAGCAACCTTAAATTGTATTCGAGCTGGAACTGGTAGTCAGTGCAGATGATATAGAAATGGTGTAATATGAGCTTCATAAGGAACATTACAAATAATCGTAGCAGTAATATTCTGGCGCACTTGGAGCTTTTGACCTAAAAAGTTGGTATGTCCCTGAATAAAGAATTACAATAGTGAATGTTAGCTCCAATGATTTCTCTGGCAATAGCAGCTTTATAGTGTTCTGACAGGGTCGGTGGTAAATAAGCATAGGTAGTATAAAATTGTAACAGTAATAGTAATTTGGGTGGAGGAATCCAAATTAGAATCAAAGTAAAAGCCTAGGTGTTTAACCTTAGGCAAAGTGGCAAGGGTAAATGAGTTCACAATGGATAGGGAAGGAACTGATAGTTGTGAGATCAGTCTTAGCAGTATTAAGACTGAGCCAGTTATTGTGCATCCATCCTTTAACTTCAGAGAAAATCTCTGAAAAAGAAATCATCGGGAGACAAAATACCAGTAAGTTTACAAAATAATTGAGTGTCATCAATATAACAATGATACCCAACACGTAAACTTACAAGAAGTTCATATAAAGGTTTGACATAAAGATCAAACAAAATGGGAGATTAGACAGAGCCATGTGGGGCTCCACACTTCATTTTGGTAGATTCCATGGAAAGACCATTGAGACAGAGACAATTGCAGCGATTAGAAAGACATGATGTAAACCATTGTTAAATGAGTCCCACACCATGGCCGCCCATATCAATCTTTGAAGGAGAATTTGGTGGTCAGGGTATCAAAAGCCACTAATAAGTCAAGAATTATTAAGATCAAAGAGTCATGATTATCCAAGTTCCAAAGTAGGCCCTCTCTGAAACTGAGCAAGCATGCATTAGTACCTTGCTGGGGTTGAAAGCCCGATTGATGCTCACCTGGCAATTTATGCGTTTCTTCAAAGTTGAAGAACTACATCCTTTTCAACGATTTGTATGAGTAATGGGTAGTTAGCAATAGGCCAAACATTGCTTTGTAGGATGGGATGTAAAGGTGTTTGTTTAAAAGGGTGGTGATCGATGATAATATTAAGGGTGGAGGAATACAAACATCTGAAGGAGAAAGAGAACATTTTATAAAATAAACTAAGAAATGTAAAAGTGCATCGATGCAGCACTGTGTTATACAAGTAGAACATGGATTGCCTAAACAGGTCATAGTTCTGAAGGCAGTAACAGTATGTCTCACTGTTCAGGTGTTTTATGTCTCCAATCAAAAAGAGATAAAGATTGACATCAGGTTCTGAGGTAGTTTTAATAATTAGGTTGGTAGATGTCCAATACATTGATGGATCTGTGCAATCTTAGTTTCCTACATTTTGTAAACCAATCTAGAGAAATAGGTCTGGTGAGACGAAGAATGGCTTATTTTATAACAACTGTAAGGCTTGGAAAATAGTTTTTGGATAATTGTCAACTGAAGTGACGAAACTCTTCTTTGCTAACAAAATATCTGATTTATGTTTGGATCTTGCTGCTTTTAGAATACCATGGTTAACTTCAGATTTATTTTGACCAGTGATAACAGAGTTTCCTGAGGTTACAATGTTGAAAAAAGTTGAAATCTGGCAAAAGTAAAGGGGACTCACAGAAGTGACCAAGAAAGGGGTTTCCTCCTTAGGGTTTGTATTTATGTATCCAATTCATAGATAAAATCCATTAATATGTAACAAAAACTAGTGTTTTAATTTAGTGGCTCTAAATAGTTAACCATATACTGACAGAAAGCTGGACAATATTTTCTGAAAGTCGCTGGTACATTTTTCATGCATAAGTAGATCCTTTCAAAGTTTGCCAGAGTGATTCATTTAGCAGGCCATGGACCAGACACAGGGATATTGCTCCACTTCCAATTCATGCCTGCAGAATCCTCCATTTCCAATTCCCTGCTACCTTTTTCAGCTATAGGCCCCCTGACTGCTTCAAAATGATCTAGCTTGGGTCATTAAGCATGATGGCGCACAATAAGGTGCTTCAGTAGGATCAAGTTCAATTCAATTCAATTCTTCCTTTATTTTGGAAAGAGCATTCCACAAAAGTATATAATTTACAAAAAACAAAATTATGATCTAAAAACACATACAATTCACATAGGCAAAATTGGTGCATCCAGCATTATTGTGACAGTAATAGAGACAAATATATATCTTATATCATTTTCGTGGTTTCTGAAATATTGCCCCACCTGCTTGTTATTAAATCTAGTATCCTGTAATATGTTTCACCCTTCCTCTTGTTTTGTACAGTAATTGGAAGATAGGATGCCGTTGCAAGTTAACCCTCATACTAGCCTGGGAGATCGAGGACAAGTACTGCATTGTAAGAAACCTGTTATAAAGTTAAATGAGGTTTGTACTAATATACATATTTTTATTTCTAGACCATATCTGGGAATTATGGAATTATGAATTTATATGAAACTATATGTAAATACATATAAGGTTAGGTAGGATACCAACTGTAACACACACACATATTTTTCCAACTGAAAAATAAACAAGCATACTAACTGTAGTAAATAAACATGCCAACATCCATAAACATGTTATTTATGTTACCATGGGCCTGCATGATTTTTTTGGGTTGTTGCCAACCAGTTGGTAAACGCCAAGTCAACTTGTTATGGAGTTTCCAGGGCAACCTAGACTGTTACAAGATTCCATTGTATTGTATATATATGGCTGCTCACCTGTATAGATGAGAGATTCATCTGGAACAGGAGGGCCTTCATTTGCAGAAATAAATACTTGCAGATAACGTACCTGGATTCCTGGGTGTCCATTACTTCAAATCCCCTTCCTCTCTGGTTAGATTGCAAAACAGCAAAAACCTCTTCATTTTCATTTAAGGGGCAAGATAACTTGACATGAAGAAGAGTCTTGGATTGTCAAGCGAACCAGACATGGGCACGCCATGTCTAATTTTTATTTCCCTGGTGTCGTGCCTGTTGCTAATATATACATAGGAAAGTTTGCCAGAAGGGAGTAAGTGTATTTATTTCTAATCCGCAGAATATATTTTTCTCTTTTGTCTCAGGATTTTAAAGTTTATTAGTACCCTGTGAGAGTCAAGCAGAATGCATCACGAATTCTGATTGGCTCTCACCGGGTCAATACCCGGCCGAGAATCTTTTGATTCCAGCCGCCTTGTCCTCGGCAGGGGGCGTGGCAGCCCCTCAGCAATGAGGAGGCTTGAAGCGGGGCTATCCCTGCTCCGAGCCTCCCGAGCCTCCCCACGGCTGAGAGGCTGCCTTCGCCCCCCACCTGGGACTCAGTTAAGGCTTTTTAAAAATAAAAGAAATTCCCCTTTCCTTCCTCCCCACCCCACTTACATTCTTGCTCCTTCGTCCCTGGCAGGGGACAATGGCAGCCTCCAGCTGTATGGAGAGTCGGAGTGGGGCCATCCCCGCTCCGTGCCTCCACACGGCTGTAGTCTTCCATCGTCCCCCGCCGGGGACGCAAGTACGCATTTTTTTTTCTTCCCCTCCCTTCCAACTCCACTTACCTTCTGCTCCTTTCTTTTTTTCGGGAGCGGACGCGCTGGGAACACTTCTGTTCCAGGCGCGCCCGCTCCCGATGGCTGCCATGGAAAGGGAAAATGGACAACGTTTTCTCTTTCCCGGTGGCCATTTTCTTGGTCGTTTCTTTTTTTTTTCTGTCCCGAAATGCTGCAGCGTTTTGGGACAGAAATAAATGCTTTTAGTGCCCCGGTCACGCAGATATTGCGGGCCGGGGTACTAGTAGCAATTTGCCCCTCGCGGCTAACTATGGGCCCCAGGGCATTACCTGAGTAGGTAATGCCCGCTGCACAGGACATATTGCTTAAATATAGTCATGGTAATGGCTCTAGTAACTCGCTTGGATTGCATCACATAATTGGTGATAGCACTCGTTCACTATTTTCAGTGAATAAGCACCCATTTCTCTAGCCTTTCAAAACCATCGCAAAGCTGGTGATACAGGGGCCAAAAGATGCGAACAAGGAGAGCAAGAGAGTGGGGACAGAGAAGCCTGAAGGGCTGCACAAGGTGATCAGGAGAGTGGGGACAGTCCTGTCATAGGGGTGAACAAGATGAGAAGGTGATTAGTGAAAGTGCCCAAAGGGCTGAACAGGGTGATAAGGGGACTAGAGAGTGGAAGGAAGAGTATCCAGACCAGAGGTGGATAAAGAAGGAAAGAGCATTGGAGGAGGGGGACCAGGAATTGTCGGAAGATCTAATAGCAGAGATAGACACACTGAAAATGGAGATGCAAGCAGGGAAGGTAGAGCTAATAGGAGACTCCAAGGTAGGGGTGAGGAAGCCACATTGTATGACTTGATGGATTCTGGTTTGGTAGGCCTAACTTTATCGAGTTTACTTTTCTCCAGAGTCACAGATGAAGAGGTTCCCACCTCCCATGGTCGCTGTGTGTTTTTTGAGCAGTGGGTTCTATTTTTGTTGAAACATCCTGTCCACTTTCATAGTGAGGAGAATCCCCAGCTATCTCATCTCTTTGCGTTCCAATTTACAATGTCATTTTTCAAAGCCTTTGTGGAAAGTTGTTTTCATCAGAAGTGACAGGTATGAATTGCTGTGTAACCAGACACTTCGCCAAGCTGCCGTTAGTAAAGTGAGGAGGATGGATTCAGATTCATTCGGGAGGTTAGCAAAAGAGGTCACCCATCTGTGCCATCACCTTGTATTAACCTGAATGCCCTTCGTGCACGTTTCAGATCTTAGCACGATGCTCAGTGCCTCTAAAGCTTTTTTGAAGAGTAACCGGGAAAGTAGGTATCCAGTTCCTTTCTCATGCCAGAACAAAAGTGACCCTATTGCGTTTGTCAGTACTGGGGCAATAGAACCATTATACAATGAAGATGCCAACACACAGAAGTATTCTCTAAAGTGTATTTTCCTCAGAGTCTCCTGTCGGGAATCCCACTGAATGCTGCATGATAACTGAGAGCCAAGCCCACGAGTTTGCTGTGTTTCATTATTCGCGTGATGTCCCGATTTAAGGCATATTATTGCCGCTACAGCTACCGCTGATGGATTCATATTGATTGCTATGGATAACATCTTCTAGGTCTGGAGTTTGAAGTCAGTGTTTTGCCTGTACCCTCTTTCTGGACAGGAGTAATGCTTACAGACTTCAGTTGAGTGGAGTACGGATTGACCATTAGCACATAATGTAAGTCATTATACGTATCACCTGAGTGGTTTGGCAGCTCATTTTTACAATGGCATAGAATTCATGGATGAATCCATCTGGGAAAGGTGCTTTTCCCGGACCCGTTGAGTCAGCAGCCTTATGAAATTCAGTCACCTGTATGGGATATGCCCCACTGTTTTACCTTCAGCCGAGAGTTTACGAATATCAGGGCCCCACATGAACCTTTCAGTCTCTTAACCTGCAGTGGTTATGCTCTTATAAAAGTCTTTATAACATTGCATGAAACTCTCGTGGATGGAAGAGGTCTTACATTTTACAGGAGGACACTTTACAGCAGCAAACCAAATTTGACAAAATAAACTACATTTTCCTGCAAAGATAGCTGTTTTAGTAGCTTCATACACATTTGAAACCTAGTAAGATAAACACCACCACTGTTCAATAGTACACCCCTGTGGCCCCAGGCTCTATGCCCTCATGTAGTTTCCTATCCACTGCTCATTTAAAAGATGAGGCCTTTTTAATTTCTATCCTTTTTTTATAGCTATTGAATCAAAAACGTATAGTGAGTTGCTAGAGTCCGCCTGATTTTGTTACTACAACTTGTGCTAAACTGAAGGCATCCCCTGACCCCCTCTCCAGCATCAGCCTTGCCACAGACAGGGATGCTTCTGCGCTGTTGTTCTTTCGAAGTGCTATTTTATCTGGGCACTGCAGAGCTCTTTACGGGCTGTGATTTCGCTCTGTCTACCATTTACACTGCCCATTGGCTGACTTCCTTTACAGGCCTGTAAGAAGGAACAGTGGCTGGAGTTTTGCTGCGTGCGCAGGAGCAACTGCTCAATCTAACATTGGCCACCAGCAGTCCCTGAACAGTCTTGCTCTGGACGTTATTACAGCAGTGTAAGAAGCATTGGAGAGGGACGACTCATTGATCCGGGACACTTTAAGCATTGGGCAAGAGTTGTGCGTGACCCCAATTACTTTCTTCTTTACACATGCTGGTGAAGACATGAAGTAAGAGGTCTCACACTGTGTTTTTCCTATTCTTCATGGGGGGCAGTGGCCATATGGAGTTGTTGCTTTGCTTGTGCCTCAAATGTATTGGAGAGATAAAGAGAACTGAGTGGCATACATACATACCTATATTGTTCTGGTAAGAGTAGGATGAAAGGTGAGAGCCTGAT
Source organism: Ambystoma mexicanum (assembly GCF_040938575.1). Taxonomy (NCBI): domain Eukaryota; kingdom Metazoa; phylum Chordata; class Amphibia; order Caudata; family Ambystomatidae; genus Ambystoma; species Ambystoma mexicanum. The sequence continues at coordinate 828,183,761 of NC_090923.1, read as the reverse complement.
GAATATTATTACACGGAAGCTGTGACATATCCAGAGCATTACCACACAGAAGGTCAAGAGTATGGCCATCATGATCAATCTTAACCCGATGGCACATTAGCGGTGAGAGCTAAGAGCTTCCTTGGCAATTCAATGCATTTGACTGTGTTCTCCGCTGCTGCAGATGGCATCAAACTGGTTAACCAGTGGCTGGATACCTAGGCAACACAACTAAGCCCACAACTGTAGGGTCACAGCTCCTCACCTTCTTTTCTACAGTTTTGCAAAATTTGCATTAAGATTCACAAAATGGAGCCTTGCTAGAGCCAGTTCATGAATCTGACTGTATTATTCATGTGGCGCCGTTTGTAAGAAGATTAGGAGTCTACCTGGATGCCCAGTTATCTATGACGAAACACACTGCCCATTTGCCGGCCTCTTGTGCCTATGTAACTAAACTACTGATTCAGATTACACCTTACATAAACGATAAAAACAGATCCCTTATAACCCGTGCCTTAAAAAACTCTAGGCTGGACTATTATAATAGCCTGATGGCTGGCACTTCTCTAGCGAATCTAAAAAAACTGCAAACCATTCAAAATGGGGCAGTCACAGCTATTAGAGGCCTAGGTGGCCAGGATCATGTTGCTGCGGCCAGGCAGTCACTTCACTGGAGGGCAGACAAGCAACAAATTTCCCACAAAATTCTTACCTGACTCGCAAATGTCAGAGGGATAAAGCACCCCGGGACCTGTATGACCGACTTAAGCCTGCACCGAGCAACAGACTACTTCGGTCTAATGACGATATTTTAGGGGCACAATGTTTGCTGTTTGGGTGCCTTGTACCTGGAACAGTCTTCCGGTCACACTGCGTACTATTTCCTGTTTGGACTGTTTCAAGAAAGCAGTTAAAATGCACTTGTTCAAGAAGAAGGATTAAGAAGTACTGACAGTTTCTGCTCTCCTCTTGTTCTCTGGTGATTGTTTTTAGTCTCGTTTGTATTTATTTGTTTTATGTGTTCTCTGAGGCCTATGGGCATGTAGCACATTACAAACATTAAATAATAACAATAATAATAACAATAATAATAATAATAATAATAATACATATTGGGTTGGATGAACACCTATTGATACTAGGGAAATATTCTAGAAGCTATAGGAAACTCTTAATATATTAGTGCCAATGATGGGATAATTCGAAATGGGGTTCTCCATTTATCGCAGGTTGATGAGGTCTTTTAACTTAAAAGTCTTGCACCTATACATATAAGTCTCTGTCCCCCCAGGGACACCCTTTTCCAGCAATCAAAGTCCAAAGGTGATGGCCAACAGAAAGTTCAAACCAGCCCCCATTACCTAATTCTAACTTGTTACATTATGACTTTGTTCCCATAACTTTTTAGCTGAAGCAAGCAGTTTGCACTTGAGCTCTGAGCGCTGATTGGCTGGGCTGATCAATCTTGTTAGAATTATGTTTCAAATGTTGTGCGAGTCCTTGAGAAAATGTCTTTCTTTCCCAGAAAGAAAATAAAATAAAAAACACACTGGGTTGCCGTGGTTTATTCGCATTTGTGGAGAATTAAAAATGTTTGTCTGAAGAAAGCAATCTTATCTTGAATGTGCGACCTTGGCAGCTCGTGGGTTTTGTACTGTGCACCCCCATTATGCTTAAACAATCTTCCTTACTTTCAACATGTGTATGCCTGGTGTTTAACAAGTTATGGATTTCTCTGTTAACAAGGTGGTCATATCCACATCGCTCATGATGTCATAAATGTCTTTTCCCTAATGCATGGCCTAGTCGCCCCACTGTCACCCAGAAAAGAAAATGTTTTGATACCTATCACCACCCCTATGCAATTGTCCTCTGCATTATTTAGTGTGCGTGAGTGTGTGTGTCGGCGTGCGTTTCGCCCGCTCTTTCGGGGAGGTGGAGCATGAGTGTGTGTGGCAGAGTAAGTCAAATCAATTTTGTCTTGGGCTGTCCTATTAGGGGTATAATGTCAATCTATGTCCTTTGAAAGGTTTGTTCCCCATCAGGAAGACCCCTCCCCGTCATGTAACCGGTACCGTTGCTATAGTGTCAGTGTTCTGTATGGGTGCTTACTGCTGTGCAGTGCCCCTGGGTTGTTATTCTTGTCAGTCCTGTGGTAGTGGTGCTGTCATTTGTTGTGTCTGTACATGTAGTGGTGACAGTGCCTGCGTTGGTGCTTGTGGTGTCTGCTGAAATGATCCCGTCCTGCCCTATGTATCCTCCCCACATGGGCGGTGCATATTGTGGTGGTTGTTGACACTGCTATTGTGATTCTTGTGCATGTGTGTTGAGGCTGTTTTTAACTGCCCCTCCCATTGCATACTTTAATAATTTATTTTGTGCCTACTTGTCCTCATCTGCCTTTCTCTGCCCCTGCCGTTTTCTTGCCACAATCTACAATGCACACAGTCAATGTCTAGCGCGCTATTCTTCCTTCCTCCCTTCCATAACCCCATGCATGCTGCACCACCCCTTACTGATCCTCTATCATGTTTGGCTGTGCTGTCTCGTTCAGTCCTTCTCTCCTCCTCCAATCCCTTTCTTCCCTTTCCAGTTCCCCCTCTCTGTTGCTATTGTTACTCCTTGCACCTCCCCCGTTATCTTCCCTTTAAATTTAATTCCTCTGTACCTGTGCCTTCAAATCTGCTTCCATGCACTGCAGCCCTCCCTTGCTCACTCCTGTGCTGCTAGTGGGTTGTTCTGCACCTTCTTGTTTGTTCGCTTTAGTGTATTGTGATTGTGTGTGTGTGTGTGTGGTGTTTAAATGTCCTTCTGCTGTTTTCAGTTCTCTCATGCAATGCATTCCTTGCTTACCATCTGTGTCATCAAATATTACACTCACGGAGGTTCAGAAGGGTGAGTCCCCTCTTTCCTCTGCTCGTGCTGGTTCAGCATCAGCTGACCCCTCGCATCTTCCCTTTCCTTCGTGCACACAGTTCAACTGTAGCCATGTGCTTTTAAAGCTATTCCCATGTAAGTGCTGTGTATGTGAGTCCTTAGCGATTGCTGCACGCTTCTGGAGAAGCCGCCTATAAGCAGCCATGGTCTTATTTAATTTACCTTCAGTACTTTTGAATCTTTGCACACTATGTTTTACTGACTTATTTCGGCATGGGAGCTGTGTGCTACACAACAGGTGAAGGGGAGTCATTTCTGTATTGTGTGATACATTTTACCTCTATTCAATTTGAAAATTTCAATAGTCCGCTGTTCAGGGAGCAAAAGTTAGAAGATAATTGAACATTTTTCAACTTCTGTGAGCCTTCTTGGCTCCGCACCTTAGCCAGTGCACTCCACGTGCAGCCCATCTTCACCAAACCATTGCCTTCTCCGGCACACCCCCACAATCTTGCGCATGTGTCTTCCACACACCGCCTCTGGGTCACCTATTCTCCAAATCCAAAACCACACCACTATCTCCTCACCATCAAAACTCTGTGTCCTATGCATCAATCTGAAGGTGACGTCACCAAACTAAAAACACAGTGCAAATGAACAGACAAATGTGCATACACAGAACAATAACCCATTTCTCCCAACCCCACAAAAATCCCAAAATAAAACCCCACAATCCCCACAGCTGTCTTCCTGTCTCAACTGGAACAAGGTAAACCACAATAAAAACTCTTATAATTGGACTGCACACGCTGCGTCGCCTCACGTGTGATATGCTCCTCACCAGGGGACCTTAACCAGCCAACTATCTTCCGCACTCGGGAACAATCTAGCTACCTCCTGCGGGGAAACATCATCCACTCACTGAACTAAAACGCTCAATTAGCAGGGAACCTCATCTACTCATTGATCTACAACGTCAATTCATAGGAAATCCACACCCCTGTACATGAAATCGCCATCCGGACCAACCAGCACGGCACTCCTTTCTATATGTGGGGAGTCACTACCCCACCCAATATCCTCATAAACACAAGAAGGGACCACTGCCACGGCTCCAGTCCCAACTACAATTCACGTGCCGATCACCACCAATGCGCCGAATTTTGCGACAATGTACAATCTCCCACCACCCAATTTACAATGCCTCCCCCAGTTTCTACCCAAACAAAAGAACTTAACATTTCTGCAACATACTGATCAACAATGCATCATAATACTTTAGACATTTCCCGCCCTCAAAGCCCATGTTGCTGGTTTACTTACATTTCCTATGCTGCACTGGCACTTGCTCTGCTGCTGGACACCCCCTCAAGGCGCTTCACCGGACCCCTTCTCCTGCAGGGCTCTCACCTGCCCTCAAGCGGGGTATTTCCAAGTGGCCCCCGAAGCCTTTAGCCGGTTACGCGTTTTCCGGTGGTCTTCAGGTGCAGGCGAGGGTCCCACAGCTTCCTTGAGTCGGCGGCAGGGAGTTCAGTTCAACGCAGGGCTTGCGCAGGCAGTGCTCATTCACCCATGTTACAATGAGCAATGAGCCTCACAGAGGGCACCAACTTGTTGGGGAGAAGCTGGACCCCCACCAGGGCAGTGGGGGGCCAGCAGCCATACCCTCACCAGCTATGGGAGACCCCAACACCTCCCATATGGCCCCCAGAAATGCAACAGAGTCCCAAGCAGGCAGCAGCATGTTCCAAACTGCGTTTATTTCTGGGCAGCAAAAAAGAAAAAAAACATGCAGAGCATCGTGCACATCGACAGTTCAGGCACCGTCTTCATCGGGGCTGGCTTGCAAGCCAGCTTTATAATCACACTGCAGGCTGACCTCACAGAATTGGATCAGTTCCCAGAAACCTCCTGCTATTGGCTGCTAAGTGATAGGTTACCTATGTAGCCCTTATAGAGGGCCTGACAATTGGATGTTAGCCTTTTTGCGTCAGTGGGTTGGTTTAGTTGTGCCAGCCCCCATTACCTAATTCTAACTTGTTACATTATGACTTTGTTCCCATAACTTTTTAGCTGAAGCAAGCAGTTTGCACTTGAGCTCTGAGCGCTGATTGGCTGGGCTGAGACATTCTTGCTACAATTATGTTTCAAATGTTGTGCGAGTCCTTGAGAAAATGTCTTTCTTTCCCAGAAAGAAAAGAAAAAAAAAAAACACACTGGGTTGCCGTGGTTTATTCGCATTTGTGGAGAATTAAAAATGTTTGTCTGCAGAAAGCAATCTTATCTTGAATGTGCGACCTTGGCAGCTCGTGGGTTTTGCGAGGGAGGAGCATTGCTGAAGGCTTCTGCAGCCAGTGTTCAGTGAGAGAAATGAACTTGGCTATAATTTTCCTGAAACATGGCTTTACACTGTGCAATTAGACCATGTTAATTCATATAGGCATTTTCAAGCCTTTAAACAGGGATTTTTGTGTTTGTAGATTCTGATATTGCAGCATTGATTCTAATGTAGCATGGAAGTTGCACTGTTGGTGAAGTGGGTGTGTTTCAGCATATTTGTCACCCATGGGTGCGCTGGGGCCTGGTTCAAATGATAAGTGCGCTCCTTGTTCTTCCTGCTGTTCTTCTGTATATGCACCTGGGGTGAGGGGGCATGGGTTTGATCTCGATTTTCCCTCTTCAGTCCATGCTAACTCTAAGCTACACCAAACTAGTACTCCATGTCAGGCCAACTAAATGTTCATAAACCTATCCTGCTAAAGTCCATCCCTATAATAGAAAACAAGCAAATACCAGATGATTTCCGAGGAGTTCCCCTTTTTTGGTTACTCATGGTTCTGCCTTCTACAGGATCTCTGGTCAGCATAGATTCTTTAGACCTATCCTTTAACACATCAATCGTCTCAGGTGTCCCCACAACCTCAATTCTTTCAGGCTTTTCTTTGGTCTTTTATGATCTCTGGTCTCTGCTTGACCTTTGATTTTCTATAGTTCCTTTTAGGTTCCTCCACAATCTTTGGTCCTCTCAGACTTTCATAAGGATTCCCTCTTTCACTTGATTCTCTCAGGCTTTTCTTAGGATTTCCCATAGCCGTTCATTCTCTCAGGACAACACTCTTTATTTCAAAGGGTATTCCTCCACTCCTACATTCAGGGTCCTTTTCAGGCAGACAATATTCTCACCCTCCTTACAGGTGTTCTTTTTCTCAGACTTCTTCAAGGCAGAACCCTGCCGTCTTGCCTTCTTCTGGCATCAGGTGGGTAGGACGTTTACTTAGGTCCTCTCTTCACTCCACCACTATCCCCTGTGGTAGAATTTCTGGTATGCCTTTGCTGGAGCAACTATTGCACAGCTGCTAGTTAGTGAACTACCTTTTCCCAGGTAGTTGTTTTACCAGGTATCCAGGGGGATGAATGAATGTCTGCTTCCTTAAATTCTTAACTTTTTACTTGCGTTTACCAGCTATTCTTATCACAGTGGGCCAGCTGCTGGTTTTCTAAACCCAGGATTGGTAATTCTAGTGTCCACCTTGTTCTACACTCCTTGTTTGGTTTTGCCTTGCATGACATTTAATTTGAAACATGACCATGGTATTACCTCTCATTTGGCATTGGTCAGGTCTTAATAGATGTATTGACTGTTTAATGGTTAACTGGTAAACAAAACAAAAAAATAAGGTGACTCCACCCTATTAGTCCTGGCGCTGTCAGTTTGCTCCAAAAGGAGCTAAAAGAAGTTCAAACATTCCTTGTTTTAAATTCCTTCAGTGATTCTAAGTTCATTTGTTTGTTATCTTGACCCATATAGTTCCTTATTTAACTTATAGAAAACTTATTAGTGAACAAAAATGCTGGAACGCTTGTTAATGAATCAGGAACTGTTTAATGCGCATTCCTGTGTGAGCCTTTTATCTTATGGCGAGTAGGGAGGCAAAATAATAATAACAAAAGACCATTATGTGTACATATGCCAATGCATTTCGGTAAAAACCATCTTCAGGGCTATACACTTTCGTTTTTATATCATACTGTAATTTTAAACCTTTGGGATTCAACAAACCACATTCACAGTAATTTCAAATATAATGTGCAATGACCATGACATTTATGAAATGTAAAAAATAAAATTCAGAAAGACCTACCAACGTGTGCCAATTATGTTTTATTGATTGATGTCATCACAAATCACAAGATAGGAAAAAACAAGAGAAAGTCTGTGCCAACTATATTGAATTTCTGTTATTAGCCTGGTAATGCTATCAAAAGTAGATGTGAATCATAACTCTTTCTACTCTGATTTAAGTATCCTCTTGCGTGATCAGTGTGAACACTGAAAATACGAAGTCTGTTATTTTATTAATCCTGTGTGTATCTAACGTTAACTTTAGCTTGACCAGCACTCACCTCTCATCAATCTCTCTTATTTGTTTTTGTTTGCCTTCAATTATCATGGTCCCTGTGTCATAGGACAAGTTTTCGCTGGCAGCTCCAGGCTAAAGCTACCAAGAATAACATTATCAGTTTTGTTTTTTGCTTTTTGAAACTCACAACATTTTGAAAGACTGCTAAACAACAGTGGTGCCCACCCCTATTGTTCACTAATGGTTAATTGGTGTCATTAACCATGAACCGGACCATCAGCAACATTTTGGATCTGCATATGCAGCCTTGCTCTGATGAAGGTACAGTGTTTTTTTAGTATGCTCATGTATTAATTGATATGATATGGCATTTACAGCATGCCTGTACACATGTTTTTCTTGGCGCGAAACATCCACATTTGTTTTTTCCTCAAACTCACATGGTTTGCTTTCCGTTGATATTGAAGTTTGCTAAAGGGAGGCGTTTAGGTGCAAGTGCATAACAACCTTTACCTGCGCTATGGGATGTTAATGCTACTTCAGGTGTCTCTGAGGGGAGAGCAAGCCAAGGTTATTTCACTCCATTCACCATCTTAGAGGCACATTGGAAGCAGCCATACTAACCCAGTCCTCTGTGGATCTGCCCCCTCATAAAAATAAATAGGGAGTTTCTCCAATTCACCACAGTGGCCAGAGCTATGGCAAAGGTCTCTCCATTTCCATACAGGGGGAACCAGAGCTCAAGAGACTTGTCTATTCTACCCTCATGCCTATGTACTATGCAGGAGTCAACTTTGAAATGGCTAGAGACAGCCTTCATTTTGAAAGGGCACGTGCCCAGTCTCTTAGCCACTAACCAGGGGGAAGAAACTATTGGTGCAATGTGTTCCCCGGTAGAACTTCTATCAGGTACCATAGATGATGATGATATCTCTAAAGAAGAGGACAAGGTCAAAGATCTTGTAAATGCCTGGAATTACCATAAAAGTAAGAAGTTATCCAAACTGCTGAACATACACAAGCCCTCAAGGGAAGGGAGTTTGGATATGTATCTGTTTGTACCTATGGGCATTCTTCACCCTCAGTCTTTTGAGTGGGTTCCTTCCACTCGGGTTTCAGAGGATCTGGCTGTCAGAATGAGCAGAGTTTTCAACAAGAATGTGAGAGCTAAGCTTAGGACTGAACGCCCTAAGAAAAAGAAATGGCTTTTTATTATCGTGCTTCATGCCACACTCCGGCCTCTTAGCGTGGGACGGGACATTAAACCTGTACTGCTCAGCACTGTTTTGTTTCCAAGGCGATTGCGTTGCCCCTGAACTACCCTCTCGCCCCTCTTCCTTTCTTTGAAGGGGAGGTTACAATGATCCTGCAGATTGAGCTACGCATACGAACGTTCACCTACAAAGCGTGCAAGGATCCCAAAAAAGAAATGGGGATTCTGGAAATCCTGTCAGTAAAAGCTTCTGGACCTGTTGGGATGCCTCTCAAATATCATGGCTCTTTCCGAAAGTTCGATGAACAAAAGAGAGCAAGTGGGCAGCTCCATTGTGATGGGTTGGGGGCATGTGTCCATTTGCTTATTGGTAGGGGTGTGCAAATTATTTTCCACCGTGGTATTTGTATAAAGGTTGTGACTTCTCTGCTGAGTTTTTTCCAATTCTGCCAGCTTCAATGTTTTTTGGCATGCACCATTCATTTTGTGGATGCAATCTCTCGCCAATTCCGTTTGCAGCAAAAAAGTATCTAGCAGATGTATGTGTGCGAAGTAGTACTCAACAGCACCGTTACACAAAAAATTAACCATTTGCAAAGTTCATTACTTGCTAAAGAACATTCAGTGGAATATCATGAACATGCATAACCACATTTGCAAACATTGTTAGCAGACAAAAAGATGCATAGCTACATTTGTGGGCGTTTATTCACATACCCGGGTGCATGATGTAGGTGGAAGAACAAGCCCATGTAGGTACTGTGAGAAACCAGAAGGTGTCTCACCCGCTAGTCCCCGTGGATCTCTCTCTTAGGTGGCCAGGGCACTGCCATCCCCTTTGGATCCAGATCCTGGGGGTGGACCAGTGTGGGAGGATCACCTGGGTGAGGGGTCTTTGGGGAGTGGGAGTGGGACACCGGATGGCGAGATGCGGTATCCACCGCCCCCTGTAGGATACGTAGGAACTCCACCACACTCGACTTTGGGGGAGCCCATGTAATCCTGGCAGGGGATCTGAATGCACAGTGCATTCAGGCCCCGAGGCGAAAAGAGACTTGGGGTGTGCTGGAATCTCTAAGAAAGGGAAACAGTGGGTGAAATTCCTGAATTTGTGGGGCCTAGAAATGTTGAATGGGGCTGTGCCGGGGGACACTCCACCAGTTATGACCTGGACATGAGACACATCTGCATCTAGACTATGTTTTTCTGTCAGAAAGCTTGCTTGCACTGAATATTTAGCTTGAGATCAATCATGAGGGAGGGAGTGACCATGCCTGGTTAAAAACACTAGTATCAGATATTAGCATTACCCAAACAGATACATATTCTCATGACCTGTCAGTAAGAAAAGTGTGCCTCTTAAAATATAAAAGGGAGGGGAGAATATTGAATTACAAACTTTCAGCTATCCCGATAAGAGAGCAACAGGAACATTGTCAGCCCACAAAATGTGCAAATTTAATTTGGGCAATTTGCCCCCCCCCCCAGCACAGGAGGCACGACTAAAAACCATTCAGCATTGTCACAACTTTGAAGAGGAAACATGGCTGCAGGAAAAACTATACAAACATAAAAAAAGACAATTAAGGAAATCCAATCTTGATCAGGAAGTGCTAAAGGTAGAGGTAAAAAACTAATCACAGCCTACAAGTGGTGGTCTTTAGCCAGAAGATTCCTGCAACATCAACAGGATGGAAAAGTGATGTTGGCGGCACTTTGTGAAGGTAATGCTAGAAACTTCTTGTCACTTATCAATCGACTGGAAAACAACAACTAAGCGGCCAGTGTAACCTAGTCACAGGGAATAAGTGGTCAGAATATCTCGCTTAAGAATCATAATAAAAAACTTGAAGGTTGGGACAAAGACGTCAACTGGGAGCTGTCCTTTGACGAATTGGAGATAGAGGAATTAATAACCAAATCCTCGTCATGAAAGGCAGCAGGACCCAATGGACTGATCTACCAGGTTCTAAAATATAATAAAGCAACCTGGTCGAAGTTATTATACTGGTAATTTAGGGAGATCTTGGTGAGGCGAACCTTCCCACCTTCATGGCAATCAGCAATTATTATCCCATTCTATAAGGTGGGCGATCAGTCAAAGCCAGAAAACTCTTTATGAAAATCCTGTTGAGAGACCTGGAGGAATGGGCCAAGGAAAAGAAAATTCTATCAAAATTTCAAAGAGGATTTAGGAGTGGGATGTCCACAACACTCAATGGGCTAGCACTCAATCTAATGACTGAATGTACAAGAGAGGCAGGAGAAGAGCAAATATACAGAGCCTGGGTGGACTTTTCAAGGGCGTTTGACCTGGTGATCAGGGATTGCCTCTGGGCCAAACTAAGGAACTGGTGGGCTCCAAGAGGACTAATAGCTATGTTAATAGAGCTATAGAGATACTTCGCTGAGAGTCTGTTTAGATGAAGCTGGACACCTTACCGACCCGATTAGAGCTGTGAAAGGAGTCAGGCAGGGATGTTTGGGTACACCATTATTTTAAAATTTATATCTGGCGGCCATGGGTCTTTATCTACAATCATCGGCACTGGCGAGCCCTAATATTAATGCAACAAAGATTCATTGGTTGGCTTATGCCGATTACATTGTTTTGGTAGATAGGGCAGCTGTGGGCCTTCAACGTCTTTTGCATAGATTGAGTGAATACGCTAAATTAAACAGCCTATCCATCAACCCAAAGAAATCGAGGGTCATAGTGTTTAGGCATCCTCAAAAACAGGTAAAGTTTGCACACTGGGTACTGGAGGACCAGGTAATCCCGTTAGTTGAGGAAGTGCTGTACTTGGGCTACTCAATCTATGCCTCTGCATCAAGATGCAAAATAGAACACCACACACAGAACAAAATAGATAAACTAATTCCGCAGATGAAAAAGATCCTTTTTGCACTCTGCAAATTCTCGGTCAAACACTTAGTAAAATTCTATATAGCAAAGGTCGTGCCAGTAATTCTATACGGCCAAGACGGCAAGCCCTTTTTGTGGGATGCTGATTGGCAAAAATTTTAATGCTCAATTTGGAAAAGAGTCCTTTGCCTCCCACTGAGCCTCTCAATGCTATGCCTTAGGTTTGAACTAGGTCTGAAATCATTAACGTCACTAGCAGAATGGAGACTACTTTCTCTTTACAGGCTCATTATACACCTAACAAAGAATCTTTATATGAGGATGTCAAGTTACATCTGACAGATCATAAATCAAAGATGCTGCTACATCTAGAACAAAAGGTTAGAATAATCCTTGTAAAAGCTGACTCTACTGCGGAAATATTAATATCCAATCCATTGAAAGTGAAAAGAGCGATTGAAACAATGGACTGGATTGCAACTATTGAGAGTTTGCGGTCGAGTAATCTCTGGAACAGCTTTCTGGTGGTAGATAAGAAATTGGGACTTCTGCCAAATGATATGGTGCCATTTCCAGATTGGAAAATTAGAAGGAACTTTCTGAGAGTGCGTCTCAATCTTATTCACACTGGGGAAATACTGAGCAAAAGGGGACAAGGGGAAACAGCAATTAAATTATGCACCATATGTGCAAATCCAGCTAAGCAGAGTCTGAAACATCTCTTGATGGACTATGAGAGCATGTGGGAAACTAGATCAATCTAATTTTCCAGATTTGTGGAGAGGGAAGAGTGGATGCACTCAGAAATGTTCTGCAATAGATTGATCACAGGTCAGAACACAGCCATAACAATAGCAATGGTTCAGGTCTTGCAGAGGAGGGGATTTATGAGTGATTAACATCTACCCAAAACAAATAATGGCTCTGGGAAACTGTTCTGGCTGCACTGCTATGGTATGCCCTGGAAAGTGAAGTATTCTAAATACTAAGAACTGCAAAGGTTAATGCTAAAGGCAAAAACTGAATGAAAAGACACGCTGTTACGTACTGTTCTGTTATTGTTCCACAACATTATCCTCTTCTCTTTATATTTTATCAGGACCTTTCATGTAATTCCTGAAAAGTGTTTTTTTTCTTTAAGCTTGTTTGTTTACTTTTTTAGCCTTTCAATTTATTTTTCTTCTCATAAATTCCTGATTTTTCTGATCTTGTAACAGTTTATTAATTTTGCTGTTGAAGATTATTTTAATGTCTCTATTTTGTAAAGGTTGTTTTTACAACCATACACTAATAAAAAATAAAAAATAAAAGGAACTCCACCACACCCCCTTTTCCTACACAAACACATTTACACGGACAGCCCACTCTGGGAGAAAATAGTCTAACCCCCGAGCAGTATACCTGACGTGTGCCAATACAATGGTCAGGCGAGGTCAGGCAATTACTGACCAACACTCACACCTGACTTCCATTAAGCTTCTCCACACAAATAAAATGCAGAGCATGAAAGCACACTCTGAGCGCGGCAAAGCACATGAGGAAAGAGCAGTTTCGAGACGGCAGCTGAACGAGAGAAGAAAAACGGCAAAACAGTAGGGGATCACAAGGTGGGAAGTTCCCTTGACCTATCCGACAAGAAACTGTTACTTTCACGAGCCCTCAAGATTAGAAAGCACAAGACCAGGAAACCAGGCTAAAGAATCTTGTATTGTGTGTCTGAGATACCCAAGGCTCTCCCGCGTCACTAATCAAGGCGGGGAGAAGCAGCAGCCACAGTGGTACCATCCTTGGCTCCAAGAAAAAAGTAGTGTCAGTGAAATCAACACAGCCGGTGAGTTGGGGAGACTGATACAGGACCGTTCTGTGTTGAAGTCAAGGTTGGACACAAATAGAGGGGGAGTTGTCTAGAAAGCAGTAATGGAGAGACTAAATACTTAAACAGAACCAAGGATGGTCAATACTGCTGAACATTAAATTGGAAAAGTACTTAAATGGTGAGTTATTCGGTTCGTGTACCAGCAAGGTATCACTGAATTATAGGCTACTGTAAACTCAAAAAGCAATCGAGGTAGTCTCCAGTTAAAAATCATTAAGCATGTTTATTTTGCAAGAAAGTATTATAAACACAAGGTGCATACGTAATTAGAGAAGTGTTTCTTATATATATATATTTTATATTTTATAAGGGTATGCTCAAATGAAGAATACACATGAAAAGAGGCACAAAAGCAATAATCATAATTCAAAATTGTGAAAAACAAACAAGAAATTAGTAAAACTGAGTGGTAACCACAACTTAAGCCAACACTCTCCATTTTGACTTGGATTCAGCCATAAAGTTTTTAGGTTGACAAATTCCTTTAACTGACAGGTTTGGTCAAGGTTGGAAGCAGAAACATTGTATGGCACGTGCTGGAATGAACATTGCTAAAATGTGTGTGATAAAAGTCACAAGTAAAGTTGAACTGCTGATGAGAGTTTGAACTTTGAAAAGCCAGATACGGTACCTTTGACAGAATGGTCCGGCATTGCGTGGGTGCTCAATCAAAGGTCTCTGTAAGGTATCCATCTGAGAAGTGGCCGACGTTAAAGGGTTGTATTAAGAAGAGAACAAAGAATTGAGAATCAAAGTGGTCCTGCGATGGGTCAAGCTGATACAGTAAAGACAGTTTGGAAAATGATATAAATTTGGTCCGAGCCATGCAGAGGGATACCAATTGAAGGTTTTGTGTTAAAGTGGGTCTGAGCTCGGCAGAGGGGGACCCAGGTTGAATAGTGAATCACCAGAGAAGTTGTGCATATAAGAATCCTGAATAGAAAATAACTTGTTCGTTTGTCGCATCAGGCCCTGTGAAATAAGAGCCTTTGAATGGCAAAGAGACTTTGGCACAGAAGGTCCTGATACCGAGATTTTGAACAGCCTCGTCGTGCTAGAAAAGCCAGAGTATGTGCTAAGCTTGAGTGTGCCGCCTTATCTCGTGCTGAAAATGTGACTATGGGAAGCTAACGGCTCAACTATCCTGACATACCATTTCTTGAAGACTTTTCTTTTGTATAACATTGTTTCCCACAACATTTGTATTTAGAAGTAAGGATTGGCAATAGGTTTATTAGCATAGGCCCTTTTATTTTGACAAGACACCACTAGGACTGCGTTATTATTATTTGATGGTCGTAGCTTGCTCCCATCTTTAGATTTAGGATTAGATAGGCATTTTTCAAACCCAATTGAAGTTCAATAAATACCCTTGAACTGTGGTCAATTGTGTATGTGTTACTGTTTGATATCATGCCTTCCTTATGTGTGGTGTCAGGTGTGGGATGTGACTCAATTGAGACAAATTGGGGGACACTAAAATTCCAGAAGCTTAGTCATAGAGCCTCAGATCCCTCTATCACCACAAAATAACCCATAGGCTTTGATATCTGTAGCAGCATTTACGCTACTATCCCTCTTGAGAAAAGAGGAATGATTCCCACAGACTAAGACCTAATACCCCCTGCAGGGTGTTATATAAGATTGGCTCCAAAATCTGGCCTGGCCTGGAAGTTCGGTCTGGATGTCCTAGCTGGCGTCATAGATCCCGACTTCTGGGGAGACGTAAAGGTTATCTTACAGAACAATGGCGAAACTCCATTTGAAGTACATCGTGGAGACAGATTTCACTGGGAATTCTTGAAAGGGCTCTATTTCCCCATGTTACAGAAAGGGAACATGAGAGAGGAAGCTTAGGCTTTGGAGAAGCAGATGAACCACCTACCACTGAGGCAAAGACAGAAGATGAACCTACCATCCTTCCGGATGTAGCCTTCACCCAGCGAAATGATCAGCACTTGCAGAGGCTTTCTTGCAGGTGATTCCTGAAGGGGATGGATCAGAGAAGGGAAGTCCCTTTTTCTTCCTAAAGAAAGGAAGGAATAGAAAGGAAATCTCCAGAGAAGGCCTAAGTAAAACTCAGTTAGTAATCCCCAAAACCCAAAGGAAGATTGTGTTAGAGATTGCACATTCTCATTTGACAGGGGGACACTTAGGACAAAGTAAGACCCAAGCGCACATCAGTGAGACATTTTACTGGCCAGGTATCCATGCTGACATAAAGAACTTCCTTCAGACATGTGAAATATGTCATAAAACCAGTACGCATATTGCCTTATCAGACCTTCTGAATCCTTTACCAATAATAGAAGTCCCTTTCTCCCGAATTGGGATGGATATCATTTGACCGTTGGAAACCTCTAGACTGGGTAACAAATATGCCCTCATAATCGTTGTTTACACTACCCGATATTAGGAGGCCTTCCTATGTGGAAAAAACAACCCAACAAATTTTAAAACGCCTATTACCATTTTCTTCCAGGGTTGGTTTCCCCAAGGAAATTCTCACGGATCAGGGATATAATTTTATGAGCAAACTCATGGGTGAAGTCAAGGAATTGCTCCATATTTCCACCTTAAGAACCTCTCTTTACCACCCCAAAATGGACTGATTGGTAGAAAGATTTAACAAAACCTTTAAGATGATCTTGAGAACGTTGGTAGACAAGGATGTGAAAGACTAGGATCGTATGATTCCCTGGGCCCTATTTGCAGTAAGAAAAACCCCTCTGGCATCCACCGGATTCTCTCCTTTTGAACCACTTTATGGTAGAGAACCTAGAGCTGTCGTAGACATGTTCTGGTAAACCTGGGAAGAGAGAGAAGAGGCACCTATTCCTCTCTCACAAACAGCTCCCGATTGCTGGAACATATGAAATCTAGTTTATACTCACATGGAAAAAGTCCAAGCCAAACAAAAGTCCACCTACGACAAGAAGGTAAACTTAAGATCTTTTTGATAGGACAAAAAGTACTAGTCCTCTTACCAACCTCTGACAATGAACTTGTATCAAAGTGGAATGGGGCAGATTAGGTACTAGAGCAAACAGGGACCTATACCTATAAAAAAGCCCAACCTGATAGGAAGCAAAAGACCCACCTTTACCACATAAATCTCTTAAAGGAGTGGAAAGAAAATCCTTCCACAGTCACTACCTCAATAATGTCTTGTTTGGTACCGGAGGAAATACATAATTTTGAGCTGATTCCCCAAGCACTACCTAAAAAAAACAAGAAGACTTCAACGATCTGGTCACAACATTCCCCGAATATGCAGGGAGAGTACACATTGTTATATTATATCTGGCTTCCCCACGTCCTGGCTCATCTGTGTAGATTCATCCTGTGTGGCTGTGATGTCGTAGAATGCACAGCCCACACTGATGCAGCAGCCTGGAATGTTATGTCTTGAGCTTGGTTCCGCCCAGAGAGAGTTGGAGAGAGAGCCTGGGTGGTGGGAGCCAGTGGGCTCTCCCTGTTATAGATAGTATCCTGCCTACCATCTCCTGTACCTGTTGTTCCTGATGTAACCTGTAAATGTGTGACCCAATAAAGTAACTTAAGTACTTACTACAAAGATGACTTCAGAACTTGCTTTCTAACACTGGCGATGAGGATTTCAAGCGAACCCAGAAGGAGAATAGATACCTGAGTAGAGGAGAGAGGTATGAGGTAACTGCTGCGGGTACTGCAGAGTGGAGGATGAAGCAGCTGAAGGTGGGGGAGACCCACTGCCCCCCCTCCCCAAGAGACTGTCCCATCACCCAGGGCAAGGTGTCATACCCAGGGAGAGGTGATACTCCCAGGGCAATGTGTCACACTCAGGGTGGTTTCCAGAAGAATTAAAGGATGTATGGGGAAGCTGAATATGTTATGGATGTTCACTCAGGATGTGGAGAAACTGCCTGGGGGTGGAGAAGGACAGATGGAAGATGGAGTATGCCTCTGTGGAAAAGGAATACGGTTCCTGTGGTTATGAAGGATGCCTCACTTTGCCATGAAGTAGAGGTGAAAGGGGTGAAACCCCTGCAATATTACAAGGAGATGATGTAAGCCCTGTTGAGAAGAAAACAAAGTGACAAGCTGTAAATCAAAAGGGGAAAGAGCAGAGAGAGTACAATGCGTGTCTCCTTGTGAAGAACTGTAGTGACTTTGAATTCCGCACGTCGCTTCCAGAGGGTGCCCGCAGGTATGGAGAAAAGGACCTGCCAGTTGTACTGCCGGCCCATTTATTGCAGAAAGGGATTTCGGAGGTTGTCAAGGAAGTGAGCGCGCAACAGAGCTGTCCTGTAATGCTGTCGGCTTCAGGCCATCAAAGTACTGCTATGGGTAAAAATGATGTGCACACTTATTGTTATTCAGGCGGAATTAAGTAATGTTGCCAGACCATTATTGTCTTTTCAAGCTATCCTTATCTGGTGATTGTGGTAGTTTGTTTACACCTCATGGCAATGTTATAAGGTGCATGTGTCAACGTGTTGTTCAATAACCTTTAGCGCCCGTGAGTGCATCCAGATGTGGATGATTGGAAGGATGAAATGCGTTTTTTTGTGTTTTGAAATTAAACGGCCTTAGGTTTCAGAATGTGCACAGAGTAGGTGCCATGTTGTTTTATGGGTTTCAAAGCCTTAACCACCTTTGTATTTGGTTAGGCCTGTGTAAGCAGGTGTCTACAATGTTCGCTGCTGAGAATGTGTGAAGATGCTTACAGCTAACTTTAGATATGCATGTTAGTATAATCAGTTTAAGGAATTACAGCTTTACGTTACATGAAGGCAACAAGGACTTTTAGTAAAATAATGCAACCCTTTTATCTAACGCTTTTTGCAAATGTCAGTATGCTGTGTAATGGGAATATTGTGCGATGAGTGAGGGTGTTTAAAATGCTGCTGTTGCCTTTCTAATGTGTGTGAAGTTGGAGATTTCGCTTTTAGCTATGAGAGTTGGAAATGTTTACTGCCGATATTACCTATGCAAAGGGAAATGTATACAGCTAATGAATTTGAGGAATTTACAGCTTTAGGCTGCGTGTGAAGGCAGCAATGGACTTTTAGCAAGTAGCATGCTATATTATATATTTCAAAAAGAGTCTAATGTACACATTCATGATGTTTTGATGTGAATGTGGGCAAACAAACAGAGATAATGGCGTAAAATCCTGTTTTGGAGTGTGGCAGTGAGGCTATTACATGTTTAGGTATTGAGGTGTGGCAGTGAGGCCATTAGGTGTTTATGCAGTACTCAAGGATTTTGCTTTTGAGTGTGGCCATTACGTGTTTATGTATTGAGGTGTGGCAGTGAGTCCATTACATGTTTAAGTATTGGGTGTGGCAGTGAGGCCATTACGTGTTCATGCAGCCCTCAAGGATATTGTTTTGTGGTGTGTCAGTGAGGCCGCTACGTGTTTAAGTATTGTGGTGTAGGCATGCATCAGGGCGAATGCTGTAAGGCCTCATAGGGCGTTCGTCAATAGGACACTGTAAGGCCCCACATCAAAAATATGTTGTGTTTTGGAAGTGTCAGGAAAACACTGCAAAGGAACAATGTGTTTTTGGTAATGTGGTGAGTTCTCAGACGTGTGGTACATGGTTGTTTCCCATGATAATGGAGATGTTCGCTGAGGTGCTCAGTTTTATTTGGTTTAGAGACAGTGTGATTTGGCAGTGTTTGGACGTGTGATCCATGGTTGCTTTAGACAGTAAGGGAAGCAAATGTGGCCACTAGTGAATTAAGGCGGATCAGACGTGCGGTACACGGTCAAGATCAGCGTCAATGATGTAGTTTACTGACCCCTTCAAGTGTTGTTTTTTGTGCTGATCAACAGCTCAGCTCATTGCATCCCTTCGTGGTTGCGCAATGTGCTTGGTCAGCCCGGTGACAGGTTCCCTCTCCCCATGTGGTCCTCAGTAGTGTGTGGCGCAATAGCAGTTTGGTTCTTAGTTGCCTGGCCAGCAGCTCTGAGCATAGGGTGTTGACCGTCTGGAGGACTTTTGTAGGGTTTGGTACCCCATGGTCACTGTGATTGTGGTGGAGTGGTAGATTTCTGTCTTATATGGGTGTTGACAGCAATTTTCCGCTTTAGCGTGTTAGTCCGGTATGCCACGTTTTGGTGTTCCATTTGCCCTTCAGAAATCCATGCATTTACCAGTCCGATGTCTTGGGATTTTTCAGGAAGGAGTGGGAGGTTGTTTCGTGCCTCTGTTTCTCCCCCCTGTTCTTCCTGTGTGTTATCTTGTGCAGATCTTTCCTGCTTGTTGGTTGGTTAAAGAGAGAAGGTGTGTTGTGTGTGCTTGCGCCTGCTTGTTTGGTGTTTGCAGGGTCTGCCTTGTTGGTTGTCTAACTGAAGGAGGTGTATTATATCCTGCTTCCCCATCTCCTGCCGGTTCATCTGTGTAGATTCATTCTGTGTGGCTGTGATGTCATAGAATGCACAGCACATGCTGATACACCAGCCTGGAATGTTATGCCTTGAGCTGGGTTCGACCCAGAGAGAGTTAGAGAGAGAGAGACATGAAGCCTGGGTGGTAGGAGTCAGTGGGCTCTCCCTGTATCACTTAGAAGCCTGCCTACCATCTCCTGTACCTGTTGTTCCTGATGTAACCTTTAAACGTGCAACCCAAAAAAGTAACCTAAGGACTTACTGCAAAGATGACTTCTGAACTTGCTTTGAAACACACAGCACCTACCATTTTATTAGAAATCCCATGGGAAAAGTGGTCCATTTGAAACCATATAGACTCTCGGAAGCCCGAAGACAGATGTTGGTCGAGGAAGTGAAGAAAATGCTGAGGGAAAACATTATCAAACCCTCTTCAAGCCCTTGGTCCTCCCTGTTGTGTTGGTCACTAAATCTGATAATTCCTGGAGGTTTTGCATAGACTTCCGACAGGTCAATGCTATCTCCGGCTTGGATGATTATCCTATGTTTCACATTGACGAATTGATTGATAAACTCAGAAATGCCACATTCCTATCAACCCTAGATTTAACCAAGGTGTATTGGCAGGTCCCAGTACATGGACCTGATAAGGAAAAGACAGCTTTCTCAAAGTCCATGGGACTATTCAAGTTCAAAGTCCTCCCACTTGGTCTACACCGGGCCCCCCCACTTTCCAAAGGCTTATGGACCGGATATTACAGCCCTACTCTGATTTCTGTGGAGCTTATATTGACGTCATAGTCATTTATAGTGAGATGATGTAGCCTGCCTCCTGCAGGATCTGCCCATGGCCAGTAGTAACAAGGACCAGGAACCAGGCTGACCCAGGTAAGTAGAAATAGAAACATGCTTTATTTACTTCTTAGGTTCCATAGTAAAGGTAGTAAGTAGGAGAGATAGTCATAGGCCTCTGCCCTGGTTCCCTGCCCAGCTCCAAGTCCCCAACCGTCAGTTGTGGAACCCCCGGGTGCCCCAACACTCCAAGCTGCACTAGAGTATTCCGCAAGGCCCCTGCACTCATACAGACTTCATTCATAACATATAGGATACTACACATCCTCCCCCTTTAACAATTGCAAGAAAACGCAACAACCTCACAACCATGCTAGGACTAACAACCACAAAATTACTACTACTCCGTCCACCCTGGCCTGCCACACCAGGGTCTCGATGCCGCCACCACCAAGCACAAACCTTGCCTCAATGGACAACAAAACCAAAACTACAAACCAAAACCCTCCTAAACTGAAACACCTTCCGCCAGGCCTGCCACTCCTGGCCTCGGGTCTGCCACACCTGAGCACTAACCACACCTTCAAATGAGACAAAACACACCTTCCAAAATAGTGTAGCCCCGATATTGTAAACATAGACAATGGCCTAAACAAATTATCCTAAACATGCCAACAAAATATAACAATAATTCTACACCCACAACATTTACAAACAACAACCATGCCTCATCCCCTTCCCCCTAGAGAAAACATGAAAAAGAAATGAAAAAATCTAGGAAGGTGACTTACAATACAAAGATCACAAAAATACAAAACGCAACCACAAAAGAAAAAGCTGTGGCGCAAAAAAGCATAGCAAAAAAAGGGCTATGTTAAGATGTCAAAATAAAACACTACTCTGATGAAAAAAAACAGTAAAGCAGCGCAAATTCAAAAATTTGCAAAACCCAAATCAGACACGCGCCAAAAGATGGAATTTTTTTTAGTGTGTTCTGAAAACTATAAATTAAATATATTATTAGATTTTTTTTTTATAACTGAACGTAAAATTCAGTAAAACCCCTGCCAGTGTATGGACCCTACCTGATCCTAAAATTGACTTCAACTTCACAAAATGACCACTGGCCTACCACCTGTGTGCCCTCCACTGCTATTCAAAACCAAACATTTAAACTGGCATGCAATAATAACAAAGTACCTTTTCCCGCATGCACCGCCTGGCACTACAGAAAACTAGGAGAACAAACTTTGCTCCTAACTAAGACACCAACCTTAACATAGGGGAAAAATTGTCAAGCTATAACCTTCAATGCAGACAATTAACTACTACGCTGAGGACCTATGTCCCTAGATTTCATGCGCATAATCTGCGATGAAAACTGACTACAGACCTCAAAAATGGGCCTTATGCCCTAAGGTCAACATTACTGGAATGTTGACCTTAGGGCCATTACTGTGTCCAACCTCCTTTAAAAAGACGTGGGGTTCCTTCTGAAGGTTATATCTACACTGGTAAACACACCTGGCCAGTATGTGAAAACCTAACCCCAATACATGCATGTAACTCCTAACTACACTTCCACACGTCAACACCCACAAACGTGCAACTCTACGCAGGCACACACATACTCCACACACCCAACTACCACGCAAATGCACCACAACTGCAGAACCTGCTACCTCCTGTGCGCACTCTTGCGCCACACACCCAGAACTCCACTACCACAAAATACGCAAAATTCAACTCAGTCATACAACAACTTCAAAAATGTGTAACACACACAAGATCTACATTTACCAAAAATTGCATTTCCCAAACTTTTGCTTTACCCACAATTTGCAATCCCGCAAAATGCACATCACGTTAAAGTATAAAAATGATCAATGATCCCCCAAAAACATATCATGTGCATTTTCTACAAAATTTTGAGCATCTCTGCATAATTAAATTCAAAATTATTTGTGCTATACCTCAATTCCATATGCATTTGCAAAATAATCACCATATGTTCCTTTAAGGCCTCCGCATATAAGTAAAATGTTGCAATCTTAAACATTGTGCAAAGTTCCTCCAGAAATTCTGTGCAGTTCGTTTAAAATTAAAGCAGATTAATGCATCTCCAAAAACAATGCCTCGTTTAAAAATAAAGTAAATTAATGCATCTCCAAAAACAACACACCACTCTGCACACATGCAACTTATGCCTCTCCATATGCATGTAACACCAATCTTGCCACAATAAACACAACATCTACATAATTACTCCTGCATATATAACATTTTGTCTTCCTGTAAAATAAACGTGAAAACATATGCAATGAAACTGCTACTCCTCCAAATAGTTTTCATTTGTGAACCGCGTCAATTCTCTCATGTCGCATAATATGTATATGCTAGCGTTCGCCAACTTAAATAAGCTTCCTAGGTGCCATCTGCCGGGGTACAGACTACATAAAACCTTCTAAGTAAATAAAAATCTTCGTTTCCTTGATAATTCCATGACCGTTGCCGTAGTTAAAACAGTGTATATGTGCCTTCTAAACTTCTCATGGTTGCACTTCCCCAAGTGTAATTGTTCCATTTTGATAAGTAAAAGTTATATGATTCAAACCTCTCCTGTTACCTCCACGGCCTAATTACTTCTCTTCCCTGTTGAACAAACGTTGGTGTTTACTGTGCCCATGAGTCACGTCATCACGCACACAGACGTATTGATGTTCATTCCTCTATCTTCTTCAACAGGCTCCGGAGCTCCAGGAAAACAATGAGGGGCAATCTGCATGCGTTCCAGCTCACCGGCAGAGCTGGAACGCAGGGGTTCTACCGGGCGCACGCCACCCAGGACCCCATGCGACCCTCCAGGTTTGCCCCAAACAATGTTTTTTCATATTTTTTTTTTGTGTTTGATTCTACTCACATATCCTGGCGTTGGACTACCAGTCACAGAATCCTCTCCTCTGAATGAGCGCAACGGCATTCACACCTAACAGCTGCTAACTGGTGGCACTTTCTCACTGCCACTCGGCCTCTGTCCAGCAAGGCCCATTTTCTCCTGCAGTCCATGGTCCCACGGCCAGATGCTTGCTGATGCTGCAGCAAACTCTCTCCTTTGCATTGCCGCATTTCTCTATTGCCAGCACCTCAGAAAAACTCTTCTCCATGCTGGTTTTTCCTCTCTATTTTTTCTCCTTCTCTCCTACAACCAGTTTGCTTCGGGTTCAAATATCCTCATCGCCAAATGATGTATCCTGCCTCCTGCAGGATCTGCCCTGGGCCAGTAGTAACAAGGAGCAGGAACCAGGCTGCCCCAGGTAAGTGGAAATAGAAACATGCAGTATTTACTTCTTAGGTTCCATAGTAAAGGTAGTAAGTAGGAGAGATAGTCATAGGCCTCTGCCCTGTTTCCCTGCCCAGCTCCATGTCCCTGTCAGTCTAGAAAAATGGATACCTCTCATATGTGACCGCAAATGTATTTTGATGGCCGTGGGCCAACCGTCTCATGCACGATATAACAGAATATAGGTTTCCGAGTTTGCCAATGAACGGCCATTTTGATGTAACAAGAATCGCCATTTTGTTTTCTAACCATTGCTCATTGCTTTCTGTTCTTATTGCTTCGCAGTACATTTTCTGCTTACACTGCTCAACTCTAAAACATTGTTGTCTGCACGTGAAAGGACAAGGCCGCAGGGCCGCGAGGATAATAAGAGTTCGTTGAAAAACAACGTAGGCAGCGCCAGGAAGAATACCCGGCTCCCTCCCGAATGTAGCCTTAAAGCAGAGCTGCAGGGCATTTAATCATTTTGCAGCTGCCAGACAGTCTCGTTATATAGTAGAATATGTAAGAATAAATCAGCTAAAGGATTGAATTATGCTCTTCTTACGGCCCCCCTTTACTGAGCCCTGTTAGAGCGTGTCGGCTCCCAGGACACGAATAGCACCTCATAGATAGAAAGGTCTGGAATGCAACTCTTCCCCCGTATGTAGCTCGCTTCCAAGAACAGAAGCACTGTGTTCTGTTCAACAACTGAAAGATGCCTCCGCACTTACAAATTGCAAATTGTTACTAGAATAGATATTTGAAGGTGTCATAATTGTCGAAAGTGTCCATCATCACACCGAGTTCAAAGAAACCCAATAAAGGGGGGTGTTAAACATGTCATAGCTGATTGTTTGAAATGCATTTTGTATATATGTATCTGATGTACGTAATTCACTCTCTTGCGTCCCTCGAGGTCTAGAGATACACGTCGCGGGGCGTGAGACCGAGTTGGCCAACTGAGACTTTTTGCTTTGCAATAAACCCTAGCTTTGGGAATACAACCTCGTGTCTGGCGTATCTATCGTGTCTGGTGACTCGCCTTCTTTCCATAGACGTAAGGGACCCCTAGGGGCCCCTTTCAAGATGGCACCCGAATAGGGACCCTCCCCCACTTGTTCCATCGCATACGTTGTAATTGAGTAAGGCGGAGAACGGCGAGGACAGGACGATCGAGCCGGGATCAAGAGGTGTTCGGGGCACCCTGTAGAAGTGATGAGAGAATCCTTTGCAGATCTGCACACATCTGATCCCTGAGCGACGTGCCTGGCTAGAGAACAAGGAGGCGAGTGTCCCGAAACGAGGCAGAAGCCAAGAAACACAGACACAACGTCATTGGGTGCGTCAGTATACAGACAACTTGTGTCCGAAAGGACAAATTGATTTATCAGGTGAGTCATTCCCCGATTCAAAGTAATCCTGATATGGGTTGAGAGTTGACTTTGCAAAATCAAACGCCCTAGGTAAGGTTGATTAACCAGGGGGAAGGTTGAAACATGCCTGGGGTATTGTCCACCCTAGCAGGGTTTTTCCGCTGTGGTAGACAATCTTTGGAAGATGACCAAATTGCACCACCTGGGGGAACGCCGGCTTATGAGATGTATGTGAAGTATGGAGTGGGTGCCATAATATTCTGTGAGACTTGGCATAGGCAAACCAGAAAGCAACAAGACCATCAGTGGCCGATTAATGGTAGTTTTGAGATAGCGAGAATAGATAACTTGGAAAGGGTGTTGACAAGCAAGAAAGCGCGTCCTGCAGCATTTGATATCGTTAAGGACTGGAGGATGGAAGCAATGCTCAGATTTAGAAGTAGAGCGAAGCATGCGCACATGCATAAATCGAACAGTGAAATAGCGGAAGAAAAAGAAGAGGAGGAGTGGACTGAGAGTGTAAGGAGGTCAGGTAGACGTGACCAGTTGAATATAGAAAAAATATACCCACAACGAGAATTACACATAGCAGATGAATTGATAGAAAACATATTGACCCATACAAAACAAGGCCCAAGATCAGAAGTGAGGCCAGACACGTCAGTAACTAGTGCCCAAACCCCGCCTGTAGCCCAAACTCTCCCTCCTGTAGCTCAAGCCCTCCCACAGCTACAAGCCGCGCATGTAATACTTCCTATTAGCCAAGCAGGCCCACAACAGACACTCTCTGTTCCCATTGTCCCATCCGCACCTCCCGCCTTAGACACAGACTCGGTACCGTCCGTTCCTCCCGGGGTTGAAGTTGAAACCACGGGGGCGAGAGGCGGGACTGAACAACGTGGATGCACGAGGGTAACTCGCAGTGCGATCAGCAAAGAAAGGAAGGTGGAATTGCAGCAACAGGCAGAGATGTATATAGACGGGAATGATGGGACAGCAGCATTGGCTTTGATGTATGACTTCCGAAGAAGCCACGAAAGACCAGTAGTATTAATGGAATGCATGGGCGAATATTTGGTGGAGAAATGGAAACAGTTAATTGGGAAATTACCACCGCAGCGATTGTTAGATTTGAATGCATTAGCACGCTGTAGGGAGAGGGATGAAGAAGTGAGAGAACATGTATATGGACTTTTTGAACTTAAAAATGAATTAGATAATGATTATGCCGAAATGTTTACTACACCTGGGTACAGGGGTAAGGATATTGCGAGAAATCGGAAGGGAATCGGAAATCGGAAGGGAATGCAGGGGTCGCATAATGGACGGCAGCAGTTACCATCGCCGGGGCAGAAGGCAATGGTGGACGAATTATCTTTGTTAAAACCGATGGGGGCAGACTTGAAAGCATGCCTACTGAAAACACAGGTACTACTGCAGCAAGTAGTAGGTCACAATAGAGGGAGAGGGAATGCACAAGGAAGGACCAAATCAGTGTGCGTATTGTAAGGAGGAAGGACACTGGCGAGCGTAATGTCCGCATCTGCAGAATAGAAATGGGTCTGGTCAGAGGAGACAGCATAGAGGACGCCAAGGAGCGAATGGACCCAATAGGATTAGTATGCAGCAGCACCACAATAATGGAGGTAATCAAAACCAAGCCCAAAACCAAAGTGCCCCTAACCAGAGTCAGGGACAGCAAAACCAACGGTATGGAAACCAGAGTGGGGGAAATAGAGGGAAGAGTGGGAAAGTTTTCGATACACAGCCAAACACATATTACAGTAACAGTAATGATTACACATCGGACGATGTGTTATTTCCCCAATAGGGCAGCCCAGGACAGGGGTCGGAACCAGTGTCTATTCCCGTGAATCAGAGAGGACCCTACGTAGAAATGAGAGTCGGGAATGAGGAGCACCGCTTTCTTGTAGATACAGGAGCGCAAAAGTGTTCAATAGACCATCACTTGGTTCCGGATATACCACTGTCAGGGCAAAATAATGTTTTCGTAGGGTTTGCAGGTACACCAGTAATAAATCCAGTGTCCCAACCAGTCCCAGTTACTATAGGACCATTCACTGAACATTGTCCTTTCCTTTTAACAGAAAATTGTGGGGAGAACTTGTTGGGATTAAATTTGTTGAAAAAATTAGGTTCCGTTATACAGTGCACGGCAGACGGGGTGTTCCTAACGATTTGGCCACAAGATGCCCCTGTGTCAGAATTCATGTCTGAAACTTTACCCGGAGAACTAAGTAAAGTGCCAACCTGTATATGGGCAATGCATGACAACGATGTAGGATGCTTGAAAATAGAGCCAGTAAAGATCATTTTGAAAGAGGGTGTTACCCTACCGCAAATTCCCCAATACAGAATTTTGGCTGAAGGTGAGAACGGATTGAAGAGTATTGTTACAGATTTGGTGAAATTAGGGGTAATTGAAAAAATTACAGGCAGTACATGCAACAGCCCGATTCTTCCCGTTCATAAAAAAAGGAGGCAATGAAGTACCATACAGTTTTATAATTGATTTGCGCACGCTAAACAAAGTAGTAGATCCACAATTTCCTTTAGTGCCAGATGTCACTACAATATTGACAATGATACCAGTTTCAGCAGAATATTTTAGTGTAGTTGATCTAAAAAATGCGTTCTTTAGCATTCCAGTGGACAAGGACAGCAGATATTTGTTTGTGTTCACATTAGGAGGACGATCATTTACATTCACGCGGATTCCACAAGGTTACACGGAAAGTCTGAGTATTTAGAGTAGAGCATTGAAAGAGCAGCTAGACATGCTAGACCTACCAGTGGGTTGCATAATCTTGCAATACATAGACGATCTATTATTAGCTGCTGACACAGAGGAGATTTGTAAAGAAAGCACTGTATTACTACTGTCACACCTAGCGGCACATAGCCATAAAGCTAGTTTGAAGAAATTTCAATATAATCGAAAGGAGGTGGCCTATTTGGGCTGCCAACTTTCGAAAGAAGGGAGAAGGCTAACGCCAGAACGCATAGAAAGTATTTCATGTATGCCTATTCCAAAGACACAGAAAGGAGCCAGAGCCATAATAGGCATGGATTCATATTGCCGACAATGGATTGGTAATTTTGCGTTAATTGTGAAACCGATGGTGAATTTGACTAGAAAGGATGCGGTTATGCCTTTACAGTGGGATGAGGAATGTCAGAAAGCATTTGATCAATTGAAAACTGCATTATGTTCTGCTCCAGTTTTGGGCACGCCGAATTATGAGAAGGTTTTTAGACTGTTTGTGTGTGAAAGTGAAGGATGTGCATTGGCGGTTTTGACACAGGAACAAGGTGGAAGAAATAGGCCATGCGGCTATTTTTCTTCTGCGCTGGACCCTGTAGCGCGTGCACTACCACGATGTTTGCGATCTGTCGCGGCGGCTGCTGCGTCAGTGAAACAAACGGAAGGTATGGTATTGGGGCATACTTTAATTCTGATGGTGCCCCATGCCATAGACGTTCTATTAAATAGAACACAGACGCAACCCCTCACCTCTGCTAGATTGACAAGATATGAGATTATCTTGTTCGCGCCCCATATCCAAATTATGAGGTGTAGCGCTTTGAATCCTGCAGAATTAATGCCACTACTCATAAAAGAAATTGGGGAGAATGAATCACCCCCCCATGATTGCTTAATGGTCACTGAGGAAGAAACCAAAGGGAGAGTTGATTTAAGTGATACACCACAGAAAGAGCCAGAGAGAGAGTTATTTTGTGACGGCTCATGTTTTAAATTACCTGACGGCACGACGACTGGCGCGTATGCTATCACTACCCTAGAGAGCGTTGTAGAAAGCAAAAGAATCCCCTACAACTCAGCACAAGCCGCAGAGGTAATAGCATTGACCAGAGCCTGCGAGATCTCTGAAAATTTGAATGTGAATATATACTGATAGTCAGTATGCTTTTGGGGTGGATCATGACTTTGGTCGACTCTGGGCTGAGAGAGGGTTTTTGACATCACATGGTGCCAGAATTCAACATGGCCCTTTGATTGTACGATTGCTGTCTGCACTCACGCTTCCAAAGCGCCTAGCAATAGTGAAATGCGAGGCACACAAAAAGGTAACATGCAAAGCAGGAGAGGGAAACGCGTTTGCAGATAGAATTGCGAAACAAACTGCCACTGATTTAAATACCAAAATGATGACGGTTCAGACTGAGGAAGTACCCTGTATGATAGAAAATGGAGTTTCCACTGTCAAAGAAATGCAGAAATTGCGTTTGATTCATCAGCAGGTGCAGGAGGCATTACCAGTGAGATACACCGGTCCGGTGCATGCGCTGGAGCCAGGAGACTGGGTGCTGCTTAAAAATTTTGAAAGAAAGCCATCGTTAGCACCCAGGTGGCGTGGCCCCTATCAAGTACTCTTGGCAACACAGACGGCGATGCGGGTGGATGGACGGAAGTCGTGGATCCATGCCACCCACGCCAAAAAGATTCCAACTTCACTGAAAGACTCGCCTGACCCAGACGACCGGAAAGAGACAGCGGTCCCAGAAACGGAAGAAACTGTTGCCAGTAAGCCGCCACCAAATCTGCCCAAGCGAGAAGTGAAACTCGAAACAAAGCCTGAGACGATTGCCAAAAAGGGGAAAGGGCAAAGAGTGCCCCAACGTTGCCCATTAGAATCTACATCACTGTTGGCCGACACGAAATCTGCCTTGCAAATACCAGCAGAAACTAAACGTGTACCCCTTTGGCGCCCACCAGCACTTGCCAGCACGCCAAATACCGAATCTGCATCATTGGCGCGGCGCACACCAGCACCTGCACTAGCGCCACAGGCTGACTTTGAGCCTGAATCTGGAAGTGCACCGGCACTGTTCACGGATCACACAATACCAGGAGTGAGGCGATACAATTTGCGGCCTCGAAAGACAAAGTGATCCACAGTTCTTTGGAGTTTATATCAACCTCTGGTTCTGCTCATGGACGGAGAAGGAACTAGAGGTGTAGAGGAGAGAAGCGTGAGAATTGTGCAAGTCAGACAATTCAATACTTGCGGCTCCTCTGTGCGATCATAAAAAGTACATGTGTCCTGAACCAGAGTGGACAAGCTGGGCGCACATGGTACTAAGGCAATAAGATAACTGATCAAAAGTCCTCTGAGCAGTATGAGAAAGGACAAGTGATCTTGCCTAAAAATAAATAAGCAAATCCAGGCTATAAAGGACTGGCAGAACTGAACTGTGACAATTCCGTTGAACTTATTGACATCAGAGCAAGTGCAACGAAGAGAGATATCCACGACGAACTGTAATAAGGAAGAAGAAGCACGATGAGAAACATGTCAGGACCGGTTCCAGCCTCCTCCTGCACCACTGCTGAGAATGAGTCAATTGTAGAGACTGTAAGCTTAAGAAAAACGCATGGTAAAAAGAATTGTATGCTGGCACTGACAATAATTATGTGCTTTATGAGCGTGGTAGCACCGATAACGACAGCACTAGTATTATGGTATGTGGAATCGATACACCCATTGGAAATGTTTTTACCAATAGTTAATATATCCACTACTGAAAGCCCGGTTCAGGTGCCTGTCCCCAATGGAAGAAAGACACAGGGAAGGGTTTGGTAACAACACGTTGTTATTAATTATGAATATGACACATGCAATTCTGAAGAAAACAAATTGCTGGGTATGTGCCCATTTACCACAGCATGCTGGGAAAGGAATAGGTTGGTATGTACAGCCATTACCATTAAGTTCTGCATGTAGTGCATCTTTAAGTGCAATGTTCTTTGGGAAATGGAATGAGAGTAGTACGGGTCAATTACACAGAACCAACATGAATGAGTTTGAGGAAATAATAATGAAACCTGTGGGTTGTTCCATATTCCATAAAGCGCAAGTAATGGCCTCAGAGCCTACGAGGAAAAGTATGCGAAAGATAACACGACAAAATAGACGAGATAGATTGTCCCCACCAGATAAAACATCTGTGATGACGTTTCGTGTAAGAACAGACGGGGACAAAGATGCATTCCCCCTTCTTACACGGTGAACTATAACCCAAGAACTGTCCCTTTTTGTTTAAAAAAGAAGGCTCCTTTTCAGTCGGAACATTTACTGGATGCATGAATACAGTGGTATTGAAATGGGAAATAGAACCAGTATATGTGGGAGATCCAGTTTATTTTATATGTGGAGAGAAAGCATATCCTTGGTTGCCCAGAAACTGGGGCGGTACATGCTACCTAGGTCTACTGTTCCCAGGAGTGTTCCTCTTAGAAACAGCAGACATGGCCAGACTGTCCAGATCTAGAGTCAAAAGGAGTAGCAATTGTGTTTTGATAGCGACTGACGTAGCAAAATCATTCATTCCATTCTTGGGGCAGATAGTGAACTCCTATAATATAAGGCAGCTGTCCAGGATACTGAAAAATACCATAAACCCAACGACAGATATACTATTTAACATGACGTTGGAAGAAAGAGGAATCAGGTTAATGACGCTGCAAAATAGAATGGCTCTCGATGTGATCCTGGTTGATCATGGGGGAATTTGCAAAATAGTGGGATCAGCGTGTTGTGTATTTTTAGATGACTATTCCCCTACAATCTTTGAAGCAATAAAGAAAATGCATGTCCTCAGTTCTGAACTCCCTACTGGAGAAGGAGGCTGGGGAATAGGGTCTTGGTTTTGGGGAATACTGTGTTCTTGGGGATGGAAGTTGATTTCGATATTAGTAGTGGTGTTTGGAATATTCACAACGTGTTGTTGTTGCATACACTGCCTACCAATAGTTTGCGCTGAGGTAACTGAGGGATGTATTAAGGGATGTATGCATATGATGAGAAAAAGAAAACAAACTCATGGTCGGGCTGACCAAGACACAAATGAGATGAAAACAGTAAAAGAATTGATGGCTCTAGATATTAATGAAGATGATGAGGTTTACGATAGCATGCAAAATTCAGACATAAGTACTTCAGACTTATCGTCATTAGAGGAGGATACAATAAATGGGTGAGACGTTTGGCATACGACCAAAGGAGGGTTTGTCAGTCTAGAAAAATAGTACCTCTCATATGTGACCGCAAACGTATTTTGATGGCCGTGGGCCAACCGTCTCATGCACGATATAACAGAACATAGGTTTCCGAATTTGCCAATGAACGGCCATTTAGATGTAACAAGAATCGCCATTTTGTTTTCTAACCATTGCTCATTGCTTTCTGTTCTTATTGCTTCGCAGTACATTTTCTGCTTACAATGCTCGACTGTAAAACATTGTTGTCTGCAAGTGAAAGGACAAGGCCGCAGGGCCGTGAGGATAACAAGAGTTCGTTGAAACACAACGTAGGCAGCGCCAGGGAGAATGCCCGGCTCCCTCCCGAATGTAGCCTTGAAGCAGAGCTGCGGGGCATTTAATCATTTTGCAGCTGACAGCTAGTCTCGTTATATGGTAGAATATGTTAGAATCAAGCAGCTAAAGGCTTGAATTATGCTCTTTTTACAGCCCCCCTTTACTGAGCCCTGTTAGAGCGTGTCGGCTCCCAGAACACGAATAGCACCTCATAGATAGCAAGGCCTGGAATGCAACTCTTCCCCCGTATGTAGGTCGCTTCCAAGAACAGAAGCACTGTGTTCTGTTCAACAACTGAAATATGCCTCCGCACTTACACATTGCAAATTGTTACTAGAATAGATATTTGAAGGTGTCATAATTGTCGAAAGTGTCCATCATCATACCGAGTTCAAAGAAACCCAATAAAGGGGGGTGTTAAACATGTCATAGCTGATTGTTTGAATATGCATTTTGTATATATGTAACTGATGTACGTAATTCACTCTCTTGCGTCCCACGAGGTCTAGAGATACGCGTTGCGGGGCGTGAAACCGAGTTGGCCAACTGAGACTTTTTGCTTTGCAATAAACCCTAGCTTTGGGAATACAACCTTGTGTCTGGCGTATCTATCGTGTGTGGTGACTCGCCTTGTTTCCATAGACGTAAGGGACCCTATGGGCCCCTTTCACCCCAACCATCAGTTGTGGAACCCCGAGGTTCCCCAACACTCCAAGCTGCACTAGAGTATTCCGCAAGGCCCCTGCACTCACGCAGACATCATTCATAACATATAGGATACTACACAAGACTTGGGAAGACCATCTTTTCCATCTCTTTACTATTATGAGGGCCTTCAGAGAAGCCGGTTTAACTGCCATCCAAATGCAATCTGGCCCAATCATCTGTAAAATAACTCAGCTTCTTTGTAGGGAATGGCAGTGTCTAGTCTCAATGAGAAAAAGTGAAAGCCGTCCTAGATACCCCCAACGCCCTAAAACCAAGAGAGACCTCAGAGCATTCTTAGGATTAATTAGTTATTAATGTAGGTTTATCCCTAATTTCTCAGACAGAACAGCCAGGTTGACTGACAAATTAAAGAACGCTGAACCCCTGAAGATTAATTGGACTGACGAGGACGATATATGTTACAACAGCTTAAAACAGACCTTGTGCCAGAACCCGATCCTAAAGGTGGTAGATTTTTTGAAAGAGTATGGGCATCATTACAACCCTGGTGCTAATGGGTTAACGGCGCCGTGAAAGTCTGCAGCGCCATTAACCCATTAGCGCCTGATTACGAGGTCCCTTTGCGGGACCCAACCTTAACGGCTGGTCTACACCAGCCCTTAAAGTAGGCACCCGCAAAGGGAACTTGGTGCTAAGTACGGTACCGCAATTTACGGTACCGTACTTAGCGCATTCCCATAGAGCCCTATGGGGCGAAAATGGGAATGGGGAAGGGCCATAGTTCAATGGGGAGTTACCGCCCCGCCAACCTTGGAATGGGGTGGTAATTCCCCATTGAACCATGGCGGACCCGTCACAACACCAGCACCAACCATGGTGCTAATAGCGCCATGGTTTAGGGCCGGCGTTGTAATGAGGGCCTATGTCTTGCAAACTGATGTCTCTCTCACAGTGTTGGGAGCAGTTTTGTCGCAAATCTGTGACAGATTTGAACAACCTATCCTATTCATTTGTCGAAAACTCTTCCCACAAGAAACAAATGACTCTGTGCTGGAATTAATGGCTCTTGCCATCAAATGGGTCATCACCTATCTGAGATACTATCTTTTAGGAAGGAAGTTCACACTGGTCACAGATCATTCTCCTTTAGTATGCATAAACTAACGGAAAGAATCTAATCCTTGAGTTATGCAATGGTTCTTAAACCTACAACCCTACTTTTTCTCTGTGGAGAACCAAAAAGGTAGAGACCAGGGGAACGTTGATTTCCTTTCTCAGTGTCCCTGTGAAACAGATGCAGCTGCATCGCATAGTGGAAAGGTATGTGAGAAACCAGGTGTCTCACTCACCAGTCCCTGCAAATCTCTCTCTCAGCTGTCCAGGGCACGGCCATCGCCTTTAGATCCAGACCCTGGGGGTGGACCGGTGTGGGAGGATTACCTGGGTGAGGGGTCTTTGGGGAGTGGGACACCGGATAGTGAGACGTGGTATCCCCTTCCCTGTAACATCTTTACCCCTTCCGACCAGGTAGGATATGTAGGAACTCTACCCCCCATCCATTTTCCTACATGAAAACATTCACACAGACAGCCTGCTATGGGAGAAAACAGACTAACACCCGAGCAGTGTACCTGACGTGTCCCAATACAATGGTCAGGCAAGGTCAGGCAATTACTGACCAACACTCACGCCTGACTTCATTAAGCTTCCCCACACAGATAAAAGGCAGAGCATGAAAGCACACGCTGAGCATGGCAAAGCACACCAGGAAACAGCAGTTTTAAGACAACAGCTGAACGAGAGAAGAAAGACAGCAAAACAGGGGGGGATCGCAAGGTGGGAAGTTCCCTTGACCTTTCCAACAAGAAACTGTTACTTTCAAGAGCCCTCGGGATTAGTAAGCATAAGACCAGGAAACCAGGCTAAAGAATCCTGTATTGTGTCGTAGATACGTAGGGCCCTCCTGCGCCACTAATCAAGGCGGCGAGAAGCAGCAGCAGCGGGGGTACTTTCCTTGGCTCCAAGAACAAAGCAGCGTTAGTGAAATCCACAAAGACGGTGAGTTGGGGAAACCGATACAGGACCGGTCTGTGTTGAAGCCAAGGTTGCAAGCAGCAACATTGTATGACGAGCGCTGGAATGAACATTGTTAAAACATGTGTGATAAAAGACGCAAGAAAAGTTGAACTGCTGATCAGTGTTTGAACTTTTAAAAACCAGATCCAATACCTTTGACAGAGTGGTCCGGCACCATGTGGGTGCTCAATTGAAAGTCTCTGTAAGGCATCCAGCTGAGAAGTGGCAGAAGTGAAAGTTAAAGGGTTGTATTAAGAAGAGAACAAAGAATTGTGACTCGAAGTGGTCCTGCGATGGGTCAAGCAAAACCCTGCGCACAGTTGAAAGTCTTCGATTTTGATACAGTAAAGAAAGTTTGGAAAATTAGATAAATTTGGTCCAAGCGCGACGGAGGGAGACCAATTAACATTTGTGTGTTAAAGTGGGTGTGAGCCCGGCAGAGGGGGGCCGGGGTGACTAGTGAATCTGTTACAATCTATGTACCTTTTTATTCCAAAGGTTTGGTGTTCACAGTCCCTACTGCAGATATCAGATAAACAACAAGACAACACTAACCTGGTCCAGTAGGAATTCGTAGAGAAGAATGGAAAGCTCACCTAACCTCCTCTCCCCGTGCCGGAGAAACCCAGGTCGAGGAGGGGAAGTCAGGAAACCCTCGCGGGGGAGAAAACCATGTTGTGTCAGGAACTCCAAAGAAGCGATGGGCGAGTCTTGATTCCCAG
The DNA here is from genome assembly GCF_040938575.1 of Ambystoma mexicanum. NCBI lineage: Eukaryota > Metazoa > Chordata > Amphibia > Caudata > Ambystomatidae > Ambystoma > Ambystoma mexicanum. The sequence continues at coordinate 828,147,893 of NC_090923.1, read as the reverse complement.
GAGTGACTTCGGGAGTTGGACTTGCGATCGTGAACTATCCTGAAGAGAGAAACCAGGTGGTATTTAGAAAAGGGAGAGATTGCTGCAGTAGAACTCTGGTGAGCGATATACCTTTAAGTCTGAATGTCTGTTGAGGGGGTGTAAAACGGCTTGCACGAAGGTTGTATTCTGTTCAGCGCGTGGTAGAAAGTAACTCCCTGTCCTTGCTGAAGAGACTGAAGAATGGAGAAAGATTAGTGATGGAATGAATGCAAGTATGTTGTATGCTGGGGGGTACGGAACTAAACGTACTGCAGAGTGTAGAACCAATGCCTTCGGTGTAAGTGTGTGGAGAGATGGTAGGGAAGAGGACCAAGGACAGAGGAGTCTGATACGGAGAAAAGGGAGAGACGGTTGAAAGATTACAGACAAGCGGAGTATTCGAAGGGTAAAGAGAGCTATCCTAGAATTATGAACTCACGGAGCGTGGCCTCTGAAAACAGTAGCAACGCGCTGGACCGAAGACACCGCCGAAGGAAATCCATTCTGCAAGGTTGGGGGCGGAGTCATCCGACACTCTCGGATTCGGAAGGCTGGAGCGCTGCTTTTCCTTGCTACCGCCATGTTGGAGGAGGTAGAGGCGATGCATGAAATTCGTCTCCACCTGCGCCAGAAAGTCCACGTGAGCCGCCCCTTTGAGGGAGCGGATGTGACAGTATGCCCCCTCTGAAGGGCGACGAAACCCGGTTTACCAGGATGTAGCCGGTAAAACCTGCTAACCAAACGGGGAGCATGAACCGCTGAGACAGGTTCCCAAGAACGTTCCGCCTGAGAATATCCCTTCCAGTCTATAAGAAACTGTAGCACCCCTCTTCTATAGCGTGAATCACAGATCGAGGTGACTTCGTATTCCGGTCCTTCACTTGTCAGGACCGGAGGGGGAGTTCCCTTCTTGGACACATGGAATCGGGATTGTACGTCAGGCTTCAACTGAGAAACATGGAATGTAGGGTGTATGCGTTTCCAAGAAAAAGGGAGATGTAACTTGAAAGCAGCCAGACCTTTATTTTCAAGAACCAAAAAGGGTCCAAAGTATCTCGGCGATAATTTTGAAGGTTTCAAACTCTTGGGGAGATATTTACTCGACAACCAGACCTTGTCACCAACTTGAATGGAAAGTGTGGGACTCCGATGTTTGTCGGCTTGTATCTTATAGCGTTCATGAGCATCCTTTAGAGCAACCTGTGCATTTCGATGTCCTTGTTGAATGGAGGTTATTAACCCGTCTAAATCCGGATACGAAGTATCCGTGGGAACAGTTGATGGGTACACCTCCGGATGAAATCCAAATGTACTAAAGAAAGGACTAACACGTATGGTGGAATGAACCGCATTATTATAAGCAAATTCTGCTATAGGCAGTAAAGCCTTCCAATTATCTTGTAAAGCTGATATATAACATCTTAGATATGCTTCCAGGGTTTGATTTAAACGTTCAGTCTGGCCGTTGGTCTGAGGGTGGTATCCTGAACTGAGCGCTCTTGAGATCCCTAGTAAACGACAAACATGTTTCCAGTACTGTGACGTGTATTGTGGTCCTCGATCCGAGATAATGACCTCTGGTAGTCAGTGGAGTGAAAAAATGCGTTCCACGAATACCCTGGCCATAACAGGTGCAGATGGAACAGATGGGAAAGGGACGAAATGCACCAATTTGGTCAAAGAGTCTATTGTCACCATGATGGTATTACAACCCTCTGACCTTGGTAAATCCACGATAAAGTCTGTTGATATTATTTGCCAAGGTTTCGTAGGAATTTGGGTCAGGATAAGTTTGCCAATAGGAGAAATCCTTGGGGTCTTGGTTTGTAGACACACCGGACAAGACGCGACATAGTCCATTACATCCTTGCGAAGTGTCGGCCACCAGAAGTGCCGTTGAATTTGTTCTGTAGTATTGAGAGTACCTCTATGCCCGGCTGCCTTGGAGTCATGACACATTTGAAGTACTTCTAATTGTAGTTCTTGATCGGGAAGGTACATCTTGTCTTCCTTGAAAAGAAGACCCCGATCAGCAGTAAGTCCTAGTTCTCGCAGGGTAGCGTCCTGATCCAAGTCCAGATTTCTTGTCCTTAGTGCTACCTTTTGAAGAAAAGAATGGACAACAGGCACTGTGACCAGGTTGGGAAACATAGGTTCAGGCTGAAAGGGAGCTCCTTTTCGTGGATTACTGCGGGATAAAGCATCCGCTTTGAGATTAGTCTTGCCCGGTATGAAAGTGAATGTAACCCGGAAGGGTGAAAAGAAATGGGCACATCTAGCTTGTCTACTATTGTTAGTTTGGGCATATTGCAGTGCTCGGAGGTTGTGATGGTCGGTTCTTATTTCAATAGGAAATAATGCTCCCAAAAGTAAATGACGCCATTCTTCAAAGGCCCTCTTGATCGCGAGCAACTCTTTCTCGAGAACCGTGCAATTTACTTCTGCCGGGGACAGAGTCTTCGATAGGTAAGCAATGGGTCTTTCGAACCCCCTGTCGTCCGGTTGTAACAGAACCGCTCCAATACACTGGTCTGAGGCATCTGATTCCACTATGAATCTGTGAAGCTGATCCGGCATTGCCAAGATAGGAGCTCTAGTAAATAGGGCTTTTAGCTCCTGAAAGGATTCCTGAGTTTCATTTGTCCACCGAAATACAACCCCTTTCTTTAGCAGATGAGTGATGGGATGGGTGAGGATAGAAAAATGAGGAATGAAGCGCCTGTAGAAATTTGCAAAGCCAAGAAATCGCTGTATTTCTTTAACTGACTTGGGGGCTGGCCAATCAAGGATAGCTGACACCTTTGAGGGGTCCATGGGGCTCCTTGATCGGACAGGATATACCCTAGATATGCCACTTTGTTTTTATGGAATTCGTATTTCTCTAATTTACAAAAGAGATGGTTCTTCTGTAGTCTGTGTAAGACTTCTTTAACATGAATGACATGGTCTGCAAGGGTGGATGAAAATACCAAAATGTCATCTAAATAGACAATGACAAAATGTAGGGCTATATCTGCAAAAATGTGGTCCATAAACCTTTGGAATATTGCCGGGGCATTGGCTAATCCAAATGGCATTACACTATATTGGAAATGACCGAATGGTGTCCGAAAGGCGGTCTTCCATTCGTCTCCTTTTCTTATGCGGATGAGGTGATAAGCACCGCGTAGATCCAGTTTAGTGTAGAGTCTAGCTCCTCTAAGCGCTTCCAAGATATCCGGAATAAGCGGCATGGGATACTTGTCCGGCACTGTGATCTTATTTAACCCTCTGAAGTCAATGCAGGGACGTAACTCGGTCGTATTTTTCTTTGGAATAAAGAAGAGTGACGCCGCTGCAGGAGAGGTGGATTCCGTGATTAAGCCATTTTCTAGATTTGTCTTCAGATATTCTTTCAGTGCCTCTTTTTCCTTGGCGGACAATATGTACATGCGGCCAAAGGGGAGAGGACTATTCGGAATCAGATCTATACAACAGTCATCTCTGCGATGAGGTGGTAATTCGGTGAATTCTGTTTTTGCAAAGACCTGGTGGAATTCCTGATATTCCTGAGGAAGAGTGTTTACTTCGTTAAGAATCTTATTTGTGACACAAAAAGACTCTAGAGAGTGCTTGTTCTTGGAGGTGGAGGCGACTAAGTTATGGCAGTTGTGAACACAATGTTCTGACCCCAAAAAAAGAGTACCAGCTCTCCAGTTAATAAAGGGGTTGTGAAATCTCAGCCATGGCAATCCTAAGATTACAGGATAATGTGCAGTCTTGATTAAATCTAATTTCAGGATCTCTTGATGTGCCGCTATAGTCATCGTGAGAGGAGAAGTGTGGTCTTTTATGGGACCGGAAGTAAGAGGGCTACCGTCCACACTCTCAACCGGGATCATTAATGCCTTGGGTACTTTTGGAATCCCCTATTTAGTAGCAAATGTGTCATCTAAAAAATTTCCTGCGGCTCCGCTATCGATAAGTGCGGGCACATTTTCCAATCTTGTGCTACCCCAGGCTAGCGTAACTTCAAGTACTATCATCTGGTTTTCTGTGGATAAATCTCGTTGAACCCTGGGAATGCTTTGAAGGGAACTAGTAACTCTGGAACCCTGCACCGTCGTTCCCCTTACGGTCGGGCGCTGGCGTTTCCCGCCTTCCTAGGGGGAGTATGGGGACATTCCTTGACCAAGTGAGAGCTCTCTCCACAATACATAAAAAAAGACCCTGAGTACGCCTTCTGGTACGTTCACCCACGGATAAAGGGTCTCTCGTATTCCCTATTTGCATCGGCTCCTCTGAAGGAACTGGTCTAATAGGAGACAGGGTACCTTCGGTGGTTTGTCTGCTCTTTCCTTTTCTTCTTTCCTTCTGTCTTTCTTGCAATCTATAGTCTAACTGCATAACCAGTGAGATGTATTCCGCCATGCTATGTGGACGTGGGGCTCGGGACACCTCGTCCTTTAAATCCTCAGAAAGTCCTCTTCGGAATATGGTCATCAAAGCTTCATCGGCCCAGGCCGTGTCAGAAGCTGGTTGCTTAAAGCGTGTGATATAGGAAAGGAGATCCTGACTACCCTGTTTACAATCCAATAACCTTTCCTGTGAGGCAATGGTTATCTCCTGTCTCCCAAACATACTCTTTATGCTGTTACAAAAAGCAGGGTAGGAATCGAGTATGGGATTTGTTACTGGTAACCAAAGGAGTGGCCCAAGCTAACGCAGCCCCTGACATTTGGGCAATCATATGGCCCACCTTCTCTCTATCTGTCGGGAAAAAGGCTGCCTTAAAGGCGAACTGTACAGAACAGGACTCAAGAAATTCCTTGACTGCATGGGGATTACCATCAAAACGTCCTGTGTGTAATGGGCCAGGAGGTACTTCCGAGCTACGGGCTGCTCGACCCACCTGTTGCCTCAAGCTGGTATTCTCTAGCTTCAATTGCTGGACCTCGGATGACAGGGACTGAACCGCTGCCATTAATTGTTGTATTTGTTGGTCCATAATGGATCCTCTGATTCTATCAATAAAGACTGTGAGGCCGGTATAGTCCTGAAAAAATTAAGGCGTTGCTAACTGTTACAATCTATGTACCTTTTTATTCCAAAGGTTTGGTGTTCGCAGTCCCTACTGCAGATATCAGATAAACAACAAGACAACACTAACCTGGTCCAGTAGGAATTCGTAGAGAAGAATGGAAAGCTCACCTAACCTCCTCTCCCCGCGCCGGAGAAACCCAGGTCGAGGAGGGGAAGTCAGGGAAACCCTCGCGGGGGAGAAAACCCTGTTGTGCCAGGAACTCAAAAGAAGCGATGGGCAAGTCTTGATTCCCAGGAGTGACTTCGGGAGTTGGACTTGCGATCGCGAACTATTCTGAAGAGAGAAACCAGGTGGTGTTTAGAAAAGGGAGAGATTGCTGCAGTAGAACTCTGGTGAGCGATATACCTTTAAGTCTGAATGTCTGTTGAGGGGGTGTAAGACGGCTTGCACGAAGGTTGTATTCTGTTCAGCGCGTGGTAGAAAGTAACTCCCTGTCCTTGCTGAAGAGACTGAAGAATGGAGAAAGGTTAGTGATGGAATGAATGAAAGTATGTTGTATGCTGGGGGGGTACGGAACTATACGTACTGCAGAGTGTAGAACCAATGCCTTCGGTGTAAGTGTGTGGAGAGCTGGTAGGGAAGAGGACCAAGGATAGAGGAGTCTGATACGGAGAAAAGGGAGAGACGGTTGAAAGATTACAGACAAGTGGAGTATTCGAAGGGTAAAGAGAGCTATCCTAGAATTACGAACTCACGGAGCGTGGCCTCTGAAAACAGTAGCAACGCGCTGGACCGAAGACGCCGCCGAAGGAAATCCATTCTGCGAGGTTGGGGACGGAGTCATCCGACACTCTCGGATTCGGAAGGCTGGAGCGCTGCTTTTCCTTGCTACCGCCATGTTGGAGGAGGTAGAGGCGATGCATGAAATTCGTCTCCACCTGTGCCAGAAAGTCCACGTGAGCCGCCCCCTAGAGGGAGCGGACGTGACAGAATCATCAGAAAAGTTGTGCATATAAGAATCCTGAGGAGAAAGCAACCTTTAATGTTTGTTTGGTGCATCAGGCCCTCTGAAATAAGAGACTTTCAATTGCAAAGAGACTTTGGAATAGAAAGTTCTGATACTGAGATTTTTGAACTGCATCCTCGTGCTAGAAAAGCTAGAGTATGTGCTAGGCTCGAGTGTGCTGCCATGTCCTGTGCTGAAAACGTGGGGAAGGGAAGCTTAGGGCTCAACTATCCTGATATATCATTTCTTGAACACGTTTCTTTTGTATAACATTGTTTCCCACGCCAGCTATATTTAGAAGGATTAACAATAGGTTTATTAGCCTAGGCCCTTTTATTTTGACAAGACACCACACAGACTGCGTTATTATTATTTGATGGTCATAGCTTGCTCCCATCTTTAGATTTAGGATTAGATAGGCCGTTTTTCAAACCCAATTGAAGTTGAACTGTGGTCCCTTGTGTCTGTCTTACTGTTTGATACCATGCCTTCCTTACAGTACCCAACACACATAACTTTGGGATCAGCCTGGCTACTGCTTTTTCTTTGTGGCTGTGACTAGCTGTTTGTGGCTTTGGAGATGGCCTTTGGGGGCACAGAAGCCAAGAAAGTGGAGGTGGCCAGACTAATATGCCATGTGACACGTTCAGGTCTCGAAATTGAGGGGATCTATTTAGCCAACAACTACCAGGTGCTACTTTTGACTCCCCAAGTCAATGGATGCAAAACAAACACTCCTAGGTCAATTTAACTTTGTGTTTGGGACAATCAATAAATTAAACATTAAACACAACTTTACAACATTTAAATCATAAGAGAACATAAATAATGGACAAAGTAATTTGTTTGCATTAGATGTGAAAGTTGGATATGCTGAACACTATATATTAGCTCCTCATTCCCCAGTGGTAGCTCCTAGCCACTGGTTCATGCTGGATACCCAGGAGCTACATTTAGCTCTTGCTTATCCAATTCTTAATGTCTTCAGAAATACCACGGGAGCTGCCTTGCTCAACAGACTCCCTACAACCAAGAGCCCAACGAGCCTCCCATCCTGCTGTCTGAACACTTTGGGGAAAAGGGGATTGGGACAAGTATAAAAAATTCAGTAAATATTCTGGTATGGAAAATACAATGGGAACCACCATTTAGCGTACATAGGTTAGGCGCCTTCTGAGAGGTCAAGATTTGCCAAAATATTTCTAGTAAGAGATCAAATCGATGGAGAGATACTCCTTGTAAAATAGTTGAGTAGCTTTCCGAGGTAGTCTTTTTCCTGTTTGATAAGCTAAGGAAGTCCTTAGCTTGTGATGCACTTAAATAGTAACCTATATTTCTAACTTGCGTATTCTAACCTAATTTCCTGCTTACTATAAAACCGAACCTTTTTTCCTTGAAATACTTATTGCTCAGTTGCTTAAAATTATCTTTTAATTCAACTAGTTACTTTCAAATGTCTAGTATTAAACTGTCACTGCTCTTACACAGCATCTTAGCTTTCATGTGTCTTTTCAGACAGTAGTCATTATTTTACATACTTTCCTACAGAAGTATTTACTGGCGAAAAAGTGTCTTGCTTGACCTGAAAGCTGACACTCTTACCTGCATGTCCTGTGTTGGCTCAGTGACTGAGACGCTTATCTAAGCTTCCTGAATGAACAAAGACAAGCGTGTCCTCACGCAGGGAAGCGTCTTTCCTGAAACTAGTTCCATGATCTGGGATTGCATTCCTCCTTCTTTTGGGAGGGGAAAATCACTGCCTTAGAGAACTGGCAAAACTTGACCATCTGACATGAGGTAAGGAATTAAAAAGATTTACAGCAGGGCATACATGCAAATTCGGACTTTACCCTTGCACGCTGCCCATATCTCCTGCACATATCAAGAGCGGGCAGGAGTCTGCTTCGCAAGTCCACCTCACCCTATTGTGGCATTGGTTGGAAAATTTGCATGCTGGAATAAATGTCATTAGAAACATTTTGCATTCAGAGACAGTCTGCACACATTGATGAATGATTGAGCAAATATTCAGACATTCCCTATTTATCAACATAAAATAAACCTCTGCACATTTACTCAGGTTTCCTGAAGAACCAGGGAGCCCTGACAAAACCCCAACTGTCCGGACACTAAAAACTAAATTCAAAATGCCCTAAACTCGAAACTAACTGTTAACTCTAAACTAACTGTGAACACTAAACAAAACTATACTATGTCCTAAATAGTATATGCATACTCTATTTCCTCTCTCAGATTGAAATCTAATGCTATAGATGAGAACTTCTAGCAGCACATCAGAGTTATTTGCCAAAAGAAGTTTGCACAGTAAAGGAATTGTACCATAAGAAGACAGAGCAACATGAAGTGACCCCTGCCGATGTGGTAACAGCACCAAACCGCTGCAAGGTTTAATGCTTTTACGCCTCCATTTCCTGTATGTCCTTTCGTGCTCTGACGAAGCGGAGGAGGGTCAGAGTAAGTGTGCTTTGTTTTTCATCAGGTCATTCTCTGTGAGATAATGTTCAAGCATGTTTTCTGCTGCCCTTGGTAATACAGTTCTGTTGGCTGTGTCTTAAATCCAAATTTGGCTAAGCTTTTCAAAATGGAGTTCTCTGATTTGGCCTGGACTTGGAAAGTTTCTGTAGAAGAAGAAGACAGACTTGAACTTGTGCTGCTGTGCTCGTTGGCAACAGATGCAGGCAACATCAGAGAGGTTAGAGAAATTTGGTATTTTTTTTGGGAGTGTGGTTGCAGCCATGGGGGTGGTAGTGGTGCCACTGGCCACAGCTCCATTTGGAGGTGGAAGAAGAAGAGGCCATTCCTCCAGTTCTTTTCTCGGGAAGTTGCCAGTGAGCCCTCTACTACTCATGTGTCGTATTTCATTCTTTGATCCATGCCTTTGTATCTTGCTATATATCAGTTTTAATGTAGATCTTATTATATAATCTTGTGCTAGTTCCTCCCCCAAAGATGTCTTTGCTGGTGATTCTTTGACCACTCCAGTCCACATATATACCCATATAACCATTATATTTGGAAGAAAAGCCCGTTCATGAAGCATACTAGTGACAAAAAACAATAGTGATCAGAAATAAAATTAACCAAGGTGAATAATAGGATGTTTGCACTTTATGAAAAAATACCACAATCATCTGAAAAATAATATTGATCAGAAACTATAATAGTCAAAGTTAATCAAAATGTCACTATTTCAAGAAAAACACCAGATCGCCAAAAATGATTATACATCAGAAATAATAATAATCAAAGTGAATAAAAAGCAGCAAATCATGAAAAACAGCAGTGACAAAACTATTAATATTGATCAGAGGTGATAATACTCAAGGGAATTAACATAAATAGCAATACAATATTGGTAAGACAAAATGAATGCAAAATATGCACATTTAAAATATAAAACATACAAATAGTAAAAAAGAATGCATAGCTTGCATTCAAGAAAATAATATACAGCATTTCTGTGACAGCAGTCTTGGGTTTAGAAGGACATTGGATTCCATCCCTTATGTTGTACATTAGCTGCAGTAGATTGCAAATAACATCGAAAAGCAAATGAAATATCTTGAGAGCGAGTGCGACTTGAGACCAGTGTAACATACAATTCTTCTATGCTATTGCAAATTAATCTGCCATATCTCTGTTGTAGGCGGTATAATGTGTGTCCATTATTTCAGTACGGTGCATCGCTTAGCAAGCAGCAAACCGACATTCATAAAACAGCTTTTCTCAATAGACATTGTACATATATTTCCCAACAGACAGCAAGAGGGACTAGTAATGGCATATATATTTCGTAATCTTGCACCAAAACTCTACATACCCCTACCCAAAAACCAGCAAGTTGTGGTCAAGTACACAGCCTATGTTAACAAGCCAGCATCTAGGTTACTGCACCTTGGGCACCTGCCCTCACAATCTGGTTTGAACAATGTAATCCTAGCAGGAGTAATACAATCTGCTAAGGAATTTGAATTGTATGAGATTTGGAGTTTAACAATATTCCTTTAGTCAGTTTTCATATGTATTGCCATTGAGTGTCCGTAATGTCGATCTGTAGATTACACCACCATTTAGCTCGAACTTTCAGTACTATTATAGCCACACATTGTTATGTCAATGTATACAATGTTGAAACCATATTTCTGCTACATTTGGAATGCATATGTTATGCATGGATGCGATAGATGCTCAGCAAGGAACAGCGACCAGTGGGCCCTTAAGTCTGCAGGCCCTCCGGTGATACTACAGGGCCTGCATCATTCCAACCTTGCAATAGACTTCACATTAAACCAGTCCACAAATTGGCAAATCAGGTACAACGCTCCCAGCACATTTGTCTTGGCTTTCCGCCAAGACGTCAGAATTGACTTATCCAATGTAGGTCTTATATCCAGGAACCGACACAGAGTAATAATCTTATCATATAACTCTATAACTTTCTTCTTACAAAGCAGCTTTTTTCAGTCCCGTTACATGGCACTGACCAAGTCAAAAATACCTTCCTCCATAGAGCATGTCTCTATCTATAATGGACAATCAAATGAATGTATATGTATAACATAAATATGTTTGTGCATTTTCAGAAGATGGCACAAACTAAAAATACAAAGTAAATGGTTTACATTTTTCCCGTTTACATAGTTTAAAAAAAATCTAAAAATGTTAAAGACATGTATTATTGTATGTTTCACTGTTTTACACCTTATAATGATTTTTAAATAATTGTGTACTTTCATTTTTGATTCCTTCAGGCATTCACTCCCCACTCTTCCCAAATGGAAGACAAAGGAGCTGGCACTGCAGTGGCCTCGCCTGCCAACACACTGAGCAAAGAAATGGCTGAACAAACAAAATGACTTCAAGTTCTAGCAGTTCCAATTCACAATTCAATCTCTGTCTCCTCCCCATGACCACGCCCCAAGCTCAGTCTGGCACTGCCCCTATCCCTTTGTCTCATATGTTGTTCAGAACACTGTGCACCCAAAAATAAGACATACATTGCAAAGACAAGATAACATTAAATCAACATTTTCCTGACCCCAATCTTCTCCATCCCACCGTCCCAGCCATCACTCTTAAAAAAACATGGAAAAAGTAAACAAATGCCACCAATAAGTCACAAATGAGTTACCCATGTAATTAGTAATTACCTGTGTTTTAGTATGGAAAGAAGCGCACAACATTAAAAAAAAGATGCATCCAGATTCTTCCAGTGCAGAGGATGTGGCCAATCTCACTCCCAGGCCAGTAACGAGAGAAAAACAGGATGTGAAGTGTACACTGTTTAGGCTGCTTGCTACCTGCAGTCTATGACATGCTTGGCTTTCCCATTCTTTTGACCTGTTAGCAATTGATTTCTGAGAAATAATTTCAGCCAACTATGTGTTGCAAGTGTATTTTTCAGCATCCACTTCCTGCATTCAGCGTTTAATGTTAGCAGGCTTTGTTCTTTGGTTACAGATGTGGGCTAACAGGATAAAATGCAGCAACCTTCAGAGCACCCTTTTTGTGCTATTAATCAGATGTGCGTACTTATATGAAGGCAAAGCCTGCTATGTGGGCATTTATGGTGCTGCCGAAAAACTAGGAGTCTTCATGAAGTTTGCAAAGTTTTGCAGCAAACTTTGCAAAGTGTGTGAAGGCAATTTCTTGCATACAGTGCAGTGCCAACGGAATAACATAGAGTCAAAGCTTGGAAATCTAGCTTCTCCTCTGAGAGAAGCCGAGATGCTAATGTCTATCTTTTTGGCCTGGTTTTCTTTAAAACCTACATCAACCTAGATATGGCCCGAGCCTCCATTCAGAAAGTGTTTCTGCTGCAGGTTTTTGGTATCGGGAGTCGTAGTAGAAACCACACGACCAACCACTACTACCATAACGCGAGCAGGTTTGGGAGCTGTAATCCTGTGTAAGGTAGGAGATGTAACCCTGCCTATTGGGTATCCTGTCAGCAAGACTCTTTCTTCCTGATGAAGGAATAACTGTGAGGGGGTCAGATTGCCATGTTTCAGGAATGCCTGGATCTTGCTGATAGTGCAAAGTTTCCACCTGGAACTTTGCAGGAGGCCTCGCTTCGCCTTCCTGTGCATCTCTCCACAGATGAGATAGCATTAATGAACAAGGAAGTAGAAGCAAAGTCCCAAAGCAGAGCTATTGATCTCTTTCCTCTGCACCCAGGAAATTCCTAAGCAACCTCTTTCTGGTGCACACCCCAACCATATACATCAAGGAACTCGAAAATTGGGTCATTTATTGCCATTTCAAGATGGAGGGCACCCATCTTTGCAGGGACATCTTAGTCGAAGGGGACCAGCTGGTGTGGCTGGACCTCACAGCTCCTATCTTTGGACTGCAAAGTCAGCTTCTTCATTTCTGCTGGAGAGGATACTTTTGAGAGTTTGAAAGTTCCCCTGACGCCTGTTTTACTCCCCCTAGTTTTTCACAAAATAGATTAAACCAGTGGCAGCAGCTCTCAAGCATCAAGGGATGGGCTTGATTATGTACTTGCACAAAATGCTTTTCCAGTTGCAAGACAAAAGACTCTCTTAGAACAGGTACGAGTAGGCATTTCTTTACCCTTGGATCTTGCTTCCTTCATCAATCGGTGAAAATCAGAATGATCCCAGATTCAGCACTTGAAATTTCTGGATTTCTGCATAGACACAGTTTCAGCGACTTTGCATTTACCTTCTGATAAGGTGGGAGAAATCAAGAAAGCGATATGCACTGTAGTGTGGGAGAGTACAGTTTCTCTCCAGTTGCTACCGGGGTTGATTGGCCTGTTGATATCATCCAGCCAAGCCATAATTCCCTATCCTGTGCATTACAGGTCTCCACAGACACTGAAAATTGTTCCCTTGCACAGGATGTTGCTCTAATTCCTAATCAGTATCAATCAACATGGAATCCCTGAATTCCAATTGGATGTGTGGAATAGTCTGTCCACCTTTGGCTCGACACCTTTAATAATAGGATCCAGTGCATGCCAGTCTGGATGCAGAGCACGATGAACCCCCAACAAAGTGTATTTGCATATCAACTGCCTGGAACTCCTGGCATGGTCTTTGAGATGAGGGCACTGAGCTGTTATTGCATTGAAGATTGAATTCTTTTCAGGATGGACAATAGCTCAGTGGTCTGCTGTGTCAACCACGTAGGTGGGACAATGTCCAGACTTCTCACAGAACTTGCCAAGTGCCTATGCCACTAGGATGCTGTGTTGGGCCCTAAGTGTGGAACCTTCCTTGCTTAGCTCTGTTATTCGTTCCAATATATTTTCCTTAGTGCAAGGTCACAGGATTGGGTTGTTGAGGTGAAGCCCACGCCTCCTTGTGGTATGTTGCATGCAGGCAATAAGATCAAGGGTGATAGTGCTTATGATTATGGTGGTGAGTGCTCTCAGTGGACCCTAGGGAGGGGTTGGGGCAAGAACGTTGAGTGATGCAGGGGTTGCGGCGGGGTGCTGATTGAGCCCCTGAGGAGAGTCCAGAGAAAGTGCTCATGAGTGAGGGTGAGGAGAACATATATATGCCAGAGTGGCAGTGGGTCCTCATGTGGTCTCGGTCTGGAAAGTGCCAGGCTGGGGAGGTATGGAACATCTCTCCCACCTTCTCAATACCTATGCTTTTGCTCCACTCTTGAGCCGCACCTAACTTCAATTATTCTCCTTCTCTCCTCCTTCCTCCCCTCGTTACTTGATTCATGTATTATCTGTACATAAATATATGTAACCATGTTATCCTGATGTATACTTGCCGACTGCTCCCAATTGCTATTCAAACCATATGCTACTCCACCACAAACTCACTGGGCACTGACACTATTGCATCATTCACAAATGTCACATCAACCTTCACCTTGGGACATATTTATGCAATTTTAACTTGTATCAGCCTTGATAAAGACCCACGGGTCAAAACACATGTCGGCTGACCACCAATGGGACTACGAGCCCACACACTAAACAGATTGATGAATAAAATCAAGTGGAATTATCACTAAACAAGAAACTGTGTGGAAAATCCATTGTGTAAAACAAACAATAGCGAGGTATCCAGGATATTTCCAGATCATGCTTATGCCACTAATATCTTGGTGGTCCGCTGTGTCCACCACGTAGGTGGGACAATGTCCAGAGTTCTCACAGAACTTGCCAAGTGCTTATGCCACTATTGCTTTCAGAGGAGGCTATCAGTGGTGGTAGAATACCTAACTGGCCTCTTGAATACAGTAGTAGACTAGGATTCTTGATACCCCAGGAACCTCAATGGCTGGTAACTGACCCTACAGTTTTTGCGAGAAATCTTGCAATGAGGGGCACTCTGCGGGTGGACCTCTTCACCCCCAGTCTGAATGCCCAGTTGCCTCGATTTTACAGTTGAATGCCACAACCCCTTTGCTCTATCAGCCGATGCATTTCTTCATATCTGGGGTCTGAATAGGCACTACACCTTCCCTCCTTTGCTATGATTGCGATAGTGGTAGTGAATGCAAGGGGCGCATGGAATATTGCTGATTCTGATTATGCCTTAGCCGATGATGCAAGAGTGGTATCCAGTGGTTCTGGAAGTTTCTTCAAATTTTCCAGCCCCGCTTTCCTATAACCCACCCATTCTGAGGGAAGTGGGTGGGTCACTGTTTCCCCTCGACAGGATAGAACACTGTCTATGGTGGCAGGGATGATTTTGGGTACACTAGTGCATCACAGGTCTTCCGGCTCCAGCTGTAGTAATTATTAGAGACTCCACTTTCAGGAGATAAGAAGCGGCCTGGCCAGCATAGCTATCTGGTGAGCGAAAAGGGATTGTGATCCCATTTTGGACCATTTTTTCTTCGCAGCTTACCTAGTGGACAGCAGTAAGGCCTTTTGTACCAAGGTAGCTTAAAGGTCTGCCAATTCTGCTGGCTATGAGCAGGTGGATGGGAGGTCGGCCTGGAAAAACCTGATTGTTTGCTGCCTTCTTCAGGGAGTTCCAATCCTCAGACCCCTGTCTTCCGGGTACTTCTCACTTTTTGATATCAGTGCTGTGATGCAGCTGCTGGACAGCTGGGGGGTGTGTGGAATGCGTGTTTCAGTCTTAAGACACTTTCTGCTAAATCTATATTGATCTGGTTATTGCTCTGCATTTGAATTTAGGAAGTTAAACTCTGGTCACTATGTGACATGTTTATTTCCCTGGAGGGGTCTGTCTCTCCATCTCAAGGAGATCTACGGTGTGTATCAGGTGTGTGGAGTATCATACCTTTCCTGCTCACCCAGCCGTTGCATGATGTGGTGCCTTAAACAGCATAAGTTGGTAATGCCCCCCACTACATGGTTAAATGTGTGGTGCTGTTATTTCTGGCCCTCAAGTGTCATGGCCAAAAATAACAGCACCACCACTGTGTCAACTGCCACTTTAGCTATATCGGTCAGATTTGTCATGGAGCAGGCCGACATGGATGTTTCAGTTTTTCGTGCCCTTTGATGCTAGGGCATACAAAGCCTATTGTTTGGGCGCTCAGCTGGAGGACATAATGAAAATGGCAGATTGGTTGGGTAAACCCAATCTTTAAGGAATTTTATTTTAAGCCAATAGAGGAGGTTGCATCCTTGGTGGTGCATCAGATTTGAACAAGCGTAATGCTCACCTCCATGTCTTGCAATAGATTTTGCCATAGATTTTAAATTATAGGTATTAGCGCACAGCATGAGGCACCCAGGCAACAGCTCCCTTAAACATGGGCCAGGAACACACAGTGAAAGACTGTCTTATTTTATTATTATTAATTATTATTAGGGTATTTATTGAGCGTGGACCTAGCTTTGGGAAGCAAAGAGCACTTTACAATCATAGGGGGAAGAACACAGTGATAGAAGCAAAGAAAAAAGTTCAGACCAAACCGC
This sequence comes from Ambystoma mexicanum, assembly GCF_040938575.1. Classification (NCBI taxonomy): domain Eukaryota; kingdom Metazoa; phylum Chordata; class Amphibia; order Caudata; family Ambystomatidae; genus Ambystoma; species Ambystoma mexicanum. Next base: position 828,131,936 of record NC_090923.1, on the reverse strand, counting down.
TGGCTCCATTGTATCATGGTTGCCAATATCCTGCATGCTTCCGCTCTCTCTTCATCCCTGCACATCTTCACTGCTGTCCCCCTCACGCGACCTCACACGGCTGCCATTTCCCCCTCACTTTGCCATAGCCCTGCTCACAGCACTTATCTGTCCTTCCAACACTGCGGCCTCCAGCCTCTCAACATGGCCGCCATAGTCAGTGATAAGAGACTTACTCCTGAGTCCCTGTCATATATATGGATGATTTCATGAAAGGGCAAAAACACAGGCCCCTTCATTAAAAGGCAACAACTTTTTCTTTTTTTAACAGTAAACACTAACAGCACCCCAGGTGCAAAGCCAGGTTGCTAATACTGTTCATACTCTTGTTCGCAGGCAGTGATGCCATTAACAGGCCACAGCGCTTTTAAGGCCTTCTTTTCACTCAGCCTACTTTAGCTTGAGCTGGCAGGTTGTTAATGGCAATCTCTGCTTACAAACGCTAAAGTATCAGGGAGTTCTAATTCTATTAAAGACACAGAGACCACTTTTTTGTACTAATGAGAGGTGAATGCTCTGTTGACTGCTTATGTCTGGTTTCAGTTGCTTAGACTTAAGTTCCCTCCCTCCTGTTAAATATGTTATGTTGTTTTAGGAGCGGATCCAAAGACGTCCTAGCTATCTCAGAAGTTGTTGCTCTCTTAACGCTTGCACTGGTTTCATTGTGTGCCTTCTGTGATTTACTTTGCCTAATCAAGTTGGACTGGTTCACTCTTTTTTTCAGCCTGCGCACCATTAGGTCTTGTTTAATTTTTTTCTCTATTGACTAGTTCGTGTTTGGTCACTAGGAAGAGGAAGGAAGTGGCTTGGAAATTAAATTAGGTCATCGGATGTAGCGTCACAGTATTGGATTATGGAACAGTAGTTGTCTTTATGTTACAAAGGTACAAATGCATATGAAACCACTAAAATAGCTATCCAGCCTGGGAAATGAAGTGTATATGTTTACATTTGGTTTGCTGTTGTAAAGTTCAGTAAAGAAAGTGAAGAAATAATACTCGCCGACGTTTCGAGTATTGAGGGATTGAAACTCTCTGACAATACTTAGTAAATGGTATCCATATTATTCTATTTGCTTTTCATTTGTCACCAAGTAAACTATTCTACTAAAGGACATTTTGTTCCAAGCTTTATGCTTGTAGTTTTTTCACCTCTCTCGGAGATATTTTAGTGGGCTCAGAAGAGAGTAGTTTCTTCCTTCTTGGTATGGAAGGAATTCACGTCATACTTGGCCCTAATTACTGTTTGAGTCACACAATCGTGCATTGGATCTGTTTTTAATTCACACTAGAGGTTTCTCAGTTTTGTCTCTAGAATCTCAAGTTCCTATTAATTTTCCTTCCTTTTATGACTAAAGAGTCTCACGAGGCCACCACGGATTGCTACATTCATACTTTCCCCACTCAATCTGATGTTGGGAGTTGAGTCTGTGTCCTTTTACCCGAAACTGACTAGGTCCTTTCTTATTTTGTCCTCTGATTTGGTGTATCTAAGCACAATCGATTTAACTGCCAAAGATTTCCAAATGTATACCTAGTTCAATCAGTGTGAGGTCAGAAAGGGCAATTGATCCAGGAGATGTAGTTGCCTGATTTTATAATGGAATTTAGTACTGCTCTGTTAACAAGAAGATAAACAATCCTTGAGACAGATTTATGTATAACAGAGTAACAGGACTTAGAATGTATTTGTCATCCCAGCCATTCCAACTCACATGAAAAAGCATTTGTTTACTATTTGACAGTTACGTGCAATTTTATTTGGTAAGAGTGTGTCTGTGGGGGCAGGGGGATCCTTGACACTTCATACAACTCCCTTGTTCTAGCACGTATATATTACAGGGCCCGCGGTAGCAGCCGTTTAGTTATGGTGTAGTTATGGTTAAGTTGCTAAACCCATATGAAGAGCACTTTTTCGGTGGCTTATAACTTCGCTCCCCCTGGAGGAATAGTCACCAAACTTTGCAAAAAAAAGTATATGGCCGGCTCTGAATTTTTGTGCCAAGTTGGGTAAGGTTTTGTGCAGGGGGGGCAAAGTTATAGGGGGTCCCAATTTTTTTTTCTCCATAGACTGAATGGGCAAAAACTTTGCGCACTGCTATGGGTCGAACGGCTGGAAGGATTTTAACCAAATTTGCGGCAGGAGCAGGGGCTTGATTCAGAAAGCGTGCTTTTGTGTGTTTGGTGGAAATCCGACCAGTACTTTTGTTGCAAAGAATTGAAATCTACGTCCCAAAAAATTAGTAATATCTGGGTCCGCTCTGCGGACCCATTTCCCTGTTTGCTCCGCAGACCGAAGTGTCATTGGCCTGCAGTACGCTGTGTTGTCGGTGAACATTGTACGCGGCCGGTGCTTGGCTGGAGGGAAGCGTGCTGTGAGTCAAAGGTTTTGGGAAATGCCGCCATGGTGTATCAGAGGATAATGTTGTGGTGTGTGTGGCAAGGCTATAAGCCATTGTTTGCATGGGTGGGCTTCTTATACGTAGCAGTATCCGCAGTAAAATTAGTCATATCTGGCTCCTCTCTGGCATCCCAATTCCCTGTTTGCCACGCTGTCAAAATGTTGATTGCAACGTAGTGTGCAGTGACGGTATGTGTGTCAAAAGTGTTGCATGACGGCGGCATGTTGTATCGGAGGACAATGCAGCGGCGAAAGGGGCTGAAAAACATAGTGTGCGGCATCTGGAGGTGGGAAGAAGGGATGGAAAGGGTGCAGGAGTGAGAAGTGCTTCATGTGATATATCTCATTAGAAGAAGACAGTGTTGTGCCAGCGCTATCCGTGCATGCTCCGCTAATGCACGTATACCTCAACAGGCAACAATCTTGTGTGGTCATTGCAGGGAGCCTTCATTATGGCATGGCAGCTGCAGCGGCGATATCTTTCTGTGATGATTGGTGGCAGGCACATTTGCAGAAGGGGAGTGCATTCCACAAGACAAGAGGATTTAAACATAGCATGTACTATGGTGTGCTGTGTGAGGTAAGTCCATAGCCCCAGCAATGCATGGCTGCAGCCCTAGCACAGAAAAGTATGTCCACTGGTTGAAAAGGTATGTCCACTGGTTGAAAGTAGGTGCCACATTGTTGCTTTTTATGTGTGGTTCGGTTGCAGTGCACACAATGTTGGTTGCATGGGTGTGGTGATTGGTAGAACAACCTACAGTTGTCGGTGTATGGGTGGAGATCTTGCCATGACAAGTCGTGCAGTTTGTCCACTGGGTGCACTGACGGAATAGTGTACATATGGAAGAGGTCACGGTGCAACTGGTTCTTTATGTACTTGCATAGTGTGCATTACGCAGATTAGTAAGTGTTGTAGTGCACTATGCACCATTGGTTCTATGCACATACTTCTCATGATGCCTACTCCCGGGCATCCGGATCAAGCCCATCAGCCCCGGGAGCAGGCATCCAGACATTTACAAAAACCCCAGCAGCCCCAGCTAGGGGCTGTCTGAGTTCGGTCCTGGCTCCAAGCTCCTAGACAGGCACCAGGCTCATAATAAAAATCAGTCCTGGCGCCTTAGACGCCAGGCTCATAGACATTACTTACCTCATGCAGACCATGCTGCAAATAAATCCAAGCCAACGTGAGGCCTGGATGGGACTATTTTACTACAGGGACTATTTTTTACTCGGGTGTGGTCCTGGGGAACTTCTTTCCTGGGACTACTTTGGAGGCTATTTAAACCACGCCCGAAAAGCAGCACATGCTTCGTGTTATTCTGCATCCAGCAGTGTGACTCTCACCGTGCCTGCAGCCAGCATCCAGTCTTCTGCCACGCCCGCGTGCCTACAGCCAGCATCCAGTCTTCTGCCACGCCCGCCTCGAATCCAGAGCTCCTAGAATAAAGAGGAAGAAAAGGACAAGGTTAAAAACGAACTTATTTCAAATTCCTCACCTGATTCCGGATCCATTTCATCTCCTGACCTGGAAAGTACATCAGTCCTGCACGCGTCGCTTCGCCAGCTCCAGCACGGCGTCATACTCACCAGTTCTCACAACATCTTTCGATCCGGCACTGTCCCCATCATTTCTTCACAGTACTCCGGCAACTAGGGGCACAAGAATAACAAGGTGAGCAAAGGGAATCAACAAATACCTCTTACCACCATAGACTTACCTGATTTACCACCAGTGGTATTATTCTCCATATCTTCACATGCCGCATCTGTAAAGAGGGAGAAAAACAACACGTTAACGCATGCAATAGTTACCGGGCAGTGTTGGGTAACACAGACACTTACCTGAACGCCAGCAGCAGCTACGAGACCCTCTTCTCACGAACTCAGTTGCAACCTAAGGAAGGAAGGGGACAAGAGTGAACATCGGGCACATTGAACTCTTTGAACTTGATACTTACCAATCCCGCCTGGGACTTCAGAGTCAATGCTTACCGGAACTCTCCCAACGCCTTCAAACCAGTGAAGTAACTGGTATCTACACGCCCCTGCAAGACACGCAGGATGGAGAGCTCATCTTTTACAAACATAAGGTGAGGTTACTAAGGGGATATCGGAGGTGATTAGTGGGGGAGAGCGAGAACAGTTGGGAGGTCATCACTTAAACCCACAGGTGGCTAATCCCTGTCTCCACTTGCAGGAAAATACTTCTTTGGGTCCAGCAGACAAGACTAGGCGGGTCAGTCCAGACAGTGATCTCTGCACTACGCATCACGTTGACGGAGACCGCAGCTGTCCGGGTCCCATCGACACCCCTGTGGGGTCCAGGTGAGCGTAACAATACTTGAGTGTTGGGAGCAGGCCCAATGTTGTGACGATTGTCTTGTTAGGTTGGCATGCTTATAATGCTTTGTGATTGGAAGTGGGTAGCGGTGCCAAACACAGCAATATGTTTCTGCATTACGGTCAGTGGAACACTTATCCCTGCCTCCCTGCTTTATGGTGCGGCGGTTGGGTGGATGTGCTGATGCGTATGTTGTCTTTGTGGTTTCTGGCACATGCCTACATGGTCGCCTGCATGGCTCTGTTATATTGTGGTGAGTGTGCCCAAGGCGTAGACTGTTGGGTTCAAGCCGAAGTCCATAGGCCGTAGGCCATGCACCCAACAGACTAGGCCTTCATCACAGCCACCTCAACATAATGCAGCGATGCAGTTGTCACTCTGCAGGCATTTGAAGTTGATGAGTACCACACAATGGTTGCAGAGGACATTGTACACTTGGTAGAACAGCAGAAGTAAGCTGCTATGTGTACATTAGCATATGGTGTTCACCATTGCCCCTGTTGCCCAATAGGGAGCCACATGTCACCATTTGCGTTTGCAATGGTTAGGCCCTTATACGACCCTTGCTTGCAAAACTGTTTGACCACATTGCCCCATGAAAGGAAGTCAGCAGCATCAGAAAGTTGCAGTATGGACAATGTACAGAGGCACGCACATACCGTTCAGCACAGGCAATCAAAGGTCATGGAGCCATGCATGCAAATATGTGGCCAGGGTGAAAGGTGGCAGTCGCAATTGCAGATGGGGAATGCATTACACATGACATGAGGAGTACAACGTGGGGTGCACTAGGGAGTGCTGTGTGTGGTGATGGCCTAGCGTCTTGGATGCATGGCTGGAAGCCTTGCACGAACAGCTATGTGGTTTGCTTGCAACTACTCCTCAGAATGTTGCATTTCGTGTGTCGTTTGTGAGTTGTGCATGCATTGTTGATTGCATGGGTGTGGTCATTGTTCGCACATGGTACATTTGCCAGTGCATGGCAGGAGCTTATGGAGTGACCAGTTCTGCAGTGTGTCCACTGAGTGCTGTGGTGAGAAAGTGTGTGTGTACCAGTGCATAGGGTTCAACTGCATAGTGTATGTCCTTGAGTAGTGTGCATTGCGGTGATTACTAACTACTGTACTGCACTTTGAAGTATTTTATCATTGGAGTTGGTGGAGTGCTGGGAGGAAAGCTACTATGGCTACCTGCATTTCGTGGTGCTGAGTGCCGCTCTGGGTGAATGTGGGCGCTGAAAGCGTGCATCGGTTTGGAGAGCTGTTACCTGGAGGTGCTTTCACATGACACAAAACCTGTACTGTGAGTGTGTAAAGGTACGTCTGCAGTGCAGTGCAGAAATGATAGTGTTCGATGCGGAGGTCTTGAATGTGAATGCTACATGCGTGTGTGACTATTGCATATTACCTAATGTGGGAGTGTTGCATATACAATAGTGGAAACGGAATAAGGAGTGCCTGTGCTTTACTGGGGTGTGGCCCTCGCTGTAGCTGGGAAGGCGCATGTGCTACAAACTACCCTTTTGAGCCTTTGCAAATGGAAATGTGGGGATTATCCAATCAGTTGTCGAGGGTGTGGGTCACAGGAAGGGGCAGTGATATTTTTCCCCAAACCTCGAAGCAGTGAGGTTGACAGAGATGGGCAGACACAGAGTGCTCATCGTGGGTGATACCTTTGTGCAGGATCTGCACAGGTAAGCCGTGGAAAGAGGCTTTGATACTAACTTTCAGTTGGAAGGAGTGGAGGCTTTTTGGGGCACAGTGTATGAGTGGGGTTTCAGTGCCATGGTTCTCCTTTGTACATGTGTGGCCTCTGTCGGCAGTGTGGATGTTGTGGTCGTGCATTATGGAGCGCTACATTTGGGGTACATGTCGTGCTCACGTGTGCTCCGTCACCTCAAGAAGTTGATGACAGCAGTGATGCAGATTTTTCCCACTGCCAAGGTGTTTTTCTCCTCCATACCACCAAGAGATGCATGGGACCATGCCAGTGTAATTTGCCAAGAGCCAGAGGTCAGGAGGTGTTTCATACACAGAAGCATGTGTGATTTTATGTGCAGTGCTGGGATGTTCTGCACCGACTATCACAGCGTTAACAATCAAGATTTGCCGTGGTTCTAAGGAAATGACATTTTTTAGACCTCCAATGGCAATGCTGTTTTGTTTGCCACTCTACATGCAGCATTGTAGAAAATCCTGTAGAACTGTAATAGAAGCGTTGATGTTCAGTCCATAAAAATGTGAGGAGGAGAAGCAAACAGAAAGTCATCGAAAGAGATAAAAAATAAAAAAGCTTGCATGCAAGCACGTACATAACAAAAACAGGACAAAAAATAAAATAAAAAAACCTTTTGTTTTCTGAGACAGTACTACAGACCCAAACCCCTACCCTGTTTTACATTTATCCCCCCGCAAAACACCCCCTCCCTCCCTCGCTAGCAGGAAAACTCAGTGCATTATGCTGTACTTTCACGCTTCCCCGTGCCATATCCAGCCATTTTCTAGATTGGAGCCTTGAAAAGGAAAAGGTGGAGCGAAAGACAGTGCTCTATAAGGTTGGTGGGTCTGGTGTGTACGCAAACACTGTGCCTGAAGGTCTCTTTGCATAAAGAAGTGCAGAAGGGTATGGTGGAAGTGTGCAAGGTAAGGGGTAGGCATCCTGGGTGTATGCATGAACTGTATTTATTTATTTGCAGTTAGTAACATGCAAGCTGTGCTGCGTGTGCGTGATATTTTTTGAAAAGTGTGCATTAAGTGGGGTACTGCGGAAAACAAAAAACAACTTTACAGTGTACACAGTAAATGGCAGGCATCCTACTGTGGTGCATGCATTGTGTGTATGATATCATATGATGTGCAATTGTATGCTATGGCAGTTATCAGACAATGCCTGGCTCTTGCCGATAGTGCAAAGTTTCCACCTGGAACTTTGCAGGAGACCTCGCTTCGTCTTCCTGTGCATCTCTCCACAGATGAGATAGCATTAATGAACAAGGAAGTGGAAGCAAAGTCCCAAAGCATGGCTATTGATCTCTTGCCTCTGCACCCACGAGATTCCTAAGCAACCTCTTTCTGGTGCACAGCCCACCCATACATCAAGGAACTTACAAATTGGGTAATTAATTGCCATTTCAAGATGGAGGGCACCCATCTTTGCAGGGACATCTTAGTCGAAGTGGACCAGCTGGTGTGGCTGGCCCTCATGGCTGCTATCTTTGGACTGCACAGGTAGCTTCTTCATTTCTGCTGGAGAGGGTACTTTTGAGAGTTTGAAAGTTCCTCTGATGCCTGTTTTACTCCTCCTAATTTTTCACAAAATAGATTAAACCAGTGGCAGCAGCTCTCAAGCATCAAGGGATGGGCTTGATTATGTACTTGCACAACATGATTTTCCTGTTGCAAGACATAGGACTCTGTCAGAACAGGTATGAGTAGGCATTTCTTTATCCTTGGATCTTGCTTTCCTCATCAATCAGCAAAAATCTGAATTATCCCAGATTCAGCACTTGGAATTTCTGGGTTTCTGCACAGACACAGTTTCTGCGACTTTGCATTTACTTTCTGACAAGGTGGGAGAAATCAAGAAAGAGATATGCACTGTAGTGTAGGAGAGTTCCGTTTCTCTCTAGTGTCTACCAGGGTTGATCGGCCTGCTGATATCGTCCAGCCAAGCCATAATTCCCTATCCTGTGCATTACAGGTCTCCACAGACACTGACAATTTTTCACTTGCACAGGATGTTGCTCTAGCTCCCATTCAGTGTCACTAAACATGGAATCCCTGACTTCCAATTGGATGTGTGTAATAGTCTGTCAACCTTTGGCTCGACACCATGTTTAATAATAGGATCGGAGGCATGCCATTCTGGATGCGGAGCATGATGAACCCCCAACAAAGTGTCTTTGCAAATCAACTGCTTGGAACTCCTGGCAGGGTCTTTGAGATGAGGGCACTGAGCTGTTATTGCATTGATGATTGCATTCTTTTCGGGATGGACAATATCTCGGTGGTCCGCTGTGTCAACCACGTAGGTGGGACAATGTCCAGAGTTCTCACAGAACTTACCAAGTGCTTATGCCACTATTGCTTTCAGAGGAGGCTATCAGTGGTGGTAGAATACGTGACTGGCCTCTTGAATACAGTAGAAGACTAGGATTCTTGGTACCTCAGGAACCTCAGTGGCTGGTAACTGGACCTACAGTTTTTGCGAGAAATCTTGCAATGAGGGGCCCTCTGTGGGTGGACCTCTTCACCCCCAGGCTGAATGCTCAGTTGCCTCGATTTTACAGTTGAATGCCACAACCCCTTTGCTCTATCATCCGATGCATTTCTTCATATCTGGGGTCTGAATAGGCACTACACCTTCCCTCTTTTGCTATGATTGCGATAGTGGTAGTGATGGCAAGGGGCGCATGGAATATTGCTGATTCTGATTATGCCTTAGCCGATGATGCAAGTTTGGTATCTAGTGGTTCTGGAAGTTTCTTCAGATTTTCCAGCCCCACTTTCCTATAACCCACCCATTCTGAGGGAAGTGGGTGGGTCACTGTTTCCCCTCGACAGGATAGAACACTGTCTGTGGTAGCAGGGATGATTTTGGGTACAATAGTGCATCACAGGTCATCCGGCTTCAGCTGAAGTCATTATTAGAGACTCCACTTTCAGGAGAAAGGCAGCAGCCTGGCCATCATAGTGTTTCATGTGAGTGAAAAGGGATTATGATCCCATTTTGGCCGTTTTTTTCTAGTTTTGAACTTCGCAGCTTACCTAGTGGACAGCGATAAGGCCTTTTGTAACAAGGTAGCTTAAAGGTCTGCCAATTCTGCTGGCTATGAGCAGGTGGATGGGAGGTTGGCCTGGAAAACCCTCATTGTTTGCAGCCTTCTTCAGGGAGTTCCAATCCTCAGGCCCCTGTCTTCCAGGTACTTCTCACTTTTCGATGGCAGTGCTGTGATGCAGCTGCTAGATGTGCATGTTTCAGTTTTAAGACACTTTCTGCTCAATCTATGTTGATCTGGTTATTGCCCTGCATATGAATGTAGGAAGTTAAAGCTCTGGTCACTATGCAACATGTTTATTTCCCTGGAGGGGTCTGTCTCTCCATCTCAAGGAGACCTACGGTGTGTATCAGGTGTGTGGAGTATCATACCTTTCGTGCTCACCCACCCGTTGCATGATGTGGTGCCTTAAACACAGTGGCCGCTGCTATCATAGGGCGGCCGGGCGCCGTCCCCCCCAGAAAAGAAAGAGAAAAGAAAGAGGAAGCTAAAAGAGATTCAATCAGAGAACTTCTCTGATTGAATATCTTTTTTAACTTGCATTTCCTTTGCCAACAGCGCGGGGGGTGCTGTGGCAAGGCAACAATAACTAAGGGCCGGGCCCGGCTGCTTTCACAGCGGGGCGCATCCCGTTTTACTCTAACTTCTTCAATAGTAGAGTGCGTGGAGCTCATAGCTCCACGCACTCTACGTAAGCCCCTTTAATTAGAAGGCTGGCGGGGCGCTCCAGGGGTGGCCCCGCCGGTCTAAAATGTGCGCAAACAGCGCACTAGGTCAGCGAGTCCCTCCCCTGCATGGACACAGTAATATCATTGGCTGTTTGCCAGCCAATGACAACCCTTGCATTGGCTGGCAAACAGCCAATGACATTACTGTATCTATGCAGATCTCGTGCTGGTGCAGGGTGTGTGGGTGCGCCTGCGCCACCGTCACACTCTCTCCCGTGGATTCTTTCTTTGAGGACGATGGCAGGAGTCACACGACGCAAGCTCAGCTGCCCTGCCCTGAAGACCACCAGCCCAGCAGAGACGGCCTGGACCACAACACGAGTTGCTGGCGGGTAAGTACCCAGGTGGTCCCAGATGTTGTTCTGTTTTGGGCCCGGGGACGTAGTCCACGGCCCCAGTCAGCAACACTGAAAGACGTGTAGGCCTGGACCTACGTCTTTCAGTGTTGCTGACTGTGACTGCTGTCAACTTGGGGCCTTGTGTCTCTCACTCCGGGCCTTGGTGGTAGCGGGCCTGGGCCTGCCTACCAGCAAGTCGGGGGACAAGGCGGGGGCCGCCTGGCCTGGGCCTTCTTTACCCCCGGTCCGTGGCCCAAGAGCCTTAGGCCACGGACAGCAAGGCCCAGGCAGGCGTGCTGCTGCCCAGTGCCCGCGTGGAATCTTCTCCATCCAAAATGTGCCGTTTAATATTTTCGGCATTTTTTGTCGAAAAATGCCGAAAATATTAAATGGCACAAGTAGAGCCCTGGCAGCACGAGGGAGAGGCCTGGCACAGTGGCACCACCACGGCTGGTGCCTGGTGGCCAGGCCTAGCATGATGCGTCGCGGGCCGAAGCTGCAGTGGAGACAGTGCTTTCCCCAGACCAGCACACACGCCATCGACAGCAGAGCCCACACTTTGACCGCTTAAATTGTCACATCTCCCCTGCAAGTGGGTTACGCAGTGTTAGCCCTGGTATTATTTCTTTGATCATTCCAAATTGCTATTTTCCCCGTTATGACTACAAATACGAGCATGCTAGTAAAAAATACAAGGCAAACTACTTACACATTATACATTAATGTATGCATGCCTGGTTTAATTCACAATCCACTGGCTATGTGCTTACTGCTGTACACTTGCTTGCAAAACCCAACAGCAATATGGATTTAGTGAATGTAACACCAAGGACAAGCAAGAAAATGTGCTGCACAGAGGTGCAAATGGTAAGCCTTGTGCTAACCAGTAGGACTCCTCCATCTCAATGTTTTGAAGATAATCTGAGACAGTATAACATCTTTCTGTTTTATATTAAACTAACCGGTCGTTGTCTGACCTGTGGGCCAGCCAGCAGCACCAGAGTCCACTCTTGCTGCTTCAGGGCTGCCGAAAACCACCCCCTCCCCTCTTCCCCCCTGTGCCTATCAAATCAAGGGCTGCCTCAACAGAGACAAAAGAAAATCACAGATTAACAGGCCCTCCCACAAACAGTCACCAGTGTAACAGATGGCTACATCTCTAGATAATTGCAGTCAGCTACACAGCACATGCTCACCTGTACGAGAGACAGCTCACCGTGCTAGGCACTTGCTGCTGAGATCTGTGCTCACACTGAATTATTTTTATTTATATGTGTCGTATGTGTAAAGTGCTTGAAAGAGGGCATTTATCCATCAAATAGCGACCCATTTTAGCATTGGTTCAGAACTTTTTTGTGGCAGAGCTTCTGAGGGCAGAGACGTTTACAGTGGTGTGCATGGATGGGAATATTTCAAATGGTCTTGAACTGAGCAGAAGTTCCATACTGCCAACGCAGATGGTGGCCTTTTAATCAGCCCATTGTTGCGTGTTGAAATGCAAAAAGGATCAGACTGAGATATGGCAGAGTGGAAATGTATATAATGAAGAGGCAAAGGAGCTCAGAATGTTGGGCGACTGGAGGTGCAACATTTTTTAATTATTTTAAAAATATGATTTGTATTGCAGTCAGTATGCGTGGTGTGCACTGCATTTCTCAACATGATCAGAGTAGAGGGAGGGTTATGTGCACATTTGGGTATTCCTTTTAAACCAGATGGCCCAGGTAATGTATACTGTTGGTGACCTGAGCCCTGTACTATTGGACTATTTAATTAGTTCCCCTTAGAAAACTTCTTGTACATCCTACAGCTTTTTGGGCAACTTTTCCTGGAGATTTTGCTGGAATATGCCCCATTTTTAATCGTATAACAATAATTCTCATGGGGAGCACGCCCAGAACAGAAACCACTTGTTGGAGAAGGTCTCACTTGCTTCCCTCGCACGTACATCTTTGGTAACAACATTTACGCTCCACCACTTTAAAAAATCACCATCCGCCACTGCTTAAACAGCATAAGTTAGTAATGCCCCCCACTACACGGTTAAATGTGTGGCGCTGTTATTTCTGGCCCTCAAGTGTCAGGGCCAAAAATAACAGCACCACCACTGTGTCAACTGCCACTTTAGCTATATCGGTCAGATTTGTCATGGAGCAGGCCGACATGGATGTTTCAGTTTTTCGTGCCCTTTGGTGCTAGGGCATACAAAGCCTATTGTTTGGGCGCTCAGCTGGAGGACATAATGAAAATGGCAGATTGGTTGGGTAAACCCAATCTTTAAGGAATTTTATTTAAAGCCAATAGAGGAGGTTGCATTCTTGGTGGTGCATCAGATTTGAACAAGCGTAATGCTCACCTCCATGTCTTGCAATAGATTTTGCAATAGATTTTAGATTATAGGTATTAGCGCACAGCATGAGGCACCCAGGCAACAGCTCCCTTAAACATGGGCCAGGAACACACAGTGAAAGACTGTCTTATTTTATTATTAATTAATTATTATTAGGGTATTTATTGAGCGTGGACCTAGCTTTGGGAAGCAAAAGAGCACTTTACAATCATAGGGGGAAGAACACAGTGATAGAAGAAAAGAAAAAAGTTCAGACCAAACTGCTGGCTCCATTGCATCATGGTTGCCAATATCCTGCAGGCTTCCGCTCTCTCTTCAACCCTGCACATCTTCACTGCTGTCCCTCTCACGCGACCCCACACGGCTGCCATTTCCCCCTCACTTTGTCTGCCAGAGTCCTGCTCCTGGTACTTATCTGTCCTTCGCACACTGCGGCCTCCAGCCACTCGACATGGCCGCCAGAGACAGTGATAAGAGACTTGCTTCTGAGTTCCTGTCATATCTATGGACGCTTTCATGAAAGTGCAAAAACACAGGCCCCTTAATTAAAAGTCCACAACTTTTTCTTTTTTTTTTATCAGTAAACGCTAACCACACCCCAGGTGCAAAGCCGGGTTGCTAATACTGTTCATACTCATGTTCGCAGGCAGTGATGCCATTAAAAGGCCACAGCCTTTTTAAGGCCTTCTTTTCACTCAGCCTACTTTAGCTTGAGCTGGCGGGCTGTTAATGGCAATCTCTGCTTACAAACGCTAAAGTATCAGGGAGTTCTAATTCTACTAAAGACACAGAGGCGAATATTAGACCACTTTTTTGTACTAATGAGGGGTGAATGCTCTGTTGACTGCTTATGTCTGGTTTCAGTTGCTTAGACATTAGCTCCCTCCCTCCTGTTAAATATTTTATGTTTTTTAGGAGCTGATCCAAAGACGTCCTAGCTATCTCAGAAGTTGTTGCGCTCTTAAGGCTTGCACTGGTTTCGTTGTATGCCTTCTGTGATTTACTTTGCCTAATCAAGTTGGACTGGTTCGCTCTTTTTTTCAGCCTGCGCACCATTAGGTCTTCTTTATTTTTTTTCTCTATTGACTGGTTCATGTTTGGTCACTAGGAAGAGGGAGGAAGTGGCTTGGAAATTAAATTAGGTCATCGGATGTAGCGTCACAGTGTTGGATTATGGAACAGTAGTTGTGTTTATTTTACAAAGGTACAAATGTATATGAAACCACTAAAATAGCTATCCAGCCTGGGAAATGAAGTGTATATTTTTACATTTGGTTTGCTGTTGTAAAGTTCAGTAAAGAAAGTGAAGAAATAATACTGGCTGACGTTTCGAGTATTGAAGGATTGAAACTCTCTGACAATACTTAGTAAGTGGTATCCATATTATTCTGTTTGCTTTTCATTTGTCAACAAGTAAACTATTCTACTAAAGGATATTTTGTTCCAAGCTTTATGTACGTAGTTTTTTCACCACTCTCGCAGATATTTTGGTGGGCTCAGAAGAGAGTAGTTTCTTCCTTCTTGGTATGGAAGGAATTCACGTCATACTTGGCCCTAATTACTGTTTGAGTCACTCAACCGTGCATTGGATCTGTTTTTAATTCACACTAGAGGTTTCTTAGTTTTGTCTCTAGAATCTCAAGTTCCTATTCATTTTCCCTCCTTTTTTGACTAAAGAGTCTCACAAGGCCACCAAGGATTGCTACATTCAAACTTTCCCCGCTCAATCTGAGGTTGGGGGTTGAGTCTGTGTCATTTTCCCTGAAACTGGCTAGGTCCTTTCTTATTGTGTCCTCTGATTTGGTGTTTAAGCAAAATCGATTTAACTGCCAAAGATTTCTTTCAATTTATTTCCAAATGTATACCTAGCTCAATCAGTGTGTGGTCAGAAAGGCAATTGATCCAATGCCTGTTTTTATAATGATTTTTAGTACTGCTCTGTTAACAAGAAGATAAACAATCCTTGAGACAGATTTATGTATAACAGAGTAATAGGCCTTAGAATGTATTTGTCATTCCAGCCATTCCAACTCACATGAAAAAACATTTGTTTACTATTTGACAGCTATGTGACATTTTATTTGGTAAGAGTGTGTGTGGGGCTAGGGGAATCCTCAACAATTCATACAACTCCCTTGTTCTAGTATTTATATATTACACAGCCCGTGGTAGCGGCCGTGTAGTTATGTTTAAGTTGCTAACTCATAGGAAGAGCACTTTTTCGGTGGCTTATAACTTCGCTCCCCCTGGAGGAATCGTCACCAAACTTTGCAAAAAAAGTATATGGCTGGCTCTGAATTTTTGCGCCAAGTTGGGTGAGGTTTTGTGCAGGGGGGCAGACAAAGTTATAGGGGGACCCAATTATTTTTTTTTCCATAGACTGAATGGGCAAAAATTTTGCGCACGGCTACAGGTCGAACGGCTTGACGGATTCTTACCAAATTTGCGGCAGGAGCGGGGGCTTGGGTCAGACAGCGTGCTTTTGTGTTTGGTGGAAATCCGACCAGTACGACCAGTACTTTTGTTGCAAAGAACTGAAATGTACGTCCCAAAGAATTTGTGATATCTGGGTCCGCTCTGCGTTCCCCATTTCCCTGTTTGCTCGACGGACCGAAGTCTCATTGGCCTGCGGTACGCTGTGCTGTCGGTGAACATTGGACGCGGCTGGTGGTTGGCAGGAGAGAAGCTTGCTGTGCGTCAAAGGTTTTGGGAAATACTGCCATTGTGTATCAAAGGATAGTGTTGTGGTGTGTGTGGCAAGGTTCTAAGCCATTGTGTGCATGGATGGGCCTCTTGTACGTAGCAGTGTGCACAGTAAAATTAGTCATATCTGGCTCCTCTCTGGCATCCAAATTCCCTGTTTGCGGTCAAAATGTTGATTGCAACGCAGTGTGCAGTGACGGTATGTGTGTCAAAAGTGTTTCATGACGGCGGAATGTTGTATCGGAGGACAATGCGGTGGCGAAAGGGGCTGAAAAACATAGTGTACGGCATCTGGAGGTGGGAAGAAGGGATCGAAAGGGTGCAGGAGTGAGAAGTGCTTCATGTGATATACCTCATTAGAAGAAGACAGTGGTGTGCCAGCGCTATCCGTGCACGCTCCGCCAATGCGCGGATACCTCAACAGGCAACAAGCTTGTGTGGTCATTGCATGCAGCCTTCATTATGGCATGGAAGCTGCAGCGGCAATGTCTCTCTGTGATGAGTGGTGGCAGGCACATTTGCAGAAAGGGAGTGCATTCCATGAGACATGAGGATTTAAACATAGCGTGTACTATGGTGTGCTGTGTGAGCTAAGTCCGTAGCCCCAGCGATGCATGGCTGCAGTCCTAGCACAGAAAAGTATATCCACTGGTTGAAAAGGTATGTTCACTGGTTGAAAGTAGGTGCCACATTGTTGCCTTTTATGTGTGGTTCAGTTGCAGTGCCCACAATGTTGGTTGCATGGGTGTGGTAATTGATAGAACAGCCTACAGTTGTCGGTGTATGGGTGGAGATGCTGACGTGACAAGTCGTGCAGTTTGTCCACTGGGTGAACTAACGGAATAGTGTACATATGGAAGAGGTCACGGTGCAACTGGTTCTTATATGTGCTTGCTTAGTGTGCATTGCGCAGATTATTAAGTGTTGCAGTACACTATGCACCTTTGGTTTTATGCACGTACCAGAGTGTTGGGAGCAGGCCCAATGTTGTGACAATTGTCTTGTTAGGTTGGCATGCTTATAATGCTTTGTGATTGGAAGTGGGTAGCGGTGCCAAACACAGCGATATGTTTCTGCATTACGGTAAGTGGAACACGTATCCTTGCCTCCCTGCTTTATGGTGCGGCGGTTGGGTGGATGTGCTGGTGCGTATGTTGTCTTTGTGTTATCTGGCACATGCCTACATGGTCGCCTGCATGGCTCTGTTATATTGTGGTGAGTGTGCCCAAGGCCTAAACTGTTGGGTTCAAGCCGAAGTCCATAGGCCGTAGGCCATGCACCCAACAGCCTAGGCCTTCATCACAGCTACCACAACATGATGCAGCGATGCAGTTGTCACTCTGCAGGCATTTGTAGTTGGTGAGTAGCACACAATGGTTGCAGAGGACATTGTACACTTGGTAGAACAGCAGAAGTGAGCTGCTATGTGTACATTAGCATATGGTGTTCACCATTGCCCCTGTTGCCCAATAGGGAGCCACATGTCACCATTTGCGTTTGCAATGGTTAGGCCCTTATACGACCCTTGCTTGTGAAAGTGTTTGACCACATTGCCCCATGAAAGGAAGTCAGCAGCATCAGAAAGTTGCAGTATGGACAATGTACAGAGGCACGCACATACCGTTCAGCACAGGCAACCAAAGGTCATGGAGCCATGCATGCAAATATGTGGCCAGGGTGAAAGGTGGCAGTCGCAATTGCAGATGGGGAATGCATTACACATGACATGAGGAGTACAACGTGGGGTGCACTAGGGAGTGCTGTGTGTGGTGATGGCCTAGCGTCTTGGATGCATGGCTGGAAGCCTTGCACGAACAGCTATGTGGGTTGCTTGCAACTACTCCTCAGAATGTTGCATTTCGTGTGTGGTTTGTGAGTTGTGCATGCATTGTTGATTGCGTGGGTGTGGTCATTGTTCGTACATGGTACATTTACCAGTGCATGGCAGGAGCTTATGGAGTGACCAGTTCTGCAGTGTGTCCACTGAGTGCTGTGGTGAGAAAGTGTGTGTGTACCAGTGCATAGGGTTCAACTGCATAGTGTATGTCCTTGAGTAGTGTGCATTGCGCTGATTACTAACTACTGTACTGCACTTTGAAGTATTTTATCATTGGAGTTGGTGGAGGGCTGGGAGGAAAAATACTATGGCTACCTGCATTTCGTGGTGCTGATTGCCGCTCTGGGTGAATGTGGGCGCTGAAAGCGTGCATCGGTTTGGAGAGCTGTTACCTGGAGGTGCTTTCACATGACACAAAACCTGTACTGTGAGTGTGTAAAGGTACGTCTGCAGTGCAGTGCAGAAATTATAGTGTTCGATGCGGAGGTCTTGAATGTGAATGCTACATGCGTGTGTGACTATTGCATATTACCTAATGCGGGAGTGTTGCATATAAAATAGTGGAAACGGAATAAGGAGTGCCTGTGCTTTACTGGGCTGTGGCCCTCGCTGTAGCTGGGAAGGCGCATGTGCTACAAACTACCCATTTGAGCCTTTGCAAATGGAACTGTGGGGATTATCCAATCAGTTGTCGAGGGTGTGGGTCACAGGAAGGGGCAGTGATATTTTTCCCCAAAACTCGAAGCAGTGAGGTTGACAGAGATGGGCAGACACAGAGTGCTCATTGTGGGTGATACCTTTGTGCAGGATCTGCACAGGTAAACCGTGGAAAGAGGCTTTGATACTAACTTTCAGTTGGAAGGAGTGGAGGCTTTTTGGGGCACAGTGTATGAGTGGGGTTTCAGTGCCATGGTTCTCCTTTCTACATGTGTGGCCTCTGTCGGCAGTGTGGATGTTTTGGTCGTGCATTATGGAGCGCTACATTTGGGGTACATGTCGTGCTCACGTTTGCTCCGTCACCTCAAGAAGTTGATGACAGCAGTGATGCAGATTTTTCCCACTGCCAAGGTGTTTTTCTCCTCCATACCACCAAGAGATGCATGGGACCATGCCAGTGTAATTTGCCAAGAGCCAGAGTTCAGGAGGTGTTTCATACACAGAAGCATGTGTGACTTTATGTGCAGTGCTGGGATGTTCCGCACCGACTATCACAGCGTTAACAATCAAGATTTGCCGTGGTTCTAAGGAAATGGCATTTTTTTGACCTCCAATGGCAATGCTGTTTTGTTTGCCACTCTACACGCAGCATTGTAGAAAATCCTGTAGAACTGTAAGAGAAGCGTTGATGTTCAGTCCATACAAATGTGAGGAGGAGAAGCAAAAAGAAAGTCATCGAAAGAGATAAAAAATAAAAAATCTTGCATGCAAGCACGTACATAACAAAAACAAGACTAAAAATAAAATTAAAAAACCTTTTGTTTTCTGAGACAGTACTACAGACCCAAACCCCTACCCTGTTTTGCATTTATCCCCTCCCCAACCCCCCCAAAAAACCCCTTGCTAGCAGGAAACCCAGCAGATTATACTGTACTTTCACGTTTCCACGTGCCACATCCAGCCATTTTCTGGATGGGAGCCATGGAAAGGAAAAGGTGGAGCGAAAGACACTGCTCTATAAGGTTGGTGGGTCTGGTGTGTACCCAAATACTGTGCCAGAAGGTATCTTTGCAGAAATAAGTGCAGAAGGGTATGGTGGAAGTGTGCAAGGTAAGGGGTAGGCATCCTGGGTGTATGCATGAACTGTATGTATTTATTTGCAGTTAGTAACATGCAAACTGTGCTGCGTGTGCATGATAGTTTTTGAAAAGTGTGCAGTAAGTGGGGTACTGCGAAAAACAAAAAACAACTTTACAGTGTACACGGTAAGTGGCAGGCATCCTACTGTGGTGCATGCATTGTTTGTATGATTTCATATGATGTGCAATTGTATGCTCTGGCATTCGTAATGCGCCTACACACACGCCTACCAAAGCGCAACGAGGCAAGGGAGGGGAAACAGAGGGGAGACAGAGACAACACCCCTACTGGACCAGGAGTGACTTACATCGCCCAAGTGCATGGGATGGGGGGAGGGGAAGGTACAGTACATGGGAAGAAGAACAAATGACAATAAGTAAAAATAAGGGCCTATTGTGCCAAGTGTACGGATAAGTGCACACAACAGGTGGTGGATGCACCGTTAGGCATACACAAAACACTCCTCAAGTGCAGGGTTTGCTAGAAAGCCAGTGCAGGGGTTTGCCTGGTGGGGGGAAGTAACATGGGCCCGACATCACAGAGTCGCCAGGTAAGTAGTGCAGAATCAGTTTACGTCAGGGAGTTAGCCAGGGAGAGGAGCAGAAACAGCAGACGCTAAGAGAAAGCCTTTGAGGTGCTTCCGGAACCGGTTCCCCTCAAGTGTCGGGGAGCCAGGGAGGCTGTTGCAGAGGGAGGCTGCAGACAAAAAAGCACAACTACCACCAACTGATTTTTTGCAGAATCGGCCGACCCTGAGGGAGTTGGAGGAGGATGAGGGAAGAGCTTGTGCACGCAAATATATAGGGAGTTGCAGTTGAAGGTAATGAGTTCCCAGGGGCCAGAATGGCTTCTGCATAATGCAGAGTCTTCTCACTTTATTCCTCGCAACCACTGTGAGCTATTGGCAACATTTCAGTGCAGGAGAGATACCATCCCAAGTCGCGCACACTCCTCTTCTGGATGTGTTCTAGAGGACGCAGAGTAGAAGGGGGCAGATTTAAAAAGAGCCTGTTTCAATAGTGCAGCGTAGCGCGAAGTACAACTGTGCACCATACATTCAATGCTGTTATTGGTGGCATTTTTTTACGATTTACGTAGAAGGTGATTTAGTGGGGCGAACATTTCATAGCATTGTCAGAAGGAAAGCAGAGAGTTCCTGTTTCAATATTATACTGCATGATATGGCTAAATCAGAATGTTGCAAGCAGATATCACTGAAGTGCCATTTCATGGTAGGGGATGGGAAAAAAAACAGTATGCTTTTAAAGAATGTTATGGCCGCTCAGTGGCAGATACCGTGCGGAGAGGCACTTTTAACCCATTCATACACATAGTACAGAAAAAGATTCCGTACCTCCTTTTGTGTTGATGGTTGAGCAAGTGGATGAACGTGGATGCACAAATCTTGCAATCTTTTACTGAACTTTCTACTGGACGTGCTGTCCAGTGACAGCACACTAGCAGGCTGAATTTGTAACGGTACCTATGAAGTGTTGTGCAGAACTGACAGTGTTGGAGGGTAACATCTTGGATGGCATTGGTGTAATCGTGTGTGCCCATTTACCTGTACCCAATGAGGTTGTGCTGGACAAAAAGTAGTGGAAAAGGAAGAAAGAATACTCCTGCTTTACTGGGGTGCAGCCCTCGCAGTACTTTGGGCACCGCACGTGCCACAGTCTGCGCTTCTTACCTTGCTGGCCAATGGACATGAGAATATCGGGATTATCCAATCAGGTGCTGTGGGTGTGGTTCACAGAAAGGGGCGGTCAAACTGCTGTATATTACACTCTGCGTAGTGAGGCTGCCTGACATGGTGAAACACATTGTGTTGCCTATAGGTGATGCCTTTCTACTAGATCTGCACAAGTATGCCCTGGAAAGAAACTTTGCTGACAATTTCGGATTGGAAGGAATGGTTGCATTGTGGAACGGTGTCTACGAGCGGCGTTTCCACAACATGGATGCACTTTGCAAAGACCTGGGCACTTTTGCTAGAGCCAATGTTATCGTCATCCACTACGGCGGCATGCATATGGGTTACATATCTTGTTTAGGCTTGTTCCGCCGACTGAAGAGGAAGCTAAAACTAGTGAAGAAGCTTTTTCCCACTGCCACAGTGCTTTTCTAATCCATAACACCACGAAGAGTATGGGACATTGCTCCTGGAAGTTGTTCCGAGCCAGAGGCTGGAAGGTGTCTCATCAACAGAAGCATGTATACTTTTTTGTCCGCTGCTGGGATGTTCTTCTGCAACAATGACCTCATTAATTGGGGAAATGTGGAATTTTTTCAAGCAAATGGCATTGCTTTTTGTCGCCCATTGGTAATGCTGTTTCGTTTGTCCATCTACAAGATGCGGTGAAGAGTTTACTGTAACAATGTCTGCACAAGAAAACACAAAAAGGCAAATAAAAAGTGAAAAAAGGTGTTTCACTAGAAGCATTAAAAAAAAATCTCTTTCCAAAGCCGCCCCTTACAACGAACTCCCCCGACCCTGGTTGCAAGTTATTCCCCCAAGCTTGCACGCAGCACGAAAGCCACATCCGGGGATTTTCAGGATGGCGCTCATGGAAATGGAACTGTGGATACAAAGGGATTGCGCAACAACGTTTCTGGGCGTGGTGTTGTATGCAGAGGACTGTTGTACAGAACTGATACTGTTACATGGATAGCTCTTCAATGTAGTTGGTGGAAGCGGGTGGAACTTTTAAACAGTACGCAATGACGGCATGCTGCAAAGAAGACACTGGAAATGGAAGAAGGAATGTTTCCTGTTCATTGGGACACGGCCCTCGCCGTCCTAGGGGAAACGCACATGCGCATACTCCCCTTTGCCGCTAGCTACCCATGAGATTGGGTCAATGTGGACTATCGCAGCTGCGGGTGTGGGTCACAGCAAAACCCGTTCATAATTTTCTTCCTTACTGTGCGTACTTAGCCAGACTGACATGGTTGCTTATAGTTGCAGATGCACTGTAGCACAACAGATTTGGTGCACCATTACTTAAAGGGCAAACCTATGTGGCCTGCTACTCTGTTATGAAAAGCTGCAAATAGATTGCACAGCACCTCTGCGGTGTGCCCTTTTTATAGGGTTGCAGTGCACAACTTCCACTCAGAAAGCAGGCCTACATTGTTCTAAAACATACATAAATGTGCAATGGCACATTGTGGTGTGTTTGTAAGCGTGTACTTTCTAAAAAACACTCTGTACATTGTAAGTGTCCAGTGTCTCCCAGTTCCGAACTTGCAGGAGGAATGATCCAGTAATTGTTTCTCTTTTTGTGGACAATAATAATGGTGCTGCACCATGCTCAACAGAGTCTTTGTCTAGGCCGCCATTGGTCCCGTGTGTGGTGTTCCAAGGGATGTTATCATTTGCAGGGCTTGACACATGGCTTGAGAGGTTGCTTCTCATAGTATGGAGCCGGCTGGCACTCCGCTGCGGCAGCATTGACCCCACCTCTCTGACTGTGCTAGGAAATTAAAACCAAGTCTTCTACTATACTGGGTCACTATTTACTGGGTGCCCTGCCGAAAGCCTACATTTACTCAGGGCAAGCATTGCACGGGCCTCTTGACGCTGCTCCTGATGCACCGAAGTGGCAGCTCACTATCCTGGGCTTCTTACTCCACAGTAAGATAGGGTTGAACCTGTGAGGCTGGCTGAATGTCTGTCCTTTTTTTAAATGTAGTAATTTATTTATTTATTTATATTTTATACACATAATAAAGCAGTATTAAGTTAAGTTAACAATATACATCGAATGTCTGTCCTTGGAGTAACACCCAAGGCCTTGTGGTGCAGAGGTCATTTAAGGGGCAGCCCCCAACATAATGTTTTTGTTTACAAATACTATAATCTAGGGAACCACACAACACTGAACTGTGCCATGTGTTTCTAGCACTGGAGCTAGAAGCTGCTCTGAATTGTGCCACTCTAGCTAGGCCCAGGTGGCCCTTTGGTTGCAATGATACTTGATCCTTTCCTCCTCTGAGATGTAGAGGCAGCAAATTAAAGGCTAGGTGACAACATTGGGGGCAGTGGGAGTCTGCCACACGCTGCCCCCCTACCATAGCTCTGCTTAAGGGTTCTTATGTTCCGTGTGGGTAATTTTTCTGTATAGCTCGTTGCTACTGTTGCAATCTAACAAGTAGAGCAGGAGATCAGACACAGACCAGCTGTGAGGCAATTCCTTTAAACACCCAGGTAACTTTATTTACAGGTATTTACAGGTTCCAGTTACTCTTGTACTATGTGCATAAGAGACTGTTCCATCTCAGGCCCCCAAACGACACATTCAGAGCACTCGCTGGCCAAGCACTTGCAGCAACATTCTATCTAATACACGAATGGCCAGAAGGATCAGAAGAATCCAGCGAGTCACGCGCCAGTGGCCCGGCACGTGACCCTTTCAGTGACGGATGTTGTTCCGCTGTATGTCCAACTGCATATGAAGTACTGCTCACCCAGCTGTGTAGAGTTTCCTTATCACCAACAATAGGAAATGGCCGCACCAGAGGGAAGGAGATAAAAATACATCTAATTGACAACAAACTTTTTGAATGACCGGGACTTTTGAATTCCATTGTTGCTTTACTGTTGATCTTGTCACTGTGCGTCAGCTGGGTCCTGCGCCAAGAAATGACGGCCGTTGCATACGAGTCATCCAGCCACTTTCTCTATTGGGAAGCTGTTTTATTTGAAAGTTATCTGTGCACAATATGATTGGGGCACTGATATTTCTCTCCACCAGTGACATTCACAGGCCTCAGGCTAGTTCTTTGGGGGATCAAAGCGACTGCTTCCCCACCCACCAGGGCTGCAGGGGTGTTGTCTCTCTCGGACCTTCCTTGGTCTTGGATTTCCGCCATCTCACTGCCTGCTTTATCATACTCTACATGTGAGCATTGCACGGCATTCCATGTACTCTTCTGTTTCCTTGGACTCAAGCTTGAACTTCTCAGAGAACATACATATCTGAGCACCCAGATTTTGGGAACATCCGATCGAAAAACACTTTCTGAATCAGGGCCAACATTTTCAAACTTGGGGGAAATCATTTGTCAACACATAGCAAGACAGCTTTTTCAAGAAGTATATACATTTTTTAATTGCTTATGAAACACTTTATGGTTTGTTAGAACTTGGATATATTCTGTAAACCAACATATGGAATGAAATTAACATGTGAAAAAAGATGAACTTTTGTTTTAAGTGGTTTGTTGATGCTTAATCATGTTTTAATACGTTTTGACATGCGCTGATTATTGTTTAAAAATATAATTTTTTTCATAATAGTCCTTCGATGTTTCATTTAAATGTGTTTCTTGTGAATGAATGTTTGAATGTTTGATGATGCCTGTTGGGTGTTCTGACCCACGTTTGGACTATTATGTTACAACATTTGGTGCTGTGGGCTTAGGAAATCCAAGATGGCCGAAAAAGCCCACATGTGCGCCAGAATCTATGAAAACCGTGCAGTTTGTGCGCACACCAAAATGGTCGCCTGACTTGCCACCCCCCGGTGCGGGTGTGCTGGGTCAGAAGAGCCATGAGTGAAATGGGGTGCCAAAGAGAAAAACAGCAGTGCCTGTTCGCTAGAAGGCACTTTAAAAATCACCCTTTGTTTCTCTAAAGGCAAGCTCAGAATGCCCATTTCAAACATTGCAGAATATCCAACAATCTCACTGAACACCAGCAGACATTTGACAGAATAAAGTCTTGTGGGCATACAAAATCTGGAAAGAGGATGAGCCTAAAATAATGTTCATAGCAAAACTGGCTGATCTGTGGATTTCAGCAGTTTAAGTAAATTTGTACTGAAAGGCACTAAAAATCTAACAGGGTAATTCATAGAATTTCGCAGAAAAGTGTCGCAAGCGGCTGGCGCAGAGTGTCCGCGTGCGATTGTGTGCGCCAGGCACGTGCGCTAAAACCGATTTCCGCGCACAGCGTATTCATGGATTTCATGCTCCCAAACCAGCCGTGGCGCAGAGAATCGCAGCGACCCTGCAGCAGCGCCAGTAACGCTCCCAAGAACGCCCTCGCGCAAGGAAAAGCCATCAACATCGCTAAATCATCGCAAAGGGCTGCGCTAACCCTGGACCAGTTTACAGGGCTGCCAAACAAGGAACGCAAAGCGGGCAACCTTCATATCAGGAGTACGCGGGAAGTTTTACACGCGATTAGCCAGGGTACGTGTATTACAGGGGTACGCGGGAAGTTCAACACGCGATTGTCCAGGGTACGTGTATTACAGGGGTACGCGGGAAGTTCAACACGCGATTGTCCAGGGAACGTGTATTACAGGGGTACGCGTGAAGTCTTACATGCGATTAGCCAGGGCACGTGTAATACAAGGGTACGCGGGAATTATCACACGCGATTTGGCAGGGTACGTGAATTACAGGGGTGCGTGGGAATTATCACACGCCATTTCGCTGGGTACGTGTATTACAGGGGTGTGTGGGAATTATCACACGCGATTAGGCTGGGTGGGTTCTCACAGGTGTTCCCTGTACACCCTCCACGGCCCCTGCAGGCAGCCCACAAAACAGGGGACTACCCTGCACACCTGCTCATGTCCCCCTGCACCCCCACCCCCCAGCCACCAGGGGCACCCACCACCAGGCCCCCACCCATGTCTCCTACCACCCCCACACCCCAGCAGTGCAGGGGCAGCCTCCACCAGGCCCCCACTTATGTCTCCAACCAACCCCACCCCCCAGCCACCAGGGGCACCCTCCACCAGGCCCCCACTCATGCCCAACTCATGTCTCCCACCACCCCCACCCCCCAGCCACCAGGGGCATCCTCCACCAGGCCCCCACCCATGTCTCCCACCCCCCAGCCACAGGGGGCACCCTCCACCAGGCCCCCACCCATGTCTCCCACCACCCCCACCCCCCAGCCACCAGGGGCAGCCTCCACCAGGCCCCCACCCATGTCTCCCACCACCCCCACCCCCCAGCAGTGCAGGGGCATCCTCCACCAGGCCCCCACCCATGTCTCCCACCACCCCCACCCCCCAGCAGTGCAGGGGCACCCTCCACCAGGCCCCCACCCATGTCTCCCACCACCCCCACCCCCCAGCCACCAGGGGCAGCCTCCACCAGGCCCCCACTCATGTCTCCCACCACCCCCACCCCCCAGCAGTGCAGGGGCAGC
The DNA here is from genome assembly GCF_040938575.1 of Ambystoma mexicanum. Lineage (NCBI taxonomy): Eukaryota > Metazoa > Chordata > Amphibia > Caudata > Ambystomatidae > Ambystoma > Ambystoma mexicanum. Next base: position 828,105,449 of record NC_090923.1, on the reverse strand, counting down.
CTCCACCAGGCCCCCACTCATGTCTCCCACCACCCCCACCCCCCAGCCACCAGGGACACCCTCCACCAGGCCCCCACTCATGCCCGACTCATGTCTCCCACCACCCCCACCCCCCAGCCACCAGGGGCATCCTCCACCAGGCCCCCACCCATGTCTCCCACCACCCCCACCCCCCAGCAGTGCAGGGGCATCCTCCACCAGGCCCCACCCATGTCTCCCACCACCCCCATCCCCCAGCAGTGCAGGGGCACCCTCCACCAGGACCCACCCATGTCTCCCACCACCCCCACTCCCCAGCCACCAGGGGCAGCCTCCACCAGGCCCCCACTCATGTCTCCCACCACCCCCACCCCCCAGCAGTGCAGGGGCAGCCTCCACCAGGCCCCCACTCATGTCTCCCACCACCCCCACCCCCCAGCCACCAGGGGCACCCTCCACCAGGCCCCCACTCATGCCCAACTCATGTCCCCCACCACCCCCACCCCCCAGCCACCAGGGGCATCCTCCACCAGGCCCCCACCCATGTCTCCCACCACCCCCACCCCCCAGCCACCAGGGGCACCCTCCACCAGGCCCCCACCCATGTCTCCCACCACCCCCACCCCCAGCCACCAGGGGCAGCCTCCACCAGGCCCCCACCCATGTCTCCCCCCACCCCCACCCCCCAGCAGTGCAGGGGCATCCTCCACCAGGCCCCCACCCATGTCCCCACCACCCCCACCCCCCAGCAGTGCAGGGACACCCTCCACCAGGCCCCCACCCATGTCTACCACCACCCCCACCCCCCAGCCACCAGGGGCAGCCTCCACCAGGCCCCCACGCATGTCTCCCACCACCCCCACCCCCCAGCAGTGCAGGGGCAGCCTCCACCAGGCCCCCACTCATGTCTCCCACCACCCCCATCCCCCAGCCACTAGGGGCACCCTCCACCAGGCCCCCACTCATGCCCGACTCATGTCTCCCACCACCCCCACCCCCCAGCCACCAGGGGCATCCTCCACCAGGCCCCCACCCATGTCTCCCACCACCCCCACCCCCCAGCAGTGCAGGGGCATCCTCCACCAGGCCCCCACCCATGTCTCCCACCACTCCCACCCCCCAGCAGTGCAGGGGCACCCTCCACCAGGCCCCCACCCATGTCTCCCACCACCCCCACCCCCCAGCCACCAGGGGCAGCCTCCACCAGGCCCCCACTCATGTCTCCCACCACCCCCACCCCCCAGCAGTTCAGGGGCAGCCTCCACCAGGCCCCCACTCATGTCTCCCACCACCCCCACCCCCCAGCCACCAGGGGCACCCTCCACCAGGCCCCCACTCATGCCCGACTCATGTCTCCCACCACCCCCACCCCCCAGCCACCAGGGGCATCCTCCACCAGGCCCCCACCCATGTCTCCCACCACCCCCACCCCCCAGCCACCAGGGGCACCCTCCACCAGGCCCCCACCCATGTCTCCCACCACCCCCACCCCCCAGCCACCAGGGGCAGCCTCCACCAGGCCCCCACCCATGTCTCCCACCACCCCCACCCCCCAGCAGTGCAGGGGCATCCTCCACCAGGCCCCACCCATGTCTCCCACCACCCCCACCCCCCAGCAGTGCAGGGGCACCCTCCACCAGGCCCCCACCCATGTCTCCCACCACCCCCACCCCCCAGCACTGTGGGGCACCTGCCAGCAGGCCACCACCCATGTTACCCACCACCCCCACCCCCCAGCAGTGCAGGGGCAGCCTCCACCAGGCCCCCACTCATGTCTCCCACCACCGCTCCCCCAGCCACCAGGGGCACCCTCCACCAGGCCCACACTCATGCCCAACTCATGTCTCCCACCACCCCCACCCCCCAGCCACCAGGGGCATCCTCCACCAGGCCCCCACCCATGTCTCCCACCACCCCCACCCCCCAGCCACCAGGGGCACCCTCCACCAGGCCCCCACCCATGTCTCCCACCACCCCCACCCCCCAGCCACCAGGGGCAGCCTCCACCAGGCCCCCACCCATGTCTCCCACCACCCCCACCCCCCAGCAGTGCAGGGGCATCCTCCACCAGGCCCCCACCCATGTCTCCCACCACCCCACCCCCCAGCAGTGCAGGGGCACCCTCCACCAGGCCCCCACCCATGTCTCCCACCACCCCCACCCCCCAGCAGTGCAGGGGCAGCCTCCACCAGGCCCCCACTCATGTCTCCCACCACCCCCACCCCCCAGCAGTGCAGGGGCAGCCTCCACCAGGCCCCCACTCATGTCTCCCACCACCCCCACCCCCCAGCCACCAGGGGCACCCTCCACCAGGCCCCCACTCATGTCTCCCACCACCCCCACCCCCCAGCCACCAGGGGCACCCTCCACCAGGCCCCCACCCATGTCTCCCACCACCCCCACCCCCCAGCCACCAGGGGCAGCCTCCACCAGGCCCCCACCCATGTCTCCCACCACCCCCACCCCCCAGCAATGCAGGGGCATCCTCCACCAGGCCCCCACCCATGTCCCCCACCACCCCCACCCCCCAGCAGTGCAGGGGCACCCTCCACCAGGCCCCCACCCATGTTTCCCACCACCCCCACCCCCCAGCAGTGCAGGGGCATCCTCCACCAGGCCCCCACCCATGTCTCCCACCCCCCCCCACCCCCCAGCAGTGCAGGGGCACCCTCCACCAGGCCCCCACCCATGTCTCCCACCATCCCCACCCCCCAGCACTCTGGGGCACCTGCCAACAGGCCTCCACCCATGTCACCCACCACCCCCACCCCCCAGCAGTGCAGGGGCATCCTCCACCAGGCCCCCACCCATGTCTCCCACCACCCCCACCCCCCAGCAGTGCAGGGGCACCCTCCACCAGGCCCCCACCCATGTCTCCCACCACCCCTACCCCCCAGCAGTGCAGGGGCAGCCTCCACCAGGCCCCCACTCATGTCTCCCACCACCCCCACCCCCCAGCAGTGCAGGGGCAGCCTCCACCAGGCCCCCACTCATGTCTCCCACCACCCCCACCCCCCAGCCACCAGGGGCACCCTCCACCAGGCCCCCACTCATGCCCGACTCATGTCTCCCACCACCCCCACCACCCAGCCACAGGGGCACCCTCCACCAGGCCCCCACTCATGCCCGACTCATGTCTCCCACCACCCCCACCCCCCAGCCACCAGGGGCAGCCTCCACCAGGCCCCCAACCATGTCTCCCACCACCCCCACCCCCCAGCACTGTGGGGCACCTGCCAGCAGGCCCCCACCCATGTCACCCACCACCCCCACCCCCCAGCAGTGCAGGGGCATCCTCCACCAGGCCCCCAACTATGTCTCCCACCACCCCCACCCCCCAGCAGTGCAGGGGCAGCCTCCACCAGGCCCCCACTCATGTCTCCCACCACCCCCACCCCCCAGCAGTGCAGGGGCAGCCTCCACCAGGCCCCCACTCATGTCTCCCACCACCCCCACTCCCCAGCACTGTGGGGCACCTGCCAGCAGGCCCCCACCCATGTCACCCACCACCCCCACCCCCCAGCAGTGCAGGGGCAGCCTCCACCAGGCCCCCACTCATGTCTCCCACCACCCCCACCCCCCAGCAGTGCAGGGGCAGCCTCCACCAGGCCCCCACTCATGTCTCCCAGCGTGCTACGTGTATTTCAGGGGTGCGCGGGAAGTTCCACACGCGAATAGCCTGGGCGCGTGTGTTTCAGGGGTGCGCGGGAAGTTCCACACGCGATTTCAGCAGGGTACGTGTATTTCAGGGGTGCGCGGGAATTCTCACACGCGATTTGGCTTGGTACGTGTATTACAGGGGTGCGTGGGAAGTTACACACGCGAATAGCCTGGGCGCGTGTATTTCAGGGGTGCGCGGGAAGTTCCACACGCGAATAGCCTGGGCGCATGTATTTCAGGGGTGCGCGGGAAGTTTTACACGCGATTTCAGCAGGGTACGTGTATTTCAGGGCTGCGCGGGAATTCTCACACGCGATTTGGCTTGGTACGTGTATTACAGGGGTGCGTGGGAAGTTACACACGCGATTAGGCTGGGTGGGTCTTCACAGGTGTTCCCTGTACACCCTCCACGGCCCCTGCAGGCAGCCCACAAAACAGGGGACTACCCTGCACACCTGCTCATGTCCCCCTGCACCCCCACCCCCCAGCAGTGCAGGGGCAGCCTCCACCAAGCCCCCACCCATGTCTCCCACCACCCCCACCCCCCAGCAGTGCAGGGGCAGCCTCCACCAGGCCCACACTCATGTCCCCTATCACCTCCACCCCCCCGCCACCAGGGGCACCCTCCACCAGGCCCCCACCCATGTCTCCCACCACCCCCACCCCCCAGCAGTGCAGGGGCAGCAGGCAGTCAGGCAGCAGCAGGTGGGAGCGTGCTCGTGGCTCTGGGGGGCAGTAGTTCGGCCTTCCGGGCAGGAGCGTTGTATTCCGTGTGCGTACGCGTGGCCAGCTTGGTACGGAGTGATTTGGCACGTGAAAATCCTGCACGTCAGCGTGAAAACCGAGGAAAGGCCCTCAGCGCGTAAGCGCGTCTGTGACGTGACCCGCACAGGTGTTTCCCACACAGCACGTGATGACAGAGCACACGTGGAAAGACTGCACGTCAGAGTGTAATCGCGTGTGATTGGTGGAAATGGCCCTACACGCAGAAGTGACAAAGCGTGTGATTGGTGGAAATGGCCCTACACGCAGAAGTGACAAAGCGTGTAATTCGTGGAAATGGCCCTACACGCAGAAGTGATAAAGCATGTAATTGGTGGAAATGGCCCTAGCGCGTACACGCCGCGTAAATGACGCTGGACGTGTGGGCCTGTATAAAAGGTACGTGTAGAACACGTTTTCCTTGTACGTGCTTTTCGTGGAGAGCGAGTGGGTGAATTCTGTACTTCTTGTCGTTTCACACGCGATTTACTTCACGGCGTTTCAAGTTCGTATTCCCTGTTACCTCTGACAGCTTTTTCTCTTTTTTCTCTTTTACTGGTTTACCTGGGCCTGTTCCCTCAAACAGTGTTCCCTTCTACTGTTGTCCTGTCACAAATCTTCTTTTGGCGGGGGTGTTGCCAACCAAACGTGCTCCTTTTACACGCTCGTTTACCAGGCAGACGATGAGTCACGCACGTATCTAACATCTGTGCTTGCCCCGTGTGTAGCCTACCCCTTCAGAGGTCATTCTAGGCTGCGTGTGACACGCATACGTTCATTCTTGTGTTACTGGGTGCCACAGCGTAGTGCAGGTTTTTCTTTCTGCACACGTGGTCTAGGAGGGGTTGCGTGCACGTCATCTCCCTTTTTTGGGGCTCCTGTGCGTAGCGTGACCCGTCATCTTTCCCCAGGGGTTACAATCAGCCTTGCAAGAGCACTAGGGTACAATTACCATTTGGTACCCAACCCCTTTGACCCCCAATTGCCCAGGACAATAGTTTACAGCCACTCCCATACGCACATTTACATCAGTGCCATGGCTGGGAGGCGAGGATTCCGTAAGGGTGGCAAAGGTGGAAGAGCCACAAGTGGTGGCCGTGGTGGATCCGGTAGGGGACGTGGTCGTTACTTGCAGGGTGAGCCTGTCCCCCCATGTGTGGAGGACCAGTCAAGGGCACCCATAATCCCCCCCCCTCCCGTTGAGGCTGATGTGGCTGACACCATCCATGCTCAGCCCTTGTTGGACCAGCCCATTGTGGCACCAGATCTGGCTGACTCCATGGCTGACTTCCAGGTCAGCAGGCCTATGACACGTACGCTGGTGCACGTTGATGTCACCATGCCACGTGCATCTGGGCCAGCAAGGTCATCTGCTGCACCAAGGAGGCAGGGCGGAGAGGCTGCAGGGGCAGCTGCGGCTCCATTCACCCCAGCCCTCACACACCCAGCCAGGACAGTGTCGGTCCTAGTCCATGCTGCTGACATTCCCCCTGACACCATCACACTAGAGCCAATGCCTGCACCAACTCCCATGCTGAGTGTGCAATCCCACACTCCTGATACAGAGTCCACCAGGGCTCCTGCCCCTAGTGTCCAGAGCGGCGCAGGACACTCAGGATCACCACCACCTTCCAAGCGGAAGAGGAAGAGTGCTCGTCCGGCACAGGCTGATGCCCCAGACACGGCTACACAGTCCGGCCCGTCCAGGAAGCCCAGCTTCACGGATGACGAACTGAATGCACTTGTCGAGTATGTGTCCGCACATGACAACGAGATGGTCATTGTTGCAGGATCCAAGACCACACCTGCACAACGCCAGGCACACTGGCAGACCGTTGCGGACATCGTAAGTGCCCTTGGAATCGTGAGGCGCACAGCCAATGATTGCTATAAGCGCTGGAATGACCTAAAGCGCAGGGCAAAGAGTAAGCTGGCCTCAAGTCATGCCGCAACTCTAGTGACTGGAGGTGGGTCTCCAGTAGTAGACATGGAACTCACTCCACATGAGTCAGTCGCTGGGACCTACGTCACAGAGGAACAGATCCAAGGCGTGGGAGATCTGGCTGATTACAAGGCATTGTCCGGTGAGTGCACATGCATGTGTGTGTCATCCATGTGCATGGTGTGTGTGTGAGGGCTTCTGTTTGTGTGCCAGGTGAGAGTGTGTGCGCCTGAGTCGTATGGGTCAGCCATGTGCTTCATGCAATCCTTCCTGCGCAGCTGCATTTGGCCATAGCAGTATCCCTTCTGCCAACAGTAGACATCTAGCCCAACTGCACGCCAGTTGCACTTGAAGTGTCACCTTGCCACAACATAGTTGCTTATTTTTCACTGTTCATTCAGTCAGATTGTTTGCATTCCCCCACTGTTACTAGGCATGTCGCTGTCCACTAGTCACATGTCTGACATGGCTATGGTAAAGTGGAGTGACTTTGTTACCTGGATATCATTTGTACACACATGTCCCTGTGCAATTGGACCATTTCAGACTGGCAGCTCCAGGTGAAAAATCTGACCTGTTAGAATTAGAAAAGCGATTACATGCGGGAACTGGACTGAATGAATAGGTGCTGCCCTCCTCTCCATCTTCACTCAATAGCAATGGTACATGCCATCTGTGTGATGGCATGTGTGTTTCACCTGGCAATCACAGGCCAATGTGTGATGCCACTGCCAGGCAGCATGCAGAAAATGTGTTCATCTTCCATCTTGGTGTCATCAGTGTGTGCCATTTGCCTGCACTTCATACGCAGTGAGGGTGCATGCATGGGAGGGTTTTAGTCATGTGGGACATGTGTCAATCAAGTACTGGTTCTCTTGCTTCTCAGCCCTCATTGTGTGCCATGGTGCTAATGCCTGTTTCCATTTCTTTGTTTTTATGTCTTTGCAGGGGAAGACGCACCTGATACTGCTGGGGTTGTGGAGATGGTGCAGACCCAGGAGGGGTCCGAGGGCCGACCAACCACCAGTGAGGGACGTGGTGTGGTGGTGGGGGAGAACCCACAAGTGCTGCAGGTCGTGCTCTCAAGGGGTGTCTCTGGCTGCACTTCCCCCGAGCTGTACTCAGGTGTTGATTCGGCTGAGACCTACGTGCCGTCGCAGGTGAGTGTTCCAGGGAGGGATTCTGTTCTGTCTCACCCACCTGCACCAGGGTCAGAAGCCTCCATGGGGATGTCAGTGTTGGCAGCTACGCCTTTGGTGGTTACGGATGCAGGGTCACACTCCGCGACATCTGATCCTGTTCCTGGGCCAGCAGATCAGAGGGGGAATGCAGTCCTGCAGCCTCAGGCAGTGCCGGCACAGCAAGGCGCAGTTCGCCTTGCCCCAGACAGGTGTGGTGCCCGCCGACGTGGTGGCCGTACGCCACCTGGCAATACCGCATGGGAGCAATCCATTTACGGTATGTCAACCCAACAGGCTGCATCATCCGAGATGATGGCCCAGGCCATGGATAGGGTGGCCACTTCCATTGTCCCCCCAGAAAGGCTGATGGAGCGACTAGAGCAGGCAACCGACTCCATCTGCCAGTCACACAGGGAGGACATGTTGGGGTCCAACAGGGACAGGCGGGCGGCACTGGCGACTCTGCAGGAGGCCATCTCCATTGAGTCTCAGGGCCACAGGGAAGCCCTGAGGCAGGAGCTCCTTCACCTCAGGACGACTCTTGTTGAGCTTGAGGCTTCAACACACCAAAGGACAGAACAGCAGCTGGAGCGTCCCACCCGTACACTCTCAGCTGAGATGCAGGCAACGAGGGCGGAGGTCCGGGCATCCCGTGAGTTGTTGCATGGGAACTTCCGCACACTCATCCTCCAGAACCAGACCTACCACACCTGCATGCTTGCAGCCATGGAGGAGCAGACTAGGGCCTTGTGTGGGCTGCCTCCCATAGTGCAACCACCTCCGGATGCAGCTGCACAGGGTGATAATAGCGACAGCAGTGATACTCCCACAATAGGGTAGCCGTGTGGGCCATGAGCCCATGGAGGTGTTTTATTTTCCCAGGATCCACGCAGGTGGGTTCTGGTGTGCATCCTGTCCTCGGACCTCCTGGGTGGCCTCCCCAACCCCCCCGGGCCCATCAATGGCCATTTTTGATTGTTTCTTATTTTTATTTTTATTTTTATTTATTTTATTTCCTATTTTTTTGGGACGATTTGTTGGCTTCCGTGGTTCCTGTGGGCATACGCTGCATTGTGGCTGGGCACATGCAGGCTTGTAATGTATTTGGTTCAGATGCTTGGGTTTGAGTCACACACGCCCCTCCTGCTTCCCGTTTCCATGGGCTTGCAAAGGGTGTGCCCAAGTGACAGTGAATTACACAGTGACGTTGGACTCCCATGAGCTGTGTGGGCAGTCTGTAGTCAATACTGTGTATACATTCCTAGTGCATATTGCTGTTGTGTTGTACACTGCATGTTGCATTGATGTGTAACTCATCTTCTGTTTCTACCTCCCAATTTGCAGGTCCCTTCCTCATGTCTACACAAGGACCTCTAGTCTGGAGATGGGGTCCATGTTGGCAGCAGTGCACCTACAACTCTACATGGCGCCAACACTGCACAGTTGGTAGTGGTGGGAGTGCAGGCATTTCCAGGTGGTGAGACTACTAATATGTAACATTTGTGATGTCATGTTAATGGTAGTACGTGCTCAAGTATGTTGTTGGTCCGGCATTGCTGTGAGCATTTCAGGTGTTGCAGGTTTCTAATAGGGACACTGTACATAGTGACACTAGTGTCATGTTGTGGGGATTACTTTGTTTACCTGCAAATAGCATGACATGGCACGGTGTGTCGTGTGGCGGTGCTGGGGTTGGGTTGGCTGACATGGCACTGTCCTCTTGTTGCATTTTGCAAGTGGGTATTCATTTTAGCTGCTTGAATGTGTAACTTCACAAAACTGCATAGGTGGTGTCTGTGTGGGTAGGGATGCACACATTGCGACACTTCCAGGTGAACAATCTCAGGCTGATATGGTATTCACGGTTCATTCTCCAGACATTCAGGATCAGTGTCAGGTTGAGTCATCATTGATTGTCAGATGGAATGTGCCAGGGCAGTGTGCACTCCACAGGGGTGTGATTTCTATGTGAAGTAATTAGCCACTAGCTGTGTACGGGCTGCCTCCCCCGTGCCCTTTCCCCTCCCATGTGCAGCGGCTGTGCATGTGGTTGGGGATGTGGGGCCACCACCATGTCCACGGCCAGGCCCCGGCGTGTTGCAACGTTGTGCAGGACACATGCTGCCACTATGATCCTGCACACTACTGGGGGAGCGTATAACAGCTGGCCGCCAGAACGGTCAAGGGAGCGAAAGCGTGACTTTAGCACTCCGAATGTGCGCTCCACTATGCCCCGGGTCGTAATGTGGGCTGTGTTATATCTTACCTGGGGTGGCGTGGTGGGGTTCCGAATTGGCGTCATCATGTGGGGGCTGAGAGGGTAGGCACTGTCCCCTGTGGAGGTGGTGATTGGTATCATTGGTGGGGTTGTGACCTTGCTCAGTATCCAACATGCATGCATGTGCAGTGGCAAACATACTCACCAAGCAGCCATGTATCGCCATGCCGCCCAGCTTCTAGGTCCCGGCTTAGGGTGGACATTCGGTAAATGAAGCTGTCGTGGGTGGACCCGGGATAGTTGGCATATACTGAGGTGATGATTCCCTTGGCATTACATGCTACCTGCACGTTGATGGAATGCCAGTGCTTGCGGTTCCTATAGATGTGCTCAGATGCCCTGGGGGGACGTAGAGCCACATGGGTGCAGTTGATGGCACCTAGCACTTTGGGGAATCGTGCCACACCGTAAAAATCCAGGGCGGCAGCATGCCTTTCTGCAGGTGTTCTGGGCAGGTATATGTGCCTGCGGACTGATGGGCGTGCAGTGATGATGTTCAAGACCTGGTGTAGGCAGCGTGACTGGGTGGCCTGTGACACCCCACCCACTATGGCACTTGTCTGCTGAAATGATCCAGTGGCTAAGAAGTGCAGTACATTGAGGACCTTCTCCAGGGGGCTGAGTGCTTGGGAGCACAGGGTGGGTGATGTGAGGTCATCCTCCCACTCACTCACCAGGTCCAGTATTATGTGTGGTGGAAACCTGTACCTCCCATACATCTGGTCATCAGGCATCCCGAAAAGGCTGGTTCTGGGTGTGAATATTCTGGCCCTGACTATCCTCCTCCTCCTCCTTTGGTAGCCCACTGCCACTGCTGCTAGGAACGGTATGTTCATCCTGGCGTCTGAGCTTGTTATTGTTAAAGTGCGCAAATTTATGCTTTGCGCGTGTTCTAGGCGAGCGTGTGACCCGCGCACCCCTGGAATCCAGTTCCCAGTCCAATAGCGTGTGGAAATTCCCACGCACCACGGGATACAGGTGCGCTGACGTACTTGCGTGTGTAAGTGCCCGCGCACCCATGAAATACACGTACATAGGCCAATCGCGTGTACGCGCACTTTGTCCAATTACACGCGATGACACTCTGACGTGCAGTATTTCCACGTGTGCTCCGTCAACACGTGCTGAGTGGGGAACACCCGTGCGGGTCACGTCACAGACGTGCTTACGCGCTGAGGGACTCTGGTCCAATAGAATCGCGTATGCGTGCTGACGCGCTTACGCGCTAAGGGCCTTTCCTCGGATTTCACGCTGACGTGCAGGATTTTCACGTGCCAAATCACTCCGTATCCGGGAGGCATCATGGCTCGGGGCCATCAAGATCAGAGGGGCAGGCATCGGCCGGAGGGCAGGGCAACCCTGGGATGGTGGTGTCTTCCGTGTGGGAGCAGTTGGTCCAGCGGATAGGTGCGGAGCGGCAGCAGGCGGAAGAGGAGCGGCTCACCATGGTCAGGGCGGAGTTCTCCATGCGTCGGGCCTTGAGGCGGGCTGAGTGCCTCGAGGAAGCTCGCAGGGAGTTTGAGCTGGACATGGGGTTATCCCTGCGAGACCTCGGGGCCAGGACAGAGTCCCGCCTCCAGGACATCGACATGGAGTTCGATGATGCCCTGGCCAGCAACATCACCGAGTGAGCCGCAGGACTTGCCCGCTGCCTTTGTATATAGTTATTTAGTTAGTTAGTGTTAGGTTTCCTTTATTAATTTTTATTTTTTTGGACCGCTCGGACAATGGCCACTTTTTTGTATATATTATTTTCATTAGGTAGTAGTAGGTTTCATTTATGGTGTTGGGCTCATGGTCCCTGGAATATTCGTGTATATAGTTTGCTTTTTGAAGAAACATTTTTTTTATTAATTATTGTGTTCACCATGAGGAAATGGTTTTTCATTATTTTCCTTCCACATGATATTGCTTTGGACAACATTTGTTTTTGGATTATTATTTTTTTTTAATTTTTACATTTGTTCTCGGACATGGACCATTTATTGTGTTATCCCCATAGTTGTATGTTTGATTTGTTTACTTATTTTTCATCTTTAATACATGTTTTTTTAACTTTCACTTGTGGTATTTTCTCATTGGTTTCATACATGTCATGATATGGGTTTTCACATTCACTTGCACCCATTGTGTATGTGTGTGTGACGGACATGTGTTCATTTACAGACTTGCCATTGGGGTTGTATCATGTAATTGCATTCACTATGTGGGTGGATGCAAACCTTGCCTGGGTGTTTGTGCTGGGTATGCTGCCCATTACTGCCATGATTGAGTATCGTCAGGACCTGGGGGCAGGGGGACATGTGTGGGTGCCTGGTGGAGGCTGCCCCTGTACTGCTGGGGGGTGGGGGTGGTGGGTGACACGGGTGGGGGCCTGCTGGCAGGTGCCCCACAGTGCTGGGGGGTGGGGGTGGTGGGAGACATGGGTGGGGGCCTGGTGGAGGCTGCCCCTGCACTGCTGGGGGGTGGGGGTGGTGGGTCACATGGGTGGGGCCTGGTGGAGGGTGCCCCTGGTGGCTGGGGGGTGTGGGTGGTGGGTGACATGGTTGGGGGCCTGGTGGAGGATGCCCCTGCACTGCTGGGGGGTGGGGGTGGTGGGAGACATGGGTGGGGGCCTGGTGGAGGCTGCCCCTGGTGGCTGGGGGTGGGGGGTGGTGGGTGACATGGGTGGGGGCCTGGTGGAGGATGCCCCTGCACTGCTGGGGGGTGGGGGTGGTGGGAGACATGGGTGGGGGCCTGGTGGAGGGTGCCCCTGGTGGCTGGGGGGTGGGGGTGGTGGGTGACATGGGTGGGGGCCTGGTGGAGGCTGCCCCTGGTGGCTGGGGGGTGGGGGTGGTGGGTGACATGGGTGGGGGCCTGGTGGAGGATGCCCCTGCACTGCTGGGGGGTGGGGGTGGTGGGAGACATGGGTGGGGGCCTGGTGGAGGATGCCCCTGCACTGCTGGGGGGTGGTGGGTGACATAGGTGGGGGCCTGGTGGAGGCTGCCCCTGGTGGCTGGGGGGTGGGGGCGGTGGGTGACATGGGTGGGGGCCTGGTGGAGGATGCCCCTGCACTGCTGGGGGGTGGGGGTGGTGGGTGACATGGGTGGGGGCCTGCTGGCAGGTGCCCCACAGTGCTGGGGGGTGGGGGTGGTGGGTGACATGGGTGGGGGCCTGCTGGCAGGTGCCCCACAGTGCTGGGGGGTGGGGGTGGTGGGTGACATGGGTGGGGGCCTGGTGGAGGCTGCCCCTGGTGGCTGGGGGGTGGGGGTGGTGGGAGACATGGGTGGGGGCCTGGTGGAGGATGCCCCTGTACTGCTGGGGGGTGGGGGTGGTGAGTGACATGGGTGGGGGCCTGGTGGAGGATGCCCCTGCACTGCTGGGGGGTGGGGGTGGCGGGAGACATGGGTGGGGGCCTGGTGGAGGCTGCCCCTGGTGGCTGGGGGGTGGTGGGTGACATGGGTGGGGGCCTGGTGGAGGCTGCCCCTGGTGGCTGGGGGGTGGGGGTGGTGGGTGACATGGGTGGGGGCCTGGTGGAGGATGCCCCTGCACTGCTGGGGGGTGGGGGTGGTGGGAGACATGGGTGGGGGCCTGGTGGAGGATGCCCCTGCACTGCTGGGGGGTTGGGGTGGTGGGTGACATGGGTGGGGGCCTGGTGGAGGCTGCCCCTGGTGGCTGGGGGGTGGGGGTGGTGGGTGACATGGGTGGGGGCCTGGTGGAGGATGCCCCTGCACTGCTGGGGGGTGGGGGTGGTGGGTGACATGGGTGGGGGCCTGCTGGCAGGTGCCCCACAGTGCTGGGGGGTGGGGGTGGTGGGTGACATGGGTGGGGGCCTGCTGGCAGGTGCCCCACAGTGCTGGGGGGTGGGGGTGGTGGGTGACATGGGTGGGGGCCTGCTGGCAGGTGCCCCACAGTGCTGGGGGGTGGGGGTGGTGGGAGACATGGTTGGGGGCCTGGTGGAGGCTGCCCCTGGTGGCTGGGGGGTGGGGGTGGTGGGAGACATGGGTGGGGGCCTGGTGGAGGATGCCCCTGCACTGCTGGGGGGTGGGGGTGGTGGGTGACATGGGTGGGGGCCTGGTGGAGGATGCCCCTGCACTGCTGGGGGGTGGGGGTGGTGGGAGACATGGGTGGGGGCCTGGTGGAGGCTGCCCCTGGTGGCTGGGGGGTGGGGGTGGTGGGTGACATGGGTGGGGGCCTGGTGGAGGATGCCCCTGCACTGCTGGGGGGTGGGGGTGGTGGGAGACATGGGTGGGGGCCTGGTGGAGGCTGCCCCTGCACTGCTGGGGGGTGGGGGTGGTGGGTGACATGGGTGGGGGCCTGGTGGAGGCTGCCCCTGGTGGCTGGGGGGTGGGGGTGGTGGGTGACATGGGTGGGGGCCTGGTGGAGGATGCCCCTGCACTGCTGGGGGGTGGGGGTGGTGGGAGACATGGGTGGGGGCCTGGTGGAGGGTGCCCCTGGTGGCTGGGGGGTGGGGGTGGTGGGTGACATGGGTGGGGGCCTGGTGGAGGCTGCCCCTGGTGGCTGGGGGGTGGGGGTGGTGGGTGACATGGGTGGGGGCCTGGTGGAGGATGCCCCTGCACTGCTGGGGGGTGGGGGTGGTGGGAGACATGGGTGGGGGCCTGGTGGAGGATGCCCCTGCACTGCTGGGGGGTGGGGGTGGTGGGTGACATAGGTGGGGGCCTGGTGGAGGCTGCCCCTGGTGGCTGGGGGGTGGGGGCGGTGGGTGACATGGGTGGGGGCCTGGTGGAGGATGCCCCTGCACTGCTGGGGGGTGGGGGTGGTGGGTGACATGGGTGGGGGCCTGCTGGCAGGTGCCCCACAGTGCTGGGGGGTGGGGGTGGTGGGTGACATGGGTGGGGGCCTGCTGGCAGGTGCCCCACAGTGCTGGGGGGTGGGGGTGGTGGGTGACATGGGTGGGGGCCTGGTGGAGGCTGCCCCTGGTGGCTGGGGGGTGGGGGTGGTGGGAGACATGGGTGGGGGCCTGGTGGAGGATGCCCCTGTACTGCTGGGGGGTGGGGGTGGTGAGTGACATGGGTGGGGGCCTGGTGGAGGATGCCCCTGCACTGCTGGGGGGTGGGGGTGGCGGGAGATATGGGTGGGGGCCTGGTGGAGGCTGCCCCTGGTGGCTGGGGGGTGGTGGGTGACATGGGTGGGGGCCTGGTGGAGGCTGCCCCTGGTGGCTGGGGGGTGGGGGTGGTGGGTGACATGGGTGGGGGCCTGGTGGAGGATGCCCCTGCACTGCTGGGGGGTGGGGGTGGTGGGAGACATGGGTGGGGGCCTGGTGGAGGATGCCCCTGCACTGCTGGGGGGTTGGGGTGGTGGGTGACATGGGTGGGGGCCTGGTGGAGGCTGCCCCTGGTGGCTGGGGGGTGGGGGTGGTGGGTGACATGGGTGGGGGCCTGGTGGAGGATGCCCCTGCACTGCTGGGGGGTGGGGGTGGTGGGTGACATGGGTGGGGGCCTGGTGGAGGCTGCCCCTGGTGGCTGGGGGGTGGGGGTGGTGGGTGACATGGGTGGGGGCCTGGTGGAGGATGCCCCTGCACTGCTGGGGGGTGGGGTGGTGGGAGACATGGGTGGGGGCCTGGTGGAGGCTGCCCCTGGTGGCTGGGGGGTGGGGGTGGTGGGTGACATGGGTGGGGGCCTGGTGGAGGATGCCCCTGCACTGCTGGGGGGTGGGGGTGGTGGGTGACATGGGTGGGGGCCTGGTGGAGGATGCCCCTGCACTGCTGGGGGGTGGGGGTGGTGGGTGACATGGGTGGGGGCCTGGTGGAGGCTGCCCCTGGTGGCTGGGGGGTGGGGGTGGTGGGAGACATGGGTGGGGGCCTGGTGGAGGATGCCCCTGCACTGCTGGGGGTTGGGGGTGGTGGGTGACATGGGTGGGGGCCTGCTGGCAGGTGCCCCACAGTGCTGGGGGGTGGGGGTGGTGGGTGACATGGGTGGGGGCCTGGTGGAGGGTGCCCCTGGTGGCTGGGGGGTGGGGGTGGTGGGTGACATGGGTGGGGGCCTGGTGGAGGGTGCCCCTGGTGGCTGGGGGGTGGGGGTGGTGGGTGACATGAGCAGGTGTGCAGGGTAGTCCCCTGTGGTGTGTGCTGTCTGCAGGGGCCGTGGAGGGTGTACAGGTAATACCTGGGAGCACACAGCCAAATCACGTGTGGAACTTCCCGCGCACCCCTGCAATCCACGTACCCTGCCTAATCGCTTGTGGAACTTCCCGCGCACCCCTGAAATCCACATACCCAGCCAAATCGCGTGTGTAACTTCCCGCGCACCCCTGAAATCCACGTACCAGGCCAAATCGCGTGTGTAACTTCCCGCGCACCCCTGAAATCCACGTACCCTGACAAATCGCGTGTGGTACTTCCCGCGCACCCCTGAAATCCACGTACCCTGACTAATCGTGTGTGGAACTTCCCGCGCACCCCTGCAATCCATGTACCCTGCCTAATCGCGTGTGGAACTTCCCGCGCACCCCTGAAATCCACGTACCCGGCCAAATCGCGTGTGGTACTTCCCGCGCACCCCTGAAATCCACGTACATGGCCAAATCGCGTGTGGAACTTCCCGCGCACCCCTGCAATCCACGTACCCTGCCTAATCGCGTGTGGAACTTCCCGCGCACCCCTGAAATCCACGTACCCGGCCAAATCGCGTGTGGAACTTCCCGCGCACCCCTGTAATCCACGTACCCTGACTAATCGCGTGTGGAACTTCCCGCGCACCCCTGAAATCCACGTACCCGGCCAAATCGCGTGTGGAACTTCCCGGGCACCCCTGAAATCCACGTACCCTGCCTAATCGCGTGTGTAACTTCCCGCGCACCCCTGAAATCCACGTACCCTGACAAATCGCGTGTGGTACTTCCCGCGCACCTCTGAAATCCACGTACCCGGCCAAATCGCGTGTGGTACTTCCCGCGCACCCCTGAAATCCACATACACGGCCAAATCGCGTGTGGAACTTCCCACGCACCCCTGTAATCCACGTACCCTGACTAATCGCGTGTGGAACTTCCCGTGCACCCCTGAAATCCATGTACCCGGCCAAATCACGTGTGGAACTTCCCGCGCACCCCTGAAATCCACGTACCCTGCCTAATCGCGTGCGTAACTTCCCGCGCACCCCTGAAATCCACGTACCCGGCCAAATCGCGTGTGGAACTTCCCGCGCACCCCTGAAATCCACGTACCCTGCCTAATCGCGTGTGGAACTTCCCGCGCACCCCTGAAATCCATGTACCCTGACAAATCGCGTGTGGTACTTCCCGCGCACCTCTGAAATCCACGTACCCGGCCAAATCGCGTGTGGTACTTCCCGCGCACCCCTGAAATCCACGTACACGGCCAAATCGCGTGTGGAACTTCCCGCGCACCCCTGCAATCCACGTACCCTGCCTAATCGCGTGTGGAACTTCCCGCGCACCCCTGAAATCCACGTACCCAGCCAAATCGCGTGTGGAACTTCCCGCACACCCCTGTAATCCACGTACCCTGACTAATCGCGTGTGGAACTTCCCGCGCACCCCTGAAATCCACGTACCCGGCCAAATCGCATGTGGAACTTCCCGCGCACCCCTGAAATCCACATACCCTGCCTAATCGCGTGTGTAACTTCCCGCGCACCCCTGAAATCCACGTACCCGGCCAAATCGAGTGTGGTACTTCCCGCGCACCCTTGAAATCCACGTACACGGCCATATCGCGTGTGGAACTTCCCGCGCACCCCTGCAATCCACGTACCGTGACAAATCGCGTGTGGTACTTCCCACGCACCCCTGTAATCCACGTACCCGGCCAATTCGCGTGTGAGACTTCCCGCGCACCCCGTTATACACGCACACGTTTTTTTTCTGTCAGCGCGTGTCTGTGTTTGTGGGTACCCCTTTGCACGTCATTTGTCCTGGGGGGCCACAGTATTGGGCATTCATCATGGCTGTATATAGGTACTATTTGTTGGCGCACCTTTTGGCGCACATTTCTTCCAGGCGCAGAGACGCTACCGCCTGCTTTCTTGTGGCGGTCGTGTTTGTGCCTGTGCGCTGGTTTGAGCGTGCGCTTTTTTGCCCTATTCTATTCCATGAATACGTGTTGTAGGCAAGCGTGTGGGCGTTCCGCGCACTTGTACCCTGTGCTTCCCCCGTGACGCCCACATTTTGGCAAGTTGTTCCCCATTCCGAGTGGTACGCCCCATGTTCCGCCTACTTTTGTTGCGTGCGCCGCGCTATGTGCGATTTTCGCTGTGGCCTGTGCGATTTTCGCTATGACCTGGCGCACGCTGTTTGATGGCCTGTGCGCCAACGTGCGCAGCGCACTTTTTTATCGCACATCCGCTGGTTTTCTCGCGCACGGACTTCCATGAATCGACGTGCGCTGCTTTTCGTGCGATTTTCGCACTTGCAGTGCGATTTTCGCTATTCCACTGCGAATCGCACGTTTTTGCCCACTTGCGCCGCGCTAATTATTCCATGAATTGGCCTGTAAATGTTTAAAAGAAATGAGTGACCTATTTTTGAGTGTCACATAGGTTGCAATTGTTTAAATGTCATAGTTTTAAACTTAGAATCAGCATTCTAGCTGCATGCGTAAAAATTGGAAGTTTGATTTGGACAGGAAAACTGGCAGCCAAAGAGATATTTAGCTGAGGCCTGGCTTAAAAAGAGAGTGAATTTTGCCCACCAGCTACCCCCGACAGGAGTTGAGACTTGCACAACAGCTGTGTTCCCAGGCCTAGCTGCCTTTTGCTGTTCCCACCAAAAGGGATATGACACTTCTCTGATTGAATTACCTGGGCTCTGCAGGAAATTGAACAAAGCCCTGTCCTGACTCAGGCAAATGTTTTATTGGGGGGGGGTCATAAAAGTGGCTTTGTCCTGGAAGGAAAGGGGAGGAGCACTGCCTGTGAGAGCAAGCTGGCTTGGCAGAACTGGAAAAACCAGAAATTCAACCTTGTGCTGGGGGGAAACCACACCCCTTTGGGGCCAGAACATAAATCTAAAAAGATGGATCATTCATAGAGCGGACTTGAGAAAATTTTATAAGTGATATCATTATTCTTGTGATTTTTCTGTGCACATTTGAAGACGTGTTAGGACCCGGTGGTATGTTCAGGGGGGTTTTTAGCAGAAAAGAGGATATTACTCTAAATGTATGTATGTTAAAAATCTGACACTCCACCACTTAATGCCCACATGCTTTGCGAACATTTGTGTAAATGCGGGGACAAATCCAATACTGGTAACCCGACCACAAAGTGAAATATGTTGCCATTTTTGAACCCAAGCTTCTAGAAACGACAGAATTGGAACAGGGGCTACCATCAGTAAATGCATGATGTGTGTATGCAATGCCAAACAACTGTCTATCGGGGAAGTATGTATTTGGATCAGATATAGATTGCGTGTAAAGTTGACAAGGGTGGGTTCTCTGTATCATAAACAGACCTCATCATGATGACATTCATTTCAATCAAGGGGAAGAGGAGGAAGTGGCCAATGACAAGTGGAGAGGGATAGGGCCTAGAAAGCTAGCCTCTCCACCCACTTTCAAAACACATAAAAGCAGACAGTCAGGACAGATAGAGAGATTCAATTCCATTTGCTGCGGAGCATGCTGCCGGACCATACAACATCCACAAGATACCAGATTCAACACTTAGACTTTAAAACTCCAAAGAACTTGATTCAGAACTCAAGGCAAGGGCCTAAACCCACAAACTGAGAACTATTCTCAGTAGGCCTCAGCATCCAGCAAACCTAACAGCGGTAGCAGCATCCAGGAGCCGTGCAGATCAGCGCTGGGTCCAGAGAAAGCTGTGCAGAAAGATCCAGAAGCAGTGCTGTACCCAGAGAAAGCAGAGCAGTATCCAGAACCAGAGGCCAGAGATCCAGAGTGACCCAGACCACTGTTAGCAGAACCAGAGAGCTGACCCAGATCACTGTGAAGTGCCGAGACCAGAACCGGAGTCCAGTCCAAAACCTGACCAGATCCGTGGCGAGGCCTAATGCAAAATATATTGTGAGTACCTAGCAGAACTGTGCAGAAGCAATCTCTTAGTTAAAATAATATAATTCAATCTATTCTAATCTAACCAGAACTGCCTCCTAACTGTCTCCTGTCATTTGCAAAGCTATCACCTGTCATTTTCTAGCTGCTGTCGCTTTGAACTTTTAAAATTTCAAATCCGAAAAACTACCTTTATTTAATCATCCGTATCTCTAGGAACTTGGTTTAACTTTCCTCCGAAAGCTTAGAATCTCAGCTTTTCGACAAGCTTAGAACCGACTTGCTACTCCGTATACTTTTGCCGTAATCACGATTCTCGCACTCGCGAATTTTACCGCGATTTGCGATTTGGTTAAAAATCCAGCCACGTGTAACCATCAGCATTCATCTCTTTCCTTGCTAAAAATTTGTTTGCCTCTTAAGAACCATCCTAGATCCTTGCTAAAGTGAGCCTGAACTCATCCCAAGTATATTTCACTCACCCTGAACCTCCTAAAGGGAATTAAAACCATTTTCAGCATATTCCTCACTTCATTGCCAGCACATATAAAAGCATTTTGGGCCTGTGTTTCAAACTTCTGTAGTCTAAGCTTGCTGGGGTGAACTGAATTACATTTGATTGCATTTCTGAGAACGGTGTGCTTTCCTTCCATTTCCTTGCATTGCATAAAGGGGGGGAGTGGATTGCCAGAGAAAAGTGATTACATTGTTTTGTTGAAATCATATTGAGTATTTTCTGTATTGCATTTTCATTCAACATTGCATCCATCTGAACTTATATAAAGCATTCTCTACCACCTTATTCTTCTGTTCCTATTCACAAGTGTGCTAGTGCCAGACTATCCATTATTGATTACTGCTCGGATTAAGTGTGATATTCAATTATTAATTCATTATAAAAGTGTGATATATATATATATTGTTTAAATTCTCAAATAAACCTTTTAAACTTGCAAAACAGAACTACTTCTTGGCTCAGTGGGGTCAGGGGGATTCCAAGAGAGGGTTGTTATATAGGGGTAGTCATCCAGAACTCATGAACTGGACATAAAGATATATCAATAAGGGTTTCCATTCAGTATCCCAGACTAGCATTGACTTAACTGTAGTGCTGGA
The DNA here is from genome assembly GCF_040938575.1 of Ambystoma mexicanum. Classification (NCBI taxonomy): domain Eukaryota; kingdom Metazoa; phylum Chordata; class Amphibia; order Caudata; family Ambystomatidae; genus Ambystoma; species Ambystoma mexicanum. Next base: position 828,084,555 of record NC_090923.1, on the reverse strand, counting down.
TTGAATCCTCTTACAAATTGGGGGCTCGTCCGGGACGTTTGGGTTAGATCTATCACTTGTGCAGATTAATACAGTGTGCCAGCTGACCAGATACACATATCCGGTCGGATCACCACGCTGTGTTACGCTGTAAAGCACTCCTCAAAGGAACGCTCTAAGGAAAAGGTCTGTTTTGCAAAAATAAAATACAAACTTCTGTAAGTCAGGAAGGAACTCAAATTCCAGAATGACGACCTTGGTAGATATGAAAATAGCCAGAGAACACTTCTTACATAAGCTATTTGTGAGAGGTGAGTGGACTCATCAGGACCAAACGGTCTGGTTGCAGGCAATCGCGCAACAGGTCACTGAAACAGGGTCAGATAAATGGGGAGATCAGGGTCCCCTACATGTGCCCCTGAGTGAACTATATATGGCCCCGAAGGCCAAGGATGAGCACCACAAGATTGCCAGGGTAGCGGCATATTTATATTTACATATGGGAGCCATGCAGGACAAATGTGCTGAAGGCCAGGATCTGGCGAGTAGGCAACTGCTGGCACTACAGAAGGCCCAATCTGATCTGGACTCTTCTGAGCAGAGGCTGCTCAGGAGCCAGGAGTCTGAAAATGACAGCAGACGGTACATCACTAAAATAAAGGAGGATATGGGCTGCAACAGGAAAAGGCGGACCAGGATACCAGATTTCTGGCCTTGCAGAAGGAGTACCAAGAAGGTTTGGACCCCCTACTGCAGAGCCAGAAAAAGCTGGAGCAACAGTTAGACTTCAATAGGGCATGTGCTGAGCAGGTAGTCACCCTGCAAAGCCACCTAGATAGGTAGAAGGCAGAGAGCAATAAACTGATTTTGAAAGACCTGGATACCCAGGCAGAGTTTGATCAGGAGCGCCAGAAAGCTGGTGCCTTCCGAAGGCAAAGGGACGACCTGACGGTACAGATGCAGACTCTTAGTCAGGAAAGGCCAGGAAGTCTGCCACTTAAAAAGAAAAATGGAAGAAAATCACCTGGCCCACCAGGGACTGGGTGACCTCCAAAAAGAACACCAGGACTTGCTAGAGCACACCAGGAGGGTGGAGGAGGATCTGGCAAGACAGGAGCAGGCCAGTAGGGATGGGACTCAGGAGGGAACCCTCCTGCAGCAAAGACTGGCCCAGTGCTCCAGGACCAATCAGGAAACGCAGAGCGAGAATGAGGCTCTCTGCCAGCACAATGATAGGCTCCAACAACAGGTAGTGATGCAGGAGAGACTGATAGAGTCTAGTAAGGCCTTAACTGAGGAACTGAAGGCACAGGCTCTTGCATTGCAACAGGGAGCAGGGGCGGATAGAGACCAGGTTCGCTGGGAAAGGGAAACTCCTGAGCATAACCTCAGGAGCCCTAGTACCAGAGGCCTTTATCTCTCTCAGTCCCTGGACTCTGCCACCCCCATGTCCCCAGGCGCACATGAGCACCGAGCCACAGGGATGGCAGATTACTATCCAGCCAGAAGCATGGGGCTCATAGGCCAGTACCACCCAGGTATGGAGGGGCGGGCATCTGGGTATGGGCACCCAAGCACAGTGCAATTTAGTGGGGAACCCCAGGAGAGTAGGCCCATTAAGGGCATCCTGAAAACCTCTGCCCAGTTAGGTCAGTGGGGGGGTACCCATCAAATCCTGGCAGCAAAGAGGAATCTGAAGACTCCTCTGAACGGTAAAGGACACAGGAGACCAGGTCCCCACATTCTGCCAGCCATTCCCAGGCTCGCAGATTCCGGGAAAACCTGGAAGATCAGACAGGAACCTCTGGGAGCAGTGCCTCTGAGTCAGAGGATGAATGGACCAGGGTTACCCGAACCAAAAAGGCCAATAAGGCAAAAAGGGCCTTGCTTAAGGACCCATTGAAACAGATTAAGGCAATCAGGAGTGTCATCACGCCTTATCATAAGAACGCCAAGTACTCTGCTTGGGAAGACTTGGAGCTCTATGAGCAAATGATGGAGACTTTTCATTTGAAGGACAGCCAAAGCTGTATCCAATATGTAAAGTGGACATTCTCCCCAGAGTACTCCAGTTTCTTTGCGGGGCTGGAGGACCAAAATCATTCAAGATGGTCCACCTATAGGGCGGCCATATTAAAACATTTTTCTGTTCACAGAAATCCCCAAGAGGCTCGCAAGGCAGCCTACAATTTGCAATGTGGGGAGGATCAGGCCCCACAAGAATTCGTGCAAGAACTGAAACGTGCCTTTGCGCAGACCACCAGAAGGGTGCGCACAGACAGCAGAGAATTTGTCAATACATTTTTCCATGCCTTGCCCAAATATATAATGACCCAGCTCGTGAGAGATTTTCATGAGAAAAGATCTTTAGACTGGGTCATTGAACAGGCTACCCGGATCTATGAGGTGCAGAAGCAATACCCAGAAAAATCCCAAAACCAACAGCACCCCTGCTGCTGCCAAGGTGGCAGAGGTAAAGGTCACCCCCGTTTTGGATTTGGAGATGGGGGGGCCTAAAAACCTACCTGCACCTAATAATTCACAGCCCAGAAGGCCCTCGGGCCAGTCACAGACAGGGAGTCGAGGAGGTAGTCCCACAAATGGGGTTCCTGCACTCCACTGACTATAGAAGGGAAACCGACCAATCCTGGGTTATGTGTGGACTCCTCCAGCCCAAGGGGGGGATCCAGCCAAGCACCTGACCCCGGGAACTTCCCTCCTAACTTCCCCCAGGAGGGCAGAAATTCTCCAAATCCTGGGCAGAACTTTTCCCCAGGTATCTGCCCAATTTCCAGCCCCAAAATCCTCCACCCTTCTTTCCCCAATTCCCTGTGCCCAGACAACCTAATCCGGGAGAGGGGAGGCCAAGGGTGGAGGGGTACCAAAATCTTCCCGGGATCAGCCCAGGGGAGAAAATAGAGCCCTGTATCTGCCTGAGCGGGTTTCCCAGTTAGAGCGCCAGGTCCAAAATATGGCACGGGATCTGGGTCACATACTGAGGGCTCAACAGAACCCTCAGATGAGCGTGCCACCACAGAATGCCCCAAACGCTGGACCTGGTACTCCAGAACAATGACAGGGGCAGCACCTCGATAACACACCGGTTCCCATGGAGGAGGCACAAGGGGAAGGGGGGTGTAAAGCCTTGGAGGAAGCTTCCTTCCCAACTTGTAAACAGCCCCTGGAAAACCAGGAACCGGAAACAAAATCTCCTGCCCCTGAAAGCCCGCCCCCCAAGGAGCAGAGGGGGGGTAGGAGAAACAAGGGACCCAAACAGACCCACTTTGTGGAGGAGGTACAGGTCTTCCAATTTGAGGGAGAGGGATCCTCAGAAGATCCTGGGAAAAGGATCTTCTCCTTCAGAGATGGGGGAACTCCTCCCAATGAAAAATGGGTCCCAAGGGATGCCAATTCAGACTGGGGAGATATGGAGACTGAGCTACCGCCACCCATCATCTCATCCCAGAACCCACAATACCGAAATCCCCTGGTCCAAACCCATCCTGGTGATTGCCTCCAAGAAGGGGGGCGGCCCAGAACCGGAACCAGGGGAACCCACGATGGCTCTGATCTCCAGTTGCCAACTTTTTCTTTCAGATTCCCAAGGCTCTCCACAGAATTCTGCCCAAATCTCTTCGCTAGCAATGTCCAAAACCAGAAAGTTAGCCCACCAGTTGTCCAAAAATGTGCATTATCTGTGCCCCCTTGAGGAGAAGGAGGGAAGATAGTATGCCCCGGTACAAGTACAGGGGCAGGGTACAATTTTGGCACTGGTGGACACTGGATCCCAAGTTACCCTTCTGTCCAAAAGGGCCTTTGATGAACTAAATGCAGGAAGGGGGGAGAATTACCATATTCCTCTCACCTCTCTTTCTGGACAACTGCAGAACTTTGACGGGAAGGAAATTCCCGTTGAGGGGACTGCAGACTTGGACATTAAAATTGGGCGACACAAGGTGAAACACCCGGTCATAGTAGTGACTCCAGAGGGCACCCCTTGTTTACTAGGGAATGACCTCCTGAGAAGGTTGTCACCTCTAATAGATTGTGTTAACAAGGTCCTCCGGACCCAGACTAGCCGACCAATAAAATTAAAACAGAGTGTCAACCTTGTTAGTTTAAACTGCACCTGCCACATAGTTGAACAAAAATCTGACCAAGTAGAATTTCACTTCCAGAACAACCAGATTCCAGGCGTGACAGTAATAGCAGTAGGACAACAGACAGGTGATGGGGGGTCCTCTCTATTTCTGAAAATCAACCTTCCTTCCAGTTTAAAGTGGTACTCCACCCTGGAAGGAAACAATTTGAAATTCTTTACTAATCCACAATCAGAAACTCCCACTCCTATAGTCCAGAAAGATGTGAAATCAGCTATAGTCCAGAAAGATGTGAAATCAGCTCAGAGCCTCGCTGATATTCAGCAAATTGGAGAGCAGTTGTTCATCCCTGTTCAGTTAAATGATGGGAAGGACTCTGTTCTCGCTCAAGTGTGTGTGAACAACGGTAAGAGCTTCATCAGCGAAGCCATGTTCCGCCAACTCCCAAAAGATCCAGCCATTCCCACATTCAAACTGATAGACAAATGGGAAATGGACCTGGAAGCACCTAATTCCAAACAGCTCCTGCCAAGCAGGTGTATGCTCAAAATCTCCATTGGCAACAAGAGCATAGTCCATAATTGTTTGGTCGTGCGAGACGTCACTGCCGCCTTTTACTTAGGCAGTGACATTCTCAATCGCTTTGCCATTAGTTTGGACCTAATAAACTTCAAAGCTTGGTCCCGATTAGCGGATAATCCCATGGGCTTTGATGATCCAGAAAAAGCATCTAGGTCAGCTCAATTGCTACCTTATGCAGTTGAAATTCAGATTAAAGAGGAAGTCACTATCCCAGAAAGGACCCAACAATTCTCCCTGGAAGTGAAAGTTCAAAGAGGACAAAAATTGAAAAACGCTGATGCAAATTTCCAGGCTTTCCAGGCTTCAGGCAGATGGTGGAAGAGAGAGTCAACCTAGCTGATGCCTGTGTGACTCTGGAACAGAAGCAAAAGTTGAAACAAGTTTTCTTGGATTTCCAAGATCTCTTTGCGGTAGACTCATATGACTGTGGCCGCACCGACATCCACACAACAACAATCCCCAGGGACCCTGGAATGACTCCAGTGTTTGTGAAGCAATATCGCTTGCCTCTCGCATCCATGGAGTCCCTTACTGAAATAATTAAGAACCTTGAGTCCCGGGGAATAATCCGTCCAGTCGACAGCACTTTCAATAATCCGGTGCTGGGAATATTGAAGCCAAACGGCCAGTGGAGACTCTGCGCCGACCTCAGGGAGCTCAACAAACGGGTCCATACTTCCCGATGGCCTCTGCCCTACATTGACCAAGGGCTGGCCCAGATCCAGGGGTCACAGGTATTCACTGCAATAGACCTGACCAATGGATACTGGACTGTGCCTGTCAGTAGGGAAGACCAATACAAACTGGCTTTTACCTTTGGGGGCCAGCAGTACACATGGACCCGGACTCCCTTCGGATACCTCAACTCCGGCAATGAATTCAACATTTTCCTACACAAGGCCATGCCCGACCTGGGTGCAAGGGGTAACCTGGCTTATGTAGATGATGTCCTCATCAAAAGTTCATCTGTGGAGGAACACATAGCGGAGATCCGTTATGTTCTGACACAGTTGAGGGCCGCCAGAGCATAACTTTCCTTTCAGAAAGCACAGTGGTGTAGAACCTGTGTTAATTTCTTGGGGCATGAGATTACTCCTCAGGGTCTCTGTCCCCAGGAAAAGAAAGTGGAAGCACTTCAGAAACTGAAAGACCCCACAACTCTGCGGGAACTAAGGAGCCTCCTTGGACTGACTAATTACAGCAGAAAGTTCATTGAGGGCTACGCAGAGATCACCAGACCCCTGATTCATCTCCTGAAGGGGTGGGTCAAGTGGGAATGGGGTCCAGAACAAGCCGAGGCAGTAAGACAACTCAAAAGAAGCCTCTCACAAGCGCCCTGCCTATCTTACCCTGTCAGAAACAAGGAGTTCTTCCTGGAGACGGGGTTCTCTAATACGTGCTTGACGGCAGTATTATACCAAAAGCATGACAAGGTCAATAAAGTAATCTCCTATGCGAGCAAAACGTTATCCTCTGTGGAGGAAAAATTCAACGATTGTGAGAAGGCACTCCTGGCAAAGGTGTGGGCATTGAAGAATCACCGCCCATTTATCCAGGGGGAACACATCATAGTGGAGACTCCACACCAGCCTCTGCAATATCTCCAAAGTGATAGAATCCGGGCCGGAAATGTGAGTAATTCCCGAATTACTTCCTGAATTCTGTCAATGCAAGGCTTTCCTGTGGAGGTCAGATATGGCCAAAACAAGAAGAGTCCCCTCGCGCAAGGTCTGGCTGACTTGCATGATTGTGCCAGAGAAAACTGTCTCGAGGACGAAAGTCTAAAAATCAAGGACAACACGGAGGCATACCTTAATTCCCCACACAAAGTCTTTGAAGTGGACAAGTGTGAGGGAATGCCCACTGTCTATGTGGATGGATGCTCTTACCATGTTGACAACAACGGGGAGAAAGAACTGGTGGCCGGCGTAGGGAATGCATGGGTGAATGAGTCCCCAGAACCCTCCGCTGGATACAAAATTGGTCCCCGAAGTAGTCAGGTGGCAGAATTGATGGCTGTGCATCAGGCCATCCTCACTGCTGTCCAGCATCAACTCCACGAACTGGTCATAATCACAGATTCGGATTATGTACGGAACGGGTTCGTGGAGCACTTGGTTAATTGGAAAACTAGAGGCATGTTATATGCTAACAACGAATGCTTGAAACATGGGAAGTTGATCCAAAACATTGATGATCTGGTCACATCGAATGGGATGACCATCTACTGGAAGAAGATCAAGGGTCATTCCAAAATAGAGGGACCAGACAAAACTGGAAATGACTTAGCTGATCAGCTGGCCAAAACCGGGGACATCCAAGGGGATCTAATTGAGATTGAGTCCCTGTTGGGGGAAATCCAGGTCACTGCTATCACTAGGTCCCAGACAAATGCTCACAATGACCTTTCAATTGCACAATGGAGTAAGGAGACCCCTGATGCTGATTTGATTACCGCTCAGAAGGGGGATCCAATAATTGATAAATTTTACCAGCACCTTGAGGACCCTGAGAACTTTCCCCTGACGGATACCGATTACATTGGGAAAGAGGACCTAAGAGTGTTGATGAAATGTCCAAAAATGTTCCGAATCCAAGACGGTTTGCTGGTAAGGAAATCCAAAGCTGGCCACGATCAGTGGGTGGTTCCTACCTCATTCCAAAGCCTGATGTTAAGTCACGCCCATGATGCGGCCACCGCCGGTCATAGGGGGTTTCACACAACACTGGAAATCTTAAGAGAGGTTGCATACTGGCCACACATGGGCCAGGACCTCAACCAATATTTGAAGGGTTGTCTTGTGTGTGCACAATTTCAGCCAACATCCCTCACACACCGGGCGCCTCTCCAAAAGAGGGGAATGACACTCCCATGGTCAGATTTACAAATCGACTTTGTAGGCCCCGTGATTCGCTCCGCTAGGGGGAATAAGTACATGTTGACTGTGACATGCTTGTTTACCAAGTGGGTGGAATGTCTCCCAGCCCCAAACTGCAAGGCAGAAACGGCAGCTGCCTTGATGATTAACCACATTTTTTCCCGTTTTGGTCTACCTTAAAGGATTGAGTCAGACAGAGGTAGCCACTTCACCAGTGAAGTGATGACAAAGATGTGGGAGATACTGGGGGTCAAGAGAAAGTTACATATTGCTTACCGGCCAGCTTCTTCTGGGGCAGTAGAGAGATATAACCGAACCATTGTGAGCATATTAAAAAAGTTTGTGGCAGATTCTGGGCCAAGTTGGGATATCCGAGTACCTCTGGTCCTAATGGCCATCAGATCTACCCCTTCATCTGCAACCAAAATGTCACCATTCGAGTTGACGCAAGATGGTGCTTCCGCAGCATTTGCTCTACAGGACCCCAGAGCAAACACTAATAAATGCCTCCACAACTCATGAGTATGTGGAGAATTTAAGGAAACACCTTCAACATGCTTTTGCCTATGCTCAGCGGAATCTAGAAAGATCAGCTGAAAGCATGAAGACCCACTATGACCTGAAAACTTCCAGGAAGGAATATCAGGTGGGAAACCGGGTCTATCTATACAATTTCCAAAGGAACCAGGCCAAACAGCGAACATTTTTGCCTACATGGAAGGGACCGTTTGAAATTATAGACAAGATCTCCCCTGTAGCTTATAAAATCCACATCCCCAAAGGCGGTTTGGCAGAAGGGGAAGACAAGTGGGTCCATATAAATCTGTTAAAGTGTTGCCATCCCAGGCACACTCTACAGCAACTAGAGGAATCCATTGGAATCCCTGAGGGGGCCACTCCAGAGTAAGTCAGTTCTAACCTAAAATATCCCACATATAGTCTCTAAAATATTATGTTTCTTGTGAGCGACTGTCTCTGAATTATATCTTGTTTTTCGAACTAAAAATGCTACGTCTCCGTATGTATAAAATATATATGTTTGCCACACCATTAATAGTGGTGGAAAAATGTCTATGAGTAGGTATTGCCGCTTTTGCTTTCTCGTCCTAGGAGAGATGAAACCAAGGAGAACGACCCAGGGACCGGGAGCAAAGATCCGAGGGGCCCAGTGTACCGCCCAATACTCCCATCAGGACCGGCGAGGAGAACCGACTGATCCACCCCTGATGGAGGAAAGGATGCTGAATTTTGTCATCTGCGGAATTGGAAGAAGATGATGCGGACCTCCCAGCACGTGGGTCAACATCCTTAGCACCCGACATCCCCTCAACTCAATCCAAGTGCAGTCGGGCGGGGGGGTTTGTTGGGTGTTCTGACCCACGTTTGGACTATTATGCTACAACATTTGGTGCTGTGGGCTTAGGAAATACAAGATGGCCGAAAAAGCCCACATGTGCGCCAGAATCTATGAAAACCGCGCAGTTTGTGCGCACACCAAAATGGTCACCTGACTTGCCACCCCCCGGTGCGGGTGTGCTGGGTCAGAAGAGCCATGAGTGAAATGGGGTGCCAAAGAGAAAAACAGCAGTGCCTGTTAGCTAGAAAGCACTTTAAAAATCACCCTTTGTTTCTCTGAAGGCAAGCTCAGAATGCCCATTTCAAACATTGCAGAATATCCAACAGTCTCACTGAACACCAGCAGACATTTGACAGAATAAAGTCTTGTGGGCATACAAAATCTGGAAAGAGGATGAGCCTAAAATAATGTTCATAGCAAAACTGGCTGAGCTGTGGATTTCAGCAGTTTAAGTAAATTTGGACTGAAAGACACTAAAAATCTAAATGTTTAAAAGAAATGAGTGACCTACTTTTGAGTGTCACATAGGTTGCAATTGTTTAAATGTCATAGTTTTAAACTTAGAATCAGCATTCTAGCTGCATGCGTAAAAATTGGGAAAGAGGCAGGCAAAAGGGAACAATAGATTACATCTTTACATCAGAGGCCCTGTTAGCCCGGATTACCTCGTTTGAAACTTTGCGCTCTGGGGCGAGCGACCATAACATCTTAAAAACCAGCTGGCCATCCAAGCGAGACGCAAGACTTTTTCTATCTGAAGCCTCGGAACCTACCCTGCAAGGAAACCGACTCAAACTCACGAGCGAAAGGATTAGAGAACTGACGAGTGCGTATGAAAGGCAGCAGTATAGAGAAGTGGATCCTCTAAACCATCTAGCAGACTACCAACCTCTGCTAATTCCATATTATTCTAAAACTCAAACAAAAAGAACTGCAATTAATCCTTTTCACGAGTACAACCGAGAATTAGTACTTAAAAGACGAGAGTTCCGAAAATTGAAAAGACAGGCGACAAACTTAAGAACGACTGACGCTGTGAAACTTTATATTCAAGAGCAAAAAATCTATAAAGCCTGGTTACGATTCCATCGATTTGCTTTGTACCAAAAGGACGCCGAAGAAATGCTTAAGAAATTAGCAGACAAAAATTCGGGAGCGTTTTGGCAACTGATAAAAAAAAACGACGGCACCGATATGTCATTTACAACCTCAAATTGTGTTGGAGAGGCAGCATGGATATCCCACTTCTCGTCCATTTTCAAACCCCCTGAGACGAATGTTAAGAACAGAATATCGCCAGTTGCAAATAATGTCTGGGAGGATCTTTCTGACATTGACGACATCAGGCTAGCCATAAAAAGGCTAAAACCATCCAGAGCGCCGGGCCCCGACGGAATTACTAACATCGGGCTAAAAAACCATCCCGCAGAATGGGCCTTGTTTATTAGCAAAGTGTTCAAGAACTGTACTCTGTCTAGATCAATTCCGAAATCCTGGTCTACTTCAGTTGTTGCCCCCATATATAAGAAAGGGGACAGGTCGGCCCCAGTCAATTACCGCCCAATCGCCTTGTTGGACACTATTGGAAAGATCTACGGGTCGCTTCTCCAAAAAAGCTTTCAATCGTGGGCCAAATCAGCAGAATGTTACGATCCCTTCCAAGCGGGCTTTATGAAAAACTGCGGAACCCAAGTCAACATATTGATTCTCAGCATTTTGAAAAGCAAAGTGATCGAAGGATCCGGGAAGATCTATTTAGCCTTCATAGACCTTACCCAGGCTTTTGACCAAGTTGATCGAGAGCTGCTATGGACCAAACTATCTGCATGGAACTGCCCGCCATCATTATTGGCACCGATTAAAGCTCTCCATACAGAAACTTCTATGAGAGTAAAATTGAACCGTCAAGGGTTACTTTCTGAAGCCATATCGACCTTCAGAGGAGTAAAGCAGGGCTGTCCCCTTGCACCGGCCCTGTTTATCTCCTTTATGGGAGACTTCAAAGAAAGCGCAAGCCAGATAAGATCTTTTCCACCTAAAATTGGCCAAACACCTTTAGCCAGGCTTCTCTACGCCGACGATATTATCCTTCTCGATCAAACAAAAATTGGTCTACAAAGGCAACTTAACAACTTGGCCTCGTATATATCCGCTAACAACTTGGAAATTAATAAGGAGAAGACGAAAATCTTGAAAATAGAAAAATGCCAGGGAAAGAAGCAAATAAAAAAACCAAGGTGGAACATTGACAAAGTACCCTTGGAGAGTATTAAAACCTATAAATATCTTGGCGTAATGATTGACAGCTCCAAATCTGAACTCGCCATGCAGCACCATCTGTGGGACAAAACCCGAAAACTAACAACACAGGCGATGATCATAGATAGGAAGTTCGGACGCTTCTCGTTGATACCGGTGCTCAAATTCTACAAGGGTAAGGTAGTTCCTTGCCTGGTCTACGGAGGCGATGCCCTTCCTACCCTCCCGAGGGCTTTATGCGGTAAACTGGAGGGGTACTTCTGGAGGAAGGTCCTCCAGCTTCCAAACTCAGCACCGATTGCAGGTATCAGAAGGGAGCTAGGTCTTCGATTGCTGAAAGCAGCCAAAGAGGCAGGAGAAATGTCACTATTTAGGAAAATACTTATGCCCGAGTCACCTCCGCTATACAACATGTTAAATACAGAAATGAGCAGCAACACCTGTAAGATGCTGACCACATGGGCTTCTAAACAAAGAGCTATTCTTGAGAACATCGCATGCACAGAAGAGACATTGATTGGTAACCCAGTCAAAGTAAAAAAAAAATGGACCAAGAGGACTGGGTTGAAACCCACACAATGGCCGAAAAGAACAAACTTCTAAAACATCTTCCTTCTCAACCTAAAAAATTGGATGCGATTCCTGAAATAATCAAAAGATTTCCGGACAGAGCTCTCCGCTCAACCCTTTTAAGGGAGAGATTGAATCTTTTGCCTACCAACGAAATACGGGCCATAAGAGGCCTTTCTGACTCAAACCTCTGTCGACTGTGTAATACACAATCCGAAAAGGAGTCAGTGAAACACCTTCTCATGAGTTGCCCTAAGACCATCAAATGGAGAAGAGCGTTCTTAGGTCCTCTACTAAAACCCTTTTCACAGTATGATGAAGAAGTGTGGTGGTCCCGCTTAATGAGTGGCTCATGGACCACGTGGTCTATAGCAACAGCCAAAATTCTCAATGCCGCGCTGGAGGAATGCGCAAAGAAAGGTTTGGTCAGCGTCAGTGAATAGTACTGAATCGAACTGAAACGAACAGCTAACTGAAAACACCCACAAACAGACGGGCTAACAAGAAATAAACAATCGAAGAAAAAAAAAGGAAATTAAGTGGAAAGAAATGAAACGTAACAACAATTTTGCAAAATCATAAAAATGATAAAAGCAAAAAAAAAAAAAAATTGGAAGTTTGATTTGGACAGGAAAACTGGCAGCCAAAGAGACATTTAGCTGAGGCCTGGCTTAAAAAGAGAGGGAATTTTGCCCACCAGCTACCCCCGACAGGAGTTGAGACTTGCACAACAGCTGTGTTCCCAGGCCTAGCTGCCTTTTGTTGTTCCCACCAAAAGGGATATGACACTTCTCTGATTGAATTACCTGGGCTCTGCAGGAAATTGAACAAACCCCTGTCCTGACTCAGGCAAATGTTTTATTGGGGGTGGTGGGGGTCGTAAAAGTGGCTTCCTCCTGGAAGGAAAGGGGAGGAGCACTGCCTGTGAGAGCAAGCTGGCTTGGCAGAACTGGAAAAACCAGAAATTCAACCTTGTGCTGGGGGGAAACCACACCCCTTTGGGGCCAGAACATAAATCTAAAAAGATGGATCATTCATAGAGCGGACTTGTGAACATTTTATAAGTGATATCATTATTCTTGTGATTTTTCTGTGCACATTTGAAGACGTGTTAGGACCCGGTGGTATGTTCAGGGAGGTTTTTAGCGGAAAAGAGGATATTACTCTAAATGTATGTATGTTAAATATCTGACACTCCACCACCTAATGCCCACATGCTTTGAGAACATTTGTGTAAATGCGGGGACAAATCCAATATTGGTAACCCGACCAAAAAGTGAAATATGTTGCCATTTTTGAACCCAAGCTTCTAGAAACGACAGAATTGGAACAGAGGCTACCATCAGTAAATGCATGATTTGTGTATGCAATGCCAAACAACTGTCTATCGGGGAAGTATGTATTTGGATCAGATATAGATTGTGTGTAAAGTTGACAGGGGTGGGTTCTCTGTATCATAAACAGACCTCATCATGATGACACTTCATTTCATTCCCCCAATCAAGGGGAAGAGGAGGAAGTGGCCAATGACAAGTGGAGAGGGGTAGGGCCTAGAAAGCTAGCCTCTCCACCCACTTTCAAAACACATAAAAGCAGACAGTCAGGACAGATAGAGAGATTCAATTCCATTTGCTGCGGAGCATGCTGCCGGACCATACAACATCCACAAGATATCAGATTCAACACTTAGACTTTAAAACTCCAAAGAACTTGATTCAAAACTCAAGGCAAGGGCCTAAACCCACAAACTGAGAACTCTTCTCAGTAGGCCTCAGCATCCAGCAAACCTAACAGCGGTAGCAGCATCCAGGAGCCGTGCAGATCAGCGCTGGGTCCAGAGAAAGCTGTGCAGAAAGATCCAGAAGCAGTGCTGTACCCAGAGAAAGCAGAGCAGTATCCAGAACCAGAGGCCAGAGATCCAGAGTGACCCAGACCGCTGTTAGCAGAACCAGAGAGCTGACCCAGATCACTGTGAAGTGCCGAGACCAGAACCGGAGTCCAGTCCAAAACCTGACCAGATCCGTGCCGAGGCCTAATGCAAAATATATTGTGAGTACCTAGCAGAACTGTGCAGAACCAATCTCTTAGTTAAAATAATATAATTCAATCTATTTTAATCTAACCAGAACTGCCTCCTGTCTCCTGTCATTTGCAAAGCTGTCACCTGTCATTTTCTAGCTGCAAGCTGTAACCTGTCGCTTTGAACATTTAAATCCGAAAAACTACCTTTATTTAATCGTCCGTATCTCTGGAACTTGGTTTAACTTTCCTCTGAAAGCTTAGAATCTCAGCTTTTCAACAAGCTTAGAACTGACTTGCTATTCCGTATACTTTTGCCGTAATCACGATTCTCGCACTCGCGAATTTTACCGCGATTTGCGATTTGGTTAAAAATCCAGCCACGTGTAACCATCAGCAGTCATCTCTTTCCTTGCTAAAAATGTGTTTGCCTCTTAAGAACCATCCTAGATCCTTGCTAAAGTGAGCCTGAACTCATCCCAAGTATATTTCACTCACTCTGAACCTCCTAAAGGGAATTAAAACCATTTTCAGCATATTCCTCACTTCATTGCCAGCACATATAAAAGTATTTTAGGCCTGTGTTTCAAACTTCTGTAGTCTAAGCTTGCTGGGGTGAACTGAATTACATTTGATTGCATTTCTGAGAACTGTGTGCTTTTCTTCCATTTCCTTGCATTGCATAAAGGGGGGAGTGGATTGCCAGAGAAAAGTGATTACATTGTTTTGTTGAAATCATATTGAGTATTTTCTGTATTGCATTTTCATTCAACATTGCATCCATCTGAACTTATATAAAGCATTCTCTACCACCTTATTCTTCTGTTCCTATTCACAAGTGTGCTAGTGCCAGACTATCCATTATTGATTACTGCTCGGATTAAGTGTGATATTCAATTATTAATTCATTAAAAAAGTGTGATATATATATATATTGTTTAAATTCTCAAATAAACCTTTTAAACTTGCAAAACAGAACTACTTATTGGCTCAGTGGGGTCAGGGGGATTCCAAGAGAGGGGTGTTATATAGGGGTAGTCATCCAGAACTCATGAACTGGACACAAAGATATATCAATACGGGTTTCCATTCAGTATCCCAGACTAGGCATTGACTTAGCTGTAGTGCTGTAGTGCTGGATTGAATCCTCTTACATGCCCTGCTAACATTGAGTGCTATCATCACGATATGAGGCAGTCATTTTCAGATGCTGCACGTATGCACATATGTCCACAGGGGCCTGTATGCTTGTAACACCAGAGGTGCACAGTGCGTTGACTCAAAAACAGACAGAACACAGGCTGAGAGAGGACAGCAGTCGGGAAGAGAAGGATAACGAAGGAGAGAGGGGCAGCTTTATCTGAGAGGCAGCACTTTCCAGTCTCTCAAACTAGGCTGCAAAAAGTCAAGCTCGAACTAATAGCTTTCAGAAATGTATGGAAGTTTTACAGTAACAACGAAAGAAAGGCGTTACAGAAAAATAACTGTTCTCTGGAGGCTATTCAAAGGCTTTGCACGGGCTTTGCATGTTGCTGTTCAAGGTTATGTCGCGTATTCCCTTGGTATAAACTGGCTGGCTTTCAAAAAGAGAATTCCCACCTGCGGCTTGGACGAGGGAAACCTGGCACCCTAGCAACCTAGCGCCCTACTAATGCGACAAGTAGCACAAGGGTTGTGACTTACAATCCTGGTAGTCGTCTCCACCATTGTCCAAGTTGTCCAAGTGCACACCCCCTTTCTGTGTCTTCTACACTGTCATATATTATTAAGAAATGTAGAGAAATGTGGGTTCGTGGATTGTTAGTTTACCTCTTGGAACTCACCCCTCTTTCACCCACCATATTCGCACATCACAATAATTCAACCCTAAATGGGGCTGTCGGTGTAACAGGAGGTAAGAGCAAAGCAAAACAGAAGTTAAACAGAATAAATGGCTTAGCATAAAGCATATCAACATAACATTTCCACAAAATGAATATGGAGTCAAGTGAACGCACTCACTATTAATATGTAAACGCATACATTTTATTATAAACATACTGAGGCCCTGATTCACACAAGTGTTTTATATTGGAACAATCCCTGTGAATCAGGGCCTATATCTCTTAGCACACTTCTTTAATGCAACAAATCTTCATCAATCCCTTCACAACGTATAATTCATAATTCACATTTCCATTAAGTCACTCATGAGCAGGTTTTGCAAGACAAACTCCTTCTAAATCATAAACACCCTATAGCAGCTCTGTTCATGATGCCCCAATAGGCAAGGCACAATCTCTCTTTGAAATGACAGTAAAATACCAAATTCAGTCACCAGGATACCTGCAAAATGTTTACCATCCATCCAAAGGTGAACTAAACCAAACACATGTATCTTTCTCTCAATGCTAGAGAAATGCAGTTTTGCATTGCAAATGCAATGATAACAAAGAAATAATTATTTATTAGCAAAACCCAAAAGTATAAGCAACGAATACCAATGGTAAATATTACACTCTGTTTTAAAAATGTACTAATCAAAAATGCAATAAGGCAAGCCCTTATGCAAGTATGAAATGGACGGATGAAATGCCAGAGTATTCAAATTCCAATAAAGTTAATGCCCAGCAAATAAACGTATTGAAAGTCTGCCTCTGAATGTAAGCAAGACATTCCCTTTCAATAGATGGACCTGTCAAGGTATGACAGAATCTTCAAGCTGCTCTCGCAGCCGTTTCGGGCAAAAATGTCTAAAACAAAAAGCTGAATGCGCATTTACTGTGCATTCGGCATGGGAAAATAATAAAATTAATTTCACAATGTCGAACAAGAAGAGCAGGCGCTGCGGGGCTGTGCCCTGCTCCCATTGTTCGACATTATGGATTTGGTAATTGTAGGGGTGTACCCCACTTCCATTACATGGAAAGTGGCGGACAATAAACAAAAAAAAGAAAGGCACCCTAGGGTGGAAGTTCCATCCCATAATTGGGAGATGAAACTGACGCTGCAGGGAGCCGATGTAAGGCAGGTGCAGCTATTTAGGTATGGGTTTAAGGGAGTAAATGGGTGGTGCATAGAGGGAATAAGGGAATTCGACATTTTGGGTAGGGAAAACGTTCTGCTTCACATTTTTCAGCCGTGTTTAATTCCGCCACAACCTAATCACCTAGCTCCTCCTCAGCTACTCCCCATCAGGGCAGTCAGCATGCCAGCTTGCCAAACAGTCAACGTGCCAGTTGGTCAGCTTGCCAGTCCTCCTACCTACTAAAGAAGGCATGCATACCATTTATATACCTTTTTGATGGACCCCACTCTCCCCAGGAATGTACTTGCATGTCATTTAATGGACATCCATCTGAGTCTGGTATTCCTAATGCAATCCTATGAAGCAGTAACTTCGAAACCCTGCCCCTAAGGAATGATGTACAACGATATTCACTTGTTACGCCCCAACCCCTCAAGTAGGTCACTAATTTAGGTTTGTTAAACAATTCCCAATTTTAGATGGCATATCTGTCTGATGCTATTGTAACTGCCTTCTGTCTGGTGTTAGGCGACAAGAGCTTTTTGTATCTTAAGGCCATGCACTTATCGGGTACCTAGAAAGATGCTATCACCAACAACGTGTTTCTTCCCTGTATAAAGGACAAGCACATATTACATAGATACTTTTTTGAGCAACTGTAAAATCCCCTTTGGAAGGAATAAAAAATGAAATGTTTTTTCTGTTAGTTGCTGGTTCACACTACACATTACAATTCTATGCAGAACTAAATGAAGAATAGAGAATATAGTCTTAAAGCACATCCCTCACTGCAGGTTGTTTTGCAAAGGTAAAGCATACTCATTCAGGTTACCTTTCAGCGTTTAACACTTTTCAGAATTGCCTGCTTATTCAAAGCACGTATTTGCATATAGTTCTAAGCACGTCACAAATAGCTTCTAGGCACCACATTCTATCTTCAGTATCTGGCCAGGCATAGGCCAGTTTCACTTTTATAAAATGTGAATTCTAGCAGGGCATGGTGTCTTCTATGTTACTCATCTCTTTATGGGTGCAGACATATGTCGGTTATAGTAGCCTTGATCACATCTAGTGTAGCCTGGCTTAGGGCAGTAAGACTTTCAAAGTAGATGGACTTGAAGAGAAACTCCCAGATCGGGGCACTGGCGTCTGCTAGTCCAACTTACCTGTTTTTGGCCCTGCCGTCTCATGCCCTGCTCGACACCCTTTTGTCACCCTTAACTTTTCCCATCTAGAGTCCAGGAACTTGAACAATGTTGGGCACCAAATTACAGATTTTTTACTTTCTGTTGACCAGAGCATCAGAAGGTGCTTTTTATCTAGAGCATCTGTAGCATAGGGCTCAGTCAGACATCACCCTATGCTACATCACCAAAGTGCCTCAACATGATGATGTGCATGTGGGGCGTGGAGTTTGAGAATGGGCAGAACGCGCTGAGCAATGCCAGAGAGCTTTAGCACGCAACGGTACTATAGCACGCATGTGGGGTACATTTACCAGCCCTAACAGAAATTCCCTTCACCCTGAAGTTGCATTTCAACATTTCACCCAGAAACGGTTGTGTGTGTTCTCCTTGGCACATGTGTGGTGAGCTTTTGAACACTGCCATCCCAGAGAATGGCTGCATTTGTTTTTGCTTCAAATCAAGCACAAGAAAAATGACCTGCATTCAAGACGGCATTGCAATTTGTTCCTCCTTTCAATTTAAACACCACAAAGTTTTGCTCCATTAAACACGGCCCTGCTGTGTGTTTCATCTGATTGCCATGAAGTAAGGAAATACCTTCCAGAACGGCATTGTTTTCACTGAGAAAGTAAATGCAGAGCAAGAATTCTGGTTTCAGTTAATACGGCTTGGATTTCCTTTTGAAATAAACCAGTGCACTTAAACTTCTTCAAAGGAAAGCAATAGCACAGCTTTCTCTTTTGCCTTGCGTCAATTACAAAGAAACTCTTTGCAGGATCTCTTTGTGCCCATGAACCTACAGTATAATGTAAAAGCCCTCCAAAGGGTTAATCAGAAAGAAACTGTGTGTGGCAGAAACCGCATTTATGAATTTGACACAAAAAGGAAAAATGAACCATGCGTAAAACGGTGCTTTTGCAAATCCAGAGAATGTTGTTTGAAAGTGAAATGCAATTATAGCCTGTGCGCACACAGAAATATGATTGAATATGTGGGGATGGGGGTTTTGCTATAAAATGTGTATGATATTTATTTAAAAAAAGACTTGGCTTCTGTTGAAAGAAAGAAAAGAAAACGTTTAAACCAGCAGAACAGGTTCTTGGCCTAGGCATTTACTTCAAAGGATGCCCTGCCTCCAATGGGAAAAGAATGACACCCAAAAGCGAAACAGCCCCCCTGGGCATATGAAAGGCCCAAAAGTGTGGAAGTTTCCAGCCTCATCAGACTGACCGGCATCTCTGCAGAAAGGAACAAAGGACCCAAGGGGAACTAGCATTTCACCAAGAGGTGTGATTTCCTTCTACACCCATTCCCTGCCCCAACTGCATGGCTTCAAAGGGTGTCATGGAAACCCTTTGTTCAGGCTGACCCAGGTAAAGACAGTTTGGTTGTGGGGGTGGTAGGACCGCCCACACACTGGCTAATCCAGCCCATTGGATTTAAAAGAACTGTTGTACATTAATACATTTGTTTCAGCAACCAAAATAAGCAATCATTCGATATTATGCCCGTATTCATGTGATTTTTAAACAAGCAAAATGAGACCCAGTGCATCCCTCTAGCCCATGGTGAACTGGGATGACAGAACACATGTATTTCAGTATGAATCATAAATGGCACAGACATGAAACTTGGTGAAGAGATGCTCAATGTTAGTGGGCATATGTGTAGCCATATGCAGATTTTTAAATGTTACGCTTTTCATGAAAATGACAAAATTGTGCCAAAGGGCGATGGGACATCACACAGAGTTGGCGATCGGACTGTCCAATTCCCTGTGACATATGGAATCTGCATATCTATGTTTCATGACGGTGGCTAGTGTAAATCTGATGTTCTGATACATAGCTCATTTTTGTCAGGAAATAGGCTTTGTGAGACAATGGAAGTCATAAATGCACCCACATAAAATGATGTCATTTCCCCTGGACCAATCAGCCCAGAGGTAGATGGGAGGACTGATAGACTGACCTATCCCAGCAGAGGGGTAAATCTAGGGTACTTTCCCCCCAGGTTGTAAACCGATGATGTCACTCTGGTTATTTAAGGGGAAGACAGAGAAATACAAGGGACAAACTGAAAGACTGACCTCCTTGCTTCCTGACTGACTGACTGCCTGATTTCCTGACCTGCTGACTCAGACCAAAAACCAGATCCAGAGACAAACCACAGATCCAGATCCAGGCAGAACCACCCATCTAGATCCATGCAGAACCAATAATCCAGGGAGAAACGAGGAAAGGCAGCTGATCCCATCAAGGAGAGCCCAGTGACCAGACCTTGCCCAGCTGATCCCATCCGGGAGAGCCCAGCTGTCCACAGTGACCGACCTTGCCTAGCTGTCCTGCATCCCATCCAGGAGAGCCCAGCTGTCTCAGTGACCAGATCTCTTGGCCCCACTGTTCCAGTGACCAGATCCTGGGCTCCACTGTCCAGAGACCTCGCTGGCTGTCCAGATTCCCCAAACTCAAACTTACATTGTAAGTATCATATCACCCAGTACCCAAAAACTGCATATCCAATTCTTTTACCCTTGCATCCTATTCAAATCCTATTCAAATCCCAGTCAAATCCCAAATTGCCAGTATCACCTGTTCACCTTTCCTTAGATGAATCTGTGTTCGTCCATATCTGTTAGCGTATTCCTTGTATAGTTATTTCAGTTATCTGTGTAAGTCCTTAGTACCATTTTGAAATAAATGAATTAATTCCCCTATAAGGCGATTCACGGTGCGAGCTGGTTAAAATTCAAAATTAATCACATTGCGTGCAGTGTATTTCTTTAATAATTATAGCCTTTAAAACATAGTCTCAACAGAAACAGTCTAGTGCAACAAAAACCGAATTTGCATGCGCATTGTGATTTTCTATACATTCCGATTTGCATTTCCCATAGGAAAACCCACACTATCATTCTATAAAGAGTAATCCCTTTCCCTCAGAATCCTATTTGTCATGAGCCTGTGTTTCTGATCCACAAAACCGATTTCCGATTTTGACAGCTAAGCCCCTTGTCTTAGTTGCTTGTCATTTGTGTGAAAAATGAATTGCAATTCTGCTGTGTGTGTTTTCTTAAGCATTGCTTCCTTCCCCAAAATCGATTTTCTTACCTGTGTTCACATTGCATTGGTGCCCGGTTCAGTAGTCTGTAACCCTCCTTATCATTTAAGTGCAGACACACGAATTTCTGTCCTAGCTATCCCACTGCAATTGTAAACTGATATACCAGTAACAAGTAAAATCTGAGTATGCCATTTTGCTCCTTTTGAAGGTTTTCAATTTAGTTTCTGGCTTCCCATCCGGGGGTGGTGGGTTGAATTCAAAAATCGATTTTCCCTCTTTATCCTGACTCCTTGCCACTCCTTTCCATCCACTACGAATTTATTTAGCAGGTGTTTGGGGGGAGTGTTGCAGGGGGGGGTGCTTCTGTCATTCTGAAACGATTTTGCTTCTGTTCTTCATTAAAGGTTTAGGTAGATTATGTTAGGAATTTGAATTAACTGTGTTATGGAATTTTTACATTAGAACTGCCACAACAGTGGTGGCTGCTGCCCTAATTTTGATTTGCTTGATTTTCTTTGAATTATAAAAATGTATAAATACTTCACTGTTACACACCGGCCTAGTTCATAGTTCATTGTGACATGGGGTATTCGTTAAGGTGGGTGTGAGGTGGGTTGGGTGCCGTCTAAAAAAGAACCCAGAGTTCAAATACAAATAAAAAACATTTTTATTGAGTGCCACCTTCATTGTCAGTGGAAGAAATCCCTGGGTGGAGTGTGCCATGTCATAAAATAATTACACGCAACTGTATATGATAGCTTGTATCATACTATCCTTCGTATCATGGCCCTAAGATATCGCCCACGTTACCTATTGCATTTTTGTTCATGCTTACCTTTGAGCCATGTTACAGCCCCACTGAGCTTTATTCCAGACCCTTCCTACAGCACACTCTGCCGTGCATCACCGCCCCAGGGTAGTACACACCAGTACTACTCATCCAGCCACCCAGTCCAATCAATCCCCAGCCCACAGTTCACAACCATTTCTACCTGGTCAGGAGAGTGTAGCAGGCCTTACAATTCAGAGACACGCGAGCCTTCCACCACCCGTGCCAGCTGGTTCCTTACTTACCTACCATGGTCCCTCCTCAACCAGCATCCAAAGCACCCCCAACCCACACAAACAGAGCCATGATGACCATAGACAGCCAAACCATTTACAAACCTACTCTGACCACAGTAGCACTATCTCCTAAAGAAACATGTCAACACCTTACCCCCATTATACACTACCTTTGCTCAGTGAGCATGGTGAAAATACTCGCCAACTTGTTTACTATCCCACCGTCAACATTCCTCCCACAGAGGCACCCATTCAAACCACTCACCAATCTCGTCCCTACAATAGCACGACCCATGAACATCTGGGACTGCAACAAGGAGCTGGACATAGCCAGCCCCACACCAGAAATCCCAGATTCGTCCGCCTCACAGCCTACCTTACACACAACCACTGCCTGCCCCACACAACCTAGCCTGGAATACAAGAGTACTGCTCCAGCTAACATAGCTAGTCTTGCAGTACACAGTCTGGAACAACCCCACCACTGCCATCACATACAGCACCCCAACACAACTACAATCGCTACTCAAACCACTTGGCAGAGAAATGAAAGACTTAGCGATAGGACAAAAGCGATAGCCTCTTCAGCAACCCACATCATACTAGAGGAACAAGCCCCACCTACAGTCAATTGATAACATTCTCAAATACGGTTGCTGACGATAATTTGCCACATCGATGTCAGCCCAGAAAAGAGTGTTTAATCAGACTGCTTCCCAGCCTTTTAGACACTATTCTGCATACATTGCTAAATTTTCAATTGCTTAAGCAAAGTAGTAAGATCCAGTAGGTTTTACAGATTTTGTTTCAGGATCCCTTCCATGTCTAGTAAGGTTCATTCTTCCAATAGTTGTTTCCTGTATTTTGATATGCTGGATTGGCGGAAGTGTTCCTGCCATGCCATGTCCACTAGATTTGTTGAAGACGATGCTAGTCTTTTGACTACATTTCACGTGAGGGAATCTGCTGCCCTCCGTTGTTATGTTATGGTAATTTGCATAGCGCACAATCAACCGGCCGTATCCTGGCACTAAAAGGGAGAAGAGAGCCACAGAGAGAGGGTTGAATAGCCACAACATATCAGTCAGGAATAAGGAACGTTTTAAGCGGTTTCCTGAAATTAAGGAAATCCTCTGAGGGAGAGAGGGAGGGAATTCCAAAGGTGAGGGGCAGCCAATGAGAAAGCTTGGCCACCCACTGTGACCTTCTTAAATTGAGGGACCACCAGAAGACCAAGGTTTGCCAAGCAAAAGGCCAAAATCTTTTCCTGGAGGAAGGTCGCTCCCTTCTTTTTCAATGCAGTGTGTCAGACCAACAGACTTGCACTTAATACGACACTCAACGGGCAGCCAGTGGACCTGGATCAAAATAGGCAAGGTGTGAGAAAATCTAGGCAAGCCCACCATCAAGCATGCAGCAGAGTTCTGGAGCCTGCAGAGGTGGTATTTAGGCTGAGCGAGAAAGACTGCATCGTGGACCCCTGAAATTGTGGAAGCCACCACAAGGCCTGATGGTTCTGAGGTAAGAAAGGAATCTCCCTCTTGAGCAATGTGAGTTTAAAGAAACCCAATTTGCATGGCGCTATCCTGAATCTTAGGAGATAAAGAATAGCTGATTTTTTAGGGAGTCGACAGGCACTGCCATATTCCCCAGTCTAATAGGCCAAATGTCTGGGGTACACGCCAAGCTCTGTGCTAGTGGGCTGATGGTCATGATGTCAGACTTCTCGTCATTAAGCTTAAGCCAATTAGAGCTACTCCAGCTGACAATTGATATGATATGATATGGCATTCATAACGCGCCTGTACACAAGAGTTTCTAGGTGCGAAAATACAAGGAGGGGGAAACAAGGGTGGACAAAACAACGGCTTTGCTAGGCCTTGTGTCATTCAGATCACGCAAGTGCAGAGGGGAGGGAATAAGTGCAAGAAGGGAGTAGGAGGAGTGGAGAAGTGCAAAGGGAGGGGAGAGGGAGAAGTGCAGGTAACAAGTGCAGCCAACAGGTGGCTAAGTGCCGGTAATCAGGGGTGCAGCCAGTGGGAGGCTAATAAGTGCAGAAAGTGGGTGGACTGTAGGGTTACAGATACAGACGTGCTTTGGGGGCCAAGCGGCAGTGTGAGGTGCAACTGGACAGGCAGAGACCTGGTCCCAAGTTCAGAGGCTGGCCAGGTGCGTGGAACAGATGGGTCATCAGCATTGGAGAGGAAGAGAGAAGGCAGAAGCGAAGAGGAAGGTATTGAGTTGCTTCCAGAACCGGATATGGTTCTGCTCAAGCTTGAGAGAGGCAGGTAGGCTGTTCCAGAAGGGGGCCCCATCCAAAGAAAGAGATCTGCCCCCAACTCTCTGCTTGGAAAAGCATCTGACCTTCAGAGAGTGGATGAGCGGAGAGCTCAAGAAGGGAGATTCTTAGGAAGAGACAGTTGGAGGTAATGCAGACCCAGGCCCCAGAAAGCCTTGTGGATAATGCAGAGGGTCTTGAACTTGTCCTTGCCGCCACTGGGAGCCAATTAAGAGATTTCAGAGCTGGAGAGATACGATCCCTGGGCTTGAGGCCAACGACAAGTCTTGCAGTACTGTTCTGTATGAGTAGTAGAGGATGGAGAGTAGAGGCAGGAAGATTTAGAAAGAGGCGGTTGCAATAGTCCAGACTTGAAAGGACCAGAGCTCTAGAGACAGTGAGATTCTGGGGGAAAGTGAGGAAGGGAAGAACACCTCTGAGGAGATGCAGCTAATAGTTTGACTTCAGAAATGTGAGGAGAGAAGGAGAGAGTGGAGTCGAAGATGAACCCAAGGCTTTAGCCTCACAGGTCAGAGAAGGAAGAGGACCCAGAGTGGGCAGCCAGAGAGAGAGAGGGAAGGAGGGAGCTGGTGTACCGATGAGGACGATCTCTGTTCTACTGGCATTGAGGCAGAGACCATTAGCGGCACACCACTCCTGAGTTGCAGAGAGACAGTCCAGAATGAGAGGAGTGGAGGTGGCTGAGGGGAGCCTGAAAGCGAGCTTAGTGTCATCTGCATAGCACTGAAAGTTGCAGAGAGCAGCTATGTGGTGTGCGAGAGGAGCCCGGTATTGGGTGAGCAGCCAGAGAGAGAGGTTAGACCTCTTGGCGACACCACAGGTAGAGAGATAGAATGGAGGAAGGACTCCAGTTAGACCTGAGAGGGTCGGTCAGTGAAAAGGGAGGTCAGCCAGGCCAGGGCCTAATCAGTGATACCCAGGTTATCACAGAGGCGCCTGAGCAGGATGGGTTGGTTGACTGTGTTGAAAGCAGAAGAAAGGTCAGGGAGAATGAGGACAGAAGGATGGTTAGAGTCAAGCTTGGAGAGCAGGTCTTCACGGATGTTCAGGAGAGCAGTTTCTGTGCCTCTGACGGCTCTGAAGCCAGACTGGTGGTCATGGAGACAACCAACAGATTCAATGTGACGGTTAAGCTGGCAGATGGCCAGCTTTTCCAAGAATTTGCCTAAGAAAGGAGTGATAGAGATCGGGCGATAGTTAGCCGGCAAGGAAGGATCGGCTGAGGGCTTCATGAGGAGGGGGTGCACAAGGGAGCAAGAGTGTCGATGTGGTCCTTGATGGTTTTGGTGGAACAGGGGATAACCTGTTTTGACCAGACTTTCATAGATCAGACTTGTCTAGAGACATCGTCTGGGGTGAACAAGGGAAAGGAAGAGAAGGTAGGAGGAGAGGAGGCAATAGGTGGGCCAGGCATGGGAGAGCGGGAGAAGGAGGAGGAGGAGGGAGAGAGGGTGGATAGGATGTCCTGAGTTTTAGTGATGAAATGAGAGGCCAAGACCATGCAGAGGGCCTGGGAAGAGAAAGGGGAAGTAGAGAAAGCAGAAGGGTTGGCCAGCTCCGTGCAGATTTTGAAGATTTCGGCCGAGTTGTTAGATGCCACAGAGATGCAGGCTTGGATGTTTGCTCTCTACTTGTTGAGGGCAGAGAGTCGCACTGTCGTTGGAGAAGGCAACAGGCCAGTTTGTCAGAGGGTGCGCCAGTAGCCTTCCACTTCCTTTCAGCCACCCTGCACTTGCGTTTCAGGGTGACTAGGTCTGAGTCGTACCAAGAGTTGCACTTGGATTTAGGCTTCAAGCGGATCCTTATGACAGGGGCAAGTACATCAAGAGTGTCAGAGATAGAACTATGGAGGTCAGAGAGGGCTCTGTCAGGATGTGAGCCAGCCAAAGGTGCAGAAAAGAAGAGAAAGTAGCGGCAAAAGCATCAACTGACACACGCTTCATGGGTGGAATGACCATGAAGGTAGGTGGCTGTGCTGGGGTCGGCTTGGCCTGGGGGGTAGAGAGAGAGAGAGGTGAGAGGAGAGGTGAAAGTGGTCACTCTAGGAGAGAGGAGTGGTGAGAAAGGGATGTCTGGGGAGATCAGAACATCCAGAGTGTGCCCTGCAGAGTAAGACGGGCGAGAGGGAAGAATTGAGAGACAGAGGGAGCCGCAGAAGTTGGGAAAGTGTCCTGCAGAAGTACAAGAAGCATCCAGGTGGATGTTAAGGTCCCTGAGGCGGAGAAGCTGAGAGGTAGAGGTGAGGAGTGAGGAGGAAACATACACCCACTCAGAGAGGAAGGTGGCTACCTGGCCGGGCGGCTGGCAGATAGTGGATACAATGAGAGAAAGGCCAGGAGAGAGAAACAGCCTGCAGACCAGGGATTCAAAGGAGGAGTAGTCTTGCACAGGAATGATTGAAGCAGGGTTCCACTCCAGGAAGATCCAGGCTACACCTCCACCGGGACGGTTTGTTCTGGGCACGGAGAGAATCTTGTAG
This sequence comes from Ambystoma mexicanum, assembly GCF_040938575.1. Taxonomy (NCBI): domain Eukaryota; kingdom Metazoa; phylum Chordata; class Amphibia; order Caudata; family Ambystomatidae; genus Ambystoma; species Ambystoma mexicanum. Next base: position 828,057,710 of record NC_090923.1, on the reverse strand, counting down.
CCATCAGGAAGGAGGGTGTCAAAGCTTGTGACAGAGCTGGCCATGGACCACGTCTCGGTCACACAGAGGACATCCTGATCGAATTCTTTGAGTGCCAGAGGGGTGGCAGAAGGAAGAGGCAACAGGGTGGATGGAGAAGCAGCAGGGGAAGCCGTAGAAGTGGTCGAGGAGGAGGGAGGCAGAGGAGCCAAAGAGGCAAGAGAAGGGACAGCAGGGGAAGAAAGGAAGTTGATAAGGCGCGGGAAGCATCTATCGAAAAGGAGGAGGTTGACCTGAAGGCCTTGGACCAAGATGGTGCCATTTAGGTAAACATTAATGATGGTCTTGGAGGAGTGGAAGGGGGCCAGGAGGGCCTCCCATCGGGTGCCACCATTAATGGGTGAAGCGGAAAAAGGAGAAAGAACAGAGACCATATGGAGGGTCCATAGGTGCGGAGAGGGAATGACAAAGAGGATGTCGGTAAAAATGCAGCTCGAAACAGAACAATCGAACAGGGAACCTGAAGGAAGGAAGGAACAGCAAGATGTTGGCAAAAAAAGTACCGCTAACACCCTGAGGAAACAAAAAACGCAAAGAAGAGCCAACAACCAGGGAACCTAGAGGAAAGAACAGCAGAGATACAATGACGCAGACAACCGGGAGCTAAAGATGCACAAGATAGAGCAATCAACTGGGGAACCTAGAAAAAAGATTGAACAGCAGGGAACAGTGACACAGCAATAAACTGGGAAACCTAGAAAGAAGCAATCAACTGGGGAACCTACGAAGGAATGAGCAGCAGGGAAACAGTGGCACAAAAAAACAGGAGCTACAGAATGCACAGACAGAGCAGTAAACCGGGAAACCTAGAAAGAAAGAACAGCAAGGATGCCGGCAGCATGATGTAGGCAAGCAATCTGGAATAGTATGCAACTCAAGGCAGGACAGTTGCCAAGGGACCCTAGAGGGAAAGAAAAGAGGCAACCAAGGGGAACAATATCACAGAGTAAACACTATGTCAAGTGAGGGGGTTAGGAGGGGTGGAAAGGCTTGCAGGAGAAGCAGAGGGCACACCGCAGGTGGAGAAAGGCTTAGAGTTTGGAGGGAATGCATGCTGCCTAAGCGCGAGGGAGCACATGCAATATGGGGAATGAGTGGGAACGCACAAGGCCAAGGAATGAGAGGAGCACACGTGATCAAGGAATGTGAGGGAACACGCACGGCCCAAGTGCGAGGAGCACACATGATCAAGGAAAGCGCGGGGACGCACACAACCTAAGCGTGAGGGAGCACACACAAACTCAGGAATGAGCAGGAACGCATGCAGCCAAGGAATGCGAGGAGCACGTGTGATCAAGGAAAGCGTGGGAACCTCGCGGCATATGCGCGAGGAGCACACACGATCAAGGATTGCCCGGGACGCATACAGCCAAGTGTGAGGAGCACACACGATCATGAAATGAGTGGGAATGTACGCAGCCAAGGACGTGAGGAGCACACATGATCAATGGATGCGCGGGAATGCAAGCGGCCTAAGCGCGATGGAGCACACGCAATCAGGGAAAGCACGGGACAAGATGCACCAAGGACGCAAAGGGCGCACGCAATCAAGGAATACGCGGGAACGCACACGGCCTAGGAAGTGAGGAGCGTATGCAATCTGACGTTGCTGGGGATGGATGCCACCAAGGACACGAGAGAGGGAGCACTCACGGCCCCAGAAGAGAGGGCCTAAGATGAGAGGGAGAAATTGTGGCCTAGGGTGCAAGAGAGTGCACGCGATCAGGGATTTTAGGATGCAAAGTGATTGGGGGACACAGGGCTGGGGGTGGGGAAGCCAGGTGCAGTCAAGTAAGAACAACAGCTCAGGGGTACAGGTCACGGAGGAACAACAGCATGAGTGCAAGGGTGAGAAGGAGGCACTAGGTAAGCGGGTTGCGCGGAGTACGCAAGATAAGCTCTCCCTGCAACTTCTTCCTGGCAGCCAAAGACAGGAGGGTGAGTCATCCACACTCACTGTCTACGCTGCATCCCCTTCACCACTAAACACCTGCGCCGCTCAACTTTGCAGCCTTGTCCAGTGAGGGCTTTACTGCAGAGGGTCCATGCCTCGGTTCTTGTAGATGCAGAAATGTGGACGTAGCAAACATTCTATGTTTCATTGGGCAGCATTTCCTGTGCACCTGCGTCACTCAACACTGCAGCCTTTTCTTGCGAGGGCTTTGCCACAAAGGTTACGTGCCTCAGTTCTTATAGGCGCAGACGCATGGACGTAGCAAAGGTGCGACCTTTCGTTGGGCAGCATCTCCTGCGCACCTGCATCGTTCAACACTGCGGCCTTGTACTGTGAGGGTTTTGCTGCAGAGGGACCATATCACGGTTTTTATGGGGTTGGACTTGTGGATGTAGCAAATGTGCTTTGTTTCGTCGGGCAGCATCTCCTGTGAAACTACGTCGCTCAACACTGCAGCCTTGTCCTGGGAGGGCTTTGCCGCAGAGGGTCCATGCCTCGGTTCTTATAGGCGTGGACATGTGGACGTAGCAAAAGTGCTACATTTCGTCGGGCAGCGTCTCCTGCGCACCTGCATCGCTCAACACCGCAGCCTTGCCCTGCAAGGCACAATCACCTGACATATCCATGTTCTGCTCTCATATAGCAAGTATAATCTCAAATGTCCCAGTATTGCCATTTTATGTCAGTTAATGCCTCATATGCCTGTTACAACCATCATATATAAGACTTTGCCATGAGTTAGGTATTTTCATCATATGCCCAGTACAGCCTCAAATAACCCAGTGCAAGCCTGTCTTGCCACTTAATATATCACCTGCATGGTATATTAACCATACACAAGGTACAGCGTCATGTGCAGTGTGTGCTATTATATGCTAAGTGCAGCCTAAAATGCATCACTAATTCCATCTAAAGTCAGTTAATATCTCATGTATGATGGCATAAACATCATGTGTTCGATTCAACCTCACACGTCTGGGTGTTACCATCATATACTAAGTTCAACCTCAATTGGCCTTGCAGCCCATAGTTGGACAGTAAATGCCGCTTATGCATGTAACTCATTAAATACACATTACAACCCTGCCACCCTCTTCCCACCACCATCGGCCCACCTACATGTAGTGCTCCCTGCTCTTGCCAAATAGAGTGTGCATATTGATGAAGCATGCAGAAATTCTTTGTTGCACACAGCCAATTAGAACGCCTCACTCAGTGCTTAAAGTGGTGAATCCAATCAGCAATTAGAGGTAAAGAAATGCCATATTAGTGAAGCTTTGTGCTCTTGGGCAAATATTTTTTTGAGCTGGTTATAAATGAATTACATTTTAGCTAGGATCACTCAGTTTGCTATAGCAATAAATAACAAATGTAGTTTACTAGTATTCAATAATATAGCAAACTACTTTGTTGCCTGTCACAATGAACCAAAATGCAACAAATGTTCTGCCATGCCACTTCCATGTGACTCATCCTTACTTTTAAACTTAAAGGCAGATCTGGTGTAGGCTCTGAGCCCGTTTTCAAAGTTATTATAAATATTAGGAACAACTAACTGTTGTCTATGACTAAAAACCTCCAAAATGTCAAGTGTGTGTGTAAGTGGCGCTTTACTAATTCGAATTGTAATGAATGTATATGTACATATGTATATTTTCTCTGTTAATTTGCAAAAAAAACTGTTTGTATCCAGAATGATAATTAAATATTTGGTGTATCCCTAATGACAATGAATGCCTTTTTTATTGTGATATTTTTTGTAATCTATGTTGTATATTTGCATTTTATGCAATCGTTGAATTAAGGAAACTATGTAAATGATGTATACGCCCATGAGTTCTTAAAAATAAAATAAAAGGAGATGTAACCATATGCATTCTAATCATATACATTTAAGGGTAGTAAATAATTGTTCATATTAAGTTTGCCAAAAGATTAGACATTGATTGTTCATGAAATGAGAGACTTAGATTAATGATTTATGATGATCAGGAATGCATTATTTCTCTGTGTGTGCATATAAACATCACCAGTTTCTTTTTGTTGTAGGGCTTCCCATTCTTTGTATGTAGACACGTTACATCCATCAGCTCTCTGACCATAAACATGCAGAGTGGGTTATGTTGAGTCAGAATCTATTATGTTTCCCCGGAGGCCATTTTCACTTCAGCGCGTTTCCCCGAGCCCAGTTTCGGAACTGCAATGAAAGCCCATTTTCTCTGAGTGCCACCTTCCTTGCCCTCTCCCAATGTAGGGGACACTACGCAACCCCCTTCTCTCCCCAGCCCTCCTCCCCTCTGTGTTTGCAGGGGGCACATCTGCAACCACCAGACTTCTGGCCCATCCCCCTATTCCTCCCTTATTAAACCTACACACACCCCACAAACATACATAGACACATACACCCCCCACTTGCCTGTTAGGGAAATGTTTACGATGAAGGTGGCAATGACGTATATTCTCATTCATTCTAGCAGGGAGGACGTTGAGATTTATTGGTACCTGGATGCACTCTGTGAAGTACATAGCTAAAAGAGGAAGGGGTGAAGCCAAAGGGTCACATTAATTCCACAGAAATAGAAACTTCACTGTTAAGCAGACCTGCCAATGTTTGGTATATACATTGAAAACGTGAGCGTAGTCACCAATTATCAGAATTACACGTTATGTCACATTTAGCCAAAAAATTGGGTTATGAAAATATGACACCAACATAGGTTAAGTATTAGCCTGATAGCACAACTCTTACCATCATATGAGGGGGTCCCCTGCAACACAAAAACATTGAGGTTTGCACACAGTAGATAGCTGTACACAACATTTACTGCAACCAACAAAATGGCCACCGGCACACAATGATGTCATCACGTTGGTGACATCATCTCTTATCTCTCGCATGCACCATTTCGAGTAGAAAGCTGCTACCGGACACACAGGGAACCATTCATGGGCGGTCCTGGTGTCCCGTACGACTGCTCTGCTAAACAACCAAGGTAAGAGGATTCACCTTAACCTAGACCACCAAAATAATGCTATTATGGGCAGAATAGCACAATGTATCTATATCTCTATACAGGTCACCATGAAGAGGACATCAGCAAACATCAAGGCCCACCACTAAAATTAGGTATGACTTTTGAATCCATGAACAACATACCTGAAAGTCTATTTTTTGTTGGTTTTTTCGGTTAATCAGATTTAAACCTTTAACATTACTCCATTATCAAGTTCATCATTATTAGAAACATGTCCAATGTTTGTGGAAATGCGAAGAGTTTTCCCAAAAACCAAAATCCGGTCGCTCAATCTATCCGACCTGCTTAAATTTGCTCACAGTTCGGGACCATCATCCTCCTGATCCAGATTTAAGGATTCAGCAAATTTTAATGCGTCAAGTGTTCTTCCAACTTTGTCAGCTGTCATTAGCCGCTCCCAGTATTCCTCTTCCGTCTCCTCAGAGATATTAATCGTGTAACTTCCCATGTATACCTGACGTTTTAATGCCAGGTTTAGGCAGGCTCGCATCACATGCCTAACAGATTCTAGTTGGTCCTTGTTTTTACAAAACCTGCAGTATGCTGTCAATTTTTCAATAAGCCGTCTTCTCCATTTTACCTCTTTGGAATACCATATGTTAAGCCTGCAGCGCATCAGTAAGTCTCTGTAATGATTTGATGGAAATTTCAGCAGGTATGGTGGGAGTATATTTAGACCTTTGTGTTCCCAGATGATATTATGGCACAGGTTTCGGGACAGTCTATTCTCCTGTGTTTCCTCCAAGTCCTTTTCCCGGATAGTTCTTTTGGCCTTATCTGGGTAACACTTCAAGGTGTCTTCCGAGATATCTAACTGTTCCAAAGTTTCTTCACATCTCTTTTTCCAATCGTTGAAAATCTTGTATCCATTTGGTATCCCGGTCCGTGCTAGGATTTTGAATGGATGGGATGGATTGTCGAGGATACACTTTCTATTGCGGGATAAAGTTTTCCATAGCGATTGAGACCATGGATTGGAGACTTAGTTCTGTTCTTATGAGCTCTAACGGCAGTGAGTTCGGGAGGCATAAGATCTTTCGCCAGAAATAGGATTCATATAGATTCCAGACTTCCCATTTTAGGGCTAGAAGTGCCTCTGCTCCATACGTAATTATGGCAACCACCTTTTGCTTGTAAAAAGTAGTTATCGGCGTCAGGGAAAATTTACCGTACCTGTGATGTAAGAGGATTCCTTGGTTGGTCAAGGCTGTTAGTTTTTCTCAAATCAGTGCATAGTGTGCCTGTTCGTTGCAGTTTTTATTTATCCTTATCCCAAGATATATTGTGGTATCCACCTCCTCCAGTTTTTCCTTTTCCAACGACCATGTCGAAATTTTCCCTGCTGATTTTCTTCCACGGCATGACCTCATGGTTAAAACCATGGATTTTTTAATATTTATTTTCATGTTGTTGTCTTTTAGGTATTTATTAAAGGCTTCTATCCGCCGCTGTAGTCCTATTGGTGTTTGATCTGCAAATACAGCGTCATCCACATACAGCATCCACAATATCTCAGTTCCATTTATCTTCAGAGGGAAGGCACGGATCAGATCTTGAGTAGTCTTCATGTCTGCCATATATAGGACAAAGTGGAAAGGAGCTAGAGCACATCCCTGTTTTATACCCCAGGAAGTTTTGATCTTCCTAGATAGCCCTCCATTTGCTGTAATTTGTATCTGTACTGAGGTGTCGGTGTATAGGGCTTGGATAGCTTCCAGCAGGTCTGTCGGGCACCCCCAGTTCCTCAATTTTAACCACAGGCACTCTCTGTTTATCCCGTCAAACGCCTGTTTGAGGTCAATAAAGGCCAAGTATGTCGTTTTTTTCCCTTCCAAAGCCTTTGCCTTCAGCAGCTCGATCAGAAACAGATTAAGAGCAGTACCAACACCACTTACGAAGGCTGTTTGTCTCTAGTCCAGGATTTCAATCTCAGAGGCCCATTTGTTTAGGTCCCTTAGCAAGATGGACGCAAATAGCTTGCCGATTGAATCTAACAGCGCAATCGACCTATAATTTCTGGGATTCTCTCGATCCCCCTTTTTATAAATTGGCACGATGTAAGCCTCAGTACACGTGGTTGGAACTTGCTTAGCTTTTATTATTTGTTGGAAGAGTGCATATATTAGGTCAGCCCAGCCTTCACAGTTTTCTTTCAACATTTTATTCGAGATACCATCTGGGCCAGCTGCCCTGGAGTTGCCAATTTTTTTAATTAGTGTGAAATATAGGTGACCTGGAAGGAGACTGCGCCTAATTCTTGCACACGAGACTTATTTTTTTAATTTTTATATTTTTTATTTTTTATTTTTCAGAAAAAATTGCCCTTAACGTTGATGACACGTGTTTCGGTCCTCCAAGGACCTTTCTCAAATCAGGGCTATTGATTAGTCTTAATCATAATAAAGTCATAAAAAAACAAAAAATAAACACATAAATAATCACAAAGAAAAATATGTGCATGTATCCAAAACATTAAAGTAAAGGTTTGATTATTGAAATTAGATCAGCATGGAAAAATAAACATTTTTAGGTGAGATGCATATACACAAAAGTACATAGATGTAAAAATAATAAAAATAAAAATAAAAAGCCAGACAATAAATGGATGGGAAAAAAGGTAGGAGAGAAGGGGTGAGATTCAAAAAGAAGATAAATACAAAATCTCCATTAGTTATTGTACACAATAAATTACTAAAACAAGCAATTTGTAATGGTCATTGTATGTCTCAGAAACAAGTGAAAACATGTTACCTTATGGTCATGCAAGAGGCCCCTGTCACAAGATGTGAAAGATAAGCTTCCATATATCATTGGGATAAATCCCTGAAAGAGCAAAAATAAACAAATAAAAAATTTTTTTTTTTTTTTTATGATATAATAAATAAACTCTTGTCTTACCCTAATATAAAGCTCAAAAAGTGAATAATGCACTGGGTATTGGGTTACCAAATGGCGTGTGTTCTTGAATATTAAGGATTATTAGTTGAAAACCAAAATTACACGTGAAAAGATTAGCTTCGCACTCCTAATAACTGATGGTACGCTTTCGCGTGTGAAAATATACGTGGAAAGACATATTACACGTATGAGTACTTGCAAGGTAATCCCGCGTGAGAAAATATGATACAATGAAAGGATCCTAGTGCCTCGCGTGAGAATGTCAACCCGTAAAATCGTAATGCTGGCTTGCCACGTATACTGAACTCAAAGCGCACAAACGCGTGCGCTATAATCCATGTTGAAGCGTAAAAGTACATCTTTACAATTATAGTACGCACATTCGCGTGCGCGTGAAAAAATGCTCCTATCGCATCTGACCGCGTGAAAATGTGATCGCGTGAAATCGAAATAAAGGATAGGGACGTATTCTGTACTGGATGCGTACGATCGCGTGCTGGCTTGCCACGTATACTATACTAAAAGCGCACAAACGCGTGCGCGATAATCCATGTTGAAGCGTAAAAATACATCTCTACAGTTATAATACGCACATTCGCGTGCGCGTGAAAAAATGCTCTTATCTCATCTGACCGCGTGAAAATGTGATCGCGTGAAATCGTAATTATGGATAGAGACGTATTCTTTACTGTATGCGTACGATCGCGTGCACCAAATACTTGATAAAGCGTGCGAGTAGTTTTAAACAGGGTGAGTATGCACAATCGCGTGCGCGTGAAATTACAAAATCTTAGCGTGAAAAACTTGGTAGTCGATTCACACGCGTTCGCGTACGCGGAAATCGCATGAGAATGTGGATGCGTGAAAAATTCAGACGCTCTCTTACCTGCTGTTCAGATTAAGCGCGTACAATCGCAGAATTGCTACAAGTCTCAAGGGGGCGCCATTATGCGTCCTCCCTGTTGTTTTATATGTTGCTAAGGGAACAATTCTCATAGAATGTCCTTCCTTCATGTTTAGTCGTATGTTCACTGGTGGCCATATTGTAATGGAGTGAAAATGCGATAAAGGTATATGTTGAGTGGCAAATTGAGAAGTAATATGTATTCAAATAAAGTCTGCACGTCATGAACTTTTGATAAATTATCAAAAAAAGGCAGAATTGCATAGAAAAAACAAGTGTGTGAATGTATGAATGAGAAAATGTCTTAATAAAGAAGACAATAATATGGAATAATGTACATAAAATGGTAAGAATGTTTACTCTTCATTATAGTTACCACAAAGTTGTAACTATAAAAAGGACACCATTTCATTATCAGAATTAAGTCCGAGTACTGTTGAATTGAATTTGCAAATCATTTTCGCCTCAGTTTGTCTGAGTCTCTTTTCTCTGTCACCTCCACGTCTTCCAAGGGTAACTTTTTGAAGGCCAATGAACTTGATGTCAGCTTTGTTATCCAATTGATGTTCCTCTTGCCAATGACAGGCAAGCGGCAGTCTAGGGTCCTGGCTTCCAATTTTGGCAAGATGTTCACATACTCTAGTCCTGAGTTCCCTAATGGTGCTTCCAATGTACATTAATTTGCACACACATACAATCGCATAAACCACATATTTTGTCCTACAGTTTATAGATTGCTTGATTTTTATAGTCTTGTTATTGCTGCCCTTGAAACAATCTGTTTTTTCATGTGCATATTTGCAAATGGTGCAAGTTCCACATTTCCTGAAGCCATGGGTAGATTGTAGCCAATTCGATGTTCCCTCCGGTAGGTCCGGTAAGTCTGAGGGGCTTAGTTTGTTTTTGAGTGTCTGTGCTCTCTTAAAGATGATTCGTGGTTTGTTGTCAATAAAATTGGAAATATGGTCATCCAATTTCAAGAGATTCCAGTGTTTGGCCAGTATTTTTCTCACATGTTTGTGGTCGTTACCAAATTTCGTTATGAATCCTATGGTGGATGGCTCCGCAGATCTGTTCTTACTAGCTAGAGTCTGTTCCTGAGTTAGTTTTAGACTTTTGTCCAATGCCTTAGCGACACAATTGTTCGAATATCCTCTTGCCAGAAATCTTGATTGTAGAAGCCCACATTCTTTCTCAAAGTATTCTTTGGTCTGACAATTTCTTCTTGCTCTTATGAATTCACCTGCTGGTATGTTGAGAATCGTTGTACGATGATGGCAACTAGTAGCATGTAAGGTGGCATTGACCTCCGTAGGTTTACGAAATGTACGCGTTTTTATCTGGTTTTGTTCAATATATATTGTAAGGTCCAAAAAATCAATACTATTAGCATCGCAGACACCCGTGAATTGTATACCCATTTCATTAACATTGATTCTGTTTAAAAAAGCCTGGAATTCTGCTTCTGTGCCTTTCCATAGTATCAACACATCATCAATGTATCTTAACCAATACATAAGATCCTTCTGATACACTTTGTCCTTGTATATGACTGAATCCTCAAACAGTCCCATGAAGAGGTTTGCTAGGTTTGCTAGGGCAGGGGCATATTTGGTGCCCATAGCAACCCCTCTTGTTTGTCTATAAAAGACATTATTGAAATTGAAAATGTTGCATTGTAGGGAAAGCTCTAACATTTCCTTGATCATGACAATTTGATGGTACATCGAGGCTGACTCCTCCCTGAAGGTATAATCAATGGTTTTCAGAGCCCATGTATGTTGAATTTGAGGTATATAATGCTTTCACATCCATAGTTGCTAAAAGACAATCATGTTCCCAGTTCCAAGATTGTATCTTAGTGATGACATCTGTAGTGTCCTTAAGGTATGCCTTTAGTTGAGTTGCCCTGGGTCTCAAAATGTTGTCCAAATACTGTGAGATATTCTCTGTTGCCCAACCTATCCCACTGACAATCGGACGGCCCTCTGGTATTGAATCATATTGCTTGTGGATTTTCGGTAAGAAATATATTATAGGTATGGTTGGGTTTTTGATAGTAAGAAAGCTCTTTTCATTGTCCGAAATAAGACCTTTTCGATACCATTCCGAAATGTAGAGTTCCACTTTTTGTGTGAACTCATTACCTTGCAAGTACTCATACGTGTAATATGTCTTTCCACGTATATTTTCACACGCGAAAGCGTACCATCAGTTATTAGGAGTGCGAAGCTAATCTTTTCACGTGTAATTTTGGTTTTCAACTAATAATCCTTAATATTCAAGAACACACGCCATTTGGTAACCCAATACCCAGTGCATTATTCCCTTTTTGAGCTTTATATTAGGGTAAGACAAGAGTTTATTTATTATATCATAAAAAAAAAAAAAAAAAATATTTTTTTATTTGTTTATTTTTGCTCTTTCAGGGATTTATCCCAATGATATATGGAAGCTTATCTTTCACATCTTGTGACAGGGGCCTCTTGCATGACCATAAGGTAACATGTTTTCACTTGTTTCTGAGACATACAATGACCATTACAAATTGCTTGTTTTAGTAATTTATTGTGTACAATAACTAATGGAGATTTTGTATTTATCTTCTTTTTGAATCTCACCCCTTCTCTCCTACCTTTTTTCCCATCCATTTATTGTCTGGCTTTTTATTTTTATTTTTATTATTTTTACATCTATGTACTTTTGTGTATATGCATCTCACCTAAAAATGTTTATTTTTCCATGCTGATCTAATTTCAATAATCAAACCTTTACTTTAATGTTTTGGATACATGCACATATTTTTCTTTGTGATTATTTATGTGTTTATTTTTTGTTTTTTTATGACTTTATTATGATTAAGACTAATCAATAGCCCTGATTTGAGAAAGGTCCTTGGAGGACCGAAACACGTGTCATCAACGTTAAGGGCAATTTTTTCTGAAAAATAAAAAATAAAAAATATAAAAATTAAAAAAATAAGTCTCGTGTGCAAGAATTAGGCGCAGTCTCCTTCCAGGTCACCTATATTTCACACTATTCAGCAAGGGGTCTTGTACTTGGCTAAACCCCCGACTTGGTGGGACGCGACTTTAAGGACTCATTGGACTACTTTCATTTATGACATTCAGTTTCTTACCACTATCGGATGTCGCCAGTTTAGACCAAACCTTCCAAGCCAAGGGTTTTTTATGAATTTTTTTAATTAGCATTAGTTCGTCATCTCTATCGAATTCCAGATCCCGTGGAGTGTCGTCTGGCCTCTTCTCTGTGACTTTTTCCTGGGTTTTACCTTCATACAGAGAGGTGTAATGCTGAAACCAGTTTTCCTCTAAAACTTGGTTAACACCTATTGCCGATTGGTGCAAGTCCCTGTTGTTAATTAGGTCCCAAGTATTTCTTGTATTATTTGTTGATATGCGGCTAAGATTTTCTCTGCATCTCTTTGTATTCTCAGATAGCAAGTTGAACGCAGCCAGTTTTTATAAGTTTGCCTGCACTTCCTCAAGAGTTCACATTTCTCTATGCTGCTGGCCTTTTTTATGCTTATGAGATCCGCTCTGTATTGTTTTCGTGTGAAAACTACGAGTCCATCATAGGCATGTGTTTTTTCAATTTGTTTCACTTTAGTTGAATCGTGCTTGACCACAAAGGCTTCCAACAGCCATTTATACTCCACATCCACATCGCCTTTCTCTGTGGCTTCCTTGTAGTCCTGTACCAGTTTTGGTATGGCCAGGTTTTTCTGTTTCAATCGGTTTCTTCCCCACAACACTTCCATTCTCATCATTCTTTTACTCCCTACGGTTGATCTTATTTCCCAAGCGAGTTCTGTTTCCAACAAACAGTGATCATTATTCGCTTGTTTGTTTAATGTAAATGAATTTATCCAGGCAAGCGTATTACCTCCTACAAAACAGTAGTCTAGGCATGCTCCCGATTTTCCACTGTGCATGTATTAGCACCCATTAGATCACCTCTCGTCTGGCTATTTAGCATCCTCATATCACAGATTCTCATTTCCTTCATCCATTTATTTTCTTTGCCTAATAGATGTTCTATTTCTTTGATTTTACCCTTTTTGTCCAACAGTTTGATATTTAGATCTCCATTTAATAGTATCAACTGATCTTTTTCCTCAATCATAGATTTGTCGATGGCATTCATGATAGATTTTATATAGGTCACCTGGCTCGGCATTTTTTTACTCCAATAGGTGCGAATCAGGATCATCTTTGTCGGCTCCTCCTTTTCATCTGCTTTAAAGGCTATTTTCAATATTTGCACATAGGGGTTTGGGATGTAATGTTCAAGCACTTGAAAAGGACTATCCAATTTCTTTAATATCATAAGCCCTGCAAATGGTCTTGCTTTTGGACCCTTTTTGGCCGGGTTGATGTAAACTTCATAACCCTCGCAGACTGGTGGCTCACGCAGCCAAGATTCCTGAATGGAGATAAGGTCCTATTTGGCCAAAAAACTACTGTCCTTAGAGAACAGGTGTTGAAAGCCTCTGGTGTTCCATGAGGCACAGTAGACGGGTCTATACTGGCCCTCCTCACTCTATTGTTTCTTCTTAAGGTTGAAGGTGCTCGCCATCCATGACCAGTCGTTTGTTTTGTTTCCTGCTTTATTCGGGTTTGGTTTCCCCTTCCTTGGGTTCTCTGAGTTGTCCACCGTAAACCTCAGGGTTTTCAATTTCTCATCACTTTTTTTTGTTATGGATGGGTTTGTTTTTTGATTATTTCCACCTCTTTTTCATTTTCATTTGAATCCTTTTTTGTGGCATCCTCATTGACTGATCTGTTTTTTATGTACTTTTTGTCGATAGCTTTTTCCTTATTACATGCTGAGTTCTCCTCCTTGGGTTCCCTTCCTTCCTTCATTATTGTTTTTGGATTGTTTTGCTTGAAGTCATCGTCCAAATCCTGTAAACGGAAACCCTTTTTTTTAGGATATCACTAGCCGCCAGAAATTTCTGTTTGATCTTATTGGAGGTAAGGTGTAATATTACTTGGTGCATCCTCTGTTCCCTTGGGAATTCCACTACTTTTATATCATCAGTTGATATCCTGCATAGGGCTGAGGTTTGGTTGCAAAGAGACATTACATAGCTCCTGTTTAACATCGCCCTTCTAGGGCCATTCAACGCAGTTTCTAATTTTAGGTAGCATCCTTTGAGTAGGATAGATTTCCTTGGAATTGGTGGAGGCGCCTCTTGCCTTTTCTTGGCTTCAGTATGCTCCTTTTCTCTGTTGTTATTTTTTTGTTTTGGTAGGGAGTTTCCCTGTTGATTTTGTGCAGTCATCTCTTTATTGGCCAGCTCTTTCCTTTTTTGTTCCAGAGTTCTTAAGTGAGTGGACTCTCTTTCAGCATCAGTAACAGGTTCTCTTTTCCGAGGGGTCAGCTCTTCTCCCTGCCTTCCTAGGGATCTTGGGGAAAGTCTCTCTTTGAGATTTCTTACGATCTAAGGGATTTGAGCCCAGATCCGCAGTATCCCAGTTGTCTATGGTTTGCCATTCCGATAGGCTGATGCTTTCCCAATCTTCCTCATCACTGTTTTTGTCCATAAGTTCAATCAGATCACTTAAATCTGCTGGTTGCTCCGGCTCTTCCCATTTTTCATCTGCTGGTGGGACAGTATTTTTAAATTAATTTTCCCCATCAACCTCTAAACTGTCCAACTCACACATTGCTCGTTCTCTTCTAGGCTTCCTTGCACACTGTAGATGTTCCCTTCTGGGCGGTGTTCTTAGATTCCTCAGAAATGCTCTTGAGCCATTAACCTTCCGTTTTAGGGCTTCATTTTTTGATTTTTTCCAATTTTCAGTTTTTTTTTTTAGCAACCTCCTTTCCCTTCTGAGGAACCTGAGCCTTGGGAGTTCCTCCTGCAAAATTGGCAAAATTGGATTGCTCCGGCTGAGATGTTAAATCACGTTTTATCTCCCACCTTTTTCCCAGGAGGAATGAAAATCACTTCTTCAGATGGTAACTCTGTTTGTTTGGGATAGGTACTGTTTCCTTGTTTCAATTTCATTGGGCCTTTTCCTCCTTTGAGGTTTCCTCCCAAATGATCCTCTTCATTTTTTCTGTTTATGCAGACTTCTCATCCATTTGCAGTCCTCGAGGACTGCCTCCATCAATAATGATTTGTCGTTTGCATCCCTTCTCGCTAATTCACTGAGGCGATTTTGCCAGAGTTTGTTCTGCTTCTTTGTTCATTCATGTATTCAAACACTGCAGAGACAAGTCCATTTGTATATTTGCCTCTTTTATTTGTGTGTTCTTGCACAGAGTCTTTAATCACCTCATAGAATTTTAGAAAAGGAGCCAGGGTGATATTTAACAAAGCCATAACCACTTTTTGAATGTGATCTATGTCCTTTTCTCTTCCAAGTTTACAGGCTTCACTAATTGTTTGTATGATTTGATCTTTCAATAAGTCACCTGGGTGCAAATTTGCGTCTTCCAATATTGGGGTCTGAGTCATTTTCACTGCCGTTTGAGCCTTTGAGTTTAGATCTTTCAATGGGTCGCCTAGCCATACGTTTTCCTCTTCAAGGGTTGATACTTGATTCATCTTCTTGGACGTTTGATCCCTCTGATACTTTATTGGTATTATGACAGAGTCCTCAGCCTCAAAAGATCTCCCTTTGGCTTGTTCTTTGTCCAGTGCTGCTATCCTCTCATTTATTAGGGAGAAACTCATCCTTTTCTCTCTTTCAATTTTTCCTGTCAATAGCGTTATGTCTTGCATGATTTTACTTGCTAGGCTTGAGTTGCTCAGGCTAGCTGGCGGCAGAATTGTATTTCCATTAATTCCTGGGCTTTCTGATGAAATCGCCCTCTCAGAATATCTTTGGCCTTGCTTATCCCTACACACAGGGTTGGGGTGCGTTCTAATCATTTCCTTGAAGGAACTCAAACGTAGACTTCCTTTTTCCCCTTGGTTTTTAGAAGTCATAGCCATTACATCATTTTGATTGCCTTTGTCCTTAGAGCCTTGGTTTCGCTGATCTTCCTTGTATGGTTGGAAGATATCAAATATTTCTGGGGCTGCCTCCGTAGAATGTTGCTATTTATTCTCCCGTGTCGATAGTAGAGTCCTGTAGGGCTTTTTTCCATTGACCCAACTCAATCCCAACTCAATCACGTCCCACTGGTCTCCACATTCTCATGCGGCCTCTGAAAACTAATGATCCACTTGTGGTTCGATCAGGAGGTATCATAGCATGACTGAATTCCTTTGTGGGTATCTTTGGAGTCTCCCTTATTCTGCTTTCATCCCTCGCCTCTGCTGGACTGTCATGATAGTCAGACCTGCTCTTGCGCATGGCGGTGAGGCCAGATTTGGGCTTCCGGCTAGGTCACATTCTTTCTTGTCCAAAGAATAGTGTCCTCCACTGGGGGGGATAGAGGGTGGAATAGGACTATGCAAGTCATCCCTCACACCAGTTTTGCTTCTAGGCTCTGTCTTCTCGATCTCAATTCTGGTCTCCGATTGTCTGGATTGTCTAAAACTTTCTCAAAGAATTCACCCAAAGGCAGACTTGGTTGATCTGGGCTTCCTTCAGGCTCTTTTAAGGAAGCAGGGCAGACACTTGGGGTAGTTTCATCTGATTCACAGGCAGCTAGGTCGGCCACATTCTCCTGGCCTGTATAGACATCAACCAACTTGGATATTAAAGGGACTATGGATGGTTGGCTACTAGTTCCTACTGCAGTGAGTACTGTGCAGGCCATGGGTAGCTCAGGGGACTTTGGTACCAACCGTATGGTGTCCTCATTTTCCAAAAACAACAATTGGTTTTTTCCATTTCCGTGTTAGCCGTGCTTGCCCCCACAGAAAGGCTTTTGCGTTTTTTTTTAGTGGAAAAGGGTAAACGGGTCTGTTTTAACATTGTCATTTTCAATGTATGCTCAGAGCTCCCATTTGCCTCTGGAAGTGAGGCGAATCTATGCCTTACCTGAAGGCGGGTTCTCAGTCCCATGGTTGATAGGTCCGGGAGAGCAGGAGCTGGCTTCATACTGTCGTGCAGCTCCTCTATGTGGTGCTTTGTTGTTTCGATCAAAATCGGCTGTGTGCCGCCAGCAATATAGTTTACTGGCACAGCCACAGCAAGCAGCCAAACAGCACAACAGCGAGGTAAATCACCCAGACGATGCCCTTTGCACGCTCGGGCTTAGCGGTGTCTGGGTGACTATTAAATAGCACTTCCTTCCTGTGGGCGGCGCAGGGGGTGGGCAGGGGGCGGGGCAGAGCAGCGGCGCTACGCAACGGCGCTCTTTCCTTCTCCTTCCTTCCTTGTCCCTCGGCGTCTCCCTCACGCCTCACAGAGCGTCCAAACAGCTGACAGGCAGCAGCGAGGGGGTAGCAGCCACAGCAGCCACAGCACAACAGCGAGGTAAATCACCCAGACGATGCCCTTTGCGTGCTCGGGCTTAGCCATAGTCTTATGTAAACAAAACATAGGAAAGTAGAATAGTTACCAGTTCCATTTCCGATCCCCACAGTACGATCTCAAACCACCATGAAGGAAATGCCTTCAATAAGAAATGAAGACATGAATCATTTACAGATGTTATAAGTGAAGGTCACATTGGCTGGTAAATATGCAAAAGTAACATTGATTGATATGAAAACAATATCCCATGTAGTAGACCACTTAAACATGTGTGTATTTTTAACTTTTTAGAACTTGGTCCCTGGAGATGGTCATTAGATTCCCAACCCCTCTAGTCCCCTGTGATGTCGCTGTGTGTACCTTTGTCCCCCGTGTTGTCGCTGTGTACCCCCTGCCCTCTAGTTTCCTGTGATGTCGCGGTGTACCCTCTGGTCCCCTGTGCTGTTGCTGTATTCCCAACCCCTCTAGTCCACGGTGAGGTTGCGCTGTGCTCCTTTATCCCCCGTGTTGTTGCTGTTTACCTCCTGCCTTCTAGATTCCTGTGATGTTGCTGTGTACCCTCTGGTCCCCCATGCTGTCTCTTTCTGTCTTGCCCCCTCTAGTCCCTATGATGTCCCTGTGTACACCTACACCCTCCATTTCCCATGCTGTCGCTTCATACCCAGCCCCCTCTGATTTACTGTGATGTCACTGTATGCCCTGCCCCTCTAGTCCCTATGATGTCCCTGTGTGCCCTTCCCCCTCCAGTTCCCCGTGTTGTCGCTTCATACCCAGGCCCCTCTGGTCCCCCGTGTTGTCGCTGTTTGCCCCGAACCTCTCCGGTCCTCTTGTACCGCTCCCTCCTGTCTGTGTCTTGGAAGTTGCACTGCATGGTTGTCGCTATGCTGAGTACAGTTGCTAGTCTTCACATTATTATTATTATTATTTATTATTATTCTTGCTCTTCATGGCCTGTGGCAGTGTTTTAGCGTTTTCCTTTGTCCCCTCCCTTGTCCTCTAGCGCTTTTGATGCGCATTGTGTTTGAGCACTGTGTGGATGAACCATCATATCATATCATACCACTATGCTTACTCTCTACTCTACACCATCACACAATTAGAGTGCAACTTCACCCCTCGATCAATTCGGCCTAGCTGCTCACATACAAACACTATACTACAAACACCTCATTATTCTAATAAAACGCAGCTATATCCCATGAAAAAACGTCCTAGCTGCACACATAAGCTTCCCACAGGCCTAACCCAGCCAGAACCCAGTCTTGGTGTCCACCCGCCAGAATACACACATTGAACCGATACCAATACCACCACACCTAATGCTAGAATGCAGTTACCATCAAGAGATTTCAACAGCTGCACACTTAAATGGTGCACCCAAGCACCCTCCGATACCGTATTCTTTCTACTGACCTGGACTATGGTCCCCGAGGGCGTTCAACCTACCAGCGCTCTGAGGTTATACCAATGATATATAGAGCGCTATATAAATGCCAAATAACATAACAAAATAACATAACATTAGGACCTAAATGCATTGGACATCTTGAACAAGTCTATCTCTGAGAATGAAATACCTCTTGTATCTTACGCAATCATGTTTCTATAACAATATTAAATTTATAAATCACAAAGGAATGAACTATAACTCTTTTTGTAAGGAATTTGCTAAGAAATACATGTATAAGTACAAACTTTGGGTGGAATATGCACACAGGTCCTTCCAGATGTTTGGAACATCACAACCCAAACACATTCCTAGATAGTAGATTCTATGGGCCCATTGTACAGTAGCCCATCCTCCCAGAAATATTCTACGCTTCCCCCTTTACTTGAGAAGCACCCTGCCTTCTGAGGCCTTCTATGGAGGGACACACCCTCTTCCCTCTCTAAAGCCTGCCCTGGAGAGGCCACCCTCTTCCAACATGGATGGCAGGTCAGGATAGTCCCTAGGAGTTCTCGGATTCTCTAGGCTTTTAGGGAGGGCTTCCTCTATTTCTCTGTCAAGAGTTGGAGGGGTTTCATGAGGCTCGGTCACCTCAGGCAAGCGTGGCAGTGGCAGTTTAGAGGATTTATTAGGTACTTTGGGTTTAGGACACTTCTTTCCCCTTAGGTCTTTGGGTTTCCCCTTTGCCTGGAGTGGATGTTTAGCCTGGGCTAAAGCTTGAGCCAAAGCCTTCTTTGTCTGAAATCTAATCCTTGGTCCAGCTCACTAACCTACTTCCTATAAGGCATTGGCATTGGCAACCAGAACTGCTGCAGAAACCTCAGTCTGAACACTTATAGGAATGGTTAAAATCATGTAATTTTCAGAAAGGGGGACTGGTGGTATGGGGCACATCTGGAAAGGGGCCCCTGCTAGCTAAATTGGGGACAGAGGAGCATTAGCTACTTCCCCTGGTTTGAGAAGAATCATATTCACTACTGAGATGCTTGCCCCAGTGTCTCTAATGCCAGTGGTCTCTTGGCCATTAATGAAGACACTGTCCTTAAAATAACATTTAGTGTTATCTGGGATAAAGTTGTAAACATCCCGACATGGTTGTTCCCAGGACCCAAGGGACAGAAGGGTGACACTTGCATGAACCCCAATAGGTGCATGGGCAACATAGTGAAAGGCTGTACCTGTCATCACACATCTATCCTCTGGACAGAAGGCTAAGCTGCCGGATGGGGCCCCCAAGGGTATGCCCTTACATCTTGGATCCCCATTCACATGGCCACTAGGCCCACAAACCACATACTTGCCAAAGGTTCTTCCAAATTAAGGCTTGTTGTGACCAAACTCCTGTTTAGCACCAGGAGTGTTACTAAACCTGTTGAACCTCCCTTGTGGTTTACCCCCTTATACTTTTGGGATGACATTTTCCTTTTGGTTCTTCCCCTTCTCAGTCTTATGAGGAGCTCCCGTGTCCTTGCAGCAGTGGCAGAGCCAGGGTGGGGGCAGAGGGTGTGGTCCTCCCCGCCCCCCTGGCTCCACTCTGGTGCCTAGTGCGCCTCCCCCAGGGTCCCACTGGCTCCCTATTATACACCCCCCGGCACCAGAATCTGCCTCTGCTACTGCCTTGCAGGTGACCCTGTTGGCTACTCATAAGTCAGAAGAGACTGCTAACTTCTTTGGGTCTAATTTCTTTGAATCAGCTAAATGCTGTTTCAGTTCTGGGGTACAGGCATCAAAAGCGTGCTTCTGATGCCCTCAAATATTTTCACTTTTTGGCCTTCAACCCACCGATCCAGGATTTATATGGAGTCAAACAAACCAATTAACCCATTGAACATTATCTTTCTTTCTCTGCTCCCTAAACTTTTTCAACTATTGGGCAGGAGCCTTCCCAAACATGGCTATCTGTACCTGCCTAACCAACCCATAGTCAGGCTGAGCAGCAGAATCCATCTCTAGGCGAGTCTACTAGTTGATCAGGGCTACACACGCTCTGCATGTGTAGCCCTGATGCTAACTGAGTTCTACGTGCTAACTCCAATGCTCTCAACCATTCCACAACACTATTCCTATCATCACACATACTCACCAGGTCCTAAGGCAATCTGGTAAGAGGAGATAAACATGCTCCGAAATAGAAGAGGCATTGTAAAACATGTGTTTCATTTCTTCCTGGTGCCTACATTCTCTTTCTTGCTTTCATCATAAGAGTGTTTTTAATATTTCCTTATCTTCCCTTTCTTTGTCTTTGCCTGTCATTTCCAATCCCTTTGAACTCGAGCACAATTTCTTTTCTCTGAGTCGTCTTCGTATAAGCAAGCACATGTATCGATTCCATGGATACATTTTGTATGAAAAATGTTGGGCACAATTAAAGGCAATGTTTACTTGAGGAGTCTGGAGAACATAGAGCCAACAATTTAACAATTGCTAAAAAAAAAAGATCTCTTCGGCCATTCTACTGATGTGAGGGAAAGGTTTGTTTTAAGGAAGTGCAGCAATCAGTGACATATTTTATTGTAAGCTAACAAAACCCAGGAGTATTTACTATGGAGTAAATATAAATATGATGGTAGTCTAATTACTTGTGGCTGGTTTTACCCCATATCACTGGGAGCAGTGACTGTTAACTGGTCTAGTGACCGGCAGGCCAGTAAACAAAGTATTTTATGTCATGTGAAGATTTAGTGCACTTTCTTCTTTTGTCCCTATTTCCTGATTAGGAAAAAGACTAGATTACCTATACTGAGGGATGCATGCAGTTTTTAGGCAATGATGTCCGGGTTCAGTGTATGCTTTCAGAGCAAATTCCCCCCTAGTCACCTGGGCCTTACTTCTGTACTTTTGGCAAGCTTTGAAATGTAGACGCACTTTTATGCCCTTGTGATGATTACTTTGCAAAGATGATTGTTTAATTCTCATGCTGTCATGCATTGTCTTTCCTCCACTGGCATTGGTACCGACAACTGTATACAGGCGTGCATGAACTCACCAATTTTCAGAGGGCTACGCAGGACATCCACAGAGGCCCTTCCAAGATGGCACCACGCATGGAGCCTCTCTGGACTTCCGGTTCTGGGTTTCTGGCACCTCAATGAGTGTTATTAGTACTTCACTGTGGCAGTGGATAAAGCCGGTGTGCCTTATTGCGTAAGTCCACGCTCCATTATTCTTGTTCCCTGAGACCTGCTTCTCCATTCTGGTTCCTTATTGGCCCCTTTCTTGCTCCTGGTCCCCTGCTCCTCTAATCTTCTTGCTGGCTTTTTCCCTGATCCATTCCTTGCAAAGTGTGGGGTTCCTTCCTCCTTTTGCCTTGCTACTTCTTGAAGTGTAGCCAGTTGCCTCTCCTGGATATCACTTCTATCTTGTACTACACCCTTGGGAGGAAAACATCAGGGTTTTCCCTCTGCAGGAGGAGAGGGTTTTTCCTTAATTCCATCCCTTTTCATTGGGGTACACCTTGTTGGTTGCTCAGTTAAACTAACAGGGTGGCTTCCTCAGCAGGTGGGCCTTATTTCGACCCAAACATAAATCACACCTCAATACCCTAGTAATTACGCCCAGCTGTTGACACATGCTGCTTTATATTCTAGACACATTTTACAATTTGACAGTGCTTTTTATGATTCTTTCTCAGAATAATATTTGTTTAAGATGACATGGGGCCTCATTACGACTGAGGCGGAACGGGTTAACGGGCCCCGCTAAAGGAGGCAGACCCGTTAAACCCGTTCCGCCTCATTACAAGCTCTCCTCGCGGGACCCGGTAAGTAACGCTTGGTCAAACCAGGCGTCTTTATCGGGTCCCACGAGGGGAAGAGGGAGCAAACAACGGGCCGCTCGTAATCGGCCTGTTGTTTGCACCCGCTCCCATTCCCATTGAGCCCTATAGGGGCTCAGATAGGAATGGGGAAGGTCCGGGCCCGGGTTCCTGGAGGGAGGAATTACCAGGGACTCTGAACTCAGAATGGTCTGGTAATTCCCCATTCTGGGAACCCGGACCCGATTTCGGCGGCAGCCATGCCGCCAATAGCAGCATGGCTACCGCCGAAGTCGTAATGAGGCCCATGGTATTTTCTTTTCTACATAGACAAGGGCCCAATCTCTGAGCTCTCCTGTCCCCTGCACACCGTAATGCCAGATAACTGGCAAAATAAAATTATATCAACAGTAATATAGAGAATATATGCACTCACAGATACATTTGAACAAGCAAATATCTTTATTCTTCTTTTTTATGATTAGAACAATGGTATGTAATTCATACAATCACGTGCATGCTGCTCAATGCGTTTCGGGGATTCAATCCCCGTCTTCAGAAGCTAAATTAGATGCAAAGAGAAAGACTTTACTTATCTATTAAGTAATTCACAAAAACGTACAAAGTCCACAATTTGCGAATAAATAGGGAAGCATGCCAAGGGTTCAGAATCTGGTCTGTCTTCACCAGAGCTCTAACCAGTTCACCCAGCCAACGCATCTCAATGAATTGAATAACAACGGTGCCACCCAATTTAGTCAGGGTGCCCACCAGTGACACCATATTTTTAATTAGCCACATTCGAGACCACATCCGTGGTACTGTGCAAACCAATAAAAATAAACTTAATATAGATCTTAATGACCTCCATTAAGCCATACCTATTTCCAATTCCTATGGAAGAATGCACGCCACAGTGCCTCATTGTCTACCTTCGACTCAGAGTTAAAATGTCCTCTTTTTGGGATACTGTGAAGCAAAAGTACATCTATATAACTCCACCTTATCACATCCCAATGTCTTACAATGTCTCATTAGATCTATCATTGGTGCCTACCTTCAATGCTGTCCCCACGGACAAGGCGCCAGGAGACTGTCGGTCCACAGCTCAAGCATCCGTATGTTGAATCTACAGTTAGAAAGAGGGAGTCTGTGTGAGAGGGATTAACTCCCCAGACAGCAACCCACACGTAATAATAGGAAATATAAACCGGGTATATATGTCTCTTTTACCTTGTGAAATTCTGTGCAGGGTCATTAACACACCTTAGAGCACACCCACACTAGGTGCTCACCTTGCGCTGTGCATCAAAGAATCAAAGGTTGTACTTGCATGGACAGAGAGTACTTCGGGATTGGATGGAAGTGACTGGGCATTCAGTGGCACTACCTGGGGCCTGATGGCAGTAAATGGCATTAATAGGACCTTCTGAGCACCAGGCTCCCTGTAACTGGAAACATGGCGACGCCAGACTTAGAACGAGGCCCTAGTCTCTTATTAGCAAATGTACAGACAACCTAAAACATTTGTTGTGGACGTGCAGATTTTCTTTCTTTCTTTCTTTCTTTCTTTCTTTCTTTCTTTCTTTCTTTCTTTCTTTCTTTCTTTCTTTCTTTCTTTCTTTCTTCCTTTCTTTCTTTCTTTCTTGCCTAGAAGGAGTTCTGTGTTAACTGCATAAGTATGCATGCGCAAGACCATCTTTCTATTCTATCTCTTTACCATTAAAGTTATCTTGACCAAGAAAACTTATAAAAACAAATAGTAAAGTACATTTCTCTTTCAAAGAATAAAGTGCTTGTTTATTGCTTATCTTCGGTGATGCCTTAACATGTCCGTCTCTCTGTGAATGGAAACTGTATTTTCACACAGCTATTCCGTGGCAGGGAGGCCACGGCGCCACCCTGTCTTTCGGCAGTGCACATCAAAGGCTCTTAACTTTCTATAACCCAACGTTCCCAAGCCTTCTCGCTCACAGTCAGCTCTCACGTGAGTGTTGAAATCATGTCCCTTCTTGTCACCACATTTCTTTCACATGCGGACAAAATGGACGGCTTTTTCAGTGTGGCAGCGAGGCAGGAGCATTAAAGTAAAAATGTGATCAGCCCGACTTCATTCAGAGTTTGATCATCAAAGCCACCCCCTCCTCGTTGTTCTCCTTTCGCTCATGCCCACTCTCACCTCTCCCTGCCCTCGGGTATTCCGTGCCCATCTTTCCACGAGCCAAGAGCGCCTACGCCTCGCCAGGACTGCTGTGAACACACTTGAAAAGGGCTTTATAGTCCTTTCCATTCATTAAATGCCCTTCGGAGCAGACATCCTCCATTGTCCAACGCAGCTGAGCATCGCCCCTGCCAGATGAAATGCAACCACATTCCGCACAATCAGCAAATTACAATGCTCTGCATTGCACATGACTGCTGAGAGCGCACCTCCCTCCACACAATGACGTGTTCCATCTGTCCGGTGACATGTTAACTTCATACATGCATTCTATGGACGTCTCTATCTAGCCTCTTCGGACCTGCAGACTTGTTAATGCAAAAAACGATGACAATAAAATCCAAGTATCCCTCTGGGCGAGAAGGGTCTTGCAATCAGAGACTGACTCCGTGCTCTATTAACATCAAGGCAGAGCATCTTCCGTGCACAAGCAGCAGGCGCGTAGGGGCGCGCGGTACTATTCTGATGACTTGCACCCGTACCACACCATGGCCGACCTTTGACCATAGTCAGTCTTGGTGATCCACTGGATTTCCTCTCTAGTATCCATCACATTGGCTGTGACGTTGTTTCCTTGTCAGTGATTGGTCTCTGGAATTCTGCTGAAACCTGTGGAGTCTTATAGACTCAAAAAAAGGGGAATTACATAAGCTAGGAAAGATTTCCATTTCATGTGTAATTTTCCCTCCATTTGTGTACCCCCCAACTTTTTGCTTTGTTTAAACACCATAGTCTGACTTTACCTTCTGCCTTCAGCTGCACTCCACTGGGCTTTTTCACTCACTTCTTATGGGGAAACTGACATGCCCTTATACACAGTCAGGGCTGGTGGCAGCGTATCATTTTGTGTATTTTTAACCCTTTCCAGCCAGGTAAACCACAGTTACAGCGTTTGGCACAGATAGGTGGCCTGGCTCCAAAATGGCCATGCCACGAGGTTCTTTGTCCTGTCTTTTGGCCATCTTGCCCCTTCACCTTCCCCAGGTCGAGCAGACCCGGGTCAGACCTTATTTGGGCTGGCATTCTCCCGCGAAACGCCAAGCTTTCTGCATGCCTTGTGCGTGTGCTTCCAGGATGTGGGCTGGACTGTCTGGTTCCAATACACATCCTGGGTGCCAGAGAGTCGGGTGTGCTGTGAATTCCTTGGACCACCATGGTCCATGATTGGTCCACGTATGGTATGCTTGTATGTGAGCAGATCTCCCATTGGGTCCCCTTCGTTTTTGCACGAAGGAGATTTTGGATAAGAGAAGGCCCCAAACTCCCATACCATGTCGATCTCTGGTGTTCTCACTGAAGGAAGGATAGGATCCAAGTATCCTGAAACTAAGAAGCCGAGTCGAGGAACTGCTAGTGACCCACTGGAAGGTTTGGCACCCTGAGCCCGCTGTCGTCCCGCTGGACCTCTCTGAATCTTTTCGTCCTACAAGGTCTGCGAATACGCTTTGACCCATTGGAATAGTGGGACCAACTATTCACAGCACCTTCATCAAAACCTGCACTGAGCCTTTTAGGAAGTGTCCCTGGGCCAAACAGTGGGCTGACCATCTTGCGCAGGAGCTTTGCCCTGATACCGCTGCCGTTTCAAGGAGGCCCATGCTCTCTGCTCACGGCACTCTCACACCGAATTTCGTACACTTGGCGTTCCCAGGTCTGGAGTAATGAGAGGGCGCCCGAATCGGAGTATACGCGGTTACCGTGTCGCCCAGCTGTGGTGATGAACTTCGCAAGTTCATTGCAGCTGTGCCCCTCTGTGCCCTGAAGCCTGCTACAGCAGAACTGGCCTGATCCATCAACCAGGAGCGGAAAAATCACCACTGTCCCGTTTGGGAATCATCGCTGTAGCTTCATCGTTGAAAGCTGCAGATCCGCGATATTGCCGCATTTGAACCTGCAACCAAAGCGGACTTGACTGCCGAAGTTTGGTCCAGAGTGCACCGGGGGTCGGTGAGTAATTGCAACCCTTACCGGTGGCCCCTAGTGCATCCATCCATTTTTATGCACAAGGGCCCCTCTCCTTTCCACTGGTAGTGCGAACTAGCAAACTATTCCCCATTCTTGGAACCTGCTCTGCCCTCAAGTGGAGACCCTCCTTGATTAATGGGAACCTGTTCTGCATCACCTCACCTGCCTTCCTGAGCAGCTACAGCCCTTACAAAAGACCCTGTTTTGCCCATCTGCACTACCGCGTGCGCCAGCTTCGCAAGCACATTACATTTGAGCAGTAGGCTTCCCTTATCTTAGGGATTGGACTGCCTTTCAGTTAGGATTGTGTTTGATGCAGAACTGCCTAAAGACTATTTGCACTACCTGCTTCCTTCCCTTTTTAGGTTGTGGACCCATTTTGTGCATCCACCCTTTAGGCACCATTGGTCTTGTATATATGTTTATAGATAGGATTGTTTTGGCTTAGAAGTGTTACTGTTATTTTATTACTGTGTGTTGAATTTCAAAGGCCTTGAAATACATTTTTAATATATATACGCCTGACTGGGAGTGATTTCTAAGTGTCCTTTACTCTGTGTGCTCATTGAGGTCTTTCAGTCACCCTCACCCCTCCTGAGACCTAGTCTTGACTGCCACCAATGCTACCTTTATTGGTCTGGCTTATCCAGAAGGTTACCCTGTTCCAAGAAACTATGATGTCTTTCTGAACCTCTGCTCACCAGGTCAGAGTTCAGAAATCCGTGTTAACACTCGCCTTCGAAGCAAGACAACACGGCACACTGCAGGTACGATCCCCCGGACTGTGCTTAGAAACCCCCGAGTATTAAGCGTGTTATAAATAACCTATCATATATCATATATATCATATCTGTTCCAGGCCTAAGCCAGCCTGAGCCTTCTTCCCAACCAGCCCTTTGCATCAGTACTTGCCTCAGGCACTGCTCAACCTGCTATGCCTGCTTCACAACTCATTCCAATCACTTTGACCCGTGCCATTAACCTAGACCCCCTTTCTCCACCTTTTCTTGCCAGCACATGTCCAGGCGCCAACCCAGCTGCTCCTCAGGCTCCATCAGTGTTTGCCCACGGCCAAAAGGATGCCCAGTCGCTAGCCACCACTGTTGTGACTCTTTCAGGATGCCCATTAGAAATACTATGGGCACACCAACAGAGAGCTAGTGGCACACTTCTCTGGCAGATGCCAACTACCTGAGGACAGATTGACTTCCAAGTTTGGCCGGATCATGCCCAGCTGAAGTGAGCAGGATTGGCAAGTCCCTGATAAAGAGAAGAGATGGCGCATAATTGAGTCTCTCTGTGGGTCTGCCCTTAAAGTCCCAGAAGAGCAACACAGCCCGTGCCCTCCCCAGTGGAGGCCCTGCACACCCTTGAAGGGGGGTTTGGCATCAATGAAACAGGGACAGATCTGATGGTCTGGTTCAAAAGCACCTGCCTGTCTCTTGATGAAAGACTCTCAGATTACATAGTTAGAGGTGGACATTTGCTACAGCTGGCTCTAAAAATGAAGGACGCTGAGGTTGCTCAGTTGGGCATTGCCAGAATCAGATAAGTGCTGTGCGGTGCCAAGACTGTGTCCCTCATGCGCTTAAAAGTAAGATTTTGAGACAGCCTTCTGTGGCGGTCAGCCTATCAGGAGCCGATTCTAGACGTATAGTTTAGTTTAGTTTATTATTTGTATAGCACCGTCTGGCCCTGGGGAATCCAGGCGTTTAAATTGAGAACAACATAACAGAGTAATACAATACAATGCAAACATGGTCCATACAAGGTAATTACGGAGATTTGGTACATTATCAGGCAAGTACAGATTAATACAAGGTATGGCAGGCATAGACAATGTCATAATACTTGGTTTACAAGGTCACGGTCATGTCATAATACTTGGTTTACAAGGTTCCGGGCAGTAGGACAGTTAGTAGTATAGTGTCAGTAGTTCAAGGCTTTGTTGGTTAGTAAACAGGATTTGGCGCTGTGTCTGAACCTATGAAAGGAGGGTTCAGATCTAAGATCCGAAGGCAGTGAGTTCCTGTAACGCTCACCTGAATCCCTCGGAGGCGCAGGTCTGGGCTGGGGGTTCTCGGAGTCTTCTAGGGTCACGCGCAGGCCTCGAATGCCACCCTGGAAAGGCCCTCTCCTCACTGAGATCTTGATCTGAAGGGTGAGGTGTCTGCAATTGTGAGAGCAAGGGGTTAATAGGATATATAAGCCTGACAGGCAAGCTGACTCCCCTTCCTGGTAATCCCCACGTAGTTCGTAGGCTAAATGTGCTCACCTTATATAGGTGAAAGCGGAGCTCTCCATCCTGCGTCTGTGCAGGGGCGCCGAAGCCAGTTACTTCACTGGTTAATTGTCCAGCCTCTTGGGTGCAGAGGATGAAGATTTGGAGCTAGGCCGTCGTTAGCAGCACGAACGGCGGTTGCTTGAATGGAGAGCGATGGAAATGCGAAGGTATTGCAGGCAAGTAAGTAAAAAAATGTCAATTCGAAGTTTAATGCAGTTCTTAATGTCTCTTTTCCTTTTTCAGGTTGCAGAAGCAGCTGGGTAGAAAAATAGATGTCGAGGAATGTGCCGAGGAGTGAGAAAGATGAGAGCTGCCCAAAACACGTGCGTATGGATGGAGTTTTGTATTTCTTAATGATGTCCTTTTGTTTTGCAGATGCGAGTAGCAGCGTCGGCGGAGGCGAGAAGAATGCAGCGCAGGTAGGAAAAGTTTCACGAAGGTTACTAACCAATGTCCTTGCTTCCACAGGGTGCCGAAAAATGGAGAGCTGCAGCCCGTGGCTTGAGATGCACCGATGGATTGGGTAAGTGCTGCGCTGGTTTTATCTCGTGCTAACCTGGTGTTCTTTTCCCTTCTCAGATGCTGCAGAAGACAAAGATGGTATTTCAGAAGGTAAGATTACGGATTTCTCTTCCCTAGATGCAGAAGTTGCAGATTCTCTGGAGCTGACACGGTGAGCGTCCTGCTGCTATTGCAGAATAACGCGAAGCACGTTGCTCTGATCGGGCGTGGTTTAAATAGCCTACTGGAGTGCTTAGGTGTCTCCTTCCACAGCAGCCTCGCCCAGGAAAGAAGTCCCAGCTTCCAGAATAGTTCCAGTATCCAGTCCCAGGTGCTGGCCACACCCAGAAGGTAAAGTAGTTCCAGCCATGGATGGATGAGGATTTCATCCTGCAGGTGAGTGAGCAGCATGGTCTGCAGCAGGTAGGTCCACCCAAGCACCATTCCTTGCATCATGAGCCCGGCACGTCCTGTGCCGGAACTGGGTCCCCTTATGAGCCTGGCGCCACTGGCGCCAGGACAAGGTCCATAAGGCCCCTATGGGAGCCGATGGGTGCCTGGAAATGAAGTTGTGACCCGGCTTCCGAGGCAGTTGGGCTAAACCTGACTCCTTGGAGGCTGCGGTCATGACAGCATCCCCCCTCAAGGCCCCTCCCAAGCTTGTCTTTTCCGGAGGTTTTGGCTTGTTGGGAAAAGCCCGATGAAATTTTCGGACTAGACGAGGTGCATGTACATATTCTGAGGGTTCCCAAGATCTCTCCTGGGGTCCATATCCCTTCCAATCAATCAGGTAGTATAGTTTTGATTTGGAAATTTTGGAGTCCAAGATGTCTCGAATTTCAAATTCGGATTCTCCGTCAACTTGGATTGGCTCAGGAGGTGTAGTCAAACGGGTTCCGGGTTGCACAGGTTTCAGGAGAGAAACATGGAAGACAGGATGTATCTTCATTCGAGTAGGTAATTCTAGTTTGACAGCCACTGGGTTAATCACGGCCGTGATTGAGTAGGGCCCTAAATATCTTGGGTTGAAGGTGCGTGGCCCTTTTAAAGATAAATGTTTAGTGGACAGCCAGACTTGATCTCCTTTTTGATATTGAGGAGCCTCTTTTCGATGTTGGTCTGCTCCTTTTTTGTATGACTCTTTAGCTCGTTGAAGATGAGCTGTGGCTTCTTTAAATGCTTGAGTTATTGTCGAATGCAGATGGTCAACAGCAGGTGTTCCGAGAGCTTGAAGTGGGTCCAGATTTGAGGTTCGAGGATGACTTCCATACAGCAGGAAAAAAGGGGTCTTTCCCGTCCCAGAATGGATTGAATTATTGTAAGCGTATTCAGCAATCCAAAGGACATCCTTCCAAGTACCCTCGGATTGATGCAACATGCAGCGCAGATATTGTTCTAGAGTTTGGTTAGTTCTCTCAGTCTGCCCATCGGTTTGAGGATGATGGCTGGTGGAAAGTCGTACATCAATTTGTGCTAAACGACAACAACTCCGCCAAAAATGGGAAATAAATTGGCTCCCTCGGTCAGAGATTAGTACTGAAGGGAAACCGTGTAACCGGACAATGTTTTCAAGAAATTCTCGGGCTAGAATGGAAGCTGTAGGTAAACCCTTCAGTGGGATAAAATGAGCCATTTTTGAAAAAAGGTCTACGATCACTAGAATTGTGTTGTATCCGGAGCAAGGGGGTAAATCTGTGATAAAATCCATCGAGAGCGTGTGCCAAGGGCCTGGTGGAATGTCTATTGGACGTAATAATCCTGCTGGTTTTTCCTTCTGACTCTTGTTTTGTGCGCAGATACCACAAGAAGCCACAAACTCCTTAACATCTTTCCTCCAAGATGGCCACCAAAAATGCCTTTTAATTTTCTCTGAGGTTTTGGCAACTCCAGGATGTCCTTCCATTAGAGAATCATGGTAGCAGGTGATGACCTGTTTTTGTAAGTCAGCGCAGGGTAAGAATAGTCTTCCTTGGAAATACAATAGGTTCTGATCTATTGTAAAATCCTTTCCTTTCAATTGCCAATTCGATGAATCTTCGGGAGTTATGAGCTTATTGACCCTTGCTTTAATCTCTTCGAGGGATAATGTGTTGATTACTCCTAGTATCTTTTGTTCAGGAATTATTGGCACCGGCTCCGGATTAGCTGTAAGTTCGTCTACCCCTATCCGGGAAAGGGCGTCTGCTTTTCCGTTCCTAACGCCTGGTCGAAATGTGATTACAAAATCGAATTCTGCGAAGAATAAAGCCCAGCGTAGTTGCCTCGAAGATTGAGCTTTAGCTGACTTCAGGTACTGGAGGTTACGGTGATCCGTGATTACAGTTACTGTGTGCCGGGCTCCCAAAAGATAATGCCGCCAGGCCTTAAAGGCGGACTTAATTTCCAAGAGTTCTTTGTCCGTAATTGTGTAGTTGATTTCAGGAGCCGAAAATTTGCGAGACCAAAAGGCTACAGGGTGTAACTGGTGCGTTTCGGGGTCTCTTTGTGACAGCACCGCCCCCATTGCAAGACTGGAAGCGTCTGTCTCAACGATGTAGGGAAGTTCTGGACGGGGATGCCTTAAGACTGGAGCAGAGATAAATTTGGCTTTTAATTCTTGGAAGGCTTGTTCGGCTTCTGGAGTCCACTCAAATTTTTTATTCTTTTTCAGAAGAGCCGTGATAGGTTGGACTACCCGAGAGAATTCAGGAATGAACCTTCGGTAAAAATTAGCGAAGCCCAGCATGCTCTGCACACCTTTAACGGAAGTTGGGGAAGGCCATTTGGTGATAGCATCCACTTTTCTTGAGTCCATGTGAACTCCGTTGGGTGATAAGATGAACCCTAAAAATTCCACTTCCTTTGCGTGAAAGGTGCACTTCTCCAGTTTAGCAAACAAGCGGTGTTGGCGAAGTCTCTGTAAAACCGATGTGACGTGTCTACGATGATCAGTTTCTGAGGCTGAGTATACCAGGATGTCGTCAATATAAACGACTACGCACACATCAATAAGTTCTCTGAGGACATCATTCATGAAATACTGGAAAGCGGCTGGTGCGTTACATAGTCCGAAGGGCATTACTTGATACTCAAATAATCCATATTTAGTGCGAAAGGCCGTCTTCCACTCGTCGCCCTCCTTAATGCGTACCAAATGGTAAGCTCCTCTGAGGTCTAACTTTGTGTATATGCAGGCGCCTTTTACCTGGTCCAATAATTCAGGAATCAATGGCAACGGGTATCGGTTTTTGACTGTAATCTGGTTCAGGGCGCGATAATCGATACACGTTCTTAGGTCACCTTCCTTTTTCGGGACGAAGAACAAAGCTGAGGAAGCCGGGGATTTCGAGGGGCGGATGAATCCGTTAGCCAAGTACTGGTCCAAGTATTGCCTGAGATGGAGGTTTTCTGGTTCAGTGAGGGCATATATTCTGCTGCACGGAAGGGTGGACCCAGGTATCAGGTCTATCTGGCAGTCGTATGACCGATGCGGTGGCAGGGTGTTGGCTTGATCTTTCTGAAAGACGTCGCTGAACTCTTGGTATTCCAGAGGTAATCGGGGGTC
Organism: Ambystoma mexicanum; assembly: GCF_040938575.1. Taxonomy (NCBI): domain Eukaryota; kingdom Metazoa; phylum Chordata; class Amphibia; order Caudata; family Ambystomatidae; genus Ambystoma; species Ambystoma mexicanum. The sequence continues at coordinate 828,024,759 of NC_090923.1, read as the reverse complement.
CTCGGAAGTGATGGCTGCTAGCTTGATTTCGGACTGAGGATAACAGGTTGAAGCGCATTCTGGAAAACGAATTACCTTGGCTCGCCAGTTTATCTGAGGATTGTGCTTTTCCAACCAAGGCATTCCCAGAATCACCTGAAACTGCGGGGCCTTGATTACATCAAACACGATCTTCTCCCGATGTCCGCCTTGACATAACAACGTTACCTCCATGGTGGTATGAGAAACTGGTCCGGAAGCTATTTCAGTACCATCCACTGTAGTGATTACGTCCTTTACCATCTTGGGACATAGGGGAAGATCCATCCTGGTAGCCAAGTCGTGGTCCACATAATTACCGATTGCTCCGCTATCAATGTATACTTTGATAGCATGCATGCGATCTGGTCTATTGGGACTTATGAGGACCATAGGCATAACCAAATGCGAGGTCAAGGAACTGGTTTTAACGCTCGGCAAGCGGACCTCTACGCTTGTCGGGCGAGGTCGTTTCCCGATTCCAGTTTCTCAGCATTTTTATCAGAAGCTCCTACGGTCTTCTTGACCGGTTTCACTGAGCAATCACGAAGGAAATGTCCAGAATTCCCACAGTATAGGCACAGCTGTAATTGCCTTCTTCTTTCCCGTTCTTTCTGAGTTAATGGTCCTTTTACTACTCCTATTTGCATTGGTTCCACGGAGTCATTCCCTTTAGCGGAGCTCTGAGGTCTTGAAAGTACCCGGGTTTCAAATCTGGATCGATCGGACTTCCTGTTCTGTAGCCGATGATCTAATTGGACCACTAGGTCGATATAATCTGAACAGTCTTGCGGCGGATTAACCACCTGTGCTAAAACGTCTTTAAGTTCCCCACGTAGGCCTCTGTAGAAGAGCGTGATTCTCTTATCTTCAGGCCACCTGGTCTCAACCACCAGTCTATTAAAGGACGCTATGTAAGCCAGGAGATCCTGATTACCTTGTCTGAGTGACAGGAGTTCATTGTCCAAGGCCTGCCCCTGTGAATGTCTTGCGAACAACTTTTCCATACTGGTCTGAAAGTCTTGAAAGTGATAGAGGAGCGGGTCATCCTGTGTCACGAGAGGAATGGACCAATCTGCAGCACTACCGCTAAGATAGGAGAGTACAAACGCTACCTTGGCTTGGTCCGTTGGGAATGCGGCGGGTCTACACAGAAAGTGCAAGCGGCATTGATTGATGAATACTGCATATCGCTTTGGATCTCCGGAAAAACGTTCGGGCGGGGCCAAAGGCACATTCCCTGGCAGATTAATTTGCACCGGATTACTTGAAGTTGTAGGCGTGCCCCCCCCTCCATAGAGAGGCAGTGGCGTCTGTCCCGCTTGAGCCTGTAGCAACTGTCTGGCCAGATCATCAGTCCGTTCCTTGGCCATGATCAACTCCCTTCGTAAAGCGTTTGTTTCTTGGCGAGATGCGTGTACTTCTGCCCTTAGTTCCCCAAGCATTTGAGCCAGTTGATCTGTGTCCGAGGTTTCCATTGCTCCTGGGTGGGAATATTGCGGTAGGCTTCGCGTTCTGTAACGCTCACCTGAATCCCTCGGAGGCGCAGGTCTGGGCTGGGGGTTCTCGGAGTCTTCTAGGGTCACGCGCAGGCCTCGAATGCCACCCTGGAAAGGCCCTCTCCTCACTGAGATCTTGATCTGAAGGGTGAGGTGTCTGCAATTGTGAGAGCAAGGGGTTAATAGGATATATAAGCCTGACAGGCAAGCTGACTCCCCTTCCTGGTAATCCCCACGTAGTTCGTAGGCTAAATGTGCTCACCTTATATAGGTGAAAGCGGAGCTCTCCATCCTGCGTCTGTGCAGGGGCGCCGAAGCCAGTTACTTCACTGGTTAATTGTCCAGCCTCTTGGTTGCAGAGGATGAAGATTTGGAGCTAGGCCGTCGTTAGCAGCACGAACGGCGGTTGCTTGAATGGAGAGTGATGGAAATGCGAAGGTATTGCAGGCAAGTAAGTAAAAAAATGTCAATTCGAAGTTTAAAGCACTTCTTAATGTCTCTTTTCCTTTTTCAGGTTGCAGAAGCAGCTGGGTAGAAAAATAGATGTCGAGGAATGCGCCGAGGAGTGAGAAAGATGAGAGCTGCCCAAAACACGTGCGTATGGATGGAGTTTTGTATTTCTTAATGATGTCCTTTTGTTTTGCAGATGCGAGTAGCAGCGTCGGCGGAGGCGAGAAGAATGCAGCGCAGGTAGGAAAAGTTTCACAAAGGTTACTAACCAATGTCCTTGCTTCCACAGGGTGCCGAAAAATGGAGAGCTGCAGCCCGTGGCTTGAGATGCACCGATGGATTGGGTAAGTGCTGCGCTGGTTTTATCTCGTGCTAACCTGGTGTTCTTTTCCCTTCTCAGATGCTGCAGAAGACAAAGATGGTATTTCAGAAGGTAAGATTACGGATTTCTCTTCCCTAGATGCAGAAGTTGCAGATTCTCTGGAGCTGACACGGTGAGCGTCCTGCTGCTATTGCAGAATAACGCGAAGCACGTTGCTCTGATCGGGCGTGGTTTAAATAGCCTACTGGAGTGCTTAGGTGTCTCCTTCCACAGCAGCCTCGCCCAGGAAAGAAGTCCCAGCTTCCAGAATAGTTCCAGTATCCAGTCCCAGGTGCTGGCCACACCCAGAAGGTAAAGTAGTTCCAGCCATGGATGGATGAGGATTTCATCCTGCAGGTGAGTGAGCAGCATGGTCTGCAGCAGGTAGGTCCACCCAAGCACCATTCCTTGCATCATGAGCCCGGCACGTCCTGTGCCGGAACTGGGTCCCCTTATGAGCCTGGCGCCACTGGCGCCAGGACAAGGTCCATAAGGCCCCTATGGGAGCCGATGGGTGCCTGGAAATGAAGTTGTGACCCGGCTTCCGAGGCAGTTGGGCTAAACCTGACTCCTTGGAGGCTGCGGTCATGACAGTTCCAAAGTTTAGAGGCAAGCAGGGGAAGCTTGCACCGCCTTCTTTTTTGAGTTTGTATCTGGGAATAGTTAGACAGTGTGTTTGCGCTGATCTGGTTGGATGAGGTGGGATGTAGAATGTGAAGTTGTCTGATAGGTATCTGGGTGCTTGGTTGGTTAGGCACTTGTGTATAAGCGAGAGCGTTTTGTGTTCAATTCTTTGAGATATAGATAGTCAGTTGCAGGATCTTCTGGTGTCAGAGATGTGTTTGTGTTTGGAAATGTTCAGAGCTGCTCGTAGGGTGTTTTGAATGACTTGCAGCTTGTTGATGTTTTAGGCTGGTGCCCAGGAAAAGAGCGTTGCAATAGTCGACTTTGGAGAGGACTAGTGCTCTGGCTAATGTGATACAGTTAAAGGATGAGAGTACGGTCTGCTGGCATTGATGAGCTTGCAGGTGTAAGCGGTGGCACAAGAGATGGCGTTAATCTGTCTTTTCAGTGTGAGGGAAGAGTCAAGCTAAATCCCAAGGGTTTTGACATTGTTGGAGACAGAGATGTTGTTCCCGTCGATAAAGAATGTCTGATATAGTTTGTCCAGTTTGTTGAGTCTGGGTTGATTGCCTAGGAGGAGGAGCTCGATCTTATCATCATTGAGGCAAAGGCCGTGCTTAGCCATCCATTCTTGGATAATGGAGTAGATGTTGTTGAGAACTGCATTGTCAGTGGAATAGTCGCCTGTTAGTGGGATAAGTATTTGCGTGTCATCTGCGTAGTTCGTGTAGATGACACCCAAACGGTCCAGTATGTCGAAGAGGGGTTTTGTGAATACATTATATAGCGTGGGGGAGACGCAGGAGCCCTGAGGGACACCGCATGTGACTGGGGATGCTTTGGCAGAGGCTGTCGGAGCAAAAATCCTCATGGATCTGTTATTCAAGAAGGATTGGATCTAGGCATTGGCTTTGTCAGAGAATTTGGCTGCTAAGATTAGATGTTTACAAAGGATGTCATGGTTGACCAGGTCGAAGGCCACCGACAGGTCGAGGAGGAGAAGGAGTGCAACTTTGCCATTGTCTTTGATGTTGTCCATTTGTGTCTTGAGGTCAATCAAAGCAGTCTCGGTGCTGTGTTTGGGTCAGAAACCTGATTGTCTGAGTCCTAATAGGTTGTTTTTCTCGAGGTGGTTCTGTATCTGTATATAGGCAGCTCTGTCAAGGATTTTGAGGAGGAAGGGGACAGTCGTGATGGGTCTGTAGTTGGTGGGGACACTAGGGTAGAGGGTGGGCTTCTTTAGTAGGGGTAGAACTCAAGAGTCCTTCAGGTTGTTGGGCACTATGCTAGATGTGAACAAAGAATTGCTCAATGACGTAATGAAAGGAGCAGGATGTTTGGCTGCGTCTTTGATAATAGGCGCCGGGCAGATATCGCCTTGGCACTTGGATGGTTTCAGTGAGTTAATTATGTCTTCCACCTCTTTGATGGATATGGTGGAGAACTCAAATAGGTTGTTGTCATCCACTGTAGGTGGGTGGGTGAGGGGGATGGTGTTGTCAGTGAAGGTGAGGCTTTCTTTCTTAGTTACAATTTTGGCTTGTAACATGGCAATTTTGCCTAGGAGTGCTTCTTGAATGTTAGTGCACCAAGATATGTCTTTTATGCAGGTATCTGGAGTGGGGGAGGGGGATTTGAGGTCTCTGAGAATGTTAAAAAGCTCTTTGGTGTTGGATTTGGCGTTACAGATTCTTTCATTATACATGTTTTATTTTGTTTGGATGATGGCTGTCTTGTATATGTTGGAGGCAAGTGTGTATGCTGTCTTGTTGTTGGTGGAGGGAATTTGTTTCCAAGATAACTCTGCTTGTCTTTTGGTTTTGCAGAGTATTTTTAGTTCAGGAGTGAACCAGGAATTGAGATGCGCACGTGGTTTGGCTTTCCGGAGTTTGAGAGGTGCTGTTGTGTTTATGGCCTTAAGGATGGTTGTGTTGTAGAGATCTACTAATTCCGTGGGGTTAGTGATGGTGGGTGAGAGGTCGATGATGGGTTGGAGTAAGGGGAGGAGTTTCTCTACTGTGATGTTTTTGCTATTTCTAGTGAGTGTCGGCAGAGCATTGGGAGCAGGGCCGGGTGTTTGGGTGCCTTTGTTGATGGTAAAGGTGATGAGGTGGTGGTCGGTCCAGGCGCATGGTGTGTTGGAGAGGATGGTGGTGTTGCAGTTGAGATCAGCTATCCAGTCAAGGATGCAGCCTTTATTATGTGTGGGTTGTGAGATGTGATGGATGAGACCTAGTTCGGAGATAGCGTTGGCGATGGTGTTTGCATTGTCGTCTTTCTGGTCGTTGAGACCTAATTTAAAATCGCCTAGAATGACGAGTCGTGAGTTGGGTTTGGTGTTGTTGGAGAGTAAGAGAGCTATGTCGTCGTTTAAGGACAGTATGGGACCTGGTGGTCTATAGATAAGGTGGGTGGTAATTGTACTTGTATGGGTTGTGGACAGTTTGATGGTGAGTAGTTCAGCAGATGGGAAAGATTGGTTTTGGATGTGCCTTATGTTGAGGGAGCTTTTAGCAATGATGGCTACTCCTCCGCCTTTGGTTGTTTGTCTGCCTGTGCGGTAGATTGTGTAGTCATTGGGTATAGCTAACACTAATGAGGGCTGGCGGCTGGGTGGAGCCACGTCTCAGTGATAGCTATGAAGTCAAGTTCATTGAGGGAGAAGATGTCGGCAATATCTAGTGCGTGGGCGACCAGGGATCTCGCATTGATGAGTGCGCCTTTGATTGTTTCAGCGGTATGGACTGGTGAGGAGGTGTTTAGGCAGGTGGAGGTCTGGTTTACGGCTGGTAAGGTGTGGGTGAGGTGAGGGGCTGGTTTGGGTTTGGAGCTGTTTTTGCTGTTTGTCTTTGGAAGGGTCGAATGGAAGTAAGTTCTAGATCTGAGACGATTGAGTCTTAATGCACCAGTACTGGGTTAGGAAGTATTGGTGGTGATATTCTTATGGGTGGGCATGCCAGAGATGGTGGTCTGTAATCCTTTTTGGGTTCTGGATATGATATCTAGGCTGTGCGGCTTGGTGAGTGCTGACTTTAATGTGTTTATGTTGGGTAGGAAAGGGGTGGGGCAGGGGAATGGGATGATGTCTTAGGCAAGCTAGTCTGCTAATGCCATTGGGGTGGGATAGGAAGTATGAGACAGTGCATGGGATGTCATGAGGGCTCACGCAGAATGGAAACATCATGATGAAGATCCAGGTTAGCATATCTAAGGTTGGGTAGGCCAGGTAGGCTTCGCTAGCAGTGGATCAGGGCTGGGCTTAAAGGATTATAGCCCTGTCGAGAGGAATAATGGTGCACAATCAACTAGGAATTTGGGACAGTCAGATCAGTTATGGGGGCATCATCCAAAGGGATGCTAGAGCGCTGCCAGGCCAAGTAGGATGCTAGGGCACGGTCAGCTGGAGGCTGAGGTTTCTCTGAGATTCCGAGATTTTCGGCAGTAACCAGCTAGGGTGCTAAAATGTCAGTTAGAGCAAATAATACATACACAGCTAAACTTTTCGGGTGATACTCAGCTAGGATGCTAGTGCACAGTTCACTGAAATAGTAATGCATGCATGCTTGAGATTTTCGCAGAAATTCTGGGTTGTCAGGCAGTAGTCAACTAAGATACTAAAACACAGTCAGTTAAAATGCATAATACATACACAGCTGAAATTTTCGGGTAGTACTCAGCTAGGATACTAGTGCACAATTCGCTAAAATAGTAGTACATATACAACTGAGATTTTCTCAAAACTTCTAAGTTTTCGTCAATAATCCACAAGGATGTGGGTGCACAGTTTGTTAGGGCGAATAGAGCATGCACTGCACTGTATGCGCAATTGTAGCTACGCATGCAACTGCAGTTTTCGGATGGTACTTAGCTAGGATGCTGGTGCACAGTCAGTTATAGCGCTAATGCATACGCAGCTGAGATGTTCGAGTAGTGATCAAATATGGTGTAGGGTGCAGTAATGTGAAAGCTGGCGCGTAGTTAATTGGGATGCTAACTATGACGTGTCATGTGCTGGTGCTCGGTTCAATGGAATGAGGGCTAGAAAGCTGATGACTATCAGGTAGGATGTGGGTGCAGTGCTGTAGCGTGAGTAAGTGGAGTGCTAGTGCACGACTGCTACCATAATGTTGACGTGTTGCTGCAATGGCCGGATACACGATGCAGGAATAGGAATCTGCAGGTAGGGTGCAGAAGGGCGTCTCAGTGAGCTGTGGGGCGCGGGTGATATGCTTGAAGTGAGCGCGGTGCTGCAGACTTGGCATTAATTGAGCGTGAGCAGGTACTTAGATGATGGCAGGGATACAGTGTGTGCAGTTCTGTTTCCGTAGCGCTGTAACATTTGTGGCACGATGTGAGGAGGGCAGCGCCCAGTGCTTTAAGTGGGGTAAGAAACTGAGGGGGGGGCCTCATTTGGGGGCGTGGCCTAAACATGATGGGCGTGGGCTAATTAGTGGGCGGGGCCTACCGCCTACAGACTTCAGTGACAGATCCTACTGCTTTTTACAGTGGTGGCATGGAATTTTTGTGACTCTAAGGCAGGCTTCAGGACAAAGCATGCAACACATTGGTCTGTCTATACAGTGGACTGGTAGGTGATTACTTTAATTGGACTCAGACCAATCCACTGAACTGACCGCTACTTGACTCTGAGCAGCACTCTTGCCGGGACAACTCTTAGGTGAACCACCAGTGAAAGCAAGTGGCAGAGTGTAACACCATCACACAGCATCTGCTGACAATTTGGTGTTAAGTTACCATTCACAATTATTCAATTTTTACATTTCAACATCTTTCCATGTTGTGCTGTTTGCATGTTTTGTATTTCCCTGTGATGTCATTGTTATGGGAATTATTATTTTTGAAACTTGAAAAATCGTACACATCTTTTTGGTCACAGAATGTTGGCAAGTATGCGATCCTTCTCGCATGCGAGGGAACAAACCGTAGAAAGTTTGGAACAAAGAAAATAAATGCTCGCACTCATTTTCTTTCATTTATTTTCCTTGTTCCAAACATTCTGCTGTTTGTTCCCTCGCATTGTGCGAGAGAACAAAGAGCAGAATGTTTGGAACAAGGACAATAAATGAAAGAAAATGCGCGCGAGGCTCGCACGCATTTTCTTTCATTTATTTTCTCCGTTCCAAATTTTCTGCTGTTTGTTAAAAAGGAAAATAAATGAAAGAAAATGCATGCGTGCGTGCCTCGGATGGTGGTCGTCGTCGCAGAATCCAGTGGCAATGCAGGTAAGATATGTCGAACCCTCCCGGACTCTAACTTCCTCTGGTAACCCTCGCGAGGGGTTGCCAGAGGAAGTTAGTTTCCAAGGTGCTCTTCCGGCAGCACTGCAGCAGACAGCTGTGACTGGCAGAAGTGTCAGCCAGTCACAGCGTCGCTCAAGCTGTGACTGGCTGGCAAGTCTGTCAGTCACAGGCTTGCCTGACTCTGCCATGCCTGACCTCTTGATGGGCGGCCGGCGGCTCATCTCCCGTCGCGTCCGTGGCGGGAGATGCACCCGCCGGGGCTTGGTGGGATCGGGGGGCCCCGGCAGGGCCCCGGCTCAGTCTCACTTTTTGGAGTACTTTAAGCACTGGCAGCGCCTGGTTTTAGAGTAAAGTACGCTGGGGCATGATGAAGCAGGTGCTGGTCTGCTTAAGTTAGTGTGGGAGTCTACGTGCGTTATGATGAGTGATGAGTTCTCGTCTTTACGCATTAAATATTAAAGTTGTTTACACGTAACATTACAACAGTAAAGCAGCTATGACTGGCGAGAGCGAACTGGCATGCGAGGTGTCAATTACATCGGAGAACGAATGTCAATTGCAGCAGTGTTTAGATGCACCTGAGAGGTGCACTGCATGGAGGGTTTTAGGCAAGATCACGTTTGGGTAGATGCAGAGGCAGGGGAACAGAATTGGGCTTCTGAGTCAAGAACGGCTTACCCGAGTTTTGGCAGAGTTCTGTGCCCCGAGCCTCGCAAGCCTCCGGACAGGCAGCCTTGCTGGTGGCCTTAGTGGGTTGGGCCGGCGTTCGCCTGCCGGTGATGGGATTGGCCAAATGAATCCGAAAACAGCCAATCCGAGCTCGTCGGGCCAGATGGAGGCTATGCACACAAGATCAGGGTGGCGTCGGCCATCTAAGACTCTAGTCAGCCTCGTGGATCAGCATGGAGGCATGGCAAATAATACAGTTCTGCATAAAAATAGCAGAGAATTGAGCTGAATACTATTTAAAGGAACTTGTTCTGAAATTAGGGGCACAATGCAGATTTCAAATCTGCTCAGGAAAATAAAGTAGTTTCGTCGAGCGTCGGTCTGAAGGGGATCACAGACCAACTCTGGCCTCACCTGTGATGATGGTAGTTGCCACTGCTCTCACTGGAACCTCTCACTGTGCACTGCCCAGCATTACAAGTGGCCAAGCCTCCGCCCTAGCATCTGACACAGCAGGTCGAAGAACGGCTCTGCCCCATCTCTAAGCGCTACTCCCCACAGCGACTAAACCTTCACTCCGCACTGCAAGAGCCCTTCTTCCGCCATCCAGCAAAGAGGTTATCAAGCATTAACAGCATGCTCATGAACCCTGGGTACCCCATAAACACGCCGGTTCCCTTAAGCCCTGGGAATGTTGCCACCGGTGCAGAGAAGAAGGACCCTCCTCTTGGACTTGCAAGGGCCCTGAGAACATTTCCAAGGTAGCTGAAAGGTTTGCTGCCCTCAAGCATTTTTCCCAGAGTATGCTGGGAAATACAAGTGAAGTGCTGCACATCATTTGCCAAGTATTGCCACAATATGCTCAGGTATATTTCAAAAGGTGGTCCATTGAAGGCTTGGAATTAATCTTACCCACTGGCGTTGCTTTGAGCAGCTTCCATTTCATTGCTTTTCCTACAATATGCGCCAGGATAGAGGAGGACCAGTCATATGCAGATCTGTCTTGGTCCTGTGAAGAGAGTTTTGCATACGCCAATGGGAGGAGTCCGTCCAGCTCAGACTGCTAGGCCAGATCTCCTCTGCACAGGATTGCAAGAAATCTCACACATCTTTTGGCCTTGCCTGCTGAGCATCTTCAAGGAAGTGCACCTTGATTTCCTCAGCACAGCGAGCAAGATACCCAGATGTGGGAATAAACCCTCACGCTTCAACAATAAACAACAAATAAGAAATGGAAGATGCCCCGAGCAATGACAGTGGTTTCGATTATTTCAAAGCTTCCAAATCATCAGGTGTTGGTGTTTTTTGTGTCTCTCCCTAAGAGAGCGGTGGCATGCCCAGATGCGGGTCCCTAGTTCGCTGGAGAAAGGTAATCAAGCTAAGAAGCCTAGTTAGGAAGCAGTGAATCCCACACCATGAAACGATTAAGTTGATTTAAAAGAATAAGATGGACCCCGGTGTACACCGATCCAACCAGAGCTGCGAGAATCAAGGCAGCACCATAACGAGCACTTCCATCCATTCTGAGATCCTCGAGCAGAAATACTGCCACAGCCACCGGGCTATGAAGGAAACCCCGCCTGTGCCGGCTCTAAAATGGTTGTAGCTGGAGAGCGATTTTAGTGTTATAATGCAGAAAGGTAAGGCAGGAAGATGTTTCATTTTTGTGGAGACCACGACATCTGGTGGTCAAATAGTGTATTCTCAAAATTACATTAATGAGCAAATGTTCCCATGTAACATCCGTGGGTCGAGTGTTGATTTAGCGTTCAAGCGACCAGTGTTTGACCCTAATTTTATGAATACATGTTCATTTTCCTCCAGTGCTTCTAAAATATGTGTATCTTAATTTTACCGATTTTACTTCACTTCATTGAACAGGAAGTCTATATGGGGTGGCAAAAAGGGCCCTGTGCTCCGACCCCACACTGGCGGGGGTAGTAGGGAAGAGGGAAGAGGCCCCCTGATTCAAAAATGTCAAGAGCCCATTTTTAACAAAACACGATAGGATGTTTGAGGGAGCGCTGCTGAAACTCTAAACATGCTGCCTGGTTGCTGTACACGAGTACATTCTGCTAGGATCCACTTCTGTGTTCACTGTAGTACTCACAGAGGGCGAGATTCTCAAATTTCCTTTTCGTTTGATTCATGAAATGCTCCAGCGCATCTCATCAATTACACCACTGACAAGGGCACGGAAGACACAGAAGCTGTCATAATGTCATCTGGGTTTAGATGACAGGTGTAGAAGTGTAGATGCAGGGTGATGATGTCACATGGGCACCTGTGTGCGGATGCAGAATGTGAGGTCATATGGAACCCGGAGTGTTGGTGAGAGGAGCATGGAGTGTTGGTGAGATAGGGTTCTGTAGGCGCCCTCCCGTCTTACTACGTGCAAAAGAATAAATGAGACACTCCCCAGACGGGGAATAAGGCTAAGAGGACAGGTTGCGAGAGTTCAAAAAATAGTTTATATAATTGGCATCCAAAGAACTCTGCTGCCCGAGTGTGCTCCGACAAATATCACAATTACATCACATTATAAAGGCACAAATTGTCATGGATGACGCAATTAGTATAGGGTGTCGAGGTGGTGCAGGATTGGTCAGTCTGTATAGTGCCATATATCGACGGCGTCACAGTTCCACCTGGATTGGTCGCTCATTTGCCGGGAGGGTGGACTTCACGTGATCCCGTTGTCAGTATCCAGGAGGGGTGAAGGTCAGGTTGCTGTGAGGTGGGGTGATCACTAACTAAGCTAACATAATACATCTTTGTGAAGCATGCACTAAATAATTACTTTGCAATCCGTTTGAACAAATCATTGTAAACCTATAAACGCCTTACATGTATTTACATCGTTAATAACAGTGTCTTATATAGAACATCAGGTTAAGGCCTTCGACCATCATGATAGCATTGATTGAAGCTAGGGTCTGGACTCGTAAAGAATCTAAGGCACGTTGGCATTTGTTAGTAGTGGGAGATGATATACTGTGACAGGGGTCTAATGTTAGTCGGGGTCTGCCTGGTGGGCATCATGGTGAGGTCACATATTTGGTACATCAAGAGAATACCTTGCAGGGACACAGGGTGATACTGACAGTCATTTTCCAATGGCGAGGGCGAGGGGGCATGGACAGATTTGTGGAGATGGATGCTTGGCTCAAGCCGGTTCACACGCAGGGCAGTGATCTCAGAGGAAGAGTGAGATGTTACATTTGTTCTTTGTTGCAATTACCTCCAGCCTCAGCGTGAGAATGGAGCTGCAGAGTATTCCAGACACAGTGAGAGAAAAGGTGGGGGCCTTGTGTGCTGTGTGCGCGGCACTGCAAAGGGGAGAGAAGCCTTTTCGTATTATCGCAATGAGGAGGCCTAGTTACCAAGATGGCATCAAGGGGGCACAAAAATTGAAGCCTTGTGTCCTGCGCGATGGTCCCATCTACGCAAGTGCCAACCGATGCTCACATTGCATAAGGGCAACGGGGGCGCCCCCCACCGTTGGAGGCACATGGTCCAAGTTTGTACTATGGAAAGGAGGGACGGGGGCCTACTGGTCCCTCGCTCCCACATAGTTCTAAGGGTTCTACAGTGACAGTTGGAGTTGCTGTGCTGGCTGGGGTCGATGTCCCAGTACTTCCTATCTTATGACATACCTGTAGTCACAGTCAGGAATAAACTTACCTAACAACTTACCTCCTGACTCCAACATGGAGTGACAAATCCCATTACTTCACTGGTGACAAGGATGTCTTGGCTGCTGGGAAGGGGCACCAAGGGATGAAATACTGCCTTCAAGGGGTGACATCCATCCAGTAAAGGTGTCAGTTCTTTGGACCAGAAGGAGTTGGTCCGGAGGATCCTGCAGGCTGGGTGGTGCAGGAACAGCAGCTATCCAGGGTGAGGGCCCAGGCAAGGCGGCCCTGAGGGACTGTTAGGGCTGGCAGTTCAGGCGAGGTTGTGCTGATACGGGGTGGTGCCGGAACAGCAGTTATTTAGGGTCAGGGCCCAGGCAGGGCGGCCCTGAGGGACTGTCAGGCCTGGCAGTCCAGGCGAGGTGGTGCTTATCAGCAGTGGTCCAGGAAGTGTCTTTTGGGGCTCCTGTCCGGGCGGGCAGTGCATCTGGAGGTGCTGTTGTCGTCCGGGACCCTGAAGGGCATTGTGCACCTAGAAGAGTGTGTCCCGGCTGGTAGGCCACGTTTGGTATGCCAGGGGATGCATCGGCAGGAGGCATCGGCGCCGGGCGGCGCAAGAGCATGGCTGGGCTGCGTCAGTTATATTTTGAAGCTCTGGCGGAGGTGAGCAGCGGGGTGAGGCCGGTTGAAGTGACTTTGGGCGATGTGCTGGAGGTGGTCGTGCCCACGCCTCTGCAGGAGCTGGTGGCCAGTGAGGTGGACTAGTGGGACCTGGGAGATGCTGCTGGGGCCGCGGGTGGAGGCTTAATGATGACGTCAGCTGCTGCTCTAACAGCCGCACGCAGCCGACGTTCTGGTCAGGTGACCAGTTCCAGTGAGCAGGGCGCCAAATGTGTTTCGGGTTTCCAACGGGGTCTGGAACAGCATGGATCGTGTTCCACAGGGGCTACGAAGGAGCTTTGGGGGCAGCCTGTGTTGTCAAGGAGTGTGCTGTGCAGCAGGACAATGGAGGCCATTATGGGTACGGAGGCTTGTCTTGTGCCTCGGAGGATCGTTGAGCCCACAGAGGTTTACTCTGTATTGCAGACTTCTACAGGAGGTATGTTGTCTGTGGCAGTGAGGGGTAAGATGAGTTGTCCCAAGATGGGCTGTCCATGCTCAGCAAAGACTAGATGTGTGGAAGGTCAAGTGGGCACAGGTCAGGAGTGTGCTATGTGTGCGGCGAGGGCGCTACGCAGCGGGCACGTTTGTTCACTTTGCTGCACTTTGATAGCGAATGTTAAGGAGTTTGACCCTAATTTGTGGAGTTTTTACATTTTTCTCAAGGATCTCAGTGTTAGAGATGAGGAGTAGAGGTAGTTGTGTAGAGGCTGTTTTTTTCTTTCCAATTTGTTGCCTCTCAGTATTGTGGCCTCGGGAACATTAGTGATAGTGGGTTGGATTATGGGCTGATGTTGTGTCTAAGGCCTGTTTCCTGAAATATATTGTGTTCATGTTTGTGGCCTTTTTCCTGTTTAGGACATGATTTGGGGTTAGGTAGACTCATGGGTGCATGAGTTGCTTTTGTTGTTTATTGTGACTTTTATTTTTTTCAGGGGCGCCATGCGGACTTGTGGGAGTGGGGATGCACAGACATTGTGGACTTTTATGTGCTGGTGGGTGGGGATGCACGGGATGCATGGGTTTGGTTTTTTGGATATTCATTGTTTTAATCACTTTGGACATGAGGGTACAGGGCGAGCGCTGGGACTCAAGCGCTATGACTCTGGTGCTGAAACTTGTGGTTGAGTTTCGGTTCTATATTTGGGGTTAAGCACATTTTGGAGTTGCAAGTTTTCATGTTCTTATGTTTTTTTTGTGTTGTTTGTTGGGGATTTTCCCCTGGTAGATTGGGTGTGTTTGTCAGGATGGCCGGGTGGGTCATGAGTGTTGGGGCGGTGAGGTGCCACCAGTTTGGTGTGGTTAACACCAAGTCTTTAGCAGTGTAGGGCTGCTGGTTTGGTGTTTGGTCAGGTGGCTGTGCAGTTAGGTGCTGTTGTGTCAGGATGGCTGGGTGGGTGCTGGGTATTTTTGCAGTGAGCCACTGCAGGGTGCAAGATGGCTGGGTGGGTCCTGGGTATTTTTGCAGTGAGGCGCAGTGGGGTGCAGGCTGGCTGGGTGGGTCCTGGGAGTTTTTGCAGTAAGGTACTGCAGGGTGCAGGAATGGCGGGTGGGTCCTGGATATTGTACAGTGAGGTGCTGCAGGTTGCAGTTAGGTGCTGCCAGATTGTGGTTTTTTGTGCTTTGCACCAAGCAATTTCTTTTCTTTCTTCTTGCCGGATGTCAGGCTCAGGTCATGGACTTGTTGGGGTTGTTTGCCTGCTTACTGGGGGTCGCATGTGGGGTTTGCTTGTTGGTTGCAATTGTGTTGTGTTGATGGGATGTTATAGGAGAGAGTGGAGTTGGTGAGCTGTTAGTCCCAATAAATTGGTGTTTGCAGCTGGACTTTGGGGCTTCACGTGTTTTAAGTGGTTGGTTTAGCTGGAGTTGCATCTCATTTGTTTTGAACTTTCTTTTGTTGTTGCTGGGTTCGCCTTAGTGTACCGGTTCCAGTTCACCATTTTTCTCTGGAGCTTGTGCGTTTTTCAAGTTTTGCTTTGCAATGTTGTTGGTTTACACATCTAGGCATGCCAGTTCCAGTTTTCATTATTTTCCTATGGAGCTTGGCGTGTTTAGGTTTGGTGTTCAGGTTGTTCCGTCATTCCATTACTTGGTTTTGATTGGTGCTATCAAGGTCATGGCACAGCAGGGTTTCTAGGTGTTCATCCTTGTGTGTGTGACTTTTACGGTGTGTTGGTATTGTGGTGTGGATTTGGTTGGCATGCACATGTAGGGAAGTGGTGTTGTTGGTCTGCATGCTGGCTACACGTGGATTGTTTAAAAAGTGATTGGTAGTGTTGTGGATTTTCTCCTTGTGTTGTTTTGTAGGGATGGAGAAGTGTCATAATGTCATCTGGGTGTAGATGACAGGTGTAGATGTGTAGATGCAGGGTAATGATGTCACCTGGGCATCTGTGTGTCGAGGCAGAATGTGAGGTCATATGGAACCTGGAGTATTGGTGAGAGGGACCTGGAGTGATGGTGAGACAGGGTTCTAAGGGTTCTACAGTGACAGTTGGAGTTGCTGTGCTGACTGGGGTGGATGTCTCAGTACTTCCTATATTATGACTTACCTGTACTCACAGTCAAGAATAAACGTACCTGATAACTTACTTCCTGACTCCAGCGTGGTGCATGAGTGGTTAACCCAATTACCTCAGAAGCCTTTCCAGCAGCGAGGCAGGGATTGCCGAAAGGGACATTGGTTACCTGCAGAGGGCAGCGAGGAAAAAGCACACGTGCTACACCTGCCCTGAGTAAAAGTGCAACTGGAGAACCTGCAAGGCCCAGGCAGTGGTGAAACCAGTGATTCACCAAACAAGAAGGCCTACTAGCACACAAGGACCATTATGTCAAAAAAGAGATAGTGGAGGCCAGACCCAACGAGGTTGTGGCACATAGCCTCATGCCTGAGACAGAAATAGCCTAATTTATAAGAAGACTCAATGTATTTGAGAAGCCACCCTCCCTGAGTGACAGAGGACCTCGCTCGACTGAAAGGATGGAAGAATTTGAATGTTGCCACAGCAGCCCTTTGCTGCACCTTGCTGCAGTGTCTGAAGACCTGAGGAGAACATCTGGGTCCCTTGATCACTGGGGTACAGGTACGTTCCTTCCCTCATCGGCGGGTGGGACCTGTGAAAGAGTACTGTTCCAGCCTACTCTGTATTCCCTAAGAGTTCCTTAGCCCTTCACCTGGTAAATCTCCCCCTTAAGTATTGTTCATATAGCCCCCATATGTTTCTAAAAGACAGTGGAAATAGGTCATGTTCAATTTTACAGTACTTCATTTGAACAGTTTAATGTGCCTCTGTATGCAGACTATCCCCTGCACATTTTGAAATGTCTGCATTCATTTCGCCTGGGTACTATCCAACTTGATTTCAAGATTTCCCTATTGAACTGTGTAAATACTATTTCATATATTCTCACCCATGTCAGAGTATGCTGCTAGTATTCTGCCTTACTGTATATCATTTGCATTTCACATGCATGTTGTTCTGCCTTGGTGTCCATCATTTATATTTACATTGCAATTCATTTTACTTAAACTAAGTTCTGACCAGCAACCCAGGTGCCAGTAGTCATTACCTTTAGTCTGCAGTCATTCTTGTGTGTGCATTAAGCCTCCTATGAATTCATTATATTGTGACTGTGTTTCATTTGCCACAGGTATTTTATATTAGTTCTGGATTACACATTGTATTGCTGGATGCACATGGAGGTCAAAGGTCGGCCAGTCCACTTCTGCCGCTCCTCCAGGCATCCCATTGGCGAGGTTTGCACATTAACTATCCCATCTGCCCTGTTCAATCGAAATCTGGAGCATTTATCGGTTACCACTTTTTCATTCAGTGCTAATTTCGTGGAGGCACGGTCTAGTCAGGACCCTGGTTGGTTCAAGTCCTCGCCCAGAGAGGGCCCTTTAAAAGATCTGCCTCCTTTACATAAACGGCTGTTACACAGGAGGCACGGCCAAGAGCTTTCATCCCGACAAGCCTTGCTGCTGCTTACAGCCACACCTGGATTTGTCATTTACCACCCGCCCCCCCTCTATTTTTCACCTCTTTTCAACCAATCGTGCTCATCTTTTATATTCCCCACCACATTTGCTGCCCTTTTTCTCTCTGTGTTCCTCAGCATTATTCCGTGGCTACATTGCCACAGGCATATTGCGTTTACCACAACAGCGGTGTATCACCAGAGACAAGCAGGAATCATTTGCTCTTATTGCTCTACCATTTTGCATATCACTTGTACAGTACACTTATATCGTGTGCAGCCACTACACCTCTTGAACAACATTATTGTTGCACAGTTGTACAGTTATCTGTGCTTGATTTATAAAGACAATGTCCGCACCCACCACTGTGGAAAAAGTGTACGCTGTCCCATGAGTGGAGAGTGAGGGGTTGAGGCCACAGGCCTGTTTTGTGGTAGGTGATGTCTCATGGAACATGCCAGCAGACACTGCACCCTAGGGAGAGTGAGCTGCTTGGGGAAGCTCCCTGGCACCAGAGACCTCTGCTCATTGCTGTTTTATCGCCCACAAGATGTTAGCCCCAAGAATTTCACACAAACATTTCTGAAGGAAACCCGCTGTAGCAAACCATCCAGTATGTGCACTTGTGGACTGGCCTGGGGCAGGTACACCACCTCTGGTCTCATCTGTTCCAGGCCTCAGCCAGCCTGACCCTTCTTCCCAACCAGCCCTCAGCATCAGTTCTTGCCTCAGGTGCTGCTCAACCTGCTATGCTTGCTACACAACTCGTTCCAGTTACTGTGCCCTGTGCCATCCATCTAGACCCCTTTTCTTCACCTTTCCTTGCCAGCACCTGTCCCGTGGCCAACCCAGCTACTCCTCAGGCTCCATCATTGTTTGGCCATTGTTGTGGAGACTTTCAGGCTGGCTATTAGAATCACTATGTGCTCACCTTGAGAGAACTGCTGGTACACTTCTCTGGGGAGATGCCAACTCCCTGAAGAGATATTGACTTCCAGGTTTGGCCGGATCATGCCCAGCTGAAGTGAGGCGGTCTGGCAAGTCCCGGATAATTACTAGTTCCTTATAACTACAAGGTTGCCTGTGAGTTAGGGCTAGGACTGTGCATTGCAGCCCCTATCCTTTTTCTTTCTCTTCCCTTCTTGCATCTATCCTCTGCCACTGAGATGGCACTCTCCATCTATCCAATCTTTTCAAACTGCTACACAATCACCTATCCTCCCTCTCTCAGAAAATCTGGATGAAAAAAAACACAAAAAAAGAGATCCTGGGTGCAAATCATGGCCTTCCCATCACAAACACCTATGTCAGTGCATCCTCCAGAGAAATCTTCACGGATATCCCCTCTCCAGATCTATGGACTCCTCATCTCATCTTCACTCTCTCCCCTCTCTCATCCTCTCCCATTAATGGTGGCACCAAGTGGGAAGTCTTCTTGGTGGGCTTCTTCTCATCATGCTGCATCATTAATGTCTACCACACTGGCACTATCCTTGTTCAGGGCCCTCAGGCCAATCTCCTCTTCGACCGGATCCTGCCATCCCTCATTAACTTTCTTCCTTCTCCTGCTTCTCCCCTTACTCTTCTGTCACCCCACCTCTGATTGAAGTACCACGCCCCTGTACTCCACCTCAGAATTCCTTCAAAGGCAGAGATCGTCTCCACCTGGCGACTCTTAATGCCGCTCAGCCAACAAACACTCTGCTGACATCTGCCTCCTTCTTGAAGACACTGACCTTGACATTTTAGCTCTTACTGAGACATGGTTCAATACCAGCTCAGTCACCACTTTTGACTCCCTCCTATCTGACGGTTTTATGATCATTTCCAAACCTCGACTTCACCATGCTGGCAGTGGGGATGCCTTAATCTTCCCTAAATGGATTCCTCCTTCCACCTTACTCACTCAGCTCTACACTTCCTTTGAGAGCCTAGTTTGCAAGTTGGTCATCTCTCCCTCCTCCACCCTGACCATTGCTACCATTTACCGGCCGCCAGGCACTATCTCCCTGTTCCTTTCTGAATGGGCTGATTTCTGCTCCTCCTTACTCTCCACCTCCTCCAACTTGCTGCTCCTGGGTGACTTTAAAATCCAATTGGACCCCCCTCGCACAACATCCACTTTCATTGACCTCTGCACCTCTCTATCCCTCTCCATTCTCCCTTCTGGCTTCTCCCTTCTGGCCCAACCCACTCTGCTGGACACACTCTGGGCGCTCTCATCCACTCTGACCTCCATCTCTCATCACCCCTGCTCACCCCTCTCTCTTGGTCTGACCACTCTCTTCTCTCCTCCCACCTGGGTCACCTGGGTCCCTATGGCCATGTGACCACTCCTCTAAAAGCCCTGCCAACCTTGTTCATGAACATTCGTCCGAGGAAACGAGTGTCAGCTGCTGCCTTCACTTCCACCTTTATCCCCTTGGCCTCCCAACACAGACTCTACCACTGACACTGCTCTGAGCAACTTCCACCTGTCCATCACCAACATCCTTGACATTCTTGCCCCAGTCATGATGATCTGCTTGAAACCCGCCTCTAAGCACAACACTTGGTCCGACTCTGAGCTGCAGAACAGCCCATTACTCACCCCCTTGCCTCCACTAGTCACTCACCCTCCTCCTTCCTCCTTCTACTCCTTCACCCATGTCTCAACAGAAGAAGTCACCAAAGTTGTAAGCTCCATCAAGTTCTCTTCCAAACAGGTTTCCACTTGCTTATCCAGAACAATGAAGGACAATCAAGGACAACATTAGCTCTCTCGCCCCTGCACTTGCTGATCTCTGTAACCACTCTTTTGCTATGGGCTCTTTCCTCTCCTCCCTCAAGCCTCAAGCCCCTCCTTAAAGATAATTCAGCAGACCCTTCCTGTACAGCCAACTACAGTTTGCCCTGCCCTGTCCCAACTCAATGCTCACACTGAACTTGTTGATGCTCTCCACGACCATCAATCTGGATTCTGAGCATCCAAAGGCATGGAAACTGATATTCTGAACACCTGTGAAGAACTGCCTGCATCTCTGGATTCCAACTCCCCTGCTGTCCTCATCCTTCTTGATCTCTCCTCTGCATTTGATACGGTGAACTACTCCATCCTCTTACAAAGGCTCCATGACACCCTTCGTATATTGGAGCGGGCAATGGACTGGATGACCTCCTTCCTAACTGACCGCTCCTACCAAGTCATCCTGGGCACCTTCTCCTCTCATACTTCCTTCTTCACCTGTGGTGTCCGCCAGGGCGCTATTCTCTCACCTTGGCTCTTTAACATCTACCTTACTCAGCTGGCACTCCTCATCTCCTCCTTCTCCCCAACATGCAGTGCTATGCTGATGGCACTCAACTCTTGTTCAAACTTCCTGCTGACCCACTTGCAATTTACATCATCTCTGACTGTCCTCCTGCCATCTAGACCTGGCGCACTTCCAATGATCTCTGCCTCAATGCCAGCAAAACAGAGATCCTGCTGATTGGGACCTCTGTGTTAGGCAGAATCCCGTGCAGTGCCCTTAGGGACCACTACACACAATTAGGACTACAGGTGGCAATACAAGTTTTACCTTTGGTACAAGCCTGTACTACTAAGTTATAGTGGTAGCAGTAGCAGAGCAGCCAGGCTTATCTCAAGAGTATATGAGCAGTAGCAGAGATTACACAAAGGGACCACAATTACTGTGACTCAAGCAAACACTGACTCAAGGTTTCAGGTAAAAAATATAAGTACATTTATTTTTAAACCATCAGTTACAAACACAACACCTCTATTAAACTTTAAACAAAACCACACGTTAAATATACTACAACTAACCAATTCACTTTGTACAGTATGTCTCAAGGTAAGTACCCTGTGTTTGAATAAACCAGTGTTATGAACAAAACACGAAACCGCGGACACGGTGGCGATCACTTTTTGATAGTTCGGTCTACTAAATAAACACATATCCGTGACATGAAATGCTACCGGGGCAAAAACAAACTTAGCACCTGAGATACCCAGAGGGAGTTGGAGG
This sequence comes from Ambystoma mexicanum, assembly GCF_040938575.1. Lineage (NCBI taxonomy): Eukaryota > Metazoa > Chordata > Amphibia > Caudata > Ambystomatidae > Ambystoma > Ambystoma mexicanum. The sequence goes on along the minus strand of NC_090923.1, from coordinate 828,003,590 downwards.
CAAAAACCAAAGGCAATATTTAGGTTAGGCAGACAGTATCGAGAAACACTCAGAAACAGGAGTTCAAAAGTCAAAGGGTCGGAGCCAGGTTTAGGTGACACCGGAGGCCTGTGCCGAAGATCACACCGTTAGACAGTTCACGATTCCGTGTAGCCAAAAAGTACTTGAATATTGTCAATGTTCGGAAGCAAAAGTTATAAGATGGAGGGAAGACAAGGACGAGCCTTGAGGATGAAGAAAAGGGATTCACCCAGTTTCCTCGAGTAGAACACAGTACCTTATTTCCATGATGCAGCTGGTGCCCTGGCAGTTGTTTCTGTTGGTTTCCCGCAGACCCACGATTCCTGGAGCTTCGTTGTGAAGGAGGACGTCTGAAGGGGATCTGCACCACACAGGGATGAAGCTGGCAGCAGCGACAACGAAAAGGTGTGCTCCTTAAAAACAAGAGAGGCTCAGCAGGTGGCTATCCGGACCACTACAGCAGTGTGCAGCGATTTCGACCACGGCAGAAATCTCTGGCTGAAGAAGATGAGCTGGTTATCCCCACCAGTCTCAAGGGAAGAAGACTCCGGATTGGATCTTCTCTTAGTCATCGAAGGGTAGATAGCTAAGGACTGCAGCAGGGCTTCACAGGGACGGGGTAGTTGCAGCAGCCGTCATTCTCGCCGCTTCTCTTTGGTTCCTTGTAGTTCCAGAGGCAACTCTGACTTCTAGCCCAAGAGATCTGCCTTTTATGCGCGAAATCCCCATTCACACAGCCTGGCTGTCAATCACGCAGCAGGGGGTTGTCCAGCTGGGACAACCACCTCAGCCAATCATGGCAAAGTGCGACTTGGGTTTCCTAGGATACCCTGTGCAGGGGGTGACTACACCCCTCCCTCACATTCAGCCCACCTAGACACCCAGGCACCTTGAGGATGGCTTCTCTGCAGAATCCTGCCAAAAAGACGGTGAACAAAGAAGGTGAACCTAGTTTGCCGCACAAAGTAAAACACAAGAAGGACTTTAACAAAAAGAAATGGCGAATAAACTGAACTGGGAGCCAAAAGAAAGACGATTTGGTCAAGTGGGTTTATGTTTGAGGCTAATTTAATAGCCAGGAATGGTACCACGTTTATCTAATATAATCGCGGTAGAAAAGTTAGGGTAGATACCACTGCCACCAGACAAGTCTAAATGTTAAAAGAGCGAAACAATGCTCAGGGAGGTACAGAAAGCTAAGGGGTACAGATTAGCCCTTTCCATTACTCCATGTCAGATGGGGTGTACTGGGTCTGTGGTAAAATGACTATGTAAGGTAAATGGCAACTTTACCTTTCTCTGGGGGACAGTAGTCTTTCGTAAATTTCAGAAGATCCTCAAGACTTTCCTCTTTACCTCCTCCTTCCCCCCTCCCTCCTCTGCTAATCTCACAGTTGGTTGTTTGGTGTTCAGGGCCCTTATACATCCATGAGACCCTGACCTTCCACACTGAATCCCCCCAGCTTCTGTCTATCCTAAACACTTGCCTTCGCTCACCCTCCATCCTGGAGGCTTGCACTTATCAGCCACTAAACCTGCACTGCAAAAGGCCATCCTCCACCGTCCAGCAAAGAGGTTATCAAGCATTAAATGCATGCTTATGAACCCTGGGTACTCCATAAACACACAGGTTCCCTTAAGCCAAGGGCCCTGAGAACATTTACAAGGTAGCTGAAAGGTTTGCTGCCCTCAAGCCTTTTGCTCAGAGTATGCTGGGAAATACAAGTGAAGTGCTGCACATCATTTGCCAAGTATTGCCACAATAGTGGTCAATTGAATGCTTTGAATTAATCTTACAACACCATGGAGATCCAGGCACCAGCGCTGTGTTTCTAACTGACCTCAGAAGAACAATGCCTTCAGCTAATATGGCCACCACGTTTTTGGCGCTACATCTAGAGGGCCTGCAAGCCCTGAAAGTGCCATTCAGCCTGCAGCATCCCGGTTGGCTACAAACGTCATCATATTTCAGGGCCCAGCCAAGCTGGCCCTTACTAAAAGCCTCTTGTCAAGGCTAGGTTTGCCTGTCTTGCCATGTCTGGTCATGGAGGGGCATCACGCTCTCCCTGCAGACCGGAAGTAGAACTGATTCCAAATGACTGATTCACGGCTGCTGTCGATGTTCCTTGTGGCAGGTAAGACATCCCACTGCGACGCAAATCCTCATTCCAGCCCCACCAACCTCAACATGCTCCCCTCGCCATCTTCTGCCTTACTTCAGCTTCCCCTCTTCCAGTTTGTGGTTGTTGCATGTGCCAGCAATTTTGTTTACCTCCTCAGCCCTCGCTGAACGTTTGATACACATCTGTGAATGGCCACGGGACAGAGACAGAACTGTACTGTCCTCATTGCCATCCACAAACATAAAAACATTATCACTACTAACTTTTCCAACAGCATGCATGGCTGCAGTAGCCCCCAGTCTCTCTGGACGCGGCTTTGCAAGAATGTGCTGCTATGCTCCACCACATCACTTTGATATCACACAGTTCCCTAACACACCTGATTTGACTTTCTAGCCTAATGTTTTACCGGCAACATAAATGGAAAAATACTGATCTTGACTTTATTGCATATTGTTGTTCTTGTATGATCCCTGCAACACACCACATACTTATTTTGCCACTCTTGTTTGCTCATCTGAAGTGCCCTCTGTACCATGAGGCGAGGCTTGCGAGAATGTTAATTCAAACTTATTTTGCCACTCTTGTTTGCTCTCCTGAAGTTGCCCCTGTACCATGAGGCGAGGTTTGCCAGAATGTGCACTCATACTTATTTTGCCAATCTTGTTTGCTCACCTGAAGTGCCTTCTGTACCATGAGGTGAGGCTTAACAGAATGTGCACTCATACTTATTTTGTCATGCATGTTTGCTCACCTGAAGTTGCCACCTGTACCATGAGGCGAAGGCTTGCCAGAATGTGCACTCAAACTTATTTTGCAAGGCAAATGTTTGCTCATCTCAAGTGCCCTCTGTACCATGAGGCGAGGCTTGCCAGAATGTGTATTTAAACTTATTTTGCCACTCTTGTTTGCTCTCCTGAAGTTGCCCCTGTACTATGAGGCGAGGCTTGCCAGAATGTACACTCATACTTACTTTGGCACTCGTGTTTGCTCACCTGAAGTTGCCCCCTGTACCATGAGGTGAGGCTTGGCAGAATGTGCACTCATACTTATTTTTGTACTCTTGTTTGCTCTCCTGAAGTTGCCCCCTGTAACCTAAGGTGAGGCTTGCCAGAATGTGCACTCATACTTATTTTGTCATGCATGTTTGCTCACCTGAAGTTGCCGCCTGTACCATGAGGCGGGGCTTGCCAGAATGTGCACTCATACTTATTTTGCCACTCTTGTTTGCGCACTTACCTGAAGTAATGTATTTTTCAATATATTCCCTCTTGCTTGTGACCCTTTGCAGGGTCTTCCACCTTGTGGACTTTGCTATTGTACTTACTGTAACTTACCATGTAACTAGCGTCCAGATGCCCGAGGGCTTGGTGTGCTGCTAAAAATGCCAAAATAGAATACATAAATAAAATGACCCACTGGCGTTGCTTTGAGCAGCTTCCATCTCATTGCTTTTCCTCCCATTTGCGCCAGGATAGAGGAGGACCAGTCATATGCAGATCTGTCTTGGTCCTGTGAAGAGAGTTTTGCATATGCCAATGGGAGGAGTCCGTCCAGCTCAGACTGCTAGGCCAGATCTCCTCTGCACAGGATTGCAAGAAATCTCACACATCTTTTGGCCTTGCTTGCTGAGCATCTTCAAGGAAGTGCACCTTGATTCCCTCAGCACAGCGAGCAAGATACCCATCTTACTTAAACAACAAAAAACCAAAAAGCAGAGCAATGACAGTGGTTTCGATTATGTCAAAGCTTCCAATTCATCGCTTTTTGGTGTCTCTCCCTAAGAGAGCGGTGGCATGCCCAGAGGCGAGTCCCTAGTTCCCTGGAGAAAGGTTATCAAGCTAAGAAGCCTAGTTAGGAATCAGTGAATCCCACATCATGAAGCAATTAAGTTGATTTAAAAGAATAAGATGGACCCCGGTGTACACCGATCCAACCAGAGCTGCGAGAATCAAGGCAGCACCACAACGAGCACTTCCATCCATTCTGAGATCCTCGAGCAGAAATAATGCCACAGGGACCAGGCTACGAAGGAAACCCCGCTGGTGTCGGCTTTAAAATGTTTGTAGCTGGAGAGCGATTTTGGTGTTAAAATTCAGAAAGTTAAGGCAGGAAGATGTTTCATTTTTGTGGAAACCACGACATCTGGTGGTCAAATAGTCTATTCTCAAAATTACATTTTTGAGCAAATGTTCCCATAACATCCGTGGCCCGCGTGTTGCTTTAGCTTTCATCCGACCAATGTTTGGAATCTATTCCAAGTATTTGACCCTTATTTTATGAATACAGGTTCATTTTCCTCCAGTGCTTCTAAAACATATGTGTATCTTAATTTTACCTATTTTACTTCACTTCATTGCGACAGTAAGTCTTTATGGGATGGCAAAAAGGGCCCTGTGCCACAACCTGGTGGGGGTGGTGGGAAGTTTTACGGCATTTCACAGTGGCTGACCCCGTCACTCTGAAATGCTCTCAAAGGAGTCTTGAGAATGCTGCGAGCCTGTAAAACAGAGAGCACACTATTGTATTTAAAGGGCTGGACAGCGCATCTCTTGCCTACTGTTTAGCCACTCCTGAAATGCGCTTGTCACCTTTCAGAATAAGATGACATGCACATTTCTGAAATGATGTTTGATGTGTTTGTCTTCATGTTCTGTGTATCACGCCCTAATGCTTTTCGAGTTACAGGCGTGTGATAAAACAACATACAATAAAATAAAAAATTAGCGCAAATGAAAAGGCGCCTCCTCTGCGCTTTTTCCATTTACAATCCTTTTTGAGAATCAGCTCCAGTTTGCCCGCTCACTATAGCAGAACTGCTGTTGCATTCTCACCCTCCTGTAGGGAACATATTGATCACGCGCAGTACTGAAAGATGAAATACACATTGATAAATTGGAATGGCATGCTTTTTTTGAAGATAGCCAAGTGTAGTAAGCACTCGCTACAGAGATTTGTGCTAAAAAAACCAACAAGGAACTATCTCCAAACCTATTTCCACATCGAGAGGTGTCAAGCAGGGCTGTCCCCTGGTGCCGACCCTGTTTAGCGTGTACCTATGGGACCGCAGATCCTTCCCACCGAAGTTGGGTGGGACTAAGATTTCGCGTCTTTTATATGCGGACGATCTAATCATCTTAGATCAAATCCCAATTGGCCTCCAGAGGCAGCTCGACAACTTGAGCGCGTGTATAAGAAACAACCTGGAAATTAACACGTCGAAAACACAGATCATGATATTCCAAAAATCATCCAAAGTAAAGGTCAACTTTACTTGGCTTCTGGAGGGAGTAAAAATTCAGACGGTGGAAGAATTTAAGTACCTGGGTGTCACTTTAAGTAACAACCCCACAGACAAGAACATGCAACAAAAATTGTGGGATAAGATGAAACGCCTGACTGCCAGGTGAAGAGAATCGAAAGAAAATTCTGGAAATTTTGTTTACAACCGATCATCCAATTTTACAGAACAAAAGATGTTCCGGCGATTCTATACGGAACAGAGGCTTTCTTAACCCTTCCGGACGACCTATGTCAGAAACGTGAAAGCCTCTTCTGAAGGAGCCTGTTGAATCTTCCATCATCAACATCAATGGTCCTGATCCGAAGGGAGCTCTGCATTTCATCATTAAGTGCCATCCTAGACAGAAACCGTCGAAGTCTCTTCAGAAAACTGATTATCCCTAAACGCCCAAAAATCGTTAACATCATTCATAATGAACTGTACAACTTGAATTCTAGTGCTTTGAAACCATGGGCACAGAAAGTCAAGGACATCCTTACTGACATAGGAGCCACGGAATTGGATCTTATAAACAACCCAACGAAAGTGATCACAAAACTAGAAACGTGGGACTGGATAAGAACCTGTCACAACCCTCACCCCGAAGCCCCCCTGGCCTACCCATGGGCCAGGGGGAGCCTTGATCCCAGTCTCCACTAAATCCCAACCAAGGCCTTCTTGGGGCCAGTCCTGCGCCTTTGACGCCAGGCTCATACTTAATAATGAGTTTGTGCTTGGGAACTACTTTTTGTTACTGTCATTCAATGTGGTAGCATCCACAGAATCAGGCTTCTTGGAACCTGGCTTGTAGAAGGATGGTTTGGGTGTGGCACCTTGGAACTCTTTTACCTGGACTTCTTTCTTGAAGCTATTTAAACCACGCCCGACTGGACTGGCACGCTTCGTGTTAGTTTGCAATACTGCAACGTGACGCTCACCGCGTTCAGCTTCAGCCACGAACCTCGGATAAACAGCATCTGCAGAAAAAGAAAGAAGACATCATTAGAAAAGGTTGCAGCTTACCTGAATTCCATCTTTAGCGGTCCTCAGCTCTTCCGAACGGCATCCTGGAACCAGCGCTCCTTCGGATCGACGGACCTGCAGAAAGGGAAAGACAAGGCTTTAGACATTTTATACAATTAATGAACTCCGCCAAAAGGCTTACCTTCCACTCGCACTTCATTCCGCAACATCTCTGGACTTCTACACTCCGGCGGAGCACCGCGACCAGTGAAGGCAAAAGATAACAGGTTAGCAAAGGCAAGGCACCTTAGCGTTGCGTTAAGCGCCAACTCGCTGCATCTAGGCGCTCCAAAAATGCTAATACTTACCAGCGAACCCCCAATCCAATATTTGCCACGAATTGGACTTCCACGTACCTTAGGAAGAGAAAAAGACATTGTTAATTCCAGAAAGGCATGCTAGGACAGCAAAACATCATAGCAATAAGACCTACCTGAAAGACTCACGTCGGGCCGGCATCAGTGAAGTAACTCGATCGCCATTGCCCGCAAAGCACCACGCACCCCTGCCGAGACAGCAGGACGGAGAACCCGCCAACATCAAGGACAAGGTGAGAGGAAGCCCAGAGGGACCGCGGACATACCGGGTGGTGGGAGGCTGTTAATCCCAGTTACCCGGCCCTAAACATTGTTTACCTGTTTTTCTGGCAGGATTCTTCCGCTGGTCACTACTGGGCATCGCAGGGAGGGATACCTGGACACCGATTGCTGGGTGGCGCCCCCGTGGAACCAGGTGAGTGTAACAGAACGCAAAGCCTCCAAACTAAAATCCACCTGGGCGCCATGGAAACCTCAGAACTAGACCAATTGGCCCATTTGATAGGAGAATTACGCGCCGAGGTTCAATCTGCCCGTCAGGAGACTAATGCTCTCTGAAGAGATTTAATTGTGACTAAGGAGCGCACAGAAGACCTTAGCAGATAATACTTCCAATCACAGGCAGGCCAGACACCTCTGCCGGGAGGCAATCCGATGCAGAACCCTACACTGCCTTCCGCTTCTTCAACTCCAGTGCAAATTACTTTACCAGGAGCAGTTCCTTTAGCCGCACCGGACAATTTACAGGCAATCGACAGAAATATGCCTCTTTCATGACTCAATGCTGCCTTCACTTTCTTTGCAGGCCAGGAGCATTTCCAAATGACCATGCTCGGGTGGCCTTTGTTCTATCGTATTTGAGCGGTAGCGCAGCAGATTGGTCAGTACCATTAGTGACCCAGGATGATCCTATATTACATGGCTTTGGGGGGTTTCAGAGGGAGATGGAGAAACTATTTGCCCATCACACTCGAGAACAAACAGTGGACAATGAACTCCTTTCCCTCCGACAGGGAAATCAGGATTTGGTAACGTACATCGCAACTTTCAACAGACTGGTCGCTGAAGCTAGATGGCCTGAAAACAAGAGAACCACATTGTTTCATCGGGGGTTAAGGGGAGAGTTAAAAGACGTTCTAGCTCAAGTAGTAGACCCCCCTCGAGACTGTTCGGAGTTCATAAACTTAGTCGTGCAATTAGACCATCGGCTGCAAGACCGAAAAGCAGATTGCTCCAAAATGGATCCACGGGCAGTGTATGTTCGGTCAAGAGACAATGTAACTCGTGCACAAGAAAACCCTGTGGAGCCCATGCAACTTGGGGGAGTGCGACCCCCGTTAACCAAATAAGAGCGAGACAAAAGAAGGCAGCAACAACTAGGCCTGTACTGTGGAAAATCAGGACACTTTCTGAAGGACTGCCCAGTGAACCCCCCTAGGAAGGTCGTCGGTGCCACTGAGAAAGATGAGGAAAAATAACCTAAGTCGGAAAACTACCCAGCTCGACAAAAGTATAGGTCAGTTTGTCGAGTGAGAGAAAGGAGCCACCGACCTCACACTTTGCAATACCAGTGATCCTAATCAACAACGAACGGTCCTCAAGAATGCATGCTCTTGATGCTTACATCGACAGTGGGGCAGTCGGAAATTATATTGATCAGGATCTGGTTGCAGAGATGGGACTCCCCTTATGTTCCAAGCCGACTACTGATAAGGTGACTACAGTTGATGGAACTGAAATTGCTTCTGGACCCGTTACCCAATGCACAGCTGAAATAACATTGCTGTGTCAGGATGGGCATAGAGAACTCATTTCGTTTGACATCATCAAAGCGCCTCAATTTCGGCTTATACTAGGGATGTCATGGTTAGTTGCTCATAATCCTTTGATTAACTGGTGAGACAGGAAATTAACCTTCCCCAGTGACTTTTCTCTAACCTGTTATTACCAAGAACAGAAGACAGCTTGCAGTAGTTCAACAACTCCCCGAACAGCGACATCTGTCTTGGGTGCAGTCAGTAATCTGCCTGAGGAATACCGCGATTTCCATGATGTATTCCAGAAGGACCAGGCAAATACCCTGCCACCCCACAGGCCCTATGACTGTCAAATCGAACTTGTCCCTGGTGCCCAAGTCCCCTGTGGGAGAATCTATGCTCTAACTGATCCCGAAAGCCTTCACCTGAAGTCCTATTTAGACCAATACCTTGCAAACGGATTCATCCATCCATCGGAGTCCCCCGCAGCCAGTCATTTGTTCTTCGTACCGAAAAAGAAGGGGACTTAAGGACCTGTATTGACTACCGCGCATTGAACCAGATCACTGTAAAGAACCGTTACCCTTTGCCACTCATTCCGGAAATGCTGGGCCAAGTCAAAGATGCTCAAATTTACACCAAATTGGACCTGCGGGGACCATATCACCTGGTTCGGGTCAGAAGCGGTGACGAATGGAAAACTGCTTTCCGTACTAAATATGGTTTGTTCGAATATCAAGTCATGCCCTTTGGGTTATGCAACGCGCCAGCAGCATTCCAATACTTCATGAATGACGTCCTGAGAGAGCTAATTGATGTCTGCGCCTTAGTGTACATTGATGACATCCTGGTGTACTCAACTTCCAAATAAAACCCTGTCAAACATGTCCGTTCAGTGCTCGCCAAACTCTGTGAACATCATTTATTTGCCAAGATGGAAAAGTGCCATTTTCACGTAACCAAAGTAGAGTTTCTAGGCTTCATTCTTACTCCCGGAGGCATCAAGATGGGCCTGCACAAAATTGACGCCGTTCTGAAATGGCCATCACCAACGTCTGTAAAAGGAGTACAAAGCATGTTAGGCTTTGCAAACTTTTATCGCCGGTTTATACCAGACTCCTCCCAAATCGTACACCCAATCACTGCATTACTGCGAAAAAATAACAAAAAATTCGCCTGGACTGAAGATGCAGAAAAGGCTTTTCAGGAACTAAAAAAAAGATTCACCTCAGCACCAATCCTGCGACATCCACGTCCAGACCTCCCGTACATCGTGGAAACGGACGCTTCCAATATAGCAATGGGAGCTGTCCTCTCTCAAAAGGATCCCGAAACTGGCCAGTTACATCCTGTGGCCTTCTGGTCAAAGAAGTTTTCACCCCCAGAAAGAAATTATTCAATAACAGACAAAGAACTCTTGGCAATCAAGTCCGCCTTTAAAGCCTGGCGACACTACCTTCTGGGATCCCGACACACCATTACAGTAATCACAGACCATCGAAACCTGCAATATCTTAAGCCAGCCAATGCCCAATCTTCACGCCAGCTGCGATGGGCTCTCTTCTTCGCTGAATTTGATTTTGTCATAACGTTTCGACCCGGCGTCAAGAATGGAAAGGCTGACGCACTTTCTCTTACTGACACTAATGACTTGGTTTATACGGCTCCAGATCCAGTCCCTATCATACCAGTAGACAAGCTCTTAGGCCTTACTACTGCCTTAACCCACACAGAACTGAAAAAAGAAATTCAACAGAGCATGAATCCGGATGCTTACCTTGCGTGGCAAGCGCAAGGAGAACACTGTTCCGTCCAAGACCAATTACCATTCTTCAAGAATCGCTTATACATACCCACCAAGAACTTACAACAACAGGTTATTTCAAATTACCATGACTCCCTAATTGAGGAACACCCCAGAATTACCATAACCTTAGCCAAGGTTAAACAGAACTTCTGGTGGCCTACCTGGCGAAGAGATATCATCCAATACATTCTGTCTTGTGGAGTCTGTGCACAGAACAAATCGCAAAAACACAAACCATCTGGCCTTCTGAAATCTTTGGGCATTCCTCCAGCACCATGGCACACTCTTTCCCTCGATACCATCACTGAGCTACCTACCAGTCAAGGGTTTAACACCATTCTTGTAGTTGTCGACCTATTCTCAAAAATGGCCCACTTTATTCCACTCAAGGGTCTTCCAGAAGCATCCACGTTAGCCAAGGTATTTCTGGACAATATTGTTAAATTACATGGCTTTCCGTCAGTCCTGATCTCCGATCGAGGTAGTCAGTTTGTTTCTAACTTTTGGAGGAGGTGCTGTGCTATGGCACAAATTGACATTCGACTATCCACTAGCCATCACCCTCAAACAGACAGCCAGACCTTAGAGCAGTATATGCAGTGTATGTTACATCACAAGCTAAGAGACTGGAAAGACTTGCTATGGATAGCCGAGTACACTTATAACAACTCCTTACATTCCAGCACGGGACAAACGCCCTTTTATACTCTTTATGGCAGACACCCGCATACCTCGGAATTGGACCTCCCAACCAGATAAGAAATGCCTGCGGTAGTAACCCTTCACACCAACATCACTCAAGCTTTTAAAAAGGCCAAAGACCATCTAACGCACGCCAAAGACAAACAAAAACAATTCGCCGACCAACACAGGTCTACGGCCCCCACTTATCAAGTAGGAGACAAGGTCTGCTTAGCCACCAGATTTATGCCCATCAAAGGAACCCGGACCTTTCAACCTAAGCATGTGGGTCCCTATACTATCAAGGCAATTATCAATCCAGCGCCCATCAAATTAGATTTGCCACCCAATCTACGTATCCACCCAGTATTCCATGTGTCCCTGGTAAAACCGATGCAACCTGGCACACGTATTGGAACGGCACCTAAACCCATTCTTGTCGACGGGGAACCAGAATTTGAAATTAAAGGTATACTGGATTCTAAGTACTCTAGGGGCAAGCTATACTATCTAATAGATTGGAAGGGGTTTGGACCCCAAGATAGATCCTGGGAACCCAGCAAAAATGTTCACGCACCACGTCTAATCAAAAGGTACCATCGAAACTTCCTGACTAAACATGGACCGGATAGAAGGAACACCTTGAGAGGGGCCTTGGGGGGGAGTGCTGTCACGACCCTCACCCCGAAGCCCCCCTGGCCTACCCATGGGCCAAGGGGAGCCTTGACCCCAGTCTCCACTAAATCCCAACCGAGGCCTTCTTGGGTCCAGTCCTGGCGCCTTTGACGCCAGGCTCATACTTAATAATGAGTTTGTGCTTGGGAACTACTTTTTGTTACTGTCATTCAATGTGGAAGCATCCACAGAATCAGGCTTCTTGGAACCTGGCTTGCAGAAGGATGGTTTGGGTGTGGCACCTTGGAACTCTTTTACCTCGACTTCTTTCTTGAAGCTATTTAAACCACGCCCGACTGGACTGACACGCTTCGCGTTAGTTTGCAATACTACTACGTGACGCTCACCGCATTCAGCTTTAGCCACAAACTTCGGATAAACAGCATCTGCAGAAAAAGAAAGAAGACATTGTTAGAAAAAAAGGTTGCAGCTTACCTGAATTTCATCTTTAGCGGTCCTCAGCTCTTCCGACCGGCATCCTGGAACCAGCTCTCCTTCTGATCGATGGACCTGCAGAAAGGGAAAGACAAGGCTTTAGACATTTTATACAGTTAACGAACTCCGCCAAAAGGCTTACCTTCCACTCGCACTTCATTCCGCAACATCTCTGGACTTCTACACTCCGGCGGAGCACCGTGACCTGTGAAGGCAAAAGATAACAGGTTAGCAAAGGCAAGGCACCTTAGCGCTGCGTTAAGCGCCAACTCACCGCGTCTAGGTGCTCCAAAAACATTAATACTTACCAGCGAACCCCAAATCCAATCTTCACCATGAATTGGACTTCCACGTACCTAAGGAAGAGAAAAAGACATTGTTAATTCCAGAAAGGCATGCTAGGACAGCAAAACATCATAGCAATAAGACCTACCTGAAAGACTCACGTCGGGCTGGCATCAGTGAAGTAACTCGACCGCCATTACCCGCAAAAGCACCACGCGCCCCTGCCGAGACAGCAGGACGGAGAACCTGCCAAAATCAAGAACAAGGTGAGAGGAAGCCCAGAGGGACCGCGGACATACCGAGTGGTGGGAGGCTGTTAATCCCAGTTACCCGGCCCTAAACATTGTTTACCTGTATTTCTGGCAGGATTCTTCCGCTGGTCACTACTGGGCATCACAGGGAGGGATACCTGGACACCGATTGCTGGGTGGCGCCCCCGTGGAACCAGGTGAGCGCAACAGAACCCAAGACTCTGCTTTAGCTTATAAATCAGTATCGCACCTTTTACTGATAAGCAGGAAATCGAATGACACAAGACCTTATCTGAAGAAATGTACAAACCGTCAGTCCCGGCAAACGTTTATGAGAGCTTGTTTGAACATCATCACAACAAACGAAGTCAGAGCCACCATAGGGATTTCGACCTCATACTTATGTCAGTTCTGTGAGATGACGGAACAAAAGGAAACTATCAGACATCTCCTTTTGAACTGTAAAGGTCTGGAGAAAGAGAGATCGACTCATATGATACATCTGTTCAAGGACATATCTCATTACGAGGAGGAGTTCTGGTAGAACCGCTTAATGGAGGGAGAGAGAATGTATGAGACCATCGCAATGACTCAATTCCTGCAGAACATCGACTTCACGAAAGCCTAGAAATAGCTCATTTCCACTTCTATTTTCTATTGCTTCTTCCTCTCTCTTCTTTCTTAGGAACTTTTAGAATTGTTTATTTTTTTGTTCATGAGGGATGTAAGAATTCTTTGTAAAAAAATGTGCAAAAATTGTAAGTAAAAAATAAAATAAAAAAAATAATTAGCGCAAATGAAAAAGGCGCCTCCTCTGTGCTTTTTCCAATTTGAGAATCAGCTCCAGTTTGCCCGCTCACTATAGGAGAACTGCTGTTGCCTTCTCATCCTCCTGTTGGGAACATATTGATCACGGGCAGTACTAAAAGCTGAAATGCACATTGATAAATTGGAATGGCATGCTTTTTCTGAAGATAGCTAAGTGTGGTAAGCACTCGCTACAGAGATTTGTGCTCAAACGCCAGGTCACATTATCAAATTCCAGCAAGGCAGACGCCACCTTTCCTATGTCTGAGGTTGATAAACTTGCATGTATAAATAGTTTTGTGATAGTAACACCTACCTAGCTTTATAAAGTAAGAGAGCACCAGTAAGATGCAGGTCTAGGGCCTGACTCCTCCAAACGAGGGTTGTAAAAACTGGAAGCCACCTGTTAGGATGAATCTTCTTAGTGTTTAAATTGTGCCATTTCATTTTATGATATGTTCAACAAAGAAAAGAGTGGCATTGTGATGTCATGTTGTTCTTATTGGAATGTTATGTTTCACTGTATATTCTGTGTTTGGTCAGTTGGAGCCTGCCTCTTGTAGGGGTACCTGCTGTCCAAGTATCATACCTAATAAAAGCCAGTGTGATACTCCCTGTCATCGTGTGGATCCCTACTTAACATTGGCGACGAGGATACACTTCACGTGGAACCCGCTGATCTCCGGTCCTTCCCAGGGAATCTCCTCCTCCGACGGTGACAGCAGGTGAGAGGCGGGCAGGAGGCGGAGTGAGGGCCCACAATCAGTAGTGACGGAGCACTGACCGCTACTGTGGGGGGGTCGCAAGTAAGCCCTGAAGGAAGGAGAAGCATTGCCGAGCCCAGCGCAAACTGCTCTCAGTTTCATTACAGCGCTTGGGCAGCGGCTGCCGTGAGCCTAACGCTAGCGCCTCAACGGGCTCTCATTACGCCGCAGGAGCAGTGAGAAGAAGCACCGCCGGGCCCAGCACGAACTGCTGTCAGCTTCATTCAGTGCTGAGGCAGCGGCTGCTGTGGGCCCAACGCGAGCGGCAGCGGGCTTTGAGAAGGGCCGGAGCAGCAAACGCTACCGCAAAGCCCTGCACGAGCCCTGCAAGCAGCAGGGGCGTCGCGCAGAACGAAGCGTGACCCAGCTGTGATCTCGACGATGAGATTACGTTCACAGCCGTGGAGCTCCAAGCGAGCCCCTTGAGAGCGAGGAGCATCGCACAGATCAAAAGCGAGCCGCAGCCAGCTGGGGAACATAAACTGTGCAGTGTTTACCGTTTACCGTTGTTGAAAGAAAAACAAAAGAATGGCCATTTGGAACAACTGGCAGCGAGCGCCGACGCTCACGGAGAGTTTCAGCCATGTCACTCAAACATGTTAAGGTTGCAGAAGCCATAGTATTTCAATGGTAACAGTGTTGTCCAGCAAGATAGTTGCAAGCAGTGATCAGCAGGATATTTAGAGAATATTGCAAACATTGCTTGCAAGTTTATGCAACAGTCTGTTTGAATTGTGAATCGTTCTACAACCATGGCTGCCTCCATCCCACCTCCTTTACCCTTTCAGAGTGAACCAGGCCGACCTTCAATTACATGGGACAGGTGGAAGGACATGTTTGAGAACTACCTGGTAGCCATGGGAGGGGAAAGATTCCCATCTGCGCGAAAAAGAGCCTTACTACTACACAACCTTGGCCTAGAAGGACGCAGAATTTTTGATGGACTCGCCAGACACCATACCCCTGAGGCAGGGGACATGGATGAATATATGTTTGCTCTCAACCAGCTTCGGGACCACTTCGAACCGAAGAAGAATGTCAGCTTTGAAAGGCACAAATTCTTCCAACGAGCCCAGGAGAAGTCAGAGTCAGTGGAGTCCTACATCGCTTGTCTCAGATCCCTGAGTTACACCTGTGAATTTGAACATTTGGCTGATTCCCTTATTAGAGATCAGCTGGTTAGATGCACCAATAACGTGAGAGTACAGGAAAAACTTCTTGCAAAGGATATGAAATTGGATGAGGCCGTAGAATTGGCAAGAAGTATTGAACAGACTTCAGAGTATGTCAAGGAACTTAGGGTTGACAAATCCAATCCTTCTTCGTCCTCGGTTTGTGTCGTCAATCAAAAGAAGAAATTTGGCGTTCCCACTGTCAAGAGAGGAGGAGGTAATGCAAGAAATGCATGTCCTCGCTGCGGCAGTTCAAGACATGGGATGAACTACCCGACCTGCCCTGCAAAATATGCGGAATGTTTCAAGTGTAAAAATAAAGGACATTTTGCCAATGTCTGCAGGGGTAACGCTGTAAATAGTATTGAGTTCAGCCCAGTGGACAATTACGAGGAAGGCATTGGAAAAGGGTACAATATTCATGAAGTATCCAGCGCTCAAGAACTCACACCAAGGCACATATTCGAGATTTCGGAGATGTCTGGGATGACCAAAGGTCCTGTGGACAAGTTCCAAGTAGATGGAATAGAGCTCCTAATGAAAGTGGACACTTGTTCCCCTTGGACCATCATATCCCAAGAAACATTAATCAACAGTCTGGGAAGGAGTAGCAACATTGTACAAGCTACCAATGTTAGGGTGTGTGGATATGCAGAGTCGGATATAAATATCTTAGGTGAATTCCGTGCAGAAATTAAGTACAAGGAAAGAAGGTGCCAAGCCACAATCCTGGTGGCGGAAAAAGGAACCTCTCTGCTAGGCTGGGAGGAGCAGAGCAAGCTAGGTTTAAGAGTACAAGCCAGTGCAACGGACCCGGTCACCATTGCTGAGTTGGGGGACTCGTGGACCAGAGAATTTCCACAAGTGTTTTCTGAGAGTTTGGGAAGACTTAAAGATTTCGAACATCACATCAAGCTTAAGAGAAATGCTCAACCAGTAGTACACAAGGTACGACGGGTACCACTGAAGATGAGAGCACAACTAAAGGAGGAGCTAAAAAGCCTGGTTGACAAAGGGGTGATTGAACCTGTTGTAGCCACGGAATGGTTATCCCCAGTGGTTTTAGTTACCAAGGCCAATGGAAAGATGAGACTGTGTGTTGACCTACGTAGTCTCAATCAGAACATAGTGGTTGAGAGACACCCATTGCCTAATATTTCAGAAGTTTTGTCCACGCTAGGGGAACCCAAGTTATTTTCCATTATAGATCTCTCTGCCGCCTATCATCAGGTTCCGTTATCTAAGGAATGTCAACAAATGACTGCATTCATCACTCCTGAAGGTGTTTTCAAGTACAACCGGATGCCCTTTGGGTTAGCCTCGGCGGCATCTGTGTTTCAGAGAGTGATGGAAACGGTATTGAAAGGTCTTGAGAAAGTAACAGTTTTTCAAGACGACATTTTGATATTTGCAAATGATGGTTCTGAGCATGATAGAATACTCAGATCGGTTTTAGTGAGACTAAAAGAAGCGGGTCTGACTGTTCAAAGGGAAAAGTGCAAAATTGCTGTTACGGAAGTGGATTACTTGGGGCATAAAATTTCCTGTGAGGGTATTGCTCCCAGGAAGTCTTTAGTGGATAGTATTGTGAGTGCTCCTCAACCTCTTGATAAGGAACAACTACGCTCGTTCATGGGGTTGGCGGAGTACTACCACAAATTTGTGGATGGTTTTGCTACAATGTCATCTCCCCTAAGAGATTTATTAAAAAAAGGAACTAAATATGTGTGGTCGGAAGAATGTCAAAGTGCCTTTAGTAAGATTAAAGATAGCATTGTGAAGGCACCCTCGCTAGGAGGGTTTGTGTCTGGCCGACGAACTGTGCTTACTGTAGATGCGAGCACATTAGGTCTAGGTGCTGCTCTTTTTCAATATGATGGCAACATTGAACATGTCATAGGTTTTGCCTCCCGGCCTCTGAGGGGGGCGGAGAGCAATTATTCTGTGGTGGAGAGAGAGGCCCTAGCTGTATCATGGGCTGTTGCTCATTTAAAAAAATTTTTATGGGGTCAGTCGTTTGTGGTTAAGACTGATCACAAGCCGTTAGTGCAGTTACTGGGCAGTGCGGAATGGGCCAAAGGCTCACCTAGAATTTCCCGCTGGATGGTTGAACTGTTGGCATATGACTTTAGAGTGGTATATATACCTGGGGGTGAAAATGTGATTGCTGATTGTCTGTCCAGACTTCCTGCACAGAACGAGAGTGTCAAGGATGTGAGTGCTGAAAGTGTGGTAGGTATTTGTGCATTAGTACACAATGCCATAAGCAAAGAGGAGTGGCAGTCAGCTGATGTCATTGATGAGGTCTTGGGACAAGTAAAAGAGTGGACAAAAAGTGGTTGGCCCAGAAAAGATCTTATTGAAAAGAAATTTGATGTTTATTACTGTATTAAAGAGGAGTTGAACATGTCGGAAGATGGGTCTCAACTGAGGAAAGGAATGAAAATAGTACCCCCATATGAGATCAGGTCCAAATTAGTGGACATAGCCCACCAAGGTCATCTAGGTATGGGAGGTACCAAAAGGCATATCAGAGAATTCTTTTGGTGGCCAGGTATTGATGGTCAGGTTGAGAAATGTGTGAGGAACTGCAAGGAATGTGACAGAAGTGACAAAAGTAAGACCATTAAAGAAGTTCCATTAAGGCCAGTAAGTGTTCCAAGTGAGCCGTGGAAGAAATTAGCAGTTGATTTAATGGGACCCATACAGGAACTGGGAGAGGGTGTTAAATATCTCATTGTTCTGGTGGACTATCATTCAAAATGGGTTGAGTGGAAAGCCATTAGAGAAGCAACAACTTCACAAATGATTGATTTCTTTGAGGAAGTCTTTTATAGGGAAGGATTTCCTTCGGAACTTGTTTCTGATAATGGGGTGCAATTCTGTTCGGATAGGATGGTAGAGTTTCTCAAGAAGTTTGGTATTAAGCACTACAGGACAGCACTATACCAGCCCAGAGTGAATGGTCTCGTTGAGAGAGCAAATAGATTTCTTAAAGGAGGGTTGCAACTAGCGATGGCTTCAGGTTTGAAGTGGCAGACAGCTCTCAGGGAGATGGTCTGGAACTATTGTGTAACTCCTCACTCGGTTACTGGTATTTCACCTTTCATGTCCCTCAAAGGGAGACAACCAGGTACAAAATTGTGTCCGGGTTGGTTGGATTTAGCGAAGAGTGTACATGTTAACAGGGAAAGGATCATGGATCTCATTAGGGAAACACAAGATGAATACAAAGAGAGGTTTGACACAAAAAGGGGTGCCAAGGAGGTGCAATGGTCAGTAGGGGACTGGGTTTATGTTAAGAATCCCAGAGCTTCTCCTAAATGTATTGTGAGCAAGTTTATTGGCCCAAAGAAAATTGCTGTGATAAGAGGTAACGTTGTTATCATGGAAGGTGGAGAATGTTGGTCAATGGCCAAATTGGTTAAATGCAATATGGTGGATAGTGGAGCTGGTGAGGGAACCAGAGAGGAACGAACCGTATGGGAAAATGGAGGGGAAAAACAAATGTATGAACCTAATGTGAGTACAGCCGCCAGCAACAACAGCAGTTTGAATGCCAATAGGGTCAGGAACAAACCGGTCAGGTTAAATGATTATTACCTGAGTTAAACTTGCCACAAAATGAAGGGAGGAGATGTGTTAGGATGAATCTTCTTAGTGTTTAAATTGTGCCATTTCATTTTATGATATGTTCAACAAAGAAAAGAGTGGCATTGTGATGTCATGTTGTTCTTATTGGAATGTTATGTTTCACTGTATATTCTGTGTTTGGTCAGTTGGAGCCTGCCTCTTGTAGGGGTACCTGCTGTCCAAGTATCATACCTAATAAAAGCCAGTGTGATACTCCCTGTCATCGTGTGGATCCCTACTTAACACCACCCTAATAAAGAGCATAAAGGCCTAGGCGGGAGAGGTGATTCGGTAGTCAGATTTAAGAACCAAAGTGTTGCGGCTCATAATCTAGCTTTTCCAGCAGACAGCAGACAAATCATCCTATCATCATCTTATCTCACTGATAGTATTCTGCTGCCTTCATTGAGAAGGTTTTCCTTCTCACTTACTGGTGGCATTATTTAGCCCATTGCCTGATCTTTCTTTTTATGTAGGCCATTTGAGAAAATGGGTTCTAGTCAGAAGAGAGCAGACCAAATGTCACAGGCCACTAGCGAGAATATTTTCAGGTATTCTTATTTAGCACAAGTAATGGTTTGATTTTGCATACAATTTCAAAGGTACTTCTGCACATCATAAATAACAGTGCACAAGTCTGTGCATTGGGTGTATTTAAAGCTATCAATAGAAAAAAAACAGATTAAATCTTATTAACTGACTTGAATTAATATTCTGGTACTTGCACAATTGCCTTGGTGATGGAGTACATGAAGACAGATTTGCACCAAGGGAACGGCCCCCAGCTAATCAGATAGCTGGAACAGTGGGAGAGAATACACAGTGTACCGCCAGCTGTTTCCAGCCACCTGAGGCCCTTCCCCGGGAATGCATTCTTTTTTTTAATGTGGGGAGGCAACAGGGAACTTCTCTCTGTCCAAATTTGGTAACATGGACAGAACGGCAGGCTTTTCTCCACAAGGTTGTGGATCGTTGGTTAGTTGCAACACCGCGAAAATACAATTATTACCGGGACTGTGTATTCAAGGTTGTATAAAAATAACTACTTTATTATTACTACAACAGATAGTTCTAGCACACTACAATTACAACCCACACTGTAAAGGAATACAGAGGATATACAGTTTCATGAAGGAAAGTGATGCACTGTGGATACTGACAGGAGGGTAGTTGGTAAAGTAATCAATCTTATATTTCAAGATTATTTGGTTCCAGCACCAAAGGGGCAAAGGGTCGTAACTGTCTCTAGGGGCCTTCGGAGAAGGACCAGGGGGCAGAACCACAATGTAACTGGTGCTGAAGAAGTTCTTAGGGCTCAACAGCATCAAGGTGGTTCCAGTTTGCTTCACATCCCTTGAGATAGAGTTAGAGGCGGGAGACAGCTCCGGCTACCAGGCAGCAGACAGTTTGACACCTGTAAGCTGTCCGGCGCAGCGACTGGAGGTCAAGAATCGTTGTTTCTGTGCTGGTTGGCGGATCTGGAATGCTGTTCGAGTCGTCTTGGATGGCTCTGGTCACTGCGGCATAACAACAGTCAGCGGTTTAGCTGGATGCGATTCGAGGACTCGACTGTTTCAAAATTGTCCTTACAAAGATGGATGCTGGATGATGCTTGTGTGGCACTCCTATTAGCTTCTTTTCAGGTCTTGTGTCCTTTCAAGGCAGATGGGCCAACGCTCAGGAGAGTGTTAGCAGGCAACATCCTTGTCCTTTGTCCAGACACTCTCTGGCACTTCATATCTAGGAAGCTTGCTGTCAGAACCTAGCCGGGTACGCTGTGCTGGCTGGTACCCAGTTCTGCAGCTGCTGGATGCGTACTCTGAGTCCAGTATCTCCCTCTGTTCCCTGAGAGATGTTTAGGAGAGGGATCTTGAGTCCCTCTTGGAACCTCTGGCCTTCTTTCACCCATCTTCCTATCTGTTGTAGATCAAAGTGTTTCTCTGGTTAACAGAGCCATCTGTCACTATTGAATAAGGCACAGGTTTTCCCTTGAAGTATGTTCTGGGAGCAGAAAAACATTTCTTCCCCAAACCACATACATATCCCCTCTGAAAGGGGTCAGCACTGCAGGGGGTGGTCTACGGTAAATAGTGGACCCAGACAGCATTTTACTGCCTTTCATACAGAGGGGTGGGCACTAGCTTCAAGTTGACACATTGCACACCAAAGGGGTGTTAGTCCCTCTGGCCTTCCTGTTGTCTCTCTGGCAATGAAGCCCACTCGGCAGGCTTGCCTCAATTATTTCTCATTAGTATGCACTGCCACCAGCCGGAGAACAAAGGAATGCAGATCCATGGAGCCGTTGATATTTTAATTAGGCTGCTCATGGCTTGGGGAAGGTGTGCCTTCTCCCTTCTTGGAATGCTTTGATGTACCCAGGGCTGTCACATTCCATGTGAATATGACAGGGGAAGATGGTGCCTGTAGGCTGTATTTGGTGCGGGAAGCAGAAGAAGTGGGTGCGGAATGGCTGCACTAATTTCTCAGAGGTTGGTCCCCATCATTCATTTTCATTTATACCCTACATTCCTCATAGTTGGAACAGCTGTTGTCAAGACGTACATCAGGCTCACGCAAAAGCTGAGGCGTTCCTGGCCGTGCACCACCTTCTTTCCCTGTCAGAATGTGGTGCAATTAAGAAATGCGTTGTTCCGGACCTCGGAATCAGGATTGTATGGCATTAATTCCTACAAATAAAGGCTGTGTGCTGGCATCCCTGCTATTCAATCTGCATTTAGCTGACCTGCCCGAAACCTGAACGGTAACTTGACCAAGACCATTGCCCAAGAATTTTCCAACTGTCCAACTGTCCGAGAACTACATTCCTTGATTCAAGAGTGGTATGGGTTGGGTCTTTTGACAGCTGACGAACATTTTCTAAGTATAACAGACCCCACCATGACAATGATCTATTTCCTTACCAAAATACATAACATGTTTGAGAGGCTCCCATAAGTTCAGCCAATAATGAGTGGGATAGGGTGAGCAACTGAAGGTTTGTCACAATACATTGACAAAGTAATCAAAGAGCATGTCTTGGCACTCCCATCCTACATCAGGGATAGTACACAAGTTTTGCAGTTTTTGTCAGATATAGAATGGTGAGAGAGCTTAGCAACAACTGATGTGACAGCTTTGTATACAGCCATTGATCACGAACCGGTTAGCATAGCGATCGATTACACTTATCGAGAATATTCAGCGTCCTACAGGTTACATGTGGAAATGCTGAAAATGTTCTAAGATTCACTCTTGTCAATAACGATATCTTTTTGTTGACACATACTTTGTACAATGGGTGCCAAATTTGCCCCCTCTTGGCAAACCTCTTAATGGCACAATATGAACCGATACAAGCTCTAAGCAACAATGAATTCATGAGCAACATCATTACATGGAGATGATACAATGATGACATTATTATCATCTGGGATGGTTCACCCCAAGCTTTTGCTAGGTACATGCGAGACTTGAATGACAACGAGTTCATTATCACACTAACAGGGCACTGTGACCACACCAGCATTCACTTCCTCGACCTACACATTTATATTGTAGATGGAAAAATTGAAACAAAAACATACCATAAGACCACAGATGTCAATTCTACACTGCATGCAGGGAGCTGTCATCGCAAATCCACAGTTAACAACATACCAGCTGGAGAATTCTATTGAGCGCGTCGTAATTGTAGCAATGAAGCACAATTTGAATGTGAATGTCAACTTTTGACCAACAGATTTCAAGAGAGAGTCTACCCACTTGGTATTGTTAATAAATCATGTGACACAACGAGAAAACTTGATAGACCAAACATGATGCAACCTACCTGTAACGTCAGTAAAGTACACAGGAATATTGATATCATCACGAAATACAGACACACACGTTCTCTACAGAATAGTACAAAGACATTGGCATATTTTGTTCATGGACTGCGGCTTACACCAGCATCTGGACAGCAAACCCAAATTTGTGTTCACAAGAGCACCCACAAACAAAAATCACCCATTGCACTATCACCGGGAGTGGGAGCGATTGGCTGAGAAGACTGACAGACTTCCACAAGTGCGGAACCTGCAGAATGCGCAGACATGCACATACTGACTGTCAAGAATACACTGATAGAGGGGGCATTGAGATCAAGATCAAGGATTTCATCAATTGCAAAACTACCAATGTGATCTATGCCATAATGTGTGTGGGTAAAACATTGTATCTGGGGAGCACCATCAGACAACTACGGGTGAGGATCAGAGAGCATTTAGTAAGTCTGAATAGCCAAGATCACAAATTGGCACTTGCAGTGCATTGGCAGGAATGCCACCAGTTGGAAGACAAAAAAGTTCTAAGGTTCATTGGATTGATGAGGGCAAAATGTGTCGTTACTTACATTGTGTCAAGGAAGGGCTCAATACCGAACACAAGATGAATGTCTTCTTATGATTATGTACAAAGAACTGATGTATCTCATACTGATTGTTGCCTAGCATTTTGAGCTGCGAGGGACTCACATATTCAAGAGTGACATGTTAGTTTTTAGTGGTATTCATGTTATGACACATTGACAGATCTAAATCAGCAGGGATGTATGGTGCACACAAAGCACCATTGCCAGGTTGGCACAGACCTCACGTTACTAACATAGGATTGAATATTACATTCCCTTATTAGGGAACCTACTACACGTTAGACCAACTTTTTGGGATCCCATTGACTGAAAGAAAGATATTCCTGAGGTAAGGAGCAGGGCAACAAGCCTGTGATCCCTCACTGGATTAGTAACAGAATCAGAAAATATCTTTAAGATTTTTCTTGTAATAAGCGGGCAACTGTTGCATGACTGTTGCATGAGGTCAGGAAGCACCTCTGTTGAGACATCTTTGTATATTTAACAAGATTATATTTCAACGCCAATTCTCACATTTATAATATAGTAGCTATGTGCATTTACACTTAACAAGTGTATGGGGGCATATAAAGCAAAGGTAAAAGTAACTGATATGGTACCTTAACTTATGCTATGCAACAATTATCAGAGGTAGTTTCTCACGGCCACATGATTTTCACAGGACAAAGACAAGAGAGTAGACCATGTTATAGGCAACTCATGTCACGACCAGAATGGAGAGATTGCACCAATACAACGTCATAGCACACACCCTAAGCATCTCGATCTTGTGCAATACAGGGGTTATTATACCTAAATAGAAAATACAGGCACTTGAACTTGCACATTGGGCCTCATTACACGGTAGGCGGTAAGGATTTACCGGTACCGGTAAGGGCACCGCTACCGGTAAACCCTTACCGCCTTACTACGAGGTCCCTTTGCGGGACCCGACCTTAACGCTGGTGTAGACCAGCCATTAAAGTTGGCACCCGCAAAGGGACCTTGGTGCTAATTACGGTACTGCAATTTGCGGTACCGTAATTAGCTCCTTCCCCATTCCCATTGAGCCCTATGGGAATGGGGAAGGGCCATGGAGAAAGGGGGAATTACCGCCCCGCCAACCTTGGAATGGGGTGGTAATTCCCCTTTTCTCCATGGTGGTACCGGTATGGTACCGGCGGCAACCATGGTGCTAGTAGCACCATGGTTTACCGCATAACGTGTAATGAGGCCCATTATATTTTATAGGCAACATTACCGGGTGACTGTTGGTGAGTTCATTTTACTTATGTTCGCCCATGCAATTTGGGAACACATGAGGGGACATCACTAGGGTCCATATTTCAGGTGGCACTAACCACTCATTATACACATTCACATAGCAGATAATGGTTTGAGATGCACTTTGAGCACCAATAAGTAAGCATGTGTCAGTAAATAAGCATGTATCAACAGACCAGGCACGGGCTATTGAGTGCTTCATACATTCATCTCCTTATACAAAGGAGGCCATTGCCAATATATTGGACACTAACATTTGAAGGACATGAGTTTTTCATTTATTTTTTTCTTATGTCACACCTACCTGCCCTTAAATGACGAATTTGGTATGTATGTTTACTTTTCTTTTACTATTATAACTCATATGTTGTTTTTCTGTTATGATAATGTGCAAATTAACAACCTTGAAAATGACCTACTGTCGGCTGTAACAAGAGAATAAATCGGCTGCAACAAGAGAATACATGTGGAACAGCTAAATGTATGACATTTCTAATTTATTTATTGTAAAGTAGATAAATGTGGTACATCGTGATAATTAGGGCATAGTGCGAATCACCAGCACAAACAACCAGCTCGTACTTATTACAAGAGGTTTAGGGTGAAACCTCTCTGTACAGGCAACACAGCGTGCCACACCATAAGCCTTATGGCCTAAGTGCACTCATACACGGTTTGTACCCTCATTAACCACATTTCTCTTAAGGCTAGTGTCTGCCATAATAGAAATTGAGGCACCTGTTGACAAACACATAGTTTTGACATTCTTAGGGTTGGTTGAATATTATGCCAAATGTGTGGAAGGGTTTGCAGACAAATCTAGACACATACGAGGACTGTGTAAGATAGATTTTCAGTTTGAATGGTCTGTAGAATGTCAAGAATAATTTGCAGACATCAAACGTTCATGCTCCTATATTGAACAATTGTGATACTGTTTGCAATACATTTGTGAGAACAGATGCCAGCAATACCGGTCTTGGTGCTGTTTTACTACAAAAGCAGAATGGAGGTGAGAAGATTATAGCGTTTGCCTCCAGATGTCTTAAAGGAGCATAGGGGAGATACACTGTCATAGAGAAGGAGGCCTTGTGTGTTGCTTGGTTCATCAAGAAATGTAAGGTATTTCTGTGGGGCAGAAGCTTTACGATTTTTACTGATCACAAACCTCTGGTGAGTATATTTTCCTCTAAGGGTTTGGATGGTGTATCAAGAAGGATTCTTAGGTGGGTCACCTAAATTGCAGGGGCATCAATTTGTGGTAGAGCAAGGACAATGTGATTGCAGATTCTTTGTCCAGGAATAAAAGGTACCTTGTGGAAGGAGAGAATGTCAGTGAAGAGGAGATTGAGGGAGAGATATTTTGGATGTGTGGCCCCTCTGTTTTGTAAAATGAATGGAAGGAGGCTGAGAAAAAGGATAAACAGTTAAGCAAGGTGAAGAACTTTATTCAGAATGACTGGTCTAATTGGACAAGTGAGGACGGCTTATGTGCTTTTCAAAGAGTTAAAGATTAACTCAGTGTCGAAGGGGGTTTTCTCCTGAGATCGGGTTGTATGATTCCCCCACAGGGTGTCAGGAACAAGCTTTTAGAAATTGGCCATGAAGGAAATATATGGGAATATCTAAGACCAAAGCTTGTTTAAGAGCTGAAAGGTTGTACTTCATGTGGGGACTCTGACCAAACGCTACAGTGGTGGTGAAGACATGTATTGTCCAGTAAGCTGACTCTCGCACCTAGGTGCCATTTCTGGATCAAGTATTCCAGAGGGAGGGCTTTTCCAGCAAAATGTTATCTGATAATGGTGTGCAGTTTACATCCCGCTTAATGAAACAATTTCTGACTAGCATTGGGGTTACTCATCGCAAATCATCTCTCTTCCATCCCGAGACCAATAGGATGGTTGAAAGATTCAACAGTACCGTCATGCAGGGTGTACCCATGTCAGTGAGTGAGGGCAGAGATTGGGAGGATGCGGTTGAGAAAAGAGTGTACGCCTACAGGTTGGCTCTGTGACAAAGTCTCACCAACACAGATAAGAAGATTATATGTACTTTATTGCTCGACCCCACAGGCCTCCAGCTTCAGCTTCCTCCACCTAACGGCCACTGCGGAATGTTGACTGCTGAACATGCATCAACACTCCACAGGTGCCCATGCACGAGCCCGTGCATATTACAACATATCCTCTTCCCTTGTATAACAAAAATGTTAACAGCCTGTAACAGGATAAACTGCAAACAAATTGACAATGGAAACATGAACAAAATATTATGTGACTATCATTAATACAAGTTACATTTCATAGATATAGAAAGATTGACCACATGGGTGCGACGCACTGTAGAATGTAAATTTCACGTTTAACAAATATAATCTCTAAACCTTATAGGGGGACCACACCTCCTGGCCAGCCGACCCCCTTCTAGTCCTACATCAGGTTGCCGAACAGAAGCATTTTGACACTCCACATTCACTTCTGCACCCAAAGGACCTGGAAGTGGGACAACCTCTTCCTGTTCGAACCTGATCACTTGTGAACCCAAAGGATCATAATCCAGCATTGTATCCTGAGATTCCGGATCAGACTCCTCACTTGCACTCTCCACACGTTTGCGTCCATCCACCACCACCCGTCTCTTACTCCAGACAGAGCCATCCTCCAATTGCACAAGGCCTTTTCCAACCTTAACAACTCTCCTTGAAGGCAAAAACTTGCTGTAGCCTTTGTGAACCATCCTGGGATTTCTTATGTACACCTCATCCCCAGGCTTAACGTTCAACTCCTTTCTAAAGTTTTGTGAAGACACCACGGCCTCCTGGCGCGCCTAAATGCTGCGATAAATAGCCTGCAAATCCATATTACAGGGCCCTTCACCACCCATAGCCAAGGTTCTCAACATTGTACCTGCTTTAATACCCCTCATGAGTTCAAATGGAGATCTGCCCATAACCGTGGCAGGGATTCTCCGATATGCAGCCAGATATTGTGTCACCACTTCCTGCCAATCCAAACCATTAGCCAAAGCCAATTGTATGGCTGACTTAATCGTACCATTGGCCCTCTCAACTAATCCATTCGCAGAAGGATTATACAGAGCTGTCCTATAATGGGAAATGGCATGCTGTTCCAAAAATTCTCTCATTGCTCTGGAGGTGAACTGCACCCCATTATCAGTAACTAAACTTGCAGGTAACCCCTCACGATCAAATACTTTCCTCAAGAAGGCAATAACAGAATTGGTTGTGACACAGGAACATGCCGCCACCTCAATCCACCTGGACGTATAGTCCACCAACACCAACATATATCTGGACTCAGGCTCTAAACACTCAAACGGACCCCTGATGTCCAAAGCCAATTTCGACCATACTTGCTCTGGAACCTCTACAGGATGTACAGGTTGTGGATGCAGTACCTTGCTCTTATCCCTGACAGAACATGCCTGACAATCTTTCACCACTTGTTCCACATCCTTGTCCATAGACGGCCACCAGTACTGCTCTCTCAGTCTCCTCTTAGTCAAAGATCGACCCAAATGACCAACATGTGCCAATTCCACCATTCTACCTCTCAGACTTACAGGGGGTATCAACCTACTTCCCCTAGACACACCCCAAGGACCCTCAGCTAATTCATGGAGAACTTGGGCATAAGCTTTCCCTTTCTGCCGATCCTTTACCATGTGCCAACATTTCACTAGACCTTCCCTAATCCATTTTAACTCAAGATCAGCCTCAGACTCCAAATCCCACAACGACTTCTCCACAGCAGAAGCCACCAAAGCAACTTGACACTCCTGCAAGTCATCCTCTTTTACCAATCCTGCCTGACTGTCCGCCTCCACAACTGGCAAACGGGACAAACAGTCTGGCACCACATTAAACTTCCCCGGAAAATACTTCAAAGAAAAATTGTAATCCTGTAGCTGTACTGACCACTTTGCTATCCTCGGGGATACCGCTATGACTCCCTTGGTAGAATAAACTTGCACCAACGGTTTATGGTCCGTTCTGACAATATAGGGTATGCCCCACAAGAATGTCCTGAAGTGTTTCGAAGCCCATAACACTGCCAAAGTCTCTCTCTCAATTACCGAGTACCTGGTTTCCACATCTCTCAAGGTCCTCGAGGCGAAGGCCACTGGCTTCCATTCACCATTCATCCATTGCTCTAGCACTGCCCCCAGACCCACCTCACTTGCATCCACAGTCAAAGCAGTTTTATTTTTCGGGTCAAATGACTTCAGGCAAGGAGCATTCTCCACATCCCTCTTGACCGACTCAAATTCTGCCGCACACTCCTCAGACCATGCAAATCTTACGCACTTCCTCATAAGAGCTCTCATGGCCACTGTTTTTTCAGCATAATTGGATACAAATTTAACGTAGTACTCCGCAAGGCTCAGAAAAGCCCTTAACTGATCCTTATTGACTGGAGCTGGTATATCCCTCAACACTTGTACCAACTCCCCTTTGGGACCTCCTCCACTCCCACCTGACACTTGCTTAACTTTACAGTCAGACCTCTCTCCTTAAGAATCTGCATGACCCTCCTTACCCTGACATCATATTCCCCCTTGCTGCTGCCCTAGACCAGAATGTCATCTTGAAAATAGCTGACTCCCAACACCCCTCCAAACATCTGCTGCATCAACCTCTGGAACACAGCCGAAGCCGAAGCAAGGCCAAAAGGCATGCAACAAAATCTGTATGCCCCAAACGGAGTCACAAATGAAGTAAGGGGTCTAGATTCAACGTGCAGGTCAATTTGATGATACGCCATTGATAGATCAAAAGTTGAAAAGTATCTAGCATCCCCCAATGTCAACAACAACTCATTAATATTTGGCAAGGGATGCCGATCCACCCATATGCTGGAATTTAGCTCCCGGAGATCTACACACATTCTGATGCTCCCGTCGCCCTTCTTAACTAAAACCACAGGAAACAACCATTCTGAGGACTCAATAGGCTCAATTATCCCTGATGACTGCAACTTAGTCAATTCCGCTTTGAATGCCTCCCTCGCCGCTACTGGCACTCCCCTCACTTTATGTACTTTAGGAACTGCACCCTTCTTCAACACAATGCGATGTGTAAAACCCCTAAACTTACCAAGGGTGTCTGAAAATACTTCAGGAAACTCACTCATGAGCACTGTAGGAGTAACCCACATGTCATTCTGTCCCGCTCCCTCCATGACACTGAGAACCGGTTCCTTCTCACCTGGATGTATTTGTATTTTTAGTGCAGCCTGCTCATCCCAACCCAACACAATTTACCCAAAGTTTGCCTCCCTTTGAAGGAGAAATTCGACCAATTGTAACCAAGCAGGTCGATGGGACTCTTCCCATAAGCATATGGTCTGATGTCCGGGGTCAACAAAGTAGAAATCTGTTTACCCAAAACTTCTTGGTACACTTCCGGAGACACCAGAGTATAAGGCGACCCCGAATCCACAAGCATATCCACAGGTTGCTGGTCCACCAATACCGACACCCATGGACCCTTCCGCCCACTTCCCTCCACATGTAATATGACACTTTGATTAGAACCACCTCCTGATGCCCCTTCTATCAATATGGTAGAGTCCTCTGTAGCCACACTAGCGACCATCTGCCCCTTACACATGCGTGCAAAGTGGCCCAAACGCTTACATTTCCTGCATTCAACATTGCAAGCAGGACAGGATTTAGAATCAGCATTGTGACTCGACCAGCCACAATTTTTGCACCCCTCCTTGCCCTTAGATGCTCTATTCCCTTGTATCACAGCTTTATCGAACCCTTTCTTGTTCCTTGACACTACGGCATGCACCATCTCCCTATTCCCATCCCTTTCAGTAACAATTTGTACGCTCGCCTTAGAAGCTTCAATTGCTCTGGCAATCTCCAACACCTTATCAAGTGAAGGATCACTTTCAATCCACAATCTCTCTCTGATTTTTTGATTAGATGTCCTCATCATAATCTGATCCCTTATGTGTTCCTCTCCATTACCAGGGAACCCGCATGTTGCCATGAGTGCACGTAGTGCTGTAACATATGAATCTATGCTTTCAGTGGAACCTTGCGCCCTCGAGAAAAACTTATACCGCTCTAAAACCACATTAACTCTTTTACCAAAACGTATTTGCAATTTCCTCAAAGCAGTTTCATAGGTACTTATAACCATTTCTCCCTCACCTCCCCCTTGAACCATTACATTCTCTCCAGGCAAGTGGCGAAAAACCCTCAACCCCTCAGTACCAATACAATTCAACAATGCAGCCTCCTTTTCATCATCGTTGAACTTTGCCCCACCTGCAGCCCTCAAATATATTTTAAAGGCGTCTACCCATTGCTCCCAAGGAGCAACAGGCTCTCCAGGGTTTGGCAAAAAGGCAGGCGGAGGCCTGGCAGCCGTATGCAACATGGCTGTATAGAATGCCTTGTTCCTTAGGCCCCCAACATGAACTTGCCCCCCACTGTGCAAGTCTCAATGCTCCTTGCTCCCTTGAGATGGTGGATGTCCCCCACTGTCAGCTTGTACACGTGCACCCACACGTAAATGCAGTACAACTGGTGAATTGGCACTGGGGGAGTCACAACAAACCAACCGATGTAAAAGCAGACTGATGTCTCCCACTGTCACCTTGTACACATGCACCCACACGTAAATGCAGTACAGCCAGGAGTTGGCACTGGGTGAGTCACAACCTACTGGTACAAAAACCAACTTGCAGTGATCCCAGCCCAAACCAGATGCACCAAACTCCACTTGTCAGGGCTCCACAGAAGTTGTGTACACCAATCTTACCAGCAACGGCCCTTTAGATTGCAGATAACGGATGTCTTGTGGCCACTCAGACTCCCAGGTGTCCCTGGACCGTATTTGAATGAGGCTCCTGCCTTGCCTTCCCCCAACCACCGAGCAGCAACAGTCAGTTCCTGCGTTTATATCCTCCGAATACTGTGCCTCCTCCGATAAGCTGAACAGCAGCGGTCAGCTGATTTCTGACCCGCGCAGCGCCACCGCCGCCCCTCCTCCCTCCGACAGGCAGCAAGCAGTGACCGGCTTGGTGCGTAGACACTGCCGGGGGCGGAGCTACCAGCCGGCGCTCAGCGTCCTACAGGCCTCCATACTCCGTGGTGGCTGCACCACCTCTGAAGCCCCGACTGGACCCCGAGTAGCCGGATGGTGGGTGGTGACTACCCACCGCAAACAACGGAGCCCCCCTGCAATCGCCGCCGCGCTTGAAGCAGGGCAAGGCCAGCAGCGCGAATCCGCTGGCGCCCTGCGCCCTCACAGCTGCCCCCATGGATCGGTGTGCCTTCCTCCGCTGCCCCGGCTGGGCTCTGGGCAGCCAGCCACCGTGGGGAACCGCACCCCCATCGGCGGGGCCCGGCTGTGACCACCACTACCCCTAGCGATGAAGGGGTGGGTGGCAGGCAGCTCCCAGGGTATCAATTGCAGGCCGATCCGCGTCCTCTCTTATGGCAGCGACGGAGGCGGGCAGGCGGCAGAGGACAACCAGCCGGCGCACACGTGGAACGGGGTCGAGCAAAATCCTCGTCGCCACTGACAAAGTCTCACCGACACAGGTAAGAAGATCATATGTACTTTATTGCTCGACCCCACAGGTCTCCAGCTTCAGCTTCCTCCACCTAACGGCCACTGTGGAATGTTGACTTCTGAACATACATCAACACTCCACAGGTGCCCATGCACGAGCCTGTGCATATTACAACACTCAGCATGCTACGATGAAGTTAGAACTATTTGAGTTAAAAAGAATCTACTGCCATTTGTCCAGCGTGGCTGGGGAGGTCTAGATTTGTGGAATGGACCAGAGTCATTGCAGAGAAAGGGTGGAGAGCAAGAAAGAGATCATGAAGAAGAGGTATGATGGTCAAAAAAGGGCCAGACGTATTACGAGTGTCTGAAGGGGACAGGGATTGGATCTGCAAACCAGGATTTTTCCCAAAAGACAAAGTATATATGAAGGTACTGTAACCATAAAAAAAGAGCTCAGTGGGACTGTGATTTTAGAGGATGGAAGGGTGTTTAACAAGGCCAGGGTGGCGTGTAAGAGGTGATCTGCTTCTTCTCATTAAAAAAAGGAAAAAAGGGGGAGATTTGGCACATTTAAAAGGTGAGCTGTTTTGTTTCTATTTTTGTGTAAAAGAGGGAGATGTGTTTATTGTTTACTTTCAATTTGCTTTCAGGTTGCATTTACTTGACATGTTTGAGCTCATGCATCTTTTCAAACCTGTTTCTTTTTCTTCAGACTGGGGCTCCTGCCCAGCCTGTTGCATTGTGACATATTAGAATTCCATGCGTGTATATATAGAGCCTACTTGATGACACTCAGGCACCTGCCACAGGCTGATAGTGGAGAGGGGGATTTAGATGAACCAGAAGAATTAAGCATCTTGATCTACAGCAGTGCTGTGCTCACCTCATTTGACCATACTAAACTGTAGCGGGGTGAAATGAAAGTCTGATACTGCAGGTAAGGGAAGTGAACTTCTTTACTAAGTTTCAGGGACACAGTATCTACATCAGATAAGTCCAAGGGTAAGTAAGTAGGAAGTAGGAAGGTACACAGGAGACATCCACCAGCCTCCATGCTCACAGGCTGCTTTACTCCAACTGACATTCATGGAACTTACAGGGGCACTCACACCACAACATTCCATAGGAATACATTCCACCAGGCATTCTCTCAAGCAAGCATTCATGCAGGACCACAACAGGGAACACAAGACACAACGCACACCTACCTGCTACTCTCTCCTGATCTGGTCCTTACTGTCCCTGCAGCATTTCTGGAGCCTGTTCGCCACCGACCATCAACCATAAAACTGAAGAGGAAAACAGGTCATAGAAATTGTGCTATTACACAGCACCCCCCTCAGGATATGCCACTAATGTTTACCAGAATTGACAGTGCATTAATATGAGGGTACTCGTGGGAGGATATTAAAATCATGTTTAACCCTGATTCACCATGCTTTGTGGTTTTGGACAGTTGCCAGCATTATTTAGTAGAGACCTAAGGGGAAAAGACTAAAGTCCCAAATCATTTCTAACACAGGGGAAGAATTCATTAATTGAGCATCTTAACAGTTTCCTGGAAAACACAATAATGAAAGTAAGGAAATTGTGCTTTTGAACCAGGAATTATGAATTAACAGTTTTACACAACAAGCAAACCTGCAGAGAAGGTAATACTAAGTCTTTCTATTTCACCCAGGAGGTGACCAGGTATTTACGGGGATTGAGGAAGGGAGAAACATACTAACTACCCCTCTCATTTCAGGTAATTACTGAATGATTACTCTGAACTAGAGGTCACAGTGGCAACACAGGCAGCATAAGAAAACAAAGATATTCAACTACCCCTGTACCGTTCCTTCAATCGATTGCAAACAGGGCGTTCCAAGCCAGCTCCCTTGTATTTCAGAGAGGGTATTGAGGAACCTGCTGTGTTCTGGAAGAAAGCAGATAAGATAGTAGAACACGTAGCCCAAAGAAAGCTCTTCCCTTGACGCACAGAAAACTCAGATCCCATGACCGACCTCTACACTGTGCTCAGCGATTTGCGGACAGCAATGCAGGCACACGGAACATACACTGTAATGGTATGACAGGAAGTACTTGCCAATAGGGATGTTAATAACTCATTAGGGCAATGCTAAATATGATACAGGCCCAGCTTTCAGCATTAAGGCCCGGATTCAGGGACCTAACTGCAAAACCTTGCAAATCATCAGGTAACCTGGATCCATTATCATCCCTGCCAACAGGCCCAATTCAAGAAGTGACTCATGCCTCTCCCATCATCCCTGCCACAGAAGATTGCAATATTTATAAACCAATGGAAGATCCCGAACATTGCTCAATGATTGCACCAACACTGCTTTTGTCCTTTGCTACCTTGATTTATTTATTTATTTATTTCCAGGATGTCAGTAACCCGCAGATATCGGGGCGCCAAAGCACAAACACAGGACAGCAAAAAGACAGGACCTTAAAGGGACAGCGAGAGAATCAGTAGTGGAAGTTTAGTGAAACAGAAAAGTTTTGAATTGTCGTCGAAAGTGGCTCAGGACACCCTGAGATCTTAAATACAAAGGAAGAGATTTCCAAATGTTTGCCGCTTGAACAGGTATACCACACGTGCAAACTCTGGATAATGAACTATTATGGCTGAAACAAGACTGTGTGTCCATCTTTAACCACCTGGTCGTGGAAACAAATTGGCCAGAAGAAAAGAGTACATCTTTGTTTCATCAAGGCATGAGATATGAGTTACAAGATGTGTTGCCTCAAGTAGTACATTGTCCCACCACCAAGCAGAATATATTGACTTGGTAATCCAATTGCACCATCTCTTAAGGGAGCCTAGAAGTGATGAGAGCAAAACCATGAATCACCCAGTAATTGTCTTCCCTTGATCACAGCCAGCAACTGAACGCACAATTAAACATCTTCTTAAACTGATGCAAATATCAGGTCTTCGAGGACCAGTAAGCAGACGCCTCCAACAGTTGTGTCTCTGCATTGAGGTAGTCTGGTCATTTCCTCAGGGAATATCGGGTCAGTCCCAACAATGCTTGCAAGGATGTGGGAGCCACAGGTTCGAATTATAAAGGAAGCCAATCGAAGCCCTACAGCGACCTCGTCACGAGGAGGCAGTCATGAAGCATACAAGGATCATGCATGAGTCAGACGTGGAATATGTTTCCCAACAGGTCTTTATTAGTGTTACAAGAACAAATTCAAACAATTCTCTTCGGGGCCAAGATTGTGCATAACAATTGTGGTCAGGATAGTCGTGTCTAAAATATGCATCAGTGTCTTTAGGGAGGGTTAAAAAAAAGTCCCACCAAAGGTTCTCTCAGTTCTCATTAGGGCCTGGTCCTGGTACCTAATGGTGGCTCAAAATGAATAAAATGTGGGGGGTATGTACTCCAGTTCCCATCAAAACGTGACACATTTCCAAAGCCCCTGTACTATCCACATTTCATTCAACATAATAATACTATATAATACACTGATGCAAGCAATCGTGGCCTAGCAACAAGACTGTCATGGAGAAAGAAGCATAGCTTTTGCATCTCCAACACTCAGGACTGTTGAAACAAGATACTTAGGATAGAAAAGCAGGCACATGCATCTTACTGGGCCATCAACACGTTCAGGGTATTCTGTGCACCAGGCAATTCACTCTGAGGTGCAATTACTAGCCTGAGGATGCAATCTTTCATAAAAAATGGAGTAGGCAGTGTATCCCTCAGGATTATGAGTTGGATCATTGGCATACAGAATATGGAACTTGAGGTCAAACACATTTGTCGTCATCGTAGCCTGGTTGCGGATGCCTTGTTTGCAATTCAGTGCAGGATGATCTGGTCCCACCTGAGAATATTTAAAGCTAGTGTGTAGTTTTTGGGCACATGTGTCTAACCTCCGAGTTCCCAGGAGGATGAATGGGAGATACTGTGCAACCAGGATGATGTATACAAGGTGGTAGCTCAACATGTTAAGGAGGGGTGGGCCAAAGAAGTCTTGAGAGGTCATATGAAGCTGATTAGAAGGGTCAAGGATGAGTTGGCCATTGAGGAAGGAGGGATAGTTAGGGGTCACGTATTGGTTGGCGCATATCTATGTGTGTTTCTAAGTGTATGCAGTTTGGCAGTTTGCTGTTCTGCGGCTCTGTGGCTTGACTCCGCGTGCTGGGAAAGAGAAGAAAAGCCCTTGGTGAGTTTCTGCACTGTTGGCACATAGTTTGACAGCGCCTATCGCTGAGCTACAATACAGCAGGCCTAGAAAGTCTATAAAACAAGTGTGGTCCATATGGTTTGCGGTCAAAGGGCACCTGCCTGCCGCATCCCCTCAAGCAGTATCAGAGGGACAGGATTACTAAATATACCGTCTGGGGAATCAGTCTAAGTGGCACGTACGCTGGGCATGCACAGACACGAAAAAACATCGCCTTCTTCGGCTCAGTGAATTGTGAAACAACGACGGAGAGAGGTGCAGAAAGTAAAGTGCAGGGAGCTGCGTAACACCAAATCCACTGTGATAGATAATAATACATTACTAAACCTCTGCTACTCTCTACAGAATAAAATTGCTGGTATGATTCACGGGTAGGGAGAGCAGAGGTAACTTCCGCTGGGGATTAGGGGGCAGAGGAGACCTCTCGACTCCCATTGAATCAAAGTCTTACTGTAACACCAGACGTATTGCTGAAGCGGGTAACGGGAAAGGTGGTGGCTCGTTATCGTCTAGTTTGATGTTAACCTCGACTTCCTTTAAAATGTTGCAATTTGCAGTGAAAGTGCTGCTTACACTATGCAATAAAACTCCCTTGGGGCCTTATTATGAGCCTGTGATAAAACTGCATAGAAATACGACATTCTCCCCTCCAGTTTCCAGCACCATCATTCTGATGTGGGTGGAAATATTGGAGGGGAGATGTCCTGCTTTGCAAAATCACAAGTTGTGGGGGAAACATGTGCTCTAGTGGCATTGCGAGCATTTCTTAATATACTGCCACTTTTCTAATTTTAGAACGTCTTCTTAAGCTTTCATTAAACTAGAAAAGTGGTGCTGTAGTCTAAGAAATGCTATGTTTATAAAGGGGAAGCGTGCAGTTGAGTTTAACGGCACCTCAGAGGGATCACATTTTTAACTCCTTTTTTTGTCTTGCTAAACCAGTGCTGCTGGGAGGAGAATCCCTCCATGAGGCTGCCCTGCATTCCTGATGGTTGCAATGGATGTTGTCAAGCTGTAGATCAGGCTCACAACACAAAAGCCGAGGCGTCCATGGCCGTGCACAACATTCTTTCCCTGTCGGAATATAGTGCAGTTATTGTACGGCATTCATTCCTACAAATAAACGCTGTGTGCTGGCACCCCTGCTATTCAATCTGCATTTAGCCGACCTGCCGGCAAGATTATCTAATTTTGTGAATTTCCCCCCAAGAATGGGAATTAAACATGTTATCTGGATGTCCTATGCGAATGACATAGTATCGGTTGATCATACATATATAGGACTTCAGAGATACGTGTAGGAGCTAAGTTCATATGGATGTGATAATTGTTTAAAACTAAATGTAGAAAAGACTAGGGCCTCATTACAAGTTCGGCGGTAACTCGCCGGTGCTACCTGCGGTTTGCCTCCGGACTGAAACACTGTTTCCACCGCTTGATATCCAGAAGCCATTAGAACATTACAAGTCCCTGCAGCCTGGGATATCAGGCAGGGGAAAATGTTAGTCCCCATTCCTGCGAGTCCCATAGGACTCCACGGGAATGGGGACTCGGAAGCACCAGCACCGTTGCTAACGGTGCCGGTGCTTCCGTGACAACTCTGCTTTCATACCTGGCGGGCGCATAGGCCCAAGAATGCAGAGTTGTAGTCTGCCAGCCCGGAAAGAGGGCTGGTATGTTGCTACCGGCACCCTTATTTCCGTAACGGCAGACTCATAATGAGGGCCCAAGTATATGTACTTTGGCAGAAAAAAAGTGCCCCACTCAGAAAATGCTTATAACAGCTAGCTCTATCAAGCAAGATATCTTGTATAGTTACCTTGGCATTCTGATCAGCACATCAAGTATCTTAGATGATTTGATAGTCTATAAAAAGAGGAAAGCCTTGATATTAAAAAACATGATTAAGAAGATTGCTCGGCAAACTGCTGGCTGTAGCCTAAAAGGGGTGGTAATGCTCTATAAGCAGTGCTACTGCCTGGCTACATTCTATGATTTGGATCCTATGGTAATGACTGGTGAGTCTATGAGCTGGGGTAACATCTTAGAGGCTGGATCCTGGAAGAGCGTATTGGGAATCTCAGGTAGCACACCTATGGCAGCTCTGAGATTGGAATTGGGGTTGATCTCTCTAAAAAGCCACACAGTTTGTAAAAGTGCGACACTCTATATAATAATTATGAAAGACCGATTTGTCTGCTTTTAAATCATCTGGCACATTCCCTTTCGTTTCTCGCAGGGGTACCGGCAAGAGAGTTTCAGTGCTTTACTGAGGAAGTGTTTATGCACATATGGGTATGTGACTGGTCTGAGAACTTCCTGGACTTCAAGCTAGCATTTCTTAAGAAACTCAGGTCCAGAGATTGGATTGGGAATTATGAACATTTAGAGTCGTTGAAGTCCTGCTCAGAGTTTGGAAGTATTGGCCATATCCCACATAAAATGCAGCATTATCTAGCACTGAGTCTGGCTCCGGATCCTAGAAGGTTTATACTGGTATTAAGACTTGGACAGCTACCCACTTTGTCTATTAAATGATCCCATATAGATCTTCCAGTGAAGAACAGGATATCTAGTGTTTGTTAGTGTGAGGGTTCAGTGGAAACTAACAGACATGTGCTGACCGCATGCAGGGTTTAAGAGACCCATGTATATCTGACAGATGGGCAGGTATATCTATGATCTTGACAATATTCCCTCCAGTAAGTTCTGGGCGTATTGTTGAAACTCTGAAAGTATGGGAATCAAATTTACTCTATTTAGATT
Organism: Ambystoma mexicanum; assembly: GCF_040938575.1. Taxonomy (NCBI): domain Eukaryota; kingdom Metazoa; phylum Chordata; class Amphibia; order Caudata; family Ambystomatidae; genus Ambystoma; species Ambystoma mexicanum. The sequence goes on along the minus strand of NC_090923.1, from coordinate 827,964,343 downwards.
GTGGAAATGGTTTGTAACACAAATCCTTGGGTGAGTTTTCTGGTGTAGTGTGATATGGATAATATGCAACAGATGCCGCTACTGCCTCGTAGTGTTATCAGGATTTGCAATTTTAATAATTTAGGATTTTATATGTTTATATGTTGATTGGAAGAATTTAAATGATGATATTAGGATGCTGAATGCAATGAAGTATACATTATTATGTGTAAATGCTTTAAACTGTACCACATTAAATAAAACAAGATATATTGGTTGTCCCTGAAGGGTTAAGGGGGAAATTTGTTGAAATTGGTCACTAAGATCTTCGAGGTATGAACCAAAACCATATCTCCCATGTGTGAGGACGCTTGGTGGCCATTGATGGATACACATATTGTGAGAGTATTGCAGCACTGCATTGAACGTGGAGACATTGATACACTTTAATACCAAGAGCGTGTCCATGAAGATTTCAATGCCACCTGGGATCCATGGGAAGTGGTAGCATTAGAAGTTGAAGGTCCTCTCAACATTCATGGAATTTGTAAGTGATTGTTTTAGTTGACTTCAACCCAAGTGGCCAAAAGGTGAGCGCTCATCATGTAACGAACACAAGGAGCATCATAACGTTCTTGTCTGTATTTTAGAGGGAAGTTTTCCCATAGTGGTAACTTACTGACAATGGTACCCAAATGGGGACAAGGGAGAAGGAGGGGTTTTGGGAAGACAACGGGATGACTCATGTGACCACCTCCTAACATCATTCAAAAGGGAACGTTTTTTTTAAATATTTAACAGAATGATTATGGAGGCCATTTGCAAATCAGTCATGTTTGGAGGGGACTTGATCAGGGTTGTAATGCAAAGAGTGCACAAGCTACACAATAACTCCCCATGCCACAACACATATCAAACCGGTTTCAATGTAGGGGTGACATAAGCCAAACACCAGGTCATGAAAGGATGAGGGTGCAAAGCGCTAGTTCGAAAGAGATGTTGTGAATTGGGTCAAGTAAAACATATTTGAATCTGGGAGTGAAGTTAAGATCAGACTGTCTCGGCATAGAAGGGAACGGGAATCAAAGTTCTCTAGACGTGTAAAAGTGCTGAGTGAGCTGGGAAGTGCTGCCAATTTGGAGGATGGCATGGTTTGAAAGAGAAAAGTGGGTGGTGGAGATGTGGAAGAATTAACGGCAAGATCCTCTTTGCTTTGCAGTTTGTAAAGGGAAGGACGTGTGTTACATCTTCCCCTCGTTTGTATGCCAGCCCCCGCCTGCAGCCCCCTCACTCCTCTGCCTGTGTTTGGTCTCCATGGCCATTCCAGAACTGGAACCTTGTAAGAGCCGACATCAGTTTACAAAGAGGGACAGTTGTTATAGTGAGTGGAGGCTCCATGGGTTGTGTACATGGATGTTACTGCATTATTTTGAACTAACATTTGAACTTCAAGGACTCACAGTTGCTGTTCATATAAATAGCCAATACGGGCAACACGTTTTTTTTTTTAAATGACCCTTGAGCGTGCCCCAGAGGAAAGGTTAGGACGCAAGAAGGGCATTACCAGCCCACCAATGATCCTGAAAAAGCTGAGCTGTGCAGGCCAATTTTCTGAGAGGGGACATTAAAAGGCCAGCCAGGAATGCGACACGAACTAGGCCTCTTGCCCCTTCCGTGTAAAAAGAGACCTCAAAGGGAGCATTTCCAATGCTATGCTGTTAAAGGCCGAGCAAATAAAGGCGAAATGACAGCAATTAAGAGCGCTTGGAGAGTAGCTGTGGTTTCGGCGTGGACCAGCACCACGGTGTCCCGGAGGATATTTAGTGTCCCCAGTTCAGGTTGCAGTGTGACATTGATTTGTCGCTAGTGGCATTTAGAGGACATACAGTGCCGAATGTGAGCTGCCACATCTCGCCGTGTTTCTGCCAGTCTGTCGTGAATCATCTCTTTAGAAAGCAAGTATTGGCAAAGCCAACAGTTTTGGCTTTTGTGTAGGCATGGGATAGGCAGTTGCCAAGAACCACCATAATGGTACCACCTGACCATAAGATGATACCAGCTGGAAACTGGTGTATTTGGGCAAAGAAAATCAGTGCTTCCCACAGGCCTATATACAAGCCAAAAAAGCTTGTTTTTAACAGGCCGTCAGTGCAAGGACATGTGAATCAAATGGCTGAAAGCACATTTGGTAAAGACATGTATATTGAACCAGTAGTACATTTACAACTAGAATTAGGCCATTAACTCTCGGAAGACTGTCTAGAAAGAACAGTAGCAGGTCAAACTTTAATGTGACCCCGCATGGTGCTTTTTTTTCTTTAAAAAAAAACTTTTTTGTCCCCCGCTTATCACAATGTCGGGGACACACTCGCAACCCCTGACTCCCGTTACTGCGCCCAAGGAGAGCGGGGGACACCCTCGCAACCCCTGCTTCGATTGGGTGCATTAATGGGAGTCAGTATTGTGTGCGCCCCCAAAGTCACAGTGACAGCTGGGGCGCACAAATGAGGGCGACATTTCTGTATGATTCCCCTAAGATGCGCTCCCCTCTCTTCCAGGAAGTCTTGGAACCCACCACTGTGAAACGGGGGTCCGTTGTCATAGCACAGCATGCTGGGGAATCCATGGGTGGCAAACACGTTTTCCATCACAGGTATTACGTTCTGGAGGGCCATTGATGGCACAGATTCTACCTCTGGATAGCAGGACCACTGGTCCACCACAACCAAGAAGTGAGTGTGGAGCCAAAGTCTACGTGGATTGTCTCCCATGCTGCTTTGCTCCTCTCCATGCACTAGATATGGGGGCTGAGCATGTTTGGGGCAGCCGCCTGGCACCATACACACTCCCCCACAAACTCCTCAACTTTCTCTTCCAGAGCCTGGAACCACACCTTGAGGCTAAGTTGGGCATTGGTTTTTTCAACTCCTTGGCGCCCAATGTAAGCCAACTGCTCCAGTGATGTTGGCACCACCATTCGGGAGCCTCATAGTAGGAAGCCGTCATCCGTCTCATGCGCCACAGGTGCGTCAGGGTGGTTTTAGCCTCCTGGGTACGTTTATCAAGGTTCTCTACACTGTTTTTCCACTCCCCTCGTGGTATGGCATCTCGCAGTAGGTTGAAACACTCATCTTGCTCTGACATGCTCCTTAGCTCTTCACCTCCATCGAGTTTGCATACAATGTCTTCAATCTCTACAGTGTCCACATCTTGGGCAGTTGAACTCCCGGCAGGGTGTCAAGACAGGTAGTCAGCAGGGTTTCCTGTGCCTGGACCGTACACAAGGGTCACACTATATACTCCTGCAGCACTAGACGCCTTTTTTTGATCCTGGCTGTGGGTTTCGCAGACACTCTGGACATGATTGGGAGGAGCTGCTTGTGATCAGTCACTACCCGCACCGACTTGCCAAAGATGTATAAGTGGTAGTGACGACAACCCCACAATACCGCTAATGCTTCCCTTTCAATTTGGAAGTAGCATTGTTTCCGTGGTGCGTAAGCACCTGCTTGCATAAGCGAATGTCTGGATGTTACCACATCGGGTAACCTGAGTAAAAACCACCCCTAGGCCAAAAGTACTGGCATCCACTACAAGTTTGGCCTGAAGACAGTGGTCAAAGATAGCCAATGTGCATTCCTCCTACAGGGCTTCCTTGATGTCGTCAAATGCCCTTTGTTTTAACGGCATCCATTGCCATGCCAATTCCTTCCTTGTGAGAATCCTCACTGGTTCTGAGATTGATGCCAGATCCTTAATGAAACAGCCACAGTAGGTGGTCATTTCAAGAAAACTCCTTACCTCAGACATTTTCTCCGGAGCCTTGGCCATGCGAATGTCCTGGGCTTTTGCAGGGTCAGCAGAAACACTCCCTTCTTGAAAGATAAAAACAAAGAATTCGATCCGCCTCTTCAGGAACTCACATTTTTCCTTGTGCAATGTCAGTCCAAGAGTGCGGGTACGTTCCAGCACCATGCTCAGGCGATCCAAGTGTTCAGGCTAGGATCGGGCAAAAATCAGAATATCATCACTAATGTTCAGTGCTCTCGACAGACTAGCTAGAGCACCACAAATGGTACTCTGAAAGACCTCTGCGGCCAAGGATATTCCAAAATTGAGTCTCTTGTATTTAAAGAGTCCTTTATGAGTCGAGAAGGTGGTGATATATCTTGACTCTGGGTGTAGGACCAACTGATGGTAGCCAGCTCTAAGGTCTAACTTGCAGAAGAACATGGCTCCTTGCAAGTTGGTGATGATGTCATCAATTGTGGGTGTAATGTGATACTCCCTTTTTATAGCCTTATTGGGAAGGCGCATGTCTACACAAATTCAAACTGAGTCCGGCTGCTTGGGCTTTGGGTCGATAACGATGGAAGAGACCAAAGGGTTGCGTTCTTCCAGCGGCTCAATGATGTCTAAGTTTATGAGCTTCTGAAGTTCCTGTTCCACATGCTCCTGCAGGTGAAACAGCACCCTCTGGTGCTTCAATGCCACTGGCTGGACTGTTTTATCGATATGAAGCCTCACCGGGTATCCTGCCATCTGTCAAATCTCTGTGAAGACATCATTTAATCACCCCACCAGTGTCTGTACATCTTCTATAAAAACCCTGTATGCAAACTGCACCAGTTTGAGTGCTTCCGCAGCGGCACATCCGAACAGGGTCTGATTCCTGACTTGGGACACGGGAACCGTGCGTTAATGGATATATTGTCATATCGGACGGGAGCCACGAAGACACCCTCCAGTGGCAGCGGGCACTTGCCTCCAAATGTGTACGTACAAACTCCTGTCTTCTTTAGCTGTGGGGGAGGTCGTAGCATCTTATAGTGGGATCATCCATGACATTAACGGACGTGCCAGTGTCAATAAGTATGGGGGTGTCCATGTCCAATACTTTCACTATGCATTTGTGCTGGCGCTTCCCTTTGCCACTAACTGCGAGTACAGTTGAAATGAAGAAGACATCCGCCTCATCTTTTTCTTCTTCCAGAAATGGGTTTGGATCGTGCAGGGCCTCTTCCACTGCCTTGACCTGTGAGGCACTGCGCTGAAATGGTACATTCAGGCGTTCCCCCCACACCCTCGAAGTGGTTTGAAGGCGCTTGAGCTCTGCACACATGAGCAAAATGGTTCTAGATACCACATCAGCCGCAGGTGTGTCCTTTAGCTGGGCAATCACTTTGGTGGGGCAGGTTGTAACCACACTGGGTGCATGCTGCATTGTTGAGCTTTCAAGGCTGATCTTTTTTCTGCCAGGTGGTTCTCCTTCCCCCTCTGCCAGTCAGCAGTCTGCCTACTTCGCACATGTCCTCCAACTTCACTGACTTGAGGGCTGACTCCATTTGGGATAACCTAACATCTGCCAGCTCGTGTGAGCGTCCCAGTTCCAACATACAAGGAAGGGTGATTTCCACCTCAAAGAGAATTTGCTTCCGCAACTTCGTCGACAGGCAACTGAACATAAACTGAAGTTGCACCTCCAAACCTCCTCTGCCCATGCACAAGTGGATGTAAGGTGGCACAAATGCCTGTGAAAACCATCCAAAAGTATGCCAGCTTTCTGTGTAGCCGTGTAGCCGACCTCATGATCCATTTTTCATAGTCTGTGTTTACCATAGGGGCTAAATAGTCATTGAGGGCGGACACAGCTGCAGCACACGAGCCGTAAGTGGGGCATAGAGTCTGAAAGACCTGGTGGACTGCTGGGCCCGCAGAGTAAATGAGCGTGGGCTTCCGAGCCTGGTCACCAAGCTCACCTGTTCCATCGAAATACATGTTGAAGCGCTCAATACAAATGCTCCATCTAGGGCCCATGGTCACAGGCCAGCTGTCAACATCAAATTCAGGAGTGGGTGCCAACAACCCTTGCTGTTGAGGGACTCTCCCTCTTGGGGCCACTCCACCCTCGAGGTGGGGCTGCTAAAAAGTCTCCAGAAATCTGTGCCTTATAGGCAGCACTATGGTAGATGGGCCCACAGGCATTCCTCCAGGAGCCGCAACCCTACTCCTCCAACAGCCACAGATGTTAGTATGGCAATTAGACCCCAAGGCGGACATGCACTCTCTGAGCAGAGAGCTGCAACCCTGGTTCTTCGGGGCTGATAGGTGTCCCAACGTACAGTTCATGCAGGGTGTGAGAAAGATTTGGGGGTCCATCTTAGGCTTTGCACGTAGATCTGTCCTTCACTGAGGAGGTTCCAAAAATGGTGGCGTACCGCCAAAGTATAACGTGATGTTTTCAGGATGATTGAAATGTTTGTGCTCTTACCGGTGGGATACCGCTCCACAGAACACAGTGCAGGCACTATGGAATGCGCAACACACACGGACGGTGGGTCACTGCCACTGCGTGCCTGCCGGCGACGATCAAAGACGTGGATCTACGCATCTCACCCCACAATGCTGGGCTGCCTCCTTTCTAGTTCGTCGCCAGTGTTATGTCCCTGGGGGACTGGCGGACCCAGGTGCAGGGTCTGGAAGTAATGAGACAACGACTGGGCTGTCTGTCTCACGGTCCCCGCTCGTGCACTGACTGCATGCCGATGCGGGGCCATTCTTTGCGTGTGATGATCATCACACCTTAAAGGACTATACATTAGATGATTGGTGGTTTGGAAACAACAGTATGTTGTCTTTCCAAGACAATTAATACAATTACTGTTTTGTTTTCATGCTTGCGTGATCACATGTTCTGTTCCGGAAGTGTACACTTTGGACTCTGAGGGCTCACTTTAGTATTAGTGGACTTTTCTTAGACGTAGCCTGTGTATATCTTTGTTTGATGACTATGCTGGGATGTCCTATTGTGTTGTGTCCTGTTAAGGCGTTGTCTGATCGCTTGTCTGACGTGGTGTTGTGGCTCTGACGTCCTGAATGGCTTATAGATTAGTTTCCATATTTGATATATTTGGTGACCCGTGTAATATGTGATATGGCTAGATATAATGGTCAACAGTACGTGGAACTGACTTATTTCACGAAATGTAGCATATGCAACTGTCAACTTTACACAAAATGTTCACGCATGCCAAAAGGCACACAGACATTTCTGAAGACGTGTTACTGGGAGACTATTCCTGTTTATATATGGGTATATGCATGAGTCTCAATGATCTTCCTTTCTTGTGTGGCATTTCACGTTTGATTCCTAGAAGGCAGGCCAAGGCCTCAGTTTATGCAGATTTGCTCTCATATGGCAAGGATACAAAGGATGTGAGAGTGCTCCTTCTTCAAAAGGTACGCCTTTAGAATTTGTATCTGCCTTTGTACATGTGTGTTCGGCATGATTGAGTGTCTGTGGTGTGATTGGTTGCTTGCCTGTACTTGTTGCTGCACTGAGTTATCTTTGCATACTCTTACTTTTCATACTTTGCAGTGAGATAGGAAAGGTGTTGCTGTATTCCATGAGGCAGGCAGATGTTTGGGACCCCATCTGTCCTGGAGTGGAATTGCCAGCCTGATGGGTGTAGACTATGTGTGTGCTTACAATCGGATGGTTCCACAGTTATGCCAGGTGAGGTGTTTGAATGGTTATCAGTGTTAGATATGTCACCTTTGCAGTCCGCGCCTACTGCTTAGTGCTAACCATGGGACGTAGAGCTTCCACTGTCACTGCCACCTCCCGGCCGGCATAAACTGTGCAGCACTCCCCAGCAAGGAAGGGGAGCTCCGCGTGACATTTGCTGGGCCCGCCCTCTACAATGGCAGGCCTGCTCTACATCCCTGGGCCGCTGCTGGCGTACGCACCCAGGGTTAAAGGACTCGCCTGGGGCCTCCACAACTGCTTCAAATAATGCCAGGCCGCTTCTGGCATACACGGCCCAGCCTGGACTCCCTGCAGGCGTCCACACACTGCTGCTAATGTGCCGGGCTGTCTCTGGAATATGCAGCCCAGCTAAAAAGAATGTTGGAGCCCCCACCATACTGCTGCTGCCCTGCTTAGACCATCTAAGGACCCAGGAACACCTTACAAGACCTTGTGCCAGCCATGGCCAGGCTGTTTCTCAAGTAAGGATTTTGAATATAATTCTTAGCATATAAAGTGCACTTTATAAGGACTTTTAATATTTTTTAAGGACTCTTTTTATATGTTGTTTACTTGCAGTTGCTTAGGAATTATTTTTTATAGTGTGTCATAGTGTGTAGCGTGCTATCCCTTTTTATAGAAAAATACTAAACTGCTGGTGTACCTGGATTGATTTTAGACATAGATATATCAGATATATGGTTCTTTCCCTAGCCCGCAGGATCTTTCTCTCTCCAAACCCCAGTATTTCTTGCCTCTGAGCTCCTCCTTGCCCTGGCTTCCTTGCTCCTCCTTCTGCTCAGCCTCTTTGGCCCATGTCTCCTACTCCAGCCCCTTCTTCATTCCTCGGTAGCCATCTTCAAATGGGCTCCTTCTGCGGACCCGAGAGCCTGCTGCCACAGACCTTCCTTTTATAGGGACTGACCCCTTCCCATTCCAGCCTCTCTCCTGCCAGGGAATCACAGGTAGGTCTCCCTGGTTTGAGTATTGGCTGATTGAATCTGCCCCTGTGAATGGATTGCAGTTTTAATGTGGGACTTGGGGTTGATTAGTTCCACCCCACGAGCGGTCCTCTCTCTGCTTGGAATATCACCCCAAACACGCTTGGGTGGAACTCCTTTTGTCACAGGTGTTATGTCGGGGCATGCTCCTTCCACCTCCGGTTATGGATATGATTTCTGTCTAACGAATTCCCTTAAAGGGACAGGAGCTTCTAAAGTGACGATTTTAATGAGCCTTTCATATGTGGCCCGGGGGTCCTCCTGTCGCCATCCCTGGACCTTGCATTGCTTGGCTTGTGGCACAACCTGGCTCCCTTGGTGTCCTCCACCATCGACCAGTTAGGTCAGCCAGGCGACTCCATTACAGGACCCATCTGATTTTTTTTCACTTCTGACACCTGAAGTGGTTTACGTATATGAACTGTGGGGCAACTGGCAGTTACATGGACCAAACATATTCCAAGTCTCAAGCTAATGCAGCACAGCCCAAATCAAAAACTGCATACGACTATGCTGTTGATGTACATGCATCACATTGGGACCTGTGACCTCTGGCACTGAACCACTTACTTTCAGCTGACAAGAGGTACATCAAGAGACATTCAGCTTTGACCTTATAGATGCACCCCTACATATAATCATCCCGGGTATGTTTCGGTAGTCATAATCAGCTCAACCTATTGTCAATGTTCATTTTACATCCACCATTATGGTCCATTCTAACCACAGACTACCTGCTTTCTATCAAAAATAGCAAACATGGACTGTGTTTTAGCCTTTTAAACACTGCTTCCTGATGAAATAACCTCTAGGATGTATTCCAGAAATGACTAATACCTTACTGCCACACAGACCCATTTACTGCCAAATTGACTTTGTATCAGGGGCACAAATTCCAAGCAGCAGGGTATATGCCTTCTCAGAAGAGGAGAATTGCAATATGCATAAGTACCACAATCTGTATCTGGCCAAGGGTTTTATTTTACCACCAAAGTCCTTGGCAGCCTCGTCCTTGTTTGTTGTATTGAACAATTAAGGAGATCTATGCACATGCATTGATTAATGATCCCTCAACAAGATCATTATTAAAAAGCATTGACCTTCATAACTGAACTTCTATATCAAGTAAAGGATGCAGTCATCAACACAAAACATGACCGTTGTGGGTATTCCATCTCGTCCCAGTGAAAGAAGGCGATGAGTAGAAGCCAGAGCTCCAGAGAAAGTTTGGGGTCGTACAACTATAGAGTAATGCCCTTCACTCTCTGTGATGAGCTGGGCACTTTCTAATTTTTTATGAATGGCATTCTTACTGAGTAAAGGGACAGTTATACAATCATCTGCACAGACAATATCGTAATATATTCAAAATAACTGGACAAAAATGTGGGCCACATGAGGGCATTCTTAACCAGCTCAGGCAATATTTTATATGCCCATATATTTACTAGGATGTTTTGGTCAAAGGAAGGCATCTCAAAGGACCAAAGAAAAGGTCAGACGGTAAAATGGTGGTCTTCCCTCAAGATTGTGAAGAATTCCAATGTTTTCGTGGATTTTTCAATTTTTAATTTTGTAATTTTTTTTAACATCTTTATTTAATTATAACTTATATATAACAATAACTACAGTTGTGAGAATCACAAAAGTAACAATATTCCAACAATTCATATAAATACGAAACATCAACCACATAGCAAAGAAACTTCATCCCGAATTCCCACCCTAGATCCAAAACATATAATAAAAATACACACAACATATACACACACACAAACACAACAGCACAACATCCACTCCCACCCTAACCCTATCATTTACCAAACCGACTAACTTGCACTTTACCCAAATAAAATAAATCATTGAAGGATTCCCAACTTTCACAGTATTCAGCCTCTCGATGAAGCCGATAAGCACGAGACTTTTCATGTCTCGATAGTATGCGCATATCTACCAACCAACCATCAATATGTGTTTTTTTCTGTGATTTCCAAACCTTCATAATATGTTTTACAGCTACCATCAATGCCCTATTAATCCAATCAGAAGCACCACAAATTCTCAGACTTCTACTTTCATTTGAGAGGAAAATCACAGATTCAAAAGTTCGAGGAAATTAATCGCCCAGCACTAGATCCACTTGATCCAGAACATCCTTCCAAAAGGCGAGTACTCTTTCACACTCCCACAACATATGTAAATAAGTTCCCCTTAAATGATTACACCCCCAACACAAATCTGAATCTATCAAGCCCCTCGCCATCATCCTCACTGGAGTCCAAAAAATGAACCCTAAGATTCGCTGATGAGTATATCTTAAATTCAAATCCATTTTTATCTCTCACCATCACCCTCCAAGCATTGTCCCAATCCCTTTCCGATAAATCACTCCCCAACTCAGTCACCCACTTCATTCTCAAAGTCTCCCATGAAGTCTGCATACATTCCTGTACAGGTATCAATTTAGTAAATGTGGAAACTACATTTGGAACAGCACCAAACAGGATACACATTTGTGGTTTGTCACTCAATGGTTCACTGAGCATTCCATGACTTTCCAATCCAAATCTCAATCCAAATCTGAATACAAGATCCTCAAACGCCACCATTCGATCATTCCCCCACACATCTCCTATCCTCAAAATTCCTTTGTTAGCCCATCCTTTCCAAAACAACATTTTATTCTCAATCTGCAAACCCGGATTCAGCCAAATGGAAGCAGTGCTATAAAGGAATACACTCTCAGCACACCCTTTAATCAATGAGACCAAAGTCGACTTTGTAATTTCTAACGCCTCAATCCTTAACCTGGGTTTTGGTAACTTTCCATACGAATATAAACAATCAATGGGTAATGGGTCCATCTTTTCCTTTTCCATCCGAAGCCAAAACGGATCCAAATATCCGTCTTCCCTAAAATAATAATAAGCTTTATTTAAAAGGAACCCCTTGTAGTAATTTTCCAATAATGGATATCCAAAACCCCCGTCCCGAACACTGTGTGCCAAAATAAACCTTGGAATCTTCCGTTTTCTTCCCAATCCCTACGAAAATTCCATAAAAACCTTATCAGTGGGTTTCAATACTTTTTTAGTGAATTTTAGGGGAAGAGATTGTATATAATACAAAACTTTTGGAAGCAACACCATTTTAACCTCATTTATTTTTGCCCACATATTCAAAGTTAGCCTATCCCATCTACGTATATCCTTCAATAAAGTTTCTCTCAATTTATCCACATTAAAATCCACTGTCCTTCTTACATCTCGCACCAAATAGACACCCAAATACTTTACCGAAACTTCCACCCATTGACAATCCCAATCCAACAACCTTGTACTTATTGGATTCATTTTCAATGGAAAAACAACCGTTTTTCCCCAGTTAACCTTATAACCTGATAACCATTCCACGTCCTGTAACATACTCCGAAGTAAAGTTCCCCCTTTAACCAGATTTGACAACACTACCGTTAAATCATCAGCATATGCTAACACCTTCACCTCACCATCTCTTAATTTCCACCCACGAATCTCTCTTGCTTGCCTAATATATGACAGCAGCGGTTCAAGCACTAAGTTAAATAAGAAGGGAGAAAGTGGACAACCCTGCCTAGTCCCCCTAAACAGTTTGAAAGAACTAGACATTATCCCGTTAACCCATATTCTAGCGGAAATATCATATTGCAGAGCACCTACCATATTCAGAAATTGCAGACCAAAACGCATCCAGATCAGTGTGTAATTTAGAAAAGACCAATTGACACAGTCAAATGCCTTTTCGGCATCAAAAACACATAACATCATAACTTCATCCACTTCCGTTTTTGACAGACCAATTATATTCAATAAGGTTCTAATATTATCGTATCCATATCTATTGTTCATAAAGCCAACTTGTGAGTAATCTACCAACTCCCCAATGTATTTCTGGAATCTAGTAGCCATAATCTTCGTAAAAATGTTTATAGCAACATTTAGTAGAGAGATAGGTCTATAACTACCACATTTGGTTGAGTCCTTCCCTTGCGTGGGAATTAGTGTGACAATTGCCTCCCGCATGGAAGGAGGTAATTTCCCTTCTGAGAGAAGTTGATTATAGAGCCTGCACTGTCTCAGGACCAAAGCCATACTAAAGGATTTATAAAATTCAATTGGTAACCCATCAAAACCCAGAGATTTAGCAACCTTAAGGAGACAAATTGCTTCACTCACTTCACTTTCATAAATCGGAGCATCAATGGCGTCTCTCCCCTCCTCAGACAAAACCGGTTATTCTATTTTCGCAAAGAAATTATTCAGCATCATCTCATCAAACTGAGAATTCTCTGCGTATAAGGAAGCATAAAATGTTTTAAAGCAGTCACAAATATCTCTACTTTTAACCTTAACGTTCCCAGCATTATCCGAAATCTTATCAATAAACGATCTTTCAGTCAGACTCTTTAACTATTAGTCAATAAATGACCACTCTTATCACCTTCCTCCCAAAACTTTTGCTTTATGAAATATAGACCTATTTTAACCTGTTCATCTAAAACTTCTTTCAACATATTCTTGGCTTCATCAACTCCCAACCTATCCCCTTTCTTACCAGATAGTGCATATTTTTGTTGCATGAGTTTTAATTTCAATTCGAGATCTTTTATCTGTTTCTCCCCCTCTTTTCTCTTTCTGGAAGTCCAATTAATCAATTCTCCCAGAATGGTAGCTTTGAAAGCATCCCATACGACCAGATCATCTGCAGAATCCAAATTCTTCCCAAAGAAATTATCAATAAAAACATTCAGCTCCTCACAAACTTTCTCATCCTTTAGAATGAATGTCTTTAATCTCCATTTATCTCTGTTCAAAGAACCCATTTTCCTATCAATATTCAAGTTTACCAATGCATGGTCCGAAAGACACCTCTCACCTATATCAACCCCCACATTATCATCAATCAACATGTCAGTCACCAACAAATAATCCAATCTTGAGTAAGAATCGTGAACTGGAGAGTAGAACGTGAATTCTTTATCCTTGGGATGTAACAATCTCCAACTATACACTAAATCAAATGTATCTAAAAAGATGTTAAAAACACCACTCAATTCTAAACCTGAAAATCCACATTTTTACAATCTATACAAAGAAGCATCCAAAACATAATTAAAATCACCACCCAAAACAATCTTGTCACCCTTCATGGTTTTTAAACAATACGTTAATGTGTTAAAAAAAACAATACCATTCGTGCAAGGGTTATATATAGATCCCAATGTCAAAAGCTTCCCTTCATATAAGACATCAACCAAAATAAATCGTCCTTCATCATCCATAACAACATTCTCAACTTTCATGCCTAGGGTTTTTCAAAACAGCAGACCCACTCCTCTTGATCTTCCTGTGTAACAATTCAATAGAACTTTCATATATTTTGAAGTGCCATAAAAAGTACCCGGTTGTTCCGTCAAATGAGTCTCCTGTAAAAAGATGACATCCGCCTTTTCACTTTTCAATTTGAGCATGATAGACTTTCCCTTCTTTGGACAATTCATCCCTTTAACATTCCATGTGACAAAATGTAATGACCCCATCATCTACAATTCAATGATCAATGAGAATATCCATTTCCTACATACAGTGTTGAATCCTAAAATCAAAACTGCTCCCATGACCATGAGTAAAGCAAAGCAAAAAAAGTGTGAGTAACCCTTCACCCCAAAAATACATAAAACATACAAACACAATACAAAACACAAACAACACCAAATCATCTTGAATATTGTCCAAGTCCAGGACAAATCAATGAAAGTAAACATACAACCTACTGCTACTAAACTACAACCCTCAGAGCCTATGCCCAATCCATATATAATCACAATATTTCTCCCTTTAATAACAATCTGCATAATTCCTATGTACCTCCCACTCAATATTCCAATAACCATGACATTGAATCTAGTCATATCACATTTCTTAACCTAGTCAATTAGTTATACATATACCTACCCAGATGGTTACAAACATTAGTCAAATCAAACAATCGCCTATTTTTCAAATTAAAATACAGTATTCAACAGTAATAAATATAATATACGCATAAAACATAACCCCCTCTCATATCAAAATCAACATCACTTCAATCCTATAACTCTTTTTAATTATTCCATCATAGATCAATAGTAACAACTGAACCGTAGACCAGTATGAGGAATGATCTAATAATTTTCGCTTGCATCAGCAATTCGAAACCTACACTAGAGACCTCCAACCTCCATACCGCTATATTACTAAGATATCAAGTAATAAAACCAAACAACATCTCAAACATTCCATAAGATCCTCCAATTCATTATCAATGTTTTAACATTCAGCAGGAATGATAAATTCAACTTTCTTAAATACATAACCACATTTCGATAATATAATTTCTGAAAACATCCAGGTGCACACATTTCCAATGTAATATTATGATGTTGTCAATCAGGAAAAGCACCAACATCAACAAGTTTCAAACACATATTGGCACCAGTCCAAATGAAGTTGAGATCCATATTATAGCTAGTACCATAGCAAATATCCATCAGAGACAAAGCAAAAACGTTTCTTGAATCCATTGCAACCTTCCCAAGCAATCACTGAAGCAAGAATATAATCCGTCTCTTCCATCACCATGTAACAACCCACCAAATTTGCGACAGCCCCTCAATGTACATCAAGAATGGTCCGATTGCTCGAGGCTGAAAACATTGTTTCCCAAAGTCAAAAGACATACAGAACTAGTCATGTGCCTTCATTCCATCAGAAATATGATTTTAACAGCATTACTTGGGCACTTTATGGCACCATTGTTTTCCCTTTGTCATCTTCACTCATCATGTCCAGGATCAATTTGCATCCACAGTAAGCTTGCTTTCCTCGATTCAACGAATCCACGGCAGTTAATGGCTTTCCATTTCCAATTCTGCACTCAGCCATTTCCACGTAATAATATAATACAATGAGGGCAATACCTTGAAGTGCGCGCTGTAGGGGGATCACCCAACCAGCATCCGATGTTTCACTGCCGCAGATGCCATTCCTGACACCCCATGCATACGCAATAATATGTGCAATCTCTGAGGCGAGTGAAGCAGTGAAACCATATTATTGAAAAGGTAAGTCTATGAGGCGAATGAAAAAGCGCACAATAGAAAAATACCTGGATTACCATTCACTGCATCCAAAATGTGTTCTTCAGCACTCCATATAGCGAAATATCAAACATACGGAAGTCCAAATTTTTCTTTCCACAGTTGAAGGCCTTGCGTGTACCGGTCACATAACAGACGTCTTGTACAGTAAGGTGCTTTACTCTAAACCACACCATTCTGCAGTGCTTGTATACATTTAACCGAATGAAGACGTTAAAGCCCAAATATTTTAACGGAAAAAATCTAATACTGAAAACATAAAAAATAAAAAATAAAGGAACAATAAATAAAGCCAATGTCAAGTTAAGTCATAACGAATCACCTTTTTTTCTTTGAAGTACTCGAAGTACTCTTATGGGGCTCAGATGGTGTAATTTCCATGTGCGAGGACTCCAAATTTGATAAAAAGGTCTCAGCACTTATATGATCTGCAAAAGATTGAGTTTGCCCATTAGCCACCACCCTTAAGACTGCAGGATAGAGCATATAATACTGCATTTTCATATTTCTTGCTTTCTCCTTTGCCGCCTGAAAAAGCCTCCTCTTATCCAATACATCCTTACTGAGATCACTAAATATCATAATTTTGTTGCCACCCCATGCCAAATCACCTAGATCACGTGATTTTTTTCAAAATTAGTTCCTTAATGGGGTATCTGAGAAACTTCACAATGAAATGTCTAGGTCTTTGACCCATTGCTGGTTTCCTTCCTAGGGTCCTATGAGCCCTTTATATTTCCAGAGAGATAGATTAATCCAATTTCAAGATTAAAGTTTTCTCCATAAATTGCATAGGGTTGCCATGCTCAACATTTTCTGGAAAACCAGCCACTCTGATGTTGTTTCTCCTCGAGAAATGTTCCTGTTCTGACAGTTTCTCCAGCAGCTTTCCATTTGAGCCTCCAGCTTGTTGATTGTATCCTCTAATTTTAAGGTCTTTTCATCTGTAGCTGATAAATGATATTCAATTCCAGAGACCTTCACCGTGAGAGCTAAATATCTTTCCTCAGTATTAATCTTCCAGATCTTTATTTCTGAGATGTCCAAAGTTACTTTAGTACGAAGCGCCAATAATTTGTCATCTCTTGTCTCAATTTTCTCTCCTTCTCTCCCCTTCTGACGCTTCGCTGGTTGAGAGGACTCCACTGAATTGGAGTCTGACATAATGTAAGGGAATATATAATCAGACAGGGCACAGGAGCACAGCTTCTATGTTGCCGTCTTCTGAGCTTGCAGTTCTAGAATGGATTTTTCAATTTTTACCAATGATTAAATCCAGATTTTTCTCAAGTAGTTCATCCCATAACTAATCTATTGCTGAAAGACTGGCATTTCTACTAGATGCAAGAAGCTGGAGAGGCCTTTAAGCACCTGAAGATGCTTTTACCCACAGTGCCAATTTGATCACATCAAAAACTAGTGTTACAGTTTGTGGTGGAAGCTGATGTCTCAAGTACTGCAATGGGTTGACGTGCTTTCACACCAACAAGTCAATAACAACTGGTTGTACCCCACAGTGTACTGGTGAAGGACGTTGTATTTCATGCAGTTAAACCATTCTATAACTTCTATGATAGATTAGGAGGTATTCCATTTTGGATGGGTTGAGGTTTTAGGAAGTGGGTGGCCATCCAGATGGTGTAAGTTTAGTGACAGGCTCTGATGATGTAGAGTTCTGAGGGTGAGAAAATCTTGAAGAATATTTGTTTGCCATCTGTGTATTGGTCAAAAAGGATTCGGTTGTTTCTAAGACCCTGTCCGAGGATTCGATGTATAGGTTGAACAGTAGGGAAGATGGGGAGGATCCTTGTGGTTCTCTTTATTTGAATGGGGAGAGATTTGATTGATGGGGGATTGGAAACAAAGTGTGAATTGCCAGTAAGGAGGAAGGTAAACTAGTTGAGAATAGTGCCTAGGATTTTCATTCTGTGGGACAGGATTTTTAGGAGGAAGGTGTGGTCAATAGTGTTGAAAGCTGCAGACTGGTCAAAGAGGACTAGGAGGGCTGTGTGTCTTTTGTCAGTAATGTTGTGAATGTTAGGCAGGATGTGAAGTGTCACAGTCGTGACGCTGTGTCTGGGGCAGAAACCTGGCTGGGAGGATAGAGGAGGTTGCTTTTGGTGATAGGCTATCACATTTTTATTGTGAGACCGTGTTCCATGATTCTGGTGAGGGATAGCAGGACTGTGATGGGCTGGTAGGTTTTCGGGCATCTATGGCCAAGGAATGGTTTCCTCTGGAGTGGGGAGCTTTGTCCTTTTTTAGGCGCAGAGAGGATGTTGCTGTGTAAGAGACAAGAGTGGATGGTTTGGAGTCAGCATAGATCCATTGTGGCAATGCAGTTAGATGCAGCCTGAGCTGGGCATTTGCAATCCAGGAAGTTTGATGGTTTTGTTTTGACTATGAGGTTGATGAGGATGCCTTTGTTTATGGATTGGAGGGTTTGAGGTGCAGAAGAGAAATTTTGGAGGGCAGTGCTTGTCTGATATTGTGTATCTTGGAGTTGAAGTAGTCCATAAGGGAGTTGCATACTGTGGTGGGTGGGGGCTTGGTAGGGGTGGATGGTGATTTGGAGAGTGACTTGATGATGTTAAAGAGTTTCTGTGTATGGTTGGGGCGGGTTTGAGCTCTTGAGGTTGTGGGCGCTTTAACACTGTACCTGGCTATCTTGTATTTGGAGCATCAGTTTTTGAGGGGGTTCTGGTCAAGGGGTTTGGATTCTTTTGTCAGGCTCTTTCTAGGCATCTGGCTTCTTCTTTGATCTTGAGAGGGAAATTGTTGAACAATTGCTTGTGTTGGTGCTTGTAGGGTTTCTGTGTGATGATGGGACATTGTAGTGTTGCAATTGTAGAGGGGTAAGGTAGGTTGGGTGTGGGGATAAGCGGGGATGGCATGACTGGTGTGAGTGCTGTGTTTACAATGTGTTTGATTTGCCTGACTGGGGGTGGAAGGAGGTGTCCGAGGTGGGTGGATGTTGTGTCGTAGAGCCAGATTGAAGGGGATGGCACAGTGCCTGAGACAATGCCCATATTCAATTTTGCATAGAAACTGATTTTTCAGGAAATTAGAAAGTCATGGGTGTTGCCAGTGAAGGCAAGCGTCCCCAGCCAGCACGATCCTCCCCGCAATGAGAGACAATGATGGACTCTCCCAGGATGGGAACAAGGCCAAGACAAAGTGCGGGTGAGCGTAAATGGGAAATTATCAATCAGAATAGGGCATGCAAAGAACTCTGCAAACTCCGAGAGCGCTCTGCCTGACAATAGCAAAGACAGGCGTATATATTTACAAAAAACGTCATCAGAACCTACATACTATAGGGGGCACAAGTTCAGTGGGATTGGGTGGCGACGACTAGCTATAGGTGCTGTTGCGATGTGGTTGGCCGCGGCTGGAGGACGTCACCGGTTAGCCTCGTGGGTTGGGCTGGGCCTGGCGGGTCAGCTGGGTTCATCCGGGCGGTGTCGTTGTGCCACTGTGGCCAGTGTCAGAGATTAATGTCTTTTCCTGACTTCTTTGCCCTAGGCCATGCACACCGCAGTCATTCAGCCATTTGCAATATTATCTTCTTTAGTAAATCTTCCAATAGGTTATTCTACAGGTTAATGCAACACAGGAGGAATGCACCTAGAGTGGGGTTTGATGGCGATTCATCAGCACATGGTTACCAGCGTCCTGTTGACCGGGTACCATAGGTCGTGGGGTTGGGTCTCGGGGCATGGGACAGGCGGTACATGTCATCATGTCTTGTTAGAAGTCATTATGGATGTGTTGCTGTAATGTTGCCATAATATTGGATGTCCTAATTTTACAGGGGCCATTAACCTAAGGTGAGCCGGTGGGTCGTGGGGCTTAAGAAAGGGCGCCTCTGGATTTGTGTTTTCAGGCTGAGGTTTACTGCTGGGTTGTAAATAATACAGGTGGCGGGCTGTGGCCTTGGGTGCTGCAGAGGGAACTACAAATCTTTGAAGCGGCTCCAGCCGAGTTGGGGGAGGTGGAGTAGCTTGGCGCAGGCCTCTGCTTTCTCGACTGGCAAGCTTCGCTGGGAGGGAGGGGGAATGGCCTTGCATATGCTCACAAAGGTATCTTCCTCGTGTGTTGCCGATTTTAGGTGAAAGTAGCATAAGCATTCAAATAATATACAATACTACTTAAGTCATTCCAAAGCTCACGTTTTAACATTGCTAATGCCTCTCATATAATCAATCCGAGCACATTACTTGTACACCATAGTTTTAACAACTAAACATTTTATTATATGCTCATACATTCGTAGTAAGTGAGGTAGTAGTGAGGTTGGTGGAGTGCATAGAAACAACTTGCCACTGCAACTGACGGCAGTGGCACATGGTGGGCTTGGACCCACACACACATGTAAGATGCATTTTCATGCATCTTTTGCACGAGCCCTCAATATGGTTGCATTTGTCTTTCTTTGCACTCTAGCAGCATTAGTTCGGTTATGGCGCGGGACCGTGGGGTGTAATCTTTTCAATGATACGCATAACAAACAAAAAAAACCTGGGACGCTTTTACTATTTGTGCATAACTGCAGTGATGTGGGTGCTTCATTCCTAATGTCACATGAGCACGCATTCCGCCATATCTACACATTTTACAGGTTTTTTAGTCAAAGAGGTTGTGGAGAGAACGCTTCCATCGCAGGTAGTTTTGTCATTAGTATTTGGGAACTTTTGCTTTTATCAAAGGACCATTTTACAGTTCTTTTTCCACCCAGGCTCTGCTGGCCGGGTCATGCTGGGAGCAGCGATACACTGCGGAAGGTGAAATGTTACAGTGTTGGTATCTTACACTAGCTCATGTCCGTCTTGTTCGTGGGAACGGGCTCACAGCGAATCTGCCAGGGAGCTGCGGCCACAGGGATAATTGAAACTCTCCAAAGGTGGGGGCCGCGCTGCGATGTGCCGGGCTCACACCATCTTCATTAGACAAAATGGTTTCTGTGGCCTAGCTAAATTCAGCAGGTTTGGGCAATGTCTTCGGCAGGTGAGCCATCCACCACCTGGGCCCTGGTGGTAAGGAGGGGACCCCTGACGAGCCATGGCCCTCACCGGGGGAGGGGATGCAGGCGAGGGGGGTCTTTTGGACCAATCCTCCCCTACATTTCCCCCCTTTCGTTACTTAAGTAACAAATTCTTTAAATCCTCCAATCTCCTGCACTCTTCCTCGTCAATTACTGCGTCATCCCATGCAGGTGTGCCTTTTATGGGCATCCATGCTCTGCATACCCCTCTCAGGCTCTCACCTCTCCTAGCATATTCATCTGGGGTACAAGTCAGGTATATACATCCGCTCTCCGCTTCCAAGTCCACCCACACTTCCTCGTACCATTCTAGTATACGGGGCTCTTTAATGGTAGTATGCCACAACTTATCTACTATATCCTTGTCGTGGTACCTAGGCACTAGCTGATATCTGGGTGTGTCATCTGTTCCTGTTTGTACCTGTACTTCCTGCATAGCTTGTATTGTACCGCAGGTGTTGCCCATTGTCACCATCATCATTGCAACATTCGGTACTGCGTTAGCACAACATCGAAGACCCACCTGGCACAGGCAAAAAATAAAGAGGAGGAATACTACAGCCGGCATCAAAAATTTCACAGTCATTCCCAGCCACGATGGAACCCAGGAGAAGATATTGTCGAACCACGTGCTTTCTTCTGCTCCACCTTCCATTCTCATTCTTTCTCCCAGGTTATGTACTGCTTCGATCACATGGGACAGGGAGCCGTTGTCTGCGTCTTCGGAAGGTACGAAAGTGCAGCAGGCACTTCCGATTTTTCGGCAAACACCTCCGTCCATCGCTGTCAACAGGTCCAGGACATACCTGTTTTGCATGGTCATCAGCCGTAATGCTCTTAGTTCCACTTTTATTACGTTGAACCCTTCTTCAGTGTCATTTGCCAGCTGGATCAGCTCCCAACGTGTGATTTGGAGCCATTTTGCATTTGCTCGCGCCTGGATACTTGGGATGAGTGAGGCGAAGAATGTTTCTGCAGAGCTGAACAATCGATACCTATCCGGGATCTGTGCCAGCAATTCTGACGATGCCTTTGATATGTAGTTCGATGATCGTCTGTTTCGGGACAGCACCCCTTCCTTGTTCCCTGAAGACAGGACATATACTTGTGGCTCTACAGTTGGCTGGGCCGCACTCTGTTGGGTGTTTTCTCGCGTCCTTTTGCTCCCATCAATGTGGCTTTCCGGGATTACCATGAGTGCTGAGTGCAGAGTGGCCATCGAGCAGCTGCCACTCCATGATTGTGGGAGGTGCAGGTATGCCTGGTTGCCACATAGCCAATACGTGTCCATGAGGGCCGCTGTCCCTTTTCTTAGATCTGGGATGGTGAGGGTCTTGTTACAGTTCTTGTTTGCTCCCATGGAGGCTTTCCCCTCTCCTTTAAAACACAGTTCATAGTCTATTTCCTTCTGCAGCTTGAAGGGTTTTTCAATGGCCGTTACCCAAGTTAGTTTTGAGATGTGTTCCTTCCATACTGAAGTGCATGTTTCTTCTATCCACTGCAGTTTCTCTGGTGCCACACCCCTCAGTGCTTCAGCCTTACACATTACTTCTTCGTCCTTCCACTTGTTGTCTGAAAAAAGTGTTCCTTGTATTATAAAAAATGGCTCTTCCAGACATACCACTCCTACTGTCTTTGGATAGCAGGTTTTCTCGTTCTGCAGCATTCTAAACGTCACTTCATGTGACTGGAAGGTGTTCTTAATTCTGCACAACGTGAGATGAAGGAGACACTGGGCATCGACAATAGGCAATTCTTTGGGTAACAATACTTTGGGTGTGCCTGAAGCATGGGGAATGAGGGAGCAAACATAACAGCTCTCATTTGTCGTTTGCTTAGCTGTTGCACTCATGTCCGCTACCATTTATTCGTCTGGTGGGGGTGTCATGGGTCTTCCATTTTGTCTAATCCTAACCCATAATACTCATCATACTTCCTCCTCCCCGCCTCCCTTTTCCGTCTGTTATTTCTTTGTCTAATGTATTTCCCGGCTTCATGGGCGATGGACAATGTGGGCCCCCCTTCCTCTTTCCCGCCCCCCTTTGCCCAATCATCATATAATGTTTCATATGTCGCTGTCATTTTTTCATTTTCCGCCTTTATGTTATCTAACAGTGTGTTTTTGGTTACGGGAGCGGGCTGGCTGGTGGGGGTGTTATACAACCAGGATATGGCAGAGGGGATTCGATCATTTAGACTGCGGGCATTGTAATTAGATATTTTTGGCGGGGACACTGTGTTGTTTTGCATTTTTCCCTGCAGACCTTCATTTTTCGAGATGACAGCATTGGATGGTGTTGTGTAATATCCCCATTCAAGTTTAGTTCCATCCCATACCAAAAAATCACCTTCTTTAGTATTTACAATTGCTGTTGCATTAGTCACATTAGTCCGGTTAATCCCTCCCCCCTCGTTCATCTCGATAGAGATGAACGCTATGAACCAATACGTAACCAGGCAAAACATAATTGTAAAAAGCAATGTAATGCACACAGATAACCCACACTCATACGAATATCTACATCTCTCAGTTAACAATTCTCTATATCTAATAAATCTATCCGTTGCAGGCTGCCCGTTAGATGCCATGGTAGCTCCTGTTTGAGATATAAAAGTGCATTAAGTGCATGCATGTAAACATTTTGTTGGCACTACCAGTGCCAAGATATCATGGAAGGGAATGGGAGTGGGTAGGGGAGTAGGGTTGGGGATGTACAGACAAGGGAGCAGACAATATACATTTTTATCACATTATTATTTACATATAAATGCTGATTTTTTTTTTTTTTTTTTTTTTTTTTTAGATACCCTTAAATGTAATTATTCTCGTCAACAACTTTCTCAATCAGGTGCATTTCCGCCACACACACATGCTCATATTCACTCATTATTTTAATTTGCATTGTTTGCTGTTGTCTGTGCCCCCTCATCCACCTCTTCCTGCACACTATTATATGCCCTTCGTACATCTGTCAAATGTATCCAGTATTTAAGGCCCTTCACTTTTACAGCCGTAGGGGTGCAAAATACCACTTCGTATGGGCCATGGAACCGTGGTGCATTCCACCGGCGCACAAAGCTCCTGACATAGATGAATTCACCCGGCATCAGTTGTACCTGTGTTTCAGGTTCCGTAACGGACCCTGTTGTGTTTCCCTCTTCTCTTGTGAATGGTGGTGAGAGCGGCTTTGATATTGCGCGCTGCCCTTGTTAGCTTTTTCAAGTATTCTGTGAACTCATCTCCCAATATCGCAGCACTTCTATGCGCATCTGAGTGTTCGCGCAGTGGGGAGTGTGCTGTGTGCATTCGTCTCCCTGTCACGATTTCGTGCGGGGACAAATGGTGGTCCTTGCTTGGCTGATTTCTCAGCTCGAACAGCGCAAGGGGCAAACAGTAAATCCAGTTCTTCTTTAATGAGAAGCATAATTTCGATAATCTTCCTTTTAACAGACCGTTCATCTTTTCTACCACGCCATTACTTTGAGGATGATAAATCAAGCACAATTTATGTTTTATTCCCAACAGTGTCGTTACTTCTTTGAAGAGCTCGTTCACAAAGTGAGTGCCGTTGTCTGAGCGAATCACGTCACAAATTCCCCAGCGCGGAAATACTTCCCTCACTAGGAACTTTGCGGCGCTTTTAGCATCAGGCCGTGCACATGGGCCTGCTTCCACCAATCTCGAAAATGGGCATACAACCACAATCATGTAACGTGCCCCATTACACCTTTCTCCCATGTCTGCGTAGTCAATGGCCCTCATTACGACCCTGGCGGTAAGGGGTTTACGCCAGCGTTAGCTGCGCCGACCCCTTACCGCCAACTACGAGTTCCCAAAGCGCCATGGTCACTTTTCCGCCCGCTTTTTGCGGGCGTAAAAATCGATGGCGCTATGGGACCTTGGTGTTAATTACGCCACCGTAATGTACGGTGGCGTAATTAACGCCTTCCCCACTCCCATTGAGCCCTATGGGGCCGAAATGGGAATGGGGAAGGGTAAATGGGTCAATGGGGACTTACCGCCCCGCCAACCTCGGAATGGGGCGGTAAGTCCGCCATCCGCCATGGCGTAAACGGACTTTACGCCATGGCGGAAAAGTCCGTCGATGGCGGAAAAAATCCGCCAGGGTCGTAATGAGGGCCAATGTGTAGTTCTCTGAATGGCCCAATCGTTTTTGGAATTGTTCCCCTGAGTGTACGTAACGTCATTCCCGAGCTGTATATCTGGCATGTTGTGCACTCCATTGTCAATCTAGATATGTGCTCCTGAAGACAGGGCATGAACCACTCTTCTTGTATCTCTGCTGCAATGTGTTGTTTTGTGTTGTGTGCTGGGAAGTGTAGTTGTTGAAATGCTATTTCTAATAACTTTACTGGCATTACCACTTTTCCTGAGTTATTTTGTTGCCAGAGTAAGTCTGTTGCTGATTGGCTGCACCCTCGTTTCACCCAAATCATCTTTTCATCTTCACTTGCTCCTTCCTGTAACTCTAGTATTTGTGATATAGGCATCGTATTGTACCCTTCTGGAAGCTCCTCGTTTGCCTTGTGCTGCAGAATGTACTCACCTGCTTCATGTTTTTCAAAGTATGAGGCTTCTTTGGCAGCAGCGTCCGCTGCTGCGTTTCCCAAAGACACAACGTCTGTGTTGGACGTATGTGCTTGGCACTTCACTATTGCTACCACTGTGGGATCTCGTAGGGCCTCAATCAACTCCTTCAGCAATTCTGCATGTTGCACTGGAGTCCCATCTGCTCGTCGAAACCCCCTCCGCCCCCATCTTGCCAGACCTCCATGTACTGTTGTCGTCATGTAAGCTGAATCTGTGTAAATTGTCACTGCACACCCTTTAGCTGCATGTAATGCTTCTATTAGGGCAATGAGTTCTGCTGCTTGTGCCGAGAAATGTGATGGAAGGCGATACTGCACTAGTGTCTCATACTCACCGTCTTCTAATCTCACCACTGCCAGACCCACATGTTTTTCTCCCGTGTCCATGTCAATCGATGCTGACCCGTCTACAAAGTACACTTCCCCCTCGCTCAGGGCATTCTCGCGCACCACTGTGTCCTCCCCTCTTTCCCCTGTGTAAGTTGCACAATCGTGTTCCTGCATGTCTTCTAGTGTGCATGCTTCTGTAATGAATGTTGCCGGATTCACTGTCCTGCATCGCACCACATGGATATTGGCGCTGGACAAGATTATTTCACAGGCGGTTGCTCGCTGTGTGGTCAGTGTACTCTTTGATCTCTCAAGTATTGCAAATAATGAATGCTCCACAAACAATGTGACAGGGCATCCCATTACTATTGTGGCGCTTTTCTCAATTGCGAACACGGCAGCGGCGAGAGATTGCTCGCACGCGAAGTGTCCTTGCATCACAGCATCCAAAGTGCCACTATAGTAAGCCAACGGTTTGTGCCCTAGGGAAGTCTTTTGTGTCAGTACAGCTGTCATGAGTGTCCCCTTGCAGTGTGAGAACAAGTAAAATTCGCGTTCATAATCAGGATTGGCGAGTACTGGAGCACTCGAAATCAACTCTTTTAACGATTTGAATGAGGCACTCATTTCTTCTGACCATTCTATTTTCTTGTTCTCTTGTTGGGCCTCCTTGAGTGCTTGCAGTAAGGGTCTGGTGTATGCTGCATAATCTAATATCCATGCTCTACAATAGTTGCACATTCCCAAGAATTTCTGCATCCCCTTCACTGTTGTGGGTTCTTTTACTGACCTTATTGCTTCTACCCTGTCAGGGATTATTCTTTTTCCGTCTTTTGATATTAGCTGTCCCAAGTATAGGACTTCTGTCTGACAATATTGTAGCTTTTCCTTGTCTACTTTATACCCTTTATTTGCCAACAGGGACAGGAGTGTTACTGAATCTTTTCTGCATGTCTCTTCATTCTGTGCACAGACGAGTAAATCGTCTACGTACTGAATGATTGTGCTTTCAACTGATAAGTTTCCTAAGTCTTCATGTAGTATGCAGTTGAATATGCTTGGGCTCTCACAGTATCCCTGTGGTAATCTGCAATGTTCATATCTCTTTCCCCCTAGTGTAAATGCTGTCAGGTATCTGCTTTCTTCTGCCAAGGGGATGGAGAAAAATGCGTTTTTCAAATCTACCACTGTGAAATGTGATGCCGTTTTTGGGATACTGCATAATATTGATGCAGGGTTCGGGACCAAAGGGAACTCTTTCTGTATTACATCATTTAGGGGGCGTAAATCTTGGATCATCCTCCAAGCCCCTCCTTTTGCTTTTTTGATCGGGTAAATACATGTGTTACATGGGGAGTTTGAAGGCACTATTATCCCTTGTGCTAGTAGTGCATTTATTGTCTCTTTTATCCCTTCTTCAGCTTCGCGGGACAATGGATACTGTTTCACTCGTGGCAGAATCGCCCCTTGTTTGAGCTTTATTATCACTGGTGGTACTCCATGCAACAACCCTACGTCATGGGGGCCTGCTGTCCACAAATTGTTTGGTACTAGTCTCATGTCATCATCAAAAAATGACGGTGGTGCTCCCACCACTGCCATCAACTGGACAGGAATCTCTCTAGCCTGAATCAAAATGTCACAGGGCATTGCTATTTCCATGATTATTTCGCCATCTTTTTCTAAATC
The DNA here is from genome assembly GCF_040938575.1 of Ambystoma mexicanum. Taxonomy (NCBI): domain Eukaryota; kingdom Metazoa; phylum Chordata; class Amphibia; order Caudata; family Ambystomatidae; genus Ambystoma; species Ambystoma mexicanum. The sequence continues at coordinate 827,936,984 of NC_090923.1, read as the reverse complement.
AGAAAAGAGGTCTTCATCAGTTAAGTCTCGCAGGGCAATATCGGCATTGGCGCACAGTACTGTGCGCCATTCACACCCGTCTATGTCCATTCCAATCACAGCGATCCTTTTCGCAGATACCTGTACAGCGTGCAAGTCTAACGATACCACTGATCCTGGTGCTATGTCAGGGTGCACTATTGGGCGGAAGAGGAACTCTGCTGGAATTCTCCAATCCATCCTTTTCAGCTCAGGAACTATGTGGACCAGCGTCTTCAACCCTTCAATAAACATTCTCTCGTCCACTGGCAAGCCACGTATTTCCGGTGCAGTTGTGTGAGCCTGTACTACCAGCATTACACGTAATGGGCATATTCCTGGTGTTCAACACACTATACCTCTCTCAGTGAATGATATCGTCATGTTGAGTTTGCTAAGAAGATCCCTCCCTAGTAAATTTATTGGCAAGTGTTCATAATACAGTAAGGGTGTTTTTACAGTTTTACCCCCTACTGTCACATCCAAAGCTTCTGTGTAAGAAACTTCAATTACAGCCCCAGAGAACCCCTGCGTCTCTAACTTCCGGTTAGATAACGGGAACCGGCCCTCCCTAATGCATGATTTCTTCGCTCCCGAATCCACCATGAATATGAACTGCTTGTCTCCTATCTGCGCCCCTACCAATGGTTCCTCTGCTGCATCGTAGGTGGTAGATAGAACAGGACACGCAAGTGTTCTCTGTGGGATGTCCTATGCGGGGTGTCTCATTGCCCCCCCCTTGGTTAAACACACTCCCTGAAACCACTGACACGCCACTATAGGGGGCTGGTGCTGGGGCTCCGTTTGCTGTTGTCGCGAAAGAGTTGCCTGGCGTGTAGTGCATAGGTCATCGTTCTGTGGGTGATTCTGTGTTCTGTATTGGTGTCCCTGCTGTTGCTCATGGTGCCCCTGCCCTGGGTTCCTTTGTTGTTGTCCCATCAGGAGACCATATGGACTCCCCGGATGGGGATGGCCATAATGTTCTACCTCTGGAAATCCGCTGTTTGGTCTACTTCTGCACTCCCTGGAGTAGTGTCCCCACCTCCCGCAGTTCCAACAACTCCCTTGCGCACCTCTGGGACCCTGCCATCCATTTCCTCCCATTCCCCCATACCCTTGTCCACCTCCTCTTCGGCCCCTGTACCCACCTTGTCCCCCTCGAGGGGCCCACTCTTGCCACTGCGGACCTCCACCCTGCTCCTGCTCGTTCCACTGCCGCTGAACTGCTCCTGCCCAATTAGTTGCCATCCTTCCTTGTATTGCTACCAGCCCCTCCTCTTCCTCATCTCCCTCCCTGCTGTGTGGGAGCGCGGCCACTGCTGCAGCGACCTTCACCAACTTTGTTTGTACTAGTTTCGCTTCGTCTGCCAATCTTCTCTGCGCCACCTCCTTCTCCCTCTCTTTTATTTGCTCACAGTGGTGCACTATTATGCTCTGAATTTCGGGCCATTCTTTCGCTTCAATACCAGCTATTTTGTCGAGCGCCTTTTGCACCTCTTTTGGGAGCCCCCTCTTTATTATGAAGTAAAATAATGATGTCGATTGATACCAGGGCGTGCCCGTTTCTGCTCTCCACATCTCTTGGACCCGAAAAATGTAATCCATGGCATCTTCCCCGTTATTCATTGTACATTGCATTACTGACTGCAAATCTGGGGTATCTGGAAACGTTTCCCGCAAAGCATCCCACACCCTTGCACGCACTGTGTTGAAAGAGGCACCATCATGGCGATCGCAGTCTAACGTTACTCCTGGGAAGCCAGCCTTGACCCATACTCTGTCAGCCTGATCCCCAACTGCTGATACTAACAAACTTTTCACGTCCCCTATCGCTAGAGGTACCCCGGCTGTGTGTTTCTCAAAAGCATATATCCACTTGCTCGCCCCTCCAGATAGCGGGGGCAATAACTTTAGTAAATTGGCCTTATCCATCTGAGCCCAGGGTATGTAATTCGGCCTCCCTCCTCCCCTGTGTATTAATGGGAGCTGCAACTTACTCTTCGTCGTCGTATCTGTACTCACCTTCATTCCTGATTTTCCTAACAATGCCATTTTTCCCAACCTGTTCCTTAATCGCCCTGTCCACTCATCATCCATCGTTCTCATTGAGCATGTGCCATCCAACCCTTCGCTTCCCCCTCCCATTGCCATACTTAGCCTTTCACTTTCTTCTAAATCATCCCTTATGTCACATAGTAGTTCCTCTCTGCCTCCTGTGGGCCTTTCTTCGTTATCAGTACATCCCTCTCGTTCCTCTAGTTCAATTATTCGTGTTGGTTCTTCCTGTATTCTAAACAGTATCTCGCCTTTTTTCCACCCTTCTTCAAATGTTCTACTCTCACTCTGCGCTCTGGATGCATGCTCTGATCTAGCTGCATTGAGTGAAGTCCGCTCGCATATGCTTTTTATCCTCGAGAGCTCATCTTTGGCTATAGAGAGCCTTGATTCTAAATCGTCTGTTAATTTTTCTATGTCCACCCTTGGGGTGCTCACCTGTGCTCGCTCCCTATGACTCTCGTATGGCGTGGGTGCTGTTGCTCCTGGGGTGGTGATAGTTGTCGGTGGGGGCACATAAGTTGGGTCACTGTATCCCTCCGCGGGCACTGGCTTGTTTAGTATTGGGTACAACCTAGTTACCTCTATCGGTGGCTCTTCTTCTGGCAATACTTTATCATCTTTTTGTATCATTAGTGGATTGTCAGTGGTAGATGGTAGATCAGGATCTAATTCCCTTGCCTTAGGCGGGGGTATCTCTTCAAACCGCCTCCAAAGGTCTAATATTTCTCTCCTATTATGCAACTGCTTCCCCTTGTATTTCAAACAAATGCATGTGGCTACCATATCTAGGACACTCTTGTCAAATGAACCCCCTTCGGGCCATATCTGAGGTAACCCCTCCCCCTTCAACTCTGTGATCCATTGGTCATGATATTTCTTAATCCGTTCCGCGTACCCAGGTAGGTTCTTACAAATATGTGATAAGGGTGTTTCTGCCCCCATACTTCGTGCTCACCTGACACTTATGTATCTCTATATATCTCGATATCTCAGTATAAACGTATCACCATGTGAGTTCGTGTATTTATGTCTTACTGAATCGTGGGGACCTGTGTATTTCTCCCTCCACCTGCACACCATAAGAATGGCTGCGCATAGTCTCTATTCTATCCCCTTTGGGGGCACGTACAAGAGCAAAACCATCAGTAATTTCGACAATGTTACCCCACAAATCAAAAGGGTCAACACTCACTTCACCACATTACTCTCGTCTTTATGATATTTCGTCTGGTCACACTTACCATGACCATTCCATAGCTATACATGCCTGACCACTTCTACACACCCATTATAACAAAATGTCTTCTGACACATACGATGTTCACACACCCATATGTAGCACTCTATTCACAGTTCAGTTTGTCCTCCCTTTCCTCCCTAGCCGGCTGTCCCTGTCCGTCTTATTCTGATATATATATATATATATTAGTGTGTTTGTTCCTTGATTTTAGAGTAAAACTCTCTTTCTCTTTAGTTTATCTCTTTGTTTTTGTACTAACCCACTTTTATTTTCCCGCAACCCTAAGGAAAAGAATAGAAAGAATAGCAGTCACTAATATATTCTCCGTGTCTTCCTTTACCAGACACCTTTATCTCATTTTCCACTTCTTCATATATTCCCAGAACTAGTCAAGATAGCACTATGCGGCGCCGCCTTCCACCCCCTCGCGGAGCTAGGTTCCCGTCACTTTATTTCTTATTCACTTCTTAATCCTAATGGCCATATGCAAAGAAAAAGCAAAGAAAGTTTAAGATGGTCCTTAGTAGACCCAAAGTGCCCCTTTTTAACCCGCCTCGTTCTTTGTCCTAAATTTCCTCCTCTACTCCCTTTATGATCGCTCGCACTCAATACTCACGTGCCCGTCTTGAACCGAGAGTCTCCGAAACTGTGTCCGTCCAGGCAGTGTTGCCGTACGCTCAACAGTCAGCCCTGGCTCCGGCGAGCGGTACTCAAAGGGGATTTTTCAACCGGGATCCCGTACCTTCTCTCTGTTGAGTGCGCACTTCTGAGCGTACCGGTCGCCGTTGGCGGGCAGCCTCCCGGAGCCGGCGCACCGTGCGTATCCCTTTTCGACCGGAGATTTTCGTGCCAAAGGGGACGGTAGGGATATGTTGGGAGAAAAATAATAATCACTCTTTCGGGGTCACCACTGAAGGCAAGCGTCCCCCGCCAGCACGATCCTCCCCGCAATGAGAGACAATGATGGACTCTCCCAGGATGGGAATAAGGCCAAGACAAAGTGCGGGTGAGCGTAAATGGGAGTTTATCAATCAGAATAGGGCATGCAAAGAACTCTGCAAACTCCGAGAGCGCTCTGTCTGACAATAGCAAAGACAGGCGTATATATTTACAAAAAACGTCATCAGAACCTACATACTATAGGGGGCACAAGTTCAGTGGGATTGGGTGGCGACGACTAGCTATAGGTGCTGTTGCGATGTGGTTGGCCGCGGCTGGAGGACGTCACTGTTTAGCCTCGTGGGTTGGGCTGGGCCTGGCGGGTCAGCTGGGTTCATCCGGGCGGTGTCGTTGTGCCACTGTGGCCAGTGTCAGAGATGAATGTCTTTTCCTGACTTCTTTGCCCTAGGCCATGCACACCGCAGTCATTCAGCCATTTGCAATATTATCTTCTTTAGTAAATCTTCCAATAGGTTATTCTACAGGTTAATGCAACACAGGAGGAATGCACCTTGCGAGGGGTTTGATGGTGATTCATCAGTACATGGTTACCAGCGTCCTGTTGACCGGGTACCATAGGTCGTGGGGTTGGGTCTCGGGGCATGGGACAGGCGGTACATGTCATCATGTCTTGTTAGAAGTCATTATGGATGTGTTGCTGTAATGTTGCCATAATATTGGATGTCCTAATTTTACAGGGGCCATTAACCTAAGGTGAGCCGGTGGGTCGTGGGGCTTAAGAAAGGGCGCCTCTGGTTTTGTGTTTTCAGGCTGAGGTTTACTGCTGGGTTGTAAATAATACAGGTGGCGGGCCGTGGCCTTGGGTGCTGCAGAGGGAACTACAAATCTTTGAAGCGGCTCCAGCCGAGTTGGGGGAGGTGGAGCAGCTCGGAGCAGGCCTCTGCTTTCTCGTCTGACAGGCTTCGCTGGGAGGGAGGGGGAATGGCCTTGCATATGCTCACAAAGGTATCCTCCTCCTGTGTTGCCGATTTTAGGTCAAAGTAGCATAAGCATTCAAATAATATACAATACTACTTAAGTCATTCCAAAGCTCACGTTTTAACATTGCTAATGCCTCTCATATAATCAATCCGAGCACATTACTTGTACACTATGTTTTTAACAACTACAACATTTTATTATATGCTCATACATTCGCAGTAAGTGAGGTAGTAGTGAGGTTGGTGGAGCGCATAGAAACAACTCGCCACTGCAACTGACGGCAGTGGCACATGGTGGGCTTGGACCCACACACACATGTAAGGTGCATTTTCATGCATCTTTTGCACGAGCCCTCAATATGGTTGCATTTGTCTTTCTTTGCACTCTAGCAGCATTAGTTTGGTTATGGCGCGGGACCGTGGGGTGTAATCTTTTCAATGATACGCATAACAAAAAAAAAACCCCGGGACGCTTTTACTATTTGTGCATAACTGCAGTGATGTGGGTGCTTCATTCCTAATGTCACATGAGCACGCATTCTGCCATATCTACACATTTTACAGGTTTTTTTAGTCAAAGAGGTTGTGGAGAGAACGCTTCCATCGCAGGTAGTTTTGTCATTAGTATTTGGGAACTTTTGCTTTTATCAAAGGACCATTTTACAGTTCTTTTTCCACTCAGGCTCTGATGGCCGGGTCATGCTGGGAGCAGCGATACACTGCGGAAGGTGAAATGTTACAGTGTTGGTATCTTACACTAGCTCATGTCCCTCTTGTTCGTGGGAACGGGCTCACAGCGGATCTGCCAGGGAGCTGCGACCACAGGGATAATTGAAACTCTCCAAAGGTGGGGGCCGCGCTGCGGTGCGCCGGGCTCACACCATCTTCATTAGACAAAATGGTTTCTGTGGCCTAGCTAAATTCAGCAGGTTTGGGCAATGTCTTCGGCAGGTGAGCCATCCACCACCTGGGCCCTGGTGGTAAGGAGGGGACCCCTGACGAGCCATGGCCCTCACCGGGGGAGGGGATGCAGGCGAGGGGGGTCTTTTGGACCAATCCTCCCCTACACCAGCTATGTGTGTGGGGTAGGTGATGTGTTAGGTGAAGTCAGAGTTGAAAAGTGAAACTGGGGCTCACTACAATTGAGAATTAATGCCATTGCTTCCTTACAAGATCTAATGTCATAGGCCAGGTAATGGGATTTTAGCCACCACACTCTCTCAGCTTTGTAAAATGGCCACTCAAAATGAATGCACCATGTCCTTGTCCAGCCCCATGCCACATTGGCATTTTGGCAAGGCCTTGAGGCAACTAGTTCAACGGCATCAGGTTTAACCTGGTCATGATCAGTGGCCTTCTCCCTACAGGTGAATTGAGGTCAATAATAGGGCCAGTGGCTGAGAGGCTCCCTTTGGCCTCCACGTACAGTTCAAGCGGGTGCAAAGATTGAATCCTTTTTACACCCCCCCTAACGCTCTATCTCTTGACCATATTTTAATTCCTGATTTAACTTGTGATAAATTATCCATCCCTCTTCCAGCCAAAAACCATGCGAATTTGTGCACACCTGTTGGGGCCTCCATCAATGCAAAACCCAGCTGTACATTTGTATTATTAGAGCGCCCCAGCTTTAGTTTAGAGAAGTATGTCAGGTGTCTAGTGTGCATCATGGAAGCAATGTTCTGTAATCCCAGTTTGACCATATATGGTTGTTTTCTGGGTGGAAACTACCTGGGTTTAAATCACCAAGGCAGACATTGGTGCAGGAGGTGCTGCGCATGTTAGTAGTGAAGTTGCACCATTCAGTGTGGAAGTTGGGCGGTAAATAAAGTGGATGAATATGCTGTGTGGGTGTGATGGTGGGGAACAGCTGAGAGAGTGAGCTTCAAAGCATGTGTAAGAAGGATGGGTGGCGTTGCTGAGTGTAGATGAGTCTTTGAAAATAATGGCAATGCTAACACTTGTTATGTGTGGGCAAACCCTGTGGTGGCTGAGACAGTGTTGGGTGAGCATGTCATAGATAAAAGGAGTGCATTGAAGTTTTAGCCATGTCTCTGTAAGAAAGAGAATGCCTGGGGTGTGTGTCGTGATTAAGTCATTACTTTCATGTGTGTGTGTGCAGTTGAGGAGTATGCAGATGTATGTTAATCATATCCGCGGAGTACTTTGCAGGAGTTTGAGTTGTATGTTGTTTGTGTGCTTTGATTGTGCCATATTTGCGGCACCCAGAAGAACGCCCAAAGGAAGTGGCTTATGTTCCCAAGTTTAACCAGAATGAGTGCAACAAGAAACAGATAGAAATAGGGAGGAAGACGTCAGTGCCCTTTTCATTCTCTCTGCAGGGTCACAGGATGGAGGCTAGGAGCTGCAGACAGGGTTCTGGGTTGTGGTATCATTAGTACTACACATACTAAAACGACTTCTGTACACTGCACTGGAAATATGTCTTCTATGTCTTTTACTAATTGTATTTTTTGCAAGCACTAATTTGTAGACAATTTGAAAATACTGGATGAGTAGAGCCCAAGTATTTACTGCATTGTTACATATATACGAATGTAAAATGATGCAATAAACAACTACAAACCCCAAAACCTTTGGCTTGTCAATGCGTGTTAATATATAAACTTTCATTTCAACTAAAACGGCTTGCTTTGTATGTATTGTAAACTATTTTCCTTCCACTTTTCCTGAAAAATAGTTTTGTGATTGAAGACTTACGCTAGAGAAGTACTGAAAACAGGGATTGTTGCCTCCTGCTCGAATGAGGGGACCACAGGCTAACTGTAGACCCAACAGGTTCGGGTACATACAAATGTGCTTTTTTATTCTTTATAGTACTAAACGCGGGAGAAGGAATATCACTGTCAATACTGTTTTTTTTCTTCAAATTAATAACGGTAGGCATTATTTTTCAAGCTCGTCATACATCAAGGAAAAAGAGAGATTCAATCTCTTTCTTTTAATTACCCTTGTGTCCCAAAAAAGTAGCTGAAATTCTGTGGTATTCAGACAAATACACATCGTTTTTTTAATTATTTTTTTTAACTAAGACGAGTTCTTGCTGTAATTGCTGGCTTTCAAGACTACGTCCTTTCTTTATGTTTCCAACCTCCTAGCATGAAAACAAAATCCATAAACCACCGGGTGGCAGCATTGAGTTATAAAAGGGAGTATTCTTTTGGTGTTTGCTTCTTTCAATGGTTAAAAAAGTTAAACACAACTGCCTGTGATTAGTTTTAAATATATGTATGTTTACTTCCCCATTTTTCACACATTTATGTGCAGAAACATCAGCAAAATGCTTAACGAACGTCAACATTCTGGAAGCTATTATTTTTTTTCAAGGCCACCGTTTTGTTCGTATTGCTATCGAGGGGGTATTTTGATTAAAGCATTTTTTTGTTTGACTGTAACACAGTCTTTAACAGAAGGCGGGACTCCTGAGAAAAAGTGACAATATCACAACTCTGTGATAAAACCAGAAACGTATGTTTAAGCCTTTAATTTCCTGAGCACTATCAACCGTCATTATTGGTATTAGATAATGGGCCTCGTTATAAGGCTGGCGCTCCCGTAATGAAGGGGGCCGGTACGGGACCGGCGCCCTTCATTACGGGAGCGCCGATTACGAGCTTCCCTTTGCGGGACCCGGATCAGAATCCTGGTAAAACCAGGCGTCCTTTCCGGCTCCCGCGAGGGGAAGAGGGAGGTAATAACGGGCCAGATGTAATCTGCCTGTTATTACCTCCCTCCCCATTCCCATTGAGCCCTATGGGTGCTCAAATGGGGATGGGTTCCTGCAAGGAGGATTTACCGGGTTCTCCTATGTCAGAGTAACCCGGTAAGTCCCCATTGCAGGAACCCGGTAATGGAACCCGGTACGGAGGCAGCCATGGAGCTAATAGCTCCATGGCTACCTCCATACTCGTAATGAGGCCCAATGTTTGTCGTGCATGTGCCACAAACTTTCCAAAACCATTGTTACAGAAGAGAGAGAGGGGGGATGGAGGATCTGAACTGAGATATCTGGTTGGCATAGCGACGGGCAATTCCATGTTATGAAACTACCAAGTCACTAAAATCTCTTTTTCCATACTTCTCCGCTGTTCCCTAACAATATTTTCTCCAATCAGCAGCTTTGTAAGAAGTGTGGTGCTGCCCCTTTAAGGGCACATGCACACGGCAGAGTGACGTTGCACTCCGCCGCATGTGGTATATATAAAGTGGGCGTTTCCTGGCCGCGGCAGAGAGTCCGGAGAGCCCGACCCAGCAACAAGTTGTGTGTGTGTGTGGCCTTTGTTGGTGGGGGGAGGGTTTCACGGATACTCCGGTACACAGAGACACTTCACAGTGTCGACAAAGCGGGAGAACTTGTCAACCCGGGCGCGGCGGGGAAGCCAGTGATTTTTTTGTGGATAGTTGCACTGTTCTGAATGCCACAGAGAGGGAAGACCCACGTGGTTTGCCGCCATTTTGAGGACATGCTCGGGATGGTCGCAGCTCTAATTTAGAGTGCCTGTGCGTCATCTGAGCTGAATTTCTGGATCCCCTATCAGGGGAACAGTTGATACTGCACATGCTGTGCTTTGGAAGTGCTTTTCATCATTTTCATGTCGAGTATGAGGTGAGGAGATGGGTAGACCTGCAATTCTTTTGTCTGTTCCCCTGGGTCCACCCTGATCAATTTCTGGAGCCACTGGAGTGGCTAGGCGGTCCCTTGGCAGCAACAACTACCTAATCTGTGTACTGGTGGACTGGGGTGTTCTGGGTGCATGCCTGGTGCCCCCATTTTTCATGGTTTGGACATTTTTCCGAGGTCTCTGGGAAGGCAGTCTAGGCTTTTTGTATGGCGGAGGAGTCATCAGAAGATTTCAGGAGCAGTGCCTTATTAACATTGTCACACTCATCCTCGGTGTGCAACAGCAACAGTGCCTGACTGACATTGTCATACTCATCTTCGGTGTGCAGATTAGTGAGTTGCGGCCCCATTTAAGTTGGGTGGGGTGCCTGTGCACTCACTGAAATGCAGCATGGTGGTCAGGGTGTGGGTGCGCCTCATGCTCCCAAGCACTGCTAGTGATGAGACAGCAGGGGGCACTTCAACCAATGCCGAATTTGACATCTCGGGTGCTCCGTCCAGTCTGGGGCCAAGATGGAAAATGTGGATAGACAGGCTGGACATGTACTTCAGAGCCACTGGTGAGACCAACGATGACAGCAAGGTGGCAACGCTGCTGTATTCTGCAGGCCCTGCGGCACATGAGGTGTTTCAGTCTCTGAAGCCTCTCAATGCCTCTTATGACGCAGCCAAGACCGCTCTGAAGGAGTACTTTATGCCACTTGCAAACACTGACTATGAAACGCCAGAAGGAGGATGAGACATTGGACACTTTTTACAGCAGGTTGCGCCAATTGTCTCTGCCATGTGCATGATCCGCAACCAGCTGATCCAAGGGTGTGTGTCAGGCAAGATGCGCAGACAGGTGCTGTGCGAACCGGGAATCACGCTGCCTCGCATCTTGGAGTTTGGATGTTGTTAGGAGGGGTCCGAGGTGACAGCATCCAGAATGGAGGCAGGGGTGCACTCGGGGAAGAAAGAAGAGGTGTGCACGGTAGGCCCTGGCCACGGCGGCAGAGGCACGAGACATCCAGGTAGCAACCAGTGTGATCATGGCACAAGAACAATGGACTCCTGCATGAAGTGTGGGTATGGCCTCCCACACCCGCAGAGTGCCCAGTGCAAGGGAAATCATGTGGCCGCTGCTGGGCATCAGATCACTATGCCCGGATGTGCAGAGCTCCACTGCCGGTCGTGGTCCCGAGGGGACCCATTAGAGTGGGGTTCTTCAGGCAACAGCGCCCGCCGAACGTCACCCAGGTCGATCAAGGGGAGGAAGGTCCCATCAGGAGGACGATGATGATGAGGAGGAGGAGAACTTATTCTTTGTGTTGAGTGTTGGTGTTCTGCGGCCCAAGAACAGGAGACAGCCACAGTGCCTAGGTGAACGGGTCCTCGTCCCGGTGCTGGTCGACACAGGGGCATCAGTGAATGTCATGGTGCAGGAACACTATGATGCTATGAAACGTCCGCCTAAGCTACTGACTCATAAAGCACGTATAGTTCCGTTTGGTGGTGAGCAACCTATCCCGTTGGGTGGGGTGTTTGTGGCCAACGTAGGACATGGAGAGTCAACAATCAGGGCACGCTTCTACGTTACGTCCATCAGCAGTAACACCTTGCTGAGCTGTGCGGCTGCGGAGGCGCTCGGCATAGTGAGTTTTGCCTACTCTGTCTTTGTGGAGGACGTACAGGAGCTCCTTGCAAAGGATACTGGGCTGTTTGAGGGCATCAGCCACATGGCAGGTGATCCGGTGAGGCTCCACATTGATGAGTCCATCCAACCGATCGCTTTGAAGCATCGCCGGGTCCTGTTCCAGCTGCGGGACTTGGCTGATAAAGAACTGGACAGCTTAGTCGGATTGGACATCATTGAAAAGTGTGGCAGGCCCGACACCCTGGGTGTCTCCCATTGTCATCGCCAGTAAACCTAAGCAGCCGGACCCAGTGCCCATATGTGTGGACATGCAGCTTCCAAACAAAGCTATTAAAAGGGAGCCCCATCTTACCCCCACCATAGAATACATCATCGCTGAGTTACAAGGACTTGAGGGCCGGATATCATTAGGTAGTGCTGCATCCCGTGTTGCGGTACATAACAACATTTACCACACAGCGTGATCTCTACCGCTACAAGCGCCTGAGCTTTGGGGTGTCATCAGTAGCAGAGGTCTTCCAAAACATTATCCGCAGTGCCCTTGCTTACTTGGAGGGTGTGTTAAACATAAGCAATGACATCTTGGTGTTTGCACGGTAGGAGGCAGAGTACCTAGGCAGGCCGCAAAGGACCCTTGAGCGACTTCAATCCCTTGGACTGACACTGCTCAGGGACAAGTGGGAATTCCTGAAAACTAAGATTGAGTTCTTTGGCTTTGTCTTCAAAGAGGGGTGTGTGTCACCTGACCCTCAGAAAGTGAAGGACATTGTGTCGGAAGTCAGGAGTTTTCTGGGAATGGTCACATATTGTGGCCGGTTCATCATGAACCTCACATCCCGGTCGGAACCATTGTGGGCCCTGACTAAGAAAGATGTCGCCTGGTAGTGGGGGCCGCTGGAGCAGGCCACTTTTGAAGACATAAAGAGGGCTTTGACAGCGGAAGACACCATGGCCTTCTTTGACCCGTCTCTTCAATCGGAAATTGTGGTTGACGCCAGCCCATTTGGAGTGGGTGCGCTGCTCACTCAGATTGATTCCAACTCAAAGGTCTGGCCAGTCACTTATGCCAGCAAGGCGCTGTCAGAGACGGAGCAAAGGTACTTTCAAATTGAGATAGAGGCATTGGCGGTCCTGTAGGGTTGTCGTCACTTCCGGCTGTATGTCCTGGGGAGGCCGGTGATGGTGGCCACGGATCACAAGCCCCTCTTGCCCATACTGGTGGGGTCATCCTTGAAGCCGCCAGCAAGGATTGAGCGGTGGATGCTGGCCCTGCTGGAGTACGTTGTATCCCTCGTGTATCGGCCGGGACCCATCAATGCGGCCGACTATCTGTCCAGACACCCGAGGGGGGAACCAGAGGGGCTGCAGAACATCAGGGCGGTGGAGGCCGATGAGCATGTCTGGCTGGTGGTGGAGGTGGCTACTCCGAACTCAGTGCCGATCCGTGAGCTGGAACAGGCAGCAGCAGAGGACGAGTGTTTCAACATCCTGAAAGCAGCTCTGCGGACCCAGGAAGCGAAGGTGGCGCTGGAACAGCTATGGAGGGTCAAGGATGAGCTGGCATTCTCTTACTCAGGACTGTTGCTCAGGGGTGACCGGATTGTGATCCCATAGGTGAAGGTCATGCAGGTATCACGGCCACGAGCCCCAGAACACAAAAACCACACCATCTAGTGACGGGGCAATGGGTCACTTGACTCACTTATGTCCCTTTGGGACTCATAAACACAAGGGCCCTGGCTGAACTAAGTCCTGGCGCCTTTGGTGCCAGGCTCATATAGAGATGTGGGCAGCAACACTTTAGTTCAGTGCAGGAGTGCTTTTATTTTACTTCAGTGCACACTTTAGTTCAGTGCAGGAGTGCTTTTATTTTACTTCTGTGCTGGGGTGCTTTTATTTTACAAGAACTTTCCAGGTGCTGAAAGCCTTTATTCCAGAGAACATCCCCATGTGCTGACTCATCGGGCGTGGCTCCATAGGCCTGGTCTTCAGGTGCTGACTCATCGGGTGTGGCAGGGTGTGGCAGCAGGCAGGCCAGAGCTACTGGGTGTGGCCGGGAACAAGACTTTATAAACCCACTGATCTTTCAAACAAACGCTTCGTGTTACTTTGCACTTCCGTGCAACGTGACGCTCACCGCCGCCTGGACCAGCTACTTATATCGTGATCCTGCAACAACAGGATCCTTACCTGGACCCTGGCTCGCATCTCAAGGCAACGATCCATCTTGTTGGCAGATCCTGAATTGACATCACAGCACCTGCGCTCTCTGTCCCATGAAGCTGAAATCCTGAAACGAGAAAAGAAGACAAGACATGGTTAGAACTCCTGAAAACACCAAACCCAGGGTTGCGTCACATTTAAAACCCAACGCGCACCCTAAGGCACCATTAAAGGCTACTTACCAGCTGTCAGACCACCTCAGCCCTGCTCCTCCATACCACTGGATGCGCTTCTTCTACCGCAGCTACTGCCGGCACCGCTACACCACCTGCAAGGGGAGAGGGCAGAGAAAAGAGACATTACATACAAAGGACAGAGAACAAACTTTACAAATACAATTACAACAGTCGGAAGACAAGCGGGCAAGTGGAAACAAGGGAAACACTTACCTACAAGAGAAGTGGACTAGTCGCAGCTGGCCTGGACTTCCACGACAAGGGACCAGTGAAGGAACTCGGTTCCCTTCAATAAGTGCCCCTGCTTGAAGCAGCAGGACAGAGAGCTCATCATCATCATTCAACAGGTGAACCTCAAGAGTTTTGCAACCCCAGGGAAGCCACATCCAGGGAGAAGAGGTTGGAGAAGGGGTCAAGGACCACAGGCTTCATACTCATACAACCCCCCTTATATTCACACAGGAAACACACTGCTCATCACTGCAGTTCCCCACACAGACGCAGAGGGAGGAACAGACAAGAGGAGTTTCATCCCTGGGAGGGCTGCGACCGTACCCCAATGCCTCCGCAGAGACCAGATGAGCGTAACAGCAGGTGATTGAGCTGGCACACCAAGGGCATCAGGGCACCCCCAAGACCAAGGCCCGCCTGGTTTCCGGATTTGGAGAGGCGGCTCAAAGAGTTTGTGGTGGCCTGTGTGTGGTGCCAGGCGGCGTCCCTGGCTCAGCGGATGAATGGTCGTGGATGAACGGTCTAGCTACCCGGAGGTGGAGTTCATAGAGTCAGTGGCTTTTGAGAACGTTGCTGTCGCGATGGAGAAAATCTTTGCCACACATGGACTGCCCCAGGTGCTGTGCTCAGATAATGGTCCGCCTCCCCAAGGGGATAGCTTCGCCCATTTAATGGAGGAGTATGGTTTCATCACCGAAAGATCACGCCTTTGTGGACCCGGGCAAACTGTGAGGCGGAACGCTTCATGAGGACTCTGAACAAAGTCGTTTGCATCGCTCAAGGCCAGGGTCACAGTCTGCAGAGGGCCCTATACCAGTTCTTACGGGAGTACTGGGCCACCCCACACACATCCACGGTTGTGGCTCAGGCTGAAGCGATGTTCAAGCGGTGTTCGAGGGGCCTCATTCCAGAAGTGGGGGAAAGAGAACCGGCGGTCATCAACGACGAGCAGGTGGAAAGGGAGAAGAGAATCAGGACTGAGCAGGAGAATGTCAGACCAGGACATTGCACCCAGCAGTTCGTCCCCGGCGATGGAGTACTAATCAAGAATCATCATCCGCAGGGAAAACTATCTTTGATATACGAGCGTGGTTTATTGGACGTGGTAGCAGTGCACGGCTCCATGGTAACAGTGTTGGATGGGACTGTCTCAGTCACTTGCAACGCTAGCTTCTTCAAGAAGCTGGGAGAAACCAGGTCGTAGGTGGTGCACAGAAGCAACGTGACTGATGTACCGGACAAGGACAGTGACCTGGCCCACCCGCCAGGCTCCCCGGCTCTGGGGAGCTCAGGTGAGGATGGCACGATCCGGGAGGCAGACAGGAGGTATCCCCAAAGGGTTGGGAGGGGGAAGCCTGCCCACCTGAGTGACTATGTTCTGGAGCCCTGAACTGGTAGGAACACCTTGCGGACTGGAATTGACACATGGGACGGGGGTGGCTGTGATTAAAGGAGTCTGTTTCTTTGTGTGCATTATGTTCTGATATTCTGTGTGGGGTCATTGTTAGTTCTCTGTTTGTTATGAAAAAGGAGGAAAGTGGTGCTGTCCCTTTAAAGGCACATGCACGTGGCAGAGTGACGTTGCACTCCGCTGCGTGCAGTATAAGTAAAGTGGGCATTCCCGCTGCGGCAGAGCGACCAGGGAGCCCGACCCAGCAACAAGTGTGTGTGCGTGACCTTTGTTGGTGGGGGCAGGAGCTCACGATTATTCCGGTACACAGAGACATGTCACAAGAAGCAAGTTGGTGCTGGGATTTCCATTTCCCTGTTGCACAGTGGTTATATACAGGGCAAATTTGGGCTATTTTTCACAGACATTCGGGCAATTTGTGGGCTACTTCTGACAGCAGATCTATTTTTTGTCCTCCTGAGGCTGCCTTTCTGCATACACCCACCCACAACACACCCAATCTCTCTAGCTGTCCACCCCCACTTTTTCTACCCCCACACATCCCACTCCCACTCTCTCTACCTCCACACCCCATTAGGTGTGCTGGTTAAGTTTTGTTTGGGCTATTCTGGACTATGTTTGACAAGTCCTCCCGAGGCTGCTTTGTTCCTGTGTTTTGCTACCAAGCAACTACCATCACTGACCCCACAGCCACTCTCTACAACTCCACCCACTTACCCATCCCTACCCAGCCTACCCCCACTATCTTACCTACCCACTCCCTCTACCCCACCCACCCAATCTCCACCCTCTCTACCCTCTCCCCAATCCGCATCCTCTCTACGCCCACCCACGCCCTCTAGCCCCACCCTGTCTACCACTACCCATCAACCCTACCCCCAACCCTCTCTACCTCACCCACCCTACCCCTTAACTCTCTACCACCACCCATCCTACCCCACTCTCTGCACCCTAACCCATCCACCATACCCCCTCTCTCTACCCCAACCCACCCTCCCTGCCCATCTCACTCTATCCCAATCCACCCACCCTACCCCCACTCTCTCTACCCAAGCTACCCAACTGTACCCACACTCTCTCTACATGCACCCACCAACCCTTACCCCACCCTCTCTACCCCCACCCACCCAATCCCCATTCTTGCTACCCCAACCCACCCACTCTACCCACGCCCTACCCCACATGCCCAAACTGCCCCCACCCTTTCTACCAATACCCCCACCCTCTCTACACCAACCCACCCACCCAAAGACCGCCCTCTCTACCCCAACCACCCTACCCCCTGCTGTCTCTACCCCACCACCCTATCATGTGCCTACTCTACCCCCAGCCACCCTACCCTATGGCCACTCTCTCTGCCTCCAGCCACCCACTCTAGCCCATGCTCGCTCTACCCCTACCCTTCCACTTTACTCCAGCTCTCATCAACCCCAACCCACTGACCCCACCGCTGCTCTCTCTACCACCAAACACCTTACCCACATTGTCTCTAACCCCACTCTCTCTACTCCCACCCACCCTACCCCCACTTGCTCTAGTACAATCCACCCACCCTACCCCGGTATCTATACCCCACACAATCCTATCCCCACTCTCTACCACCATCTGCCCCACTCTCACTCTCGCTACTCCCACCCATGCACTCTCACTACTCCAACCCACACACCCTACCCACCACTAGCCACCCTACCCACACTCTCCCTACCCCAACCCACCCATCATATCCCTACTCTCTCTACCCCAACTCACCCACCCTATCCCCGCTCTTTCTCTCCCCAACCACTGTACTTTTAGTAGAAAATGTGCAATCAATGACCCAGTGCTTCAGACTTTCCTTCATATCCAAATCATTACAAAATCAGCAGTGTACTAAAGTGCTAGGTCCCTGAGAATGTTTCCAGCATTTTACCCTTTCCCTAGAGTGGGATTGGTTCAACCGGAAGCATAGATATGTAGCCCAGACTTTACCACACGGGAAACAATGGAGATACTTAGGAATGGTGTCTTTTTTATGAATAAACTGTGCATATTCAGTGTATGAGGAACATTTGCCAATACTATCCACCATCTCCACCCAATCAAACTCAAACAGTCTTTTTGCAACCCCTCGTCTGTATATTAACTTGTCTTCCGAGCTCCCAATTAAAATTAACGCATCGTGCATCCGGCCCTTGAACATGGTAGACTCTTCCATCATAATACAATTCAGGTCCCCATATATTGTGTTTAACTCTGGATACTGAACTTTCCTGTAGGTTGACATATGTCTCCACAATAAACATGCCTTCGTGTAAATCAGACAGGGGCCGATTCATGGAACAAATGTGCGCCGGAATTTGTGGCGCAAGCTGGCGCAAGCGTGAAAAAGGCAACGCACGCGTGCGATTCATGGAAGGCCCTGCGCGTGTTTTTCTCAGGATGTGCGCCAAATCCACGCGTGGTGCACACGGGTACACACATCACTTCGACATCCCGAACGTCGTGCGCAACATGCACAACGAAAGCGCACAACGTGTAGCGCACACACCAAAAAGGGGGCGTGTTAGGAAAGATTTCATATTTGAATGTAATTTTCCCTCCATGTGTCAACCCCCAAACTTTTTGCTGCTGTTCTACACCGTGATATAACCTTTGCCAGAGAAGTGCAGCCCTCAGCCGCACTCTTCTGGGCTTTCACTCACTTCTTATGGGGAAACTGACATGCCCTTAAGACAGTCAGTACTGGGAGACTTTGTTTCCCTTAGTCCTTTCCTCATGTTGCAGCTTTTGTGCAACATGTAACAAGAGTGTAATGTAACTTACTTTACCGCACCCTTGGGTCTCTAGTCGTTCCAAAGGCCTTAGAAACTGAGAAACTCTCGCTGGACTTATTATGAACTGTGCAGGTGTGTCACGGACAGGACTGGTGACAGCTATCATTTATCTTATGTTTTGAACCCTTTTGTGCCATGTTATCCGCGCTTACCGCGTTTGGCACAAATAGGTGGCCTGGCTCCAAAATGGCCATGCCACGAGGTTCCTTGTCCTGTTCTTTGGCCATCTTGCCCCTTCACCTTCCCCAGGTCGAGCTGACCCAGGTCAGTCCTTATTTGGTCATGCACTTTCCCGCGAAACCCAAAGCTTTCGTGGGCTTCTGCATGCCTTGTGTGTGTGCCTCCAGGATGTGGGCTGGGATGTCTGTTCCCAATGCACATCCTGGGTGGCAGAGAGTCTGGAGAGTCCTGAATGCCTGGGACCACCGTGGTCCATGATTGGTCCACGTATGGAGTGAGTGTTTGTGGGCAGATCTCCCATCGGTCCTCTCTTTTTTGGCACAAAGGGAACTTTGGATAAGAGGAGGCCGAAAACACCACTACCATGTCGATCTCCTGAGTTCACACGAACAAAGGATAAGGAGCCAAGTATCCTGCAACAAGAAGCCGAGTCGAGGAACCGCTGGTGACCCGCTGGAAGGTTTGGCACCCTGAGCCCGCTGTCGTCCTGCGAGACCACTCTGCATCTGATCGTCCTGGAAGGTCTACGAAGGCACTTCGACCCATTGGAATAGTGGGACCAACTATTCCCAGCACCTTCATCAAACCCTGCAAGTAAGCCTCTTCAGAAGTGTCCCTGGGCCAACCAGTGGGCTGACTAGCTTATGCAGGACATTTGCTCTGTCATCGCCGTGGTTTCGAGGAAGCCCTCAAAACTTGGTATACTGGTTGCTCTGTGTCCACGGCACCCTCACATCGAATTTTGTACACTTGGCTTTCCCAGGTCTGAAGTAAGACGAGTGCGCCCGGACCGGAGTAAACGCGGTTACTGTGTTGCCCTGCTGTGGCAATGACCTGTGCAAGTTCGCTGCACTTGTGACCCTCGTGACCCCGAAGCCTGCTACCGCGGAAAGTACAGTGTCGAGACGTCCTGATTGTCGCATCCGAACCTGCCAGTGAAGTGGACTGAACTGACGAAGTCTGGGTCTGCCTGCCTCAGGGACCGGTGAGTAGTCCATACCCCAACTGGTGGCCCCTCGCGCAGGAGCCCATTTCTTTTCCACCGCTGTTGCGAAATAGCAACTCTATCCCGCACTCTCAACCTGCCTCTGCTCGCAAGTGGAGGTCCTGCTTGAATAGTGGGGACTTGTTCTTCATCGACCGCATCCACCTTCCTGAGCTGCTAGTGACCCTTGAAGAGACCCTATTGTGTCCAGTGGCACAAGCATGTGCATGTACTATTGAGCATAAGGCTCCTCTCTTTGTAGGGCTTGGACTGCCTCTTAGTTAGGTGTATTATTGATGTGGAACTGGGTCTAAAGATTAACTGCACTGCCTGTTCTCCTCCCCATCTAGGTGGTCTACATGTTTCGTGCTTCTTAATTCGTTAGACCCCTCTGGTCTTGTATATATATCGTGTTGATTGTGATGTGTTGGTTTACTTCAGTATTATTGTGACTCTTTGCTATAGTCTATGTTACAAAGGCCTTGTAATAAATGTGTCTATATTTTTAATATAACACCTGTCTGGAGTAATTTGTAAGTGTCCATGATTTGTGTGCTCATTGAGGTCTTTCAGTCACCCTCACTCCTCTTGAGACTTAGTCTTGACCGCCTGCCATAGCTACCCTGATTGGTCTGGCTTGTCCAGAGGTTACCCTGTTCCAAGAAACTAGGTTGGCCTTCTGAACCTCTGCCCCTCCAGGTCAGGTGAAAATGAAGGCGTAACTGGGGAAGTACTGCTGGGAAATACACGGAACGCGCGCGAACAACACATATTCATGGATTTGAATACGGGAAACCCGTGCACGCCAAAAGACACGCACAGGCTTAAACACGTCTGCCACAAAGAGCCAGGCGGAAGCGTCCCCACGCAGTATAAAAGTGCACGCAAACAACAAACACGTATATACAGCTACGATGAATGTCCCATTTCTCGCAGCACTGATCGTTGGACAGCGCAGGAGGAGGAGAATAGCCAGGCCCTGCATTTTTTTGCCCAGGACCAGCCTTTTTGGGATGCCTGATAACCAGGTCTATGGCAGGTATAGGTTTCCACCTCGTATCCTAGACCTGGTCACTGAGTGGGAGGATGACCTTACATCACCCACCTTGTGCTCCCAAGCACTGAGCCCCTTGGAAAAGGTGCTCAATGTCCTGCATTTTTTGGCCACTGGGTCATTTCAGCGGACAACTGCCATAGTTGGGGGTGTCTCACAGGCCACGCAGTCATGCTGCCTAAACAAGTGTTGGCAATCATGACTGCGCGCCCCTCAGTCCGCAGGCACATATACATGCCCAGAACACCCGCAGAAAGGCAGGCCGTGGTCCAGGAATTTTACAGGTAGGCACACTTCCCCAAAGTGCTTGGTGCCATAGATTGCACCCATGTGGCCCTACGGCCACCTAGGGCCACTGAGCACATCTATTGAAACCGCCGCACTGGCATTCCATCAACGTACAGGTTGTATGCGATGCCCATGGAATCATCACCTCTGTCTATGAAAACTATCCTGGGTATACCCATGACAGTTTCATATACAAAATGTCTGCCCTGAGCCGGGACCTGGAAGCTGGGAAGCATGGCGACACATGGCTCATTGGTGAGTACACGGCGGCGGCGGGCTCATTTAATGACAATACGGTGGTGACGCGCCCTATTGGTATCATTAGGTTTAAAAAAAAGTGACACATCCTGGCCCCGCCCCCTGTTAAGCAGGGGCGCGCAGGAGGTAGGGGGAGCCAATTCGCCCAGGGCGCTGCTGCCCTTAAGGTACCCATGACAATTGTTCGGCCCCGTAGGACACTGGCTGTGGATAACGTTCCACGAGATCGGAGTAGAGCTAACATCCCCGGGCCTGACCTCCAACTGCTCAAAAAAGAACAGTTGCTTCATTGATGCTTTTGATTGCAGTTTCAAGGCCTTAGCAGGGTGTGCCAGGCAAGCTAGTACATTCAGGCCATGTTGTTTTCTGGATAGACGAAATTTATGACGTCTAGAAAAAATAAAGACAATAAAAAATGTGCAGGTCCAGCACAATGTTCAGCACATCGCAGGGTCACGTGCAGAGCGGATGCTCTTACATTGCCGGTTCTCAGCGCACAAAACACTGCTTTTCCTTACCATTGCAACCCAGGACGTGCGGCAGGTAAGTGGAGTGGACAAGTGTCACCAGTACCGCCCAAGGAGGTAGCACACACTCTATCAATTACAGAGCACGGCTGCGGCCTAGATGACAGTGAGCAGACAACTCCCGGCGCCAAAAGAATAAAACAATGGCAGCTGGCCTCTCCGGATCAGACGAGTAGGGCCCACCCGCTGGGAACACAGATATCCGCCTAGTGTGAACGCGTGCCTTTTTTATGGGTTGATATGTAGACAGGGTCGGACTGGGGAATACAGTTGTCTGGGGCACCAATGAAAAAGTGGGCCACAGTTGCAAATGGCGATTCATTCCTTTTGTGACAGACTGGTACCCAAGGGGGAAGTTTTTGATAAAATGTGAAGCAAACTGCATTTTAAAGAATATTTATTCAGTAACAGTGTTAAAAAAAACTAGCATGGCGAAGTAACTTATGAAAATGGCCCACATGAGCCAAAAAAGTGGCCCACACTAGTATTTTGTGTTTTTGGTTTGGGCATTACCCTATTGCCTATAGGACAGTCCGATCCTGTATATAGACCCCACCAGCCCAGATGCAATGCCGAGGTGTTTTTGACATTCACTAGGAGACGGAACTTCAGAGCTCTTCGGCACAAACCTGCTAATTGCCCCGAACCTGAATACAAACCACATGCTTCGTTGCTGTAGATGTACACCTCCAAAGCAAGGATAACACCCAGATGTGAAAGTTTTTCAGAGCAGGTGGCACCAGCTAATTTATGGGTAAAGCCAAGGGAAAGACATGGGTAGGAGTCAATAACTAGCTTAGATCTCTACTGAGCACACCTCGTGTGCCACCTCTCACGGCTCCCAAAACATCCGGCATTCTGCATCTCCCCACTTCCAACACAAGACTCATACCTCATGTGTTCCCACCCCCACAATATACACCTCATACCTAATGTCCGGCCTCCCCACCCATGACTGGCATCTTAATTGTTTGCACATCAAAAATAGTAAGATGAAATGATTTTTCTATGATCCTAAGATCACACCCTTTAGTCAAGACATGATCCTGGGATTTGAGCCCACTCTACACGCGACCATGTATCTTCTCAGATTTAGCTGCTAAAAGTATTCAGTGATGTATGTACCTTGTATATATGGCGGATGCGAGTGTGTGTATGTGTTGGGGACAGTGGCGTAACACAAAATGTGGGCCCCCCTGCAAGCGATGCTCCGTGCCCCCTGTAGTGTCATGAAGCCACGACATACATCACGTGGCCAGGGAGGTAGCTGGAAGGCACTGGAAGCGGGGTGGACAGAAGGAGAGGGGCGTGTTGGTTGAGGGCATTTGGAGTTGGAATACGATATATAAAGACATGTTTAATCTGCTCCGTGTCCACAGCGAAGACCCTGTGAAACCAGCCCGACTGTGACAAGTCTACACAGACCAGGAAGAATACTAACCCATGACTATACACTCATCCCGAGAAGATGGAGTAATGGGGCTTAAACCCCGGTGTCCAAAAATCACAGCTGATGGATAAAATCTATCAGCAAGAAGAAGAAGACGTGCTCCTGTGTCCATGCCTGATTGAGTCTGTGTCAGGTCGCCATGTGTGTATGAACATCAAGGCAGGGCAGACCCCAGCCTTAGATAGTACATTGGTGACGAGATGGACGTCCTGCTTGTGCCAGAGTTCAAGGTGCTCGAGTTTGGTGTCCTGTGTTGGGCGGTAATGGAGGAGCATACAGAGTGCTCTGCGCCGTCGGAAAAGTGCCCCAGAGACACTGGTGTGGAGCAGAGCTCTGTCGGTGACCGCAATGAAGCACACGCACTTGAGGTGAAGGGCGAGCAAGGCCCGGCACATGCAGCGCAGATACTCGTGCCTGAGGAACATACTTTTGCGGCCTTCAGCAGCCTAGTCTCTTTTCCCCAGATCGAGTGGATGGTCCTGCTTGCGGCAGCCCCAGTAAGAAGGCAAGTTGGGGAAAGGAACTGGGCCACTCAAAAAGGGACCAGACAGCACACCAGACAGCACAGGATGTCAGTAGGGCTGTGCACTCCGCCGGTTTCAAGTTCAGGGAAGAAGTTGTGGAGCCGCAGAGGGATTCAAGTGGTCCAGGCCTGGCATCGGCCCATGAAATGCTGGAGAAGGCTATGATGGGCCGGCAGTAGGTGCTGACTGAAAGACAGCAGGTGAGAGTGTGTAGAGCCAGTCCAGGCATGGACACACTCCTCTCCAGCATTTGGCATGATAATCTACATGACAGTGATTGGCAGTGCAGTCTGATAAGCAGTACAGCCAGCTCTCCTGTGTGTGTAGTGGACAGTGCTGCACCTAGGCACCAGGCACCACAGGTGGGGCAGGACAGACAGTGGGCGAATGCTGACAGATACCCAGGAAGCAAAGCGAGCTAACCCCACGGACAAGTCAAGAGGACACACAGGGACCTCGCAATTAGATCGCCATGTCTGATGCAGAAACCTTACTGTGCCCGTCACGCCATAAGGAGCTTACCCCTGAGGATACAAGAGGGACTGGCCATGCAGCTAACCAACCGCTTCGATATCTCTGAGACCGGCTATTTGGGGCCCAGGTGGGCTAGGTGGGCAGGAGACTTTGACGTATAGATTTGAGTCATGGTTCCACAGACATGTATGTGGATCTGTGACCTGCCCTCACGGAATACTTCACACCCCATCCCAACGTCGACTACGAAAGCCACGTGTTGCACACTACTAAGCAAAATAAAGGCAAATCGATGGATGCTTCCGCCTGAAACACTGTGACTTCAACAATTATTCCAATGAGGAGGGTCTTCGTTCCGAAATCATTGCAGGGTGTGAATCCATAGCCTTTTGGAAAGGCCTGCCCCAGAAGCCTTAATCGCTGGAAGAAATACTGCAGTTGGCCAGGTCTGACACAACTCTGGAAATGCAAGTCGAGGCCATGGGCAAAATAAAGGTGCCTTGCGCATTGTCTGAGGTGCTCAACAAAATAGAGACTACCTGGATGCATAAGGGCAATGGCGACCCCGTTTGCTACAGATGTGGGTATGAGTTCCCTCACAAAGGTGAATGCCCCTCCATTGGACAGCAATGCTCAGTGTGTGGGGGGACAATCATTTTAAAGCAGTATGCTGGATGTCCTGCAGCCAAGCACGTGGGGAAGACGGTGACACTATGATTCCACGAGCCAGGGAGAATGCCAGCTCTTCCCAAGCAGGGGCGTCTCAACTCTACGAGCCCCCTCAGAGAAGCCATAGGAAAAGAAAGGAGGAGGGGAGGCAATATGAAAGAGAATTATTGGAGTGGCGTTCTCACCGCTCGTTGACATCTCGGCCCAGGAGAAGACTAAAACGATTCATCCACTACCTGGTGGAACAATCCCAATCAGACAGTGGATCTAGCCGCTCGTCAGGGGATGAACCAAGAAAGAAAGTGTACCTCTACGTGCTAAGGAATCCCAAGCTTGCGAGAGGGTGTGCGTCGAAGCGGGCTCATCTTACGTTCAACAGGAAAAAATGTGAATTCAGGAAAGGCCCCCTATGATTCTTTGAGCATGTGTTCTCAGCTCAGGGCATGACGCTGGACCCTGAGAAAGTGGTGTCGCTCACAATGCAATCCCACCCTCCAATCTGTTGGACTTGCATTCATTCTTAGGGCTCGCAAGTTACTGTATTCACTACAGTCAAGACTTTGCATCAGTGTATTAGCCGTTAAGGGCCCTCACATAGAAACCGGCCGATTCACGTGGTCAGAGTCGTGCCAAGCGGCTTTCGAAACCATCAGTCAGTGCATATCGTCTACTGAAAACATGTCCTACTTCAACACGGAGAGGGATATGGAGCTCACCGTGGATGCGTCTGTTATGACCTGATCCATTCTGGCACAAGTGGACCTGGAAGAACCAGGAAAATAGCACACTGTCTTGTACACCAGCAGAAGTCTCTTGAAGACAGAGCAGGCATACTCATAGGCAAAAAAAAAGGTTTGGCGGTAGTGTGGGCCTACGCACACATGCATTTGTCCTATACAGCCAGCCATTCACAATCGTGACTGACCACCAAGCCCTGTTGTTCATCTATGGAAATCCACAAGCCAAAATGCCTCCCAGAATTGCAAGATGGGGTCTGCAGCGTCAGAACTACTGTTTCTGAATCATACACCGCCGGGGAAGGAAGAGAATCCTTCAGATTTTGTATTATTGCAGACCAATACATAAATTACATAATGCAAGCTGCGACCATGATGAGTGTTGACATCACACAGATCGTGCAAGAGACAGAGAATAACCAGACGATCTAGATCGTCCTCCAGTGTCTGGAGTCAGGCCGGTGGAAACATGCTAAAAGAGGCAGAGGAGAATGCCTGTCCCGAGGTGCAATGTGACATTGGAAGGTTGCCGCTCATCAAAGAAGAACTCAGACGTTCAGAGGAAGTACTGCTCCTGAAAGGTGCCAAGATCGTCATCCCACGGACACTACAGAGAAGAATACAAGAAGTAGCCCACAAAGCACACCGGGGCATAGTGTCCACCAAACGGTTGCTGAGACAGAAGGTTTTGTTTCCCCAACTTGATGCGCAAGTGAAAGCTGTTAAGATGGATTTCTGAACTCTGTCCTGGAGGGGCGGAGGTTCAGAGGCCAGCCTAGTTGGCGATAGCGGCGGTCAAGACTAGGTCTCAAGAGGGGTGAGGGTGACTGAAAGCCCGCAATGAGCACCCAAAGCAAGGACGCTTACAAATTACACCAGACAGGTGTTATATTAAAAATATGGACACATTTATTACAAGGCCTTTGTAACATCGACCATAGTAAAGAATCAAAGTAAAACTGCAATGAACCAACACATCACAAGCAATACAATCATATATACAAGACCAAGAGGTCTAAAGAGTTAGAAGCACGAAATATGCAGACCACCTAGATGGGGAGGAAAGCAGGCAGTGCAAGTAATCGTTAGACCCAGTTCGACATCAGAGGCCACCTAACTAGAAGGAAGTCCAAGCCCTATGAAGAGTGGAGCCTTGTGCTCAAAAGTACCTGCACACGCGGGTGCCAACGGGCAAAGGGGAGTCTCTTCAGGGAAATCAGGCAGTTCAGAGAGGTGAACAAAACGATGATGAACAGTTCCCTGCTACTCAAGTGCGGCCTCCACTTGTGGGCAGAAGCAGGGCGCGAGTGCGGAAAAGGGCTGCAGTTTACGACAACGATGGAAAGCCAAAGGCTCCTGCGGGAGCGCGACCGGTTAGGGTATTGACTACTCACCGGTCCCCGATGCAAGCAGACCCAGGCTTCTACGGTTCCGTTTCGGTACTGGCAGGTTCAGATGCGATCAGCAGGACGTCTTGATACCGTGTAGATTCCGCGACAGCAGGAGTCAGTGTCGAAGGTGTCCCAAATGCAGCGAACAGGCACAGGTTTGTTACCACAGCAGGGCAACTCGGCAACCGCATGTATTCCGGTCCCAAAGCACACGTCTCACTTCAGACCTGGGTACGCCAAGTGTACGAATCGTGTGAGAATGCCGAGGACACAGGATTAGCAGTAAGCCAGACGGCGGTGACAGAGCAAGGTGCCTGCGTAGGCTGGTCAGTCCACTGGATGGCCCAGGGACGCTTCCGAAGGCTTACGTGCAGGATTTGGTGAAGATGCCGAGAATAGTTGTTCCCACTATTCTAAAGGGTCGAAGCGCCAGTACAGGCCTTCTCGTACGATCAGAGGCAGAGGGGTCTCACAGGACAACATCAGTGCAGGGTGCCAAACCTTCAGCGGGTCACCAGCGATTCCTCAACTCAGCTTCTTAGTTGCAGGATACTTGGCTCCTTATCCTTTGTTCGTGAGAACTCAGGAGATCGACATGGTAGTGGTGTTTCCAGCCTCCTCTTATCCAGAGTTCCCTTCGCGCCAAAACGGAGAGGAACCAATGGGAGATCTGCTCACAAAACACTCACACCATACGTGGACCTATCACAGACCACGGTGGTCCTAGGCATTCAAGACATACTAGACTCTCTGGCACCCAGGATGTGTATTGGGACCAGACATCCCACCCCACATCCTGGAGGCACAGACAAGGCATGCTGAAGCCCGCAAAAGCATTGTGTTTCGCGGGAAAGTGCATGACCAAATAAGGACTGCCCCGGGTCAGCTCGACCTGGGGGAAGGGGAAGGGGCAAGACGGTCAGCGTACAGGACAAAGAACCTCGTGGCATGGCCATTTTGGAGGCCAGGCCACCCATTTGGGCCAAACGCGGGAAGCACGGTTAACAGGGCAAAAAGGGGTTCAAAACACAAAGAAACGATAGCTGCCACCAGTCCTGTCCGTGACCAGGGGCATTGCTAGGGGGGGGCTAAGGGGGCTATAGCCCCTGATCTTTTGGTTGTAGCCCCGGATAGAATCTCAGGAGCTACAGCCAAAAGAGTAGCTAGCCCCCAGTCCCAACAGTTCTGACATCAGCTTAGCCCCGGGTCTTTTCCAGATCTAGCAACTCCCCTGTCCGTGACACACTTGCACATTCCATGATAAGGCCAGCGAGAGTTTCTAGGGCCTTTGGAATGACTAGAGACCCAAGAGCGTGGTGAAGTAAGTTACGGTGCACTCTTGTTTCATGTTGCTCAAAAGCTGCAACATGAGGAAAGGACTAAGGGAAACAAAGTCTCCCGGTACTGACTGTCTTAAGTAGTTTCCCTGTAAGAATTGAGTGAAAGCCCAGAGGAGTGCGGCAGAAGGCTGCGCTTCTCCGGCAAAGTCTAGATCAGGGTGTAAAACAACAGCAAAATGTTTGGGGGTTGCCACATGGAAGGAAAATTACCTACAATTATGAAATCTTTCCTAACACTCGCCTCTCCCAGACTAAGGACAGGGGGAACTAATCCACCCCTGGATGAGTTTCTTGTTCAGGTCGGTTAAACATTCTGGACAACCCATCAGCATTGCTATGTTGGACACCTGGCCTATGCTCAATAGTGAAGTCAAAGCCTTGCAGACTTATGGACCACCTATGCAACTTTGGATTCTCTCCCTTCATGTTCATTAGCCACTTTAAGGGCTTATGGTCAGTTTCCACAGTGAAGTGGGTCCCATAGAGGTAGGGCCTCAGCTTCCGTAGGGCCCACACAACAGAGAAACATTCTTTCTCTACTGTGGACCATCTGAGCTCTCTGTCCTTAAGCTGGCGACTAATGAAACCAATAGGGTGTTCCTTATCCTTCTCATCTACTTGTGATAGTACAGCTCCTATCCCATTGTCAGAGGCATCTGTCTGCACAATAAAAGGTCTTTGGTAATCAGGAGCCCTGAGAACAGGGGCCTGGCACAAGGAGTCTTTTAAGCCATTGAAGGCCTTCTCACACTCGTTGGTCCAAGTTACCTTCTTGGGTTTCTTCAGAGTGTTGAGAGCAGTCAGAGGGGCAGCTATGGTGCCATAGTCTGCCATGAAGTTGCGGTAATATCCGTTGAGTCCCAAGAAGGCTCTCACTTGGGTCTGTGTAGTGGGGGTAGGCCAGTCTTGTACTGCTTGTACTTTACTGGGTAGAGGCTGTATCCTCCCTCACCTACTTCATGTCCAAGGTAAACCACTGAGCCTTGTCCAATCTGGCATTTACTAGCCTTTATGGTCAAGTGTGCTTTCTGAAGAGCCTGTAGCACAATCCCAAGGTGTTTCACATGGTCTTCCAGGTGGCGCTGAAAACTGCTATATCATCCAGATAGGCAAGACAGAATTCATCCAACCCATTCAACACATGATTCACAAGCCTCTGGAAAGTGGCAGGTGCATTCTTCAACCCAAACGGCATTACCCTGAACTGGTAAAGACCGGCTGGAGTTGAGAACGCTGTGTTCTCCTTGGCATGTTCTGCTAGGGCTATTTGCCAATATCCTGCAGTGAGGTGAAACGTGCTGAGGTACTTGGAGGCACCCAAGGTATCCACCAGCTCATCTGTTCGAGGCAAGGGGTGTGCATCTGTCTTGGTGACAGCATTCAGAGCCCTGTAATCCATGCAGAACCTCAATTCAGAAGTACCTGCCTTTGGAACCAAAACCACAGGGGTGGATCAAGGACTACTAGAGGGTTCAATCACCACAAGAGCTAACATTTTGTTGCCCTCTGTCTTAATGTAAAACCGTACTTTGTCTGACATTCTGTATCCTCTACTTTTAGTAGGTACGCTGTCTCCTGTGTCTATGTTATGTTTGCACCAAGGTGTCAAGCCAGGGGACTGCGAAAACAGGGGGTAAAATTGCCTAAGCAAACTTTTTACCTCAGCCTGCTGATCAGAAGTCAGGTGAGGGGCCACTCGGACACCCTCAAAGGAGCTATCTGAAGGACTGCTTTGGAACAGGTTCGGGGAGAGGTTCAGACTCCTCTTCCTCAACATCTGAAGACAGTAGCAGTGCTGCGATTTCGACTCTTGGGACGAAAGCCTTCCGCCTATTTACATGGAACACTTTGGGAGCCTGTCCAGGCCTTCCAAGGTCCACCAAATAGTTGACCTCACCCAGGGGCTCCACCACTGTGTAAGGGCCTGACCATTTATCCTGTAAAGTGCTAGGCCTTGTGGGATTCATGATCAGGACTTGCTGACCAGGTGTGAAGTTGATGAGGGAAGCTTTCTGGTCATACCGATGTTTCACCAGGGCTTGTCCTGCCTTCAGCTTGTCACTAGCCAGACCCATCAGGAGTACCATCCATTTTCTGAGCCCTAACACATAGTCTACTATGTTGGTAGTAATAGGGGGAGTGGGCATCTCCCATCCCTCCTTGACTATGACTAACGGTCCCCGCACAGGGTGACCAACAGAAGTTCGAAGGGGCTGAAGCCAGCACCCTCCTGTGGTACCTCTCGGTAGGCAAACAGTAAGCATGGTAAAAGAAGATCCCATTTTCTTCTTTGGGGTTCTTCCAGAGCCCCAATCATACTCTTTAACGTTCTGTTGAAGCGTTCCACCAGACCACTGGTCTGGTGATGGTATGCGGAAGAGAACCTGCAGGTGACCCCACATTCTTTCCACATAGCCTGGATATACTTCGACATAAAGTTGCTGCCTCTATCAGACACAACTTCTTTAGGGAAGCCAACCCTAGTAAAGATGCCAAGTAACGCTTTTGCAACTGACTTGGCAGTTACAGTTTTTAATGGGATGGCCTCAGGATATCTAGTAGCATGGTCGACCAGCACCAGGATAAACCTATTGCCTGAGGATGTTTGAGGGTCAAGGGGACCAACAATGTCGATCCCTACCCTTTCGAATGGTATTCCCACAACTGGGAGTGGTACCAATGGAGCTTGGATTGTTCAGCCACTCTTACCAGATAACTGGCAGGAGGCACAACTCCTGCAGTGACTTTCTACTTGCACCCCCATCTTGGGCCAGTAGAAGTGCATGGATAACCTTTGCTTGGTCCTCTTAATACCAAGGTGACCAGCAAGGGGCACTTCATGCGCCAACTGCAGGAGGAAGGGTCTTACAGCAAGGGGAACCACCAACCTCCTATGGTGTCCTTCTGTAGACTCTGTGGGCTCACTATACAGGAGTCCACCTTCCCAATAAA
Organism: Ambystoma mexicanum; assembly: GCF_040938575.1. Lineage (NCBI taxonomy): Eukaryota > Metazoa > Chordata > Amphibia > Caudata > Ambystomatidae > Ambystoma > Ambystoma mexicanum. The sequence continues at coordinate 827,905,827 of NC_090923.1, read as the reverse complement.
TCCGATGCTTCCCAGGAGGTTCACCCTCAAGCTGGGAGCAGGCCTGTCTCTTTAGGCCTTCCAGAGATGGGCACTCACGTTGGCCTTTTCTGAATTCTTCCCTGTCAGGACCACCTTCTACTAACAAGTCGTTCAGTTCAGGATGGTCATTAGGGTCAAATACTTCAGGTATCGCCGCCTCCTCGTCAGGTCCGGGCGATTGACCAACTTCCTCCACCGCAGTGGTAGGTGAGTTTGGGGGAATATTTTATTTCCCTCGTTTTGGTTTTCTGACTCCTTTAGCCTTGGGTTTCCCCTTTGGCTGGGGCAGCTCATTGATCTTGGTCAGTGCTGCCCTTGTTTGAGACCTTGTGCAGGGTCTGTCAGCAGTGTCGCCCTAAAGCTCTGAGATCGTTGCCCAACAAGACCTTTCCTGGGACGTTCCTTTGAATGCTCACTGAAATCCTGACTGCTGTACCATTGATAGTAAGATTTACAAGTATTACTGGAAACATGCGAGGCGGGCCGTCAGCAAACTTAGTGGGCATCAGAGTAGCTCTGGCAACTTCCTCTAAGTCTACCAAGGTAGAATCCACTACAGTTCGACTGCACCCGCTATCCCTAATAGCTGAAGTATCTACTCCATTGATCAGCACACTGTCTTTAAAGTCGTGCTTGGTATTATCTGGAATCCTAGCATAAACCTCTGCGACTTTAGGCTCCCAGGAACCCAGGGAAACTAAAACTACCTCAGCTTCTATCCCACTGGGGAAGGAGTCTGAGGAGAAGGATGCTCCTGTAATCTCTTCTTCCTCGTAGGAGGAGAAGGCCAGATTAGCAGAGTGGACTCCCAAAGGTTTAACCTTACACCTGGGATCCCCCTTCACGTGGTCAGTTGCTCCACAGGCAAAACAAGATCCATTGGGTCTATTTACATAGGGAGGCTTATTATAACCAGAGTTCTGTTTCGGAGGCTGACCTCAACTACCCTGTGAGTTCTCTTGTGTCTTACCCTTATTTTTCTTTTTGTGGCCCTTTTCAGTAGAAGATTTATCAGTTTCTCCACCCTCCTTATCTTTGGACTTTTTCCCTTCCTCCTGCTTACCAGGATGAGTCTTGTGCTTATGGGACACTCGATGTGACACCCACAAATCTGCTGCAATGGCAAGCTTCTTAGGATCTATCTCCTTTGAATCTGCCAAATGCTGCTTAAGCTCAGGGGAAGAAGATGCAAAAATATGTTTCAGCATGACAAGACTTATCATACCTTCAAAGGTAGAAACCTTATAACCTTCGACCCAGCCAGTCAAGTTTTTTAAGGATTTGGTTACATAAGATACCCAAGTACCACCTTCTTTTTTCTTATACTCTCTGAATCGTTTTAAATATTGGGCAGGAGTCTTTCCAAACTTTAAAATGAGAGTTTGCTTCAACATTGCAAAATCTGCTCACTCAGCCTTTGACATTTCCATAATGGCACTGCAGCCAGAATGGGGCAGTCTGCTGAATAACCAGGCAATTTTATCAGCATTGTCAACTTGTTGAACTTCACATGCATACTCAAATGTATTCAGCCAGTCCATAATGTCATTATTTTCCTCATACACACTGAGCAGATCTTTTGGAAACCGTGGATGAGAGGAGGCCCCAGACCCATGTCCAGGACACTTGGATCCATTGGCAACTTGAAGCTTGGCCAGTTCCAACTGGTGATCCCAGTCTTTCTGTTTTTCTGCCTGTTCGATCTTTAGCTTGACCCTACTGAACTCAAGCTCTTCCTGGAGTTTGGCCATATTGAACTCGAGCTCCTTCTGCCTAAACAGCAGCTCTCGCTTCTTGAATTCAAGCATGGCTTCCCCATCAGCACTGGCAGAGGAAACATTGGACATTTCATCCTCCCTGTCCTCATGCTCTTGCCACACCATGATTCTTTGGATCATTTCCATTGTGGTGCCTTGAGAGGAGACACCTCTCTCAGCACACATCTTTTTCAATGTTTCGGATTTAGAAGCATTTAAAGTTAACAAGGTACTTGTTTCCATACTGTATGATAGGACTATGGCCTTTAAAAAGTTATACTATGACAATTCACTACGTGTCCTGTTAGGAATAACTTGAAAAGCCCTCGCTCGTGCATAACACTGGATACCTTCAGTCGTATCCCACCGCTGTACACCAATTTTTTAAGATGGATTTCTGAACTTTTACCAAAAGGAACAGGTGCTCGAGTGAAGGAAAATGTGTCTGAAAACTTAAAATTGCTAGATGTGCCCAATGCATGGTTAAAGACATGTGTGGCCAAAAATGCTGTTTTCATAAAACATGAAAAGCTAAAATTTTACTTAAAGTGACAGAGAGCAGCATGTTACATTGACTTCAACGCAGCACAATACTGTGATCAAGAAATCTAAAGTGAAGCCAAGCACTTTGTATTCATCACAAACATAAACACTTAGTTTTCAACATTAAAATGACATAATTAGAAGGAGAGGCCTACCTGTGGTAAAAGTGAACACTGGTTTCCTATGTTAACTATGGCCTATGCGTAGACAATACCGAAGGGATTCTCATGTCAATTCAACTGTAATAGTAAAGAAATACAGTACACATGGACAGATTTAAAAACTGCAGCAATGCACATGGGGAAGCTAAAAAGTAGAAACAATGCATTTGCAAATCAAGAAATGAAGTGAAGGAAGAGACCTGGTTTTATCACATATAAGGATAGCATGGACAAAGAAAAGCCTATTTCGTTGGTGTAGATTTGAATACTGATCCCTGATGTAACTATGGCCTGTCTGTGGGGATAGAGTGAACTAATTTCTGTTAATAGTATACACAGATTGAATGTATGAACATCAGGCATAAATGTAATGTGAAATGCAACATGTGAAACATGCAATGCCAAGGGGAAATGTTATTCCTTTAGGACCATGCAGGTAACTGGCCGCTGTTTGTTTTCCTGCACTGAGCTGCAGGGTATCTGGAATTGTGACCCCGACCATTGGGAGCTGGGTTCACCAAGGCCACCGGCCTGTAAGTTCAGTAAAATAGAAAGAAACACAAAGATAGAGATTTAATTTGTGGGGAATTGTTGATAACAAAGCATACAGACACAACCTTTGAAGTCAGTTTCTCATAAAACGTGCAATTAGTTCTGAACAAAGACCCTTTGAAATTTGAACTCCAGGCTTTTTGGAGGTGGGTTTACCAAGATGAATGTCTGGTGATCAATTAGTTGCTGAGAACAGGTCCTGCAGAAGTAACATTGAGGTCAAACTTTCCATAAAACTGCACATTAAGTAATGAGGAAGGCCTTTGGAGCCAAGAAGGACATGTGAAGATAAACACAGATAATCCAAATGTCTGGTCACATGTTTTCAAGGAATTGGAAACCTACCTATTGAGGCCATGCGATGCATGGCCATTGATTAAACATTGAATACAGTTCTTCCTTAATAAGAGGAGCAGACTGCGTCTGATAGAGCTGGTCCGGTAAATCTAATTCCCACATAGAAAATCACAGGTTGAGTGTTGTTAGGAATCAAAACTAACAACATTCATACCTAGTGTGTTATAGCTGGCATAGTCCATAAAAACAGTTTCTGAAATCTTTCACTTCTATACAAAAAGAAGTAATCCATAAATCACCACCTTTTAAGTCAGTGTGCAGGGTGTAAAAACGAAATTCCTCATTCACTTTTTTGTAAACGACTTTTTATCAGATTTTGGCAATGTCATACAATATTCAAACAAGAATAAATGAGGGGGGATACCCTCTAACGTTCAGATATACAACATGTCATGTGAAACCCCTGCTACCCCGCCCCCCCCGTGGTACCGGTGGATGCACATTTTAGGCAGCAGGAGGGTCGAACCGTATTCCCACGTATAGGTGCTTGGCCGAGTGGTCTGTGACGATACTGCCTTTACCCCCATGGGGTACGTGGCATTCCTTTCCTGTACTTTATGTAGTCTGACTGGGTTGGTTCCCCTCTCCAAGCCGCTTACCCCCGTCTCCTTTATCAAAACATATTATTGAACTGTAACCATTCAGATTCCACTGCGGAGCTACCTCTGTGGATTGCTGCAGAGATCTTCTACATAAGATATATGTCCTTAGCTGTGGTGGACCATTCCTGGACTGTGAGAATGTGTCCCCTTTTCCAGTATCTGGCCCTGCAAGCCTGCACTGTCAATAGAAGAAAATGGACCAGGTCGTCGCAGGGGGTACCAAAATCAAGGCAGGGCAGACCCCTGCCTTAGATAGTACACCCCTGCACCCCCAAGCTCAGCAACAAAGCACTGGCAGTGCCACACTCTGTCCAGCCTGTACCACCATGCATGCACAATGCACATAATGATCATGCTGCTGCAAGGTCATGCCACGCACTGCGTTACGCGAAAGATGTAAGTCTGTGCTCTAATCAAACCCTACATTTTTCAACTAGCATAGAAGCATGGGTGTTGTGCCTGGATTGATACTATGCGCAGTATTAATACTACAAGACAACATGTTCATGCTGGCTCTGTCAGTATATGTCAGTATCCCCATATACACACATTTTCCTTTTGATTTTCCCCTTAATGCCAGTAAAAATCTCCTGCCACAGGAAGAAAACATGTTATTGGTGGCCTGCTCAATCCACACACCAGTATGTAAGAACACGTTTAATGTTGACTTTCTGCTCAATTGCACTAAAAATGCAATGCTACAGTAAGGAAACATTTCCTTGTTTGCCTTCACAAATAGCTCCAACCACCATGTAAGAACACTCATTAAGTTGACTTTGCCCTTAACACCAGTAAAACATTCAATGACACATTAAGGAAACATTTACTTGCTGAGTGCACAAGAGTCACTCCCTTCCCCATGTCAGAACGCACATCATATTGGCCTTGGCCCTTATGTGATTAAAAAAAATGTCATACCACAGAAAGAAAATGTCCAGTCCGCCTGCCCCATTGTGCTAAAATAAAACCACCCCAAATCATCACGACATTCATCAAGTTGGCTTTTCCCAAAGGTGCCAGTAAATATGTAAGAAAATGTCCATGCTCCAATGCCCCTTACCTGGGCCCAGCCTTGCAAGCACACATTTAAACCCACAAACCTACCAGTGCCTCAGCCAGTGGCGGTTAGGGAATTCTTTAATTGGAGGGATGCAAACATTTCTCTCAAATATTGCGGAGCAACAAAGCATTGTGAGAGAGTCTAAACCAACTAAAGTGAGTTTTGATGATTTTCCCCTGACAAATTGTTTTGAATAATGGATGAGAATTGTATATTATACAGCACACGTTCTGTGAAGAATGGGGTAAAAAGTCAGACAGTTTGCAATTGGGTTTGCAGCGCAACGCCAATGCAAAATTCCAATAGATGCAAGTCACCAACAGTGCACAGGAGCATTCCCCCCACCCCGCAAGTAATTTTCATGAGGCCATTGCTCACAACATAAGCCAGTATCAAAACATTTTCACACTGGCTGTGCCAATGTGTTTCCATGCTGGCTGCATCAATACATGCCAGTAGTCTCATGTAACAACACACTCACGTTTGCGTTGCGCTTAATGCGAGAAATGATACTATAAGAAAACATGTCTGTGCTGGTTCTGCCGATGTATGGACATGCTCCTGTTAGCTTTGCCTTTAAAATGCTATACCACAATAGGAAAACATGTCCAAACAGGATCCAGGCATGTACTAACACTTATCATGTTTGCTTTAATCTTGATACCCAGTACAAAATGCCATGGTACAGTAAGAAATAGATAGACTGGCTGCACGAAAATGCTGGTATATATCCACATAATAACACTTCTCATGCTTACTTTACCAAAGATGCCCAGAAAAATGCCAGGCCACAGTACAAATTAGCTAAACTGGCTGTGACCAAAATGCCAGTTTAGCCGCGAAATTACACTTATCATGTTTACTTTATCATAGATGCCCAGAATAAAATGTCATGCCACAGTATGAAAAAGCTAGACTGGCTGCACCAAAATACCTGTCTAGCCGCATAATTACTTATCCATAGTTGTGCAATAAAAGCCATGCCATAGGAAGAAATAGCTAGACTTTCTGCATCAAAATGCCAGTTTAGCCACATACTAACACAAATCATCCTTGCTTTATCATAGATGCCCACTAAAAAATGTAATTCCACAGTAAGAACTGGCTAGACTGGATGCACCAAAATGGCAATCTAGCCACGTAATAACATGTATCATGCTTGCTGTATTATAGGTGCCCAGTAAAAAATGACATGCCCCAGTAAGAAATGGCTACACCGGATATACCAAAATGCCAGCCTATCTACGTAATAACACACATCATGCATACTTTATCATAGATGCCCAGAAGAAAATTCCATATCACAGTAAGAAATAAGTGGACTGGCTTCACCAAAATGCCAGTCTAGCGACGTAATTGCACTAATCATGTTTACCTTACCATAGATGCCCAGTAAAAAATGTCATGCCACAGTAAAAAATAGCTAGACTGGCAGCACCAAAAGGCAAGTCTAGTCATGTAATAACTCTTTCCATGCTTATTATATATTATTAACTCTTTCCATGCTTATCATTATAGATGCTTATTATTATTCATTTCTTATTTTGTGCAACACGCCCATAGGCCTCAGAGCGCACAGGAAGACAGACAAATCACAGACAGACAAATAAGGAATACCAGGCCAGAAACAATGATATAAGGAGGCAGCCTAATCCTTTCAATTGAAAATATTTGTCTTTCTATCCCTTTTGAATCTGGTGAGACATGAGATATTGCGTATGCTGGACGGGAGAGAATTCCATAGGCCTGATACACATACATCAAAACTGGAGCCTTCAAGGTTTTTCAACTTATATCTTGTGGTGGCTAGTTTGTTAGATGCATTGGAATGTAGAGTTTGCATAACTGGGGCCTTATGCAACCGTTTAAACAGGTAGCCTGGCGCATTGTCAGACAGACACTTGTGGGTGAGAATAAGAATTTTGTGATATATAAGAAGGTGAGCTGGCAGCCAATGTAGGGATCTCCTTGCCTTGTGATTGGATCTCATCTGCTCAGCACTCACCTGGGCTTTTTGGGCTACCTGAAGAGTTTTCAAATTGCTTTTAGAGGTACCAGCAATAAGCTATTACAATAGTCAATTCTAGTATTGACCAGTGCAGAGGCCACTGATGGTATGTTAGCAGTTGAAAAGTAAGGCTTATTTTGCCTTAGTAAAACATGTCATGCTACAGTTAGAAATGGCTAGACTGGCTGCACCAAAATGCTATTCTAGCCATGTAATAACACATATCATGATTGCTTTATAATGGATGCCCATTTAAAATGCTGTAGTAGCACACATTCTGAACCCTGCCCTGCAACTGCCAAAATCTGCTCCTAAGCCCAGCCCAAACACAAGCGCATACACATTCACGCAACACTCACTCGGTCATTTGCACATCATTCACTCGCTCATTCATACATACACCAATACACCGTACACTGGTTCATTCACATTTGCACCCAGCCACCCATACATCATACACTCATGCATCCAAACACACATTACATCATATACATACAACCATATATAATAAACATTCAGCACACTTGCACGCATATACGCACACACACATGAAAAGAAATGTCTTACCTGTTTCCCTGACTCCATCGCTCAGTCCCCAAGGCATTCCTCCCCAGGCAGGCCTTCAGCTCTGTGCAGGTCCGGCCTTAGGGGAAGGGGGTGAGCCTGGCGACCGCCCGGGGTGCCGCTCCGCCCACAGCGCCATTGGCCCCCACCACGCCAGCTCGGCGGAGTCTTTCAAGGATTCCCCCGAGCTGGCGTAGCGGGATAAGGTACAGCAGGCTGGCACATTCAATGTCAATCAGGCTCAGCACCCGATTGTCACCAAATGCGCCCCTCCGCCGCGGGCTCCTTCACCAACAAAATGCACCTTTAGCCCCCACCACTATGCCAGCTCGGGGGAGTCTTTCAAGGGCTCCCCCGAGCTGGCATAGTGCTGGCAGTTGCCTCATTGGTAGCCAATGCGCCCGCGGCAGCGGAGCGCATTTAGGAACAATAGGGTGCTGATGCACCCTATTCATAGAATTACCTCCTTGCCGGAGCGAGGAGGTTTAAAAAAAAAAAAGTGACACTCCGTTGACCAGGGGCACATGGGGAAGGGGCGGGGCGCCAATTTGCCCAGGGCGTTGCTGCCCCTAAGGCCGGCCCTGGCTCTGTGGTCCATGTAGACAGAAACCATGAAGCAGGGAGAGCTTCCTGGTTGCTGACATGCGCAGTGGAGCAGGGATGCCTCATCTCACCTCATCTCACTCCACAAAAGAAATGCTTTCTTTCTGAAGTCTGAGGGCCCCTCGCCGTGCATCGTACGGAATGGCTCAGCCCCACTGCGTCAGTGTGTTGGGTTATAGTGTGGGTGAACCATCTTCAATACTACCACCACTCCAGTGAGAGCCTTACCTGAAAGACTGGAAGACATAATTCCCACAGTTGTGAGTTTTTCAAAGGACTGATCTGAACCCCGGATCTATGAGTTGTGGCAAAGGTCAAAGTGACTGAGTTGTTTGCTGTCCCGATTGCACCCATTGCTTTTTTGTTACCGATTTTTTAACGTAACGTTAACTTGCTTTGTTGGCATTTTTTTTGCCACTTCTTGTCATGACTTTTGGTCACTCCATTTTCATCTTTTCGAAGGCACCCAGCTAACCGTATGCCGGATCTAGTCGTGCAGGTTTCCCTGTTCCCCAAATTCTGGCTGCCTGTATTTTGAGACTCCTCACCGCTCCTCTTCATTGGCACCTCCACATATCCAGTTCAAGCCCCATTGTCGTTCATCTACCATCCTCTCTTGTCAACCTCCTTCAGTCAGAGAGTATGCATCTCATGTTTTTGGACCCAAAGGCGTTTTTATTTTTTTTTATTTTTTATTATCTATTATAATATTTTTATTATTGTTTCCTTTTCGGGGAGACTCTTTTCTCTGTCTCATTGGCTCCCATCCGGCTTCACATCCACTCTGCGTTCTTTCTCCTCCTGCTGCTGCCATGCGCATTTGCTGTAGTAATAGTTTGCAACCTGGAGCAATTTTCTTTTGACCCCTTGGGGTGATCGCCAGCAAAGTGTCAGTGGCCCTCATTACGACCCTGGCGGAAATCGAAAAACGATGGCGGAAATGCAATACCGCCATCGAATACCGCCCGTTGCGATTATGACCCGTCACCGTAAAGTACGATGCCATTAGCGACACCGTAGTGAACGCCAACGCTAACTGCACCAAGTACGCGCACGCGCGCACTGCGAAACCGTAATTACCACCATGGCGCAACGGTACGGGAATTCTGACCCTAGCGGACATGTACCTAACGCCATCAAGCATGGCGGAAAGTACCATTCCGCCATGGTGAGAAGTACGGCATCGCAAACCAACCGTAAAAGGCCTTACTGAGTGCCTGTACACCACTCCCTGGCCACATTGCACAACTCCACGTAGGTGCAATGAAGTAAAACAATGCAACCAGTGAAATGTACAAGTCACCCATGCATGCCAACGAACAAATGAATGTAGGGGCTCCAAGTGCCTTGTGAGTGGCCATCCATATTAGCCATGGCACCATTGCCGTACTGATGCAGCACAGGCATGTGAAGCTCCAAGTACAGCAACATGAACTGAAAACTGAGACAAACAAAAACAGGCCACCAATCGCTTGACACCAGTGCAAGGCAACATACAAAGCAGTATCCTGAGTGAGACTGCACCAGCCCTGTACTCCTGCCAGCAAACAAACCAACCAGCAGCATAAGCATGTACCACACAAGTTGGCAGAGTGACTGAGCAGCCAGGCACATCTCAAGAGGGGCCAATGGGAGCAGCAGGGCACAGATGGCACGAATACAGAAGCCATTCCAATGGACATGACCTCAGTCTCCCTCAAAGAAACGCACGCAAACACAGGCACCTGTGACCAGCCATATTCTGAAAATCACATCATTCCACCAATCCACCTGGCTGACCGGCATCTGTTACACAAAAGCCAATCCCCTTCCCATGAGCATGACATCATTAAAACAGTCATAATGGCAGCCCCTATCCCTGACCTTACTGGCCTTCGTAGGCAAACGCGCCCAGTACAGTACCACGCAACTATGCCCAGAAGGCCGAACCCAAAGCAGATCTCCTCACAATACATCGCTCCACAAATAGGAATATGCTACATAACTTGCAAAGAATAACGCTACAAGGTCAATATCATAATCAAAATTTAATGCACAACCAAATCACCCGGGCCATACAGCTATTAGGTCATGAACTCCAAATCATATCTCATAATTGTGGGCTGCATCCGCAATAAATGACCAGCTTCTTCTTGTGTGACGCCCTGTTCCTCCATGGTACACAGGGGCTACATCCACGTTCAAAAAGGCAACATGGAAGCGCCTAGAACCGCAGGGCCGTCCCATTAGGTAGCCACTAGTCCAGCTGAAAGCTCGAAATGTTGCTCCTAGCCACTAGTACTGCGTAAGGGCATGTGGGCCATTGGCGATCGTCCCATAAGATCGTAATGGTGCTCCACTGATTAACACGAAGCAGCAGGTGTCGGGAGTAAAAGCCATCTGCAGGAGTGGCATACAGATGGCAGCGGCAAAAGGGGAGGAGATACCTGTCACCCAAATGAAACGAAAAAGAATAGTATGGGCATCTGAACTCCATTTGAATTACTCACTTCAAAGATCACACTAAATCCACAGCCATATGCATGCTAGCCCACTCAAAAGGATTATTTGCACCCAATAATCACTTGCGAATCATAACCATATAAATCGAGGTGAAAACACTATTACAAACGAGTGTTTGTGTGCATGCGTCTGTTAAAACAGAATCCATTAGATGGGATTAGTAACGTGCATAGACACAAGTGTTTGAAGGCGCGTCGAGACAGGGAGGGTTCAACAAGGACAGATAGACGATGGTCCCACTATGGCAGCCCTGCATCACATAGCGCAGAGGAAGTTGATAGATTCCAAAAAGCCATGTACATGGCAGACTCTCTATAAAATCATCTGTCCATGCATCCATACATCATTCCCTCATCCCGGTATAAAAACGCCTGATTATTTACTCACATAACATTAGAAATTTCCATTGATTCTGTGCTAAATGCAGTCTGCAAAATCCACTGTGCTCCAGGCCGGAATTCTAGTGTTGTGAAGTAACATGTATTTGGGAACGTCCTGCCTTATCCTCCACTACGCTATTGCGCATCCCATACTATTCATATCAATCATTGCATTCTCGGCATGGCCCCTGTCCCAAGGACATTAAACAATAGAACTTTCTATCTGCAGTCAGACCTGTGGGCGTCTCCTCGCCGCTAGCTGGAAACCGAAAGCGCTGTCCTTCGAATTCCTCATTTGCAACATCACGTCGAAAAGGCATCTGTGACCGCTTGAAATCACAAATCCATCCATTTAGTGCGGCAGTGTGTGAAAATGGCAACTGGCTACACTCACAAATGGGACGCCCCGCCCGTCGGTGAACCGCGGTACAGCGCTGCATGAGGGTCTACCGTTAATCGAGTACTACATTCCACGGACCCTTCACAAGTATGTTCCCGACTGCAAAGATAGTATGTGAAACAATGGGAGCATAGCAGATTTAACATATGAAGCAAGATCTCACTGCCATCGGGATGAAATACATGATTGTAATAGCAAGATGCCATGCGTCGATTTGCAGCGTTGTGTGCGGGACGTGCTCGCCCAAAGGGGATTGCAGCTTGCACAGGTGGAATGAATCACCACAGGTGGAGGCTATACAGCTTGGAAACACATAAATTGCACACCCAACCCCCTCCCACAACCACACCCACTCCAAAATGCTACCGGCCGGACTTGCGGTGTTGGCCCTGGGGGACCTGATAGCACTGCAAGTACTCCAACTACAAGAAGAAGACGAACACCAACTACTACAACAACCGGCCGCACAGAGGAGACGCAGGAGGAGGAGGAGGGGAAGGCAGGGCCAGCAAGGCCCACCAGCACAGCCACTACCACCACGCAGGCAGCCCGCAATCCCACGCCACCGAGCACATCCGTTCAACCTCACTGATGAGCAGATCCACACCCTCTACCGTTTGGACCGGGACACCATAACCGCCATTGTGGACATGACACACGCTGACCTTGTCAGCATGATAGATAGCCCAACCGCCATCCCACCCCTACTGAAGGTGGTGTCTGTACTCCACTTCCTGGCCACAGGCACCTACCAGCACACAGTCGGACAGTTGCATGGTATTTCACAGCCACTGTTGTCACGGACACTATTGCAAGTGCTCGATGCCCTCCTGAAGCACGCAGACGACTACATCTCTCTACCACGCTCGGAGCAGGAAATTACGAACACAAAAGTGGGATTCCATGCACTTGCCGGCATACCGGGTTGCATTGGTGCCATCGACTGCACCCATGTGGAATTGGTTGTCCCACATGCCATGGAGGCCCAGTACCGCAACCGAAAACAATATCATTCTCTTAATGTACAAATGGTGTGTGACTCAAACAGGATCATTACACATTGTTGTGCCCGATTTCCTGGATCAACCCATGATTCCATGGTCTTACGGAACTCTACAATACCACGCTACATGGAGCGACATGCAGGGAACAGATCCTGGCTACTCGGTGAGTCTCATTTCATGCATGATAATGTGGGGTATGTGATGCGGCAATGACCTGCCAGGAAGGGGGGGGGGTGCTTACGTAGCTATGTCATTCCTCAAACATCCTTTATTGTCCACATACAGGTGATGCCGGGTATCCACTGAAGAGATGGCTCCTTACACCACTCCGGAACCCACAGGACCAGCATGAGGAGGACTACAACCATGCCCACTCACGTACCCGTGTAGTCATAGAACAGGCATTCGGCCTACTGAAGGGTCGTTTCCGCTGCCTCAGCAGGTCTGGCGGGGCACTCCTGTACCGCCATGAGAAGGTTGCTAGAATGGTCATGGCATGTGTCATGCTACACAACATGTGCATACGTAGAAATGTGCCCATGCCCCCTGACGCAGAACTGCAAGCACCAGAATATGGTCATGATGTGGGTGGGGATGTGGCAGAACCTGAAGGAGTCCGCGAGGCACAGGAGGGCCGTGAAATTTGTCAGATTATCATAGATTCATGCTTCTAGCACTCACGCCTGGTGGTTGATACATGGACATGGGAGTTGTGGCACTGTGTGTGTCTGGAACATGCACAATATGAACTGTACGCCTATGATGGCCTCGTACACAAAGATCAATGTCCACACATCTCATTGGATGATTGTGAAATGTTTATAGCAAATGTGAAATTGTGTTACACACCCCATCGACCCGCCACCCAAGTAAGCCCAACACACCCCCTCCACCCTCCGACCTCCCCCCCGAACACCAGTGTCCAAGGATGCTCATAGTCAGTGGGCAGACGCTATTGCAAGCCCCCTCTCCGGGTATCAGGGGCACCCCTGCCTGTGGAGCGCAGGTTCCTCCCAGATCTACGTTGGGGGCTGCCCTGGACGGAACTTGCAACGGATGATGTCTCTGCCTGCTCACGTCCATGCATGTCCCTAAGGGTTTGTGAGAGCTCAGTGAGCACACGGCGCACAGCGGCAAGTTCAGCACATACGTCTTTGGACGTCGCATGCAGTTCCCCCCTCAGGCTCTCGGTGCTTCTCTCCATTTGTACTCTCAGGCTCTCGGTGCTTCTCTCCATTTGTTCTCTCAGGCTCTCGGTGCTTCTCTCCATTTGTTCTCTCAGGCTCTCGGTGCTTCTCTCCATTTCTGCCCTTAGTGTCTCTGTACATGTTTCTATGGCTGCCTTGGTACCCCCACATTCATCAGCATGGTCCTTGAGGAGCGTGGCCAGTTGCTGCTGTTGCACGATCACCTGGTCGAGGGACTGTTGCCTCTGCTGGGCCATGGCCATTTGCGGTGGTGTCACAGAGGGGCTGATCACCTCATGTTGCCTTGACACAGGGCTTGTGGGGGATGGCCAGTCGTCGTCTTGTGAGTGCCCCTGCGTGGTATCCTCATGTTGTACGGGATGAAACAAACAGGGGGATTGAGACAGGTCATGGATGGATCGTACATCGACATCACCGTTTTCTGTGTCGGAGCATGCTGCCATTAATGCAGTGTCACCTATGGTGCTGCTGCCACCAGAAGCAGTGCCTTCTGTGGCATCCATTGGGGGGGCCTGTGGTGGTGGTGGTGTTGTGGCCATGCTGGCTGCTGGGGTGCCTGTTGAAGTCCCCTCCTGTGTGCTGCCACTTGATTTGTGCTGCTGCCGTGTCTTGATGCGTGCAGCTGAGGTGGAGGGTCTTTGCCCGTTGGTCTTGGCCCTCTTTGCAGGTGTGCTGGTAGGGGTGTCCTGGAGCTCGTCGTTTGAATCGGACCCTGTGGTGGAGTAAAGGAGGGCGAGCGTTATTAATGGGTCTGTGGAAATTGGAATGGCAATGTATCACATGCATTGGGGTGGTACCTGAGGGTGATTTGGGTCAGGGCCTTGGAGGTGGTTTCATTTTTGTGTGGATTGAGGGTGCAGTTGTATTGCAGCCTGCAGTTAGGGGGTGCCTGCTGCACGTGTAGAGGGTGTTTTTAGGAATTTTAATTATTTATTTATTTAATTTGACTTTTAATGTCCGCCATCAGGCCAATGTGAGTGGACGTTCTCCTGGACATGTGTTTCTGTTGCACTATGTGGACACATGGTACTTCACATGATTGAACATTGTGGTTTTAGCATAGTTTTATTTGGGCCACCTACCTGATTCTTCGGATGTCTGCACTCCTTTCTCCATCCCTCCGACTCCCTCTATGGTCTCCATTCCAATGGTGGAGGCACAGATTTCTTCCCAGGGGGTCAGCTTGATGGGTGATTCCGATCCTCCCCCGGTAGCTGTGGCAATGTTACGGTTGGCGGATAGTATGCTCCGTACGCGTATCCGCAAGTCGTCCCATCGCTTTCTGCATTGCTGTGGGTTGCGGGGTGCGGTCCCCACCGCACTTAGCCGCTGTGCCACCAGGGCCCATATGGCCTTCTTGTTCCCGAGTGCCGTCCTGGTCATTTGCGTCGAGGAGACGACGGCAGCATTCTCCTGGAGGGTGTCTGTGAGCACCGTGAGTTCCTCACGTGAGAAGTGGACCTGCCGCTTGCGGTCGCACGCTTTTTTCGCTACTTTTCCCATTGTTTTGGTTTCACTAGGGTGGATGACGGGTTGGGATGTCTCTCAGGGTAGTGTTTTTAATGGTTCTGTGAATGTTCTGGTTTTATAGGTGTACGGCGTGCTGTTTCCCGTTCCGGGACCATGTTTTTGCTTCCGTTTCCGTATATTTACGGTCACCGTATTTTCCGATTGCCGCTCTTTACGGTGACCGCTATGTCCGGTGGCGGAATTGCACCTAGGTCGCCGTACGACGGCGGTGAGGGGCGTTTTTGGGACTTTTCCGCCATCGCGGACTTTGCACTTCCGCCAAGGCGTAGTGCTCGTGCCCGATGGGTCAGAATTAGCCGCACTTTACTCTGTCGTGCCATGGCGGAAACACTATTTACGCTATGGCGGTCAGGTCAGTTGCTTTCCGCCAGGGTCGTAATGAGGGCCAGTGCCTTTTAAGTTTCCTACGATTTCATTTGAGATGGAGGATTTCACCGGACAAAGATTTAAAAGTCTCTGTACCTGTGCTCTGCATAAAAGACATGCACTCTCCTGCTCAGATGTCCCACAGAACCAACAGAGGCCGTCAGCGATGGTTACTTATGAGAAAGAGGTGATGCTGGCAAGACAAGAAGTCATGCATAAGCCACCCAGCAGCAGCATATTTCTCAGTCTATTTTCCTTAGGTAGGCAGGTCATCAGTGGCTGGAAATTCAAGTCAAGCTCAAATCATCACTGAGCCCAGACCTGCCCGAGCATCACCTGGCTCCTCCCACCTGTAAAGTATTTACATATAACAAAATGGGGCCACTCAGCCAGGTTCCAATTTGACTGCAGTCATGTGCCTTATGTTGCCCAAGTACTTGATTCTTAGGTTTCTCAAATACAGCGAGAAATGTATAATGGGAGAGAAAACTTGAAGGAACAATCAACTTTCCCAGTAGCACCATTTGCGGTTACTGTAGAAGCATCTTGTCTAACACCACCCTTCAGTCATAGAGTTGTCACAAGGGCAAGAGCCCATGAAATATAGCTTGTTGTACTCCAGGTAATATAGGATTTAGGATCTCCACAATAGAATCCTCGACCTACGGGGGCAGTTGGAGATACAATTAGGTCCAAAACAGTACTGCAATATGGTTACCTAAACAAGCATCTTCTGGTCTTGTCTACTATTAACTGGTACAGGAAGAAAACCTCTGTAGGGTCCACCTAACCAAAGGCCTTAGGAAAAAAAGGGACTCTCATTTACTTTGCACAAGTTAATTCCATGTACATCCCAATGACTTCAGAATCCAACTAAGTCGAAGCCTTATGGGTCAGACCACAAAATGATAATCATAGCTACAACTTCAATAACAACCCTTCATGTGCAGAACTGACACACGTTGACTGGGTACTCTACTCAGGGTGGCAAACGGATACACCCTAACCCAGCTTCCATGTGTAAGACGAGTGATCTTGCTACACGACATCGGAACCGTCCTTAATCATATGGCGCTTCTGGCCACAATATGACTACAGTCCTAATCACTTCCTTTGCCTTCTCTCTTCTGCATTAAAATGACTCCCTATACCACCAGCCTCTACAGGTTCCACATGGCCAGAAGGATCATCTGGGCTAGGAGATCGCAAAAAGGCAAATGACTTTCCAAGAACACTGTGTGTACAAACATTGACCACTGAACCCTTCTTTATACCCGTACAGACGTTTTTTTCATCAGGCATAAGCTGATCTGCACCGCAAACTGTAAGATGTCCAGCAACAGACCCACATTCAACTGATCAGTAGCAAACTCATGTGGCTTGAATGTAAACTGAACCAAGCAATTGTCAAGGAACACCTTGATTGCCCATGTCGCCAATGCCCAGGTGTACCATAGCAGACACAACAGGTTGCCACCAACGACTATTGGCATCATGCTGAGCATGGTGCATAACATCAGCTAGGGCCAGCTGTAGGAAGTTGCACAGCACTTGCACGGCTCAGCAAGTTCTTGCTGTTCAGATTTCTAAGAGTACCTAACTCAGGGCAAGGACAGCCATTATCAGTGATGGGACAAACTGCACACTCATGTTTTCTCTTGCCCTACAGTCAAATGTGTTTGCACTCTCCACCTAATTCGGTCTCTCCACAAATAGGGATTGAAATGAAGAAAATACAGAGAGGAACAAAGAGGCAATTTGCAATGCTATGATTGACTAAGAACGAGGAATTGACCAAGATTAAAATGTTGCAATATTCTCTACCTAATCCCAGAAATCCCACTCCCTCTCCTAATGGAGTCGCCTCACCTGAGAGAATCCCCTTCCCACTCTGAATTCTGAGGAAATACTTCTTCCTTTGTCCCATCTGGGGAAGTCCTGCTCCCAGTCTCATGAGTGTAAGATGACTCACAACTGGTGATATCACTTTCCAGCGCTGCCACCATGGGAATGTTACCCCCTCTCTACCAGCCACCCACCTGTGGGTACCCTGTCTCCTACTCGGCTGCTCCTCTACCTGGAAGCACTGTCTTTTTTTTCCACTCTCTTGGGAAATCCCCTTCTACTTTCTGCTCCATTTTGTCCTGCCTGTTGAAATCTAACTCCCTTTGGCCCACCTAGGTGAATCGCCCTCCTTTGCTGTGACAGATTTAAAACCACTAGAAGAAACTACATCTGTTTCTGAATTTCAGGAGCTCTAGTGAATGGATTCTACATGAAAGTTAGGTCTGCCAAACAACCTCACTTTCATAAAATACTCTATGACTTAAAAAGTGGTGTTATTTCTTTCTACTTAGGTGGGCCTGCTGACTGGTAGGATGGCTAACTGGATTGCTAACTTCCATATAGAGATACATGTGTATTATGTCTGGTAAGAGCAGTCCTCTGATAAACCTGCAGATTTTTTTGTATTTGATTTTTATTAGTAGTTGTAACATTTTCAAATAACAGTGTCATAATAGCTTTATGCTGTACGCTGTAACCAATCAGTTTCTAGTAAATTTTACACAATTGAATGTAAACGCCCCCGGCCTCCTCCCCCTCTCTCCCAGGGTAGCTAATCAATGCGTCCCTTGAGTCCAGTGTGTTCTTTTCCATTGTCCGTGTATCAGCCCCTTGCAGTGAGAGGCAGATCTTTTCATACCTTTCATGCATTTCCGGAGTCTCGGCTGGAGGTCGACCTGTGTTTGTTCCACCCAATCATTGTCCTTGGAGATGGGCACTCATTCACATTCATCAGGCTAGGGCACTCTTCATACTGTCATCTATTCAAAAGGATGACTCCCCCTGGACCTGGTTTAGCCTACTAGCAGTGTCTTCCATGGACTATATTTCCTTAAGAGCACCGACCATTCAAGCTCCCTCGATTGGGTGCGGTTGTGGAGTTGTCCTGTCAGATTCTCCATCATATAGATATCTCTGTCCTTCATAGCCCACTGCCTCTCACATGGGCGTGTCTCCCTTTTCCACCCGGCTGCCACACATGCCCTCGCAGACATCAGCAAAAAGTGTGCCATGTGGGGAAGCCATCTGCATTCTCCCTCCACACTTTCCATTCCAAACAGTACCATCATGGGGTCCAGGTCTCTTTCGACTCCATCTAAGGCCTTTATCCATCCCAGGACCTTCTTCCAGAATCTCTGTAGTTCCCAACATCCCCACCACATGTGCGAGTAGTTGGCCCTTTGACCACACCCTCTCCAGCATCTAGGGTCAATTCCTGCGAACATTTTAGATAATATGACCGTTATATACAGTAGTTTAATACCGTAGAGCTTGTACTGGCAAGCTATTGAAGTTCTATGGGCGTTTACATACATCATTTTCCATAGGTCACTATCCAGATCCTTACCCATGTCCTTCTCCCACCTTTTCCTGTACGTGCTGACTTCTCCTGCCTCTGCCAATAGAAGCACCTGATATAATTTCGAGATCAGTCCCCCTGACACCACCTTTCCACTCAGCACCCTCTCTGTATCCATCAGGTCTCTTTGCAGGGCTTCCTTCCACCTTGCCGACATCAATACCCCCTTAAGCTGTAAGTATTTGAATATTGAGAGTGGCCCTATGCCTAAGCATTCTTCTAGTGTACCCATGTCCACAAAGGCCTTCCCCTTCACCAGTTGGCCTACCCTCTCCAAACCTGCATCAAACCAATCCTAGAACCTTGCATGGTTTGGGACGTGTTCTCTTATTGGGGGGGGGGCAAATGTGGCTCAGCGGTGATTGCCAGGTTGTAACTCCCTTCATCTCCCCTTTATATTGCATTATATGGTGCCTTCTAATTATTTTTGGGAAGGGTATGGTGGGGCCCAGAGCCACTCTCCCATAGTGGCCAGTCTCCAGAGGTAGTTTTCAATTTGAACCCATTGTTTTTCGCGATCTAGCCTGAGTTGGAGGATCAGCGCTCAGCTTGTGCTGCTCTATAGTATATATTAGCATGTCAGGTAATCCTACGCCTCCCCTCTCCTTTGCCTGCATAAGCACCTTGTATGAGATCCTTCCCTTTTGCCCTTGCCATATAACTTTGTTGATCTCCTGTTTTATTTCAGCAAAATGGGAGTCTGTCATCTCAATGGGGAGGGCTTGGTATAGGCATAGTAAACGGGGGGAGCAATGGCATTTTTATCACATTCAGCTTCCCAGCCACGAGAGGATGAGCCTCGACCAAGGCTCCAAGTCTCCAAACAGTACCCGTGGTGAGGGGGAGGGGAATTAGCCTCACACAATTTGTCCAGGTCCCTGTGTATCCGTATTCCCAAATATTTTATACTACCCTACTCTACCGGAATCCCAAGGTCTTTCCACTCCTCTTTGTGCCTGCGCACCACCTTGCTTATGGGGAACAGGGTTGACTTTCCCACATTTACTTTGAATCCTGACACCTTCCCGTATATAATCTATATATACGTAATATATCTATAATCTGGAGCGCCCTCCGGGCCGAGTTGGCCACCTTCAAGATATGGAGCAGTTTATCACTCGCGTACATTCTGAGCTTGTATTCAACACCTCCACTTCTACACCCGCTATGTGCTCATCTTGGCATATCTTTATGCCCAGAGGTTCCATCACTAGTGCAAATAGTGGGGGGTAGTGGGCAGCCTTGTCTGGTGCCCCTCTCTAGTCTAATGACCCTGCGCCTTTTCCAATTCACCACCACCTGTGCTGTGGGTTCTGTGTATATTGCCCCTTAAGCCCTCAATATCATATCACCAAAGCCCACCTTTCTCAGTACAGCAAACAGAAATCCTCATTTTACTCGGTCGAAACTTCCCAGTATCAAGGCTCATAAGCACATAATCCCTTGGGTCTCTGGATACGTCTTCCATGAGATTTAATGTTTTTCTTATCCCATCGGTGCCCTGTCTTGTGGGTGGCTAGGATACGTGTGAGGATCTTCTCATTAACATTTAGCAGAGAGATGGGGCGGTATGAGGAGTAGTGCGCCGGGTCTCTATCTTCCTTGGGTATTACAGAGATCAGTGCCTTGCTAAAGGATGCAGGTGCTGTGCCTTTCTCAAGTATATTGTTGTATACCTTCACCATGTGGTGTAGGAGAACCCCTGAGAACCTCTTATTAAACCCATTGGTATAGCCGTCTTCGGCTGGGGCCTTGCCACTGGGGAGGCGAGAAATCGCGTTCAGGTCTTCCTCCATCATTATTGGACTCTCTAAGGGCTCTGCATCAGTGTCCATGAGCTGCACCATATCTCTGCCCCTCTGGTCTCTTGTAGGAATTCTGACATATTGTGGGATATATTGTCCCACTCAACAGCATTGTCTCACATCACTAAGCTGCAGTTGTGCAAGAAACAGCAACCTGGCTGTGCCGGCTCCTGTGCACACCAGGACTTCAAAACTGTGTTTTGGCAGCAACAAAAGAAGGCTGCACCAGCCTGCCTAGCACGCTCAGGAAAAATGGAACCAGGGGACACACTGAAAAAGTATGCCAGTGTGTTCTGAGATATATATGGAATCAAGTGGAAAGACAGCACTGCATTGTTGCAAAAGCCAAAAATTCCCCTTCAAAATGAAACCTTTTTCACCCTTTCCAAATGCTGTGTTATGCTATTTCCATCTGTGCATTCTGAAACCACTGTGATGGATATGCCCCTGCCAGGCCCAGGATAATTCATTGTGCCTCAGAAGAAAACGTGCATAATTCCTGAATGACAGGTCCTGTCAAAGTAGATTTGAAAGAAATCAACAAGCAACTTTCTTTTCACCCGCACGGGAACACGTGTTTATTTCTTGCCAAAATGTACCCAGGCGCATCAGTTCAAAGAGACTTTTAACTCTTTGAGCCAGGTCAAGTGCAAATGTATCTATACTTTGGATAAAACTCCTGCTGCAAGGAAATTACTACAGCTATAAAGACAGTGGCAATCTGAGGAGCTGCAAACCAAATTAAAGAAAGAAATGTTAGCAGTTTGTAACACATGTGGAAAAATGGGCTGTGCTGACTGAGGAGAAACAATTTGCCTGTTTAAAACTAAATTGTTAATGAAAGCCTGTTTACTTAGCAATATAAAGGGTTTATATTAGTGGTAATAATACACACATAGGCTATCTTCTGTCACAGGTTTGTTTAATTCCAGACCCAAAGTAGCTAGCAACTCCATTGCCCCGCGCAAAACCTTGTAAATCCAAACCCTCCACCCACTCTAACTCCTGGTTCACCCCAGACTTGCTCACACTCCAAATGAAAAAAAGGCAGCTCTCACACAGTGGCAAACGTCCCACACTGACAAAGATAAGTTGATCTTTAAAGCCCGCTCCACGGTTTACAAAAAAGCAATTACCCAAGCAAAAGCCAAATGTTTTGAATCCAGAATCTCTGAAGCCCAATCTAGCACAAAAGAAATCTTCACCATTTTCAGGGAGCTAGAGACTCCCACGCCCACTCCCCAGAACTTTACCAAAGACAAAGCCTGGTGCGACGAAATTCAAACAGCCATGCAAACCAAACTGAGCCGTCTCCAAAGCAAAATACTAGCTACTAAACAAGCCCTGCCTTTACGCATATCCCGGTCCCAACACCAACATCGGACCCCCCCAACCCTTCTCCTTCAAATCCATACAGGAAAAAGATCTCATTAATATAATGAGGAATATCAAACCCTCTAACTGTAAAGGTGATGCCTGCCCAGCCACTCTCATCAAGAACTGCACTGAAGCGCTTGCTCCTTTCCTGACAGCCTTTGTCAATGCCTCCTTTGCAACAGAGAAAGTCCCCGCCTCCCTTAAGAAAGCATGGGTCCACCCCCTTTTAAAAAAAACAACTCTCGATCCCACCTCCCCCAAAAACTATAGACCCATCACCACTGTACCTTTCCTCCTCAAAATACTGTACAAAGCAGTTTACCTGCAGGTTCAGCACTTCATCAAAGAGAACAAACTCCTGGGACTCCGCCAATCTGGCTTCCGTCCCAGACATGGGACTGAAACCACCCTACTTGATCTGAAAAACCAGATGGATGATGCCAGAGACATGGGTAAACCAGCACGTCTCTTACTTCTTGACCTATCTGCGGCGTTCGATCTCCTAGATCATGACGTCCTTTGCCATCACCTCTCCTCCACTGCCAAGTTCTCCCCTGACGCCACAACATCGATCACCTCCTTCCTGCAAGACAGAACCATGCAAGTATTCTCTGACTTAGCTTCTGCCTCACGCACCATCATACTATGTGGTGTACCCCAAGGCTCATGCCTCGCCCCCACCCTCTACAACATCTTCACACAACCCCTCTTCCTCATCCTCGACGCTATGGGTATCTCCTACACTAACTACACGGATGATACTCAGATCCTCCTCACCCTCACCAGCAACTATGACACTGACTCCTTGACCCTTAACAACATCTGCAACACCATCCAAGCCTGGATGGCAGACAATGGACTATGCCTCAACTCTGACAAGACAGAAACCCTACTGGTAGGTTCCCCCGACACGTTAAAAAATCTTGACTCCCAATTTAGTCACTTCACAATCGACTCCATCAAAATACCTGTCTCAAGCTCAGTCAAAACTCTTGGAGTCTATTTGGACTCCAACCTATCCATGGACAGACAAGTCAACGCAATTGCCTCCTCAGCTGCATATCATGCTAAACTTATCAACGCAGTCAGGCCTTTTCTCTCAAAAGAGAACTGCATAAACATAGCCAGAGCCATCACCGGCTCCAGTCTAGACTATTGCAATGTACTCTTTCTAGGAACATCAAAAAAAACCTGGAGAGGCTACAAGTCATCCAGAATAGTGCTCTCCGTGCAGCCCAAGGCATTGCTAAAAGAGACCACATCTCGAGACCAGAAAACTAGCCCACTGGTTCCCAATAAAGGAGAGAATCGTGTTCAAAGCTCTGACATTGACACACAAGTACATCCATCTCACTGCTCCCGACTACCTCTCGCAAAGAATCCACCCCATCGCCTCTACAGGACCAACCAGATCACCCTATATCAACATGCTCTGTGTGCCACTAGTAAAAAGATCTAGAGCGGGCGGATCCAGCTTCCCATATCTCGCACCTACTCACTGGAATGCCTTACCTCCCACTATCCGAAGAGAGGCCTCCCTCCTCGCTTTCTGCAAAGCAATGAAAACCATCCTCTTCTCATAAAGTCTGTCGTAGAGGCAAGAATAACAACCATAGGACCCACTGCTTAAATTGCAATGACCAATGACCAATCAAATAAGCTGTAATGATATCTATGTCTGTGTTTATATACAATGTGCCATTTACTGCTACCACGACTGTACCTCTGTAACTAAACTCATGCAAGTAACAGCGCCTCAATGCCCTTGGGCTGCTTGCGCGCCATATAAATATAAATAAATAAATAAATAAAGTAAGAAATGAAACAGTATAAAACACATGGCATGGATTTGCAAACTGGCAGAAAAACCTGTAATTCCAGTTGCCAGCCATGAAACTCCTCCAAGGAAGGGGATACACCATAAATCCAGGACACGTAGGTGCGAAGTGCCAGCTTGAAAAACTTTGAATGGGACAGGACAATGAAAGTTCACAAGCTCGTCAAAGATTCGTTCGGCTGGGACAATAGCAGTCCTGGGACACTCACCTGTCAAGTGTGAAGGGGCAATAAAACCTTCTATTAAGACTGTAAACCCCCTTGCCTTGAAGGAAATGACAGCTGCTTGCAGTTGGAGGAAGGAAAAAAAACAGGATCTAGTAACAAAGTGGCTGCCTTTTGGTGCCAAAGACTATGTTATAAAGAAACTTTAAAGACTTTTATTACTGTAGCAAGAATTATCAAACATTTTGAAAATTTCACAGATTTAAATCTAATTTTGTGGGCTATCTTTTAAAACTTGGTAGAACTCATTGCCGCATGGGGAACAGAAGTTAAGAAATATGACAGATTCCAAGGAAAGTATTAATGTGGTAAACATAAAATTTCGTGCATACATCCCTGGGGATAAAATTGCATTTGAGTATAAAATTGTGGAAATTTAGGCCAAATCTTGAATGTGTAAAACTACCAAAATGTATCAGAAAGGCGAAACAAGGTCGCAGAGACCTGAAGATTGGACTGAAATGTGATGCACATAATATGTAACCTGTGTGTATAATTTGCCAAGAGATTACAAGTTATTGTAAACCCCACCTCATAAACCTGACATCATTCCCTTAGAAATCCAACCAACTGAGAATGAAGCGTAGAATTGCTCCCCTGCCCAAATCATGTAGTTTAGGGGTGGGCGTAGTTAACCCTCCCCAGCCTCTACCTTGATGATGTCATTTTGCATGATAAACAAGGGTCCCTGACAAGACCCTAGAGAAACACACACACTCTTCCTGATTTCCTGCGCTGTGTTCCTGTTCCTGTTTCATCTTTCAGACTCCAGACTCCAATTACAAGGCCAAGCATTGCTGATCATCTTATTCCAGGGCCCATTGCAAAACCCAAGATGTGCTGATCCTGCTCCAGCAAGGCCTACCCTACCATATTAAAACCCACTAATCTCCCAGTAACCAGGAGAAACTGTGGTACTTTTGGCATCCTAATCCAGCTTGGCTTGCCGCCACTCACTGCATGCTGATGCCATCTTGCTACCCTGATGATCTATAGTATCCAGTAACCAGAATTGCCTGTCCAGAAGAACTATCCTTTGGTATCCAGTCCCGGCCCAGCTGATCCTGTCCCGCTGATTTTGTCCAGCTGTCCTTTGTTAGACCAGATCCGTGTGGTGACCAGAACCACTGACTGTCCAAAATCCAAACTAAAAAGTGGACTATGAGTATCAACAGGAACCATAGAAAACCAAAGTATACTTTTCCTTGTCTTGTCCTTAGTTCCACTCTCTAAGTCATTCTATCCTTATCCTGATAACTTGTTATATTGTTAAAAATCATTCTTGAAACCCTGCCCTTGATTTCTTGTGCTAGCGCCAACTTCTTGAAAAATGTTGTCTTGTGAAATCCTAAGCCCTTAGTCCTCTTCCGAGTGATTTGACTGGTTCCGCCAAGGCGGGCACGGGGGTGTCTTAATCTGGTAGCATAGCGTGAATGCTCTAGTGTAGAGTAAAACTGTCCTTGTCAAAATTGATTTATTTTCCTTTTCGCACCTTCATTTTCTCAAAACGCACCTCACTAGATCGTGCATAACTCACTCAATTTACCAGCTAGACACTTCATTTCACTTCCATATTGTACCTAGAATCCATAGCTACACCCCAACACCATCACAATATTTCACCCGTTTTAATTAATAACCGTTTCGGTAAATTCAGGTGGGAATTGCAAAAGTTTTCTAAATTTCCAACATGTCATTTTCATTATAAACTGTTTTAAATCTTCCATTCAATTTTGAATTATATGCTTTTGCTCCATCCATTGCTTGTGATTGCTAGTAACCTGCCAGTGTTGCTCCAGTAAAGAATTGTTTTTGTGTCAAGAGTTTTATACACATTCATTGTTTTATTCATCCTTTTCCGAGTGTCATTTTTAGCATTGCCAGGGTTTAAAATCTGTTTTTTTCCTCTTGTTTGGGTAGGGAAGGTCGGATTTCAAATCTGGTTTCCCTTTGTAAATCCTGATTACCTGCTGCTTCTGTTCATCCACTTAGAATTGAATATTTGTGGGTTTAGGGAACCTTCTAACTCAAGTGCTATCTTACCTAAAATCAAAAAGTGCTCCTATTCCCTGGTGTTCTGTAGTTGTGTCAATAGAAGGTTAAACTAAGTGCATTGCTTACATTCCTATTGTTCTTATCACCCCATTGGTGATTGCTGCCCCATATGAAAAATGTTATGATTTCTTTTGAATTTTAAAATAAATAAATACATTTTACATTTTATCAACCAGCCTGGTTCATGGTCCATTGTGACCTGGGATATTTGAAAAGGGGATGTGGTATGAGTGGTGTACCATCTCAATATTGAATTTAACATAAATCATAAGCATTTCAATAGCGTGCTGCATACTAGGGACGAGACTAAGGTGGGCGTCGCCTGATTGAAATCCTTAACAAATTTGGGGGCTCGAGTACGGGATTGATTTGGTTACCACCCGTGACAGTCTAACACAGCAGACTAACCTGCAAGGTAGTAATACTTTGTGTGGTGGGAATACTGTGTTACTCTACAAGCGCCTCCCAAAACAAATACTCTAAGTACCAGGCCTGTGTTTATAAAAGTAAAATTATATGAACTCCGCAATAATTAATAAAGAAAGAACATTTCCAGAATGGCTGTTCCAGTAGAAATCAATATGGCTAGGGAGCACCTCCTGCACAAGCTAGATGTCAGAGGTGAGTGGCCAGAACAGGATGAGAAAGTCTGGCTACAAGACATAACCCAACAGGTCACTGCCATGGACCTGAATACATGGCAGGAGGTTGGCCTATTACAACAAGCTCTGAGTGAGCTATATATGACCCCAAAACTCAAAGTCGATCAAAGCAAAATTGCCAGAATCACGGCCTATGTGTATCTCCAAATGGGAGTGATGCGATAAAGGAAAATGTAATATTAGCGCAGAATCAATCTGAACTGTTAAATAAAATACAGATTGATTTAGGTTTGGCAGAACAAACATTACAAAAGAGCCAAGAGTTGGAGGTAGAATCTAAAAACCACATCATAAAATTAGAAGAGGATTTGGCTCACCAACAGCAGAATAATGCAAATCAAGAGGCCCAACTAGAAGCAGCAAAAACAGTGTCAGGAAAAGGTGTACTGCCTAGAAGAGAGTCAAAAGAAGCTGACTCAACAGTTAACCTATAACAGGGCCTGCGCAGAGCAGATAGTTACTCTACAAAATTAAACTGAAAGAGGAAAATAATAAATTAATTTTGAGGGACCTCCACAGAGCTTGATGAAAGCGCCATAAATCCAATGCCATCAAAAAACAAAGGGATGACCTGGCTGAACAGTGGGGAACCCTAAATCAAGAGAAAGACGCCCTATGCCAGGAAATGAGCAGGTTAAAAACCGAGTTAGAGGGAACAGAGTTAGCCTTCCAGGAGCTCAATGAACTATAAACAGAGTATGGGAAGCTACTGGGGCACGCCATATGGGTAAAGGGTGCTCTGGAAGAGAACACCCAGACCAAAGATACTAAAACTCAGGAGGTGAGTCTCCTGCAGCAGAAATTGTCCCAGTATTCCCAGACCATATAGGAAGCACAGAGAGACAATGAGGCTCTCTGTGAAAAGAATGATGGGCTCCACCAGCAAGTGGCAGCGCAGGAGCAGATCATTGAGACCAGTAAGGCCTTGATAGATGAACAAAAGGCTCAGATCTTTGCTTATTACCAAGAAATAGGGGCTGAGAAAGAAAAGCTGGCAAGGTTGGAGAAAGAGGGTGCTAGACTAAACCCTAACTGGAGGGACCCTGTACAGGTAGAGAGGGACAAGGCAACCCCTGACCATAGCATAAGGAGCTCTGTACTTGAGGACTCAAACCCATTCAATACCATGAACACTGCCGACTTTGGGCCTCATTCCGATGGGGGCGTTTAGGGGTGAACGGCGTCGGTAAAGGTGCCGTTAACCCCTTACCACTGCATTACGAGGTCCTTTAGTGGGTCCTGCTAAGGGCAGGTGGTTTTCCCAGGTGCCCTTAGTGGGAACCGCTAAAGGACCAGCATGCTAACAACGGGCCCATTATTAACCGGCCCGTTGTTAGCATGGTCCCCATTCCCATTGAGCCCTATGGGGGCTCAATGGGAATGGGGCTGGGTTCCCTGAATGGGGAAATACCGGGTCCTCCAAGGTTGGAATGGCCTGGTAATTCTCCATTCAGGGAACCCGGACCCGGTATGTGGTAAGGGGCATGGCTAACTCCAACCTCGGAATGAGGCCCTTCATGTCTACTGTCTCACATGAGCCGGGAGCCATTGGGCTAGCAGAATTCAATAGGTTTGGTAAAATGGGACTGACAGATCACCGCCCCCCAGAAATTGATGGACGGGCGTCCCTGTACAGATACCCAAATGTTAGGGCTGATATCTCTGACAAGGAAGACTCCTATGAGGGGAGGGTCAGGGAATTAGATCCACTGAAATACCGCCTTCCAAGGGACCAGTTGGTTAAATTTGATGAGAAACTAAAGGAAATAAGGCCCAAAAAGAGCACCCTGAAGACCTCTACCCAGTTAGGGCAGTGGGGGGGATACTCCACCAACTATGGGAGTAGGGAAGAGTCAGAAGACTCTTCTGAGCACCACCAGAGTAGAGAAACTAGGCCACAACATTCTGCGAGCCCTTCTCAAGCTTGCAGAATCCGGGAGCCTAGAGGATCAAGAAGGGACCTCCAGTAGCAGCACCTCTGACTCTTAGGGCGAGTGGACTCGGTGACTAAAACAAAGAAGGCAAACAAACTTAAGAGAGCTATGAGCAAAGATCCCATTAGGCAGATTAAGGCCATTAGGGGTGTCATAACTCTATATCATAAAAATGTGAATTATTCTGTTTGGGAACACTTACAACTATATCAGCAAATGATGGATACTTTTCATATGACGGACAGCCAGAATTGCATAGAATATGTAAAATGGACCTTATCACCTGAATACTCCAGCTTCTTTGCGGGACTGGAGGACCAGAACCACTCCAGATGGTCCACATAAATGGCGGCCATCTTGAAACATTTTTCTGCTCACAGAAACCCCCAAGAGGCCCGCAAGGTGGCCTACAATCTGCAGTGCAGGGAAGATCAGGCCCCCCAGGAATTTGTGCACGAGCTCAAACGCGCCTTTGCACAGACCACCAGGGGGGTGCGCACAGATAGTCGGGAGTTCATCACCACTTTTTTTTCATGCACTCCCAAAGTATATAATGACCCAGCTGGTGAGAGACTTTCATGAGAAAAGATCGCTGGACTGGGTCATAGAGCAGACGACCCACATTTATGAGGTCCAAATCCCTGCAGATAACAAAAATCCAAACAAAACCCCCAAACCAGACAACACCCCTGATGCTGCTAAGGTGGCAGAGGTGAAGGTTGCCCCCATTTTAGATCTGGAGATGGGGGGCCTAAAAATATACCTGTACCAAATCAACCCAATCAAAGACCCAGAAGGCCATCGGGCCAATCCCAGACAGGTGGTAGTCAGGGAGGTAATCCCACCAACGGGACCCCTAACTCCCCTGATTACATCAGCCCCCGATACAAGGGGAACAGACCAATCCTGGGGTATGTATGGACTCCCCCAGCCCAAGAGGGGGATCCAACCAGGTCAGTACTGCCCCAGGAAACTTCCCTCCTAACTTTCCCCAGGAGGACAGTAATCCCCCAAATGCCGGGTTGAGTTTCTTTCCCTGGTACCCACCAAACCCCAACCTGCAGGACAACCCTCCTTTCTTTCCCTGCTTTCAGGAGCCCAGAGAGCACAATCCGGGAGAGGGGAGGCCAAGGGTGGTGGGTTACCAGAATTCTCAATACCGAGGGTACTATGGGAGAAGGGATAGTTACCCTTCCCGTGACTCACCTAGGGTTGACCAGAGACCCCCGTACCAGCTGGAACGGGTGTCACAACTGGAGTGCCAGCTCCAGAACCTATCCCAGGATCTTGGTTGCATGTTGAGGGCCCAACAGAACCCTTCAGATGAACATGGTGGCTCAGAACCCCACCAACCAAGGGTCTGGTACTCCAGAACAATGACGGGAGAGAACCCCGACAACTCACCGGTTCCAGAGGCACGGGGGAAGGGAGGTGTAAAGCCCTAAAGGAAGCATCCTTCCTCACTCGTGAAATGCCCCTGTACACCCAGGAACCGGAAACCAAAATCTCCTGCCCCCAAAACCCTGGCACCCAAGGAACAGAGGGTGGGTAGGAGAAATAAAGAACCCAAAAAGACCCATTTTGTTGAGGAAGTTAGGGTCCTCCAATTTGAAGGAGAGGAATTCTCAGAGGATTCTGGGAAAAAAGATCTTCTTCGGGTAAGGGGGGACTCCTCCCAAAGAAAAATGGGTCCCAAGAGATCCAAATGAAGACTGGGTGAATGTGGGGACTGAGTCAGTATCGCCCATCACTGAACCCCAGAATGAACATCAAGGAAACCAGACTGTCCAAACCAAATATGGTGACTGCCTCCAAAAATAGGGCAGAGGGGCAGCCCAGAATTAGAAAAGGGGGAGGCCAAACTCCCCACATATCCCATTGTCAAATTTTTCTTTCAGATCCCCAAACTCCAACACTGAATCATGACCAAACTACCCCTGTGTTAGAGTCAAAAATAAAGAAATTGACCCCCAAACTTGCCCAGAATGCCCATTACCTTTGCCCATTAGAGGGGAAGGAGGGTAGATTTTATGCCCCAGTCCAAGTGCAAGGGCAATGTACATTTTCGGCACTGGTGGACACTGGATCCCAAGCCACTCTTCTGTCAAAGAGGGCCTTTGATCAGCTGAATTCAGGAAGGGGGGAGAGATTCCATATCCCTCTCACCCCTCTTCCTGGACAACTTCAGAACTTCGATGGGAATGACATTCCTGTTGAGGGGATTGTGGATTTGGAAATGAAAATTGGCCAACACAAGGTGAAACACCCTGTCATAGTCGTGACTCCAGAGGGCACACCCTGTCTACTGGGGAATGACATCCTGTGTAGGTTGTCCCCCCAATAGTCTGTGTGAACAAGGTCCTCTGGACCCAGACTAACAGGCCAATACAATTAAAACATAGTGTCAACCATGTTAGTTTAAATGGCACATGGTTGAACAAAAACCTGATCATATTGAGTTTCATTTCCAGAATAACCAAATACCCGACTTGACAGTAATTGCTGTAGGACAACAAACTGGTGATGGAAAATCCTCTCCATTCCTGAAAATTAACCTTCCTTCCAGGCTCAAGTGGCATTCCACACTGGAAGGAAATACTTTGAAATTCTATACCAATTCACAATCTGAAAATCCCCATTCCATAGTCAAGAGTGATGAGAAACCAGCTCAAAGTTTAGCTGACATTCAGAAAATTAGAGAACAGCTATTTATCCCTATTCAGTTAAATGAGGGGAAGGAATCGGTTCGCGCCCGAGTGTACGTGCACACGGCCATTCCCACATTTAAATTGATCGATAAATGGGAAATGGACCTGGAAACTCCCAATTCCAAACACCTCCTGTCTAGCAGGTGTATGCTCAAAATGCATACATGCCAACATTCTGTGACCAAAAATCTGTAGGAATCTTAAAGGTTCAAAAATAGTAATTAGCATAATGATGACATCACAGGAAATGATGTCACATCAATTTGACCCAATGAAATGATAGAACATGACATCACAGGAAATGTCATGTGAACTTTGACCTTGTGACCACACAGAAAATGACCTCAAGTGACATGGCTTTGAAGAGCTCACAGGAAACGACTGCCTGGTGTGGCCTATCCAGATCCTCTGACCCATCATTAGAAAATAATGTACCAAATAAGTGAGCTGTGCACACTCTGACCAGCGTCTTCCTCATTAACACAGGTTTTCCCCTTCAAACACACCCATAACAATAATGTATACATTTTCCATTAATTTGGGATTTTTAGAAGTTAATGAAACCTTGTCAACACTTTATTAGATTAGGACTTGTACTACTTCTTTAGGAATAAAACATTTTAATAATTTTTCTTAAAACGAACAACAGCTCTGTTAAGTAAAATAAATAAAGTGATAATATTCTCACTCAGTAGCTAAATTCAATAACTTTATAAACAACAAACTGTACCATGAGTTCAATGAGATTATCTTTTGCAGAGGCCTAACAAAGCCAACATTTTTAACAAAAGATGAGTAGAAGTGGTGTTAGAAAACCTAACTTTATAGTTAAATAAATAAGCATCAGAGAATTAGGCCCGAAATAAGATAAAACAACATATAATACTTATTGTGTATTAGAGCAGAGCACATACTGACTGTACAAAGTGGGAATTGTAAACATGTTGAAACCTGTTTGTTCTAGCATATTTAGTACACTATTTACTTTCTTATAATGTGTGACATATTGCTTCTCCTTTTGGGACTCTTTTCTTGAATGTCTCTCTAACAATTAGACGGATGGTCCTGAACTTGTGCTTGCTGTAGGGCCACTGCTCTCCCTCCTAGCCAATAATGTTTGGTATGCAGACGATTTTGCTTTCTTGATTAACTTGTCAGATGGTTTCCACTTGTGAGGGTCAGTATTGCTGAACACATTGACCTTTGCTGATAAAATGCCACCAAGTGTATTCCTAATACCTGTATGGGCTGCATACACACTGTCAGAAGCATGGCCTTCTTGACTACGTCCCAGCTGACTCCTCATATCAGTTGTCACTTTCCGTACCATATTGAACAGAGTTTCACAGAATGCATTGCTGTGAGGTATTAACAGAATGTACTTTGACAGAACACACAGCACCTTGAAGCGAAGAGAGTTATCTGCAGGATCCCTCAATTTGGAAAGATCTTCCCAGAACTGATCAATTCTTGTAATTCCATCTTGCCAGTTTGGCAGAAGTGTAGTAGACTGATAGTCTAAGAATTCTCGAGAAAGCTGCTGCATATGTTCTTCAGGAACAACATCAGGGAAAACAGTACACAACTCCTCAATACTTGTAAATGACGAGGTCATCCGCATGTTTGGAGACAAAAATGTGGCACTCCTTACCACTGGATCATAGAGGGGAAACTTAGTTTTGATGTATGTTAGCACCTTAATATAAAATTCTCTCACTTGTTTCCTAAATGCTCCAACTCTAGGTGTCCCCTCGATATCAGAATGTCTTATCGCCTGTCGTGCCCCATAGCCAATGAACAAATCAGAATCACTTTGATGATTGCGCGGGTCATTAAAAGCAACTTCTAAAATGTCATCCTTATGCTGCTCAATGATCTCTGGCTTTACCAAGCATGACAGAATTGACTCATATAGTTTGATCTGTGACTGGTTGTATCATAGGAGCCTCTGTCTGGAGTAGGACATTAAACTTATCAACATTGGGCATGATAGCATGGAGAAATAGAACATAGCACTTCAGTATAGGGTCTTTGAAAACTTTCACTAGTCGTTGTTCTCTGTCTCCACCTTTTAGATTTTTTTGCTGTTTTCTTGTTGGCTCCTCACTTGGCTCATCATCCTCGTAGTTTGTAAGAAAGTAAGATTTCAAACTATCCCACAATTTTAGAGCTATTTCAAGACATTTACTGAGGCTCAGCCATCTTGTATTTACATGTTTGAGCACCTTACGAATTTCCTGATCACAGAAAAGTAGGGATTCCCTCAATTTAGATTTTCTTTTTGCACTTTTTTCAAAGTGGTAAAATAAGTCAATAGCAAATTCTTCTGGATTGAAGCGAATGAGAGCCTTTGCTCCATTTTTTGCAGATAGATGAGAAATGTGGCATGGGCACCCCATCATATACATAGCTGCCCTATCTTTTTTCAGATGCCCAAGAACTCCCTTGCCTTTCCAGTCATAACAGAAGCATTGTCACAAGACAATGAGGCACACTGTGCAAGACTAAGATTTTTCTCTTCCAATTATCTTTTTACAGCAATGTAAATATTTTCACCTGTCGCTTCATTAACTGTTGGCATGTCCAGAAAAGAATGTACAACTAGCCCAGATGTTTGGTCTTCATGACTTATAACCACTGGAAAAAAATGTATCCTCCTCATCTGAACTTCCATCGGTTGCAAGAGAATACCACTTTTTATTGACAGCAAGGAACCCCTTTAAATCCTGCATGGCATCAGCAGCAATTGCATTGTTGATATGGCTTCCTTTGGTTCGGCCACATGAGTATGACTGAGCAATTTTGCTATCTGGAAACATGACAGCAGCCATCTTGGAAAATTCATCATTTACACTAATTGGCAAATTATGCTTGACAATTAGCCTTTGAAAAAAAACTTCTGCTTTTATGACTTTGTGAGAGAGTTGTGATGATTGCATAGAAGCTATTATACTACTTGTTCCACTAACTGCAGAGGCACGTGACTTGTGTTTTGAAGTGGCAATATGTTTCTTCAAATCTGCCATGCCACCGTGTCTTATGGAGAAATCACACCTACATATTGTGCAGAGGGCCTCCTTTGTGCCCAGCCTTGAAGGCTTTAGAAATGGATATGTCTCTTCCCATGATGTCTTGTATACATTGTCCCACCGAGCTGGCTTTGACATGGTCAATAATAATTTCTGAACTATCTTGCCTGGTTTCTCCCTCTGTCACAATCTGCTTGCATGCAGGGCTCCTGAGTCCAGTTCTAAGGGATATAAAAGCTACAATAATACTTTTTTAATAATGGGTACGAAGACAAAGGATCTTAAGAGGTGCAACATCATGAAAGCTTCTATTGGGGTGCAAAATAAAGTGCAAGACAGAAGATTTTACATTTACTTCTCACAAGTTAGCGAGACAGCGAAACCCTGAAAGAACCTACTGTGCCTTAAACTGGAAAAAAAAAACACCGGCTAAGGAGATGTGGTGAGCTTACGCAGCAACAACAGCGGGAAAGTAGAGACATCACACACTGACAATTTAGCACTGGGACCGCCCTGTGAAAGTTCCATTAGAGTCTAACGTAACATATAATTCAGTTTCTTAGACAGTCAGTCAGATATCACACGTTACAGATACACGACCGGGGGCCTGTGAAAGGTCTTGACTGTTGTCGCACAAAGGCCTTTGACAGGCCTGGGTAAGCTGGGTTAAAAGTATATATCTTGAAACCATTTAGCAAAGTACAAATGCCAAGATATGGAAGAGTTTGCCCAGAATTCCTTTGTAATGTCTAGCACTCCAGTCTTTTATTGCAAATCCTGCTCTAATGCTCTGATTATGAATGGTTAATATTCTACTCATAGCCCAACTCTTCCTTGTCAGAGTACTTATTGAAAGTGATCTGCCTTTCAATAGGACCCTTACCCACGTTTTCATAGTTATAGCCCCTCACAGCGCAGGAGGTAGGGGGAGAGGGAATTGTGAAAATAAATTGTGACAGGGTTCTGTTAAAGGTCAGGCAGACCACCTTCAAGAAGTACTGTGATGAGGAAGGACACAGACGTAATTATATTTTTACATTATATATACTGAGTACTCTCACAAGAGCAGACATGAATTGAGTGCAGGCTTTTGTAAGGACACAGTTCTCTGTGTGCCCCTTGAAGGCCGTTCAAGGCTTATTCAGATTTCTGTGGTTTCATGGTCTAAAATATGTTGACTTTATCCCTCAACCTTAGGTATTCTAACAAACTCTGTATCACTTTTCACTCAGGTTAACTAAGTGCCGCTGAAGCATTCAAATGCAACCAATGGCACGTGTGATGTCCAGATATTAACTATATAAATTATATTCTTGTATGGAGTTAACACCAGGCTATTAACTGTCCAGAATTTTTATTTCTCACAAAAAACAAACACAAACGGCGACCATATGTACGGCTATATTTTTGGTGGTGAAAATATTACCTGATACCCAATGAGGTTAGTACATAGCACTGACCAAGCCCTTGCTGACTGAACCACGAGCAATGAGATGTGTGAGTCCCATGCCCCATGCTTTGCAAACATTTTACTGTCATGGTGACTGTTCTGGCATGAAATGAGCAGGCTCAGAAGGAATGCACAATTTGATGAATTGGTCATGTTTTAGTTGTCAAAATACGCTGTTTTTAAGCAAAGCAGCCAGCATCCTATATTCAGGCTATGAACATTATGTGACACCTAGTTCAGCCCCCTCAATCGCACCCACACCACTGACAATTCACCTTCCCCCACCCTGGAAGGGAGGGTGGTGTTGTCCCCCAGTACAATTTGTCAATTTCCAGAAAGATGCAATATTAGCCTTTCTCGAGAGGCAAGCAAGGTTTAGAGTAATGATAATGATAATGGTGTGCTATTTATTTAGCACCTTAATCCAAAGCGCTTTACAGAGCACATATTTACATACAATATCACCCAACCGAAATTGGTACTCATTTATCGACCTCGGAAGGATGAAAGGCTGAGTTGGCCTTGAAAGGGATTCGAACCTGCGACCTGCAGATCACGCTCAGATCGCATCAACGAGCGCTCAACCCGCTGAGCTATCTTACCAAAAAGGATCGAAAGGGGTGAGGTTGGGGGCGAGGGTGTTGTTTCGCTCAGACCCAATCAAAGATTTATTCAGCTCAGAGCGCAACATTCTTCCATAATGGGCACATGTTTACTCACGCCTGATTAAAGATGTGTCCAGATTTGAATTTGTCATATCTCTCGGCTCAAATATGTATTCGGAGAAGAACACAGGATAGGTCTACATAGGCAGGTGTTCACTGTTCATCCATGCCCAAAAATGCTATGCTATTGCCTGAAATCGGGCAGGTTTCCTCTCGGACCAGTGCAAAACTGAACAGATGACTGAATGGTTTTCAATGAGGCATAATCTCTGGTGTTGCTTTGGGCAACCCTCCAGACCATCTTTTTTCAGACTGCCATGCCATTACAGAAAGTGAAAGGTCATGTTCAAATCAGGCGTGGTCCCACCTCAAAAGGGGCAGTACAGCCCTAATTGCACGGTCACACACATTGAATAGATTGGGCCAAAGCAGAACTGTTCGACACAATCCCTAGTAGGGCCGCTGCCTTTAAAGGTGTAGTTTGCCTTGCTCCCTTAAAAGAAATAGGGACACAAGCTGAGCCTTTTATATTTAAAGATCTGAAATGCAAGGTGTGAGCAGCTTTTTATGCAATCCGTTTTTTTGTACTTTTGAGAATGTTGCTTTGCCGTACTTTTGAGAATGTTGCTTTGTCGGACTGGCACAAAGATGTATGCTGCCCCAAGAAAATTGCCATTTTGCTACCCACCTTACTTTAAGGCCAGAAGACAAGTTTTTAGGGCCAACTTGGTGCCTTCCGCTGCTTGCAATTGCCTGAGTGTAATATTGGGCCTGTTGCTTTGCTCATACATCATAAAACTCTGACAGACCTCTACACACTTACAACTAATTTATATCATTTTGGGTCTGGCGGGTGCCAGGGTGAAGACCGATGCACAAGAGCGTCATGCCTGCGCCGACCATGGGGGGGAGGGGTTGGCGGCGGACTCTGCAACGTGAGCATGGGGGCAGCCGGTAGGTATTCCTGCACGTGAGACGCACTAGGGAGCATCGCACAATGGGAACAGGGAAAAACCCTAACATATCACTGGCTCGGCAACCAACCCCACAGTACGAGCTCAGCTCTTTCAGTGCTGGGATGATGCGTTGTTTGGGTGAGCGTGTATGTACGCCTGTCAGCCTGTCTCTTCTACGCCGCTATTTTCCAGACTCCCTTACCACGACCACACCGATTGTGTCTGCAAGGCTCCGGAGCAATGTATATACATGTGGCACGTTCTAATGCCACATGTCTCCCTCTCTTCTGAAACAGGCGGTGGCTACGAAAACATCTATTATTGCCAACCAGACTCCACTTATTTATTTATTTGTTTAGGTTTTGGCA
The DNA here is from genome assembly GCF_040938575.1 of Ambystoma mexicanum. Taxonomy (NCBI): domain Eukaryota; kingdom Metazoa; phylum Chordata; class Amphibia; order Caudata; family Ambystomatidae; genus Ambystoma; species Ambystoma mexicanum. The sequence continues at coordinate 827,867,715 of NC_090923.1, read as the reverse complement.
TTTGTTGCCACCCGTTCTGGCCACTTAATGTAGATTATTTATTGAAAAACGATTTACATCCCCTGTTTGCATTTGGTTTCTGAAGCTGAAAGCTGCATACTTGGCAGAAAACGTAGGTAAATGAAACACAACACATGATTAAACCAGCTCAAACATTCTGCTTATCAAGTGCCATTTACTCGTATTTTGTTGTTTCCCTCAATTGTGTTCTTAGTTAATCTCCAAGCTGGTTTAAGACTTGCAGCACATCAACAATCATGCGTGAATCATTTCAAAGGCCGGGACATTCATGTTGCCTTCCGATGCTGCACTCTAAACCTTTTCGCATTCTTCTTGAACCTCCTCCTCTCACTTACGGCTCTGTTAAAAAAAATGGCCAGCAACCGTGTGGAGGATTCTTCCCAGATGTATTAAGACAGTGGTGTCTTAATATATTCCATGCAGAATCCTCCACACGGCCACGGTTGCTGGCCATTTTTACACTGACATTTGGGGCACTGAGGCAAACCCACCAAGCCAGGGGAAGTGTGGAAACAAAAAAAAAACCTCTAGAAGCTCATCTCAGGCAACACAAACACGTGGGCTTGCAGTATGAACCATGTAGTAATTTCCTTGGGACCCGCGGCCTACCCCCTCCTCCCACTGCCCTGCCTTAAACTCCTCGCATCCCCGCTCCCTCCCCCATCCCACCATGCCTGGCGTGCCCCTGCTAATGAGCGCAGGCCCATTAAAAACACATTCCAGTTTGGACGCCCCCCTTTCTTTTGTGTAGTGCTTTGCCAGCGCAGCCAGGCAAATCCCTTCATTGCCGGCTCCGAGAGACAAATGCTTTCACAATGAATCTGGGCGGTTTTCTGTTTGCATAACTAAACTAGGCAAGCTGGGAAGTAAACAAGGCGTCTGCAGAAAGGCCTCGACTTCGAATGCATTTATTGAACAGGAGGAGGAGTGCTTGGGTCAGAAAGAGTGTGCAGGCAAGTGGGGCACCCTATTAAGGGTTCTTCGCAACGGGCATTAGTACTAAGTAGCGGTGAACAGATGATGGCAAAAGAGTGGCAGTGTGCTGGGTTCGAGCAGGGCCCCTTTCCAGGGATACGATGGAGTTTAAGGTAGACATGAAAGCAGGGGAAGTGGTTATGATACTGGGGAGAGGAGGAGGACAACTCTTCACAGGGGATCGGGGACACGATTTCTGCAGCACAGAGGACATGTGACAAGAACTTACTTACCCGTGAAAGACAAGGTAGGCACCGTGACCAGCACTGCAGTGCCCAAAGGATGGCACTGACGCTGCAGGCACTGCCACTGCAGACACAGCCTTGCTTGGTGCGCAGCAGGGCAGAGCCGGAGTCACGTGACGGCCCATCTCAGATTTTGATTGATGACAGAGGCGTTGGCGCACGCCAGCGCCTCTGTCATCAATCAAAATGTGAAATGGGCCATTACGCCCCCAGTGCTCTGGGGCCTCAAGCAGAGGCTGAAAAAGCCGTCTTTTAGCCACGAAAGTCGGTAGGCGGTAGGACTGCTTAAAAAGCGGTATCCTACCGCCTAAATCGGTAGGGTTGGCAAGTATGAAAATGTCTATAAGCAACAAAAGCATAGTACATAATTGTTGGGTCGTGCGAGATGTCCCTGCTGCATTCTATTTAGGCAGTGACATTCTCAATCGTTTTGCCATTAATTTGGACCTGATAAACTACAAAGCCTGGTCCCCATTCGGGGGTAATCCCATGGACTTTGATGATTCAGAAAAAGCATTTTGGTCAGCCCAACTGCTGCCATATGCAGTTGAAGTTCAAATTGGAGAGGAGGTCACCATCCCAGGACAGACACAACTATTCCCACTTGAATTAAAAATTAAAAGAGGACAGATACTGCAAAATCATGATGCATACGTTCACCTCAACGCCTATCTTCAACAGCAAGGGTTGGGGTTAAACCCAACACCATTAGTCAATGTAGAACACAACACCATTCCAATATTGATGGATAACAGTGACCTTAGGAGTATCACTCTGGGCGCAGGCACCATTATTGGAATGGCAGTTCATGACTGACATTTTTCCAGAAATCTAGGTAATGAACTGATAGGACCAATCCCCAATGACTGTTTTGACAGTGTTAGTGACAACGACATAACACCAGAAAGGATCTTCACCCGGCAAAGGGGGAATTTCCTGGTGTACTCTTCCTGCCTTTACAGGAAGGAAGAGGTGACCTGTGACATCAGATGGGATGAGGTGATCTTCCAGGTCCCCAATGACAGCCTCACCTACCTGAAACCTTCGGTCCAGGCCAGTACTCTCACCAAGGACCTTTCCACCTAGCTGGAGGAGGCCACGGAGACAGCAAAACCAGGAAGTCTTTCCAGGCTTCAGGCAAATGGTTCTAGAGCGAGTCACCCTAGCTGATGTCTGTGAGGCTCCAGAGCCAAAGCAAAAGTTGAAACAGGTTTTCTTAGATTTTCAAGATCCCTTTGCAGTGGACTCATATGACTGTGGTTGCATCAAAATCTACGCAACAACAATTCCCACGGCCCCTGGTATGACTCCAGTGTTTCTGAAGCAATACCGCTTGCCTCTCGCATCCATGGGGTCCCTCACAGAAATAATAAAAAACCTTGAGTCCCGTGGGATAATTCGTCCAGTCCACAGCACCTTTAATAAGCCGGTGCTGGGGATTTTAAAATTCATCGGCCAGTGGAGACTCTGTGCTGACCCGAGGGAGCTGAACAAATGGGTGCACATGTCCCGATGGCGTCTCCCTTACATTGTCCAGGGGCTGGCCCAGATCCAGGGGTGAAAGGTATGCATTGCCATTGACCTGACCAATTGGTACTGGACCGGGCCGGTCACTAGGGAGGACCAATACAAGCTCGCCTTTACCTTCGGGGGACAGCAATACACTTGGACCCGGACTCCCTTTGGATACATCAACTCGGGGAACAAATTCAATTTCTTCCTACATAAGGCCATGCCCGACCTGGGTGAAAGAGGTAACCTGGCCTATGTGGATGATGTCTTGATAAAAAGCTCAACTGTGGAGGAACACATAGCAGAAATCCATTATGTTCTGACACAGTTAAGGGTTGCCAGAGCAAAACTCTCCTTTCAAAAGGCACAGTGGTGCAGAACCCGTATCATCTTCTTGGGGCACGGGATAACTCCTGAGGGTCTCTCTCCCCAGGAAAAGAAAGTGGAAGCAGTCCTAAAACTGAAATACCCCACAACTCTGTGTGAGCTAAGAAGCCTCCTTGGACTGACTAATTACAATAGGAAGTTCATTGAGGACTATGCAGAGATCACAAGACTCCTGATCCATCTGTTGAAGGGGGGGTCAAGTGGAAGTGGGGTCCAGAGCAAGCTGAGGTAGTAAAGCAACTCAAAAGAAGCCTCTCACACAAACGCCTTGTCTAGCTTACTCTGTCAAACACAAGGAGTTCTCTTGAAGACAGGGTTCTCAAATACATGCTTGACAACAGTATTATATCAAAAGCATGACAAGGTCAATAAAGTCATCTCCTACGCAAGAAAGACTTTATCCTCTGTGCAGGATAAATTCAACGATTGTGAGAAGGCACTCCTGGCAACAGTGTGGGCATTGAAAAATTACTGCCGGTTCATCCAGGAGAAACACATCATAGTGGAGACTCCACACCAGCCTTTGCAATATCTCCATAGTGACAGAATCCGGGCTGGAAATGTGAGTAATTCCAGAATTACCTTCTGGATTCTGTCAATGCACAGCTTTCCTGTGGAGGTCAAATATGGCCAACACAAGAAGAGTCCCCTCACGCAAAGTCTGACTGACTTTCATGATTGTGGCAGAGAAAACTGTCTCGAGGATGAAAGTTTTAAAATCTAGGACAGCATGGAGGCGCACCTGAACTCCCCACACAAAGTCTATGAAGAAGACAAGTGCGAGGGAATGCCCACCGTTAATGTGGACGTGTCCTTCTACAATGTTGACAACAACGGGAAAAAATAACTGGTGGCCGGCATTGGGAATGCTTGAGTGAATGATGCCCCGCAACCCTCTGCTGGGAACAAAATCGGTCCCCGTAGTAGTCAGGTGGCAAAGTTGATGGCAGTTCATCAAGCCATCCTCACTGCTATCCAACACCAACTCCACAAACTGGTCATCATCACCGATTCAGATTATGTCCGGAACGGGTTCGTGGAGCACCTGGTTAATTGGAAAACCAGAGGCATGCTATGTGCTAATAATAAACCGCTCAGACATGGCAAGCTCATCCAAAATATTGATGATCTGGTCACCTCTAGTGGGATGACCATCTATTGGAAGAAGATCAAGGGTCATTCCAGAATAGAGGGGCCAGACAAAACTGGAAACAACCTAGCTTATCAGCTGGCCAAAACCGGAGCCATCGAGGGGGAGCTCTTCGAGATCGAGTCCCTGTTGCGGGAAATCCAGGTCATTGCTATCACTAGGTCCCAGACAAATGCTCACAATGAACTCTCAAATGTCCAGTGGAGTAAGGAGACCCCAGATGCTGATTTAATGATGGCACAAAAAGGGGATCCAATCATTGGTAAATTTATCAGCACATTGAGGACCCTGAGAACTTTCCCCTGATGGATACCGATTACATTGGGAAAGGTGACCTCAGGGTGTTGATGAAAAGTCCAAAAATGTTCAGAATCCAAGACGGGTTGTTGGTAAGGAGATCCATATCTGGCTGTGACCAGTGGGTGGTCCCTACCTCATTCCGAATACTGATGCTAAGTCACGCCCATGATGTGGCCTCAGCCGGTCATCAGGGGTTTCACACTACTTTAGAAATCTTGCGAGAGGTTGCATACTGGCCACACATGGGGCAGGACCTCGACTAGTACTTGAAAAGGTGTCTTGTGTGTGCACAATTTCAGCCAACTTCACTTACACACCGAGCTCCCCTCCAGAAGAGGGGGATGACACTGCCTTGGTCAGATTTACAAGTAGCTTTCATCGGGCCTGTGATTCGCTCCTCTAGGGGGAACAAGCACATGTTAACCGTAACATGCTTGTTTACCAAGTGGTTGGTATGTGTCCCGGCCCCAAATTGCAAGGCAGAAACAGCAGCTGCCCTGATGATCAATCACATCTTCTCGCGTTTTGGCCTACCCCAAAGGATTGAGTCAGACCGAGGTAGTCACTTCACTAGCGAAGTAATGACAAAGATGTGGGAGATGCTTGGGGTAAAAAGGAAACTTCACATTGCATACCACCAGTCCTCTAGTGGTGGAGGTGAGATGTACAATAAAACCATTGTGAGCATTTAAAAAAAAGTATGGCAGATTCTGGACCAATTTGGGACATCCGATTACCACTTGTCCTGATAGCCATCAGATCTACACCTTCTTCTACAACTAAGATGTCTCCATTTGAGCTGATGACTGGATGAAAGATGGTGCTACTTCAGCATCTGCTTTATAGAACACAGGAGCAGACACTGATTAACGCCTCCACAACTCATGAGTATGTTGAGAACCTAAGAAAATACCTACAATATGCCTTTGCGTACGCTCAGCGGAATCTAGAAAGATCTGCAGAGGGGATGAGGACTCAGTATGATCTAAAGACCACCTAAAACCAATACCAAGTAGGAGACAGGGTCTGCTTGTACAATGTCCAAAGGAACCAGACCAAAGAGCCCACATTTTTGCCTAGCTGGAGAGGACCTTTGAAATTGTAGACAAGATCTCACCTGTCGCCTACAGAATCCGCATCCCCTAAGGCGAATTGACAGAAGAGAAATGGGTCCATATTAATCAACTAAAGAGCTGTCACCCTATGCACACTTTGCAACAAATTGAGGAGCCAAGAGAGAATCAAACAGAGGAGACAGAGGAAAAGAAGAACCAGAAGGGAGCCAATAGGATTTATGGATATGATTAAGTAACAGGGAGTATTTTCTTCATGATCAATTGTTATTATTAAATGCCTGTGTATCCCACTGCTGTCAACCCAACTAGTGGACAGTTAGTGGGAAATGTTCGTAACCGGTTTGTGTTCTCTGTCATAGATTCATACTGGTTGTTCCTATCTAACAATGAAGGAGTATTGCCCTGGCAGCCTGAAAGGGAGAAACCAAAGCGGATCCGGGAGTGTCTCTCCACACCATGAAAGGAAGATCCCAGGGAAAGCAGGGAGTGTTGTTCAGAGACAACAAGAGGAGCAGGCTGCACTGTTCTCTGATGGAAGAGGGACTCATACCTGCCGGATCCTGCTGTGGCCCATGGAGAAATCCCACTTGCCCGACTCTCTCTCAACTTGGAAGCCCAGGAGAAGTTGGGGGGGGTGTGGGATATATTGACCCACTCAACAGCAGTGCCTCACATCACTAAGCTGCAGTTGCTAAGAAACAGCAACCTGGCTGCGCTGGCTCTTGTGTGCACGAGACCTTCAGAACTGCGTTTTGCAACAACAAAAGATGGCTGCACTAGCCTGCACAGCACACCTCAGGAAGAATTGAACCACTGGACACACAACTCTTTGAGCCAGGTCAAGTGCAAATGTATCTATACTTTGGATAAAACTCCTGCTGCAACGAAATGACTACAGCTGTAAAGACAGTGGCAATCTGAGGAGCTGCAAACCGAATTAAAGAAAGAAATGCTAGCAGTTTGTAACACATCCAGAAAAATGGGCTGTGCTGACTGAAGACAAAAATATGGCCTGTTTACAACTTAATTGTTAATGAAAGCCTGTTTACTTAGCAATATAAAGGATTTATGTTAGTGGTGATAACACACACATAGGCTATTTTCTCTCACAGGTTTGTTTAATGTCAGACCCAAAGTAAGAAATTAAACAGTTTAAAACACATGGGATGGATTTGCAAACTCTCAGAAAAACCTGTTATTCCAGTTGCCAGCCATGAAACTCCTCCAAGGAAGGGGATAGACCATAAATGACAGCTGCTTGCAGTTGGAGGAAGAAAAAAAAACAGGATCTAGTAACAAAGGGGCTGCCTTTTGGTGCCAAAGACTAAACTTTAAAGACTTTTATTTCTTTAGCAAGAATTAGCAAACAATTAGAAAAGTTCACAGTTTTAAATCTAATTTTTGGGCTATCTTTTAAAAATTCGAACTCATTGCCATATGAAGAACAGAAGTTACGAAATATGACAGATTCCAAGAAAAGTATTAATGTGTCAAACATAAAATTTCGTACATGCATCCCTGGGGACAATTTGCATTGTGTATAAAAACTAACAAAATGTATCAGAAAGGTGAAATGAGGTCACACAGACCTGAGGATTGGACTGAAATGTGATGCACATTATATGTAATCTGTGTGTATAATTTGGCAAGAGATTACAAGTGAAGAAATGTATGTTTTTGGAAAAATCGATTTTAAGTAAAGTAAATGATGGAGTGTTGGGACATTGTAAACCTCACCTCATAAACCTGACATCATCCCCTTAGAAATCCAACCAACTGATAGCAAGGCGGACACTAGCTCCCCTGCCCAATCCAAGTAGTTTTGGGGTGGGCGTAGTTAACCCTGCCCAGCCTCTACCTTGATGATGTCATTTTGCATGATAAATAAGGGTCCCTGACAAGACCCTAGAGAGACACACGCACTCTTCCTGATTTCCTGTGCTGCGTTCCTGTTTCATCTTTCAGATTCCAGACTCCAACTACAAGGCCAAACATTGCTGATGCTATTCCAGGGCCCACTGCAAAACCCAAGATTTGCTGATCCTGCTCCAGCAAGGCCTACCCTACAATATTAAAACCCACTAATCTCCCAGTAACCAGGTGAAACTGTGGTACTTTTGGCATATGAATCCAGGTTGGCTTGCCACCACTCACTACATGCTCATGCCATCCTGCTACCCTGATGACCTATAGTATCCAGTAACCAGAATTGCCTGTCCAGGACTATCCTTTGTTAGACCAGATCTGTGTGGTGACCAGAACCGCTGAATGTCCAAAATCCAAACTAAAACATGGACTGTGAGTATCAATAGGAACCATAGAAAACCATAGTATACCTTGCCTTGTCTTGTCCTTAGTTCCACTCTCTAAGTCATCCTATCCTTATCCTGATAACTTGTAATATTGTCAAAAATCATTCTTGAAACCCTGCCCTTGATTTCTTGTGCTAGCACCAACTTCTTGAATCATTTTTTTGTGTGAAATCCTAAGCCCTTAGTCCTCTTCCGAGTGATTGAACTGGTTCCGCAAGGGTGGGCGCGGGGGTGCTAGGGTTGAACTTGCGAGTCAACCCTGGGGCTTACTGTGTCTCAATCTGGTAGCCTTGCCTGAATGCTCTAGTGTAGAGTGAAACAATCCTTGTAAAATGTAAAAATTGATTTCTTTTCCTTTTCGCGCCTTCATTTTCTCAAAATGCACCTCACTAGATTTTGCATAACTCACTCAACTTACCATATTTCACCCGTTTTTATTAAAAACAGTTTTGATAAATTCAGGCGGGAATTGCAAAAGTTTACTAAATTTCCAACTTGTCATTTTGATTATAAACTGTTTTAAATCTTCCATTCAATTTCAAATTATATGCATTTGCTCCACCCATTGCTTGTAATTGCTAGTAACTTTCCAGTGTTGCTCTAGTAAAGAATTGTTTTTGTGTCAAGAGTTTTATACACATTCATTGTTTTATTCATCCATTTCCGAGTGTCATTTTTAGCATTGCCAGGGTTTAAAATCCAGTTTTCTCTCTTGTTTGGGGAGGGAATGTCAGATTTCAAATCTGGTTTCCATTTGTCAATCCTGATTACCTGCTGCTTCTGTTCATCCACTTAGAATTGAATATTTGTGGGTTTAGGGAACCTTCTAACTCAAGTGCTATCTTACCTAAAATCAAAAAGTGCTCCTATTCCCTGGTTAAACTAAGTGCATTGCATTCATGCCTATTGTTCTTATCACGCCATTGGCGATTACTGCCCCATATTAAAAATTGTATGATTTCTTTTAAAATAAATAAATAAATATTACATTTTATCAACCAGCCTGGTTCATGGTCCATTGTGACCCAGGGTATTTGAAAAGGGGGTGTGATATGAGTGGTGTACCATCTCAATATTGAATCTAACATAAAACATAAGCATTTCAATTGCGCGCTGCATACTAGGCCGAGACTAAGGTGGGCGTCGCCTGATTGAAATCCTTAACAATATATAAATACTCATAAAAGTGCACAAAACCCTCTGCTATGTCCCCTGGCGTGGTTCTGGCCTCCCATATGAGTGCACCAGAATTATTTCTACAATCTCCAACACTTGACATGGCCCTATGGCCCAAGACATTTTCCCTTCTGGTCAGTACCAAACACCACTAGTAGACCCTGATCCCTTCTGACTCAAATTAGGGGATGCTCTCATTATCGACCCCCTGATGTCCCATATGTGCAGTGTGAAGTAGAAGGCAAGAACGTGCCTTGTTTAATTGACACCAATCCCAGTAGTTCCTCCCTTCCTTCCGAATGTTTCCCTGATATCCTGCCATCCACTGGAACAGTAAGGGTAGCAGGAATTTGAGCTGTAACATCCCTGTGACTCATCAAATAATAACACCGTCACTGTGGCAGTGGGACCCATAACTGACACCCATTCATTTCTCCCTAGCGCCACTGCTCCGGTGAACTTATAGAGATTTCATCTGTAAACTCAGATGTGCTATTCGTTACACACCTGAAGTTGTCTTCTTATGTATCCCTCACCAAAATACTGAGGCAGTTTTAGCAGTACTCCATACCAATGTGCTGTGTGTTCATTACATCAGAGAAGACCCTAGTCCCAGGCTCCAATGTAAGTAGTTTAATGTCCATTGGTACACCAGGTAAATAAGTAGACACACACAGTAAGAATATGAAATATAGACAGACCACTGGCCATCCACATCTAGCCAGATCCCAGTTGTAACTTCCATTCCCAGAACACTCATCAAACAGTCGCACACGCAACATTCCACAGTGACCTCACCAGATTCTGAATCCACCCTGACCGCAAAGCGCTCAGACAGCACTGGCTAATGCCTCCAGCACAGCAACCACAAACCTAAGATCATAACACCTTAAACTCTTATTCCATCAACACAACATCACAACTCCTGACACCACAACCACATTTCATAACATTGAATACAGGAAGCTAAATAGGAATACCACAAATTCACCTAAACATAGAAGGGCCATTACTGACCACACACACCTAAAACACACCTATTTGCTACTCTAGTGAAAATGTGGCCACTAACAAGCTAACAGAAAAAACCAGCACGCAAGGAGAGAACATAAGGTAACCCGGTCCACGTGTAGTCAGAACCCTAAAAACGTTGAAAAGAGCAACAAATATAAACCATGCGATAGAGGAACACAAAAACAATGGAATAAACTGCTGTGCAATATGTGGAAAACAAATCCGCTGCACAAATACCCTGATGATATAGCACCTAAAGCAGCACCCACACTGAACCTTAAACACAAATGAAAACATCTAACCCTGCTACCCCTTTAAACAGGCCATGTAGACCACAGCTAACACGTCACAGCCACAGGCCTCCTGCAGCACCTCACTGCACACTAATACAATACTGCAACAGCCTGCAATGTAACCCGCCATGTACACCACAGCCAATAAGCTATGGCCACAAGCCTCTTACAGCACCCCACTGCTAACCTAACCAGGCAGACCTTAGTCAAAAAGCCTCCTGCAGCACTTTGATACACTCTAACACTACAACACCAGCAATATAATAAGGCCATGTAGACCCCCCAAAAAACTATGGGTACAAGCCGCTTGCAGCACCCCACTTCTAACCTAACCATACAGATCTCAGTCAAAATCCTTCCTGCAGCACCTCAATGTACACCAATACTGCAACACCCTGCAATGTAAACAGCCCATGCAGACCACAGCCAATAAGCTATGTCCACAAGTCTCTTGAAACACCATGCTGCAAACCAAACCATGCAGACCTCAGTCAACATGCCTCTTGCAGCACCTCATTGCAGTCTAACATGGCAACATCCATCAGTGCATCCTCCCAGAACACAACCGGCCAAACCCGGTAACACATCACACTGACCACCAGTCTCTTGCAACACCACGCTGCTAACCCAACCATGCAGACCTCAGTCAACATGCCTCTTGCAGCACCTCATTGCACTCTAACACTGCAACATCCATCAGTGCATCCTCCGAGAACACAACCGGCCAATCCCGGTAACACATCACACTGACCCCCAGTCTCTTGCAACACCACTCTAATATCACAAAATCTCTTGCGATAATGACTCCAGATGCCATCATGTATTACCTGCACCCCCTATTGATCCCTTCGCCAATTGGTCTACCTTCCCACTTTTTACCGAGGCAGAGGTCCTAGCGGCTATCTTGAAAATTAAATCATCCTCTTCTGAGTATGCTATTCCCACCACCATTATGAAGAAGATTGCCCCAGACCTACTAGCAGATACTACTTCGGCTATAAATGACTCTTGCCAGTCAGGACTGGTTCCTTTGGAGCTGAGATCTGTGAGGGTTATCCCCCTTCTCAAGAAGCCCACACTTGATCCCACAGTCCCCGCCAACTTCCGCCCTATCTCTCTGCTTCCCTTCTTGTCCAAACTTCTGGAATCTCTTATCACTCCCCTTCTGTCCTCTTTTCTGGAATCTTCTAAAATCCTTAACCCGGCTCAGGCTGGTTTTAGGCCTGGGAGAGGTACTGAAAGTGTGCTGGTTTCTGTACAAGACGACATGTCCAGGCTAGTTAACACGGGTGGAGTCGGTGCTTTGATTCTGTTAGATCTATCAGCCGCATTTGACACAGTTGATCACCCCATCCTGCTCTCACGCCTGCCTCAGATTGGGATATCTGGTCCAGTTCTTGCATGGTTCACCTTCTTTCTCTCAGACCGTACACAAACTCTTGCTATGCCCCCTTTTCTTTCTTCTTCTTGCTCCCTCACCTGCGGTGTCCCACAGGGATCCTCACTTACCCTGATTCTGTTCAATATCTATATTTGGGCGTTGGTCTGCCTCATCCGCTCCTACGGCCTCAACTGTTACTCTTATGCTCTTATCCAGATGACACTAAAATCGTGATCCGACTAGATCAAGATCAGGCTGAGGTGTCGTCATGCCTTCATGACTGTTTGAGAGCCGTTGGTGGCTGGATGGACCAGAACTGGCTCAAACTTAATTGTGACAAAACTGCGGTATTGGTGGTGGGTTGTGCTCCAGATTCCTCACTGTGGACCTCTGCTTTTTGGCCCACCTCTCTAGGTCCTCTTCCTAGTCCAGTTAGTAAAGTGAAAAACCTGGGTGTCATTCTCTCTGCCTTTCTTTCTATGTCCAACCAAGTTACTGCTGTGTGCCAAGCTGCCCACCATCAGATCAGGGTCCTTAAGAGGGTTTTACCCATGATACCGGAAGCCATTCGCCTCCCCATGGTGGCTGCGTTAGTCCTTTCGCAGCCGATCAGCCTAATACAGCGGCTTCAGCACATGCAGAACCTGGCGGCCAGGCTAGCCACTGGCACTCCCTATGGAGCCCACATCTCTCCAGTACTCCGCCGACTTTACTGGCTTCCGGTGGGCCAGCATGTCCATTTTAAGTCGCTGTGTATTGTCCACCGGGCGGTCCACGGCCAAGGAGCTGAGTTTCTGCAATCAAACTTCTCTCATTATATCCCGGAACGTGACTTACACTCCTCCAACACTAATTTCCTTGTTGTTCCAAGGTTCACCCGTGAAAGGGTCGGCAGTAGGGCCTTCTCCATCGCAGCTGCTAAACTCTGGAACAGGCTTCCATTGGCACTAAGAAGTGCTTCCAACCACCTTGGTTTCAGAAGAGCCCTTAAATCCAATCTGTTTTAGCTCTCCATTCTCTCTGGCCCTCCCTTCCGTGAGTAGCTCTCCTCTCTAGCGCCATGATGCCCTCCGGCAACCGTGCGCTCTACAAGTCTAGATAACATAACATAACATAACCACGCTGCTAACCCAACCATGCAGACTTCAGTCAACATGTCTCTTGCAGCACCTAACTGCACTCTAACACTGAAACACCCAGCAGTGTGCTTCCCCCTCCAGAACCCAAACCGTCAGTCCAGGTAACACACCAAGCTGACCACTATAACGACCCAAAGCTATATAAATCAATCAGCATTCACCCATGTTAGAAAAAAAACTGACAACTGCATAATAAACTTGCAACTTTTCCACTAATATTACAATAATAATACCACATTTGCACAAATGTCCCCATACAAACTACCTTGCACCCATCAGACCAAATTACAGAAATTCCACTGTCCACACCTCAAATATTTGTCAATTGAACCACGCTGCATCAACGTGTTAAAATGACATCCAATGCATGTCACGCTACACCCAACTGCGCATTTCCAATTAAATCACGCCACACCCTATATATATGGGACTACTAGCCCCACCTAACCTAACTTGAGGCCACAACACAAACACAACAGCATACCATATTCAAAAAGCCTCACTGACCTAAACATCAGCCCCCATCCTCCCACTCAAACTGACCTTCAGATCAATTTTCTTTAACTACATTGTTACATTAACTTTCAGTATGTGCCGGTTGTCCTGGACGTCTTCTCTAGCGGAGACAATGCGTATGCATGCCGACTTGCAGATGCAATAACTGTTGCCAAAATCTTGACACACTATTTGATGCTTAGATTATGGTTGCGTTCAACATTGACAGTGACCAGGGGACACTGTCCTCACCATGTGCAGTCTGCAGGGGCAGTACAAAGGCAGGACAGTCTTATAAAGAATCAATCAGATAATAAAGAGTCAGGACCCTTGGACCAGTGGAGAATTATTGTGACATGGCAAGGCGTGGCTTGTGGGTCTGGAGGAAGCTGGGATTGCAGCATTGATTTATTTTAGGATTCCTACTGTGGTGGAAAGTCTGGAATCGAACATTTGATGTACTCCCCTAGCATACTTCCGCATTATAATATTGACTAGGCACTGTAAACAACCATGTTCAAACACTTTTTCTTGTCTGTGCAAGGTGAGGCTTTAGGCTTCACTGTGCATGTCCTTGCGATGAAGGTTCTTCACCGAGTGTGTAGTTATGGTTCTGACGTGTTTCCCTTTTGGCATTTGTAAGCGTGTTTTAGACTCCCACTTTTTTTTACGAAAAGCAGCTTTAGCAGATGAAAGTCATCATACTGTAAGCCTGCTCGCCTGCCTCAGAACGTTTGAGGAGTATATTCAGCTCAACTAAATGAATGTATCTCTTTACACTATCCTCTCTGATAACGCAGTCTTTAAATGTAAGAACGCAGCTGGTATCAAAGCCTTGCATAGTGGAACTTTGTTCCCTGCTTGCAACATTGTTTCAGAATGAATCCTTGCCCTGTCTGAACCTCCCCTTCTATTGAAATGCATGTGTTCCTTTGGGTATAAGAGAACGCTGCATGGAGGGAGAGGAGTTCTCACTTGTCTCGAAATCTCGTACTCTCGTTGGTTTGTGCTGTCCTGTTTTCACTAATACATTGTTCACCAATCCACCTGAATAGCCAGCAGTCATTTTTCCATGACAAATTTGGTGTCCATGACCTTGGATTTCTGCTACTTGCGGCCAGGTCCAAGGCTTGCTGGGCGCACCACCCGGTGATCCCTGTGGGTCCAGTAGAGACAATTTCATCAGAGGGGAGAGCTGGTCGGACCGCCTAGAGACTCGGGGAAGGTGGACAGAGCAGATGTGGAAGAACAGCCGACCGAAAATCGTAGGTTGGTGAATACAGGTATTTGCATCAGTGTATTGTTATGTCTTGTATAAGTGTTGTTTGAAACGGGTTGGGGTAAATGTTTGTCTCTGGTTAAAGAATTCTAAAATCAGAAAACTGGAAACCGTTGTGAATATCCAAATATACAGGAGGGAAGGTACCCTGCCCACAGAACTATTTATCTAAATAAGAAAAAATGTAAACAGTTGGCCATCGCAGCTTAGAATAAAAAAGTAAAAAGTAGCGCACCCATGATCCCTACTGATTTAAGAGGCTTTGAGACTGCTGCGCCAGTCAGAGTAGTGTAGTGTGGATCGGGGACCAGGATGAATGTGTTCCTTATGAGTGTGAAGAAAATATTTTGGATGAGAGCCCCACGGTTGTTTTGTCAAAAAACACATACCTCGATACTTGAAACCCTAAATGTCCAACTCTGGTATGACCCTGCTTTATATTTCACACTCTCCTCTACCCTAGTACAGGACCTGTAGCAGGCTTTGTTTCTAACTATTAAGTGTCTTGTCTTTGACTCTTACCTACCCAAGTCCCTGAAAGAAGCTAAAATAATGCTCTGCATTGTGAATAGTGTAAAGGGGGATATAGCCTGTGAACCAACAGTCATCTGAAATCTGGCCAACACCTGGGGGTGTCACTCAAATGTCTCTATGGGTGTGGAATAGAGGTCACTCGTGTATAGGCGCGTTACAAATACCATATCATATCATATCATACCTGATCGTCCGAAACGATGTGGGAGAGTGGTCAGCTATGAGCTGTGCCAATTCCACCAGACATAGGACATGATAGCGCCCTGATGGAGACTGAACTAGGAATCGTAAGTAATAAGTCATCCCTTATCTTAACCCTGTGAGAATGGGTTCAAATCAAGCTAGACAAGTACCATTTCCTCCTAAAGGAAGTCCAGCATATTTCCTGTTTACTCACTACTCGCCCAAAGCATGTAAGTACTTAGATAAATAGCACAAATACACATAGAGTGAGTCACTTAGACACTTCCCCCAGGAAGGCATATTTGACTTACATAAGATTACAAACCTACGTAAGGCGTTAGAAAAGAAAGGTGCACGTATAGACCAATGGCAAAGGGACAATTTTCTAGCCTGGTATACCATAGCTAGTAAGGGACAGAATGAGTCCAAGTCCCAACGCTCCAAGAGCAGGTTATATCCCTGAAAACCGAGTACTCTGACCTGAAGGTACCAGCCACTAAATCCAGGTACACATGTTTATATCCCATAATCCAAGGGGTGCCCCCTCCAAAGGAAACTCCTGAAGGTATTGTGGACCCTTACAACCCAGCCATTTTAAATGCTGCACCCAATCATCAATAGGCTAGACCAGACTCTACCCAAATGCCAACCTATCATCAGTCCACCCCAATAAATGAAATGGTCAGCCCGTCTACCCCTGAATTATGAGCCCAGATCTCCAAACTTGTTTTGCCTTCCTAAGCCACGTTTGATGGGTTCCCAAATGTATCGCCCATTACCAGTACTGGAGCATTGATGCACAGGCACCTCCCTGGAGGAGGCAATACTTAAGTTGCTGTACATGTCTCCTGGAGCACTACTGATTTGTTGAATATTGTGCAGAGAACCCCAAAGATACAAGAAGATCCTGTTAAGTTCCAAGAAGATCTTCTGGTTATAATAGACTGCTTTAACCCCACATGTGTTGATTTAAATCAATGATTGGAAGCAGTGCTGCCCACCGATACATATACCCTGCTGAAAGTGTGCACCAAATGGCCAGCTCAAGAACCTGCTACTGCCAGGGACTTAAAATATTTACTGATAGTCTGGTGCAAACTGTTCTTGAAATCTGTCCCCGAAAGACTGAGCAGCCCAAAATAAATGTGTGCAAGCAAGCTAAGGGTGAAAATCCTGCGGAATATCTTGAACAATTGAATCGATGTTTTGAACAATACTCTCGGATCATTGACAGAGCCATTATAGTGCCACACGCTGTGGTCGCTCAGTTTTTCATGGGCTTGCAACCTAAGGCATTAGAGGGAATTAAATCAGTATTAATAGGAAAGGGTTTGGTAGAGGTTTTATTGACTGCACAGCACTTCAATGAAAAGGTCGAAAGACAGAAAGAAACTACTGAAGCCAAACGTATGGCGGTGCAGATACAGAGTTTACAACCTTCCAGGGGAAGGGGAGGGTCCAAACCCATGCCAGGAGGGTGCAGGTCGGCATGGGGAAGAGGGAGAGGAGCACCCCAATTACAAGAACCTGGGCAAACTGCTAAGAGGTATCACAAGAACACATACAGCAATCACTGGAAAGATGAGAATCCACATAAGTCTCAGTGTGACGGCCGAGGCAGAAAGCAAACCGTGTCAAGTGGGGTGACTAGGTCCCAGCCTCCACTGCATCCCTTCAGAGCGATAATTAGGATTGCCAAGGGGTCTACAAACTTGTACCACTCATAGCGATTGTTTCTACTGCTCTGTAAATTGATTATGTTAGTGCTGGTCAAAAGATCTCCTGTTTGGTTTGATATGGGAGCATCACGCCCCACACCAAAAGCTTCTGAGTTTCCATGAATGATGCATTCTGATGAAATTATTAATGCTGCAGGTTAAGGGGTACACCATTACAACATCGTGTTTGGAACCCGCTTATTGGCACAATAGATACAATTTGTGACTGGCTTGCACTCTTGTTGAGTCACTATTCTCCTGTGAATTTGTTAGGATTAGATTTATTGTGTAAGCTAAATTTCTCTATTCA
Organism: Ambystoma mexicanum; assembly: GCF_040938575.1. Classification (NCBI taxonomy): domain Eukaryota; kingdom Metazoa; phylum Chordata; class Amphibia; order Caudata; family Ambystomatidae; genus Ambystoma; species Ambystoma mexicanum. The sequence goes on along the minus strand of NC_090923.1, from coordinate 827,850,215 downwards.
CTGTTCTCCTGATGGTATATACCTTGACGTCCCAGCTCACAGACAGCACAAAGTTTTGGCAGTATTATTGGAAATTACTAATTTAAACCCTGAAGAACAGGATGGCACTCACTGCTTGCCACAGGGACTATTGGACTGAGTCCCGGACAAGTTAAGGCCAATCCATGCAAATTACACTGGTTATATGGTTACTCTTGAACGTATCAAAATAACTCTGAATCCTGCCAAGCCTCTGCCTTTTGTACCTCCATTCTATTTCCTGACAAGCTGAAGAAGGTATTTGTCCTGTAATAGAATCCCTTCTCCAACAATGTATTATTCCAACAACTCATAGTCCCTGCAATACTCTGATTTTGCTAACAAAGAAGCCAGGTAAAGAGGTTTATAATTTAATTCAGGATTTACGGACAGTTAATGGAGCTGTGCTACTGGCTTTTCCTGATCTACTTAACCCTGCTACCATCCTGACATTCATTCCCTACACAGCCAAGTATTTCACTGTTGTAGATCTGTGTTCAGCATTTTTCTCTATACCTATACATCCTGACAGCCATTATCTGTTTGCATTTACCCTTGCAATATACTTTCTATGGGATACGTAGAAAGCTCTACCCTATTCTCCCAAATCTTAATGAAAGATCTTAACGCAGTTCAGTGCCCAGGAGGTTCGCTGCTGGTGAGGTAAGTAGACCGTCTGCTCTTAACCCTCCTGCTCCCTGGAAGAATGTGAGGAAGACTCTTGCTGAAAAGGGTCACAAGGCACCCAAAGACAAGTTACAGTTGGGACAACTGGGCAATGTGATTTCAGCTGGGGAAAGGCATCTATCCCAAGATGAAATCACACAATGCAGAATGTCCCCATGCCCCAGAAAAGAAAGCAGATGAGAAGGTTCCTCCGGATCGACAGTTACTGCAGATGGTGGGTCGCGGGATATGCAACTATAGTTAAGCCTCTTCAAAACCTCACACACAATCCCTCCCCGGACTCCTGCCATGACCTCAGAAAGCACAATATGCCTTTGACACCATCAAGCAAGTTCTTGCAACGGCTCCAGTTTTAGGTTTGCCAGATTATAGTAAACCTTTGTGCTTTACTGAAATGAGCGCAACAGGTTTGGTCATGGTGTTTTGACTGAGTTACACAGTGATAAGCATCAGGCCATATAGTACCATAGCATAGAATTAGATCCAATAGCCATGGGGCTCCCAGCTTGTTTGCAAGCTATTGCTGCTGTTGTTTTGTTGATAGAAAAAAGTGACTGGTACAAGGTCATCATGTCACGATTCCAATACCCCATGCCATATTGGCATTGTTGCTTGAAGGGATGACGCAGCATGTGTCTAACTCCCGTCTCACCTGATATCAAAAGTTCTAATCTATGCAGCTAATGTAACTTTGAACTGATGTTCAGTCCTGAATCCTTCTTTTTTGTTGCCAACCCCGCAGGACAGGGAACCACATGACTGTCATTTTGTTGTTGAAACATCTATGTCACACCAATCTGATTTATCAGATGTGCCCCTGTTGAACCCCGATCTGATGATCTTCATGGATGGCTCTTGCATCCATGTCTCAGAAACTAGGGAATTGTTCTCTGGTTATTCTGGATGTACCCCCATGCCATCTCAGAAGCATATTGATTGTCCATCGACAAATCTGCACAGGTCGACAAACTTGTGACCCTCATCTGTGCCTGTGCCTTGGCCCGAGATAGATCAGTTACCATCTACACAGACACCAGCTATGCTCACAGGGTTGTCCATGACTTTGGTGTCCTTTGGAAGCAACGTGGGTATTTAACATCAACTGACACCCTACATTGAATGGAAAATATGTGTCAGCTTTATTGAATGCATTGTTACTCCTGCTGCTGTAGTCATTGGTAAATGTAAAATACATGATCCCTCCTAGTCAGTCACAGCCCAAGGAAATACCCTAGTAGATGGTGCATCTTGTTCAGTGGCTTTAAATGGGCCCATCACTCCTAATGATATTCTTGATTGTGTGGCAGTCCTACGGTCTCTGATCACCTCCCTTTTTAGCCTGACAATCCTTCAAGACCAAGCCCCTGAAGCTGAAAAGGTGACCTGGACCCAATGTTACTGTAAGTTGGGAGTAAATTCCCTGTGGCGTTCCCCAGACGGGTGCATGGTGGCACCTAAGGTACTTCTCCCCAGCCTAGTCTTTGAAGCTCATGACTTTGCCCATTCCGGTAAAAATGCTATGATTACCCAATTGGATCGAGACTGGATGGCCCCTGGTTTAGCCTCTATTGCTCAAGGTTATTGTGAGAACTGTCTTACATGTCGGACACACAATGTTGGAAGAGCAATACCCACAAGGCTGTCTGTGCATCCAGTGCCAAGGGGTCCTTTCCTGCACGTGCAGAAATACTTCACGCAGCTCCCCACTTGCATGAACGTTGCTTGTTGTTTAGTCCTGCTCGATGTATTCTCTGGGTGGGTAGAGGTCTACCCATGTACGAAGGTAGACGCTATTATAGTGACAAGCAGTTGGCAGAGTTTGTACCCCAATTTGGACTGCTGCTCAGCATAAACAGCGACTGAGGCACCCATTTTCCTGGTCAGGCTCTTAGAGAAGTTTGGAAAGCCCTATGTAACTTCTGTGTCGGGTGATTGAAGAAAGAATCCCCGGTGCAAGAAGCCATGCCAGGGATCCCGAAATTTAAAAAAGGAATCAGGTCCCTGCGCGAGAGCTGTGCTGGGGACCAGACTATGAAGAAAGTTAGAGTAAAATACCCTCACATGTGTCAGCGCAAGGGTCCCTTTACTCTTAAGAAGAAGAAAAAAAGATTGTTGGAGCACCAGCACAGTGCCAGCACGGCACCAGCACACCGCCAGCAGAGCACCAGTGACAAGCGGTTAAATCCTTCAAGAGGGTTGGAGGCGCTACGCTCTGCGCCTGTCACCGCCGCAACCTACTCCTTCACGCCAGCGCTCCCCTGACTAGCAGAGAAGTGCCTGAGAGCAGTGCCGCCCCCACAGGTGGCAAAGCATCACTGCTGGCACTGGGCATCTCTAATTACAATTACTGGCGCTCCCTATGGCTGGAGAGCACCTGATGGATATTTAGCTTGCTTGAGCTTGTTAAACGTGAATGGGCCACCCCACCCCTGTCAGGTGGCCCACCTTGACTCCCTGGTCCCTACCTGGCAGACGTGACCCAGCTTCAGTAGTGTTGTGGGGGCTCCGCACGCTGCCTGAGTGTTGGACTGCCTCTGACATGCGCAGCCCAGCCCATTTTAAGACGTTGGGGCCCCCACACACTTTTGCTGTTGCTGCTGCTGCCTGTTGCCTCCCACAAGAAGAAGCCTCATCAGTGATCGCAGAGAGAAAGAGGAACATTTGGAGAGAGGGCCACAGATACCTTGAGACAGCCTTGGCCAGGTTGTCTTGCAAGTAAGGTATTTACAAATAGTTTTTAATACAGTGCACTGTATAGACTGTACATATTTTTGAAAGACAGTTTTATATTTTTTCATTTTTAACTGCCTCGTTTAATAATTTTGTTTTTTTATTCTTTAGATACACAGCTGCTAGGAGTAATTTAAGTTGTATATAGTGTCTTGTGTTTTTCCCCTTTTTCTATAAAATATCTAAAACTCTGCTGGTGTACCGGAAGAGATGAAAGGAGCCTTTAACAACTAAAGAACTGTACATCATCATTCCTTTTCCGCCTTTCCTTTTGTGCTGCAGTTACTCTAACCTTGCGTTTTATCATTAGGGGAATTTGGGAATTCTGCCCTAACTTCTGGCCACTCCCTATTCTCACTACCTTCATAGCAAGGTACACCGGGATGATCTTGAACCCAGAAGAGCGCGGTTTGGAGACAGTTAAGAGGCAGGTCAAGTTATAAGTGAAGGGTTAAGCTGTCTATTGTGTTCCCGCCTACACCTGTCTCCCAATAAGGTGCGATAGATGATCACCCCACTTAATTTTTGGCCCTGGCCTCAACTTAGTGATCAACCACTAAGTTGAGGTTATCAAAAGTGTGTAGAGAGACAGAGTTGAAATGGCTCCAAGCCCTGTCACTGACTCTTTTTGCCATGTGCAATAAACCCCAGCATAAACTTAAATTGTCTGCACACGAAATCCTCACAGATTGTCCCATGAGAATGGGAACTGATCCCCGTACAGTTCCCCATATCCAACGTTTGCCTTTAGAGGATGATACTTTACTCCAATACTGTTGCAAATTGATCAAAACAGTTTGATCTCTCCACCCTCAGGTTTGTGAAGCCCTGCCTGAACCAGCAACTGAGCCACCCTCTACAACCAGGAGATTGGTCCCGGTGAAGGTCCATCAGTGGAAGTCTGTGCTACAGCCTAGATTGCGCGGTCTGTTCCAGGTAAACTACGCACTCTGCAGTTAAATGTGTTGGGATTCCGGCCTAAATTCATGAAGCAAAATGCAGCAAGATCGCCACCCCAGCCAACAACACCACCTACACTGTGAGGATCTGCCTCGGCTTGGCTCCAGTTCCACCACGACCACTGACTCATCCATCAGTGACGACGCTGATCTTTTGTCGATGACAGATCTTTCCAGCGCTGCTGGAACGGAACAGCCAGTGCAAGAGGATGAGGGTGTGCACTGATCGCCCAATATGCTCATGTGCTGAACCAGGGCCCACAGCTTCTAAACCTCTTCCACACAGTGAAGTCCCTGTGGGAGCTTTTGTGAAGGCTCCTTCATCAGTCGGTCAAAGCCCCAATAGGAACAACCCCTATTCAGGCCCCACTTCTGGGGAACCACCTTCAGTCCCTGCCCCCTCTGGATCTCACAACGCAGCAGCTGGAAGGAAGGCTTTCCAATCCTGCGGAGGATCTGCAGAGAACCAGTAGTGCTACACAAAGTGGCCACTGGCCAGGTCCTTCAACCATGGATTTGTCAACTCGATGACGATGAATCCCTCTGAGATGGCAGTGAACTGGCAAAGAGTGGAGGCCACCACTGTTGGCTCACCAATACCTGAAAGTTATTGCCCCTGTTGTTATCACCTGCTGGTCATTCTTTTTCTTCATATTAATGACTCTTATATGCACGTGGCTGTGGTATTTTGGATACCTCTAGAGGGAACTTTTAGTTGGAACTTTCGATTATGAATTGTGACTAAGGAATTTTTCGTTCTGTGCCTGATTTCTTTTGGAAATTTTGACCAGTTGCATTTACTTTGCTGCAAGTTCACTGAGCCTATTAAACGTTGTACTGAAAGCTCTGGCCTGGCAAGCTTATATCACCTATGCCCACGCATCACCTGCCCATGTGAACTGAATAGAACTTTGTCTTCAAGTTACAAACTTTTTCCCTGGGGCCATGACCTGATTATTGAATCTGGATATTTAAGGATTCATCCTAGTATACTCTATGACCCTCATTATGAGGTTGCCGGCAAGCTGCCGTTAGTACTCCACGAGTTTTGTGTCCAGGAGTTTTGGGCACCAGCGGTCCACTGATGAATACCGATTTCTAAACCATAAATCAGCCCCACACCTCTATTACACCAGAAGGGATCCAAACAGATCGGAAACAGAAGCAAGTTATAAACCTCTTTGTCCAATTTTGGTAACGTGGATGGAACGGCAGGCTTATCTCTCAAAGGTCATGGATCGTTGGTTGCAACACAGCGAAAATACAATTATCACCCAATGATAAAAAGGGACTGTCCAGTTGAGGGTCTATACAAATATCTACTTTATTATTATCACAACAAACAGTTATAGCAACACTACGAAATACAGCCAACCCTGTAAAAGAATGCAGAGGACAGACAGTTTCAAAGAAGGAAAAGGGATGCACTCTAGATACTGACAAGAGGGTGGTCGGTGTAGTAGATAATCACAACAGTTCAAGGATACTTAGCTTGAGCACAAAGATAGCAATGTGTATCAAATTGTCTATAGGGGCCTTTGGAGAAGGACCAGTGGGACAGAACCACATTGTACCTTCTGCTTGTAGGTGTTCTTGGTGCTCGATAGGGTTGAGTCTGGTTCAGGGCACCTTGCAGCTTCTGTGACAGCGTTCAAGATGGGAGACAGCTGCGGCAAACAGTTCGGCTAGCAAAGCTGAACAGATGGATGCAGGCTGGCCTACACAGCGGCTTGGGGTCAGGAATGATTGTATCAGTGCTGGTTGGCGGTTCTGAAGCACTGGTCGAGACGTCTCGGATGGCTTTAAGCAACCACAGTCAGCGCTGCAGTCGATTGCAGCTCGAGGGACTTGACTCGCTCGAAATCGTAATTTAAGGTGAACGTCGGTAGATGCTTATCGATGCACTTCTCCTAGCTTCTTCACTGAGCTTGTGTCGTCCTTTAAGGCGGACGGCCCAAAACTGAGGAGTGTGATGCTAGCAGCTGCATTGTCCTTAGTTTCAGGTTCTGAGATCTTCTGGCACTTCCTACTTAGGAAGCTTGTTGCAGAGCCTAGCAGAGCATGCTGTGTGCTTACTGGGTACCGGTTCTGGAGCGGCTGGAGGGTCCTTTGGATTCGGTATCTTCCTCTATTCCCTGGGAGATGTTTAGGGGAGGGATCTTGCTTCCCTCTTGGAGGTACTGGCCTTCCTTCACTAGCGGAAGATGTAAGGTAGACTGTTCCTTCAGTCAGGGTCCAATGATGAGTTCTTTCTTCTGCTTCTGTTGAAGCCTACAGAAAATCTTCTAAAAAGGGGGCTCCGCCCTCTTTTAAAGCCAAATGGGCCACAGTGATTGGTGTAGGCTAAGCCTACCTTAATGAACTAATCCTGGCATCCCCACCAACTATCCCCTGTATGCATGCGGTCATAACCAGAGTGCTTTGCAGCAGGAAAGGTAAAAGGGTGAAAACACGTGATATTAAGTCCCACCCCTCTTCGTGTCTGCTATTTACCGAGTCTTTTGGGTTAATGGATCTTTCTGTGGTTCCTGATTGAAGTGGCAGGTCTCCCTTGAAGCTGCAGCGAGACCAGTCTCTCTGGCTCCTGCAAACCACATCCTCGTACCTTATGAATGGGATCATCCTACAGGGTGAACTACTTCAAATTCACAGTCCCAGACATGACAGCTCACTGTCAATTGATACTGAGGGTTGGAGCTGGCTTCAAGTTGACACAGTTGCATATGAAATGTTGTTAGGGTGTCCTGTCTCCTTTGTTAACCTCTGCAGCCAGGCCCCATGTGGGCCTGTTTGAAGTACATTCTATTAGTATGTTAATTATGTTAATTGTTGCCACCTGTTGATGGGCCCAACAAAAGGACAGAGGGGATCCATGGTTCATTTGTCAGTTAATCAGGCTGGCCATGGCAGGGGGAAGGTTTGGTCCTTTCCCTTCTGGAGATACATTTTGTACTCCTCTTGTCATATCCCAACAGAATCAGACTGGGGGGACTGCGCCTGTAGGCTGTGTCCACCCAGAGTACACAGGTCTATGCGTATGTCATGCGGTGACCATATGAACATTTGTGCGGATTAGCCCCACACATTTTCCGGAGGTTGATCTACCATCATTCAATTTCATTTAAAAATTTCAAAAAAGCCCAGACGAGCGCCCACCCACTGTCCGGATTGTCGAATTCCTTGCACGTCTTCATTTCAACTTCACGTCCCCCTGAAAAGAGGTGCCACTGCTTGATCCTGAATATGTTAATGCGCCACTATTGCCATCTCCTGAATAGGCGCATGGCTGCTAGAACATAAATCCACTACTACTAGAAGTTGCTAAGGCCTGTTGCTGCAAGAAGCTGAATAGACAGGCCGCTGCCAGCTCTTGACTAACACACTACTACTAGAAGGCAAATAAGGCTACTGTTCCTCTGAGCTTGATTATGACTACTACAGCTAAATCCAGAGTAGATTGGCGTATGCTAGAACTAGATTAGTCTGCCAGCTGCTAGGATCGGACTGGGTGAACTGGTGTCCGAGTCTCAATAGTATGGCTACTGCTAGCACCTGAATGCATAGACTGCGGTGCTACTAGAACCACAGGCCCCTTGTTACTGCTCCTAGTTAGGCTGCCCACTGCTATCTCCCGCCCATGTCCTCTGCTGCTAGCCTTAGAAAAGGCCCGCTCTGACCCACTCCTGAATAGGAATTGGCCACTTAGGACAGTGATAGGGTCACTGCTAAGAGATCCTTATTTGACCGGCTCCTGCTAGAATTTGAAAACACCTAATGCTCACATGACCTTATGCGGCCCACAGCTGTCAGAGCCATAACATACTCACTACTGCTTGCTTCTAAATAGGCCCACTGTTGATAAACCCGAGTAGGCCCGCCACTGCTATCTCCCGATTAAACCCTCTGCTTCGAGAATCCACACTCGGGCTCCTCAATAGAGTCGCCGTTGTTTGATTATAAACAGTCACACTGCTGAAAAAGGGAAGCAAAAAGTGATGGATGTAAATGTTTGAGACCCTGCTTTGTTTGCAGCAGTGGATAATTCATTTTCTTAGAAGCAAAAGGCAGTGGGTCTATTCAGAGTTAAGCCGATGCGAGCCTATTACGGTTCTAAAAGTAGTGTGTATTTCGAGGTGATGAAAGCTACAGACCTATTCCATTGCCTGTTTTTAGCTTGTCTCTACTACTGCATAAGGGGTCTAGCCACTTGCACATAAGCTATCACTGTGCTTCCTAAGCAAGCAGTCAAGCACAGACTTCTAGGCCACAATCACTGTGCAGGGAACACAGGAAACTCCAGGCATGTGTTAACCTTGTTAGTGGGTGCAGCTTGATAGTATACTCACAGTGAACAAAGCACCCACCTCTGGGCATACAGGCATATACCTCCTCGAGTTAATCATGTTTCACAATTTATTTTTTAAAAGTAGTGCTTCACGCTGGATCCATCCCACTTCTAAGCACTGTCATAATAGGAGTCATTATTATCCATTTTAATTGTACTGAATGTATCTTCTTCGGCAGGATGAATGGCTGAGTCTGCCCAGTGGGGATTCCATCTGTAGTGTGGAGGCAGAATACAGGTTTCTGGGCGGGTGCTTAGCTCCCTGGGATAGCATAGCTGCTTCTGAGCCACTGGACATTACTGTGTGGAGCTTTACATGCAATCGTTGGTAGCTTATCTATGGTGAGCTAAGCAGCTCCGAATTGACCTGCTTGTGCTAGCTACTGAATACCCCTAGTGCTAGTTCAGGGACAGACTGGCCCACACCTGCTAGCCACTGCATGAGAGGCACAGCCACTGGTCCCTGAATGACCCCACCTCTGCTAGCCCCAGAGCTGTCCACACCTACCAACCCATACATTAGGTACACATTAAAAACAACGCTCCAAACATAAAAGAAAATATAACTTTTACTGAAAACAACTACTGTCAAAATTAAGGAAGCAAACATATCCCAACTTTATTATTAAAAAAATAGCAAAACAGATCAAAACTAAAATAGAATAACTCCTGGCTTGAATCTGCATGTCTTAGAGCAGGTGAGGAGGGCAGGGCAAGGGTGAGCGTTAAAATGGTGCTTGCGGAGGGGCCCCCTCATTTTGGAAATTAATAAGTGCAAATAATGGAGTGATGGGTGTAGGTGGGTGTGGGGTGGTGGCATTTTTCTGTTACTGATAAATGAATAAATCATCAGAAACGCACTTTATAAAAAGTTCCATGTGCAAAGAATTCTCTTTTTTTGTTAGAATAAAAGGTAAACCAATGCACTTAGATATTACTTTATTCATTTAAAATGTATTTATTGTTACCGTTTAAATGACTAACAGTCTAAAATCACTTATGTTTACCTTTTTCTTACCACTTAATTTCAAGTATGGGCTATTACGAGGCTAGCTCCTGGATAGCTCAATCCTATAGCAAAGCCATGCACCAGCCATTTTCAACCCCAACAGCAGCCAGAAAGGAGCCGCCCCCTGCTGACATCCACGCAGCACCACGAATACCTGTTCGGATCAGATCTACCACAGCGAGGACATTATTACTGCTTTATGCGTAGAGGAACTTTAAGGTAAAACATATCTTTTCATTTAGGTGTATTACTAAGTGCAAAGAAGCATGGATTACAAAAATACCTGTTTTAGTGTTCAAATATATGCCTACTATCCTAGAAGTACCCGCAGTGGGAATGGAAATTATTTTTTTTCTCCCGAAAAATTATTTTAACGTCCTAACCTGAGATTTAAAGAGATTGGGAGTGAAATGCCCCTCCACAATCTTATCTGGAGCACTGGTTCCCCGTGTGGGTCCTTAAAAGTCCAACTACTGCCAAGCCATGAATAGGCACAGTGCTGCGTGTGGTTGTGGAGCCCAGTGTTGCAGTCGCCAAGCCACGTGACCTGCCCAATTCTCCCGACGTGCTCCGGCCTGAAAAATGGGGACGACGTTGGCACCCCCGATTGGCACGACACTAAAAGGGTTCACTAACCTGCCTCCTGGATTGTAACTACCTGAACAGATTTCCATGTTTTTCTCTGCATGGCCGACACATCCTCTCCTCTATAGCGGCTTATGTTTATCCGCGGTTGACAGTCAAATGACAGAGCTGCCAGGGGGAGTAATTTTACACTGAGACTGTAATGGCGTACAACAATGGTGCTGTGCTTTTTCTGCATTGGCTTCCCACTGGCAATGTCAGTACAGCACAGTTGGTTTCTTTTACTCTGTTGAAGGCTTTCATTGTAGAGCATACATTCAATAGGCCATGAGCTTGTATTTTTAGCTCCCTGTCATTTCTTTGGCGTTTCGACGATTAGGCGGATCTATATTGGGATAATGTAACTGGCTGTGCGTGAGGGAACACCGTGAATCTGGGCAGGTGCATATTCAGTTCTGTCTCCGATTCCCTGCTGCATATAGGTGAAAAAAACATTCCCACAGGTCATTTCAACTCTGGCTCCAGTAATGTCACCACCCACCACTGAGGAAGCTGACGCTATGTCGCTGTACCACCGGCCGTCATGGTCCAATTAAACAAACCAAAATGTGCATGTACTCCAAGCAGGAGTAGGGCCTGAGCCCTGAGGAGTGTATCTAAGCGCAATATACTGGCTAGCCTTTATACTTCACACTTACATTTCTTCTAAATACAATATAGTGGCTATCCTTCATAATTCATCTGAATGCGATACATAGGCTAACCTCCACAATTCCTCCAAGTGCAATGCCGGGCCGAACCTTCACAATTCATCTAAGTCCGATGCATGCGCTACCTCCCAATTTTCTAAATGCAATGCATTGGCCACCCTTCACAATTACTCCTTATGCAATACATTGGCAGCCCTTGCAGTTCTTCTAAATGCTTTATGTATTAGTCTTGTGACGGGGTGAGTGCAAGCGGGCAGCTGCGCTTGTGGCTATGTCCACCGAAGTGGTACTTACCTACATGCCTTGATATTCAGATCAGAGTTTTGCCATTGGTGTGGCTGAGAGTTCTGAGTCGTCCAGTCTGTTCCAAGAATTGGACTTCACCATGCTCTGTAGAGTAAACCTTGGAGACACCACCTGTGACCATGCCTATGTGTAATGAGGTAAGTGGCAAGGAGGGAGGTTCTTCAGGTTTCTGCAGGGAATAAACAGGTTTTGAGGGCTTTCCTGGAGGAGAGGTAGTCCTCATTGAGACGGATGTTCAGTGGGAGGGAGTTCCAGAGGGTGGGAGAAGGAGGACCTTCAATTCTGGTGGAATTGAAAGAGGGATCACAAGGAGTGCAGAGCCTGATCTAAGATTTCCTGTAGGTTGGTAGCATGTAAGCTTGTCTTGGAGGAATTCTGCGCCGGTTTTGTGGAGGGCCCGGTATGTGATGCAAATGGCCTTGAAAGTCACTTGTCGGCTGATAGGAAGCCAGTGTAATACTCTAAGGGCCGGTGGGATGTGTTCGCTCGGTGAGAGGGCTAGGAGGAGTCTAGCTGCAGAGCTCTGGATTTGCTGGAGTTTTTCAGAGCTGATAGGCAGGAGCGCCCAGACAAAGGTAATTGACATAGTCTAAGCGGGAGAAGAAGATAGTAAGGATTGCTGAGACTATGAGGTGTGGGAGGTAAGGGGAGTGTATTGGGGCAGATGAATATGCATGTATCACCTTACAGCTCCTATTCAGATAAATATGCAAGTACAGATTCCTGCCCCTACTCCTTACCATTACCGTACAGGTGAGAGACGATTCCAGCTGAGGCAGCTCTGCCGCCCCATGAGCCTAGGGGTGAAAGACGAGACACTCTAAGACAGAGTCCAACAAATACTACTTCAAACAATGAATGTATACTCCCCTGCCATAAAGAATTAGTTAGGTTGTGGGACGCTAGTAGGGATTATAGTTAGATGGCAGAAAGCACAAGTAGTGTGCTGTATGTAGCATAGAAGAGAGGAGGATTCCATAATACCAAAAGAGGGACTCACTACATTGATAGGGCAGATGAAATTATAGGCAGGTAAGATGCAGCATGCACAGGCAGGGAAACCAACATATGGCAGATGCACAAGGTGAATGTAACATGACCAGCAGCAAATATAGTCACCAATATGGAGGCGAGAAGCACAGGAGTACAGCCATTTTCCCAGCACAGAGGCAACAGCAGACTTAGAAGTTAGCAAGGCCTCAGATGAGATGCTGAATACATAAAAACACATTTATTGTAGAAGCTTTGAAGCAGCCCAGACAGTAGTTCGTAGCAAGCACCAAGGTCAAATACACGTAATGGAGTAGAGGGTGCGCAGAACACAGAGACAAGATAACAGTTCCCAAGACGCGAAGTAGCCTTCCAAGTTAATTGAGTTAATAGGAGCCCAGCCAGCCATTGAAGTCCAGGTGCATAAGAAATGTATGCCAGAAGACTCCAGAAAGAATAGATGAATGGTGTCCCAAGTGGCCACAAGGAATGCAAAATTAGCAAAAAAACTCAGTAAATAGGAAGAAAATCATTCTCCAAACATGATCCCTTAACAAGTGACCAAGAAATGAAGAACACTGGTTATTCATTACCTGTCAAGTACAGATAAGACAGTTGTTGAACTCCCTAGCTTGCACACAGACACAAGATGATACACAAGGCCAAATACAAAGGAGAAGATAGGACACATGGCTTGGAAATGATGGGGAGTACATTTAATTGGAATTATTCCAGACCATGGACTTCTCTCCCCACAACATATGTCTCCCTCGTATCTTGACGTGTCGTCAAAGTGTCCAAGTTTGGTGAGTAAATGGCCAACCATTAGAAATCCCTCTTGCCACACCGGCTATAATGAACATAGCCAACGAATCAAGTGTAATTGTAATGATGTAATGAAAGTAGTATCTGTAATCGGCTGGGCTCAGGAGAGGCCATCAGATATATTTTAGCCAAGAAATAAACGAACACCTATATATTCTATATATAGCTTGGGATACTAACCAATCCAAAATACTCATAGGTTTTGTAATCGATATTGTAGTATGATTTCATTGATGATGTGCTTTTATTTTAAAAGTGGCTCACACTCGTAATGGTGAGTGCTACTTTATGCTGCCCCGACCGAGATTCTGTGTTCTGAATAAAGCTGGGTTTTGTTGTGCATTTTTGAATACTCCATTATTGAGTATTGATTTTTATGCTTTTGTGAATTTGCGCCCTCCTTTATACTTAATAGCAGCGGATGGCTCCCTAGGAGTTTTGCAAACTGTCAATGATTCCTCGCTGCGTCCCACTTGGATGGTGAGGGCGACCTAGAGAGAGTGGAATAACGCCCACCTGAGAAAAAAGGTTGTCAGGAACCCTGTTGACGCAAAGGCCTTCCTGGTCTTGCAGGCCATTCGACTGGGCGTAGAGGATGGAGAAGTTAGATATAGGAGACTCGATGCCGAAGACCCGCAGATGTAAATATAAAACTATGCATGGCAAAACTGAAAATATGATTTGTGAGATATTTTGAGCTATTGTGAGATTGAAAGCTTCAGACAAAGACCGCACAGTAAGCCCCTTATATGGGCAGAGAAATAAAGAGAAGGATCTTCCGCATATTATGGTAAAACAGCCGTATTTGGAATTGAGTTAATGATTGTTGGCTCCATGTATTTTTTATTGAGGTATGACATAGGATATTACTGGTGTTTTTCTGTTGGTAGGAGAAGGAATTGCTGTTATTAATAGGGAAAAGTGGTTTAGATTGTGAGCTGTGTTTTTGTTGTTGATCGGAGAAGAGATTTTGTGACACGTGGGATGTGGGCTTTGTAAAAAGGAGTGAGTAGGTTAACATTGGGGCGGTGTGTGAAAAGGAGAGAACAGGTGAGCGAGTGTTGGAACAGTATTCATTGACTATTGGTAAGCTGTGCTGCAACACATGTGCCCATATTTACATGCCACACATAAGGGGAAACAATTACGGAACAGATTAATTATACTCGAGCTATGAAAAATGTTCAAGGAAGAGGTAGGTTAACCCAGTAAGAAAGAATGGATGCTTAATCAGCATGATGAAGGGAGCATTCTGCCCATGGCTCCTCCTACTCTAACCAGTGTACCGTCCTCAACTGTACAGGGAATATAGCAATTAAAGGCTGCTGCAGAGTATAGAACCCCCAAAAATCTGCCCCCAGTGTATAGTGATGGCGACAGCATAAGGGGAGAGAAAGTGAACAAACAAAGTCCACTGTCATTACAGGCAGAATATGACGCAGATCGTAGATTGCATGCGAAATTAAAAGAAGTGGAGGAGGAACACCAAAGAGCAAAAGACATGCGGGGAGATAGGGATGAGACAATTGTGTCAGATAAATGGATAGGAGGGCAAATAATACTCAAACTCGATGGAAAAGGCATAGACGATTCTACAGGGAAGGTGTTAGAAGATGGAAACCGACAGGAGGCAAAGAAGGAGAAGAGGTTGGAGAAAGAGAGAGAAAGAGAAAGGAAATGAGAGGAAGAGAGGGGAAGGGAGGGACGCCAAAAGGAAGTTGATGATATATTTAGCTGACATACATTGACTGGTAGAGAAAGGGAAGATGTTACAAGAAGGGACGATGATAGCTCAAATAGAAGTAGACAAGACAGCATGAGCAGAAGAGAGAATTGGGGGAAGTCTTAGATGAGGACGAGGAGGAAGAAGGGCAGACAGAATGGGAAGATGAGGATAAGAGCGGGAAGAGGAGGCTGCGCAATCACTTTCTTCAGGCGCTCCTGCAGGAAGAGAGATAGGCAAGGAGGGCCGAACGATAGAACCCATTAGGTATCCATTGCTCCCAGAGAGCTGTCCAATGAGACCAGAAAGGAATACAACATATGTAAATAGATTAAGAGATATACGTCAGTGTGACTGCAGCGCCAAAGAGGATAGAGGGTGCAGCTGCACTTGCACGCATAAGTTGGCTGACACAATTCCCCTTATTGCAAAAAGGCAGATGATTAACACAATATATACCCTGGCCACAGATAGACAAAAATAACTTGATAAATAAATTGCCATCTTTTACAGCGGGCGCAGGGAAGTGAATTTATGAGTTGGACAGAGAAACCTAGGGCATGATATTGGTGGTAGGGGACAAAACGTTTATTTGCAGCCATATTGGGGGAGCAATCAGAAGACATTTGGAAGAGTGCAGGGTACCCTGGAGTAACAGCACAGAACACCAGACATGACAGCGCACCTTTCAATAATTGTTGAACAGGCGTTGGGAGGCCACTCTGAATAACATTTCCGGACAAATTAGACATGAGTGCAATAATGACATGAAAAATTGGGCCGGAGGAGGACCCAGATGCTTATATACAAGAAATACAAGAGAAATGTCTTTCGGAAATGACAGAAGCCTGGGACAGAAATATTAGCTTTTTTTAAATCACATTTTATATAAGGGACTCACCAAAGCAGTACAGGGGCAATTAAAGAATATTGTGGGGATTGAGGCAAAGCCATAGCCCAAGATACATTTGAACATTGTCCATCTTTATTGATTAAAACAAGAGAAAGACAGAAAGAAGGCTGCAGAATGAAAGAAAGATGAAACTGTAACGCTCACCTGATTCCCGTAGAGGTGCCGGTCTTGACTGGGCGTATACTGTATCTTTAAAGGTGATGTGTAACACACGGCTGGCTCTTTGGGCTGGACCTCTGTGCACTGTATGTCTGACTTGAAGGGTAAGATGTCTGCAGATAGAAAATATGGGATTAAGGAACTGGGTTATTGAATGTCTCTCTCTTCTTCCCTTTCTCTTCTCCTGTAGAACCCCAAAGGTTAACGCTCTCACCTTAGGTAAGTGAACGCCGTGCTCTCCATCTGCCTCGGGGCAGGGTGCTGTAACCAGTTTCTTCACTGGATAAGGGGAGCAGGCCTCTTGACTTCAGAGGACTGCTGTCCGTCGTTTACTGCACGAACGGTAAGTTTCGAGTAATTCTAATGTCTTTAAAGTCTTTAGTAATGATGTTTCTTGTTTTGCAGGGTTCCGGCGATGGCGGATGACGGGCTGAAGTGAGTTGAAGATGGAGCCCGTGTGATGAATAGAAGCGCCTGGAAGCACGTAAGTAAGCGCTTGTTGCCTGCTTCACGATGCGCTCTAACTGTCTTTTTTATTTTGCAGGTACAAGTTCGGAGCGGCTGCAGGGTGCCGGAATACCCACTGGGTTAGATGTGGAAAGGAGTAATGGCACGTGCGTATTAAAGTTCCCCAATGTCTTTAAACGCACCTTGTTTTGTCTTTCCGATGCGGGATGCAGCGCCAAAGGCCTCTGGAGCGTGCGAAGAGTTGGTAAGCTTTTGTCTTTCAGATGCCGGAATGCAGTGTGAAGACCTCCGGAGCGCACGAAGAGTAGGTAAGCCTTTGTCTTTCAGATGCCGGAATGCAGCGCGAGGCGTTGGTGACAGCCGATGGACCAGGTAAGTGAAGAGCTGTCACTGAAGACCGTAATGCTAACCTGTTCTTTCTTGTCTTTATAGGTGTTGCTGAAGACTGGATTCAGGATGGTAAGCCTTTTTCCTTAGGCCCAGGATCAGATGCAGAAGACACGATGAGCGTTCTGCTGCAGAGGATGCAGAATAACGCAAAGCAAGATTCATCCATCGGGTGTGGTTTAAATAGCCTCCTGTAGTGCTTAGGTGTCTCCTTCCACAGCCACGCCTAGGTAAGAAAAGAGTTCCTGCTTTCCAGAAGAGTTCCAGTGTTCTGAATCTAGGGAGTGGCTCCTGCCCCACCCAACAGGAAAAGTAGTTCCAAACAGAAGAGGATCAGAGGCTCAACTGGCAGGCAAGTAAGCAGCATGGTCTGCTGCAGGTAAGTCCACCCAAGCATTATGAGCCCGGCGCTTCCAGCGCTGGGACTGGGCATATTTATGAGCCTGGTGCCACTGGCGCCAGGACTGGGTCCAAAAGGTCCCAATTGGGACTGGTTGGCCCTCGGAACCTGGGTTATGGATCTGCTTCCAAGGGAGTTGGGAAAACCCTGACCTTTTGGAAGCAGAGGAACCTGGGTTATGGATCTGCTTCCAAGGGAGTTGGGAAAACCCTGACCTTTTGGAAGCAGAGATCATGACAGAAACAAAGCTGGTGCAAAATAAATGGTCAAAATTGGCATCAGAAGGTGCACTATTAACAAATGTCGGCGAGAACAACAATCTGCAGGATGCACAACAAATGCAGCCCGGGTTTGCATGGAAATGTTGCAGGAAGAGGAGGACATACTTGTCTCTGGGGGAGGGGGTTTGTACCAAGAGGAAGAGGGTTTGGATTCCAAGCACCACAGCCAGGAGGATTTAATGGAAGACAACCACGATTTGGGGGAACAGGACCCCAACGTTGGACTTGTGGAAAACCCTGACACATTCCAAGTGTTTGCAGAATTAGGGGAGGAATGCAACACAATTGGCAGCAATTTGGCCCAAGAGGGGGGTCAGCATATCCACCGCCATATAGTGCTACACAGCAAGATTACAGTGGCCAAGATTGTACAGAATACCAAGCACTCCAGACACAGGTGCAGCAAATACAACAAACACAGCAGGTAGTACAGCCGCAAATGCAACAACCACAGGAGGCAGTACAGCTTTAGCTACAGCAAGCACACATACAACCACAAGTACCCCAGAATACAGCATAATGGAATGCAAACATATTGCACAGGCATCGCCGGCACCTAGAGTAGGGGGTGTGACATAAGTGGGTGGGAATCCCTTTACTGGAACATGATTGAACATGTATCCACAATGTGACAGCCCACAGAGTGACTTGATGTGCCCAATTCTATTGATTACCCCAGACCCACAAGAGTAACTGAGGGTGGGGTCGACCATAGGCGACAATACTTTTTCCTTCTTGGTTGACGCTGGGGCGACAAGATGCTGTGTTAAAGAGCGTAAGTTCCAAATGTCATTTATATCAATGGATGCACAAGGATTCTCTGGGGCTATAACAACGGTTCCTTTTACAGAGAGAGGAGGCAAGATGGGCCGACAAACCACAACCAAGAATGTTGGTAGATACCATTAATCAGCAACCAAAGACTCAAACCAGAAGGCTTGCCTAACCGATGACTTACTAACCCATTTCCCTCTCCTTCTCCTCCAACACAACCAACACCACTATACTTCACAAGGGGCTAGCCACATTACATATAAACACACCAAGAACCAATCTAACGCTTGTACCCTATCATCTCTGTGAGATTCTGGAAGCAAACCTACAGGGTACTCCCCAGGACATAATACATAAATCCATCAACTAGACACAACACACACCAACACAATAGATAGTCACACACCTAGGAGCCATCTGTAACTCTGGATCCCTTATGGATACAACTAACCAGTGCGCACAACCACAATCCACACCTAACATCACATGACACACACACCAACACAAACATTAGCACACATCCGAGGTACTGAGTCCTACTGTAGGGAAGGCATGGTATCACAAGTATGACACTGAGACAATGGAAGCAATTAGTAAAAGCTTTATTGAAAATGTTGGGGTCGGAGAAACTCCTAAAATGGGAGTAGTCTTGACCATCAAACTATAAACAAAACAGTCCTTGTGGAGTCAGCCAAATCAAAATGGCCTATGCTAACAAAAACCTAATGCCTGCCCTATCTCTTGTACAAAAGGTGTAAAAAGGAGAAATGTATGCAAAGGAAGAATCAGTGTTCAAAAGAATAAAAGGTAGTTGAATCAGCTCTCCTCCTTATGTTAAACCTCACTGAGTAAGGCTGTCCCTGTAGGCAGGATGACACACTATGGCTCAGTTTCTAACACTCTAAGCAGTTCCAAATCATGGTTTGGGGCCCGCCTGGCCATCCACATTAATGTTTCTTTCTTGACTTTCAAAATTGTATTCCAACGTAAAGTTCACAAAGGTTCCCCTCTGGTGGGTCAGACCTTACAGCACACAGTTCACATAGGTCCACTTCTGTCGGCGTCAGACCTCTCACATCACAGTTCAACACAAACTTGCCGGGGGGCTCCCTTCCTCAAGCTTATTGTACTTTGGGTTTCCCTCAATCGGGCTTGGACCCCTTTCGGATGTCAAAGACTTTGGAATGTGCGTGGCTCGCTTTACTGACCACCACAGGACCACTTCAACTGAAAATTCACATTAACTCGTGCTTAACTTATTTTCTGTTAGATGGCTTTCTAGCTTCAAACAATG
The DNA here is from genome assembly GCF_040938575.1 of Ambystoma mexicanum. Classification (NCBI taxonomy): domain Eukaryota; kingdom Metazoa; phylum Chordata; class Amphibia; order Caudata; family Ambystomatidae; genus Ambystoma; species Ambystoma mexicanum. The sequence goes on along the minus strand of NC_090923.1, from coordinate 827,830,652 downwards.
TACCTTTCACAGAGACTTTTGAATGGACTACTCCCTTTTGCCGGACCACTCTGTTACTTAGTATCACTGATCTTACAGTTGCCTTTTATTTAAAAGTTAATTCACAAGCTGGCTTTCTTCGCGTCTCATCCACATGCGTGCAGCCTTCACTTGTGATATAATGTTGCTACTTCATTCGCTTTAAAACACACCGGTCACTCAGGTCGCTTGCCAACTCACCAGCTCTGTGTGCTTCTTTCTTGTTTTTCTATTTCCAATTCACGAGTCAGGGTTAGTACCACAGGCTTGGCCTCACCTCCCCAACTCTGCCGTTCACCCGGGAGGGTCGCTGGAGTCCTTGAAATACAATGCGATCTTCACTTGTGGGATCTGGCCTACGCCACGTGTCTTTCGCTGTCTGTCCGAGGCAACGACCTCCACTAGGGAACCCTTGGGGTTTTCGGCCCACTGCTCTCTTCCCTTGGTCCGTTGCTCTGCTCTACTAGGTGTGCCTTCGTCCCAGAAGTCCTGCTCATATATGTGTTCCACCTTGCCCAGAGTGTGTCTTTAGGTGTTGCCTTTTATTTGTGTGAGGAGAGCTATCTGGTAAAATGAAACAATGGAGTGTTCCCGTGTGAATACTATTAAACAACTAATTTAAAGGCTACCATCAGTTACTGAACTGGTAGTTATCATGAATAAATTACTCAGTTTAATAAAGAAATAATACCTATGAAACTATGCTTGTGCAATATATATTGTTATTGGCACAAAACCACAAGAGTACAAGAAGAAATGTGCTTGTTTAGAAGAAAAGAGGAAAACAGATTCTGAAACTCATATAAACAGTTTTTGTATTACATCAATACTTCTGAAAGAAATAGTAATACATTTCACAAAAAGATAACAAATATTTACAAAACCTAGAAATAAAGAACAAACCATTAGATAACTGTTAGTATGTTCGAAAGACATCCAACTTTTCTGAAGATAATACACAAATACATTTGACTTTTAGGAAAAGAAGAAGCTGAATTAAACCAATCATGCACAGTGTGACAGCAGCCTGGGTCTATCTATAGGGCTTAATGTGCTGGCCAGGTCATAGAATAGACTATAGCTAACTGTCCCTAGCTCAATTAAAGCTAATATCTTTTGCCTTTTTATGCATCAAAATCACCCCAGAATGTGGATGGGAACTGGGTAAGTTTTAGTCACAGAACACACAAAAAGTGTTAAACTTATACATGGTTAAACATAAGGCTGAAAGAATGTACTACGCCTTCCGCTGTCCTAAGTAGTAAAAAGCGTGAGTAACCACGTCCACTGGTCACGGGTGTAAGCACAACCCCCGTGCAAAGACAGTGGCAAAGCTGGCGTTTCGGTGGTAAGGTAACAAATGTGAACCACCTTCATCAGGAACATTGGTCATTGGTTCAGCCCCTACAGCATTGCTGTGAGTGCCTATCAAGCAGACATGCTGTTGTCATGATGCTAATGTTAGCGACCCCTTGCCATGAGTCAGAAGTCGCCTCCTCAGAGGTGTACAAAAAAATATGTAGAACGCAGTATGGTGTCTCGGTAATTGATGCTGTTTATTTAAATACTGTTAAAGACTGGGAGCCATATTGCTGAAGGCTCACTACGTAGCCGCGTAGTCCCAGCAGTGGGGAAGTTCGTATTCCTTAAATTAGAAAAGGATCCAAGTCCTTTGTGCTACCACCGTCGTGCAACTGTTTGAAAAAAGAGAGCTAACTGGTACCAGGTGTATGCACTTAGTGTAAAGTGTCTGACTTTGCCTGACTCGATTAACGGGACATGTCCAGTACGATATGGGAGAGTTAGTCTGGTTACTCTGTGTCACCCCATTCCTTAGCCCAGTGTTTGGGTAAAAAAGTGGCAGGGGGAGTTGGGACTTCAGAAAATCCTATAAAATGGGATGGGGTAGATTAACGAAAAAGTGGGTAATGCCGTGTTTCACCATTGGCTGTCTCACCCCCACTCCCGAAGACCCCTGACGCAGGTGATCTTCCCATACTGATCCACCCCCAGGAACTGGATCCAAAAGTGATGGATGTGTTCTGGCCACCTGGATGACAAGTCCCAGAGGACTAGCAGGTGAGACACCCTTTGGTTTCTCACACTACCCACACACGTTAGAACACATAGGGCCTCCCGAACCAACTCCCACATGCAAGACAATGCTCACAGATGCCAGTTCCTCCTGGTTCTGAACCTATCCTACCATCTTATCCCCACTAACACACCCAGCCCTCCTCTCTTACAAAGCCACTTGAGTCCCTGGAGACTGCCCTTGGGTGGTAGCGGTGCGCAGTATAAATCAACATAACATAAATTGCCCATAACGATAGGAGAACATGAGATGGCTATGCCATTATTATATTCTCAATAAACTCCAGTCAACAAATTGGGGAGAGATTTAATTAGCAAATTAAACATGACCATGTATTTCACTGAATAAGGGACAATATGTTTAACACCAGGTATTCATTATGTGAACACACAAGTATTCATGAGGGCATTTTATGGCCAGAAAGCACAAATAGGGGTGCCACTAAACCCAGAAGTGTTTTTTATGGGGCACAAATGGTGTTGGCATGGCTTCCACGAATAAAGGACAAATTGCTGAGCTTACCCACAGAATTTCTGTTTAGACCATAGGTACCCACTGACGTGGTAGAAGGGCAAATCATTACAATTAAATTAGAAGGAGCGATAGTGAGAGAGGACAGAGTGATATTACATGGAGTTGACGATGTAGGAGTAACTTGGCGCACAGTAATAGCGCTTGACTCAGCGCACAGATTTACTGACTTAACTAATGGCAATCTGTTTGAAGATGATAATTCAGATGTTGAGGTGATGTTTAATATCTGCATTACTTATCGCTTGCAGATAGAGTATAGAGAGGTTCCCCTAACCATATTGCTGGTGAGAAAAGTACCATCATTTTGCAGGACGATTTGACAAAGGTTCCGAGTTCATTGTGGACTAGCAGTCCATTTGATGTCTTATTAAAAGGAGTAGGAGTGGTTAAGATAAAACTGAAAAAGGTGCCATTTTACCAGGAGTGAAATAGTATCCCATGTCAAAAGAAGCTGACAAGGGTATCTAGGAAACTATTGCTTCCCTTGACATGACAAGGTATATGAGTGCCTTCAGAATTGCCATGAAATAGGGCTGTGGATTCATTAAAAAAGGCAAAAGGAGGGTGTTGGAGATTTAGACAGGATTTACGCCCTTTGAGCAATACTGTTGAGGCAAAATTTCCATTGGTGCCAAATCCATCCACAATAACATACTACTTAAGGCCCAATGCTTTACAGTGATTGACTTAAAAACACCTTTTTCTCTAGTCCCCTGCATGAAGATTCACAATATTTGACCACATTTACTTATCGCAGAATCAGATTACAACAAAGTTGCCTCCCACAGGGGTACTTTGAGTCCCCCAGTGTTTTCAATAGGGTGCTACAGATGGACTTGGGAAATGAACAGACAGATATCCCAGCCATACAGTATGTCAATGACCTACTAGTTAGTAGTGCCACAAATGAAGAGAGATGGAAATACTCAGTGAAACTGTTGACGGTATTGGCTGAAAAAGGGTACAAAATGGTCAAGGAGAAACTGCAATATTGCCAGGGAGAAGCATTATATCTAAGCCAGATAATATCAAAAGAAGGGGCAAAGGTGACACCTGTAAGGGTGGAAGCTATTACCAGAACATCCTGACCAAACACAATAAAAGAGTTACAGCAGTTTTTGGGACTCTGCAAGTATTTTAGTGCATAGGTTTTTGACTAAAGCACATATGTTCGGCCCCTCTTAGAGGGACTAAAAAGAAGCACAGAAGGAGAAAATTGAAATAATATGGACAGCTGAGATGACAGATGCCTTTAATGAATTAAAAGGAGCAATAAGCACAGCTCCCCTGTTAAGGATGCCAGATTATAGTGACAATTTATTCCTGTTCTCCCATTCAAATGGAGTTGTGATGATGGCTATTCCCACACAGAAAACACCAACGGGACACAAACGGCTGGCCTTTTACAGCAGGATCTTAGATCCAGTAATGAGAGGCCTTTACCCCTGTGAGCAAGCATTGTCTACTGCAGCTTTTGCGATTGAGAAATCATCCAATATAACGATGGGCTGTTCAGTCAAATTATATGTTGAACATGTCCTTTTGCCATTATTGAAAATCCCAAAAGCATGTTGACCACAGAGAGAGTGTCTGGCTATGAAGTAATAATATCTAATCCATCAATCAAAATTGTCAGGTGCCACATAGTGAATCCCACTAGATTCATAATGGAAACAGTGGACGAGGGAGATTATGTACATGATTGTACTACAAATACTGATTATTATTATGACATGCCCCATGTCAAGGAGAATGCACTAGGAGGGGCATCATTCTTTTCGTTGATGGTTAATCGATGATAAATCAAGGTGTTGCACTGAGACATAGTGAGAAAGCAGTAGTGAAAGTGAAAGAGAATGGGGAGTTTGAGGTGGTGAAAAGTGCAAGATTGCCAGCACATTTTGCAGTGCAAGTGGCAGAATTGGTAGGAATGATTATAGCGCTTGAAAAGAATAGGGATGAGGCGGTGACAGTGAATTCTGACTCCGCCTATGTAACAACCACAGTTCACTCAGGGATGCCATAAAGGAAAAGGAGAGGATTCCAGCGAGCAGACACCACACCAGTATAGCATACGCCATTGTTAAAGAGGTTATTAGATGCACTTGAATGTCCCTCTGCGATCGCTGTGGTGAAGTGTGCAGCACATACAAGAGGTGTAGACATGATTTCCCACTGCAATGAAGCTGCAGCTGCAGCTGCAGAAGCCAAAAGGGCAGCATATTTCCCTGAGATATTAGACATTACAACTTCCCCCAAACACATGCACATGTGCAAGTAACATGGTGATGAAAGAAAGTTTTAATACACTGGCAGTAACACAGAGTGTACAGTTGCAGAGACACGTGCCAAAAGAAGAGCAGGAATTGTGGAACAAAAGAGGGTGTTCATTATCCCCCGCAGTATTAATTTGGTGACAGGGTAGCACAGGGAAACCTGTCATGCCTGTTGAGTTACTTAGAGTAGAGCTGGAACAATTATACTACCCAGCACATACCACAAGGGAGTGTCTTCCAGAATCTGTTTCGGATGACTGGTTTGTCCCAAATCTGAATGAGCATGTGGTCAATTTCATTGTTTTTCTTTTCAACAATACATTTTATCAAGCATTTCAACAAAGGCATACATGTACACTGACATCACCATGGCATTTAGTTAAGCAATTAGTTATTAAGATGGGTCCTCAACCCGCGTCACAGCCCACTACATGATAGGCGATGTTAGGGGGTTTAGGGGGTTAGGGGGATTGCTCCACTTCGCTGTGTCTCTGTATATTGTTTTTGGTTACCTCTACATCTCACCTCCTCCATCTGTGTTATAGTACGGATCGCTTTGCAGCCAGCGTGTTAGTGGGGGTCTTCTGGTGAGAGCTGGGTATCTTTCTGAGTAGTCCATAAGTGGTGCCCACGTGTTTAGGAATGAGGTCAGATTCCCTGAGCGAATCGCTGTAATCTTTTCCGCCACTACGATTGCCCGACATTTAGACCACCAGAGCGGTGTAGAGATATCCTCTGCATTCTTCCATAGCTGGGCCATAGCAATCTTTGCTGCCAGGAGGAGGTGTGTGCATAGGCACGCCATGTGTCCTGACAATGGGAATTCTCCTTCCCCGTTTTCCCCCAGGAGTATTATTCCAGGATCCCACGGGAGTGTGAGACCGGTAATTGTTTTGATGTAGTCTACCACCTCTTTCCAATATCCCTCTGCTTTTGGGCAGGTCCATACCACATGAAACAGGGTGCCTTTCTCTGCACATCCTCTCCAACAGTTTGGGGGGATGTCCGGGTTAGATTTGTTTAGTTAGTCTGGAGTGACATAATACCTATAACAAAGTGTATAGCCCCTTCTTTATTTGAGACGCAGTGAGTGCTCTTGTGAAGCCTAGACCAGACCTTCCCCCATTCTTCAATATCTATATCACGACCCAGGTCCCTCTCCCAGTCAAGCATATATTTCTCTTTTTTCGTGGAATCTGTTCGGTCCATTAGGTGATAGAGTGTGGATATTTTCCCCCTAGTCGTTCCTGACTGAAGGTTAATCTCTAAAGTCGTAAAGTCTCTAGAGCCCTTTTCCCTGACTGTTCTGTGCGAGGCCCAGTGCCTCCGCTGGGTGTAATGGAACCTTTCTGCTTCAGTCACCTTAATTTTTTCTTTGCATTTTACAAAAGTGATGGGGGAGCCTCCCTCTAGGAAATCCCCCAGAGTTTGCAGACCACCCTCTTTCCATGCCATGAAACCATGTGGCGGGATACCAGGTGTGAATTCTGGGTTATTCCAGAATGGTGTGAGTGGGCTTAGTGTGCCCTTACAACCCCATTTCCGAGCTGCCATTTTCCATTTTTTTGTAGTGTTTATTGTTGCTGTGAGGGGTCCCTCATTTGCCTGGGATTTTACGGTTGGAAGGTGTGGGAGATCGGGCAGAGGGACGAGGCACCTGGCTTCCTCTATTTGTCACCTGCTTGGCTGATTCTCTAATTGGACCCACGTGTATGCATAGGATAACTGTGCTGCTAGGGAGTACCTTTATACATTTGGGACTCCAAAACCCCCAAGAGCCCTTCCGCGGAGCATGATTTTCTTAGCAATTCTAGGTTTCTTTCCACTCCAGATACATTTTTGTATGTGTCTCTGCAGGGAGAGTAGCTCTGTTCCTGGGATATGGACTGGGAGGGCTGCACAGTAATAGAGTAATCTGGGTAACAGGTTCATCTTTACCGCAGCTATACACCCAAGCCAGGAGATCTCCTGGACCTTCCAGTGCTCTAGGTCGCACTTGAACTCGTTAAATAGCTGCAGGAAGTTGCTTTGGTATACTCGTGAGTTATCCCTGCGGATCTGAACCCCCAGATATTTAATGGAGGAGTCCTCCCTCGAGATTGTTAGGGAGGGGCCTAGGTCTACCCTCTGTATATTTGCAGCAGTGACTGCCATGGCAGCTGACTTCTTCAAGTTTACCCTGAATCCAGACACCCTGCCAAAAACCTCGATCTCCTCCCATAGTTGATCCAGAGTTGCCCTTGGGTTGGTTGCAGTCATAAGCACATTGTCTGCATATAGCGCTATCTTGTACTCGCGGTCCCCCACTTAGAGCTCCTTTATCTCCTTGTTTTGTTGGACCCTATTTGCAAATGGCTCCATGAACAGGGCAAAAACCAACGGTGATAGGGGGTATCCCTGTCTTGTTCCCTTGGAGATGTGTATAGTTTCTGATCTGATGCCATTGACTCGTAGTTGCATGGTAGGGTTCTGATAGTTGCCCATTGTCCATTTAATGATTTGGGCCAAACCCCTGATAAGACAGTACGTTCCTGATGTAACCCCAGTCAACCAAGACAAATACCTTGTGGGCATCCAGTGAGATGACCAGCATTTCCTCCCCCAACCTAACCACACTTTCTATGATATCTATGGTGCGCCTGATGTTGTCGTGTGTTCCCCTCCCTGGGATGAATCCGGTTTGGTCACGGGCTATTAGGTCAATTTCAATCTTAACTGCATAACATGTAAAAAATGCCCTGCCGATCATACATCAAGAATGGTGAGAGGAGAAATAACCCGTCCTACTGGGCATTTTCATATCGATTATATGGATATGATTCAAACTTGTACTGGCTACCAATTTATGATAGTGGTAGTAAGCCCCTTTTCTTTCTGGATAGAGTCAGGTTCCTGCACACATCCAGATGCCATATTAGCTGCAAAATTCCTCGAATGAGAGGTATTTCCTAGATGCTGAGTTTGCAAAGTGCTATGTTCTGACAATGGACCACATTGTGTAATGAGGTGCTTGAACACATTACAACCCTATTTGGAATTAGACACACATTCTCATTTGCCTATCATCCCCAAGCAAATGGAATTTGTGAGCACCTAGAAGGCCTTTTGAAGAAATACATTGCCAAAATGAAAGACACTTTGCACACACATTTATTTCATTGCCTTCCCTTGGCTTTTTTTGCCTTATGCAATCAGCCAGCTCTGACCTCCACCAAACACCACATGAGCTGGTGACAGGGCATAGAATGAATGTGCCCATTGCTCCTCCCACACATGTCAGAACAGATACTGAGAATTCAGCAACATTGCTTGGTAAAGAGATGCAAGATTATTTGATGGTTATGACTAAATCTCTGAAGCTTATCTCCAAAAAGGTACAGACGAGACAGGGGAGGATCAGAAAGAATCACCAAAGATTTAAAGGAATGTTTTTTACCCAGGTAGTTTATCATAGTCTCTCCCATTATATCAGGGAGACCAGGGGCCTCATTAAACTCTGGCGGGAGCCGTGCCGTTAAAAACGGAGTTGCATTTTTTACAGCACCCACGAATGGGCAAGAACCGGGTCATGTCAAGCTCGGCAGACCCGGTAATTGCCCATTTGCGGGTGCCGGAATCAAAGGTCTCCCGATCCCCATTCTGCCCCATAGGGCTGAATGGGGATGGGGACGTCGGATGCACCGGCACATTCAGAGTTGTGCCGGTGCATCCGACGTGCTCTGTAAGACGGCACCCACAAGCAGAGCTGATAGTATGGTGGTCTGGGAACTACAGTACCGGCATGCTTACCGGTACTGTAGTTCCCGGACCACCATGCTCGTAATAAGGCCCAAGGTCATTTGACAAAATATTACTAGAAAGTGGCACAAGCCGAGGTTTGAAGTACCGTAGATGGTTGACATAACATCTTCAGATTAACAAGGGGGGTCCTGGGAGTCCCTCTGCCAGACATTAGTCCTGGTTGCGAGAGACTTACCCAGAGTCTTTAGCTCACTATCTTTCACAGAGAAGAAATATCCTAAACATATCAGTCTTTGTCCTGCCCTGGGGCAGTCCAGCACCGAAATGCTAGGCAATTCTCTTCTGAACAAGAGTACCAACAGCATCCCCAGACACGTGTTTCGGTCTGGTTGAACCTCATCAGTAGGGAGGAGCTGTGTCTCTCTAAGAATAGTGAGCAAGGGGTCCACGTCTGGATTCCCCTAGTAACTTAGGGTGAGACCCAAAGTTACTTGCATATGCAGATTAACAAGGGGGGTCCTGGGAGTCTCTCTGCCAGACATTAGTCCTGGTTGCGAGAGACTTACCCAGAGTCTTTAGCTCACTATCTTTCACAGAGAAGAAATATCCTAAACATATCAGTCTTTGTCCTGCCCTGGGGCAGTCCAGCACCGAAATGCTAGGCAATTCTCCTCTGAACAAGAGTACCAACAGCATCCCCAGACACGTGTTTCGGTCTGGTTGAACCTCATCAGTAGGGAGGAGCTGTGTCTCTCTAAGAATAGTGAGCAAGGGGTCCACGTCTGGATTCCCCTAGTAACTTAGGGTGAGACCCAAAGTTACTTGCATATGCAGATTAACAAGGGGGGTCCTGGGAGTCCCTCTGCCAGACATTAGTCCTGGTTGCGAGAGACTTACCCAGAGTCTTTAGCTCACTATCTTTCACAGAGAAGAAATATCCTAAACATATCAGTCTTTGTCCTGCCCTGGGGCAGTCCAGCACCGAAATGCTAGGCAATTCTCCTCTGAACAAGAGTACCAACAGCATCCCCAGACACGTGTTTCGGTCTGGTTGAACCTCATCAGTAGGGAGGAGCTGTGTCTCTCTAAGAATAGACATCTTCAGCAGTTAAATCTAGGGGTAGGAGAGCTTGGTTAAATCTTAATGATTTTGAAAGGTATTGTGGTGAGGCCTGTAAGGAAGGCATGGTATCAAACAGTAAGACTGACACAAGCAATCACAGTTCAAGGTTGTTTATTGAACTTCAATTGGGTTTGAAACACACCTATCTAATCCTAAATCTAAACATGGGAGCAAGCTACACCCACAAAATAAAAAGAACGCAATCCAAGTGGTGTCTTCTCAACATTGAAGGGCCTATACTAATAAACCTATTGCCAATCCTTACTTCTAAATACAAATAGTATTTTTATACTATGAAACAATGTTTATGCAAAACAAAAGTGTTTAAGAAATGATATGTCAGGATATTCAAGCCGTTGGCTCCCCTTCCCCAGGTTTTCAGCATGGGCCAAGGCGGCACACTCAAGCTTAGCACACTCTTTGGCTTCTCTAGCATGAGGATGCAGTTCAAAACTTCAACATCAGGGCCTTCAGTGCGAAAGTCGCTTTGTCATTCAAAGTCTCTTACTTCAGAGGGCCTGATGCAACACGACAAACATCAAAGTTACTTGCTTCTTAGGATTTCACATGTACACATTCTCGGGTGATTTTCTGTTCACTTTGGGTCCTCCTCTGCCGGGTTCAGACCCACTTTAACAGAAAACCTTCAATTGGTCTCCCTCAGTCGGGCTCGGACCAAATTCATGTACTTTCCCTATTTCATGAAAAATCGAAGACTTTCGACTGTGCGCAGGATTTTGCTTGTCCCATCGCAGGATGTTACCACATCGCCACTTACCTGTCATAGGGGGCACACCTATGGGTCACGGCGCACCCCATCCTGGCGCTGCTATCCTCGATACCGGCTGGGGGGACCGCGGTCTTCTGCGGCACTCGGCGCTTCCGGGGTTTCTGTGTCTCGGGATCTGCGCATGCGCGGAAGGCCGCGTTTCGTTCTTCGCGCATGCGCAGTCCACGGAACGCTTGGGAAGCCACAAGCTTGCTTCCCAAGCCTCGCTCTGGGCACGGCAGCACTCGGGAACAGCACGGCTTGCGTTCCAAGCCTCCCGGGTGCTGCCCGCCCTATTTAAGGGATAGAATCTTGAAACTCACCGCGTCTCAACGCGGTTTGTTTCCAGATCGTGCTTTTCGCTCCTGCAGCCTTCCGCTGCGCCCAAATTCCTCCTTGTTGGATTCCTGTTCCTCCTGTCCCCTCCTGTGTTCCAGGTTTGGTCCTTCCTTCCCTGTGTTCCCTTAGACTGCCTTGCTCTTCTCCTTCCCTCCCAGCCTTGCTTCTCTTCTCCTTGCCTGCTGCAGCCCCTTTGCCATGGACTAATCCTTCCTGATCAGCCTGCTTGCTTGCTGTCTTCCCTGAGCCCTGCAGCCCCTGCCTCGGACTACTCTCCTCTGACCAGCCAACTTGCCTGCTGCCATCCTTGTGCCTTGCACTGCCTTGGACTACCTACACTGCCCTACTATTGGTCGCCAGCCTGGAATCTTGCTACTTTTGTGGGCATTAATCTTCAGCCTATTTTTGGGGACCTCTCAGAAGCGGATTCCGGCATACTGTCCGCAAGCATCGGCCCTCCAGACTGCCCCGGCGCCACAAGAATCAGGGAGGTGCACGCTTGTGGCGTTGGGAGCTGGTCCACCCCTAGCCCTGTTGATATCAGGGAGAGGGCTGCACTGGTTTCTCGCGTTGCACCTTCTGCAGTCATCTATCGGACAGCCTGGCGACCTCACCACGATCAACTACCGGAAGTTCAGGTACTCAGCGCCCTAGGGACGCTATCTTTAACAGATTGAGACGCCTACCTTCCGACTCCGAGATGGATGAGGTTCAAGATCTCCAGGAGGAGATGCGAGTTCTTCGGGCCGAAATGACAGCACTCCGTCAAGAGAACATTGGTCTAAGACAAATGGTGTCACAATCTGCTGGGGCAGCACCTCAGGGAGAAGGAGCTATGTCCCAGACCACGCCCATCAAGTTTGACGGAGATTCAAGACGTGTGGTAGAGTTTTGCAACCACTGCAGAATACATTTCCTCTTCAGAGCCTCCTACTTCAATTCAGACAAAGCCAAGATAGGATATATTCTGGGAAATCTGACTGGGAATGCCCTGGCGTGGGCTGCCCCCTTGGTGTCCGCCAATAGCCCCATACTCAATGACTTTGTAGCTTTTGAAAAAGCGTTTTTGGAGGTATTTCAATCACCAAATCTGGCCTCCACAGCCCAGAACCAATTGATGGATCTGAAACAAGGTTCTATGGATATAATAGCCTACATTGGTCGTTTCCGTCAATTGGCAACCGACTCCCAGTGGCCTGAGATAACTCAAAAGACTTTGTTTCGAAGAGGTTTGAGAGAGGAGTATAAGGACGAATTACTGCATATTCCAGAGCCAGACACCCTACAGCAATTAATCGAACAGGTGTTGCGTATAGACCACAGATTGGCAGAACGGAGGGGTGAGAGACGACGAGCTGAACGGATGTTCACAAGACCACCCAACGCTCAGGCCGGAAATTCCGGGTCTTCGGACCCAGGTCCAGAACCCATGCAGTTGGGAGCCGTTAGGGGTCCGCTCTCTGAAGCAGAACGAAAACGCAGAAGAAGTCTAAGACTTTGTTTATACTGTGGGGCTGCTGGGCATTTCTTGAGTACCTGTCCTCTACGCCCACAAAGGAAGTCGGAAAACTAGAAGGCCTGTCGTCAGTAGGAAGGGCAACGACAGGTCCAGACTCGTACTTAGTCCTTTCCGATTACAATACCTCGTTCCAGCCCATGCAACCGGCTGTTCTACTGGTTGTGAAGATCAAGCTATCATGGTTTGACAAGGAGGTAGAGGTTCTAGGCTTACTGGATTGTGGGGCCTCCGGAAATTACATAGATGAGACGTTTGCAGTCTGTCATGGAATACCCCTGTTCGCCCGGAGAAGTGTCCTGCCCGTCGAGGTGATCGATGGGACCCCTTTATCTTCTGGTCCGATTCGTCAACAAACCATGTGTCTACATATCCAGATTAGAGAACATGGGGAGAGAATCGCCTTGGATGTCATCAGGTCACCCTCCTATCCTGTGGTATTAGGTTTGCCCTGGCTTCTTCACCATAATCCAACCATCGATTGGGGAGCTCGCACTCTGGATTTCTCCTCTGCTCATTGTCTCCAGGATTGTTGTTCACCCGGCGTGTCAAGAAAGGAGATCTCCTCCATACCCCTCACGAGGGGTACCGGTCCTCCTGGGTTTTGTTCCCTGTTGTCTGTCCCACAGGAATACTCCGAATTTCAAACCGTGTTTTCCGAACCCGAAGACATACCACTGCCTCCTCATCGAGTCTTTGACTGTTCTATAGAACTGGTACCTGGTTTTATGATACCTCATGAGAAGGTATATGCCTTGTCCCTTACTGAGAAGACGGTCCTTCAAGAATACCTGTCAGACTGCATCAGGAAGGGATACATTACTCCCTCAAAGTCACCAGCTGGTTTCCCGTTGTTTTTTGTGAAAAAGAAAGAAGGAACCCTACGACCCTGTATCGACTATCGTCAGTTAAACGATATCACACGAAAGGATAGATATCCATTGCCTTTAATTCGGAGCATCATGGAATCCCTTTGAGCTGCCCAGGTTTTCACCAAGTTGGATCTGCGGGGCGCTTATCATTTAATTCGAATTAAAGAAGGAGACGAATGGAAGACGGCTTTTAAAACCCCTTTCGGGCATTACGAGTACCGGGTCATGCCATTCGGGTTATGTAATGCCCCAGCTGTTTTTCAGCGTTTCATGGACAACGTTTTTGGCGACTTGATCGGTATATCAGTTTGGGTGTACCTTGATGATATTCTCATTTTCTCTGTCTCCCTGAAGCAACATGTGGAACATGTCCGAGAGGTGCTTCGACGTTTGTCCCAGAACCAACTGTACGTTAAGGCTGAGAAATGTTCTTTTCATCAGGAAAAAATTGAGTTTCTGGGTTACGTGATCAGTGGCACAGGAATCTTCATGGATCCAGCCAAGGTACAAGCCATTCAGGACTGGACTCAACCCTCCGATCTGAAGTCCCTTCAACGATTCTTGGGATTTGCGAACTTTTATCGGCAATTCATACCCCACTTTTCTCAACTCACGGTTCCCTTAACTCAATTAACCAGCAGCAAAGCGCCCTTTCTCTGGAGTTCTCAGGCCACCAAGGCTTTTAACATCTTGAAACAAGCCTTTAGCACTGCTCCCATTTTGCGTCATCATAATGATGTAATGCCGTACATTGTGGAGGCCGACGCCTCCGATTTCGCTGTTGGTGCAGTTCTCTTGCAGAAGGAACCTGAAACTGATTTGGAACACCCTGTGGCATATTTTTCTCGCAAGCTCACTCCTAGCGAACAAAATTACACAGTAATCGAAAAGGAATTGTTGGCCATAAAAGCTGCGTTTGAAGTATGGAGACACCATCTCCTTGGGGGCCGGCATTCTGTGGAAGTACGTACTGATCACCGAAACCTACAGTATTTGAAGTCTCTTCAGTGCCGAACCTCTTGTCAAGCCCGATGGGCCTTCTTTTTCTCTCACTATGACTTTCGTATTACGTACATCCCCAGTGCTCAGAACTTGAAGGCCGATGCCTTGTCTCGATCTCTGGATACAGACGCGAGAAGTCAGTACAGGGATGAGCCACTAATATCCCCAAGGCATTTTCTGTTCACACTTTCGCCTCATCTTCAGAAGATTCTACAGGACACAAGTTCTGATCCTGCTCGGGAAGGCCTCCTGAGACATTCTCAGGTTACTGAAGAAAATGGGCTGCTTTTCTTCCGGAACAGACTGTATATCCCCACGACCGCACTCCGGACTCTTGTACTTCATGGGTTTCACGACTCCCGAGTAGGTGGCCATCGTGGAGTGAGAGCAACTCAAGAACTGATATCTAGACAGTTCTGGTGGCCGGGCTGGGCCGGTGATGTTGACCGTTATGTCAAGAGCTGTCCTGTGTGTGCTCAGGTGAAGACTCCTAGGAAGAGGCCCCTGGGATTGCTGCATCCCACTGAGATTCCTCCTTACCCATGGCACACCATTACGGTTGATTTCATTGTGGAACTCCCTCCATCAGAAGGATATACCTGTATCTTGGTCGTAGTAGACCGTTTTTCCAAGGCAGCCCATTTTGTTCCATTTCCTAAGATTCCCACTGCTTCACAGATGGCGTTGGCATTTCTTCAGGAGATATATAAACTACACGGCTTACCGGAAAAGATCATATCCGACCGAGGGTCTCAGTTTTTGTCGTCTTTTTGGCGCCAATTGTGTAGCCATCTCGGCATTCATCGCGCACTCAGTTCTGGTTATCATCCTCACACCAACGGCCAGACTGAAAGGACCAACCAGACTCTGGAACAATACCTTCGCTGTTTTGCCAATGCCACTCAATCTAACTGGAAGTCGCATCTGATTTTTGCTGAGGTCTCCTACAACAACACGGTTCATTCTGCTACAGGCCTGAGTCCATTTTTCTGTTTGTCTGGTTTGCATCCTAGACTGGTGCCCTTTTGTCCTGTACCTTCTAGCGCAGTTCCCTCTGCTGATCAGCTCGTCTCTTCCATCCAGGATCAACACTCCTTGGCTCGCAGTACCTTGGCAGAGGCGCAGGCACAGATGAAGCGACAGGCTGATAAGGGGAGGGCCCCGGAACCCGCTTTCCAGGTGGGGGATTTGGTTTGGTTGTCCTCCAAACATCTTCCCATACGTAATTTGCCCACCAAATTGGCCCCCCGATATTTTGGCCCATTCAGGATTACTAGGCGCCTGTCTGCTGTGGCATTTCGTTTGCAGTTGCCTCAGACATGGCGGGTGCATCCAGTTTTCCATGTCTCCCTTTTGAAGCCATACGTGGTCGACACTTTTGGCCGGTCTTTCCCCCGTCCTGCACCTGTTGATGTCCAGGGGTCCCCTGAATTTGAGGTACGGGAGATTTGCGATTCACGCATAAGGCGTGGGGTTCTCCAGTACTTGGTGGACTGGAGGGGCTACCCCGCCTGTGATCGTACTTGGGAACCCCGTAGTTATGTGCATGCTCCCCGCCTGGTCTGTGATTTCTATCGCTGTTTTCCCTGGAAACCTGGGGCTCCTGGCCTTTCTGGGAGGGGGCAAAGTGTTACCACATCGCCACTTACCTGTCATAGGGGGCACACCTATGGGTCACGGCGCGCCCCATCCTGGCGCTGCTATCCTCGATACCGGCTGGGGGGACCGCGGTCTTCTGCGGCACTCGGCGCTTCCGGGGTTTCTGTGTCTCGGGATCTGCGCATGCGCGGAAGGCCGCGTTTCGTTCTTCGCACATGCGCAGTCCACGGAACGCTTGGGAAGCCACAAGCTTACTTCCCAAGCCTCGCTCTGGGCACGGCAGCACTCGGGAACAGCACGGCTTGCGTTCCAAGCCTCCCGGGTGCTGCCCGCCCTATTTAAGGGATAGAATCTTGAAACTCACCGCGTCTCAACGCGGTTTGTTTCCAGATCGTGCTTTTCGCTCCTGCAGCCTTCCGCTGCGCCCAAATTCCTCCTTGTTGGATTCCTGTTCCTCCTGTCCCCTCCTGTGTTCCAGGTTTGGTCCTTCCTTCCCTGGGTTCCCTTAGACTGCCTTGCTCTTCTCCTTCCCTCCCAGCCTTGCTTCTCTTCTCCTTGCCTGCTGCAGCCCCTTTGCCATGGACTAATCCTTCCTGATCAGCCTGCTTGCTTGCTGTCTTCCCTGAGCCCTGCAGCCCCTGCCTCGGACTACTCTCCTCTGACCAGCCAACTTGCCTGCTGCCATCCTTGTGCCTTGCACTGCCTTGGACTACCTACACTGCCCTACTATTGGTCCCCAGCCTGGAATCTTGCTACTTTTGTGGACATTAATCTTCAGCCTATTTTTGGGGACCTCTCAGAAGCGAATTCCGGCATACTGTCCGCAAGCATCGGCCCTCCAGACTGCCCCGGCGCCACAAGAATCAGGGAGGTGCACGCTTGTGGCGTTGGGAGCTGGTCCACCCCTAGCCCTGTTGATATCAGGGAGAGGGCTGCACTGGTTTCTCGCGTTGCACCTTCTGCAGTCATCTATCGGACAGCCTGGCGACCTCACCACAATCAACTACCGGAAGTTCAGGTACTCAGCGCCCTAGGGACGCTATCTTTAACACAGGACCACTTTGATTCAAATTCATTTGTTCTCTTTCAATTGGCCTCCCTCCACAGGGCTCGGACCAAATTTATCTACTGTTATTACTTCTCAGCTGGATACCTTACAGAGACCTTTGATTGAGCACCCACGCAGTGCCCGATCACTCCGTCAAAGGTATTGTGGCTTGTTTTAAAATTCAATCACTCATCAGCAGTTTAACTTCACTCGCTTCTCTTATCACAAGTTCATTCCAGCGCTTGCCATACAATGTTGCTGCTTGCAACCTTGGCTTCAACACAGACCGGGCTTGCATCAGTCTCCCCAACTCACCAGCTGTGTTGACTTCACTGATGCTGCTTTGTTCTTGGAGCCAAGGATGGTACCACAGCGGCTGGTGATTCTCCCCACCTTGATTACTGATGCAGGAGGGCCCCGGGTATCTCCGACACACAATGAAGGATTGTTAAGCCTGGTTTCCTGGTCTTCCGCTTTCTATTCTCGATGTCTCTGGAAAGTAATGGTTCCTTGTTGAAAAGGTCAAGAGAATTTCCCTCCTTGCAATCCCCTTCGGTTTTGCTGTCTTTCGCCTCTTGCTCAGCTACCATCTCAAAACTGCTGTTTCCTCGTGTGCTTTGCCTCACTCAGAGTGTGCTCTCGTGCCCCACCTTTTATCTATGTGGGGAAGTGTAATGGAAATCAGGTGTGAGTGACTGGTGATAATTGCCGGACCATAGTATCTGGACATGTCAGGTACACGGCTAAGGTGTTAGTCTGTTTTCCCTTATTGCAGGCTGTCAGTGAGAAAGTGTTCCTGTTGTGAAAGGGGGGTAGAGTTCCTAAATATCCTACTGGGTAGGATGGGATAAAGGTGTTAAAGGGAAGGGGATACCACGTCTCACCATCCGGTGTCCCACACCCACTTCACGAAGACCCCTCACCCATGTGATCCTCCCGCACTGGTCCACCCCCAGGAACTGGATCCAAAGGCGATGGCCGTGTCCTGGCCACCTGGATGACAGATCCCCAGGGACTAGTGGGTGAAACACCTTCTGGTTTCTCACAAGCCCCCTGTCAGAAGATACAGAGCTACCAGAAGAAGAAGATGTACAAAGACATCAGACAAGACCGATGACCAGACGAACCAGCAGCAGGAAGAAGGAGACAAATAGAGACAGTGCATGGTTTTTCCTTCCCAAAAAAATATCAAATGTTACCCATAGACATTCCTCCTATCCACACACAACATCCACATCTACCAATACGCTGATGACACAAAGCTCCACCTCAAGATTGACTCCATCAAGGACATCCACAGTCTTAAAACCTGCCTCTCGCTGATCCAGTCTTGAATGTCCAGTGTATACTTGAAGCTCAACCCATCCAAGATTGAATTTCTACTCCTCACCAACAACACCGAACACCCAGACATGAAGACCTGGCTATCAACCATGAACCCTGAGGGCGTCCCACCTGAACTCACCTCCTGAACCAAGTCGCTTGGGTTCCACACCAACAAATGGCTCTCCTTCAAGACATGCATAGCTATGAAAACTCAGACAGCTTGGTATCAGCTCTCTGATTAATCTGACAATGTCCTCGCTTCTTTCCCTGGGGACGGCCTTTCTCCATCTAGCCAGGGGACAGCAGCCGCTACCCGATACTGGTCCTGGGTGCGCCAATATGAGTGAGGACTACATGGGGGAAGGTGACCCTCAGGATGTTAATATGGCATTGTTAGGTGAAGGCACATACCCCCCTTTCCCTTTTAGGGATGTTCCCTCCATATCCCAAGCCTTTATGGCTTATTGTAAAAGTTCCCTTCCATTTTCCATAGAACCTGCTGAAGAACTCTTCCAGTATCATCCAGGAAGAAATTCTAGAAAAGTACATTTTCCTACATATAAAAATATTGAAACGAGGAGGCTGAAGGGAGTAATGCAGATCCACAATGCCGAAAACTGCAGCATGCACTCTAGTAGTTACGAGCGCTTGACAGGTGCAGGGAGATTTAAAAGGCAGAACCGTAATGCAGTGAAAAGAAGCTACTTGGCGACCCGTGTTCACTCGAGGATGAGCCAGGGACTGGTGAGCCACTGTGGAGAAGTCTGTGGAGCTGACTGGCTCAAGGGAGAAGGAGGAAGGCTGCGATAACCGGTGCTGCTCGCTGGGACCACATTAGAGACAGAAGGAAAATCTGGTCAGTGCTTGCGGGAACCAGAGAACATCCCCTCAACCCCAGGAACACGGAGAGAGGCTTAGACACCAGGCAGGAGCCGCAAATGACAGGTAGGCCAGTGATAGACAATGGTGGTGTCAGGATTAAAGGTTTAGGCAAGAGGAGAGAGAGGATAAGGGCTTGAACTACATTCCCCAGCAGGCAGTGGTTCATCATGTAGTTCAAAAGGGTGTGCACACGTCAGACCACCTGGCAGCAATCAGGTGCCTTCATAACGGCCAACTGCCCAGCCCCTGGTGCAGATAATTAATGTTTGGACGGCACGGGCGGCGGCAGTGTTTTACAGAGTTACGAGGAGAGCCGGAGGACTGCTGGAAGAATCATGCTGCTGTTTCCCCACGAGGAATCCTGCGGTGGAGTGTAGGAAAGCGTGTGTTCCCGGGCCGCCGGCAGTGAGCTTGGGCAGCCGCTCCAGCAGCTTTATGTTCCCGGGCTGCAGCGGAGCAATTAGGCTGCTGTTTTTAGCAGCTCCATGTTCCTCGGGCCACAGCGGTGAGACAGACCGCTGGGTTGAGCCTCTGCATCATCATCACCAGTCTGGATGGCCTTCAGAGGTTTCCGGACACTGAGATAAGTGGTACTATATGCATTTTGTTTTGTGATATTGAAGTGCATGTGAGACACGGAAACACATGTACATTTTTGCTTTCGTTTTCAGTCCCGTATGGGAGAGTTCTGAGTTACTGTACTGTGTCATATTGCCATCAGGAGAAAACGTTTAAATCCAGTCAAGGAGAGTTGGCATTAACACAATGTATATGTTATGTTATGTGTTGCTTACGCTTGCCCGGGAGGCCATGTGTGTTTGTTTATTCATCTAAGGGAATACCCCTTTGTTTTGTGCCATCAAGCTTACAATTTATGTTACTGTCAAAAGCTAAGAAAAACGGGATCAGTGTTCTGTACCTTTTATGTGCCAGAGACTAACCTATATGTGGCATGTGCATTTAAGTGTGAACTAATACAGTTTTCTTGGGTATTTAGTTCTTCAGGAGGTCAGGAATTAGTTTGGTTATAGGAGGGCAGGTCGAATAGTATCGTTTCTAAGGTGACACAGTTTTGTATAAAACTTATAGGTAGATATGTGCATGTTTTCTTCCCTTCCTTTCCTTTGTCATTCCATCCGCTTTCCCTAACTCCGTCTTCCCCCGTTTAAATACAATTCAGGCGCCTGTGCCAACCACGGTGGGAGGGTCGATCATTTCGGCTTCTGTGGTTCGGGAGAGGGGATTGATACCCCAATCCCTTTGTACTAATCAAGGTATTTTGACAGAATTATCTGCCCCCCATTGGGGATATTGAACCACCCAGGCCAAAATAGAACACCCTGCCTCATTAGCAGATGTGGTAAAAGTGTTACAGGAGATTCAATTGGAGTTGGTACAGGTTAGACAGGAATCAGGTACGTTGAAAACCCAGGTGCAGGGGTTGGTAGCTCAAAGGACACCATTGGAGGAAGCAGGAATTTCTACTGGAACCCCAGCGGTTACAGCACCCACTGTGATTGTCCAACCGTCTAGTAGTGTTCCATTAGCTGCACCTGAAAGGTTTTCAGGTGACCCTAGGAAATTCATGATGTTTTTGACACAATGTAGATTGCATTCTCTATGCAAACCTACAGCATTTGACACTATTCAGGCAAGGACCGCATTTGTCATTTCATATTTAACAGGTGATGCTGCAGCCTGGGCCATGCCTTTGGTGCAGAAGGATGATCCACTTTTGTACCATTGGGATAACTTTTTAGCGGAATTCGGTAGATTATTTGATCGCAGAGAGGTTTCTTTAGCTCAGGATAATGAATTATTGGCATTAAAGCAAGGTACTCGGGATTTGGTTTCCTATTTGACACACTTTAATAGACTAGTTATTGAAACAGATTGGCCAGAAAATAAACAGACGGTGCTGTTTTATCAAGGGTTAAGAGAGGAGTTAAAGGATGCTATGGCTCAGGTAGAACCATAACCCAGCACTTGCACAGCCATGATTGATTTGGCACTACGGTTGGACCATCGGATGAATGAACGTAAAGGAGACAAGAAAAGACCGGAGGTGATTCCTTTTGTCAGATTGGATAAGGTTAAGGGAAGCAGGAGTGGAGAGGGAGAGCCTATGCAAATCGGGGGGACAAGAGGTCCCTTGACGGCAGCCGAGAAGGAGCAGCGAAAGGCCAACAATTTATGCTTGTACTGTGGGCAACCCGGACATTATATTCGAACGTGTCCAAACACCCCGAAGAAGGTAGCAGGTGGAGACAGGAACAAGGGTGAGGCGGGAAAAGGTTTGGGCCGGCCTTAGGGGGAACTCATGTGTCAGGCCCAGTGGAAGGCAGGTTCCCCGCTTGGGTGGCAAATACATCAAGAAAGGGTAATTCCCACTTGTATATTTTGGCGACATTATTTTTTGCTTGTACTAAGCAAATGGTATCAGCTATGGTCGATTCCGGGGCTACAGGAAACTTCATTGATATCAGTTTGGCTAAAAGATTGCGGTTACCTTTGAGGGAGAAAGCTCAGATGGAAGGGGTGCAGTCGGTAGATGGGTCTCCCTTAATTTCCATACCTATTTGTCAGCAAACTCAACCTATAAGGATGAGGTGTGGGTCAGGGCATATGGACGAAATTGTGCTAGATTTGATAGGGGCCACGCAATTTGGATTTATTTTGGGTATGCCTTGGTTAATTCAGCACAACCCTAGGATTGATTAGGTGACACGGGAGGTGTGTTTTGAAGGTTCTGAGTGTAACGGTCACATGGAGGAAGAATCGGGTCCAGCTTTGTTGTTTGCGGATCAAACACCAGTATGTCAAGTAGTTGGAGCCATAGGACCGAGTGTTCCAGAGCAGTATCAAGATTTTGTTAGTGTTTTTGATAAAGGAGGGGCAGAAAGGCTGCCTCCTCACCGACCATATGATTGTGCGATTGAGTTAGAACCCGGGGCCAAACTGCCTTGTAGTAGAATCTATGCTTTGACAGAAACAGAGAATCAACATCTGAGAGAGTATTTGGATGATATGCTGAAGAAAGGCTTTATTAGACATTCCACTTCTCCAGTTTCATCTTCGTTATTTTTTGTTCCAAGGAAAGAAGGAACACTCAGAACTTGCTTTGACTACCGTGCTCTAAATAAGGTGACAGTGAAAAACAGGTATCCATTGCCATAAATCTCAGGTTTGTTGGATCAGGTGAAGAACGCAAGGGTCTATACCAAACTTGATTTGAGAGGGGCCTACCATTTGATTCGCGTGAAAAAAGGAGATGAATGGAAGACTGCATTCCGAACAAAGTTTGGCCTCTTTTAGTATTTAGTTATGCCTTTTGGTTCATGTAATGCTCCTGCAGCTTTTCCGTATTTCATGCAGGAGGTGTTAAGTGAATTTTTGGATATTTTTGTTATTGTATATATTGATGACATTCTGATTTACTCCGCTTCAATGGATCAGCATATAGACCATTTGAGAGCGGTTTTGAGAAAATTACAAGATTATCAACTGTATGTAAAATTGGAAAAATGTGCCTTTCATACCACTCAAGTGGAGTTTTTAGGATTCATTCTGACTCAGACAGGAATAATAATGGATAAGAAAAAGGTACAAGCAGTTACTGATTGGCCAACACCTCAATGTGTTAAAGATATCCAGTCTTCTTTGGGTTTTGCTAATTTCTACAGGAGATTCATTGATGATTTTTCACAAACTGTGACTCCGATAACTAGATTATTGAGAAAATCCACCAAGTTTTGTTGGGATCAAGAGACGGATAGGGCTTTTAAAGATTTGAAGAAAGCTTTTACGTCAGCCCCAGTACTGAGACACCTGGATCCGCAGAAAAGGTTTCAAGTAGAAACGGATGCGTCAAATATAGCAGTAGGGGCTGTGTTGTCGCAACCGGATGAAGGAGGAGTGTTGCACCCAGTAGCTTTTTGTAACGCCCACCTGGTTCCCACGGGGGCGCTGATCTAGTCTGGATTACTGCGGCCTCTTCTAGCGTGATGCGCAGGACCCGGAACACCGATTGGACAGGACCTCCAAATCGTGCTTCCTTGGCCCGTAGGAATATCCTTCTGCAGATGAGAAAGGGGATTAACAGTCTGCAGAATGGTGTGCTAGCTCCCCCCTTACTCCCTCCGTTCCTCTCTATTCCTCCAAACCCGGTTTAAGCTCACCTTATGGTTTGGAAGGTTGAACTCTCCATCCTGCTTCTGGTGCAGGGGCGCGCGTTCGTCCAGTTACTTCACTGGTTTTCAGAATGGCGCTAGCAAAATCCACTTGACTTTCCTGAGCGATGCACCGTAAGTATGAAAGTTCAAAGTTCAAGTGAGGCCCCCTTTATGCTGTCTTTCTCACCTGTGATCTGTCCTTTATTTCAGGTGCAGAATGAAGGCGATGCGTCGAGGGGTTAACCTGCCGAGGTGAGTAGTAATGAGGGCGATCCCTCTAGATGTCCTTATCATTCCTCTGAAATGTCTCTAGTCCTTTCCCCATAGGGGCCGGGGTACGGTACCTGCCAACGGGGCAGCGCCGACCTGAAATGTGGAAGAAAAGCCGGTAAGTATTATGGCTGTTAATCAGGCTTTCCTTCTGTGTGTCCTTCTGCTCACCTTTTGTTTCTTCCTCTCTCCCCTAGGTGCAGAGATGTGGCGTCCGATTCTGACAGCCGCGATGGAGCCGGGAGATGTCTCGAGGACAGGACAGGTGAGTGAAGCGTGGCACTGCAGCGAGCAACGCAATGCTTTTAAATTGAAGTCTTCCTTCAGGGATGCTGGCGAGAAGATTCCGGATGCAGGTAAGAAGCTTGAAATAATCCTTGGTTTTCACCTTTCTCTTCTCTTCCTTCCTTGCAGGTCTTCCAGGTTCAAGACGGGCGTGGCTGTAGTCCAGGAGCAGGAGCAGACACGGTGAGCGTTAAGCAGCAGGAAGCAGAACAACGCGAAGCATGAGCTGCTGTCTGGGCGTGGCTTAAATAGCCTCCAAAGAAGTCCCAGGTATGTATCCTTCCCCAACTAGGTATGTATCCTTCCCTGGCCACGCCCGAGTGAAAAAATAGTCCCTATGAAAAAATAGTCCCTTTCAGGTCTCGGGGAGGCCTGAAGCGTGCAGCATGGTCTGCATCAGGTAAGTGCACAAAACACCTCCCTTTATGAGCCTGGCGCCTATGGCGCCAGGACTGATGTCCAACATGAGCCTGGCGCCAAAGGCGCCAGGACTGAGTCCAAAGAGTCCCTATAAGGGGCCGCTGGGCTTTTACCCGAGGGCATGATGCCTGCTTCCGGGGGTGCTGGGCCTGGCCTGATGCTCCGGGGGTAGGCATCATGACAGCACTCCCCCCCAAGGCCCCTCCCAAGGTCATTCCTTCTGGAGGTTTCGGTTTGTTTGGGAAATTCCGATGGAACCTTTTTACCAGCTGAGGTGCATGTACGTGATCACTGGGTTCCCAAGACCTTTCCTGAGGCCCGTACCCTTTCCAATCAATTAGATAGAAAAGCTTTGATTTTAAGATTTTGGAATCCAAAATGTTCTTTACTTCGAATTCTGGCTCTCCATCTATCAGGATTGGGTCTGGTGGCTTTATTAATCTGGTTCCTGGTTGTACTGGTTTCAAAAGTGACACATGAAAAACGGGGTGAATCCGCATGTTGGCTGGTAGATCGAGCTTGACTGCTACTGGGTTAATTATAGCTTTGATTGAGTAAGGGCCTAAATACCTTGGATTAAAAGTTTGAGGTCCCCTGAGCGATAAGTGTTTGGTAGCCAACCATACTTGATCCCCAATTTGGTACGGAGGCGCCTCCTTTCGATGTAGATCCGCATTCTTTTTGTATTTCTCTTTCGCATGTTGCAAATGTGCAGTTGCATCCTTGAAGGCTTGAGTTATCGTAGAATGCAAATGATCCACTGCGGGCATTTCAAGGCTCGAAGGTGAGTCCAAGTCTGAAGTACGAGGGTGATGTCCATATAGGGTAAAAAAGGGGCTTTGACCCGTTCCAGAATGTATCGAGTTATTATAAGCATATTCAGCCACCCACAGAATATCCTTCCAATTACCCTCCGATTGGTGCAACATACATCGTAGAAATTGTTCAAGGGTCTGGTTCGTTCTCTCCGTCTGACCATCGGTCTGTGGGTGGTGGCTGGTCGAGAGTCTTACGTCGATTTGTGCCAGCTGACAACACTTTTTCCAAAAATGAGAAATAAACTGGCTTCCCCGATCGGAGACTAGTATGGACGGGAATCCAATCAAACGGATGATATTCTCGAGGAATTCCTTGGCAAGAACAAAGGCTGAAGGTAATCCTTTCAACGGAATAAAGTGGACCATTTTGGAAAATAAATCCACCACAACCAGAATAGTATTGTAACCATTACAAGAGGGCAGGTCCGTGATAAAATCTAGTGACAGGGTGTGCCAAGGTGCTGGTGGAATGTCTAAGGGCTGAAGAAGACCGGCGGGTCTTGTCTTTTGACCTTCGTTTTGGGCGCAAACTCCACAGGACATCACGAAAGATTTAATATCCTTTCGCCAGGAAGGCCACCAGAATTGTCGTCTAACCTTTTCCTCAGTTTTGGCAATGCCAGGATGTCCTTCCATCAGGGTGTCATGATGACGGGAAATAACCGGTTCTTGCAATTCTTTTTCTGGCAAAAATAAGCGTCCTTGGAAGTAAGGTAAGCCATCCTTGACTGAAAAGTTAGACCCCTTTTTGATCCAATCCTGCAAGGCTGAAGAGTCCAGGACTTGTTTTACTCGTGCTTGAATGTCTTCAAGGGTTTGTAAAGTGGTTATTCCCAAAATTCTTTGTTCGGGAATTATCGGCACAGGTTCTGAGTTTGTGTCTATTTCTTCCATTCCAATTCGGGATAGAGTGTCCGCCTTACCATTCTTAGAACCGGGGCGGTAGGTGATTACAAAATCGAACTCAGCAAAGAACAAAGCCCATCGGAGCTGTCGAGACGATTGGGCCTTAGCAGTTTTTAAATATTGTAAATTTCGGTAATCAGTGATCACGGTGATGGTATGCCGGGCGCCGAGGAGATAATGCCACCAAGCGTTAAAGGCGGACTTAATGGCTAATAGTTCCTTATCGGTAATCGCATAATTTATCTCCGGCGGTGAGAACTTTCTGGACCAAAATGCTACGGGGTGCAGTTGGTTGGTTTCAGGGTCTCTCTGAGACAGGACAGCTCCCATGGCTAAGCTGGATGCGTCGGTTTCGACTATATATGGGAGATCAGGACGCGGGTGCTTCAAGATAGGTGCGGACGTGAACTTAGCTTTCAACTCCTGAAAGGCCTGTTCGGCTTCCTCGGTCCATTCAAAACGTTTATTTTTTCGCAAGAGTGCAGTGATGGGTTGCACCACACGTGAAAACTCCGGGATAAACCTGCGATAAAAGTTGACAAAACCAAGCATGCTTTGGACACCTTTCACTGAACTAGGTGATGGCCATTTGCGGATGGCATCCACTTTCCGTGAATCCATTCGGACCCCTTTAGGTGTCAGGATGAATCCGAGAAACTCAACCTCAGTGGTATGGAAAACACATTTTTCCAGCTTGGCAAACAGTTTGTGCTGGCGCAGTTTCTCTAGGATGGCCCTGACATGTTTTCTGTGATCAGATTCCGAAGAGGAGTACACAAGAATGTCATCAATATACACGATAACACAGACATCGATGAGTTCCCGAAGGACATCATTCATGAAGAATTGGAAGGCAGCAGGCGCGTTGCACAACCCGAAAGGCATCACCTGGTATTCGAATAGTCCATATTTTGTACGGAAGGCCGTTTTCCATTCGTCGCCTTCTTTTACTCGTACCAGATGATAAGCCCCCCGGAGATCTAACTTGGTGTATACGCAAGCGTCCTTCACCTGGTCAAGGAGTTCAGGGATCAGAGGCAGAGGGTAACGATTTTTAACAGTTATCTGGTTCAATGCGCGGTAATCGATACAAGTCCTAAGGTCGCCCTCTTTTTTAGGCACGAAGAACAAAGCTGAAGATGCCGGGGACTTTGACAGGCGAATGAAACCATTGGCGAGGTATTGATCTAAATATTGTCTCAAATGCAGATTCTCAGGTTCAGTAAGGGCATAAATCCTGCTACAAGGGGGTTGTGCACCGGGCACCAGATCGATTTGGCAATCGTACGATCTGTGGGGAGGTAACGTGTTGGCCTGTTCCTTTTGGAAGACATCCTGAAAGTCTTGGTACTCTGGAGGTAGTTGCACGGGGACAGAGGTTACTGATGCTAGATTAATCTTTGGATTTTCTGGGTAGCAGGTTTGTGCACAATCCGGGAAGGTTATTCTCTTTGCTCGCCAATCAATTCGAGGATTATGTGTCTCTAACCAAGGGACTTTGAGAATAAGCTGAAACTGTGGAGCTTTGATCACATCAAACACAACTGCCTCCCGATGGCCATCCGGACCTACAAGTGTCACCTCAGCTGTGTAATGTGTTACCGGTCCAGAGGCAATTTCGGTTCCATCTACAGTGGTGATGACATCTTTGCTGGTTTTAGGACGCAGAGGGAGGTTTATCCTAGAGACCAATTCTCGATCCACATAGTTTCCTATAGCCCCGCTATCGATGTATGCCTTTATAGCATGCAACCGTTTTGGCTGTTCCGGATCTATGAGGACCATTGGCACAATGAAATGCGAGGTCTGAGAGTTCGTTTTCAAGCTCGGCAAGCTTGCCGGGCGTGGTCGTTTCCTGATACAGAGTTTCCATGGATTTTATCAGCGGCTCCTTCCACCTTCTTGGGCGGCTTAACCAGGCAATCTCGTAGAAAGTGTCCTGAGGACCCACAATAAAGGCATAATTGCATCTTCTTCTTCTTTCCCGTTCTTTTTGAGTTAGGGGTCCTTTAACTCCTCCGATTTGCATAGGCTCCGAGGCATCAGCCCCCTTGGGGTTAGCGTGGCTTTTGGCCTACACCCAGGTTTCAAACTTGGACAGATCTGCTTTTCTGTTTTGCAGCCTGTGATCCAACTGGACCACTAAGTCTATATATTCAGTGCATTCTTGGGGCGGATTTACAACTTGTGCCAGGACACTTTAAGTTCTCCGCGTAGACCTCGATAGAATAATGTGATTCTTTTCTCCACTGGCCAACCAGTTTCCACAATTAGTCTATTGAAGGTTGCAATGTAGGATAGAAGGTCTTGATTGCCCTGTCGCAGAGATAGAAGTTCGTCATCCAGAGCCTTCATGTTCTCATCCAGAGCCTGTCCCTGGGAATGTCGAGCAAATAACCTTTCCATGCTTGTTTGAAATCCTTGAAAATCACGAAGAATCGGGTCATCTTGAGTTACCAGTGGGACTGACCAATCGGCAGCACAGCCGCTGAGATATGACAACACAAAGGCTACCTTGGTCTGATCATTAGGGAAGGCCCCGGGTTTGCATAGGAAGTGCAAACGGCACTGTTTCATGAATACGGCGAATCGTTTGGGGTCCCCAGCAAAGCGTTCGGGTGGGGCCAGCGGCATGTTTGCAGGTAGATTAATCAGCACAGGGTTACTGGAAACCACAGGAGTGGGGTTCCCCCCGGAACCGGGTAAAGGAGTTTGTCCAGCTTGACCTTGCAAAAGCTGTCTAGCCAGGTCATCAGTCCTTTCCCTTGTTACAATCACTTCTCTTCTGAGGGCATTAGTCTCTTGACGAGCGGCGTGTACCTCGGCCCGTAATTCCCCCAGTAGTTGGGCCAGTTGGTCAGTCTCAGAAGTTTCCATAGCGCCTGGGTGGGAATTTGTAGGGAGGCTTTGCGTTCTGGAACGCCCACCTGGTTCCCACGGGGGTGCTGATCTAGTCTGGATTACTGCGGCCTCTTCTAGCGTGATGCGCAGGACCCGGAACACCGATTGGACAGGACCTCCAAATCGTGCTTCCTTGGCCTGTAGGAATATCCTTCTGCAGATGAGAAAGGGGATTAACAGTCTGCAGAATGGTGTGCTAGCTCCCCCCTTAACCCCTCCGTACCTCTCTATTCCTCCAAACCCGGTTTAAGATCACCTTATGGTTTGGAAGGTTGAACTCTCCATCCTTCTTCTGGTGCAGGGGCGCGCGTTCGTCCAGTTACTTCACTGGTTTTCAGAATGGCGCTGGCAAAATCCACTTGACTTTCCTGAGCGATGCGCCGTAAGTATGAAAGTTCAAAGTACAAGTGAGGCCCCCTTTATGCTGTCTTTCTCACCTGTGATCTGTCCTTTATTTCAGGTGCAGAATGAAGGCGATGCGTCGAGGGGTTAACCTGCCGAGGTGAGTAGTAATGAGGGCGATCCCTCTAGATGTCCTTATCATTCCTCTGAAATGTCTAGTCCTTTCCCCATAGGGGCCGGGGTACGGTACCTGCCAATGGGGCGGCGCCGACCCGAAATGTGGAAGAAAAGCCGGTAAGTATTATGGCTGTTAATCAGGCTTTCCTTCTGTGTGTCCTTCTGCTCACCTTTTGTTTCTTCCTCTCTCCCCTAGGTGCAGAGATGTGGCGTCCGATGCTGACAGCCGCGATGGAGCCGGTAGATGTCTCGAGGACAGGACAGGTGAGTGAAGCGTGGCGCTGCAGCGAGCAACGCGATGCTTTTAAATTGAAGTCTTCCTTCAGGGATGCTGGCGAGAAGATTCCGGATGCAGGTAAAAGCTTGAAATAATCCTTGGTTTTCACCTTTCTCTTCTCTTCCTTCCTTGCAGGTCTTCCAGGTTCAAGACGGGCGTGGCTGTAGTCCAGGAGCAGAACAACGCGAAGCATGAGCTGCTGTCTGGGCGTGGCTTAAATAGCCTCCAAAGAAGTCCCAGGTATGTATCCTTCCCCAACTAGGTATGTATCCTTCCCTGGCCATGCCCGAGTGAAAAAATAGTCCCTATGAAAAAATAGTCCCTTTCAGGTCTCAGGGAGGCCTGAAGCGTGCAGCATGGTCTGCATCAGGTAAGTGCACAAAACACATCCCTTTATGAGCCTGGCGCCTATGGCGCCAGGACTGATGTCCAACATGAGCCTGGCGCCAAAGGCGCCAGGACTGAGTCCAAAGAGTCCCTATAAGGGGCCGCTGGGCTTTTACCCGAGGGCATGATGCCTGTTTCCGGGGGTGCTGGGCCTGGCCTGATGCTCCGGGGGTAGGCATCATGACACTTTTTATTCTTGAAAACTCACCAGTTGTGAGCAGAATTATTCAATTACAGACAAAGAGCTGTTAGCCATTCGGGCAGCCTTTTTGGAATGGAGGCATTACTTACTGGGAGCCATACATCAAGTGATGGTGGTTATGGATCATAAAAACTTGCAGTACTCTAAGACAGCACACACATTAAGTCCTAGGCAGTTACGTTGGTCACAGTATTTCAATTAGTTTGATTTCCTAGTAACATTTCGACCAGGGAAAAGAAATGGAAAGGCGGATGCTTTGTCCAGACAGGAGAATTGTGAGAATATTGTGACCGAGGTCAAGACAATAATTCCAGCAGAAAAGGTGGTGGGAGCTGTGGTTACCTCCTTGTTGAAACAAGTAAAACAGGAAATGAGAAAACATAAGAATTGGGACTGGGGGTCGAAGGATCCCTTAGAAACTTTCAGAGATCAACTTCCATATTATGCAGGAAGGTTATATTTGCCCACCAGTGAGTTACGAAAGAAAGCAATGCATTGGTGTCATAATTAGCTTCTGGCAGGTCATTCGGGAAGCCGAAAGACACAGGATATGTTGGAAAGATACTTTTGGTGGCCGAATTTGAGGCAGGAGGTCAGTAATTATGTGCAGAGCTGTGAAATATGTGTACGTAGCAAAACTGGCCACACTAAGAAAGAAGGGTTGCTGAAACCATTGCCCACTCCGGAGAAGGTGTGGACTCATATCTCGATGGACTTTATCACAGACTTACCTCCGGATGAACAGTATGATACCATCTGGGTAGTGTTAGACTATTTGTCTAAACAAGCTCATTTTGTGCCTTGTAAAGGAATTCCGGGAGCAGGGAAACTGGCAGAATTATTTTTGCAACATGTTGTTCGGTTACATGGATTGCCTCAAAGTATTGTATCTGATAGGGGCCCTCAATTTACCTCTAAATTTTGGCGAGCCTTTTGTCGGATGCTGGAAATCGATTGTGCTCTGTCTACCAGTTATCATCCTCAGACAGATGGACAAACTGAGAGAGTTAACCAGACTTTGGAACAGTATTTGCGCTTACTTAAGTGAGGGTATGGAGTCATGGGTGCAAGCTTTATGGTTAGCGGAATTCACATACAACAATACCGAACATGCATCGCTAGGAATGGCACCAAATGAATGTTTATACAGTCAGGTGCAAAATATGCTGCCAGAGCACTTACCCGAAGTGGAAGATATGCCTGTCCTACAAGAGAGAAAACAGTTGCTTCTAAACATCTGACAGAAGGCTCGAGCCAATTTGGAGCAGGCTAAAAGGCAGTATAAGAAATATGCTGATCAGAAAAGACGTGTGGCCCCACAATACAAGGTGGGAGATAAGGTATGGTTATCCACATGCAATCTGTTATTAGTTGGACCTCGTAAATTTGCTCCCAAGTTTATTGGACCCTATGACATTGTGCAATGTGTTTCAGAGATGGCGGTGAAATAAAAATTGCCTCACATGTTAAAGATTCACCCAGTATTCCATGTGTCTTTGCTTAAACCCGCAGCTCCTGGGACACGTGTGCAGAGACCACCCACCATCATCAAGGAAGGTCGGACAGAATACGAGGTGAAGAAGATTCTGGACTCAAGGCGAAGACGTCAAGGATTGTGGTATTTAATTCAGTGGGCTGGATATGGACTGGAAGACTGTTCCTGGGAACCAGCTAGTGCAGTGAATGCCCCTCGCTTGGTAAGACTTTTTCATGTACGATATCCTGAGAAAGCAGGTCCTGGGAGGAGCCTTAGGAGAGGAGGTACTGTCAGGATTAAAGGTTTAGGCAAAAGGAGAGGGAGGATAAGGGCTTGAACTACATTCCCCAGCAGGCAGTGGTTCATCATGTAGTTCAAAAGGGTGTGCGTGCGTCAGACCAGCTGGCAGCAATCAGGTGCCTTCATAACGGCCAACCGCCCGGCCCCCTGGTGCAGATTAATGTTTGGACGGCACGGGCGGTGGCAGCCTTTTGCAGAGTTACGAGGAGAGCCGGAGGACTGCTGGAAGAATCATGCTGCTGTTTCCCCATGATGAATCCTGCGCTGGCGTGTAGGAAAGCGTGTGTTCCTGGGCTGCCGGCGGTGAGCTTGGGCAGCCACTCCAGCAGCTTTATTTTCCCGGGCTGCAGCGGTGCAATTAGGCTGCCGTTTTCAGCAGCTCCATGTTCTCTGGGCCGCAGCGGTGAGACAGACAGCCAGGTTGAGCCTCTGCATCATCATCACCAGTCCGGATGGCTTTCAGAGGCTTCCAGACACTGAGATAAGTGGCACTATATGCATTTTGTTTTGTGATATTGAAGTGCATGTGAGACATGGAAACACACATACATTTTTGCTTTCGTTTTCAGTCCCGTATGAGAGAGTTCTGAGTTACTGCACTGTGCCATATTGTCATCAGGAGAAAACGTTTAAATCCAGTCAAGGAGAGTTGCCATTAACACAATGGCCCTCATTCCAACCCAGGCGTTAAGGGTTTAACGGCGCCGTCGGCGCTGTTAACCCTTAACACCTGATTTCCACCTTAACGCCTGCTTTTAGCAGGCGTTAAGTACCAAGGTGCTAAGCGTCCTTGGCGCTAATTACGGCACCGTAATTTATGGTGCCGTGATTAGCGCCTTCCCCACTCCCATTATGCCCTATGGGGCAAAAATAGGAATGGGGAAGGGTAAATGGGGATTGGGCATTTACCGCCCCACTCACCTTGGAATGGGGCAGTAAATCCGCCATCCACCATGGTATAAACAGAGTTTACACCATGGTGGTAAAGTAGGGAACTTACCACCTGGGTTGGAATGAGGGCCAATGTATATGTTATGTTATGTGTTGCTTACGCTTGCCCAGGAGGCCATGTGTGTTTGTTTATTCATCTAAGGGAATACCCCTTTGTTTTGTACCATCAAGCTTGCAATTTATGTTACTGTCAAAAGCTAAGAAAAACAGAATCAGTGTTCTGTACCTTTTATGTGCCAGACACTAACCTATATGTGGCATCTGCATTTACGTGTGAACTAATACAGTTTTCTTGGGTATTTAGTTATTCAGAAGGTCAGGAATTAGTTTGGTTATAGGAGGACAGGTCGAATAGTATAGTTTCTAAGGTGATACAGTTTGTATAAAACGTATAGGTAGATATGTGCATGTTTTCTTCCCTTTGTCATTCCATCCCCTTTCCCTAACTCCATCTTCCCCCCATTGGCTGCCACGTGGTTATCTGTGTAAATACAATTCATGCGCCTGTGCCAACCACAGTGGGAGGGTCGATCATGTTGGCTTCTGTGGTTCGGGAGAGGGGATTGATACCCTAATCCCTTTGTACTAATCAAGGTATTTTGACAGGTGGATCCGCAAACTGGATGCTGAGCACCGAGACACTGGCCCTGGTTTATCTTGAGGGACCTAATGCGTGCTCCAGAAAGCCAGTGATCTGGAGAGAAAGAGAGGGACACCGGGGTGCTGCAGCAACAATACTGAAGAATGCAAATTGAGAATTAAATGAAAGAGAATCATTTTTGGGAAGCAAAGCCAGAGAGAGGCTAAGGGAGAAAGGGGGTCAGAAACCCCCTTGCCTCGTGAACTTTTGCAAAGTTGTAACATTCACAAGTCTGGGACCCGTGACCAAGGAGAGCAAAGCCTGAGAGAGGTTAAAGGGGAAGAAAGAAAAAACCCTCACCTCATGAACTTTTGCAAATACATAAGTCTGCATGTGTGTGTAAAGTGCAGCACATTAAAAGCCGTAGCAGGATAGTATACCAGGCAAGCATAAGTCTGCAAGTGTGAGTGTAAAGTGTAGCACGTTGAAATCTCTGGTAGGGTATACCAGTCAAGCGTAAGTCTGCACGTGTGTATAAAGTGCAGCACATTAGAACCCCTGGCAGGAGAGTATACCAGGCAAGCTCAACTCTGCAAGTGCACGTTAAAAGTCCTGGCAGGAGAGTATACAAGGCAAACATAAGTCTGCAAGTGCATGTTAAAAGCCCTGTCAGGAGAGTATACCAGGCAAGCACAAGTCTGCAAGTGTGTATAAAGTCAAGCAAGTTAAAAGCCCTGGCATTGGAGCATGCCAGGCAAACCCAAATCGACAAGTGTATGTAAGGTGAAACACATTAAAAGCCCTAGCAGGAGAATATTCCAGGCCAAAGCTCAAGTTTTCAAATTGTAGAAAACAAGCCATCCAAAGACGTCCTGGCACAGGAGTACTCCAGGTAAAACCCAAAACCGAGAGCAAAAAGAGACTGAAGGGGAAAAGAGCCTGGCAGAGAAATACTCCAGGTTTTATGTATAATTGGAACTGATATCTAAAACTGTGTTGGAACACAAAGTGTTTTTGTTATTTACTAAGAAACCGCCAATTATGTTCTGTGCCCATTGGAGTTATGAGAAACTGTGAACAGCAACCTGGGGAAGGGAGCCATCCCCTGGAGCTGTGAACCTTATACATGGGGAACATTTGTGATGGAGTACCTTCAAATATTTTTAAACTTTGAACATAGGTGCACATTTCAAGATGAATGACATTACCCTTTTACACATTAGAGTTATGTTAGAATGTGAGGGCAAGGATAGGATTTCGGACACAGGACAGTTTTGTTTTGGACAACTTGACATTGGACAGGCCCTTAGTTTTGTTTCAGGTAGGGAAATACCTCTAAGAAGCAGAGACAGTGAGGCAGTTTACAAAACCTTATTATTTCATAAAAGTCTATAACCACAAATATGACTTCTCTGTGTCTCATTCCTGGCTCATCACATCTCCCTCCTGTGGAAAGCTAATCCCTTCCTGTCTTCAGACAGCTTTAGATACACCATTTAAGCACTGCTCCTATCCCACCTCGATTGGGGCAATGCCCTCCTCAAAGGCCTTTCGTCTTCCTCCCTTGTGCCCCTGAGAAGTGTCCTACATGCGTCTGCATGCCTCATCAAGGGTCAACGCAGCTACAAGCACATCGCTCCAGCTTTCATTGACCTTCAATGGCTTCCACCTCATGCACAAATGACCTTCAAGTCTTACTACATAATCTATAACGCAGTCACGCTCAAGTCACCCAGCTACCTCACGGAGAAACTCAGCTTCTCTGGTGGACAGTGCACCACTAGAAGCCAGGACACGTGCAGACTTGATGTCGGCCGCTGTAAAAAGGAAAGGACCAGAAAACAAGCCTTATCTGCCTATGCCCCAAGACTATGGAACCTTCTCCCCGTCAGCATCAGACTCACCCAACACACTCCTACAGTTCAGAAAGGGACTCAAGACCTACCTCTTCAAGGAGTCTCTCCTCCTCAACACCTAGGCAATCACGTCAACCCCGCGCTGGGTGACTTGCTAAACGCCATCTGCCCCTTCATCCCTGCCACCCTGTAAAGCTGTGCCCCTCGTCTGTGCCCCTCTTTATCTTACCCCCCACCGCTGTATATCTGTTCTGTTGTTACCTCTGAGAAGCACTCTGTTATGCATCTGTACTGCTGCATACCTCTGTAAAGCGCTTGGTTGTGCATCTGTATTTGTTGTATACCTCTGTAAAGCGCTATGTTGCACAATGTTGCTTTGCTTGGTTGTGCATCTGTATTTGTTGTATACCTCTGTAAAGCGCTATGTTGCGCTATGTTGCTTTGCAAGGCTAGGTCCACGCTCAATAAATACAATAATAATAATAATAATAATAATAATAATAATAATAATAATAATAATAATAATAATAAATAATCATTCTGTGTTTTCTGGTCTTTTCCTTTTTCTTGAACACATATTAATTTCTAGAAGTTTTGAACATTTGTACGACAGTTTTGTTGTTTAGCATAAAAACCTAGATGTTCTCTTATTTTTGACTGTGAACTCTTACTTTTGAAAAAAAAAAAAGGGGGACATGCATTTTTATGTAGTACTCCATATTTCCCCTGGTTGCCCAAGCAGGCTTATAGACATATATATTTGTAAACAATAGATTCTTTTGCTATCATGATTTTTATGATATGATATGATATGATATGATATGGCATTTGTAACGCGCCTATACACAAGTGTTCCAAGGCGCGACGAGGCGGGGGGGGAACACGGGGAGACAGACAACGATCCTACTAGGCCAGGTGTCATTCAGACCGCGCAAGTGCAAGAGTAGAGGGGACTGGGAAAGTGCAGGGGGAAGGGGAGAGGGGGAAAGTGCTGTACATGGTTAGTAGAATACAAGATAAATAATAGGGCCAGCTGGTGGCAAGTGCAAGGAAAGTGCAGTAAAGGTTAGTAGAATACAAGATAAATAATAGGGCCAGCTGGTGGCAAGTGCAAGGTAAGTGCCGGGAGAAGGGGCTGTGGGATACAGAGACAGTCCCGTGGTGCAGGTAGGCAGTGCAAGGGAGGAGTGGCTGGGCTAAGGACCGAGATCGGTGAGTGGTCCAGTAGCAGATTCGGTGCAGGTTCAGTGGTTTTAGCAGGGGAGAGAGGGAGAGAAAGCGGAGGCAAAGAGGAAGGTTTTGAGGTGCTTCCGGAACCGGAGATGGTTCTCCTCAACTTTCAGGGAGGCAGGAAGGCTGTTCCAGAGGGAGGCCCCTGCTGCAGAGAGAGATCTACCCCCAGCTCGTTGCTTGGAGAAGCGGCTGACCCTGAGGTAGTTGGAGGTGGATGAGCGAAGAGCTCGAGAAGGAAGATATTTAGGAAGAGAGAGTTGAAGGTATTTTGGCCCAAGGCCCCAGAAGGCCTTGTGGACAATACAGAGGGTTTTGAACTTAATCCTCGCAGCCACTGGGAGCCAGTGCAGTGATTTCAGTCCTGGAGAGATACGGTCCTTGGGCTTGAGGCCAAGGACAAGTCTCGCAGTCCTGTTCTGGATGAGTTGCAAAGGGCGAAGAGTAGAGGCAGGAAGATTCAGATAGAGGCTGTTGCAGTAGTCCAGCTTTGAGAGAACCAGGGCTCTGGAGACAGTGAGCTTCTGGGGGAAGGAGAGGAAAGGAAGGATCCCTCTGAGGAGGTGTAGCTGGTAGTGTGACTTCTTAGAGACGTCAGATATGTGTGGAGAGAAAGAGAGTGTGGAGTCGAAGATGACCCCAAGGTTTTTTGCCTTGCAGGTAGGCACAGGAAAAGGGCCAAGGGAGGCCGGCCAGAGAGCTGCAGGGAAGGAGGGAGTGGGTGTGCCGATAAGTAGAATCTCAGTCTTACTGGCATTAAGGCAAAGTTCGTTGGCGGCACAACATTCCTGGATAGCAGAGAGACAGTCAGAGATGAGGGAAGGGGAAGAGGAGGCCGAGGGTAGCCTGAAAATGAGCTGGGTATCATCCGCGTAGCACTGAAAGTAGGGACAGAGAGTGGCTATGCGGTGAGCAAGAAGTGCCAGATATTGGTTGAACAGCCAGGGGGAGAGGTTAGAACCCTGGGGGACACCACAGGTAGAGAAAAAGATGTCAGAGAGGAAGGAACCCAGTTGGACCTGGGAGGGTCGATTGGAGAGGAAGGAGGTCAGCCACGCCAGAGCCTGACCAGTGATACCCAGGTTATCACGGAGACGGTTGAGCAGGCTGGTGTGGTTGACAGTGTCAAAGGCAGAAGAGAGGTCAAGCAAAATGAGAACACAAGGGGTGTTAGAGTCAAGGTTAGAGAGCAGGTCCTCACGGATGTTCAGGAGAGCAGTTTCCATGCTTCTGGCAGCTCTGAAGCCAGACTGATGGTCATGAAGACTACCAACAGATTCAGCATGGAGATTAAGTTGGGAGATGGCCAGTTTCTCAAGGAGCTTGCCCAGGAAGGGAGTGATAGAGATTGGGCGATAGTTAGCTGGGTAGGAGGGGTCAGGGGAGGGTTTCTTAAGAAGGGGGTGCACAAGGGAGTGCTTGAGGGGGGAAGGGAAGACTCCTGAGGTGAAGGAGTGATTGCAGAAGTCAGCCAGGGCAGGAGCCAGGGAGTCGATGTGGTCCTTGATAGTTTTGGAGGAACAGGGGTGGACCTGTTTTGACGAGACTTTCATAGATCGGACTTGTCTTGAAATCTCGTCAGCAGAAAAGAGGGGAAAGGCAGAGAAGGAGGGAGGAGGGGTGGCTGCAGAAGGGCCAGAGGGAGAGCAGGGAAAGAAGGGGGGGTGATAGGAGGAGAGTGAGGACAGGATGTCCTGAGTTTTTGAAATGAAGTGAGAGGCCAGTGCCGTGCAGAGGGCCTGAGAGGGGACAGGAGAGGTGGAGACTGCAGCAGGGTTGGCCAGCTCCTTGCAGATTTTAAAGAGTTCAGCCGAATTGTTAGATGCCGCAGAGATGCGAGTTTGGATAAGGGCTCTCTTCTTAGTGAGAACGGAGGGCCGGTATTGCCTTTGGAGCAGGCGACAGGCCAGTTTGTCAGAGGATGAACACGAAGCACGCCATTTCCTCTCTGCCACCCTGCACTTGCGTTTAAGGGTGACGAGATCCGAGTCATACCAGGAGTTACATTTGGCTTTGGGCTTCAGGCGGATCCTCATGACAGGGGCAAGGATATCAAGGGTATCAGATATAGCAGAGTGGAGAGTGGAGAGGGCTGTGTCAGGGTGGGAGTCAGCTTTTGCATTTTATTCTTTTGCATTCTGCCATCTCTATTTTGCATAGTGTATTGAAGTACATCGGTTTAATACTGATTTTATGGTAAGGCCAAAACGTATTCAGGGTAACACAATTATGATTCCTGATATAACAGCAGTTGAATAAAGTACTGAAATTCCTCCTGAAAGCACTCAAATGAAAAGATTAAGAAGTGTGCAGAATGATCAAACAGAAATGGAAAATAATGTTGATAGTACTACTGTGCCCAAAGGTCCAAGGGCCGGTGCCACAGCCAGGAAGGCAACTCTAGGCACCAGCATAGGGGGCCATCAGCATAGCTGCTCCGGGGGTGATCATTTTGACCAGCTACATAAATCCTTGCACCGACTCTGAATAGGTTACAGTTAATCGATTTAAGTGAATGTACACCTTAGGTCTGCAAGTTGTGTCTCCACCGATGTTTTCGACTACAACTCCCATGATTCCTCACCCTTAACCTTAACTACTCTGATTAGAGATGACCCGATTTGGAGTCCAAAATATCTTGAGAGCCAAAAGTTGGAGATCCCTGAGAACATCTAGCAATGTGTCTAGGTGTCAAAGTGCCAGCTCTGTGGCAGCCACTCTCATTGTGTAGCTTACTCAGCTCATCTCTCTCCCCCACCTGTGAGGACTCTTCATGGGGATCTGTGGATGCATGCTGAAATGTGTGTACCCCAGATGTTTTACCTGGATCTGGCCTTAAATGTATATAAATGGTGATCGCCACATGGCAATTGTGAGGTGCCGAATGTTTCCTGCTACAGACTCCATATTGCCAATCCACACCATGTGTGCAACGTACAGCCCAGCCATGCATATGGTCTATTTAAGTGAATTGCTAATTCAACACAATGCACCAATGACCACTAACACGTACGTGTTATTGCCCTCTCTCTGCAGCTTTGATTATGGTGTGTTAGTGTAAAAGCGGCATACTTGTTTTTCGTAGGGAAAATACTAGTAGTCCGACCAACATATACACATAGTGCCTGTGCAATGGAGTGTTGTGGAAAGGTGGTAACACACCGAAATAATATGAATAAAATGTAGTAAACGAGTTACGTCACTCAGGCATAAAGATACACCAGTGGTCAGTGGAAGGTTATGCTTTTATAAAGGCGTGTCTTTTCAGATATATCGCAAGCCAGGGCGATGCAGGATCTTGAGGGCGAAGAAGCTGGCTGCGGGGGTGGGGGAGGGGCGGTGGGGCGGGAGAGCCTGTTTTTTGAGTCAAAGTGTGTGTGTGCATGAGCTAATTGTGTACAGGTGCAGTGAGCTTCACAGGACAGATCACAGTATGTCAGCTAAAAAATTCATCTCTGATGCATGCGTTCTGCGAATTCTGCGGAAGCTGCTCTCCTGCTGCCATGCTGTTCCTACTCTTGCCTTACCCAAGGGGGAGAGCTACTCACAGTCTCCAGTACAAGACATGATTACACAAAGGAAACATGACGCAAAAACAAGTCGAACAACTCCCGAATTCATGACTCCAATACACATGGCAAAAAATAAACGAGTTTGTATAAGAGTTGGCTCACTACTAAAAACCTGGTCATTAAAAGCAAACAATAATTATTTGTCCGCGGTGTAACGCTATGGTTTATTGCTGGTGCTGTGCTGTATTCTCTGTCTGGGGCAGTCACACTGCAATGACCCATGTTCTTTTTAATTAACCCCTATATATGATCTGTTTTGGATGTCTGTCCAAGTTTTAGAATGTAGTGTTTTTCGCCGCGCTGAAGTGCACGCACCTGCTGTGTGGTGGCGCTGTCTGCCTCCAGTCTTTTAGCTGCACCCAGATTCTTTCATCCTTCATCTTTATGCACTAGAAAGCTCAATCTTGGCTCCAAGGAAAGCCTAGCACCGCTTGTACCCTGATTGAATGTGACTTTTTGTCTGGCTTTACCCAGTTTAGTTCTCTCTGCTGCCCTAAACCTTTGCGCATGTTCCGGATGGTGTCAAGGTCCCTGTGCCTTATGACTAATGGACAGAGGAGCTGGTAACTGTTTAGTGTGTTACTGATACTCTGCGCGTCTCAGTGCTGCGATGATTTCACATTGATAGTGGATGATAGCTGAATATGCACCATGGTCCGTTGTCTATGCTTCGGTGGGGTGAGCGGGGGCAGTATGCGTGTATGCTGAGATGTTTCAAAGGGCTACGTGGTGAGGACACGCTAGCATATTAGAACGTTACAGTGATGTTAACCATCTCTGCCCTTGCACCCTTTGAATATTTCAATATTGCATCCCTGCTATGTTAGTGGAATATAGGTCCTGGAGCAATGGATTTGCCAGGATGTGTATGGGGGTTGCCTATATTGGGGTGGGAGATTCACTGATCTTGATTGGCTAGCTGGCTCAGGCTTTACTGGTGCAGGCAGCGTACGTGTACACGGAAAACTGAACGTTTTCCCTTTTCTCCTTTGAGCATGTTCGTTGTGGGCAGTGGTGGGAGTAGAAAAAGGGAACTAGTGGTACTCTAGCTGCATCCAAAAAGAGGTAGACAGGTGGGGGGTGGCGTAGGATCGCAAACTTTATTACATGATATGGCATATGTAACGCAAACCTTGGCTCACATTGTTTGATTTCAAGGTCTACACAGTAATAATGTCTTATAGAGTTTAACTACAAAGGGAAATTGCATAATAAAGCCACATAACATGTAAATCCTTATAGCAACATGTTAAACTAAAAGAACATCATGCGGTTGAATTTTCACATTCTGAATGGTAAACTATAAGTCCCAGAATGCAAGATAATGCCAACCTGAAAAATCAAGTTCGCCCCACTGTACTTTCAGTGATTTAAGACAATTAATACAAGAAGTTGTGTGTGTAATAAACAAACATAGATAGATTTGCAGATTCTTTGTTGCAAACTTCCAGCTCGTTGTTATTCATGATGGTCAAAACATTCGATTAGTGACTTAAAGCAAAATCTTCATATGGGTGCTTTGGGTTGCTCACTTTAACTATCACAGATTTGCAGTGCTTTGCGACATCTTTGAATTGGCATATGCAGGGCTCTGCGACTGATAAAGGTTTGCAACCTGGGCACGTTAACCACCTGCAGAGCCACAGGGGTGGCGATGGGTGTGTGTGTGTGGGTGTGGGTGTGTGGGTGTCTGCCTAGCTTTGAATTGGGAAACTGGCAGTGCTTGAATGTCCAACCTGAGCCAATTCTATAACTGGCTCAGGAGAAAGTGAGAGCACCTAGGAGTTAAAGTTATTTTATTTTATGAGTTGTGTTGTAATGTAATATTTTAGCATAAATACAACTTGCAAGGTACTTTCCGGTGTCACCATTTGGCTGGACTGCTTATTAAATGCAGCTCTGTTTTCATTATTGGTTGCAATTAGGAGACATTCCTTGAGTCTGGTTCTGCAAAATAAGTATTTACCTATGTGATGATGATGATGTTTTTAAAAAAAGAACACAAGGAATGGTATCATTTTCTCTAATGTTTACACAAAACATAACATGCAACAAACACCATTAGCCCTCTATAAGTAGCATTTTCTGTAAAGTTGTGAATTGATGCGATTCTTGGATGATGGTTTGAGGGCCACATTTTTTGAGGCGAGGAGCAGGCCACTTTTTTTAGGTGCCTGGGCCTATTTTTTGTCCGAGTGCGACCCAGCTTGCAGACACAGTGGTGTGCAATTCTCAGTGACTTCTCAGTATTCAGGGCTTGTGGTTTCAGCAGACCGACCGCAAGCTTCTTGCCTCTTGCTCTGAAGGTGACACATTAGATTGAGTTTGTCATTGTGTGTTCACTTTCCGCGTTTGGTGTTCTGCTCCTTCGTTCTGCAAGCCTGATAAAATAGAACATTTCATTTTAACTTGATACTACCTGGTATCAGCCAATATGGGAGTTTAATGTTGGTCTGTATCGTTTTAAAACCACTTACAAATGCCATGTTTCCCATTATTAAAGACCACCTGCTTTGAAGTATTCTTGGATCTTTATGTTAGGGCCCAAGGACTAAATCCAGCAGTGGTGGCTTGACACGTTGTGAGGCAATTGAGCCTTTCTGACAATATACCCCTCAAGAGTACAAAAGGACAGATTAAGGTATTGCCCGAAATATTTGGTACACCCTGGTACCCAGACAGCTGGCTGCAACAGAAAGTAACCAGGTATTAAAATATGACTCAAGACAACGAAATAACTAGGCAAGATTATGAGCAGATACTCACAAGCAAGAATGGTGGCTGGGACTGATAGGTTCCAAGCTAGTTTGGTGAGTATCCTGTAACAAGAGAGGTAGCTATTACTATTAGTACAAGATAGTAAGAAAAGGAAGAACCAGGGAGTAGTGTGCTACCAATGATTGTCCTGGAGGAATTCTGAAGAGGAGATTGCTGTACTTAAGTGGTAGTCCTAGGAACACAGTCTTGTTTCCTATTCCCGCCAGCACAAGGACGCCTAAACAAGTCTTTGATCCTTGCACCGTTGCGCTAAGGTCCTTTAAGTTCTTTAGAGTCTTTGGATGCAAAAAGAAGGAAGACGTGACGATGGTTTGGTGATTACGCAGTCCACACAGAGTTCCGGGATCACCAAAGACTAACGAGGTGCAGCCAATTGAAGAGAGACGATCCAGTAACATTCCGGTTTGGCAGCAGGCAGGTAAGATGTGAAAGGATGAGGCGAATGCAGTCCAATAAATGTTCCGGTTTGGCAGCAGGCAGGTAAGACGTGAAAGGATGAGGCGAATGCAGTCCAATAAATGTTTGGGTTTGGCAACAGGCAGGTAAGACGTGGGAGACGGAAGTCAAAGAACAAACCATGGGATCGAAGAACAGGATACAATATACGAAGCTTAGAAATTACAAATTCAGAAGCAGCACCATGCAGTGGGGGCAGGGTTAATATACAGATCAGCTGACCGCATGCACAACGTGCCGCTGTAGACTTGAACGCCTATGTGTATGCAATGGGCACCAGCGTTTCCAGGGCAACCCATAGCATTCTCTGAAGGAACGCATACTCCTGGACGAACAAAGGTTCCAAGGGTTTAATGTGAAACCCAAATTCATACGTATACTGTTGAACCTACTGGGGAATCGGGAATGCTTCCTCCTGTGTGTACCAGGTCCATGACAAGAAGAAGAGGAATCAAAAGGAACCCTGACACTTTAGTCCTAGTTCATCTTTCTAAGAAAAGATAATCCTTTTAAAGAACTCTTGGGTCCACACATACTCCACCCTCCACCCTACCTGACACTGTCGGGTGTTCTGATTCCCATTGTTTCCTCTGCTTGCTTGTAGCCCCCTTGGTGACAAATTGCCCACTTCCCACATCCCCTGCCTTGTTTCTCTGCTCCCATCACCATGTTCTTCCTCCTTTGATTGTAAAGGGTTCCGCTGCTTCCTGAAGATATGTCTGCGGAGCTGAGCAGAGGTGAGCAGAGCAGTCCTGCAGTCCTGCACGCCGCGTTTTCTGAGTCTTTTCACAGTGACTCATTCTAGGTGGGTTGGACTTTAAAAAGCCCCACCTGGCCGCGGAGCTGAGCAGAGGTGAGCAGAGGTGAGCAGAGC
Source organism: Ambystoma mexicanum (assembly GCF_040938575.1). Taxonomy (NCBI): domain Eukaryota; kingdom Metazoa; phylum Chordata; class Amphibia; order Caudata; family Ambystomatidae; genus Ambystoma; species Ambystoma mexicanum. The sequence goes on along the minus strand of NC_090923.1, from coordinate 827,786,281 downwards.
AGTCCTGCAGTCCTGTAGCCGGAAGCAGAAGGATGTGAGACATCACAGAGTGCTACCTGCAACCTTAACGACCCCAATAATCACTCCACTATGATCACCCCTACGATCACCCCCGTGACATCATATCAATAAACACACGGCCAAACCCATGGAATGTATATATATCCTTGGTGCTAAGCTGCATTTTTCTATTGAATTGTATTGTATTGGATTATGTTTTTGTGTTGCATTATATTTATATATATACATCTTATATCTATATTTTGTATTTTGTCCATATATATATATATATGAATATTAATGATTGTGTGTTTAAATATGTGTTGTGTAAAATCCTATTCTTGGATTATATCACAATAAAGTATTTATTATAAAATCAAGGTTGGTGAAACAAACGACTAACATCACACTTGAAAAATTCTTTAACAAACTGGAAAACGCTCTGTCCACGCGAGCTCCTGAAATTTAAGATGCCGTAATTTTAGAAAGTGTTGACCCTGCCATATTAAACGGGACGCTCGCTAACCAGGAACCCTGGAGTTCCCAGGAAAATCCTGAAAAACACATCAAAGTAAACACATACCTTACTCCCAACACAGTAAGATGGCACTTTGGGAAACCCAATCCCAATGCTAAGCAAACCCTAAACTTGGCCTTAAATGACACTACCACATTGAAAATAAAAAAGCTCATAAAACAGATAGAATTAGCAGAGGGCTTCAATTTGGCATCACCCCAAAAGTAGCGATGAACAGAAAAGAAACTACTGCGCTAAGCAATCAAACAACCCTTCCTAAACCACAACCCCCAAAAATCTGCTTATCAAGGAGAAAAAGCGGCTCTGGAACCTAAAGGAAAGACACCAGAAACTCCAATGCCACAAATGACAAAGGGCAAAATGAATCAACAGTGTAGCCACGAGAAGACCATCAGACACGACCTTCCGCCTCATCCAATTGCCAGCCACGAACTCCACTGCAAACTCAGACCCACTGAAGTGGAGCATGCAACTGAAAAGACTTAACCAAATAAAATATTTGACATCTTCGCAATAATGTTGGCGGTGACAATAGCCCTCGCACCGTTTTTCAAACTATATGAGTCATTAATAGAGACATTAAAAGATCATACATCGATGACGGCTCTAATGCACTCAAAACTCGCACATATGGAAGGGTATATAATGGCCACCGAAGCCTGGAGATCTAACACAAGAGACCAAGGCACAATGACAGATAAGGATCAGGGGGAAGATAAAATGCCTAACTCGAACAAATCCAATCCTTAGAATAAGAAAAGTGCGGCAATTATGGGAACTCAAACAATGGAGACAACAAAACCGGAAAAAAGAATCAAGTCGGGAAGATAGCTGAACCTGGCACCCTGGTCTTGGAACTTGGACCAAGACCCGCTGGCCAGGATAAAAATGACCAATTATACCAACAAGAGTCAGCGCCAGCCGAGATACCCACCACCTTAACTAAGAAAGTTATATCACAGAAAATAGCAAACAATACAGAAGCCTTGACTATGTTCCCTGACAAACTTGTTCACCAGGGCCAGGCATCACCAAGATAACGCCACCAGCATTGCTACCGTGAAGTACACATCAAAACAAAGGATCTACAAAGGCCAGGCAGGACACTGGCATAGCACCAATCTTTGAACCTCAGAAACAGGCTAAAGGGAAATGCCTACTCTTGGTAGTGAAAGAGTCAGCACCAAAGTTAACTGTCAAAGAACCGAACATAGTGCAAGAAGACTCCGAAGTCACAAACGAAATCATGGAGATAAGCCAGTATACCATTGAAGACTCAGAATCAGACATACCAGGCGCGCAAGAAAGAAAACGAAAAGTGTGTTTCACTGACTAAACTCCACCTCAGTGTGAACAGAGGACCAAGCAGGCATTAGTAGAGGCAAGCTCCCCAATTTTTCGCACCGTGCAAGAAAAACAAGGCAGTGTAATAAGGCTAGAAGAACGAACAAACACAAAAAAACCCACAGCAAACCGAGAACAGGCAACAAGGACGGTATGAAACGAGCCGAGAGATCCGGCAGACGTCCCAATACAAATGCAGAGGCACAAAGGGCCCGCCAGAGTATGGAAACTACACGAAAAAGAAGACCAAGTAGCTACAACACACATGATCGCAACAACAAAACCATTCATAGTAATCAAGAAAGGCAGCCTACCGATTGGGCAGGGAAAACCAAACCTCAATCACAAAAAACAGCACATAGAGCGAGTACTCTGTTCACTCACAAAAGCAGAGCTACAAGGACTCTGAAATTGGAGAGGATCTGAAACAAGCAAGACAGGCTAATCCTGAATAGAAAAAACGGTAATGGACCTGCTAAGACATATATCGGACTTGAAGAGCCTGAGAAGTGAGGACATAAAGATCATCGAATTCGCTAGAAGTGGCCGCCTCGACGGTATCTACTTGCACCTCACATCGCCATCCATCAAGCTCATGCTGATCAAAGCTGCGGGAAAACGACATGGAATGGGCTATGGCATTAGAGAATCATCAGATACCGAACGAGGAATAGAGAGCCCGATCCGTCCCTCCAAAAAGGAGAGGACGGTTTCTTCACCGGCTAAACAAAGTCGTAGACACTATAGATTCAGGGCAATCCCGACTCCGAGAGATAACCACCAAAGACTCTCCTACCAAACCAGGGTAACATCAACTCGCCATCATAGAGGCGAGCAAGAACAAGAAGAGCTACCAAAAGAGAACTATTGCAATAACAAAAGAAAAGGCCTTAGGCATAACAACCATTATAATGAACAGTGGCTGTAAACCACGAAGTACCCCCGGGTCTCCCAGTCAAGCAAAGACCATTTTAAAGCCGAGGGACGCAAACTTCTCGGCCCATCCACCAACCTGCAATTCATGTTAAGACATGAGAATCACAGTGAGAGATATGTTCCTCCAGTGAGAGCACATCTAAAAGTACTCTCGGATCAAGAACTGAAGAAATGGGTGTGGGTTCTGGGGGCCTTAACGCGCAATCACCGTAAATAGCAATCAACTCCATTGGGTTCACCCCCTTCTCTAGCAACCTACTTGGAAACTCAACCACCAGAACACTTGAAGCTTGGCTCTTGGAACACCAGAGGGTTTACATACCTCACCAAAGAATGAGACTTTGACCTGCTCTGCTTGCAAGAGACTTGGTTGACCGACACCCCAAGTATAGACAGTTACGACATCAGCCTAGTGCCGGCCCTAAAGGGGCTAAAAGGTAGACCATCTTCAGGCCTTATGATGGTAGTACGCTCTGGCAGCCCCTTACACAGGGAGAAGGCTCTAACATCGACACCCTTCGCACAGGCAGTTTTTCATTCATGGACCCATTGCAAACCTCAAAATGCACGACCTGCACCTGAACTACTTTTGGCGATGAACGTCTACTGGAACCCACAAACAACCACTGTAAAGTCGTTCCTTAACACCATCAACGACATGATTGAAGAGGCCTCTACAGCACAGAACATAAGCCACATAATTATATGTGGTGATCTGGACGCTACCTGCTTTGACACGGGCGAGGGTAAAAACAGGAAAACAACGCATCAGAAAACCTCAAACATCGGGCCTTACACAGATTTAAGGAAGCGCAGTGCTGCCTGGGCTGAACTAATGAAGTCATGGGATTTTTACAACTTTCACTCCCTAACGAACAAGACCAAAAAGGCAGTCCCGACTTGGGAAAGAGATGTCTGTAGAAGGTACATTGACCACATCTACGCCTCACAGGAACTTTTCTCTATCATCGCAAACTTCAAAGTGGTTGAAATGCGAAATAGTGACCATAACATCTTAATGGTCACCTGGCCTACTTCAAAAACCAGTCAACAGACAATGAGAATACCTCTGGAGAGCACTTCCAAATGCTTTGGCCTCAAACTAACAAAAGAAGCGATCTGTTCAATCACAAGACTGTATAAAGCCCAGAGTGACCAGAAGACATTAAACAATCCGGCGCCGGATTAGGAACCACTCATTGACCCGTATCTGAAACCTAGGCTGATGCTAACCAAACACCACCAACACGCCTATAGCGTAGAAATAAGGGAAAGGAGCAAAGTGATGAGGTGTGTACTCAGGCATGCGAAAACCCGTCCCTTTGAAACTAGTCAAGCCCTGGCAGTAAAAGCTAGAAGTACATATCGAAACTGGCTAAAGAACCACTGCCACACCCTGTATCAAGAGGTTCAGAAAACATGTTGAAAGCTTTGGCAAACAGAAAAGCAAATGACTTTTGGCCACTGGTAAAAGCGACCTCATCCTCCACAGAAAACAACCTACAAAACTGTGTTAGCGCCAAAGTCTGGGTAATGCACTTCAGAGAGCTATTCCACCAAACCAACTACATGGAAACAAATTATTCAAACTTGCAACAAGTGATCTGGGATATAGAATATGACAAAGATAAGATCATGTCTAAGATCAACAATCTGAATAACTCAAGAGCCCGGGCCCAGACGGGATCACAAACATCCAATTAAAAGCCAACCCGTCTGAGTGGGCAGAGCTGATTAACAAAATCATCGAGAGATGCACGTTTACGAGAACAATAACGGTCTCATGGAAAAGGAGAGGATCCGAAACAAGGAAGACAGGCTAATCCTGAATAGAAAAAACAGTAATGGACCTGCTAAGACATATATCGGACTTGAAGAGCCTGAGAAGTGAGGACATAAAGATCATCGAATTAGCTAGAAGCGGCCGCTTTGGCGGTATCTACTTGCACCTCACATCGCCATCCATCAAGCTCATGCTGATCAAAGCCGCGGGAAAACGACATGGAATGGGCTATGGCATTAGAGAATCATCAGATACCGAACGAGGAATAGAGAGCCCGAACCGTCCACCCAAAAAGAAGAGGACGGCTTCTTCACCGGCTAAACAAAGTCCTAGACACTATAGATCCAGGGCGATCCCGACTCCGAGAGATAACCACCAAAGACTCTCCTACCAAACCAGGGTAACATCATCTCGCCATCATAGAGGCGAGCAAGAACAAGACGAGCTACCAAAAGAGAACTATTGCAATAACAAAAGAAAAGGCCTTAGGCATAACGACCATTATAATGAACAGTGGCTGGGTAACACACTTCAGAGAGCTATTCCATCAAACCAACTACATGGAAACAAATTATTCAAACTTGCAACAAGTGATCTGGGATATGGAATATGACAAAGATACGATCATGTCTAAGATCAACAATCTGAATAACTCAAGAGCCCCGGGCCCAGACGGGATCACAAACATCCAATTAAAAGCCAACCCGGCTAAGTGGGCAGAGCTGATTAACAAAATCATCGAGAGATGCACGTTTACGAGAACAATAACGGTCTCATGGAAAAGGGCAAACATCGTCCCTATATTCAAATAAGGTGAGAAAAACGACCCAAATAACTACCACCCGATAGACCTGCTCGACTTGGTTGGCAAGTTGATCTGCTCCCTTCTACTCGAATAATGTTCAGCATGGATCAAAACGGCAGGACGAGGTGACCCATTCCAGTCTGGGTTCGTTAAAAGCCTGGGCACACAGGCAAACATCATGCTCATTAGCATTTTAAAAGCCAAAGTCCTGGAGGGTCGTCCCAGAATTTTCATCGCTTTCATCGACCTAGTGCAGTCGTTTGACAGAGTCAATAGAGAAAAACTATGGCTAAAGCTAACAACATGGAATTGCCCTAGTTCACTCTTAGAACCTGTCAAACTGCTCTATACCGACACTTCCATGTGGGTTAGACCCAACGGCACTGGTCAATTCTCTGACCTGATAAAAACAACAAAAGGCATAAAACAAGGGTGCCCCTTGGCACCCGCCCTTTTTAATGCCTATATGGGTGACATCAAAGAAATGAACGACAACATCAGATCCTTCCCACCAACCATAGGAGAGGAAATGGTCCCACGACTGATTTACGTGGATGACATAATCTTGCTGGATCACACAAGAATTGGCCTCCAGCACCAGTTAGACAGCTTGATGCATTACACTAAAAGAAACGAGTTGGCAATAAACATCAACAAGACCAAGATCATGATTATGGAAAAGCCCTCCAAAAGGGCAGAAAAGTCATCATCGCACCTGAATGAAGAGAAATTGGAAACTGTTAAACTCTTTAAACACCTTGGAGTCACAATAAATAAGAGCACGGTCGAAACACCGTTACAAGAAGTCCTCTACTCCAAGATGACTGCATTAGCATCGCAAACTGCGGCTTTAGACGGAAAATGTGGCTGATTTTCTTTTCTCCCAGTACTGAACTTTTACAAGGCTAAGGTCATCCCGACGATATCATATGGAATGAAAGCAATCCGCAACTGCCAGAGAAAATCTGGAACGAATTAGGAGGGCTGTATTGGCGTAAACACTTGAAATTACCAAACGGGACGCCGATTGCCTCAATCAGAAATTAACTCAGCCTACCATCGCTAAAAGGGATCATAGACAGAAATGTCTTGATGTTGTAATGCAAAATCAAGAGAACCCCTCGCCCCCGAAGCTGTTAGATATCATTAGAAAAGAATTGGAAAGTGGCAGGACCAGGATGTTAACGGACTGGGTGAACAAAAACTTGAACCTTCTAAAAGAAATGGGTAGTTCAAAAGAAGAGCTAGACTTCAACCCTGAAAAAGTTAAGGAAAAACTAAAAATCTGGGACTGGATTCAAACCTCAGAAACAGCGGTCAGTCACAAAATAACTTCACACCTGCCACCGAACACGAATAAAGTAGACTGTCCATCAAAATACTTCATTAAATTCCTGGACAGGACCCTGCGTGCCACCTATCTTAAAGCACGGCTAAATGCCTTAAAAACAAATGAGATTCTGGCCATAAGGGGACAATCCCCCTCCAATTCATGTTGATATTGCAAGGACACCACTCAGAAAGAAACAATACGACATCTCCTGTTAAGATGTCCTGGAACAACGAGCTCAAGAGAAGCATACTTAAAGCACCTCTTGGCAGCAGCACGTGTATGGGACGAAGAATACTGGTGGCACAGATTGATCACCGGGGACAACCCCCCTGGCAGTGGTCGTTGCCAAGATCCTACAGTGTATTGGCCTGGAACAAGAAACAGGATATAAGGCCAACGAGACAGAAAACAACGGGAACATACGGCCCAATTGAGACTAAAACATAAGATCCTTCACTGGGAAAAGGAAGAAATTATCATGTTTTGTAAAAATGGTTAAATAACAATTGAATTCAAATAAAAAAAATAAATGTTCGTGCTCAATATATAGCCCTATAATAATATTGGGACTGCACTGTAATTAATATATGGTTAAAAACTAAATTAGCCTTTTGTCTGCTTTAGCACTTTTTGTTATTTTATTAATAGTACACTAATTGTATTTTTCTACTGTTGCAATGTCACGCCCTGTGCTGTCACCATGGCAACACTTTCTGTGGGGTTACCAGGGTCCACGGTCATGTGAGGTCACTTCCACTACCCAGTCATTTTGTTGAATTGACGCCCCTCCATCTATGCCCAGAATTGCAAGCATTGCAGCTTCCTGAAAGAATTCAATGCTACTGCTTCATGAGGAACTTGAAAACAGGCCCTGGGTTGGGGCGGTTGCAAACTTGCCCTGCTGGTTTCCCAAGGCAGCATATTTAGCATTCCTGACTCTTGAGCTTCATACCAACCTGGACTGCTCAGGTATTTACTATGTATAAAGGTCCTCCATTTCTAGGAAGGACAAACGGCTGTATTCGGTTGGTTATCAGTTCCAGTAAATCAGTGAAGGAAATAATAACCCTAACAGAAAACCCCCAGACATAAATAAGATCACCGCCTTTGAGGCACCCAACGCCTGGGGTAGAAACGGGCGAACTGATTGATGGAGGAATCAGGATATTACATGACAGAGTGCTTCCGAATCGCTCGCTACAGAAAAAACAAAAAAAACATTGAAACAAATCGAATTTTTAAATTACTACCTAATTATAAATAAGAGTTTTATTGAATATTTACAGCATGAGCTAAAATTAGGTATTTTAAAAATGAAGGAGCTATACAAAGTACCACATCCGTTTTCGGTTACCACAATACTAATAATGAGCCGCTTAGAGCTCCTTGGGATGGAGTTTCTTTGCTGACCATGAAATCAGACCATTCTCTTCTGTCATGATTACTTCCTTGTCATTAACTTAAGGGGTTAATATCCCCACATACAACTCAGAGCTGCAGCTCACTGGGTGCTATGTTACCTAAATGCATTCCAAAGGTCTAGAGCCCACTGACAATCGATGTCGGTGTTATAGTTGCCACAGGATAGGAGATACTAAACCCCTTACTCCTATGGTAATTATTTATTTATTTTTTTATTTATTTATTTGTTTTTGGTTTTTAAAAGAAAACCTTTACAAAAGAATAGTGCATTTCCTTAAATAAAATTACAAACGGTTCTCGGAAACCAGGGAATAACTAGAATAACTGAGAGGCCAAAGAATGTCAACCAGGAAGCTCAGTAGGCTGTGTCATCTTTTGATACTTTGTTAGAATAGTAAGTTCCTCTGATACTTTTACTATCGCTGCAGTGAGCATGATTTCCTGGCCGGAGATCAGTCTGTTCCAGAATGCATCTTGAATTAGACTCTCTTCTCTGCTGACAAATCTCCTCAGTAAAGACACTCTTATGGCCCATGTGCCTTCGCACTCCAACAGTAGATGTTTCAAGGTTTGGAGGTTCGAAGTTTTACAGATTTCGCAGAATTTTATTGCCTTCTCTCCCTGGTTTCTTTGAGCCAATATTTCTCCTGTGTAGGCTAAGTTCAGACGCAGTCTGAGAAAGCTGTTTCTTATCTCACGATCTGGGAATTTTTCCAGGTAACGTGGCATGGTTCCAAGTTTCCTGTCTGCTATCAGGAAGGAGTTCAGTGATTTTAGGTTTCTGACTCTTGTGATTGTGTCGATCCAGTCAGCCATTTTTAGATTTTTCTTTACTTTCAAGGGGTTTTGTAGAAGGATTTCTGTTGTTAAATCAAGCTTATGCAGAATCTGTCCAATCTTCTCTTCTAGGCTCGATAGCTGGTTTGATTTTGCTTTCTTTAGATGTTGGTTTATATCGAAAAAGAGAGTGGCCTTACTGGCTGTGATTATATTACGGTAGAGTGAGAGAAGTTTCCACTCTGCATAGCAGCTCAATGAGGTCAAGCCTAGTTCGAACCTCAGACTGACTGACGATGTGCACATTGGTAGCGAAATGGATGATTTCCAAATAAGGCCCTCAATTTTGTTCCAATCATAGTTCCACAGCAAAGGTTTTGCCTCCAATCCATAGAGGAGGACAGGAACTGCTTTGCCTACATAGAATTTCTTGAGTGGTGACAATGAAAATTTGCAAAATTTTCCGTTTAAGTTTTTCATTTGCGCAATGATTTTCGAGGTCTTGTTGAGAATTGATGAGTTCACCTTATTTACAGTTGGATGGGCTAAGACTTCGTATCCCAGGTATATGAGCTCATCTACTCAGGGAATTTCCTCGTTGTCCAGCACCCAGATCCTTGATGTTACCTTTTTTCTTGGATGTTTGAAAATCAGGACCTTAGATTTTAGTGGGTTGATTATTAGGCCATTTAACTTGGCATATTCATTGAGTTTGGATAAAAGATGTTGCAGTCCTAATGCTGATCCATCCAAAAGAACAAGATCATCCGCATAGGCCAGCCAGTGAAGTCTTCTGCTGTTAATCCTGGGACAGATGAGCGACGCCGAGGCCAGAAAGTCTCCAATGTCTGATAGAAAAAGGTTGAAAAGCAGTGGTGCACCCAAGCATCCTTGTCGTACCCCTTTAAGGACCTGGATTGCTTCTGAAAGGTTGCCGGCGTCATCCAGCCTCACTCTGATCGCAGTATTTTTATGTAGTTCGACGAGCATAGCCAGCAGGGGGGCTGGAATTCCCCGGTTGTTCAGTTTCTGCCAGAGGAGAGATCTGTCCACCAGGTCAAATGCCTTGGACAGATCTACCCATGCCCCATACAGCGGCGAGCCTTCTTTCTCATTCGAGCTTTCGCTCAACAGGTTCAGTGTAAGGCCATTAAGGCTGGTAGAAAGACCCTTCCTGAAACCTGTTTGGTGCGGGGTGAGAATCTCATTTGAGTCCACCCAAAGAGAAAGTTCCCTCATTAATATTCTCATGAATATTTTACTGTCTATATCCAAGAGGGCTATGGGTCGATAGCATGTTGGACTTAGCCTATCACCCCCTTTAATGAATGGAATCATCACTGCATTCTTCCACGGTGGTGGAAAAGTTTTTTCCCTCAAGATTCCTTGAAAGAGATGGAATAGCAGTTTTGACCAGAGTTTTGGCTGATTTTTTAACACCTGATATGTGAGGCCATTCGGACCTGCGGCTTTCGAGGTAGAGGATGATGTTATAAGTTCTTCAATATCCTCTTCGGTAAAATCCAGAGACCAGGTGATGTTGCTGATGCTAATGTCTCTTAAGCCTGTTGCTTCGAAGTTCTTGGCCAGATGGTCTACCCACTTGTGTTCCGACACTAGGTTGCAGAGAGAACTATTTTGGCCAGTTTCAAGTTGATTTAGAGCTGCCCAAAAGTTTCTGCAGTTATTTGTACTAAGAAGCGAAAGCATTTTCTCCCCATCCTCTTGAATTTTTAAATGTTTGTGATTCTTGGACCAGTTTCTATAAATTTGTTTGGTTTTTTTAAGTTTTTGAATACAGCCTAAAGGATCTTCTGCTCTGGTCTGTCTTATACTTCGCAGTGTTTGTCGCAGAGTTCTTTTTCTTTTGAAAGTTTCCTCGTCGAAGTGATGGAGGTGTGTCTGTTTCCCCACTATTTGTACTTCACTTGGTCGGCAAGTGGACCATATAAACTTTCCGAATTTTTCTGGATGACAATTTTCGGCCACTATTGAGGGATGAATTATTGCTAGCTGATCATTCAACTTTTCCCCCCCATGTTTGTACTTGACTACTTTCAGTTTCCCTTTAGAGCCCTCCAAGTCCTGTCTGATGCGTGGGTTTGCAGAACACTGAATTTCAGGAAAGTAGAGTTCCATCCTCGCGTGATCACTTCCCCCTTCCCAATCTAAGGTGAGATGATGTTGGTGCAGGGTAAGTGATGATGAGGCGAAGATGTCGTCTATAATTGATTGCAACCTTCCCTGCCGCCATGTTGGTCCGGGGTTGTCCGTACTGCTATCGTCTTCAGATATCATGTCGAGATCCCATGATTGGAAGAAGTCCCACCATTGTTTACCTTTCTGTGTGGTACTGTGTTTAGGTAAGCTGTTTTTCCTATTTCCTACACTAATGAGATCTGTGTTCAGGTCCCCTGCTACAACAATCTGTGCTCCTATGTGATTCATCTTGACCCTAGAGAAGAGTTCATTTAGAGTTTCTATGAAGTCTCAGAGTTTGGAAATGGCTGGGTTCCAATAGATGTTTACCAAAATGAGATTGGCCTGGCAGTCACTCTGTCTTATCTCTGCTTTACAGGCCTGAATGCCCACTGGGTTATTACATAGCGTGGCCACATTTTTAATGGCGGAATTTTTGGTTGCTATTAACATTCCTCCTGCTGGTCTTCCTTTGGCTTTTTGAGAGGCCATGAGGTTTTGCACTGTGAAGCCCTCTATCTCGATAGAGTTAGCTAACCATGTCTCCTGGAATAATAAGATGTCATTGCGCTCTAAGAGGTCATTTTTGAGTTGCTTTTTCTTCAAAAAGCTTGGGCCTCTGGTGTTCCAGGAGACTAATCTAAGGCCTCTCCGACTAAAGACTGTTCTGTTCCTCGCCCAGTTTCTGGAGGATTTGCGAGATGATTTCTGGGAGTTTAGTTATCAGATCGTCTTTTAATCTGAGACCACTTGTTACGTTGCTTTGGAGCCCTCTAGTAGTTCCGGCAGTACCCACAGCAGTGGGTGCGGGTTCCTCTACGGTCTGATTATACCACCGGTAATTTCCAGATATTCCTTCTTCCTCTGATTCATAAACCCAGAGCCCTTCTTTAGCCAGATCGTCTTTATTATTGATAAGCGCCTGTTGTGCCTTTCTTGAGGTGAGAGCTATCTCCACAAAGAATGTGTCCTACCTGAATGGGAAGGCTAAATATTCAATGTCCTCTGAATCGAAAAAAAAGAGATTGTAATTCTTTTGAATTTCTGACACTAGGACAGATCTGCATAGTGATGTCTTTGTACTTTGATTCTCTAGTCTAAGCCACAATCTTGGGATTGTAAAGTTTGATGCCGCTACTTCATCTTTTCCTACCATAGGGGTTTGTTGTTTTTGTTCGCTTTTCTCTCTTTCTCCATATTGAGGACACATTTGCAGGTTTTTAAATTTCCCGGACCCGTTCCAGCAGACAACTTCATTGAATGAGAAGCTTGGTGATGTCACATCTTTGATGGCTGACACGGGAGGTGTATTTTTTTCTTGTAATGCAGGAGCTTTTTTACCTGACGGTTTCAGAAAAATAGGGGCCATTTTTATAAATGCTTGCTTGGGCTCCCCGCTGAGTTCCTTTCTTGGTTCTTTATGTAAATTTTGTTTTAGAAATATTGGAGCAATCTTGATGTTTGTAGAGACCGGTGTGCTTTTTTGATTGTCGGAAGCTGCAGGTAATGGAAAAATAAAATCCGTTTGCATACCAAAGTTTGATGTTTGCACCTTGATTTTACTAGGACTCTCTCTGCCTATTGAGCACGTCTTTTTGCCCTGGGTTCTCTCAGGAACACACTTGCTTACGAGGGCGTCATGTGCTTTTGATGTTTGTGAAAGGTTAGTAACTGGAGATGCAATAACGATGGAATCAGCTGTCTTTTCAGCTGTGGGAGTAGTAAGATTTTTCAGGGATGTGTTTGTCCCTGCTTTCTTTTTTGCCTTATTTTTCTGGTTTTTGGGTTTCTTCATTGTTCCACCTGAAGGTTGAGAAGAGGTAGCCTCTCGTTGTTTGCCCCTTTTGTGACATTTTCTCCTTCTCAGTATCTGTGGTGCCTCGATATTCTGATTTAAACTGTCGGTTTTCTTTTCTTCCTCCTCTTGGGTTTTTTGAGGGCTGTTGTTGATGACTTCTATATAGTCAATATCTACATTTGCCAGCCTTCGAAATTCTTCCAAGATTGAGTCTGAGAGTGGTGTATCATCGAAGAGATCTTTTGGCCCTTCTTCGTTTAGAGTCTTGTTCTGGGTTTGCAGTTTTTGAATTTCCGAGGGTATTGTCTTTATGAGTTCATGAGTGGTTGAATTACTTTTTGCCCCCTCCTTCAGTAGGCTTTGAATTTGGGCGATATCTAGCCCCTGTTTGATGCCCTCTATTTGTGTTTCCTTTAGAATTGGAATCAGAATGCTATTCATGATATTGTTTACAGCAACCATAGATGATTCATTTTTCGCAATTTCCTGCGACATTTCCAAGAGATGTCCTGCTTGTGTTTGCACCTCTGTTCTTAGTAATTCGAACACTGAGACCAGAGAATTGAAAACATAGCTCAGGGCTGCCAATGTGTTTTCAGATGCCAATGGAGGACCTTCTGGTGAGATGGCCAATGGCTCTTCTTGTTGGCTGTGATTTCTCAGTAAAATTGCCCTGGTTCCTTGAGTTTTGTTTGTTGGGGTGGTGTTTACTTCTGACCCCTCTGTTGATGTATTTGTGGCCGGGGTATTGGGTTTATGTGTTGGTAAATGCCAGGTAGTGTCAATAATGCCCTCTAGGTCATTGGTACTCTTGTTCCTTTTCCTGGGGAAGTGATCGTTAATTCTTGTCTGGATTTTTTCAGTTGTCAGAGTGTACTCTAACCCTCTTTTCCAAATTTTTTGAATGTTAAGATTGGGGAATCTTCCCGCTGGAGTTTGTTGTGCGTCAAAATGGGTTTGAGTCTCCTGTGAGGCTACTGGATCTACGTCTGAGACAATAGATGCCCCCCTCCCTGGCTCGCACCCTGCCTCTAGGTAAGACCCCTCTTGTACATCCATGTCTTCTTCAAGAGGCGAGCTGCGCAGTCTCATTACGGTTGTTATAATTATTGCTTGATGGTGTAGGTGCGCGCGAAATGCGCTAGTTAATTACCTGTTAGGTGCGCCTCAGACCGCCAAACAGCCGCACAATAGCCGATGGGCTTGTCTCCTGCCGGGCTTAACGCCGCGAGGGTGGTAAACTCTGTCCTTTGAGTCCGCCCCAGATCACGTGATCAGATCACGTGTCCAAACGAAGCCGCGCCTCCTCCAGGAAGCGCGTTGCAGTGATCGTTGCTGGCAAGAGTCTGTGAGAGAACTCGCAGTGCCAGATAGGATGTAAAAGGTAGGTCCGCTTCCAATCTCAGCGCTTTTGTGACTGAGAACACAGCGGAACGGGCGGCAAACTCCGTCCTTTGAGTCCGCCCCAGATCACGTGATCAGATCACGTGTCCAAACGAAGCCGCGCCTCCTCCAGGAAGCGCGTTGCAGTGATCGTTGCTGGCAAGAGTCTGTGAGAGAACTCGCAGTGCCAGATAGGATGTAAAAGGTAGGTCCGCTTCCAATCTCAGCGCTTTTGTGACTGAGAACACAGTATGGTAATTATCATATCAGGTTTTTAAATACACCCTGTAATAACAGCTATTAGCACCCAGGGGGGGGGGCGCAGCCAATTAGGCTCCACGGATTGCAGGCTGAAATCTCTGATCTCAACACGTGTTCCATGGAACCCACAGGCTGCCTCCCCCGCCGCGGGCACCATCTTCTCCCCACCCTTTCCTTTTTTTTTATACCTAGCCAACTCCCCTTCTCAGCCCCACTTACCTGATTGTGGCAGCACCACCTGCCTCATCAGTTTACCCCCTTCTCCGTTTGTGGCCACCATGGATATGGAGCAGAGGGTCCGTATGGAACCCTGCCTTCCATGACCATGGCAGGGCAGCCATCTTGGTACAACATTTTCTTTCAATGAACGGGACATGCGTGCGGTCCCATTCCTTGAACGAAAATACGTTTTTTGCTAACACCCTGGCTTACCGCTTTGGTAACCCGGGGTGCTAATAGCGTTAACACCCCTTTCCAAGGGCTGAAATGGGGGCGCGTGGGGGTTACCATCCCAGTACCCTCCTTATAGGCCCTTTCTTGGCTGAGGCCGATAACTCGGTCTACCGGCCGTCACCCCCATTCTAGCTCTTGGAACGGGATGTTAACTCTATATTATTCTAATGGTAGTCAGTTCATAGACCCCTGAAGGACTGAATCGGCCCGCAGGGAGTTGCATTTGCAAAATGCAGGCTTGTGCCATGTGAGAAGTGAGCCCATAATCCATGAAGTTAGAACTATCTCCCCGGGCACAGTAGTAAAGACAACTTGTGTTTGTCACTACTGTGAATCAGTCATGCTCCAAGTCTTCACACGGTTGTACTTCATGTGTTCGAGCAAACTCTAAAAATATGGCTCTAGTTCGCCTCATTGCTCAGGTAATCACGACAGCATTCTATAGCTTGCTGATGGCATCACATTCGCATGCAGCCATTCTGTCTTCCTGTAAATCCCACACCTCCATTCACTCATGTGCTCTACTGACCTTCTGCTGGTCATGCCATTGTGGGGACACCCATCGGTGATACTCCTCCAACGATGGAAGTGAACAATTTGTCGGTTTACAGTCTCTAGCCAAATTGTTTAGTTCATGCATTTTGAGCTACACTACAGGACACCTCAACCTTTTTTTCTCCTGATAAACATATGCAATCACTCTAATTCCCATACCGAGCTGCTGTCTGCAGCTGTCCGTGAGTGAATGCTGTCAAGTACCTCTACTTTATTTATTTATTTATTTATTGTTTATTTATATATTGCTTATACACAGGTGAAGTGCTTCAAATCGCTTAAAGGCAGGAAGGGAACAAGGGAATACAATAATCATCCTTATGCCTTGCATATTCCGAATGATCTAAACTGAAAAAGAAAAAAGCATACTAGGCTTAACGACATTTCTCCTAGTGCCAGTGCATGAAGTGGTACAGTTGAGAGCAAATTCGGGAGTGAGGACAGAAAAAGGTGTAGGTGGCGGATAGGCCAGGCAAACTAACTGGTGCTAGTACCTTTAGGTCATGCATACGTACAGATTGTGGGCAAAGACGGGGGAAGGGTGGTGGGGAACAAGATTCCGGTCCAAGAGGGTCCTGGGTTAAGTGCAGAGAGGATTTCCCGGCTCAGGAGCGTAAACTGAAAAGTGCAGTAATGTTGAACAAAGTACAGAGACCCGGAGGCAAGAGCAAAAGACTGCCGGAGGAGCCTGGGACCTCTAACCTCTGGAGGTGAACCAAGCAACCAGTCAGCAAAGTGAACAGAGTTAGGGAGGACATGGAGTGTGGAGAGAAAAGAAAGGAGGTTAGCAGGGGAGAGGGAGAGAGAAGGAGGAAGAGAAAAGGAAGGTCTTTAGGAGTTTCCGGCACTTAAGGTGCTGAGGCTCAAGATGGAGAGAGGCAGGGAGGCTGTTTCAAAGGGAAGCACCTGCAGAGAATTAAGATCTACCCCTAAATCACTGTTTGTGAAAGCGGCTCACCCTCAGAGAGTTGGAGGAGGACTCTAGACGGAGAGTATTTAGGAAAAGAGCATTGTGAATTATGCAAAGGGTCTTGAAGTTGACCCTTGCAGCCACGGGGAGCCAGTGGAGGGTTTTCAGCACCGGAGAGATGCTGTCCCAAGGCTTGAGACCAAGGATAAGTCTTGTGTTTCTGTTCTGGATGAGTTGTAGAGGATGGAGAGTAGAAGTAGGAAGCTTGAGAAAGAGGCTGTTGCAATAATCCACCCTAGAGGGAAACAGGGCTCTTGAGGTGATGAGCCTCTGGGGGAAACTAAGAAATTGTAGAATGCATCTGAGAAGGTGCAGTTGGTAGTTGGACTTTTTGGAGATGTCTAAGATGTGAGAAGAGAAGGAGAGAGTGGAGTCGAAGATGACCCCAAGATGTGTTGCCTCATTGGTAGGTGAGGACGCAGGACCTAGGGAGGCAGGCCAGTGAGAAAGTGGGAAAGCAGGAGCAGGGGTCCCAATGAGGATGATCTCTGTCTTACTGGCATGTAGGCATAGAGCGTTAGCAGCACACCAAGTCTGAATTGCAGATAGACAGTCAGGGATGAGCGAGGAGGAGGAGGCCGAGGGTAACCTGAAAGATATACAAGAAGGTACACAACCACATTGAGAAATTGCAAGTTATTTTTATGTTTGAATGAACTAAAGATGAATATAGCGACACATGGTTCTACCAACTGGTCTTTTTCCAGGCTAATATTCACAAGGTAACTAAATCATTGATCACATACAAAATCATGAGTACATAATTTGAATCAACATATCATATACATAACATTATACAAATACAGGTCAGTCCAGATACATAGGGTGTGGGATGGTTATTCACATGGGTAAATGAAATATTATAGTAATGAACAGTCACATGTTTAAAAAAGCACAAAACAAGAATAATATCATATACATAAAACACAAATAATTATAAAGGATACAAGATATCATCCCGGACGGATAAGAATAGCCACAAGTTGTAAGAGAACAAAAAGCATCATTGTATTAGCCAGTCGGCAATGGAACTTATAAATAAGGGTGAGAAACTCTCCCCTCTCCCATAACGGTAAGCCTGTTGAGTGCATGTCCAACCAACACATGAAACCACCGCCAAAGCAGCCATTGTGTCAAAACTATAATTGGAATCGTTACAGGAGTGAAACATACTTAAAACCACCATTGTGTCCATTGACTATATGCCATCCATTAACATACTAATACTTATTGATCTACTGTGATGTACGCTAAAGTGTACTTGGCATTATTGTTGTGCCTCACAGGACCTGGCCTTTCAAGATGGCCGCATTACTACTTCATTGACAGTGTGCCTGGTTTGGCTTAACTTCCCCCTCACATTGGTTGCATTGGCCTAGAAAGGCCAATCAGAGCAAACGGGAGGCAGGAGCCATCCCAGACTAACCAAGGCCCACAACGAAGGCCCGTGGCTGCTCCCTGTCTGCTACCAGAACGCAACTTGGTTTCTTTGCTTCCAGGATGCTGCCACCTAAATCTTCAAAGAAATGCAGCCTGCCATGACTTTAACACCTCGTTAACTGTGGGTTAGTTCCCTCCTTCTGGACTCACTCCTACCCTCTTGACTTTCACTGTCCTTCTATGCTTGTCTTTCCCATGTTTACACTCTGAATTACATTGCATTCTAACGCCCTTTGCTAGCTTCTGAACCCAATTGTACATTTTCACATCTTGCTGTTTTTTGCTATTGGTTAAAAGTCACGTCTTGCTGTGTTTTGCTATTGGTTAATAGTCAAATCCTACTGTTTTTTGCTATTGGTTAATGTCACAACTTGCTGTTTTTTGCTGTTAGTTAAAAGTCACATCTTGCTGTTTTTTTCTATTGGTTAAAAGTCACGTTTTACTGTTTTTTGCTAACTTGCTCTACACTTTGCTTATATGGTTGCCTCCTCTGTAACTTGCTGGCACAGTGACTTCACCGTTCCTTGCTGTACTCTTACCGGCTTTCCCCACCCCGCTTTCCCCACCCCACCTCCCCTTCTTCTCACTCCTTTTTCTCTCTACCACACCCATGGCACTTTCTGTTTCTCCTATCTTCTCTAACTGCTTCTCCATTGACTATCCCTCTCTTCTCACTAACTCTGGTAGGAAGAAGTTCAAAAGGGATATCTTGGCCTCCAACCCGGGTCTCCCTATCGCTGGCACCTATTCCAGCGCTTCCTCCAGACAGACCCTCACTGACATCCTCTTTGTCGTTCTTTCGCCAGATCTATGGACTCTTCATATGATCTCTGTGCTCTGTCCTGTCTGCTCCTCTCCCATTAATGGTGGCACCCGCTGGGAAGTTCTCATGGCGGCCTTCAACTCCTCTAAAGTCATCATTAATGTCTACCTTAATGGCACTGCCATGGTCCAAGGCCCTCAGGCCAATATCCTCCTCTTTGATAGGCGCTTTCCTCGCCTCATTAATGTTCTCTCATCTCCTGCTGTCCCCTCCACCCCCCGGCTACCTTGCCCTCACTTCCCTCCTTTTCTGCCCCGCCTCGGGCTCCTTCTTCACCTCTGCAGGGCGTACCTCTGATTTGTACCCCTCCCCGGAAGCCCTTTAAGGCTGGCAACCTTCTCCATCTTGCCACTCTCAACTCTGGCTCTGCTGTGAAACACTCCTTTGACATCTGCCACCTCCTGGAAGAACTTGACCTTGATGTCCTCGTTCTTACCGGGACATGGTTCACAGCCAGCTCTGTCACAAGCTTTGACACTCACCTCCCCGATGGCTACAAGATCCTCTCCGCACACAGATCCACCCGGTCCAGAGAGGGGCTGTAGCCCTGATCTTCCCTGAGTGGATTCCTGCCTCTATCATTCCAACTCAGACTTACTCCTCTTTTGAATGCCATGTCTGCAGTCTTTCTCTCTCTCCTAGCCACTCTCTTACCGTGGCTACTATCTACCGGCCTCCCAGTCAGATCACCTCATTTCTCTCTGAGCGGGCGTACCTCTCCGCCTCCCTCCTGACCTCAACCACTCAACTCATCCTTCTTGGTGACCTCAATATTTATCTTGACTCTCCTTCCTCCTCTTTATTCTTCCGTGACATCTGTGATTCCCACTCCCTTTCCATCTTCCCCTCTAGCCCCACTCACTCTGCAGGGCACACACTTGATGTCTTTATCTCCTCTTACCTCCCCCTCTCCATCCCTCTCACCACTCCTCTCTCCTGGAGTGACCATTCCCTCTCCTCTAATCTTTCCCACCTTTCCCCTTAGGCCAAGCCTCTCCCACACTGCCACCTACCTTCTCAGTTATCCGGCCCATGAAGCGTGTGTCACTTGAGGCTTTTGCCGCCACTTTCTCCCCCCTCCACCTCTGGCTGACTCACATCCTGACACAGCCCTGTTCATGCTCTACTCTTCTATTTCCGATACTCTTGATACCCTTGCCCCTGTCATGAGGATCCACTTGAAGCCCAAAGCCAAGTGCTATTCTTGGTATGACTCTGACCTTGCTGCACTTAAACGTAAGTGAAGGGTGGCTGAGAGGAAATCAGGGGGTTTCCTGTTCATCCTCGGACACACTGGCCTGTCGCCTGCTTCAAAGGCAATACAGAATCTCTGTCTTCACTAAGAAGGGAGCCCACATCCAAGCTCGTGTCTCTGCGGCATCTAACAACTTGGCCGGACTCTTTAAAAGCTGCAAGGAGCTGGCCAACCCTGCTGCAGTCTTCACCTCTCCTGTCGCCTCCCAGGCCCTTTGCACGCCCCTTGCCTCTCACTTCATCTCTAAAATCCAGGATATCCTGTCATCCCTCTCGTCCCCTGGCCCTCTTCTCCCCCTCCTCCTGCAAACTCTGCTCCTCCTATGACCACCCCCCCACCTTCTTTCTCGTCCTTTCCTCTTTTCTCACCTGATGCGGTCTCTAGACAAGTCTGATCTATGGAATTCTTCCATTCTACAACCTGCCACGTCCCCACTTCCATCTCAATTGTGGTGCTTCAAGTCTTCTGGACTGTCATTCAATTTAAGATACTTTTTGCACCTGTTCACTCATTTGAAGGTTTTTCTGCTTTCTTATATTGTCTTTATCTTTTCTGGTTCTTCTGTTTATCATGTCTTCATGTATCCCTCCCATTACTCATCCCATCACTACCCCACCACCATCTGCATTTCTCTTTTGTCCGATCTTATTTACCCCTCTTGTTCCCACCACCCTGCCCCTGTTAACCTTCCCTATGTCATGCACAATCTCTTTGCAACAAGACCCACTCTCTTCTTTATCTGTTCCTTCGTCTCAGCTTGTATTATGCATCACTGAAACCTGGATCCCTTCTATCAACACCATTACTCCTGCTACTCTTTTTTCCACCTACTCTGGCTTTATACACCCCCCTCCTGCCTGTCAGGTTTTGGGGTGGGGGGTTGGTATTCTCTATTACTTTGCTTTTTCTCTCTTACCCTCTCCTGACAATCTTTCTTTGATTCCATCTTTTGAATATTAATTCTCTTCTTTTACAGGACCATTTTCCGTAGCCTTTCTTCTCCTTTGTCAACCTCTTGCACCGCCCCAACTAATTCTTTTTGCGACGACCTTGATACTTTTCTCTCTGTGCTTCTTCCCTTAGATGTCCCTCTTATTCCTCTTGGAGATATTAATCTCCATCTTTCTTCCAATCACTCGGCTGTTCCATTAACTTCTATTCTTGATTCTAATCTTCTGTCTGCTGTTTCTTCATCTCCCATATCTCTGGTTATTCTCTCAACCTAATATTCTGCTCTGCTCTCTCCATGACCTCTGTATCTGCTTTGTCTATTTATTCTTCTGTTAACTCTTTTCATGGTCGCAATTTCTGCACTTTTGACACATCTTCTTTCATAGCTTCCCACATTTTGGGATTTTGCTATGCTTTCTTTGGATACTGCTTTCCTCTTCTCTTCCTAACATCCTCGACTCTATCTATCCTGCATTTCCTTTCTCCCTCACCCATAAATCCCCCCAACTGTGGCTTACTCTGCAGCTTCGGTCCCAAAGGCGCATGCTTCATCTGGCCGAGTACCACTGGTGCAAGACCCATGAGATCTCTGATCTCTCTACACTTTCTTCTCTTCATGTTATGTTTGATGCTGCTCTTTCCACCAAACCTTCTTACTACACTGATCTTTTGAACTCTTATTAGTCCCACCCTCAATGCCTTTATCAAAATTTAACTCGTATTCCCTCGCCTCCATCACCTGACTCCGCCCTTTTCTCTCCTCTAGGCTACTGACCATGCCTCTTATTTTTCTTCTAAAGTCACTCTCCTTGGTTCTGGTATCACTCCTTCTGCCTCCTCCTGCTCTTCCATTCCTTTATCTTCATCTTCTGGAACTCTATCTTGCTTTACCCCCTTGTGGACAGTGATATCTTTTCTTTGCTATCAAACGCCCACCCTACCTCTGCCCCCATCAAGCCCCTACCCTCCTCTCTTATTCTTAAAATCTATCATCTTCTCCGTCCCTTGCTTACTCTTTTGTTCAATAATTATTTTCCTTCTTCCTTGAAACAAGCAACCATATTTCCTATCTTGACAAAACCTTCTACTAATCCCTCTTTCCTTCAAACCTTCACCCAATTTCTCTCCTCTCCTATCTTTCTAAAATCTTGGAGCACGGTGTGTATTTGCAAACCTCCACTTACATCATTTCCAACTCTTTGCTCCCCAGTTTTCAATCCACTTTCCAACTCTACCATTCTACAGAAACTGTGCTCCTCGCTGAATGTAACTCTACCATTTGCTCGCTACGCTAAGCATACTTCTCTCTTAATACTTCTTGATTCTCTTCTGCATTCTGCTTTTTCTTCTCTTGGTTTTTATGGATCTGTCCTCAAGTGGTTCAATTCTTATCTACCTATCTACACTTACTCAGTTTCTTGGGCTGAGAATATCTCTTCTACTCTGCCCCTTCAACATGGTGTCACGCAGGGTATATCCTTGTTCTTCTTCTTTTCTATCTCTCTACACTTGTCCTCTTGCTGCTGTTATCTCCTCTTTTGGGCTTTCATGCCACTTCTACGCTGATGACACGTAACTTTTTCTATCTATCTCGTCGTTCTATTCTCTGATCCATGATAAAATAACCTCTTACCTATTGGCCATCCAATCATGAATGGGTGATCACTTTCTGGAACTAAATTCCTCTAAAACCGAGACCCTCTTCTTTCCAGCTTCTACGGTTCCTTCTCCAATTGCACCTGCTTCTATTTCTTTTCCTTTCCTCCCTTATGCTATCTATCTATCCCATGGCTCATAATCTTGGAGTCCATCTGGATTCCTCACTCACCTTTGCACGTCACATGTCTTCTATATCTCCCTTTTGACACTCACATCTCTTCAATATTCCTAAACCTTGCCTCTTCCATTCTTTTCATGCTTCTAAACTACTACTATCCTCACTAATAGTTTTGTGCTCTAGCACCTTGAGGCATCACATGTGCTAGATGGAAATACCAACAATGATCTCAGACCCAAATCACCAGACAGACTCAAAGAATATGGCAACGTACTATTTTATTATCAACATAAAATAAAGTAGGCAAATCTGGCAAATAACAGGCAGTAATTCACGCACTCACACCCAAATGTGATTAAACAAAGGTGTTGTACCTCGATGTGCGGCATCTATGATGTCATACTACGTGGCAAACTAAAACCTATTGAAGGGAGGGATTGGTTAAGGGAACCTATGTACCTACAGTATACATAAGTGTTAATAACTTAATTGGCTGCCCCATATCTGGTGGGCATGCCTCGAACTACCCCTAAATACATATAATATTGATTGTAGCAGAACAAATGGCAGCGGGTTGGTCTCAGCAACATTGTATAGCATGTTGCTACATAGACCCTCTGATTGGTTGGCATGCTTTCTCAACCTTGGACCTTTGGCGCGTTAGCTGCTAGTAAGCAAAATGAAAGTCAGGTGTTGCAAGCAACATCAGACTATTCCCCACTTTCCTAATTAGTCCATCATCTCTCATCGGTCAGGCCCCAAGCCAAGGCTTCTCCTGTGTAGTTGGCCTCAAAGCCTGCTCTCTGTTCTGGGCCATTGAAGGGAGTGTAGGCATGCTATCATCTTCATTTTGGGCTTAATGAATAGCCCTTGTTTTCAATTTCTGAATAACGTGTGAGGAGACCACAAATTTGGCCATCTCAACCTTGTATTTACTGTTATTTTGTTCAATTGTGCTGGGTGTCATTACACATCTCACCTTCACTCCATCTTGCATAGACTTTCTGCATCTTTAGTTGTCTAATAATTGGTCTAATACTTGGCTCTTGCAGATGTTTTCTCCTTCACTTAATCTAAGAGAGACATGTCTTACGTAAATGGCTTATCCTTTTGACTCCCCCTGTGCTGTGTAATTATTCCTTGAAATAGCATCCTTGATCCTAGGCCAATAGACTCCTCTTTATTCCTCACACAAAGCTGTTTTTCCAGCGTCTCCTGACTCTGAAGCCCTGGTCTGTCTCCGAGGTACCTTGAATGGTTTTAATACGAGTCCGACGTCCATCTTTCCATCATGGCCTCTCTAGCCATGTTATGCCAGCATGCTTCTATATCTCTCATCTACCTTGCGTTTCTTATTTTATTTTTATTTTTTTGCATCTAGACTTTATAACTAGTTTATCCAGTTTTGTAACATACAATCAAGCAATAAATACAATTTTAAAAAACAATGTAACAGTATGTTTACAAAACAACATAATAAAACTATAATCTCAACTCGTATCCCAAGAAGTCTAAAGAAGAGTGAAAAGAAAACACAAAAATAACACCCGCGCAAAGGCATTTACCCTCTACTTCACTGTAACATGGATAACATCTTAAACTTCATCAAACATACTTTCTTGTTATGAATATTAAATTGAATTCAAATAAATGGTATAAATAAAAAAAATTACTTACATTATCCAGCGTCACATCAAACGTTACCAGCTTAATCCAGCTCAAATCTCAGGGAATCACCAGAAATTCTGTCACAAGACTTCTCTTTATGCTGTAACAACATCACCACTCTTTCAATTCCACATAATGAGTACATTTCTTCCAACCACATTTCCTTGGTTGGGGCAGTGTTTGTTACGCTCACCTGGCTCCCACAGGGGCGACGGTCGGAACTGGATAGCTGCGGCCTCCACCAACGTGAATGGTAGTGCAGAGATGATCGACTGGACTGGCCTGCTCAATTTCGTCTGCTTGACCCATATGAGTATTCTCCTGAAAGTGGAGAAAAGGAATTAGCCACCCGTGGATTGAGCGAGCACACCCCCACCGTTTTCCCACTAATCACCTCCGATATTCCCTTTCACCAGTCTCCCCTTATGGTTTTGAATGATGAGCTATCCATCCTGCGTGGAGTGCAGGGGCGCGTAGATAACCAGTTACTTCATTGGTCCGAAGGAATTGGGTGAGTTCCAGACGAATATTGACTCCGAGGTAAGTGGCGAAGAGCCGTAAGTATTTGGTTCTTAAGAGTTCAAAATGTCTGTTATTCACTCTTGTCCGATTCCTTCCTTTGTCTTGCAGCTTGATTCGAGAGGAGGTTGTCCCGTAGCAGCTGATTGCGTTTAGGTAAGAGTCTGTGTTACCCAACACTGTCTGGTAAAAAATGCCACTGCTTAACCTGTTCCTTTCTCTCTCCTTAAAGGTGTAGCGTAAGATGATGTGGCATGTAGAAAAATAATATCTCCGGCGGTAACTCAGTAAGTCTATAATGATAATAGAAATTGTCTTTGTTGGTTTTCTCAGCTCACCTTATTTTCTTTCTTCGTCCCCTTAGGTGCCGGGAGTTCGGCGATGAATGATGAGCTGCGCCGGGTCAATGAGGTGCTGTGAAGACTGGTACGTATAGCGCAGCACTGCAGCTGACGGTGCGATGCGCACAAAATAAAGTCTTTTCCTTGTTCGGATGCGCGAAGGATCCAGGATGATGGTAATGTTCTTGCTCTAACCTTTTCTTCTTATTTCCCTTCTTTCTAGGAGCTCCGGATTCGAGGCGGGCGTGGCAGAAGACTGGATGCTGTACTGACAGGCACGGTGAGCGTTACGCTGCAGGATGCAGAATAACGCAAAGCGTGTGCTGCTCATCGGGCGTGGTTTAAATAGCCTCCAAAGTAGTCCCAGGTAAGAAGTTCCCCAAGAACACACCGGAGTAAAAAATAGTCCCTGAAACAAAGTAGTTCTTTCCAGGCCTCACGTTGGCTTGGATTCTTTGCAGCATGGTCTGCATGAGGTAAGTTTCTTCATATGAGCCTGGCGCCTATGGCGCCAGAACTGATCCCATATATGAGCCTGGCGCATATGGCACCAGGACTGAACCCAGATAGCCCCTAGCTGGGGTGGCTGGGTTTTCAATAGGTGTCTGGATGCCTGCTCCCTGGACTGATGGACTTGGTCTGGATGTCCGGGGGTAGGCATCATGACAGTGTTCGATTTCCAATGCCGTAGAATCATTCTTTTTGCAACCAATGAACCCTTCAAAATCCTAGTCACTTGGTGGTGTTGTAAATCATCTAAATCTGTGTCCTCTCCCATCATCAATGTTTCAAAGTTAAATTCTCTCTCTCCCCTCAAGATTCTGTTCATCCCCTCGGTTATTCCCTTCCAAAATTCTCTTACTTTATGGCATTCCCAGAACATATTCTCTGGTGATCCTTGTGCAAGACCGCAACTCCAACAAGTGTCTGGAAAACTTAAGCCGTCTGTGCATCCGTACCGGTGTCCAAAATACTCTGTTCAATAATTTAATTTGCCGTGCCCTTTCTCCTATATTCAGGAACATTCTCAGAATGTTTCAACATAATGCTTTCCAGCATTGTTGTGTTATTTCGTCTTGCAGACTAACTGACCAGGACGCCATGCTCTTTTCATTCCATCCTGAATTTTTGTTTAGAAGCTAATACACTTTAGATATCATATGATCTTGTCCGCCTATAACTTTAATAATGTCCATCAAATCTGTAGATGCAGGTGTTTCCATGTTTACTGCATTTCGTAATTTTCGATATTCTCCATACGCGCATTCTTTTCAATCAAACTTTTCCTTTAGTTCTTTGGACAACGCCATTTCCCTCCCTCAAACAGGTCATCAAGTTTTCTTACTCCGGCTGGAAACCAATTTGGCCAAAATATTGTTTTAGTCTTAATTAAGATTGCAGGGTTACCTTGCGTTTCTTCGTATATACATTTATAATCATCAGGTTACTTTATTATCTTCTTCTTATATATAAGATTGCATGTTTCGCTTGTTACTTCAGTTACATCTTTATTCTTTGAATATTTGCATATCATTTCAGTGAGTCTCAGTATCTCTCCTCTATGACGTCACTCTGCTCTTGTCAGATTTCACTCAGCTCTATGATGTCCAATGGTATGTGCAGACATCCCTCCAGCTTCTCAGTGTTAGGGTACATTTGATAAGGTTGTCTGAGTGCTTATCATCGATCACAAACTCAATGCAGTATTGGGGTGATACTTGGTGTCCAACATAGGGCTCTTCTTCTACTGTTCCAGTATGACGGAGGTGAGGGGACGGGAGCTAGGGATAACATGTCCACCTGCTCCTCTACAGTTTCTGACCTCTTCTATTCATTTACTATTCTCTCTGTCCTCTCACAACTCTATTGCTCCAGCTCTTTCCTCTTTACATTGGCTTCCTTTCCATTCTCGTCTTAAATTCAGTTTCCTATGTTTAGTTTTTAAGACGATGCATAATTACTCCACACCATATTTGCCTTCCTTTTGTGTCTTTCTATTCCCCTCCTCATCTTCTCTGCTTCCAATCCCAAATTCTTCTTACTTTTTCTCAGCCTCCTTATGCTCAATCATGCTTCTGCTATTTTGTCTTGCTGGTCCCGCTGCACTGAAACACGCTTCCACTCAATCTTCTCTCCATTTCTTCTCTTATCCTATTTCCGTTCTTATCTTAAACTCTATCTTCTCTCCATTTAACTGGTTTATTTTGCATTTCGTCATTGCACATACAAGATGTACCATTTTTTAATCCTGTCCCGTGCTTCCGTGTAAAGTGCGGTATGAATACCAATAAAATACAAATTGTAGTCCATTGCCTTCACACTCTACACCAATGGTCATGAGGGTGTCTATGCCACCTCCTCCTGTTCTTGATGTCCAGCTCACAGACAATGGGGGTAATTTTATAATGGACAGAGCTGGAATGAAGGCATTAAAGGAAGGTGTAATTCTTTTACACCTTAATTTACAGCTCTGGCCCATTTTCAATGGCTTTCAAGGCGGAGAAAGAGCATGACGCTGAGTTAACATCTTTATTTAGCTTTCTGCTTCCGTCTTCAAAGTAAAATTCATTTTACATCTAAATGAGGAACAAAACAAAAAAGCAAGCGGATTTCATAGAAATCGATAAGTAAATGCAAAGATGGCATTTAAATTTTTATCAAAAAGGAGAGTAAATGTGAACAGTAAAAGTGATTTTGTCTGTTTTTTCTCTTCACTTCTACACTCTGCTATGCATATGTTTGGAATTGCACGCAGGGGAGCCAACAGCACGTAAGAGATAACTTTGGTAGTTCCCTGCATGCAGGCAACATTGTTTGTAAAATGAACCCTGTGTGAGTGTCTTCATTAAGCACTATAGGTCTCATCAGGGCCTTGGCGGTATCATGGCAGTAATTGCGCCTGGATACTGCCTGGATACCGCCAACACTATTAGCGTTACCGCAAATTGGTCCAGTGCAATTTGCGCCGGATCCCTATTTGCAGTGGCACTGGAATTCCCCATTTTCTGTAGAGTCCATTGAACTCTATGGGGCTTTTCAGCGCTATTAACGAAGGAAGGCAGGACCTGATACCTCCCTGCTTCACTTCATCAAAATCTGACTAAAGCAGATAAGCCCAGGAAAGAGTTGATTTTGGGAATTGTGTTACAGGTAGTTACAGATAGCAAAGCCCACATAACCCCATAGGATGGTAAGTCCTTTATGGGATTGGTAGGAGATGAACAGCTTCCCGGGCTCTCCTGTGTCAGCCTAACACCTCACTACATTATCAGTAAAAAATGAGACATCCTTTTGTTCAAGAAATGAGACATCCTTTTGTTCAAGGAAATTAACCTTGTATGCCAGTCAGCAACAGCTGACTGGCATACAAGATAAAATCCAACAAGGACCGAGTCTGGCTTCTACGATGAACACAGGCCCTGACGCACTGGTGTGGGTCCCTTTATCAGAAAGATAGGATGGCAGTGCCTGGCACTTTTAGACATGTTCCAATCAGTGCCAAATACAGTTTCTTTACCATCCACAGGCATTTCTAGCAGACCAAGCCAAGGTTTTCTTTGTGCTGAGCCTGCTCCCCGGAGATACTGCATTATGGGCAATCATCTATTTGGCCTAGGACAGCAAGATCCTACGTAATGTCACAAAGTTTGAGAGGAAATTCAAACTAATGTTCACTAAGAGGCATTCAGAACAAGCTTGGGAAGCCGATCTGTATGAAATGCAACAAGGCACTATAGAACTGAGAACCTACATAGCTAGCCTCAAGTGTATTACAGGTGATTCTTATGGAATGGGACAGCCTTTGCTGCCAAATTCCTTAAGGGGTCTCTGGAATCATATCAATAATGATATCACATGAGTAGAGCTATTAGGTGCTCTGTCCGAAAATCATTGATTTGCCCCCAGTGTGGAAATTTGGCTACAAGAAAGGAAGGGTGAAAGAATGGGGGCCATGACCAATGAGTATGGGGCCACAGCGAATAACCATGACCAAGCGTCATGTATGCCCTCCCGTCAAGAACCTATGCAACTCGGGTCTAGTCAGCAAAGACCCTTGATACCAGAGGGCAGGTTGCTCAAGAGGAGATAGAATTTGTGCATATGCTATGGTACAGAGGGATGTTACATTTGGATGGTATGGCCCGCCTCCAGGGAAGCGACACAGTCCTTCCCTGAATAGGGACCTGAAACGGGAACTTTCTATACCACTAGTTCCCTTAAGGCCAGTCAGACCTATGCTGAAGAGGTGAGGATCTATCTTGCAAACAAAGACTACGCATAGGAAGTACACTTTGTCAAGAAGAAATCTCATTCAATGTGGTAACCACCACTCATTACAAAGTAATCCTGGGCTTCCCTTCACTAGTAAGTCATAATATGCAGATCAACTGGGCCAGATGTATGATTCGTTTATTTTGTCATGGCATGTGCCGACCTGGCTCTGTTACTTTATCCACGATGGGTGGGTCAGCCAAACCTCAGCCTCCCGATTGCTGAGGTGGCATTGCCTCCTAAATACAGGACTTCCAGGAAGTGTTAAGTGAGAAAGAGGCTGAGACTCTCCCACTACATCGGGTACGCTGAGCACACAAAGATCTATGCACGTTCTGGTAAAGAAAAGGAAACACTGACAGAATATATTCAGGACATGTTGCACAAGGGGTTCATTTGGCCATCTACCTCTACTCTGGGGGCTTCATTGTTCTTTTATCGACAAGAAGGATGGAGGCAAAATGCAAAGTGTGGATTACAGAGACTTGAATGCCTTACCCTTCACCATTGATAGGATATGATGGGTTATTTATAACGTGCTTAATACCCAGAGGTTTCT
Organism: Ambystoma mexicanum; assembly: GCF_040938575.1. Taxonomy (NCBI): domain Eukaryota; kingdom Metazoa; phylum Chordata; class Amphibia; order Caudata; family Ambystomatidae; genus Ambystoma; species Ambystoma mexicanum. The sequence goes on along the minus strand of NC_090923.1, from coordinate 827,756,119 downwards.
AATCGCGGGCCCAGGGAACAAATCTGTGTGCTCCGTGTCGTTTTGCTTCCAAGGCAAGCACATTGCCAATTGATTACTTGCTTGCTAAACCAAGTCTGGGAAGTACGTCCTTACAATCATCTTGATGTAAGGGTAATGTACAGTATGTTACGGATCAAGGCAGTGGACGAGTGGAAGCCTTCCACATTCATATGCAGTATTTTGAATATCTACTGATGTCTTTCAGTCTATGCAATGCCTGCGCTACATTTCCGAGGTTCGTCAATGGCATCTTTCATGACTATTGTGATATATTCATGATCAAATATCTCAACATCATCCTCATTTGCTCCAGTGACATAGCCTTCCATTTCCAACACATCCAAAAAGCTATTTATCCGCGGTTGGACAGGCTCTCTTTTTATGCTGTTTGTCCCAAAACCTTCCCATCTCTTTGTACGTGTTTAACTTAAAATACCCAACAAGCTCCATCCATGAGGCATTATTTGAGACAGCAATTTTGGATTAAACAGAGCCTTCAATTGGCTCAATGTATTTTCCATGGCCTAAAGCATGTGTTTAACAATGAGTAAGCCATTCCTTCAGGAATTATGATAGAATTGGATTCAAATGTGTATTTCCCCTATAATTTCTTGTATGGACCTGTGCCATTAATGAGACCTATATACTCAGAATCACAAGAAAAAAGTGAATTCAGAGACATCCTTTATGTTTCTAAACCTGCAGGCATAACACGGTTATTGCAATATGTGAATTTATTAATAATGCATACATTTTGATATATCATTCTTAGATGGATGTGAATGGTGCAGCTCTGCTGATTTAAAATCTAGTCATGTTCTCTGAATCAAGCAAAGAGGTGAACAATTAGAGCTGCTTAGGTGTTTCATTCTTTTTCCCTTTAAATGTTTTTTATTTGGTGCACATTTTACCATACAATTCATCACCTTCAATTTCCTGTGTTTTTAGGGTCCTTGTATAATATGTTATATTACATTGATAGGCTTTTATACTGTGCCAAATCCCCACAGTAGTAAAACCAGTGTTCCTTGGCTTTTCCATGGAGTGACATACTGTGCCTCTGCCAAGGGTATTCAGACCTTAGTCTGCAGGAAGAAACAAAATGAGCAAGGGAAATATAAGAGGATTGGAAAATAGGAAATAGATGCTACAAACAAGAGTGAGGGATGGAGTGGGGGAATAATGTTTTGTGATAGCCTGTCAGTCCTGTTAGGTGGACCATGGTTCTGCAAAAGGAATTAGGTGGATATGTCCCAAAGTGTTGTAATAATTGGATTGTATTTCATGGGCAGTGTTGAAGAATTGTATGTTAGTACACAATGTAATGTTGGGTGCATGAGGCAATTCTAGAGGCTTGGTGGCTTATTTGCCTGAGCATCTCTATGCTTTGTACCACAGGTTAAACTCCGGAATGTTAATTCTGTGACTGCAAGCCAGAGCCAAGAATGGCTTAGTTAACGATAAACTGTGTATAAAGGTGAATGTTATTGGTAACAAAAGGTAAGGCGAGGGAATGATCAAATTAACAAAAGGCCTGCGACATTGATGTCAGAAAACGTATTAATTAAGAGCTTCTCCTATACCATATCATTGAACAAACTCTTAATTAATAACATTTCTGACATCGAGGTGCCAGGCATTGTTTAATTTGACCACTCTATTCCCTTAAGATCTGTTACCAACAACATTCACCAATATAGGGGCTGATTCATGGAATTTGTGCGCTGAAAAATGGGGATTTGTGCGCCATTCTGCCTGCAAATCCCCATTTGTTAAACAGGGATTTGCGGGCAGAATGGCGCACAAATCCCCGTTTTTCGGCGCACAAATTCCATGAATCATCCCCTCAGAGTCTTCCTAACAAGACACCAGTTTTAATAAACTCCTTGGTGGAAAGATATACATTTTTCAAAATGCACATTGTTTAATGCAAAGTGTTACATTCTTGTCAAACAGGAATGACATCGCCTCCAGATGTACTCCAGTAAAGCAGAGTCAATTAGAAACTGGTGAATTCCAAGTAACTCAAAGGAGGTGCAGACGTGTATGGGATTCATTGGAGCTCATGTTCTAAAATGCGGTACCCAAATGGAAGGTGTAAAAGCCTTGATTAAGGCTTTAACACCTTCCATTCACGCCACCCATGGCTCATTTTCAAGCATTCGTATGGCACAGAGGAGAGGCGCAATGCAACTTGTATTTCCGCCAGCTCCCATCCTCTTCATCATACAAATTTTCCAGCATTTGTGCTAGCATATATTTTCATGCTGGCGCAAATGCCGGAGATCCCTATGGAGTCTGCCTGCTTTAGGATCCAGCCTAAAGCAGGCAGAGCCCATAGGGATCCATTGTACCCACTGTCTGCCATGCTTGCATGGCATGATAAGAAAAAACAATACTCTTGAGAAAAATATCTACACAAGCAAATAATACATGCATAGGTTGCCTGCCAACAAGCCACTATTTTTTAACTGTGCAGACTTGGACAAAAATACGCTAAACTCAAATGGTGTATTGAGACAGCTGGCTTTTTAAATAGAAAATTATGAAGACATTCCAAATTAGATTAAACATTTCAAAGTTCAAGCTGTAAAGCTCAAACTGCATTCAAATATATGTTCCAATCACCAATATGTGCATAGGTTTACCACCACCACACAAATCGCATTTTCAGACAATCTATATTAATACCTGTAAACATTTAGGCTTGATTATACTATAAGGTCACTGAAGACCAACTACTTTCAACAAAATGCCCTCAATATATGGCCACCTTCATCAGGGTAAATTTGTTCTTAATATCTCTATTGAAACACATATATATGAGCAATACATTGGTATAGATATCGATCTGTCTTGTACACCATACAGACATGAAACTGCTGAAGAAACCTTTCAATTAGTGACTCAGTAATGCATCTAAACATTGCAGAACTGCTGAGTTTGTAGAGTTTGCACTGCACACAAACCACAACATAGAAAGAAATCTCACCTTGAAATTACTCGGGTAATAAAAATAGAATGCAGTAGTTGATGGAAATCACACAATTATCTAACTCACATTCTCACTGATACAGTAGAAATACATTACGAGTCCGGCAGTAACCGAGCCGGAAAAAACGGCGGTTATCGCCGGACTCGTATTACCATTCCACCTCCGTAATTCCCACAATTACCGGGGCATTACGACCCCGGTGACCTGGGAATTCCGGAGGTGGAATTCTGTAAGTCCAAATCCCCATGGAGTCCAATAGGACTCCATGGGGATGGGGACCATGGAAACACCGGTTCCGTCTTTGACAGAGTCGGTGTTTCCAAGTCTGCCTGCAGGCAGGTGGTGTTAAACCCGCCAGGTCAGATCTGGCGATACTGACACCTCCCGCCTGCAGGGCTCTCAATCAGCCGGTCCGGAAAGAACAGTGGCAGCGGTTTTATCACCACCGTTCTTTTCGGACCGACAGGGTCGTAATGAGGCCCATTGTTTTCAACGCTCGTGTGACCCTCAGCCACGCTGACCACGCATCAGAAAATAGCTCTGATGTATGAAAGAACTGAAAATAAAGGCAAGGACGAAATCTATAGCCATAACCCAAAAATACACAAGAAATAAGGCATTGTAGAGGCAGGTGCCTCAAATATACTTACGAGATCTAGAAAAAAGTAATAACTGTTGCTCAGTACGACTCGCCAGCATCAAACTCTTACAATCGCGGTGGAAACACCAATACGGCATAGGAAGTGGAAGTGAGCCACTCCTTGTTGTGGAATAAAAATGTGCAAGGGAATCAGGTGCGCCATCTTGAAATGGCTAAACACTGTTAATATGTAGTGGTTTTCTTGGCTTGAGGGTCACACATATTTATTGAAACTGCATATGTACAGATGGTCTACAATCACAGAGAATTACTCAAAACAAATGACACAAAGGAATGCAAAAGATTACAAAAATACACACAATGAAGGCAAAATATCAAAATATAACCTTTTAAATTAAATAATGAAATTAAATTAAATATTCAGGCAGATAACTAAACATCTACAGGAACTGCAATGTAAACAAGAAGGTTTGCAACTCTAGCAACTCTTTACTATAGCAAACCATATTATGTAAACACATCATTCAATCCATGGAAGTGCTTCCCAAATACCGTGCATTTACACTACGGATAGATACTAAGGCTCAGTTATTAAATTCTCATATTTATGCCCAATTAATTTTGCCGTTGAGGCAGGCAGCATGTACAGTTACAATCAAACTGAACCCGACATGCAAGCGCGCCAGACAGGGTTTAATTTTAATTGGGAGCACTGCTTACCATGCACGTATGGTAAGCACTGATCCCAGTTTAAATTAAACCATCCTCGACATTTAATTAAAATTGTCAGCACTGCTTGCCAGGCAAGCACGACAAGCAGTGCTCAAAACTAAAAGTGAAAGTGGCCTGGCATGCTGCGTTTACTCCTTTTGCACAGCAGAGTGCAAAGGTGGAGGACAAAAGGCGGTGTACACATGTATACGCCAACATTTGCTGTGCAAACGACAAAGAATTGTCGGTGGGGAGCCGTTTACATTGAAGTGGAAAGGTAATGGCTCCATGCCATCAAATTATGAATTTAAGCACCATGAGCCCCACTAACATTTACAGGAGATTCATCCCAAGGTTCTTTGACTTGATCTCTCCTGTTATCAGGTGTGCCCGGGCCTTCGAAGTCCTACGTATAGGATAATGCAGCACAAGAAGCATTCAAAAGAATCGAGGAAGCCTTTGTAAAGATACAATCCCCACAATATCCAGATCCCACAAGAACGTTCTATCTAGAAACCAACACTTCTGATGTGGATTAGGGAAGGATATTATCACAAGAGCTACCCAATTGTGAGAAAAGTTTTCTGATGGTCTTCTATTTGAGAAAATTAACTGCTGCCGAGGTGAACTAAACTATCCTTGAAAAATAACTGTTAGCCATCACGATGACCCTACTAAGATAGACACACTATTTGGTAGACTCTACGTTACCAGTCATCATATATGCTGTTCATAAGAATTTGCAACATCTACTATCCCTTCGCTTTTTGAACTAAAGGCCCGGTGTTGTTCTTTTCAAGATTCAACTTTATAACAAACTGCATCCCAGGTGAAGGGAAGATCTGAGCTAACACAATGGCCCTCATTAAAAGTTTGCCGGTATCCCGACGGTAATTCCAGTGGAATACTGGCAAACGGACCAACCGTTACCAGCACCTGATGTGTTGGAATTACTAGCACTTTACGGATGCTGGCAACAGTAGTTAAATCCACATTCCATGTAATCCATAGCACTCCATGGGGGGACTGCTTGTAATACCAGCTGTTTTTTGCCAGTGGCTAGGGGTAAATTAGGCTACCCCACTGGCAAACTTGCAGTTTGCTGGTCTGGAAACCTGCCATTAACCGGAATACCGGCATGTTAATTCTGGGCTGGCAAACTGGTAATGAGCCCCAATGTCTCTCAGTTAGTATCCAACCTCCAGATCCATTGCTATTTATGTCTCAACAAATATTGGTAATGTTAACATCAATCAGGTTTCTGCAACACAATATGAAGAACTCCCAGAGGTCTCCATGGCTGCAAAGTTGTATCACAAAAGGAGTCTTGGGAATTGAAAGAGGCTGGTGGTAGCTATGGATGACCTGCAAAGGTTGGTGATAGAATGGTGTCATGCTATGCCATCTTCGGTTCATTGAGGGGACCTCAAAATGGTTAATCTACTTCTTTGAAATATCTTGTGGCCTACTGTCAATGTGCACTCTGCCGTTATGGACAAGAATTTAGATATTAAGAGTCGCAGGCAGAATCCTGCAAGGAAAACTACCTATAGTTTTCCTTGTAGAGCCTGCCTACTTCCATAATGGTTATTTGTCCATGGCCTGTATAATGGTTGTAGGAGTTGTCTTCCTTTTGCAGAGTTTGCCTATAATAGTTCTCTACATTCTTCCATGGGAATGCCACAGTTCATATGCCAAAATGCCTATCATCTCAATTCCTTCCAAATTCGTTTTCCGTTAGGACACACGCCTCTGCAGCACGGGATCATGTAGGGCAGAAACTAGGAGTGCAATGTGAGGCATTGCAACATCTTCTCCAGACCCAAGAACATTACAAAAGCCTGGTGGCTAAACATCAACGCCGAGAAAAAGAGCAGAAATAGGACAGAAGGTCTTGCTTAATACACAATAACTCACTCTTCAACATCTCTGTAATAAGTTTAAACTTTCATATGGTGGCCCTTTTGTCTTTATGAAAAACGTATTGAAGGTAGCCTACAAACTACATCTGCCCAATAGTTGTAGGATGCACCTTGTGTTCCATGTTTCATTACTAAAGCCTTCATCTAAATAAATCGATCCCACTAATTCCACATCTGTGATATTATTCAAACAAATGTGCGTGCGACTCTCGAATCAGGAAAGGTTGCATGAAATATGTAATCAATTGGAAATGATAAAAGGCCGCAAGAGCCCACTAGTGATATCCATGCCCCTGAATGATGTTGCTCGTCTACAAGAGGTTTACACAGAAACCTTATTGTGTACATTAAAATATTGGAAAGGGTTTCTTGAGAGGAGGGGTTGTGACCTGTCCCACTCAAGACCAATCTACTGCAAGATTTGGAAGTGGCATGACCCCATTCTGCCCATGGTGAAACAATGGTTGGACTGGTGATGTCTGCATGGCTGAAAGGACTCCCCACAGCATAGGGGTCACAGTGATGGGCAGAGCTTCCTCTTACATATGGAAGCATGGGTGAATGCACCTCACTTTGCTGCCATTTACCGTCCATCATGTAGGTTGCTTGCCCTAGAGAGCTCAATTGATCTGCTATCAGAGAGGGAATTCCACCGCTCTCCGTTCAGTCTTCTACCATCTTACTTCGGTATTACCCAAACTGATTGTTTACAAGTGAACGTATAGTAAATCTGGCTGAATTAGACCAGTACCATTCGATTGTTTGTGAACAATCAATTTGGATAATCACTACTGGGGGAGCGGGCTTTGCGTGGGTATCCCCTGATCCCCATGTTTGGTAGTGATGGCTTTTGAGGGTAGCAGGGGTGTCTGCCGCTTCCGGAGGTGGGGGATGGTAAAATAAAAAGAAAAGTGGACCATGTGGCATCGGAACAGACCTGCGTAGGAGGGACGGATCCGACGCTGCAGGGTTAGAAGATGAGAAAAGGTAAGCAGGGGGTAGGTGGGGGAGTGTATTGGGGTGTTTTTTTGGGGGGGGGCGAATTTGGCCATGGCAAAATAAGCTTTGCGGCCGAATTGACCACGGTCAATTCGGCCACGAAGAATTGTGCCACGGCCAAACCGTACATCCCTTACTTCAGCTGGATCCACAGGCTCTGCCAACTACTGATCCGGCACCCAGAAAAGCAGAGGAGCCACACAAACTACCTCATTGAACCCCATTCACTTCTGTGGCATTATGTTAGCTGGTCCATCTCTCTTCAGGAGAGTTTCCAGGAAATATTCAACTTGGCTTTGGCTAGATCACACTGAGTTGCAATTTGTAAAGAATCTCCACGAGTACCACTGGAGGACAGCAGAATACATTACCTTCCATTCCATTTTCTCTTTAACATAATCTAAATAATGCAGGTAAAGCCAGGAAAGAGCTTGTGTGGTTTATTCTGTTAACAATAGTGTGAGAAACCTAGGGGTATTCTCCAGTGTAAACCCAGAGAATCCTCTATTCAGACGGTATGTAGAGGGCCATTGCTTTTAGATCCTAACCCTGGGGATGGACAAACGAGGGAGGATCACCTGGCTAGGGAAGTCTAGGGTTATATTCATGGGGGTGCCCCAGGTGAGACGCGGTATACCCACAGAACAATAATAGAGGAGGAAGATGTTTCAGAAGCCTTCATGGGGTATTCTGACTCTCTTAGCCCTGATCCAGGTCTTATTACTCCAAATTCAAAGCCCATTATTCATGGTCCAAGTAAGAGGAGGGAAAGAATTAACTACACCAAGAGTAGAGAATGTTCCTATCCCCGCTGTCAATAGCATAACAGTATTCTGGTCAATAGAAGTTGGTTCTGGTCCCCCTCTCCCCATTTTCCATCTGAAACTTCCTCTTCAGTTTTCATGGGATATTTGCAATTGCATTCCATCTCCCCCTCCCCATTTTTGACCAATACTGGGAAGAAGAAGAGGTAACAGGAGTAGTGATGATTATCTGCCTGAAGCACCTTGAGAAACAAAAGGAAGACTGACACCTACTACCATTAGGTTTTCCCATTAATGGAGTCAGGCATTTCACACTGACTACTCACACCTGACTCCACTTGACTCATTTGAAGTATAAAAGGTGAGTTTTGCACTATCAGGAGAGTGAGCGTTGAATCCTGAAGGGAGCCGAGATGCCAAGGAACAGGGAGCTGAAGGGAGAGGAGTCTGGAGGAACCTGTAGGAGAGTGGCATGCCGTGGCTCTGGCCCGGTGCTTTTGAGGGGCTGCAGCGTGGCTAGGGAGCCATGTCTTCATGGAGCCGGATTGAGGCAGCCTGTGTCCTGCTGGCGGCGTGTGAAGGAGTTCTCGTTCCCTTGGGATGTGTGCCGGTCCCAAGTGGGACTGAGGGGCAGGTGGTGAGGCCCTGACCTCGATTCCATATGCCCCGAGAGGACCACTCACCAGTGGAACGATACCCAGTGAGTTTTAAAGGGTAACGTGAGAGAAACTCAGGAGTATGCGGGTAGCTGGAGCGCAGAGGGAGAAAAGACAGAATTTGCAAGCGGCACGAAGCAGAAAGCAAGAAAGATATTGCAAAGTAGAAGGAAAGCGAGAGAGAGGCGTTGAGAGAAGATAGAAAGAAAAAGGCTTGAAGATAAATGAGAAGGGTACGAGTGACCCAAAAGTGAAGGAAAGGCGCAAGTGAGCACTGGAAAGCGAAATACATTAAACAAGAAGGGTGCGAGGGACCTGAAAGTGAAGTGAAGGTGCAAGTGAGTACCAGTGAGCAAAACAATTGTGCAAGAGGTACGGAAAGGAATAGGTCAGGTGCGAGGGTGCACGAAAGCAAACAAATAAATGTGCAAGAGGCACAGTGAAGAGAAAGTGAGCCCAAAGGGAAGCTGCCAGGTGCACAGCAAGCGAAGAGAAGAGCAAGACAAAGAAGGTGCAAGTGTGCCCAACAAAGTGGAAGATAACAAAGGGGTGCAGGAAGCACCTGTAAGAGGAAAGGACATGATCAAGAAGGTGCAAGTGTGCACACGGAAGTGGAAGATAGCCAAGGGGTGCAGGAAGCACCTGGAAGAGGAAAGGATGGAAGAGAAGCAAGTACAGGAAATACGGAGAGGGACCAAAGATCAGAGTGGTCGCGCTTATGATGAGCCAACAACCTAGCGCTTTCGAAAGTCTCTGATATTACCCCATGAGAAGGTTGTGTTTTAAAGGAACTGTACATAAGAGAAAGGCACATCTTGACAAGTTGAAATTTTGTGTTTGAAACTGGACTTGTGCTTGGGAATTGAAAGGGCCTGAGCTTGGGCAAGGGAACGTCGTAGGCCTAGCCAAGGTGAACACAATTTTGACAAGTTGAACCTTGTTTGTTTAACACTAGAGAGGCCTAAGCTTGGGGAAGGGATCTATGTGAGGCTTAAGAGAAACTGTGTTGTTAAACTGAACTTGTGTTTGAAAGTGAAGGGGCCTGAGTTTGGGGAAGGGAACCCTAAGATGCCTAACATGGGTGAACTTTTATTTGGTGAGACAAGGAGTCATAATCTTGGGGAAGGGAACCATGAGAAGCCTGGAAGAAACTGTGTTATATTTGTGTTTGATTTGAAACTAGGAAGGAAATCCCCAGGAACTAAATACATTGGGAATTGTTGAACAGAGTATAAGAACTTTGTGAAGAAGAGCTGATGAACATCTTCTTTTTGATTGTGCTAAACCTTGACGATACTAACCAAGCCATACCTGGTGAGAAGACCTCCTGAAACCAGCCTTGGCATATATTTCTTTTTTATCACTATTTTTCCTTTAAAGATACTTCCTACCAGGTTTTATCAGAGAGTGAGGGCAAGCATAGGTTTAGATACAGATGGATTTTGGTTTTGGACCTTCAGACACCGACGCCCCTTAGAAACATCAGTTGAGCGAACCATTCCTTTAGAGCTAGGGCAGTTAGGTATTACACCAACCCCAGCATTGTAGTAAATAAAGGTTTTGGAGCAAAACACTTGAGTCTGTGTCTATCTTGATACCATGCCTGCCTCACAGTAGTTATGCACTAATTTGACCTTCATGTTTTGGGTTAGACCGTAGTGTTGCATGTTAACTGCACCATGAGACAACACATTGGAATGTGCCATGTTGTACAAGCACACTATACTGAAACTGACTCTTATTTAAGAACAGGTCCTTGCTGCACTTCCATAAAGCTTTAATTCTGAGTAGGATGGTCAGCTGGCCTGGGGCTGGGGCTGAGTGGGGGGGGGGGGTCTACATCTGCCATTGAACATAATGAGGTAAAGGACATTTGAAGTCTGGTAACCTGGGGCGAGAAAGAATATAGCTCCTGAATTGACAGTATTATCAATGAGGACAGCTAGCATAGTTATTTCTAGTTTCCCCGAACAATCCTGGCAGTGAAGGATAGTGTAAGGGTGCAGAAGGAGGAGACTGACACACTAGTGATATGGTGGTTGCAAGAGACTTTTATTCACCAAGAAAATAAAGAGAAAACCTAACTTCCATGAATGGTTTCCCTGCCTCAACTAAAATACTAATGGGTCTCTCAGAATGTCGTTGTAAACTAAAGAGTCCACCGTGCTGTGTCAACATCTCTAACTCTGTCCCTTATGCTTAAAACTAAACTAGAAGGATGTGTCAATGTTCCTGGTCCAGAAGAATGACTCCCTTCACCTGTACTCTTTAGCACAGTTCTGGTTTGCAAGTTCTTAACCAGGGGGAATGACTCCCTTCCCCTGGTCCCAATTATTCTCAGACAAAGGATTGTGAATATTGTAACACTCTGTATCAGAAATGTTTTTTGTCCAGGGGGAATGACTCCCTTCCCCTGGTTCACAATATTCTGTAGTTTGAACCTTTTTGCAGATTCAACTATCAGGCGAATGACTCCCTCCTCCTGGTCTCGGGATTGCACTGTTTCTCACACAAAGACAGGGAGAATGACTCCCTTCCCCTGACTTCTTGGTTAGATTGTCCATTTTCCTGAAGATGTAGCACTAACAGGCAAATTACTCACTTCTCCTGGTATCTTCATTTCACAATCACTTCACACTCGCTGGTACCCAGGGGCAATGACTCACTTCCCATGGTGATCCTTGTTTCACTGTTTTCCTTCTTTCTCAACAGTTCATGTACAAGTATGATCCCTGACCCAGGTTTCCCCAGTATAGCCACCTTGGTCTTCTGGCTTGCTAAGTACAGCCATGACAAAGAGGGTCCAACTCTCATGTACTTTCAGATCGTGGGTCCCAGACCCGTATTTCTCTATTCAGCTTGGACAGACCTGGTTCACTATCTTGCCAAGTACTGTCACGAAGAAGGTGATTTACAAAGTTCTCTTGACTCACTCTTAGTTCATTGGACAAACTCGGTTGACTAACCTGCCAAGTACTGCCACGAAGAAGTTCATTTGTAAAGCTCTTCTTTTGTGGGTGCAGGTCCCAGGCCTGTGTCTCTACCCTGCTGTGGTTTGGCAGACCTGGTTTACTCTTCTGCCAGGTACTGCCACGAAGAAGATGATTTGTACGTCTTTTCTCTCGTGGGTGTGGGTCCCAGTCTGTAACGCTTACCTCCTTGGGAGCGTAATGCCTTCTCAGCCAGTGGATCTGTTACTTGGGCACTTTTAGGATTCTTTTTCTGTGTAAACGACAAAAATAACAATAGAACTACTATAATATCTATTTTCTGGGAAATAACTGTATAGCAGTGTGCCTTTGGTAATCCCTCCCTTCTCACCTGTGTTTATGTTTTGTGGAGCTCTCCATCCTGTATTCTACAGGGGCGCGTTGCAATGAAGAACTTTTAACTTGGAAGGTTTCAGTGTTCAATAGACTCTTGTCTTTATAAAGTGCTTGCTTTTCTAAAGTTGTCTTGGGTAAGTATTTGGTGAAAATATTATAGTTAGTTAGATTTTTAATAGTCCCTACGTTGAAGAGATCTCTCTTTCTAATATTTTCCATTAATCTTGCAGGTTCCTGGATTTCGGTTAATGACTGCGGAATGGCTGCGACATTACTCGGAATGAAGAAACGTTTAACAAACATAAGTTTGTCTATACGGAGTAATTGCAGCTTAGTTCTTAATATCTCTATTGAAACACATATATATGAGCAATACATTGGCATAGATATCAATCTGTCTTGTGCACCATACAGACATGAAACTGCTGAAGAAACCTTTCAATTAATGACGCTGTAATGCGTCTAAACATGGCAGAACTGCTGAGTTTGTAGAGTTTGCACTACACGCAAACCTCAACATAGAAAGAAATCTCAACTTGAAATAATAAAAATAGAATGCAGTAGTTGATGGAAATCACACAATTATCTTACTCACATTCTCACTGATACAGTAGAAATACATTATGAGTCCGGTAGTAACTGAGCCGGAAAAACCGGCAGGTTACTGCCGGACTCGTATTGCCATTCCGCCTCTGCGATTCCCGGAATTACCGGGGCATTACGACCCCGGTGACCCGGGAATTCCCCATAGGACTCCATGGAGATGGGGACCATGGAAACACCGGTTCCGTCTTTGACACAGCCGGTGTTTCCAAGTCCGCCTGCAGGCGGGTGGTGTTAAACCTGCCAGGTCAGACCTGGCAGTAGTGACACCTCCCGCCTGCAGGACTCTCAATCTGCTGGTCAGGAAAGAACAGTGGTGGCGGTTTTATCACCACCGTTCTTTCCGGACCGGCAGGGTCGTAATGAGGCCCATTGTTTTCAACGCTCATGTGACCCTCAGCCACGCTGACAACACATCAGAAAATAGCTCTGATGTATGAAAGAACTGAAAATAAAGGCAAGGACGAAATCTATAGCCATAAGCCAAAAATGCACAAGAAATAAGGCATTGTAGAGGCATGTGCCTCAAATATTCTTACGAGATCTAGAAAAAAGTAATAACTTGCTCGGTAAAACTCGCCAGCATCGAACTCTTACAATCGCGGTGGAAACACCAATACGGCATAGGAAGTGGAAGTGAGCCACTCCGTGTTGTGGAATAAAAATGAGCAAGGGAATCAGGTGTGCCATCTTGAAATGGCTAAACACTGTTAATATGTAGTGGTTTTCTTGGCTTGAGGGTCACACGTATTTATTGAAACTGCATATGTACAGATGGTCTACAAACACAGAGAATGACTCAAAACAAATGACACAAAGGAATGCAAAAGATTACAAAAATACACACAATGAAGGCAAAATATCAAAATATAACCTTTTAAAATAAATAATAAAATTAAATTAAATATTCAGGCAGATAACTAAACATCTACAGGAACTGCAATGTAAACAACAAGGTTTGCAACTCTAGCAACTCTTTACTATTTCAATCCATGGAAGTGCTTCTCAAATACCGTACATTTACACTACGGCTATCCATGAAAGAAGCACTTCCAGAAACAACACAGTTTCTCTTAAGGCTCACCTGGTTCCCTTCCCCAAGCTTAGGCCTCTCTAGTTTTAAACAAACAAGGTTCAACTTGTCAAAATTACGTTCACCTTGGCTAGGCCTATGACGTTCCCTTCCCCAAGCTCAGGCCCTTTCAATTCACAAACACAAGTCCAGTTTCAAACACAAAATTTCAACTTGTCAAGATGTGCCTTTCTCTTATGTACAGTTCCTTTAACACACAACCTTCTCATGGGGTAATATCAGAGATTTCGAAAGCGCTAGGTTGTTGTCTCATCATAAGCGCGACCACTCTGATCTTTGGTCCCTCTCCGTATTTCCTGTACTTGCTTCTCTTTCATCCTTTCCTCTTCCAGGTGCTTCCTGCACCCATTGGCAATCTTCCACTTTGTTGGGGACACTCACACCTTCTTTGTCTTGCTTTTCTCTTCGCTTGCTGTGCACCTGGCACCTTCCCTTTGGGCTCACTTTCTCTTCACTGTGCCTCTTGCACATTTATTTGTTTGCTTTCGTGCACTCTCGCATATGACCTATTCCTTTCCGTACCTCTTGCACAATTGTTTTGCTCACTGGTGCTCACTTGCACCTTCACTTCACTTTCAGGTCACTCGCACCCTTCTTGTTTACTGTATTTCGCTTTCCAGTGCTCACTTGCGCCTTTCCTTCACTTTTGGGTCACTCGCACCATTCTTATTTATCTTCAAGCCTTTTTCTTCCTTTCTTCTCTCAACGCATCTCTCTCGCTTTCCTACTACTTTCCGATATCTTTCTTGCTTTCTGCTTCGTGCCGCTTGCAAATTCTGTCTTTTCTCCCTCTGCGCTCCAGCTACCCGCATACTCCTGAGTTTCTCTCACTTTCCCCTTTAAAACTCTCTGGGTATCGTGCACGTTGACAGTAGGCCACAAGATATTCCAAAGCAGTAGATTAACCATTTTGAGGACCCCTCAAGGAACCGAAGATGGCATAGCATGACATCATTCTATCACCAACCTTTGCAGGTCATCCATAGCTACCACCAGCCTCTTTCAATTCCCAAGACTCCTTTTGTGATACAACTTTGCAGCCATAGAGAACTCTGGGAGTTCTTCATATTGTGTTGCAGAAACCTGATTGATGTTAACATTACCAATATTTGTTGAGACGTAAATAGCAATGGAACTGGAGGTTGGATACTACCTCAGAGACATTGGGGCTCATTACCAGTTTGCCAGCCCATAATTAACATGCCGCCATTCCGGTTAATGGCAGGTTTCCAGACCAGAAAACTGCAAGTTTGCGAGTCGGGTAGCCTAATTTACCCCCAGCCACTGGCAAAAAACAGCTGGTATTACCAGCAGTCCCCTCATGGAGTGCTATGGATTACATGGAGTGTGGATTTACCTACTGTTGCCGGCATCCGTAAAGTGCTAGTAATTCCAACACATCAGGTGCTGGTAACGGTAGGTCCGTTTGCCAGTATTCCACTGGAATTACCGTCGGGATACCGGCAAACTTTTAATGAGAGCCATTGTGTTAGCTCAGATCTTCCCTTCACCTGAGTTGCAGGTTGTTATAAAGTTGAATCTTGAAAAGAACAACACCCAAAAGGAGGGCCTTTAGTTCAAAAAGCAAAGGGATAGTAGATGTTGCAAATTCTTATGAACAGCATATATGATGACTGGTAACGTAGAGTCTACCAAATAGTGTGTCTATCTTAGTAGGGTCATCGTGATGGCTAACAGTTATTTTTCAAGGATAGTTTAGTTCACCTCGGCAGCAGTTAATTTTCTCAAATAGAAGACCATCAGAAAACTTTTCTCACAATTGGGGAGCTCTTGTGATAATATCCTTCCCTAATCCACATCAGAAGTGTTGGTTTCTAGATAGAACGTTCTTGTGGGATCTGGATATTGTGGGGATTGTATCTTTACAAAGGCTTCCTCGATTCTTTTTAATGCTTCTTGTGCTGCATTATCCTATACGTAGGACTTCGAAGGCCCGGACACACCTGATAACAGGAGAGATCAAGTCAAAGAACCTTGGGATGAATCTCCTGTAAATGTTAGTGGGGCTCATGGTGCTTAAATTCATAATTTGATGGCATGGAGCCATTACCTTTCCACTTCAATGTAAACGGCTCCCCACGGACAATTCTTTGTCGTTTGCACAGCAAAAGTTGGCGTATACATGTGTACACCGCCTTTTGTCCTCCACCTTTGCACTCTGCTGTGCAAAAGGAGTAAACGCAGCATGCCAGGCCGCTTTCACTTTAAGTTTTGAGCGCTGCTTGTTGTGCTTGCATGGCAAGCAGTGCTGACAATTTTAATTAAATGTCGAGGATGGTTTAATTTAAACTGGGATCAGTGCTTACCATACGTGCATACGGCTCAGTCATTAAATATATAGATACTAAGGCTCAGTCATTAAATTCTCATATTAATGCCCAATTAATTTTGCCGTTGAGGCAGGCAGCATGTACAATTACAATTTTAATTTCTCATGGGGTAATATCAGAGATTTCGAAAGCGCTAGGTTGTTGGCTCATCATAAGCGAGAGATAAGTTAAGAGAAACTGGGCCTCATTCCGAGTACGGCGCTAACCAATGGCGCTATTAACGCCTTGGTTGACGCCGTACCCGGACCGGCAGCGCCTTGGTGGATGGCGGAATTACCGCCCCATTCCAAGGTTGGCGGGGCGGTAATTCCCCATTCACCAAGGCTCTTCCCCATTCCCAAATGAGCCCCCATAGGGCTCAATGGGAATGGGGAAGATGTAAATAACGGTGACCGTTCATTACGGTCACCGTTATTGGCTTGGAGGCCCCTTTGCGCCCTCGACTTTAACACCTGCTCAAAGCAGGCGTTAAGGGCGAGGGCGCAAAGGGAACTCGGAGTATGGCGGTAAGGGATTACCGCCACCGGTCTCGTTACCGGTGGCCGCTATCCCTTACCGCCATACTCGGAATGAGGCCCACTGTGTTGTTAAACTGAACTTGTGTTTGAAAGTGAAGGGGCCTGAGTTTGGGGAAGGGAACCCTAAGATGCCTAACAACGGTGAACTTTTATTTGGTGAGACAAGGAGTCATAATCTTGGGGAAGGGAACCATGAGAAGCCTGGAAGAAACTGTGTTATATTTGTGTTTGATTTGAAACTAGGAAGGAGTGAAGCATGGGGAAGGAAATCCCCAGGAACTAAATACATTGTGAATTGTTGAACAGAGTATAAGAACTTTGTGAAGAAGAACTGATGAACATCTTCTTTTTAATTGTGCTAAACCTAGACGATACTAACCAAGCCATATCTGGTGAGAAGACCACCTGAAACCAGCCTTGGCATATATATATTTCTATTTTATCACTATTTTTCCTTTAAAGAGAATTCCTACCACGTTTTATCAGAGAGTGAGGGCAAGCATAGGTTTAGACACAGATGGATTTTGGTTTTGGACTTTCAGACACCGACGCCCCTTAGAAACATCAGTTGAAGGAACCATTCCTTTAGAGCTAGGGCAGTTAGGTATTACACCAACCCCAGCATTGTAGTAAATAAAGGTTTTGGAACTAAACACTTGAGTCTGTGTCTCTCTTGATACCATGCCTGCCTCACGGTAGTTATGCACTAATTTCACCTTCATGTTTTGGGTTAGACCTTAGTGTTGCATGAGACAACCCATTGGAATGTGCCATGTTGTACAAGCACACTATACTAAAACTGACTCTTATTTAAGAGCAGTTCCTTGCTGCACTTCCATAAAGCTTTAATTCTGAGTAGGATGGTCAGCTGGCCTGGGGTGGGGCTGAGTGGGGGGGTCTACATCTGCCATTGAACAGAATGAGGTAAAGGACATTTGAAGTCTGGTAACCTGAGGCGAGAAAGAATATAGCTCCTGAATTGACAGTATTATCAATGAGGATAGCTAGCCTAGTTATTTCCTGTTTCCCCGAACAATCCTGGCTGTGAAGGATAGTGTAAGGGTGCAGAAGGAGGAGACTGACACACTAGTGATATGGTGGTTGCAAGAGACTTTTATTCGCCAAGAAAATAAAGAGAAAACCTAACTTCCATGAGTGGTTTCCCTGCCTCAACTAAAATACTAATGGGTCTCTCAGAATGTCCTTGTAAACTAAAGAGTCCACTGTGCTGTGTCAAAATCTCTAACTATGTTCCTTATGCTTAAAACTGAGCTAGAAGGATGTGTCAATGTTCTTGGTCCAGAAGAATGACTCCCTTCTCCTGTACTGGTTAGCACAGTTCTGGTTTGCAGATTCTTAACTAGGGGGAATGACTCCCTTCCCCTGGTCCCAATTATTCTCAGACAATGGATTGTGAATCTTGTAACACTCTGTGTCAGAAATGTTTTTTGCCCAGGGGGAATGACTCCCCTGGTTCACAATATTCTGTCGTTTGATCCTTTTTGCAGATTCAACTACCAGGCGAATGACTCCCTCCTCCTGGTCTCGGGATTTCACTGTTTCTCACACAAAGACAGGGAGAATGACTCGCTTCCCCTGACTTGTTGGTTAGATTGGCCTTTTTCCTCTGAAGATGTAGCACTAACAGGAAAATTACTCACTTCTCCTGGTATCTTCATTTCACAATCACTTCACGCTCACTGGTACCCACGGGTAATGACTCACTTCCCCTGGTGATCCTTGTTTCACTGTTTTCCTTCTTTCTCAACAGTTCATGTACAAGTATGATCCCTGACTCAGCTTTCCCCAGTATAGCCACCTTGGTCTTCTGGCCTGCTAAGTACAGCCACGACAAAGAGGGTCCCTCTCTCATGTATTTTCAGATCATGGGTCCCAGAGTAGTATTTCTCTATTCAGCTCCTTGGACAGACCTGGTTCACTATCTTGCCAAGTACTGTCACGAAGAAGGTGATTTGCAAAGTTCTCTTGACTCACTCTTAGTTCATTGGACAGACTCGGTTGACTAACCTGCCAAGTACTACCACGAAGAAGTTGATTTGTAAAGCTCTTCTTTTGTGGGTGCAGGTCCCAGGCCTGTGTCTCTATCCTGCTGTGGTTTGGCAGACCTGGTTTACTCTTCTGCCAGGTACTGCCACAAAGAAGATGATTTGTACTTCTTCTCTCTCGTGGGTGCGGGTCCCAGTCTGTAACGCTTACCTCCTTGGGAGCGTAATGCCTTCTCAGCCAGTGGATCTGTTACTTGGGCATTTTTAGGATTCTTTTTCTGCGTAAACGACAAAAATAACAATAGAACTACTATAATATCTATTTTCTGGGAAATTACTGTATAGCAGTGTATGTTTGGTAATCCCTCCCTGCTCACCTGTGTTTATGTTTTGTGGAGCTCTCCATCCTGTATTCTACAGGGGTGCGTTGGAATGAAGAACTTTTAACTTGGAAGGTTGCTGTGTTCAATAGGCTCTTGTCTTTATAATGTCCTTGCTTTTCTAAAGTTGTCTTGGGTAAGTATTTGGTGAAAATATTATAGTTCGTTAGATTTTGCATAGTCCCTACGTTGAAGAGCTCTCTCTTTCTAATATTTTCCATTAATCTTTCAGGTTCCTGGATTTCGGTTAATGGCTGCGGAATGGCTGCGACATTACTCGGAATGAAGAAACGTTTAACAAACGTAAGTTCGTCTATACAGAGTAATTGCAGCTTTCAGGGAAAACCGCAGTAATAACTAAGCGATGAAAACTTGAAGAAACTTCAGGTACGTAACTTATTTAAACTTCTTTCTTATTTCTATTAAGTTTGTTCGTTAATGAAATACCTTTTGTTTGCAGGTTTTTGGAAAGCTGCAGAAGAAATAACTTTGGAAGATGCAGAGTCTGCTGAGGATCTTCTGAATAAAGGTACTGCGAATGAAGACTGCTGCGAAGAAGCTGCTGCGGCTGTGAGGGAACTTCTGACAGAAGATGCTGCGGCTACAGACAAAACAGCTGACTGAAGAAACGCTTCGGAAATTCTTCGGTTCGGTAAGTCTTTTCAATGACTATGGAATTCTGTTGTTTTTCTGTGGATACTAATGTCTCTGTCTTTTCTCCTTTGACAGGTTCTGTGACGAGAGACGCAGGTAGAGTTACCCGCTGTCAGCGGAGCAGACGTGTAGCGAGCGCTCCAGCGGATGCGGGGCTTAAGTAGCTCCCTCTGCAATAGGTATAGAATGATGCTGCAAGTTATCAATGGACCTAGAAGCGGCCATGTTTAGTGTATTAAATCCACCGTAAGCACTATGAGAGCCTATGGGTGCAATGCTATGAATGGTTCAAATGCCATTTGTGCCAGGCTTGTACCCTCTGTTGACCTGCTGACTGATGTGATGTTCATCGCTTCTTCTGTATGCCTGAATGGGAACTGTGCTCATTTACTGGGATCATGACACAGATCCGTCTTTCTCTTTGTGTTCACTTCTCCCCCAGGGGTTCCGTTCTTCTGTGAGTTCTTGTCTGCTCTGTTCTTCTGAGTCTTTCTCGACTCTCTTAGGCCGCCACCAACCATCCAGGCAACCCAAATAGCTTCTGGGTTCTCACCTGCGTCCTCCTTTTTGGTCTTTGGTGTTAATTTATTCTGCTTCGTTTTTCAGCGTGCTCAGGCAGCTCCACAGCCTGTGTCTTCTGCTTCGCCAGCTTTCCAGTTGATCCATCTATATCAGATTTGCTAGGGACACCTCTACCTTCTCAACAGCATACCGGCCACCAGCCTCATCGTTCATCCGTGCCCAACGGCCCGCCCTCTCGCAGCTCCTCCTGGGATGGCTTGACTCAGAAAACAGTCCTTCTTTGGTTTTTATTTCATAGTAAGTTATATTCCCTCGCAGAACACTAGAGCGTGGCTCTTGGTTCCATAGAGCCTTCTCTATGCTTCCATGCCTCATCTTCATCCCAGTACTTCTGGTAAGGATGCCGGTGCCGTTAACCCACTAACGCCGCATTCTGAGGTCCCTTCATGGGTTCCACTAAGGCCGGCTGGTTTTACCAGCCGCCCTTAGCGGGAGCCGTTAAGGGACCAGGGAGCTAATAACGGGCCCGCTATTTGCGGGCCCGTTATTAGCTCCTTCCCCATTCCCATTGAGCCCTATGGGGGCTCGAATGGGAATGGGGAATGGTTTTCAGAGTGGGGACTTAACGGGTCCTCCAAGGTTGGAATGACCCGGTACGTCCCCATTCCGACTACCAGGACCCAGACCCGAGTTTGGAGGCAGCCATGGCGCTAATAGCACCATGGCTACCTCCAAACTCGTAATGATGCCCAATGTCTAGTGTTTGAATGCAATCTTCCCTCCCCAAACAAGATAGAAAACCGTTTTTGGAAATTTACACTTTTTAAAATGAATGGAAATGGCTTTGTGAAACAAGGAAAAGTGTGCAAAAAGGCTTAAATTGATATGAATTCTTATGGGAGCAATACTAAACAGGTCCTAACAAACATGAGCTACAAGACAAACAACAGTACACACTTTAGATCAGAATGGAACTTAAGAAACACTTTGGATGGGAAAAGACACCTGTAAAACTTTTGAAAAATGTAAATTTGCGGCAAAATTTCACTATGCGATTTTTAATAAAAATGAACCGAATATGCGATGGTATTTGTGGATGTAGCTAAGGGTCTTGGGTTTAACTGAGAGTTGAAATTATGTTTCTATCTATAAAATTGAAGAAGTTATGTAAGTTTTAGTGAGAGGCGTTTTTGAAAAAAAAGGCACGAAAATGAAAACAAAAATCAGTTCTTATAATAACAATTATGCTCTAATATAGGGTATTCAGGCTGGTTACCAGTTTGAAACACAGTAAGCCCCTGAGTGGTCTGTGGAAAACAACCCCGGCACCTCCGTGTCCGCCTTGGAGGACTCAGTCGGATTACCCGTCGGATGATATTAAGGGTTTGGGATTTTCAAAAGACAAAAGGATTTTCAAGAAATTATTACTATAACAAGAAATCAAAGCAAGGCGTCAGACTGGTATGATACTATTACAAGTACTTAAGTTAAAGAGAGGATGGGTTGAGATTGGGATAGGACAAGGCAATATACTATGGGTTACTAATATTCCTGTTGATACTTACAGTCCACTGTAATTAAGATTGGACCGGCAGGGTTCTGGTCATCAGATCGGGTCTACCGGCAGCAGGGCACTTCTGGCGGAATTGGATCAGCTGTGCGGTTCTGGTCAATTTGGACTGCACCTCAGACTGGATTTGGATTGGCCCTTCTGGTCACTGGACACGGTAGATTAGCAGGATGGTGAGTTTCAGTAGGCAAGCATGAATGGTAGCAAGCAGACTGGATCAGAATTAATTTCCCTTAAGTTGTGATGACCAGATTTGGGCCTAGCCAAAAAGAGTTCAGCAAATGCTGAGGCCTGGGTTTTGCAAAGAAGTCTGGAATCAGCTGCAAGATGAAGAGTTCTGGAACAAAGCGCTGCGCAGAAATCAGGATGTGATCAGGAAGCAGTTTCTATGTGTGGTGAAGTTCCTATATTTATCCTACCAAGTGACATCACAAAGTTCATGGTAGGGGCAGAATTTCAAACCACACCCCCATCGCTGTGAGTGGTCAAAGGCACTTGCCATGTTCTGGTTGGAAGTCAGAAAAGAGCTGTCATCTTTATGATATGATTTGGGAACTCCCATATTGATTTGAACCACAATTTAAATTTTGCACAAATGTACATTTCTAAAATTATGTCCCCTAATAAAATCGGACACATACATTACATATTTGATGGGTTATCTTTAAATTCAATTCACATCTCTGTGAGAGCTGTCTTTGTCATTTTGTGGAATTTTATCAATTTTAATCATAACAGTTTGGCCTAATAATTTCTAATTCAGCACATATCTGGGCGATTATCACTAGAGCATGAGTATACAATATTAGACTGGCAGCATAAATAGTTTTGCTACAATCAGGGTTTTCCTGTAACTTTGGTTCCTTATGTAGTATAGGGTTCATTAACGTCTTCAAAGCAAGGGCCTAAAATTAGATTAATAACTACCAATTTTTAGATGTGTCCTTCTTCATGTTTCAAAGTTAAAGAGTTTTAAACTTAATCAAAAATAGGCCTTTAAACACCAAACGTTCTGGGCAGTTTTTTTTTCTTTATAACTTTCCTTTCAACAGGCAACAGCTGTCACATTCCTTTGATCAGGGAGGGGTGTCCTCTTCCTTGAGGGGAAAGCTCCCCTGTAGGGATCAGTAGGCAGCTTGTCATTGTCCTTGGCTGTGCCAGAGATGAAAGTCTGATGAGCTCATTGTTGTCAATATGCGAGAACCTCCAGCATCCATTAAGCCTTCCTGTAGCAGGGGAGTGTCAACCTGATGTGTCATCTTTCCGAGGCTGGGCACTGTCAAGTCAGAATTAAATAGTTAACTCCAAACTGGGTTACTTTAAAATTCACTTCAAGGTCTTTCATTTAAAACATATAAAACTGAACACAGTTTATAAGGTATTTGGACATTTAAAAGAATGAAGCCCTTCACAAGCAGGCTTTTAAATAGGCATATTTTGCAGTTTCTTCATGGAAAAAGCACGTTTAAACTGAGTCTTTACATCACAGTTTCCTTTGCAGCATACGCATCTATTCAGCACCACTTCTGTCCTTGAGTGCTGGAATTTGTTTGCAGCCTGGAAGTAAGTACTCAGCCTATGCTTGGAGTTTTCTCTGCACAGCTGAAATTGATGTATGTTGCCACTTTTATCCGCATTTTTCCCATGTAACTGAAAACAAACTGTTGCTAGACAGGTATTTCATAAAATACATTTCTTAGCTGCTGTCAGTCAGTGAGGCCCGGTTACTTCTGAGCCACCTGGAGGATCTCTGATTTCAGCACACTTTGAATTTCAATGGTTCACTTATGACTGAATTTAGTGCCACAATAGCAATTTGAAGGTTGCAATTGATCGGGAAAGCTGCATTTTAAAGGCCGTTTTTGGTTTTTAGCCCATTTCTGTGGCCTTTCTTCATGTTACATGTACAGCACCCACTGGTATTCTTCTGCAGTGAGTTCTGTTTTTACACCAACTTTGACTGTGTGGCAGGGGTGTGCAGCCTTTGGTGATGGTAGACCATGCACAGTTTTGCCGCTTTTCTGCATGCACATAGGTTAGCGTGTCCATTTTTGGCTGTTTCTTTCCCCATTGGTAAAGGGGTGCAGTGGGGCGCATCGTCATGGGTAAAAATATCCCACAAAGCCCCTGCCCCCATCTTCGGATTGACTTCAAGTTGTGGGGAAGTCGGGCACGTGGGATTTTTCTTTCTGTCCATGGGAATAAATCTGGTTGCTTCTCCCGGTCAGCGATTGATGCGACACGCTCTCCTCGCTGATTCTGGTTGGAAGTGTGAGCGACACTCCAGATGTCTTGGGTTTTTCATCCCGGGTCCCCGAGGAGGTCCTCCTGGGTGATTAGGTGTAGTTGGTTAAATACTAGAAAACAGAACACAGCAAGGTTATGAAACCTTTTCCCACTACTGTTCCCAGGAGGATTTCAGCAGTGGGATAGATGCATGCATTCAATAACCATTGACAATATTCCCCACATGTATTTAATGACCATCTTAACAATTTCCTCGTATGTAATCAATGACAAATTAATAATTTCCCTAAGTGTCCGGATTATCTCCCTCTGGGTTTCCGGTAGGCTCTTATATTTGTGTCAAAGTATGCCTCGGATGGCAACTCTTTAGCTGGTTTATGTGGACCCACTTGCCTTCCCCTTCTGTCAAATTTCCCTTGAGGATGCAGATTCTATAGGCGACTTGTGAGATTCTGTCCACAATTTCAAAAGGACCCGCCAGCTTGGCAGGAATTTGCACTCCTTGGCTTGGTTCCTTTGGTCTTCATACTGTCTGCAGATCTTTCTAGATTCTGCTGAGCATACGCAAAAGCATGTTGAAGGTGTTTTCTCAGATTCTCAACATACTCATGAGTTGTGGAGGCATTTATCAAGGTCTGCTCTTGTGTTCTATAGAGCAGATGCGGGGGTAGCACCATCCTTCGTCCATTCATCAGCTGAAATGGAGACATTTTTGTTGCAGAGGAAGGGGTAGATCTGATGGCCATCAGGACGAGGGGTAATCGAATATCCCAACTTGGCCCAGAGTCTGCCACAAACTTTTTTAATATGCTCACAATGGTTTTATTATACCTCTCAACTCAACCACTAGAGGACAGCGGGATGCAATGTGTAATTGCCTTTTTACCCCAAGTATCTCCCACATCTTTGCCATCACTTCCCTGGTGAAGTGACTACCTCGGTATGACTCAATCTTTTGGGGTAGTCCAAAACGCAAGAAGATGTGATTAATCATCAGGGCAGCTGCTGTTTCTGCCTTGAAATTTGGGGCCGGGAGACATTCCATCCACTTAGTAAACAAGCATGTTACGGTCAACATGTACTTGTTCCTCCTAGAGGAGCGAATCACGGGCCCGATCAAATCGACTTGCAAATCTGACCAAGGTAGTGTCATCCCCCTCTTTTGGAGGGGAGCACGGTGTGTGAGTGATGTTGACTGAAATTGTGCACACACAAGACACCCCTTCAAGTATTGGTTGAGGTCCTGCCCATGTGTGGCCAGTATGCAACCTCTCACAAGATTTCTAATGTATGAAATCCCTGATGACCGGCTGTGGCCGCATCATGGGCGTGATTTAGCATCAGGCTTTGGAATGAGGTAGGGACCACCCACTGGTCACAGCCAGATATGGATCTCCTTACCAACAAACCGTCTTGGATTTGGAACATTTTTGGACATTTCATCAACACTCTGAGGTCCTCTTTCCCAATGCAATCGGTATCCGTCAGGGGAAGGTTCTCAGGGTCCTCAATTTGTTGATAAACCTTACCAATTATTGAATCACCCTTTTGAGCCATGTTTAAATCAGCATCTTGTGGCTCCTTACTCCACTGAGCAGTTGAGAGTTCATTGTGAGCATTTGTCTGGGACCTGGTGATAGCATTGACCTGGATTTCCCGCAACAGGGACTCGATCTCATGTAGATCCCCTTGGATGGCTCTGGTTTTGGCCAGCTGATCAGCCAGGTCATTTCCAGGTTTGTCTGGTCCCTCTACTTTAGAATGACCCTTTATCTTCTTCCAGTAAATGGTCATCCCACTAGAGGTGACCAGATCATAAATATTCTGTATTAGTTTTCCATGCTTTAGTGGTTTATTGTTAGCACACAGCATGCCTCTGGTTTTCCAATTAACTAGGTGCTCCATAAACCCGTTCCGGATATAATCTGCATCAGTAATTATGACCAGTTTGTGGAGTTGGTGTTGGATAGCAGTGAGGATGGCTTGATGCACAGCCATCAGCTCTGCCACTTGAATACTACGGGGACCGATTTTGTACCAAGCAGAGGGTTCATTCACCCAGGCATTCCCCACGCTGGCCACTAGTTCCTTTTCCCCGTTGTCAACATGGTAGGAACACCCATCCACATAGAGAGTGGGCATTACCTCACACTTGTCTTCTTCATAGACTTTGTGTGGGGAATTGAGGTACGCCTCCATGTTGTCCTTGATTTTAAGACTTTTGTCCTCGAGACAGTTTTTTCTGGCACAATCATGCAAGTCAGCCAGACCTTGCGCAAGGGGACTCTTCTTGTTTTGGTCATATCTGACCTCCCCAGGAAATCCTTGCATTGACAGAATCCAGGAAGTAATTCGGGAATTACTCACATTTACGGCTCGGATTCTGTCACTTTGAAGATATTGCAGAGGCTGGTGTGGAGTCTCCACTATGATGTGTTCCCCCTAGATGAATAGGCGGTAATTCTTCAATGCCCACACCGTTGCCAGGAGTGCCTTCTCACAATCGTTGAAACCTTCCTCCACAGAGGATAAAGTCTTACTCGCATAGGAGATGACTTTATTGACCTTGTCATGCTTTTGGTATAATACTGGGGTCAAGCATGGATTTGAGAACCTTGTCTCCAAGAAGAACTCCTTTTTTTTGACAGGGTAAGCTAGGCAAGGCGCTTGTGAGAGGCTTCTTTTGAGTTGTCTTACTGCTTCGGCTTGTTCTGGACCCCACTCCCACTTGACCCCCCCTTCAACAGATGGATCAGGGATCTTGTGATCTCTGTGTAATCCTCAATGAACTTTCTACTGCAATTAGTCAGTCCAAGGAGGCTACTTAGCTCACACAGAGTTGTGGGGTATTTTAGTTTCAGGAGTGCTTCTACTTTCTTTTCCTGGGGACAGAGACCCTCAGGAGTTATCTCATGCCCCAAGAAATTGACACGGGTCCTGCACCACTGTGCCTTCTGGAAAGATAGTTTTGCTCTGGCAGCCCTCAACTGTGTCAGAACATAACAGATCTCTACTATGGGTTCCTCCACAGTTGAGCTTTTGATAAGAACATCATCTACATAGGCCAGGTTACCCCTTTCACCCAAGTTGGGCATGGCTTTATGCAAGAAGATATTAAATTCATTTCCGCAGTTGATGTATCCAATGGGAGTCCGGGTCCAAGTGTACTGCAGCCCCCCGAAGGTAAAGGCCAGCTTGTATTGGTCCTCCCTACTGACAGGTACGGTCCAGTACCCATTGGTCAAGTCAATGGCAGTGTATACCTTTGACCCCTGGATCTGGGCCAGCCCTTGGTCAATGTAGGGAAGAGGCCTTTGGGAAGTGTGGACATGTTTGTTTAGCCCCCTCAGGTCAGCACAGAGTCTCCACTGGCCATTTGGTTTCAAAATCCTCAGCACCGGATTATTGAAGGTGCTGTGGACTGGACAAATTATCCCACAGGATTCAAGGTTTTTAATTATTTCTGTGAGGGACTCCATGGATGTGATAGGCAAGCGGTATTGCTTCACAAACACTGGAGTCATACCAGGGTCACTGGGAATTGTTGTTGTATGGATTTCACTGTGACCACAGTCATATGAGTCCACCGCAAAGAGATCATGAAAATCTAAGAAAACTTGTTTCAACTTTAGCTTTTGTTCCAGAGTCTCACAGGCATCATCTAGGTTGACTCTCTCTTCCACCATTTGCATGAAGCCTGGAAAGACGCCTGGTTTGGCTATCTCAGCGGCCTCCTCCAGCTGGTTGGAGAAGTCCCTGGTTAGAGTACTGACTTGGACTGATGGCTTCAGGTGGTGAAGGCAGTCCTGGTGGACTTGAAAGATCACCTCATCCCTCCTGAAGTTCCAGGTCACCTCTTCGTTACCATAAGGGCAGGAAGAGTACACCAGGAAATTCCCACCCTGCCGGGTGAAGATCCTATCTGGTGTTGTGTCATTGTCGCTTTCACTGTCAAAACAGTCATTGGGGATTGGTCCTATCAGTTCATTACCTTAATCTATGGAAAAATGTCGGTCATCAACCGCCATTCCAATAATGGTGCTTGCGCCCAGAGTGATGCTCCTAAGGTCGCTGTTATCCACCACTATTTGAATGGTGTTGTGTTCTGTATTGGCTAGTGGTGTTGGGTTTACCCCCAACCCTTGCTGTTGGAGATGGGCATTGAGGTGAACATATGTATCAGGAGTTTGCAGTTTCTGTCCTCTTTTAATTTTAATTTTAAGTGGGAATAGTCAGGTCCGTTCTGGGATGGTGACTTCCTCTTCAATCTGAACTTCAACTACAAATGGCAGCAGTTGAGCTGACCGAAATGCTTTCTCTGGATCATCAAAGTCCATGGGATTACCCGCTAATCAGGACCAGGCTTTGAAGTAGGTCCAAACAAATGGCAAAGCGATTGAGAATGTCACTGTCTAAATAAAATGCAGCAGGGACATCTCGCATGACCCAACAGCTATGCACTATGCTTTTGTTGCCTATGGAAATTTTGAGCATACATGTTTGGAATTGGGAGTTTCCAGGTCCATTTCCCATTTGTCTATCAATTTAAATGTGGGAATGGCTGGATCTTTTGGGAGTTTTTGGAAAATGGATTCGCGGATGAAGCTCTTACAGTTGTTCACACACACTCGGGCGAGAACAGAGTCCTTCCCTTCATTTAACTGAATAGGGATGAACAACTGTTCTCCAATCTTCTGAATGTCAGCCAAGCTTTGAGTTAGTTTCTCATCATTTTGGACTATGGAATTTGGATTTTCTGATTGTGAATGGGTATAGAATTTCAGAGTATTTCTTTCCAGTGTGGAATGCCACTTGAGACTGGAAGGAAGGTTGATTTTCAGAAATAGAGAGGAATTCCCATCACCAGTTTTTTGTCATATTGCAATTACTGTCACGTCAGGGATTTTGTTGTTTTGAAAATGGAATTCAATATGATCCGGTTTTTGTTCAACCATGTGGCATGTACCATTTAAACCAACATGGTTGACACTATGCTTTAATTATATTGGTCGGTTAGTCTGGGTCCAGAGGACCTTGTTTACACAATCTATTAGGGAAGACAATCTACGCAGGATGTAATTCCCCAGTAAACATGGTGTGCCCTCTGGAGTCACAACTATGATCAGGTGTTTCACCTTGTGTCGCCCAATTTTAATTTCCAAATCCGCAGTCCCCTTGACAGGAATTTCATTCCCATCGAAGTTCTGAAGTTGTCCAGGAAGAGGGGTGAGAGGGATCTGGTATCTCTCCCCCCTTCCTGAATTCAGCTGATCAAAGGCCCTCTTTGACCAAAGGGTGGCTTGGGATCCAGTGTCCACCAGTGCCAAAAATGTACATTGCCCTTGTATTTGGACCGAGGTATAAAATCTTCCCTCCTTCTCCTCAAAGGGGCAAAGATAATGTGCATTTTGGGCCAATTGGTGGGTTAGTTTCTTGACTCTTGATTCTGACACAAGGGTAGTTTGGGTAGAATTCTGTGTGAGAGCTTGGGGATCTGTAAGAAAAATGTGGCAGTTGGATATTGGGGGTGTTTTGCGCTCTCCTGGTTCTGATTCTGGGCTGCCCCCCCGTTTTGGAGGCAGTCACCAGAATATGTTTGGGCAAGGTGGCTTTCTGGCTGATCATTCTGGGGTTCAATGATGGGCTGTTCTAACTCAGTCCCCCCATTTACACAGTCTTGATTAGGATCTCTCGGGAACCATTTTTCTTTGGTAGGAGTTTCCCCGTCCCTGAAGGAGAAGACCTTTTTCCCAGAGTCCTCTGAGGACCCCTCTCCTTCAAACTGGAGGACAGTAACCTCCTCCACGAAGTGGGTCTTTTTAGATCCTTTATTTCTCCTACCCGCTCTCTGTTCCTTAGGTTGCAGACTTTCGGGGGAAGGAATTTGTGGTTCCGGTTCCTGGGTTTCCAGGGGCTTTTCATAAGTGGGGAAGGAAGCTTCCTCTAAGGCTTTACACCCCCTCATTACCCCCATGCCTCCTCCTGGGGAACCAGTGAATTGTCAGGGTTCTCTCCCCGTCATTACTCTGGAGTACCAGACCCTTGGTTTGAAGGGTTCTGAGCCGATATGCTCATCTGAGGGTTCTGTTGAGCCCTCAACATGCGACCCAGATCCTGGGACAAGTTCTGGACCTGGAGCTCCAGTTGGCACACCCGCTCTGGCTGCCACGGGGGTCTCTGTTCCATCCTAGGTGGATCACGGGAAGGGTAACTGTCCCTTCTCCCATAATACCCTTGGTTGGGATAGTTCTGGTAACCATCCACCCTTGGCCTGCCCTCTCCCGGATTGGGCTGCCTGGGCTCAGGAAAGTGGGGAAAGAAAGGAGGGTTGTTTTGTGGGTTGAATTTTGGCGGGTCCTGGGGAAAGAAGCTCAACCCGGCATTTGGGGGATTACTGCCCTGCTGGGGAAAGTTAGGATGGAAGTTTCCTGGGTTGGTAGCTACCTGGTTGGATCCCCCCCTTGGGCTGGGGGAGTCCACACATACCCCTGGATGGGTTTGTTTCCCTTGTAATGGGGGCTAATATAATCAGGGGAGTTAGGGGTCTCATTTGTGGGATTACCTCCCTGACTACCTGTTTGGGATTGGCCTGAGGGCCTTCTGATTCTTTGGTTAGAAGATGGAATCTGTACAGGAATATTTTTAGGACCCCCCATCTCCAGATATAAAATGGGGGCAACCTTCACCTCCGCCACCTTAGCAGCAGCAGGGGTGTTGGCTGGTTTTGGGGTTTTATTTGTATTTTTGTTCTCTACAGGTTTCTGTACATAATAAATATTGGTTGCCTGTTCAATGACCCAGTCCAGTGATCTCTTCTCGTGAAAGTCCCTCACCAGCTGGGTCATGATGTATTTAGGGAGTGCATGAAAGAAGGTGTTATTGAACTCCCTGCTGTCTGTGCGCACCCTCCTGGTGGTCTGTGCGAAGGCACGTTTTAGTTCTTGCACAAATTCTTGTGGGCCCTGGTCTTCCCCACACTGCAGATTGTAGGCCGCCTTGCGGCCTCTTGGGGGTTCCTATGGACAGAAAAATATTTTAAGATGGCCGCCCTGTAGGTCGACCATCTTGAATGGTTCTGATCCTCCAGCCCCGCAAAGAAGCTGGAGTACTCAGAGGAAAATGTCAATTTTACATATTGAATGCAACTCTGGCTATCTTTCAGATGGAAAGTATTCATCATCTGCTCGTATAACTCAAGGTGCTTCCAGACTGAATACTTGCCATTTTTGGGATAGGGAGTTATGGCGCTCCTAATGGCCTTGATCTGTTTCAGGGGATCTTTTAGTAGAGCCCTCTTAATTTTGTTGGCCTTTTTGGTCTTAGTCACCCGAGTCCACTCATCCTCTGACTCAGAGGCACTCCTACATGAAGTGGCTATCTGATCCTCTAGGCTCTCCCTGATTCTGCGAGCTTGAGAATGGCTTGCAGAATGTGGGGGCCTAGTTTCTTGATGCCTGTGGCACTCAGAAGAGTCTTCTGACTCTGCCTTGATCTCAGGATTGCCTGAGTACTCCCCCGACCCCCAACTGCCCTAGCTGGGAAGAGGTCTTTAAGATACTCTTTTTTGGCTTGCTTTCCTGGAGTTTCCCACCAAATTTTACTAACTGGTCCTTTGGTAGGTGGTATTTTGGAGGATCCAATTCCCCGATTCTCCCCTCACAGGAATCTTCCTGATCAGAGAGGTGAGCCCTAACATTTGAGGATCTGTACAGAGATGCTCGTCCATCCATTTCTGGGAGGCGCTGATCTGTCAGTCCCATGTTGCCAATTCTGCTTAAGTCTACCATCCCCATGGCCCTTGGTTCATATGAGCCAGTGGACATGAAGGTGGCAGAGTCCATGGTACTCAAGGGGTTAGAGTCCCTGATTACAGTGGTCCTGATGCTATGCTCAGGGGTTTCTCTGTCCCTCCCTACCTCTTCTCTTTCAGCACCTATTCTCTGGTCACATGCCAACATCTGACTCTTTTACTCCTCTATTAAGGCCTTATGGTCTCCATGATTTGCTCTTGCATGGCTATCTGTTTACGGAGCCTATCATTATTTTCAGAGAGAGCCTCATTGTCTCTCTGTGCTTCCTGCATGGTCTGGAAATACTGGGCCAATTTTTGCTGCAGGAGACTCACCTCCTGAGTTTTATCATCATTGGCCTGGTTGTTTTTTTTTCCAGAGCATCCTCCACCCGCCTGGTGTGCTCTAGTAGCTTCTCATATTCAGTTTTTACCTCATTGAGCTCCTGGAGGGCCAGCTTTCTTTCCTCTAGCTAGGTTTTTTATTGGCTGACTTCCTGGCCTAAGGCGTTCCTCTCCTGACTTAGAGTGCAACTCTTTGCAGCCAGGTCATCCCTTTGTTTTTTAAATGCGTTGGACTTCTGGCGCTCCCCATCAAATTCTGTTTGAGATTCTAAATCTTTAAGAATTAATTTATTGTTTTCTTCTTTTAATTGGTCTATCTGGTCTTGTAGGACGACCATTTGTTCTGTGCAGACTCTATTAAAATGTAACTGTTGTGCCAGCTTCTGATGACTCTGTTTTAAAGAGTCCACGCTTTCCTGACACTCCTCTTGCAGTGTTTGTACTTGGGTATCTTGCTCTGCATTCTCTTGCTGTGAGATAGCCAGATCTTCTTTTAATTTGGTAATATACTGCCTAGCTTCGGTCTCTGATTGTTGGCTCTTCAGTAGCCCTTGCTCTGCAGAGCCTAGATTAGTTTGGATTTTCTCTAGGGTTTCTACTTGCTTCTTTGCCAAAACTATGTTTTCTGCATGCTTTTCCTGTATTACTCCTATGTGGATGTATAGGTAGGCCGCTATTCTGGCAATTTTACACTGCTCCTTTTTTACTTTTGGGGCCATGTACAGTTCACTAAGAGCTTGGTGTAATGGGCCCTTGTCCTGCCATTTATCTAGATCTATGGCAGTGACCTGTTCTTTGATTTCCTTCTGCTTATTCTGTTCTGGCCACTCACCCCTGACAAACTGTTTGTGCAGGGGGTGTTCCCTAGCAACATTAATTTCTACTGCGATCGCCATTTTAGAACGATCAATTTCCTTATGACTTATTTTAGGGTTAATTTACTTTTACATACAGGCCCGATTTTTGGAGTATTTATTTTGAGAGGTGCTTGTACAGTCTAGCACAGAACACCAACCCAGCAAGGTTTCTGTACCCTGCAGGCTAGTATGCTGTGTTAGACTGCCACTGGTGGTAACTCGAACTCAGAATCAGGGCACAAGCCCCCAAAATCTGTTAAGGATTTCAATCAGGCACACACCAGGGTCTCACCTAGCATGTAATGCACAAATGAAAACTTATTTATTATGTCTATATGTCTGTAGGTTCAATATTCTGAGTAATATACCACTCATATCACACCCATCTCAAAATACCCCCCAGGTCACACTGGGCCAGGAATCAGGCTAGTTTGGTAAAAGTACATTTTTATTTATTTATTTAATATTCAAATCAAACACAAATTTTAATATATATATATGGGGAAACAATCACCAAGTGGTGACAATACAATTCAGAAAATAAGTAAAGAAATTGAATTCACTGATAGTAATGCAGAATAGAAAACACAGGAAAAAGAACAGTTTTGGTTTGTGAACAGATAGCGTTAGGTTACTATTTCCCCCTGCAAAGTTCTTAATGCACAAATGAGAAATTGTACATAGATGTAAGTAAGCAGCAGGTATTCACGAATGAAAGACAGTGTGTAGAGTTTAAATGCAATCTTCCCTCCCCAAACAAGAGAGGAAATTGTTTTTAGAAATTTAAACTTTTTAAAATGACAGTTGGAAATGGCTTTGTGAAACAAGGAAAAGTGTGCAAAAAGGCTTAAATTGATATGAATGCCTATGGGAGCAATACTAAACAGGTCCTAACAAACATGAGCTACAAGACAAACAACAGTACACACTTTAGATTAGAATGGAAATTAAGAAACACTTTGGGAGGGAAAAGACACGTGTAAAACTTAAATTTGCGGCAAAGTTTCATTATGTGATTCTTTAATAACAAATACACTGTTCCGTGGTTTTTAGTTGTGGATGTAGCTAAGGGTCATAGGTTTAACTGAGAGTTGAAATTACGTTTCTATCTATAAAATTGAAGAAGTTATGTAAGTTTTAGTGAGAGGCGTTTTTGAAAAAATAGGCGCGAAAATGAAAACAGAAATCAGTTCTTACAATGACAATTATGTTCTAAACTAGGGTATTCAAGGTATTCAGGCTGGTTACCAGTTTGAAACACAGTAAGCTCCTGAGTGTTCCACGGAAACCAACCCCGGCACCTCTGTGTCCGCCTTAGAGGACTCAGTCGGATTATCCGTGGGATGATATTAAGGGTTTGGGATTTTCAAAAGACAAAAGGATTTTCAAGAAATTATTACTATTACAAGAAATCAAAGCAAGGTTTCAGACTAGTGTGATAGTACTACAAGTTCTTAAGTTAAAGAGAGGATGGGTTGAGATTGGGATAGGACAAGGCATTATACTATGGGTTACTATTATTCCTGTTGATACTTACAGTCCACTGTAATTAAGATTGAACCATCAGGGTTCTGGCATCGGATCGGGTCTACCGGCAACAGGGCACTTCTGGCAGAATTGGATCAGCTGTGCGGTTCTGGTCAATTTGGACTGCACGTCAGACTGAATTTGGATTGGCCCTTCTGGTCACTACACATGGCAGATTAGCAGGATTAGCAGGATGAGTTTCAGTAGGCAAGCATGAATGGTAGCCAGCCAGACTGGATCCAAATTAATTTCCCTTAAATTGGGATGGTTGGATTTGGGCTTAGCCAAAAAGAGTTCAGCAAATGCTGAGGCCTGGGTTTTGCAAAGAAGTGTGGAATCAGCTGCAAGATGAAGAGTTCTGGAACAAAGCTGCTCGAAAATCAGGATGTGGTCAGGAAGAAGTCTCTATATGTGGTGAAGTTCCTATATTTATCCTACAAAGTGACATCACAAAGTTTATGGTAGGGGCAGAATTTCAAAAAACACCCCCACGGCTTTGAGTGGTCAAATGTACTTGCCTTGTTCTGGTTGGAAGTCAGAAAAGAGCTGTCATCTTTATGATATGATTTGGGAACTCCCGCATTAATTTGAACCACAATTTAACTTTTGCACAAATGTACATTTCTAAAATTATGCCCCCTAATAAAATTGGACACATACATTACATATTCATTGGGTTATCTTTACATTCAATTCCCATCTCTGTGAGAGCTGTCTTTGTCATTCTGTGGAATTGTATACATTTTAATCATAACAGTTTGGCCTAATAATTTCTAATTCAGCACATATCTGGGTGATTATCACTAGAGCATGAGTATGCAATATTAGACTTGCAGCATTAATAGTATTGCTACAATTAGGGTTTTCCTATAACTTTGGTCCCTTATGTAGTATATGGTTCATTAACGTCTTCAAAGCAAGGGCCTAAAATAAGTTTAATAGCTACCAATTTTAGATTTGTCCTCCTTCATGTTGCAAAGTTAAAGAGTTTTAAACTTAATCACAAATAGGCCTTTAAACACCAAAAGTTCTAGGCAGATTTTTTTTCTTTCTAACTTTCCTTTCAACAGGCAACAGCTGTCACATTCCTTTGATCAGGGAGGGGTGTCCTCTTCCTTGAGGGGGAAGCTCCCCTGTAGGGATCAGTAGGCAGCTTGTCATTGTCCTTGGCTGTGCCAGAGGCAAAAGTCTGAGGAGCTCATTGTTGCCAATATACGAGAACCTCCAGCATCCATTAAGCCTTCCTGTAGCAGGGGAGTGTCAACCTGAGGTGTCATCCTTCCCAGGCTGGGCACTGCAAGTCAGAATTAAATAGTTAACTCCAAACTGGGTTACTTTAACATTCACTTTAAGGTCTTTCATTTAAAACATATGAAACTGAACACAGTTTCTAAGGGATTTGGGCATTGAAAAGAATTAAGCCCTTCACAAACATGCTTTCAAATATGCAAATTTAGCAATTTCTTCATGGAAAAGGCACATTTAAACTGAGTCTTTACATCAGAGTTTCCTTTGCAGCATACACATCTATTCAGCACCATTTTCGCGCCTTGAAACACTTGTATATAGGCACATTATAAATGCCTTATCATATCATAGCATATCATTTCTGTCATTGAGTGCTGGAATTTGTTTGCAGCCTGGAAGTAAGTATTCAGCCTATGCTTGGAGTTTTCTCTGCACAGCTGAAAGTGATTTATGTTGCCACTTTTATCCGCATTTTTCCTGTGTAACTGAAAACAAACTGTTGCTGGACTGGTGTTTCATAAAATGCATTTATTAGCTGCTGTCAGTCAGTGAGTTCCGGTTACTTTTGAGCCACCTGGAGGATCTGTGATTTCAGCACACTTTGAATTTCAATGGTTCACTTGGAAAATGACTGAATTTAGTGTAAAACAGCACTTTGAAGGTTGCAATTGATTGGGGAAGCTGCATTTTAAAGGGCATTTTTGGTTTTTAGCCCACTTCTGTGGCCTTGCTTCATGTTACATGTATAGCACCCAATGGCATTCTTCTGCAGTGAGTTCTGTTTTTACACCAACTTTGGCTGTGTGTGGCAGGGGTGTGCAGCCTTTGGTGATGGTAGACCATGCACAGTTTTGCAGCTTTACTGCGCACACATGGGTTAGCAAGTCCATTTTTGGCAGTTTCTTTCCCCATTGGCAAAGGGGTGCAGTGGGGCGCATTGCCATGGGTAAAAACATCCCACAGCCCATACGGGAAAAGTGGCGACATCTAGGGATTCGTCACAATAGGTGTGAAGAATTTTCTTTTGTACCTTTCACTCTGGAGGAGTGGGTAAATGCACTCTCCTCCCAAATGTTGGGCAAGGCCCTGGGAGGGGACCACGTCCCCCTAAATCTTGAAAATCCAGATCTTCTAGTTTGGGTACCACCCCAGCTCTTTTTTTAACATTATCCTGTATTACTTTCTCTTCTTGGAAATTGGCAGAGATCATTCTAGTCTTCACGAAGGTGGACAACAAACTCCCTGCAAACTGCAGGGTCATTTCTTCATTTGATCAGGCCTGGGCGAAATTCTACCCAATAGAATTAAAGTTTGGGAAGAGAGGGAGGGAAACTTGTTAATGCCCAAGGAGAGATGAGAAGGGGCGCAGGTACTGTCAAGCAAGGACTTTGCTGCTACATTAAATGGAGTATGTGAAACTATAGAAGGGAATGATAGTTTAGAACATTGATCTTAAGGCTGCCTGCAACTTAGGGTTGGGGGACCCACTTGTGAGAAGCTCTACAGATGAAAGGTATGTACAGAGCTTATCCAAAGTTTCTTCAAGACTTGCCATAGGCCAGTGTGTTCAACAGGGCTATGTGCTTGCCACCACCTCATTCAACTTTATTTCTTTATGATGCGGTCGGTTGACTCCAGAAAGTCATTTTCAATGTCCCTAAAATGGGCCCTGGCTGCAGCAATTTAACTTTTTGTAGTAAACTCCTCCAAAGCAAAACGGACATTAAAGGGGCATCTCAGAAATTGTAAAAACAAGATCATGGGTTGGGGTGCGGGAGGTGAGTCCTTTGTATGGAGTGCATGGGCATCCATCCAATTTACATTTTCTGAGTCATGGAAAAGGCAGCTGGACAGAACCACTTTTTGTATTGAGTCAGATGGAAGGGGGGTGTACTACGTTTCCCTCATAGATTAGAGTCCTCCTCTTGCCCACAACCGTGGGGGCATACAAAGGTAATGCCATTCCAGAGTGGCTTACAGTATCAAGTTGCATGGCCATACCAGTTGTAGGGCCACACCAATGTTTCAGTGCTGTCAATAAAGGAAAATAGGTTTCTCAAATCCCTTTCATTGTGTTTTGGTAAGCCACACTTCGGTGTTAGCAAAAGAGGAATTCGGAGTAGGGCCCAATTAGCAAGTGGTTGTTGTAATAACCCTGTTGCTTGAATGTGGGCCCTTTTAGTGTATAGGAAGCACAAAAAGGAGTTCAGTTGCACGAGGGGCAGAGGGACACTGTCCTAATTCTGTCCTAATTCTCCAGCATTAACACTTACTTGGGATGGGACCAAGTGTGGTTTGGATAGAAGATATTAAAGGGATAAAGCAAGAGTATTTTGCCTTTGTGGAAACCAAGGTTTTAGCGATGGCCAATACGAATGCCAGGCTTCAGTGTAGTTTTTGGCATACAGATGTTGGGTTCTGGCACATGTGAGTGAAAACTATTGGCATTAGACTGTAGATAGAGGGGCCATGGATATGAGGAGGGACACAAAGGCTGCAGGTAATGTTTGGCCATAGCAAATAGAATGCGCACATTCCCAGCATAACCAAGTAGAAGCATCTCTATCATAAATCATCAAACTAGAATAGATATTCAGAAAATGTTAAGTTCACTCGCACATAATTAGGGCGAGATCACAGTGTGGCCCGCCACAAAGAACCACACTGACTCTGATAGGAAGTTCAAGGGTGTTTATTAAAATTCTTTACAGATGGGATAGCCGTATCTCTTGTGGCAAAGGTATCTGGGCCTAGCAGGGCTTGGGATATTTGGCGGTAGGGCCGGCCCTCTCTCTCTGGTCTACCCCTCCCTTGTACCCGCCTCCCTAACCCAGACGTCCCTATAGGGGATGTTAGTAGCACTAGGATTGGTAACCCCTATCTGTCTTTCACGACCTGGTCTCCAAATGTTTTCCCTAAAACGTTGGCTATCTGACTCTCTAGGGAACTTTCCCTCTCCTATCCCCGCTCAGTAATCTGAGGGAGTAATTAATAGTGCCTTCTTTCGTCCAGCATCACTCCTTTCGGACTCTCTCATACCCGACCCGTCACTATAGTGGTCTGTTAAGCTGTTGTCCTCCCACCATATCACTGTCCCTCCAATCTCCCACTCTACCTTTCCACCTCAACCCGTTGATCTTGCTTCTTTTCCTACTCTTGTTCTTACTACTCCTCTAGTTAGACTCTTTGGTTCAATCTACACCAATAGCTACTCCTATTCTTCCACTCACTCTTGCACTTCCCACTATCCCTCTACTACTATTCCTAATTCGCTACTATCACTATCTCTTTCTTACATTTACTTCTACTCAGGTATATGGTGACCGGTTCACCCCTTCGCTAGACCCTGTTCAGACCCTCAAGGACTCTCAGGGATATGGTGCCCTGCTCACCCCTCTACTACCAACTACACTCTGCAACTTATTTCCTTCACTCGCTACTCCGTTACTACTCCTACTCCTGTTCTTTCTACTCCTCTAGTTAGACTCTTTGGTTCAATCTACACCAATAGCTACTCCTATTCTGCCACTCACTCTTGCACTTCCCACTATCCCTCTACTACTATTCCTAATTCGCTACTATCACTATCTCTTTCTTACATTTACTTCTACTCAGGTATATGGTGACCGGTTCACCCCTTCGCTAGACCCTGTTCAGACCCTCAAGGACTCTCAGGGATATGGTGCCCTGCTCACCCCTCTACTACCAACTACACTCTGCAACTTATTTCCTTCACTCGCTACTCCGTTACTCCTGCTGCCTACTATTGTTATTCCCAATTACTGCTACCTCTGCCACTACTACTGCTCTGCTACTCCTACTCTGCCTCTACTACTCACACTCTCCCCTCTCTCACACAAACACTCCACAGACCCCCTTCTTAACAATAGCCTCTGCACTCCAATCGCTCTTGCCTCCTCTGGTCTCTCAGACGTCCCTCTGTCCTCACCCAACTAACCCACACCTAAACATTAACACAGCCTCACCTAAATACCCCACCACCTCCCAGGATAGGCCCCTCACCTTACTGAATAGCCTACCTGGCTCCAGGGGGTGTGACAGGGGGAGGCCATGGGAGGGCTTAAAAGGGCTGCTAAGCCCTGCCCTTTTTCAATATTGCTCAAGGCCTGCAGAGCCTTTTAAAATTAATAATACTTCCTGGTGTTATACAGTTTACGGACGGTGTTGTGGCATTTTCCCGTACCCCTTGCCAGGAATGCTACCGCGATCTTCAGTGTCAGAGTGCACGTCTCCCCCGGCTGCTGCAGCCTGGAGGCCGCCATTACCGCAGGAAAGGAGGGGTGTGAAAGGGGCCTATCTGCACTCAGGCACCCGTGTTGGGTTAGGGCGGGCCCTCCTCCCCATGGCAGGGCCACAATGCTAGCCCTGTCACAATAAGGCAATAATTTGTTTTGTATGTTATTTTTTGGACTTTACAATTTTTATTTTTACATAAATAAACATGAACATGAATAATCCAATAAACACACAGCCAATCAATTCAATGTAAATAAGCAACATATCACAACCAATTTAAAAATAATCATCAATGTACTAAAAATAGAACCGGTTGAAGAAGAAGAGAAAAAAAAGGGAAAGAAAAAGAAAGGAAAGAGAAAGGAGAAAAGAGAGCAAATGCAGGAAATAAGGACTAAGAATACTAATTGCATGAACCATACAACAAATTCAATAATAAAACAACCAATGCACATCCTATAGATGTCATACAACACAATAGTGTACAAGGATATGTATATATTGTCCCAGATCAAAGTTCTGCTTTACTCATGGTATGATGAGCTTGCATGTATAGGCGCTGGATGAGGCCAAAGAGTTTACCTGTTTCTTTAGTGTTAAGGTGGAATCCATGTAAAAGCCCATGGTTTTTACCTCTTTAACTACTATAACTATGTTGCCATCTATGTTAGAGGTAGGTTTAGTCATTGAGGAGTGAGTTGAGGGATGCGGCTTAAAAGTAAGCCCCAGTGTTAGGGACTTTATTTAATAGTGCATGCCTTATCCACTTAGTAAAAGGTACCACTATTACTGCCTGGCTCCCGAGTAAACACTGGAGCTTGCAGGTTGAACAGTAGGTGACATAGGCTGAGCACAGTGTTGCAAAATATTTGGTATTTGTTATGTTGTGACCTAATTTCTGTTGATGTTATATTTGAATTATTGTTTACTTTTTAGGTAGTTTATTGACATTCATTTAGTACTGGGCTGGCAGGTCTATATTCTGTTGGGAGCTTTGCTATGATGGTTGCCCAGGATATGGGTCCAAACATTCCAAGTTCTGTCATTGCTATATAAGCACTCCTCCTGAGCCCCTGCCAGGACTGTTGGTGGAGCAGCACAGGAAGGAGGGCCTGCTCATGAATTGTGCAATAAAGCTTTCCTTGTATTCACACTCCCTTGTCTTATGGTGTGTTGGCGACAGATTTAATCTGGAGGGAGACACGCAGAGGAGGATGAAAGCGAAAGTGTATGTGTCAGAAGTTGGTGGTTGCCTCTTAGGCTGGTATGAGCAGAGAAGCATGGGCATCATATTCAGTCCTAAAATACCAGGCAATATAGCTAACATAAGTCAGTCTCCTACTATCATTCCCGAGGACGGTTATGAGGAAGTTTTCAGGGACTCCTTGGGTTGCTTAAAGGGTTATTGTCACAAAATAAAGTTGAAGAAAGAAGCTATTCATGTTGCTTCAAATGTTAGATGTGTACCACTTGCTTTGAGGAGTGAAGTTTTGAAGAGATTAGAATCTGAAGATATTATTGAAGCTTTTGATGCTTCGGAATGGGTTTCTCTGGGGGTGGTGCGCGAGAGCAGTGGCAGTGGTCGGTTATGTGTGGATCTTCGTGGTCTTAATATATGTGTCATTGTGGACAGATTTCCTTGGCCAAATATTGCGGATTGTATTGACTCACAGCAGGCGCCAAGATACTTAGTAAATTAGACCTAGCCATCACATACCACCAGGCTGTTCTACACCCGGATTTCAGAGGTTACACCACATTCATCACTCACGAAGGCACGTTCAGATTTAGGCGCATGCCATTTGTTTTAATATCTGCCGCAGTATTCTTTCAGCGTGTGATGCATGCTGTTCTTGGTAATTTGAGTTGTGTTGTATTTTTATCAGGATGATATTCTGATAATGGGTAGCACATTGGAAGGACACAACAGCTGGTTATTGTTGGTGTTAGAGAAGTTACGCAAAGTGGGTTTAAATGGGTTCAGAAGAGCAAGTGTAAATTCCGGGTACCAGAAATTCATTACTCAGGGCATACATTTAGTAGAATGGTGTTGCTCCCAAAGAAAGTTTTGGTATCAACCATTTTCCTTTTTTAGGTGTAGTGGAGTATTATGCAAAATAGTTGAGGGATTTTGTGGATGATACCGAAGCATAAGAAATTTGTGTAAAAAGGACACATTTTCGGACTAGAGTGTGAACAAGAGATTTAAGGGATTAAGGAAGCCATATCTTAAATTCCGATATTGGGCCGTTTTGATACCTCAAAAGAAACATATGATGACTGATGCCAGTGGCACTGGACTTGGTGCTGTAGTGTTGCAGAGAGTCATGGCATTTGCCTGTAGGGTGTTAAAATGGGCAAAACCTTGATACTCAGTCATAGACAAAAAGACGCTGTCTGTTATCTGGGCGATCAGTACATTTAGGGCGTTTCTGTGGGGCAGGAGATTTAACTCCAGGGACGTGATTACGGTGTGTTGTCTAATCCTCACTGTATTCCATAGGGTTAGGATCACTCGCCAGTCCAAAGGGAGCCAGCAGTGTCCCGAGTGAAAAATTGTGGGCTATTGTGGACCCTGTACACTCCCTGCGGGTCTTAATTGTGTTGTGCAAGTGCAGAGAAGAGGCGCTGCTTGCTAACACCGCGGGTGCAAGCTCACTATGAGAATCTGGCCATTCAATTCAATGGGGCATCCTTGGTATGATTTTCAGAGTCACAAGTATTACCCACTGTTTAGGCCATAAACACTTTCCAACTATTAAGTATGTTTTACACATCTATTGACCTGGGTAGCATAGCTCAGTGGCAATGCGCTAGTCTTGGAAGCAAGACAACACAGAGCACCACAGGTTTGAATCCAGGGCCGTGCTTAAAAACCTCTTAGGTATTAAGCATGTTATAAAAAAACAATTATAATTACTTTCTGAACATGCACACTAATCAAATATTTTTACTTTGCACCAATGATTCCGCTTATATCCCTGTATCCAGTGTTTTATTTGTTTAAAAAAAGAGGTGCCTGGGCCCAAACATTTTCAATCACACCTGTTACACATTGGGGTGGGTGGTTCCAACCTGCTGTTTCTACCATCCACGGGGATCCCCACAGTATCAGCATATTTGAGGTTAAAGCTTCAACTCCCACCAGCTCATTGGGGGGTGATGAATGGACTACCCAAGGCATAGGTGCTTTTTTTTTACAGATATCAATCAACATGACACAAAATAACTTGAAATAAGACAAATATTTAAGTGCTTCTTTAAACACATCATCATCAGTAACATTTGGCTGTGATTCTAGAAGTGTCAAGTGGAAGCTGTTGAGAATCTATCCACAGACAAAAGAGCAAACGTGCTCTCTTTCTTGCCTGTCAAACTCCGAAGATCAATCGACTTGTGTAGGTTGGCAGTCATGACAGGCACTCCTCGTTGAGAGTTGCCTTGTCCCTGACCTCACGCCTGTGCTTTTTCTGCTGGCTGGTTAATGTCTTGCTGCGGCATTGCTGCTGGTTATTAGAGTAACAGAGCTTTACCACTGCCATGCAGATTGTCTGGAGCACTGTGCCAGCGTAAGTACCCAGAGTTGATTGCCACCCTCCAACTCATGAGAATGGATAACCAACCTTGCCCTGCCCATCTGGGTCATCCGATTCATGAATAACAATGAACTGGCCCAGGATGCAGAGACTCTGGCCAGTGAACACTGTGGTTGCTTGTTGTGTAACTACAACTGATTGACAGTTAAAATAATAAAGTTGAGTTTGAGACAAATAAGTGCAGGGGCTCAGAAATAAGTGCTGGGCGTAGTCCTGGCAACAAACCCCCCTACACATTTAGAACTTCTTATTTCGTCCTTTGGTCACAGGTTAAAACTTTGATGTGAAGCAGTCTCAAAACATGATTCCTTTTAGTATAGAATATATCAAAAAAGCGATGATCAAGGCCTTTATGTTACAATCTATTGCTTCAATTGATTTTCATTAAACATTCTGATTATTGTACCCAAAAATATAATGTTATTCACATTACAACAATCGTTAAAATAATTATCATATACACATGTGCCCTACCACATTTAGACATTAAAACATGTACGTGTAACCCACATTAACAATTAATTTCATTTATTAGACACAAAACAAACCAATGATTACAATCTTGGGACCGATCATCCACATAGGCCCGGCATCTGTATGTTGTATCTATAACAATAACCCTGGTTCATTCCAGAGTGCATTCAATCCTAAATTGTATTTTTTCGTATATATGGCCTGCCCCTTGTTTGAAGTGTTGTTTTGCATCCATCAAAAGTTGCCACAGTGTGTTTCGGCCATCTCCAGAACCATAAGTAATGTTCTAATCATTTGAGGCCTTCATCAGGACATGACCAGATATTCAAAACACCATGGTGTGTATTCTGTGTCTTAGTAGTAGCCAGGATCGAAGTGGGGGATAACTCACTATATTGGTTTGGGAATTATGTAGTTTGCGCATGCCTGCAACATGCAGGTCCTTATCCAAAGCAAGACAACTTAATAAGTTTGAAAATCTTGGAGTACAACCACTCCTAATGTATGCATGTTCCTTATTCCCAGTGGTAGGTCTCTAGTTCTCTGGAGGTAGGTTACTTCAGAACTAGGGCGGACTGAGTCTATCCCAGGGAAGGTACCTCTGAGCAGG
This sequence comes from Ambystoma mexicanum, assembly GCF_040938575.1. Classification (NCBI taxonomy): domain Eukaryota; kingdom Metazoa; phylum Chordata; class Amphibia; order Caudata; family Ambystomatidae; genus Ambystoma; species Ambystoma mexicanum. The sequence continues at coordinate 827,711,477 of NC_090923.1, read as the reverse complement.
AAACACATTGAGGTGAACCGAACCAGCAGTGTAAGTTACTTTATTTCAGTCACATTTTAGTATAGAAGACAGGGACAGGAAATCTAGTGCTCCAAGGCTGTGTCTCCAGCTGCGAAACAACCAACTGGGCTGTTCTCGCCAGCATTTTAAAAATAGGTGATAAGTACCATGTGTTCTAACACATCTGGAAGTACATGCATAATTTTAGGCTGAGGACACTAGGCATGGCCACCTAACATTTGGCTCTGGAATTGGAAAGCATATTGAACCCCCAATTGAGAATTGTTTCATGCTGAGGATGGTAATGAAATCCTGATGACAACCCAATAAACTATCTTAGTAGGGGAATCAACATCCCTATCCTCAACCTGGAGTGGATTCACTCACATCAATCCAAATGAAATATTGATTGCCCACCACTTTAAAAAGCCACCAGGTAAACCTAGTTCAATGTGGGAAGTCTCAATGTTTCTGATTAGATAATGCACACATTAGTGCACCCCAGCACTACCTTACCCCAGTAACCCTCGCTTGTCCACCCACCCCGTTTCAGCTAGGTAACTCTACTCTCAGCCACCCACATGAGTAACCCCCATTAACCCTTACCCCAGCGTCCACAGCACACCCCAACAATGCCCCTGCACACTCCCCAGCTCATCACAGCAAAGCCCCACCTGTCAAACCTAGATCATCCGAGCACCCTTCTTCCCACACTCCCAAGTTCAACTCAGCAAATCTCCTTGACTGCCCACCTTAGATCACCTCATCTACCCCCTCACCCACGCTCCTAACACACCCCAGCAAGCCACTTCTGCCCTGCCTAACTCCCCAAGCAACTCTGCTGCCAAGCCTCCCTTCCCAGCAGCCACCACTCTCCTGACCACTCCGCAAACCCCGCCTGCCCATATTAGATCACCTCATCAGTTCCCACACCTCCCCCCAGAGCACTCCCAGAAATGCCTGCTTACTCTCTTTAGCACACCCCAGCAAGCCACCATCATCACGCGTGCACCACAGCAATACCCAGCTACCATTCTACCCTTCCTTAGTAGTCCCCACTTGCCCACAACCCCCCACTCTCCCAACTGAGCACTCCCCAGCAACCCCAAGCTTACCCATCCATCCCAGCAACTCCCATCCTAGCTCACCCCAGCAAAACCGCACCCGCCCTCTGTATGTCACCTGGGCAAATGCACAACTGCTCTTCCTAGTACAACCCAGAAACCCTACATCACAAGCTCAACTCAGGAACTTCCCCAACCTGAACTCCCTAGCTCACACTACCACACTTTTGCCCGTCCTCCCCAGAGCACCCCAGCAACTCCTCACCAAAGCGCCATACTCCAGCATCCGTCAGCATGCCCAGCAAACCCATCTCATCCCAGCATCCCCTGCGTTCCCACCTATGCCAGCTCTCTCCAGCAACCACATGCTCATCCACCAGCCCCCCCATCACCTTAGCTACCATAACTGACCCTAAAAACTCCCCATTAACTCAGCCCAGCACCCAATAACGTCCGACCCTAACTACCCAGCAAACCCCACTTACGCACAACCCTAATTCAAACCAGAATCGCATAAAAAGGCAGCACCTAATAAACAGCTAAAGTACACAAGCATTTGATGGCAGTGGCTAACACATTTATTTAAAATGCAAATGCCATGTCTATACAAGAGAAGCAAATGGTTGGCTTTGCCAATGCTTATTTATTGTTTTGTTTGGCTTACCATGGGCACGGAGCCAAATGGCTTAAGCCACTAATTAAAGGTGCTGACGTAAAACATGTTTAGGAGACATTACTATGGGCATAAAGCACTATATGTCCTGGTGGGACCCTGGAGGTTTAAAACATTTTTTGTATGTCTGGGAGGGTAAGGTGCACATTTGTCAAGGGGCAAATAATGTCTTGCTATTATGTATTGTGCATCACAAATATTTGCTCACAGGTGTCGTGTGGTGCTCCAGGCAGCTCCAGATTCGTTCCAGTTTTAGGGTTTGTGAATATGGCATAAGGGAGAAGAATTCAACATCAGATGCTCACGGCATCTCTTGATTTGTTCATCTGGAACAGCCTCCCTGCCACTCTGAAACTTGAGGAGAACCATCTCCAGTTCCGGAAGCACCTCAAGACTTTCCTCTTTGCTTCTGCATTTGCCCCTCTTCTGCTCTGCTGATCTGTTCTCTATCGGCACTGTGCACCTGGTTACCCTCTATCCTCCAGGCCCAGGTACCTGCTAACCCTGCCACCCTCCCGCACTGCCTCCAAGCCACCCTTTGCACTGGAGTCTGTATCTGTACCCATAAAGTCCTCCCCCCCTTTTTTTTTCTTGTTGCACTTATCAGAAATACCCTGTCTGCTGCCTTAAACCCAGCACTTGCCACTTGCTGGCTGCACTACCACTGGTTGTTGCCTTTATTATTTATTTATTTTATTTATTTATAATTTTCTATCTGTTTTCTCCTTTGCTCCACACTTTCCACTTCTCCCCCCCTTCCATTCACTTTCCCCCTTGTCCCTTTCCCATGCACTTGCGCGTTCTCAATGTCACTGGACCTAGTAAGATCGTTGTTTTGTTCTCCCTTGCTCCCCTCCCTTGCCTTGTCGCGCTCTGAAACATGTGTGTACGAGCGCGATAGAAATAAAATATCAATTCAATTTGTGAATGGGACCCTAGAACTCTTACATTGATATAAACGGTACTTTAGGACGTCTTAATATTCATTCATTGTCACGAGTAGCATAGCTCTTCCCATGCGTTATGTAAGTTTCTAGCAATGCTTACTGTCACAATTATGTTTGGAATGGTGAGAGGTAGGTACCCTCCTGAAGTGGCAGTTTCAGTTTAATTCTTGATTTACACTGAGAAGATTGAAAGCACTCTTAAAAAAGTGACCAAATGATTCTTTTCAGTGACTATAGGTGTGCAAGGGACGGGAGTGTCCATGAAATATGGAAACTTTGTTTGTTCTGTACATATGCTACTGACTTTTGATACCAGAGTCAGCTATTTCTCCCCTGCAACCTCAGCTTTAACGAATTGCGTAAGAGATGCGTCATAGCTCTAAATTGATGAACAAATAGAATACTAATGATAAAATAAGGTGTGCTTAACCACTTCTCAATTTTGAATTGTATTTACACTGAGTAGTTGCCGAAATACTGTCCCGTTTATGTAAAGCCTTTCATTCTGTGCAAACACAATACGTTCCGAGGATTCTGTCGCAGCTGCGTGTTTCGTTCAACCTTAAACTTAGATGTAATTGCAACTTCTCCAGGGAGGGCGCCACTGGTACTTGTGGGAAGTATGGAATGTCTGATCCTTTTTTGATAATTGGTTCTGAATCATTCAACCATTACAGAAGATGCCCCTGGCCATTCCTTGCCTGACTGTGTGAAGGAGGTCTCTCTCTTTTCTGAGCTCTTGCACCTTAGAGTGAATACAATGTGCGACTGGATGGGAAAACATGATAACTTGCTTTGCCCATTTCAAACATAAAATGAAGTATTTTGACTCATACACCACCCAGACTGTATTTCCCATTTTTTATTACTAACGTGTGTGACATTCCGCATGTCTTCGGGATCATCTGTTGAGATGTTCTCATGTTTTCCAGCTGCACTCAGTAATATAAACAACATGTTAAGGATCTTCGGTGGCATACGTGGAATAGCAAACATTATGTCAAATTAGGAAAACGTGAATCTCACTCAATTCTGTAACATTGCTGGAACAATTATTGCAAGAAAAGAATCCAGGATTAAGACAATTTGCACAGAGGCCCTGAAAATTAAATGGGATTTGCTCAAATGTGGAAATTGGACCACATGACCTATTAACAAAAACATTGCATACTTTAAAAATGATTCAGATGGACATTTAAGCACACATTAACTGTAGGAGCACCAGGACTTTCTATGGCATCAAATGCCCCTGCACGTTTCTGTACACAGGAAGCCATTCAGTCCGGTGAAGTAGACAATTTCCTAGCACGGATCAAACATACACAACCATGTGGCTGAAACCTTTTTTTAAAGGCTATGTGGAAGCCAAACTCAGTGATAGTCACATCCTATGGTTTTTGATTCAACAAGTGTGCCCCAGTCTTGGGGCGGGTGGGCGATCTTGATGTGAAACGCATGAAATTAGAACAAAGTTGTATTAAGCATTTGGACACAGTTAGAGAGGGGCGACTGTTTGTATAGAGTGTAACAAACTAATTAGTAATGTGTCTACCCTCGAATTAGCTCAACTGGGAGAAGTATGTCAAGTCAATGCTTCTTTATTTTCTATCAACATAGCATCATGTGCTGCTTTGCATCTAAGTGCTTCCTCTCTCTGTCTCCCCCAACCGTCTTCCATGTGCTCACTCTTCCCAACCAACATTCCACATCCTACTCTAATAGCAGCATGAATAATCACAACACATTCCCCTCCGTTAAATAAAACGGACAGAAAAACATATATTGAACAGGGAAAGAAAAAGATACAACACATTTCTCCATTTAAAGATGAGAAAAATTAAGTAAAGCAGAATCCTCGGCACATCAAGTAGGTTCCAGTGAGTTACTTATTTCAGTCACATTAAGTTACAGCAGGTTGACTCTGTGAGAACCACTGGCTCCCATCACCCAGGCAGGGGCTCTCCAACTGTCTAGAACCTTTACTACAAGCATTCCCTTAGTCACACCATAACATTCTCTCTGTCACATCCAACATCCTCACTGACATTACCAGGTTCCTGCATCCATCCCAAGCACTATACAACACATCTCCAGTATTTCCAAAACTCATCACAACATAACGGAGCACATCATAACACATCTCCTTTCCTTACACAATCCATCACACCCACGGAAAACACATGTCACTCATTCACACCAACCGAACCCGGCAGCACGCTGACGACACAAAGAACTTGTGAATAGAGATGGGGCAGCACAGACTTCTCTGAAGAAACCGAAGACAAGTGGGGGCCATACGTCCTTGCCCTGATACAAAGTTAGAAAGCACATTCCACCAACTAACACGCCTCCTTCACGAACATCACATGTAGCTAAACATCAACACACACATCCTGCACCTCTTATAAAGCACCTTTTTAACGGGTGGTGGGACTCTAGATATGACAGAGGATGCACTCCCCTGTCTACTCTGGTTGATGTTCCCATCAACCACTCTCCTATGACTACCTCAAGTACTTCTGAGAGTAACCACCTGAACAAGCACACCTTTTTAATGAGCGGTGAGGCTTGGCAGATACCGCCCATACACTCTAATTGCGGATCCACACCTCCATGTGGGTCTTATGACCAAACTATACTCATATGCCTGGTGCAGACACACACACACGCCCCCAGACATGCCAGTACTAGTACACCTCTGGACACTTCTATCAGCAATCAACATTCTCCACAGATGTTGAATATTCTCACAACCGATAAGACAATTAACACTTTAGAATATATTTTGCGAAGAGTCCTTAGCTGAGCACAGCTCCGAACCTGAAATTTCTCAAACCGGTTAATTCTAGCTACATCCTCTCTCTGTTCACACCATACCACATTTAAACCTGTACATGCTAGCACACACAAACAACAGCCTTTCCAGCAACGAAGTACTGTCATTACCTAACATTTCTACGCCTAAACTCTAACCCCTCTGCGTGTATTAGCTTAAGAGTCCATACTAGTCTTCAGATATATGAAGTCCTATCATACCCTAAAGGTCCTTGCAGCTCTAACTTGTAAACCCAGTGAAAAGGAAGTGGCGAAGAACCTGCACAGTGAAAAGGAAGTGGCGAAGAACCTGCACAGCGAAAAGGAAGTGGCGAAGAACCTGCAAACTTCATTGGATACCATTGCGAAGTGGTACAGCGACTGGAGGATAGAACTCAACACCAGCAAGACAACCACAATGCTGTTCACCAGAAAGAAGATCAAGGAGCACCCACACATCAGCCTCAACGGGGAGACCATCAAATGGGAGAGCAGCAGCCGCTACCTCGGCGTGACCCTGGACAGCAAACTCAACTGGGAAAGCCACATCGAGAATACTCAGCAGAAGGCAACAGGAAAGATGGCAGCGCTGTACCCACTCCTGCAGAGCAAGTCCATGCCCCTCCGGACAAAGATCAACCTCTACAAGGCGATCATCAGACCAACCCTGACGTATGCCTCCCCAGCATGGATGACATGCCATGAGCGACACCGGAAGAGTCTTCAGATAGTCCAGAACAAGGCCCTGCGGATATCGTCTGGAGCTCTGATCTTCACAAGGATAGCTGACCTTCACAGAGACCTGGACATCGAGATGTTGGACGAACATCTAGCGGAGCTGAGTAAGAACTTCTGCCAAGGGCTGGATCAGAACCCGAACCCTCTGATCAGAAGTCTCACTGTCACCACTGCAAACCCCTTTGACCGCTACCCACGGCCCATCCCTGCGAAGACCCTGTGAAACCAGCCCTACTGTGACAAGACCACACAGACCAAGAAGAATACAAACCCACGACTACATACTCAACCCGAGAAGATGGAGTAATGAGGCTCAAGCCTCGGTATGCAAAAATCACCGCTGATGGATAAAAATCTATCAGCAAGAAGAAGAACAGGCGCCCCTCCTGTTGTGAAAGACTAGCAACCACAATAACTAGGATAAGATCCTTGACCTCACCAGCTACTTCTCACTTGCATCACCCTTCTAATTCAACAATAAGGAGAACGTGTTACATTTTATTTTATAAGCACACAGTCAGCTGTGAGGTAACTCCAAATGAAACATCTTGTGCCGAGCGAATTACACATAAAATGCTCAGCTGTATTATTTTCTTCATCGCTTTCAGCCTACAACAATAGCCGCATCATCTCTCAGTTAGGCACGGTACCCTTAAACGTCCTGCACAGAAGTGTAATCTTCTGTGTCAAAAAAACACAAAAGTACCGGCATACCTGTTGTATCCAGAGCCCTCTTTTCTCTCTTCCGTGTCACCCCTTCTCTGCTCATGGCATTGCAGGGCTCTCTCGCACTGCTGGTGCATAGTTCTCTGCCTGGTGCCGCAGGGAACCCATAACACGGGCTTCATTGTGGGGCCAATTGACCAGCGCAGCCACACATCGTGACACCATCACACACGGGTCATTCGGTAAGGTGCTTTCCTCACATGACCCGGTATCTTCATTACTCGGAATCCCTCAAACCTTCGCCGCAAGGCGCAGAGGAACTCTAATAACATAGTGCTCGACGTTCGCCAAATCCCAGAGCATGACACTTACTTCATCATTTGTGAAGGCGCTGCCGTAGGGAACGAATCTCTGTGGACCCAACAATCACAACATGATAAATGAGGAACGCCACTCCTGGATGCCCCGACTTCACATGTATTTAGGTACGACCAGGACACCATCAACAGCGCAATATCCCTCTTGTCCTCGAGTACACCCGTGCATGGCTGGGCTCGCAGGCACTACTCCATCTCGAGTACCAACCTCCCTCTCACTCCACACACTGACTCTTCTAGGGGAGGCCACCCTACATCTATCATCTCGCCTGCTCTTTCCCTGCCAGCTTCACCTACTCCTGGGAACACACATAGTATATTGTTTCTTTTGGGGACCTCCCTGGGTAATGACTCTATACCCCAGGACTTCTACCCTTTCTTTCGTTCTTTCTTTCTTCACACTGGGTGATCTTCTTCACCTTTGCCCAGGTTGGGTCTTCCCGCTCTTTGCTTGTAATCAGTTCCCTAGCTCTGGAAACACACATAATGGGCTATTCTTCGCCCAGGGTTTCAGATGGGCTGCAGCTCCCCCTCTTTCATCACCCTGGGAGATGGGACTTATTTGTGGGGGCAGTGGCTCCTCTTTCTTCTTCTCTGCACCCGCTGCAGCAGACTTGTCACCATCAACCTCTTCTTCTTGCATACAGGTCCTTTTCCTGGCCTCCCAGAAGGACCAGCTCATCGCCAGTGAAGTAAAGAAGGATCCTCAGGCACATCAAGTATGAGCTTATGGCCCTTGGAACGTGCATATGTTACTGGATGGGATTACACCAGAATAATTCTGAGTCCAAATAACCGGACAAACTCAAGAATATGGCAAGTTGCTGTTTTATTAGCAATTATCTAAACATGGAGTTCACATCAAACATCAATGGACATACGCTCATTTTCAGTGATTTCCAGAAAAAATACAATGACATACTTCTTTATGCATCAGAATGATGTCACGCTACGTGGCAATAGTGAAAAACCTATCAAGGGATGGTGTTGGATAAGGGACACATCTAGATATACAATGATATAGGAGCTAGGTTTGTTATAGGCTGTCCGATATCAGCTGGACAATTTATGCCTACCTCTTCATTTCTGTCATTTAAAGAAAATCAGTTACACAGTGTTTCATTGGTTTCCCAAGCTATAAGGTCCTTTGTTTTATGGACTAATACAATTGGTTTGGCATGCTTGTTCCATGTCTGGAACATTTGGTTCAATTAGTAGCATGTAAGCCAAGACCCATGTGCAAGGACACGAGGCTTCCCTACCACCCAATTAGCCCAACATCTCTCATCACCCATGCCTTCTGAAATGAAATTCGCTATGTACTTGGCCTTGCAGAGTATTCTTTTCCTGGGAATGCAACGGGAGGGAGGGCACTCGCTATCGTGTCTTCAACTCCAAGTTCAAGCCCTATTTCCATCCTCGACTCACATGACAAGAGTCCATGATTCTGTTCCTTCTGCAAGCTTTTACATGTTTTAAATTAATCATGACTTAGCATCCTTTGTGTTCTTTCTTGCACCTTAACGTGAGAGGATTCCTCATCTGCACACATGTTCCTCTTCAGCTTAGATAGCGGACCTCGACATCTCAGTTCTTGACTTCAGGCCGGACAGAAGATGTCTCACCCGCTAGTCCCCGGGGATCTGTCATCCAGGTGGCCATCTTGGGGGAGGACCAGTGCGGGAGGGTCATGTGGATGGGGAGTCCTCGGGAGCGGAAGTGGGACACCGACAGGTGAGACGTGATAAGCCCTTCCTTATAACACCTTTTCCCCATCCTACCCCGTAGGATATTCAGAAGCTCTACCCCACCGCCACCCTTTCCGACACAAACACTTTCTTACACCATAAAAGACAATGGACTAACACCAGGGCCATTTACCTGACATGTCCCAACACAAGGGCCAGGCAGAGTCAGGCAATTGACAATAATTACGCACACTTGACGGGCCTTTCCCTTCCCCACAGGCATAAAAGGTGGAGCACGAGAGCACACTTTGAGGAAGGCAAAACCCACAAGGAGGCGGCTGTTCCAGGACAGCAGTTCAAGAGGAGGAGGAAGGCGGCGAGACTGGAAAGGATGATAAGGAGGGAAGTGCCCTTGCCCTTTCCGACCCAGACCTGAGAAGCCTCCAAAAGAGGAATTGTAAGACCGGGAGCTACAGCTAGCGTGTGGTCTAACAGATGTCAACTGATGACCAGGGCGGACAGAGGCGCTTGCTTCCATGGTTCCATCCTTGACTCCAGAGATAAGAAACGACAAGGAGTTCAACACAACCGGTGAGTCAGAGGGAGCACCGATAATAGACCATGCTGTATTGAGCGAAGGTTGCAAACGGCAACCTGATTGGAACAAAGAACTTATGTCAGAGAACTTTTAAAAACGCAGGGTAATACCAGCAGCAGAGTGGTCCGGTGCCACTTGGGCACTTATTCGAAAGACTCTGGTCGTTCCCCTTTGTTAAAACTGCAGATACTGGTAGGAGACCACCAGGGGGTGCAGGCAGTATGGAAGCCTGAATACCCATCTCTCCACAAGCCTCCACCCATCGGTGAATTTTACATGCCTATCTAGCCCGTGTGTCATTAAAATTTGCTGCTGAGTAAGAAGAAGGGGTCGAGACCACCGGGCCCAAGTCGTTTAAAAAAATGAGCCGTTAAACTGGGCAAACGACCGTGCTGAGGCGCCCCCCCGTCCAAAAGGGCCTCCAATGTGAAGGAGTGGCATCAGATAGGAAGGCGCCGAACAGCCGATCGCCAAACACATCGAGCCGCGGAGCAGCTGGAAACACAGCAACGTGGCTGTGCCTTGAGGAGGACTCCCGCCAGCGCTGCCATCTAGACTGGAAGCCAGGTGGCTTCTGCGGATGCGCTCGCACCTCCCACAAAGTTGAAACTGCGTGGAGCAGGCGGGGGCAGGCTTCGGGCGCACAGTGCCTCGCGGAGGAATAGGAGGTGCAGCGCCCACAGAGGAAGTGCCCTGAAAATAGATTTGGATGTTGTGTGTCCCGCTTTCCCTAGCCTCCGGGGCATTAAGATTGGAGCCCCACATTGGCAGCTAGTGGGAGATGCAATGAGGAAGTGGCCCGCAAGCTTTAACAGCTGACAGTACATAACACGGCATCACGCTTTCATTTGAGAGGTGCAGCATGGATCGTAGGGAAGACACGGACGCCCCTCTGGGGAGCAATCTTTTTAGCACAGCTGGAGGTGGGCTTGACCCGGTAAAACTCTAGAAGGTGTGGACAAGAGGCATAAAGATTCCTAATAGCCCCTCTGGCGCTTCTCTAGCAGTGCTGACTCTTCAGAGCAGCCCTCGGCCCGCCAGGATATGGCCTAAGGTAAGGAGGGGGGGGGTGTGAGCTTGTGGGCCCCTTGAGGTATAGCGCTTTCTGAAGACTTCTGAAAAACCAAGGGTGCTGCCCCCCTCCACACATTCTACTAGCCACCAGCCTCTCTGGTGCTCCCCTAACATACAAAACGTGGATCCGGTTCGCCAATGCTGGGATGTGTGTGTCAGCAATAGGGTTGTGGCAGGCGGAAACCACGCAGAACGCTAGTAAATAAGCAGATCTACTGCCCAAACACCTGCTTTTGCCCTGACAGGAAGGGGGCATCCCCCATATACCCATTTCAGGGGTGAACTGCTAGAACCCCCCATTCAACAAAACCAGGACTTGGCATACTAGATCTGATACGGGGAGACAACAAGGAACATACTGACACAGCATCTTTCGCTCAGTACTCCTTCCAGAGGGGTACCAACCAGGCAATAGTGAATGATCCGGGCCAGGCACCGTTGGATCCCATGGACAAAGTGATGATAATAACATTACGAGAGTATCCCTTTAGTGTGTAAAAGGATTCATTGCAAATCAAACAAGACATAAAGATAAAGCTTCAGTCAAGCCAGGGCATCCTGAACTGTAACTCTGTATGCAGTCCGCCAAAGTTGTCACATCAGTGGAAAAACTACAAAAATATAGGAGAGACCTTATACAAATGGCGGCTCCCACCTCCCAAGAAGTTCCGCCGATTGCAGGAGGAGATCAGGATATGTCCACCAAAGCGGACATTCCCCTCCTCTTTGAAGAAATAAGAGCATTTAGGACGAGCATGACCTCTGCGGTAAGTGTTCTACAGGACAAAGTACATAAGATTGAGGACAAAGTGGAGGCCCTGGAAAATTACCAACAGTGAGTGGACATTGTTGAAATGGGAAATGAAGGCCGGTTTCAAGAATTGGAGCAGAAAAATCGGGACTTGGATGCAAAGGTCAACGACCTAGAAAATAGGGAGCGCAGAGCGAATGTAAGGATACAAGGCCTCAAGGAATCGCCAGGCGAACCACCGGCCTCCCTGGAAAGGAGAGTAAAAGACCTTATCGCAGCTATCCTCCCCACTCCGTTAGTACTCGCATTGGAATTCGAAAGAATACATAGAGCAGGAGGCCCACCAGGGGGTCCGAGATTGGTGCTGGCAAGGTTTCACCATTATAAGCACAAGACTGAGATCCTCCAGAAAGCAAGGGAACTGGACACCATTGAGTTCGAGGATTCTAGAGTAAAACATTTTCAGGACCTGTCAGCAGCCACCCTGGCAAAAAGAAGAGCATGTTGCCCCCTAACAGCTTGCTTACGAGACAAAGGGACTAGGTACCGGTGGAATCATCCGTTTGCGCTGGTTTTTACCTATGACAATGAAGAGTACAGGGCTACCACGGGGGAGGAAGCAGAGGGAATTTTAAAAGGCTTGCAGACAAATACAGACAGAGAGGAAGGGCAGGAAACACTGTCGTCGTCACAATCAGAGCGTGCACCAATTGGCCCATGGTGACAAAAAAGCAAATCCAGAGGCGGCAAAAAATTTAAGAGGCTGAATACTCCATGATTTGGAAGTAGACGACATGAAAGACATAGTGGAACACTCTGCGTCTCTGAAAAACAAAAGCCGGGCTGGGCAATCAAATCAGCAGACATTGCGCATTCGCTAATTAGCAGCGGTATAGTTGAAAAACAGCATAGAAAGTTTTGTGGAGGGCACCCGTTGGTGGCCCTATGTTTACACTTGGGGCGTCTCCGATGTTATGGAGGGAGTCCATTTATCCTTTTCAAATCTTCTTCATTATTTCCTATTTTTCAACTTTCTTAGTGGGGAAGGTGGAAGGGGGTATATATGGCCGTTCTACTCAGGAGAATTAATGGAACCGTAAACTGTACTCTTAATAAGCACAATAGCATGGCTGCTGAAAAACATCATCAAAGATCCACTAGTGACTTGCAACCACAACATCGATGGTGGATAAAACGATCAGAGTGGGTTCATTGAATGCAAAAGGGCTAAACTCACCGCAGAAAAGATCATTGCTGAGGCAGACATTTCACCAAGCCCACCTAGACATTCTATTTGTCCAGGAAACGAAGTACAAACATTCTGGGGAATTAGATATTAAGGGGAGTAACATAGGAGGGCCAATATGGGCCTCCGGCCCAGAGAAGAAGGGAGGAGTGGGTATACTGTATCGCTCCACTTTGGGTCTCCGAATCACACGCGTCCGGAGAGACCCAAGCGGCGCATTTTTGATTATCCAGGGTGAGTTGGAATCCACCGTAGTTACATTGTGTTCGGCATATGCTCCAAACGTGCAACAGCTATCTTATTGCAAAAATGTTTTCGCGGTCTTGGAGGGTGAAAGAGTGGGCCGTCTCATTTGTGGGGGAGATCTCAACCAAATAACAGTTTCGTCTTTAGACTGGCGGTCATTCCGCCTTGGCGCGTGTCCCCCCCCCTGACAACACACAGTTTCAATCATTAATCTCAGAACACCACATAATAGATGCCTGGTGCGCTACATATCCAACCAAGAAAGCATACACTTTCTACTCACATCCACATCAAACCTACACATGTATTGATTATGTACTATTAGATTCTAGCTTGGAACACCTGATTAAGGAAGCTGATATTGCAATAGTAAGCTGGTTCGATCATGATATGGTAGTGGTCAATCTGAGTCTGGGGGGTCAAAGGCCAGTAGGGAGTCGATGGATGTGTAATGATACACTGTTCAAAGACAAAATATTCGGAGAAAGTTTAGATGAAGAAATACGGGATTTTTACATAAGAAATGACAGCGGCGACATTCCTAGTCGCACGGTCTGGGAAGCAGCAAAAGCAACCATACGGGGACTTATAATAGCGCAGGGTGCCTCAGTTAAGAGACTAAAATTGTTGGAAGAAACCCGGGTCACAAAATTAATAGACAAAAAAGAAAGACTTTTGGTAGACAGACAGGGGGACTCCTCAGAGATAAGGGCAGAAATTAAAGCTCTTAGGCAAGAACTGAAAGACATATGGATGAGCAAAGCCTTGGCTATTCTCAGATTCATTAAACAAGAATACTTTGAAAGGGGGGACAAGCCCCACACACTGCTTGCAGCAAGACTCAGAAAGGAAATAACAGAAAGAGCCGTTCTTAAGGTTAAGTCATCCTCAAATTTGATCTTGACGAACCCGGCAGAAATCACAACACGGTTTGCCCAATTCTACGAACAACTTTATGCTGCCGAAGTACCACCTTCTCTCAAAAGCTCTGCAGAATTCATGTCAAAAGTAGACTTTCCTCCACTAATGGACGCGGATAGAGAGCTACTGAATGGCCCAATTACAGCAGAGGAAGTAGACTGTGCCATTGGCTCCTTGAAAGCAGGCTCAGGACCGGGCGCGGATGGCTTCACCCCAGCTTTTTATAAAGGTTCAAGGGCGCTCTAACCCCATTTCTTACTATGCTATTCAATGTCATTATGGAGACGGGCATAGCTCCTCTGTCATTCACAGAAGCAAGAATAATAGTTCTCCCTAAGGAAGGGAAAGACAGGTTAGAATGCGGCTCCTATCGGCCAATTTCACTCTTGAATGTGGACGCAAAGGTTTTTGCCAGAATTCTGGCCAAGCGACTGAGCAGGGTCTTGCCCCAACTGATCCATAGTGATCAGACAGGATATGTAGTTAACCGCCAGGGGGCAGATAATGTCCGTAAAACGTTAGACCTCCTGGCCCCCTCCCTCTCCCAAGAAATCGAACACACGTTGGTCTCGATCGACGCCGAAAAGTCATTCGATCGCGTGGAGTGGAGATTTATGTCGGACGTTCTGGAGAAAGAGGGCTTAGGCCCCGAGTGGATTCGAGGAGCCAAAGCATTATATAAAAACACCTGAGCAAAAATTGTGGTGAATGGTATCGCATCACAGGAATTTGAGTTGACCAGCGGGACAAGACAGGGCTGCCCTCTCTCCCCTTTAGTTTATATCCTTCTCATGGAGCCTCTTGCTCAAAATATTAGGCGAAATCCCAACATTCATGGCTTCGTTAGATATGGAACTGAATAAAAGCTTGTGTTGTTTGCAGATGACGTATTGGCATATATCACTTCCCCAGACCAGTCGATACCAGCACTCCTTCATGAGATAAAAGAATATGGGGCACAATCTGGATTTAGCATTAATAGGCATAAAACAGTCATCCTTCCTCTCTACGAGCTTAGCCCACTTGCCACAGCTACCCCCCAGACATAGGGTTTTCAAATGGCACATGCAAACCTAAAATATTTAGGAGTAACAATCACTAAAAACCTTCCAAATCTGTTTCAAGCAAATTACAAAATGCTCTGGGCCACAATCCTGAAGGATCTAGGCAACTGGGGCAAACTTAAGTTGTCATGGGTTGGAAAACAGACAGCGATTAAAATGAATGTCCTACCACGACTTCTTTTCCTTTTTCAGTCATTGCCAATCCTCCTCCCGTGTGCATTTTTTAAAGAGATTAAAAACGCTTTGCTATTGTTTCTCTGGGACAAAGGCAATCCCTGTATTGCATATAAAACTCTGATTTTATCTAAGGATAAGGGAGGCCTTGCCTATCCAGACATTTCTTCCTACTACGCGGCGGCAGTGCTTCATGTGTTGGTTGATCACATTAGAGAGTCAAAGAGCAAGCAGTGGGTGGCCCTGGAAAATTGCATTTTCACCCCCGTAACCATGGGCGAATGGCTCTGGGCACCGGTAAAAACTATACCACGTAGGGCGCGAGAAAATCCTGTTTTATCAGCAATTTGGTCCCTATGGAGCAAAAAAAAACTGGTATGAAGGGAGTGACAACGTGGCCATCTCCACTGAGTTGCATCTGGACCCCTCCAATTAGAGATGCGATAATAGATCCCCTTCGCTTTCAACCTCAATATGAGCAGGCCTTGGTTAGAGTGGGGCAAATGTGGAGGCAGGGCTCCTTTCTGACCAAGGAGGAATTGGAGGAAACACAAGCACTAACCATTGGGCCTCTTCCGTACCTTCAGTTTAAGGGTGTCCTCACAGACCGCAAATGGCAAGACCAGCTGCAGCGCCCATTGACAGCATTTGAAATCATATTAAACAAACATATAGGTTCCAAGGGAGTCATATCAAGCATGTACAAAGCACTCTTGGAGAGAGGATATCTTCCCAAGCCCAAGGCCAAAGCTAAATGGGACAAGGAACTGGGGTGGGTAGACAATCAGGAAGGTTGGGACGCTATATATAGAGCGGTATGGAAGTCTTCAATAGCAATGCAATAGAAAATGCATAACTGTAGAATATTAGTGCAGTGGCACCTTGCTCCCCCACCGTATGACTAAAATGTACCACGGCGTAACCCCCTATTGTTGGCGTGGATGTGCACAAGTTTGTACATACTGGCATCAATGGTGGGCTTGCTCACAAATTCAGCTCTTCTGGAAAGAAATCCTAGGTGCATTTACGAGATTGAGGGTATCCAAAGAGTCCTCGCTCCTCTTCTGGTCCTTTTTGGAGTGGAGGAGGATTAAGAGAGATATATGCTCTTACCACACATGCCAAGAAATCTCTTATTAGCTGCCCGTGTCTGTGTGACAATTAAATGGAAAGCACCTTCACTCCCAACAAAGGCAGATTGGCTTCATAAAGCAAAAGAAATGTATGAAATGGAGAGCCTTACAGCTATTGTGAAGGGAACAAATACTTATGTGGACCAACAATGGCCCCTGTTCCTCCAATTCTACAGGGAGAATCAGGCCACATACGGTATATGTCAGCTTGGGAGCTGCGCTAGTTTCCTGGCCCATGCGTAGTAAGCAACGAAACGCGCTAGAAAACAAACTTTAGGGGCAGGGGTCTGGCACTGACCCATCTCGATGGGACATTCCCCCTGGTGTTTACACAAAAGATTGATCCCTCACCACACATCATTACACGATATGTTAATGTTCCCCATCGATGATGCAGCCACACATTTTTTTAAGTGACCGATTCCACCACATTCAGTGATTTGACTGTTCATTTTTTTTTTTTTATGAATGGCCCTGGGTAGGAAAAGGGAGAGGGGTAGGAAAAGGGAGGGGGGGTGGGAATGGGAAACAGGATTTCTGTCCTCTTTACTTTTCTTCTTCATATTTGCTCTTTTACAACTGTTCTTCCTCGGTCCTCACTGTCTCTGTCACAAGGGTTTTTCTTCTATACTTCTTCTTTTACCATCTGTATTTTGAAAATTAGAAAATGTTCTTAATGTGACTGCATTGGTCAACATGTGAAGTCTGTTGTTTGACACTTTTTCGTAGGCCGGATGGCCGATGTAAC
Source organism: Ambystoma mexicanum (assembly GCF_040938575.1). Taxonomy (NCBI): domain Eukaryota; kingdom Metazoa; phylum Chordata; class Amphibia; order Caudata; family Ambystomatidae; genus Ambystoma; species Ambystoma mexicanum. Next base: position 827,694,555 of record NC_090923.1, on the reverse strand, counting down.
TCTTGGTCACAATAAAAATATATATAAAAAAATTTAAAAAACTACAGGTGCCAGGAGGCCCTAGGGCAGGCAGACGTAGGAGGTCAAAGTGGTCATACAAGGGTCGAGCAAAACCCCTTGTACAGTTGAAAGTCTTTGACCCGTAACCAAGAGGAAAGCTAAGGGAAGTAAATCCTGCATTGTGATAAAGCAAAGGGAACTGTGTAACTGGCAAATGTGAACCCGGCTGAGGGATGCCTGCAAAGCAGGGTGAAGCACGATAACCCTGGGAAAATTGTGTTGGCAAGAGTGAACCCCGCTGAGGGATGTCCGCGGTGAAAGGTTGTTTAAAAGGACACTGAGACTTGTGAATACTACAGGTGAAGAGATTGTGAGTGAAAGGCCGTAGTGAACCCGCCAGAGGGAGGCTAACATTTGAGAGGATCAGAGCTCGGTTGAGGAGGAATAGGAGGTGCAGCGCCCACAGACGAAGTGCCCTGAAAATAGATTCGGAGGTTGTGTGTCCCGCTTTCCCTAGCCTCCGGGGCATTAAGATTGGAGCCCCACATTGGCAGCTAGTGGGAGGCGCAATGAGGAAGTGGCCCTCAAGCTTTAACAGCTGACAGTACATAACACGGCATCACGCTTTCATTTGAGCAGTGCAGCATGGATCGTAGGGAAGACACGGACGCCCCTGTGAGGAGCAATCTTTTTAGCACAGCTGGAGGTGGGCTTGACCCGGTAAAACTCTAGAAGGTGTGGACAAGAGGCATAAAGATTCCTAATAGCCCCTCTTGTGCTTCTCTAGCAGTGCTGACTCTTCAGAGCAGCTCTCGGCCCGCCAGGAGACGGCCTAAGGTAAGGAGGGGGGGGTGTGAGCTTGTGGGCCCCTTGAGGTATAGCGCTTTCTGAAGACTTCTGAAAAACCAAGGGTGCTGCCCCCCTCTACACATTCTACTAGCCACCAGCCTCTCTGGTGCTCCCCTAACATACAAAACGTGGATCCGGTTCGCCAATGCTGGGATGTGTGTGTCAGCACTAGGGTTGTGGCAGGCGGAAACCACGCAGAACGCTAGTAGATAAGCAGATCTACTGCCCAAACACCCGCTTTTGCCCTGACAGGAAGGGGGCATCCCCCATATACCCATTTCAGGGGTGAACTGCTAGAACCCCCCATTCAACAAAACCAGGACTTGGTATACTAGATCTGATACGGGGAGACAACAAGGAACATACTGACACAGCATCTTTCGCTCAGTACTCCTTCCAGAGGGGTACCAACCAGGCAATAGTTAAAGATCCGGGCCAGGCACCGTTGGATCCCATGGACAAAGTGATGATAATAACATTACGAGAGTATCCCTTTAGTGTGTAAAAGGATTCATTGCAAATCAAACAAGACATAAAGATAAAGCTTCAGTCAAGCCAGGGCATCCTGAACTGTAACTCTGTATGCAGTCCGCCAAAGTTGTCACATCAGTGGAAAAACTACAAAAATATAGGAGAGACCTTATACAAATGGCGGCTCCCACCTCCCAAGAAGTTCCGCCGATTGCAGGAGGAGATCAGGATATTTCCACCAAAGCGGACATTCCCCTCCTCTTTGAAGAAATAAGAGCATTTAGGACGAGCATGACCTCTGCGGTAAGTGTTCTACAGGACAAAGTACATAAGATGGAGGACAAAGTGGAGGCCCTGGAAAATTACCAACAGTGAGTGGACATTGTTGAAATGAGAAATGAAGGCTGGTTTCAAGAATTGGAGCAGAAAAATCGGGACTTGGATGCAAAGGTCAACGACCTAGAAAATAGGGAGCGCAGAGCGAATGTTAGGATACAAGGCCTCAAGGAATCGCCAGGCGAACCACCGGCCGCCCTGGAAAGGAGAGTAAAAGACCTTATCGCGGCTATCCTCCCCACTCCGTTAGTACTCACATTGGAATTCGAAAGAATACATAGAGGAGGAGGCCCACCAGGGGGTCCGAGATTGGTGCTGGCAAGGTTTCACCATTATAAGCACAAGACTGAGATCCTCCAGAAAGCAAGGGAACTGGACACCATTGAGTTCGAGGATTCTAGAGTAAAACATTTTCAGGACCTGTCAGCAGCCACCCTGGCAAAAAGAAGAGCATGTTGCCCCCTTACAGCTTGCTTACGAGACAAAGGGACTAGGTACCGGTGGAATCATCCGTTTGCGCTGGTTTTTACCTATGACAATGAAGAGTACAGGGCTACCACGGGGGAGGAAGCAGAGGGAATTTTAAAAGGCTTGCAGACAAATACAGACAGAGAGGAAGGGCAGGAAACACTGTCGTCGTCACAATCAGAGTGTGCACCAATTGGCCCATGGTGACAAAAAAGCAAATCCAGAGGCGGCAAAAAATTTAAGAGGCTGAATACTCCATGATTTGGAAGTAGACGACATGAAAGACATAATGGAACACTCTGCGTCTCTGAAAAACAAAAGCCGGGCTGGGCAATCAAATCAGCAGACATTACGCATTCGCTAATTAGCAGCGGTATAGTTGAAAAACAGCATAGAAAGTTTTGTGGAGGGCACCGTTGGTGGCCCTATGTTTACACTTGGGGCGTCTCCGATGTTATGGAGGGAGTCCATTTATCGTTTTCAAATCTTCTTCATTATTTCCTATTTTTCAACTTTCTTAGTGGGGAAGGTGGAAGGGGGTATATATGGCGTTCTACTCAGGAGAATTAATGGAACCGTAAACTGTACTCTTAATAAGCACAATAGAATGGCTGCTGAAAAACATCATCAAAGATCCACTAGTGACTTGCAACAACAACATCGATGGTGGATAAAACGATCAGAGTGGGTTCATTGAATGCAAAAGGGCTAAACTCACCGCAGAAAAGATCATTGCTGAGGCAGACATTTCACCAAGCCCACCTAGACATTCTATTTGTCCAGGAAACGAAGTACAAACATTCTGGGGAATTAGATATTAAGGGGAGTAACATAGGAGGGCCAATGTGGGCCTCCGGCCCAGAGAAGAAGGGAGGAGTGGGTATACTGTATCGCTCCACTTTGGGTCTCCGAATCACACGCGTCCGGAGAGACCCAAGCGGCGCATTTTTGATTATCCAGGGTGAGTTGGAATCCACCGTAGTTACATTGTGTTCGGCATATGCTCCAAATGTGCAACAGCTATCTTATTGCAAAAATGTTTTCGTGGTCTTGGAGGGTGAAAGAGTGGGCCGTCTCATTTGTGGGGGAGATCTCAACCAAATAACAGTTTCGTCTTTAGACTGGCGGTCATTCCGCCTTGGCGCGCGTCCCCCCCCTGACAACACACAGTTTCAATCATTAATCTCAGAACACCACATAATAGATGCCTGGTGCGCTACATATCCAACCAAGAAAGCATACACTTTCTACTCACATCCACATCAAACCTACACATGTATTGATTATGTACTATTAGATTCTAGCTTGGAACACCTGATTAAGGAAGCTGATATTGCAATAGTAGGCTGGTTCGATCATGATATGGTACTGGTCAATCTGAGTCTGGGGGGTCAAAGGCCAGTAGGGAGTCGATGGATGTGTAATGATACACTGTTCAAAGACAAAATATTCTGAGAAAGTTTAGATGAAGAAATACGGGATTTTTACATAAGAAATGACAGCGGCGACATTCCTAGTCGCACGGTCTGGGAAGCAGCAAAAGCAACTATACGGGGACTTATAATAGCGCAGGGTGCCTCAGTTAAGAGACTAAAATTGTTGGAAGAAACCCGGGTCACAAAATTAATAGACAAAAAAGAAAGACTTTTGGTAGACAGACAGGGGGACTCCTCAGAGATAAGGGCAGAAATTAAAGCTCCTAGGCAAGAACTGAAAGACATATGGATGAGCAAATCCTTGGCTATTCTCAGATTCGTTAAACAAGAATACTTTGAAAGGGGGAACAAGGCCCACACACTGCTTGCAGCAAGACTCATAAAGGAAATAACAGAAAGAGCCGTACTTAAGGTTAAGTCATCCTCAAATTTGATCTTGACAAACCCGGCAGAAATCACAACACGGTTTGCCCAATTCTACGAACAACTTTATGCTGCCGAAGTACCACCTTCTCTCAAAAGCTCTGCAGAATTCATGTCAAAAGTAGACTTTCCTCCACTAATGGACGTGGATAGAGAGCTACTGAATGGCCCAATTACGGCAGAGGAAGTAGACTGTGCCATTGGCTCCTTGAAAGCAGGCTCAGGACCGGGCGTGGATGGCTTCACCCCAGCTTTTTATAAAGGTTCAAGGGCGCTCTAACCCCATTTCTTACTATGCTATTCAATGTCATTATGGAGACGGGCATAGCTCCTCCGTCATTCACAGAAGCAAGAATAATAGTTCTCCCTAAGGAAGGGAAAGACAGGTTAGAATGCGGCTCCTATCGGCCAATTTCACTCTTGAATGTGGACGCAAAGGTTTTTGCCAGAATTCTGGCCAAGCGACTGAGCAGGGTCTTGCCCCAACTGATCCATAGTGATCAGACAGGATATGTAGTTAACCGCAAGGGGGCAGACAATGTCCGTAAAACATTAGACCTCATGGCCCCCTCTCTCGCCCAAGAAATCGAACACACGTTGGTCTCGATTGACGCCGAAAAGTCATTCGATCGCGTGGAGTGGAGATTTATGTCTAACGTTCTGGAGAAAGAGGGCTTAGGCCCCGAGTGAATTCGAGGAGCCAAAGCATTATATAAAAACACCTGAGCAAAAATTGTGGTGAATGGTATCGCATCACAGGAATTTGAGTTGACCAGCGGGACAAGACAGGGCTGCCCTCTCTCCCCTTTAGTTTATATCCTTCTCATGGAGCCTCTTGCTCAAAATATTAGGCGAAATCCCAACATTCATGGCTTCGTTAGATATGGAACTGAATAAAAGCTTGTGTTGTTTGCAGATGACGTATTGGCATATATCACTTCCCCAGACCAGTCGATACCAGTACTCCTTCATGAGATAAAAGAATATGGGGCACAATCTGGATTTAGCATTAATAGGCATAAAACAGTCATCCTTCCTCTCTACGAACTTAGCCCACTTGCCACAGCTACCCCCCAGACATAGGGTTTTCAAATGGCACATGCAAACCTAAAATATTTAGGAGTAACAATCACTAAAAACCTTCCAAATCTGTTTCAAGCGAATTACAAAATGCTCTGGGCCACAATCCTGAAGGATCTAGGCAACTGGGGCAAACTTAAGTTGTCATGGGCTGGAAAACAGACAGCGATTAAAATGAATGTCCTACCACGACTTCTTTTCCTTTTTCAGTCATTGCCAATCCTCCTCCCGTGTGCATTTTTTAAAGAGATTAAAAACGCTTTGCTATTGTTTCTCTGGGACAAAGGCAAACCCTGTATTGCATATAAAACTCTGATTTTATCTAAGGATAAGGGAGGCCTTGCCTATCCAGACATTTCTTCCTACTACGCGGCGGCAGTGCTTCATGTGTTGGTTGTTCACATTAGAGAGTCAAAGAGCAAGCAGTGGGTGGCCCTGGAAAATTGCATTTTCACCCCCGTAACCATGGGCGAATGGCTCTGGGCACCGGTAAAAACTATACCACGTAGGGCGCGAGAAAATCCTGTTTTATCAGCAATTTGGTCCCTATGGAGCAAAGAAAAACTGGTATGAAGGGAGTGACAACGTGGCCATCTCCACTGAGTTGCATCTGGACCCCTCCAATTAGAGATGCGATAATAGATCCCCTTTGCTTTCAACCTCAATATGAGCAGGCCTTGGTTAGAGTGGGGCAAATGTGGAGGCAGAGCTCCTTTCTGACCAAGGAGGAATTGGAGGAAACACAAGCACTAACCATTGGGCCTCTTCCGTACCTTCAGTTTAAGGGTGTCCTCACAGACCGCAAATGGCAAGGCCAGCTACAGCGCCCATTGACAGCATTTGAAATCATATTAAACAAACATATAGGTTCCAAGGGAGTCATATCAAGCATGTACAAAGCACTCTTGGAGAGAGGATATCTTCCCGAGCCCAAGGCCAAAGCTAAATGGGACAAGGAACTGGGGTGGGTAGACAATCAGGAAGGTTGGCACGCTATATATAGAGCGGTATGGAAGTCTTCAATAGCAATGCAATAGAAAATGCATAACTGTAGAATATTAGTGCAGTGGCACCTTGCTCCCCCACTGTATGACTAAAATGTACCACGGCGTAACCCCCTATTGTTGGCGTGGATGTGCACAAGTTTGTACATACTGGCATCAATGGTGGGCTTGCTCACAAATTCAGCTCTTCTGGAAAGAAATCCTAGGTGCATTTACGAGATTGAGGGTATCCAAAGAGTCCTCGCTCCTCTTCTGGTCCTTTTTGGAGTGGAGAAGGATGAAGAGAGATACACGCTCTTACCACACATGCCAAGAAATCTCTTATTAGCTGCCCGTGTCTGTGTGACAATTAAATGGAAAGCACCTTCCCTCCCAACAAAGGCAGATTGACTTCTTAAAGCAAAAGAAATTTATGAAATGGAGGGCCTTACAGCTATTGTGAAGGAAACAAATACTTATGTGGACAAACAATGGCTCCCGTTCCTCCAATTCTACAGGGAGAATCGGGCCACATGCGGTATATGTCAGCTTTGGAGCTGCGCTAGTTTCCTGGCCCATGCGTAGTAAGCAACGAAACGCGCTAGAAAACAAACTTTAGGGGCAGCGGTCTGGCACTGACCCATCTCAATGGGACATTCCCCCTGGTGTTTACACAAAAGATTGATCCCTCACCACACATCATTACACGATATGTTAATGTTCCCCATCGATGATGCAGCCACACATTTTTTTAAGTGACCGATTCCACCACATTCAGTGATTTGACTGTTCATTTTTTTTTTTTTTATGAATGGCCCTGGGTAGCAAAAGGGAGCGGGGTAGGAAAAGGGAGGGGGGGGTGGGAATGGGAAACAGGATTTCTGTCCTCTTTACTTTTCATCTTCATATTTGCTCTTTTACGACTGTTCTTCCTCGGTCCTCACTGTCTCTGTCACAAGGGTTTTTTTTCTTTTTCTTTTACCATCTGTATTTTGAAAATTAGAAAATGTTCTTAATGTGACTGCATTGGTCAACATGTGAAGTCTGTTGTTTGACACTTTTTTGTAGGCCGGATGGCCGATGAAACTCTTGGTCACAATAAAAATATATATATAAAAAATAGAAAAAACTACAGATGCCAGGAGGCCCTAGGGCAGGCAGACATAGGAGGTCAAAGTGGTCATACAATGGTCGAGCAAAACCCCTTGTACAGTTGAAAGTCTTTGAACCGTAACCAAGAGGAAAGCTAAGGGAAGTAAATCCTGCATTGTGATAAAGCAAAGCGAACTGTGTAACTGGCAAATGTGAACCCAGCTGAGGGATGCCTGCAAAGCGGGGTGAAGCACGATAACCCTGGGAAAATTGTGTTGGCAAGAGTGAACCCCGCTGAGGGATGTCCGCGGTGAAAGGTTGTTTAAAAGGACACTGAGACTTGTGAATACTACAGGTGAAGAGATTGTGAGTGAAAGGCCGTAGTGAACCCGCCAGAGGGAGGCTAACATTTGAGAGGATCACAGCTCGGTTGAGGAGGATCCAGGTGTGAAGAGTCATCACCCAACATATAAGAGCACTGAAAGGAATTTTTGTTTTGTTATTGTTGTTACATCAGGCCCTCGGCGGCATGAGACTTTGTAGAAAATGGACTTGACCAATGAAGGTCCTGATATCACTGAAAGGAACTGTAACCTCATGCTGGAGAAGTCCAGGAGTGTGCTGTCCTCGAGAGTCCCAAATTGTTTTTAGCACAAGGCGGGACAATCGAGGACAGCACACTCCTGGGCTTCTCCAGTGCTAACAACATGGAGAAGGGAGACCCCGGCTATAACATCCTGACTTATCATTTTGTGGACACTTCTTTCTTTTCTTGTGAACACTATCCCACACTCTTTTGTAACTTAGTATAGGCCTTTTTTATTTGACAAGCCGCCACTAGGACTGCCTTATTATTGTTTGATGGTCATAGCTTGCACCCATATTAGATTTAGATTTAGATTAAGCCGTTTTCTCACCCATATATACAGTTTAATAAACACCCTTGAACTGCGGTCACTCGTGTCTGTCTTTACTGTTGTCACATGAGTTCCTTACAGTATGTACATTCTTTAAACTTCTATTTTCTGCAGCACGTTGTACTGTGTAATGTTCTTCTTTTACACTTTAAGGTTCACTTGATTTTTTACTTTGCTATTTCCCCTCTAGGATCCATGCATAATCTTCATTCAATATTTCAGGACATTGTGCACACTTCCGTATGACGTCATCAGTCCATTTTCTTAGCTCTCATATTCTTAGTGTTCTCATATTCCTTCAGGGAGTTCCTCCTGCAGGCTGTCATCAACTCGAGGGTACATTCGATATGGTTGTCTTAATGGATACCTTCTTCCAAATACTCGCTGCAGTATTGGTACAATAGCTGGTGTAGATAGGGCACAGTCTCATATCTCCAATACAGGGGAGGTAGGGGGTAGAATCTCCTGAGGATGTGTATGTCTGCTCCTCTACATCTCCCCCTCTGGTCGATTCCTTGACCACCACCTCAAGTTTGCTGGCTTCTTTGAATCTACTCTTAAATAATGGTTTCTTTGGTATCCATACCTTCATCACCCCCCTCAGGGTGCATATATTTTTTATATGTTCATCCACACACCATCGTCATGTAATTGCATTCTCCACTTGGGGTACAGAAGATCCAACATCCCACATAATCCTTATGATCTCTTGGGTACGGGACCTTCGTTCCTTCAGGTGCCACACTACTTGTTTTTATGCAGTCTCTGATTGTACTTTCAGAATGTGCCTTGTCTTCTGTTTCACCCTTCACATCAATCATGATCTTCATTCCCACTGCTTTCTTTGCAGTTTTCTGGCATTGTCCAATTAGTATCCTTTTAACGCAGAATACAAACATTATCATCACCAATATTGCTCCAAGGAACTTGAATATATTCACCATCCAGTCGGGAATCCATGCAAACAGAAATGAGAACCAATTTGTTCCCTCCTCCATTTTCGTGTGCCATTCTGTCAACATGCTGATAGCATCCATCAGCGTTAAATCCTTTTGTAGTGGCATTGATTGTCTGTAACACCTCCCACCTGGTAATCTGCAGCCATTTGGCATTCCCTACTGTTTGGAGTCCAGGCATAAGTATGTATGTCATTATCATAGCAGTCTTGCTGAATAACTTGCGTTCATCAGGAATGTCTTTATAAGCCTTTATTGATTTCATTGAGAAATATCCGCCGGAGTGCAAGTGACCTTCTTTTTCTCAAGTGCTTATCCACTTTTGGAAATCCCTTGATGTTCAGGTTGCTCTGGGTAATCACTGAGCCTGGAACATGGATGAGTACAATGGAACACACTCTTCCCCAGTACCTGGGCAACTTCATATATGCTCTGGATCCACAGGTCCAATATCGAACCATTAGGACAGCAGTCCCTCTCTTCATTCCTGGGATATAAATTATGTTCTTGCACCCTTCATTCTCTCCAACTTGGACTTTTCCTTTGCTTTGAAAGCACATTGTAGCATTAGTCAATGGGACTAAAGCCATTGGTCCTGATTCGTTGTCCACCCATGTCTGCAGTTTAGAGTTCTTGGCCCATCATTATAGGCACTTATCATTCACTTTCTGTACCTTGTGCACTGGTTCCTTCCTTAGTAGATGAGCTACACATGACATCATGCCCTCTTCCCATCCTTTGGTCGTTATCACTTGTCCATAGATTTACAGCTGTGAGTACTCCCAGCATCCAGGCATTCCAGTTTTTTCAGTTTTGGCAGAGCAATTCATCCTCTTCATTTCTTCAATTATTACTTTGTCTTGTCCCATGGAAGGATACACGAGCATCTTGTCTGTCCATCCAGGCTTTTTCCATTTTCATTGTCTTGATATAATCATCCTGGTATGGTAATGTCTGTCTTGATTGCCATTGCAGGGTTAACCAGCTCCCTTGGAAATGCCCTCTAGTAGTAAATGTTGCTAGATGGATAAGGCACTTTGCATCATGTGCCGACTTATCTTTTGAAATGAATGTTCTTACTGTATTTATGGCATAGGGGACGAGAGAGCAGACAAACCAGCTCTGGTCAGATGCGCTCTCCCCCACCTTTTTCATATGCTGCTACCACATATTATTCCCCAAATGAACCAAATTACTAAGATAGTTATTTATCCCCTGGTTAGCTTCTTCTGCACCCCTCTTATGTCGTTTGACTTGCCAAAATACGTCAAAGAAATTATCATCATTTGTACTTATACTTTGAAAGATCACATGTGTCGTGTTTTCAATTGAACCATCAGAATGATAAAGAGTTCGAAATTTAAGGTACAGAAAGAAGAAAAGAAAACACATGCATATGTATATCATGCATAAGAGTCTAGAAAAACATTTTGTATGCCACGCCATTTCTCGTTGAATTGCTAGTCTTCCTGCAACTGCATTTTCTTCTTCCTGAATCATGTTTAATACAATTACTCAAATCACAAACGTCGTTGCACATTCTGCTCGATTATTGCAATCAAAAGCCTTTTTATAACTGGACCATTCTTTGGATCATAGAGAAAAGTGACAATATTAACATCTCTCCTAACGAGGGCAGGGTATGACTGAATTATAAACACAAAGACTGCTACCACAAACCTATATGTGTTACTATCGGCTAGGGTCATATGTTATTTTTGAAATAAATATCTTCCCAAAAATGAATCTGGGTACTGATCTCTTTTCCAATTTTTAACAAGGAATTGGCACTTGGGCATAGGGCTGATATGCTTTTTACTTTTTCAAAGAATCTCTAAAAAGTATGTGTAAGCTTTGGAATTCTCTGCAATTCCAGGCATTTTCTGCTATTATTTTAAGGAGTGTCAAATGAATTTCGGTCCAAAAGAAATGTTTTAATCACACACTGTTTTATCGTCCTTCATCATAGTCATTGATCAAGTCTGCACACACAGTCATTCTTCTTCTTGACTTGCTTCCCAGTCAGCGAGTACTAGAGGGAGGGTCATCGCCCACATGTAACCAATATCTTCTTCCAGCCACCCTAACTGCATTAGGGGAAACTTCGTCCACTTGAAAGGTCCATTAAATCTTGGTTCATGCCATCTATGGGTGACATTTTTAATAAGCACTTGATCTCCAACATACAACTTTGGTGGTCACAATTCTTCCCTTGGATCAGTTACTGGGCCGTCCTCTTCCGTGTTCCTCAACCCCTCCCTCCGATGCTGACTTGATCTGAAATGAAAGAAACACTGGTAGTCATACATGTCAAATAATCGTGCATCTCATCATCTAGAGTCTGCGCTACACTCTGGGCATCACTTCTTACTCGAGATGGGGGCGCGAGGGGCATTCTCATGTGGCACCCTGTTACTAGTTCATGGGGCGTAAGATGATGATCTGAACCTGGCTGATTTTGAAGGGCATACAAGGCTAGGTGTAGGAAATATAGCAACACATTTTTCAAAGTTAATCTGATCTTTGCTATCCTTTCCTCTAGGAGGCCGTTGAGCCTCTCACATATTCCATTTGCGTGTGGGTGATAAGCAGAAGAAAACGTATGCTTTATATTCAATAAAAGCCCTATTTGTTCAAATAGCTCTTTGACAAAGTGTGTCCCATTATCGGACCTTGATACTTCGCACACACCCCATCTTGGAAATACTTCGTGCACTACAAACCTTGCAGAGCAGGTTGCATCAGGATGTGCACAAGGACCGGCTTCAATCCATCGGGAAAAAACGACACACCACCACTAATAGATACCTATATCCATTAAATGTCAAATGCAGAAACAGGGCATTCAGATGGGGTATTACTCCTCTGATTGTTCTTAGTGTATGCCCAGCTGTAAACTTCTGACACATGGTGCATTTCACAATTAACTGTGCAACGTGTTCCAATAGATTGGGAACAAACCAGTCCTCTGCAATGGCGGCAGCAAGACTTTCTCGGGTTATATACGCGGGGTAATGCAGCTGCTGAAGTGCCACTTTCAGTAACGCTGCTGGCATCACTGGCTTTCCAGTGTTTTCCTTTCCCCATAGTGCTTCTGTGGGAGATAATGAACGCACCCAATGTCTCCATAGTTCCTGCTCTTCTTCTAGGGTTTTAACCTGTATCTTTATTAATTGCATTATTTACAGCTTATTAAAGCCCTCTAGTACTAACATGCTTCTATTAATACTTCTTTGACATTTGAAACTCGAAATATTTAAAGAATAACCAATCCTTTTGGCTTCTAAGTCTGCGGCTTAATTTCTGCGAGAAATAAAGTCTGTTTGTTTAGTATGTGCTGAGCATCTTTTATGACCGCTATCGCTACTGGGAGTTGTAGTACCTTAATGAGCCTGTCTAATAAAGACACATGTTGCACTGGAGTGCTGTCTGCAGAGAGATAACCCCTCATTTTTCAATGTGACAGCCCTGAGTGCATGGTTGATGTCACATAGGCAGAGTCACTGTACACCATCACTTCCTGATCTTTATGTTTTTCAAGCGCAACAATAAGCGCTAACAATTCTGCAGCCTGTCCTGAAAAATGGGACGGTAGTCTTCCACTCGCTACTACCTCAAATTCACCATTTCATCTGTATCTTACAACAGCCGATCCTGAATGCCTCTCCCCACTAGTTTTGTCAATTTTGGACAAACCATCCATAAAAATAATCTCCCCTCCCGCAAAAGCATTTTCTTTCACACAAGGTATATCATCATAAAATTCAACATAATTAATGCAGTCTAGTACATGATCACCTTCTTCTAAAGGTTCAGATATAAACGTGGCTGGATTCACTATTTTACACCACACAATTGTAATTGCTGGATTAGAAATCATCACTTCATATGCAGAAGCTCTTTGTGTTATCAATGTACCTTATGTGTTTCTTTAAAATGGCAAATAGGGTGTGCTCCACCTATAGTGTCATTGCACAGCCCATGTATAATACTTGTGGACTTATCAATTGCAAATGCATTAGTAGCCAAAGATTGTTCGCATGGACAATGTCCTCTCATGGCTGGATCAAAAACCCCACTGTAATACGCCAAAGGTTTATACCCTAATGTTGTTCTTTGTGTGAGTAATGCTGTCATTACTGATCCATTGGTGTATGAAAACAAATAAAATTCTTCACTATAATTGGTGATTGCCAAACCTGGAGCTGTACAAATTGCTCTTTTTAATTCCTCATATCCTTCCTCCATTTCTTCAGCCCATGCTATCTTTTCCTTACCAACTTGTGCTTTCTTAAGTGCTTACAGAAATGGTTTTGTGTACGTACTGTAGTCGAACACCCAGGCCATGCAAAAATTGCCTAAGCCCAGAAATTGCAGCATTTTTCTCACTGTATTTGGCTTTGGTTTTTCATGATACCCTCAGCTCTCTCAGGTGTCACATTCTTTCCCTCATGTGAAATTAACTGGCCTATGTACAACACCACTTCCTAGCAATACTGTAATTTCTCCTTGTCTACGTTGTATCCCTTGTCTGCCAATACAGTCGTTAACAACAGAGTCCTGCCTACATTCATCCTCTGTTTCACTACAGATTAATATGTCATCTATGTACTGAATTACCATGCTTTTTAGTTCAATGTTAAATAAATCCATCTGTGGGACCCTACTAAAAATTGACGGGGCCCTGACAGTACCCCTGAGATAAACAAGTATTTTTTAGTCTCTTTTGTCTCGAGGTAAAAGAAGTAAGGTCTTGTGAGTCTTTGTCCAAAAGGATCGAGAAAAATGTACTTTTCAAATCGATCACCATGAAATACTTAGCTTCAACTGGGATGCTACACGATATTGTTGTAGGATTCGGAACTTACGGAAATTCTACTTCTGCAATCTGATTAAGCAAACGCAAGTCCTGGATGAATCTCCATGACCCTCCTTTAGATTTTTTAATTGGATACACCGCAGTATTGCATGAGGATTTCGATGGCACTAGGATTCCCTGATTCATCAATGCTGAAATAGTTTTAAATATGCCTCCATCAGCTTCTCGAGACATGGGGTACTATTTTGCTTGGGGTAAAATTGCTCACCCCATACATGAAGACTTCTGGATCTAATGGAGCTCCTCGTAGTGCCACTTCTCCTGTAAATGCCTGTATAACTCTCCTACATTCAAATAGTGTATTCCTGGAGTGGAGCACAATATTTCTTGATCAGTGAATGAAATCGTCATGTTAAGCTTTGTCATGAAATCTCTACCCAGAATGTTAACTGGCGTTTGTCACAAATATAACAAGGTGACAGACATGTCACATTCCCATATAGAAAGAGGTAATTTATCAGTAAAAGGAACTCAATTTGTAGCTCCAGAGAACCCTTGAGCATTCATGGCAATGCCTGACATTGGGTATTTTCCCTCCCTTATACAAGAGCGAGTCACCCCAGAGTCTGCAAGAAAAGAAAAAGATGTTCCTCCTGTTGTCACATGGACCCTTGGTTCCTCTTGAGGGTCTGGTGTTACTGATAGTACTGAACACATTAAGTCACCCTGTGAGCTGTCCTGTTGAGCGTACAAATGTATCCCTGTCACCTTAAAAGGGTTTCCTCCTACCTGTTAGTTGTGATCTGTTATCAGTGATTTGACTATGATAATGATTACTGTGATGGTTTACTGAACACTCTCTTTAACAGTGAGAGAACGTGATTCACCGAAGCCACTAACCTGTTTTGCAGACTGTCCCTGTTGCCTGTGAAGACTTCCCTAGAAACCCTACCGCCCTCCGCCTGGAGTGACAGGACGGATGGCGGCAAGCATCCCAGGGAAACCCTCTGGGGAATAAAACCCTGGATCTGGACTCTGGTGCTGGATTCCCTTGACTGGAGTAGTGAGTGAAGAGACCAGGCTAGGAGTCTTCAGTCGTGGATCAGGCGGTATTCTGAATGGAGGCTCAGACTCTCTACTGAAGCGGGAAGGGAAAAAGGTAAGTAAATTACTGATAGAAGGTATAAGAGTACAAAAGATGGACTGCAGTATATCTGCAACAAAGGCAATAGAGGATGATAAGAGTTTGGTGGTTCTAACAGAGGCAGTGATGCTGGAAAAGCCACGGCGGTAGGAACGGGAGACCTGTGGAATATCAGATGCAGGCTGAAAGGTTAGTAAGAAAGAAATAATATAAGACTGAAGATTTCAGTAGAGGACAATATCCCTTAGTCCCTCCTCTAACCTACCTCAGTGAAGGGAGAAATGACAGGCTGTATAAATGCCGAGTAGGCATTTCTGGGACACTTGCGGCGAGGATAGCTGAAATGTGTGGAGAAAAACAGGTTAACCTAAATTTGTGAGCGGCTTAAAATTAGTAATCCCGGAAGACTAAGGGCCTCATTACGACCCAGGCGGTAAATTACCGCCTGGGTCGTACCTTTACCACCATGGCGTAAACTACGTTTACGCCATGGTGGTTGGCAGACTTACCGCCCCATTCCGAGGTCGGCGGGGCGGTAAGTCCCCAATCCCCATTTACCCTTCCCCATTCCCATTTTTGCCCCATAGGGCATAATGGGAGTGGGGAAGGCGTTAATTACGCCACCGTAAATTACGGTGGCGTAATTAACATCAAGGTCCCTTAGCGCCATAGATTTTAACACCTGCTAAAAGCAGGTGTTAAAACCTCCATGGCGCTAAGGGACCTCGGAATCAGGTGGTAAGGGTCAGCGCTGTTTACGCCGCCGTAAACCCCTTACCGCCTGAGTCGTAATGAGGCCCTAATTCCCTACCGTGCTTAGCTGGGTTCGGAACTGCAATGGACCCGCGTTTTTGTGCGTGGCGGAGAACCCCTGATAGAGAGTATCTACGATCCTGGTTAGACGTGAGACTGTCAAGAGAGGAGTGGCTGATAGGTGAGTTCCTAAGAAAAACAGAGAGAATTAGTAACAGATTGGAAACATATAGAGTCTAGTTCCCTAGGAAACAGACTTATGATGCGTCTTACCATGGAGTAGCGATACAATTTGTAATTTGAATGTTGTGCTGATATACGGTCACCTGACCATTGGAAGGCAGAGGATTCTGGAGAGAGGAAATAGAAAAAGGCGCTGGAACAACGCGCCTGGAAACCGCGACCATCTTGGGAGAAGCTTTAACTCCCGATCCATAGGGAAAAAAGGTAACAAAGGCAGTTCTGATGGCACCAAGACCAGCGGGTAAGAGGAGATGTGACACTACCACAGTCACACCCCCTATCCTAGGTGTTAGTATTTGCCCGGTGTTAGCATTCTGTTGTGTCTGCTTAGGTGCGTGTTGCGATTGCTCTTGCGGTGGGTGCATTTTGCTGTTGTGCCTGCTGTTCTTATGGCGCCTGTGTCTGATAGGATGTGTGATCCTGGGCATAGCCCTCTTGTGTTTGTGTGCTGTATGGTGGAGGATGACCTGTCCCCTTCTTGAATTTTGTCCATTCTGTTGCATGCTTCCTCGGCTTCTACACATTCACCCGATATGCCCTGTTATCTCACAATTCCAACACACTGGGGGTGTCCCCCTGGCAAACCCACCATTATATCCTCCCTGTGTATTCTGACTTACACCCTGGGCATTTTGAAATCCAACTTCGGTGTTCTGAAATCCACCACCTCTTCCTCTAAATCCTCCACCTCTTCCTCGTGACCAAAACCCATACCCGCTTTGATCCACTGTGTGTACCTGCGATGCACCCGTTATTTCTTGCATTCCTACTCCTTCTCCACTTTTCAATACTGCCCCTTCTATAGCAAAATTTGACAATTTCTTCTGAACTAGCTTGGCTTCCTCAATCGTTCTTACTATTCTTCTCTTGCAACAATCAGCAATGGTGTACAATATTCAACTGTATCTCAGCCCACGGCTTCGCTTCCATTCCTATTTGTTTTTTTCATTTGTCTCTGTACTTGCTCTGGCAATCCCTGACACAGAATATAATAGAATAGTGCCACTGTTGTTTCCCAGGGCTCACACGTCTGAAGCAGCCATCTCTCTTGAATATCCTGAATATAAGCAATATGGTCTTCATTTTCTTTCATTTTACATGTCATAATTGCACCCATATCTGATGTATCAGGATACTGGACCCTGAGAGCCCTCCAAACATCTGCCCTACAATTATGAAATGGCGCTCCATCATGCGCTGTGTTTTGTGCTGTCACACTCGCATATCCTGCTAGTTTCCAAATGTCGTCAGCTCCCGCTCCAAGAATAGCTGCCAATAGAGCTTTTATGCCCCCTATAGCCAACACATTTCCCCCTGTTATTTTCTCTAATTCGTAGATCCCTTTTTCAGCCCCCGAAGTCAAATTAGGTAGCTTACATTTTAAGTTATCCTTATCCATCTGGGGCAATGGAATATATTGCGATCTTGCTCCCCCTTCAATAGCAAAGGGAACTGTGTGAACCCCATCCCATAACTGGATCCCATTATTCATTTACCCAATGCAGGGGTAATCGTCCTGATATAAATAAAATATCAATATTCATCTTTGTGCTGGTAACAACCATAACCTACTCACATAAAGGGGAGATTCTCCTCTCACACTACACAATTGGTTTTGGGGAAGTTCGGGATATGGTGTAGGATCTGGTGTCCTTACCTTAGGGTGTTCCCGATCTGACCATCTTACCTCTTTATGTATATTTTGGCTTCCCAAGGGGTCTCATATACCCACCCCTTCCATCTCACAACCTGACTCCCTTTCTTCATCTGACATTGCACTACCCCAACGGGTGTGACTATCATACTCCTCTTCCCTATCTAAATCTAGTCTGCTCAAAGACAATGCTCTGCGTTCATCACTAAACATGTTTTCCTCCTCATCCGATGGTTTCAGGATCGGGGATCGTCTGCTGCTCCCTTGAGTCCCATACTCGCTGTTCTGCCTTATTTGGTGATATATCTTATCGATCCTCTCTCCAATACTTTCTGCATCATATCTTTCCTCTTCTTGCACTACTGTCTTGAGCCATTTCTCTCACTGGGAAAACTCTGCTTATTGTTTCCCATCACCCCTGTATTTAGTTGCTTGGTTTTATTTGTTCTTTAAGAACGAGACTGGTGTCAAGATCCAGCCACCTTCTATTCTGTTTCATTCCTTCTGCCACTTCTCTTCGCTCTCTCGCATCCCTTCTTGCCCTCTCTTGTTCTTGCTTTTGTGCTTCCTTTCTTATTTCTTCTCTTTGTTCTTCTTCTTCTCTTAGTTCTTCTTCTTATGTGTAATATTTTTTCCTTCACTCATTGTGCCTCTTCTTCTTTTCTCTTTCTTTCTCTCCTATCCCTTTCTTCTATTTCTTTCTTCCGACTGTCAAAATTTCTTTGTTCCTCTGCCCGCTTTTCGTCTTTCTCTTGTTCTTCTCTATATATACTTTCCAGTCATTGCCTGTTTTTCCTTCCTTGCTCATCCTCCCTCAACTGCTTTTCTCATTCCCTATCCTTCTTTTCTTGCCCATCAATGCCTTCCTTTTTCTCTCATCTAACTTGACTAATATCTGTCGTCCCATGCATTTTTTTTTGTACGAGCATTATCTCATTGGCCCTATCCTTTTCTCCTTTCCATCTCTTAATTTCTTTGTCTATATCTGTTGATATATTCGATCTCTTGCTTCATTCCTCTTTATCTCGTATGAACTTACATGTGTCTTCCTTCTTTTTGCTCTCTTCTGGGCTGTCATCGCTACTATAAGCGGGTGACGTGGCCCCTAGGGGACCCTCGTGCATGGAAACAAGGCACAATAACCACATACGAACTGATACGCCAGACACGAGGTTCAATTCCCAAAATCTAGGGTTCATTGCAAAGCAAATAGTCTCAGTCAGCCGACTCGGTCTCACGTCCTGCAACGTGTGTCACCCAGACCTCGTGGGACGCAAGAGAGCGAGCAATTTTCATCAGTTATATATACAAAATGACCATCATATTATCAGTAGTGACGCATCCAAAACCGCCCATAATGTATCTTTCTTTGCAATGGTTCGATGATTGACAGTTATGACCAATGTGACACCCTCAGAGACATTTATTCAACAACATTTGCGATCTCTGAAAGTGCAGACACCATTCTTTGTTACCAAGAACATAGCGCTCTTGTTCTGCAAGCAAGCTGTGTTCGTAGGAGAGACACATTCTGAGCTTTACTATCTCTTGGTTTCTATTTGTGAATTAGAGGTCGGCTCGGTCTAGCAGGGCCCAGGAAAGGGGGGCCGCAAAAGAGAGTATAATTCAAGCCATTAACTGCCCATTTCTACAATTTCTGCCGCTCTAGTGAGACTAGCTGGCACCTGCTTAGTGATTAAATGCCTTTCTGCTTACTTCCATGGACTTGTGAGGGAGGGAGGAAGGAAACGAGTGCATCGCTGTCTGGGCTAGTCTCTCAACATGTAACTCGTAGCCATGCTCTGTACATGAGTGGAACGAAATAGAATTCACTTTTAGCAAAGCATTTGAACAGAAGCGAGGAAAAGCAAAATTGCAAAATGGCAAATTCTGGTGTTACAAAATTGGCGTTCTATGGTTATACTGACAGTCCTGTACTGATGATGCTGGTCATACGATGCGGTTGGTTTGCGGCCAACATCATATATCGTATATGCTATGGTAGGGTATTTCCTAAACTAACAAATCCTCCTCTTGGCCGTAAGCCAAACGCATTAACCACACATCGCGGCTTCCTCTGACCATATGTCTGATTCTGAACGCTGCATACTGCTATAATCGTCATCTTCATCATCAATATTAATAGCCATCAATTCCTTCACAGGCTGCATTTCATGTTTCGTGATTGTATTTACGTTGGGAGTTCTTTTTTGTGTCAACATGTGTATGCATTCATCACTTACTTCAGTGCAAATTATTGGTAGGCAGTGTATGCAACAGCAACATGTTAGGAAGACTCCAAGGACTGCTGCTAATATTGCAGATAATTTCCATCCCCATGAGCATATTAATTCCCCAAACCAGGAGCTTATGTTCAGCTCCCAAATATCTGCTGGGAGGTGGAGGTCAGAACTCAGGACATGTAACTTTTTTATCGCCTCAAAAACCGTAGGGGAGGAGTCACTCACAAATACGCAACATGATGACCCCACGATTTTGCAAACACCTCCATGGTCAGCCAAGATTATATCAAGAGCCATTCTATTTTGAAGTGTCATTAACCTAATTGCTTTTTCCTCGAGAGTCATATTATACAATATGTCCGTTGTTCCATTTATTGTTCTTTCTAAAATTCTGGACAGTTGTTTAATATTATACAAATTAATTGCCTGGCCCCAAAATGGTATAAATGATTTTGCTATATCTTCTGCTATTAATCCTCCCTCCTCTCGTCGTGGCCTCGACCTAGATAGTTTGGCTATGTCTGACGTTTCTGAGAGGAATACTCCCGGGAAAAGGATCCCCAAGTAACAGGTACCTCCCCAAATTCTAGGCAACCATGGATAAGGTTTTTCCCCACATATGAAGTAGACAGGATCACCTACATATATTGGTTCTTCTTCTCTCTCAAGAACTGCAATATTCATGCACCTGTTGTATATCCCTACTAAATGGCAGCCTTCCTTTCGCAAGCAAAATGGAACAGTGCGAGGACTGTAATTTATCGTATATGTAATTTATTTATATGGCACATTTAATCTATCTTGTGGAGTTACTATCGGAGTTATAATTCTTGTTCTGTGGAATATAGAGCAACCCACAGGTTTCATTACCATTTCTTCAAATTCGTTCATGTTTGTCTTATCTAATCGACCTGTTTCACTCTTATTCTATTTTCCATAATATAATGCGCTTAATGATGCATAACATGCTGAACTTAACGGCAATGGCTGCACATACCAACCTATTCCCTTTCCATCATGTTGCGGTATGTGGGTGCACACCCAACAATTGTTTATTCTCAAGATTGCGTGTGTCATGTTCATTATCAGAAGTAATTGGGGACAATCAAGAGATTACATGGACTGGGCTCTCGGTGACAGAAACATTCCTAATAGACAACAACACCCCAATTGGATGTATTTCCTCTAAATACCATAATATCAACACTACTGAAATGGTGCTAGCACACTCATAATGCACATGAATATCATAATGATTAGCATACTTTTTTTCCTACAACTCTTTCTCGGCACACTTATTGTCTCTATGGGCCCCATTGCACAGATGGCGGTAAGGATTTACCGGTACCGGTAAAATACCGGTACCGGTAAATCCTTACCGCCTTACTACGAGGTCCCTTTGCGGGTTGGGGGATTTAATGCCTGCTTTTTGCAGGCATTAAAAACCAACCCGCAAAGGGACCCAGGGAGCTAATTACAGTACCGCAATTTGCGGTACCGTAATTAGCGCTTTCCCCATTCCCATTGAGCCCTATGGGGCAAAAATGGGAATGGGGAAGGGCAATGGTGGAAGGGGGAATTACCGCCCCACCAACCTTGGAATGGGGCGGTAATTCCCCTTTCCGCCAAGGCGGTGCCGGTATTTTACCGGCATGAACCATGGCGCTAATAGCCATGGTTCTCCTCCATCCGTGTAATGAGGCCCTATATCTACTACAGCATCAGCATTGGTGCAGGAGGAGGCATATATAGGCATTTTCTTGATTCTTCTTCTCCAACAATGTTCGTCGTGAATACTTCTCACCGCTGCATTTGCTGAAATACCAGTAAGTTCGGAAATGTTAACAAAGTATTTAGGCCAGTTCTCGGCAGCCTGGATTGCTAAACGTGTGGCAAGATTTATTGTGCTCCTGCACTTTGCTCATTAGACTCCAAGAGCAATCATCAATTGCCTTCGTACCATATGAGCCCCGCTCGTTCGCACGGGTGATCAACACAAGGATTTTTACACTGAGATAGCACCGGTAAGCTGCGTTCAAAAGTTGTCAGATTGGAACAACCCCCACGCCCCGCTTCCCCAGGCCTCCGATTCCCACTAATAGGATGGGAAATAGAGGCAACAAAATCAAACATGAAGATCAGATCACTCTCGATTTTCAGAACATAGGTTGTACCGCATTGCTCCGGGTACTGCGTGATCAATGAATAGTGCAGGCGCACCTCCAGATTCAGGCTCAGTGATAGCCTGTGGCACAGCAAGTGATGGTGGCCACCAAAGCGTTGATGCAGGCTTCGTATCAACCTGTGGTGCTGCAGATTTAACTGGGCAAAGTTGAGGCACACCCAGCCCTTTCTCCTCTTTAGCAATTCTTTCAGGCTTTGTCTCAGGCTTAGGCAAATTTTGTGGCAAAGAACTGGCAATTGTGTCCTTCGCGTCTTTCTCGTCGTCTGAATCAGACAGTTTTTTCAATGGTGATGGAACTTTCTTAGTGTGGGTGGCATGTATCCATGCTTTCCGACCATCCACACGAACTGCTGTCTGTGTTGCCAGGAGAACCTGATAGGGCCTTCGCCATCTGGGTGCAAGCAATGATTTTTGTTCAAAGTTCTTAATGAGGATCTGATCTCCCGGCTGCAGACAATGCCCTGGACCAGTATATCTGACAGGAAGAGCCTCCTGCACCTGCTGATGAATCAAACAAAGCTTCTGTATTAAAAGGTTACAATATGTACTAAGCACAGGATACTCTATCTCACTTAACCGCCTTGGTTGCGGTGCACACCAAACATTAGCAGGTCTCCCCATCACAATTTCATACGGGGAGAGCCCAGTCCTCGCTTGCAAAGATGTGCGCATGCACAACAAAGCCAAGGGTAGCACATCCGTCCATCTCAGCTTACTCCCTGCGCACATTTGACCTATTTTGCTCTTCAAAATGCTGTTCTGGCATTCAACAAGACCCACACTCATTGGGTGTCTGGCGCAATAGAATCGTTTATCAATCTGAAGTCGCAAATCTGTAATATCACGGCGGCAACGAAGTGCGGGCAGTTGTCTGACCATATGACTCGTGGCAGGCCGAATCGGGAAAAATACTCTGTTAACATTACTTTAGCAGTGCTCATGGCTGTGCAATCCTTCAGTGGATATGCTTCCACCCATCTACTGAACGCACACACCACCACCAAAATATATTTCAGGTACTGACATCTTTCCATCTCTATGAAATCAAAATGGATCACCTCAAAAGGCATATGCTGTACCATTTTTTTCACACAGATGTGCGTGGGACTGTGGGCCATGGTGACCATTGCAGTTATATAGGAGTTGGTCAGCATCCATTTTCTACTCTCCTTCTCCACCCAGCAACCTTACAAGTCTAATTCTGCAGAACCCTCCGCCCACCCTTTTATTTCATCCGCAGTTGCATCCGCCTACATTTCTTTGACTGTGGCAATCCCATTCTCTATCATGCAGTGTACTTCGTCTGACTGTTCTATCAACATTCTTGTGCTTAAGTCAGTGGCAGTTTGTTCAGTAATTTCATTTGCAAATGCGTTTCCTTCTCCCAGCTTACATGTTACTTTTTTATGCGCTTGGCATTTCATTATCGCGAGTCGCTTTGGACACATAAGTGCAGGCAGCAATCGCGCTATCAAAGGGCCATGTTGGAGTCTAGTTCCGTGTGATGCTAGGAAACCCCTCTCCTTCCAGAGTCGGCCAAAATTGTGCACAACCCCAAAGGCATACTGACTGTCAGTATATATGTTTACATTCAATTTTTCAGAGATTTCACATGCTCTTGTCAGTGCTATTATCTCTGCTGCCTGCGCTGAATTGTGTGGGATCCTTTTGCTCTCTACAATCGTTTTTAGTGTCGTGATAGCATAGGCAGCAGTTGATGTGCCATTAGGTCATTTGAAACAGGAGCCGTCACAAAACAATTCTCCATCTGGTTCTTTCAGTGGGGTTTCTGATAGGTCAATTCTTCCCTTCGTTTCTTCTTCAGTAACCATTAAACAATCATGAGGAGGTGATTAATTTTCACCTATTTCTTCACTGGCTAGGGGCATTAATTCTGCAGGGTTCAAAGCGCAACACCTCTGAATCTGTATGTGTGTTGTGAATAGGACAATTTCATATCTAGTCAATCTAGCTGACGTGAGGTGTTGCGTCTGCGTTCTGTTTAAGAGAACGTCTATGGCGTGTGGCACCATCAAGATTAAAGTATGCCCCAACCCCATTCCTTCGGGTTGTTTTACTGACGCAGCAGCTGCAGCAACAGCTCGCAAACAACGCTGCAAAGCACATGCAACATGGTCCAGCGTGGAAGAAAAATAGCCGCATGGTCTATTATTTCTTCCGCCTTGTTCCTGTGTCAAAACAGCCAGCGCGCATCCTTCATTTTCATGCACAAATAATTTAAAAACTTTTTCATAATTTTGTGTGCCCAAAACTGGGGCAGAGCACAACGCCATTTTTAGCAGATCAAACGCTGTCTGACATTTTTCACTCCATGGCAAAGGCAACACAATATCCTTCTTTGTCAACTCCACCATTGGCTTCACAATCATTGCAAAATTTGCTATCCATTGGCGGCAATAGGATGCCATGCCTTTTACGGCTCTGACTCCCTTCTGTGTTTTTGGAATAGGCATACCAGAGATACTCTCTATCCTTTCCGGTGTCAGTCTCATTTCCTCTTTCGAAAGAAGGTAGCCCAAATAGGCCACCTCTTTTCGACAATACTGACATTTTATTAACAATGCTTTATGCCCATGTTCTGCTAAATGTGCAAACAACAAAACAGTTCCTTTTTTACAAATTTCCTCTGTTTCAGCAGTAATTAATAAATCATCTATATACTGCAATAGTACACAACCCACTGGTTATTCTAACATGTCTAGTTGTTCTTTTAATGCCCTGCTGTAAATGCTTGGACTTTCCGTGTAACCTTGTGGAATTCGTGTGAATGTGAATGAACTTCCTCCTAGTGTGAAAGCAAATAGGTATCTGCTATCTGGGTGTACTGGAATGCTAAAACATTCATTCTTCAGATCGACTACACTAAAATATGACGCTGAAGCCGGAATCATGGTCAGAATGGTAGTGACATCTGGGACCAACTACTTTATTCAATGCGCATAGATCAATTATGAAACGGAACAGTATTTTATTACCTCCTTTCTTATAAACTGGGAGAAAAGGGCTGTTACAAGTGCTGCCACTAATCTCTTCAATCACGTTTCTTTTAATCAAATCTGAGACAATACACTTGCTTTCTCACCCTCAACTGAAATTTTATACTGGGGAATCCGTGGCAATGTTACTCCCTCTTTCAAAACAATTTTCACTGGCTCTATTTTCAGACATCCAACATCATTATTGTTCATTGCCCATACACAAGTCGGCACCTTAGTTAACTCTGCTGGCAGCATTTTAGACAGAAACTCGGACACTGGTTACATTTTGTGGTGCTATTGTCAAAAACACTCCATCTGGAGTACAATGGATAATCGCACTTAATTTCTTTAACAATTCAAACCTAACAGGTTCTCGCCACAATTTTGTGTCAACAAGAACGGGCAATATTCAGTGAATGGTTCTAGCATTATTGGTACCGATTGGGACACAGGATTAACTACTGAGGTGCCTGCAAACCCTACTGAAACATTATTTTGCCCTGACAGTGGTATCCCTGGTACCAAGTGGTGATCTATCGAGCATTTCTGTGCACCTGTGTCCACGAGAAAAGTGTGCTCCTTATTCCCAACTTTCATTTCTACGTAGGGTCCTTTCTGATTAATGGGAATAGACACTGGGTCCGACCCCTGCCGTGGGCTATCCTAGCGAGGAAACAATACGTCATCTGATGTATAATCACCAGAATAGTATGTATTTGGTTGAGTATCAAAAATATTCCCGTCCTCACCTCTATTGTACTGATTCTGATTTTGGTTTTGGTTCTGATTCTGGTTGCTATTTCCTTGATTATTCTGGTTCTGCTGCATACTATTATTCCTATCTTGTTCATGTGCTCCCGGGCGACCTCTGTTCTGTCTTCTCTGACCATTTCCATTCCTATTTTGCAAGTGCGGACATTGTGCTCGACAATGACCTTCTCTCCAACAATATGCACACTGGTTTAGTCCAAGTGGACCTCCATGCATGTTTGAATTACTTCCTCTCCCTTGTGCATTCCCTCTTCCTCTATTATGACCCACTACCTGCTGTAGTAACACCCTTGTTTTTAGATTCACTCTATCTTTCACTTCTTTCTCTTTCTCCGTATTTACTCTGTTCTCATAATACTGGGCCATATGTAATACCTCACTCAGTGATTTTGCCTGCCATGCACTTTCAGATGTCATTATCAAGTTTTTGATCGGAAGTAACAATCGTCTCACATATTTGTCGACAAACAGTCTTTTTCCCGCCTCAGTACTTAAATCTTGCCCACTATAATCTGTAAACACTTCCTCAAATTTGTTGAAATAGTCTGTAGCCAACTCATCTTTGCCTTGTACACAGGCTGTCAGTTTGTCCAATACAATTCTCTTCTCTGGAACTATAACCTTCAATCTCTGTATTATCAGTGCTGGTAATGTTGCCATATTTGACGATGGTTTTTCGCCTGCCTTCCTAGCCGCATCCTCTTTTGCTAAATTTTCCCACGTCTCACCAAAACTATCTCATCATCTACTTTTCTTATCTGTTTCCATATATCTGCTGGTAAAATTACTGGGAATATTAAGTCTATATCGTTCATAGTAAAAATGGATGATTTCAAATAGGACTCAATTTCTTTATAGACTCCCACCAGATTTTTTCTCAAATCAGGGATTGTTTGTTTTATATTATTCACCTCTTGTCTGGAAAAAGGGACATGTACATACTGTGCTGTATAATGTGCTTCTGTCACCTGCGCTGGGTGATCGCCTGTTGCAGGAATGTTGACTTTAGGCACAAAAGTGGGTGGAACCTCCCTCATGGGAAATATTGCACTCACTTTTCCTTCTCCCTCTCTCATATTTAGCAATATTGCCAAATCAAAGGACAAGACCGTTTCTCCTGTCTCTCGTGTAAATGCTCTTTTAATCACTGCCATCAATTAGGTGGACAACTTTGCTTACTATCTACATATTTGTCCTGTAAATATTCGACCATTACTTGCAATGCCTTCCTTTGCATACCTAATGTATATTGATCAAATGTTTCATGCACTTCCATTGTAGGAATGCTAGCATCTGTAATTCATCTAAGCGCCTGTCGTGTGCATATCTTTGTTTCTTCACTAGGATGCTTTGACGGCGGAAAAAAATGCTGTTCTACATATGGTACCACCTCTTGCCTACCTCTTCTTACGTCTTTGTTTCGAAACCCAGGCATAGAGAACATTTCAGAATACAACTCATCAAGTTCATTCTTAAACTCAAATAGCCTATCCACATGTTCCTTCATTTCTGAATCACTTTCTCTTATACGTGCAAAGGCATTTAAGTCCAGCAACTTCTGCGGCGGCACCATACCAATTAATTGTTTCCATCTCTCCATCAAATATTCCCCCATGCATTCCAACAATACTTGTTTTTCACTGAGCTTCCTATAATCATACATCGATCCCATCGTTGAGGCCTCATCATTCCTGTCAATATACATTTCTGCCTGCTCTCTCAGTTCCTTCTTCCTCTCTTTGCTGACCGCACTACGAGTTATTCTAGCACACGTGCTTTGTGCAGACCCCACTCCTCCCATCCTGTCTTCTCTGATTACTGTGGATTCATGCTCAGTGGGCGGAGGGGGAAGTGAAATTATGGGTAAAGGAGGGGAGGGAGCGGATGGTACAACTGGAAGGGGGAGTGGTAGCTGCGACTGGAACGGAGGCTGGACGACGGGGGTGGGCTGAGGCAAAAGTTGTGCAATGGGCACTGGTACGGTTATGTCCGTCTTACTTTTGGGATGTTCTTGCCTCTTTTCATTTAAATTTTTATTTATTAATTCATCCGATGCATGCAATTCTTGTTGGGGATACATTTTATCTATTCCCATTTGGATACTTCTATCTGCCCTTCTAATTTGCTCATCCTATTCTTTTTCTTCCTGATCTAGCGCTCTATCTTCTTTTGATTTGTGCTTACGTGCATGTTTCTCCATGCTCCTCAAACGGATCATGGCTTCCTTCCTCCAATCTCTAATGACATCAAATGTCGTAGGGCGTGCTTTCTTGCGCAATAATACTGATTCCAAATCATCTATATGCGCCATCTCATAAATCCCATTTTTAGGCCACTGCAAGTCTTCTTCGTGTCTGGTTTGCCTATGCCAAATTTCACAAAACATTATTGCCTCTATTCCATACTTCACATACATCTCATATGCGGGGCGGCCCCAAAGGTGGCGCAGCCTGGCCTGTTTCCAAAGATTGTCTACCGCAGTGGAAAAATCACACTAAACAGGAAGACAATTTCCCGGGCATGTTTTAATCTTTTTCGTACCTTATCCTGGGCGTTTGATCTTGCAAGAGCAACACTCAACCAATGTCAGGGCTATTAGAATCGGCGCACAACTCACCTGATCAACCAAGTAATCTCAAAGAGACGCAATTCATCCGTATACTGATGCAACCAAGAATCGTTGTGTCTGCGTATCTGGCTCACTCTGCCTCCTTTCGGGACCCTCACCTTCTCGCTCTTTGGCCGGACACATCGATCAGGGACCGGTTGTGCACAGATCGGCAAAGGAGCCCCTCATCACTTTCACAGGGGCGCCCCGAACACCTCTCGATCCCGGCTCGACGGTCTCGTCCTCGATTTGTTTTTTCAGCCTTCTTCAAGTTACCACGTACACGATGGAGCAAGTGGGGGAGGGTCCCTATTCGGGCGCCATTTTGATGTGGCCCCTAGGGGACCCTCATGCATTGAAACAATGCATAATCATCACACACAAACTGATACGTCAGACATGAGGTTCAATTCCCAACATCTAGGGTTTATTGCAAAGCAAATAGTCTCAGTCGGCTGACTGGGTCTCACATCCCGCAACATGTGTCACCCAGACCTCGTGGGATGCAAGAGAGGGAGCAATTTTCATCAGTTATATATATACAAAATGACCATCATATTATTAGTAGTGACACATCCAAAACCGCCCATAATCTATATTTCTTTGTAATGGTTTGATGATTGACATTTATGACGAATGTGACACCCTCAGAGATATTTATTCAACAGCATTTGCAATCTCTGAAAGTGCAGACACCATTCTTTGTTACCAAGAACACAGTGCTCTTGTTCAGCAAGCAATCTGTGTTCGTAGGAGAGACACATTCCGAGCCTTCCTATCTCTTGGTTTCTATTTGTGAGTTAGAGGTTGGCTCGGTCTAGCAGGGCCCAGGAAAGGGGGGCCGCAAAAGAGAGTATCATTCAAGCCATTAACTGCCTATTTCTACAGTTTATGCCGTTCCAGTGAGACTAGCTGGCACCTGCTTAGTGATTAAATGCCTTTCTGCTTACTTCCAAGGACTTGGGAGGAGGAAGGAAACGAGTGCATCGCTGTCTGGGCTAGTCTCTCAACATGTAACTCGTGGTCTTGCTCTGTACATGAGCGGAACAAAATAGAATTCACTTTTAGCAAAGCATTTGACCAGAAGCGAGGAAAAGCGAAATTGCAAAATGGTGAATTCTGGTGTTACAAAATGGACGCTCTATGGTTATACTGACAATCCTGTACTGACGATGCTAGTCATACGATGCGGTTGGTTTGCAGCCAACATCATATATCGTCTATGCTATGGTAGGTACGGAGTAAGAGGAGCTGAGGGCTCGACACCCTCCCATTTATGCTGATTAAGCATCCACTCTTCCTGTGGCTGGTCCTCTTTCTTCTCTTGATACATTTTCTAGAGTTCTAAAACTGCCAGTCTTTTCCCTAATTTCTTTCCTGTGTTGGCAGTGTGCACATATGTGGTCATGTGTTGTAATACTGCTTTTGACAAGGATCCCCCTTCTGGCCATTGCATGAACATTTTATCAACTGTGCCCTTTATCCATTCTGCACTGCACTGTTTGAGCTTGGGCGCATGTTGTGGTAATGTTTTACAAAGGTGCGTAAGAGGAGTGTCCTCCATAATGACGAGTCACAATTAACTGTCGATACTTACGAGATCGTTACCTTGTTATATTTAATAAATCTCTATTCGTCTCAAAGCTTATTGTTCAACACTTTTAATCCAAAAAACAACAAATATGAGCAAGCACCATCAATTGCTGCTCAATCCTCTTTTGTCTCAACAACCTATCTGTCTTCTGACTGGTGCCAATAGTTTACTACACTTAACCCAAACCACCTTCACTTTCAACTTTCACAATGTATCACTTTTCAGAACTTCATACATCAAATAACAATCACAATAATAACGCAATACACATTAACAGCCCCTGTGATCACCTTCCCTTTTCCCTATTATCATTTATAGTAAGAAGTATTCTTTTTTTGCCTCCTATTAGATCACCCCGTACAGAGCATAAGACGTCACCTTCCACGGTCTTGACCGTGTGTATTCTCTCTCTTAATATTCTGACTGGAATTTGAGACGTCTTCTTCTATCTCCCTTGAAATCGGATCACATAGGTGTTCCTTTATCCACACAAAATTTCCATTAACCAACTTATTTTCATTCAAATATCACAATCCAGCCCCTTTATATTGCCATTTCCCTTAGTCTATTTACATCCGTTTAATCGAATCGAGGCTTTCAGTATCGTCTCCTCCTCCAATCCAACCACTTGGCATTCTGTCCGCAGAGCGCCCATGGAAACCAAGCAGGGATTTCTTCAAAGAGGGACCTGCCCACCGTGTCGGTTTGATTGTAAGTTTATTTCTATCGACCGCTCTCCACAGGAAACTCCACGATCTTCCAGTAAATGGCAGAGGATGAAGTCAAACTAGTTGAGATCAAAACCAACCGCACTGCTACCACATGAGTTTATGGCCCTTGGAACGTGCATCTGTTACTGGATGAGATTATACCATAATAATTCGGAGTCCAAATAACTGGACAAACTCAAGAAGATGGCAAGTTGCTGTTTTATTAGCAGTTATCTAAAACAGGGAGTTTACAACGAACATCAATGGAAGGATGCTCATTCTCAGCGATTTCCATAAGAAATACAATTATATACTTCTTTATTCGTCAGAATTATATCACGCTATGTGGCAATCGTGAAAAACCTATCAAGGATCGGGATTGGTTAAGGGACACATCTAGATATACAATCATATAGAAGCTAGGTTTGTTATTGGCTGTCCGATATCAGGTGAACAATTTATGACTACCTCTTCAATTAGCAGCACATATGCCAGGACCCAAGTGCAAGTAGATAGGACATGATGCTGCCCTACCACCCAATTAGCCCAACATCTCTCATCACCCATGTCTTCTGCCCTGAAATTCTTGTCCTGGGAATACAACAGGAGTGAGGGCACTCGCTATCATGTCTGGAACTCCAAGTTCAGGTCCTATTTCCATCCTCAACTCACGTGACAAGAGACCATGATTCTGTTCATTCGGTAAGCTTTTAAATGTTGTAAATGAATTAAACTTGGCATCCTTTGTGTTCTTTCTTGCAACTTAACGTGAGAGGATACACAGCTCCAATAACCTGCTATTCTACTGCAACACAGCCTTCCATTCTCTCTTCATGATTCTTTAGTTTATTATTTCATGATACCAATGTCCAGTTTCTGTACAATGGCGGCTCCGCCTGCATTATATTCACTACTTGTAGCTAGCCTATACGTTGAGTTGATCTGTCTTGCGTATCAGCGTATGTACATTCTTTATACTTCTGATTTCTGCAGCACTTTTTACCGTGTAATGTTCCTCTTTTACACTTTAAGGTTCACTTGATTCTTTACTTAATCATTGCCCCTCAAGGATCCATGCATCATCTTCATTCTGTATTTCAGGACGTTGTGCACACTTTCTTATGACGTCATCAGTCTATTTATTTTAGCTCTTTCTCATATTGCTTCAGGAGTTCCACCTGTCATCAGTATGAGGGTACATTCAATATGGTTGTCTTAATGGATACTGAAGTAACGTGGTTCTGACAGTAATCATGAACCCGAGCAAGCAGGTAAGTTTACTGTAAGGTTTATTCAGTGTCTAGTACAAGACAGAGAACCATAGTCAGTAACACCGGCACGTCCCATAGAGCCAGCTTCCAACTGCCACCCGTAGTACCCCAGACTTCAAATGACAACAACAACCCAACACTCCACACTGACCTCACACATTCCACTGTCAGTGGCATCACATCCCAAGAAACACATTACAACAGATACCTTCTTCCAAATACTCGCTGCAGTATTGGTACAATATCTTGTGTTAGACAGGGCACGGTCTCATGTCTCCAATATAGAGGAGGTAGTGGGATAGGATCTCCTGCAGAGGTGTACATCTGCACCTCTTCAAGTAGGTTCCAGCAAGTTATTTTATTTCAGTCACATTAAGTGACAGCAAGATGACTCTGTGAGAACCACTGGCTCCCATCACCGAGTCAGGGGTTCTCCAACTGGCTGACACTAGAACCTTTACTACAAGCATTCCCTCACTCACACCACTCTCTCTGTCACACGAAACATTCGCTCAGACATCACCAGGTTCCTGCATCCATCCCAAGCACTATACAGCAAAAACAAAAACATTCTCTAAATAATTTATGAAAATTCCTAAATATAACGATCACATAATTCCAAAAAGTAACTTTCTAAACGTGTGCATATCAATGCAAACTATAGTCTTTCTTCCACCTCCGTGGTTTTCTATCCTCCTACTTTCTCTTCTCAAAGTTTCTGATGATTCAATAATGTGCTACTACTCTCTCCCCTAGATTCACAACCAGCATCACATCTTTCTAGACTGTTTTATTCCATATCGTTCCACAGCCAATTATTTCCTTGATAGATATGATATGATATGATATGGCATTTGTAACGCGCCTATACACAAGTGTTTCAAGGCGCGACGAGGCAGGGGGGGGGACAAGGGGAGACAGACAACGATCCTACTAGGCCAGGTGTCATTCAGATACTCCTGCCTAATCCTTTATCTCTATTTACAGAATCGTCTGTACATTTCACAGCTCTATTAATGTTCCATATGGATCCATCTTCCAATCTCAAAAAATTTGACTTTACTTTATGCACTTCAACAGGATCCTAAAAATGTTGATAAACCCTTACTTGTTGTCCTTCCTGTTCTTATCCACATCCTATCACCTGGTTTAAACGTTTTCATTTCTCCACATACTCGTACCTCTCCTTGTACCTCTCTTAGTTAACTAGCCTTCTAACTTTATCCTTGTAATTCTCTTCATCCATGAATTTGCTATTTTCCCGTGCCGGATTCAACTTAGTGTTGGGATTTCTTCCTCGCATACACCTGTTGTGGTCATATAAAATGAAGTAATTTCATGAGGACAAGTACACAATAACATGCGACAAGCCAGGGCTGATACATAAACAAGTTCTTATTAGGCACAAGATAAAGAGGTTTACAAATGGCAGCTGAGATTTGGGGAGAGCATTAACACGTTACACAGAGTTGTAAGAAGTATCTCTGAGGATGTGTACAAGAAGACCATCTTATATAGACAGATCAATCATATGAAAACACATTGGCCGGACTCCAGGTGGGCGCTACCTAGACAAGTTTGCATAATGGTAACAGATTCTTGCACCGGCTGGAGTCAGGGTGTCAGTAAGCCTTGTGGTTTCTTTGTACCCTTTTCATAATGTAGTGTCAGCTAGCATATCGCTTCCATGGAAAACAACATAACAACTACTGTATACCAAATAAGGTAATGATATAGAAAAGAGAAGTACAGCACTGAAGTGTGACGTTGGGTTATTGGGCTTGCAGCAGAAATCCTCCAGGCCTGCAAGGCCTGGGTTGCAACATATGTTGTGTGCAATGTATATGAATGATTATGCATGGCTACACAGAATGGACCTAATGCAGGTCTATGATAACATATAGATATTCTGCCAAAACACACCTAAACGGAGGAATAATTGTTGCTGCTCTGGGAGATTACCTACTTCCCCATACTATGCCTTCAATTGCTTTGATCACATCTATGTTATTTCTCTTAGCCACTTCAACTCTTTTAACTAGCATGCTGTTAATCGTTCTACTAATCCGTTGCCTTCTGGGTGATAATTAGAAACACATTTCCATTTTATTCCTATTCTCTTAACATACTCTTCAGTATCCACTCCTCTAACCTTGGGTCCATTGTTACTTATCACCACTTTGGGATAACCTTCTCTTCTAAACACATCCTCCATGTACTTAATGACAACTGCACAAGAAATATCTCTCATCACTTTGATTTCTGGCCACTTTGAATAGTAGTCCATCACAATCATGTACTTAATCCTTTTTCCTAACATGATACAGACCAAAAATGTATAATCCTACTTTTTCCCATTGCCCACTTGGCAATTCCACAGGTTTAAGACATGGGGCCTCATTCCAAGTATGGAAGTCCGGAAATAAGGGAGCTGGCAGCAACATACCTGCAGCCCTTCCAGACCGCCATACTACAACAATGCTGGCAGGGGCCACAAATCCCCTGGCAGGCCTGACCTTCTGGATTTTCAGGCACCTACCGGCATGGTTGTCACAGAAGCACTGGCACCGTTAGCAACAGTTCTGGTGCTTCCATGTCCCACTTTCCATGGAGTCCTATTGGACTCCATGGAAATGGGGAGTAACCGTTACTGCCGCCACTTGTGATATCCCTGTGGCACCGGGATATCAGGTGGCAGTAATGGTAATGCGGGGTTGGCTGCAAACACGCCAGTCACACCAGCAGGTTACTGTCAGCCTTGTAACGAGGGCCATTGTCTTCTTGTTTTTAAACTTTTATCAGATTTTTGAGATAGCTAACAACTCCTGCTCATTCTTTCAATATTCATATTCATATCTGGCCACCAATATCTCTCTCTCTAATTCGTCTCTTGGTGCCAGTAATGCCAGGGTGGCCTGCATGTCCCATATACATAATACGATTTCTTAAAGTACTGGGAGTAATCACTTGCAGTCCCCTCAGAAGTGACCCATCATCTCTTTATAGTTCATCTCTCACAATCCAGTACAGAACTGTTCTATTATATCACTTTTCTAGCAAGCCAACATGACTGAATTCCATGACTTTCTGCAAGTCAACGTCATTTCTCAATTCTTCGCACTGTTTGTTCTTGGATATCGAACTCCACAACTCATCATCTTGTAATAATGCCACACTTCATCTTCCAGTTAATATTTGTCACCATCTTTAATAGGCAACTTTGACAGACAATCTGCCACTATATTCTGTACCCCTGGTAGGTATTTAACTTGAAAATCATATACTTGTAACTTAAGACTCAATTTAGCACTTCTGGGCGAGGCTTTGGTCAGCCCTTATATGGTCAATACCTCAATTTATGGCATGTGATCCGTGCATACTGTACATTTATTTTCCTACAAATAATCCCTAAAAATAAATATTGCCCAGACACATGCTAATAGCTCATGTTCTATGACTGAATATCTCGATTCATCTCTGAAATAGCCCTTGAGGTATGACGTATTGTCATCTGTAATCCACCTACTACTTCGACACGACTGATCCTAAACCCTTCCCACTAGCATCAACTGTACATTTCACTGGTTTCCCAATGGCATACCCTCATAAACATGGAGCTTCGCAAATTCAAAATGTTATCTTCCTCACAGTAGCTTCACATTAATCATTCCATTCAAATTTCACATCGTTCTTCAACTATGTTTTCAATGGTTTTGTCAAATCAGCGGTTTTTCATGAACGTGTTCTACATTTCTGCTAATCCCAGAAACGATCCCACTTCTTCTTTTGTTGCGGGGACTGTCGCTTTTCTGAATGCTTCAAGTGCATCAAATGTTGGTTTGTATCCTTGACCATGCAATACGTGTCCTAAATAGTCTACTTCTTTTCATCTGAGTTTGCACTTCAAGATCTCCATGATCAGGCCCTTTTCTATCAATTTATTTAAGACTGGGTTAAGTCTCTCATCATGTTCTCTCAAACCATTTCCATATTTTGAAATGTCACCTTGATATACTGCTGACCCTTTCAAACCCTTAGGAACATATAACAACATTCGCTGAAACAACTCTGCCGCTAATGTCAAACCAAAACAACATTCTATTGTATCTGCACAATCCATAAGGCGTTATGCAGGACGTGATTTTCTTGCTATTTTCTGTAAGGGGTATCTAGTGTTATGCCACCGATAAATCTAATGTGGTGAAAGTGTCTGCACCACTCACACAATTCAGCATCTATGTTATTTTTAGGCATAGGAGACTAATCAACCTGAATAGTTGTATTTACAGCTCTTACGTCTACACACACGTTCACATTCCTGTTCTTCTTGACAGCCATTACTATGAGACTTATCCACTCTGATGATTCTACTTTTTTCAATTATCCATTTCTTTTACAACTTTGCTAGCTCCTTTTCAATACTTTCTCTTAGTGCAAATTGAATGCTCCTTGCTTTGTGAGTTACTGGCACAGACGCATTTTTAACTATTGTTAATAATTATCTTGTGTGCATATCCTTTTAAGCACCCAATGTTTGAAATGAAAACTTCCTTGAATGTTTCTGCCTCTGTGCACATCTTGGCTTGTACACATGGAACTGGCTCATCCGGACACAAATCTAGTCTGATTTTTAGTTCAGCTTGATCCATCCAAGCTGGCACGTCGACTCCATTCTTTTCCACATAAATATGACTGCCATACTGGCCTTGAACTTTCCCAGTATTCTTCACATACGATTTTGTAAGAGTTGCCTTGAATCCATTCTCTCATTTCTTGTAATTGCTTCACAGAAATAATGGTGTATGGGGAACAACTATCTACCATAATTGTTATGCCAGCGAGTAAAATGTTAGAATTAGGACACTTTAAATCTGAGTCCTCTGTCTTGCCTCTTATGACCAGGACTCTTTCTTCTACATATGCAATCTTCTTTCGTGTTCATAGCATGGCAACATATCCTCTTATGCCACAGTTCACACACTTCAGATTCAATACTGGACATTGTTTTGAGTTGGCATAATACACAACTCTGCCACATTGAAAACATTTGATTTGCTGCTCTTCCCATGAACTTCTACTTGAGCCACTCTCTTTCTCTCTTTCACTACAATTATAGATTTTCTGGTTCTCATTATCTCTCGCTTTCCCTTTTGTTTTCTTCTTAGTAAAATGTATTTGTGTGCCATGTGCTGATCCCGATATGCTTCCTATTGCTGCTTTCAGTTGTGATATCTCTTTTTTTTCTTTGATCTCTTTAAAGCCTAGTTGTGTTTGTTCAATTTTCTTTGCAATTGCTATGGTCTCCCCTAATGTTGGATCGCCACACATCCACAGACGTTGTTGTATCAATGTATTATTCGTATGTATGATATTTGCACCATGGCTACCTCCAATAACGGGTCTGGCACCGGTCTTGTTCAATGGGGACTTATCGGTGCATTCTGACCCTGGCGGGACCGGTAAATCCCCATTGAACAAACCATTCTCCATTCCCATTTGAGCCCCCATAGGGCTCAATGGGAATGGGGATGGCACTAATATCATTGCTCGCGAATGGCAAGGCCGTTATTAGCGCCCTGTTCCCTTAGCGGGACCCGTAAGGGACGTGTGTCTGACCACACGTTCCTTACGGTTTTCCTCCAAGGGACCTCGGAATCAGGCACTAAGGGATTACCGGCACCGGTCTCCTTACCGGTGCCCAGTATCCCTTTCCGACTGACTCGTAATGACCCCCTTTGTGTTTATGAGCAGTTGGACATGTAGAGAAAGGAATGTCTAAGTGATACATTCATCAGATACAGACAGGCTCAGATGAAATCTATGTAGTATGCTCTGATGCCTAAAATTATGATTTAATGATTAGTACAGCATGAGGATTCCTTCAATATGGGGCCCGATTGTGAGGAGTGAATAACTGGGTTGGAGGATTATTTAATGGTAATCTACAAAGATGGCAGGTTAATCGATGTCACAACAATGTGGCAAAGCTGTTGGAGTACATGTTCCATCAATATATTTGGAGACAGAGCTCAATAACAGGTTGCACACCGTAATTAGGTTCCTAAAGAAACCATATATAAACTTCAATTTAATACACATAAAGAGGTTCTGATTCACACAACTAGAACATCATAAATTCCTATACATAATCTCTGTTAAGATCGACATCTAAAAAACGGTTATTTCGTCAATTCCAAACAAGTGGTAAGGTAACAAAAAGGTAACAAAAAGGTATAACGTACATTCAGCAAACAAATGGCAATGTAATTCAGTTTTTTTCTTTTAATCGACAGGTTGCACGTGTACACTATACTGTTCTACTTACAAAACAGTTTATGATTTTAATTTAGATTTTCGTGATTTTGATAAACCTTCCTGATGAAAGTTCTCTGAGTAAACCTCCTAAGAACAGAAACATGTCGACAATTTCCTGGATGTATACAGGATTACAACAACTTGTGTTATTGAATAATAATCAGAAACTGAATTACATTGCCATTTGTTTGCTGAATGTACTTTATACCTTTTTGTTACCTTACCACTTGATTGGAATTGATGAAATCCTTGTTTTTTAGATGTTGATCTTAACAGAGATTATGTATAGGAATTTATAATGTTTTAGTTGTGTGAATCAGAACCTCTTTATGTGTATTTAATTAAAGTTTATATATGGTTTATTAGGAACCTAATTACGGTGTGCAACCTGTTATTGAGCTCTGTCTCCAAATATATTGATGTTTTTTCCCTTCCCGGGTATAGACAGAGCAGTAATTTGGCTCCACGCATGAGGTGGACAAATCACTACCGGGATTCCTCTCTAATTAATAGTGAGGGAGTACTTGTTCTACCTTGATTATGGCCCAACATTGTCTTAAGCAGTGTTTGTTAAAGGAGTCCTTAGGACCCTCTATCACGATAGAGCCAAGGAAGCGGGGCAAATTTGATATTTCTCAATCGGGATATGCTAGTGACTTCTGGAACTGGTGGGTGAGTGTTGTGTTCCTGTGTTAATCCAGCTAGTGCAGTTTAAGAGAAAATGGCTTTTTAGTGAGTTTGATTAATAGCACAATTAATAGGAAGTCTCAAGTGTATGGGTCTCATTACAAGTACTCCGGTCCGGAATTAACACTGCCGGTAAAACCATACCGGCACCGTTTCCATGTCCGCCCAATCATGACCCGCGGCCCCGGTAATAGCACCACCCTTAACTGCCACCGCGGAAATAGGGGTCCCGTTAAGTCAGTCTGCACGGAAACCCCTACGTTACCGTCAACACGAAACACCGTGAGCATCACAACTAGCGCGGACACGGAAATACCGGCAAAAAAATGGCGTAAATACCGTGATCACGGTGGCGGACCCGCCGCCACCGCGAACATGGCGTTATACACTGCCTGCTGAACTGAATCAGGGCACAGGTGCACCAAATCAGCCCAGCTGGACCTAGCAGGCCACTGGGAGCCTACAAAAGGGCCACACCCAGCCCAACACAAAACAGAACCATGCAGGCAGCAGGTCTAGTAGCACTGGCACTGGGCCTACTCAACCAACAGGCAGCACTGCACATGGTGGCAGTAATGGCGCAGAGGAGGAGGCGTAGGCGGAGGAGGTGCAGGCGGCAACCAGCCAACCCTGCAGCTATGGCAAACCCCATTGCCCAGCCAGCCCGACCCCGCCGCCAGCCAGCAATACCACGCATCAGGGCCTCACCCTGGAACCTCACCCCAGGACAGATCCACACACTATACCGGCTGGACCGTGCAACAATCCTGCACATCACCGCCATGATTGAGGACAACATCAACAGCCAAATTGACACCCCCACCGCCATCCCCCCCTCTTGAAGGTTGTCTCAGTACTGCATTTCCTTGGCACTGGCACCTATCAACACACGGTTGGTGAGCTGCACGGCATATCACAACCCTGTTTCTCTAAAATCCTGGTACAGGTACTGGATGCCCTGTTGCGCCAAGTGTTGGAACACATAGCCCTACCCCGCACCCTCCCCGAGGTCATTGCCACCAAGTTGGCCTTCCATGCCATAGCAGGCATGCCAAATTGCATAGGCGCAGTTGACTGCACCCACGTTGAGCTGACAGTACCACGTGCAATTGAGGCGGTGTTCCGCAATAGGAAACAGTATCACTCTTTGAATGTCCAGATGGTTTGTGAAGCCATGCAACTGATTACACACTGCTGCGCACGTTTCCCAGGCTCATCACATAACTCAATGGTACTGCAGAATTCCACGTTGCCACGGTACATGGAACGCTATGCCGGACAAAGCACATGGCTATTGGGTGAGTACAGCTGACGATGCTACAACCTTGTCGAAGTGGTGTGTGTGTGCCCAGCCCAATGAGCATTGTGAGTGTGCCGCTGTGACCGCACATGCATCACCCCCCTTCCATCTACCAAATTCACAGCGGATGCCAAACATCATGAAGGATGACATGACAGGGCACCACAATGTGCCCGTGCACACGCCTGCACAGCCAATCCCGTCACTGTCCCATGAACCTTGTGCCACTGCAGACACCCACCCTCAATTGAAAAACTGCCTCAAAAGGCACGCGAGGCGTGTAAATGAGACG
Organism: Ambystoma mexicanum; assembly: GCF_040938575.1. Classification (NCBI taxonomy): domain Eukaryota; kingdom Metazoa; phylum Chordata; class Amphibia; order Caudata; family Ambystomatidae; genus Ambystoma; species Ambystoma mexicanum. The sequence goes on along the minus strand of NC_090923.1, from coordinate 827,653,956 downwards.
ACGTGTATTTACTACTTCCGTACAGTGGAGTCACTCTGCCATGTGTGGACAGCACTGCACCGTGACATGCACACAATCAAATGTCACCCGCACGGCACAGTAAACATGCAAGTTAATGTGTAGGCCCATATCCAGTCAGCGACATACATCGTGATGCCCAAAACATACCTCCACACACTGCATGGTACATATGCATGAATGAATGATGATACAAGAATGCACAGCAGCAGGTGAGGACATGATGCCACAAACATTGACATGTTCCCCCATCTACTTCCCATGTAGGTGATGCGGGATATGCACTCACGCCATGGATGATGACACCTGTACGGAGACCAAGGAACAGGCATGAAGAGGCATACAATAGGGCACATATCCGCACACGTGGAATGATTCAGAGGACATTTGGACTGCTGAAGGCCCGTTTCCGCTGTCTGAGCAGATATGGCGGATCACTGCTGTACAGCCCAGTGAAGACGGGTAAAATCACGCTCGTATGTGCCATGCTGCACAATATATGCCTGCGCAGGAACATCCCAATGCCACCAGACGCAGATGAGGAAGATGGGGATGGGGATGGGGATGGGGATGGAGATGGGAATGGGGATGGAGATGGGGATGGGATGGCACCGCCTCCCCCTGGGGGTCCACATGATGGCCAGAGAGCACGGGATGCCCTGATTCGCATTTACTTTTGAGTCACAGCACATTCACAGAAATGCATGAACATGGTGACGACAATGAATTAATAGTTGCACTGCAAAATAAATGATCAATGTCCACACAGGTATGTCTTGATTCGAAATGGTGATGTATTGATGTAATAACAACAGGGAAGGAGGAGCATTGGTTAGGGAAGCTGTACACCCGGGGCCACCCACCACCCAAACGTGCCCACCCCCACCCAGGACCCATTGTTCAAACCCCCAAAACTACCTACCCCGCCACCCAAAAGTGCCCACCCCCACCCAGGCCCCATTGTTCAAACCCCCAAAACTACCTACCCCACCACCCAAACGTGCCCACCCCTCTCACACCCTTGTAGTCCACATGTGTCCTGCACTACCCCACACACATGCCATCACTTCCGTGTGCGCTTCTGTGCCTGTGCAACCTTGCCCGAGGGACCCGTTAGCCTACTCGAGCGCCTCCTTGGACTGGCAGTAGTGGAGCTGGATGGGGTGGTTCTGTTTGATTGCGTAGAATATGGGATTGAGGGCATCCGTGCCAGATTTGCCTGCTGGCCAACCAACATGGCCTCTACAAGCCTGGAGGTGTGGTCGTTGCCCTCCCGCACATGGCGTGCAAGGGTTACTATAGTGCTCGCAAAGCGTCCGATGGACCTCGACAGGCGACGCACTGAGGCGCTGTAGCTCTCCCTCTGCAGCCTGGATTCCTCTAGCTGCCTCTCCACCAGCTGGGTGAGGGTAGCCTGCTGGTCCTCCATCCGCTGCATGCGGGCATTCAGTTTGGTCATGGATGGGGTGGGCGACCTCATGGGACTCCCCAGTGATGTGGGGCTGAACTCCAGCTCATGGAAGGAGCCCAGGTCTTCCAATGTGGGCATCTCCCCCTGTGGCCCCGTTTCCGAGTGCTCTTGCGGGGCACTGTTATCACTGCAGGCCGCCCCCTCTGCAGTGCTGCTGCCTTCGGTGTTGTGTTGGGTGGCCATGATAGGTTCCCGTGGCACCTGTCTAGACTCAGGCAGTGTGGAGACGGTGGGGATGTCAGTGGTGGTGGTGGGCGGCACATCTGTAGTGGCTGGTAATGTGGCCAGAGGTGCAGAACTGCCGGCAGCATCCTCCTGTGTGGTGGCGGTGGCTTGTGTACTTGCCGGTGCAGATTGGCTGGCCTGTTGTGCAGTATCACTGTCACTTGAAACGGCTGTGGGGACACAAAGGGCATTCAATTAGTGTTGTTGTGGTGGCAGATGGGTGCATCACATGCGTCATTAAGATTGTACATTGAATAGTGTTAGTCACATGCATCTGATTGCTGGTGTATGCATTCTGTGATATTGGTTGCCATACGGATCATGATGGGTCCTTTGGCCCACACATGCACTGCCTGGGGGGGGGGGGTTGTTAATGGGTCCTTTGGCCTACACATGCACTGCCTGGGGGGGGTTGTTAATGGGTCCTTTGGCCCACACATGCACTGCCTGGGGGTGGGGGGTTGTTAATGGGTCCTTTGGCCCACACATGCACTGCCTGGGGGGGGGTTTGTTAATGGGTCCTTTGGCCCACACATGCATTGCCTTGGGGGGGGGGGGGTTGTTAATGGGTCCTTTGGCCCACACATGCACTGCCTGGGGGGGTTGTTAATGGGTCCTTTGGCCCACACATGCACTGCCTGGGGGGGGGTGTTAATGGGTCCTTTGGCCCACACATGCACTGGCTGGGGGGGGATTGTTAATGGGTCCTTTGGCCCACACATGCACTGCCTGGGGGGGGGTTGTTAATGGGTCCTTTGGCCCAGTACTCACAACTGCATATTTACATGTGGCATTCATGTTTGGGCACTTACCGGCATCTGCAGGTGGGCTCAATCCTGCCTCAGCCTCCCCGATCCCATGGATTCCCTCTAGGTGGAGGACACTGCCGCAGCGCTCCTCCCATGCTTGCAGCCTCAGTGGGGAAGGGGGTCCTCCGCCTGTCCCACTGCTGCGTTGGCGGTGCGTGGAAATGAGGTTGCGTACCCTCAGCCTCAGGTCGTCCCACCGCTTGTGGCAGTCCTTCAAGCTCCTCACTGTCACGCCCACAGCGGTGCACTTGCGTGCAGCTTCGGCCCACACCTCCTTCCTCCGCTGCTGTGTGGCACGCCGTTGGTCGGCGCTGAACAGCATCTCTGAATTGTCCACAATGTGCTCCACCAAGACGGTTAGCTCCGCCTCGCTGAAGCGCTGTTTGCGCTGCCTCTGAGCAGGAATCCTGGCAGACATGCTGGTGGTCCCTTTTGGCTTCTCAGAGTTAGGATTGTGCTTGTGCTGGCTCTGGATGGCAATGGATTGTGCTTTTATATGATGGCCGCCTCTCTGTTTCCTGTGTTGGCGATCATGGTATTTCCGGTTCCGTGTCCGTGGCGGCGGAGGCGGACACGGGTTTTGCGCCACTTGTGGCTGCGTTATTTCCATTTCCGTGGGGTTTTCCGTGACGGCGGTAACAACGTTTCCGAGTCCATGTGGTGCGCGCGACCGACAGCGTGTAATCGGACGGTTTTTCCGCAACCTTGCCGACACGGAAACGTTTTTACCGCCGTCACAGATTTTGCACGGTCCCGGACTGGCAGGTTGTAATGAGGCCCAATGTCTGTCTCTTGCAGAGAAACGAGAATTGGGAGATTTGTACAAAAAAGATGTCTAATTTACATGAAAAAACATTGAAGGTCTCCTGGGAAGACATAAGATATTTCCAGTTGTTAAATGAGTGCTGTAATCACATTTGAATCAAATCAGGAATACCTTTTATTTTGGAAGTTTGATGAATTTGGAATATAGTGATGTGTTCTCCTTTTTCACATAGTAAAAAAAACAAGCTGTTAGGAAATACGAACCAGGAGAGATTCCGCGTTTGGAATATGAATTGGAACCTCCACTGTTATAACCTCTGCCAGTTCCATCATCACCTCTCCTTAATCTTCCATCCCTGCTGCACCAGCCAAAGGAGGGTACATTCCAGCCATGTGCCCTGTGTAAGCCATCCCTCACCCAATTGCCTATGCCTCCTACATTGTCAAACACACTGGCAGTCACCAATGAGGAGCTCAGCCATGTGCAGCCCGGGGAGGCTGTGCCAGTGAAGTTTGCCATGGTCGATGAAGCAGTCACAGTTGCCTGGCATCAATTAGGGGAGGAGCACTCCAAAACCCACAGCACTGTGAGGGTGAGAGTCAGATAACAGCAAATGATGATGATGGGTTTAGCTTGGAGGTGCTGCTGGTGAAGGCACCACTCCTTGTGGATTAGGACAACCACCTGGAAGTGCCTGAGCGACCCATCCCATTGATTCTGGGGGCCACCACTCTTACTTTCAACCCCGTGCAATGCTGGCTTTGTACACTGGATGAGCAATAGAATGCCCAAGAACAGGTGGCAAACGGACAGCATCCGGAAGCCAGTGGTGAGACTGCAGAAGAAAGTGAGGTATTGCCTTTCGCACCAGTGCAGGTAGGGTGCATATGAAAGCAACAGCAGCATGAGCTCCGGCCAACCCCCTCCATGTCCACCACCAGCTGTCTCTGCCTGCTGCTCCTCTTGTCCAGGATTCTTGGGCATACAGATGGTGATCAAGGGGGTGTATTTGTGGGCTAAAGACAGGCTTGAACTGGTCTATAAGGCAAAAGGGCAATGCTCAAACCCAAAACGCACATTGCTCGTGGCGGGCAGTTTTTTGGGTCAAAATGGGCCCCTTTTTTGGCCAATGTAGGCCAGTTTGATGAGTTACTTCACCATGCAGCTAGTAATTTTCACCAGTATTACTGGATACATATTCTTTAAAATGCACAATTTGAAACACATTTTATCAAAAAGCACCCCCTTGGATACTTCTTAAACAGCCTGCTATAAAAGAAATAAATTGCCATTTGCAACTGTGCGCCACTTTTTCATTCGTGCCCGAGACAATTTTATGCCCCAGTCCGACCCTGGCTAAAGAGAGGACATGAGTATTTTTCGGCTCAGGGGAGCGGCTGAGTATTGGTGTTGATGGGGGTTTATAATATTTTTATTACAGTAACTAACACTTCAACATAGTGTGCTTAGTTGATTTGGGCTTGGCACCATGGGTAATAAATGGATACAATATTGATCCAAAGTTCCTTTGTAAAAAAATAGGTACAACATTGTCTAAAGTTTCCTGGCACCCAATTCATCCATTCCTTGCATCAGGCTGGCCAGGCGTACCCTCCTTTTCCTCGTCCTCCTGGTCACTGTCTGGGTCCTGCTGCCTGTCTGGAATGGGCGCCGTGACTTGGCTGCTATCTTAAAACACAGGCAGCAAAGGATTGCATTCCTGGCAACACTCTCTACATGTACAGCAGTGCCTTGCCTGTAATGTAATGTAATTGGTTATTTATAACCCGCTTAATACCCAGAGGTTTCTTAGCACGGACCCAGGGATCGAACATGTGTTGATCCACGTCGTCTTGTTTCCAAGGCGAGGGCGTTGCCCCTAAGCTATCCTTCCGAGATGCCGACACCAGAAAAAGGCATTCAGAAGCCCAGATTCAAGGTCTTTCGGGGCACAGGTCTGGAAATATGCCCAGTTATAGTGCACCTCACAATAGGTTCTACAGTCAGAGGTAGGGCGTAGAAGGCCTAACAGGAGAAAATATCCTACATCCCATGTTTTCAAGAATAGAAAGTAGCCATGGTGGCGCTAGAGATGGGATGCTTACCAGAGGCATTTTGCATGCAGTCACTGTGAGTCACTTTCCTGTCCTTGTTTCAGACCGGAGGAGAGTATGGCAGCATGTGGAGGGGAAGGTGTGTAGAGATGTGAACGGGTGGCAATAGCTGAGGCAGCCTGGGGCATGGAGGCATCCAGGACTGCCAGAGCCTCACGGAGAAGGCGAGCTGTGACATTCCATGCACAATCTAGTGTATGCCCTGATGGCCTTGTGCAACAGAAATTCAGGAATGCCGGCAACCTTTCTAAAGGGGGTATTGAAGCCCAACTGTGGGTGCGGCTTTGTAGTCATCCTGAATGACCTTCAGGAGGGAGGTGATGGTCTCCCTGTGCAGTCTATGAAAGGAGTCTTTGCTCCCTGCTTGTGTATCCCCACTTGGGTGAGGCCACAGAGCTTTCTATGTAGGATGTGCATATGGTTAAAGCATGGAATTTGCTGTAGGAGTCGGTGATCCCAAAGGAGGGTCACAACGGCTTCCAGTCACCAAATCAAACTGTGTTAACCATGTGTTTTCTGACCTGCATGGCATCATTCACCTGGCAATAGCCTGGAGAGAGCAGATGCCCCTGTATAAAGAAAGCTGGTGGTGGCGGTGCAGCCGAGGGGATACTGATAGTAAACAGGCTGTTATTTAGGTGAGCAGCACAGCGGGAGACTGGGTGTTAGTTGGAAACTGGGTTTCGGAGCAGCAGGTTGGAGACTGGGAACTCAGATACTATGGCTTGCAGGTGTGGACCACTGCACACCTACTGATGGAAGGTATCCTCTCTACGGGGGGCCATTGCCCCCTCTGTGCTTAGCAGGGAGGTTCCCTACCACTATGCTTCTAAATCCATACATGGGAAGCATAACTCTGCCCATTTGGTGGCCCATCATAGAGAGAGAGGGGGAGAGACAGAGAGAGGCTGAAGTTTCTGGGAAATACTCTGGATGGACTTTGTCGCCTAAGGAAGGAGGATGACCAATGAATGAACTAAAGACTATTAGAACATAATGTACTGGCCCTTCTAGGCACCCACCTAAGTGAATCAGAACACCTAGATACAAGAAAAGGGAAGAATAGATAGTAATAAGAGTCAGTTAACTATCGCGTATGTGTTTTTCTAAAGCTACTGTATGATAGATCACCCACAGCAATCCAAATATGTCCGAGTCTGTCCCCATGCAGCTTCCGTCAGTTCATCACTGCGTGCCAATGAGGTTTGGTTGCCGCTGGTTTCCTCCCCTTACCAAAGAGTACATCTTCCCATGAGATGGGAAGCATCCTGGCTGGACGCATGGCGTTCCCTTGAACGTTTGCTGAAAATTCATGTGATCTTCCCAGTAGGTCCAGGGTATAGAGAAAAGAATAAGAAAGAGGAATATAAATGAGCACCGAAGGATGGCATGGTAAATATGCTCGGAACATATGCGAATATATTCACCAAATGTGGGAGCAATGCACCTTTTTGCAATATTGCTTAGACTGAGAGTTTCCTTGGTTCATTCCTGAGTGTAATAGCCATTTCCGGTTCCCTATCCAGAGGCACCACTGCGCACATACAATTCTGTAAGGCACTTGAGGAATGAGATCCACACTGAAGGTACTGGGGTGCAGATAAGGCGGCGGATACAAGCCGAAAAGCAGAAAGGGTACTTGATCCTGCAACCAGTATCTTATTTAAATCTGATCATTAGTGCCAAGAAGCAAGGAAAGCTGCATTACACGGACAGAGGCGCTGTTCAGATGCCCCGTTGCCCTAATTTCCTCCTGCTCTGCCGAATTGACTCTGTTACATTCCCAGGTATCTAGCATCCCAACTGCGGACAAGTGTACCTGAAACATGGTTCATACCCTTGCTGCTGTTGGGGGTACGGGTATGGCATATTTAGGGTTCCACGTTTCGTTTTTATCTGATGTAAAAAAAAACACTGAAATAGAATGTTTTCTTCTCATTGATAACAGTATTATTTTTTTTATTGTGAACTGATTTTAAATCAAAACCTTACACAAACGTACACATTCCAAAATCATTGCAAAATAAACCAATTTACATTACATTAATAAGATACAAAGCTGTTAAGAAACATATTACATTCACAAAATACAATTTCACTAGTTTTATTATAAAACCATAACCAAACGTTTTATAACTCTAAGATTTTATATAGTATTTTTTAAAACCTTGTTAGTGTGAGTAACAGAGAAATATTGTCACCCTCCAAACATTTCATTCACATAATATTAAACAATTGTTATATACAACTTCTTCATAAATAAAACGTACAAATCTCATAAAAAAATCACAGATCAATAATACATTCAAGATAATCACAATAACTTTACAGCTACAAAAGATCAGTTATTTAGGATTGTAATCAGCACACTTAGACCTTTCCCAACTGGGCTTTAATTCTCGGGCATAATTTATAGAGTGCCATGACATGAGGATTATTGCTGGCCCTCAATCATTGCCTAACAAAAAACAAACTATTTATATCGTCTATGTTGTGGACAAACTCGCTCAGTAATTCATGTACACATTTCCCAACTTTCGGCACCATGTCATTAAGTGTCTAATAGTCTCCGGGAGAGGCGATAGCTTACATAACCTACACCCTTGTTCTTCTGGGGGCTCACCAATACGTGGCCCTAAGACTCCTAAGGCTGGAAGTTGGTTTAAACGCAGCAGTAGAATTAATCTTTTCAGTGCTGGAGCTGGAGACCAGATCAGATATTTCTGGGCTTTTAAATTAGTAGTATGACATTCTATGAAACCCACATATATTTTCAAACCAGACAAATGTACATAGATTAGATCCCAATCCCGTACTAACAATTTGTCAGTACATTTCTTCTATAGAGCAGACTCCTCCTCTAATTCAGACGACCAGCCAAAAAGATCGAAAATGTTGCCACATTTAGATTTAAAATCACCTCGATCCGACCGAACCTCCTTACTCATGTTTTGTCCCAAAAAGATGTAATAGAGGACATTTCGGCTCTTTTATTGCTTTGATTTGCAGGAGTCCTTGCTTCAGGAAGGAAGCAAGCCGGGGGTTGAGCGTGGCAGGTGGGTGGTATAGCAGTGTACTGCGGGCCCGACAAATAGGAAGGTAGTGGTGGGGAGAGTGACAGCACGGGCCGGACAGTAAGTAGACCAGGCCCGTCTGAGCGCCTGCACAGCGGGCTGGGGTAGCATAACTAGCAGGAGAATTAGCATCTGACAGCGGGCAACCCCATCACCAAGGAGGGACACGGTTGCCCATGGACTCAAAAGACCACTTGCGGCTGGGGTGCAGGAATAGTGCTAGCTCCTGGGGCAGAAGAGAGTAGCACCACTGCCTGAACATCCAAACTTCTGTGGGTGCACACATCCATCCTCCCCCTGGCGGCCAGCGGTCCCCCCCCGCACATGACAAAACACCCACCCTGAGTGCCCGAGGCAGGGGTGGGGGCGCGGTTAGGCCATGGGAGAACAACCACGGACACTTGCTGGGAGCAGTGGCAGCAGACTGGGGAAGGAGCCGAGAGAGAAGGAAGGACTTTGAGAGCCCCATTGAAGGGGTCGCTCAGCAGAAGGGAGTCAGGGTGAACGAAACCCTCTCAGCCTGGCACCTCCACAGGGTGCACAGAGATATCGAGATCTGGAGTGGGCAAGGGATGGCGAGGGCTGGCCGGAGTGGGCACCAGCACCCTGAGTGAACAAGGGAGGACACAGGTGGATGAGCTGCAGAGGCACCCTTGCACAATATCGTTACTAGGACGGAGAGGAGATGGCGAACGCCAAGGGTGAGGGGGGACCTCACCCCTGCTCGGGGGATATCAGCATAATTAATATTGACATCCAGGTCATACTGGAGGAGATCAGAGAAATGCAGACAGATATAGAGGCGAAGGTGCCAGATCTCTCGGCAAAGGTGGTCACCCTGGAGGAGAGAGTGGAGGGGGTGGAGGCCAACCAGGCTTTGATGGGGATCCTAGAGGCACAGACAGAGACCCGTTTCTTAGAGGTGGAACAAAGGGAAGAGGAACTGCATCTCAAGGTGGACGATATCGAGAACCGGGAGAGGCAGAATAACCTCTGGTTATTCAGGTTGAAGGAAAAGGAAGTGGAGTCCCCCGTGGGCCTGGAACAGAAGATCCTAGAAATAATAGGACTTGTCCTGGGCTCTAAGGAGGGTGAATGGATAATCCAGGACAGAGTGCACCGTGCCGGAGGGGGAGCAGGCAACCGTGCTTGGTCTTGGCACGTTTGCACTTCTACAGTGACAAAGCGAGAATCCTCGAAAAGGCATGACGAATGGGAGATATTGACTATGAAGGGTGGCAATTTTTTTTTTCATGACCTGTCAGCCCACAAGTTGATGAAATGCAAGAAATGCGGGCCCCTTACCAAGTAGCTCCAGGAGAAGGCAGTCAAAGTACAGATGGGGTTATCCATTCGCATTGGTGTTTGAGCGAAAGGGGGAGAGATACCAATTGGTTACAGAAGAGGAGATCAAGCGCACCACAGAGGAGCTGGTGGGAGCCTGAGATGGAACCTCCCAGGAGGAGGGTGGTACTGGGGCAGAGCCATGCCGGGAGCTCACAGGTCTGCAGTCCACACTGGGAAGGCGCAAAGTCCAGGGGGCGAGGAAATATCAGAAACTCAACACCCCACTGCCCCGGAGAGATGGCACACAAAGGGGTGTTTTCTGAAGGGCCCTGGGCCTCGCCCTTGAAGTCCTCCCCCTTCCTGGTTGAAAAGAGTAGAGAGGGCGGGAGGGCAGGACGAAGGGGGCCTTGGTTCATTGTAAGATTCTGAGTTTGTTTTCTGGTGTTGAGGTTTGAGGGTGTCGATGGGGTGGAAGTGGGGTTGAATGGGGAGTTGGGAGGGGGTTATGGTGTTGGTGGCTCAGTTGGAATTTAGCTAAGGAGGAATCGGGTCCTCAAAGTGGAAGAGGGGGGTGTGAGTTGGAGGTGGGGGGGCAGTAAGTGGGACCAGGGCAGGTGACACATCCCTGGTGGTTCGGCTAGTGTGACCAGGATGCTTGTGACACACGGTTGGATGCCTCAGATAGGGGGAAAGTGGGGGGAGAGATAGGGGGCAAAGGGAGGGGGGTCGAGAGAGGAGGGGGGATGAGGGGAGGGAGGGGAATCTCATGCAGTGGTTCATATGGAAGGAGACAATAGGGTACCTATTGTGATATGAGATGGGCATTCAGTGAAAGGTGAGAAAGGGTTATGGCTGAGGTGAGGATAGCCACGCTAAATGTAAAGGGCTTAAACTTAAACTCCCAAAACAAGAGATCGCTAACCAGCAATGTGTTTCGCAAGCAGTGACTGGCGATCCTCTTCTTGTAGGAGATGCATTATAAGCAGGGGGCGGAATCTACAATAAAGGGTAAGCATATCAGTATGAACTTCTGGGCTTCCCACAGGGATCCTAAGAAGGAGGGAGTGGGTATCTTATTAGGGAAAACATTTTGAAGGACAGAGGTCTAGATCAAGAGGTGGTTCTGGGGACAGTCCTGGGGATAAAGGGATTCCACGAGGGAGAGCAGATTACACTGGCCTTCCTCTGTGTACCCAATGTGGGGCAGTGAAGATTTTGGCACCAAATATTTGGGATATTGGGAAGTTGGACAGGGGGCCACACTCTTGGGGGGACACTTCAACCTAGTGGCTGACCCGGCGCTTGATTGGTGGTTGGCAAGGGTGGGGGGGACCAAAAGCGGTGGGCAAGGAGAACATTGAATTCCGGAACCTCCTGCAAGACCACTATTGGGATGATCATCGGCGGGGTCACTTTTCCAGACCAGGGGGGTTACACATTCATCTCTCCCCCACACCAGACTTAAACCAGGATAGCCCTGTTGCTAGTCCCACAGGAGCAGGAGCAGGAGGGGGAGGTATGGGCACCTAAATTAGAGGTGATAACCGGGTCAGATCACAACCTGGTGGTGGCAGAGTGAAAGATAATGAAACTGCCCCAACGGCATTTCCACTGGACGTGCAATGACAACCTATTGAGGGACCAGGTATTTTGGGACTTTTTAGGGAAGGAAGTGTGGGCGTACTTTGAAACCAATGATAACAGGGAAAAGCATGGCAATGGAATGGGAGGCAGCTAAGGCCACGTTCAGGGGACTCCTCATTGCTGAAGGGTCATGAAAGAAAAGGGAAAGTAGGTTGGTTGAGGACAGGCTCCAGGAGGAACTGAAAACATTGCGGACCCAATTGGTCCAGACGGATGTAAATAGGGAGAAACTCCTGGGTGAAATGAGGGATAAGAGGCAAGAGCTCCACACGGTATCAATAGGGGGAGTGGCAAAGAGGTTGAGGTTCACGCAAAAAACAAAATCATAAACGCAGCGATGAAGTGGGAGCATTTCTAGATAATCGAGCAAGGGGATCCAGGGTGGAGTGGAGACTAGACATAGTGTGGGGGGAACTGAAGGGGTTATGGTAGATACAGGGGATGACATCTCAGCCCGGTTCGTGGCTTATTATCGGGAGCGTTATACCAAACCAGTAGAGATGGGAGTGGAGGAGGGGTGCGATTTCTTGCCGGTCGGCAACTCCCCAAGCTCACAGTGGCAGAAAGTGCAGTGCTAGGGGGGGAGGTAACACAGGAATAGGTGTTGCAGGTGATCCAAATACTGAAAGCTGGGAAGGTCCTGGGGGAGGATAGTTTTACCTGAGACTTTTACAAACAGTCCCAGTCTTCATTGGCAGTGCACCTGGCTAAGCTGTTTAACTCTATTGTGAGGGAGGGCACTGTGCCGCTGACGTTCCTCCAGGCTTTGATAGCAGTCTTCCCTAAACCAGAGAAGGACCTAGCCAATTGTGCTTTGTACAGGTGCATCTCCCTGATTAATGTGGACGCTAAAATCTTTGCCAGGGTGCTTGCGTCTCATTTGGAGTCCTGCCTCCCCCGATTGAGTCATCTAGATTAGGCAGGTTTCTTAATGCATAGACAGGGGGCTGACAATATGCAAAAGACGCTCCACATTCTTAACACGTTGGTGGTGAAGAGAGAGGGGGCAGCGCAGCCAGCTTTGGATGCTGATTAGGCCTTTGACTGTGTGAGTTGAGTCTTCATTGAGGCGGTATTCCGGACCATAGGGATGGGCCCGTGATGGAAGGGATGGATTGCAGCTTTGTACTCCAATCTGTCAGCCAGTGTTGTTATCAATGCGAGAGAGTCACAGGCCCTCCCGTGGGCTGTGCTAGTGCGGGAAGATGAGGGAATAAGGGGCGTCTTGTTAGAGGAATAACGTGCAAAGTCAGCCTCTTTGCATACGATGCCCTGCTTTATATCACCAAGCCAACTCAGTTGGTACCCCCTTTGCTGGAGGGTTTGGCTCGGTATGGGGAACCATTTGGAAAAATCGGTGGCCTATGAGGTAGGGGGGTTGTCGGGGCAGAGAAGGAATACAATGAGGAGTTGCCATTTCAGGTGCAAGAGGACTCCTTTCGTTATTTGGAAATACAGGTAACATGTCATTATGGTAACATCTTCCTTAATTCTCTGCCGTTATGGTCGGCCGATTGAGGCTGTCATCGATGGAGCGTCTAAACTGTATCAAGATGGTTGTGTTGGCCAAATTTCAGTTCCTATTCCAAATGCTCCCGGTGATGATCCCGCCTTCATTCTTTGTCGAAGTGAGGGCGTCCATGTTGAAATTCCTCTGGGCAGGGGCAAAGCACAGGGTTGCCTAAAGGACATTGATTTTACTGAAGGATGACGGGGGTATTGGATTCCTGGATCTTGAGACCTACTTTAAAATAGATCTATGTGATAACTGCGCTGCCCATAATGTCGACTTTCAAAAAGCCAACTTCCGTTATGGCGCGGTGCAGTGATCACATACATCACTGTGCCCGAAATCCTCTTATCCGCTTCCCCCCTACCCACGTACCTTTTCAGCAGCCTACAGAGAAGTGTGATGCCGTCTCAACTGCATCCCTGCGATGTCCGTTCAGTCCGACTAACGTGGGTCTGAACTGGCGTTGCAGGGTCCTTTTTTCGTTTTTTTAAACTTTTCTTATTATTGTCCCCCGCTACCATGTAATGGATGCGGGGGACTCCCCCAGAAACCCGTGACCCCCATTACTCTGACTAACGGGAGCGGGGGACACCCCCGCAACCACTGCTTCCATTAGTCAGAGTAATGGGGGTCGAGATTTTAGTACGGTGCAAAGGCGACGCATTCGGTATAAGCAACAGTATTTGTATGATTTCATATAAAACAACCCAGCTTCATGTCTTGGCAGGATCACCTGGACTCGCTCTCCGACAAGCAGTGGGTGCCGATGGATAATGCGATTTTGGCCCTGGTCTCCTTGGGTGAATGGTTGTGGGTGCCCAGACCCCTTATCCCAAGAAGAGTGCTGCACCACCCAGTTCTGGAGGTCTCGTGGTCTATTTGGAAAGATGGGGGTGAGAATAGGTGGTTGTCCACGTGTCTGTCACCTCTGAGTTGTATCTGGGCCCCACCTCCGCTGGACTGGATTTCAGCTATGGTACAAGGTAGGGCTGAGCAGGACCGGACAAATGCGGGAAGGGGGGACTTTCATCTCGTTAAGTAGGCTGGAGTAGTGTTTGAGCCTAGGGATGCTGTCGATATTCCGCTACCTACAGTTGAAGGGGGTGCTGATTTAAGGCCAATGGGGTGAAATCCTGAGGAGGGGACTGACAGACTTTGAACGGCTCTTGATTACAGAGAGGGTTTCCAGGGGACTCATTGCCAGGCTGTACAGGGCGATCCTATTGGCAGAGCCTAGGGATCCACTACCAGCTAGGATCAGATGAGGGCAAGACCTGGGGAAAGACATTGATGATACATTATGGACGAGAATATGTACGAGGATTGCACACTCAACGGTGTCCCTGCAGTATTGACACCAGGATCTGAAGCTGATACACAGATGGCATTATCCACCGCCTGTGATAGCTAAAATGTGTAAGGGGTATGACCTACACTGCTGGAAGTGCCACACAATGCATAGGGATTATAACCATATGTGGTGGGGATGCACTAGAGTCAAAACATACTGGAAGGAGGTTCAATCATACATAAAAGGGGTAGATGGGATCCACAGGGAGCTCTCGTTGTGGCTTCTCCTTTTTGGGGTATGGCTAGAGGAGGAGAACGAGGTGGAAGATAGGCATATTCTGCAGGTCATTTTGGTTGCCGCCAGGTGTTGCCTAGCCCAATTTCAGAAAAGCCTGCGCATGCCTGGGGAAAGGGAGTGGGTAGTGAAAATCAAAGCAATATATGATATGGGATACCTCACACATGTTTTAGATTCGTCCCGTTCCAACATTGAAAGCCTATGGCTCTCCTTTTTGCAGAAGTATGGGAGGTCCGTGGGAGTGGGGAGGCGGCCCGGATCTGGGGAATATATAATGGTCTTACTGCGTTGGGGCTGCCATGTTGCAATTGACAATTTGGGAGTTTAAAGGGGAAAGGTGACTATTATATTGAAAGTATAACCGGAGATGAACTAGGCCTCAGACCAATCCAGCACACTAAACTCATCTCGCAGAGATCCCGAAGCTGCAAGCTGCTGAACGAGCAGAATTGCCCTGGCAAGGACTGCCACCGCCAAGGCCACAATGTTGCAAGTGCCATTCCTCATTCACTGTTCCACGATGAGCCCAGCTACAGGAGAGGATACCTCAAGCTAAAATATGAATCAAATCGAAGTAATTCGGCTTCACCAGCGGTCTCCTCACACGTGATCCGGCCGACCTGACATGATGCCAAGGCCTCGAAGCTGGGAAGATGCAGCCGTCTCACATCGGAGACTGAGCCTTGCAATAAATTGCCACAATCCACCTACAGTATGCGCTGGGACTGGACTGCTCTCATGGCATTAGTAAAGACCCCATTGTTACACACTGTCATATAGTCATATCTTGTTGATACACATTGTAGAAGAGCAGGTGTATCGCGGGCTGGGAACAACGGTGGTCCCAGGCTTGGGGGCCCGCAGCCTGACCCATCAGGACACTGGGGGATAGAGGCTGGTGGCCAAAATCTCCAGCCAATCATTAGGGATTCTCATGTAACAATTCTCAGGTAGCAATTTTTAGGGACGACCCTAGCATACCACCTGACGCAGTGACCAACAATAACTCATGTCCCTATACTGGACCTATCACTCTGGGAGCCATCCCAGAGTGGCATTAGGTTCAGGGATGGGTTTTGGTAAGTGACGCTAAATGTGACGTCACAATGATACAAAAAGGCGCCTGCGAGCCCGAAATCGATGAGATGTGCCTGGACTGGATTTTGTTCCATGTATGTTATCCCTGCTCATTTGTTATAATAAAATGGCAGTTACCCTTTGCTCCTTGTGTGGACCTCGACTTCTTTGGGACGTTGGAAGGAGTTAGGGACTTCCTTGAGCTGGAGATCCACGGACCCTAGGTACGGCTCTGCGGAAACCAGAATTTACCCTAACAAGTTGGAGGCACTGTTGAGATTTGCTCCTTAGTCCCCAGCAAGATCATTTGTGACGTCAGCTTCGCAAGGTGCGGCCCCCTCTGCTGGAGATTGGCCGTCGGGAGCCGACTTCAAAATGTATTCTGCCCGCGGTTTGTGAGTGTCCACACGTGCTACAGAAGAGGCGAGACGAGCCAAGTGGGAGAGGATCCCGTAGCGAAGCGGCGCCAGCAGACGTGAACCTAAAAGTAAGAGTTGTCTGCATGAGTAACAACCCACTGTGTGGGTGGGGGGAGGTTGTGTACGTAGGGTGGAGGGTGGTATCACATTGTCACAATGTTTGGTAACGATACGGTGGTTGGCACGTGTATGAGTGTAGGGAACAGAACGGAGGTAGTTCCTTCTTGTGCTGGTGAGCGTTTTGGGGGCAGGAGAGCGGGTCCCCCGGTGATGGAAACATTGTTGCGCCGATAGATCTGGACAATGAACACATGTGTGGGGGCATGCTTTTCCTATAAATAGACATTGTAGTTCGGTGAATAGATGTGGTTTTCCTATTAATTGTGTGTTTAGCTCGGTAAATAGATGTCAGATTCCTGTATAACTTAGCTGTGGCTATCTTAAGATTGCGAAAGGTAGTTGACTGGTTAAGTTTCTGGGGTAGTTTCACATGTCAGGTGACGCGGCGGGTGCAGTTCAATTACAAAAAGAGTTGGTTGATGACGTATACTCCACTCCGGGGGAGGTGGGAAGACAGCTAAGGGGATTGTGGATTTTACATGTGGAATTAAAACGGCGGGGGTCTGTGTATAATACCTGCACAAAGTGTTGATTGTGAAGGGTTAGCTTTGTGATGTCACCCATGGGTCATTGCATAGGACATTGTGTGATCAGCAGACGCGGAGCTAGATACTCAGCGCTGAAACTACAGAATAGGTGACTTAGCAGCCATGCACGGACAGCGCCGGCACCTGATCAAACAGCGCGCCGAGCGGCGACAGCCTAGTAAAGGCAGGGCGGTACCAAAGTATGCCGCACTGGTGTATAGTCGCAGGGGGCTGGACAAGTTGAAGGGGCGTGCCGGGAGGAAGCAACACCTGTGGAGGTGGGATACACCGCGTAAGGTATAAGGTTGCAGGGGGCCATAGACTTTGGGGGAGTGTGCCGGATCGCGGCAGCTGCTTAAAGGCGGTGCGGTACGAGAGTATGCCTCCCAACAAGTGTGGCTTTTAAGGGACACATGTATCGCTAATTGAACTTTGAACTGCATAACCAACACATTTTCTACCCTTGTCCTGACAGCGGAAAGTCAAAACCCTCAATTTGAGGTCAGGTAAAAACTACGACTAAAAACCAATGATGTACCACGGGGGCGGGGGAGGAGCACCATACGGGGCACACGGGACAGTACTGACCCCAATATAACACATCTGTAAGACATTGCCTACTTATCGAGACAAAAATGTCTGAGGCAGGCGAAGAGCAAATTTATAGGGATAGGTCCAGATGAATGGATAGCGCACAGGTACTATTGAAATTACAAGGGACCACCACGGGAGAAACAGAAAGAGCAACAAAGGCTATAGAGGAATTGGAGTTGGGGAAAGGATGCAGAGGTAAGCCAATGAACGACACAAAAGAGGAACAGTTATGGGAGGAGGAGGAGGCAAAGCTAGCAGCAAGGAACGCGGAGTTGAAGGAGAAGAGGAATGTGTTAGTGAAACAATTAGAACAGAAGGGACAGGAACGGGAGGTACAGCTAAAATTAGAAAGGCAGGAGAAGGTGGAGCACGAAAACAGGGAACAGGAGGAATTAATGGAGAAGGAATGGACAAAGAGGATGAGGAGGATAACAACGGGAGGGACGAGCAAGGTGAGTATGGAATCGAAAGGGCATAGAACACAAGAAAAGGAAAGGGTTGTAGCTGAACAAGAAATGGCATTTTGGAGACGAAAGATACTGTTGTAAAGCACCCATAAGTACGAGGAAAGCAGGCTGAAGGAGTTAAGGTTAGCACTGACAGGGGAAGCATGGAATCAGAGAAACAAAGACGAAGAAGCGCTATGGAAGGTAAGCGAAGAAATGATGGAAGAAATAAATCAGCGGAGGAGGCAGAACGGGAAGAGCAACAGCCCTGACGGGTACCGACGGGACACACAGTGAGCAGCATGGCAACGGCCGGGATGCACCAGACAGAGTCAGTACAACAGAGCCCGACAGGTAGAGGAGACGCGAATGCAGCAAATTTGGCAAACATTGATCTCAAAAGCATAATAGTGCATTACCCACTCCCGCGTAACTTGACATTCTCAGATGGATTCTGTAGTGAGGAAGACAAAGATAGCAATGATGTAGGAAAGGAAGGGCTAAATAACCTTTATGTTCCACGAACAGGCACAGGTATGTCGTGGGAATGTAGGACCCAAGATGAAAGAGTGGAGGACCGCATACTAGCAAAATGACTGAGGACACAGCAACAGCAGTAGCACTGCACACACCCTACACGAATAGGCTCAGAGACCGCCATGAGACCAGAAGGGATGGGGCAGCGGTAACACACAACAGAGGACACACATGTCAGCGGGGCGGGCACACAGGAACACGGGATGCCCCACGCGGGTCCCACAATATAGACATCACAGACATCAGAACAGATATGGAAGATGAGAGGGTACCTATCCAGATACGGCAGTATAGACGGTCACCGGAAGGAAGGACTGAATGTTCTCAAATGCCATTATTAGAGTGGGGGGGAACAAGGCCACAATATATACCCTGGAAGCACGTAGACATGAAAAAAGTTAAGAACAGGTTGCCATATCTCAGTAGAGGGGCAGGGAAGTGGATATATGAAATGGAAAAACAGACAGCGGGGCACAGGCTGGCAGTGGGTGACGTGAAAGGGCTGCTAGTATCAACACTGGGTGACGCAGCAGATGACATCTTGATGAGGTTGGAGTTCCCAGGGGTAACAACACAAAACACAACGCATGATGGGTCCCATTTGAGAATTCCAGGCATGCGGTATGGCAAGCACTAAGGATACAATACCCTGACACTTCAGACATAGGGGCAATTACGTCACGCAAGATGCATGATGATGAAGATACCGTTAACTACATTCAAGAGATTCCAGAGCTTTGGCTCCTCGAAACTCGAGAGTCGTGGGGCAAAACAATAGCTATCTTCTACCACATCTTAATACAAGGGTTGCCAGAACCTATGCAGAGACAACTGAAGAAATTAGTGGCAATGGAGGCTAAAGCATGGTCAGAAATACAACTAACAATAGTGCACCATTGTAGACTATGGCAGAAAAAGATGAAACAGAAGGCGGATGATAGAAAAGCGGACAAAGATAAATTAGTGCAGAAGAAGCTGTCAAAATACGCCCTAGAGGGAGCACTGATAACCAGCCCTGCACCACCAACTCAGATAGCAGTATCCCAACCCCAACCACGACTCCGACAACAGCTGCCACAGCAACTGCCACAATACAACACAGCCCAGCAGTACCAATCTCCAATGGGGGGGTACATGGGTATGGGCGGGTACCAGCAACATTTTAGATCAAACAGAGGGTATACAAGGGGGCGGGGCTTTGGCCCACCAGCGCACCATCCCAGAGGTGGATTCCAGGGCTATGCACAACAGGGATTGCAAGGCCAAGGGGAGGGAGTAGGAGGATTTCCTTGGCAGGCGTGAGAACCGCAGAAATGTTGGTAGTGCGGACTAGTAAGTCACATCGCCAGCACGCGCAGATACAGAGCAGCACAACAGGGGTGGGGAGAGCAAGGGCAACAAAGCTACCAAGGGGGCCAGCACAGGTATTATCAACAGGCAGGACAACCGCCCACGGGGCAACAGCAAGGCATACTCCAACCACCGGCGCAACCCAAAACAGTATCAGGGACATTACAACCGCAACAACAGCAAGCACAACAGCAACCACAACACACACTGATGGTACAACAACTTACGTAATTACAAGATGACCTACAACAGCCAATGGACAGGGAGGCGCTAGTGTCAGTTACAAGAATGGGAGGGGTTACAATAATGGGGCACAACCCTTAGACTGGCAACAGATCCGCAATAGGACAGCCCACAGACTACCTTATTGTGTCCCATCCTATTGGTAACACCTAACCCTGCAGAGGAACCTCCCATAAAGGTGGCAATAGGTGACAAGACTTTCTCCTTTCTGGTTGATACGGGGGCCACCAGGTCATGCGTACGGGAGGGGAAATACATATTATCAGGCGATGCCATGAACACTCAAGGATTTTCTGGGGCTTGACAAGTGGTTCCATTTACTGATAACATCTCCCTATCTATTGGGGTTCATGACCTATCACTACCCTTACTATACTCTAAACATGCGCCCGTAAATATCTTAAGGCGTGACATAATGAGTAGACTGAACATGACCATCTCCTTCACAGACAAGGGTATAGTGTGCGCCACACCAGGCATACACATGCTCACGGCAAGGCAAATACTTCAGGCAGATTGTGGTAAAAGCGTGTAGAAGGGGAGCTGGTAGACCCCGAAGTATTTCAGTATGGGACAGACATGGCATTGGCATGGCTACCCGGGATCGCTGGGAAGGTGTGGAGAAGACCAGGTGAGTACCTCTTTAGGCCAGAAACACCCATAGGCAAGAAGGAAGGAACATTTCTGTCAATAGACATAGAAGGAATAGTGGCACGAGAAGAATGGATTGCAATACACGCCCTAGACGATGAAGGAAAGGCATGGAGGGCAGTAATCAGACACAAGTATCTGATGAGGAACTTTTCTCACAAGAAAAAGGAACAAGTGAGATGATGTTGGGAATGAGTGTGTACCTTTGGCTACGTTTAACATATAGGGAGGTGGCCCAGAACATGGCAATGGCATTAGAAGCACACCTCCCAGCGCAACCCCCCTTCTGCAAGGAGGACTTAGCAAAGATACCAACTTCACTATGGACAACAAGTCCCTATGATGTACGGTGCATAAAAAGCATAGGGGGAGTGAAAATAAAACTGAAGAAAGGAGCAATTCTGCCCAGAGTTAGACAATACCCACTGTCAAAGGAAGCAGATGAGGGCCTTTATGAGATGATAAGCACCCTCATCGAAAGAGGCATCCTGGTCCCATCAATCTGCAAGGCAAACAGGGGTTCATGGCGTTTTATACAAGATTTGAGACCCCTAAACGACATTGTGGAAGCAGAGTACCCAGTAGCGGCTAATCCAGCCACTATACTCTGCGGCATTCCAGCGGAGGCTACACGGTGCACCGATATTGACCTCAAAAATGCCTTTTTCTTGATACCACTACACCCAGATTCTCAAGACTTAATGAGCTTCATATATTGCAATACAAAATGGAAACACACAAGACTGCCCCAAGGGTACTGCGCGTCACCATCTATTTTCAGCAGGGTGATCCAGATGGATCTAGGGAACATTGAGACAGAGAGTACGATCCTACAATATGTGGATGACATCCTCATCTGCAGTACCACGGAAGCTGAGTGCAGGAAAGACTCAGTTAAAATGCTCACATTATTAGCAGAGAAAGGATACAAGGTTGACAAGGAAAAATTGCAATACTGTCAGGAGGAGGTTCTGTACATAGGCCAACTGATATCTCAAAAGGGCAGGCACATAGCGCCACAGAGGGAACAGACAATACTAAAAACTGAACAACCATAGACTGTATGAGAATTACAACAGTTCCTCAGTCTTTGCAACTATTGCAGAGCATTGATGTTTGATTACAGCACATACACAGGACTGCGCACACAGCCCTTAGGGTAGCTCAAAGGGGAGAGAAAAAGTTGGGATGGACACAGGAAATGACGGATGCATTCACTGAATTAAAAGAAGCAATATCAACAGCACCAGTACTAAGTGCTCCTGATTATAAAAAAGAGTTTTTTATATACTCGCACTCTGATGGGGTGGTAATGAAAACAGTACTCACACAAAAAAACAAGCATGGGCCACAAACTAATAGCATACTACAGCGGGCAATTAGACCCAGTAATGACAGGGTATTTTCCACGTGAGCAACACTTGGCTGCTGAGGCTTTCGCTGTAGAAATAGCATCATCAATAACAATGGGATGGTCCACAACGCTTTATGTGGAACACGCCCTCTTCGCAATCCTGCACAAGCCAAAGAGCACACTGGCAACACAAAGAGAAACAGGGTATGAAATGATCCTCTCAGCGACCAGAGCTAAAAATAGTGAGGTGCAAAAATGTCAACCCAGCACACTTCCTGGCAGAAGTTGTAGAAGGGGAATATGTCCACGATTGTACTAAAGCAATAGAATACTATTCAGAAACACGCAAACTAGAGGAAGATGCACTTGAGGGCAGAGAAGTGCTGTACATTGACGGGTCATCAACAATTGACCAAGGGGATGGAGTGAGGAGAACAGGGGCAGCAGTGGTAAGACTAAAAGAGGACTGGACAGGGGAAGCAATAAAGTGTATCAAACTGCCTCCCCAATATTCAGCCCGAGCAGCAGAGATAGTGGCCTTAATATTAGCTCTCAGGGAAAGGGAAGGAAAACGAGTAACTATCTATTTAGATAGCGCCTATGTAACATCAACAGTACATTCTGGCTTAGCAAGATGGTTGAGAAGAGGGTTTAGACGGGCAGATGGCACACCAGTACAGCATGCCTTCCTCTTAGGAAAAAGAGGTTGTAACATATCCACCAGAACTTGCATTAGTCAAGTGCCAAGCACACACTAATGGGGAAGACCCGATATGAAAAGGAAATTAAGGAGCAGATTTAATTTGGGGAAGTATGGGACCTCCAAGAAAAACAAAAAGTGAGGGGAGGGGCAATACATATGCTAATGAAAGAAGGGGTTACTACCACAGACACAGGTAATGGAGCTGCAGGCAGCAGCCCCAATGACCGAAAAGGAACTTTGGGTAAAATGGGTGCTCAATGTCCCCCACATATGCCCTGTGGAGACAAAACAACACGGGTAAAGTAGTTATGCCCTTTGCAGTATTAAAAATAGCATTAACACCACTACACCTTCCTGCACACACATGGACAGAGGTAATTGTGGCAAGCATTAAGGAATCATGGTTTTGCCCTGAATTAAATGCCTATGTTTCAAATGTTATCAGTAATTGCCTCACATGCCAACAGTTTACCGCTGGCCACACACTTAAGGTGATTAAAGGAGTAATACCCCAGCCTGAAGGCCCTTTCCTCCACCTCCATATTGATAAACGTATGCCAAGGCTACCGCTACATGATTGTGGTGGTATGCCCCTTTTCAAGGTGGATAGAGGCGGGCCCGTGCTCCCATGCTGATGCTTTTTGGCGTTTGATGCATGGCAGGTCGCATGCCGTTGTGTTGGGGTTTGTGTGATGTATTACATGGGCACGGTCCATGTGTGTTGACTGTGTGTTTGTAATGGGTTTGGCACTCAGCATGCATTTTAGTGTGGCAGGGTTTGGTCCTCCATATGCACATGGATATGTTAATGTGTGTGTTGGGACATGCATTACCTTGCCTAGGCTCTCTTTGAGATGGTCTAAGGCGATCTTGATTTCTCATCTTCACTGTTTCTATCCAGTCTTGCTTGATTATTTTTTTTTTTATTCTCATGGGGTTAAAGAGCAATTCTTTTTCACATAAGTCTCTCTCGTGCATCATCATCGCAATTTTAGCACAATTTTGGAGCATGGGGTCACTGGTTTTATTTTGATTGGTGAAGATTTCTAGAGGAGAGTCAGCTTCTGCTAACATGGATTTCCTATAGAATGTTATCGTTTTACAGGATACCACGCTCTCTAGAAATTTAAGTCTCAATTCTTTGGGGATTACTGCCATCTTGAGGGTGTTAGGTAGGCGTAGGCATGTCCGCCAAAATAGGCCTTCTAAGAGTGGCCAGATTTTCCATGTTAGGTATAACATGCCTTCAGCTCCATATGTCAGGATAGCAGCAACTTTTTGTCAGTAGAACTATATAAGGGGTATCAGGGAATATCTTCCATATTTTTGGAGGATCCTGGTACCTTGAGCAGCTAAACGTTTGGTTTTAAGATGAAGTGTCTGAAAGTGAGCCTTTTCATCACAGTTTTTATTAATCAGCACATCTAGCTATAGCATCGATTGTACGACTTCTAGTTTCACACCATTAACCCACCAGCTTTGGTTTCTGAGATTCGGGCTTTGGGCAGATGCCATCTGTAGAATTTTCGAATTTTTGACATTGATGGTCATATCATTTATTTTATGATAGTGTTGGAAGCAATCTAGCCTCCTTTGTAGGCCCACTGGGGTGAAATCCATAAACACTATATCATCAGCATAGAGTATCCATGGTGTTGGTTTGCCATTTATTTTGGTTGGAAAGGCTCGTAATTCAGCTGGTGGCACTCCCAGGTCTGCAATATAGAGACTGAAAAGGAATGCGGCAAGTGCACACCCTTGTTTCAGACCTCTCTTTTTTACCGAAGTGTTTGAAAAGAGTGCACAAATTGCTCCAATCAGATCGCTAGATCAATACCACTTTGCAAGTTTTGTCCATAATTTTGCACGATTCACGCAATCAAATGCTTTTTCCAAATCCAAAAAAGCCATATAGATTATTGATCTTGCTTTTAAGGCTTTGGTTGTAAGGATTCCCAAAATAAACATGTTTAATGAGGTGCCGACACCTTTGATGAATCCTGTTTGATGTTGGTCCAGGATTTTAGCATTCTTCGCCCATTTTGTGAGGTCTCTCAGGAGTATTGTGGCAAACACCTTCCCCCTGGAGTCCAGCAGCGCAATGGGACGATGTTTGTAAGGGTCTTTCCTATCCCCTTTTTTATAGATCTGTATTAATATGGCTTCACACCATGAGGTCGGCACCTGTTTTGTTCTTAGAGCTTGTGTAAAGATTTGCACTTGAATCTTACTCCATGCCTCTGGGTTTTGTTTAAGGAGATGGTTTGATAACCATCAGCTTCTTAATTCTTGCTTCCACATCGTTTGTGTCTATCTCGATGTTCCACTCATGTTGTGAGATTGTGGGTGCTTTAGGAAGTAAAGCTTCCGGTGTTGAAAATAGGGCCGTATGGTGTTCGCACCATCTCGCCTCGCTAATTTGTGTGAGCATTTTATCTATTTTATAAAATGACCCTCCACTATTTAACAGTTCCCAAAGATCCTGGGTATTTTTCTGGGAAATCGCTTTTGGCATATGCTCAGCTTCGAGTTGGAGGCGTTGGGAGTTCGTGGCTATTAGCCAGCTTTTAAACTTCTGTTTCCTCAAACGAACCATTTCTCTCCACTCCAATGATTTGGTCTTTTTAATTAACCTAATATCTGCACAAAGCTTTTTTTTTGCCATCATGCACCGTTAGGTCGAAGTGGTGCTTTGGGGGCATCACATTTATTCTGCATGGTTTTAAGAAATCTCTCAGTATCCATGTGTAATTTATCTGATTTGTGTCAGCTCTCAGTGCTTGTGTCAATATTTGCCCTATCGTTGTTATATCATTCTTACCAATTTTTAATCTGTTTTTACGCCATTACACCTGAACTGAGCCCATATATTCTCGATGGTTGTGTGATCCGTCAACTTCTAAGGCAATTGCGATAAAACATGGTCGCTTGTGGGTTGAGGCTTAATTTACAGGCGCTTAATTCTACCTTTAAGGTTTCCGGATACAAAAACGTAGTCTAGACAATATCTCTTGTCTCTCCGGCACCATGTGGTATGACCTGGTATGTCACCAGCTGTATCTCCATTAAGGATGTGTAAGTTTCTTGCATTTGCTTGCTGATACAAGTTTCGAGCATTCCCGAGCAGATCTATTTCTTTTTTTGGGAAGCCTTTGTTGTCTAGGAGATGGATATCAAAATCTCCACAAATGATCAGCGATGTTTCTGACCATCCTGTAATGATGTGATCTATTTCATTGCATAAGGTCTGTAAGAAGTAGCATGCATCAATTGAGTTGATTCACCAGCAGACGTTTAACAGTATCACCTTTTCTTGGCTGTTCTTAGTACTCCTTTGAAGATGCAGGATCTGGACGTATGGGTTGGGGGTAATGTGTTCATTTACACAGTAAGATGAAACAGTTTTTATCAAAGTTAGAAGCCCTGAATATGGTCTACCCGTGAGGCCCTTGCCGGCTGGATTTAAAAAGGGCTTTTAGCCATCACAGGCTGGGACATTCCTTAACCAAGTTTTCTGCATACATATGATCTCATGTTTTAGAAGATCCTGCCTCTCTTCCATAAATAAAGGTTTAAAAGCTCTAGTGTTCCATCTGGCGAACCATATCTATGGAGTTTTTCCAGGATAAGTATTCTATTGCATTTTCCACGCTACTAGTGCTCCAACTATCCAGTTCCACAAAGTTTCCTTAGGAGTGGTGACTCTCGGTGATTTAATTTCATTGGTTCTCACTGTGAACTAGATTTTGCGTAGCTCTCGTTTGTCAATAGTTTACTGTTTTGTTCTACGTTTCTTATTGCACTTCGGGTCGCTGCTAGAGGTTTTTTTGATCAGTTCCTAGTTGACCTTTTTTGTGCCAGTCCCCCTTAATGTTAGAGGTGCCCTTCTTTGAGAGTCCGAGTTTATTGAAGTTGGGAGGGGCAGTTGTGTTAACTTCTCATTTTTCTTTAACTGAATACCCTCTTTGGTTTTGTTGGGACTTTTGTCGGCTGGATGACCGGTATTCTTGAAGATCATACTCCAATCTCAGTAGATTCACATTCTGCTCTAATATTGCTTTCTTAATTTTCAAGGATCTCACATGTAAAACTACTTCATACATTGATTTTTCAGAGGCGAAGTCAACTATCTTTAGGTCGTCGGTAGAGATAAATATTAAGCTGGGTATGTGTTGAAACAGTTGCATAACAGTAAGTCTGTTCACGATTGGTGCTTTCCACCCATTATCAATTCGTTCTAATCGTATTTTAAGATTTTCTTTAGTTGGGTATGCATCTCCCATTGATTATTGCTTCTTGATTTCGTCTTTGAAGAAGATTGTGGTTTGTTTAGCATGAACAATTTTTTTCTCTTTTGTTCCATAGTGAGGAAATCACAAGTCGCCACTTGCTTTCCGGCAGGTAATATTTCACTAGCTTTTAGTTTATTTACTTCTTTTTTACTGGATTCTTGAGCAAGTTTGGTGGCTAGGCTTTCGACCTCGGCCCATTCGATTTCTGAGAGGTTATTCCAATGGACGTCTTCGTCCTCTTGCTCGATGAGGGCGACTTAATCACTAAGGGAAGTGGAGTCCTTACCCTCACCTGTGGTCACTTCATTTTTAGGTCAATCCTCAGGGAAAATGGTCAATAGTTTTTCAGCAATAGGTAAGGCTCTTTCACCTATGGCTAGTTCTTTTCTCGCTTTCTTGGCCAGTTGGTCAACTGTGACCTTGGGTGGAGTTTGTAGGTTTCAAAGAAATGCTCGAGAGCCAGTTGCTTTCCATTTTGTTTTCAGCAGGGATTGATTTTTCGTTTTCTTGTTGTCCTTTGATGAATCCTTCTCACATAAGGGCCTTCGATCTACATTTGATTTCACAGAGTCCTATTCTCAAAAAATAGAGAACATGTTCCGACGGTCACATTATTCTTGAGTTGGTTGTGTTAAATCAATCGGTATTACTAAGGGCACTATATTCTTTGGAATTAGCTCTAGTTCTTCCAATTGAGAAGAAGCGCTTTAGGTTTATGACATTTCATTGCAGTTTGAACAGGTTCCTCTATTTGAAGTGGTGGTTCGTTAGGTTTGTGTCCTTTCCACATGGAGCAAATTCATCTACAATAGTCCAGTACAGCTTCCATTAGGGTGGAGTTGTCATTAGCTTCTCGCCAAGCCAGATTAGCCAACTGGTTTTGCCACACTAATGATGTTTCTGCTTCCTTATCCAAGCAAGATTCAACTTTAGTTACTAAATTCTCCACAGTTGATAGCTTGGACTGAAGCATGGCAGTCAGGGTACTCTGGTCTCTCATAGCTTCATTGAGCGCTTCATACAGCTTTAAGAAGGGTGATAGTGAAAGTGAAATGGAGAGTAAGATGGTTCTTTAAAGTTCAGATGCATCTATGTTTATTGGAGCTGGCTGTGAATTCTCATTTGTTGGTTCCCAATTTTGATCTTCTATACATGAGTCTGAAGTACTAGTTCAATCAGAGGGGGATGACTTGTTATGAGGAATAGAATTCCTTCATTCGCAACTTGCATTCAAGGATTGGGAAGTTGGTGGAAGCAATATATTTTCCCTTCCTGGGCTCAAGGAGACACTTTGAATCGGGTGTTAGGGTCGTCATTCTTTTCTAAATGATTTGCTGAGTGTGGAGGAGGGTCTATCTATTGACATATTACATTCCAACTCTAACATCTTGTTGTGAATAGAGGCTAGGTTCTTTCGCTTTTAAGTAGAATTTATTTCAGCCAGCAATGAAAGATCTTTGATCAGCTGGGCTGCAAGATCTGAATACTTTAGCTTTTTTGCAGAATCAATGTGGAGAGTATCACTTTCATTAATAGAGATGCTGTGCTGGGCAAGATCGTGCCTCGAGGATGTCTGATTGTTATGATGAGCTGTTTCGACGTCTTCAATCAGTAGATTTGTGATGGCCAGCTTTGCCGCATTTGCAGGCGGGTCAGAACACACAGGAACTCTAAAGACTTCATCTAGCTAGGCGTCAATTGAAGCTGCGTTGGGCACTTGCGATGAGGCAAGCTCAAGAATTTGTCTGCTTTTTGATATTTTATTTCCTGTATTTGGGAAAGCCACTACTTCTGCGACTCGGGTTATTTCTGTTAGATTTGGGATCACATCATTTTGTTGTCGACAATTCTTGGTATTAGGACTTCCTGTAACACTGTCAATCACCAATCTTTCAGGCGTCTGTCCTAATGTAGTTAAATGTGAAGGAGCAGGATCCTTTGGAGAAGTCTCCTCATTTTCAAGAGTTAAGCCAGCCTTGGCTTCCATTGAGGACTGGGAGTTTAAAACTCTCTTTGTTTGCCGTGTTTTCATTGCAGTTCAAAACAAGGAAAATGGTGGAAGACCACGCTTTTATGGGCTTGTGGGCAACAAGAGCCAATTTGAGCTTCACTAGCGGCTTAGAGGATCAAAGGGCTTAGACTTGGAGTCTCCCCGAAGCTCAGGCAGCCCACACAAGAACAGACAGTCAAGAGAGCGGTCTTCCACGGCAGGATAACAATAGCGATGTTTATTAAGATACTTACAAGTTGTTTCTACCACTGGCAGTCCACTGGCAAAGAGGAAGTAGCGCACAGATTCTGGCGCGGGCGACAAGCAGCCTGCAAAGCTGTCAGATGTAATTACAGCCAGTCCCACGAGGCCAAGCCGTGCCTTCAGCCTGAAAACTGCCAACTGTCACTTGACTCACTTCGCTATCCAAGGAGCTTATGAGTCGACAGTGCAGTGATGGTGGGAGGGGCCCACAGTGTTTTGCAGCGTTCTTGAGAAATTAAAGGGGAGAAGGCTTCTTAGAAACAACGCTCCCAGCAATGCGTGCATTGTAATACCAAATGTAGCAAACCAAGTGGAACAGAAGCAGCGCAATGTCCTGACAACTGTCACTTGACTCACTTGAAGTTTATGAGATGGAACCTTTGGCTGGCCTTCAATGCCGACAACACATACTGTTGTACCACTACAGCACCTTCTGTACAATGCTCCCTCTTTCTTATGATATGATATGATATGGCATTTATAATGCGCCTATACACAAGTGTTTCAAGGCGCAATGAGGGGGAAAAAGGGAGGACAGACAACGATCCTACTAGGCCAGGTGTCATTCAGATTGCACAAGTGCATGGGAAGGAAAAGGAGGAGAAGGGCAAGGGCGAAGGGGGAGAGGAAAGTGCAGTACATGGGATAAAATCCGAACAATAAATAAATAAATAAATAAACAATAAATAGTAAGTAAAAGTACGGCCCACAGGTGGCAAGTGCAAGGATAAGTGCAGACATCAGGTGTCAAGTGATGGTGGTGGGACTGTAGTGATACAGAACCAGTCCCCAAGTGCAGGGGTAGCCGGAAAGGCAATGCAGGAGTTCGACTGGCAGGGGAAGGGACCTGGGCCCGAGTCAGTGGGTGACCAGGTAACCAGTGCAAATTCAGTGTCAGCCAGGAAGTCAGCAAGGGAGAGGAGGAGAAAAAGGCAGAAGCAAAGAGAAAGTTTTTGTGGTGCTTCCGGAATCGAAGATGATTCTCCTCATTTTTCAGGGAGGCAGGGAGGCTATTCCAGAGGGAGGCACCAGCCGAAGAAAAAGATCTACCACCAACTTGTTGCTTGGATGAGCGACTGACACTGAGGGAGTTTGAGGTAGATGAGCGAATAGCTCGAGAGGTCAGGTGTTTAGGGAGAGAGAGTTCAAGGTATTGAGACCCCAGGTCCCAGAAGGCCTTGTGGACAATGCAGAGGGTTTTGAACTTAATCCTCGCAGCCACTGGGAACCAGTGCAGAGATTTTAGTCCTGGAGAGATACAATGCCTGGGCTTGAGGCCAAAGACAAGTCTTGCGGTCCTGTTCTGGATAAGTTGTAGAGGGCGGAGAGTAGAAGCAGGGAGAATTAGAAAGAGTCTGTTGCAATAGTCCAGCCTAGAGAGAATCAGAGCTCTGGAAACAGTGAGCTTCTTGGGGAAGGAGAGGAAAGGAAGTATACCTCTGAGGAGGTGTAGCTGGTAGTGTGACTTCTTAGAGACGTCAGAGATGTGAGGAGAGAAGGAGAGTGTAGAGTCGAAGATGACCCCGAGGTTTTTAGCCTTGCAGGTGGGAACAGGAAGAGGGCCAAGAGAGGCAGGCCAGAGAGCTGCAGGGAAGGAGGGAGCGGGTGTGTGGATGAGGAGAATCTCAGTCTTACTGGCATTAAGGCAGAGGTCATTGGCAGCACACCACTCCTGGATAGCAGACAGACAGTCAGAGATGATTGAAATAGAGGAGGAGGCAGAGGGTAGCCTGAAGATGAGCTGGGTGTCATCCGCATAGCACTGGAAATTGGGTCAGAGAGTGGCGATGCGGTGGGCCAGGAGTGCCAGGTATTGGTTGAACAGCCAGGGAGAGAGGCTAGACCCCTGGGGGACACCACAAGTAGAGAAAAAGATAGCAGAGAGGAAGGACCCAATTTGGACCTGAGAGGGTCGGTGAGAGAGGAGAAAAGTCAGCCACGCCAGAGCCTGACCAGTGATACCCAAGTTATCAAGGAGACAGTTGAGCAGGATGGCATGGTTGACTGTGTCAAAGGCAGAAGAGAGATCAAGCAGGATGAGAATGCTAGGGGTGTTAGAGTCAAGGTTGGAGAGCAGGTCTGCACGGATGCGCAGGAGAGAAGTTTCCGTGCTTCTGGCAGCTCTGAAGCCAGACTGATGGTCATGAAGACAGCTAACAGATTCAGTGTAGAGATTGAGATGGTAAATGGCAAGTTTCTCCAGGAGCTTGCCAAGGAAGGGAGTGATGGAGATTGGGCGATAGTTGGCCGGGAAGGAGGGGTCGGCAGTGGGTTTCTTGAGAAGGGGGTGCACAAGGGAGTGCTTCAGGGGGGATGGGAAGACTGCAGTGGTGAAGGAGTGATTGCAGAAATCAGCCAGGGCAGGAGCCAGGGAGTCAATGTGGTCTTTGATGTTTTGGAGGAACAGGGGTGAACCTGTTTCGACGAGACTTTCATAGATCAGACTTGTATAGCAACCTCTTCTGTGGAGAACATAGAAGGAGGGAGGAGAGGTGGCTGCAGAGAGGCCAGAGGAAGAGCAGGGAGTGGGGGGAGGGAGGGGAAAGGAGGAGAGAGAGTTTTAGAGATGAAATGTGATGCCAGTGCCGTACAGAGGGCCTGGGAGGGGACAGGAGAGGTAGAGACTGCGGCAGGATTGTCCAGTTCCTTACAGATTATCAAGGGCTGTGCTGCATAAATGTTGAATACAACAGCATAGCACATCATTCTATAACTAACCAAAACAAATGTTCTCTTCACAAACAGATTATGCCATGATCTTTAGTTCAGTACCTGGTGCATCTCAAACTAAAAGGATTTTGATCTGATACAAACTCAGTAAATTACACAGGGTGTGTACATATGTGGTTAGGAATCATATGTGCTGTTTGGCAATCTTTAGTGTATCTGATCATCGGGCATATAAAAAATAAGACAGTTATAAAAAGAGGAATTAAGGGAACCATATAAGGCTTTGGAATCAGTCTGGACATGTGGGATCCTGCTCTCTGTGTTAATTGTATGGTGGGAGGGCAGCATCAGAGCTATTTCTCTCCAGCAGCAGGCAGGCCTTCGAGAGCAGAGGACATCTGTGGAAAGAGGTGCTAAAAGAGCACCATTCATGGACTGTCCTTACCCAGAGGGCAGTCAGCCCAGAGACTTCCACTTTGTTGTGGATCACTGTATCCTACACTAATGGGTATCACCTTTCAAAGTTCTCATATCAACGGATGGGCTGTGGACGGGTAAGAGAAAAGGCTTGCGCTAGCGGAGGACAGAAGTTGCTCTACTTACTAAAGGCTATGGTGAGGGGGGTGATGGCCTTTCTGAAGTAGTGGTTTATTTCATCTAAGGTTCTCCAAATTCTGTTCCATTGCTGTAGTTTCCTCTCTTATTTTTTTGGGTTGTTCTGGTCTTCTGGTGGTCTGGCCTTAATCTTCCTCATCTGGTCCCTTTTTTTCTGTTTGCCGGATTCCCTTTTTCCCGCTTTGCTTTCTTCTTGTTACACCTGAATGGTTTGCGGCTTCTTGCTGCACTTTCGCGTCCTCATTGGGACATCAAGGTGCTTCCACTTGATCTCTTCAGATGAGCATGTGTGGACACCTTTTAGGAGTAGAAGTACCAAAAGACTGGCGTAGGGCCCCTGGTGGGTGTCCTTGTAACATAGATGAACTCGCAGTTGTTCCATCTGCAATGGAGAAGAGCGGCTGTCTGCCAGGTCAATGAAGTGACACAACCCTGATTTCAGAGGGAGATTTTCCTCTGAAATATACAAGAGAACAGTGCCTAATACATACAGCGGTAAGGGTGATGAGCAGACCTGTAGTAGACAAGAATTGAATGGAGTATATGCTGGGAATTATACCGAAAGTGGACCTTGGGTATAGTTTAGTCGCTGTGCACAAGAGTGCACGGGCTGGGCTCCAATAGGGACTGAGAGACACACCCAGACAAGATATGTGTTATGTCTTACCTATCCTGGTTCATTAGCTGTTTCCTAAGTATATGTGAGCCTGTGCCTGGAATGCTTGTATTATAGTGTTCCATCTGGAATGTTTTGGTGTGAGTGCCAAGGTTCTCCCTGTTCAGTTGGAAAATGAGCTGAACAGAGGGGGGACCGGTGGATGCTTCCCTCCCTTATGTACTTATCCTGCCTGTAACTTATTACCTGTGACTTATGTACCACGAACCCACTAAAATCTCTTAACCCAACCTGGTCTCCTGGCTCATCATTGCAACCCCTCAACTTGCGTTGTAACACTGGCGACGAGGATGGGATTGAGGTGTACCTGGGGCTGAAAAGCAGCAAGAAAGGACAGAAAAGAAGCAAACCTGTGCCAGAAGGAATATGGTGCACAGGAAGTTGCCCACCAAAAAGGAGTGAGGAACCAGAAGCATCCACCGCCCCCCCCCCGCCCTCTGGCCCCCAAGGTGAGCGCACCCCATGTCCTGCATGACTGATTAGTGAGGGACATTTATAGTGATTTTGGGGGGCAGCGCTGCTCACTTTCATTTGTTCTGCATCTGCCACAGCAAGTGCTTCTTAATATATGAAGGCATAGGCGCATTTTCAGTTTGGCGCTTCACAAGTCAGTGGCGTGTTATTGGCAGAGCAAGGGGTCGGGGGAACAAAAGAGAGACTCTGCTTATCAGCAGTGCAAGTGGCTCCAGCGATAATGCGCATAGAAGTAGCCGGGCATTTGACATCACGCCCACGTTCATAAGACTTTTACAAGCTGCGTTTGAACATGCTGTAAAAAGGAGCGGCTGCAAGTCATATTAACACTGAGTAGGAGTTAAAGGCGCAGCTGGATTGACTGTTCATTACCTTCGGCATTACTGGAACGTTACATGTACTGCAATGACTGGAGGATGCATTTCAAGGCTATCAAAACGAAAGCGGCAGGCATTTATTTTCTATTAGCATTTCCATTTTGTCTGATCGGATCTTTAGGAAAGTGTTTCTGCCTTTCGATTTTCTTGAAAGTGTAATGTGCGCACTCAAAATGTTTTGCCTTATGTACATTGCAATTGTTTTTTTGTGACATTGCCATTTTATTGAGCTGATATTTAAGAGTTGAAAGCAACATGCAATGTACCCATGCAACATTTCTTTATATTGTAAATGCAAAGGCCATCACATGCTAAAATGTTGTTTGGAAAACGAAAATGAAGGCAATGCATCACTTTGGGAATGTGATATATGAAAACATGGGTCACATTTTGCAGGCATTGTGGTGTAGTTTTTATGGTTTGTTATATGGCATTCTATAACATGCTTCTGGGAAAGGAGTCTCCTGTTTTTTGTGCCAATAGCATTGGCAGGAGTGTTGATTAACAGTGGCCATGTGCTGTGGGTCTCTTTATTGGTGTGAATATAGTTATTGGTGTGTGCCAAACTGTAAGCATGAGTATTACCCCAGGGTGGGCAATTGAATTATTTTTTGGAGCCATATGGTGGCTATGTGCCAATAAGCAGTGTTTTATTATGGTGCCAATGTGTTTTGTTTGGCAAGTGTTTTAGTAATTGCATTGGACCTAAAGTTATGGTGCCAATGTTGGTTATTGGCAAGTTTTAATTGGAAATGGCTATGGCACCAATGTTTTAGCAGGATTTAAGTGGTAATGGAATGGAATTAGTGCAACCAAAAGAAATGGCAGGTAATAAAATGTATAGTGTAGTTTGCAGTAACTAACCCACAGCTACATATCAACAAAGACTCTGCAGGCATAACATTTTGAATTTTTATTGCGGCACACCTAATTTTCGGATTATCAAAATTTGTTATGCTGAATTCGTCTTGTTGTTTTTGTGTGGATATTGTGAGTGCCATAGAACTACTGCATTTCTTTGATATGTTCACCTTGACAATGTTTTTATTAACCTAACAATTTTTCCACAGGTATATGTCAAAACTGAACTTTGCAAGCATGATTTTTGGGACTCGCTATGGTGGTGTAACTTAAAACGTTTTATATTCCCAAATTTTTCAAGCTGAATTTGTTCATTAGTTTATTTAACAAACTGTGTAGTTTATTAATAAGTCAGCTGTGTGATTGTGGTTGTGTGAACGTCTGTTTGCCAGTATGAGAGCATGGTTTGCTCATTGTCTAGTAATAGGTTAGTTCCTTGACCTTTAAGCATGCCTATGTTTAATATGCTTAGTTGTGGCAAGCATTCTCTTGTTCAGGTAGTGAACTTACATAGGTTCAAATGTTAATGTGCTCAGTGGTGAGCATTGGTGTTTCAAGGTTAGTAGCTAGGTTACAGACCTGGTTTTATGTTGGCACATTTTTTGTGTCAATGTGTTAGTTAGTTAATGATTGATCATTTGGTTGGGTATCAACATTGGTGCTATTTGTCACCGTTAATGTGGTTGGTGCTCAGCAGGATGTTATGTGGAGGCAATTTGTGTCTCTAAATGATATGCATTAGGCAGATAGAGGGTATTAACCCTGTAGTTTCTTTCAAGAAGCTTTTGATGTTGGAGAATGTTGTAACAGGGTTAATGATATGATGTAGGTGGTCAGGTTTGTTTATTAGATTGTGGGCTGGTTCCCTGTGGCTGAGTTTCATAAATGGCCATTATGGTTCTGGCGAGTGTCTTGTAGTGGATAAGCTATTTTTAGCTATATCATGGAATTGGAATTGGAAGGGAATAGGATATGACTATTAGTGGTTTGCTGGATGGGATATGGAAGGATAGTTTTTTTTAGATATATTGTCCATTTATGACTTTTCCTTCTGTTTCCTCCCTTCATTGTATTGTCATGTAAGGGGGGAGATGTGTTATGTCTTACCTATCCTGGTTCATTAGCTGTTTCCTAAGTTTTTGTGAGCCTGTGCCTGGAATGCTTGTATTATAGTGTTCCATCTAGAATGTTTGGGTGTGAGTGCCAAGGTTCTCCCTGTTCAGTTGGAAAATTAGCTGAACAGAGGGGGGACCGGTGGATGCTTCCCTCCCTTATGTACTTATCCTGCCTGTAACTTATTACCTGTGACTTATGTACCACAAACCCACTAAAGTCTCTTAACCCAACCTGGTCTCCTGGCTCATCATTGCAACCCCTCAACTTGCGTTGTAACAATATGCTACTTATAGGAACCAATGGGGGAAGAAGGGGTCAACCAAAACAATTGCCCAATCTGTATGGTGTTTCTCCTTCCAGGGACCAATAGGTAGAGGAGACAGAAGGTGCTGCACACAATGGTTTGCTGTTAGAAATATCAAATCCTTTGAGAAACCCATGTACTTGACCCTTATTTCACGGTTTCCCATACTAGTCAGACCTGTATATGACGTATATGATAGGTAGGGAATGGTAAGAGGAATAAGGGAGAAATGGAAGTGTAATAAGGTAAGGGCAGACGAGCGCTGGGTCAAAGGAAATTATGAGGTGGAAGCCCCCCTGCATTAATACATTTCAAACACTGTTAAAAAATAATTCGGCAGAATGGAGATTTTCACATGAGCCATAAACAATTTTTTAATCAGAGAAAAAACAATGCATGAGCAGTAGTCGGCTCTTGGATGTGGCATGCTCGATAGAATAGTCCCTAGAAATGTGGCTGTGCCTGTGACCATGCCCATGGCTCAGTATGGCTACCCTTTGGGACAAAACAGCAATGAAGGAAGTGTTCTGAGTGGAGCACTAATAAGGTGATGGTGGCATGTCTAGGAGGCTCTAAGGATTCCCAGTTGGGACAACTCAGCACAATGTTGGGAAGGAGATTAACCTATCCGACCCCGGTGGGTGCTTTAGAGTAAGGCAAATCCCAAGAAGACACTTGTGATGTGCCAGGGGAAGGGGGCGTGCTATCAAACCCTGCACGGACACAACACTATGCCAAATGTAGATGTTTGGACGTAATGCATGCTTATGAATAGGCGCCATTTTCTATAGCTATGGTAGAAGCGGCGGTAAACACATGAAGAAACCTGAATAGGCCCAAGCGCTGATGAGAGACCTGCGCTGTTAACTTTCACAAAAACCCTCCATTGTTCCACAACTGTTGCCAATACGTGTTATCATGAGAAAGGAATGTGCCCTGCAAGGCCACGATACAGTACCAGGTGCCTCACAGTGCATGTTCTTCACAGCCAGGCCAAAGCAGGCCTCCAACCCCCACCCAGCCACCCATGAGTTATGGCACCCAAAGAGACCCCTGAATACCATGACAGTAGGTGACCCCAGACCACTGACTATAAAATACGTACCTATTAAAGCTCTGAGAACATGACCGTATCATCTTAACCCCACCATGAGAAGATTTGTAATGGAGGTAGAGGGAGGAATACATTATAGCCCAAAGCGAAGGTGGAAGCCTTGGGTGCAGGCAGTGTGATACAGAATGAGTGAAGAATGTGTGGGTCAGCCTGACCTCAAGACTCTCCCTGTTCCAGTCCCTGTGCCAGTCCCTGAGCCTCCCAGGTGCATGGCATAATGAAAGAGTAGCATTGTCTCACCTAGCAACTAATTGCTAACTCGACCTTGGTTCCCTGCAGATGTGAGCCCAGCAGACCCCACTTGATGGAAGACCAACGGACGGGGCTGGGGCCAATGGTCTGGCATCTGCTATGCTATGTGTAAGTCAATGATGATGATTTGCTTCCTTATAACATTCTGCTTGTATCATTTTTCAGCAGAACGTTCTTGGGCAGCAGAGTTCTTTATCATTAAAAACTTGTTATCCTTGCAAGAATCTCTTGGCCTTTTTTCCCTAGCGGGTTGTATTTTTTCTGGCGTGAGCGTTTATGGGTGTGCCTTGATTAGTACTGGATCCTTCATTCCCTCATTAAGGAACTCCCAGTCCCATCCAAAGAAGATAAACCAAGAGGTTGTAGGCACACAGGGCTTCATTCCAAATTTAGCGATGCTAGTAAAAAGTGGCAGTAATTGCATTACCTCTACTGTTTTGGGAAAAAATGGAACAACCACTGTTTTCCATGAACCGCCAAATTATAATTTTTGGTGGATTACCATCAGCAGAATTACAGCACAGCAAATACACAGCTTGTTGCTGAACGTACATCCTCCACTTTACCTTAAAAAAAAAAAATCGGAGGATTACCTTGCGGTAACACAAGCGGAAAATCCACCAAAACTCCCTATGCAGTCTTATGGACTCCAAAAATGGAGAATTATACAACCCCATCCACCACTTGGAATCCCGTGGAAAACCCACGGGACCAAGGAACGTTAATGGTACCCGATTTTGGCAGTAATTTGGCAGATTCTAAATTACTGCCAAACTCAGAATAAAACTCACAGAATGTTGCAGCGAATTCCTGAAAGGATCGCTGACCCAACATCTTTGACATGTCTTTACATTGAAGTAGAAGATGGCGGGCCCTAGATTCCGAACACTCCTGCGCTGAGCTCTAATTTCCGATACTATGGTGGTT
Source organism: Ambystoma mexicanum (assembly GCF_040938575.1). Lineage (NCBI taxonomy): Eukaryota > Metazoa > Chordata > Amphibia > Caudata > Ambystomatidae > Ambystoma > Ambystoma mexicanum. The sequence goes on along the minus strand of NC_090923.1, from coordinate 827,615,494 downwards.
ATATATGCAAAGTCACAGGTTGGTGGAGGTGAAGCCCACACCTCTTAGGTATGGTTAGAGAGAAGATCCTGGCTACCTTGCACTGGTATATTTGGAAAGGATGAATTTCCATGCTAAATGCAGTTGGTATGGTGTAAGTTTATTAGAGTGAAGATTCTTAGTCTTAGTAGTGGTCAGCCGACACATGTTTCGACCTCTGCGGTCTTTTCTAAGGCTATGGTTGGAGTTGGGGGGTGGGGGTCTGTATTCCCGGATGGGGTAACCATTAGAGAGGTGCAGGTTCTATATGGTCCCAGTCTTGGGTCCTGGATAGGCCTGTTGGCTTGTGTTACGTGGTCCCGTGTGGTGTGATCTCCAGGAGAACCCGCACCTCCCTAAAGGAGACCCCATCCGTGAATACAGACCCCCAGCCCCCAACTCAAACCATAGCCTTGATAAAGACCCCAGAGGTCGAAACACATGTCGGCTGACCATAGGCGATGCTGGGGGGGGATTTGGGGGCTATAGCCCCTGGTCTTTTGGTTGTAGCCCCGGATAGAATCTCAGAGTCTACAACCAAAAGGCTAGCTAGCCCTGAGTCCCGACAATCCCGGCATTAGTGTAGCCCCAGATCTTTTGACCTAGCAACACCCCTGCGGCTGACAACTACTAAGACTAAGGGCCTCATTACGACCCAGGCGGTAAGTTACCGCCTGGGTCGTACCTTTACCACCATGGCGTAAACTATGTTTACGCCATGATGGTTGGCGGACTTACCGCCCCATTCCGAGGTGAGTGGGGCGGTAAGTCCCTATTAACCCATTTACCCTTCCCCATTCCCATTTTTGCCCCATAGGGCATAATGGGAGTGGGGAAGGCGTTAATTATGCCACCGTAAATTACGGTGGCGAAATTAACAACAAGGTCCCTTAGCGCCCTGGATTTTAACACCAGCTAAAAGCAGGTGTTAAAACCTCCATGGCGCTAAGGGACCTCGGAATCAGGCGGTAAGGGTCGGCGCTGCTTACGCCGCCGTAAACCCCTTACCGCCTGGGTCCTAATGAGGCCCTAAGAGTCTACACTTTAATAAACTTACGCCATACCAACCGCATTTAGCATGGAAATTCATCCTTTCCAAGTATACCAGTGCAAGGTAGCCAAGATCTTCTCTCATGTCTTTACATTAGCTCTAAGATATGAGTATGCCTTAGCATCATGCAAAAGCATTGACACTGAAGCTTGGTTTTTTTGCAGGAAAAATGCAATGAAAAGTGGAAGGGGCATGGTAAAAGTGAAACGGCAGGGGTTACTCCTCCCCTGGTTTGGACAGCAACAAAAAACTTTACTCAAGCACCAATGCTATCTCTTTGGACCTAAGATGTACCAATGGTTTTAGCACTGACCCTTGTAACGATATGGAACCCCAAGTACATTGTTTGCGTCGATGGCATAAGAACCAGGGTTAGTGGGGAGTTTCTTGTGGAAAAACTGACGAGCTGAGGAGTGCTCATTTATTGAAAGGTTCCCATGTGCGATCCTCCTGTTATTTTTTCCAGGGAAATAAATACTGCAGGCGACCACCGCAGAGTCTTGAATCCACCAGAAATTGTACTTCATATTCGAGAGGACTAAAAAGGACAGATGGCATGAATACAAGTCCATGTACTCCGGTAGTGGCACAGGGATGCTTGAAAAGGGAAACATTGAAAGAGTATCCTTTATTTAGGAGTCAATGTCAAGCACACAGCCACTGGGATGATGAGTTTGGGGAGCCAAAAGGTCCCAAAAAATGTGTTGACAGATTTGGTGACATGACAGTTTCAGAATTCTGGTGGATAAGCAAGCATACTGGCCCACTTTCTACAGTCATGCTGGTGTGCAGTGTATGTCAGCCGGCTTCTTCTATGCCCCTTGTGCTCTCTGTAGGTGAAAACGCACCGGAGTGATGTTTCTCATGTGATCATTGGCTGCTGGAATGGCGGAGAGTAAGACTGAAGGAAAAAGTCCATCGTAAGAACAGAAGAAAGCAGAGAGAGTGGTAAAAGCATATTTGTGGGAATTCTAGGCATATTCAGCAACATCGAATAAGGAAGTCCATTGAGTGTCCTATTAAATGCTGTGATACCAGGGAAAATGTTAAAATACTGCGAGTTGGGTGATAGTCCGGCTGTAAATCTGCAAGAATATTGCCAAACAGATTTATCGTTCCTGACAGTTGGTCCGGCACAATTACCACCAGATTACAAGTGGTGGGGGCAGTGTAAATCCCAATTTTTTATGAGTCCATAGGACTCTATGGTGGTTTTTTGGCAGAATTACCACGGCGGTAAATCCGCTGCCAATTTTGGCGATTTTTCAACAGAGAGTTGGAGGATGTACCTCCAGCATGGTACTGGAGGTAAATCCTCTGCTCCAGGGTCGTACTCATAGTAAAGCGGAGCGGGAACATTGGCAGTAATTCTGTTACCGCCAATATTTTCTCGCTCTGCCATACTCGTAATGAGGGTTCAGTCTCAGCGTGTCAAGTTTTATTAAAAAAGAGTTGCACATATTTTTACACACAGTTTACCATTCCAGGGATTTTGCACTTTTTTTCAGGTGGAACTGGAGTGCAGAACGAATGCTACATTTCCCCCTACACTATCCTAAATGCCTGTCAAAAAAGAATGACTTAACGCCAGCGTCTGATTTTGCTGCCAACGGTGATGCATGGGACTCCTAGGGAATTAGCCAGCTTCAGTAAAAGCTAAAAGAGGGCCGATTTCATAAAAACCAACATTTGGATGCGAGAGGGATTTACGCTTATTTGCACTAGAAAGTACAATTACTTAAAAGGAACCCGGGTCGACGCCGATTGCCGTTCATGCACGGCACGGGGTAGTGCAAACAACTGCAAGGAGGGGACTGCGTGCACAAGTTACCAGTACCCTCTGTGCCATGTGCGCATTCATGAAAAGGATACCCTTTCTCTCAGGCGTCACTTTGATAATGGTAAGAGGATGAAAAGGCCAAGCCCATGAACTTGCTCACATTTCTCTAGAAGGGTGAGAGAAACTATAATCCTCGATCGGTAATGCATGTGTGGGAGTAGATGCGTTTCACTAAAGCTCTGTCTTATGTCTATTTTCACTAGTAGTAAACTTATAACATCTCGCTTATATTTTTTCTTGATAACCTTTCCTTTTCAGCTAACACCCATGGACTGAATGAGATTGCCCTATGGCGAATATCATTGTTTCTATCTGACTATTAATCTGTCTTCGTATCCATTCTTATTATGGAATTGGAACATTAGAGCCGCTGGGAAAAGCTATGGGCAAAGAACCCCAATGGGACATGAGAACAGTGGTCAAGTCCTAAAAATAAAGTGGAGGAACTCATTAACATACCAATTGAATGTTGTGTCACCAGATATTAGCACATGAAGGTGCCCTCTGAAAAAATTGGAGGGGGACTCAGCCCACCCGCATGTACCCTCGACTTGAACCCTATATATGAATGGGCTACGACTATGGACTTGAGTATGAAATCTTGGAATTTCACTACCACGTTCTATAAGGAAGATGTTGATCCTGGTCGCATGTCGGAAGCAGCTTTTCGGAAGTATCCAGCTCAGGTGATGAATGAGTAAGAGACAGTTGTGTCGATGACAAACTTGTGCATCTGATCTAGAATGAACTAGATCAGGGGTCTGCAATCTTTGGCTCTCCAGCTACCACCCCAATTCCCATCTGGGATAGCCAGCATAGTCAATGGAGTGGGATTATGCAAGTCTTAGTCCAAAACATTTAGAGAGCCGCGAGTTGCAGACCCCTGAACTAGATGAATGGGAGAGGCCACCTCTTTGGAACTGGACATTGAGTTTCTGTTCTCAATACGTGATAGTTTCAGTTTCGGTCACAAGTTTGTCACCTTCTAATTTCCATTTTTCTACCTCCAAAACATAGCTGAATCTTTAAAAATAAAATGTTATGTACTAACCCATCTCCCCTTCTGCTCCTCCAACATAACCAATGCCACCACACTAGATTATGGGCTAGCCACACTACACATAAACACATCAAGAATCAATCTAATGTTCACACCCTACAATCTCTCTAAGAGGGAACCGACCGGCACATAGTCCATAAATCCATCAACTACACAATTACACACCAACAAAATAGTCATACACCAACAGCCATCCACGACTCTACACCCCTTATGGATACAACTAACCAGTGCGCACAACCACAATCCACCTCAACATCACATGACACACACACAGCAACACAAACACTAGCCCACTCTCAGAAGTCTAGGCGGAGAGCACAGGGCAGAGGCTGTCTCTCCCTGTATGTAAGTAGATATAAGGGAGATTCTGGAGACAATGCTAGCAAATAACAGATTAAAGGTACATACCAAGCTGTTAGTTGAAACAGGAATTCACAGGAACTGCAGGCTGTAACAAAGAGACAGAGAAAAGGCAAAGACAAGCAAGTACACTGGGCAACATGGATTGATCAGAAATAAGGGTGTACTGGAATATGATAAGTGGTCTCCAGGGATTAAGGAAAGCCCTTGGGATAGGTACCAGCAGATTACTCTTAACAACAGTCATACAGCAACGTCATGACTTGAGCGTGCCGCGGAAACTGTTCTACTCAGTGCAAGGGTAAAACTGAAAGACCATATACTGACGCAGGTACGACTTCAACGGACTACTTGAAGGCAACAGAAGTCTTCCCTTATCTGATCTGAACTGAGACCAACCCAGGGTCACACTGTAAAACGGATTCAAGTGGAGACACCACAGTGGACCAAGAAGTATTCAAGTAGAAAGCAGTGTTGAAAGAAATAACCAGGTACAGGACAGGATAGGATATCAGAAGTTGGAACAGGCAGGAAGCAAGGCCCAGAGGAGCAGAGCAGAGGGCAGAGGAGTGTGGCAAGGCTGCCAGGCAAGGAAGCCCAGAGGAGAATGGCAGAAGGTAGTGGAGTGAGGTAGAGCCGTCAGGCGGGAGCCCAAAGGAGCAGGGCGTAAGGCAGTGGAGTGTGACAGATCCGCCAGGTGGGAGCCCAGAGGAGCAGGGCGGAAGGCAGCGGTGTACGGCAGAGCCGTCAGGTGGGAGCCCAGAGGAGCAGGGCGGAAGGCAGCGGAGTACGGCAGAGCCGTCAGGTGGGAGCCCAGAGGAGCAGGGCAGAAGGCAGCGGAGTGTGGCAGAGCTGTCAGGCAGGAGCCCAGAGGAGCAGGGCGGAAGGCAGCATAGTGTGGCAGAGCCACTAGGCGGGTGCCCAGAGGAGCAGGGCGGAAGGCAGCGGAGTGCGGCAGAGCCGTCAGGTGGAATCCCAAAGGAACAGGGCAAAAGGCTGCAGCAGAATGGAGAGGGAGCTGCAAGCATCAACAGCAACAGCAAAAAAGGCCAAAAGAGGAAATCCCGGAAAGGTCAAAAACTGGTAACAGGAGCACCAGCACGAACTCCCTGAGAAAGCAGTTGACTGACAACTGCTTCTGTTCAGAGTGAGTTTATAAAGGCTCTCCCAGCCAGCAGGCCAGCAGGGTGGAGCTGATTGCAGACTCTGGCAGCTGTGTTCAATTAAGTCCAGCCCTGGCTTCAGTAGCCTGCAGCAGTAGCAGCAGTGGATTCTAATCAAGTGCTCTCCAGCTCTCTGCAGCCGAGCCTGCAGTAGCTTGGAACAGGAGAATGCAATCAGGCCCTCTACAGCTCTTAGTACCTTGCTGCAAACAAATGTATTTAATATGCCTCCTCCAGCCCTCTGCCTTTTGGACAGCCTACATGTCCCAGAATGCATTTGCTGGTTTAATCCAAAATCCGGAATGGAACATGCAATTAGATTAGTCCAGAACTGCAGCAGTAAAACAAGGAAATAAAGGATTAGGCACATGTAAAGGTGCTGGGAGTCAGGCTAGCAGAATCGTGACACCCACATCCGAGGCACTGAGTTTTACCCATACGGTTACAACACATAGGGCCTCCCAAACCAGCTCCCACATGCAAAGCAACGCTCATAGATGCCAGTTCCTCCTGGTTCTGAACCTATACTTTCATCCTATCCTCACTAACACTCCCAGCACCCCTTTCTTGCAGAGCCATTTAAGCGCCTGGGGACTGCCCTTGAGTGGTAACGGTGCGTGGTATAAATCAACATAACATGACATAACATATAAAGGTGTCAAATCTGGTTGGTTTGCCAGGTCGTTGCCAGATTCTTCAAAAGCCCCAATAATTTATTTATTTTTATTTATTTATTGTGCATTTGTTAGGCGCGTGTACAACAAGTAAATTGTGTTTCAGAGCGCCCACATGGCAACAGGGAGGGAATATGGGATTGAAAACAATATATACACAGGAGGATAAAGACAAACCTACTAGGCCTTGTGAGTATCCAGAACGTGCAAGTGCAAAGAGAGAGGAGAGGAAGGAGGAGTGGGGGTAAGTGCTGGGGTGTCCGTGCTCGTTGGTGAGCAATAACCCAACCCTAAAACCTCAGGTTCAGCATACACCTATTAAACACTGAACCAACACAACCGCTTCTCTGCACATAAATCTGCATGCACTTCACTACACTACAACAGCAAAACAAGCCACAGAAAGTCCTGCACAACAGCACATGAGAATCTACCGACCCGTAAATTGTAACCCAAGCTCAGCGATTGGTGCAAACCGAACTGAAGTTGTCAACAGGACCCCAAAACTCTTGCTCTACCTCTTCCCGCTATGCCCTACTAAACCACCCCACACTCCATGCTTTTCAGATCCGCCTGAACGCCAGGGGACCACTGCGGTGGTGATAGTGCGTGGTATAAATGAGGTTGAACATCAACATAGAGTAAACAAGTAGCTCTTTTGATTGCCCAGCAAGAAATTAAGCTTTTTATGTCTTTGCCACTATCTGAGAATGATATTGCAAGCTCTGTTTCTTCAATGTGCATAAACAGAGGATGTTGTCTAAGAACAGGCATGCTAATGGGGGGGCACTACGGTGGCCTTTGCAAGGGATGAAATGGCCTTGCTTTGTCAAATGTTCAGCTGGCACCAGGATGTTGGAGAAACCTCCAGATGATTGTAAACCCACAATAAAGTCCTTGGAGCTGTGCTCACAAGTGATACAAAGGGGCAGGACGGAGTTGTAGCAGTCCACATGGGGCTGATCGAGGAGACTTTGTACCTGTAGAGCAGTTCCGAGCTGTTAGTGAGACCTGGAGGAGCTCCTACTTGAGAGACATGACACCCAGAACAAACGTGGGGATAAATACCCATTTCTGGTCAAAGAAAACCTGCACTGAAGAGGAGTTGGGAGCAATGAAGGCATATGGGGAAACGGGTGTCTGTGCTTTGTGTTCCACCAAGAATTGTGTTACTGGATCAAGAGAGAAACTACACATGAGGACGGTTCTAGTGCAGACAGCTATATTGTCTCTTCTCTGGGCACGTCAGGAGCAGACTGAAATTGGCATAGCACTTTGGCGTGTTGTTTTAATGCTCTGTTCACAGATATCAAAAAATGAAAATAACATTGAGCTTGTTGTTGGTTTATATGTTTTTAACTACGCTGAGTCCGTTGCCATGCACCATTTTTAAAGTTTATGGAGAATGACCAAGATTGTTCTGAAAAATAGGGCATACATAGAAGAAAGGAAGAGGGCAAAAGGCTGGAATGCAGGGAATCATGGAGACAGGATGCATTGTTGGATCCCGCGGCAGTGGGCTGACCTTCCCAATATGGCGACCTCATATGTCGGCCTTCCCTTGACTCAGCGGAGAAGCTGTGTAGTACTTCAGTATCACTTGGTTGTTCCTTGTAAAAAAAAAACAAGGTAGCAACAGTGTTTGTTGGCTTAGAAACTCTCTGATGCAGTACTTCTCCAGTACGAGTATTTTTTCTGTCCCTCTTTCCTACTCTGCCATTTCGGGTCCTGTCTACCTTGCCTTACATATTCCCAAGTGGCTCAATTTTCCCTGGACCGCTTTTGAATTCTTCTCTTGCTCCATGCTTTTGCACAGGTTTTTTTTCCCGGAGTTCTTTCCTTTCTTTTATTTTACACAGTGAGTGGATCCCATTGGAGCCATGCTGTTCCTACCCCCGTGCAGGGTAAGTCATTGTTATTCACCTTATTACATTCACTTTAACATAACATTTAAAGTGACAGTGGGCCTTATTACGAGTATGGGGGAAGCCATGCCGCTTTTAGTGGCAAGGCTACCCCCATACCGGGTACCGGGTCAGGGTTCCAGGAATAGGCAATTACCGGGCCATGCGACTTTGGTGGGTCCGGTAATTCCCATTCTTGGGACCCGGAACCAGTACATCCCCATTCCCATTTGAGCCCCCGTAGGGCTCATTCGGAATGGGGAGGATGCTAACAACAGGCCCATTAATGACGGGCCGTTGTTAGCATCCTGGTCTGCGAGCGGGTCCCGCTAAGGACGCCTGGTCTGACCAGGTATTCCTGAGCGGGACCCGCTCCAGACCTCGTAATGGTGCGGCCCAGTAAGAACGTGTATGTATAAGTGTAAGAGTGCATGGAACAAAGATGTTATTTTTGCTTTAACACATTTTTTAGAGAAAGCATAGCAGAGGAGAAATCGAATGCTGTAATTGTCATGATGATTTTATTGTTTTTTGTATGGTTAGGGTTCAGGGTTCTTAGCTTAATGTTTTTAGCAATGTGAATATTATCATCTTCATATGCAATGATTGGTTTTACATTTTAAACTGTGTTGATGTCTTTATAATTTATCACTAAATTGAATGTTAACATTGTTTGTGCTGCACGCCTTTCACGATATGTATTACCGAAATAAAGGATTTGATTAATTGATTGAAAACTATATTTACATCATTTAGTATGTGACCAGGAACCTATGAATTCAATTTAAACACAGCTCTGCAAAACTTTGTTTATATCAACATCTTCAAGCAGAGCGCCAGTGTAAACTGTGGATCCAGGAAGTAGACAAAATAAATGACTAGCAAGGATAAATATTTACAGGGTAATTCATAGAATTCAGCGACCAAGTGACGCGCGCGGCTGGCGCACAGTGTGCGCGTGTGGCAGTCTGCGACAGCCGCGTGCGCCAAAACCGATTTCAGCGCACAGCGTATTGATGGATTTCAACATCCATAAGCAGCCGTGGCACAGAGTGGCGCAGCGACCCTGCAGCAGCGCCAGGGCCGGACTGCCCCACCGGGACACCGGGACATCCCCCGGTAGGCCTCTGGCCTGTAGGGCCTCTTTTTGAGCGGAAGGATACATGTGTTACACATCGCGTGACTCCGCCTGGGTGGTTTGCCTTGAATTGGCTGCCACCACTGACCTAGGCTGAGGCACCGTCATTTTTTTTTTCCCCAGGCAGCATTTGGGCTGGGCCCGCACCTGCGCAGGGTCCCCTGGGCTGGACACCAGATTGGAACCGCACGTGCCCTACCTGCAGCCCAGCCTGCTGCACAGAGTGCACACATTAGCAGGCACTGCAGGCAGGCAGCTGGTCCGGACTGCATGAGGCCCGGCAATGGCAAGCCACAAGATCGATCGATTGTCAGGTAAGAAGCGAGACACACACTGCACGTTGATGATATGCATCTCGACTCGAGATATATATCATCAACGTGCAGTGTGAGATCGTCAGTAAAGTTAACTTGCTGCGCTGCCTGGCCAGCCTTCAAATAATTCCCCAGAGCCCTGGTATTGGGCCGTAGACAAAACCGACTCTGCAGACTCCCAAAGCCTGGATAATTATGGGATGCATGTTTGCAATTGCAGCTCAGTAATAAGCTGCACTTGACTTCCAGTGTCTGACATGTAGCAAGCAGCAGGGACCTTCTCCCTGGGGGACCGTCACCCTCCTCACTAAACGCCCACACTCTGCCGCTGGAGCACATACTAGGCTGTCCTTGCACCAGACTGGAGAATGAATGACTGACTCAAGATCATAGCGCTGTGAGTCGCATTATTCTGGCCTGCCTTCTGAAATCCAGTACACTCACTTGCCATGTGTGTAGACGTGGCGGAGGTCAGGACCCGCCTGGCGGAGCGCTGGCGCAGTGTGGGTGTGGGGGTTGGGGGGGTCCTCAAAATTTACTTTCTTGTGGGAATGGCCACGGAAGCTGGCAGAGGGTGGAAGTAGGGTGATGTGTTGCAGACATATAAAAGGACCGTTGTCAGCCTGCAACAAGTTTGTATTTCATCTTAAAAATTATATAATGCTCAAATGATGTAATGCTCTCTAATGCATTGCCTTTCGTGGTGCAGTAGACAGCACCCTTTCTTGACACACTGCAGCGGTGGGTGCATTCTGAAGGTCGGAGGGCGTGAAGCAGACATCTGCGTGCCAGATCTAGCATAAGGCCTTGGATTTCCACGTAGCCTGTGAGCCAGAATGCCCTGGGGTGAAATTGTATGACCTTCGGCAGAGCATGTGGGTTCCTTGTCCAGCAGCACAGGGAGCTGTAGAGGAAACTGTGGCATTAAAAGCAACAGCTCGTTTAACCGGAGATAAATCCTTTTCTATTGATGCTCGTACTTTTTTTGAGATATCGACATAAGCATGTCACTCGTGTTGTTCCCATTATCTCACTACGTTTCTCATAAGTTCTTATAAACTACTGGCTGGAGCTGATGCTGATCTTGCCAGAGCACGGTCTGCCTAGAATTCACATGTGCACCTGTGTCAATGGAGTGGAGGTCCTTGCCCAAAGATTCTCTGTACCAAGAAAGGTGATCAGAGGGAACATTTCGAGGGAGAGATGGGGTGGTTGTGGGCAGTGATGTCTAGATGGAGTTTATGGCTCAGAAACCTGCCTGGGGTGCTTTGGCGTGCTGTGGGGAGGGTGGACAGTGAGGAACGTGTTCAACCGATCTACATGCAGTCCACAGGTTTGAAGCACGACTGGTTTTCACTCTCCTGAGGTGCTTAAAATGCTTACTATTGTACAGCCTAATAACAGCCCAACTCATCATGTAAGTTCCAACAGAACATACACCGGGCTGTGCATTACATAAAAGGTTCTTGTTGTGAGCTTTATTGATATTGCACATTGTATATGTTCAGCAGTGCTTTGCAAGTGGGGTATTATCAGGGGTTTTATGGAGCTTTTGATTATTATCAGGGCTGACTCTTCCTTTCATCGTTCAGAAGTTTATGACATGATTGCTATCGAAGAGGGCCAGCACTAGCTGGTATTTACAGTGCTAAGAAGTCATTACAAGGTGACAGCAAGCACTGTATAAATGGAACTTCTATGTGTATGTGCGTGAGGCCTCAGGGTGACTTAGATGGCACTGAATGGGACTTAATAGGTAGTTGGTTTTCTTTGTAATTGACTTGCTAATTGTGTTGTCTCCATACCGTGGTAGTGCAATCAGGAGTCTTTTTACAAAAGAACTGTGTGAGGATCAGATCAGAGATGTATTCAGGGTCACCTAGGTTTAGATGTGAGTGAGATGATAATGTGAGCAGAAGAGTGTGTAATGTCGATGCTGAGGTGTTTATTGAGGGCCGAGCACATCGTATAATGGGGAATCCATCTCATTGAGATTTTGAGGGTGACTGGCGTCTTTTGAGGTGCATGCAACCTGACCTACAACATAAAGTTCATGCGTCTCTGTCTGATTTACTGACTCCTACTTCATTACTGAGCTGCTTGTGTGAGAGGACTGATGCATCTCACGGGTTTCATTAGAATTAGATCTATTGTACACTGCATTACTTAACCCTCAGTCTTCTCTAACCTATTATACTCCTGGTGGCAACATTACGCAGACGGAGTGAAGGCGATATGACATCTTGGAGTTGGTTGAAAGGAAATTGAAAAAAAGACTGATAGACACAAGCTTCACATTTTCTTTTCTGGTACTGAGACTAGTAATGACGTCCAAGTGTGTTGGTACATTTGTTATTGAATTGTTGTTAACATAGCCCTTTCGACAAAGCATTTTGCATAAAATATTTCCATGAACAATTATTACCCAGCCCAGGGCCGGCCCTAGGATTTTCTGGGCCCTGGACTACATAAGATGTGCGGGACCCCTTATTTGCATGAATGGTGACCCGTGATATTACAGAAACTTATATCACAGAATAAGTCTTTAATACACACAGGTATCATAGGAAGTTACATTAAAAACACGTTGCCATGAGTAAGGCAGGAGACCAATACAATGAGACGTCCAGTATATGATTTGTCACTGTTAACATTTACCCATATGGCAATATCAGGAGAGAGGCTTTATTTTGGGGTGGCAGACAAAATGAGAAGGGACCCTTATCAATGTACCCCCTGAGCCTTCACTGGATGGGGTGAGCAGGCCACAACTGTTTGGCAGGATGCAGGAATTGAAAGGCGAAGCAGGGGATCCCATAACAGAACATTGCAACGGCAACTGAGAAGGTTAGGTGACTGCTGCTGAGATGTTATCTTTATATCTTCCTGTAAATCATATGGCTTTTTTTCCCATTACTGCTGCAAAATGTGGAGTAAAATGAGGTGTTTTAACTAGGAGATGCGTACGGCTCCCTCACATCACTAGGTGTGGGGACTTCTGGCCCGATCGCAAATATCAAAAGCTGGCACCTATCAATATACGCACAGTAAGTGTACATAACTTAAAGGGAAATATACATGTTTGGATCAATTGACCTTTCCCCTTAGAAAAAAGTGCATCACACCAAAGAGCAATGGCATTAAAAAAACATTAATCAACACCAGAAAAATGACATGAGAGGGTAGATGTTCCCATAAGTACGCTGGCAAAGTGTAAAAGGTGCCCACCTTTTAATCCCAACAATCTATAGTGAAATATACCTAGTAAAACAAAATCCCAGTTATGTGGTCTTGTGGGTAAGCGTCTGCACTTGGTACATGATAACCTAGGTGAAATCCTTGTAGTCAAACACTTGAGCAAGTTTTCCGGACTCAAAAACACCCAAGCAGGGTAGCAGCCACCCTCGGAAAAAAGTGTGCCCACCCACATGTATCCTCTAGTTGTGCCCTGAAAAACAACGCATGACTACAATGAGAGAAAATAACCTCTCCAGGATTACTTTTATTGAGACCGATATTGCACTTGTGGTTTGTCCCTCTATCATTGAAGATGTACTTGTTGCTAACTTATTTAAAAGATGACCATTTAATCCATATATGTTTAAAAGCTGCTTTAAATGCACTCATTTTGACTCATTTTCATTTTCTTGGGGGATACTCTGAATCCGCTCATAGAAGAGTTGGGCTCACACGCTATGCTCGCTCGCTGGGTGAAATATGGGGCCACTTTGAAAAAATATTCCAGGGCCACTTTTGGTTCCCAGTCCAGCCCTGAGCAGTGCCAGTTACGCCCCAACCCCGCCCCGTGCGCCATGACCACCAGCACACAAATCCAGTACATGGCGCAAAGGCCAGTGGACCAGCATACAGCCCCCCCAACCACGAAAATGCGTGTAAAACTCCCCGTGCACCCCTCAGAATACACGTCCCCTCCCAAGGCAGCGAAAACGCGTGTAGAACTCCCCAGGCACTCCTCTGAATACACATACCCCGCTCGTGCCAGATAAATAGCGTAGAAAAATCACCCGCATGTGGCGTGGGCTGCCTGTGGGGCATGCCCAGGGTGGATGGGGTGCCTGCGTGTATTTGGGGGTTGCGCGTGAAGTATCACACGCGATAGGCCTTGTGCGAGCAGGGTATGTGTATTCTGAAGGGTGCGCAGGGAGTTTCACATACGTTTTCGCTGCCACGGGAGGAGTACGTGTATTCTGGGGGTGTGCAGGATGTTTTACACGCGATATGCCTAGTTGGAGCGTGTATGTGTATTCTGAGGGGTGCGCAGGGAGTATTACATGCGTTTCTACTGCCGCGGGAGGTGTACGTGTATTCTGGGGTTGCAGGGGACATTTTACATGCAATAGGCCTAGTGTGAGCGGGGTACGTGTATTCTGAGCGGTGCGCAGGGAGTATTACATGCATTTCCGCTGCCACGGGAGGGGTACATGTATTCTGGGGGTGCACGGTACGTTTTACACATGATAGGCCTTGTGCGAGCGGGGTACGTGTATTCTGAGGGGTGCACGGGGAGTTTTACACGTGTTTTCACTGCCACGGGAGGGGTAAGTATATTCTGGGGGTGCGCGGGACGTGTTACACGTGCTAGGCCTAGTGCGAGTGGGGTACGTGTATTTCGGGGGTGTGCGTGAAGTATCACACGCGATAGGCCTAGTGCGAGCGGGGCACGTGTATTCTGATGGGTCCACGGGGAGTTTTACATGCGTTATCACTGCCGCAGGAGGGGTACGTGTATTCTGAGGGGTGCGTGGGGAGTTTAACACGCATTTCCGCTGCCGTGGGAGGGGTACGTGTATTCCTGGGGTGCCCCAACACGAATTGGCAGTGTGTGTCCTCCCAGGTGTGCCCTCTCCCCCATCCCCAGGCCCTGCAGGCAGCCCACAACACAGGGCAATACCCTGCACCCTTGGCCATGCCCCGCAGGCTGCCCATCCACCCTGGCCATGCCCCCCAGCCAGCCTACATGTCACCATGCACAAGTGAACACCAACACATGTCCCCCCGCACCCTCAACCACCCAGCAGTGACAGGCACCTGCCAGCAGGCCCCGACTCATGTCCCTGCACCCCCACCCACCCAGCAGTGACAGGCACCGGCCAGCAGGCCCCGCTCATGTCCCCCCACCCACTCACCCACCCAGCAATGACAGGCATCTGCCAGCAGGCCCCGCCTCATGTCCCCCCCCACTCACCCACCCAGCAGTGTCAGGCACCTGCCAGCAGGTCCCAACTCATGTCCCCCCACCCACCCACCCATCCAGCAGTGACAGGCACCTGCCAGCAGGCCCCAACTCATGTCCCCCCCAACACGTCATGACGATCCACAATCAATGGCCACCCAAATCACACCCCACGCCACCCCAGTCCAAACACACAACCAGGTATTACATCCACCCCACATTGAAATCCCCATCACATGATACATCCCAAATGGCAAGTATGCACATCAACACATTTCCGTCACACAGACACAATGGGTGCATGTGATAGAGAAAACACACATCGTGACATGCATTGAACCAAAGAGAGAATACCAAGCATTGAAGTATGAAATAAAAATGTATTAAACACAAAAGCAAGGGAATGAAATGAAACACACAATAATGAAAATAATGAAGAAAAAGCTGCATGTCCAAAAAATAAAATCAAAATGTGTGAAAGCAGAATCCAAATCAATCCAAAAGCACATGGGTCCAAAGTGTCTGTCCGTCAAAACAAATCCAACATGAAAAAATAAGACAAAACCATTGATCCATGGAACAAAAAAAAAAGAAGTGAAATTCAGTGTTGAACTACATACAAAGTACAAATCCAGGGTCCATGAGCCCAACCATTGAAAGGAAACCTACAAAAAACACTACCTAATGAACAACTATATACAAAAAGGCGGGGCATTGTCCAAGCGCCCCAAAATAAATAAAAAGAGAAAGGAAATCTAACACTAACTAACTATACAATGGCGGCAGGCAAGTCCTACGGCTCACTCTGTGATGTCCCGGGCCAGGGCATCATCGAACTCCATGTCGATGTCCCAGAGGTGGGCCTCTTCCCTGGCCTGAGGTCTCGCAGGGATGCAGTCATGGCCTTTTCCAACTCCCTGCGAGTTGCCTGAAGGCACTCAGCCCGCCTCAACGCCCTGCGCATTGAGAACTCTGCCCTGACCATGGTGAGCCGTGCCTCTTCCGCCCACCGCCGCTCTGCATCTATCCGCTGGCCCAACTGCTGCCACACGGAAGACACTCCCCTTCCAGGGTCCTCCTGCCCTCCGGCCGATGCCTGCCCCACTGATGTTGATGGCCCTGAGCCATCATCGCTCCCACCTTGAGCCTTCTGCTGCTGTCCATGTGCCCTGCCCGATGATGCTGGCAAATCCTCCATCTGCTGGTCTCCAGTTGGTGGGGTGTCCACCCCTGGTGGACCTACGACTCCCGACTGTGGCAGGGATGTGATCTCCACCAAGCTGGCTGCGTTGGTCGGGCCAGGTCCACAGGGGGCCCGGGTGGAATCTGGCCCGGAAGACGGCAGGGAGAACGACTGGTGCATAGTCTCCACAGAGGAGGAGTGGGATGCCAGAGTGCCCGACACATGTAGGAACCCTCCCACCAGGGCCCCTCCCAACTGTGCCTCGTTGGCACGCAGTTCTTCGTGATGGCGTGCGTGGTCCCCCTAGGAAGCACGCACGTCATCATGAATTACATGCGTGCGCAACGCAACACCAATCAGGACGGACCCCATATGGACATGGGTCTCCTTGTCCGCAGGTAGTGGAGTGCCAGATGACGTGGGCCTCCCCGCTACCTGCGGACGGACTTGGGATGGGGCATTCCTGCTGGTGCATGTTGGTGCAGTCACATGGTCAGGGACAGTGACATGCACAGGCCCCTCCGCAGCGACCTGTGCTGCCTCCTGCCCCTGGCTCTGGACTGCACCACTTGCACCAGTGGTACCACCCCCACCAGGCCCTATGTGGGGCTCAGTAACGGCCTCCTCCTACTCTGTGTAGACCACCAACCTGGATGGTTCCACACCGTCTTCCGCCAACGCAAGCCCCTGTGGGGGCTCACCCGGCCCTTCCGCTGCAGTCATAATGGCAGACGCGGCACCAGTCCCCTCGCTCCCGGATGATGGTAATTCCTGGGAGGGTGGCTGGGCCATGCGTCGCCGGCCGGTGGAGGCATCCATGCCACTTTGTTCCTCAGCGCCGTCTCCGCCCTCTTCTTCACTCGACGCTGTGTAGAGGGAGACATAGAACACAAGCATCAGGGTACTGTACAATAGTCCCCTAGACAGGAAGCAATAGCACATGAGTGGCACTGTCAAACGTCACTTCCATCCTGTCCCTCCACAACACATGGGTCAATGCAGGCAACACACATGCAGAAACAGGCACAGCGCATGCAATCAACATTAGCATCCATGTACAAGGGCCTCTATTGACATAAATGTTGTCTTCAAACTCAGATGCATCATGGGTCATACTGATCCCATGCACACACATCACCGGAGGGGCATGCATGTGGGCGCGTACACCATAGACACAGTGGATACAAGGATGACTAGACTGCATCAGTGAATCAACACATCATCAAGGACATGTGTCATGCATCCATGGCGTTTAAAAGTCACACACATGCTGCTCAGACACACAGACATGTACACCATACATGTCCATGACAGCAGCACCCATCTCTCACACCCCATCCATGTCCAAGAACAGAGACAGGCATGCATTCATGTGTACATTCCGCATGCTGCTCCCCATGTTGCATTGGAACACATGCACCATCCATGTGGTTCACGCATGACTGGTCTCACATGCAGCACCATGATGTCCCTGCACACACACATCCAAACATGGCCTATGTCACACATACAGGCAAGTAGCTGACTACCAGCACACTGCAACATGCCCTGTTTCACACAGCAATGCATGGCCACTTACCGCTCGACTCCAGGCGGGTCTGCCTCTGAAGGATCTGGACGTGGAGCGCTGGGCTAATGCGTTCCAGGATCCTCATCTGGATGTTGGTCAGGATGACCCGGCACCCCTCTGCATCCTCTGCCTTCAAGAGGCGCCGGGCCTTGCTGAGGGTCCTGGACCTGAAGTCCTCCCAGCGCTTCCGCATGTGTTTGAAGTCGCGGGTTGCCACCCCCTCCACGTTGATGGCAACCACTACGTCTTCCCAGATCCTCTCCCGTCCTTCCTTGTCGGCGCGCAATGGTGTGAAGAGGTCATAATGCCCCAGAACTTGCTCCACCAGGATACCAACTTCCTTATCGCTGAAGCTGGTAGCCCTCTGTCTCTCTGGCTGGGGGTCACCAGTGGTCTCAAATGGTGTTTGCCCCGACATGGCGACCCCCGAGGCAGGTGTGGGTGGGCAACTGGGTCCTGGGGCTGGGCTGTGGAGTGATGGTATACCAGTCGGGGGTCTTCTATTCCAGCAGGGGTGGACACAGCAACTGGACCCCTGCAGATGTCTTAAGTGCAGGCACCAAATAGCAGGGCAGCAGGCAGACAGGCAGCAGCAGATGGCAGGTGGGAGCGTGCTCAGGGCTGTGGGTGGCAGGAAAATGGTCTTCTTGGCAGGAGCGTGGTCTTCCGTGTGTTGTCGCGTGGCCAGCTTGATACGGAGTGATTTGGCACTTGAAAAAACTGCACGTCAGCGTGTAATTCGAGAAAAGGCCCTTAGCACGTAAGCGTGTCTGTGACGTTATGCGCACAGGCATTTCCCTCGTGACGGGTGCATAGTGATTCAGCACGTGAAAAAACAGCACGTCCGCGCGTTAATACGTGTAATCCGAGGAAAGGGCCTAAGCGCGTAAGTGACGTGACGCACGCGGGCGTTTCCCTCAGCATGGGTTTAAGGTGAGCGGGGCCAGCAGTTCGCTGATGTGCCTTTCGTGGAGACCGACGTGTGTGTTGCTACTTCGTGTTGTTTCACGCACCATCACAACTTCACACCGGATCAAGGATGTATTTCTTCTTTTGGCGGGGGTATTGGCTACGCATGTTTTTCATTATCACGCTAGTCTGACGGTGAGTCGCGCACGCTATTTTTCCTACTGCGGGTGCCCCTGTGTATCGTGTACCCGTTTTCAAGGTCATAGTAGCCTGCGTGTCCCACGCGTACGTGTTTTTCATGTCTCTGGGTGCCACCGCGTACTGTGGGAGGTTAATTCCACACACGTGGGCTACAGTTTTGGGGTGCGTGAGTGTTGCGTGACCTGTCACTTCATCACCCGGGTCACATACAGCCTTGCAGGTGCAGGGGTGCTTTTAACATCTTTTATCCCACCACCTTCACCCCAATTGCCCAGAACAATTGTCGTGTACACCTCCCATTGGCACTACTCCATCTGTGCCGGCACTACTCCATCTGTGCCATGGTTGGGAGGCCACAAAAGGTGAGGGCCGCCTCAGCTGGGCGTACTCCTCGTGGCGGGCGTGGTCAGGGACATGGCCGGGTTGACCAGGGAGTAGGGGGACTCCAGGGTGTCCAGGGTGGCTGCAGAGGGGGAAGAGGCAGGGGTGCAGCAGCTCGGGACAATGTTGTGCACGTGTTGGTGCAGTCATGCCACCACCCCCTGCGGCTCCGGGAGATGCAGTTCATGTACCTGGCACTGGCACCCATGTGACCCAGCAGTCCATTTCATCGACTGCCACGGGCCCAAGGGTAATGGTAGCTGCAGGTGTAGCTGTGGACACCACCACCCAGGCTCAGGGTCTACCAGCGCAGGCTGCGTTGGCACTTGAAGAGTCCATGGAAGATTTCCAGCAGGTCAGGAGGAACACCGTAGGTGCACGCAGGGCTGCCCTGACCGAGGCACGTGTCCCTGGGGCAGTAATGTCATCTGCTGCCCCGACCAGCCGGGTGTTGGCAAGTGCAGAGGCAGATGCAGCCAACAACACCACGGTTGTGAGTCTACCAACCAGGACAGTCGCGGTCAAAGACCCTGGCACAGCGGATGTTGCACTGCAGGGTCCATTCCTGGGCACAAAGCAGCCACTGACGCAAGTCAGGCCTTCGGTCGTCCTTCCACCTGCCACTCCCTTGGTTCAGTCCACCAGTGCCTCTGGCCATACTGATCAGGGTGGCATTCACCAGCCAGGGTCCGCACCACAACCCACGAGGAGGAAGGTTGCACCTGCAACACAGGCTGGGACCCCAGACACAGCCACGGCCTCCTGCACGTGAAGGAAGAAGCCTTTCTGTGCGCAGGAACTGGACTCCCTTGTGGACTACGTGCGGGAACACAGCCATGACATGCTACTGGGGCTGAATTGTCAAATTATGGCTGCCCATTGGAATACCCACTGGAAGCATGTTGTGGATAATGTGAATGCATTCGGCCATGAGGTGCGCACAGCTGCCGAGTGCAAGACGGTTGGGATGCCCTCAAACGCAGCACTAAGGCAAAGCGTGCATATAATTACAGCATGACTCTGTCGACTGGTAGTGGGTCACCACCTGAGGAGGATGACCTCACTCCGCACGAGTCACTCGTTGCAGAGTTCATACCGTCAGAATCGGTTGAAGGAGTGGGAGAGATGCAAGACTTTGATGCCCCGTCCAGTGAGTGCTGTTGCGTGTATGTCTGCCCATGTGTGGTTTGCCTGTGTGATGTGTTGTGCTTGACTGCCACTATATGCTATGTTTACATGGTTCTCATGTGCTAGGCATGCAATGCTTCACTGATGCGTGCATGCTGTGCAGTATGGTGGACATGTAGAGCAGACGGGGACTGTCCTCATCACCACACTTGCACCCACTCACATGCTAGTCACCCAGATGCCCCCCCGATCCATGTTCCAGCTCACTGGCCCTTCTGCATGCCGCCAGGGGTGTCTTTCCTCTCCGCACTGGGACTATGTAATTGTATGACTGACGTGCATGTGTCCTCTGCCTGCATGCGGGTACTCCACGTGGGCATGCCCCCTTACCCTTCCACCCCCCCTGCACCCCAATTTCAACATTGCACTGGTGTGCATCATTTTGGCATACTGCAATGGCCTGTTCAAGCCTCCTGTGTACGTGCTAACTTCAACCAGGCAACCTGCCAGACACATGCAGTGGGGTACATCCTCTGCCCTTCATGCAGGGTGTCTCACTTGGACTATGCAGATGACAGATGCTCCGCAGGGACATGAGTGTCCATTCATGCTCCATGTGCATTCCATGCATGCCCCTATGTGTCCTTGACTGGATGATCATTGTAGTACCTGTCCAGGATGAGCTACATTTCATGGCATTTCTTCAGCCATCCCATGCCCACTCTGGCTCAGTCCCGCATCACACACATGTTTAGGGTGTCACAATCTGTGTGGGGCACAGTCACCCCCCTGTTTCAGGCCCACTGACTCTGTCCAACTGGTGTAGTGGCTTCTGCACACATGAGTGTACTACTGAGGGTTCATCATATGTCCTGCTTACTGTCCCATCATCATCTGCTGTGTTGTCACTTGACTCAGATGATGCAATTGATGCTAGTCAACACTGTCTGCCAATACACAGGTCTCTGGTCACTCTTTTGCTACCATGCAAGGCATCCCTGCATTTTCACTAAGAGGGGGGGGGGTTTGCTTGTAGCCATGCAACCCATTGCATGCACATCGCACGTGATGCCTGAACTTGCCCTTGCACTGCCTTCACGTTTTTTGATACACATCATGAAGTACATGTACATGTAGATAGTGAGTAACGTACATATGTTCTGCACTGCATCACCCTACTTCTGGGCCGTATAACACCCTTCTACATGCCTACTCACTGATGCAATGTCAAATTGACCTGGCATGCATGGCAGGTTCTCTTTTGTGTGTGACATGTCTGCTTCATGTGTTGGCTGTCTGTGTGATGTGTATGTGTGTGTGTGTTATGTGCTCCTAAAATGTGAACTAATGTTTGTTTCTCTCCACTTTTCAGATGATGACGCGATGGAGCCAGAGGATGGTGTTGTCATGCCAGGCACAGGGTTGTTATCACAACAGCAACCCGGCACAAATGGGGGTTGTGGGGTGGTAGACCACGAGAACCCACATGTGCTACAGACCATCTTGTCTTTGGCTGGCAATGAGTCCAGCCCAGATGACCACTCTGACGTCCATGTCGAGTTGGATGTGCATCAGGTCCATACGTCAGGGGTGAGCGATTCTGATGTGGACACTCCTCTGTCCGCGACACCTGCACTGAGGGGCCAGACAGTGGTGGGACCTCTGCCTGTGGTGGATCGGGATGAAGGGTCGCCCTCCACACCAGTCACTCATGTGCCTGGGCCATCACGTTGATGGGGGCATGTAGTTGTGCAGCCGCGGGCGGTGCCACCCCAACGAAGACGGCCAGTCCTTGGGTCCTGCAGGTGTCAAGCCCAGCAATGCGGTGTCCGCGCGCCACCGAGGTATGCTGAGTGGGAGCAAGACATGACTGCCAATTCAGAATGGCAGGGAGCAGCACTTGATAACATCGCTGTGAGCATGGAACGTGTGGCCCAATCCGTGCTCCCCCCTGCTAGGCTCGTGCTTCTCCAGCAGCAGGCGGCACGGTCCATGGCCCGCTCGCTCAGGCTGGGCATGGCGGCCTCAGACATGGTGTCTTTGCGTCAAGCAATTGCTGCTCTCGCAGAGGCACACATGGAGGCCATGGAGGTTGAGTATGCTTCCCTCAGATCCACTCTGGGTGTGCTCATGATGACCCAGAGGGAGCGGGTAGAGGAGAGGTTTGCGCAGCTTGAGCGTACCATCTCGGCTGAGCTACGTGCTTGCCGGGAGGTGCATCCGTTGTCCAGCCAGGCCTTGCAGGAAGAACTCTGTGTTACACGTGTTACCTTGCAAGAGGAAGCACGTATATCACGGGAGATTCTGCATGCAGACCTACGTGTCATCGCCGCACAGAACTAGGCTCACCCGTCCAGCAGGCTAGTCCGGGGAATAAATGTTTTACCTTTACCATTGGAGGCCACACTACAGTTCATCCAGGCGTGATACTCGCTACACCTCTAGTCGTTCCAGTCAGATTCTGGACTAGTTCTTGATTGCCTTCAAGGATTAATGCACGAGAAATCCTCATCTGGCCTTCTGCCATGAAACATGGCCATTGCACACAATTCCTCCCATGACAATGCCCAACTGTACCTCCCAATCTATCCCAGTGCGGTGGTGTTGGTGTTCTATCTCAATCACTTTGACTGCAATTTGCCTTTTGTCCCTGTATGTGTCCAGTGCAGTGACTAATTAGTAATAAATTTGTAACACTGGTCATTACAGCCTCCAAAGCCTACTTCCATTCACAGGTAAGTGTAATTGAGAAAGGTTTATCATGCAGCAATCCCAGCAGAAGAAGAGAGAATACTTTCACACAAGACTAAGGGAACTAATAACATGAATGAATGATCCAGAAGTACTCAGATGAAGAAGTAAGGCCACAGAAGACAAATTTGCAACATTGCATCCTGAGGAAAGCCACTATGTCATTAAAAAATCTCATTGAACTGGGCATATGTCACATGTCCAGGC
Organism: Ambystoma mexicanum; assembly: GCF_040938575.1. Taxonomy (NCBI): domain Eukaryota; kingdom Metazoa; phylum Chordata; class Amphibia; order Caudata; family Ambystomatidae; genus Ambystoma; species Ambystoma mexicanum. The sequence goes on along the minus strand of NC_090923.1, from coordinate 827,592,445 downwards.
AATCCACTTGACTAGGGAATTGTGTTGACCAACCATCCTGTAAAGGCATAAGTGATCATTGCTTGTATTGCATTGTGATATGGACCACAAAGAGTTTGTCATGAGAAAGAGAGAGACAAAATGTTGAATGGGCACTGTGTGGATCCATTGCCCATTTTTGCCACGTCGTGGGCCACTCTGCTTAGCCTGCGGGCAAATGAACCATTGCACCAAAGCATAAAGATCCATCTCAAAGAGAGCAAGTGGACGCGTGAACAGAAGCCGCCCACAAGTGCATCAAACATCTAGTTGCATGGTTGTCAGCACTGCATCAAACACTGACTGAGAAGTCAAAAAGGTTGCAGTGTATACCATTTCTGTGATATACACCAGTTTGTACAAATTGATTCCTCCAGTTCACCAACTCTACTCATCTCCTCTGGAGGCCAGTAAGTATCCACCCTCTCCACTGTGATCTTCAATCTTAAATGGAACCACGTCAAACCCTTCTCGCTCCACACAACCTCCACATCCAGCAATATGCAGATGACACACAGCTCGAATTCGAGTTATCCTCCATCGAAGACATCCACAGGTCCCAGGCCTGTCTCTCATTGATCAAGTCGTGGATGTCTAGTGTTTACGTGAAGCTCAGCCCCTCGAACTAAGAATTCCTACTGCTCACCAAACAACACTGAGCACCTGGTTCTCCAGCCCTCGCTCTCTTCTCTGCACCTCAAGGGCTTTACACCCGAGCTGGCCACATGCACCAAGTCCTTTGGGTTTCACATCGACAGACACCTCGCCTTCAAACAGCACATAGCAAGGAAGAAAGAAACGGCTTAGTACCAACTTTCTTTCCTGTAGAAAATCAAGCCCTTCATCCCAGTAAACAACTTCAGATCTGCTGTCCAAGTCTTGGTCTTCTCCCACCTGGATGGTGGCATTGCCCTTTTGGAAGGCCTTCTGGCGACTAGCCTGGCTCCCCTGAGATGTCCGCTGCATGCTGCAAAGCAACTCAAAGGACTCAGCAAATTCAACCATATCTCCTCAGCCCTCATTAAACTGCACTGGCTCCCGCTGCAAGCCCATATCATCTTTAAATCCTGCTGCAACATCTACAAAGCTATCACCCTGACGTCGCCAAGCTACCTCACTAAGAAACTCAGTATCGCTGAATGTCAGGAACAGCAAGACAAGAGCACAAACAGGACATGTGGTAGCAAGGGTGTGAGCAGGGGCAGTCAAGAAAAACACTAGAAGCCATATTTGCCCTCTGTACAGGTGCAGAAGGCTCGCAGGACACGCACGAGAACTTGGGGATCACTGTACCCAAAGCAAACTTTGATCCTTCACTCCCCCGGCAACGAGAGACACCCGGCGTCATTGCACATGCATGTGCAACGTTTCCACACATGCTGGTTGTGCTCAGGTTTCTCTCCCGAACAGACGCTGTGTTCTGAGATCTCACCAGGCCATAGGGTTAAGCCTGCACAGGGCCACATCGCCACCCTGGACCTTTCCAGGCCCCGCACAAGTGATATAAGTATGGTCCTACACAGGACTAGCACCGTGGTGAGCACACTCTGCCTTCCCAACCCTGTAGCCTGAACTGCTCCGTGCGAGAGCACACAGCTGACCAGGCCAGACTGCATGAGCCACGCTGCGCTGATTATCAAAGCGACAAGGCATGGAGCGCATACAAGAGGAATGCGTGACCTTGCTTTTTTTTCATAGACTTAGCCGAGGGCCGTCGCAGCCTACGAATCCCCAGAACCAGACTCCGGAGGGGCACTCTTCCCACATGAGCAATCACCCAAAGTAAAACATATACTAATTGCATGACGGTCAATGTGAGTTTATACAGTGTTCAGAGCAATAGTCAGTCGCATGGGGTAATGTGAGCATCCGATCATGCATGAATTAATGCAGGTCTCATAGCAGACCACTTAGGGGGGCCTAAAGAGTGCTCATTTCGGTATGATGTTATGTTCCAAGTACATGGGATTATGTACATGTTCAAGCATATGTGTGAGTGAGAGGGGCAACCAAAGCAGAGAACCATAGCAAGGAGTCGAGGAGCAAGTCTTTCCTATCCACAACCTCTCCCTAAACCTCTACTCGGTTAGCCTATCTCCCCCTACCCATTCAACCCACAGACTTTAACCCTCTTTTCCCTTAGGGGTTGTGGCCTTGTGTTTGTGTACAAGCAAAGAGGTCGAGACCACTGAGGAGAGGCTGGTGTTCCTGCTAACTCTGAGCAGTCAAAAGAGCTTCCAGTTCTGTCAGTAGCACAAGCTCACGCTACATGAAGCGCCTGGGTAACACAAACCAGTCAACATGGAGGAGATGGTTAAGGCATTGCAGGACCTTAGGGCAGAACTGGCTGCCACCCGGCAGGATTATGCAGCACTGGCCTCCCAGGTCTTAGCTGCCCAGGCAACATCACTACCTGTTCGAATTCCCCCCTTACCCCTGTACAGGTGCAAGTAACCACATAACTACTGATACTTCTAGTCACACAATAGCAATACCATGGGGACTCCAAAACTCTTTAGCCCCCCTTCAGTAGTCCACTGTGAGACCTGCATGATCTAATGCTCTCATTACCCCATGTGACTGACAATTACCTGTGACCATCATGCAATTAGTATAAGTTTTACTTAGCTTTGGGTGCTTGCTCATGTGGGTCGAGTGCCCCTCTGGAGTCTGGTTCTGGGGATTCGTCGGCTGCGACAGGCCTGGGCAAAGCCTATGAAAAAGAAAGCAATGTTAGGCATTTCTGATTGCATGCGCTCCAAGCCTTGTCGCTTTGATACACAGCTCAGAGTGGCTCATGCAGTCTGGTCTGGCTGGCTGTGGGCTCTCCCCGTGGAGAGGTTCAGGCTACAGCATCAGGAAGGTGACATGCACTCAGTGTGGCGCTGGTCCTGCGTAGGACCGTAGTTATCTGTCACTGGAGTGGGACCTGGGAGGGTCCAGGGTGGCGATGCGGCCCTGTGCAAGCTTGCCCCTACGATCTGGTGAGAGCACAGAACACATTGTCTGCTCAGGAGAGAGTCTTGATCACAAGCAGCATGCGAGGAAACAATGTGCGCACACGTGCATTGGTGCTTGGGGGCTCCCGCTGCCGGTGTAGTGGTCCGCGTACCGCTTGTTTGTCTCCTTAGCTAAAGTCAGGTCATTTCAAACATGTTTCCAGACCTGTGTCATGTGCATTTGTTGGGCTTGTAAAGCGGGTAGATAGGTATGAGGCGTGCAAGTCATGGGAAGTATGCGTGGATGAAAGCCATAAGTGTCAAAAACAGTGTGTGTTTTGTGGCACGGTGTAAGGTATTGTCATATGCTAATTCCACGAGCCAGGTAATTTCCACCCAGGAAGGCTTGGTGCATTGGGTAAAGCATTTCAGGTATTGCTCTATCGTCTGGTTTACAATCTGAGACGATGTGCTGTGGAATGCCATGCCGGCACACAAGGCGTTGTAAGAACAGACTTACTAATTCTCCTCCGGGTGGGTCGCCTTGGCATGGAGTGACGTTAGCTAATTTGGTAAATTAATCCACTACCACCAACAGAGACGAATATCCTTGGCTGGGGGTAGGTCTCCCATCAGATCTAATGAATTTAGGCTTGTATACAGGTATTATATAGGCATTTGCCAAGTACTGCTTTTTAATGCCCACTGTGTGCCACGGCTGCGATGGTGTGGGCAGTGGACGTAATAAGCCCTCAGGTTTCTGGTGATCAGCTTTCTGGCGGAGACAGATCTTGCAGCCTAGTGCATGTTGCCGGGTTTCTTTGTTTACTGTCAGCCACCAGAAATGTTGCTTGACCCGTTCTAATGTTTTGGTGACAGCCTAATGCCCGGCCAGTGGGGAATCATGGCACCAACAGAGTGCTTGTTGTCACAAGGCTGCTGTTGGTAGATACAAGGTGCTCCCCTGAAAGGGTAATCTGTTTTTTATTGATCTTTGCAGAGCTGGGTCACTCCACTGACTTAAGTCCTGGGCGGTCGTAGATTTTCTGATTTGATTAAACAAGTCGGTTACAACTGTAGTAGCTCCAATAAATGTAGAGTCTGGGGTGATAGGTTTTGGTTCCTTGTGCTGTCTAGTAGTATCAGGTTCTGGATACTTGAACATCATGTCTGCTTTTTTGTTTTCAATCCCAGGGTGGTATGTGACATGTGAAGTCGAGATCTGATAAGTACACAGCCACTGCAACTACCTCAGAATTGAGGCCTTAGCTGATTCTAAGAACTGTACATTTCTTATGATCAGTCAGCACAGTGGTGGTGTGACATGCCCCAATGTGATAACTACTTGAGATTATGTATATGTTCAAGCATAGCTTAATACATGAGTGGACCAGCCAGTGATAGTGGGCATGTGCATGTATGTGTGAGTGAGAGGGGCAACCGTAGCAGAGAACTTCAGCAAGGAGACGAGGAGCATGTCTTTCCCAACCACCACCTACCTATCCACAACCTCTCCCTAACCCTCTACCTGGTTACCCTAGTTCCTCCTACCCATCCAACTAACACTCACCCTCCTTCTCCTTGGGGGTCGCACCCTTGTGCGTGTGTGCAAACACAGAGGCTGGGATCGCTGTGGGGAGGTTGGTGTTTGTGCTACCTCTGCGCAATCAGAGATTCCAGTCCTGTCACTGGAGGCCTACGATCCACCAGAAGTAAGGACCTGTGCAGACTTGAACTCTACTGGTGCAGGTGGGAAAAAAACTGAAGACAGACCTTCTCTGTCTACACCTCAAGACTCTCGAACCTCCTCCACATCCACATGCAACTCACTCCCTCACTTCTACAGTGCTGGAAGCAGCTCAAGACCCTCCCCTTCAAGGAATGTCTCCTCCCTAAAACCTAAGTCCATAGAGTGTCCACTCCCCACCGTACCTGAGACTGGGTGATCTGATCCTGACTATTTCCTCCACTGATTACTTGTATTTCCATTGCTGACCCTCCCCTGTTGTTAAATCCCCACTTTCTTGTTTCTCTGCTCACTAACCGTCTTCTTCCCCTTATGATTGTAAAGCGATCCATTGCTTCCCAAAAGGAGGTCTGTGCTCAGTAAACACCCTAAAAATTTCAATGGCCAACAGGGAGCTAAACAAGTGGTGATCACACCCGAAATGTAAACTTGCCATCCAAGTCCTGGAAATCATGGCTCTAATCAACAATGGGGCCTCAGTGAATGCCATGTTGAAGGAGCAGTTTAAACGGCTAAAACCATGGCCCTCTCTGTAAACAACATCTTCCAAATTATATATTTACTGCACTCTGGTCTTGATCATGCTATGTTTCTATTCAAAACAGAAGGAAAACATGGTCAAAACAGTGTGGCTGCCAAAATATTCAGCACAGGCACTGGAACTTTACTGAGCTCTGACACAGCTGGAACACTACAGCTCGTGCATTTCGCCATACACATCTGTGAACTCATTGAACTCCTGGAGGAATTTCCTGCTGTGTTCAAGGGAATGGGTTGTCTTGAAAACAAAATGATATATTTTCATAATAACCACATACTGCAAACTCAGGCAATGGACACACGGCAAATACTGTCCCACATCAGGAACAAAGTAGAAAGTGAGCGAGGTCAATTGTGAAAAAAGGGACTAAATGAAAAAGTACACCGGCCGATGCTATTGGTGTCCCCAGTGGCAGTTGTTAGGAAAGATTTAATTTATGTTCAATTTTCTATCCATTTGTGGACCCCACAAACATTTTGATTTTGTTTTACTGTCCTATCCTGACTTTTTACCAGCAGAGCACATTCTTCAGATGAGCTCCCCTGGGCTTTTGCTCACTTTTTATGGGGAAACTGTCACGTCCTTAAGACTGTCAGTACCTGGAAACTATGTTTCCCTTAATCCTTGACTATGTTGCCATTTCTTGTTAACTTTTTAACAGTGCACAATGTACCTTCCAGTACCGTGCGCTGGGGTCCCTTTTTGTTTTATGGCTCTAGACACCCTCAAAGGATTTCTTGTTGATTGTCCGAGTGTGCCTGGGATGTACTAGTGGCAGCAGTTACTTTTTATAATGTTTTACTTCTTTTTACTGAATCATATCGCGTTTGGTTCAAGATTGTGGCGAGGTTCAAAAATGGCTGAGCCACGAAGACTTTTGTTCTCCCATGGCCATTTTGTCCCTTGCCTTCACCCAGGTCAAGTAGCCCAGGTTTTCCTTATTTGGGCATGCAGCCTCCCGTGAAAACCGATCTCTTCTGCTGGTTTCTGCCTGTCAAATGTGTGTGCCCAGGAAGTGGGTTGGGACTGTTTGGTCCCAATCCACACTATTGGTGCCAGGATGTCTGGAGTGCCTGAATGACTGAGACCACCGTGGACCATGATTGGACCACGACTGGGATGCCTGCATGAGAGCAGATCTTCGATTGGAAGTCCTCGATTTTGGCGCAATCTTGGATAAGAGAAGGGGCTCTGCATCCATTCCAAGTCGATCACCTGAGTTCTTCCCATACTACAGAAGGAGCCAAGCCTCCTGCATGAAGAAACAGACTTGTGAAACCGCCAGAGACACTTTAGTAGGTTTTGGCACCCTTCGCCCTTTGCTGTTGGACCCCTGCTTTCTTCATCAATCAAGAAGGCCTGCAAGGGTCTTTGCCCCTTCGGAGTAGAGGGAACAACTACTCTTGGCGCCCTCTGCTTACCCACCGAACAAGCCCCTTTGGAAGTGTTCCTGGACCATGCCTTGAACTGTCAAGCTCTATCTCAGGGTATCCCACAGAACTGCTGCTGTCTCAAGTTGAAGCCTGTGACTTGGGACGTCACTTGCTTTTGCTCCCATGCTCTCTCCCGCCAACTTTCACAGGCCTAGCTCCTCTAGGTCCCGAATTAGGAGAGTGCATAACACAGCCCGCATCTGCGAATCTCACGTCACTACCTGTTGGTGACGGTCGCTATAGGTGTCTTGCTATTCTGCTCTCCTGTGCCCTGATGCCTGCTGCACCAGAATTTTCTTCATACCTCCTTCGGAAGCTGAGAAAAGACAACTGTCTTGTCACGGAAGATCGTTCTATGCCGCAGCTGCTGAGAGCCGGAGGGCTGCGAAACTGCAGGACTTGAACCTACCAGCGACCTCGACTAAACTGGCAAAGTTTGGTCCGGACTGTGTCGAGGGTCAGTGAGTACTTGCATCACTTACCGGTGGCTGCCTGGCACAACCAATCCCTTTTACGTACAAATACCCCCTAAAGATATTTGATATTGGCTGGGTTAGCCTGTGCTCCATAGCTATTCTCACCTTTTGAAAACTGCTCTGCCACCAAGGGCAGATCCTACTCGAATAGTGGGAACCAATTTTCCATCGCCTCAAGCCCCTTCCTGACTTGCTACAGCCCTCCCAAGAAGATCATATTTCTGCTTGACTTGCGTGATTGTGCGTTTTTACGCACAACTGTACTGTTGAGCACAAAGCTCCCCACTTCTTAGGGCTGGACTCAAAGGTTAGGGAACGACTATGAAGAATTGCCTAATGCTCCCTGTGTGTTAATCCACCCTTGTCTTTACAGGTTGTGGCTGTGTTTTTCACATTTCTCGCATTAGGAAACATATTGTATATATGCTGTATAGTAGAGTGTTGTGTGTGATACTTGTTTTTGCTTAAGTAAAGTTTACTTGTGTCTATTGGTCCAGCCGGCAATAAATGTATAGATATTTTTCATATACACTTGTCAGAGTAATTTGTGGTTCGTTGCTGTGTGTGCTCATTGTGGGGTTCCGATCACTTTCACCCCTCCTGAGACTTAGTCTGGACCGCCTGCCAAGCTACCTAGTTCCCCAGTTTCACTGAACTGAGGGTGGCCTCCTACACTTCTGCCCACCAATTCAGAGTTTAGAAATCCATTTTAACAGTGGTGATGATAACGAAACAACCTTGGCATGTGCATATATATGTGCCTCCTCAACAAGGTCATCAGCCGTGAAAGACACATGATAAAACAAACAACCTCTTTTCAGAGGTATTATTAGGTCTGGAAAAGATCTGGGGCTACGCTAATGTCTGGACTGTCGGTACTCGGGGCTAGCTAGCCTTTTGGTTGTAGCTCCTGAGCTTCTATCCAGGGCTACAACCAAAAGACCCAGGGCTATAACCCCCTCACCTCTGAGAATGGCTGCTTACCTGAAGGAGACGCATGGCATGCATGAATAAAAGGGGAAGTTCCGCGCACATGTGGCCTGAATAAAGGGGAAGTCCGACGCACATGTGGCCTTGCTGAAGCTGACCTCAGAGTGTAAGCCTGGTCCATGAAGGATGCCCCGTGCATGCAACCAGTCCACACGCTCTCACTCACCCAACAAAACAGGTTAGTGTAAACAACGTCCTGTTCTTTATTTATGAGAATTTCTTTCTGCTATTTTCTGATTTGACTGCCCTATCACTCATAGAATAGTCAACTTTAGGTCATATTCCAAATGCACTTTTTAATTTTGACTATTAGGTGGTGTTAAATACCACTAATGCGCTACAACTATTGCATTGGAGTACAACTAGAGGAGAGATGACAAGTGAGGAGGGACATACAGCTTGTAAGTGTTGTTTGGTCATTTACCCACCCAATGTCTGCCCATAGCCATGGTAATCCCTATGGCCATTCCCACCCACTAACTGTTCCTCTCCGGCAAAAACACGTCCTCCTGGGATCTCTTTGAGCTAGCTCTATCAAACAGTAACATTACACTTTGACCTGCCATTGTTATTTCTAAGTAGTCTGCTGGATTTTAATGGCTTAATTTCAGCCGTAAATGCACTACTGCTCTAATGTATGTCAACCACAAGTGCCTTCAGCCACTTCATTTACACTGTAGACCTGATAAAAAACAAGCGTTGACTGAGCCAGCAATTTAGGCTTGTATACAGGTATTATATAGGCATTTGCCAAGTACTGCTTTTTAATGCCCACGTAATCACACAATGTTCTACCAGCTACAATATTATGGTCATGAAGTGCCGTTATGACAGTGTCTGGGGAATGCCTATTCCATGCCTATACAAAAGCCAAAACTACTTGTGTGTCCAATACTTCTTGGATATAATGCCGTACTAAAGGATCTTGCAAAGATTTGGACGTAACAGGAGTGCTGTTATCCACCTTTGTATTTTTCCTAATGGTTTTTCCTAAATACAGCTTGTCACATGGGCTTTTGATGGCATAGATCATTTCGGTGTTACAACAGGGGAATGCTTTTTGTAGCCATTTAGTGGTCCGGTCCAGGTCAAATTCTGTGCTCTCCGTAGTGTAATTACGTACTCCACAATTACCACACAGGACATTTGAATCGACTACTAGTAGACACATGTCTCAGTGGTCGTTAGTTGTCTTATCAAGCTGGACTTTCAGTTGCCCTGACCACGGAGTCCCTAAGGCTTTAACCACCTTTGAAAGTGAACCAAAATGTTTCCCCAAATTTCTGTTCTGACATGCTAATGTTTGATCGTAATATCTTTTTTTTGTAGGAAGCGATAGCGGAGGAACTGTCGATCACCAACTGAATTCTTGTCCTGGGTGAATGGCGAGCTTCCCTATTGTGATTTGCTGTTAATTTGCGTGCTTACCTGGCCACATTTTAAGGGTAGACCTTGACCAAGACTTTCTTAGTAAGGTTCTTTATTTGTGAATCACAATATTCCTTAAAAGTAATTTGCTTGGGATTCAAAGAAACTATCCAAAAAGAAGATTGTTGATTCGACTTTCTATGTGGCAGGAATCGTAGAAAATTCCTATCCGTTGAATATTATAAGCACATGGTGCACAACCTACCCTCCTTGTGGAAAAAAGTTATATCCAGAAAACGCACATGAGTGAACATGAGTTCTGGGTATCAATTCATTGCAGAAAATAATCATGCTGTTCTTAATCACCCTTCAAGAAAATAACCACAAAATCTATTTTCTGCATAGAATGGACACCATATCCACCCGTTCTTCTTGATAGTAAACTTTACCCCTGAACTGGTAGACATTTTAAGTGAGTTAAATTCTAGTTCGAAGACCAGAACAGGACCACTGGGGAAACCTCAATTTCTGCATGCCTATCTATCCTTCAGTATTTTGTTGCTGATATTTAGGATTTTCTCATGCAGGATTTTAGTATAGCAGGATCCTACAGTAACTAGATGACATTCTTCTTGTTAAAATGACACACCTTTAATTATATAAACAGTGCGAACAGAGTCCTCAAAATAAGATTTCATGATCAGTATTTCTCTTTTCAGAATAAAAGTCTGTGTACTTGGGCAGAGGATCCAACACTGAGTTGACCCCTGACTCTATTGGACCATCCTTATTTTTATGTCCAATGGATATCATATAGAGTTCGGAGGGCCATTGGACTTCTATCACGAGGAACTTCCTGTTTGGAAAGCTTTGCACTCACTGGAGTCTACCAATTCGTTTAGTGATTGTGCTCTGTATACTGTGTGATAGGGTCTTGGTGTGTAGGGTCCTGGTCTGAAAGGCAAATAATGCGTGCAGTCAGCCCTGAGTCTGTTGCATTCTGTCACATATTTTTCGGTGTCCATACTATGGTGTCATCCTCCTTATCAGCTGGTTTTAACGCCACGCCTAGATTGGATCCGAGGTCAAAACGTTTATTTTCCTGTACTCTGGTTAGAGCCTTAAAATATGTGTGTATATTAGACTCAAATTTTGTGACATTCTGCAACACTCAATTTTTATTTCAAGAGAGTATTAATACAGTTAAGGTGACTGGTTTAGAAAATGTAGATGTTAATCGGAGTCCGGTAATATTGTCCGCACACAGGTGTGGTTTTTTAAAACAATAATTTCAGTCTCTTTTTTCTCAGCAGAGGTATGCTATTGGGCCTCATTCCGAGTCGGGCGGTAAGGGATACCGGGCACCGGTAAGGAGACCGGTGCCGGTATTTCCCTACTGCCCGATTCCGAGGTCCCCCAACGATACCCGTAAGGTACGTTTGGTCGAACCAAACGTACCTTACGGGTCCCGTTAGGGGACCAGGGCACAAATAACGGGCTTGCCATTCGTGAGCCTGTTATTTGCGCCCTCCCCATTCCCATTGAGCCTTATGGGGGCTCAAATGGGAATGGGGAATGGTTTGGTAAATGGAGACTTACCGGTCCCTCCAAGGTCGGAATGGACCGGTAAGTCCCCATTGACCAACACCGGTGCCGGACCCGTTATTGGTGGCAGTCAAGGTGCAAATAGCGCCATGACTACCACCAATCTCAGAATCCCATTGTTGTTTTTGCGATCAGATATCCTGGGCTCTTATTAATACTGGCAAGCCGGGCCAAGGATGGATTGCTATCAGACAAGCTTGGTCTCTGACATGAAGGCAACCTGCACTTCCCAAGTTCCAATCTTGCGGCATGGCCGACCATTCCAAGGTCAATGAATCAAGCACCATTCCAATGTGGGTGATAATAACATCTGATTACAATGCCTGGCAGCTGGAGGAGTCTCTCATGAAGCACTATACAAGAACACATTATTATTAGTATCTTGTGAGTGATTGGAGATTTGGTATCCGCTCCTGTGGTTTTTCATGGTGGCTGATCTCCACAAATCGGGCCACCCCACCCCTCTTCATTATCTGAAAATGAATAGAATACCGAGAGTAAAATGTAGGGAAATCATTAAAGTGTGAACAAAATCAAGGCATATCCTTTTATACAATTATGTTATTTCAGAATTGCATGCTATCCAAATACAACTGGTATGACACATTTATGATATTCCTAGGATGTCACCACCTGAAAGGGGATATGGAAATCTCACATGCTAACAGTGACCCCTAGTACCTGCAGGATGTTAGTACACAAAAGTGCGCACATTACTGCTTATATTTGGTGCACATACTTGCATCTACACGTAAAAATCCCAGCAGGGCCGACGCAGCTCGTCATCCTCCTGAAGTCGATAGAGTACCACTAAATCGGGGAATTGCGACAACAGTAACGGCAGTGCTTAGAAGCAGGAGGAATCCAGCATGAAGCACTGTGTGAAACACTTACATTATTGGTGTTATTAGTAAACATATGCTGCGTTACTTCGATTCACAGAAAATACGGCACACCTTTCTATAAAACACTCATTACACGGATGGCGGTAACCATGGCGCTATTAGCGCCATGGTTGGCGCCGGTATTTTACCGATTCCGCCATGGTGAATGGGGGAATTACCACCCCATTCCAAGGTTGGCGGGGCGGTAATTCCCCATTCACCAAGGCCCTTCCCCATTCCCATTTGAGCCCCCATAGGGCTGAATGGGAATGGGAAAGGAGCAAATAACGGTACCGCTATTAGCGGTACCGTTATTTGCCCTGAAGTCCCTCAGCGGGTCCCTTCCTTAACGTGTGGTCTGGCCACACGTTAAGGATGGGACTCGCTGAGGGACCTCGTAGTATGGTGCTATGGGATTACCGGCACCGGTTCCGGCGGTAATCCCTTAGCACCATCCGTGTAATGAGGCCCTATATGTTCGGGAGCTGTGGCCAAAAATACTCCTCATTCTCTGCAGGTCTAAGTCTCGCACAAATAGGAAACAGATCTGTTTAAACCAGAAATGAAACAACTAATCTATCTGTTTATCTCCATCTCCCAACTGCCAAAAATCTTCTCCCTCTTTCAACATTGCAAACAGACGTACAGCATCAACACGACACGCACTGGCTAGATAGATGTGTGTCTGGGCATGCAGTCATGCATAGAAAAACAAGACCTTACACTAATCGCAGCACTCACCCTTGACATGCAGAACACTTTCCTGAAACTGTCACCCCAGCGAAACTCTATTCCTGAACATTGAACTGTGGTCATCCGCACACTGTTTCACAGTGCAATGACTGTAGTAAAAAGTGCACACATACTCACAATACGAAAACATGTGCACTCTTGCACACCTGAATCAGACATAATAGTCTCAGTAACCATTTGCCTCCTTGGATGGGTTAAGCAAATTGTGCGCATGCACACTTCCTTCTACTGCCTCATTGTCAGCAGAGAACGATAATGATGTGTTATTTATATAGCGCCTTAATCCAAAGAGCTTTACAGAGCACATATTTACATACAATATCACCCAACCTCAGAAGGATAAAAGGATGAGTTGGCCTTGCCGGGATTTGAACTTGCAGATCACGCTCAGATAGTAGCAGCAAGCGCTCAACCCGCTGAGCTATCTTACCAGTCACCTTCTACTCGACACGTGTGCAGATGCCTCAATCATCCAAACCGGGTGTTGCTTTCTGCAAGGAGGGCAACTCCCCATGCCTATGGGGTACAAATAAATACACAGGACGACATCAGGATGTTTCCAACTCCCTTTATACTTTCTAAGTATCTTCCCTCCTTCCCCACACCCAGGCCGTAGTTCCTCCCTCACATAACTAGGAGGACCAAAAAAAAAACGTTTCCCCCGTCCCCCTTTTTAAACAAGTCTAATAGTATCCCATTTCCTGAATTAGTCTCACGGATCTGATTCCAGTGCGCGTGGGTCGAGACACTCGAGAAAGGTTCTGGGTTTGTCAGTGGTGACACTCGCCATCAGACATCTCACAGTCCCCTAGATACGAGGCGTCAGAGTGCCCTTCAGCACACTCTACGTCTTCCTTAACCTTGCCTTTCCGTCCGGGCCCTCTTGCACCTTGGAATAAGATGCATTCCTTGTGACAACTGTCCCTCCATCACCGGCTGTTACCAGACTGCTTTTGCTGAGTCTCTGCAAGCAGATCTGGATGAAACGTCGATTCATCCTTTCTTTTCTGAGGCTGTCTGAGAAACACTCGAAAGATTCTCTCGCTCCTCTTCTGTCATCAGCATGCTGTTTCATTGGATGTCTGGCAGACTCGTCCTTTGCACTCATCTGCTGGTCACCGTCCCTGCGAACCTCCCTAGAACTTGTCTGCGGGAGATGAGTCCGGATGTCCCTGCGAACCTCCCCAGAACTTGTCTGCGGGAGATGAGTCCGGATTGAGCGCACAAACATGATCTCTGCCAGACACTCTCCTGTGGTGCTGTGCCGCATGTTCCTGTTGTCTTCGAACAACTGATACAGCATCTGTTCCTGGGGTGATGAGTGATACGAGCAATCAGGAATGCTCTTTTTAAGTCCCAACATGCCCTTGGCTTGAGCCCACAAATGGAGGATAAATGGGAGGGATTATTTAAAGCCCACTGTGCCAGAGACAATGTCCTATTTTGGAAATTGGTGTCTGAGAGTGACTCCAAAGGGGATCAACGACTGGCTTGTTGCGTTGGTAAGGAAGAATGGAGGATGCACTTTTCTAATCTCTACTCTATTACTTGCCCTCTACTCCCCCTAGTAGCCGCTCACTGCATGCTAGGTGTAGATGTATCGTATATAACGCTCAAGGAAGTTGAGGCCGCAAAGAGTGGTAAGGTGGCTGGTTTAGATCTAATACCAACAGATCTATTTAAAGATGGGCCGTCTATGTGGGCCCTTACACTCAGCCGGATATTTAATGCCATACTGACTACAGGGAGGATTCCCGATGCATGGCATAAAGCTGCTATTGTCCCAGTGTATAAAAAGGGAGGAAGGGACAGTCTGGCTAACTACAGACCTATTTCCCTTTTAGATGGGGTTGGGAAGTTGTTTGGGAAAGTTATAGTGAACCATCTACAACTCTAGTCTGACAGCAATGATGTGATTAGGGCTGCATTTGATTCCATGTCACGGGCAAAGTTGTGGAGAGTATTGACGAAGCGGAAGATTCCTGAGTACCTTATTACTATACTATCACTTCTTTACTCTGGCACGGAAGCCTGTGTCCGATATGGTCCGGGAGGCGAACAAACAACCTTCTTTGGAGTAGGCTTGGATGTCAGGCAGGGGTGCGCCCTGGCCCCACTATTATTTAACAGGAGATTATAGATGTGTTATTGAATGGGTGCCAGGACTGCCCTAAATTAGCCTCAAGCGGGTTCCCAGCTTTGTTTTATGCAGATGACGCAGTCCTGATTGCTACTACGCCCCAGGGCCTTAGGCATTCCCCATCTCTTTTTTGAAGAAGTGCAGAGACCTTGGCCTTACTGTAAACATGTCCAAACCCAAGTCAATGGTCTGAGTACCAAAGCAAAGGAAGCATATCTCAATACATTTGACGATAGAGGAATAGTTAATTGAGCAGTTTAACAATTTTGATTACCTTGGAGTAAGAGTTCAGGCAAGCCCGGAAGGAAGGACCAGACCAGTGGGGCAGGCCCTTACACTGGGAACATTTAGCGGCTCCATTTTATCCTTCTTTATTCACTATGGAAGTGGTGCTTTATCACCAGCAGTGGAATTGTATCAGAAACAAGCACTGTCAGCAGCACGTTATGGAGCAGAACTCTGGGGGTTTACGAATGTAGAGAGGTTGCTTGCCAGCGACAAATATTTTATGAAAAAATACTATTACTACCCGCTAGCCACCAATTGCCCTTGTCCACCTAGAATATGGCACCATCCCTCTGTCTGCAAAAATTGTATTTAGAACAGTAATTGTTTTGGGTAAGACTGTAGACCCAACATTGCCTAAAGGAGTGTAGGGATGCATTGCTGCACATTATGTCCCTTGATGGAGGCAAAAGTTTGAAATGGATATCACATGTGAAAAATCTATTGATCCACCTGAAAGCGAGTGAGTTCTGAGAAAACCCAGAGAGACTCTGTGCCTCAAGCCTGACTTGGCTTAAATGTCATCTGAAGCCAAGAGCATGGGACCACCTTCTGTTCGATGCCTCGAGACAAAAGCTGGGCCAGGAGTACTTGGAACATGAGCAGGTTTTTGGTTTTAAGGCTTACTCAGATGTAATTTGGCCAGTTTACGAGAGATCACTGTACGCAAGGTTTAGACTAGTGCTCTTGCCTATCGCTGCCTTCACGCACACATGGAAGGGCTCAGATTCCGAAAAATGCCCAATGTGTGGTGTTAGTAATGAGACAGTCTCTCATTACCTTCTACTCTGCAAGGCAACCCTGTGGTTAAGACAGAGGTACTTGAGACCTATCTTGCTGGAGCCCGGTATCTATACACCTGGCCCCGCTAAACTATTTCTAAGCCAATATTCTAATCCTTCAGTAACGTGTGCTGTTGCCTGTTATTTCCTTAGACCATGGCTGCAGAGAAGAAAGATGCTAAACAAATGTGTTGAGGCTATGTGCAAATTTTCTATTACTATCCCGAAACCAATAAGTGTCCAAGGCTGTGAGCATAGCTCTCCTAGCATTTGTTTTTATCTGACTTGTAAATGTCTCTAACACAGCTTTTTATGTATTAACGAGAAGATATGGAAGGACTCTCACTTTTTAAAAAAGCTCTTTTTATTGTATTATTATGTACTTTATGTTGTTCTGAACCTAATGACTCTTTTGTCGAATAAAGGCTGTTCTGCTAAATTCCAACATGCCGTTGGCTTGAGGCCACAACTGGATGATCTGTCAGTGTTTGAAGCCCACATACGCAGCAAAGTTTGTGAAATCATGGCTTGTGAATGCCGGTCCATTATCAGACTTGACGACCTGCGGTATGCCGTAAAAAATTTTAGCAAGAGCAGGGATGACACTTGATGCCGCTGTTGACGATACTACCTGTAATTCCAAGCAGGGGAAAAGACTTGATTTTCCCAGGGCAAGAGGGGGGCACGGTGGACAACATTTTACAGACATCCCATTGAAAGTATGTTAATGGTAATGTTAAAGGATATTTGTACCGTGCACTATCATCACCGGAGTGGTCCCCTGGTGCTCTGGCGGCTCTGAAAAAGAGTAGTATAGTATAGTATAGGGATTTTCAGCACAGATGGCCTTTCCTGGAGGGTACCAGGGCCCGGAGCAACCACGTACTCGGTGCACCTGACTCCGGGAACCTGGAATATTCTTCCACAACTCCTAGTATATATATTCCATCTTCTACAGGCCCAAAGAAGTTTATCACCACTTCTTCCCACACATTGCCTGGCAGTGATGACATCTGCAGAGGACCTGGTTGAGCTCCTGCGGATGCCACACAGCAGTTTTTTTAGAGTGTTCGAGTCTTATTCACCTTAGTGTCCAATGTGTGGAGCCATATCGTTTTTCGCAGCATGCGCTTGGTTAAGACTATTCCCTGATGACCTTCATGGGCTAGATCAATGGTTTGTTGTCTCAATGACAGAGGTACCACTATCTTGCCCCTCTTCAATATGATGTGATCTTCTGTGATGTCAACTCATCTTGCACAGCAGTAGACTTGCTACTTCTCCTTGCACTCCACTCCTCTGCTTTTCCCTCATGCCATTTGTCTTGCATGCCTCATCTTCCCTTTCAAGATGCACTGACTAATGATAGCAAATCTTGGGTCACATTGCGACTCTCTCAGCAGAGTGGCCCACTCCAGACAAAATGGCTTCATCTGGTAGATGACATAGTTGATATAGATATCAGCTATAGATTGTTTCACTCTGGAGGATCCAGTCAGGTGCCAAGACAAAACGTCTGCAGGACTTTCCTCTATCCCTGGTTTGTGGGCCATCTTGAAATTATAGTCCTGTAGTTGCAAGCCCCAGCTAGCAATTCTAGGTTTCATGCGTGACTTCGGGCTTCTGCAGATGGTTAGTAACGTCTGATGATCTGTGGCCTTTCCATATAGGAAGAGGTGGAACTGTTCACAGGCCCACACCACTGCTAGACTTTCCTTCTCAGCTTGCGGGAATTGTTGTTCCATTACTGACAGACTCCTGTTTGCATAGGACACTAAGAACTTGCCCCCTGCAGATGTTACTTTCCCTTCAAATGGCTTTTAGCATGATGCAGTCCATCTGACCTCCATCTGGGTCTTGGTGAGGTCCCTCAGGGGTGCACTCATGGTCGCAAAGTCGTGTATGTACCGAGAGCAGTAGTTGGCCAGACCTAGGAGCAAACGAAGGCCAGATTCATTGTCAGGCCACAGAGCCTCATTGAGGGTTGTCACGTTTTCAGGTTGGTGCACATGCCTTGATCAGAGAACCCATGAATGAAGAATACTAGCGTGCTTTTTCTGAATTCACACTTCTTCTCATTAAGTGTGAGATGAGCTGCCTCCAGCGCCATGCATACCATATGCATCGTGGCATCATACTGTTCAAGTGACTTCCAAAAAACCAGTATATCATCACTATAGTTTATACAGTTTGACACATGATGAATCACTTTGTGGCTCTGCTCCTGAAAGATGTCAGCTGCGTAAGAGAACCTGAATCTCAGACGTTTGTAGCGATATAAGCCCAAATGTGTCATGAATGTTGTTATGTACCTGGACTCTGGAGCCAGCTCCAACTGGTGGTATCCTTTGTTAAGGTCCAATTTGGAGAACGCAGTTGCCCCATTCAACTGGCGAATCATGTCTGTGATTCTTGGCGATTGGTGTCGCTCCCCTCTGGATTGGTCTCCACATGCCGACACGACACATAGGCAAATAGACCCGTAAATGGTTTTCTTAGGGACAGGAACAATAGGGGATACCCAGGGCATGGGCCCATTGATAGGCTCAATGAAATCCTGGTCTGGCAGTTTCCGGAGTTCTTTTTCCACCTGTAGTTGTATATTTACAGGGATGACCCTATAATGTTGAGCTATCCGCTTGATGGATTTGTCTAGGTGAAGCTTTATATTGCAGTTTATGAGCTTTCATAGGACTTTGAGGAGTGCTGGGAATGCTTGTTTAATATTTTACCCTCGAGCCATATACCTGTGCGCCATGAGGGTGAGAAGAATGTGCACCAAGCCCATGTCAGTGCTGTCTTAAAGCCTAAAATGCATCCACTTTCTGCCGTTGTTTTAAGTACATGAAGTTGAATTCTTGCCGAGTGTGCATATGGCAGAGAAATTCCCTTTTCATGGGAATGGGACCTTTGAACCGTTTGAACACTACAGACGGTCTTAGAGTAGGTGCTTTCGGAGGTGCTTTCTGTAGTTTGTTGTATGCATCCACACTAATAACATTTACTGTCGCTCTTGTATCAGCTAGGAAATCTGTGGAGGGTGTCATTTACCTGCATCATTATGACTGGGCTGCGTTCTTTTGCCGACAGGTTCCCTACTACCAACAAATATCCTTTCTTGCGCTTGTCATCTTGCGACAAACTGGATTTGATGCCTGAAGGAGATCTTGCCTCAAGCGCCTGTGTTCTCTCCATTCTGAAGATCTATATTCTTTCTTGGATTTACATCTTCTGGCTTCTGGATTGTGATGTCTGTGCTTCCTGATCACTCCGATATTGTGAATGTGGGAATGATCCTGTGGGTGATAGTAAGCTGTGCACCTTGAGGCGAATTCTGACACGCAGCCTTTAAATGATTTTCTGCTGCACCTGCTGACCATATTTGTCCTAGGGCCAGAGATGCTCCCTGGTGTGGAAATTCGTAACCGTATCGGAAGCATGATCTTTCCACGCGTTTGCCCAGGAGTGGCTCGGCCGTGGCAGGCAAAAGTTTGTTGATGCTCGTTTATTCTATTGATATCACTTGCAGTTTTAACTTGAACTTGCTCATGTTCCCCACTTATAGTTGTATTGCAGAGTCAGTGCGTGCCATCATCAATATTATCTCCAACGTGTGAGGTTTCTGGAGCAATTTCCTTAAAAACAGTGGGGATTCACAACAAGCTATGATTTGCGACTGCAGGGCCTCGCCGTGGGAGTATCAGTGAAATTCGCAGTGTTTGATTCTGATCCTAAGCCGCATGAAGAACTGTCCATGATTTCACCTTTGTCCTGCATGGTAGTGTGGCAGATGTGTCGCTCGTAGTCGACAATGGTGGGTGGCGCAAAATATTGTGAAAGAGCATCTTTTAGTTTGTCAAATGAGTCAATGACTTTGTCAGGTAGCTCATATAAAATGTCCTGTACCACAGCACCCACAGCTAGTGATCATCTAGTGGTACCAGTGGGTCCATATAAACATTAAAGTCTCTGATCCAGCATGCCCTTCTGGGGCCCAAATTGCTTGTGTTGGTCAAATCAAATGCCACTGGTAGTTGGAGTGAAAAAGACTCACCCCTCGACAGTGGGAATATTGAAGCGATGATGTTGAGACTGTAGGAGGGATAACTTCATCCGACATTTCTTCGTCTGTGTTCATCCTTGACTGTTTACTTTTTATGCATCAGGTGTGTGTGTGTCTGTGGGCACACATGCTCCTCCCTCTGACTGCCTTGATACCTGATTCTGTGACTACGTCTCACATTAATTTCCACAAATTATTTATTTTTTACGGGTTGCGTTGGTACCGCAGGCTGATCCTCCTCTCGTGGCTTGCTTCCCTCTCCTGAGGCTTAGCACGCATCGAATATGCAGGACTTCTTCCAGGTTTGGAGCTCAATAATCTGCATCGCACAGCACTCTCTGCCTGCTTCAAGCATGCTCACTCCACGGGTTTATCGCTCCTGTCCTCTGCCCCACGGTGTTCCCTTTTCGGTCTTCAGCCATCTCCTGCACAGCCTCACTCCAGCCCTGCAGCACCGTGCCACACTGCCCACGCCGTTACGGTGTGGCCCGATCGCACATGAAGGTCATCGCCAATGTTGTGGGCTGCAGGGAGGACCTCTCCCCCAGCCTATGTGGTACATATAAATACACGTTACCACATGAGCATGTTTCCAACTCCCTTTATTCTTTCTTACTAACTCTCCCACCCCGTCATGTCACTTTTTTCCCCCAACCAGGCCTTAGCCTCCTACCTCACATAACGAAGATGAACGCCCTGAGATACTGGCTGAAGAAAATGTATGGAGCTTATAGAAACTGATGACAAAGTTAAGAATCGAGTAATCTTTCATATGCGAAGAGACGATTGCACGTGTGTGACATACTGAAGAAAATGCACGCCATCCAATAACTGTACAGATGCAGCCACGCAAGTAGATCAACTAATCTTAGTAGCTAGCTATATGTAGTGAATAGACTGCAGGCGGGGACACCATTGTATAGAAACTAGACATCTGTGTCACAAATTTTAGTGAGCCCGGACCCATGGAGAGGAAAGGCAGTGAACTGTGTTGCAGCAAGAATTAGATGAGATCTTGTATACAAATGGCGTGGCTGTTTGGCTTGGTGTCAAAGTTTAAGCTGTCAAGGCCGGTTATCTATTCTCAAAGGCAGTAAACATGAAAAGCTGAATCATTCCTTGTTAAGGTGCGAAGAAAGAACCCCAAGCATGCCAAGATTTATTCATTTAAGACATTTAAATGGTGCAAAATGGACCAAATCGTGGTCTCCTGTAACGTGAGCCAAGGATGGAAATAGAGTTGAGCTTGAAGTCCTAGAACAGAGATAGTGCATGCTCGCACTCCCTTATGTTCCCAGAGACAAGAATACTATGCAAGGCCAAGTTCAAAGACAATCTTCATGGCAGAAGGCATGGGAGATGTTGAGCTAATTGGGTGGGGAGGTAAAGTCAAGTCCACCTCCTGGCAACTGGATTTGAGCTTACGTGCTGCTAAGTAAACCAATTATAGAGGGCTGTATAACAAAGGTGCCTTATAGTTTGAGAGCCAATGATACACTGTGTACTTAATAGTGTTGAAGATTACATGTTTTAGAGGTAGGCATAAGTTGTCCACCTGACAGTAGATATCCAACCACAATCCCACCCTGTATAGAAAGTATACTTAGATGATCCCCTTGAGCCTATCCTAACCTCTTGTAGGTTTGTCTCATTTGCCACGTAGTATGACATCACCTATGACAATTGTTTTTCTATATAAATGTATTTTTATAATAATAATAATGTATTCTGATACCGTCCAAAATGTGGACTTTACACAGACATAAAAATAAATCATATTATAACATAGTAAAACATTATAAAACACAGTGAATAAAAACATAATAAAACATAACAAAACAAAACATAGCAATAATGATAACGGAGATGCAATTCCAGTTCCGGATACAGTAAATGCAATGCATAACTTCTATCCAGATCCAAGTTCATCAGACTGCACCACCCATAATTCATTTGAGCGCGTACAGATGTAGATACAGAAAAAAGGATGCAGTGGAACCCCAGTATTGCGGTGGGGCCTAAAACTTTCCAAGGTGTCGCAGACCAACAGCCCAACAGGTGCTTCCAAAAAATATGGGTCCTAAGATCTATTTGTCAGGAAGGTAGGTTTTAGCTTGTGTCCATTGCCTAAATAGAGCAAGCTGTTATGAGATGGTATCGAAGTTAAGACAGTAATCCCAAATGGAATCCCCAGTAATAGCATTGTACCTGTTTAACAATTTCCCAAGCATACACATGTACACCGGCCCCAGTTTAACGCATTAGGTAAGGGCATGTCTGACTGATTCTATAAATCCTACTCTGCCACAAATACGACAGGTCCTATGTTCAGATTCCACCCCCAAATGGGGGCCCGTAACTGCAAGAACCGGGAGTTGATTTATACGCAACCTTAAAATGAAATGCCTTACTTCAGGAGCCGGGCATAATAACAAATAAGGTTGGATCTTCCGGTATCTATGCACAACGTAAATCACTGCTTCATAGCCTTTTGTGGGCATAATTCCCACACAATCCCATCAATTCAAATTATGCTCAAATAATTTGTTCAGATGGATAAATGGCATATCTTTCTTTTTAATGAAAGGCCAATCAATCTCTGAGAAGAGGGTTTCATTTTGCTGTTTGAAATTAGACCCTCGTGGGACCTTCTCAGTATCATAATTACGTCCAGCCAATGCGAGTAGTTTACAAGTGGGGGCGGTGCACTCTTTCAAGTAGAAAGCACAACACGCACGTAAGCCCATACTACTCAATGAGATGAGGCCTATTTCCAAACATAGGTACTGCATAGGACACGAAGGGCCCAGACCCAGTATAGTGTGCCAATAGCGGCCCTCAAGTATGTTTAGCCAATTCAGATCCTGCATCGCCAATGCTTCTAAGCCATATAGAATGACCGAAACAAAGCATTGCTGATATAGTTTTACAATACCAGCCATAGTGTAGCCAGCGGATGCTCAGGCAAATTTACAGGCTTAGAGAGTGAGTCGTTTAGCTTGCCGCTTTTTATGAGTGATTATCAAATCGTAGTTAGGCTGAGCGTCAAAGTCCAAGCCAAGGTAAGGGTAGGATTGTGAATAGTCTATTGTGCCCAGGGTTGTATCCATCCCAGATCGTCCGAGCTCATTTCTAGTGATGGCAACTATCTTGGGCTTCTCTAGGTTGATGGTTAAGCCCTGCTGGGTTGCATATTCCGATAGCTCATTTAGCATTTTCTTTATACCTGATGTAGTGCGATCAAATTATATCAGGTAATTGGCATAAAGCATGCCTACAATGGAGGAGTCTCCTAGCTTCGCAGGTCAATTAGATTTTGATGCCATGCGAGGGAGGAGGTCGTTGATGTAAAGATTGTACAGCATGGGGGCTGCCACACACCCCTGCTTGACTCCCATATTAATAATAATGGGGTCAGACATTTCCCCTTCATTACTTAATCTAACACTAGTGGAATTGTTGCTATGCAGAGCGATCAGAATATGTAAAATCGAGCTAGGGCAGTTCAAGGCTCTGCGCTTAGTCCAGAGCGACTCATGCACCACTTGGTCAAAAGCGCAGCGGAAGTCAACAAAGGCAATATATAAGGTGGCCTCCTCACTGCTAAGAGTAGTGCTAATTAACTGATCAAGCACTCTGATGTTATGAGTTTTGCTCAAACCCGGCCTAAATCCTGTCTGAGCAAAACCTAAGACCTGATTAGCAGAGACCCAAAGCACCAAATCCCTAAGGACGAGTGTCATAAAAATCTTGCTTGTAGCATCCAACATAGACAGCAGGCGGTAGTTGGACACATTACTCCAGTCTCCCGTTTTATGCACCGTAATAAGCACTGATTGCCGCCATGTCAGAGGGACAGAGCAAGATCTGCAGACTCAGGGAAAAAGAGTTAGTAACACCTGAGCCCAATTGCTCAGGTCCTTTTTTTTTAAATTCAGTTTTCTTGGTTTTTAAAGACAACAGAGATCATATTCAAATCAACAACTTTGGGCACATGCCCTCAATAACTCCAAAAGGAAGCCATAATTCCCTGATGTATTCGCCCACCCTCTCCCCTCCCCCAAACCCAAAGTCTCGGGACAAAGGATTCGCTTGTCCATGATAAACCTCTTTGGGCAGCTCTGACCGGGCTCAAGACCGTCGGTGGCTGACCAACTCCCCTAAATCAAGGGTAATGTGTTCTGTAGAAAGGCGGGTTTCGGGCCAGGTCAAGGGCCAATGTGGTCCTCAGGGCGAGTCCTCCATGTTCACGAACGTCTCAATGAACTGTAGCCAATCAGTCTCTATCTGTACACTTGAGCCCTTTATTGCTGCTGTAAGTCTTTCCATAAAGTAGATGTCCTTGGCCACTGCCACCCATTCTCTCCACTGTGGGAGGGTGGCCCTCTTCCATGTTCTAGCCCGAGCGGCTCTGGCAGCCAAAAGTAATGAGTGTGTCAAGTCCGGGAGTTTTTCCCAGTGTTCATCCCTTTGCTGTAGCCCAAATATTAACAGGATTGGTCTCGTCGGTAAACCCCCTCTCCCACCTCCTTGAGCCAGCTGAGCACTCCTGACCAGTAAGCTTGGACTTTTTTGCATGACCACCACATGTGCCAGTAATTGGCTTTTTCCCCACATCCGTGCCAATACACAGGGATGACATCCGGGAACATCCTAGAGAGTGTGATCGGGTCGTACTGCCACCTGTGGAGGAGTTTGATGGCATGCGTCTTATATTGGCAAGAGATCAATGTCTTAAAAGCCCTGCTACAGAGTCGCCCCCAGAGACTATCCCCGATCCCACAGCCCAAGTCCCTCTCCCATTTTCTTCTAAGGCTCCCGGGGGATCATGAGCGTTCCATAAAGGAGGGAGATGAGTTCTTTCATTTCTACATGCGTGTCTAGGATTTTTTCGACTGGGGTGAGCTTTCTTTATATACATGGCTTTAATTTCGACTTCATTAGGACTCCCTTAAGCCGTAGACATAGGAGCGGAGAGAGCCTGCCAATTCCCAATGCCTCCTCGAGCTCCTGGATGCTTATGAAGGTGTCCTCCCTCACCAGCTGGCCGACCCTACTAAGTCCAGCATCGAACCAGGACTGGTAATGTTCGTGGCCTGGGATTTCTTCTGTCACTGGCGTGGACCAAATATTGCTCAGTGGCGAGGGCCACGTTGTCACCTTTTCTCTATTTCCTTCCCCTGCTAACGCTTTCCACATTGTTCCCAGTATTGTGTGGTCCCCGATTCTTTTTGGGAGCTTTTTCAATGGAACCCACAACCATTTGCCTACTGTGACTGGGCACAGGTGAACATTTTCGAAATAGACCCATTGTTTGTTGGGGTCCTCTCTAAGGTGGGGGGCCAGTGCCCTTAGTTGGGCCGCTCTGTGATAGGTCTGCAAATCTGGGAGGGCGACCCCCCTCTTTCTTTGGGGAGAGTGAGGGTCTTGAATGCTATTCTGGGCCTCTGGCCTTACTATATGAATTTTGTTATGCGCTTTTTGGCTTCTCTAAGGTAGGTTTCTGGGGCCTCCAGTGGGAGCATCTGAAAGACGTATAGCACCCAGGGGAGAAAATTCATCTTTATGGCATTTATCGTTCCCATCCACGATATTTGCCCCTTCCCCCAGCCCTCCATGTCCCTGAATAATGTATCAAACAGTGGTGGGTAGTTTGCATGGCTCAAATCCTCATTGGGTCTAACAATGTTGATCCCCAGGGATTTCATCCCCTCAGTGCAGATTTGAAGGCCCAAGGTAGTCAGTTCAGCCAGGTTTCTATCCGTATCTGGTGCAAAGGGAAAGATCATTGACTTGCCTACGTTTACCCTGAAACCTGAGAAATGTCCAAACTGTTCAATAACCTGCAAGGCGGCTGGGACCGACCTAGAGGGCTCCCTCAGATGTAACAGAATGTCGTCTGCATAAAGGCCGAGTTTAAAGGTACGGTCTCCCACTTCAATGCCCCTTACCATCGGGGATCCTCTGAGGTATTCTGCGAGTATCTCCATGGTCATGGCAAACAAGAGCGGGAATAGGGGATAGCCCTGCATAGTCCATCTTTGAAGGCTAAAGATGCGTGTCAAGTGCCCATTTACCGTGACTCTAGCTGATGGGGCTGTGTATAAGGCCTTGATAGCTTGCCGGATCCCCTCTCCAAAACCCAGTTTCTTGAGTACCCCATGTAGGAACCCCCAGTCCACCCTATCAAATGCCTTTTCAGCATCAATGGACACCAGGACTGGGTTATCCCCCCTCGGTGCTGCCTCCCTCATAAAGTGCAGAGTTTTATGAAGGGTGTCCGCCCCCTGCCTCCACTTTATAAAGTCCACCTGGTCAGAGTGGATAAGCCCCGGCATATGGCCGTCCAGCCTCATAGCAATGATCCTGGTGAATAGCTTTGCATCCACATTCAGGAGAGAGATTGGTCTGTAGGACCGGCAGTCCGACGGGTCCTTCCCCTCCTTCGGGATCACTGTGATTAGTGCTTTGCCAAATGAAGAGGGAGCCCTTCCCGTCGTTATTATGTTAGAAAATTGACCTTCTAGGAACCCCGCCAGTTGGCCCGAGAAGGCCTTCTAAAAGTCTGCAGTAAACCCATCCTCTCTTGGGGCCCTACCCAGCTTCAGACCCAATATTCCCTTAAGCACCTCCTCCTCTGTTATCGGGGCATCCAGGGCGGATGCCTCTGGGATTCCAAGGATGGGGAGGGTGACCCCATTGAGATATGCCTCCAGTGTTTCCTTCTCTGCCTCCCCTTCCCTCCCGTATAAGGTCTCATAGAAACTGGCGAATTTCTCTGCGATGCCTTCCGGATCCGATCTTTCCCCCTCTCCCCCACTCACAATTCTTGCCACCCATCTGTCCGCTCGCTGGCCTCGAAGTTTAGCTGCCAGCATGGCATCGGCCTTGTCGCCTTTTTTGTAATATCTTTGACGCAGGTATTGGAGTCCCGCTACACTCTTGTCCATCTCCAATTCCCTCAGTTCTTGTCTCTTCCCTCTTGCTATGCCCAGGTCCCTCTCCTTCTCTTCCTACCCTTTCCCTTCTGACCTTTCCAGTAAAAGTATCTCTAACCTCAACCTGTGAGCCAGGAGGGTCCTAACCCTCTTTTTTGATGCCCCTTCACTAATCAACCTACCCCTCCAGGTTGCCTTCGCCGCCTCCCATACTATCTCCCGATTAACTTCTCCAGTATCATTCAGCTCGAAATATTCTTGAATTGCTGTTGTCATCTCCTCCTTAAAAACCGCATCCCTAAGTAGGAAGTCATTGCATTTCCATAGGGATTCCCTGGGTTTCAGGTCTGAAATGCTAATGTCTGACCAGATCAGGTCGTGGTCCGACCAGCTGACCGGGCAGACCTCACAAGCGTCTATTCTACTCATATACTGGTGCTCCGTGAAAACATAATCTATTCTTGTCCTAGTGCCATGGACTGCGGAGTAGAAAGTGTAACCCTTTCTAATTGGGTGTAGCTTCCTCCATATGTCCACCAACCCATGCTCCCACATTAGGTCCCAGAACACCCCATGCGGTCGTCCCCCTCTACTGCCTGGCTGGATGGTTTCCCAATGTGGTCCAACTCCCGGTCAGCCCACATGTTGAAATCCCCACCCAGAAGAAGGAGCCCTTCCGCTTTGGCCATCACCTCTCCCAGGGCGTCTTGTATGAATTCCATCTGACCCATGTTGGGGCAGTATATGGCCGCCAGGGTGACTCTGGAGTTGTGCAAATTGCCCGACACCACCATGGTCCTCCCATCCGCCCTTCCCCACCAAGTTACCTCAGTAAGCTTATGGTTCTTGTGTAGTATGATTCTGACTCCGCCTCTCTTTGTGTGGCCGGATGCCCAGAAGGTCTGGCCCACATGCGGTCCTGGGATGGCCCTCTCCTCCCCCTTCACTGTTCTAGTTTCTTGCACGAAGAGAACATCTACTCCCGAATTCTTCATTTCCCTCCCCAGAAGGGAGCGCTTGGCTGGGGAGTTAAGCCCCTTAACATTGAGAGAGCCCATCCTGAGTGTCTCGACCCGGCCCTTCCTCTCAATGTCTGCCATTGGGTCTTTGCCTTGTGTTTGTCGTCCTCCCGGTCCTGTGGGAGCTGCTCTGTTCCCTTTTGAAGCTGGATCCATACTGAGCCCGAGAACCCCTACCCCTAACTCCCTCCCCTCCCCCCTCCATCCTCCCTCACCTGTTCACAACGTTTGCCAACGGGCAAGCCACCAGGGTGGATGTACGTCCGTCCACCGCAGCTCCCCTGGTGAACTCTGTGTCCCCGGCTGGGATTGCTTGACTATTGCCCTTGCATGCCCTGAGGGAGTGTCTTTATTCACCTAGTCCTCTCCTTCATTCCTCGTTGGGGTGTTTGGTTTCTTGAATTTTCTCCTGCCCTTTTTCTTCTTCTTTGTGGACCAGGGGCCCTCCGGTTCTCTCCTGGTTTCTGGTAATGCCTGTGTGCCCTCCTCGTTTCCTTCCTCCGGGCGTCTCCCTTGAGCACTTGCAGCACTTGTGAGGCCTCCTTGCCATTAATCACTCTGTAGTCTACACCGGCTCGTTTGAAGGAAAGGGCAAATGGGAATGACATCTGTATCTTATGTCCTGGCTGGTGAGCCACTGAGTGAGCGGATGGCACTCTCGTCTGCGGGTGAGCGTGAGGATGGACAGGTCTTGGTATATCCTGATTGTATCGCCTTCAAAGATGAAGTTCCCCAGATTTTTTTTGCCTTCTCTAGAACCTCCATTTTCTCTCTATAACGAAGGAACCACACCACGATGGTCCTTGGGCCTCCCCCTCTGCACCTCCACCTCGATGTGCTCTTTCCAGCTGGACTTCCTTGCCCCCCTCCAATGTGAAAAGTTGATTTATCAGACCTTGGACTTTCCTCCCCACATCGGCCGCCGTCTCTCCTCTTTGCTGGGTCACGGCCATAATGCGCAGATTATTTTGGCATTCCCTATTTTCAAGGTCGTCCATCTTTAGGATTATGTCCTCCTCGCTTATTTCTAAGTCTGTTAGCCTCGCCTCGTATTTCAAGTCCAGCAGGCCTGCCTGGAGGTGGTTGTTTTCCATTCCTTCCATTTTTTCTTCCAGGGTAACCACTCTCCCTCTGAGGTCCACTATTGAGGCCTGTATATCAGTGCGGATAGCTTTGATCTCCTGGTGAATGTCCTTAAGGTCATCCTTGGTGAGCGCTGCAGGGGGGGTGGGTTGCTACCTGCGGGCATGGTGGCTGCGAGACAGCCTCGCTGGGGGCCGTGTGCGACCTGCGAAAATGTTGGAGTGAGAGGATCGCCCCGGTGGATGGGGCTTCCTCCAGGATCTTGTTCTTTAGGACTTGGTACAGCGCAGCTATTGGGACTTTCCTGGCCGAGTCCCAATGTTCCACTTGGCGGTATAACGCTGCATCGTCCCTCTTCTTGGGTGGGTGGTTCGCTGTGATATAACCCTGTGGGGGTAGAGCGGAGTGGGAGGAGGGCCCCTGCAGCAACATCCTCTCTGTCCCGCTTCCTCCCCACAGTCTCCTCACCTCTTCTTGGTTGCCGCCTCCATGTTGGGCCCCGCTGGGTGACTGCCGGGGCCTGGTGTGCGTATTTCGTGCCCCGGAGCCGACACTCTGGGCCCGGGCTCCTCCTCTGTGGACACTGCCGTGTGCGGGTCGCAGTTCGGGCTTTACAGCTTTACAGCTCTAGAGGCAGTTTGGGGGGCCCCTATCACAGTTTGGGGGGAAGGGTTCATGAAGTCCTGTGGGGCGCACACCTCCACTCTCCTGCTCTGGCATGCCGTTCATAGTGGGGGCCCCGGGCTCGGCTCCTCTCCGCACCTGGTCCCGTGTGGCTCTTCGTCTTGGCTGGGTCTGTGTCATGGCACCCTCTGCTCGGGAGTATGTGCGTTGGGGCACCACTCCCAACGCCCGACCTCTGGATGTGTTCTGTGGGTGAGGGGGGCGTCCATATTTCGGGCTTCTCTGAGGACCTCTGGGGGTCCGATGGCGCTGTGGAGCGAGTTGCCACCGGGGTCCTGGGCGCGTATTAAGCTCTGTTATGGGTGTCTTCCCGATAGTCCTCTCAGGGCGCTTCTCTCCAAATCCGCGCAGGGGTGGGTCCCTGGGCCTGCTCAGTTAGTGGGGCAGACTACGCGGGTATGCGTCTTCTTCGGCTCAATTTCATACTCCCGGCTGGGGATTGAAATGGCACACTAGGCCCTGCGGTGCTGGCAGAGCATGAGCTTCAAACGTCCGTCATGCTCCGTGTGCCCCGGCGGACTCCCGGGCCCTTTTTTAAGACTGAATTTGCCAAGCCATTCGGGCCCAGAGCGTTAGATGTCTTGAGTTTCAAGATACCCTGTATGACAATTTTATGGCTCAAAGGTAAGGGACAAGCACCATACTGCACAGGTATGCTAAAGTTACACGAAGGAGCCTTATAGAATGTATCCGTGATATAATCAACCCATTGGTCCCCAAGAAATGGGATTCTGGATTCTCAGGATCTGTTCTCCCCCTGCTTGTGATAGTAAATGCCAGATTTTACGGCTATCCTTACTACACATAGGGCCTCATTACACAGTAGGCGGTAAGGGTTTACCGGTACCGGCATTTTACCGGTACCGGTAAATCCTTACCGCCTTACTACGAGGTCCCTTTGCGGGTTGGGGTATTTAACGCCTGCTTTTTGCAGGCATTAAAAACCAACCCGCAAAGGGACCCAGGGAGCTAATTACGGTACCGCAATTTGCGGTGCCGTAATTAGCGCCTTCCCCACTCCCATTATGCCCTATGGGGCAAAAATGGGAATAGGGAAGGGCAATGGTGGAAGGGGGAATTACCGCCCCGCCAACCTTGGAATGGGGCGGTAATTCCCCTTTCCACCAAGGCGGTGGCGGTATTTTACCGGCATGAACCATGACGCTAATAGCGCCATGGTTCTCCGCTTACCGTGTAATGAGCCCCATAGTCTCCCCAAACTTCTGCCAATTACCTCTTTGCAATGTCTGGTGGTAATATCGAAGCCATAAATGGAATTTCTGTTTTATAGCTTTCATGTTGGCAGAATTCTTGTGGGTAGCTGCAGGTGTTGGGTCAGCCTTTCTGAGGGCTCTAATAGCCCGGCGCATTAAATGTTTTTGATCTCGAATATTAATATCAAAGGAGTTACTTCCCCCCGACTTCTATCTTATGCCAGGGGCAGGCTTGCCCTTCAAGAGGGTTTGTATTAAGTGGAATATCCAGCTTTCGATCGCCTCTAGATTTTTACCCCTTATTTCCCGGTCTATCCTAAAGCCTGGGAGGAAGGTGAGAGAATTCATCCTATCGATATTATTCTGAGTCCAGCGAATTCTATTTCCTGGGTGGTTGGGTATAATCTCTCTACACGCACTCTGCGCCCTGGCACCCCTGCACCACCGTCGTCAGGGCGAGAGAGGCATGATCGCTAAAGGTGTTCAGGATAATTTGTAATTGCAATACCTGGCCCAACATGCACTCAGTAGCCGCCATGTAATCCAGGGTGGCACGTTTAACCCCTGCTGCCCAGGTCACCTGGCCTGGCTGATCTCCTGTAGTACTGTCATGCCCACGCCACTGGCGCACGCATTGGCAACCATCATGGACTACTTGGTACTCATTGATCCTTCTAATACTCTTTGAACAACTCCTATTCACTCCTTGGTCTTTTATTTCCATTTGCTCAACTTTGGTTCTTTCTTATTTTATTCAATTAACTACATTTACCATAATGCACCTGGCTACAGTCCTCAATTCCTGGCTATTCTCATTCATCGTTATTGGGATCACAATTCCCATAAGCCCTAGCGGCCAGTGCTGCTTCCCCCTGCTCAGGACCAGAGAGGGAGGAGGCAGATTGTCTTCAGGTGTGCTGCTCCAGGTGCTGTCAATTAGCCTGCCTCAGAACAGGGCAGGGCTGTATATAAGCATCTGCCTGCAGGAGCACAGTGTCTTGCATCTTGAGATCTCCCCGCTCCTGTTTGCCTTGACCCTCTACTTTGTATGCTGTTCCTGTTTCTGCATTATCCTGTTTTGATCCAGTACCCTTTCCGGGCTCCCTGCCTTGAAGCTGATCTTGCTCCGCTGCCTTCTACCTTCAGCCCTTGTCCTCCGGGCTTCCTGCCTTGCAGCCTACTACAGTCCTCTGCAGCCCTCTACAGTCAGCGGCCCTGCTCCTCTGGGCTCACTCCTTGCTGCCCTGCTCATCTGTGCTCCTTGCCTTGCAGCCTGCCTCACTCCAGCTGCCTACAGTCCTTGTCCTTTGGGCTCCCTGCCCTGCAGCCTGCCTCACTCCAGATGCCTACAGTCCTTGTCCTCTGGGCTCCCTGCCCTGCAGCCTGCCTCACTCCGGCTGCCTACAGCCCTTGTCCTCTGGGCTCCCTACCTTGCAGCTTGCAACCCTCTGCTCTCTCCAAGCCATTGTCCTCTGGGCTCCCTACCTTGCAGCCTGCACCTCTTCGCTGCCTACAGCCCTTGTCCTCTGGGCTCCCTACCTTGCAGCCTGCACCTCTTCGCTGCCTACAGCCCTTGTCCTCTGGGCTCCCTACCTTGCAGCCTGCACCTCTTCGCTGCCTCCAGCCCTTGTCCTCTGGGCTCCCTACCTTGCAGCCTGCACCTCTTCGCTGCCTACAGCCCTTGTCCTCTGGGCTCCTTCCTTGCAGCCTGCTCCCTCCGCTGCCTACAGCACGTGTCCTCTGGGCTCCTTCCTTGCAGCCTGTCTCCCTCCGCTGCCTACAGCACGTGTCCTCTGGGCTCCATCCTTGCAGCCTGCTCCCTCCTCTGCCTACAGCACGTGTCCTCTGTGCTCCCTGCCTTGCGTCTTGCTGCACTCCTCTGCCTTGCAGCCTGTTTTACACTTAGCTGCCTACGGCCCTGCTCCTCTGGGCTCCCTACCTCGCGGCCTTATTCTTTTGGGCTCTCTGTCTGTCGCCTACTACTAATCTCTCTCTGTCTTGTTCTTCTGGATTCCCTGCCTTGCAGCCTACTACAGTCCTCCGCAGTCCACTACAGTTTGCCTGCACCTAGTGCCACTCTTGACTGCAGACCTGCTTCCTACTTTGCAGTCCTTCTGTTTTCCTGACTGCTGCTCCCTTGTTCTCTTCCTTGAGTCCTCTGTACTCCACCTTTGGCTATCTACTTCAGTCTAACTGTCTTTCCTTCTTTTCCTTCTGATAGATTGCTCATTGACTTCCTTTTCGCTGGATATATCTGTTCTTGTCTTCTCGTGTGTCTTATGTAATCCCTTTGTACAGAGCTTGCCTGTTGGTTTCCGGCAGGCAACCTCTGCCCCTTCCCTTGTCGCGTTTTCAGTGTTACAGACACCCACTGCTGTTGTTCCCAGCCATGAGCATACACCGTGGGCCTCTGTTGTAGCAATCTGTGCAGAAGGCTGGAGTTTCCTAAGGTTCGTGGAACACTCTTTCCCATTTCAGCATACACCCCAAGAGGGAATCCAGTTTGTTTGTACCTTTGTATCTTTTGCCCCTTTTGGCTCACAGCTACAGTTTCCTACTCTTCTTTCTTGTTGAACTTCCTGCTGTGTGTGCTTATCTGCTACCTTACTTCAGCACAGCCACCCAAAACCTACCTGCGTGCCCTGTGCCAGTCTTGACAGAGTGCCATTCCTGACAGAATGCAAGACCCAAAAGATTCTTGTTCCATAGGCAGGAAAGGCACACACAGACCAAAGATGCTTTCTTTTCGGTTCAAGAAACCTCTACAAAAATCTAAAGTTTTCCTAAGGACAGCAAACAAAAACCCTAGTTTAAAAGACAGACTCGCCCTAGTAAACAAAGGTTTACAAGCACAGTACTACACTCACTGGCTGTCTGACCCTTCTATGTATAACTACTATGGCATTGGCAACTATGATCCACAGTCTCTATCTGTAGAAGAACTACAGCAAGTAACACATTCTTGCAGATTTTGTTAGCCCAACCAGTGGATAACACTCATGCGTGTTCTTGCATTACTTTTGACACTGCTTCAACCAAAGATGTTGCACTCATTGTGGCAAACTCTCAACCAGAGTACGTTATTGCCAAAGTGACATCCTCAAGATCAGCTTGGCAAGCTACACAACCTCCCCAGACTACAGATACCACTCATTTAACAGGACAAGACATTCAGTATCCTAAAGTTAGAGCAGCTGGTCCTGGGTACAAAGGACCAATACTGACCATCGGTTGTCTTAATGCTTCCCCTGTAACTACTAACCACGATAACTCTAAGGTCAGTCTTCAGATTGTAACACCTGGCTTTTCTGCTACACCAGATTCCGAAGTTGTAGAACTGGCTAATGGAACATACCAGTTTCAAGAACAGCTCTTGCGCCTTAAAAGACAAACCCAAGACCTCTATGATGAATTTGTCTATCTGCATTATAAGAATCTAGCAAAGGGACACAATTTACCAGACCATCTGACACTATGTCCAACACCCGACATTCTGTCTTTAGAGTTTAACAGATTAAGGCCTGTACTGGTAACACAGAAGAGGATACAGACTTATACAGAGCAGTTGGAAGACCTGAACTTGGCATATACATACCAGCTAAAGCTTGACACCGCTCATTCACTTACTAGCCACAGTAACACAGGCTGTCGTTCAGATAGTGAAGAATGGACTCCTCCAGTGGGCCAGATCGCTCACACGGCCATTACACCAAAGATCAAGTGTAATCATCTGATTGGAGATTCCACTGAGTCAAAGGATTGTTCCATTCTTGCCCTTGATGTCGGTCCTTTACTCCCACTTAAAGCCTCTACTGAAGTGACCAGATCTGAGATGTACTCTGCTTCTATGAACATTGGTACTCCTGACCATGAGTCAGATCCTGAAACATACCCAGTACCTGTCTGGAATCCAACTTTGCCTACTGTCAATACCCCAGATCCATGTATCAACTTGGGCACACAGGACTTTGCAGGCCAGCCTTCGGAAAGCTTACCCTTTCCTGGTCCTACATCCACCATGCTACTTGTTACAAAATCTGCAAGCCCAATCTCTGCTGCTCCCCCTGCTAGTACTCCTGAATCTGCTACTGATGCCGCATCTCAAATCACTCCTACTGCAGTCGAAGCACCCCCTTCCTCTCTGCCTGCAAGGACAGTACCTGTTGCAAAGCCAGTTAAAAGTTCTCCTATTAAGGCTACAGCTCCGGTAGATCCTGTTGGTGCCACTGCTGCACCTAAACTACCAGTCACAACGCCATCAGTCTCAGTTGCGTCCCTGTCCGCTGGTGCTCCTGTGACACCTATACTTCCAGCTGTTACATCATCTGAACTTCCTACTGTCATTCCTGATCTCTCTGCAACTTATGTAGTTCCTGCAACATTTGTTACTCCTGAAGTCTCTGTCGCAAATCTTCATGTTGACATTGCTGCTTCTGACTTTTTGGACGACCGTCCTAGAGCAACCAATTCAGCTGAATCTCTGGTTCCACCTTTCAGCACTGTATTGTTGCCAGTCCTAAGGAAGATCACTTCTTTCAAAGCAATAAATGCCATGGAGCCTGCAGCACATCTCCACAGTTCCTCAGTTCATGAACGCGCTGTTGGGTTTTGGGTCCCTAAGAAGTTGTCTTTTCTTAATTCTACCTCAAAGGTTCAAAACATTGGTAATGTCTCCTCCCTTCAAGACTCTCACCTTGCAGCATTAAACAGTTTTTGGTGCTTCATGATGTGCCTTTTTGGTATAAGACTCTCTTGCGGTGTGACAGGCCTTGGACGTGCTCTTCTTGTTGGTCAGTCTTCAGGGGGCCTGGAGAGGGGCATGGAGAGGGGCATACTGTCATGCCCACGCCGCTGGTGCACGCATTGGCAACCATCATGGACTACTTGGTACTCATTGATCCTTCTAATACTCTTTGAACAACTCCTATTCACGCGTTGGTCTTTTATTTCCATTTGCTCAACTTTGGTTCTTTCTTATTTTATTCAATTAACTTCATTTACCATAATGCACCTGGCTACAGTCCTCAATTCCTGGCTATTCTCATTCATCGTTATTGGGACCACAATCCCCAGAAGCCCTAGCGGCCAGTGCTGCTTCCCCCTGCTCAGGACCATAGAGGGAGGAGGCAGATTGTCTTCAGGTGTGCTGCTCCAGGTGCTGTCAATTAGCCTGCCTCAGAACAGGGCAGGGCTGTATATAAGCAGCTGCCTGCAGGAGCACAGTGTCTTGCATCTTGAGATCTCCCCGCTCCTGTTTGCCTTGACCCTCTACTTTGTATGCTGTTCCTGTTGCTGCATTATCCTGTTTTGATCCAGTGCCCTTTCCGGGCTCCCTGCCTTGCAGCTGATCTTGCTCCGCTGCCTTCTACCTACAGCCCTTGTCCTCCGGGCTTCCTGCCTTGCAGCCTACTACAGTCCTCTGCAGCCCTCTACAGTCAGCGGCCCTGCTCCTCTGGGCTCACTCCTTGCTGCCCTGCTCATCTGGGCTCCTTGCCTTGCAGCCTGCCTCATTCCGGCTGCCTACAGTCCTTGTCATCTGGGCTCCCTGGCCTGCAGCCTGCCTCCCTCCAGCTGCCTACAGTCCTTGTCCTCTGGGCTCCCTGCCCTGCAGCCTGCCTCTCTCCAGCTGCCTTCAGTCCTTGTCCTCTGGGCTCCCTGCCCTGCAGCCTGCCTCACTCCGGCTGCCTACAGTCCTTGTCCTCTGGGCTCCCTCCCTACAGCCTGCCCCACCCCGGCTGCCTACAGCCCTTGTCCTCTGGGCTCCCTACCTTGCAGCTTGCATCCCTCTGCTGTCTCCAAGCCCTTGTCCTCTGGGCTCCCTACCTTGCAGCCTGCACCTCTTCGCTGCCTACAGCCCTTGTCCTCTGGGCTCCTTCCTTGCAGCCTGCTCCCTCCGCTGCCTACAGCCCGTGTCCTCTGGGCTCCTTCCTTGCAGCCTGTCTCCCTCCGCTGCCTACAGCCCTTGTCCTCTGGGCTCCCTGCCTTGCGGCTTGCTGCACTCCTCTGCCTTACAGCCTGTTTTACACTTAGCTGCCTACGGCCCTGCTCCTCTGGGCTCCCTACCTCGCGGCCCTATTCTTTTGGGCTCTCTGTCTGTCACCTACTACTAATCTCTCTCTGTCCTGTTCTTCTGGACTCCCTGCCTTGCAGCCTACTACAGTCCTCCGCAGTCCACTACAGTTTGCCTGCACCTAGTGCCACTCTTGACTGCAGACCTGCTTCCTACTTTGCAGTCCTTCTGTTTTCCTGACTGCTGCTCCCTTGTTCTCTTCCTTAAGTCCTCTGTACTCCACCTTTGGCTATCTACTTCAGTCTAACTGTCTTTCCTTCTTTTCCTTCTGCTAGATTGCTCATTGACTTCCTTTTCGCTGGATATATCTGTTCTTGTCTTCTCGTGTGTCTTATGTAATCCCTTTGTACAGAGCTTGCCTGGTGGTTTCTGGCAGGCAACCTCTGCCCCTTCCCTTGTCGCGTTTTCAGTGTTACAGACACCCACTGCTGTTGTTCCCAGCCATGAGCATACAGCGTGGGCCTCTGTTATAGCAATCTGTGCAGAAGGCTGGAGTTTCCTAAGGTTCGTGGAACACTCTTTCCAATTTCAGCATACACCCCAAGAGGGAATCCAGTTTGTTTGTACCTTTGTATCTTTTGCCCCTTTTGGCTCACAGCTACAGTTTCCTACTCTTCTTTCTTGTTGAACTTCCTGCTGTGTGTGCTTATCTGCTACCTTACTTCAGCACAGCCACCCAAAACCTACCTGGGTACCCTGTGCCACTCTTGACAGAGTGCCATTCCTAACAAGTACGCCCATTTAGTTTACAGAGAAATTTACAGAGAACTTGAGCGAACGTCCATTAATGTCTGTTGTACCACCCTGTTTTAGATAATTGTTACTAAAACAGCAACCTTTGCATCTTCCAGAGTTGGTTCGATTATTTGGTGTCTGAGTTATTCTGCCTCCCCATCCATTGTATGCACAATGACCAAAGGGCTCTACGATCACATGGTAGTGGTGCGGATGGTTAAAAGGTTTCTCCCTAATCTTTCGGATGATCGTGTATCCTCTGCCATTAGCTGGAAGGCAGCAGGGTTTCCTGTAGAAAGCAGCCGATAGAAATAAACTTGCAAGAAGAACCAAGATAGTGGGCAGGTCGCCCTTTGACGAAATCCTTGCCCAGTTTCCACTGGCGCTCTGCGGACAGAAGATTAAGTGATCGATTGGAGGAGGAGTTGATACCGAAGGCCACAAGTCGATTAACGAACGAATGGCGTGTAGGCTAAGGGGAATGGCAAATGAAGGGGATGGGGTTGCGATAATATTTTGAGTAACAGGAAATATTGTGTGAAGAAAAATTAGCACCTAGGGCCCTAGCTTAAGGGAGTTCACAAGGAGATTGGTAGTAAACTCCAATGGTAGTAGCGTGAAATATATAGCGTGTGAACAGGTTCACGTAAGGTGACGTCTCAAACCCTGTATAGGGTATTAAGTAAAGGCGAGAGAGAAAAAAGGTGATCACTGTGTTTATTGGTGTGTAAAGTCAACTAGTCTGCATATTGTTTGTTGAGTAGAAATATTGAAGAGCGATAGAAGTAATTGGAAAAAGTTGAGGAAGCAATAGTGACTACCATAGCGAAGTGGTTGGTACCAATCCAAAGGTAGAGATAGCTAATTAAGAAATAAGAGGCTTGAGCCGCTGATCGAGGGTGCACGCTCATATATGTTGTTTTAAAGAGTTGAAAAAGTGTTGATTTAAGCAAAACTATACAGGTTATTTTGTAAGTCTATTAAGTATTGACAGTCAATTGAGACTTTTCATCATAGGAGACACTCTTCTGATGCACTTATGTAAGACATTGCCAAGCACATGCCCAGGCTCAAACAGTATAGTACGGAATGGATTAAAGGCATGGTGGATAAAATGATCATGCCGGGGCCACAAGGGGGTTTGCTGTCAAAAGCAGTATTACAACACATGACCACATACTTGCATGCTGCGTACACGGGGAAGAAATTAGAGAAAAGATTAGCCATTTTATAGCTCTGGAAAATGTATCAGGAAGAGAGGGAAGATCCTCCACCTGAGGAATGGATGCTCAGTCAAAGAAAGGAGGAAGGTGTTGAGCCCTCAGCTCCCCTTACCTCTCGTGAAGTAAAAGGCGCTAGTGAGGAAGAAATGGGGTTATATACTTTAAAGGAGTTGAAAGTGGTGACGGTGTAAGGTAATCCGATATACGAACCCCCAGCTTAAAATAGCGATGAAAGTCCAGAGGAGAGTAAGAGAAAAGGAGAGATCAATAAGATCATACAAGACAAAGAAGAAAAGAGTGAGTGATCGAATCTGTCAACAGAAATAGACAGGGAGATTAAGAGATGGAAAGGAGAGAAGGATAAAGCTGACAAGGTAACGCTTGTGCAAAATGAATGGGTGAGAGGACAGACATTACTCAAGTTAGATGGGAAAAGCATAGAGGAAGTTAGGCAAAGAGAAGATAAGGACAAACAAGATAGAAAGCACAAGGAACGAGAAAAGAGATTGAAAGAAAACAAGCAGAAAAGGAAGCGGAGGGAGAGATAAGAAGAGCTGTATCAGGAGGAGCAAGAGAAAAAAGAAGAGCAGGCTGAAGAGCAAAGAAAGTATGACAATAGGCAAAGAGTGATAGAAGAGACAGGAAGAGCGAAGAGGAGGAAGCGCAAAGACTAAGGGACAAAAGAACGCAGAGACGAAGGGAAGAAGAGGAAAGATAGGAAGGAGTAAGGAGAGAAGAACAAAGGCAAGGGGAAGAAAGAATTAGAAGGGAGGCAAGAAAGTAAAGAGAGCTAGATGAAGAAATAGAACGGAGAAGAAGACTGCAGGGTCTTGATACCAGTTTCGTTCGTAAGGAACCAGTAGGGCCAAACCCAGCAACACGATGGGATAGAGCAGAAGAGTTCCTTCCGATAAAGGAAGAAATGTCAGGGGTATCTACAGTAGTATTGGAAGAAGAAAACTTTGATGCACGAAGCATCGGAGAAAGGATCGATAAGGTCTATCAAGCATTAAAGGAAGGTAGCAA
The DNA here is from genome assembly GCF_040938575.1 of Ambystoma mexicanum. NCBI lineage: Eukaryota > Metazoa > Chordata > Amphibia > Caudata > Ambystomatidae > Ambystoma > Ambystoma mexicanum. The sequence continues at coordinate 827,552,429 of NC_090923.1, read as the reverse complement.
ATATGGAAGTCGAGGCAAGGGGAATCAATCCTTAGCATTTCAATCATGAAGCAAAGAAGATATTATGTTCAGTCATGAAGATAGAGCATTGTCCTTAAGCAGATTGAACCAAAACAAAGATGAAGGGGATGATAGTCACACTAGTTGGGGACAAGACATATCAGACGAGGAAAGATAATCCATCGTCGAGGTAGGAGGAGGGAGCGTGGTGCCCCTGAAGGAAGCCTGCAAATGTATAAAGAATAAGATGGTTGTATCTGCAAAAACCTAAGGATAGGACGCTAGATCCCATACCATATCCAGAGCGTCTTCGAGGACGATCGTATAGTGAGGTAGGAGAATCGCCGCCATATGTGAGCAGATTAAGGTAGCTAACGGCAAGGAGACAGACAGGGACGATTGTCCCTGCCATGGATAGACTAACAATGGGAACCGACTGCGGGTTGAGGTTTATGCAGTTTCCCCTATTGGAAAAAGGGGGAGCAAGATTGCAATATATTCCATGGCTGCAGGTGGATAAGGATAATTTAAGGTGTAAGCTTCTGAGTTTGACTTTGGGCACTGGGAAATGGATATGTGAATTAGAAACAATGACAGAAGGAAACACGCTGGCCATAGGGCACATAAAAGGTCTCCTGATAGCTATGCTTGGGGAGAGAGCTGATGACATATGGAGGAGAGCAGAGTATTCAAGTGTGACAGCACAAAACACAGCACATGACGGAGCGCCGTTTAATAATTGTAGAGCAGATGTGTGGAGGGCTCTCAGGGTACAGTATCCTGACACATCAGAAATGGTAGCAATTATGACACGCAAGATGAAGGAAGATGAAGACCCTATTGCTTACTTGAGGACATTCAAAAGAAATGAAACTCGCGAGCCATGGGAAAAAAAGTGGTATTATTTTACCACATTTTATGTCAGGGGTTGCCTGAGCCAGTACAGAGACAGATGAAGAAACATGTGGGAATGAAAGCGAAACCATGGGCTGAGATACAGTTGACAATAGTGCATCACTGCAAGTTGTTACCAGAGAAAAATAGGAAGAAAGATGAGACTAGGAAAATCGAGGAAGCCAAGTTAGTTCAGAACAAATTGTCAGAATTTGCCATAGAAGGATTGGGAATGCAGGAAGCAACGGGTACATCGCAGGCGAATAATCGGCACCCGATTGACCAAGGTGTATATGGGTTCATGCCGTGAGGCAGAGGTATGGGCTATAGTGGAAGAGGAGGAGGATTTCAAAACAATCAAGGTGGGATTCAGAATACATTGAATGAGAATCACAGTACCCAGGAAGAATTTAACCAAGGGGGACTTATCAGACGAGCACCCCCAGTATATTGGACTTGAGGGATAACAGGGCACATTGCACACGTATGTGGGAGCCAAGGGAATGTACAAAATGGCCAATTTTCAAGAGGGGGGATAGATTATCCTTCGCCGTATAGCACACAAACTAGAGGTGGGTTTGCCCAAGATCACACGGTTTATCAGACACGAGCGCTGCAAGTGCAGCAGGTACAGCAGCAAGAGCGAGTGCAAATTATTTCACCACAAGGGCAGTCACAACAAGCCTCCATGCAGACAGCAGTATGCAAACACAGGACAAGTGCTGACACCCAGAATAGGAGGTGTCACTGTGGTAGGAAGAAATCCTTTCACAGTAACAGGGATGAGCCTGTACCCACAATAGGACAGCTCACAGGGTGACTTGATGTGTTCAGTACTATCTGTGACACCAGACCCTTACGAGGAACCAAGGGTCGATGTGACGATAGGAGGCAAATCTTTTTCTTTTCTAGTAGTCACTGGAGCTACTTGTTCATGTATACGGGAGTTAAAATATCCAATGTCGGGAATTGCCATGAATGCTCAAGGGTTCTCTGGAGCTACGAGTCGAGTTCCTTTTACTGATGAACTATTAGTCTCTATAGGAGAGTTTGACATGTCGGTTTCCTTGTTGTATTCATGACAGACGCGGTTAATATTTTGGGAAGAGATTTGATGACAAAACTTAACATGACGATTTCATTTACTGATCAAGGGATAATGTGTTCCACTCCAGGAATAGAGTATTTAAACATGGGCAGGTTTATACTGGCGTTCACAAGGCAAGTAGCTCTGTGAGGCGTTCCAGTAGATCCAGAGATTTTTCTATATGGAGTGAGCATTCTACTGACATGGCTACTTGGCTTAGTGGGAAAAATTGTAAGGATAAATGATGAGTTCTTGTTTAGACCATGAATACCTATGGACGAAGACGGGGGACAAACTATCCCTATAGAATTAGAAGCAGCCATAGTATGAAGGGAAATGCAATGCTCAAAGGAGTAGATGATGAGGGTAGACCGTGGAGGACAGTAACAGCTCTCGAGGAAGGGTGCAGATTGACTGACCTCACCGATGGCGACATGTTCAGGGAGGTCCAAACAGATGATGAGTTTTGTTCTTTATGATCATCACATACTGGATAAGGATGGAAAAGAGGGAAGTCCCACAGCGAATGGCGATAATGCGGCAGCGTCCAGCATATTTTCAGGAAGACTTGGATAAGGGCCATTATGACGTAGGTTTATTAAAGTGAATAGAGGAGGTTAAAATAAAGTTGAAGCCAGGAGCGATTTTACCTCGAGCAAGACAGTACCCGATGTCTTGAGAGGCTGATGAGGGAATATTTCAGACAATCTCGACACTGATGAAACAAGGAATTCTGGTGCCGTCAGAATTGTCGTGTAACACAGCGGTGTATCCGATCAAAAAATCTAAATGAGGGTCATGGAGATTTATACAAGATATGAGACTGGTTAACCAGATTGTAGAAGCAGAGTTTCCTTTAGTTCCTAATCCCGGCGACGATACTATGCAACATCCCGGAGGAAGCTCGATATTTCATGGTGATCGATTTGAAATATGCATTTTTTTTCAATCCCATTGTATAAGGACTCACAAGACTTGACTTCCTTTACGTTTTGCCAAACTCGACTGAAGCATACTCGTTTGCCCCAGGGGTACTTTGAGTCCCCATCAATTTTTAACATAATCCTACAGATGGATTTAGGTAATATTGATCTTAAGAGTGCGGTGATACAATACATAGATGACATTTTAATTTGTAGCACCATGGAAAATGAGTGCAGACAAGATTCTAATCTTTTGATGACTATTCTAGAAGCCAAGGGATATAAGGTAGAGAAGAAGAAGTTACAATACTGCAAACAAGAGGTGTTATCCATAAGGCAGTTGATTTTGCATGAAGGAAAAAAGATTACACCTGAGGGGGCTTCAGGCCATTATGAAAACCTCAATGCCAAATACAGTGAAGCAGATGCAACAGTTTCTGGGGTTATGCAACTATGTTGGAGCCTGGGTGTTTGATTACAGTACATATACGAGACACCTATTGCAGGTTTTACAGAAAGCACAAGTGGATAAAGTAAAAATAGAATGGACTGAGGAAATGGAGGAAGGGTTTGAGGAGTTGAAAAAAGCAATTTGTACAGCCCCTGTTTTAGGAATTTCCAATAATGCTGAGGATTTCTATTTGTTTTTGCACACAAATGGGACAGTCATGACAGCAGTGCTTACACAGAGAACTACATTGGGGTACAAGCCTTTAGCTTATTATAGTGAGGTTTTAGACTCAGTTATGAGAGGACACTTCCCTTTCAAACAGCCATTGGCAGCAGCCGCATTCGCGATTGAGAAATCTACAGGATTGTCATGGGCTGCTCTATTACCCTCTTCGTGGAGCATGCTTTGTTTGCCATTTTAGAGAAACCCAAAGGCACATTGACATACCAAAGAGCTTCAGTTTATGAGGTAATGATTTCTAATCCGACGATTAAGATTGTAAAAAGTAAAATATCCTGCCAGTAAAAGAAGGCGATCATGTGCATGACTGTGCTAATTATGTTGAATTTTATGATGATGTACCCCTAGTAAAGGAAAATGCTTTTGCGGGAGGGGAAATCCTCTTTATTGATGGTTCTTCGAAAAATTGATCAGACTAGTGGGGAAAGGCATTCAGGCGCAGCGGTAGTGAGACCCAGATTAAATGAAGAATTTGAAGTTATAGCAAGTGCAAGACTACCGTCTTACTTTTCAGCGCAAGCAGCAGAATTAGTAGTGCTTATTTTCGCACTCGAGAAACATGAAGGGCAGGAAGTGACGGTGTACAGTCACTCCGCCTATGTGATGTCAAGTGTTCATGCAGTATTAGCACATTGGAAAAGTAGGGGCTATCTCCGTGCAGACGGCACTCCAGTACAGCACGCATCCTTACTGGACAGGCTTGTTAAGGCATTATAACTCCCAGTGGCCATAGCAGTCGTTAAATGCACAGCTTACACAAAGCGAACAGATTTGATCTCTTGCAGAAATCAAGCCACAGACGAAGAAGCCAAAAGGGTTGCATATTGTCCAGATATTTTGAGTTTTGATACTGGGAGTATTAAAGAAGAACAAGTTACTTACCATATCTGGTAACGTTTTTTCGATGGGATGCTCCTCGAACGTATTACACATCTATGACAGGTAATGTCCATAGCTGTGCTGCTTCAGAAAATTTTCAGCAGAGGGCGTCCTGCGTCAATGGCGTCGATTCACTGTCCCTCGAGGGCCTCCGTCGAGGGTCGACATCACCGGATGTTATATATAGGATGCACAACGCCCATAGCCTCAGTTGTAGTTTTTTCCCAGAACGTGTGGTACCAATCTCCTGCCAGTATGACTGCAGATAGTCTTGTGGAAACTTAAGCTGCAATCGCATAGGAAATTCTCCTTAGGGGCAGGTTGGGAAGGCGATGTGGAATACGACGGAGGAACATCCCATCAAAAGAACGTTACCAGATAAGGTAAGTAACTTGTTCTTCGAGGGGATTGTGTCATCCAACATATTCCACATCTATGACAGACTCCCAAAGCAGTATAAATCTATGTAGGTGGGAAAAGAATTTAGAAATTTAGAATACCCAGTCAAATGGTGGAATAATGAACCGCCTTACCAAAGGCCAAATCCTGCCCGAGGATTGAATCCAGGGCGTAATGTTTGATGAAAGTATGTAAAGAAGCCCATGTGGCTGCTTCACAAATATTCTGAACAGGAACAGCTCGCTGAAGGGCAGTGGAGGTAGCCATGCCCCTAGTAGAGTGAGCACATAATCCTACCGGAGTGTCCTTACCCGCCAAATGGTAACACTCAGTAATAGTGAGGATAATCCACCTGGAAAAGGTCTGTTTGTTAACAGCCTGGCCCAAATGGTGTCTAGCATAACCGATAAAGAGCTGATCATCCACTCTGACCTGGGACATCCGTGAAATGTTAAAGCTCAGAGCTCTCCTAGGATCCAACCTATGGAGCCTCTCCTCATCCTTGCCAGGATGCGGAGGAGGATAAAACGCTGGAAGAACTACCTTCTGGCTTAAATGAAAATCAGACACGACCTTCGGCAGAAAAGAAGGCCGCACCCGAAGGACAACCCTGTCCTTATGGAAAACAGAAAAGGGTGGCTTGGCTGAAAGTCCCTCCAACTCACTCACTCTGTGAGCAGAAGTAATCGCAACTAAAAACACTGTCTTGAAAGACAACAGTCTCAAAGGACAAGAGTGCAAGGGCTCAAACGGAGCCCCTTTCAGAAACTTCAAAACCAAATTCAAATCCCAAACCGGCACCTAGAAAGGGGACGGCGGAAACACATTAGTCAGCCCTTTTAGAAATTGCGAAATCAAAGGTATCTTAAAGTAAGAACACTCTTCAGACAAACGCTTAAATATGGACAGCGCCGCCAGGTAACCCTTAATGGTACCCACTTGAGGCCCTTGTGGGCTAAAGAAAGCAGAAAAGACAAAACCATAGGAATGGAACAATGGAAAGGATCAACATTCTGTCTCCAGCACCAGTCGCAGAACTTACGCCAACGGCAACGGTTCAGGGACTTTGTTGCTGGCTGCCTGGCCGAAAGCAACACCTCCATCACATCATCTGGGAGGTCCCAATCCTTGTATCTCAACCTTTCAGATACCATGCGTGAAGGTTGAGAGTGCTGACCTCTGGATGGAGAACCTGACCCCCCTCCCTCGAGAGCAGATCCTCTCGGTAAGGAAGACGTTGTGGAGGGCAGATGGACAATTCTACAAGGTCCGGGTACCACGCTCTCCTGGGCCAATCCGGAGCCACAAGGATCATGCGGGTCCCGAACCTCTGCAACCTCTGCAACACTTGAGGAATGACGGGGGCTGGAGGAAACACGTACAGCAGCGGGAATGACCAATCCACCACAAACGCGTCTCCTAAGGCTCCTCTCTGAGGAAATTCCCTTGAGCAGAATCTCTCGTACTTCCGGTTGACACTGGTGGCAAAGAGATCCACTTGCTGGGTTCCCCAAAGGGTAAAGATCTCCAGAAGGACTTCCTGAGCCAACTCCCACTTGTGAGAGACTGCGCTCTGCCTGCTCAGAGCGTCCGCCTCTGCATTTCCGTCTCCAGCCAGATGAACTGTCGAGATCAAAAGACCTTGTTAGATGGCCCAGAACCAGAGCTGCATCGCCTCCCTGCACAACGGGAGTGACTCTGACCCCCTTTTTTTGTTGAGGTAATGCAAGGCCACTGTGTTGTCTGTCATGATCAGAACACTTTTCCCCCGTACAGTCAGCAGAAAAGCCTTCAGGGCAAGCCTGATGGCTCTCAGCTCTAACAGGTTGATGTGGAGTCTGACTGCCAGCTCGTTGGCATGAGCACCCCATCCTGTGAGGGAAGCATACATCACAATCGTCACCTCTGGCCATGGTTGCCAAAATGGTTCCCCCTTCAGCAGGTTCCTTTCGTCGGCCCACCACAGAAGATCCTGTGCGAACGGGATCCGACATCTTGCCCGAGAACTGGGACCACTGCAGTTTGAGAGCCCATTGCAGAGATCTCATACGCAGTCTAGCCTCCGGCACCAGAAAGATGCAGGATGCCATGAGGCCCAGCAACCTTAGGAAGTCGAAAGCCGGGAGACACTGGGCACTTTGAAACTTGTCCACCATCTGCACAATGTGATGAGCCCTGACCCGGGGAGGCGAACACTTCCGCAGGGACGTGTCTTGCACAGCACTGATGTACTGGAGCTGTTGGGAAGGTATAAAATGCGACTTCTTGAAATTCCGGGAGAAGCCCAGCCTGTGGAGGGTGCGCCAGGTGAGACCGAGATGATCCAACACTTGCTCGGGTGAGCGCACTCTGATCAGCCAGTCGTCCAGGTAGGGGTAGGCGTGAATCCCACCTCGCCTGAGGTTCGCTGCCACCACCACCATGAGCTTGGTGAAGACCCTCAGGCGGAGGTCAAGCCGAATGGCAGGACCCAAAACTGAAAGTGCGAGTCGCCAGCCGCAAACCTCAGATACTTCCTGTGCTTGGGATCAGCACATGAAAGTACACGTCCTTGAGGTTGAGAGACACCAACCAATCCTGAAGTTGAAGGGCCTGGAAGACCTGAGAAAGAGTAACCAGCTTGAACTTGTCATTCCTGAGAAGTTTGTTCAACCAACGCAAGTCCATGATGGGTCTCAACCCTCCGTCTTTCTTGGGAATCAAAAAATACGGGGAATACCATCCCTTGTTTCTCTCCGCCACACGCACCAGTTCTATGGCGCCTTTCTCCAGCAGGGATAGGATTTCCTGCGCAAGGAGCGGATCCGGACGCTTCAAAGAGAGCTTCCCCGGTGGATTGTCGTGAGGCCGCTGAAGGAAGGGAAGTCAGTAGCCGTGGGCTATGGTATCCAGAACCCACGCATCTGAAGTAATGGCATACCATTCTCCGAGATGCTGTGCTAGCCTGCCCCCAACCGGTGAACCATGGGACATGGCCTCATGACTGAGATGTAGCGGCTGTTGCAGTGCCTGAAGGCAAAGAGGCAACTGCCCGAGCGGCTTTGGCACCACGATTTCTCCGACCACCCTGGGTACTTTTTCGCTGCCCCCTTTGACAGGCAGCCCCTTTCAATCTACCAAAAGAGGAGTAGTACCGAAAGGACCCTCCCCTCCATTGCTGTCCCCTAGGACAAAAAGGCGGAGGCTGCCGTACTGCAGCGCTCAAAGACTTTGCTGCAACTTTGGAGGTCTGCAAACTCTCAAGGCTCTCGTCAGCCTTGCTGCCAAACAAATGAACGCCTTCAAAGGGCATGTTCAGAAGACGGGATTGCACATCCGGGGCAAAATCTGACTTCCGCAACCACGCAAACCTGCGTATCACAGTGCTCGCAGCCATGGACCGGCTGACACTATCTGCCGTGTCAGAACCCGACTGAAGGGATTCGCACATAGCATCCTTGCCATCTTGCACGAGGGCCAGAAAGCCATCCCTTTCTTCCCCCTCAGGAATATGCTCAGCCGCCAAAGATGCACAGTTCCACAGAGTGGGTGTAAACTTCGCCAAGGCACAAGTGGAGTTGGCCGACTTCAACGCATACTCCCAGCAGAAAATACCTTTCTTGCCCAACCATCGAAGCGCTTGTCGTCCCTATCAGGAGGGAAGGTAGGGTATGCACTCTGCTTCGAGGTGGCCGTAGCGGCCTGCACCACCAAACTCACCAGATTAGGGTGCGCCGATAAGTAGCAGGGGTCACTACTGGATGGGAGGCATTTTTTCGGAAACAACTTGTTAACTGCCGGCAGACTCTCCAGAGCAGTCCAAGCTGCTGCCACCCTCCTTTGCAAAGCCATGTGAAACGGCAATTCCGGGTCAGTGGACGGACCCTGATCCAGGATATCCGTCAAGTCATCCTGATCATAGCCACAGGGGGGGCAGACCACCCCAAGTACTCCGTAACCCTCAACATGAGACGCCGATAGGAAGATTCAGCATGCGCTCCAGGCTTAGGCCGGCCAAACTCCACCTCCGAAGAGGTGTCGAGGCCACTGGCGTCATGCAATGACTGACGGAGTTCCTCCATCTGACTGTGCCCAGACAAAAGGTCATCAGGGACTTCAGGATACACAGGCAAGTCCATCTCCTGATCAGACAGTTCATCAAACTCTGAAATTTCTTGCAAAGGTTTGAAAAAATCCAATCTAGGAGGAGGAACAGAATAGGGCTAAAAAACAGGCCTCAGAGAGTTACTGCTAGCCTTCCTCTGAGCTTCCACAGCCCTCTGTTTACTACTGGGCATATACTGAAAACAATTAGGAGGGTATTACCTCGACCAAATGGTCAGTTTCAGCATTTACATATCGACTATGTCGATATGCTGCAGGTGTGTAATGGATATAGGTATCTATTAGTGGTAGTGTGTCCCTTTTCTAGGTGGATCGTGGCAGGTCTGTGTACACACCCTGATACCACTTGTGCAGCAAAGTTTTAAGTGTGCAAAGTCTTTCCGAGATGGGGTGTGTGTGAAGTGCTGAGATTCGACAATGGGTTACATTTTGTTAATGAGCTAATTGAATAAATAGGGCTTCTATTAAATATAAAACACACCTTTTCTTCTGCTTATCACCTGCAAGTGAACAGGATATGTGAGAGACTCAACTGCCTCCTTAAAGAAAGGATTGGCAAGATTAAATTGACTTTGAAAAAGGGATGGCTATATTGCCTACCCTTAGCTTTATATGCCCTTTGGAATCAGCCAGGGTCAGACCACCTCATGCCTCACAAGTTAGTGACACAGCGGTGAATGAGAACACCTCTTACACCTCCATCTAGGAATAGAAGTGATGCCCAGCATGTAGCTAAAACTTTAGGTGATAAATTGCATGACTATTTGACATCTATGACCTCTAGCATCTCTCTCATTTCAGATAAAGTCAAGCACCAGGGGGTCAGTCTCAGAACACTGAGGAAGACAATTCAACAACCAACCCAATTGAACTTCTATCAGCACCTAAATTTTATTTTGGTGATTCTGTCCTGATCAAAAACTTTACTAAAAAGTGGCGTGAACTGCATTTTAAAGGCCCCTTTTGCATTGAAAATATAACCCCTTCAGCTGTAAAGGTCCAAGGAAGATGAGCATGTCTTCACTTGGGTGATGTAAAAGTTTACAAAGGTGAGACCCTCCGTCCCACTGTTGCCGATTCAGAAGCTAGACAAGAAGAAGAATTTCAGCGTGTGCAGACTCGATAGATGACGAAGAAGAAGGACGACAAAGCAACGACTGATGAATGATACAGATTTAGCTTGGACTAAAATCGAAGGATACTCCTTATAGATACTTTAGCAGGAGTGCAAGGACTTGCTGAGAATTTTAGTAGGCCAAACATGAACTTTAGAAACACATTAAAGCATCAAAGTTATGCCTAAACGGCAGTTCTTGATTAGAAATTGGAAACAAGATCAGTATCCCGATTCATTTCGTGGTGCATATCTGTTCTAAGCAGTTAAATATATGGTCCTCACTGATAGTGATGTGCATCGGCTTGTGCTTGCTGTTTTTTATTTATACTTCAAGCTTATCCTGCTCTGGTCAGAAGAGACATTGATATTCACACTTTCTTATAGGATCCTAAGAATGGCCCTGTGATCAGAAAGCTGCTAATTGCATTTATTGAACAGATTTTACAATTGTAGGTGTAAAGAAATTTTATAAATTGTATTAAAAATGAGAAATTTAGAAGCTAGCATGGTTCTAGGGAATGAAACAATGTAACAAGTACCAAAATGGTGTAAAAGGTGGATACTAATGTTTTGGTGCATACTATATCCCAGCACAATTGCACTCTTTGTCTTTCTATTCCTTCTTTTTCACAGTCTTTATCATATTAGTACACCCACTGAGGCAGAGGCCTCTATGATTCCCCCCACTATGGTAACCACTTTGGATTTGCTTACTTCCACTGAGGTAGAGGCTCCTATGGTTCTCACCACTGTGAGAACTGTTTTTGATTTGCTTTATAAATATTATTCAAACACTGACGTTGTGAGACATAAGAGAAGTGCAGAGGAAGATAATGTGGGGATAAATACCTATCTAGACAATGCAATACACTTGGGTAATAATACGCGGTATCAGCACATGAGGAAGGTGGGAGAGAAAACATCTAAGGAGAGTTGCTAGGTCTGCGCTCTCCTACCCTATACCATGAATACAGTGCGAACTTTCATTTCCATGGCAGTCCAAGAACACGATGCCAGGTGTCTCGTTCATCTTCCAGCATGTATGACCAAAGGACAATTCCAGGGAAGTTGAGCCACTTTGCGATGGAGATCGAAATGGTCGTTTCCATACCAGGATGATTATATCAAGACTACAAAGATGGAAAAGGAACCTGAATGGAAGAGCAAGATACTTACGTAACCTGAAACAGGACAGGAAGAGATAGACATTAAAGAGATGAAGAGACTGAACTGCCCTGATAAAACAGAAGTAGCTGGATGGCCTGGAGGTTGGGAACAAACTCAAGTCTTAGGGCTTCACTATAAGTTTGGCGGTAGCCTTGCCGGTAAAACCGGTAGGCTGCCGCCAAACTTCTGAAAATTTCCGGCACCTGCGAATGGTCAATTACGGGGGCATTCCAGCCCCGCTCGACCCGGTATTTGCCCATTCGCAGGCGCTGGAAAAAAGATGCTACCCATTCCCATTCGACCCCATAGGACTGAATGTGAATGTGGAGGTCGGATGCACCGGCACCGTTTACAACGGTGCCGGTGCATCCAAAATGCTGTGCTCGATGGTGCCACTCTGCCTGCCAGGTACGACCTGGTGGGCAGAATGGCACCCACAAGCACAACTCTTAGTTTGCCGGTTTGGGAACTATGGTATCGGCAAGCTTACTGGTACCGTAGTTCCCGGATCGGCAAACTTATAATGAGGCTCTTAGTCTATGGCCCAGTAAAATCCAAGAAGGGATGGGAAGAAGGACTGATGTCCTGCACAGCTCATCTACTAAAGTCAGAATATCGAGAGGAGGTGCAGAGAGTGAACGACGGATGTTTGAAGTTATGGGCTCAGCATGCCAAACTACTGACATGGTTAGAAGATGTATCAAGTCCAATGGTTGTGATCCCATTGGCGAATGCGACATTGTGCTTCCGAAGACATGGAAATAATCATGTGGGAGATAAAGGCTGCTAAACTACAGTTGACGTTTCTAGGATGGGAGCAGGCACAGCCGTCCTAATGCATCAATATTGGGCTTGTGGGCCTAGGATCTACATGAAGCTGCCCAAGGATGGGGGAGGAATGTGTTCCTTGCTGCTCATTCATGTTCTGACATCAGTGATTCCTCAGAGTGACTTGAACACTGGGGAGTTTCCAAAAGTGGATGCCCATTTAAGAAGGAGAAGATCGCTTGAATTTCTTAATCGTACCAGAAGAGTGAATTACTTTTCAGCCAAGTCAATAGAAGCTTTTGATGCTATTACGTATGAGCACAGGTTGTTCAGCAAGACTGCTTCAATATTTATGACTATCTTCATGCCTGGTATTCAGATGATGGCCAAAGCCAAATGGTTGCAAATTAACAGATGGCAGCTCCTGCAGACAATCAACACCACCATAAAGGGATTTAATGATATCAAGGAAGAGTAGAGAGCCATACGACTAATGACCTTGCAGGACAGATATGTCCTTGACATGATCACATCGATGGAAGGAGGAGTTTGCACCAAAATCAGGCCATCATGTTGCACGTTCATACCTTCTCACGATGACGAGAATGGGACCTTGACAGAGGCCATAACGTTGCTGACGAACCTGCATAACCAGTTGGAAGATGAGACAGAGGACATTGAGAATGACAGTTGGTTTGCTTCCATATTCTCATGTATTCCACAGTGGATGGCAAACATTTTCAAGTTTTTTGGAGCGATATTCGTCATGATAATGTTTGGATTCTGTGTGATCAGGATAATAATCACACAGTGGAAGAAGACAGCAAAGAAGGTAGTTGGAATGAAGATCATGATCATTGTCGAATCAGGGTTTGGACCCAAGGAATTGACAGAAGATGTCTGAAAATACATAGAGGCCACCATCGTAGCACCTGAAGGAACAAAGTTCCTGTATCCAAAGAATCATAAGAAGTATGTGGGACGATGGGTCTATTGCAATCTGAATGGACAGTGCAACTACATGACCTGGAGTGTAGATGAACATGTCAAATCAGCCGGCACTCTGAGGGGGGTGATGAAGATCTGGACTCCAAAGAAACACTTCTTCAAGAGAAAGTATCAAGTTGTGGAAACAATTGAGGAGGTGGTCGAGGACTCGACCAGAGGGGGGAATGTAGAGGAGCAGTTACATGCATCTGCAGGAAGTCCTGCTTCACTACCTTCTGTATGCTGGAAGCCTGATATTGAGCCATGTTTGACACCAGCAGATGTGACCATACCACAGCGAACATTCGAGAGAAGATACCCATTGAGAAAGCACTTGTGGGTCAAAGTAAGCAATTTATGCGTAATCCTAAGCTTCACAGGGAGCCAATGAAGGTCCCGCCTTGAGGCAGTTACATGAGAGTGCCATGAGAGGCCTAAAATGGCGCGAACAACTCCATTTTGGGAAACCTGGAGAGATGACACATTGAGCTGAGAGCAGCCACTTAGAAGGCTAGTGCAGTAATCAAGGCGAGAATTGATTAGCGCAGTGGTAAGAATGGTTGCATTTTCGTGTGTCAGGAACGGTCGAATACTGAAGTAATTTATTGATCAGTCCACAAGAAGAGCGAGTCTGAGCAATATAATGGTTCATCGAAAGCTATGCATCAAGGATAACACCCAAGGTCTTCACCTTTTTTTGCCACAGGGATAGTAGAGCCAAAAATGAGAAAACTCTTGTATTCGGATGGTAGGGATTTGAGTTTGACGCTGGAGGCTACAATCAAAAGTTCTGTCTTTTTGGTGTTAAAAGCCAAGGAGTTAGTAGCCATCCATGCATGGATTACTGAGTAGATGGAGTTTAAATAAGCCAAATCCTGGGAGTAAGAGTCTGTAAGCCCTAGTAATAATGGACACTACATTTTATAATGAAGGCTATATGCAATTATTATTGGACCAAGAAACCTATTTACAACTGGATCAAGATCCAATAATGGAAATTATAAAATTGGTGGAAAATACAGTTGTAAAAGTGCTGGATTTTGGATGGATCACCGAACACACTATGGAATTCCTGATAAACAAGACACTGATATCAACAGTATTCTATGCCTTGACAAAGATTAATAAAAATCCAACTAATACACCATTCAGACCGATAGAGTCTGGGACTGAGTATATTCAAACCACTTGCGATCTACCTAGATGCAGCATTACAACCCATCATACAAATGACAGATACTTACCTCAAAGATACCTCACATTTTCTGCAATTATTAAAAGAATTGAATTTCACGGATCCTACACTTATATCCTTCACATTAGATGTCACAAGTCTCTACACCTCAATTCCCCATGGTGAAGGAATAGAGGCAATGAAATGGTTGCTACTAACCCATGATGACTGTACGATTCTGAAAGTCTTTGCCATTGAGCTACTGCACATTATTTTGTATAATAATTGCTTCAGGTATAATGACAAAATCTACCTACAAATAGCAGGCACCTCAATGGGCTCATCTGCAACACCATCCTACGCAATACATTTATGTATCTTTTTGAAAAGACCTTTGTGCTCAACAATCAGGAGTGGACACCCAAATTGAAATATTTGAAGAGATGTATTGACAAAATCTTTGGAATCTGGGTAGGAACTGAAGAAGAACTTAATCAATTCTACAATTACTTGAACAGATGGAATGAAAGGATACAATACACTTTAGAAGTTAGAACACCATCCTTTCACTTCCTAGATGTCATGATTCAATACAGAGGAACAGAACTCCTAACCACCATATACCGGAAACCAACAGATGTAAATAACAGCCTACATTATAGAAGTGTCCATCCAAATCAACTTAAGGAGAATTTACCTTTGAGACAATTCTTAAGGCTAAAAAAGAATAATATCAGACACTGAAAATGTGCACAAAGAATATGAGACCATGAGAACAAAATTCATAGAAAGAGGTTTTCCAGAGCAAATCCTAGAGAAGGCCAGAACAAGAATAGAACAACTCAAAAGATATGACCTCCTTAAATACAGCAGAAAGAAGGAAAACACATTCTTTGAAATGTTTGTCTCAAAGTTTTCAAATTAAGAAGATTATAATGAAGAACTGGGTTCTCATCAAGAAAGATCCGACTTTACACAGTCTGTTTCCTGAACCCCCAATGATAGCCTACAAAAGAGGCAGACATTTCAGGAATGCACTAATAAAAGCAGAGAGCCCGAAAAACAAGAAACAATCGTTAGTGAAAAAACGTAAGAATGGCACATTTGCCAGCTTGAACTGCCAACATTGTTCAAATCTGATTAAAGGTGATCATATCAGACACCTGAATACAGGAAAAAAGATCAAATTGAGAGATTTCGCTACATGTGACTCTATAAATGTAATATATGCCTTGAAATGCCCTTGTGGGAAATATTACATGGGTAAAACAATGAGAAAAGTCAAAGAACATTGGACTGAGCATAAATCAAACATCCGGACAAACAACATCAAATCCCCAATATACAGACACTTTAGAGATAATAAACACACAATAGCACAATTAAGATGTCTAATTCTGGAAGTAATAAACCCCCTCGCGAGGGGTGGAAACATCTCAAAGTTACTCTTCCAAAGAGAGTTATATTGGATTCACAAATCACATTCTATGTCCCCATGAGGACTCAATGGGGAATACTATCTAGGGCCATATCTCTAGACATTCGAAAGGTACAAACAGATTGTGAACTCAAGAGAGGCAGACAAGCCTTAAGTAATAATTGACACCGATAACCAATGATGACAATACCTAAAATGAGAACAAGGAAGTAATGTCTAATTCCTTTACATACATATGCATTATCTAGAGACAGATGTCTGAGTCCAAAATGACAATCTTATCTAACACAACATTATGAGTTGACTTGAGAATAGTCCTATATACTAGGGTTTCATAATTAAGGGTACATGACATAGAATGTGAACTCACAAGAGACAGAGATGTGCATTTCTGTAAGGACAAGAAGGAGACAAAATGTATTAATGACCATTGGATTAATAGATACGTGAAAGATACTGTACGAACAAAGGTCTAATATGATACTAAAACCATAAACATGAGAACAAGGTAAAAACATGTGTTACCTAGAGACATAAGTCTGAGACCAAAATTACAACCTTTTTTAATACAACATTATGATGTGAATTGAGAAAATTTCCATACACGAAGATGTCCTAATTAATGGATAATGACATAGAATGTGCACTCACAAGAGGCAGAGATGTATAATTTAGAAAGTTCAGAAAATAGATCAGTGATTGGTTGAAAAATGAACACATGAAAGAGATTGGGTTAAGAGGGTCCAATAAGATGTTAAATACCTTAAAGGGATGTTCACTATTTAAACAATCAAGATATAGTCAGGACTAATTGATTATTATTATTAAAAGTTCTATTGTCCTAATCCAACAACCAAACTCAGTCAATCTCCAAAGTTGACTAATAGCAAACTGTCTGGGGTCACTTAAGAATGAAATCACAACGATATGTTTACAATTTTTGGTTCCCCGCAAGAGTCTAGATAACTAACTAAATAGACTCCTCTTGCACGATTGTAGTATCTAGTTATTAGATACACCCAACCCAATTCTCTGTATTTATCTAGAGGCGCCAACTTTAATAAAAAGACATTTAATAGAGCCATGGCCCCCAGATGTAGGACACCACATCAAACTATTAACAAACAGGACCAACTCACAGTCGCCTGATCATTTAACATTAGATATAACCGAATGAACAGCTGAACAGATAAGGCATGCCATCTAGTGTAGAGTTACAACACCAATGATCCATCATTTTATCACCAGGTGCATTTCCAACTTCATATATAAACAGTAGGACTACTAGATTACGACATTGTGAATTATCTAACAATTAAAATAACCTCAGTTGACAGCACGACTAATATTCCAACCGATATTGTGATTACTTTTTTTTTTAAACTTTGCCAAAATATAAATTATATTTAAGAACATCCTTATTTTATGTGATTTTTACCATTTTAACCATTCACAAATTAGGGCTTTAAATCAGACCATTAAGGGTCCAGACTGGAATGACCAGTGCCTTATGGCATTTTTTTTACTACTGTGACGTCACCAAAGCTTTACGCGATGACATCACACAAACGCAATGACGCTTCTACATTAAGCGGCCATATTGATTGATACGATCTTTAGATGCAACACAAAGACTGCATGCAAATGCAGGACGGCTTTTAGGTAATGTATTTTCTGGAAATTATGTTTATCTCCAAATCGAGTTATTCTCTTAGCACTCTATTGCACACAACACTTGGACCAAAACACTGAAAACGTGTTTTATTTTATTTTAGAGGACCACAGGACTCTAAAATTATCCCAGACGAATATTGGATATGAATCCAGACCATTCACCTTCTTATTCTTACCTCTTTGCAAATTGATACAGGTAATCCCATGATACCTCTATAATAAGAGGTGCAATATAAGTTATTTTTCCTCATACTTAATAGATACTATGTTTTCTACAGATCCAAAGGGTGAAAGTCGGCCACATATGGATAGGAAACTAAACCAGGAAATTAAGACTACTCAGCCATAACCATCTATTTTTGAGTAAACTCTGGAACAAAACAAGCATTGTAAGTAGAGTGTAATAACTAGTTAATAGTTACTAATGGATAACGTATTGCTATTTAATGGCATGTAATACATTAAGGCATCATAAGAAGTCACAAAGAGAGTAGAGAAGGAAACCCCTTCAATGTACACATGAGTCTGGTCTCAGACGACAGAATGGGACATCGTCCTTCATGGAATTTATGAAAAAAGACAGGTCAGCAATTAACCAATACTTTTTGATTAATGCTTTGTACAGAAGTTATGTTTGGTATAAGTCTCTTGGGTACCACATATGTGACTTAATGGTTATAGCAGAGAGTTCATAATGGTTGAGATTAACATATGTAAATTCAATGTCACATTGACCGATGAATAGAGTCCAAGACAAAGATGAAACAGTTTCTCTTAATATGCACAATGAATACTCAGATACATGAGGCAATTTTGAAATTCTGAAATATTGAAATGCAATTTTAATTTGATAATAACTGTACAAGAATTTACTAATTGTATATTTTTTAAAAGAAAACAAGAAGAGATAGACAGTCTCAAACGGGTTGGGCAATAAAAGATTTCAACTGAAGAAAAGAAACTTGAGAGCGATTGTCTTGTAATAATTGAGATTTGAACATTCAGAAAGTAATTTGTATTAATTGTATAATTAAATGTATATATAACTACAAAAATATTCTTAAAACTAGGATAAGCATTCTCTAGAACGTTGGGCTTATTTATTGAGCCATAGATAGTGTGCAAGGGACGCAAATTCGCCAAATATTGAACCCTCTTTTTTAAGGACTCTCCATTATGCCCATTAACAATTGTCCATGGTCTGTTGGGTAAGAGCCAATGAGAATGGTTTCCATTATGGAATCAGGATAGTTGGAAAGGATGGGACCAATAAAATATCCTTTTACGCTGATGATATGTTGTGTTATATGAGAACCACTTCCAGCTCGCCAATGGGAATTGAGCTGATTTGATTCATTCCATATTGGAGTGTTCGATAAATTATGAAAAAAACAGAAAAAAGTGGATTACTGGTGTAGCGATCAGGGAATCAGCGTGGGCCTGGGGGTCTCCCTTTAGATGTCCTCAGCATCCCTGGGCTATTTTGAAGTTAAATTATGTCTTACATCTGAGGACACGCTTAATCATAATATTAATTCTCTTTGTATTGGTTAAATGATATGGGGAGATGGGGAAATCATGAGATATCTTGCATAGATGGAATCAACATAGTAAAAATGAGCTTAATTCCCAGGCTTTTATAAGTAATGATGGCACTCCCAACATAGATTTCTAGGCAGCGGATTCATATATTGCAGCAGAAAATATTTTAATTAATTTGAGCGAATATAAGACTGAGAAGGCCCAGAAGGCTAATGTTCAGGAACCCTATGATGGGAGCATGTGGGCACCAATAAAAACGATATACTTGCTGCTCAGCTGCCACATATTTTTGAATGGTGCTGGGAGAAGAGTGTCACAGAAAGACGTGGCCACAGATGGAGTAATGGTTGACTAGGCTCCCTCTACCGCCATGCCCCTACCCGGAGCCAAACAAGGTCCTTGGGAGGAGATTTGTTAAAGGCCGGAGTCATCTTTCTGCATTTCAGGGTCTGAAGGCAGAATTAGGCCCCCAATCACCAAACTTTGGGAGCACCACTTTCACTCTGGGTCTTCAGGGGAATGTTTTGGCAGAGTGGATAAATGGGGGGGTTATTAACACTTTGACCATTTTTGAGCGAGGTGAGCCTCTCACCTTTAAAGGTTGTAAATTAGTATTTAGGGTTAAGATGAGTGAAAGGTTTCTGTGTCATCAGATATCTCATTAAGACTTTCAGAAATAGGTGAGGGACACAAGTACACACCAGTAATTTCCTCTGGAGCTGTTATTTGAGGAGGATGTAAGGAAGGAAATATAGAGTATCTAAACTCTATAAACTGATAGATCTGTTGGATTCAGAAGAGAATAAACCTGCCCTATATGAAGAATTGGAGGTTCAACTGAATATGGAACCCTGGACCCGGATTTGGTATGGGTCAATCAGATCATCCAGATGGACCAAAAATAGGGAGACGGTCTATAAAGTATGTTAGAGATGGTAACTCACCTTTGTGAGACTCGGTAAAAGGCTAACAACATATCCCACAGGTTTCTGAATGGCAAATATTCTAGAGAGTATTGGGCTGCATAAAATCAATTCCTGGTGTCCAGTGATAGTAGTACTAGGAGATGTAGAGGAGTTGCCTGGCGCTGGGTATGATAGCCACACTCAGCACACATTTATTAACAGCTACAAAGTTACCATTAGCAAAATGCTGGAGATCCTCCAAAGGACCGATATTGAATATTTGACAGTGTAATGTCTGGGAGAGGCTGGCATCTGAAAACATTAGCTGACCAAACCTCTCGATTCATGAAAGTTTGGTATCCTTTTATTAACTTCTAGGAGGACTTTCCAAATGTCCTTCTTTGCCCATCACTGTATAAATATTCCCATTGACGTAAAGATAAAAGTTGAAAACAAATTTTAATGGGAGAAAATTGGGAGATTTGCGTCCACTTGATGTGTTGCTAATTTGCGACTGCCCTGTAGTTCATTTTTGATCTGACTGACTTTTCTTTTTAATTGTGTTTATTTCTTGTCAATTCTCTATATATGTGGAGCTCTTGAGGCAATGTACGCTTCTGGTTCTTGGTTTTCTTAAAACTAATAAAATATCACTTTAAAAGAAATAGGAGAAAGAGGATTGAACATTGCCACATTGCAGAAAAGGAATCTGCTGCTTGGGAGATCACTGAACACAACGCACATGTTGCCTATGGTATCTGCATTACGAATAGCTGGCCAAAAAGAGAAAGGAACTGAGTCCCTGCTGGTGGCAAAGCGAAAGGGGCCAGGAATGGAGAAGATGTGAGTGGGAGGGCTGGGAATGCAAGAGAAAAGAGATAAATAAAAGGCAAGACGGGAGGTATTTGTATTTGTATTTTGTTTATTTATAACGCGCAAACCACCAGGCCCAAGGGCATCAGGGCGCAATTTGTACAAGGTTGCAAGAAAAGAACATACAGGGATATAAATTACAATAAAAGTGTGTCAAAACAGCAAAAAAAACAAACTTAATAATTACAAATATTACACAGGGTACAGTAACCCTAGGCTCAGCAGAGGAAGTATCCCTGAGGTAGTTGGGAGGGTAGCAGCCCGGAAATCATGTAAGGGAACAGGCGGGCTGGGTAAGTAGGACAAATGTCTGACACAACTATTGCTGGTCAAAGAGCCAGGATTTGGTTTTATTCTTGAAGGTGTTGAAGGAGTCTTCAGCTCTGATGGCAGCGGGGAGGGTATTCCAAAGTTTGGATGCTAGGACAGGGAAGCTGGTGCCTCTGGCTTTTTGGAGCTTAAACCTGGGGATAGTAAGGCAGTTAGTCTGGGCAGTTCTTAGTGGACGGGCAGTGGAGTGGCGCGAAAGCCGACTGCAGAGATAGATCGGAGCCTTGTTGGCTAGGCATTTGTGCGTGAGGGCAAGCGTTTTTAGGGAAATTCTCTGCTTCACGGGTAACCACTTAAGGCTAGTTCTGGCTTCTGAGATGTGGTGGTTACGAGGGATGTTCAGGGCCGCTCGAATTGCATTGTTCTGGGTGGTTTGGAGTTTAGTTGGTGTAGGAGACACCCAGATAATCAAGCACATCAAAGAGTGGTTTCGTGAAGATATTGTAAAGAGTAGGTGACACGCAAGAACCCTGAGGAACACCGCAATGAATAGGGGAGGGAGCTGCGGCAGCGGAAGGTGCAAAGACCCTCATAGATCTGTTACTCAGGAAGGATTTGATCCAGGCCGCTGCGGAGGGAGAGAAGTTGGCAGCAGAGTGGAGGTGCCTGCAAAGGATCTGGTGGTTAACCAAATCAAATGCGGCGGAGAGGTCGAGGAGTAATAGCATTGCTAATTTGCCCTTGTCCTTCAGGACTTCGATCTGGGTTTTTAGGTCTAGTAAAGCCGTTTCGGTCCCATGTCCAATCCGGATTGTCGTAGACCTAACAGATTGTTAGATTCAAGGTAGTTTTGGATCTGCAGATAAGCTGCCCGGTCCAGTATCTTCAGCAGAAATGGTACTGTGGTGATGGGTCGGAAGTTCGTGGGTATGCTTGGGTCAAGGGACGGTTTTTTTAGTTGCGGGATCACCCAGGCATCTTTAAGGTTGTCCGGGACAATACCTGTTTCAAAGGATGAGTTAATGAAGGTTGTAATGAATGGGGCTAGGTCATGGGCGGAGTCCTTAATGATGGGAGCTGGGCACGGGTCACCTTGGCAGTTGGAAGGTTTCATCCTGAGGATGATGTTTTCTACTTCGGTGACAGTGAGCGGTGTGAAGGTGAAAGGTTTGATGTTGGCAGAGTTGGAGAAGGTGGGCCTAGTGGGGGAGAATGAGCGGTTGTCCCGCCTCAGGCAGTCCTGTTTTTCATTTATTTTAGATTGGAGCGTAGAGATTTTGTTTAGAAGGGCTGCTTGAATGTTAGCACACCATTTGCTGTCTTTCGTGCAAGTGTCTGGCGGGGAGACTGGGGTTTCGAGCTCTTTTAGGACTCTAAAGAGTTCCTTGGAATTAGAGTCGGCTTGCATGATACGATTATTAAACGATTCTTTTTTAGCAGTGATGATGGCGTCTTTATAAGTGAGGGAGGCGAGAAGGAAGCCGTCTTTATGCTCATCAGAAGGGTGGCTTTTCCAACGGTTTTCTGCGCAGCGTTTGGCTTTGCGGAGGATTCTTAGCTGTGGAGTGAACCATGAGTTGAGATGTGCTCGTGGTTTAGCCTTCCTGGTTTTAATTGGTGCTATGGTGTCAATGGCCGTGAGCATCGTTTGGTTGTAGATGTCTGCTAGGGAGGTGGGATCAGAACAGGCGTTGGTCGCCGCATTAAGAGAGGGGAGTAGCAGTGGGAGGAGTTGTTCTCTTGTTATGTTTTTTTTATTACGGGTGGGGAGGGCTGGGGCTATGGGTGTTAGGGCTCGCGGGGTAGCTTCAATGTTAAATGTTATGATGTGATGGTCAGACCATAAGCAAGGGGAGTTATTGAGGACCTGGATGTTGCAGTTGGAACCGGCTAACCAATCGATGGTCCTGCCTTTGATGTGGGTCGGTTCTTGTATGTACAAGGTGAGGCCAAGGTCGGTAAGAGCATATTCCAGATCAGTTGCTACAGGATCCTTAGGGTCACCGCGACCAAGGTTGAAGTCACCTAAGATGATTGTTTGGGAGTTGTTTTTTGTTTTGTCAAGAAGAAGAGTGGAAATTTCACTGACAAAGGTGGGTGCCGGCCCTGGAGGCCTGTAGATAAGGTGAAGGGTGGCCGTTTGGTTAGGTGTCAGTAGTAATTTGATTGTCAGCAGTTCAGCTGATTCAAGTTTGGATTCGGATACCACTCTTAGGTCAAGGGAGTTTTTGTGGATGAATGCCACGCCGCCACCTCTAGTATGGGTAGAGGAGCGGTCACAGCGAGTGATGCCATAGTCAGGCGGTAAGGCCAAGGCTAGAGAAGGGCCAGAGGCGGCATGTAGCCAGGTTTCAGATATGGCAATGAAGTCAAGGTCGGCAGTGGTGATAAGGTCGGCTATGTCAAGAGCGTGTGCTGTGAGAGATCTAGCATTGATGAGGGCACCCTTGAACACAGGCAATTTAGCCCCTGTGGTCTTAGTTTTGCAAGTGGCGGTGGGCGAAGGTGGGCTGGGTGGAGTGCGTGGGGCTTGCTTGGTATTATTGGTGCGGGAAGGACGAATGCGGAATCTGGTGCCTAGTCTCGTGTTCCTGAGAGTGAGAGGGCAGGGTTGGTTGGGGGTAGGTTTTGTGGCAAAGTGTTTGAGCCAGAGGGCTGGGTCATTGAGGTATTGGTTAATCTGGTTGCAGGGGTGGTGAGCGTCAATGGTAGTTACTGAAGGACTCGTTGAGGGTGTCAAGGTCATGGTGGGTGACGCTAGGTCAAGTGGGTAAGGGCAGGCCAGGTTATTAGCCTCAATGGTAGGAGTGGTTGACTTGGGTGGTTGAGTGAATAGGGACAGATGTGTGGTAAGGAGGTAGTGCAATAGAAGGCGCACGCTGATGTGCATGATGGTGGTGCTGGCTGCCAGAGTGGGTTCCCTATGAGCTAGTTGGCAGGGACAGGAAATGGTCTGTAGGCGACCAAGAGGCACAACACAGTTGAAATAGTCTGTAAGAGACCTTAAGGCACAACACAATTGAATGGTCTGTAAGAGACCTTAAGGCACAACACAATTGAAGTGGTCTGAAAGAGACCTTAAGGCACAACACAATTGAAGTGGTCTGTAAACGACCTTAAGGCACAACACAAATGAAATAGTCTGTAAACGACCTTAAAGCACAACACAATTGAATGGTCTGTAAGAGACCTTAAGGCACAATACAGTTATAAGGTGGTCTAGTAGTGGCCCAGAGGCACAATATACTTATGACATGCTATAGTTCGAGGGTTTCAAGGGTGGCCGGAAACACGTTCAGATAATAGTGGCTCAGAGAACATGGCTACAGTAGTATCCCCGGTACTGGCATGCGAGATTATACTCCTTGAAATGACGGTCCACGTAGTAAAAGGGGTACTGAAATAGGCCGACTGAGGAGGAGTCGTAACATTGCAATCTCAGTAATTGGACAAGGACAGGGGCAAAGTACTTACAGTAGGATCTCCTTGTATGAATGGAGATGTTAGGATGCTTGGATCCGATAGCTTGCCTCGGGCTTTGCAGAAGGCGGTCGGGGAGGCTTAAATTGGGCAGGGGGGGTGGCCACGCCGCGCTCCCATGCGCGTAACAGGCGCTGGAACAGGCCTTTGTGTGGCCTTCGTGCGGTAAGGTGCAGTGTGTCGAATGAGGGATAATTGGGATAAGAGGATCATGGAATTGGATGTGGATCAGGAAAGATGGTGATTTACATTGAAGAGGCGGTGGGTGTCAGGGCAGAATGCTCATGGGACATGGGTGAAGGGCAAGCAGGGTGATGGAGATCCAATAAGTTGACAGACAAAGAAAGTGGATACATGATACAAGAAGTGGTAGATGGCAGGAATTATTTTCTTGAAAATTGTGATTTGAGCACAGTCACACAATTTAGTCAAGCGAGTGAGCCATGATAAGAATTCAAATCTCCTTGGTTCACACTGACAGCGTAGCCACTAACATTACATTTATTCGGGCCTTGTTATTTGGCAACATATTTGCCAAATTGTCAATGTTTTTGAGAGATGCTCAGTTAGTCGTTTATTTTCTTAACACTTTGCCTTCAGAGGTTTGCACTTCTGGCTTCAATATCGAAAGAGCATAACTGCAAATCCAAGAATGCAAAGAAAAATTAGGATTGGAACAACATCTCTCAAATGACATTGGTCGCATTAGCACGTATGATTTAAGCCTCCCCCTCCCCATTCCTCTAGGCAGCATTAAATAAACGCTCTAAAGTTCAAAATATGAAATGCTAATACGTTCTCAGGAGCGCGAGGGGTGGGAGGGAGATGCGTTGGTTTGAATGAGTGAGCTGTAGAGGATGTTCACTGCTGATGCAATGTGACATCTCCACTAAATCAGGACTTGGTCTTGGCATCTCTTGAGCACTCAAACTCCATTCATACTGTAAATCACTGTGATGTTACACCCCGGTAAATGCCAATATTGGCACTGAAAATCGCTCTGATGAAGCTGTGCCCACAATGTTTGCCTGATCGCCACTCTATATCCAGCTCATGATGCTCTTGCCACAATATATGCCAGAACACTTGCTAAACGTGTAAATTACACATCACTTCGTTGAAGTTGCACATAATATCTGCCAACATTGGCACTGTTATGACTTTCATGACACATCCCTCATTCTCCGCTTCCCCCACCTTGAAACACATGCAAGCCTCGCACACCCTGACACACACACACACACACACACACAGTCAAACTCGTGCACAAAAATAAACATGTACTCACGAATTCAAACACTTGCACACACTAACCATTGCACACATTTAAACATGCAAACCACTTTTTCTTTTTAAATGTACATTTACACGCTGCTGCTTTGGTCTTTTCTCTGCATGGGAGGGGAACAGGCAACACTTTGAAACAAGTTGGGTGCCCGAGTTGGATGTGAGCTTGGCTTCCAAGCAATATGTGGGATCGTCGCCCTACCTGACCAGTTCTAACTGCCCTTTTTTCCCTCAAGAAGCAGTGCTGGCTGCTCAGTGGATGATGGGGGCACGCGCAATGGTCATGGAAGAGGGAGGCCGCCCCCTGCCTTCCCTAGCATTTCCACTGCATGTTTCCCTTGCTTACTCATGGGTGCTCTGATTTGTGCTCTTACATTGGGGAATCCGGTTTCTGCCCTCTGTTCATGCCTTTTCTTTTTGGGGCGGTGCCATATTCACAGGGGAGATCTCCTTGAACCATAATACCCTCACCCGCTTCCCAGTGATGTGGTGTGTTTACCCTCCCATAGAGCTTTTATGAGTTCTCCTTTTTTAGCATCACCGGCTCCTGTTGCAGCCTATTTGACCTAACAAATATTTACCTAATGACCAATTTGATCAAATTTTGCATGGGTGATTTGGCCTTCGGGGCAATTTGGTCGCATATATTGCAAAATGCCAACCCTGGAGAGCAGGGGTTGCGGGGGTGTCCCCCGCTCCCCATGTTTGATATTTTACAATTGTGGGGATGGGCAGGGGGAACCCCCGCTCCGCTTCCTTAAAATTGGAGGCAGGGGACAAAACAATTTTTAAAAAAAATGAATGTGCGTTTAAATTGGGCCCCGAGCAGATAAATCGCGATAAGTTTGCCACGATCAAAAACAATTCGGTCAAACAACCCAAACCGTTGCCAGGGACGTGTGTGTTGCCGTACTACGCTAGTGATAGGGGAGACCTCAAAATCTTAAATACATTACGTTTAGTTATTTATTTTTGTCATTGTCTATTCCACAGACTAGGCCCTGCCGTGCATCTGAGCACTTAAGACAGGTTTGGTATGTGTTACAGGAGGGTACAGTCTAAAAGAGGCATGTTTTAGGGCAAGAAATATATATAGATCACAAGATAGCCGGGCAACCTGCGCCCAAAGAACTCCCTTTCAACAACTCATGCATTAAAATCAGTTAATTGCAAGAAATCCAATGCCCAGATTATTCCAAAACTGCTTCTCATATTTAATGTTCATAAATAGCCAAGAACGTGTTTACACCCTTTCACGGTCTTCCTCAGGATTGTTATTACCAACAAGTTATTTTCAACAAAATGTGCATGAAAACAATAGAAATACAAATCATACAAAAGATCATAAACACATATCCCATTGAATGCAAAATAAGGGCGAGTGGAATACATACATTAGGTTCCCCACGAATATCACTAACCCATGATCAGAATTCATCATGACATACCTGAACAATATAATACAGAATTGAAGTTAACACGGGATATATTGTGAACAAGAATGAATGAAAATCAAACAGGGTGGAAAAGAAGAGGGGCGGAAAGGGAAGGGAAGAAAAGAGAACCCCATACTAAACTTAAATACTAATTTTAGTTTCAGTTATTCCAAAACACAGGTGCAATGGTACCACTCATGCTCAATTGTACCCCTAATTGCTAAGAACACATTATTCCTGTATCAACTCCAGCGTTAGGCACTTGTGAATCATATTGGGCTAGCTAGAAGCCCATAGTCTCAACCTAAGACTCAAAGGACCACCTCAATGTGTGCATGTCCAAACACGCGCAACAGGTAATCCAAGAAGAGTATACAATTCTAAGAAATATACAGTTATATTGACCATATCCTATTCTAGCAGCAATAAACACAAACTAATTACCATATTGAAAAGCCCTCCGCAGCTGAGCAGAGAAAGAAACCGAAGGCACAGTTTCCTAGACTGTTCTGTTCCTAGAGTATCATAGCCTTTAGAAAACAAAACATTTCCCTTCACTGTACTGCCCTGCCAAAACATCTGATTTGGTTTTTGAATGTTGCTGATTTGGTTTTCACCCCAAAGGAGTGTTCTCCTGTGCCCTTCCAACACTAACTGGGATATTTGCATACCCACAATACTTTGTAATGCAAAACATATTTTAAACCTCACCAAGATATTATGTGCAGTTTAAGAAAATGCCATGAATCTGTAAGTGCACAATTACTATGAAGTGTATACAAGATTGTTTGCAACATGCACCACCTTTAAATTGTTGGGTAGGATTATACAAATGCTCAGTGAAACTGTTTTTGCTTAGCAACAAGTTAGCATATAATGTGTTAAGGTCTATGCCCCATGGAACTTTGAAAACTTGGAAAGGTGGCAGATTGTGTGAAAAGCATTCTAGTAATTTGTGTATCTGTTGCCCTAATACTATATGCAAATAATGGCAGGCCTAGTTCATACCCATTATACCTTGCAGACCAGGTAATGATATTGCAAGCTCTCTGCTCATAAAGTAGACATGACATTTGCCTACAAAAAAACCATAGAGGGCAAATTAATAGTTGAGTTTTAGAATGCATTAACTTGCAAGGGGGGCCGCTTCAAAGTTCTTGTGTGACATATGTACAAAGAATAGGAATCATGGCATGAGGTTAGACATTCAAGCAGCCTGGTTAAAGTTGGGCTACATAGTCTGGGTGACGCTTTTGCTATGGCGCCATGAGCAACAGAAATTCTTGTGCTTAAACGTCATGCATATTAAAAACATAAAACAAGTGGATGTAGGTACAAGTCTGGTAACCTTTTGTAGAGCCAAGGTAGGCAGAGTCAAGGTTGTGTCTGGTAATATATCTGAATGAGGCCTGGGGCGGAAGTTCGAGCAATAAGGTATATGTGTGGTAGAGTCAAGCATGAGTCATGGGTATGGAGGGGAGATAATGTGGTTAAAGTTTGCAGACATCCCTTAATTATATCTTCTGCATGCAGTAACTTTTTCATATTAGTTTCAACCTATTGTGGATGTATTCTACTTTTAGGGTTTGGGGGCTTTTAAGGTTAAGCTTGCATAGTAGGGCAATGTAAATAAACTAGACCAGAATATCAGTACTAGTTCATATAATTTAGCTTCATTTTGAGAGAAAGCAAATATTAGGTACCTGCTGTGCTTTGTGCATTATTACATCTTTTTGAATAGGTGGGAATTGTCTGTGTGCGCTGCTGAAATTCTTCTGAGCGGCACCAGAAGGAAGTTGGGCAAGCGCACATGCGTACAGCTTAGAGGAAAGATTGCTAGTTGGGTATGACGGCATTCCGCTTGGTACAGAGGAACCACCGCCATTGTGATTGCACCTAAACATACATAGCGTGTAGTTGTACGTCTGACATCACGTCATGATTAACATAGATAAACAGTCTATGTAATCTGCGTGCCCCTGTCTGGCTGTGCCATCTGTAAGGATTGTGTGCCGTGATGTTACTGAGTTTTTGGTTCATATTGTTAATCACATAATAAAAAGATGCTCTTTGATGCCTGGTCCTAATATACCAAAAAAATGCACAGTAAAACTCATGTCCTCTATCCGATAGCGAAATTAAAGACAGAATATTCGCACTATTGCTTCCCAAATACAAGTTTACAAATCCCTTCCCAGGAGTCCATCCTATGAAGTCAAGTGACCACATTGTCTGTTCATATGGTTTGACTATAGATGACATTCTGTATCTATCAAAATGACATACTAAGAAGAGAATGGAGGTAACAATTATATAATAAGCAACATATGTGCTAAGGGATTATTACAAGAAGTAATAAGGAAAACATATGCAAGATAAGTACAATACTCAGAAATGTCGAGGCATCTAGAGTACACAGTTGAAGGTGGCCGGAGATTTCAGCCTTTATTTGTGAGGAATTTGTGCTGGAAAAAGGGCCCAAAGGTCAGTTTTGGCGCCAAAGGGGCTATTTCTGCCCACTGCTTTGACATCTCTGCGCCTGGTCGGACTCGGGGGGGGGGGGGGGGGAGTTAGGTGGATGGGGGGTAGCCCTCCACCACACAGAGTGAGCTATCGTGGGCCCCTACTCTGGGACCTCCCCAGATGCCACCAGTCTGAGAGAGACCTATAGCTCCTCCCTATGAAACACAGCTATAGTTAGATCAAATATCTGGTGTAAATCGTGCCATGTTGTAGGCTGACTCCTCTGACTATGTAGTATCAGTCGGTTTTCAGAGCTGGATGGAGGTTCATGAGGCCTTCCCTTATGAACTTGCGATTATGACTGCAGTCCTTTAGGTGTGACAGATTAAGGCTCCATCCCACCTGGGAGGTTACTACCTCCTGGCAGTGAATAGGCCTGCTCCTGTAATCAGGCCACCGACGTTCTAGTGTTGCTTGGCGACGAGGCAGTCACATGCTGCTTGGGAACTGCCAGTTCATAGAGACAAGACGGAGAGGGGCAGAGTGTAATCCTAAACAAATGTTCCCGAGTCGAATAGATTGCCTGTTTTCCAGCATCTGTCCTCTTGGCCCTGTTATGCAATAAGGAGCGCGGTGTGAGATGGAGGATCGAGGCGAAAGAAGGGGATAAACAGTCTGCACAGATGCTGTTTGTTGACACTCTGGTGAAGGCCCACGATCCTCTACTTCCCGGAAGGATGTGCTTTTCAGATTGAAAGAGGGGTCTGATGTGTTGTCAAGAAGAGACACACTTGCCAAGGAAGGGGTTCTTCTCTGCTGGACATAAAAAGATCGTCTGATACTCCACGTTCCCTGCTAATAGAGACAGGCTGTGCCCCGCACCAGAACACAATTGTCCTCATTGAGGCCACAAGAGACACTTTGATGCAAGGACAATGGGGTCTGTCACCAGGGCCAGGGACTGTTCAGTGATTCCAGCCTGAATCGTTGTTTGTGTTCAGGAAACCAAGCATTGCCAAAGTAAACCATTCGGTGCTGGAAATATAAAGGCACCGTTTGAAAGGATGGTAACCTGGTACTTCCCTGTCCCTGCCACAATCCCCATTACTTGTGTCTCACCAACACCTTATGACGTTGCTACTTCCACCCTTGTAGGGTGGGACATCTTCACTCGCTCTAACAATAAGTGGGATGTCAATTGATGGAACCTGCAATTATTCCAAACAACAACTAAATGCTCAACCACATTAGCAATAAGTTCTGTGCGCTGTGCACATAAAGCAATGTGTGCACTCTCGCACCACACCCCAATACAGACTGTCAGCAGCATAGGCACACAGTGTTTACACACAAGCACAGTCACCTATGAACACAGACACACAGTTACTTAGTGGCACACACACACACAAACATTTGTGACACACAAGCACAGAAACAGCCCAGTCCCCTTATCTTTTTTCCAGCTTCATGGTGCCTCCTCATGGTATCACTACATATTATCCCCACCAAAAATATCGCCGTGTATATGATCGTTTGGAACGGCCATAGGTGATATTTTTTGGGGGGATAGTTTTTGGGGGTTTTTGGGAGCAGGGGTTGTGGGGGTGTCCCACGCTCCTTTAAAAATAATGCAGAGGTTATGGGGGTGTCCACCGCAGGTTCCATGCCTTAATATCGCCGCAAAAATATGGCAATATTTTTCTATGGTGATGTTTTTGCGGGGATATTAACATATGGAACCCTCCAGATGGCACATTCAGGAAACAGTACAGGCGGAGGAGAGAGGTTGTCAATTATGCCTTTCCATGGGTCTGCTCCTCTGCATATTGCCAAAGAATTGGGCAAACCAGTTTCCTATCCCGATGCACTTGTTCACGTAGAGGGCTGTGAAGTTATGCGACCTCGGATGCATCCTATGGCCCAGGTGTGCAATTACCACCTTATCTGCATAAGCCCTGGAGTGGCTGGGAAAACTATGTGGCAGGCCACACATCGGACCAGAGTGTTCAGGCTCACAGCCACTTGCTTCTGAGCAGCCTGCTCTCTTTAAGCTCTTCGCTGCTCCCCACCACCCATTTAGGATGAGCTGCCCCTTCTGAGAACCCAGGTAATGCCTGACAATTCCCAGGCAGACTTGGGCACACAATGGACCACAGATGGCAGGGCCAATGTCTTGGTGAGAATGCCTCTCCAAGTTGTGCCCGGCAAATAACTCACTAAATTTGAAGAGCAAAGTTTCGGGGGGTGTTGTGAGCCTGAATTAAAGTTGCTCAGGCAGCACAGACTAGTCCCCCCAACTCCAGACTGGATGAGAGGAAAGGTACTGAAAGACAGTATGGTCTGGTATGTGCATCCTTCACATCCTACTGCGGTAGTCAAGTCCCCTTCTCTGGATGAGGGATTGAAAATGGGGGAGTTTGGATGACTGAAGAATTAAGTGAGGTTTGTGCTAAGGGGTGAGAAAAATAGTGATGCGCTATAGGTGAAGAGCAAAGCTTAGGGCAGGAGGAAGACAAGAGAACAAAGGACAAGTGTAAAGTTGGGTCCTGGCCAATGATGACTCTGACATCCTGGGATGTACCAGTGACTCCTTTAATAAGTTCCTTGTGCATTACATCAGGTACATAAGGTCAGATACACATAGGTTAAGGGCAACATGCACCGGCATCCTCTCTCAGGGGTCCACATCTCCAACTGACTCTCACAGATCACCACTCATACATCAACATTCTCTCAGGCTGCATTCTCTGTCACTCACTCCAACATTCCATGCATTCTACTCAGGGTCCAGGGGAAGCTTAGTCACTACAACAAGCAATTGGTGCTGTAGGAAGGAGAAGAAGCGAGAAGGACCGACTAGATCAAGATAGTAGGAGAGCAAAGAGAGAGTTTTCTTTTTTTTTTTCTTTTTTCTTCTTGTTACTCTGGAACGCTTCACGAATTTGCGTGTCATCCTTGCGCAGGGGTCATGCTAATCTTCTCTGTATCGTTCCAATTTTAGTATATGTGCTGCCGAAGCGAGCACGAGCAAAGAGAGTGTTGAAGTGGAAGAGTAATGAGCAGACCTAAAGACTGAATGATGTAGGGCTGAGTTGTGGGTAGCGGTAGGAGTAAGGGCTGAGTAATGGATGATAAATACTGCTTCCTTCAGAGATTCTTAGGCACAGGGGTTTGAGTGGCACATGAGCTGGAAAGAGGCCGAAGATCATCTCAAATGGCTCTCTCTAAAGACGAGAGACAACACTCCTCCAGGTGGCAATTCACAAGAGATTGCATCCATTGAACAGGATCCGGAACAAAGTCAATCAGGCTGATTTGATGATAGTAGAAAGGGACAGCCTCTCATTGGCAAGCCAGAACATTAACCACACTTTCTACCACAAGTAGGGAATCTGGAGTGAAAATATGATGTATCGATGTCAGGACTGTATGTGTGTGTATGTATGGGATTTATAAAGAACAAATCTAGCTGTGAAGCAACGGATCACTGTACATGAGGGACACACCCAGTAAGTAAGGGGATGGGGGAAGTAGAGGCGCTGGGATGGATATAGGGAGCAGGAGAGAGGGGGCCCTCCAGAGGGGCAGACTTAGGCTAATGTTGAGAGATCAGTGATAGGCAACATGCTTTTTAAATGTAGGGCCTTCAGGTCCTTCCTGAGGTGTCAAATTGGGGGGGGGCAGTCTTATTTGTATTGTGTTGTGAAGCTGTTCCAGAGGCAAGGCACATATCAGCTATTTGACTGTTCCTGTGGTTTTCCCTCTTGTGGTTTTTAGTTTCTAACCTTGCAGTGTTGTGGCTTCTGGTGGTCTCCCGGGCCTCTGTAGATGGTGAGTTTGGCTTCCAGAAAGAGTGGTGTTTTGGTTGGCACTGCTTTGTAGGTGATGCGAGATGTCTGGAGCATCAAATGTGCTTGAAGTGGTAGCCAGTGCAGTGCCTTGAGAATTGGGCTGATGTGGTTAAATGTAGGAATGCATCTCCAAGGATGCCTTGGTCATGGAGGATCTCTGGTTGTGAGTGGTTGTGAGTGGTAGCTTGGAATTGCTGGCTGCCTGATTTACCAGTTCACCAAGAAGGACACCAAACTGGCTTTGTCCCAGAGCATGAAGTTTCCAGCAACATAGCCATCTTGGATGGTTGACCAAATCAGGATTGCACCCCGCCATGTCTCTTGTCTGCAACTTCGGAAAATGCATATAAAGCAGGGACGCACAACCCGGTGAAATGTCAGCGGAAGCAGATTCTCTGTTATTTCAATGATTGGACCACTGCATGGGGCAATTTTAGTGGTTGTATAGCCCTGTCAGTGCCATCTGATTTAGTGTCGAAAGTGAATCTCTGCTCCGCTTCCACTGGCACTGCCTCCCCTCTGCCTTCACCAGGCTGATCTGCGGAAATCACCACTTGATTTGATATTTGGCAAAGGGAGCTACCAAGATGAGGTAGCATGGCGGGCGGCCATCCATGGCAGATCAGAGCTGGCAATAGCGCCCTCCATCAACTTTCCTAGCCTCAAGGAACTGAAATAAGCTCCCCGTGTTAGGCATGCACCGCTGAGAGGCGGTATGCCCTTTGGGAACTCTGAGTACTCGTAGGGGAGTGGCATTGCAGCTGCCAGCCCCAAGCTGGTGGATTGAGGCCTGAGGCTCTACCAGGCACTGCCTAAGAACCTCACTGTAATGCCCACGTAAAATGCTTGACTGGAGGGGCCGAGGGCGGGGGGGGGATTAAGGGAATTACAAATGTATTCAAATAATTAAAAAAAAAAAAGAAATATCTTGAACTATAAGACTGCGCATTGACTTTCAGGAGACCTGAACATGTCCTGTTGCTATTGTGTACCGTGTTTACCGTTCTTGTACATGGAAAGAACAGGCAAAGACTGCGCCATTGCATAGCAGATTTTCTGACTAAGAGGCGTTGATTGTGTATGTTTGTGTTCTAAACTGCTTTATTCTTCACACGAGTTGAGAGTATGAGCGTAGGAGGTTTTAATGAAAGGCTTATTTTCTCATGTAATTAATAGGAGCTTATTTTCTGCAACAAAGTCAATCATATATATTCAGCATTGACACTCTGGCACATAGGGTCAGGGGGGCTGGGATACTCCATGGATTGATGAAAAGTTAGACAACAAGTGTCAACCAACCACTGTGGATAGATGCTGTTTACTCCACTATATAAAAGGGAGGTGCGCAGTAAGGTGTGCGTGTGGGCCCCTGTATTGTTCTGTGCATGCGCAGGCTGAATGACAGAGACGAACAAGTTACTCTCTTACCTAGTAACGTTCTTTCGATGGGATGGTCCGACGACGTATTCCATATCTTTGACAGTAATCACCACAGCTGTGCTGCTTCGGAAAATGTTTGGCGTCTGCGTCCTACGTCGATGACGTCGATGCGGCGTCCCCGAGGACCTCCTCCGACGGCCGACGTCACCCGATGTGATAAGTAGGACGCACGACGCCCCGTAGCCTCAGTTGTAGTTTTTTCCCCCAGAACGTGTGCCACTAGTCTTCTGCCAGTCAGACACACAAGGCCTTGCGGAAACGTAAACTGCAATCGCATAAGAAATTCTGCAGCGGGGAAGGTAGGGAGGGAGCGATATGGAATACGTCGTCGGACCATCCCATCGAAAGAACGTTACCAGGTAAGAGAGTAACTTGTTCTTCGAGGGGATTGGGTCCTCCGACATATTCTATATCTTTGACAGACTCCCAAAGCATTACCAAAGCAAGGAGGTGGAAAAAGAATTTAGAACACAAATTTAGCATGCCCAATCAAATTGCGGAATAAAGCACTGCCTTGCCAAAGGCCGGATCCTGTCCTGGGATGGAATCGAGGGAGTAGTGACGTACACAAGTATATACAGAAGCCCAGGTGACTGCATCACAGATGTTACGAATAGGAACACCCCTCTGTAGGGCAGTAGATGCAGCCATACCCCTGGTAGAATGGGCCTGCAAGCCAGCCGGTGGGTCCTTACCCGCCAAGCAGTAACACTCTGAGATAGCCAAAATAACGCAACGAGACAAAGTCTGTTTCTTCACAGCTTGTCCCAAACGCTTTCCAGCATAGCCAATGAAGAGTTGATCGTCCACTCTGACCCGGGACATGCGTGAAATATAAAAGCTCAACGCTCTCGTAGGATCAAGCCTATGGAGCCTCTCCTCTTACTTACCAGGATGCTGAGGTGAATAGAATGCCGGAAGAACAACCTTCTGGCCCAAATGAAATTCCGAAACCACCTTCGGAAGAAAGGAAGGACGAACTCGAAGGACAACCCTGTCCTTATGAAACACAGTGAAGGGTGGCTTAACTGAAAGTGCCTGTAACTCACTCACTCTGGTAGCGGATGTAACCGCAACCAAAAACACAGTTTTAAGAGTTAACAGTCTAAAAGGGCAAGAATGCAAAGGCTCAAACGGAGCACCCATAAGAAACTTAAGAAAAAGGTTCAAATCCCAACTGGGCACCAGAAAAGGTGACGGAGGGAACACATTAGTGAGCCCTTTCAAAAACTGAGAAATTAAAGGAATCTTAAAATAGGAACATTCTTCAGACAAGCGCTTAAATATGGACAGCGCCGCCAGGTAACCTTTAATGGTACCCACTTGCAAGCCCCTGTGGGCCAAAGAAAGCAAAAAAGACAGAACCATGGGAATGTCACATTCAAAAGGATCTACATTCTGAACACTGCACCAGTTGCAGAATTTACGCCAACGGCAACGGTACAGAGGCTTTGTTGCCGGCTATCTGGCCAAGAGCAACACCTCCAACACGTCTTCAGGGAGGTCCCTTATACCTCAACCTTTCAGAAGCCAAGCGTGAAGGTTGAGGGATCTGACCTCTGGATGGAGAACCTGACCTCCCTCCCGTGAGAGCAGATCGTCTCGGTAGGGAAGACGACGTGGAGGGCAGATGGACAAGTTGAGAAGGTCCGGGTACCACGTCCTCCGGGCCCACGCCGGAGCAATGAGGATCATCGGGAACCGAACCTCCGTAACCTCCGCAGTACTTGCGGGATGACGGGGACTGGAGGAAACGAGTACAGCAGTGGGAATGACCACTCCACCACGAACGCGTCTCCTAAGGCTCCTTTTGGAGGAAATTCCCGCAAGCAGAACCTTTCACACTTCCGGTTGACACTGGAGGCGAAGAGATCCCCTTGAGGGGTCCCCCAAAGGGCGAAGATCTCCAGGAGAATCTCCTGAGCCAGCTCCCACTCGTGAGAGATCGTGCTCTGCCTGCTCAGAGCGTCCGCCGTCTCGTTGTCGTCTCCGGCCAGATGAACAGCCGAGATCGAAACTTCCTGATGGATGGCCCAGAACTCGAGCTGCATCGCCTCCCTGCACAGAGGAAGTGACCCTGCCCCCCGCTTTTTGGTGAGGTAGTGCATGGCCACCGTGTTGTCCGTCAGGATCAGGACACTCTTTTCTCGCACAGTCGGCAGAAAAGCCTTCAGGGCTACCCTGACGGCCCTCAGCTCCAACAGATTGATATGGAGTCTGGACTCCGACGGAGACCAACGACCGCTGACTGTCAACTCGTTGGCATGCGCTCCCCATCCCGTGAGGGATGCGTCCGTCACGATCGTCACCTCCGGCCAGGGAAGCCAAAACGGAGCCCCCTTCATCAGATTGCCTTCGACTGCCCACCACAGAAGGTCCTGGGCGACCGAGGGCGGCACCTGAACAGGGTCCGACATCCTGCCAGAAGATTGCGACCACTGCATCTTGAGTGCCCACTGCAAAGAACTCATCCGCAGACGAGCCTCTGGCACCAGAAGAATGCAGGATGCCATGAGGCCGAGCAACCTCAAGAACTCGAACGCCGGGAGCGTCTGGGCAAGTTGAAACTTGTGCACCATCTGCTGAATGTGAAGAGCCCTCACCTGGGGAGGAAAACACAGCCCCAGGGATCTGTCGAGCACTGCTCCGATGTACAGGAGCCGCTGTGTTGGCATCAAATGGGACTTCTTTAAATTGAGGGAGAAGTCCAGCTTGTGAAGGGAGTGGCAGGTGATGGACAGATGATCCAGGACTTGCTCGGGAGAGCTCCCCCTGATCAACCAACCGTCCAGGTAGGGGTAGACGTGATCCCCCCTTTCCTGAGATGCGCTGCCACCACCACCATGAGCTTGGTGAAAACCCTCGGGGCAGAGGTCAATCCGAACGGCAGGACCCGAAACTGAAAGTGCGAGTCGCCAATCGCGAACCTCAGGTACTTCTTGTGCTTGGGATGGATTGGCACATGGAAGTAAGCGTCCTTGAGGTCGAGAGACACCAACCATTCCTGAAGTTGAAGGGCCTGGAGGACTTGAGAGAGAGTGACAATCTTGAACTTGTCCTTCCGTAGGAGTTTGTTCAAACCGCGCAAGTCCATGATGGGTCTCAATCCCCTGTCTTTCTTCGAAATCAAAAAATAAGGGGAATACCATCCCTTGTTCCTCTCCGCTACAGGCACCAGTTCTATGGCGCCTTTCTCCAGCAGGGCTTGAATTTCCTGCGCAAGGAGCGGATCCGGACTCTTCAAAGAGAGGTTCCCAGGTGGATTGTCGTGAGGCCTCTGCCGAAAGGGAAGACAGTAGCCGTGGGTTATGATCTCCAGAACCCACACATCTGAAGTAATGGCACGCCACTGTAGAAGATGCTGCGCCAACCTTCCCCTAACCGGCGATCCATGGGACATTGCCTCATGACTGAGTGGTAGCGGCTGCGGCGTTGCCTGAGGGCAAAGAGGCAACTGCCCGAGCGGCTTTGGCACTTCGAGTACCCTGTTTTCCACCTCTGGTACTCCTAGGGTGACCTCTTTGACTGACAGCTCCTCTCGCTTTACTGAAGGATGAGTAATAACGAAAGGAACCTCCCCTCCATTGTTGTCCCCTAGGACCAAAAGGCGGAGGTTGTCGAACTGCAGCGCCCAACGACTTTGCTGCAGCTTTGGAGGTCTGCAACCTCTCAAGGCTCTCGTCAGCCTTGCTGCCAAAAAGATGTTCACTGTCAATGGGCATGTTAAGGAGCCGGGACTGTACATCAGGAGAGTACCCTACTTCCGCAACCACACAAACCTGTGTTTTACGGTGCTCGACGCCATGGACCGGCTGACACAATCTGTCATGTCCAAACCTGACTGAACGGCCTCACACATGGCATCCTTGCCATCCTGGACCATAGCAAGGAAACCATCCCGTTCGTCCCCTTCAGGAATATGTTCAGCCGCTAATGCAACACAGTTCCACAGAGTGTGTGTGAAACGAGAGAAGGCACATACGGAGTTGGACGCCTGAAGCGCCATACCCCCTGAAGAAAATACTTTCTTCGCCCAGCCATCAAAACATTTGTCGTCCCTATCCGGAGGGATGGTAGGATACGATGCCTGCTTTGACGGGGCCGTAGCCGCCTGCACCACCAAACTCTCCGGAGTTGGGTGCCTGGACAAGTAGCAGGGGTCGCTACTGGCTGGACGGTATTTTTCGCAACAAAGACTTGCCCACTGCCGGGAGACTCTCCGGAGCAGTCCAAGCCGCCGCCACCCTTCTCTGCAGAGCCATATGAAACAGCAGTACTGGGTCAGTGGGGGGACCAAGATCGAGGATGTCCGTAAGATCATCCTGAACAAACTCCCCTGGGGGAGCCGACCATCCCAAGTACTCGGTGACCCGAGACATAAGGCGCCGGTACAAAGAATCGGCATGAGTGCCAGGCTGAGGCCTACAAAACTCCACCTCCGGAGAGGTGTCCAGTCCACTGGCATCATGCAGTGACTGCCTCAGGTCTTCAAATTGGCTATGGCCCGAGAGAAGCTCATCTGGCACCGTATCCGGAACCAAGCCCTCATCAGAGCCTTCATCAACCTCTGAAATGTACTCCAGGCGGTGAGAGGAAGGCACCTGGGGACCAAAGCTATGCCTGACCTTAGCCAGAGCTTTTCTAGGGGCTTCCCCCGTGCCACAGGGCCCCTCTGACACCACCGCCTCGAAAGGCGTCGAGGGCGCCGAACGAATCGGCACCGGTGTCGAGAGAATCGGCATCGACGTCAGCCGCAGCGCCGGCAGCATCGACAGCGTCGACACAGGCCTCGAAGCCAGAGCTCCAAGCGTGTCCTTCGACGACCTAGGCGCCGACAGCGTCGACGACCCCCTTGGAGGCAGAGCCTCGAGAGAGGCCGTCGACGACCTCGGCGCCACAGGCGTCGACGTCTTCCTCGAAGACTGCACAGGATCACACGGTCTCGATCGCGTCGAGGACCGGGACCTGGAACGGGCATGGCAAGAACGGTTATCCTTGTCCAAGCGGGACCTCTCCCATGAACCGTGCCGACCACCTGAGCCCGAAGGTGTGCGAGCGGTGTCTCTCGACCGATCACGACCGACCCCACTCGGAGGCGCGGACGGACCGGTGCCCTGCGATTCGAGAATCGCTAACATCTTCTTCTCGAAGGAAGCCCATTCCTCCGGTATCGCTTGCATGGTGGGATAAGCAACCCGCCGACGGGCGGAGTCCTCGCAAGAGGACGGGGAAGGCGACCGATGCCAGCGCTTCCGGGAATGCCTCTAAGAGGGAGTGGCGAGACCGTCTCCTGGAAGGAGACCCACTGGACCTCCGACGATGACGCGGAGAGTCGCCTCTCGATTCATCCGTCGAAAGCCCCGCAGACCTCGAATTCCGGGGCTTAGACACCCTACCTACTGACAACTTCTTCTTGCGCTCCCGCAAGGCCTTGGCCGTGAGCGACTGGCAGTAGACACAGCATTCCATGTCATGGGCCTCCCCAAGGCACCAGAGGCAGGCGTCGTGCGAGTCCATTACCGACATCTTGGACCCACAGTCCCCGCATTTTTTGAAGCCCGGACGCGGGGTTGAAGACGAGGTAGACATCGTCACGAACAGGCTTTTACACAAAACCGAACAGGTTCAAAGAACCGAGAAGATTACAACAGAAACTCCAATGAGTTGAGGCGTACCGAGATTCACGAAGCGAACACGTTCGCGGAAAAAATGGAACTGAGGCTACGGGCGTTGTGCGTCCTACTTATCACATCAGGTGATGTCGGCCGTCGAGGGAGGTCCTCGGGGACGGCGCATCGACGTCATCGACGTAGGACGCAGACGCCGAAAATTTTCCCAAGCAGCACAGCTGTGGTGATTACTGTCAAAGATATGGAATACGTCGGAGGACCCAATCCCCTCGAAAAACATGCAGCAGGGTAGCAGGGACAGTGTACTCTCATGCGGCAGTACCAAGCAGACAGACCGATTCATAAGCTGAAAGGTGTGCAGCATTTGTTGCCATAATGTTGGCATGAGTTTTTCCCATCCTCTCGTCTTTTCTGGGGTGCTCCTGTTTCGACGCTCTTTTTGCTAATCTACTACCCATATATGTGGAATTGACCCTTCAACTACAAGCTGCATCATGACGACCATGCATGACTTGGGATCTTCAGGCCAACCTCGCCATGCGAGAGACAGAGCTGCTGCAGATTGATCGTGTGCCTTTCAGGGTGAAGTTGAGATGGAAGGAGCCAGAAGAACACTTAATTGCGACCCACTGTGTAGGGGGAAGTATCTAAGGGTGCGAGGGCTTTCTTCTGGTTTTACTTGAGATAGTACTACTGTTATCTTATGTAGTTGACTGCAGAAGGTTATGTTTTTCTGAGCTAACATAAAGGATAGCATGGGTCATGGATAAGCACATGTTGCAAAGAAGCGCAGCACTTTGGGGCTCTCCGATATAATAATGGCAAACCTTCATAATTAAGGAAATACAATTGGAATTCCCTTGATGCAGACCGTACCAAGAAACATGGGTTTTCTGGAGGGGATGTGGCATGGCCCTCTAACCACAGCAACCGTATTAAATACCGGTCGGGGGCACTAAAAGGCCTTTAAAGAGAGTTCAATAACGTTAATTGGTGTTATTCTATCTCAATTAACTTTTTTGTAAAATTGTTTTTTAATGTTCTTTTCTCTATAAATTCCCAGTCACAAACTGTACCATCCCCCAACAATACAAAGCTTCTTGCAGTGGGAGGAGTGCTATATTAGATGCTATATTAGATGCCACTTGCAGTCTCAGAGACTCAACTAAATCTATGAAATATCTATCGACAACCTCACTCATACCAATGGTATCCAGTGTTTTCACTGCAGAAGTGTCATTGCACACATTTCCCAGTGCAGAATATTCATCTCAAAGAAATTCACCTATACTATATAATTTTAAAAAATATACCAAAGCTATTTTGTTTTAGAAAAGGGATAAGGGATAGTTGGGGGTGGGAGGTTGAGTTTGTGAAAATTCCAAAATAAAACATTCTGCTATGGAAAAATCAGGGGTAAAACACATGGAACACATGTGCCCATCAACAGGCAACATATGCATAGGTCCAGGCCTAAATTAAGAGGAATTTCTTATTGAACGTTAATGTCGCGTATAGTGCTGTTTAATGGTCTTTAAGTTGTAGTACCTGAGAACAAAGAGTTAAATGAATACAGTGAGATACAATCATCTCACTGCACAGAAGGGGCTGTAGACTTGTCAATATAGGCCTGGTGGAAGTCATTTGCTATGATAGAGCAATCAAAAAACAGCTAAAACCTAATTTGCAAGGTACACTCTTACATTTATTATTCATTGCTCTTTTGTAACAAAATCCTGCAGACGAATTAGTTTTATCAGAAAACACAATGATAACAGGTTGTATGACCAAAAAGGATGTATGCGGGAGAGAGAGCAGGAAAGATGAGGTGAAGGGATGAAGGAAGATAAGAAAGATGAGTGTAATACAACTGTAAAAGGAAGAAAGTTAGCAGGTGAGAGAAAACAGTTGCATTTTTAAAGTACATCAGAGTTGAGTGGGTCATTTCAGGGGACTGGAGCCTGCACTGCAAATCTATGACCTGTGAGGTGTTGCTGTTGAAACCTTGGCACTGCTAGGATTCGGGGTCTGGAGGATTGACTGGCATCGAATGCTGATATCGTATACATTTAAGAGGTGCCTTGAATATCAAGCAACGTCCACCAAATGTCAGATTGCATGCTCCTTCTTTCCCTACTTAGACCCAACAGCACTACATTTCACAGAATGCACCTCTCCTCGCCCAATACCAATGCCCTCAGGGGAGTACATGCAGCCAGCCTTGAGAAGGCAACAGCTGACCAACTTCTTTGAATGAGGGGCGGGAATTTCTCTTGTAGATGGACTATCACGATATGAACCAAAATGATGTCACATCATCCATCTCCCTTTGTTTTCTTTTTATAGCAGATATATAGGTTTTCACCATTACTTTTGGCTTTGCCGCAGCTTGCTCTTTCCACGCTGGTGCATACATGCCTTGATGGATGGAACCAAACCATTAAGAAAACTGTGATCTGAACCCCCTGGCATTATGCCATTCCCATTTGACACCTGCCAGAGTAGATACATTTTAAATAAATAAATAAATGCACATTTCAATGATGATTGAGGAACGGGACATTTCCCTTGTAGATGGCCTCTGAAAATATGAACCAAAATGATATATCGCCACCCTTCTAGCAACATATCATCCATATCTCCTAGTTCTCTTTTTCTAACTTATGTGTACTATATCCCCATCCCTTTTAGCTTTGCCACAACTTGTTCTTTGCACGAACCCTCATGAGTATGCACCTACTGATTGACCAAAAAGTGCTGTTCCGCAGAAACTGGTGGCAAGGTGGCAGGCACCCATGCGATTCAGCAAACTGGTTAAAACAGGTGCAGCAATTAAACTGCTTATTCCTGACTGAAAATTGTCATTGGGCGGAGGTCCAACACCACCGGCACTGATTGAATGATCAGAAGGCGTGAAATGACACCATAGGCCTAAGTGGACACTAAGAACAGACTATTTCTTAATGGAGGGGGTCATTGCTTTGGCAGGAGGTGGGATAAATGTGCCCGGAGAGGTCTGGAGTGCGGGACAGGTCAGTCAGGTGGGGTCCCGTTACATATAGGGTGCTGTTTTTCCTTGACTTGCAAGCCAATGAATGAATGCCTCTGTTTACCATCACCCAACATTGATGCATGTTTATTATTTTTTTCAGATGCATCAGCTCTGCCTGAGAGGTAAAACAATCTTCAGCTAAGCTTGATTAAAACCAAAGAACAAGATCTTTCAAGGGGTCCCATGTCAGGCTTTAATAGCCATCCAGTTCCATGTTGTCCATTGCATTCTGGGACTTTGTGTGTCAGCCTCTAAGCGTGATTTAGTTCAAAGAGTATGCCCTTCAGAAAAAGCCTCACTCATGGTGCAATTGTCTACTGTTGTGCACCAAATAAAAATAGTGACCATTGACACATTGCACATCACAACTTTATTTTCTGACTAATAGCAAAGCCGCTTAA
This sequence comes from Ambystoma mexicanum, assembly GCF_040938575.1. Taxonomy (NCBI): domain Eukaryota; kingdom Metazoa; phylum Chordata; class Amphibia; order Caudata; family Ambystomatidae; genus Ambystoma; species Ambystoma mexicanum. The sequence continues at coordinate 827,508,497 of NC_090923.1, read as the reverse complement.
AAAGTAAGGCCCTCTCCTAATGTCAGTTTATGATCGGATCTGTGCACCTGCCTTGTAATGTATAATCTGTAGCCACTATCACTGTGCGTGTACCTGTCTCGTGGCTGCCAATCCGAGGCTGCTGATCTAAGCCCTGTGTCTATGCTGGGATACGTGTACCTTTTTCATACAGCTGGGCCTTCATTTACACCACAGCCCTTATACCTTCCTACCACACAGCCTGAATTTAAGCTCTGACGGTAAACGGCACCTTGGCTTTTTTCATGTGGTGGTAGTCGGCGCTTTATTAACTCTGTTCAGTGTACTGGAATGTCCTATTTATTTAGATTATGTGTTTGCGTGTTTTTGTATGGCGCATTGAAACTAGTATTGCATTGGTAATTAGTGTGTCCTTAATAAACACATTTACTACTGCTGCTACTATTCTGCAGTACCTATACCTGAACAGAAGTCTCCTTTTCATGGTTTGTACATGATTTCCTTGTTTATTTTTCTGATTCAAGCGAGGATGAGGCGGGTGAAGGGAAGTGAAGGAGCACCCATGCTTACTTTGATCGCTGCCCCCACACCATATCAAGGAAAGGGTTGTGATTGTCATGAGGGGGTTGGGTGATGAACAGAGATTCTGCATCCTTTAATTTCTTTGGTTTTGGGGTGGGGGCAAATTGTGTCTGTCCCCTAGACCTCAAAATGCCTTAAAATGCCCACGATTACATTTTGTAAAAAGAAGGTTTAAGACACGGCACCCCGAGGACAAGGGACCCCTCCTTCCACTGCAGGAGCAGTGCTGGAGCTGGGAGTGAAGCAGGAGCTTCCTCCTGCCTGAAGGTAGGCCACCTGGCTTTTCGACCGCGACGACCGAAAATTTTGCTCATTTCTTTAATATATGCGGATGCATGCGTGATGCCTGCGCTCCACATGACGACCTTTGTGACACCCTCCGTGAGCCCAGGAGCTGCTGCAACCTAGATCGAACTATCCCTACCCATAGTGTTTTCACAAGAGGCCGCCATTCCAAGATGGCCGTCCGCCTCTTCTAGCCTCTGCCCCTCCTTGGCCGAGTCCACGCGGGCTGCATCTCGCACACTATTGGCTGCCTGATCTCATTTCCTAACCTATCCACGACCGGCAGGCGCAAGCCGGCTGCAGCACGAAGGCGTGCACCAAGGCAGCTTCCCTGTCCATGCCTGTCACTGCCTGCTCACTGGCCACTGGCCAGGAACTCTGCCCGTGAGCCACTCCACTGGCACCCGAAGGTACTGTACAAACTGTTTCCTGATCGCCTGATTTGTCTACCCCCATTTACTTTAGCATGCACACCTCCTTTATCGCTACAACTAAACGTACGCACCATAGCGCCTCGAGGAGATTTGTACGTGCCATTCTAATCCCACTCGCACTGTCCGACTCCGCCCGCACACGCATGGTACTCACCTGACCCTGTATAGAACTAAGAGTATATGTAAACGCTGCCCCGGCAAATGTGTCTTGCAAAATATCTTGTATCATATGCTCACTCAGCCGCTCAAACATAGCTCAATTTGCCCACTAAGCTCTGTGCTAGCGCCTATGTATTTGCATACCCTGCCTTAGCCATCCCCCGTTAAAACCGATTCTGCTTGCTATATACCATTGTGTCACTGTATTGTTCCTTATGGTCGCCTAGAGACCACCGTACTATTGTGTAGTGCCTTATGGTCGCCTAAAGACCATCGTGCTATTGTGTTGTGCCTTATGGTCGCCTAGAGACCACTATAGTATTGTGTTGTGCCTTATGGTCGCCTAGACACCACTATACTATTGTGTAGTGCCTTATGGTCGCCTAGAGACCACTGTACTATTGTTTAGTGCCTTATGGTCGCCTAGAGACCACTGTACTATTGTGTAGTGCCTTATGGTCGCCTAGAGACCACTGTGCTATTGTGTAGTGCCTTATGGTTGCCTAGAGACCACTTTGCTATTGTGTAGTTCCTTATGGTCGGCTAGAGACCACTGTGCGCTGAAAGTGCCAAATCAACTCTGCTAGTATATTCTCCATCCCTAACTGCTGAATCTAGCCCAAATATTCCTATCATTGCATTAAGCCTTATCTTTACTTAGTATTTGACTGCTGCTTTAGACAGGTATCTGATGGCTGCACTCAGCCCAGTATCTGACTTCTATTTTAGACTTGCATCTGATTGTCGCATTTAGCCCAGTATCTGATAGCTGCTCTTAGCCTAGTACGTGATTGCTGCATTAATCTCGCCTAGTATTTGAGAACTGTACTCAGCCCGCTCTGCCCAGTATCCAACTACGGCAGCTAAGTCCAGTCTCCCTAGCTCATCTAGTAGTAACAGTGTGTACTTCCTCATGCCTAACCCAGCTCACCTTGCACCGCTCACCAATCTAACAGTTATACTTACCATTATCTACATGACCATGCCTACAGTTCTGCCCACAGAGGGCCCAGGAGCCCACATACAACGTATCTCTAAACCTTGCAACCTAGCACAAAGGAAGCTTAGACTCTGGGCTCGACTACCCAAAATATTCGAACCCATTACTAAATATAACATCAACCTAGAACACCTTCGACCCAAACTATTCTGACCATTGGTAACCACTGCCCTTCCCAGACGCCAACCCTACCACAAAATCAATAAACCTATGGCCAACCTCCCTCTCATAGCGCAGCTAGAACCTGAATTAAAAGCTGCTTTAATCAATGCCAGATCATTAGTCGCCCATGCTACTGACATAGCAGATGTCATACGGGATAATAACCTTGACTTCATCGCCATCACTGAATCATGGCTCCACGAGGCAGCAGGTCCGGCTCTCACTCTGGCAGTCCCAGAAAACTATACCATTCTCAGAGCTGACAGACCAGACGCGCGTGGTGGAGGAATAGCAATTATCGCCAAATCTGATCTCTCTATGAGAATCACCTCCACACCCTCCATCAAATCCTGTGAGCTTCTCTCTATCAAACTACCCACCGCTAACTCTCAAACACTAAATATCTACCTTCTCTATAGACCCCCTGGCCCTGTCAACACCTTCATTGAAGATATCACCACTGTTATCTCTGAGAAGCTAACAAATTCCTCCCAAACACTAGTGTTAGGAGACTTTAACTTAGGGTTCAACGATATCAACGACCACCATGCTACTGCCGTAGCCAATACTCTGTCAGTACTAGGTTTCACGCAGATCGTGAATACTCCCACACACACCAAGGGAAGAACTCTTGACTGGATTGCCAGTCACAACTGCAATCCTTCTATAACAGCCATTGCCCCCCAAATATGGTCTGACCATCACCTTATCTCCTTTACCCTCAACACTAAAAGACCTATAGCCTTAACACCCACGCCAGCCATACCCACTTTAACCAGAAACAAGAAAAATATTACAGCTGATAATATTCTGCCCCACATCCTACCCAAACTAAATTCTCTACCTGACCACACTGACCCAGGCATCCTAGTGGAAGAATTCAACGAGGCCATGTCCTCTGCTCTTGACAGTGTTGCTCCTTTTAAACTTCGGAACAGTAAACCAAAAAAGCATTTGAACTCCTGGTTTACACCCCACCTAAAAAACTTAAGACTACAGAAGAGAAAATGCGAAACAGCTTGGAACCGGCATCCGACCGCTGAAAATAAAACCAACCTAATAAACATCTCTTCGCAATACAAAAAAGATATTATCCTGGCCAAACAAGAAACCTATAATAATAGGATCACCCAATCCAACTCCAGTATGAAGGAGCTATTCTCCATCCTAAAGGAATTGGAAACTCCTATCGCAGTACAGGATGACTCCATCAAAGACAAAACCTGGTGTACAGACATACAACTGGCACTAACAAACAAAGTGTCCAACCTCCAAACTAAAATTGCCCTAAAGAAAGCTTCACTACCAACTCAACGTCCGCCAGCCAAAATTCCCACATCCAAACCTAAAGAATCCACCCAATTCTGTTTCTCCAAGGTCTCAGTAATTGAGGTAGAGAAGACCATTCTGACTCTTAAACCTTCTAATTGCAAAGGCGACCAATGCCCCGCACAATTGATCAAGGATGCGGCTAGAGATCTAGCCCCCTTTATCACAAAACATATCAATGCCTCCTTCACTACGGGCACCATCCCCCGCAATCTAAAGGAATCTTGGGTACTCCCCCTTCTAAAAAAGCAAACATTGGACCCCAACATTCCCACTAACTACAGACCCATCACCACGGTTCCCTTCCTACTAAAAATATTAGATAAGGTAGCGTACACCCAAATCCAGAACTTCCTTGAGATGAACCATCTCCTTGGCACCCGCCAATCCGGTTTCCGTCCGCAACACGGCACAGAGACTGCCCTTATCGACTTAAAAGCCCAAATAGACTCACTCAGAGACAAGGGAAAATTAGCTCTCCTCCTCCTTTTAGACCTCTCAGCCGCCTGTGATCTGGTGGACCACAAAGTCCTATGTAATCACTTGGACTCGGTGGCCCACTTCTCAGGGGAGGCTATAGTCTGGATTCAGTCATTCCTTAGCGACAGGACCATGAGGGTGTTCTCCCCCGCAGCGGCAGCAGACCCTATCCCAATCACTTGTGGAGTGCCCCAGGGATCCTGTGTCTCGCCGACACTCTATAACATCTTCACCAAGCCACTCTTTGACGATCTTGATAATCTGGGTATCACCTACACCAACTACGCAGACGATACTCAGATTCTCTTACCACTTACTGGGGATTACGTTGAAGATCTGGCTTTGGTGAATAGAGTCTATAGCATCGTTCAAGCATGGATGGCCAACCATGGCCTATGCTTGAACGATGATAAAACAGAGCTCATCATCCTGGGCACGGCAGCCCGCATTTCCAAACTTAACCAAAACTACTCAGCCTTCATCATCGATGGTAACACTATCAAGGTCGCCAGAGAACTAAAAACCCTAGGTTTTTACCTTGATGCGACACTATCTTTAACCAAACAGGTGAACTCACTGGCCTCATCCACGGCCTATACATGCAAGTTAATACGAGCTGGGAAACCATTCCTTTCAGTTGACAGCTGTCTTATCCTAGCTAGAGCCCTCATTTTATCTAAATTAGATTATTGTAACGCCCTTTACATAGGGACTACTAAACAAATCATCAATAGAATCCAAGTGCTCCAAAACAACGCACTTGGAGCGGCCCTAAGTATCCCTAGAACAGCACATATTTCAGAAATAAGACGAAAACACAAATGGCTCTCCACCCAAGAAAAAATCAACCTTAAATCTGCTTCCCTTATCCACAAATGCCTAAACAACAAAGCCCCCGGATACCTCTCAGATCGCTTCAACAGAAAAAATCCCACTAGACTTACAAGGACAGTCAGCCCCAACTGCCTCCTAGTGCCCAGATTTAAACTAGCCACTATTGGAGGTTCCAGCTTCCCAGTCAAGGCAGCGCAGTTATGGAACTCCCTACCTCTTGCACTTAGATCTGACCAAACCTTTAACAACTTCAGAAAGAATACCATTAAATGGCTCACTGAGAATGTGACATAATAATTAACCACCCCTCCCACGTCCAATTGTATGCCACTTGATATGTAATGACCTGTTATAATACTCGTTCAGACTTGCTATACTGTTCGCTCGCTATAGACTTGATTGCTTGGCTGCGCTTTATCTGCACTTGCACTTGCCTTACCTTGCAGATTCAAGAAATGTCCACCATGCTTACCTTGTAACCTGTAACTTGTAACTTGTAACGTCGTTAACTAAGCTGTAAACCTCCTTGTTCTCTTGCGCCCTGCTACCTCAGGGTCCGGTGCGCACAATAAATAAACAAACAAACAAACAAATATGATGCTGAAATCGGATTATTTTGAAGGCGGTGGAATTGACCTGCATGTGAGGTGGCCAGAGCACATGTTGGAGGCAGGACATGCTATTGTCACTCGTGGGCATAACAGGTTGGTGGTAAGGTGTCAAGGCACATTTGCATTTGAATGGCCATGTGTGACAAATCTGATGTAAAGGAGACAGCAGAGATGCAATCAGGCAAGGGCTCTGGCAATATCAGGTCAAACAGGGCAACAAAGGGTTAAGGTTGCTCGCCAGCTAGAGAGAAAGACTGACAAGGTTAATTGGCCAATCCCAGAAAGAGTTACGGTTGTTGACGGTCCTTTGTTGATGTTTATCTCGTTGCTAGGAGGCGGAGGAGGAGGAGTCCGGAGAAGACCGTTTGATGTGGGCATATTGAGGAAAGCGAAGGGTGAGGAGTAAAAAGGGCATCGTTGAAGGAGTTACGCCATTGCGATTTTTTCGAGGAAGGTGGTCCTGTGAGAACAATAAAGGCGAAGGTTGTCGCCGTGTTTGTATCCGGAGCGGCAGCGCCGTTGCGCTCAGCCGGACGTCGGAAGAAAAGAGGTGACCGTTGTTACCCTGTGAGTTTAAAGGAGGAGCTGGCGCCGTTGCGCCCGATGACGAGAGGAAATATATAAGACGACCGTGTTCGTCTTTATGAGGTTTGGAAGCAGCAGCGCCGTTGCGCCGTACATCCGTACATCCAAGCGAAGTTATCCCTGAAGTAAGGCTGAAACCAGCGCCACAGCAGGATCCGGGCAGCCGCTGAACAACGCCTGCAACGTGTTACCGAGTGAACAGGAAAGTAGGAGCGGGGTTTTCTCTGATTCAGGAAAACGGAGTAAAAAGTGCTCTGAGCTAAAGACTATTGAGGGGGTAAGACCCACACTTAAGAGAGTGTACGACCGAAGAGAAATTTGAGGCTGAAACCGAGGATGGAATTAAAATGTATATTTAACAGAGAAGAGTTGAATTACGTGCTCTGAACATTTAATAACGTACAATCAGAGGCAAGAAATGCTGATGCTCCACAACAGAATATCTTGTTCAAGAGAGAAAATCCCAGAAAGCGGCAGGGGAGGGCTAACTACTCTAGAGACAAATGAATGAACGTTTGTGACCAACTAACAGAGGGGAAACAATATCTTTATTAAAGAAAGGATGGAGAAGAACTGAGGTTGAGAGGAATTTCAGATTAAGAAGAAGGGAAAAGAAAAAGAACGAAGAACAATATAAATAATTTCAAGAACATAAAGAACTTACCTGTGGTTTTTCCTACAGCTATCAAAGAAAATCCTCTCCCTTGAACTGGCAAAGACAATCGAAAGACGTATCCTTTTCAGTATACCTAAAGAAAAGAGAAAAGATTGAGAAAGAGTTAATAAAAGAATTGGGCTCTCTTTTAGTCCAAACAAACTACTTTCTGGCTAAGACTCTTTTGTCCTTCAAGTTCATTTCTAAATCATTACACCATGTTAATGGGTTCTTTTCAGTTTGTGCTATTTGTTGGTGCTAAAGCGTACACTATTTCAATGGAGTACAGCTAGGACGAAGATGACATGTGAGGAGGGACATGGCTTGTGGTTGGTGTTTGCCTTCCTCTCCCCATCCTACTAAACACATCCTCCTGGCATCCCTAAACTAGCACTATCAAACAGTAAGATCAAACTTTGGCCTGGCAGTGTTATTTCTAAGCAGTCTACTAAAGAGTAAATTGATTAATTGAACCTGTAAATGGGCTACTGCTGTAATACAAATGTATAAACCAAGTGTCCCTTCAGACAATTCATTTATATCTGGTCCTTAAAGTCCTGTTGTAAACAAGCATTGGCAAAGCCAACGGTTTTGGCTTCTATACCGATATTAGATAGGCATTTGCCAGGCACTATTACTATATGTCCAGCTAATCACACCATTTCCAGCTGTTGCCATGTAATGGCCAGGTAATACCATTATGGCAGTACCTGGCAAATACCTATCCCATGCCTAAACAAAACTGTTGGCTTTGCCAATGCTTGTTGTAATTCCTTTCTTTAAAAAGGTATAATGTGGTGTGCTATTTAGTACAGGCATCTTATCTTTGAGGTTTCATAGCCCCCAGAAAGGAGGTTGAACTCAAATAGTGTGCCCAATTAATGGAGGTTCTGTTGGGATGGGACCAAGACTTATTTTCACATAGTATTTCCTCATCTGCAATTGCATGGCAGACTGACGCAATGACACACTGGAGGGTTACAGAGAGCTTTGCTAGTGGTTATGATTCATCATGAAACTTCTAGACATCACTGGTCAGTATTGCCAGCATTGTTAAATAAAACCACAGCAGCCTACATTTCGGCCCAGGATATAGCCAACAGCCCTGCCCCTGCATTCGAAAGAGGAAGTGGATCTAGATCATTAGCCCATTGGATATCAGGGTTTCCGTTTTTTCCCACCCAGTTTGTGTTCAATCCGCGCTAGTTTGGTCAAGTGATCACTGCTCAACCCCCAGCTGCCTGCCCATTAGCTCATTTGGGATTCAGTTGTGGCCCTCCCTGCTCAGCCGTTAAAAGCCAGCTCCACCAGGCAAAGATTGAATCCATGCTGCTTTGGCCATGAGATCGCTGCTCCACCCCTCCCACCCGACCATTGGCTCGTTAGAGCTTGAGCATTTTCCTGCCCAGTTGAGGCATTCAAAAGTCAGCTACATTAGGCCCTGATTGAGTCCGGGCTGCTTTGGTCACATAATCACTGCTCCACTCCCTTCTGCCTCATGAAACCCATTTCATTGGACTCAACTAGGCGTCCTCATCACTGGCATCCTGAGCCAATGACAGCCAAAGACAAGGACTTTGCCTGTTTGTGGCTGTTAGTCGCTGGAAACACCAGAGGTGCTCTCCTTAGCCTTGCAGAATCCCTTCATCTAATGCAACATGTGCAAACCCCAACTCACATCAGGGGAAGCAACCTCTACTTCATTCTCTCCTCTTCCTCCTCAGATTCTTTGACCTCATCCCACTTGACTGGAAAGACCACCCCGTAATCCTTTTTACACATCCCCTCTTCCCATACCGGACAGGGCAGACACACCATGCATGCATGTTGCTCCTTAAAAAACTCCCCGGTGGAAGCTTTGGAAATCTGCCTGACCAACCATCCTGCTACCACGAACGTACATTCCCTAATGGTAACCTTCAACCAAACTTTAAAGCAGCTGGTCGACATGGCTGTCTAATATGGTCACACCCTCTGCCCCATAGTAAAGCCAAGAATTAGCTGAGAGCACCCTAATAAAGTTGGCGCAAAATGCGCAAGCCTGCAATCTCCCCACCTTTGAGGCCTTACACTCAAACCGCAAGGCCCCGATTATTGAAACCAAAACCTTATACTTCTACTACACAACAATTGCGAGAGCCTCTAATAAGAGTAAAGAACTTCTTCCAACAGTTAAACACTATGCCAACCCCCTTAACAGACCCAGAAATAGAGTCCTTGAGAAATGCAGTGAACCATTTCTTTCATTATCAAAATCGACACAATTAAAGACCACATTGATGCCTTCAAATCATCAGCCCCACCGTTATCTATCCCACCCCAGGTGCCCATTCCCTGGACTGACTTCTCCTGGTCTCACAAAGATCTCACCAATACATGGCTTCACAAATGCCAATCGCCTACATGAATGACATCCTACCTCCTACCATCCTAAAATACATCTCAGGTCATGCGCTCATCGCTCTCCTTCAGACTGTTAATGCTTCCCACAACCAGGGCATTTTCCCAAGCTGCCTAAACACAATACTGATCAGCCCACTCCTTAAGAAACCCCCACTGGACCCAGAAGACCTCGCAAACTTCCGACCAATCGCCAGCCTCCCATGCATTGGTAAAATCATAGAGAAGTTTGTCGTGAATTACCTTCACAAGCAAATCAAACGGCCAGCGTTGCTCCAGGACTACCAATCTGTGTTCCGTCCTAAATGAAGCATGGAAACAGCCACCATATAGGTCATCGATGATGCTCTCCAGATCATAGACAAAGGTGCTTTAAGCCTCCTGGTCCTCTTGGACCTAGCCACCACCTTCGATAAAGTGGACCACCAGAATCTAATCAGCCTCCTCACAAAAGGAATGGGAACATTTCTCAACTGGTTCTCCTCTTCCCGCTTGAACCAGTACCGGGCGTTCTTGCCCATTTGTTCACAGACCCCTTTGGTTGAGGCCCACATTTTCACAATTTAACACACTCCCTTGCAAGTATATATGGGGGTTGGGTTTAGGTACTTAATTATGATGGAGGGGTGTGTAGGGGGTCTCCCCCCAAATTTTACGAGGGGAAATGTGTTAAAAAAAGAATTGCTTACATATGGGCCATGAGCAAATTTCCCAGAACAAACAGCATAAAACCATACCAAGCTTTCCAGCTGCGTACTTTCAGATCTTACCATTGCCCAGTTACTTGCAGAGTTACACAGGGCTCAAGCCTCTACCTGGTGATCTTTAATCTATGCATGGAATCACTGGGATCACTCCTTGATGACCCAGAAATCATCACAACACCAATATGCGGATGTTGCCCAACTGTACTGTGATGTAAACTGCCCCCTTGACATCACTCGAGTCCGGAAATGCTCCGTCACCATTCAAATGTGGATGAGACTCGTATACCTAAACCGCAACCTGACCAAACTGGAATTTGTACTCGGCAGCCACCACTCCAAACAGGAAACCAACCTCGGATGGCTGAACTAGATGCGCTTGGATGGATTCACCACCCAAATTGCCCCGTCTGCCAAATCCCTCTGGTTCATCATGGACCGCAACAACTCTCAGCAGCACATCAACAAGAAAGCCCAGACTGCGTGGTACACGGTCACACTGCTATTCAAGATTAAGCCTGCCCCCAGAACCTCCAGAGCATGGCACAGGCTATTATGATTGCAAATATTGATGGGTGTAACGCCTTCATCATCTGGCTCCCTGCATTACACCTGGATTCCTCTCAAAGTTGTCCGTCATGCCACAGCTGCCTCATCACTGGTTAAAATAAAATCACTTGCATCACCCCCATCCTCCACAACCTTCACCGATTCCCTGTCACTACCAGGATCTTTTTCAAACTTGCCTGTATCACCTATAAGGCAACCACTGTCGGGATGCCCACCTACCTTGCGGAAAAGCTTACCACCTCGGGTAGTACACGCTTCTCACAGTGCGAGACCCGTTCTAGGCTGGAAACTAGACTAGGCCACAGGGAAAAGACCAGGAAACTGTCCTTCTGCTATGCCTGGAATTCTGGAACACCATTCCATTTACAATCAGGACCGTGATCTACAGGGAATTGATAGGCATGACTTAGGTAACTCTGCATCCAGTTTTACCAGGTAGGGGCGTTTGCAATGTAACAATTGGAGGGTGTGATGAACTCCTTAGCTGTTGAAGGACATCATACATACAACAGAGCACCACCATGGAGCACAGCAGAAGAGACTGTTGGTTGCTTGAGGTGTTCACAGATGCAGAGGGGATATAAGTGAATGCGCAAATGCAGATCTTTCAGATGCTGTCCATACCCATTCGGGTTTTAATGGTAACCAATAGACACTGACCAAGCTTCAGTTCTGTGCAAGTAGTTTACCAAGGACCATTTCTGTTCTCTTTTTCTCTATTTTCATTTTTATGATTTATCAACTGCCTATACAAAGGATTACCAGTCAAAAGGTAAAATAAAAATGCAAGTGGGCATGAAACGTGAGCATGGTAGCTTAGCCATGCGTATCATAGGCACTGCAGAGAAGCAAATGACATTGGGGCTCATTACGACTATGGCTGCGAAACGGCGTCAATTCCACCTCCGTCGAATTACTGCTACTGCTGTGGTGTGTGGCAGACTCACCGCTGTATCACAAAAAGGCAGAATTGCGCACCCACCATTGGCGGTAACAGTAATTCTGTCTTGAGGAATTATCACCGGAAACATAGTAAGAAACTGTAATTCTGCTAATTATTGCAGAATTACCGTTACCGCTGGGTTCTTTCGTGCTAAATCTGCCAGCGGAATATCTGTTGGTGGAATTACTGTTGGTCGGAAATAACGTCACAGCAGGAAAAGGAAGTACTGAGGTGGCCATCTTTAAATATTTAATCCATTGAAAAACAACCTGTAGGAGGGCCATCCAACCTCAGAGGCAAGCAAAATCAAGTCTGCAGGGAAGGGCAGGTCCAAGGTACCTAATGTGCTGATACAGAAACAAATATGTAACGACCATGAGCTCAAAGTACTAGCGAGCAGGTGGTGGTACATTCTGATAAACTCTATGGGACCCAACATCGAAAGACCATCCAGCAGTGCAAGAATGTCATCTGGGCAGATATCAGGGATAAGGTGGTGGCTGTAGGTCATATCCCAAATAATGCAGAGGACATGAAGAGATGGAACAACTTCAAGTCCACAGTCTCATCTCAAACCACTGCAGGGAGACGGCTGGCAGAGGAACTGTAGAATCTCTACAGTTGACCCCATGGGGGGGAGGGGTGGTCAGTGGCATCCTTCACATGGTGGGCCTGGAGGTTGTAGGTTCAGCTGAGGCCGGAGCCAGTAGCCAGGGAGAACCTGGTGAGTACACAAGTGAATGATGGGCCCATTGCAGAACAACCATGATGACATATCCACATACACAAACTGCCATGCATCCAGGTGACAGCAACCCCGACAATACATGACCCATCCATGTGACACTGCAGGCCATAACATGAGTCACTGAAGCCATGAGCCCCACCTTAGATTCCAACCAAGCAGGATGGCGAGGGCATGATGTATGCAACTGAAGTGGGAAAATGGGAAAATACTCTCCCCCCATTCTCATCCAAACCATGGCCCAGGACATCAAGACCCAAGCACCCCCCGCGAGAGGAGTCCGACACCTTCACTTCATCACCAGACGGACAGGTCGCCTGTGTCCACAGCCAACACGCCCGGGGAGCCTGCCCACTACCACGTCCGGGAACCACCGACGTCAGCCTCATGGACCAACTCGATTAGACAACAGCCACAAATGCCATCATCGTTAGAGATGCCATGACGACATAGCCAACAGACAAGAACACACGTGCCACCATGCACACTGGTCACTCACACACCAACCCACACAAAGAACATACTCAGTGCTATGACGCGGAGGACCGATACACCCACAGACACGCATCGTTGTTATTTTTCACATAGGTCTCCTACAGCACCGCAGAAACGCAAGACACCTGAAGAGCTCGTGTACATATGCTTGCAGATGCTTTCACGCTACCTATACCTATGAAGACGTCACCCTATATATCTAATGCTGCTTGTGACGCTCTGTCGCCCCTCACGACCCCCATATTATGGATTATGTACCGCCACCCAGAAACTAGGCCAAGGTAGGCCGCAAAGCAAGAGTCCCCAGGCAGGAGCCTCTCAGATGAAAATCCTCTCAGACGAAAAAGCAAAGCGCTAATCACGCAGAACAAGCCTCAACGAGAGCTCACAGCCAAGGCCGCGATGTTGCCATTTACATGCCGCGCGCCCCGCGCCAAGGTTACACCTGCCAACGCCAAACGCTCCTCAGAGCCGAAATTCAAATCAAATACTCATAATTCTGCTCCAGCCACGGTCTCTCCCCACGTGATCAAGCCGAACTGACAAGATGCCAAGCTTACGAGACAGAAAGTCGCCGGGGTCCCACGTCTGGGACACTGTCTGCAACAACAAAGCGACAAGTGGACACCTACAGCAATGGGAAAGGCATGCACATCAGCCACTAGCCAGACCTGTCCATTGTCCACCACTAACACATAGTTGCACATTGCTGCCAGCACCAGGTACACGGCGAGCTGGGAACAGCAATGGTCCCAGGCTTGGGGGCTCGCAAGTGAACCAATCAGAATACAAGGGGCTCATCACTGACGCCATCCTAGCTAGCCAATCACCAAGTTTCCCCTTATGACAGATTTGGTGTAGCAACTGTTAGGGACAGCCCAAGTGTACCACCTGACCCGTCCCTATCCAATAATCCTTTCTCCTATAGGTAACTATACTGACCCTACCACTCGGGGAGCCAACCTGAAGTGGCGTTAGGTTTTGGGACAGTTTTCCCAGGTGACGCAAGTAGCGCATTATACTACAGTAAAAAGGGCCTGCGAGCCACACTAAGGCTGAGAGTCTCTCCGGATGCATACGGGCTGAGAGTTATCCCTGCCGTTACTCCTTTGGGACGCGGGAGGAGTTGGGGCCTCCCCAGCCCCGGAGGTCCGCAGATGGCTCTGCCGGCCCCCGGGAAATGACCCCGACAAGTTGGAGGCACTGCTGAGATCTGTTTGAGGTCTACCTAACCTAAGGGCACAACCACAAGGCCTCTTGCGACGAGGTAGCCCAGCAGCACGGCCCCCTCTGCCATTGCCCCCTTTTAAGGACTACAGGACCATCGCGGAACTGTGAGACGACCGGACAGCGCAATCCGGACATTGGCCGTCTAGAGCCGACTTGAGAAGTATCCCGCCCGCGGTTGGCGAGTGTCCAGACGTGGTCCAGTCAAGGGGAGGTGGCGAGCCGCTTTGGAGGGGTGCCTGCAGTCGAGCGACCCCGACTCACGAGGACTTGGTGAGTATGGCACACCCAACCAGCAATGTAATGTTGTGCGGGAGGGGGGAGGAATTGTAACGAGGGTGGAGGGTGGTTGGTACAGTGTGTGGAAATTGATTTCGATTAATAAGCGGCGATAGACCTGTGAGGTGTAGCAAGACAGGCACGAGGGCTGTACGCTACATCGTCACGAAGTGGATTGGGTGGGACTTCAAGCACCCACGTGTGACTGTTAGAGGGTGCTGATTGGTCTAGATCATGGACACCTGTATAAGGGAGGTGTGGTTTTCCTATGAATTGACGTTGTAGATGAAGGATTAGATGAGGATCCCTACTAATTGAGTGTTGAAGCTCGTTAGGTAGATGATGTTTTCCCGCAGGAGGTAGCTAGATTGGTTCCCGAGTGCGGAAGATAATTGGCTGGTTAAGCTCCCCCAAGGAGGGGGCGTATCACACGCGAGGCGACGCAGCGTGCGCAGTCCGATTATAATAGGTCATTGATTGTTGCATACTCCGCTCCAGACGTAGTGGGAAGACAGCTGTGGGGTTAACAGGGAATAAAGGTGTCAAGGATAGCGCGCGATCATTAGTTCTGAAACTGAACGTACTTGTAATATCTTGTAGAGGTTGGTGACATCACCCATAGACCATCTCGTGTTCATCCAGGGGTGGGCGAGGGCAGGAAGTACGAAAGTGTAGGGGCGAAGGGGGAGAGGCGGCCACGCATGGAGAACGCTGGCCACGCACGAAAGGGGAGTGACGAAGGGGGAGAGGTGGCCGCGCACGGAGAATGCCGGCCGCGATCAAGAAGGGGGTTGCACCAGAAAAGGGAGAGGACTGAGCAGGCAGTGAGGACGGGGTGGAGCAGGAACTAAGTTGAAGATGTGCCAAGTACAGGTGGCACAGGAAGGTGGGGCAGCTCAAAGGCACGCCACACAGGGCACGTAGCCGCAGGAGGCTTCGTGCGCCACGGCCGAAGGGGGCCATAGTCGTAACATCTGGAAGGAAGAACAGCAAAAGCAAAGCATTGTAAAATTGAAATTGCCTTTCTTTTCAGCAGACGGTCGGAAGTCCCCAGTTTACAGGGCCGGTAAAAGGTTGAGGTTGAAGAAAGTGAAAATTGTAACATGGCCACGTACTACGGGTCAGGGGCAGGAGCAGGGTTGGGGCTCAGAGCAAGCGCTTTAACTACACCACTCCAGCACATCTGCGCGACATTGTCACCGCACAAAAAGAAAATTATAAAATACAGCATTGAATGGACACAAGGAACAGACAACAAAATAAGGGTACCGTGGCCGTCCAACGGCAGCTTCGATACGTTTACCCAACACTACCTACTGACATACCTACATAATACATACAAAGGGAAAAAGTTAGCAAACCATTTATAGGTCTTTGATCTCTGGAAGATGTTCCAGGGAGGTACACCAGGAGCCCCGGGAATGTTCACAGTACAGGGGATAAAAGAGGAGAAGGGGATAAGGGAGGAGAAGGAGGTAAAAGAGGAGAAGGTGAAAGGAGGGGGCGGTGTACGAGACATAAAAACCCACCCAGCACTGAAGAAAGTGAGGAGGAGGCAGAAGGATCATTTGCGGTAGCAGAGGCAAAGGTGAAAAAGGAAGGGGTCGGGGACATGCCAATGGCGAAGGTAGTGAAAAAGGAGAAGGGGAGATTGTATCCAATAAGAGAACTAAGAGAAGCTGCCGAACAGCAACTAACGGCCGCTGAGGGGTATTCAAACCCTGCATACAGCCCCCCACCATACGCACCAGCAGAGAGCTACCAAAAGGGAGTGGTAGCGACGGGCACAGCAGATATAACCAAAATGCAGGCAGGTACGGGGGCCGGGAAGAGGGTCCTGGGGGACTTTGCAAACATAGGACCAGATGAATGGATAGCAGCACAGGTGCTTCGGAAACTCCGGGGGACACTAACAGGGGAAGAGGAGGATGCAGTGAGGAAGGTAAGAAAGGGACCGCGTACAGATAGGGCACGAGGTAAGTAAAGAGAGAGAAGGGCTACTTTCACAAGAAGAGGAAGAGATGCTGGAGGAAAGGTTGGCAGAACTGAGGGCAGTACGAAGCGCACTGATCAAACAGTTCGAGCAGGAAACACGGGAAAGAAAGGAAGAGAACAAAGCAAATAAGGAAGAGAAGGCGAGGATGAAGGAGCAGACAGAAGAAAGGAAGAAGGAAGAAGCGCGCATACGGGCAATAGCTGAAAGGGTGGCGCGCTTGGAGCAACGTGAGATGAGAAGGAAAGAGGAGGAGCGGGAAGAAAATGACAGGGAAATGGGACTGTGGAAAAAGAAGATTACATAAGAAAGTGCGCGGAAATATGAAGAAGGAAAGGTAATAGAGAGAATATTAAAAAGGGAAGGGGGATTATGGGGAAAAAGGAAGAAGAGGAGAGGCTATTAGCGAAGGTGAGTGAAGAAGTAATGGAAGAAGTTTGTAGGAAAAGAGCGGAAATAGGTGGCGAGGTAGTAAAAAAGAAGAATGAAGAACGGGGAGAGAGGGGAGTGGAACACAGAGCAAAAAAGTATACACACCAGGATAAGGAGTTTGCGACAACATCAACACAGGGGGCTGCGGTTAAGGGAGGTGAGTACACAGACATAGACCTAATAGATTTGAGAACAGTGACAGTGGGGGGAAACGCACAGAGTGGGGATTGACATTTCAAGACGGATTTTGCAGCGAGGAAGAGGAAGGATCGTGCGAAGATAGAAGAGATGGAAATAGAGAGAGTTTAGATAAACTATACATAACGCGCACTAACTGCGAATCACCATGGGCCTGCGGGACACGGGGAGAACAAAACACAGAGGAAGTGAGGAGCAGAGAAGTGAACAGAAAAACACCACGACCACTAACACCAACACCTGTACACACTCCATATGTTAACAGACTTAGGGACCTCCCAGGGCGCAGGCAGGAAGAGTGAGCAGACATGTCCATGATGGGACAGGAAGGTAGCAGGAGGGGAAGAAAGAACATGGGAAGTGATGGTGCGAAATACTGTAACATTGACAGTATAGAAGAGTTTCCTAGCATAGAAGATGATGAATACACCATCATATCCCCACACAGACGAACACCAGGGGAAGTAAGGGAGTACAATTTAATGCCACTGTTGGAGAGGGGGGATCAAGACCACAATATGTCCCATGGAAACATGCAGATAAAGAAAATATTAAATTCAGACTTCCATCTCTGAGTGGAGGAGCAAATGGATCTATGAAATGGAAAAACACACTGTGGGTCAAAAGTTGGCGGTGGGTGATGTAAAGGGGCTACTAATTTCAATACTGGGGGATGCTGCAGACGACATCTGGAGGAGGGCGGGATTCCCAGGGGTAACCATAAACGACACGTCACATGATGGAGCGCCTTTTGCTAACTGTAGGCACGGTCTATGGCAGGCCTTGAGGGTCCAATACCCAGACACCTCAAACATAGGAGCAATAACGTCTTGCAAGATGCGCGAGAATGAGGACCCTGTTGATTACATTCAGGAGATCCAGGAGAAGTGGCGCCTAGAAACGTGGGAACCTTGGGACAAGACACTAGCAATATTTTACCACATACTAGTACAAGGGCTCCCGGAAGAAGTACAGAGGCAGTTAAAGAAATTAGTGGGAATGGAAGCAAAGGCATGGCCAGAAACACAACTGACAATAGTACACCACTGCAGGAGGTGGCAAGAAAAGATGAAAAAAAGGAGGAAGATAGAAAGACAGAGGAAGCGAAATTGGTTAAAAAAAAACTATCTAAATACGCTATTGAAGGGGCACTGATAACAGCACCCGGGCCCACACAAGCCACTGTAGCACAAGACACAACACAGCAACAGATAGCACCATTACAGCAAGCACAAATTATGACACAGCAGATGCCTCCACCCCCACCATAAACAGCACACACGGAAGGGGGTTATATGCAAATGGGGAATGGATACTCAAACAACTACAGAGGGAGGGTTCTGGGGTAACAATATGGACAGCAGGGGTACTCAGATAACACGGGGAGATATCCATGGCAAGCCCGGGAACCACCAATATGTTGGATATGTGGAGTGGTGGGACACATGTCACGCACTTGCAGAATGAGACAGGCACCAGCAGCTTGGGGAGAACAAGGGCAGCAGGGGCCTAGTGGGGAACAATAATTTTACCTACAACAGCAAGAAACAGCAACCACTGCCACAACAATAAGCACCACTGCAACAGCCCCAGCTACATCTTCAGGGGTAAGTACAACAACCACAAATACAACAAAAACCACCACAACAGGCACAGCAAACACAACAGCAGCCACAGCTGCAAATACAAGCATACACACCTCCACAGCAACAGATAAAACACCAACCACAGCAGCAGGCAATTGCAACACAACAACAGGTCCAAACAGTGCAGAAGCTCACACAAATACAGGACAATGCAATATAATCGACTGACACACCTGTAAGCCAGACACAGCTTGGGAGGGTGACAATATTGGGTCACAACCCTTACACAGGGAGTGGACAGTCACTGTACCCACAATAGGACAGCTCACAGATGTCTTTGATGTGTCCCATCCTATCAGTAACACCTAACCCTGCGGAGGAAACACGCATACAGGTGGTGATAGGTGACAAAACATTTTCCTTCCTAGTTGACACAGGGGCCACTAGGTCATGCATATGTGAGGGAAAGTTTAACTTGTCAGGTGAAGCTATGAACACTCAAGGATTCTCTGGGGCTAGAGGGTTGGTTCCATTCACTGATAACATCTCCTTATCTATAGGAGAACACGATATGTCTCTTCCGCTGCTGTATTCAAAGCAATCCCCAGTAAACATACTAGCGAGAGACACCATGAGCAGTTTGAATATGACCATCTCCTTTACTGAGAAGGGGATAATTTGCTCCACACCAGGCATTACCATGCTCACAGCACGACAGATGCTGCAGGCTTATTGTGGTAAAACAGTGGCCAGGGCAGAACCAGTAGATGGAGACATCTTCCAATATGGAACAGACATGGCAATAGCATGGCTACCAGGAATTGAGGGCAAAATTTGGAGGAGACCAGCAGCTTACCTTTTCAGACCAGAAACACCAGCCAGTGAAAAGGAAGGGGCCATGATGTCAGTGAGAATTGAGAGTATTGTGGCAACAATAGACTACATTGCAGTGCATGCCCAGGACAGGGAAGGGAGAGCATGGAGAGCAGTAATAGCACTAGCTGAGGGATGCCGACTAACACAGGTATCAGA
The DNA here is from genome assembly GCF_040938575.1 of Ambystoma mexicanum. Classification (NCBI taxonomy): domain Eukaryota; kingdom Metazoa; phylum Chordata; class Amphibia; order Caudata; family Ambystomatidae; genus Ambystoma; species Ambystoma mexicanum. The sequence goes on along the minus strand of NC_090923.1, from coordinate 827,488,798 downwards.
TGAGGAGCTGTTCTCGGATGACAATGGAGAGGGGGAGATGGTGTTTGAGATGAGCGTTAACATTTGGTTGAGAGTGACATACAAAGAAGTAGCACAAAAGATGGCAATGGCACTAGAGGCACCTGCCACTACAGCAGTGCCATTTTACGAGGATGTGCTGGCAGCATTACCGGCATCTCTATGGACCACCAGTCCATACGACGTGGGCTGCATAAAAAGCATTGGAGGAGTAAAAATAAAATTGAAAAAAGGAGCAATGCTGCCAAGAGTAAAGCATTACCCACTGTCAAAGGAAGATGAGGGGATATATGAAACAATAACAGCACTAATAAACAGAGGTATACTAGTACCATCAGAATCCCCTTGCAACACTGCTGTGTACCCTGTGCGCAAGGCAAAGGGAGGATCTTGGCATTTCATCCAAGATCTAAGACCCCTCGACCACATTGTAGAAGCAGAATACCCTATAGCGGCTAACCCAGCCACTATACTATGTGGAATACAAACAGAGGCATCGCGGTTCACCGTCATTGATCTCAAAAACGCATTTTTCTCGATACCCCTACACCCTGACTCACAAGATCTGACAAGCTTCACATATCGCAACACAAAATGGAAACACACAAGGCTGCCACAGGGGTACTGGGCATCACCATCCATCTTTAACAGAGTGATAGAAATGGATTTGAGTAACATTGATATGGAAAGCACGCTGCTGCAATATGTAGATGACATCATCATCTGCAGCACCACAGAGGAAAAGTGCAGGAAAGACTGATAAAATGCTCACAGTGCTAGCCGAGAAAGGGTACAATGTAGACAGGGAGAAATTGCAGTACTACCAAAAACAAGTACTGTACATAGGTCAACTGATTTCACAAAAAGGGAGGAACATTGCACCACAAAGAGCGCAAGCCATAACAAACACACCAAAGCCACAGACAGTGAGAGAATTGCAGCAGTTTTTGGGTCTATGCAATTACTGCAGGGCATGGGTTTTCAACTACAGCTCATACATAGGACCACTGCTTGAGGCCATCAGAGAAGCACAGAGGGGGGAGAAGAAGTTGGGATGGACAAGAGAAATGACAGAGGCTGTCAGTGAATTAAAACACGCCATCTCCACTGCACCAGTAGTAGCAACCCCAAACTATGAAGAACCATTCTACATATTTTCACATTGTGACTCAGCAGTAATGAAAGCGGTACTGACACAAAAGACTAGCATGGGACACAAACCAGTAGCATTTTAGAGTGGCCATTTAGATCCTGTAATGATGGGTCACTTCCCGTGTGAACAGAGCCTGGCAGCAGCAGCCTTTGCGGTAGAAAAATCATCAACAACAATGGGGTGCCCCACCACACTGTACGTGGAACACGCTCTCTTTGAAATATTGAACAAACCCAAATCCACATTGACCACTCAGGGGGCAACAGGTTATGAAATTATTTTATCCAGACCAGAATTGAAAATTATGAGGTGCAGTAACGTAAATCCAGCAAGATTTATAGCAGAGGTAATTGAAGATGGCAACTACGCCCATGACTGCACACAGGCCATTGAAATGTACTCAAGCACAAAGAAAGTTGAGGAAAATGCCCTAGAGGGGGCGAGGGGTAATGTACATTGATGGGTCCTCAGCAATTGATCAGAGTGATGGGGTAAGAAGGACAGGGGCAGCAGTGGTACGACTGAGGGGCGATTGGACGTACGTTCCATCAAAGTGCGTACAATTACCACAACACTATTCAGCACAAGCAGCAGAGTTAGTGGCCCTAATTTTAGCCCTCAAGGAAAGCTATGACAAGAGGATAACAATATATTCTGACAGTGCATACGTCACAACAACAGTGCACTCAGGGTTAATTAAGTGGCAACGAAGAGGGTTCAGAAGAGCAAACGGCACCCTGGTGCAGCATGCTCTACTACTTGCTGAACTAATTGAAGTAATTGAAGACCCCAGAGAAATAGCCCTGGTGAAGTGTCAGGCCCATACAAACGGGGATGATCCAATTTCAAAAGGTAACGAAACAGCAGACGCACATGCTAAATATGCTGCGTATTTTGGCGAGATTTGAACCCTCCCAGAAAAACAAAAAGATAAGGGGGGGGCAAGACAGATGTTGATGAAGGATGGGTACACACACATCCCTGAAACTCAAATAATGGAATTACAGGCAGCAGCACTTATGGCAGAAAAAGAACTATGGGTCAAAAGAGGATGCACCATGTCTCCCACAGACGCCTTATGGCGACAGAATAATACAGGCAAAATACTGATGCCCCTAGCCTTGTTGAAAACAGCTTTGGCACAACTACACCACCCCACACACACAGGAAAAGAGGTGATTGCAGCACAAATAAAAGAGGTGTGGTTCTGTCCTGAGCTAAATTCACACGTTGCAAACTTCATTAGCAATTGTCTCACTTGCCAACAATTTACGGCCGGTCACACGCTGCAAGTGATCAAAGGTACTATACCCCGGCCAGAAGGACCCTTTCTGCACCTACATATTGACTACGTTGACATGATCAATGTATGTCAAGGATACAGATACATGATTGTGGTAGTATGCCCATTCTCAAGGTGGATCGAGGCCGGTCCATGCTCCCATGCAGACGCCTTCAGGGCAGCGAAGTTCCTGGTAAGGGAGGTGTTCCCGAGGTGGGGGGTATGCGAAGTGCTGCGGTCTGACAATGGCCCACACTTTGCCAATGAAATGTTCCAACACGTAACTGCCCTCCTTGGTATAAAGCATAAGTTTGCATGCACGTACCACCCACAAGCCAATGGCGTCTGTGAACGCCTCAACGGCCTCCTAAAAGAAGAGATAGCCAAGATTCAGCAAACAACAAAAAAGAGTTTACTGCCTTCCCTTGGCCCTGTTTGAATTAAGGAATAGACCAGGGTCGGACCACCACCTCACACCTCACGAGGTGGTGACTGGACGCCAAAGGCACCTTCCACTCACACCACCATCAAGAGCTACAACAGACTGCCATGCATCGCAAAATGTCTTTGGTGAAGAAATGTACAAATATGTCTCTTCTTTGGTTACTAGTGTTTCCTTTATCTCTCAACAGATCGAACAGACACGGGGAGGGTCGAATAACACCCAACAAGAAGAAAAAATAAATGAAGAACAGGAACAAGCGCACAGTGTACAGTAAAAGAGGGGGACCACGTCCTTCTGCGGAAATGTAACCGCCAGTGGAACAGTCCCCTGTTCACTGGACCCCACCAGGTAGAAAAAACAGCTACTAGAGCTGTATAGTTGAGGGACAAGAAAGTCTGGTCCCACCTGCATGACATCAAGTCCTACAAAGCACAGACCCCCCCCTTGCATCGACAGAAGGGCCAACGTACCAGCAACGACAACAAACGACAACAGCGACACAGCCCAGACACCAAACCGCCCTAAAGACATAAGTGAACAATCACCCATAGCCCACCCCATGGTCACGAGATCCCAGACTAAAACAAACACCTCCCCAGCCAATCCCCAATAAAGAACATTAGAAAGAGTTGAATATAAGTTACTAACACATACGTCATTGCCCAGAGGTAAATGCTGCCCGCGGATGACAACACCCCAGAAGCATTGTCACACCAATTTCTGTATGTTATAAGAAAACCAAAACACTTAAAGAAAACAAGAATACGTGTGTATAATAACACATTCCTTTTGATCATAGAGCAATCCTTCCCACATCTCCACGAGCACTTACCAACCCTAAGAGATAAGACGGTAAGGAAAGCATGGCAACAGCTTTTCGCCTGGGCGTTGAACGATTATCTGATAGGGGGAGCTTAAAGGAAAACACGAACAAAATAACGCATATTTTGAGAGAATTTCAGGCGGGCATCTATATCATCAAAAGTAAAGGAGCTGCAGGACCGCAGCAAAGGTAAGAGAAATATGCCAGTTATATTAGCAATTGTAATAAAGATGATAGCCATATTTTTCATCACTGGTCTTCTTTTGCCACTGTCTAGCAGGCACACAATGCTGCCTATGTTATGGCATCACCTTCTACTAACAGACCCCCACCACAGCTGCAACAGGTACGGCATCAGGTGGTACAAGTAACCCAAGAGGAAACAGGAAGAGGGATAAACGTAGTGTTCTTAGTGATAACCACGGGGTAGACACATATCTTACTGAGTCCGCACACGTCTCAAATAACATGTGGTACCAGCACATGTCCAAAATTGGTAAGGGGACAACTAAGGACAACTGCTATGGACGAAGGGAACAAAAGGAAGAAAAGATCAGTAAAGATAGGAGGAGGAAGGGAAAAGAACAGCACGGCCAGCCTGTCGAGAGTAAAGAGACAAGGAGAACCACTGACAGGGAACTACCTGTGGGGAAGATCAGAAACAGCTCTTAGTGACATCCCACCAGAACACAGACTGTTCAGCAGAGCAGCAATGTTTTTCTCCTCCATAATACATCCAGGGATGCAGGCGTATGCAGATGTGAAGTGGCTCCAGATTACCAGATGGGAACTAATGATGACAATTAACTCCACCGTCAATGGATTTAACGCAATAAAAGAAGAACTGAGGGCAGTACGAATGGTGGCACTCCAGAACAGATATGTACTGGATCTCCTAACAGCAATGGAAGGAGGAGTTTGTGCGAAAATTGGGAGCTTGTGTTGCACATTTACCCTGCCAACGACGCAGACAATGGCACGCTTTCGGAGGCAGTATCACAACTAGCCAAGATGCACGCCAAGATGGAGGAAGAAGCAAAGGGAGCGAAGAAAGATGGTAGCTGGTTTTCCTACTTGTGGTCATGGATGCCATCGTGGCTGTCAGATGGTCTTAAAATCATAGTAGGATGTATAATATTGGGCATGGCCGCCCTGTTGGGAATGAGGTTATGGAAAGCAAGGTCAGCGCGCACTACTGATGAAATGATGGAAATGATCGGCATGCACGCCCTATTGCCAGCTGAAGACGACAAATACACAGACATCATCATAAAGGAATGAGAAGGTTACGCCAGCAGATACTAGAAGCAGACGTATACCCACCATCAGTGAAGGTAGAGAACCCAAGGAACCCGAAGAATTACGTTGGAAAGTGGGTTTATTGCAAGCCTGGATGTGGATGCGTATACATGTACTGGTCGTTTGAAGATCACGTGAACCAGTATGGACACCTGGCGGGAATAACAAAGGTATGGAGAGTACGCGGAGACAAGATAGTGGATAATTTTGTGGTCGACAAGTCGACCAGAGGGGGGACTGAAGTGGGAAAATGGGAAAATACCCTCCCCCCATTCTCATCCAAACCATGGCCCAGGACATCAAGACCCAAGCACCCCCTGTGAGAGGAGTTCGACCCCTTCACTTCATCACCAGACGGACAGGTCCCCTGTGTCCACGGCCCACACGCCCTGGGAGCCTGCCCACTACCACGTCCGGGAACCGCCGACGTCAGCCTCATGGACCAACTCGATTAGACAACAGCCACAAACGCCATCATCGTTAGAGATGCCATGACAACATAGCCAACAGACAAGAACACACGTGCCACCATGCACACTGGTCACTCACACACCAACCCACACGAAGAACATACTCAGTGCTATGACGCAGAGGACCGATACACCCACAGACACGCATAATTGTTATTTTTCACATAGGCCTCCTACAGCACGGCAGAAACGCAAGCCGCCTGAAGAGCTCATGTACATATGCTTGCAGATGCTTTCATGCTACCTATCCCTATGAAGATGTCACCCTATATATCTACTGCTGCTTGTGACGCTCTGTCGCCCCTCACAAACCCCATATTATGGATTATGTACTGCCACCCAGAAACTAGGCCAAGGTAGGCTGCAAAGCAAGAGTCCCCAGGCAGGAGCCTCTCAGACAAAAATCCTCTCAGCCGAACTGACAAGATGCCAAGCTTACGAGACAGAAAGTCGCCGGGGTCCCACGTCTGGGACACGGTCTGCAACAACGAAGCGACAAGTTGTACACCTACAGAGATGGGAAAGACATGAACATCAGCCACTAGCCAGACCTGTCCATTGCCCACCACTAACACATAGTTGCACATTGTTGCCAGCACCAGGTACACCACGAGCTGGGAACAGCAATGGTCCCAGGCCTGGGGGCTCGCGAGTGAACCAATCAGAATACGAGGGGCTCATCACTGATGCCATTCTAGCTAGCCAATCACCAAGTGTCCCCTTGTAACAAATTCGGTGTAGCAACTGTTAGGGACAGCCCAAGTGTACCACCTGACCCGTCCTTATCCAATACTCCTTTCTCCTATAGTTAACTATACTGACCCTACCACTCGGGGAGCCAACCCGAAGTGGCGTTAGGTTTTGGGACAGTTTTTCCAGGTGACGCAAGTATGGCGCGTCATACTACAGTAAAAAGGGCCTGCGAGCCACACTAAGGCTGAGAGTCTCTCGGGATGCATACGGGCTGAGAGTTATCCCTGCCGTTACTATAATAAACAGCAGTCTCTACCTTGCTCTTGTGTGTGCCTCATACTCCTTTTGGGATGCAGGAGGAGTTGGGGCCTCCCCAGTCCCGTAGGTCCGCGGATGGCTCTGCCAGCCCCTGGGAAATCACCCCGACACAACTACCAACATTGAACTGCAAGTAACAAGGTCTGACGCACATCTTCAATGTACATCTCAACCACCCCTTGCCCACACACCAGTCAACCATACACAAATACCACAGCAAGCATGGCACCAAATATATAGTGCATGTCAAGCAAAGAACACCACTGGACGTGTGTCGCAGACTAACAACCACTGCAACTGACTAGTAGCTGCAAGGCCCACATGGACAAAGAAATGTCCAATCTCATGTCAACATGACTCCTCCACAACTAGCAGGGCGGCCCTCAGCCTTATACATCCTGCCCTACATGTGCACACTTGACTCTGTAGGTCAGTGATGCACATGTCTGCACGGTCCAAGCAAGTCACGGCCCCCACACCGACCATATGCATGAACATCAATCAATGCAGTAATCTGCCATGCTGTCAGTCACATGAGATTTGCCCCCCTGGAGGCCTAGCACCTTGTGACCCCATAGTAGACGCAATATCACATGACAACTCATTAAACACATTTCCATCAAGGTATTGACGCACATTTTCATGTCTCCCAACAGGCACACAAGACACCCAGGAACACTCTGAAGGTGCCAGTGCCTCGGAAACACAAGCACCAACAGGTGCCACAAAGGCCACAGTCCATGCCTTGGCCAGGAGTGGGAGTGTACCCTACCCAAGATAAGAACCAAGGGGAGACTGCCATCCACTGGCCCATTGGACACAATTGAAAGCCCTACTCAGGCCATTAGGGTGTCTGCAGCTCCACCTGCCACAGAGGCACCCGACCACCACTACTAGGGACACAGGAGAACCACACACTCGCCAAAGTGGTGACAACAGTGAGCCATGTGCTTAGCCCCCTGCAACCACTGACATGTTATCCGAGACTTCTCTTCCACCTCCAGTCCACCGCATTCACATGTGAGACAATTCTCACCTGAATCCTCCCCCTGCGCAGCCTCTCGCCCATGCGGTCATGCCCCTCCCCCTTGTCATATCACTGTGCCCTCCACTTCCAGCAAGGCAACGACTCAGATGACCAGGTAGATCAGCCAGACCGTGCATCCCACAATGTGGGTCTGTGCCCACAACAATCTCCTCAGCCAGTGCCAGGCCCCACATTTGGAGTGGCTGGCTAGAGCAGAGGAACAGCAGGCAGAAATGCATGCCATTGCACAAGAGCAATTGGGCCATTCACATGTCATCCAGGGAGCCTCTAGGCGGGGTGCCAGATCCATTGATTGGCTGTGCCGGAGTACAGTGCATACCAATGCAAGCAACAGCCTTACCTTTTGTGGTGCCTGGAAACACAATCTTGTTGTTTAGGCGCCTAACAAATTCTCAATATATCAAATCAGCCAGTGGGTGAGGGAGCTTGCAGAACAGACCTTGGCCTCACATGAGACTGTGGCCAGGGGAATCAATGTGACCATGGAACATCTCCAGGGCAGTGTGCCAGTCATTTTGGTGTCAGTTACCACTACTGAGGGGTCATTGGCCAGCACGCCGCCCAGGCGCTCCCAGCACCACATGTCCCTTGCTCCCCTGCCTGCACAAAAAGGGGACAAATGAAAGCGCTAGTGTGGAGCACATGGGACAGACTGAGGGTGTGGGGTGGGTGATGGAGTTAGGGTTCAGGGAGTTGGGTGGGTGATGGAGTTGACTTAATTGCCTACAGGTTAGGCGTGACATGAGCCTCTTATCTCCACCTCATTTGAGGCTGTGAAAAAAGACCCATGATCATCAGTCATTTCATGCCGACATTCACCATAGGCTGTGTCTCAGCGTTTAAAGACAGGCCTGCCTAGGTTTGTGTGCTTACCAACATGATTAAACATATACAGCCAGGAATTGTAAAGTTCTTGAAATCAAAGAGATACCACTCTGACGCGTTACTCTGAATTATACACTTGACATAGGTTATCATGTTAATGTATTTAATATGTCCCCCTATCTTCTGAGGGCTCTTATTTTCATTAAACAAGTTAAAACAAAAGCAGATATCCCATAACATCACACCTATGAACAAGATTGGCATGTGGGCAAAGAGCATGCTTGAATAGACAAATAATATAACAAGTGGTGGTTTTAGTTTAACAGCATGTGTAACCTTTATGTCTCATGAAGCTATACTACACTATACTACATGCCATAAGTCTAAATGCCTCAGCAAGCCTCCACCCTTCACTCACGTTTAGAGCAGAATGTACTTCAAATGAAACAGCTCCTTCTGGGGTTAGTTCTGCTTAGCTGGGCCCGGCTGTCTCTTTCCTTCTGCTGCTCTGCTCAGGACTCTTCTGCTCTGCACTCCTCCCCAGACCCGCAGGCCTCAATGCCCTGGCCAGACTGCTTCTGTTCGTCCCTTCCCCTTTTGCTTGGGCCTTATATGTATGAAGGAAAATGGTTTCCCTGCCCATGTGACATTTTGCAATCTCTTTGTCACCTGGCCTAGTAAGATCGCTCTCTTTGTCTTCCCTCTGTTCCCCCGCCCTTGCCTCCTCACGCCTTCAAACATTTGTGTATAGGTGCGTTATAAATGCCATATCATATCATGTGCATTCGTCATATCCGCCATCTGGAACAGTAAAGGCTAGAGATGAGTTTGTCACTGTGTTTGCTGAGTTAGGTCCCTTATGTACAATTACATTAGGTGGGTTTTCGCACCTCTCAGTGAGAGCTCTGCACCCGTTCAGTGAATGCCTCCACTGTACTCTATGGCGTTTGGCTATCTGTTGTGAAGAGACATTTCTGTCACTTGTTAATTCTTAATCTTGTGGACGTGCACGATGCTGCTGTTCGTGTCTGCCAATTTCCTGTTCTTGAATCTTTATCAGATATAACACTTCCCATTGTACAGTCCATTGGCTGATCTCATATAATACCTACTGGTGTGAAGTCAACGCTCACACCTACTGGTGCACAGTTAAAAAAGGTAGCTATTTGTTGTTTGCTCATCTGCAAGAACAAGAAAGCACCACTTTCTGGATGCTGGTGATGCCAATAATTTTCATCCAGAAAGTGTGCATACTAGCCTCCTGTGAAAATGTGTGCTGTATGTTTGACGAACGTTATGTTTGACGAAACGTTTTTGGCTATCAATGGCTGCAGGCCACATGATATATGAAAAGCTGTCTTAAATCAGGGTTTGGGGTGGGTGATGGAGTTGGGGATCAGGGTGTGTTAATCAGAAAAGAAATCACTGTTGAGCCTTGATAATTTGTACAGTGTTTATTCTATGGTGGTGATACATGTGCATTCAGTGAATCTTCAGTGACGTCAGTGGTGCATATGTGCCAAGTCAAAAAGAATTGTCCATGAAGTCCTGGTGGACCATTCATCCTTCCCTCACATCCCAAAATATGTCCTGAGATGCCTTCTATTAACCTGCAACGTCTTCCTCATCAGAGCCAGGGGTGGGGAAATGGTGCTCATCTGGAGGCATGTGTATGTTCCTTCGTATGCACATGTTGTGCAACATAGCACATATAACTATGATTTTACCAACTTTCTCAGGGCTGTGCATGAGGGCACCACCGGTGTCGCGGAGGCACCTGAATCTGACTTTCAGCAATCCAAAAATGCGCCCAATGCATGTCCTTGTCCTCCTATGGGCCTCATTATACGCAGCCTCCTCTGGTGTCCCAGGGTTCCTCACAGATGTCATCAGCCAGGGTAAGTGCAGATAGCCTGAGTCACCTACAAAACATTGAATGTACAGTGTTAAGACATGGTGGTTTGGGTGCCGAGGTACTTGTATATGGGTCTGTTGTGCCATGTGTGCATGTGGATGATGCACCTTGCATCCATTGTGGTGGATGGGCATTGCCCCACTGAGAGCACACAGTCATTCACAGTGTATGCAACATAATTCATGTATTTGTCTATGCAATGAGTTCACCCATGCGGTTGACGGTATGGAGATAACCGTAGGTCATGTACTGCCCTATAACCATGCAATGCCAGGGAATGGTTTGACAGGTGCCTTGCTTGGTGTCCCTGATTGTGTTCTGCTACCTTGCATGCCAGGATGTCCTGTGGAGTCACCCGAATTCAGTATGTGTACTGGAGTAAGTCAGTCATGGCTCAATGCCTGTTCATTGCTTTCTTGGTGATGCATCATGGGATTTGTAGCTGTGTCACATTACTCCTCATTCTGTTCTCCATGTGTGTCAAAGTGCTATGGCTTTGTCTGACGGACTAGTGCTACTTACCCACAAGCCAGGTAAGCTGTCCTCTGTGTGTGTCCATTGACGCTGGTAAGGTGCAAGATGTATAGTCATAAATACATGCTTCAAAGTGTTCTAGAGGGAACTTTACACCTAGCCAAACACTCCTCAAGAAGCCAAGAGAATGGCACTTTGTGAGAATGTGGGGGTGCTGGAAAAAGTGTTCTAGGTCAAAAGACCTTTTTATAAAAAAGAATGAAAAAAACGAATTAGAAAGACTGTTCTTTTACCACACAGAGCAGTCTTTCTAAATCAAACTGTCAGCCCCTGCAACGCACACGAGTGTAATTATTTTGATTTTTGAAGTCCACCTAAAATCGCCCGAAAAAAACAGTCTTTTGATAGGCGACCTACAAAAATTGAAAAAATGACATAGAATCAGAAAAAGGCGGGGAAGAGCTACAGTTTCTTAATGCGCCAGTTGAAGGAAGGCTGAAATGCTTCCAATTGACTGCTATCAAATGTTCACGAAGGAATTAGCATCAAAGCATGAACACTTGTCAAATTAAGCATTAGACACAGGGGCACCACCTGCCCTTTCTTTATGCATCCAAATGAATGTTCTTCTATAAGGAGGACAATGCCTGCATCATTGTGCCTCATACAGGCCTATTTACTTAATGAATACACACATTTAAATCATCACCAAATGTTGGCTGTGATGCAAAGAAGATGTTTTACCAAAAAGAGTTCATCAGAATCAAAAAGAATTCCATTGCACCAGGCAATTTGGTAGAGAGCATTGGGATCCCAAGGAAACTTTGATATATACTGTTTTCAGATGAGGGCAAATGATTTAACAAGCCAAGATGGGACATTGTGTTAAATGCTTTTTAAATATTTGGCATTAGGCTCTACCATGAGCAACTCAGTTTTGCCATCATTGAGACAGAGGTTGTGTGTGGCCCTCCATTTCTGGATGATAATCTAGGATCTGTTGGCTGTGTCAGTATCATGGGAGTAGTTGCCTGTATTGGGTAGAAGGATTTGGGTGTCATTAGTGAAGTTGCTTTAAGGGATGCCCAGGGTGTCTAAGTGATCGAAGAGGGGCTTAGTTGAAGTATTGTAGAGGGTTGGAGAGATACATGAGCCTTGTGGGGCACCAAATGGGGCAGCGATGGGCTTTGCAGATGCGCCACCGATGAAAATCCTTGAAGTACGTTTGTTCAAAAAGGACTTAATCCACATGAACGCCTCCTTGGAAAAGAAGAATTTAGTGGAGAGGTGCTGACATAGAATATCATGGTCGACGAGATCAAATGCAGCAGAGAGTTTAAGAAGGAGCAGGCTAGCGAGGTTCTCTGAGTCATGGATATTGTCTAGTTGGATTTTGAGGTCAAGTAGGGCTGTTTCCATGCTATGTTGGGGTCAAAAACCTGATTGTCACGATCCAAGCAGGTGATGTAATTCTAGGAAAGATTTAATCTAGGTGTATGCCGTGCGATCGAGTATTTTGAGGAGGAAAGGGACTGACGTGATAGGGCAGTAGTTGGAGGGGAGGGATGGGTCTGTGGGAGGTTTTCTGAGGAGAGGAATGACCTAAGCTGCTTTGAGGCAGGCGGGAACAGTGTTAGAAGAGAAAGAGGCATTGATGAAGTCAGCAAGAGTAGGAGCAAGAGTTTCAGTGCACAATTTAACAATATGAGCAGGGCAGGTGTCTCCTTTGCAGTTAGAGGGTTTGAGAATCTGGATAGTTATGAGAACTTCTGCAGAGCGGACTGAAAATAAATTGAAAGGAGTGGGGTTGGTTTATCGATGTGCAAGGAGTGTGTGGACATCCTTGAAGGGGTGGTGTTGAAGCAAGTGAGATTTTTAGTTTGTGCACCAGGTTTTGTCAGAGTGGGACTGGGCGGTGGTGGGGACGGGGTTCTCTAATGCTTTGTGAATGGCAAAGAGCACATTTCAGTTAGAGCTTGCTTCCGTGATTCTAGTGTTGTAGGAGTTGGCTTTGGTTGCTATCAGTGTTTTCTTGTAGGTATTGGCAAGGGTGGTGAAGGCGTCATGGTTGGCTGAAGTAGGGTGTTTTCTCCAGATGTGCACCAGTGGTCGAAGTGGGCGGGAGCGGTCGGGAGCGGTGCTCCTCTACTTTTTTAAATACCTTTTACAGCTCCTATACTTTCCTTTTAAAAAGAAACCGTTCCGGAATGGTTTTGTTTTAAAATAAAAGTGGAGGAAGGAGTTGAAACTTGCCCTTTCAGTGCAATGCACAGAACGTTCCCTTAAACAGCAGGTGCAACTGTTTGGTGGTGTGTATTGTGTGTGGGAGGGGACGTGATGATGGAGTTTGTGTACAGTGGGGGCAGGTCAGCAGGGAACATAGTTCCACTACTTCTTTTCGTACACTTCGACCAATGATGTGCACTAATTATCGTTATTGTCTGTGGAGAGTGATCAGTTCATCGGAGAACCATGAGTTCGTATATCTACCTAGTTTTGCAATTTTGGATTTGATGGGGGCATGCTGATCGATGGTATGCAGGAAGGATTGGCTGTTTTTGGTGGCCGACCAATGATGCCAGAGGTTAGTTAATGGCCTGAAAGACAGCCCTAAAGGCATGGTTTGATAGCGGTTAGATACTGACAACAGGAAGAGGCAGAGGTCCAGGGAAAAGCCCATGGGCCTCATTACAACCCTGGCGTTGGACCATGGTGCTAATAGCACCATGGTCCATGCCGGATTCCGCCATGGTGGATGGCGGATTTACCGCCCCATTCCAAGGTTGGCGAGCGGTAAATCCCCATTCACCACGGCCCCTTCCCCATTTCCATTTTTGGCCCATAGGGCTCAATGGGAATGGGGAAGGCGCTAATTACGGCACCGTAAATTACGGTGCCGTAATTAGCACCAAGGTCCCTTAGTGGGTTGGACTTTAACGCCTGCAAAAAGCAGGCGTTAAAGTGTGAATCGGGCTTTAAGGGTTTAACAGCGCCGCAGGCTTTTATGGCGCCATTAACCCCTTAACGCCAGGGTTGTAATGAGGCCCCATGTGACTTAAGACTCAGTGCTGGGTCATATATGTAGTCTTGGACATTCACCTATCAAGAGTGGCACAGTTTTTATTGTGTGTGGCTAGTTACTTCACTCGGTTACACCAAGAGGTTGGGGTCAGTGCCTCTTTTTTGCCTCACGCTTCTGCGACACCATTTTGAGAACTCAAGGTGATACCAGGCGCATGGTTAAAATAGGGTTGGTAATAAAAATAAAAATAAATTACTCTAGTCTTGGACAAAAATGCTTCGCTTAGCATGATGTAGAGGAGCAGCCGAATGCTTCTGCAGGAAGTCCCGCACCCTTACTGCCTATATGTTGGAAATCTGAAACTGCACCATGCTTGACACCAGTAGTTGGGCCTACTCCATGGAGAGTCTTTGAGAAAAGGTATCCACTAAGAAAGCCATACCTGATGTATCCCTGTAGAGATGACAATCTTTTGGAAGAGATCCCATAGGAATATGAAGATAAAGAAAGAGAATCTGATGACGTCACACAAGATGAGCATGATGCACTGAGAAGAGTGGCTGAAGAAGAGGATGTATGGACCTTATAGAAACTGATGACGAAATAAGGGAATTGAGTGAACATCCTTATGCAGAAATGAAGATTGCACGAGTAAAGAGCACTGCAGAAAAGGCAAGCCATTTAATAACTGTACAGATGCAGCAACACAAGTAGATCAAACAATCTTAGAAGCTAGCTATACGTAGTGAATAGACTGCAGGCGAAGCCGCAACTATATACTGTCTGGACATGGATGCCATAATTGTAGTAAGTTCAAATCCACAGAGAAAGAAGGATCGAGAGCTGTGTGTGTCACAGCAAAGAATTAGCTGAAGATGCAGACATGAAGGGTGAAACTGTTTGGCCTGATGTCAAAGCTGAAGTAGCCAAGAACTGGTTATCTATCCATAAAAAGAACAGAAACCGTGAGACGTTGAATCGTCTCGTGTTAAGGTGCAAGGAAGGTACACCATGAGTGCCAAGTTTATTAATTAAAGACAACTAAATGCTGCAAAACAGGCCGAAATATGGTCTCCTGTCTCCTGTCACATGAGCCAAGGATCGAAATAGGAGTTGGGCGTACAGACCAGAACTATGATAAGTGTGAGCCTGTACTCACTTTTATTCCCAAGCGAAGAGAATCTACTGTAAGGCCAAGTTCAAAGACAGTCTGCATGGCAGAAGGCAAGGGTGATGAGAGATGAGGGATTAATTGGTGTCACGATGCCCGCTCCCGGGGAGCCGGCTCAGGCCCTGCGTCCCCGAAAGCGGACATCAAGTCCCCGGGGAAGGTCCCAGCAACCCCTTATAGGGGCCCTTTGGACAGCGTCCTGGCGCCTATGGCGCCAGGCTCATAGAAAATGTCAGTCCTGGCGCCATAGGCGCCAGGCTCATTATGAAAGTGTTTGGGTGCACTTACCTGATGCAGACCATGCTGCAGAACCCCGGCCTCCTTGAGGCCTGAAAGGAACTACTTTACCTGTGGGACTCATTTACCACCCGGGCGTGGTCGGGGAAGGATACATACCTGATTGTAGGAAGGACACATTCTAGGAACTTCTTCCAAAGCTATTTAAACCACACCCAATCAGCCACACGTGCTTCGCGTTGTTCTGCATCTAGCAGCTGGACGCTCACCGTGTCTGCTCCTGCATCTTGACTTCTGCCACACCTGCCAACATCCTGAATCACCTGCAAAGGAAGGGAACAAGAGAACAGAAGAAGGAAAAGGCCTCACCTGCTAAATCTGCATCCCAGAGACATTTCGCCGACAATCCTGAAAAGGAAGACATTTATTTTTAAAAGCACATCGCATCGATCGCTGCAGCGCCGCATTCTACTCACCTTTACAGGGCGCCTCCATGTTCAGCAGAGACCATCCGGATTCGCAGTCTCGCCCCTGCGCCTAGGGAGAAAAAGACAAGAACAAAGGTGAGAGAAAGAAGGGAAAAGGGAAGCTAAAACTCCATGTCAAGACTTACCTGTTGGGTCATTCCCTTTTCATTTCGGGTCCGCGCCGCATCCAGGCAATTTCGGACCCCGGCCCCTAAGGGGAAAAAGACATCAGTGTTAATGAGTGAATGAAAAGACATTACCAAAACACTCATTAAAGACTTACCTGATTTCCACAAGGATTTCACCGCTCACCTCGGGTCGGTGCCTGTTCCCCGGCATTCCGTACCCCGGCCCCTATGGGGAAAAAGACATTAGCATTAGAACATTAATGCATGGACACAAGGGGAACCACTTATAGAAAAACTTACCTGGAAGCCAAGCAAGTTTGGTTCTCACCCATCCGAAAATCCAGTGACGTAACTGGATAACAACGCGCCCCTGCATCAGAAGCAGGATGGAGAGCTCGCCCTTCCAGACCCTAAGGTGAGATGCTACGGGGAAGCACAGAAGGGTTTTGAGGAGGGTGAGAGGGGTAAGTGGGAGGCCGATTGCATTACCCCGCAGACAGTTAACCCCCTATTCTCACCTACAGAAGGATACTTCTGCGAGTCAGACAAGCCAGATCTGGGGCCCGGTCCAGTCCGTCTTCCGAACCCTGCGCATCACCTTAGACGAGGTCACAGCAGTGCGAACCAGGCCAGCGCCCCCGTGGGAGTCAGGTGAGCGTTACAGAACGTGAAGCCTTCCTACAAATTCCCACCCAGGCGCTATGGAAACTTCTGAGACTGATCAGTTGGCCCAATTACTGGGGGAATTACGGGCCGAAGTACATGCCGCTCGTCAAGAGACTAATGCCCTCAAGAGGGAATTAATAATATCAAAGGAAAGAACTGATGACCTGGCCAGACAGCTTTTGCAAGGTCAAGCTGGACAAACTCCTCTACCCTGTTCCGGAGGGAACCCCGCTCCTGTGGTTCCCAGTAACCCTGTGCAGATTAATATACCTGGAAACATGCCGCTGGCCCCACCTGAACGCTTTGCTGGGGACCCCAAACGATTCTCCGTATTCATGAATCAGTGTCGTTTGCACTTCCTATGCAGACCTGGGGCCTTCCCTAATGATCAGACCAAAGTAGCCTTTGTATTGTCATATCTCAGCGGCTGCGCTGCCGATTGGTCAGTTCCACTGGTTACTCAAGATGACCCGATTCTCCATGATTTTCAAGGATTTCAAGCAAGCATGGAAAGGTTATTTGCTCGACACTCTCAGGGGCAGGCTCTGGATGACGAACTTCTATCCCTGCGACAGGGCAATCAGGACCTCCTATCCTATATTGCAACCTTTAATAGACTAATTGTGGAAACGGGATGGCCAGAGGATAAAAGAGTCACGTTATTTTATCGAGGTCTACGCGGAGAACTTAAAGATGTCTTGTCCCAAGTTGTAAATCCGCCCCAAGAATGCCCAGAATATATAGACTTAGTGGTCCAATTGGATCACAGACTTCAAAACAGAAAAACAGATCGGTCCAGGTTTGAGACCCGGGTGTTGGTCAAGACCCACGCTAACCCCAAGGGAGTTGATGTCTCTGAGCCTATGCAAATTGGAGGGGTTAAAGAACCCTTAACTCAAAAGGAACGTGAAAGGAGGCGTCAGTTAAAATTATGTCTTTATTGTGGGAACTCTGGACACTTTCTACGAGATTGCCCGGCAAAACCGCCCCGAAAAGAGGTAGGAGCCGCTGATAAAAACCATGAAGACTCTGTTTCGGGAAACGACTCAGCCCGACAAGCTTAGGGTTCCGCTTACCGAGCTTGAAAACTAACTCTCAGACCTCGCATTTCATTGTGCCAATGGTTCTCGTAGATCCAGAAAAGCCTAAGCGGTTGCATGCAATAAAGGCATACATCGATAGTGGGGCTATTGGAAACTATGTGGATCGTGAATTGGCCTCTAGGATTAACCTCCCTCTCCGTCCTAAAACCAGCAAAGATGTCATCACCACAGTCGATGGAACTGAAATTGCCTCTGGACCGGTAACACATTCCACTACTGGGGTGACTCTTATTGGTCCTGACGGCCATCGGGAGGCAGTTGTGTTTGATGTAATCAACGCTCCACAGTTTCAGGTTATTCTTGGAATTCCTTGGTTAGAGACACATAATCCTCAAATTGATTGGCGAGCTAAGAGAATAACCTTCCCGGATTGTGCACAAACATGCTACCCAGAAAACCTGAAGATTAATCTAGCATCTGTAACCTCTGCCTCCATGCAATTACCTCCGGAATACCAGGACTTTCAGGACGTCTTCCAAAAGGAACAGGCCAACACGTTACCTCCTCACCGATCGTACGATTGCCAAATCGATCTGGTGCCCGGTGCACAACCCCCTTGTAGCAGGATTTATACCCTTACCGAACCTGAGAACCTGCATTTGAGACAATATTTGGATCAATACCTCGGCAATGGTTTTATTCGCCCGTCAAAGTCCCCGGCATCCTCGGCTTTGTTCTTCGTGCCTAAAAAAGAAGGCGACCTTAGAACTTGTATCGATTACCGCGCTTTGAACCAGATAACGGTTAAAAAACGTTATCCTCTGCCTCTGATTCCTGAACTCCTTGACCAGGTGAAGGATGCTTGCATATACACCAAGTTAGATCTCCGGGGGGTATATCATCTGGTGCTAGTAAAAGAAGGCGACGAATGGAAAACAGCCTTCCGTACAAAATATGGATTATTCGAATACCAGGTAATGCCTTTCGGGTTGTGCAATGCGCCTGCTGCCTTCCAATTCTTCATGAATGATGTCCTTCAGGAACTCATCGATGTTTGTGTTGTCGTCTATATCGATGACATTCTAGTGTACTCCTCTTCGGAATCTGATCACAGAAAACACGTTAGGGCAGTTCTGGAAAAACTGCGCCAACACAAACTATTTGCTAAACTGGAGAAATGTGTTTTCCATACCACAGAAGTTGAGTTTCTCGGTTTCATCCTGACACCCAAAGGAGTCCGAATGGACTCAAGAAAAGTGGATGCCATCCTCAAATGGCCATCACCTAGCTCTGTAAAAGGGGTTCAAAGCATGCTCGGCTTTGCCAATTTCTATCGCAGGTTTATCCCGGAATTTTCACGCATAGTACAACCCATTACTGCACTCTTGAGGAAAAATAAACGTTTTGAATGGTCTGAAGAAGCCGAGCAGGCCTTCCAGGATTTAAAAGCTAAGTTTACCTCTGCACCTATATTGAAACACCCACGTCCAGATCTCCCGTATGTCGTCGAAACTGACGCATCCAGCCTAGCCATGGGAGCAGTTCTGTCTCAAAGAGATCCTGAAACCAACCAACTGCATCCCGTAGCATTTTGGTCCAGAAAATTCTCGGCACCAGAGATTAATTACGCAATCACTGACAAAGAACTGTTAGCCATAAAGTCCGCTTTTAAAGCCTGGCGGCATTACCTGCTTGGCGCTCGACATACCATCACGGTGATCACTGATCACCGGAATTTACAGTATTTGAAAACCGCCAAGGCTCAGTCATCACGGCAGCTCCGATGGGCTTTGTTTTTCGCTGAATTTGATTTCGTGATTACCTATCGACCTGGCTGCAAGAACGGCAAAGCAGACGCCTTATCCCGAATTGGAATGGGAGAATCTGATACAAACTCAGAACCAGTACCAATAATTCCCGAACAGAGAATTCTAGGCATGACTTCGTTACAGACGCTTGAAGACATTCAAGTCAGAGTGAAACAACTCCTGGACCCTACAGTCCTACAGGATTGGATACAAAAGGGATCAGACTTTACCATAGATAATGGTTTACCTTATTACCTAGGACGCTTATTCCTGCCGCACAAGGATTTACACGAACTAGTTATTTCAGGTTATCATGATACATTAATAGAGGGACACCCCGGTATTGCCAAGACAATGGAAAAGGTGAAACGACAATTCTGGTGGCCCTCTTGGCGAAAAGATGTTAAAACTTTTGTGATGTCCTGTGGTGTTTGCGCCCAAAATAAAGGTCAAAAGAAAAGACCAGCCGGTCTCCTTCAACCTCTAGACATACCGCCAGCACCCTGGCACACCCTATCAATGGATTTTATTACGGACTTGCCTCCTTGTTCGGGATACAATACCATTCTGGTAATTGTGGATTTGTTTTCCAAAATGGCCCACTTCATTCCTTTGAAAGGTTTACCTTCAGCTTCTGTCCTAGCCAAAGAATTTCTCGAAAATATTGTTCGGCTACATGGATTCCCATCTATACTAATCTCTGACCGGGGAAGCAAATTCATTTCCCACTTCTGGCGCAAATGTTGTCAAATGGCACAAATCGACGTAAGATTATCGACCAGTCACCACCCTCAGACAGATGGTCAGACCGAGAGGACAAATCAGACCCTTGAGCAGGACTTACGGTGTATGTTACAGCAATCTGAAAGCAACTGGAAAGACATTCTTTGGATAGCCGAATACGCATATAATAATTCGGTACACTCTGGAACTGGCCATAGTCCTTTTTATACCTTGTTTGGACATCACCCTCGAACCTCAAACCTCGACTCACCTCAGAACCTCGGAGTGCCCGCAGTAGAACATCTGCATTCTACCATTACCCGAGCCTTCAAAGAGGCAACCACGCATTTACAACAAGCCAAGAGAAAATACAAGGAGAATGCTGACCTACATCGGAGTGAAGCACCTCCGTTTCAGATTGGGGATCAAGTGTGGTTAGCTACCAGACATTTACCGCTCAAAGGGCCTCGAACTTTTAACCCAAAATATCTGGGACCTTATTCTATTACGGCAATAATTAACCCAGTAGCGGTTAAAATTGATTTACCAGCTAATATGCGAATTCACCCTGTTTTTCATGTGTCACTTCTGAAATCAGTGGTACCCGGAACCCGACTACTCAAACCTCCAGAACCTATTCAAATAAATGGGGAACCCGAATTCGAAGTGAAGAACATTTTAGATTCAAAAATGTTTAGGTCAAAGCTTTTCTACCTAATTGATTGGAAGGGGTACGGACCTCAGGAGAGGTCGTGGGAACCCAGTGACCATGTGCAAGCACCTCGATTAGTCAGGAAATTCCACTGACTCTTCCCAAACAAACCAAAACCCCCGGAGGGAACAACCTTGGGAGGGGCCTTGGGGGGGAGTGCTGTCACGATGCCCGCTCCCGGGGAGCCGGCTCAGGCCCTGCGTCCCCGAAAGCAGACATCAAGTCCCCGGGGAAGGTCCCAGCAACCCCTTATAGGGGCCCTTTGGACAGCGTCCTGGCGCCTATGGCGCCAGGCTCATAGAAAACGTCAGTCCTGGCGCCATAAGCGCCAGGCTCATTATGAAAGTGTTTGGGTGCACTTACCTGATGCAGACCATGCTGCAGAACCCTGGCCTCCTTGAGGCCTGAAAGGAACTACTTTACCTGTGGGACTCATTTACCACCCGGGCGTGGTCGGGGAAGGATACATACCTGATTGGAGGAAGGACACATTCTAGGAACTTCTTCCAAAGCTATTTAAACCACACCCAATCAGCCACACGTGCTTCGCATTGTTCTGCATCTAGCAGCTGGACGCTCACCGTGTCGCTCCTACATCTTGACTTCTGCCACACCTGCCAACATCCTGAATCACCTGCAAAGGAAGGGAACAAGAGAACAGAAGAAGGAAAAGGCCTCACCTGCTAAATCTGCATCCCAGAGACATTTCGCCGACAATCCTGAAAAGGAAGACATTTATTTTTAAAAGCACATCGCATCGATCGCTGCAGCGCCGCATTCTACTCACCTTTACAGGGCGCCTCCATGTTCAGCAGCGACCATCCGGATTCGCAGTCGCGCCCCCGCGCCTAGGGAGAAAAAGACAAGAACAAAGGTGAGAGAAAGAAGGAAAAAGGGAAGCTAAAACTCCATGTCAAGACTTACCTGTTGGGTCATTCCCTTTTCATTTCGGGTCCGCGCCGCATCCAGGCATTTTCGGACCCCGGCCCCTAAGGGGAAAAAGACATCAGTGTTAATGAGTGAATGAAAAGACATTACCAAAACACTCATTAAAGACTTACCTGATTTCCACAAGGATTTCACCGCTCACCTCGGGTCGGTGCCTGTTCCCCGGCATTCCGTACCCCAGC